>NC_047665.1:64074808-66499808 GCF_011762505.2 Arvicanthis niloticus | reverse complement strand
TGTGCAATTCATAAGCAGATTGGACACACACCTAAGTATATTATTCCAGTACAATATATTACAGTACATGGAAGTAGAGGGCACAACATCAAGGACTTAGTAATTACAGGGAGAGAGATGCATAGGGAACATCTGTGAAGATATATTGGTTTCCCAGGACTTACCAGAAATATTTCCACGTGATTCTCTCAGCATTAAAAGTATGCTGCCTTGTCAATGTAAGCTCTATATTAGAATATATGTATGTTTAAGAATATATACATATATTCTGTATATATTCAAGAATATATACATATGTTCAAGATAATGTCTCAAAACAAATTTAGAACAAGTTCAGAACAAAATTAGAAGTAGAAATTTTACAGTTAGTCTTTGTTATTGTACCCCAACATCTACCTACAGGTCCTAACTCTTCACAACATGAAAAGTCTATATATCCTATTAAATGGCTGATGATATTAAATTAGGTTGAGAAAAATTCCTAATTTAGATTTGTTAGTTCAGTATTATAAGCCAAACAACCAGACAAGTGGAAATGTTACTTCATATACTGACAATTGAAATCTTCCTGAGTAAGAGAAATCAGAAGTCAATATGCACATATTTCAAAGACAAGTATCATCAGCTTTTATGGTTGGAATGTGCTCCTCCTCCTCCTCCTCCTCCTCCTCCTCCTCCTCCTCCTCTTCCTACTCCTCCTACTCCTCTTCCTACTCCTCCTCCTCCTCTTCCTCCTCCTCCTCCTCTTTCTCCCTCTCCTTCTCCCTCTCCCTCTCCCTCTCCTTTTTCTTCTCCAAAACCCTTTTTTACTTTAATCCTCCCTGTGAGATATTATGAGGATGGAAAGTTAAACTATAGGTCCTTGTAATTAAGTGAGATAATTATGACTGGTAAGAGGAGCATAAACCAGGAAAGGCAGGGGTAGGTTCTCTATCTGTCCCCATGTGATGCCCAGTGCCATAGTAGGGATCTCCCAGCAAGAATATCAGACTCAGATCCAGCCCCTTAGCCTTGGCTCAGAACTGTGAGCCAAAATAAACTTAGATTTTCACAGATCACATTATCTATGGTACTGTGTTATTAACAACAACAAAAATAGACTAATACACAAAAGGACAATAAACCAATAACATATTGCATAGCTGTGACTTGAAATGGAAAGCTATCCAAAGAGGGACCTAGTACTTGAGGTTACTTCTCCCTGGAGATACTTGGTGGTTCCAGGGAAAGTGAACTGTAAGAAGCAGCCTCGTTAAGCAGAGCTTTATGGAGGTTCATGGGGAAAGAAAACCAAAATTTAGAAATCAATACCAAGTAAAAGGGGCTGTTAAGCTGCAAGCTTTTCCATGACCTTCCCACCTGAAATGTTACATCAGTTGCACTCTAGAAGAAGGCAGCTGAGGAGTAAACAACCGAGAAGTCCAGGAAATTGCCAGACATTTCCATGAAATTTCATTTCCATAGCTATGCAATACAATGTTTTTCCAACTTCTCCTGGACTGGAAAACCAGTTATTGTGAGATCAAGTCAACTTCAGAAGAGGGGAATCCATGAAAGAGACACCAAAAAAAATGTTTATTCCAAATGGAGATGGCTCAGAGAATGGGGAAAAGACGGTCAAGAAGAACAAACCTTCAGTTATAACTAATTCTGAAGATCCTTTGTACAGAATGGTGACTGTAGTTAACAATAATGTATTATTTGTTCAAAATTACTAATAAATAATGAGCTTTGTGCTGAGTGATGAATGTGGTGATTATCTTTCATTATGTATGAATAGATAATTTTATAAACTACAAATTTGTGTAATTTTTATATGTCAATTATATCCTGACAAAGCTATAGAGTCCAAAGAAAAATCCCTTTAATTACCGTCCCTTGGTGATTTAAGAAAGCCTAGAAAAAATGAAAATGAGAAAATGAATAAAAATATTAATAAAATGTAGCTGTTAAATAAAAATCAAATTTAATTCAACTGAGTCTTTGAATGGTATTAATTTGACTCATTATCTATCCAGAGCTTTATATAAAAGGCCAATGGAGAATTGCCAAGTAACTCACAGTCAATTGCTATTGAAATGTAAGAAACCAAGAAGTTATGGCTTATGACATTAAATTTGGTGGCAATTTGTTGTGCAAAGATAGGGAACAGAAATATCTTGTGTTTCCTTAGCAACAAAAATATAAATGTGTGCTATAACATCATAGGTTAACATCTAAATGAAAAAAAAAAATGACTACATCATTAAAAAGCTAATGGGAGAAAAGATGGGGCAGGAAAGATAACCAAGCCACCCAAACTTGAAATCTAGGTCTGAGACACTAATTTGTAGGAACCCAATGCTCCAATGCTATAGGGATAACATGTTCCTCTCAGGAAAAAAAAAAAAAAAAAGAATTTGTTTTCCTTAAACTATTTGCCAGATTTTTAGAATATCCAAGATGTGAGTCTGGAGATGAGGGCTATGTTCAGTTTCTTCCCTGACAAGAATATTTACTTTATTAAAGTGGGAAGAGAAAAAGCCCATGAGAACAAAGAACTAACTACGAACAACACAGGATTTCTAAGAGCAGGAGAAATAGTTTACCCTAAGAAGAGCCAAGTACCCCAATTGTTTATCTAATCCCAAATGATCACCCCAAAAATATATATGCAAGTAACAGTATACAGACTTAGCAGGTTGCACTTATGTATTTAGGAATATGTGTATACATATACATAAATATGTAACAACAATTAATGAAAAACAGAGGCTATGAATTTGAACGTGAGCAAGGGGGGTTATATGGGAGAGTTTGGAAGGAGGAAAGGGAAAGGGGAAAATATGCAAAATTTTTTAAAAACATGTTTAAAAATTTTAAACCAACCATTCAATAAAATTTATCTCATGGACTTATGGAAGTCCTTAAAATCAACTAGATTTTTTTTTTCTGTTGACTACTGTGTATAGCACACTACAGCAAACATCACACTAGTGTAGAAGTCTAAGTATCTGCTTTTTAATTTGACCTCATCTCTAACTTTGTTTTACTCTTATATAAAATATTTCCTAGGGTGGAACATTAATGATGTGGGGGAGGGGTTGCTCTGTGTGTGTGTGTGTGTGTGTGTGTGTGTGTGTGTGTGTGTGTGTGTGTGCGCGCGCGCTCGCGCGCGCACGTGTGTTTATAGTTAGAGTGATGAAAAGTATAAACATAAATGTTTCCCTTTCTCCTTCCTCTTCACTGGAACTAAATAAAATAAAGAGCACAAACATGTTCATTAAAAAATGTCACTTACATAACATGTAGACTTGAGCTTTCTACACAAACCTCAAGTATTTCATTGATTTTTGACTCTGTAAGGATAGTGAATGTGGCTTTGCCATGCATAGATTTGAAAGGCATGAAAATATTACCAATGTGATACATTATGAATTATGTATAACATGAGTAAAATGATCCATTAATAAAAAGCTATAACAAAAAAGGCTCTGAAAAAATTAATTGACTCCCAAGCTGGGTAAACCCTGCACATACTGAACTCATGCCAACATTTTGCTCCTTGCCCACTTAAAATGCTTACTAGTGTTAAGAAGCCTTTGATGCAAACTTGTCCCTGGAACAATGGCTGAAAACTCTTAGGATGATTTTGTTGAACTTTAATGACAGTGACATAACATGCAGGAAAAATAGAACAAAATGACGTGACTAAGACACTTTGCTAAAAAAAAAATGCTATAAAGTGTAATTAACTGCCTCCTTAGCAGATGGCACAGGTTTTCCAGTTATCATTGGGAAACTGCAATGGCAGGGGGGAGGGCTGTGGGGGTAAATGTGCCCTTTAGATGTTGAAGATTTGACAGACAGCAAGAGCTCACAGGTGTCATCCTCTTTACCAGGAAAGCCTCTGATGATGGGTTCCTCCCGTCTTGGTAGCAGCATAAATACACAGTGGAAGCAAAAGCAGGTAAACTGCTCCGTGGCGACATTGAGAGAGAACAACAGGGAAATGATCTTTCAGTAAGAATTATCCAGAAAAAGAAAATCATTCAGACAAATTGACTGTCAAGCCATTATGAATATCATCTTCAAACTTAAATAAGCTACATTATCTCACGCTTTCAAGACTACAAAAGAAATGTGTTTAAACCCTGACTTTTCACCTCTGAAGGTAAAAGGGGACCACAAATTAACGGGTTTTTAAGTCCAGTAAAGTGCTTTCTGTCCCTTTTATTTTAAGAAATAAGCAGCGTTCACGTTTGTCTTTTAAGACAAAAATAAAAATAAAGAATAAAAATTAAAATTCAGGAGATCCAATGAGAGAACTGGACCTATTTGAAGCATAACTACAATTAGTGATCAAATAAATTTTGCTACACATGATAACACTTGATTACATAACAATTTAGTGAATGGTTCATGCCTTTGGTGTGAATTGCTAGCTATGTTTGTTGTTGTCTTTATTGTTCTGTTTTTAATGAATGGATTGCATAAATATGCTCTGTTGCGGTTGGAATGCCAGGCTTTAGAAATAAGTATACTTGAATTCCAAACTGAGTTCTGACATTTATTATCTATGGCCTCATAAGTGACCTAAACTTTGGTTTCAGTAATTTTCAAGTGGGACTATAGCTATACCACATGATTTTCCTCTCAGAGATGATTTGCCGCATCACACACACACACACACACACACAGGCACACACACACACATATGCTGCTCACAGCATGATATTAATAGATGTTTCCCTAACCCAGATATCAAGGCAAAGGTTCCACAACTCTAATCATCTCACAGTATCACCTTGAAATACTGGCATGAGACAATTAAATTTCACAGCTAGTTTTTGAGAAGAAAACTGCTTTGCTATTTTTTAATATGGTTATTAAGGGATAAAGTCACATAATCTCTAATTACCTAATGTGTTCCTAAGATGGCAGTTCAATGCCAAACCGATAAGCTCCAGGCTACATATGTCCTTACAATATCTCCAGAAAATCTGTTATGGAAAACGCAAACTCCATTAAATTCGGTTCTAGGAGTTGTTTATTGCTCAGTTTCTCAGAAGTTTCTTAGAAACAGGTTATGCTAACTGTGGGGCAGGGCAGGACTCCAGATAAGAATAGACAGCGTAGCAGCTGTGAAGCAGACACAGTGAGAATAGGGAGTTAGGGAGAAATATCTGGGGACAAATAAAAAGCTTGCAAGGGTCAGTAGAAGAATGTTAGTCCTTAAAGTCATATATATGTGTATCTTTATAGGGATAACAAAATGACTACTTCAAAACTATCCATAGATTTGACAACTATGAATCCAACCAAGTGCATCAAGAACCGATTTAAAGAAGAAAAATTAAAAGATGTATCTGGACTAAATGTGAATGGACCTCTCTCACAATATAGTGCAATTGTTTGTATTAGATGTTATAAGGAATCTAAGGATCACGGCAAATACATGAGGAGCTCTGTGCATTCTATGCAATGCTGCAGGCTTTCTATTAACCTCTGTCTTATCCACATTCTTTTCACTTTGCATCAGTATCTGTACAACACCTTGTGACAACTCAATGTTGGTCACAGACTTTTCAGCTGTCGCTTTCTCTTTCTTCTCCATGATAGGTAGGCAAAGAGGGGGCTGCACAGCCTTGTTTAGATCAGTTCACTCTCCAGATGGATCATCCAGGAACTCAGGAACTGGCACGATTCATTAGCCCTGAAATCCTCCTTTGGTCAGACTTTTCAGCAGTAGCTTTCTCTTCCTTCTCCATGACTTCAGGATATTTATAGATTCAGAAACTAGGCATGGCTTTCCAAGGATATTTACAGGAAATGGTGCCACTCAACTTCCTGACCAGCCATATCAAACCTACCAACTATATCCAACCTAGGCACCATATCAAGCCTAATGAGTAAGTCCCCTTGCTGGTGCATGTGGTGACAATGTACACACACTAAATAGGAGAATCTGTGTTACTCAGAGCAATGGTAGATAGGTTGAAATACATTCGTGGGATCAGTCACCAGGCTGAAGACAGAGTTCTCAAAAGGCTGCATACTGGTTAGTAAAGATCCCAGGAACCACTAGCTCCAGTAGTGCTGGCTGCTAATAGTAATAGACTGTCCAATGGTAACAACAGCTGTAACTATTAGCAGCTGCTTCTCCCACATCTTCTTCAGAATTATGATGCAGAAAACATCACTTCTTCTTTTGTATATGTATATGATTTCCAGATTTCCATCAGGAAATCAAGGTTGGTATCACCTGGGTGGGTTCTTGCTACAAGAAATGCAAGGACATTCTCTTCTGTCATTTGTAGGACACCAAAGGCTCTGAACTTCACTTGAAATTTCTATCTGAGTTACAATGAAAATCCCAAACAGTACTCTATGGTCCCCTCTCTGACCAGTATGAAAGCTACAGCATTTTTATACCTTACTTGCCCATGCTCAGATTCTGGCTTTTACAGGAGGGGAGCAATACACTCTAGGTTCTGAGGAATAGCTCTATACAGTGAGTTAATGTGTCTTAATATGCTGCAATAAAGTCTACACTTACAAATCTTCATGTTAATGCACTCAAAGGAGGAAGAGAACGGTAAAGAATAATTGGGTTACTGAGGTAAACAATTGAAGCCGAGTATTAAAACTGAAGGCAAAATTGCAAGAGGTGGTTTAAGGTTAAGGAATAGTTCCTTCCTTAGAAGGAAAGCCCTTAATTGGGAGTCTCAGGTCTGTCTCAGCAGGTTATTGATTGCTTTGATCTATTTGTTTCACAAGGTTAAAAACAGATTCTAGGAAGTCAAACACAGAATTTGGAATACCTAGAGCTAACATTCACAGCCTCGGTTTCCATACTTGCAAAGGGTAATGTATTTCCCAGCTGCTTTAAAACTTACATAGATGTATAAAAAAAATTTTGCTTTAAGCCATTTGTCACTCAAATGATAACTGTCATTCCACTCTGTCAGTCAAGAGTACATTTCTATAATCAATGATAAACTTCTCACATTTGCATCCTAGAGAAATAACAAGGACCCTCAGGGACTTTTACAGTCTCAAGAGTAACTCAAGAGCTGTTAAGAACAAAAGTACCTAGAATATGGAGGGGTAATTTGACATATTAGCAAAGAGTTGATGTACAAAAACATGAATATGAATTAAAAGCCTGCTAATGTGGAGATTTTATGCCACAGAAAAATCCTAACATCTTCTAAAAAAATAAGATTTCCATTTTGATCTGCAGTCTAAACCCCATTGTTTAAAAAATAAACTGTAAATGGGACAGAAATAAATGTCCTTTGAAAAGTGAGCAGTAGTTCATTGTACAGTGTCTCCTGTAGGATGGGAACTGTACTTTAGACCCCCCTCGCTTTAGTCGGGGGATTCAGTCTACTGAGATGAATGCTCCTGGAAGACTTCCTTCATTGTTCAGAATCCCATTGCCCACAACTAGTTTTTATACATGACCCTTTTATGACAGGTAATGTTAAAAGCTGTTTGGTACTACAAAAAGTGTGTTGAAACACATGAAATTTTACTTAGTCTCTATGCTAGAATAATGTCTTCATCCTCAGAAGTCTTGATCTACAGTAAAAACTACCAATTCAATCCTGTTCCTTCTATTTCTATATTCTTGGAGTGTCTTTGGAAGTACTTTCAGCACATTAGTAATTAGCTAAAACATTCTGCCTCCTTTGCCCAGTGTGTACCAATGAAGAAGCAGTCTCATCATTTAATTCAGTTAGTCTCCTCACAAATGCCTACTTAGCAAATCCACATGTTTAATTTCATTTATTTATTATTATCCCTTAGAGGCCTGTCCCACCCCCTCATGAAGGAGAGAGAAAAGGAGTGGGTCCATGCGAGAGAGGAGGAGAGGAGGAACTGAGAAGAATAGGGGAAAGGGAAACATAATCAAAATATAATATATGAAAAAAATCTATTTTCAATAAAAGAAAAAATTAAAAGCTACATATTTTGCCATTTTTCTTAGATTACACTCTCGATTGTTGATTCATCCAAACCTCAGAAAACAAAGTCTCTATTAAATCTGAATTCTGCTTCATTGTCCTGGACGATGTACAGAAGCATATCAAATGAATAAATAAATAAGCAGCTTCCCCAAAGATGGCAGTCAGCATGTTCTCAGCATGGCCTCTGTTCCTCAGCAGCCCCACATGTCCTAGCTTCTCTCACATTCATAAGCCCCAGAAGAAGACACTGTAGTTAGTTACTCATGTCCCATTGCTCTCTACTAATGGCATTTGACTGGAATGCAGGGGATGGTTTATGTGACTTTCCTTCCACTGCAGTATCTAATGCCTTCCTGTAATCACTCGTCTGATTACTTTGTGTGTGACAGTTTCATCTCTAAGCAGAGATATTCTCATTTTTATTCTCCTTCAATTTGTCCCATAGCATAGAATTGAAGCTTTTGTAAACGGAAGGTCCCGTGGACCATGTGATAATACAAAAGTCCCTTCTAACTCCAGTGAGCTGTGATTATCTCAAAGCCTGAAGGTAGAAGGGACCATGTCGAAAAGGAGGAGAGAGAAATCCACATTTCCAAATGATGTTCAGTCATTGCATTCTATTAATATGCAAGCTAAAAAGTGGTTGTTATGCATTGCAGGTAAAATGTATTCATATTCTGAGCATTGGGGAAGTTTCTCTGTAAAACATCAGAAATAGATAGCATACCAATGAAGTTTCTGTCCTTTGAGGACTACCAAGCTTGGAAACAAAAACAAAACAACAAAACCAAAAACTGCTGGAGGTAAAATATGTCAATCTCTTATGTCTTAAGGTAAGGACATTAAAGGGCTTCCTACTAGACATGAAGAAATTCTTTTAATGCAGACAGAATTTTGTAGTTGTCTTGCAGGATGCTGTCTGAAAAACAAAGAGGGATGTGTTAGCATTAGATGTAGAGTTCCCATGTCTATTGTGTTTAAGTTCTTTCTTTGAAAAGCAATGTAAAGTCAATTCATTCTGGCTTCATTCTGTATTTCCTGGGAGCCTCTAGGACCCACCTCTGGGTTTTATATGACTACCTGTAGGGGGGATATTTAAAACACAGTGCCTGGTCTGGCTTGGTCCCAGACAGCCACCATGTTCCCGCTGCTCCTCCGCTATGACCCAGGCTCTGGCTAGGTAGATGCGAAGGCCCTGACACCCACGAGATGCCAGCATGTGGGATGGCTCTGCCAATCCATGCTGCATCCACAAAGCACGGCTGAACCCCAGACAATATCTACCATCCTCACAGGACCCAGTAGAAATGAGACTCTTAAAGCTTAATGATTATCTAAAAGATTTATATATTTAGAAATGCTCAATCAACAAGATGCCCACACAATTAGAGTTGTTACCCAATATCTAACCTTTTGATAGAAGTTGCTACCCAGGACAGCTTTCCACTTATCTGTGGTTCTCCATGGCTGATAGCCTCTTTCTTCTCCTCCCCTTCTCTTTCTCTCCAAGCTCCACCTCCTCTTCTATTGCCTAATCACTTCTATTGCCAAATACAGTGTAGCAGAATAAGTATCCTGCTACAACTCCCTATGCAACTTGAGTGACTTAATAAACTTCCTTGTGGTCAGCTTCCTCAGTGACTGAATGATTAAGACACCAACTTGCTGTGCCATGAATCTGAAAAGCCCTCCACGGGGTCATATTTAAACATTTGCTTCCCAGATGCTGGTGAAGTTTGGAGAAGTTACATAACTTTTGGGGACCTGGCTGCCAGAAATAGTCTATTAGAGTACGCTTTTGAAGGCTGAACCCACTTCTGGTTCTGGCTTGGATGCTGTTTCTTCCCAGTCATCATGTCAAGAAGCAGCTGGCATCTGATACATCCACTGTGGAAGGAACTGTGCTCTCCTCAACCCCTTCACCATGATGGGCTGAAATCTCACCAACAGCCTTAGCCAAAAGATTTCCCTCCCTTAAGCTATTTCCTCTGAGAGAGTATCCTGCCAATCAGAGATGATTCATACTGATTTCCCAGGTCACAGTAGGTTAAATACAAAACTCCAGAACAGAACAAAAACATCTGGTTAATGGCATTTAGGTGGTTTATACCATCTCTTGTTACTGTTCTTGTTTTCTTCCCTGTGCCTTCACACATTTCTGGGCAAGCCACTCTGCTAAGTATGTGGAAGGATCAGATATCACAAACACAACAATCAAGGCTTTTTCTTCAAAATTTTTGCTATCTTAGGAGAAATGTATTAAAGTCATAGAATAATAGTGTTGTAAGATATATATAAAGAGTCTTCAGAACTAAGGAGAGAAAGGATGACACAACTATGTATATGTTGTGGACCTTATGTCATCACATGTTTTGTTTTTTTTTTTTCACATACTCTTTTCTTCCCTTTACTTCCTCCCTCATCCCACTTGACTGACACCAGAAAGAAGAGATCCAGTGCTACTTCATCTGTGACTCCCCTTCCTTTATACAAGATGAACTACAAAAAAAAAAAAAAAAAAAAAAAAAAAAAAAAAAAAAAAAAAAAAAAAAAACCTGGCTTCCATAAATTCCATGAACTGGCTTACTGGAAGCAAAAGGCTTTAGATTCAGATTATGATCAACTGGTCTCCAACTGAACATCCAGACAGAAAAAAAATATTTAACAAATAGTGAAAACAGTAATTAACTCAAGCTTCCTAAGTAGAAAAAGGACCATATACTGACATTTATTTTCTTCAAGAAATATTCTAAACAGACTGGTGGTGATGTACACCTTTAATACCAGCCCTAAGGAGGAAGAAACAGACAGACCTCTATGAGTTCAAAGCCAGCCTGGTCTCTGGAATAGAGTTTCAGGACATCAAAGCTACACAGAAAACCCTGTCTCAAAAAAAAAAAAGTTAAAAGAAAAAATAAAAGAAAATATTCTGATAGTTGCCAATAGGACTAACTGGAAAGAAGAATAGGAGACTATGGTGTTAGGAAGAAATTTCACTAGAAAATCTTTTTAACATCCCTTGAGTATTAAATACTTAATAAGACTTATAAAAAAGAAAAAACATGTCATTTCCACTCCTAGAGTGGCCTTAGTTGGATTTTTACTAAAATAAAATTACTGCATTCTATTTTTTTATTGGATATTTTATTTACACTTCAGATGCCATCTCCTTTCCCCAAAATTACTGCATTCTAACTATAAATTCATTCAGCAAATACTAAAGTTATGTCAGATCTAAGAATCACAATGTAGGTACGGTCACATAGAGAAACTTTGCTGAGAACATTGGACTAGAAAATCTAAGGCAGATTTTCTCTGTGACCTCTGTAAGGAGATTTGACCACAATACATGGCCTTTAAAACAGAGTGGCTGGAGGAATGCTTCTGAAGTTAGGAATACACATTGCTCTTGCTGAGGACCTGAGCTCAGTTCAGAGCACCAGGATCAGGCAGCTCACAGGGCCACTCGCAGCATCCTGGAACTCACGCTCCATGGAATCAAGTTCCACTTCAGGTTTCACATGCATTTGCCTACACACAGACACACACATAATTTTTTACAACTAAAAATTTAAAACATAATGGAATTATCACATTTAGAAAAAGAGTTAATAAAACAATTTCTTCTATCCTGCAGAAGCTATCATTAAAGTATAACCTGTTAAAAATATTTATCACATCATACACCTTTCTCCATCAAAACTTGCATGTGTTTCAATTGAATTTCTCACACCACTTATTTCATTTTCCCATGGGAGTGAAAACTAATTGAAATATGGGATACCAGTAATTTTGAAACTATGTTAAACTTTTATTTATGGCATTTGGAAATCAATACTCCAAATGTCCTCCACCAATATATAGTGTTTTTTAAAATTCAGTCACTAATTAATTCATCTTCCCAAACCCCATATCTTTTAACATGATGTTAATGTAGAAAAGATTTGGGAAGATCCCCAAAGGCAAAATTAATGATGATGACAGTGATAATAATTGTTTTAAAAAACTAAAATTTGGCTGAAAAGAGATAAAGTTGGCAATATCTGCTGGGCAAATGCCAATCACAGAAGCTCGACCTTCAGTTCCTTGGGGGAACTGAAGTCTTGTGATGCTGAACACTTAGGATTAGGTTGAGGGGGTTGCCAAGAGAGAAACTGCTGGATACAAGGCCCCAAGTACATGAGCATAATACACAACTCAGTCCTGCATATAAGAAGCCAAGAGCTAATGAAACACCTGTCTGAGCCAGCCCTCTGTTCCATGATGACAGAGATACAACAAATGAAAACAGCCTCATATCTAAAAATCAAAGCACAGTACCATTACCATATGCATCTGGGGCTGGACATCACACTGTACAAGGATGGTGGGAGGTTCTCATGACAACATGACCTCTCAGGAAAAATATGTCTTATACTAAACTCCCACATAACTTCCACACAGTCATTTATTAGCTCCCAATAATTATCAAATTCATGAAAAAAAAAAAAAACAGCCATTATGAGTGTGGAGCAGTAGAAAATTCCAAACAAAATATTTAGAATTCTAACACAAAAATGCATAGTATGTAAATTAGCCAAGGAATCCAATGTTTAAAGAATAAACATCAGCTGGGCCAGACCTCTGCCCGGTCTGCTGTTGTGTGGACCCCAGATTCCACCCAAGACATCCTGGAGGCTCCACGGATCCCATAGCCAGCCGGGTAGGAAGACCCACACACTGCTGGGTGCAGTGAGTACTCAGATTCTAGCAGATACCCAACCTCTTCCCCCCCCCCACCCCCCACGGACTAACACTCCCCTTCAGCCCCTCTCCCAGATCTGAAGCCTAGACCAGACCTCTGCCCAGTCTGTTGTTGTGTGGACCCCGGATTCCACCTGAGACATACTGGAGGGTCCACTCAACCCAGAGCCACAGAGGAACAACTGAACTCAGAGCGTCAGACAACATATCAGGAGATATCCTAGAGGAGACACTAATCCCAGAACAGCAGACACCTAGCTGGACTGCCAACTTGGAGGCACCATATCCTGAGGCATCCTAGAGGTACCACTGTACTCAGTGCAGCTGGAGAAGATTACAAAGACATCTGGACCCCAAGGAGATCAGACACAAGCAAGATAACTGGAAAGGCAGGCTTCAGTCAGAGACAGCAAATACAGGCAGCACTAGAGTTAACCAGATGGCGAAAGGCAAGAACAAGAACGTAAGCAACAGAAACCAAAGTTACATGGCATCATCAGAACCCAGTTCCTCCATCATAGCAAGCCCTGAACACCCCATCACAGCAGAAAAGCAGGATTCAGAATTAAAATCACGTCTCATGACGATGATAGAGGACCTTAAGAAAGATATAAATAACAATCTCAAAGAACTTAAGGAGAACACTGGTAGACAGATAGAAATCCTTAAAGAGGAAACACAAAAATCCCTTAAGGAATTGCAAGAAAACTCTCAATCAAACGGGAGAAGGAATTAAACAAAACTATCCAGGATCTAAAACTGGAAGTAGAAACAATAAAGAAATCACAAAAGGAGATTACCCTGGAGATAGAAAACCTAAAAAAAAAGATCGGGAGTCATAGACACAAGTATCACCAACAGAATACAAGAGATGGAAGAGAGAATCTCATGTGCAGAAGATACCATGGAAAACATTGACACAACTGTCAAAGAAAATGCAAAATACAAAAAGCTACTAATCCAAAATATACAAGAAATCCAAGACACAATGAGAAGGCCAAACCTAAGGATAATAGGTATAGATGAGGGGGAAGATACCCAACTTAAAGGACCAGTAAATATCCTCAACAAAATTATAGAGGAAAACTTCCCTAACCTAAAGAAAGAGATGTTGATAAATATACAAGAAGCCTACAGAACTCCAAATAGTTTAGAGCAGAAAAGAAATACTCCCCACGACATAATAGTCAAAACATCAAATGTACAATGGAGAAACCAAAATGTTCCATGACAAATACAAATTTACACAGTATCTCAACACAAATCCAGCACTTCAAAGAATAATTGGTGGAAAACTCCAACACAAGGAGGGAAACTACAACCTAGAAAAAGCAAGAAAGTAATCTTCCAAAAACCGTAAAAGAAGGTAGCTATACAAACATATCTCCACTGCCAATAACAAAAATAACAGGAAACAACATTCATTTCTCCTTAATATCTCTTAATGTCAATGGACTCAATTCTCCAATAAATAGACATAGACTATCAGACGGGATACATAAGCAGGACCCAAAATTTTGCTGCATTCAGGAAACACACCTTTGTGAAAAAGACAGACACTACCTCAGAGTAAAAGGTTGGAAAACAATCTTCCAAGCAAATGGTCCCAAGAAACAAGCAGGAGTAGCGATTCTAATAACAAATAAAATCATTTTCAACCAGAAATAATAAAAAAAGATAAAGAAGGACATTTCATATTCATCAAAGGAAAAATGTACCAAGAGGAACTTGCAATTCAGAACATCTATGCCCCAAATGCAAGGGCACCCACATATATAAAAGAAACTTTACTAAAGTTTAAAGCATACATTGCACCCTACACAATAATAGTGAAAGATTTCAAAACCCCACTCTCAGCAATGGACAGATCATGGAAACAGAAACTAAACCGAGACACAATGAAACTAACAGAAGTTATGAACCAATTGGACTTAACTGACATCTATAGAACATTTCATCCTAAAACAAAAGACTATACCTTCTTCTCAGCACCTCATGGTACCTTCTCCAAAATAGACCATATAATTGGTCACAAAACAGGCCTCAACAGATACAAAAAGATTGAAATAATCCCTTGTACCTTATCAGACCACCATGGACTAAGACTTGTCTTTGACATGGACAAAAACAACAGAAAGCCCACATACACTTGGAAACTGAACAATGCTCTACTCAATAATAACTTGGTCAAGGAAGAAATAAAGAAAGAAATTAAAGACTTTTTAGAATTAAACGAAAATGAGGACACATCATATCAAAACTTGTGGGACTCACTGAAAGTAGTACTAAGAGGAAAAATCATAGCTCTAAGTGCTCACAAAAAGAAAATGGAAAGAGCATACATTAACAACTTGACAGCAAACCTGAAAGCATTAGAACAAAAAGAAGCTAGTATACCCAAGAGGAGTAGACGGCAGGAAATAATCAAACTCAGGGCTGAAATCAACCAAGTTGAAACAAAAAGAACTCATACAAAATATCAACAAAAGCAGGAGCTGGTTCTTTGAGAAAATCAACAAGATAGACAAACCCTTAGCCAGACTAACCAAAGGACGCAAAGACAGTATTCAAATTAATAAAATCAGAACTGAAAAGGGAGACATAAAAACAGAAACAGAGGAAATTTAAAAAAATCATCAGAGCCTACTACAAAGGCCTATACTCAACAAAATTGGAAAATCTGGAGGAAATGGGCATTTTTCTAGACAGATACCAGGTACCAAAGTTAAACGAGGAGCAGATAAACCATCTAAACAGTCGCATAACTCCTAAAGAAACAGAAACAGTTATTAAAAATCTTCCCACAAAAAAAAAAAAAAATGTCTGGGGCCAGATGGTTTCAGTGCAGAATTCTTTCAGACCTTCAAGGAAGACCTAATACCAATCCTCTTCAAGCTATTCCATTGAATAGAAACAGAAGGAACACTACCCAATTCGTTCTATGAAGCTACCATTACACTCATACCTAAACCACAGAAAGACCCAACAAAGAAAGAGAACTACAGACCAATCTCTCTTATGAATAGTGATGCAAAAATACTCAATAAAATTCTCGCAAACTGAATCCAACAACACATCAAAACAATTATCCATCAAGATCAAGTAGGCTTTATCCCAGGAATGCAGGGATGGTTCAATATTCAGAAATCCATCAATGTAATCCACTACATAAATAAACTCAAAGAAAAAAACCACATGGTCATCTCACTAGACACTGAGAAAGCATTTGACAAAACTCAACATCCCTTCATGGTAAAAGTCTTGGAAAGATCAGGAATTCAAGGCCCATATCTAAACATAGTAAAAGCAATATACAGCAAGCCAGTAGCCAACATCAAACTAAATGAAGAGAAACTTTAAGCAATCCCACTAAGATCAGGGACTAGACAAGGCTGCCCACTCTCACCTTACCTATTCAATATGGTACTGGAAGTCCTAGCTAGAGCAATTAGACAACAAAAAAAAAAAGTCAAAGGGATACAGATAGGAAAGGTAAAAGTCAAAATTTCACTATTTGCAGATGATATGATAGTATACTTAAGGGACTCTAAAACTTTTACCAGAGAACTCCTAAACCTGATAAACAACTTTAGCAATGTGGCTGGATATAAAATCAACTCAAACAAATCAGTAGCCTTCCTCTATTCAAAGGATAACTGGCTGAGAAAGAAATTAGGGAAATGACACCCTTCACAATAGTCACAAATAAAATAAAATATCTTGGAGTGAAACTAACCAAGCATGTGAAAGATCTGTATGACAAGAACTTCAAGTCTCTGAAGAAAGAAATTGAAGAAGATCTCAGAAGATGGAAAGATCTCCCATGCTCCTGGATTGGCAGGATTAACTTAGTAAAAATGGCCATCCTGTCAAAGCAATCTACAGATTCAATGCAATACCCATCAAAATTCCAAATCAATTCTTCATAGAGATAGAAAGAGCAATTTACAAATTCATTTGGAATAACAAAAAAAAATCAGGATAGCAAAAACTATTCTCAACAATGAAAGAACTTCTGGGGGAATCACAATCCCTGACCTCAAACTGTACTACATAGCAGTAGTGATAAAAACTGTATGGTATTGGTACAGAGACAGACAGGAAGATCAAGATCAAGAATCGACAAATGGGACCTCATCAAATTGCAAAGCTTCTGTAAGGCAAATAACACTGTCAACAAGACAAAACGGCAACCAACAGATTAGGAAAAGATCATTACCAATCCTACATCTGATAGAGGGCTAATATCGAATATATACAAAGAACTCAAGAAATTAGACACCAAATAACAAAATAACCCCATTAAAAATGGGGTACAGAGCTAAACAAAGAATTCTCAACTGAGGAATCACGAATGGTGGAGAAGCACCTTAAGAAATGCTCAACAGCCTTAGTCATCAGGGAAATGCAAATCAAAACAACACTGAGATACCACCTCACACCATTCAGAATGGCTAAGATCAAAAATTCAGGTGATAGTAGATGGTGGCGAGGATGTGAAGAAAGAGGAACACTCCTTCATTGTTGGTGGGGTTGCAAGCAGGTACAACCACTCTGGAAGTCAGTCTGGTGGTTCCTCAGAAAATTGGACATAGCACTACCTGAGGACCCAGCTATACCACTCCTGGGCATATACCCAGAAAATGCCCCAACATATAACAAAGAAATATGCTCCACTATGTTCATAGCAGCCTTATTTATAATAGCCAAAAGCTGGAAAGAACCCAGATGCCCTTCAACAGAGGAATGGATACAAAAAATGTGGTACATTTACACAATGGAATATTACTCAGCTATTAAAAATAATGAATTCGAGAAATTCTTAGGTAAATGGATGGAACTAGAAAATATCATCCTGAGTGAGGTAACCCAATCACAAAAGAACACACATGGTATTTACTCACTGATAAGTGGAGATTAGCCCAAAAGTTTGAAACAACAAAGATTCAACTACCAGACGACATGAAGCTCATGAAGAAGAAAGAACAAGTGAGGATGCCTAGGTCTTTCTTAGAAGGAGTAACTAAATACCCAAGGGAGCAAATATGGAGACAAAGTGTGGGACAGAATCTGAAGGAGAGGTTGTATGAAGACCATTCCACCTGGGTATTCATTCCATGTGCAGTCACCAAAAATAGACGCTGATATTGATGTCAGGAAGGGAAAGCTGACAACAGCCTGATAAGGCTGTCTCCTTAGAGGTCCCCTAGAGTCTGACATACCCAGAGGCAGATACTCGCAGCTAACCATTTATCTGATCAAAGGTTCCCAATGGAGAAGTTAGAGAGTAAACTGAAGGAGCCAAAAGGGTTGGTGGCCCCATGAGGAGAGCAACAATACCAATCAGGCAGAGCTCCCCAGAGTCTAAACCACCAGCCTAGAAGCACATATGGAGAGACACATGACTCCAGCTGTATATGTAGGGGAGGATGGCCTTGTTGGGCATAGGTGGGAGACAAGGTCTTTGGTACCTTGAAGGCTGAGCACTGAGTGGGGAGGGGGGGAATCTGATGGTGGGGAGGGGGGTTGGGGGTAGGTGGGTAAACACCCTCATAGAAGCAGGAGGAGGGAGGATGGGATAAGGGGTTCCTGGGTGGTGGTGGGAATGCGGTAAGGGAATAAAATTTGAAATATAAATATTATATCCAATAAAAGAGGGGGAAAAAAGTGGTGAGAACCAACATCCTTAATAAAATGTCAGCCCTCTTAAAAAAAAACTATCTTGATACTAAAATTTGTTTTGAGAATTGTATATTGCAGAATGATCAACCTTGGTGTATCTACTCAACAAGTAAGCTGGGCATACCTGCTCAAACCTCTGAGGTCCGGGAATTCCATCTGGAGGCAGTGAAGACACAGCAGCAGAGGCTTTTCAATTTGCTCTTCCCCCCACTCCTCTTCTAATATCTCAATGCCCATATTCAGCTTGAAGAAGCTAATGAAGAGTCAGCGCCCCTATTCCCTGGGCTTGGGGACTAAGGTGGTAAATGTTGGGCTGTCTTTCTAGGAAAAAGTAGTGGTTTTGTGGGAATAGAGAGGATTAGCTAGGGTTTATTGCATAGCCATAACCTATTAGTAGATATCTGTATAATTATTATCAAGATGAAGATATAAATACTTAAACGGCACCAATTTACTTTGATTACACATTTTAAGGTTTTCATTGGTATGAGCTTCTTATTGATATAAGAGTGAGATGAATATTGTTACCCTCATAAGCATTGTACCAGTATAACACACTTAGGAATACAAGGCTTAGACCCTGTCCTTCTTTAACTTTTTTTAACTGATTTAAGATGGTCAGCCTATGAGTTAAAGGACTACAGCAAATTCATGGGTTGGAGTTTATTGTTAGGGTGTTTTCTATGTTTTATTTAGAAATAGCTGGGTGGAGTTAACAGGCAACAGTCCAGATTACCTTACATGGATAGTTGGTATTCAAAACATCAAAAATCCACAGAATTGACATGACAAACATTTCTGTATTAATGTTCATTTTCATTAGAGACTTGTCTGCTCCTCACAGCTTCCTATATTGAATTCTAAGAAGAAATTGAGCATCTTTGTAGTTACTCCAGTTGTGGTGAGACAGCCACTAGACAAGAAGTGCCTCTGTCCTTCTACAGACAAATTACTGTCCAGAAAAGGACACACTTGCAGAATAGTCGACTGATTATATCTGCCTAGACAGAGTAATCAGCCCTTAATAATTCTGCAGCACTAAGGTCTGTCAGATGATCCTGGGCCAGAACGCGGAAGAACAGATGCTCCCACGTTATGTAGTAGAGGGAGTGTCCAGGTGTTCAGAGGTCTCTATAAATTGGCTAAGTTTTAGCAGCTATGCTTTGTGCTTCCCACAATTATAGTTAACTCAGTCATTCTGGATTTCTGACGGGGTTGAAAACTTATAGTCTCATAGCCAATCCTGGCTATTTACCTTGAGAGAAAAGATTTGAGTGGATGGTCGTCAGCTGACATTCATCCTAAAACCAAGGAAAAAACCAGGTTCAGAACTAAGTGTTTTAGTTAGGATATATGACATTGGTTCTGGTTAGTCAACAAAATGATGGACTGGGTATTAGGACTATCTTGTACCTCACTGGTACAAATTGGCACAATTATTCTCTAATTGTAGTTTGAGAGAAAAGTTTCATTTTAACAGGAAGGGTGATATGTAGGAGGAGCTAAGGTGGGAGGAGTACTGAGAGGAAGAGAAGGAGTAAGAAGAGGAGGAGAAGAAGGAGAGGAGAAGATAGGTGATGAAAGAGAGAAAGAGGGCGGAGACAGGGAGGCAGATGTTCATGTATCTCCACCCGTCAAAGATAGCTGATATATCTAGGTTGGGTAGTGGGTTACACCTCTTATTGTGCAATACCAAACTTATAAAGCCTTTGATTAACATTGTTGAAAAAATGTATAAGTGCAAAAAGGAAAAGGGGGCATGGGATAGAGGTCTTCTAAGGGGTGGATGGGGAAAGGGGATGGCATCTGAAGTGTAAATAAAATATCAAATAAAAAAAGAATAAACATCAAATCACATACAGGCAGGGATCAAGAGAATAATGAAAATGACCAAGGACGCTTAACAAGGAGCCAAGGTCTTCAAAGCTAAAGGTCTTAAAAACAAGTGGAGATATTGAAGCTCAAAACTCGCTGGATGAGAAAAATCAGTGCAAGAAACAAAACCGGAGGAAATCTGAATAAAAGGTATGCAAAGAAATTAGACAAATGCAACATGGAAAAGGAGATAATTTTTAAACTTCAGGGAACACAACGAGAAGACCTCCTTGACCAACGATTGTTCCAGATAAAGAGAACAAAGAGGAAGCATGGGCAACAGCTAAAGACCGTCTCACAGTGACAAGATGGCTCATCCAGTGAAGGCTTCTGCTGCCTAACCTGACAACCAAAGGGAAGAAGAAAATGGATTCCTGCAAGTTGTCCTCTGACCACAAGAGGCATGCCATAGCTCATGTGTGCTTACACATGCCTACATGCTTGCCTGCACACAATAAATACATGTATACATACATAGATACATAGATGATGATAGATAGGTAGATAGATAATGATAGATAGATAGATAGATAGATAGATAGATAGATAGATAATAGTTGCGTAGATAGATGATAGATAGATAATAGTTTAATAGATGACAGACAGACAGACAGACAGACAGACAGACAGACAGACAGATAGATAGATAGATAGATGTGGGAAAATCCATACAAAAGGGTATCTAAGAATTTTTGTCAAATGATAAGACATGGAAATGTTCAAGCAGTCTTTTTTAAAGATTTACTTATTTTTCATGTATGTGGGTATACTGTCACTATCTTCAGACACACCAGAAGGTGGCATCCAATGCCCATTACAGATGGTTGTGAGTCAACATTTGGTTGCTGGGAATTAAACTCAGGACCCCTGGAAGAGCAGTCAGTGCTCTTAACCACTGAGCCAACTCTTTTAAAAAACAGAAAAGTCACAAACTATGAACATAGCAGCAAAAAAAATTGAAAATTAAAGACATGGGTAAGATCTTTTAACAAGTCATGAAAGTTCAAAAGATTAAAAAGGAGAGAACAATCAAAGAGAATCGAGAGCAAGATTAAATTTACTGTACTCAAAAAAGAAATACATTTTGTAAAATGCCAGGTCACTGACTCATTACAGGTACAGACTGGAATATAAAGGGTGAAGTAGGCTCTTGCATAAATGTAAACCAGACACACAACAGGAAAGACAATGGAAACAATTAGTGATGTAAGGGAATGGACTAATGTAACAATAGGTCAGGCTAACTGTTTAAACATACTTCAAAAATAAAGAAGTGAGACATCACATGACAATCATGTTTATGAGATTAAAGACAAATATGAAGAAAATTACATTTTAAGCATATGTTATTGTCTTCAATACCTTGTGATTAAGAAGGCTTTTTCAAACACAAATCTTGATAGAAAAACATAAATAAACTTGACTCCTCGGTTAACATCCAAAGATGCATTTAAATAAAAAGAAATTGCAAAAATGGTACAGCAAGAAGGCTCAGACAGAGGTGCATGATCCCATGACTGAGGATTCCAGTTCAATCTCGGGCTCCATGTGACGGAAGGAGAGAACTGACCCCTGAAATTGTTTTCTGGCCACCACACACATGTTGTGGCATGTGTGGGTACATACACATATGTACACACATACATTTACACATTCAGACATGCACATACACAAACACACACATACCACATGTCACATAAATAAACAATAAACATAAATAAATACAAATAGCAATTGAAATAAAATAATCAAATAAAAATTTTTGGAAAAAAATTTTATTCACTTCATATCCTAATTCCTACCCCATCCTCCATCCCTATCCTCTTCTCCTCTGAGATAGTGGAGGATCCCCCTGAGTATCCCCCAACTTTGGTCCATGAGATCCCTGCAGAGTTAAGTGCTTCTCCCACTGAGGAGAGACAAGACAGCTAAGTTAGGGGAACAGATTCCACAGAGGGCAACAACTTTAGGAATAGCTCCCACTCCAATTATTCAGGACCCGCATGAAGACGGAGCTATACATCTGCTACGTATATTTGGGAAGGCCTGGGTCCAGCACATGAATGATCTTTGGTTGGTGGTTCAGTCTCTGAGAGCCCCCAAGGGTCCAAGTTGATTCTGTTGGTCTTACTGTGGAGTGCTTAGCCCATTTTGGGCCCTCTATCCTTCCCCCAACTCTTCCATAAGAGTCCCCAAGCTCCATCCACTGTTTGCCTGTGGGTGTCTGTGTCTGCCTGAGTAGGCTGCTGGGTGCAGCCTCTAGGAGTACAGCCATGCTAGACTTCTGTTTGCATGCATAACAGTGTATAATTAATTGTGTCAGGAATTGGTGTTTGCCCATAGGATAGCTTTCTATTTTACCTGGTCATTGGTTGGCTTTTTTTTTTTTAACTTAAAGAAAATGTAAAATCAAATGCCCAATCTAAAACATGTTTTATAACTGAGATAATATAAGACAGGATATATAAACAATTCTTACAAAGCAAAATTTTAAAAATTAAAAAAATTACAAAATAAAGAGAAATGATTGAATGAGCAAAAGAAAAAGCATGAATATCTAATAAACAAATGAAAGCATGCTAGAAACATATATATAAATATGTTTCTTATTATATAAATATAAAGATATAATATAAATATAAAAACAATCAAAAAGAGACTTTTGTACAAATCAGACTGATGACAATTCCAAACTCAAACTTTAGCAAGTATTGCCAAATATGTGCAATACTAATTGTTTTAGCAGAAGGGAAATTAGTTAAACGTAAGGAGAACAAATTGTCATTGTTATAAAATGTCTCTTCTATCACATATTCCACTTGTGTGGTAATAACTTTAAGTTCCTCCTTTCACATTTACAACAGAAGGTTGCTTTCAGCAAACAAAATACCAAAAACTGCAAGTTAGCCCAATGTCCAGAAATGAGAATACACATGTTACATAAAGGGGAAGGTTCCAGAATGAATATGGGTTGTAAAGTGAAGGGATCCCTTCTCCCTGTGACTAAAAATGAATCCTCAAAAACAACAAGGAATACTCTAAAGGGAAATTCAAATTAAAAAAGAAAAGAGTTTGTTTTCCTGGCTTCAAACAGCAGAGGAGACAGCTGCTTTTTTGCTTTAGATTGTTTTGTT
This sequence comes from Arvicanthis niloticus, assembly GCF_011762505.2. Taxonomy (NCBI): domain Eukaryota; kingdom Metazoa; phylum Chordata; class Mammalia; order Rodentia; family Muridae; genus Arvicanthis; species Arvicanthis niloticus. The sequence continues at coordinate 66,476,419 of NC_047665.1, read as the reverse complement.
TAATAAACTTGTTGGAAATTCTTCCCATGTCCCTCTGAAATGTATTTAAACCTCCTTAAACCCTAAATAAACTGCTGTCAACTCTGCAACTTAATCAGTTTCTCAGGGAGTTGAGAGACATCTATCTGTCTCTCAGATATATAAAAAAATATAAAATATACTTATATATTTTATATTTTGTGTAAAAAAGGGTAGCACCTTGACTTCTGATCTCAGAGGGAGAGATTGGTGCAAACTTAGACTGGCATCTCAATCTGTAACTACTTCTAGCATGAAGATATGAGGAATGTATCTCTTCTTTACATAATGCTGATCGATGAATGCAGATGGCTTCAGCTATCAGTTGAGCATAGGAGAATATGCCACATGATGATGAAGAATTTATCAGCCTCAGAAAGTGTATGTGACGGGCTGTATTTGTGAAGCTATAAAAACAGGCTTCTTTTTGTCTTTGCAACATAAAGAATGCTGTGATATGCATCATACTCTGACTTACAGTTTAATCAATAGTAAAACTCTTCCTCTGTCTCCTTCCTCGATGCTGCTGCCTGAGTGGAGAGATAAGAAGGTCTACTGGAGTTTGCCAAAGAAAAGAACCAAATGAAGTTTGTATAGAGACTGAAAGAAGTGGTTCACAGGATTATAGAGTATGGCATGTCCAAGCTCCATAGCCATCATATAAGAATCAAGGGAACAGCCCAGGCTCTACTCCAAGTCTGAGGACTTGTGGGCTGGAACCCCTGGAAAGTGACTTCCCACAAGAAGAGACACCGGGAAAGCCAATGCTAAGTCACATTCAAAACCAGAAGCTGGCAAAATTCACTCTTCAGGGATGTCTATGTTCTATTCTGCTGAGCCCATCAATAGATTGCGTGAGGTACACCTGCTTTATGGAGAGCACTCAACTTCACTCAGGTGTCCATTAACTTAAATCTCAGGCAAAAGCTTTTCACCTAAACATCCAGAGTGGTTGTGCGCACATCGAAGCATTCTATGGCCCAGCCAGCTGGACATATCCAATCAACTGTCACTTGTAAGTGATTTTTCTTACCGCGGATAACAGGAACAACAGTGTGCCATAGCAGTGTGGTGGCTGAAATAACTGTATGCCGTGACAGGAGTTTTCAGTATGGTTTGTTCACATCCTGTGGAACCAGGAGGCATAGCACAGGGCCAAGCAATATTATATCTGAGAAGTCTCAAGGCTTCTCCATGTGGCTTACATTCATGAACCAGTGCTTACATTTGAAAGGGTCAGCAAACTTCCCTGAACATTTCCTGCTAAGGGCCAAGTGGTCAATCAATGAGTCTTCGGAGGGTATTTCACATCCAAGCCACAGCAGTCACTACGGATACCCCTTTCTACTTTACACCAATGGACACTCTTTAAAATACGTTAATCTGTAATTTTAACAAGGCTACCCTTCTTCCTAACACAATGCAATGAACCTATACCCAACTAAAATCACACTGACCCATGTCTCTTAAGAAGCAAGGTTCATGAGTGGTATGGATATTTTAAATATATTATAACTTAAATATTAAGTAGTAGACTTAAGAGCACTTAATGCTATAAATATAAATCAATATGTCTCAGATTTAATGATAGGGAAGTAATAAAACAAAACATGTACTACATACATGCATATATACTGATAACAAAATGAGGAAGAATGAAAGAATTCCAGTCCTCATGGTCTGGAGAAGTAGATCAGCATAACACCACTGACCTAGCATTCACACAGCCCTGGGTTCTGTCCTGTGCATTGCCAAACAAAGACATTGCAGTCCGTCCTCTTACTTGTACTTAGCACATGGCCCTAGCTGATGCCAATATGTACCTTTTTCTATTATCCACTCTATTTCTTTTGCCCCATCGGCAAAATAGAGTGACAGAATGATGCATAGGTAATCAGCTTGTATTCCAGACATACTCTTCCTTACTTCCTGCTATCCAATTTCCTTATGGCAGTTAGAATTAGTATCCCTAGCCAAATTCCCTTCTTGGACCACTGATTCAGGTGAGTAAGAAGCCCAAAATGGCACAGCAGCAATTTTAATTTAATGAAATCTTGTTGGTAGATGTATTGGTAAAAGCATTTTACCCTTTGGACCCAAGACCTCATGATCAACAGAAAATAAAGTCATGAAAATATAAAGCAAAACTTTTGTTGATAAGTCCTTAGGAGATCATTAATAATACTATTCCATTACTCCCATTTCCACTTCTGGATTCTTAGAACTGTTAGTCTTGACTGTGCGGAAAATAGCATTATATCTCAGATAGTAACTAACCTTCTGAAGGACGTCAGCCCTGCAGGATATACCCACCTCATTGGCACAGGGACTCTTCAAAGGCATTTTTACAATTCTATCTAGACAACTGGTTCAAGGTGGGGAAAAAATATGGCAGGACCGGTGAAGACCATGATCACAAAACCATTACCATATTTCATTGTCAGGGATGTGGTCTGCTTGATGGATAACAGTGCTGCTGTAGACTATCACAATGCTAAAGAAGGCATTTTCTAAATCCACAGACACTGGTTTGGGCACATACATTGTAAACGGGAAAGGCCAGTTCCCATACAGGAGGTCTAATCCAGTGTTGGAAGCAGTCCACTGTAATCAACCATCCTCAGGTAACTGGCTGATCACTTCAGTGGACGATAACTTGTCAAAAACCTGGTATTGATCTTTGCTGTCAGCATATTGGTCACAGGACAATGGCTATAAGTCAGTTTGGTCCTGGTAAATGAGCATGTGTTTTGCTAGATGCATACCTAACTTCATCCTGCCATGATGGCCACTTTGTTTCCAAGCCCATAAGGCAATGACAAGGATGCCTAGAAGGGAAGGATGACTGAAAACCATTCAACAAAGTAGAATGAGCCTCCCTGCCACTTAATTATCAAAATCACCTTCTATTAGATCTATTCAATACTGAAAGTTCATATGCAGCACAAAAATCTTCATTTACAAATTAGAGAAGTCTAATGTACCTACATCTTGCCTACCACATTTTCAGTTATGTTCCTTCTAAATCCCTGACCATCTGGCTAAGCCACTGACCACAGCCCATTAATCAGCATATAATTACATGGCTGGTCCTTTCTCTTTCCAAGAAAACTAACCAACCAGATGTGCTGCTTGACTTTCTGCCCAGGAAGGATTTTTCCTTCACTGTTGTCCTTCAGGTGAGTTCCAGGAAGAAGCTGGATAACCACAGCTGCACCCTTGTAGTTAATGCCTGTGTATCGTGTAAGACCATCTATAAACCTTCTGTCAGCTGATCATAGGAAGCATCTCATTAGGCCACAGGTGAGAAAAGAGAGAAAAGGGGGCACAGCTACAGTGGAGACCACAGAATTTTGGACCACTCTTTCATGTAATTTATTTCTACCTTCAGGACATAGTTCTGAAAATCAAATATATAACCACTTTCTGCTATGATAGAGTGCTGTCACAGGCATCCACTGCTATTTTTTTGTAGATGACACATGCCTAGTTCATGATGAGTATCTCAGGATACACTGGAACTGGCTTGCTGTCCAATAGTAGACAACTGCCTCTCAGAAGAAGAATTATACACTGAGAATAAGAGGACTCCATTTCTTAATGTAAGAGGTCTTGTGCACAGGTACAACGTATCCCTACCTCTGCTAACGGTCCAAGTCTCCATAGTATATGCTAAATCACATGGTCTAAGGAGCAGAGTAGCATGCTGTGGACCTGCGGCATGACTTGGTGTTTTGATGACCCTCATTGCTCTTTGTGGCCCATTAGAGCTCAGTAGAAAGAACTTTTCACTAAAGACAATGCCACACATGTTGGTCATAGGACAGGGAGCAACCAAGTGGGGACATACTGGAAAGCTTTTTCCTTGATGAATAGTTTTCATGGGAGCAGAAGGTGCTATGCAGGATGCTGGAGAAGATTTCCTTCATACTCTCTAACTATGCTGATGCTGCCCAGACATCTTACTGCCAACCCCAAAAGAGTATCCCAAAGCTGCCTCCTCTCCATGACTCCTTTCAACATCATGCTCACTGCCCGCATCAATGACACTGGTAAGAATCATGATGCCCCATGCATCATGTATATATGTTACACTTCACCAGCTGTATGTTAGGCTTTCCTTCTGATGCTACATTGCTGTCCCATGGAGAATTTCTCAGTTGTATGGTGTTTTTTTTTTTTTCTTTAATTCAAGTTGGTTTTCATCTATTTCACCAGAACTTTTAGAGGTAGGTAATTGCAGATGGGATTTCTCTTCTGTTATCTAAATCTTTGGCCATCTATTTTACTAAAAATATTATGAAGAACTGGTAAAGTGGCTCAGAGAGTAAAGAAGCTTGCTGTTCCACATGATGACCTGCATTGAAACTGAGGACCCAATCACCATGGCATGTCTGAGCCCCTCACACTCATAAGTATGAGTCTAATTAGTACATAAATAATGGCTACAGTGGTGGTGAATAATACAGGCAATCAAGAAAGAAAGTCATACTTTAAAGAAAAATTCATAGTCAAATATTGAAAATACTGTTTAAAGAATCCTTGATATATTGTCAATAGTTTGGGGAAAAGCTATGGAATTTAGTGGCTTTTAAATTGCACTTAAACTTTTTGACAGACCAATCACTGAAAGATGGTGTTTATGTTCCCTTACTTCAAATTCAGGTTCTAAAGTTGTTTTTAAAAACTTAACAACAAGCTAACACTTTTTGAGTCTGTCTTTGATTATAGACTCAAGAAATGTCAGCCTCTCCTCCCATTCTCTTAGGACGCCTGGACATTTGGTCTGTAACCATGATGCTACGCTGCTATCAGCAGAACTATCAGCAGTCCAGGAAGAAGTACAAAGGAAAAGGAGCCAAACCCCACTTCCTAGCTGAGTTCTCAGCCATGGCAGCCCCACCCTTGCTTATGAGCATCTTGAAAACTTACCCACTGGTTGCTACTCTACCAGTCCCAGCAACCACAGGACAAATAACCACTGTACTGCCAAGCTCCATCCAATGTGTAGATCCATGTCAAATTATATATGCACATATATATATATATATATATATATATATATATATATATATATACATACATACATATCTTTTGTTTACAGCAGTAGAAACACAAAGGCAGGATTTTGTAATAATAAATTTAAATCATACACAAAAGCTAAAAATAAAGAAATAGTAATAAATAACCAATATACAGAGCTCCGTTTTGAGATGCTCGTGGTCATGTAAAAAAGATGGTCATCAAGAACTTAAACACTTTCCCACCATAAGGACTTTAATGAGGAGTTGCATTAAAATTCAAATGCAATCATCCAGCTTCTCACTTTGATGCTTTGCCAATCGCCTATGCCCCTCTGCACACAGTCTGAGGTTGAAAGGCATTTGTCTTCTTGAGAAGGTCTGTACTTAATTGGCATTCATCAAATGGTAACTTCAGCACTAATCAAAGCAAAGGAAACTCACATTACAGTGGAAGGCAAATGCATGTCCCCAATGTAAACATTATTTTATGATCAAAGTTGCTTCTATAGCCTTGAGTAATGGTATTTATTAATTACTGGCAACTAGACTCTATCCAAACATCAGGATAGTAGCATCAATTATACTGTTAAGCAAGGAGAGCTTGGCAGTATAAACTCCCACAAACACATAAAACAACAGCCAATTGAATTAAAATTTTAAAGGTGAGCAATATAAACAGGCTCGGACTGGATATAAACTTGAGAAGACACTGAGCCACCTTTGCACTTGACATCCTAGAAGTGACCATTTGATGTTTCTATCTCTATTGCTAGTTGATACTGCAGGAGTCCTATGCAATGTAAATCTTCTTCAGAGCTTGCATTTCATCCATCCCAGTACCAACATAAACTGAAGGGGGATATGGAGGAAAAATAAGAAGAAAGAAAGAAGAAAAGAAAAAGAGGAGAAGGAGGAAAAGGAGGAGAAGGAGGAGGGGAAGAGGGGGAGGAAGGGAGAGAAGGAGGAAAAGGAGGAGAAGGAGCACGAGGAGAAGAAAAAGAGGAGGAGGAGGAGGAGGAAGAGCAGGAGGAGGAGGAAGAGGAGGATGAGAAGGAGCAGGAGGAGGAGGAAGAAGAGGAGGAGGAGCAGGAGGAGGAGGAAGAGGAAGAAGCTGCCACCCAATAAAAGAGGAAAAGTAGCAGAGTCGAGGCCACGAAGGAGAAATCGGTACAAACTGTAAATTTTGTGTATATATTCAACCAAAATGCCTGAGCCTTGCTAAGGGTCCCCAAATGAAGCCAAGGACTATGGAGCTTCCTGCCTTTCTGATGAGGAAGGAATACGTCCATCTGTCCTTGTTTTGCATCCTGGTTTTGGCAGATGAGAATGATGTTAATATTTAAAATTAAAGTTCCCATTTACTGACGGCTATAACCCAGCAATTTCATTAGCTAATAGACAAGTTTCCAGGAATGGATTGACTATGATTTCTTTTTTATATCAAATTTCTCTCTGAAATTAACTTTTTAAAAACCAGTGACAGATGTGTGTTTTCTGGAGATGTTCTCTGAGTTTATATTCCTGATGCTCACAAAACGCTACCATCATCTGCATCCAAGAAAGAGATGCTGACTGGTCTTTTTTCACAACTCTTGCATACTGAATTTGAAACAGCTTTAAGAAAGTGTACTAGATATGGGGGGGATGGTGAGTGTTGGGGCTAGGGAGAGAGATCACCCCCCTCAGTTAACTGTGTCTACAGATCTTGCAGAGGACCAGAGATCATTTCTAAACACTAAGTCAGGCACCTCAAAACAGCCTGTTAACTCCAGTTCCAGGGTAATCTAATTCCCTCTTCTGGTTTCCATGGGTATTGCACATACACAATTAAAAATAATATATGATAATTTAAGTGAATATTATATTTTTTATTATTACTTTCATTCTGAAAAGGATCAGGATCATTTGGGAGAAAAAAGATGGAAACTCATAAATGTTCAAAACTAAAACAAAAAGTAAAACAAAAAAAAAGTTCTGGGAGGAGAAAAGTACTACCACCATCGTATGATACATTTAAACACAAGTCCCAGAACTTAGGAGTGTTACCATACTGGCAATACAATAGATGCCAGTGTTATCAGTTAATATGGGACCATCCTGGACCAGGGTGAATGCTTAATCCAGTGTTGATGGTCAGGGTTCATTTTAGAGGAGGAAAGAATAGAGAGACACAGGAATGTGATCATGAAAAACAGCCAAGCATAGAACAGCATGCACACAAAAAATGCTGGCCACCATCAGCTTGGAGGAAGAAAAAGGTGACATCTTACCCAGAGACTCATAGCAAAGCTTGAGGATGAACAGTGGATGAAACGTCTGAATCTTGAAAACATGTCCAGAGGACAGGACAGACAAAGGCTGCAGAAAACCTGGGCTTTGTCAGAAGACCCAACTGCCATGTCTGTGTCTCAGCATCCTACCATGACCTCATAAGCCAAGTAGGAAATCGACTGAAGTGTGTTCTTCTTCTAGAAAGCAGAGGTGATAGGTGTTGAGTGTTGTTTACTCACTGCCAGTATCTAGCCCATTATTAAAGTTAAAAGTACCATTAAAAGGATGCTTTCCTCTTCTTCCCACTCCCTCACATCCATCAATGTCTGTCAACTGCACTATTATTGCAGTAGTGTTTGAACAGGTATATCTATTTCTTTTACCTTATACCCTATTTCCATGGCATAATAAAATTAGTCCTATTAAATATAAAACACAACATGTCTTCACGTGCCTTCTCATCTTTTCCCATATAAAACCCCAAGCCTTATAAAGCCCCAGAGTCCTGCATAATAAGCCTGTCTGCTCTTCTGTGACCTTCCCCCTTTCAACTGCTGTTTTCTTGTAGGGCACTGACTGCTTTTGAGGCCCTCAAGCATGCCAAATCCATTTCCATCTCCAGGTATACCCCTCTGCCTAGAACGCACATTCCTAGGGACTCCAGGGACCACTCCCTCATATTCTGCAGAACTTAAGTCAGAAGATCCCTATCAGAGTGGTTTGCCTTATCCATTATAATTCAACAGATCTGTCTTCTCTCCACTTGCTTTCCCAGCTTTCCCAGTACATATCTGTACCTGTTCTGTCTAAGATACAGATTACTCATGTATTGTTTCTCATTTGGCCAATTTCTCTCAAAGTCAAGGGTTTTCCTGTTTTACTCACCACTGTATGCTTAAGACTAGAACATAGTACCCACTAAACAGATACTTGCTCTTCAATGAGTGAAGATATGAAGTGTGCTATCTGATGGGTCTCCTTTGAGAATAACTGAGTGGTCTAGAAAAGATGTTCTGAATGGGCTTATTATGATGAAATGAGCCACAGTTAAATAACTAAAAAAAGAAAGAAAGAAAAGAAAGGTAAATCTAAAGTCTCTAGTCCTCCAAAGAGGAAGGGTATGTTTTATCCTCAAATCTCAATCACTGCTTAAATCATTTGAGAAACTGACATGTTCTTTGCATGGGAGTTTGTGTTACTGAATAAAGCTCTTTCTGAAGTATCTGTGTCTGACCTTGAATCACCTGAAGCCAACAACTTTATTAAAGAGATCTCTGAGTAAGTTCAGAGAAGAAAAAGATACCCAAACTAAGGCACTCAGAGCATCCCATCTGAAAAGTCCAGGAGCAATGGCAGGACCTGAGATATCTGATACACTAGTAGGGCATGATGTATATCCTGAAAGGCACCTCTCTTATAGAAGGCAGATATAAGGCTAGAAGGAGAAGAAACCATGTCTAGGAGTTCATCTTGCTTTTCCTTATGGACATCTGTACTCCTGTTCTTAGGCCACCTACTCTCAACCATCTGGCTACCACACTCCCATCATTGTACAGAAACTAGCCTTAGACTAGAGATTAGAGCACTGGCTTCCTATCTCCAGGACTTTGTTCATGGAGTGAGCCATGGTCATCCATTTGACAGCAGTGTCTTATGAGACTTGTCTGCTCCTATAATTACATGCATAAAATTTCCATACTTTATTACTACCTGCCTGTTTTGAACATTTCTGCTTTATTGAAGAACTCTAGCATACTGTAACACAATTCTTTTCTCTTTCAGAAAACAACATTTGTAGTGATCTGCTCAGTTATGATCTTAGAGTTACAGTCTGAAAAAGCTAATCCTCCATAAAACCTGACTCTATAGTAAATGTCAGAAAAAAATTTTAGTATCTCAAATACGTATTCTGAAGTTGTTCTCTCTCAAATTTAGTACCCGTCTACAGCCATACCACCCTGAACGCGCCCTTCAAATTTAGTACCCACCAGAAACAAAATATTTTACATAGCTGATAAAATTTATGTATTAAATTGCCTAGGATATAAATTGAACCTCTTCAACTATGTAACTTATTTTTCTGGAGATCAATTTATTTTTCCTGTGTTCCTTAATAACCATGCATATAGAAAAATAAATGTGAATCCTTCACTGTACTATCTTCATATTTTCATCAGATACATAAGGATGCATAATTTTTCTTTAAAATAATTTTGAGAGCCATGCACTTTAGACTCATCAAGTTGTATATATTAAACATGTGCAGCTTCTATGTGTCAATCACACTTCAATGTGCTTTTTAAAAGAGACATGCAAAGTAGGGGGTAGAACTTATACTTAGGCTCTTCAAATTAACTCTGAATATTTCTTTTTTAAAATTTTTTATTGGATATTTTATTTACATTTTAGATGTAACCCACTTTCCCCATCACCCCCCACACACCCAGGAACCTCCTATCCTATCACCCCTCCTCCTAATTCTATGAGGATATGCCCCCACCCACCCTCCCACTCCCACCTCCACACTCACGATTTTCCCCACACTGTGGTGTCTAGCCATCACTGGACCAAGGACTTCCTCACCCACCTATGCCTAACAATGTCATCCTCCCCTATGTATACAGCTGGGGCCATGGGTCCCTTCCTATGTGCTCCCAGGCTGGTGGTTTAGACCCTGGGGAGCTCTGGTTGGTTGGTATTGTTGCTCTCCCCATGGGGCCACAAACTCTTTCAGCTCCTTCAGTCTTCTCTCTCACTCCTCCATTGGGAACCCCATGATCAGCTCAATGGTTAGCTATGAGCATCTGCCTCTGTATATTTCAGGGTCTGGCAGACCTCTAAGGAGACAACTATATCAGGCTCCTGTCAGCATGCACTTTCTGGCATCCACATCAGTGTCTACCTTTGGTGACTGCACAAGGGATGGATACCCAGGTGGAGAGCGGTCTCTGGACAGCCCCTCCTTCAATTTTTGTCCCACGCTTTGTCTCCATATTTGCTCTCATGAGTATTTTGTTACCCCTTCTAAGAAAGGCCAAAGCACCCACACTTTGGTCTTTCTTGTTCATGAGCTTCATGTGGTCTATGAATTGTATCTTGGAATATTGCAAGCTTCTGAGCTAATATCCAATTATCAGTGAGCAAATAGCACGTAGCAAACAGCCTTGAAAATGATAGTTTCAAACCTCGCCATTGTGCAAAACAATGTAAAATTCAAATAGCTGGCTAATCCTTACATTACCAATTGATGATAACATCAAATATTCTATTGCCTGAAGTTACTGTTTAACCTTGTCAGGCCCACTGATGAGCCCTACACAATGGCCTATGCCACAAACCTAGCAAGATATTTACTAGTGTATAAACTGTTGGGGTGAATCATTCTCCTTCCTCCTAGATTACAGTGTTGTTAGTGAAGACCCCCATACTCGGGAGACCCTTCCTCAAGCCTCTAGAAATCACGACCACCCAAAGATCACAAGAAACCATACCTGGATGCAATCAGCAGAGGCTTTATTAGGGAAGTAAGCCTGCGGTCAAAATGACAAGCTCTTTAGCTCCAAGAGCAAGGTTTTGGCCCCAAGTAGTGGGTTAAAGGGTCTTTTATAGCATGGAGTGGGGGAAGGAAGGCATTTTCGTGTGCTTACACATGAATGGTTGCATTTTCACGTGCTTACACATGAATGGTTGCATTTTCACGCAGTTACACATGATTGGTTGTTTTACAAATTTTGAACATAGCACTGGGAAGACCAAGGGAGGGGTAACCAAGAACAGTGGAACATTTCAGAGAATCTAGCCCAAATGATCTAGAGTCATGTGAAAATCACTCTGCACACTCATTCTCAAAAATGTGGTTTTTTTCCATGCTATTGTGTCCTATCCTGCCATTTACCAACTATTTCAGATTAACTATCTTAACTACCTAGATTACCCTACCTAGGTGGCAGCATCTTTTATCCGTGGTCAGGAATGTGTCTTTCTGCCTTGGGCCCCTCCCACCCATAGGTGGGAGAGGCTTGAGGAATGTAATCCAGCACGTGTCCTTCACCTGGAATGTGAAAGCCTGAAATCTTATTTTCAGTTCCGCGTTCTGTAAGGCGAAAAATCTACACATATTTCATAAAATGGCCTTTATAATTTTTCACTCTACAGTTAGAAGTTAACATTTGGGGGAATTTGGACTTGATGAACTTTTTAGATGAACTGAGATATACATGTTGCATTTAATGAATCATTGGAATGGACTTTTCTCGTCTTCCTTCTTTCAGTAAGAAAGTGAGCTCAGTGAGAGTCATGGTATTTGTCCATCCATAACCCAATAAGTTTACAAGGTGAGTGGGAGCGGAAGAGTTAGTTGCTTTGATGAATAAGTAAAAGGTTCATGGACTGAAAAGCAGCTGTCTAGCAGCTTGCTAAGCATCTAGAACACACAACCTTCCAACACAGTTCACAGAATAAGCTCAGAAGCAATTGAAAATTGACACTGCTCCACCATACTTTGTCAGTCAAAACAACCTGCATCCCCCAATACAGTCTTGAATGCCAACAACCAGAGCTGCAGACTTCCTGCTTTCAGGCAGGAACAGAAGATTTTGCTTGGGTTTCAAAGACAAATTCCAGGACAAAATAAAAAGGCAGCAACTGCACAGTGCTGCACCACAAATTCATTTCTGAGTTTTAATTGCAGCACATTCGATGTCTTAACTCACAGTACCATGACTCTTAACAAAGGGGGGAAGTGTATTCTATTCCCCACCCACTCTCTCTTGTCCTTTTTCTTCTTTTCCCATTCATCACATTATTTGCATTCTTATGCATTTGAATTGTAGTTAACAGAGAAGCCATTTCAATCCCCAGAGTAGGGAAGAAAATCTCTGCAAATCACCTAGCAGTTAATCTGAGTGTATGTCAAATGCTCCCTGCATTTCCTTAGGGAACTGAAAAAGTGCCTCTAGAGAAAAGGTGTCCCTCCTGATGCAGATGCCTCCTCTACACTACTCAGAGGCTGGTCCATTGGAATTATACTAAATGTGTTCAATCAACACATAATTCTGGTAGCAGACTTAGAGATAAGCAGGCTGAATTCAACTACTGACTTCTGCATTCCCTTCTATTTTTGACTTGACCATGAAAGGTATCAGAAAGATACCCAATCGGACACTGCAGCTGCTGGTAAGTGAGCTGTCACTCAAATGTTCATTCTCCTTGAGAGGTATTAAAACTGGAAATGGATAGCAAAGTGTCGGCAGAAAGTGCTGCTGGCTAACCAGTGAGACCTTTGAGATTTGGTTTTGCCACTGCAAATTATTTTTAAGTTGTTCTCTCTACCTTTGAAGTCAGTTTATGTGAGTCAGAATTCTAGCTTTACCACTTTTGTGAAGTGTTTCACCCTTTCTGTGACTCAGTCTTCACATCAGGACAGTGAGGTTGAACTTACTAATCAAGTAATGACTGACTCATTTCTTGTAAAATTTTTTAAAAAAATGTGTACCAAATCATTATTAATTGTGTTAGTGTTAAAATAGATCAGATGTTCTTTCTGCCCCCAATACTCATATGGTATCTAACCAAATATGACTGTTTAAAAGGCTTTTATCTTTGTAGTCTTGGGCAAGACATATAAATCCCTCAAGACTGTGAAAAATAAAGGTGTATATTAGAGCAGAACAGGGAATAGGGAATGTGGGTGAAGCAAGACTGCCAAAAGGCCATTCCCTAGTTGGATTTTATACTACATTTTTTTCTCTAGTTTATCTTCTGTAACTTTGAATGTTTCCATAGTAAAATGTAAACAAACAAAGTAAAGAGAGTTGTCTTGTTTATTTTATCCACCTATTGAAGACCCCCATACTCAGGAGAGACCCTTCCTCAAGTCTCAGGAAATCACGACCACCCAAAGATCACAAGAAACCATATCTGGATGCAATCAGCAGAGGTTTATTAGGGAAGAAACCTGGCAGCCAGCGGTCTCACCACACACTCGTGCAGGAATGGAGTTTGACCCCAACATCCAGTCCGTAGAGGGTTTTAAAGGGAAAAACCACAAACCAGGGGAGTGGGGAGGGGGGGAGGGGTTGCCAAGGATACATAACGTAAGAATAGTGAAACATTCCAGAGAAACCCACCCTGAATGGTTAGTGTTGAAGACCCCCAAATTAGGGAGACCCTCACTCAAGTCTCGGGAAATCAAGGCCACCCAAGAACTCTCACAAGACACAGTACCTGGATGCAAACGGCAGAGGCTTTGTTAGGGAAATTAGGCGGCGGTCAAACCACAAGCCCTCTCGCAAGAGCAAGGTTTGGCACTGAGTGATGAGTTAGGGGTCTTTTAAAGAGCAAAACCACAAACCAGGGAAGTGGGGAGGGGGTGAGGGGTTGCCAAGGATACATAACATAAGAATAGTGAAACATTCCAGAGAAACCCACCCTAAAAGGTTAATGGCCATGGAAATTACTCAGTACAATCATTTTCTCAAAAATATGGTTTCACCATGTCACTGCCCTACTCAGTCATTTACCAACTATTTATCAACTATTTTTCACTAGCTCCAGCTGTAAAGCCACAGCCCTGCTATTGTGTTTTTACCACCTGAATGACTTTCATTCTTTACAGCCAGTTCCTGGAACTGGTCTGGCTTGTTTCAGAGAAAAGTTTCCATGTCCCTAAAAGAACTTAAAAAGCATCTATATATGTATATATTCTATAAAATGATTTTTCTAATTTTTCATTCTTCAGTGTCATGTGGAAATCACCCTGCATTCTTCTCAAAAAATGTGGTTTTTATCATGTCATTGTGTCCTATCCTGCCATTTACCAACTACTTCAGATTAACTATCTTCACCTCTTCCTGCTATAGCCCCACCTAGGTGGCTTGCATCTTTTATCTGTGGTCAGGAATGCCTTCCTGCCTTGGGCCTTTTCCACCCATAGGCGGGCCTACTGCCTGAGGCTTGATTCAGGGAATAATGTCCTCCACCCAGAATGTGCTCCGGGGAAGTGAAGGCCTGAAATCTTATTTTCAGTTCCTCATTCTGGAATCTGCACTTTTCTGCCCAGGTCTAAGGGCAAAGAAAATGGCCTTTATAATTTTTCACTCTACACTATAAAATAGCAAAAGTCTCGAAACAGAGCTCATCAGTTAAGAGCATGTGCTACTCTCAGAAAGGACCCTGGTTCCATCCCCAGCACCCACATCAGGTGGCTCAAATAACCCATAACTCCAGTTCTAGGAGATACAATGCCCCTTTCTCACCTCCACAGGCACCTGCACACACGAGATGCACAAACATACAGTCAGACACACACACATACACATAAAATAAGCAAATGTTTAAATAAAATTAATAGTAGTAACAGCCTTCTTGCAAAGCTGTTAGAGACAGGTGACTTAGAGGGATACTACACTGTAAAGGCTGAACAAACAGTACCTCATATATTTTCACTTCTTATCAAACTGGTGGCCAGTTATAACACTTTGAAGCAGAGACATAGAATCACTGGCAACGTGTTCTTTAGGTCATAGGAACTGTGGAGCAAGTTTTGAAGGAAGAAAAGAAACAGTAAAATTCAGTAATTGCATTTGAAGAAATAAAATGAACCACCAGATCCTAACACTTTGACTACCTAAGTATCTCTCAACTCCATGCATTTGCTCCTATGACTGCAGCACTGGCTTGAGTAATCATGTATAAACAAGGTCCAACAGTACTTGTGCCAGTTTAATATTACAGTGATTTTGCATTTGATTTCTAAGTTGCCTACAACTCCAACATAGAATTTTCTAAAAAATGAAAAATAATAGCCACAATCAAAACATACCCAAGAATATTCACTGAGAATAATAACAATGCTTACTGAAGCTTTGTATAAAAATAAATCAATAGCCTCAAGTGTTACAGAGAGAACCTATGCTACACATGCAAATTGAAGAAAATGCAAAAAGTCCTGGAGCAATAACAAAAACATAGATTTAAATCCATTTGAGTAGAAATGGCTTTAAAAGTCAATGAATGACGAGCATAAATCTCAATGTATTTTATTCTTCAAAAACACCATAAACAATGCTGCTTTGTAAAAGAAAGGTGTGGTCTCTAAGGTAAGATTATGAGAGCGTATGTACCAAATAAATGAGGCTCTGGTCATAGGAAGTTGCAGATTAGTTTCTGTCAACCAGCTTGGCAAGTAAATGAATTATGTAGCAGAAATTATTTTACAATATAGATGAAGATGTTTTGGTACCTGGTGAAAATATTCTAAGAGCTTCTAAAAGAATTATTGCTGATAAGTTGCTTCAGGTACTCTTTTTTATTATTTATTTATTTACATCCCAAATGCTGCCCCCTCCCACGGTTCCATGCCAAAAGCCCCCTCCCATTTGCCTCTGAGAAGGTCCTACCACGTTGGGTATCTCCCCATCCTGGTGCATGAAGTCTCTACAGGATTAGATGTATCCTCCCTCTCTCACTGAGGCATCTCATCTTCTGCTATATATGTGATATATATGCGCTATATATGTGCTATATATGTGCCAGGGCCTCAGGCCAGACCCTGTATGCTCTTTGGTTGGTAGATCAGTTCCTGGGAGCTCCCAGGGGTCAAAGTTAGTTGGCATTATTTGTCTTTCTGTGAGGTTGCCATCACCTTCAAGGCTTTCCCCTAACTCTTCCGTAGGATCCCCAATCTCAATCTAATGTTTGGGTATGTGTATCTGCATCTGCCTCAGTCAGCTGCTGACCCTCTCAGAGAACAACTATGCTGGTCTCCTGTCTTCAAGCACAACATAGTATCAGTAATAATGTCAGGGATTTGTGCCTGCCCATGGGATGGGTCAATCACTGGATGGCCTTTACTTTAATCTCTGCTCCATCTTTGTCCTTGAATTTACTTTAGATAAGACCAATTTTGGGTTGAAAGTTTTTGGGTGGGCTGGTGTTCCCATCCCTCCACTGTGGATTCTGTCTTGCTACTGGAGGTGGTCTCTTCAGGTTCCATATTCCCACTGTTGGACATTTGGGTTAAGATCATTTGCATTGGCTCCTGGGAGCCTCCCTCATCCCAGTCTCTGGGACTTCCTAGAGAACCCATCAACCCCCATCCAGGCAGCTGCATATTTTCATTCATTCTCCTGGCCCTATGGGACTCTCTCCTCCCTCTGATCAAACCTGATCTTACCCCCATTCCCCTCCTCCTCCCCTCTCCTACCCAGGTGCCTCCTTCTCTCTCACTCTCATGATTATTTTGTTCTCTGCTTGTAAGTGGGATTCAAGTATCATTAATTGGGCCTTCCTTAGTGTTTAACTTCCTTGGGTCTGTGGGGTGTATCATGGGTATTCTGTGGTTTTCAGCTAATATCTACTTATGAGTGAGTAGATACCATGCATGCCCTTTGGGGACTGGGTTACCTCACTCAGGATATTTTCTAGTTCCATTTGCTTGCTCAATCCATGATGTCCTGGTTTTTAATAGCTGAATAGTATTCCATTGTGTAAATGAACCACATTTTCTGTATCCATTCTTCAGTCGATGGACATCTGGGTCTCTTCTAGGTTCTTGCTATTATGAATAAGGCTCCTGTGAACATTGTGGAGTATGTGTCCTTGTGATATGATGGAACATCTTTTGGGTATATGCATAGGGGTGGTATACCTGCAACTTCTGGTAGAACTATTTCCAATTTCCTGAAAAACAACAGATTGATTTCCAGAGTGATTTTATATATTTGCAATTACACCAAACTGTTAAATCCATTTGGTTCATAACATCTGTTAGATTCATTGTGTCTCTGTTTAGTTTCTTTTCAGTAAGCTGTCCATTGGTGAAGTCTCCTACTATTATTGAGTGAGGTTCAATGTGTGTTTTGAGCTTTAGTAAAGTTTCTTTAACGAGTGTGGGTGCCCTTGCATTTAGGGCATAGATGTTCAGAATTGGGAGTTTGCCTTGGTGGATTTTTCCTTTGATGAAAAATGAAGTATCCTTCCCTATCTCTTTTGAGTACTTTGTGTTGAAAGCCCATTTTACTAGATATTAAAGTCACAACTCCAGATTGTTTGCTTGGAAAATTTTCTCCAGTCCTATAGTCTAAGGTAGTAGCTATCTTTGTTGCTGATGTATATTTCTTGTATGCAGCAGAATGATGGATTCTGTTTATGTATCCAGTCTGTTAGCCTGTGTCATTTTATTGGTGATTCAAGCCCATTGATGTTGAGAGATATTAATGATCACTGATTATTAGTTTCTGTTATTTTGTTATTGGAGTTGATTCTTTGTATGTGTGATTCTCTCCTTTTGGGTTTGCTATGAGATGACTAATTTCTTGTGTTTTCTTGGGTTTACCCTCCTTATGTTGAACTTTTCCCTCTAGTATCCTCTGTAGGGCTGGATTCGTAAAGAGATAGTTTAAATTTGGATATCTTGTCATCTGCATTTATGATGATTGAGTGTTTTGGTGGGTATAGTAGTCTGGGTTGGCATCTATGGTCTCTTGATGACTACAATACATCTGTCCAGGATCTTCTAGCTCTTAGAGTCTCAGTTGAGAGATCAGGTATAATTCTAGTAAGTCTGCCTTTACATGTTACTAGGCCTTTATACCTTGCAGCTTTTAATATTCTTCCTTTGTGCTGTATATTGTTTTATTAATTATGTAGCTGGAGGATTTTCTTTTCTAATCCTATCTATTTAATGTTCTATAGGCTGCTTTTACATTTATAGCCATCTCTTTGTTTAGGTTAGGGAAGTTTTTTCCTATGATTTTGTTGAAGATGTTTTCTAGCCCTTTGAACTGGTAATCTGCACCCTCTTCTATTTCTATTTTTCTTACATTTGATCTTGTCATTGTGTCCCAAATTTGCTGGATTGTTTGTCTGTTTATTTTTTCCCATTCTGTTTTTATACCATTTAAATTACATGCAAGTATTAAGATCAGTTCTATATTGAGGAACTAGCAATACAATAGATGCATATACTCAAGAAACAAGCAAGACAAGAAACACAAATGGTTAAATAACAAGCAAGCAATAAACATGCCCCATGATCTCTGTTTCTAAGGGACTATCAGGATTACCAAAATATCTGAACCTACTTTCCTGTCCTATCCCAAAGTCATTTTCATGCCTGAAGCCTTCTTCTTTGTTCTAGCCTAAGATTTGGATTACTGCTTGAAATTACTTCTTTGTTCTAGTCTAAGATTTAGATTCCTGCCTGAAATTATTTCTTTGTTCTAGCCTAATGTCAGATTTCTGCCTGAAGCCCACTTCCTTGTTCTTGGCCAATGTCAGATTCCTGCAAAGAAACACCAGAAGCTCTCCACTTTTTTAAACATAGACAAAACTAGGCCTGTCTTAAATCATTCTGGCAAGAATGCCTTCCTTACCTGTTGTGGAATATGCATTATCAAATGCAATGCTCTTATGTCTTAGGTTGATAAGGCTCTGTGCAGAATCTTACCCATTCTTGGCTTTGCCAGTCTGTTAATTTAATAACACTTTCTGGGGATCCATTTTCAGTTTCAAGCCATGTTCTTTGGCTACCAACATGTTGATGTTGTTAAAGACAAGCATTAACATGATGGAGAGGAATAAAAGTATTTGCAAGACATATAGAGCTATCATGATCAAGCTATCTATGCCATTCTTAAAGCTTGACCAAAATAGAAATACTACCTTAGGCCATGGGTAATTTTATCAGCAGTATCTGCCAAATTAAAGCACAGCAGTGCAGCATCCTTTAAATGCATAAGCTCATTATGCAAAGTTAAAACATCCAGAGAGGTGTAGACTTATGCCAAATACATTGCAAGTGTCTTTAAACTTTTTCCTAATTGTAATGACTATCATTGTAAATTTTAAAAGTAACACAAATCCATTGGTATTTCACATGACACTAAGATTGCTCCTTATTCTTAAACTCTGAACCTCCTTTCAATAATTTGAATAGGATAAAGAGCATCAATTCATTGTTCCAAACACCTATCCAAATCCTCTTGTATACTCAACATATTAGTAACATTTTTTGCTAAATGATTAACAAAAGTAGCTGTCTTGACTTCTTCTGTCCAAGCAACTGCAGAAGCAGTGGTACTAGCAATTCATGTAATTAAAGCTCTTATACCACCAATAATCAAGCCCACTACCCTCTTACTTCTGCTTAAAGCCTGATTCACTTTTTCCAGTACTTGCAAACCTTTTTCAGAATACCAAGGTTCTGTAATACTTAGGGCAATAAAACAAAAGCTGGTTGATAGACCCCAGTAACAGACATGCCAGGTTTCAACAGAGTAACACAATTAGAAGGTGTGCAGTCAATGCAACTTATATTAAATACTGTAGAAGAAACAAAAGTAATTTTAACATGACAATTAAAAGAGCCTTAACACATGTACTAACACGTGTTTGAAATCCAGATCCTGTTCCAACTTTATCTCTGGCTAACATAACATTATAGAGAATTGCAGCTAACATCCAATTATGGCTCTGAAAATGTCCAGAACCAGCCTTACAAATTAAGACTGTTATTTTCAATATTAGATTGATTTCTAGACCAGCACATGATTTAGTCTGAATAACTGGTCACATTTAAGAAAAATACAAGAGTCATTATAACTTTTCTTTTGATTCTCTGTCCCACAAGGTCTAAAACTTGAGGCAAGGCAGTGTGTCCTATCTAGAATATAGGCAATCAAAGGTGGGCCAGGAACATATGTCCAATACAGCTTTCCAGTCACCATTGTCAGGGCATTCAACAAGCTCACAGATCAGCATCATTCTTTGTCCTGGCATAAGCATGTCTTAGCAATCACTCTGGCAGCCACCATGCTCCTTCAGCATCCTACAGAAAAAACACAAACATGCCCTCTTCCCCATATTAAATACTTTATCAGGATTATGCCATATGCCAGTAAGTGGATCCTTCCTTTTCACCTAGGCATAAATATTCCTAGTTGTAAGGTGCCATAGACACTCAGCAGAAAGTTCCTTGGCATCAAAATTTTTTAAATTTAAAATAAAAGAACATGATTTAAATAAATTTGTGGTGTACCCGGATATACCTCCCCCTTTTATGATGATACTGTTTTAAAGTTCCACAGGCCTGTTCTACAATACCTTGTCCTTGAGGATTATAAGGAATCCCAGTAATATAATATTAAATTGTTCTCAAAAAGTTTCAAATGATTGACTGCAATAGCCAGTTCCATTATCTCTTTTAATCTGATTTGGAACAGCCAGTATAGAAAAACAATGTAGGCAATAACTAATTACATTTTTAGTTGCTTCTCCTGTTAAAGGAGTTGCAACTAGAAAGTCTGAGAGGGTGTCAATAGTCACATGTAAATATTTTAATTGTCCATAATCAGAAATACATGTAACATCCATTTTCTATAATTGATTAAGTATGAGTCCTCGTGAAGGATTAACACCATTATGTGGTAAAGACAGAAATAGAGGGCATTCAGGACAAGTCTTTACAATTTGACATGCACATTCTCTATAAATACCAAATTGTTGTCTCAACCTATTACTATTTAAATGATGTAAAGAATGCGATTATTTGTCTAACTGTTCCTGTGTACAGCCTATAATCTGCCTGGTATAGAAATCTGCTGTAGCATTGCCCTAAGGTGTCCAAGCAATTCAGTATGAATCTTTACTTTCCTATAAAGTTAAATAGGGGTATGTTCTGTTAAATTAAGTTGTATTTGCAAAACCAACTGCAATTTTGAGAATTATCGGTATCTGAAAGAGGAACAGTTTCAAGTAATTATAAACCATAAGCTATATATTGGCTATCAGTATACAAATTAAAAGCTTGATTTATCAGCATTTCTTTTTAAAAATGGATATTTTCTTTGTTTACATTTCAGATGTTCCTCATTTCCCTCTCAAAATCCCCATATGATCCCCCCTCCTCCTGCTTCTATGAGAGTGTGCTCCCACCCACTCGCTCCCACCTCTCTGCCCTCGAATTCCACCACACTGGGGCATCCAACCTTCACTGGACCAAGGGCCTCCATTCTCATGATGGCTGACAAAGCCATCCTCCCCTACATATACAGCTGGAGGCATGGGGTCTCTCCATGTGTTTCCCAGGCTGGCTGTTTAGACCCTGGTTGATTGGTATTGCCACTCTCCCCATGGGGCCACAAACCCCTTCATCTACTTCAGTCCTCTCTCTAACTCTTCCACTGGGAACCCCATAATCAATTCAATGATTGACTTCAAACATTCATCTCTGTATATGTCAGACTCTGGCAAAGCCTCTCAGGAGACAGCTATATCAGGCTCCTGACAGCATGCACTTCCCGGCATCCATAACAGTGTCTGCATTTCTCTTCTGGTCTAGTCTATTTAGAGTTCTGTAGGCTTCTTGTATGTTCATGGGCATCTCTTTCTTTAGGTTAGGGAAGTTTTCTTCTATAATTTTGTTGAAGATGTTACTGGTCCTTTAACTTGGGAATCTTCACTCTCTTCTATGCCTATTATCCTTAGGTTTGGTCTTCTCATTGTATCCTGGATTTCCTGGATGTTTTGGGTTACAAAATTTTTACATTTTGCATTTTTTTTACTGTTGCATAGATGTTTTCTATCATATCTTCTGCACATGAGATTCTCTCTTTTATCTCTTGTATTCTATTGGTGATGCTTGCATCTATGACTCCCAATCTCTTTCCCAGGTTTTCTATCTCCAGGATTATCTCCCTTTGGGATTTCTTTATTGTTTCTACTTCCATTTTTAGATCCTGGATGGTTTTGTTCAATAAATTCACCTGTTTGGTTGTGTTTTCTTGTAATTTTTTTAAAGGGATTTTTGTGTTTCCTCTTTAAGAGCTTCTACCTGTTTACCTGTGTTCTCCTGTATTTCTTTAAGGGAGTTATTTATATCCTTCTTAAAGTCCTCTATCATCATCATGAGAAGTGATTTTAAATCTGAATCTTGCTTTTCTGGTGTGATGGGGTAACAAGGACTTGCTATGGTGGGAGAACTGGGTTCTGATGATGCCAAGTAACCTTGATTTCTGTTGCTTACATTCTTTTAACTTGCCTTTTGCCATCTGGTTGTCTCTAGTGCTACCTGGCCTCACTGTCACTGACTGGAGCCTGTCTGTCCTGTTATCTTGGTTGTGTCAGAACTCCTCAGAGTCCAGATGTCTCTGTGATCCTATGATCCTGAGATCCTGGGAGTATGACCTCATGGGAGTTGGGCTGCCTCTGGGATCCTAAAATCCTATGATCCTGGGTGTGTCAGAACTCCTGAGACTCTAGCTTCCTCTATGATCCTGAGTGTGTTAGAGCTCCTGGGAGTCCAACTTCCTCTGGGTGTTTTGGGATTGGTTACAGAGCTATCACCTGCTCAGGGCACCAGCTCAGACCGGAAGGAACCTGTGCCAATGGGTCAGTATATGGTATCTTCATGGGAGCAGACCAGTTAGGAGTCAATTGCTCTTGGTGCAGTGGATTCTCAACTGCTCTGAATACATCAGATCCTCTGGAATGAGTCAGAATATGATATCTTCTCTGGAGCAGACCAGCTAGGAGTCTGCCCCAGCAGAAAGGACCAGGTGGAGGGGCCAGAGGGGAGTGGTATTCAGGAGGGTGGGGTTTTGGTGGGTAATGTGTCCCTAGTGTCAGGGCTCCCAGCTGCAGCTTTGGAACTTTGGGTTATGGGGAAGGGTTCTTACCAAATGCTCTGAGTGCAGAGGATCCTCTGGGATGGGTCAGAATATGCTGACTTCCTGGGAGCAGACCAGCTAGGAATCTGCCCCAGCAGAAAGCTGGATGTTTTGAGTTGGGAACTTGTTTTACATTTGGTATTTTCTTTGACTGATATATCCATTTCTTCTATAGTATCTTCTATTCTTTAGATTCTCTCTTCCATCTCTTATATTTTATTTTTGTTGCTTGTATCTGTGGGTCCTGTTCTCTCTCCAAAGGTTTCCATCTCCAGGGTTGCCTCCACTTGTGTTTTCTTTATTCCTTCTTTAATCTTGGACCATTTTGTTCATTTCCTCATCTGTTTGATTATACTTCCTGTATTTCTTTAAGGGATTTATTTCCTCTTTAAAGGCTTCTACCTATTTGACTGTGTTTTCCTGTATTTCCTTAAGGGGATTATTTATATCCTTTTTAAAGGCCTCTGTCATCTTCATAAGATGGGATTTAAGGTCACAATCTTGCTCTTCAGGTGTGCTAGACTATCCAGGGCTTGCTGTTGTACAAGAGCTGGGTTCTAATGGTGCCATATTACATTGATTTTCTATTGATTATGTTCTTGTGCTTGCATTTTACCATCTGGTTTTCTCTGGAGTTGGCTGGCCTGAGTATCCCAGGTTGGAGCAGGCCTCCCAGGAGTCAGGTGCAACTGGGCATCCCAGGTTAGAGTAAGTCTCCTGGGAGGCATGGACTGAAAGGAAGATGGAGCTCCAATAGAGCAGGGCAGAACCTAAGTCTGTTGGGTTCTCAGAGGTAGCAGTATTGGGGGAGGGGTCTCACCTATGTCCTATGAGGTTAAAGCTGACCTCCTGAGAGACAGGCATGGATGTTTGGGTAGGAGTGGAGGGGCACAAAGCTCAATGAGTGCAGGTGGAGGTGCTGGCTGAAAGGGAGGTGTCAATTACTCTTGTGTTAAAATCTAAAGATGTTACACATATGTCAAAACAAGAGACCATCATGATCTAGCCCACTGATCTACCCTCACAGAAAGTGAGTACACCATCAGCTGAGATTCCAGTCACTCTTGCCTACAGCTTCTCCCAGCTGTCTGTATTTCTCCCTAAGTTTTACGTGGTCTAGTAGTCTCAAGAGGGATTGCATATATAAAGAGGGTAAAAAATGGACTGAAGTGTGAAAATTAACCTAAGCAGGTATCAGGAATGCTGAATCATTGATGCTGCAGTGAGCTTTTCCAATGGTGTGGATTCTTTTGGGGTCACCTATGTTCCAGTAAGTAATCCCTGCATATATTCTATGATTAAATCTAGTAAACTTGGTTCACTCAGTTGTAATTTTGTGGAATTGGTCCTTTGGTATGTCGTTTGCTCCCATGTCCTAAGAAAAAGTTCACAGCAGGATTATACAGCACCTTGTGAACCGTTTCCAGCACTACAAAACAACAAAAACAACAGCATCAATAGTAATAAAAATATTTCAGAAATCTTTGGCTGACCATAATGAAAAATAACACTTCAAAACACTCTCTTAAAACCTCTAAAGTATATCCAACTCTTAATTGATTGTACTTAGATTATTCAATTATGTTAATCATTTCACATACTCTTCAGAAAGATTCTATGTATGTTACTGAACTGTAGCACTGTCTTCAAACTCATGCAGCATAGCATGTATTTCTAAGAGCAATATGAAGAGAAACGTTCCTCCTAACATTAATCTAAGACTTTAAGCATCTAACCAGCAGGAGAATAGTTCATTTTCAATAGTTCATTTTCAATGTTTTCAAAGATGCTTCTAATCAAGAGTAATTTTGCTGTTACTCTACACTACAGGTATATCTTTGCTAATAAAATCATCTTTCTAAATTGCCAGACCTGAGTGAAAATAAATCCTAGCAAGTGCTCTGTGCACTGGTTTTAAATTTTTTTTATTTGAATATAATTGTGACAGAGCAGGGATAGAAGCAGATCCAAAGATGTGTGCCCTGGCTCCTCACTGCTCCTCCTGAAGGCTAATCACAGACCATGCAGTGAGAGCACACAGAGTGGTCCTTCCTGATTGTGAGACTACATGACAACAAGGCTCTTCTCAAACCTGCCATATAATTTCCCACTTTAACTCAGCTGCCCCAATTGTCACATGGAGGTGAACAATGCATATAAGCCTCAGCTTCTCCTAGGAAAGGGAACAAAATTACCATTTTAAAGGGAAGTGGCTTGCAAGTGTCTTAATGCGTCCACTCAGCTAAAAAATGTAAACTATAAAGGCAAATGATATTCTTCATAAGTTTTAACAGTCCTAAAAAGAAATAGGAGAAAAACTTAAAGACGATACGAATGACATTGTCCTTGCCATATCCGCAGATTCTCTCTAATTTACTCATTGCATTTGTTATTTATCTCTTGGGGTGTTTGTTCGGATTAGTCTGAGTATAAGTTTATAGATTTCATTCTTTTTCAAAGGAATCATTGAAATCAGCTTGAAATTTATTTTCGTACTTCTGCTTACTGTAAGTTTCATTTGTCCTTTTTCTTTCGTTTCTTAAGAAAAGTGTCCTCTCTAGGCCTTGTGTTACATACCTTTAATCTCAGCACTCAAAAGGCAGAAGCAGGCTGATCTGTGGGTCTGAAGCCAGTCTGGTCTACAAAACTAGTTCCAGGACAACCAGGGATACTCAGAGAAAGCTTGTCTCAAAAAAATCAGGGAGAGAAAGAAAGAGAGAGAGAGAGAGAGAGAGAGAGAGAGAGAGAGAGAGAGAGAGAGAGTTGGCCTCGTGGGCTTTAGAACTTTCTTTTAATAAAG
This sequence comes from Arvicanthis niloticus, assembly GCF_011762505.2. Lineage (NCBI taxonomy): Eukaryota > Metazoa > Chordata > Mammalia > Rodentia > Muridae > Arvicanthis > Arvicanthis niloticus. The sequence continues at coordinate 66,450,638 of NC_047665.1, read as the reverse complement.
TTACATTATGATTATATTTTGCTCATGCATTACTTGAAAATATTTTTAAATTTTCTTTTTACCTAGTTTTTTGACCCAGAGTTTATATAGAATTGTGTTAGTTCTCAAATATTTGAGTGCTGAATTCAGACCTGGATCTTCCTCTAAGACACACTCCTAGAAATAAGACTCAGACTCAAAATATACTTAGAAATACCTTGACCATACGCTAGGGTCTTCTATGACTAGATCATAACTAAAAATAACCCATTTATTTTAACCTATATTCTGATGGCTGGTTACCTGTACTCTTTCTGGGAATCTCCTACCTGGTTCTATTCCAGAATTCTTTCTTCCTCCTGATGTTCCACCTTCTATTCTATCCTGTCCTATAGGTTTTTTAATTGACAGGTGATGCATCCCATCCATACAATACAGAAGATATTCTCTCTACATTTGAGGATTTTTCCAGATATTTGTTAAATTTCAGTTAAATTTTATCTAGCTAATAACTATGCTTTACAAAGCTTGACTCCTTATGAAATTATTTAAACTTTAATTATCACCTGGAATATGTCATATGTTGTCACATCATCCCTTTGATTTGAAAACATATGTGTACTCAGCTCCTGTCTAAAATGATATATAATCTCAGTTAAATGCATTTGTTTGAGAATGCTTATGGGGTCTTTCATAGCTCATTGACTATCTGAGTAATTAGTTTCCCAATTTCTCATAGAAAGGTGTTAGAATCTCTCATTTCACTGATGAATTTAGTTAGTTAGTTAGTGTTAGTTACTTAGTTCTATCAGCTTGATTTTGATGCACCATATTTGGTTAATAAACATTTATTTTGTATGTCATTGTAATAAAATAATAGCGTATTCATAGATATATTCTTTTCTATGAATTTTATTTGCTAGTAATAGAGAATAATTTGGCTAATATTGGCATTATAAAGTCCTTTGTTTTTATTCTATTTGTTTGTTAGTGTTTAAATTAGATTTTTGAAGGCAGTATATAAATGGAATCTACCATCCTCCATCCAATGTAATCTTCTTTTGTTGGAATATAGATGCCATGTATATTTATTCATTGATTTACTGGATTTCTTAGCTTTGTGGATATACATCTTCATCTAATTTGGCAAACCTTCAGCCAAAATATTTTCATGCAGTTTTCTGTCTACTTATCTTTGGGGACTAAAATCACACAGGCACTTGAACATGTCTTGTGGCTATAAGCTTATTTTGTTTTTCCTTCTGTATTTCAGCTGTGATAGTCTAAACTCACACCTTCAACTTGTAACATTAATTCAATCACATGTATTTCTCTAATCTCACATATTCCAGTTTTATCACCTAGGCATTTTATATCTTTATATTTCTATTTAAGCTTTTCAATATTTTAATACTTTAAAGTATTTCATAGTCCACATTCCTAAGATAGTATCTGTGAGCTGCCAACCCTCAGTCAGTGGTACTTACTTCAAGATGCCACTGAGTGAAACACTGAGATGCAGATCAATGCAAATGCAAGAGGTTTATTTTCCAGAGCATTGGGGTCAACTTTCAATTAGTTCCTCAAACAGACTAACTAGAAGGTGACCCCAGATGCCTATTACAAGCAGTTTTTATACTTTTTAGGGGCACAGGTTACATCAGCCAGGTTACAGTTCAAGCTTATTAGCTAAGCATATTGACCTTTAAATCTATTGGCTAGCAAGCATGACACTTATCTGAACTCTACCTGGGACTTTCCAGAGGGTCAGGTGGCTATCAGGCCATTCTGAGAACTTTTACTCAAGAATGTTCCTGTGAGTGGAGAATGGAACTTGGCCTAGCCTTGACCCCCAGTGGGAGGGGGAAGCTGGTAGAAGGGTGTGGGACTGAAAAAAGCCCTTAAGGTCCCTCAGTTATCCACTGCTATAAAATTCCCCCAGCTAACAGGAACATCTCTCTTCTTACCTGGCTTAATTACAATCTATGAAAAATAATTGTAATATTTTCCCCGAGGCCCCTGATTCATTGTTAAGTCAACATACACACAACAGTCACTACTCTACAAATGCTCTGCTGGTACAGGGATTTATCAAGTTCTCCTTCCTTGAGCAACAATCTCTTTCCATGATTTTTAACCTAGGGACTTTAAATGATTTGATCACCTTGGACTCAACTCCCTGTGTTTGTTTTGATTTTGTTTTATTTTGTTATTGTTTGGGGGATTGTTTGTTTGAGAAAATGTCCTGTTTGTTTATTTGTTTGTTTGTTTTTCGAGACAGGGTTTCTCTGTATAGCTCTGGCTGTCCTGGAACTCACTCTGTAAACCAGGCTGGCCTCGAACTCAGAAATCCTTCTGCCTCTGCCTCCCAAGTGCTGGGATTAAGGGCGTGTGCCACCACTGCCTGGCTGAGAAAATGTCTTTCAATGAGCCCAGGCAAATGATGAACTTGCAATCTCCCTGTCTCAGTATTCTGAATGCTAGGAGTACCAAAGAATAGCACAATGGCCAACCTTGCCTCCGTTTCCTGAACTCAAAGTGTCTGATGGTTTCTGCTTGAACTGACACACTATATCCTAGAAATTCTTCTTTGTCCACAATGACAATCACAAGTGCTTCCCAACTCCAATACATCACTGTCTTTCCTGACCTAAAGTTTAGTATCTACAGCTATGGCTTCATATAGTTTATACCACTTTTCTTTGGGAAATTATAAGCCATGTTTGGTTTTCAAAATAAAGTTTGCTCAACCCAAGTGATGGTAGAACTTGGGACTTTGTAAGATAACTATTCAGAGGCTCCTGGATGGAGGCATCAATCAGGACAGAAGACAATTAGGGCCTATCAAATGAAAGTGGGCCTAGAACAAAATAATATGTTCATTTCACAAGTAATCATTGCTTAAAGTTCTAGAAAGACTTGGAAGGTCTCAAAGAGGGAACTCACTGGGTATACTTGACTGCTGTCTCTAAACCATAACTGTTTTTTATCTGACAGTAGCTGTGAATCATTTCCAGGAAATGAGACATTTGGTCTTGGAGAGGCTCTCTGGTCAGCACTCTGCCTATCAGCAGTGAGCGAAACTTAAGGGGACCTGCCAAACCCTCCTTGTATTTACTGCTCTCACAGAAAGCTTTAAGAACACAACCTGGCTTCATCCTGTCAGTTGTTTCTGCAAAGCCACAGAGAGCAGAATCTTTACAACACTTCTAAATTGGATTTTAACTCTCAAGACTCTGCCTTCACTAGTCCTTTGACATAAACCTTTCTGTTCTTTGCCTTCGACTATACAGAACCTCTATACAAAAGATTTCTTAGGATATTTTCCTTCTGTTGCAACAAGAAAGACAGTTCCAAGGGAAAGTAAAACATTTGTGGATAGAACAAGGATGGTATGAAAACATGTTTTCCAGAATTTGAGTTGCCCTTAAATCATCCTGGAAGTGTTTTAACACCTGATGGCTGAAATAAAATACCTATTACATACATATTTAGGGTCAAACTCTATGCTTTTCATAAATACAGAAATTAAGTAAGTCAATGCTGCTTTCTCTGTGCTTTTAGGCTGGAGTCTAATAAAGCAGCAACAGGATTGTTCTGTTTCCATCAAAGTCTTTGTCTCATACTGTGATGAGCTCTTGTACAGTTTTCCACAATAGCAGAATCATGCAGTGAATAGGACACACTTATTATTTATTTGCCCTTAGCTTTTACTAAGAGCACTTCCTAACTTCTACAGGTAAATCAGAACAGAACAAAGGTCTCTAAAAAAACAAGGGCCGAATCCTTCCTGTCCACTGTGTTTATAAAGATACATTACAGCATGGGCACACTCACTCACACTGTGCCAAGAACAGTTTTCCTCTCACTGAAGCAGGGCTAAGTAGCTACAACAGGGAGTACATATTCCTCAAAAGTGAACAAATTAATGTTGTAACTGCTCTTTATAGAAAAGGGTTGCTGACCCCCATGTCAGACAAGCGACATCTCTGTCTGTATCTAAACTAAAAGTTCTACCTGTTCTAAGATTAAAAGCCAAAAGTATTTAAATCTACAATAATGTAAAGAGCACAACTCATTAAGTTATGATGGCCCAGCAGTGTGACAATTGCTTTACTTGTAACCCACTTCCTGTTTTTACTGTTCCTCACCACGTACAATGAATTGTGATGACATTCACCCCGTTACCTTCTCTTGCCCCACAACTCTCGCTGACTCCCTTTTAAAATTAGTCCTTCTACTCCTTGTGTATGTGTGTCTGTGTGTGTGTCCACGCATGAAGTCCTTGCAGAGGTATTCACAGATACTTACATGTCTATGATTGGCACTACTGTGTCATGTCCAGATGACATTCCCCTCCATTCTTCAACATCTATATTCCTCCTGCCCCTCTTCCACAGCATCTCTTGGGACCCAGAATGAGGGACAAAAATGTCCCATCTAGAGCTGTGTACTCAGAAGTCCTTGCTCTCAGCACTTGGATAAGGTACGAGTCTCTACTTTGACTGCAGTTCATTGGTGTACAGGCTTCTCTGACTAGTTCTAAGAGCTGCTCAGGTCTTTGGTTTTAGTATAAAGATAATTATTATAAAAGAAGTTTAATTACATGTTTATTTAACAAAACATTAGTACCAGATTCCCTCTAGGCCAATGAACAGCCTAGCCATAGGCTTTGACCACATCTTTATGTTTGTATGCATGTCAATTGCCTTTTCTCTCCTACAGTGGAGATAGTAAATCTTCCTTGAGGGTCTCCAAAAGACATTTGCACATGTCACTACTGTCCTCAATAATCAATTAATTAACTAATTAATTAAACAATGATGTTTGAATTTTTTAAAGCCATTGTAATACAGATTGCATGGTCAGATATCTAACTTCAGGTCCACTGTTGTAGAAACTCTCATCATGGGTCCAATAAAGGATTCTTAGCAAACTTTTCTTTGCAGTATTCTTATCTGGTGAAGTGTTAACTCTCACCAGTCATTTATCGCTTCTATAACCATAGGGAGGGGCCTCTGTCACTTTTCTAAGCTTCATTTTCTCAGACAGGTGGCATCTGTGTCCTCCCTTAGTCTTGTAAGACCAACACTTCCCTCCTGAAAGGAATTAAGTTGAAAGAGATTTATATACAATAGCAGCACATAGCTTGATGACATTCAATTCAGAATTGATCTCATTAAGATAGAGTCACATGAAAATATCATTAATTACTCTCAAATATACATTGAACAGTTTAACTAGACATAACTTAAAATGGTGAGAAAAATAGGTGAAACACTTCCAAATTAGTCTGAGACTCTATATAAGCTTCCTTAAACACAGAAGTCCTTGATGTTAACATGTGTGTCTTCCATCAAGGTATAGTTGGAAAAAATGTTTGTTGGTATTCCTACTTAGATGGAAATGCATGTAAATAGGAAACAGCCATCCTTACAAACTCCATATATACAAATAAGCTTTTTATCTGTTTTAATTAAAATAGTCCTTAAATGAGCCTCAAAGCTCATTTTCAGACATGAGTTGCCCAAAGCTTCCTCAGGTGACTTGAGACAGAAGGAACAAGATTACACTTCTCCCTACAAATATGGGTCACTCCAGGGGGTTGGGAACAGCAATGACTTAGCTTCCAGGATTTGCTACTAACCTCTGTAAATATAATTATGGGCATTAAACACCAGTGTGGGTTTCCAGGGCCTGAGGTAGTTGCTCCTGTAGCATTTATTCCACAACAACAGGTTCTAATGATGCTCTGCTCTGTTTCTTGAGTTATTAATGTTAGTTCTTGGAGAAAAATTATTCTTACTACTAGTTCTTTGGAAATTCCACACAAAGTATTTGATCATATTCACCCCTTACTTCTACATCCATCCCTTATACTCATAGAAACTTGTATCCACATTGTCATTCATTCGCTTGTTTGCTTTTAAACCTATCAAGTACTTGGATATGTAGTCATCCACAGGAAAAAATTAAACTCTGATGTGAGCCAGTGAGACAACTCATCTGCTGAAAAAGCTTACCACTAGGCCTGATAACCTGATTTCTCAGTGGAAAAAGACAACCAACTTTCATAAGTGGCCTTCTGACCTCCACATACCCACATACACACAAACACACACACACACACACACACACACAGAGAGAGAGAGAGAGAGAGAGAGAGAGAGAGAGAGAGAGAGAGAGAGACTCATTGTTGTGTCTCCAAAATAAAAGGACAGAGCTAGTTTTCCAGTTTAGTTAACAGCTAGTTTCTAGTTAACAGATAGTTAATACCTGGTTTTTAGTTGATAACTGCTTTAGTTGATAACTAGATTCCCACCATTATTTTTTTAATTTCAAGACTAAGTAATAGAATGCATGACAGTTAGATTTTCTTAACTTACAATGTATGTAATAATATACACTGATAAAGTGAATGTCATTTTTCTGCATTATTCCACTTATTTTAGCAATGAGTCTAGTTTCTGGTACTTCTTTTTGTATTCTCATTGTAAGGCAAATATTTACCTTTTTTACTTTAAACAACATTAGGTCTGTACCAATACATTCATTTCTCCTATTTCTAAATTCATTATTTTAAAAATTAGTGAGCCTGTGAGTTCAAATATCCTCTAGGTTTAAGTCTAAAGCCTAGCCCTAAGGCAGACACTAAGGCAGTCTTTTACAAGCTAAGTTTGGTTTGGGAGTTTCAGTAGACTCTATTTCAATGCTAAAGTAATCCAGCTGTGACTCTTCCCTGGAAATAGCACTAGGCTACACACTTCAGGGTAACTCACCGTGCTTTCTAGCATACAAAATACTGCTGCATGGTTTAGAAAATTCAAATAATATGAGTAGCTTCGATGTAACTAGAATCTTCTGTGTGTATCTTCCATTTAGTTTCCCAAATTCAATGTGAACATCTTTGTTTAAAAAAAAAAATCTGTGTATGTTAGTGAGTGTATCGAGGAAGGAATGCATGCAGGCCAAGGCAGAGAGATCAAAGAATGACCTCAAGTGATAGTTTTCCCTTTCCATCTCATTGGGCTCATAAATTCATTACCACAACAATGGCTTCAGGTAATTCTCCTGTCTCTGGCTCCAGTCTTACCATGGGAGTCACAAAAGTGGGGATCCAAACCCTAGTCCACATGTGTATGCCATAAACACTATAATCACTCTGCCATTGCTCCAGCCTCATGCAAACATTTCTTAAGAAAATCATAGAACATAAGCCTATATGTCTTTTTTTATGGAGCTTTATACATTTCTGGAAGCCAGTAGATAGAGAGATCTTCCTGAGACATCTGCTTCTCCTGGCTGCTTTGTTAGCTTCCCACACACTTAATTCTCTATAAAGGTGTCTTTTGGGTCATTTCAACTAGAATAATAATAAGTATGCTCATTTAAAAAGTACAAGCATCAAATATGAGTGGAATAATTCATGTCTCATAAATGTTGGTGTAAAGAGTCACCGATGTTACTAATAAACTATAAATTCTTTGAAAGTGCTATTAAGTCTGTAGCATTTGTATCATGTCAGCCAGCATTAGAAATACTATCAGGAGCTGGAAAGATGGCTCAATGGTTAAGTACATATTGCCCCTACAGAGGATTTGACTTCACTTCCCAAAATTCAGGTTGGATGTCTCATAACCACCTGTAACTCCAGGAGATCTAACACCCTCTCCTATACTCTAGGGACACTTGTCCTCACAAGTGCATGAACACATAGAATTTACTAATAATATAAATCTCTTTGTTCGAATTACAAGTAGTAGGGGCTGGACAGATAGCTTAATGAGTAATGTATTGGATGTACAAGCACACAGACCTAAGTTCAGTTCCCTAGCACACAAGTAAAAAGCCAGATGTGGTGATGTAACTGTAATCCCACTACTAGAAAGCAGAAAGAGGAAGATGCTGGGGGCCTGCTATCCAACAAGTCTACTTGCTTGTGTAGACAGCTTCACAAAAACAAAACAAAACAAAACAAAAAACAAAAAACAAAAAAAAAAAAAAAAAACCAGAAAGGTAAGGTAGAAACGAATAAAGGAATAAAAGATATAACCATCAATCTCTTGGCTCTGCCAGAGCATGTATGGTCACATGTACCTGTATATATGCATAAATACTAAGTAACACATATGGATATTTGTTTTAATGTTTTTAAAAGAGAATTTCTATTAGTTGAAAAAGTGGCAACCACTACATTAAACCTTGATTAATTTCTCTTCTCCCTGTCATGTTTACTAGTAAAGTCGTGTCATCTCCACGCATGTTCCAGCACACATAAGTAGAAAGAAGCTCACTTTAACATTACACATCTGATAACCCAGCTAACACATGTCTCATTACAATATACTAAAGTATCTAATGCAAGTGTTAAACTATAATATTAGACAAGATAAAAATGTCCACACATACAACCTCTAAAATACAGTGCTTTAGTACCTACAACAAAGATACCAATGCAAGAACTTTACCATCCAACACAAAGCACTGTAACATGATGTTTAGAACATACTTCTATCTTCCCTCTACTAAACTGAAGTTCTTAACACTAAGAACTCAGATCAAGAACCTGATTGCAGTAGTAGTAGCAGCAGCAGCAGCAGCAGCAGCAGCAGCAGCAGCAGCAGCAGCAGAAGCAGGCACTCAGGTCATGAGGCCAAATATATCAGCACTCCCAATCTGTATTGAAGGCTTCAAGAACTTCTTCAGAGCTGCCAGTCTTCAGTCGATGATCAAGCCAGCTCAGTCAGTCAATGCATTCTCCAGGGAGGGAGCAAAGATTAAAAAGAAAACAATTAGACAACACTGTAGCATGACCCCAGCCAGTTCTGAGGCTAAAACAGGTTTATTTTTTTTCTCAGTCTGCTTTGATACCATTTTAATTACATGTCAGTAATAAGGTCAGTTCTAGGTTAAAGAACACACAAGGCAATGAACACAAATAGTCAAGGAACAAGCAAGGCAATAAACAAAGTCCCATGATCACTGTTTCTAGGGACTTATCAGGAGGAGCAAGATATCTTCCTGTCCTCACCCAAAATCAAATTCTTGCCTGAAGCCTACTTCTTTGTTCTAGCCCAAAATCAGAGTCCTACCAAGTTTCTACCTGTGCTTACTTCCTTGTTCTGACCCAAAGTCAAATTCCTGCCTGAAGCCTACTTCCTTGTCCTGGCCCAATGTCAAATTCCTGCCAAATTTCTAGAAGCAGCCCCAAAAGCTCTCCACAAGTCAATGCTGAAAGCCTGATGATGCTAGTTTTAATATCGACAAAGGAATGCAGCAGCAATGGAACAGATGATCTTGCCAGCAAGAGTAAAGGTAAGTTAGCATACAGGAAAAGTTTGCTTTTTCCGTGGACTTTTTTTCTGGGCTGCTACCAAAAGAGGTTGACCCGTGTTTGCAGTGAGTCTTCTTCCAGTACAATTAAGAGAGACCTTAAGTGCCCAGTGGCTCTGTGTTTTAGTTGATTTCAGATCTGGCAGTAATTTGGCTACCAACTCATAGGGGGAGGAGAAGGAGCTGAGTCTGCTAAGTTAAGGGTTACAACCACATCAGATATTATCTTTATTATTGCAGATTCTCATATACTGGAAATGCTCAGCCAGCTAAGTGCCTACATCAGGAGTAAAGTTATCAAGTATCACATTGCACAGTCTTCAGTGCTAGAGAAGTTTAAGTGTCATAACCCTACAACAGTAGTAAAGGACCACCAAAAGCTCTCATCCCAAACACTAGTAATATCAAAACAGGAAATAATTCATGTGTATGCTCGTGTGTGTGTGTGTGTGTGTGTGTGTGTGTGTGTGTGTGTGTGTGTGAGAGAGAGAGAGAGAGAGAGAGAGAGAGAGAGAGAGAGAGAGAGAGACTGACTTTCTCTCAATGCAAGTGTGAATTTGGACTCAGAACCAGACCTGTGGTTCAGAGACCCTGTAATAGTCTATAGTAGACTAAATGTGTAGCCGTTAGTGGTAGGTGGGAAGATCCTCTTGTCATGAGGTTCAGGAGATAGTCATCAGTCTAGACTTCTAAAATGCAAAATCCCATGATGCAGAAACAGGTGGGTTTCCAATAAAGAAAATAATAGTTTGGGGTTTTAATATGAACATTGTAAGCACAGACAGCAATTACATTGCTTTTATATTTCTCTGGGAATTTAAATTCACTCTTGAGACAAATCAGACTGAAAATTCCTAATGCCTTTCAATAAGATCCACCTGGAAAGACAGAGGCAGACATTCTCTCTAGGACATATCCCAGATGGAGGAAGAAATGAGTTCAGCATCTGCCTTGCACATCTCAATTTGAAACCCGAGGACAATTGGGGCAAAGTTTACTTTGGCACCAATGAATTTAGGGCCTGGATGCTGGACTCAGACATCTCTAGTAATATAGCATCCAAAATGATCACTATTCTCACTTACTTTGATATTTTTCTATGTGAGAATATACCACAGAATTGCTTCTTAGAGCATAGAACACCACAGACTCCCTGTGGCTTGACACATGCCCAGATGCCCAGATTTCTAGTCCATAGGCTTGGGGTAGAATGTGAACTCGTACATTTTCTTTTCAAACTCCACAGGCAATTCTAATGCAAAGCAAGATAGAGAGGTGCTCTCCACAGTTAAAAGCCATTATGGATAACCCTTTTTTGCCTGTTTGCCATGGACCAGCTATTTAGCTGATGGATAGACATGCAGTAAGTTATTTGATCTTCAGCACAAAGTTATATTCTTGGCACTATTATCTCATCATTTTTAAAGTTAAGAAATATGAAGCACAGGTTGAGTGATTTTTCTCAACATCACATAAGAACTGACATGATAGATAGATAGATAGATAGATAGATACATAGATACATAGATACATAGATACATAGATACATAGATACATAGATACATAGATACATAGATGTGTCTATGTTCCTTATATCACATAACATCAACAACAAAACTAATTTCCATAGCCCTATAGCCTGTGCAGTAACTTACATTTTAATTCCTAAAATCTTAAAATTTAAAAAACTTAAAATCTAAATGAGCTATACTTGAATATCCACCACATTAATTTTTTATGACTTCTTAGAATGTCTACAGTCTATGGTGCTAGAATTCTAACTCCATCTTACAGCTTTCATTGAACTAATTCAACTCAAACACAATCCTATCAACTACAAATGTTTAGAAAACCAGGTAAGTGAGTCAATTGTTTGCCACCATGTTAATAATAGAGAGGAATGGATCGAAATAAGTTATAGTCGGTTTCATAGGCCAGTTTGTAGCAAATTACTGATCTTCTGGATCTGACAAAGAGGTTGTGTTGATTTGAGTAGAAATGACCCCAGCCCATAAACTCACATGTTTAAATGCTTGGTCCATAGAAAATGGCACTATTAGGAGATATGACCTTGCTGGGGTAGGTGTGGTCTTGTTGGAAGAAGTGTGTCACTGTGGAGGCAGGCTCTGAGATCATATATGCTCAAGCTATGCCCAGAGTGTTATGCAGTCTCTTTCTGCTGCCTTCAGATCAAGATGTAGAACTTTCAGCTCCCTCTTCAGCACCGTGTCTGCTGTCCTCACTGCCATGTTTCCCACGATGATGATAAAGGATGAAACCGCTGAAACAGTAAGCCAGCCCCATTTAAATATTTTCTTTTATAAGAGTCTTCCCAGCAATGGAAACCCTAAATAAGACAGGGGTTGTTACTTCCTTAACTGTAGCAAGATAAACAACTTCAAGTTCAATCACTGCTCCTTTTTATTAAAATTTGTTCAGCCTGCTCTGCAGGCTACCAGGCCATCCCCACTGCCTGGTTGCTTTCTCTCTACCCAGCCCCACTTTGTCTTTTTCAATATCTACTTTTGCCTGAGCCCAGCATTCCTCTCCATATACAGAGCAGGCATTTCGTAAGTGTGGCTATTGCCCCAAATGTGGTCTTCCCCTAGTATGCCTTCCTCAGGTTTGTAATAGTTATCCCCATTTTCCTAAGCAGATAATCTGCCCGTTTGCTTGATTTTCACCCCTCTATGTTTCCTTTTTACCAGTAACTGAGATATTTCAATGTTTATATAAAAATTAATATAAGCTAGAATTCCAATGAAAAGTTGAAATTGTGAGGCAAAGTACATGACTTGTTAAAGAATTACAATGATTGCATAAGGAATTCAAGTAACTATAAGTGCACTGGATTATGATGAACTTGTTTCAAAGAACAGAAAAATGGGTCAAAGATGTAGGAGAAAATACTACAAAGAATACATATGCATAACTAAGACTCAGATGATCAGATACTTAGCTGGGAAGATAGCTGTGTCCTACCCACATTAATGTAGTTACTGTTTCTATGCATAAAACTTGAAATATGATATATAAAGCTAAATGTCCTCACATGATTCTAGTCAGCAGCCAGAATTGATGATCACTTCAAGTTTTAGTGCCTCATGGATGCCAAATTAGAAGAAAAATGAAGAAAAGTTATAAAATTAACAACATGGAATTCTCTGATGAGAAAATTCTCAGTTTCCAGGTTACTTATACATTACACACATTATGTAATTATAGGCTATAATTATTTCATTTTGCTTTATCACATAAATTGTTCAATTACTTTAACTTATAAAATAATATTGATCAATGAAAATATAAGATCTCATCACTAAATCTTAGCACGTCTCTTCTAGCTGCCATAGCAAAAGCAGCGTCTGGAAATACCAAACAGCTGTCATGTGGACAGTTTTTATCTTAGGACCAATATTTGAAAGCAACATATTCTTTCCATTTTCATGGGATTTGAACTGTTATTATCAAACAGGCAACAAATCAAATCTATGTAATTCCAATGTAATGCTGGAATTTGTTTCCAGAACAAAACCTTCACAAGAGAATTCTACTTACAGCTGTGGAAGACTATTGCCTTTGACACTTCTGATGTCGAAAACAACTAGATAGTCCATGGAGAAAAATATAAACGAATAAACGTAGGGATCTGGAGGCAAGAGGATGCCAAAACAGCAAGAAATTTAGGAATTAATATCGGAGAAAGGCCAAGTACTAAGAGGTAAGGTCCAAAGTCACCATTGTGTTTTCCCTAGAGATGTTGGTTTCTTCATAAAAATGAAGGGCCGATGAAACGGCTCAGTGGGTAAGGATGCTTGTTGCCAAGCCTGACGACCTGATTTCTATCCTCAGAATCTACGTGACGAATTGACTCCTGCAAGTTGTCCATACTGTCCTCTGACCTCACAGTTCATGCCCATATCTCTTGAAAAGTCATCTCTTGAAAAAGAAGGTAACAATGTTACCACATAATGTAGTTTTAAGAGTTGTAAAGGAGCTCTGCATATAAATTATCTGCCACACTAATGTCTAACACAGGAAATATCTAATAGTGATCAATAAAAAAAATATGTAGCCATTACATAATTTTCGAAATACTTCCTAATAGTCTTTCTTCATACAAGAGAGACTGGAGAGGTATCAGCTTTGTTTTTCTTCTGTTGAAGAACAGACTACAATTACACTAACACCAGTAATAGAACTTACATGCAGACAGTTTTCTTTGTCATTTCCTAGGCAAGAAACCAGTAGCTAGCAACAACAGCTCCTCATTAACAAAATAGGCACAGCTTGAGAAGTACTTAAACCTTACTTTTCTATCCACCCTTACTATGTCAAATTACAGTCTGTTCTGTTTATAATTAAACAAAATTTCTGTATATAGTGACAACACCCTGAAGTTGCATAATCAGAACAAAATAATTATCCTTTCTCTATGGGTGTTCCTTAATGACTGAAAATGGAAACACATTATCCGTGCTTTCAAAGTCTCTGCATTGTTCTGCTCATAGAGATTTAGGGTATGGTGCTGGCAGTGAGAATTAAATGTGCTTCAAATTTATTAAGTGTTTTAGAAACAATTTTCCCTATTACTATATTTTTAAGTACAAACCACTAGCTAAGAATATGGGGTATACAAAACATAGGTACCAAATAAAGCAATTTAATTTGAAAAATAATAAAGCCAAATGAAGAAATATAAGTTACATTTTACTTACGCCACTTAGAGAGCTTTTTTTTAAAATTAATTGTTTGAGAGTTATATACTATTTTGATCATGCTCATTCTTCTTCTCCCAAATCCTATCAGATACAGCTCCCTTCCCTCCTGTCCAACTTTATGTCATCTTTTTTTCAAACCATCAAATTCAATTTGTGCTACCCACTTTCCTGGATGTGTAGCCATTCATTGGAGCTTAGTCAACTTAACAGGGGCCACACCCTTTAAAGGAAACTGACTCTTCCACCACATAGTGATTATCAATTGTCAACAATTCCCCAGACATGGGTGAGATTTTACTCCTACTTTCTCTCTCCATGCTGAAATTTGACCTGACTTGAAGTTACACAGGTCATGCTCTCACAACTTGTGTGAGTTCATTTGTTTGAAACAACTGCCATGTTGTTTCTTGGAAAGAGTGTATCCTTGTAGTCAGCTATTGCCACTGGCTCTTATTATCTTTCTTCTTCCTATCTCATAATGATCCCTGAGCCCTGGGGGGAGGGAGGTGCAATATAGATGTCCTACTTAGGACTAGGCACCCCTCAGTCTCTTATTAACTGCATCTTGACTAGTTATAGGCTTCTGTGTAGATCACCATCAGTAGGGGAAAAAAAGAAGCTTGTCTTATATGGGTTGACACATGCACTTATTTATCAAGATAATGATAAATAATCAGGATCCAAATTAATATTTTGTTCATTTTTGCATAGTAATATATGTTCCATTCTAGGGTCTATTACCTGTGTAGCCACAGGTTCAGGGCACTGATAATGGTGCCAAATATGAGTTCTTTATTTTGAACTTAAATCCAAACAGAAAGACATTGGTTACTTCCCTAGCATTCATGCAAATATTGTACCAGTGAGCATGTCTCCCCAGGCCTGCCAGTGTTGTAGCTCACAAAATTCACAGCTAGGTAAAAATGACAATTAGTTTTCTCCTAAGGTGATGTACATGGCACTTTGTAGCACTATGGAGGCAAGCCAAAAGGAATGAAGCTTCCAAGCCAGAATTACTCTAATTTCTTCCTGTTCTGTGACTCAACAATGTGGTGTCTTCAGCAACTGGATCATCTATCCCATTCCAGAGGGTAACCAAGAGAATTGCCAATAGCCTGTAATGTTTGTGAGTTTGTTGCAAACTGCACTAACCCATGCTTCCCAAGAAGTAACCCCTTCCTGACCTTGAGCTTTTTACTTGTTAGTGTGTGCCAGAAATGAGGATTTTAATGTGATTTGTGATACATTTGACATATGAAAATCTATTTTGAATAACTGTGCCCATATTTTAGAGACATGGTAAATAAAGTTTACTAATAAAATATACAATGAAAAAATTAGATTTTTTTTCATGAAATAAACAACAGTGGGCATCTATTCTATTACAAATATTTCATTAGCAGTAACGTATCTGAGAAGAAACACCCAGAAATTTGAAAGAATTATGATTGCGTTGAGTCATAGTTCTTTATAATTATCATTCAGAAGTTATTATAAAGAATTCTGCCTGGCAGTGATGGCACATGCCTTTAATCCCAGCACTTGGGAGGCAGAGGCAGAGGCAGGCAGATTTCTGAGTTCGAGGCCAGCCTGGTCTACAGAGTGAGTTCCAGGACAGCCAGGGCTACACAGAGAAACCCTGTCTCGAAAAACAAAACCAAAAAAAAAAAAAAAAAAAAAGAAAAAAGAAAGAAAGAAAGAAAGAAAGAAAGAAAGAAAGAAAGAAAGAAAGAAAGAATTCTGAGAAGTAAACAGGTCCTAAAAACAATGGTGTTGTTGTACTTTACATGGTGAGTTTCTCTTTTCCAAAGGATAAATGTAAGACCCATTACATCAAAGAAGTGTCCATCAACAAACAAGACATTATAAATCAGTAAGACACAGTAAAAAGAAGACGGCAGCTGCAGATGTGGAAAGTGTTGAGTAATGAATGTTTTTAAACAACCATTTGGTGGCAGAAAAGGAAAATAGTAGACCTTTAATTTTAAAAGTTTTTTAAAAGCCACTTGATATTATAATTTATTCTAAAATTGACATATATATTCAAGTTAATGAAAATATATCTGAAAGGATGAGATCAAATAGCCACAGAGGATAATTTTAGAGAATGATAAATGGCTATCATTGGCTAAACAGAGAAAGTCATGGCCAGACTACTTTAGAATACTGTAATATATAATGTGACATTGTCAGTAAAATTAGCCTTTGAGTCAATAAGGGAGTAACTTAGTTCTTTCATTTTTACTAACACAGATGTAAACAACAACACTATATATATATATATATATATATATATATATATATATATAGTATATTGTATATATATATAGTATTTTGTATATATATATATATATATATATATATATATATATATACACAAAAATAAAACCAATTGTGCAATTTTCTTTGAATTTGCTCTCAAATTATCAAACTCAGAAAAAATACACTTTGGACATTTTTATGAACCACCATTGAAGGTGAGAGACTGGAGAGATAACTCAGCACGTAAAAGTATTTGTGTCTTGTAGAGAAGCTGAGTTCTATCTCCAACATGCATAGCAGGTAACTCCGCTATAACTGTAACTCCAGCTTCTTGG
Organism: Arvicanthis niloticus; assembly: GCF_011762505.2. Lineage (NCBI taxonomy): Eukaryota > Metazoa > Chordata > Mammalia > Rodentia > Muridae > Arvicanthis > Arvicanthis niloticus. Next base: position 66,434,008 of record NC_047665.1, on the reverse strand, counting down.
GACCCAAGTGCTTTTTTCTGGAGAGGAACTGCACTATCGTGCATATTTGTTTATGTGTGTTGTTGTTGATGTTGTTGTTTTTAAAGCCTTAACATTTTAGCCCACACATATTTATTTTGTGGTAGATGAATGCTATGTTGCATTTAAACTTCATATGAGAAAATTATTATCCAAGAATCACTTAAAACTAAACAAAAGTTTATAAGTGGTGGATTTAAGAAAAAGTATTCAAAAGTAGACAACAATTTTGCTAATTCTTAGGTAGAAAACATTACAGGTCAAAAAATAGGATCATTGTGAATCAAAATTATTGGAATTTAATATTCATTTCAGCATGGTAAATAACTGTTGAAGTCAACTGAAAGATCAACTAAAGTCATGCCCACTCCATAAATTACCACAATAGCATTAAAGACTTTAATTATCCTATGAAACTACAAAGTAAAAGGCAAATATCTAATAGAAGAATTATGCAAAGAATATAAGGAATTTACCAAAGAAAAAATATGAAAGTCACTTTTGAATAGAGAAATCTGCTTCAAGAGGCTTGGACAGAAGAGTAGTAATAACAGAAATGTAAAGTAAAGCAGGCAACGAGACCAGTTCTTTCTTAGGACTCAGTGACATGTTATTTGAAATTTTAAAACACATGAATTTGTGCCATTTTTATTAGAAACCATCAACATGTTTATAGCAATAAAACCTGAAAAGGAATTTGTTGATGTGAGGATTTAAATGATAAATGTCCCTCATAGTCTCTAGCACAAAATACTGGTACTCAATTGATGGCACCGTTTGGGGAGGCTTACAAGGCGTGGCCTTGTTGGAGGAAGAGTCTAAATTCAGGAAGGCTTGAGAGTTTAAAATACTTGAGCTATTTCAAGGTCACACACTCTGCTGAATGCTTGCTGTTCAAGACATTAGCTCTCAGTTTTCCTGCTCCAGCCCTCAGTGCTCCAGTCTGCCATAACTGATCCTTACTCCTCAGGAACCATAGTCCCAAATAAGTTCTTCCTTCTATAAGTAGCCTTAGGCATGATATTTTATTGCAGCAATAGAAAAGTAACTAATATGGTTGACAAAAGTATGGGAAAATATCTAATCAGCTCATGTGAGCTGAACTACAGTCAAGGGCTGGGAAACTTAGTCAGCAAAGAGCCGGCAACACAGGCAGGAATAACTTGAGTTTGGATCCCTAACAGACATGTAAAAAGACAGGTATATTTGCATCCACTTGAAATCTCAACATTAGGAATCTGAGACAGGTGCATCCCTGGAGCTCATTGGCTAGCTAACCTAGAAAAATAAACCTCTCGATTCAGTGAGAGACTCTGTTATAAATTATTAGGTGGTGATCAACTAAGGACAACATCCAACATTGGTCTCTGGCCTCTAAAATATGTGCAAATGTGGAAACACTCTCATGAACTCAACACATATATACACCAGATGCACACACACATACTCACACACACACACATACTCATACACACACACAAACACGTACACAGTTGATACATTGACAAGCATACTTTATATTGCAATACAGATTCATATTTATTCACCTTTCAATAACAAACACTAGTGTGTATTAGCTTCCTAGCCCTTTAGCAAAACACCTGACTTAAGAAACTGATTGCTTTTGCTCATAGTTGTACATTCTCAGTCTGCCCTGCTGCTTTGAGCCTGTGGTGAAGCATCAGAAGTGTTTGGTGGAGAAACCCCATCCATCTTATAGCTGAGGATGCAAAATACAGAAAGAGGCTGATATCTCAGAATACCCTTTGAGGCATGTTCCCAATGATCTAATGACTACCTCTCTGAACCATGTCCCTTAGAGTAATCAGCATCTCCCATTAAAACAGTGGTAACTCTTGGAACCATATCTAAAAGGCACATGGGCCTCTCTGGGAAACAGCCAAAATGTAAACTGTAGCACTGTATTTTATTTTTTTTATAAACAAGATAGATATTTTTTACACTAGAGAGAAGAAATCAAAGATTGTTAACCTGTAATAAAGAAATGGAAGTTTTTAAACCATTTTTTAAAACATAAAAATGTTATGCATAAATATAAATGAAAATAAAAATGAGATGTGAAAGGTTTAACTTTTACAATTATATCTCAATTTAGGTAATTTTTTGTGCTACTAAAATTTTATGCCTGAGTAAATCACACATGGCTTGTACCACAAGAAAACAACATTATAATTTGTGTTGGTTGACATTAAAATGCTGCTATTCAAATAGAATAATGTGGAGCCGGCCTACCATATGTTATACTTCCTAAGGGTCTCAGCGTGCCTTACATTCATTTCTTGTTAATGTATGAAATCAAAGCCTTGGGATTAATTACACTACATCACGTATGTCTTGATAAATTAACTTTTATCATTAGGTGCCTGTTAATATTTAAAGAAGCTTCACAAATGTCCCATCATTCACACCTTCATTACATCTGCCTTTAATCAACCCTTGACATTCGTGAGCTTTGTAATTGTGGATAAAAAGAGTTTATGCAATAATATATTAGCCTGTGTGGTGACAGGATAATTGTTTCTGAAAATTTTCGTCAGAACCATGCTGCACTTAAGAAATATCCTAATCGGGGAGCTGTCATACATTTCTAAGGCATCTGTGGGTCCAAAGGAGGAGACCATTTTCGGATATAATTTTGAATGTCCAGATACAAAGAACAATTAAAAATTCCTTTCTAATTGTAGAAGTTGTTAATTGTGTTGTAAATCCCACTCAACCTACTCTAGGAGATGGACTGGACTCATGAATCCTCTGGTGCAATATGAACTTGCCTTAAGCCATACCTTTCCCTGAGGAACTCTAACTACACTGGATATGTTGGTTTGTGTTACAAAAAAAGAAAAAAAGTCTATAGGAAGGTCATAGGAACTGTGGCTTATTTTAAAGATGATATTATGAAATTGCACCAAAGACATAAAATGAGTAGGGTGGTTAAGCTACCTAAATGTGTGTTCAGTTTTATTAAGGACCCTTTGAGGAGCTGGGGAGAAGCCTTGGCTTGTCCTCACATGATTGTAAACCACTTGTCTAATTCCCACTCCAGATTAGTTGAGACTTTTCCACATCCTCTAACATATCTTTGAACTTCAAGGTTGCAGCTGCTTGCAGGTAAATTACTTCACCAAGTCTTTGTATCTAAAACAGAAGATCATGCTTTACAGGGAACTGTCCATCCCCAGGGTGCTGAAGTACAGTTCCCTGAAAAAAAGATTGAGAATTCCATTGTAGTATCTGCCATCCAGTCCAAACAAAGTGTACTAAAAATAGGGGGAAAAGACATTTAATGCTTTTATCCACCTGGTAGAATAATTTATTTATGATTGGTGAGATAGTCCATCAAATAGGATGAAATACCATTCTTGCAAGGACCTGTTTGGTTCCCAGCACCCATGTACACAATTCACAACTGCTTGAAATTCCAGGCACTAGAGATTTGATGCCCTTTTCTGGCCTCAGAAGCCACAGCACTCGTGTGCACAAGTCCACAAATAGACACACACATATAATATAAAATGGAAATTCAAAAAAGTCCCAATATAGAAATCAAAACAGGGATGAGAGAAATCCATATCTGTCACATTGAGGATACTCCTTAGGTGATCCTGTTTAAACAATATGCTACAGTAAATTCTAATCATCAGAAGTCACCTCACTTGATCCTACTAGAGAACTAAAGTCTTGAGATGACATAAGACTATGTTTTTCCTAAAATAAATTTAATGTTGTGACTATTCGAACTCTTTCCATATAGAAAAATTCCCATGAGAAATCTCCCATGAGAAATTCCAGACTTCCAGTGGCCACATAAGCCATAATGTATAGTGTTTGTGGAGATGGCACTGTTAAAAAGTAGATTAATGCAATCTTTTAAGTTGGATCTGCTGCTCACATTTACATGGAAAAAAAGATTTCTGTAGCCTATAGCTAGTAGCAAGGGAGTACATTTATCATTTGACACTAAGCACACACCTTTCTCTCCATTATTTTACCTCCACTTTGATATCTGGCCTCTAGGCAGTAGAAGCCTGCAATGACAGAAGCAGCAATCACTGAATAAATTGACTGAGGTCTTGTTATATTTTTGTTTCTTTTAGAAAATATAGCATCTCAACACATGGCCTAAGAAAACAGGGAGGCATACTAACAATCTCCATTATTAAAGCCAAACAGTGCACACCAGCAATTTCATCACCTAACAGGCTGATACCAGTGAATTCTGAGTTCAATGACAGTGTTGGTAATATGGTGAGACCCTGGCAAAGTAATTCATAAAAAAGGAAATTAAAAGTAGAATTTCCTTAAATATTTTTCAAAAGAATACAAATAAGGGTTAAAATGTTTAATTTTAGTTTTTTTTTCTTCAAAATAAATAATGTTTATGACAACCATACAAATAAGGGCGAAAATGTTGCTATTTGTTCTTCAAAATGATTTATAGTTATGGCAACCATACTTGTATTTATGTTGCTGTAGATAATTAATTTGATACCAATTAAGAAATATATTTACAAAATTGATAGGGATTTGAAAGAAAATGAGAAGTTCCCATGTCATGAAGAAGTCCTTCTGTGTTGGTATGAATTTACCTGCACACTCAAAATTAATTTCTGGCAACAAAATGGTGTTCTTGCCTATCATCTGACCCTCAGGAAGTGAGGCATGTTTTCAGAGAAAAAAAAAACAATGGATACTTATAAGCATAAAAAGGTAAGGACCTCGTTGCTTAGCACAGTGGTTCTTCACTAGTGATTCAGCCCAGCAGCAGGAGCATCACCTAATTAGAAACAAGGAACAGTAGTGGTTGGCACAAAAATCTCCTTGAGTAGACATCCATCTCAGGGTGATGCTAATATATGGGAAATCTTAAAGCCACATCTAGGAAATGACAGAATATGACTGCTGTCATTACAGAAACGTATTTGGACTGGTGCAATGGATCAGTCGGGAGAGTGCTTGCTGTACAAGTGTAAAAAGTTGAGTTGGAGTCCCAGACATAATGTAGGGTAGACATGGGTCTATAATCCCAGCACTCTCATGGAGAAATGGGAAGATAGGACACAAAGAAAAGAGAATTCTTCAAAATTTTGTAGGTGAGTGATCCTGGAATATTCATTGAAGGACAATAAACATTGTTGCAAGTAAGGAGAGGCAAGGACCAAACATGAGGTTGTCTTATGACCTCCACACATGGGCAGTAATATGCTCATACCCCATACATATATACACAAAAATAAAAAAAATTTAAATGAGGTCCATACACTAATTATATCCAATAATTTTAAGCTATCTGCTTCCAAGCATTCTTTTCAGCAATATTTAGATGAGGAGATTTTACTTACAGGAACACACGTATAGTGAGGTGGTTTGAGTAAGATGTGTACCCCATAGGCTCATGATTTGAGTACTTGGCCTGAAGTTGGTGGCACTATCTGGGGAGATTATGGAAAGTTTAGGAGGTGCAGACTTGCTGGAGAAAGCATATCCATGTGGCAGGTTTTTCTGCTTCTTGTGTGTGGATGAAACGTAACCAGTCAGCTGCCTACTCCTGCAGCCGTCTTCCCACCATACCAACACATCCCTGTGGTAAGGATTCTATCCTTCTATGACCAAAACCAAAAACAAACAAACAAACAAAAACAACTTTCTTCTGCTTTCTTCTGATTTTCCCATGGTATTTTATCACAGCATCAGAAAATTAATTAATTCATAGCTATTGAAATAGATGTGATAAACAAGTCAGCATGCATTAAATGCCTTCTCTTATTTATTATTTGGGTTAGACAGAATCAGTGTGCCTAAGGAAAAGAGGGCAGATCTAAAAAATGGACATAAAATAAAACTCATCTCATTCTTTCAGCCATTTCTAAATGTCCTTTCTGTGATTCCATCAGATTAACCTGGATGATAACAAGACAAAAATTGCTGTCATACTGCCTTGGAAGATGGAAATGACCCTGAATGACTCCACCACACACACACACACACACACACACACACACACACATCCAAAATACAGGTGCTTAAAGTAAATACTTAAAATGTTACTAAGAAAGACATTCAACAAATGTAACCAAGGTGTATAAAAATGGGATAGAGTAAGATTTGTACAAAATGGTGGGTGGAGGCAACATGGTCATAATACTGCACAGCAGAGAGCTCCAGGAGTTCCAACTCTTTTATTTATGTATGGCTTTGGAGGCAGAAAGTTTCCTTGTTTGACATTTGGGTGTGATCTTGCTTCACTTTGCCTTGACACCACAGCATTAGTTGGTAAGCTCCTTCCCAAGCAGCCCACCACGTCTCTACTCTTCCTCATTCTTTTTTTTCCACAGAACCAAAGAAGATAAATAATAAGGAAGGCCCAAGGAAGATGCTTGAATCTCACTCAGAAGGGGAAATAAAATTGTTATAGGAGGTGGATGGGGGAGGAAACTGGGTAACCGAGTGTCTAGGGAGGAGTAGGGAGCCATCCGGTGTAGTGAGAGCCTAGAAGATAAGACAGGAAGAGTGAACCCAAATTGGTGGGTGGCTCTCCCTTATTCAAGAGTCTGGTCTTTTATTAGAATGCATACCTCACAGGATTTCCCAATGGAGAGTTATTTAGTTTTCATAACTTTCCAGACACTTCCCTATCTACTGAAGCACCTGAGTGAAATTTCCAACCTGCACTCAGCAGCCTGGGGATATTTTAAGCTCAGACACAGTAAAGATCAAATAAATTGTAAAGGAAAGATCTTTATGTCAAGTAAAGTTTCTGAATTTTTCTATGTATTATTTGGTTGTCTCACAGCTATAGTTACTTCAGACATAATTCCATATTTGCTTTTGTGAAAATATGGCTTCCTAAAATAAAACTGTGAGTAGAGACCCTTTACTTAGTTGTCTAGAGTCCTACAAACTAAAGCAAAGCACCACTACCTACCATCAGCTGCAGATGCTGAGAACTGAGATTTATTGTTTCAAAGGAACTATCAGATGTAGATGTTTCAGGTGGAATTATTAGAAGAAATTATCTATCTATATGTGATCACTTTATATTGCATTGAAAGGAATGTGATATAAAATTTATATTCATGAAGATATTTGCTGACATATTCAATTGTATTACGTATGTATTATAAATAATTATTGTCCCTAGAACTGTGAACATGAGTTCTAATAAACCACCAACACTGAGGAAAGATGAATAAAAACAAAATGTAATATAAATATATGAAAATCACAATGAAATCTATTTCTAGGGACCAGTGGGATTGCTCAGCTGGGAAGGTCTATCTCTAGGACTCACATGGTGGAAGGAAGAGATGAACTCCTGAAAGCTGCCCTCTGATACACAAACACACACACACACTCACAGACACAATACTCACACATACTCACACACAATCAAAGGCTCACACACACAAGCACATGAACACATAAACACATACACACACAGAGAGACACATACACTCACACAGATATACATACATACATACATACATACATACATACACACATACACACATACACACATACAGACACATACAATTAATTAGTATAAAAAAAAAGAAATTTGGTTCTCTGAATGCTGACCAAACAACTTTAAAGAGACACCTAAGCAGCCTTGGACTTGAGGTTCTTCTGTGATTTTTTTTTTCTTACAGTTTGTCTCTGGCAGTTAATTCCTCTCTAGGGTAAAGCCACACAACCAAGAGTTTCCTTTGCATAAGGTACATCAGAGAATAATTCTTTCCCCCCCCCCCAAAGTCAACAACCAAGGGAAACAACAACAACAAAAAAAAAACAGAAAAGAGATCCCACTGACTTTCTATGTAAGAGCTTACCATAAGTATTCTGATGAACTATTTGTCTTGTTTTATTGTAGATCATCAGATTCCCCATTCTAGAGAGGGCCTGGCCTTATAATCAGGAGGAACACATCACAGAGAACCTGGAACCAGTCTAAATATAAAGGCCTTGTTAAGTCTTACTCAGTGTCTTCTACCGTATCATACTCTTCTCATTTTTTTTAACTTCTTTCTTTCTTTCTTTCTTTCTTTCTTTCTTTCTTTCTTTCTTTCTTTCTTTTTTTCTTTCTTTCCTTCTTTCTTTTTGTTTTGTTTGGGGGGTTTGTTTTTGTTTTTGTTTTTTGAGACAGGGTTTCTCTGTGTAGCCCTGGTTGTCCTGGAACTCACTCTGTAGACCAGGCTAGCCTCGAACTCAGAAATCTGCCTGCCTCTGCCTCCCAAGTGCTGGGATTAAAGGTGTGTGCCACCACTTCCCAGCTTCTTTCTTTCTTTTCTCTCTCTCTCTCTCTCTTCTCTCTCTCTCTTCTCTCTCTCTCTCTCTCTCTCCTTTTGTGTGTGTGTGCTTGGGATCAGAGCTGGGCCTTCTGAATGACAGGCCTGTAATGAGACAAGGAACTTTACAACTTCTATTTAATATAGTACTGTAGGATCAAGTCAGAGCTATGGAAAAAAATTTAACAAGAGACACATGAAATCCCAATCAAAAAGGGAGAAATAAAATTACTTGCATTTGCAGATAGTATGCTTATATATGTAGAAAGGACAATAAATTTTTCAAAACCAAACCCTCATATTAAAGGTGGGAAAGACAGTATCTTAAATGGTTGGCATTGAGGAAATTTACATGTAAACCAAAGAATTGGTGCTTTTTCTACACCAAACATGGAATCTGCTCAAGAGAGAGTGAAAATTAGAACCTAAAACCAGAAGCCATAAAAAAGATCAAACTTGACTGTGATTTCTTAGATGCTGTACCTAAACACAAGCAACACCAGCTAAAACAAGCAAATTGAAAAAGTGTTATATCTCAAAACAAGCAGACAACAAGTGGCTAACGGAAAGGGAAAAACATACTTGCAAATTGCACACATGCAAAGGGGCTACCACTCCGAATATACAGGCAAACTAACAGCAAGAAACAAGTAATCAGAGTTTAAAAATAGTCGAGGGATCTGAGCAGACATTCCAAAAGATTAAATATATATATATATATATATATATATATATATATATATATATATATATATATATATATAAAAATACAAATGCCCAGCAAGTATATGAAATCCACAATACAAGCATTCAAGAATTTCAGATCTACAGCCAGAGAGACAGCACCTCACACCTGCTATGATGGGTGTTAGCAAAATGAAAAGGGGGGAAAAAGCCACTGGTGATGAAAGTATGGAGAAAAAGACTGTCAGTGTTGATGGAAATGTCAGAGGATGTAGAAACTTTAAATAGTAAAGAGTTTTAAAAAGAGAAACACCTAAAAATTAGAACTACTATTGGAGGCAGAAATTCTATCTCTGTGTACATCTGGGTATGTATTTAAAAGAACTGAAATCAAGATCTCAAAAAGAAACTGTTGGATACAGCATAATTCACGGTGATCACAATGCCGAAGCAACCATAATGCTCATGGTGGATGGATGAATAAAGAAAGGTGGCAGACCCGCACACACAATGGAGTGTTATCAATTAATATTCAAGTTTTTTCAAGCAAAGAAAAATCCTGCGATCTATAACAACACAGAAAAGCCTGGAGGACAACTGACAAATGCAGAAGTACGCATGCTCCGTGAGCCTACTTCTGTGAAAGCAGAGAACAGAGCCACTGTTGGAAAGTGGGGAGAGGGGGGCAATGGGGACCTGCTTGTCAAGGTGAGACCAGCTACAAGTTCAGGAAACCACTTCCTTGTCTGTGCCAATTAAAGATTTAAATTGCAGAAAAGAAATGTTACCAAAAATCTAGGAAAGTCTCCGCAGAACCATCGTATAACGTGGGGGAAATCAGAGTCCATTCTTTGGGTTCTTAGTCTCCATAGTAAGAGAATTTAAGATCACACACAAACAGAAACTGAGGGGCAGGGCAGGCAAGCTGCAGAATCACTGAGATGGCAGAGGAAACATTTAGTGGGTAAGCAGGAATTCAGTCACGAGGTAGGGACCCCGTGGCAGGGAGAGGAACTTCAGGAAAAGACTAATGAGTCCTAGTCTTAAACTAGGAATCTTAAAAAGCAATCTCTGAAAGACAAAAGGGCAGAAGAGAAGGAGGAATAGCTACATCCTTCATGGTAGTTTGCAGGAACTGCACTTAAGGCAGAAATTTAAGGAAGGGAAATATTCTCCTCCTAGGAATGGTCCTTTAGGCAAGTCCCTGAGCTCCCAGACGGGTCCCCGGAGTGACTGAAGGAGGGAGATAAGGGTATGTCTCCACCTAGAGGCAGATTCCTGCTTTGTTTTGTTTTGTTTTGTTTTGTTTTGTTTTGTTTTTGTTTTAACTATAACAACTGCACCAAGATTCTGCAGCCCAGAAAATCCCAGAGCCCTGCTTCCAGAACTGTGCCTTATAAAGTTAAGGAAAATGCAGTATATACTTAGAATTGTGCTCAAAATGTTGATCATAAGTGTTCCAGAGGAAAGGGGGAGTGAAGGAAAGAGAAAAGAGAGAAGAGGTAAGGAGGAGTAAAGGAGGGGAGGGGAGAGTAAGGGAGGGAAGGTGTCAGGAAGGGAGGAGAGAAGGAAGGGGAGAGGGCAGGAAGTTATAGTTAAGTTCATTGAGTGTGGTAATAGTTTCAGAGGAGTTTACTTATTGTCTCTAAATTCATATCACAAACACACAAACAAGCAAATCTGTGTGGCAATCACAACTCAATAATGTGATTTTCCTTCACAATGGCGTTAAGAAGTTTCAATCTTTTTCCAGCCAACATCTCTAGCTAATGCCTTTGCTTTTTGTTGTCATTGTTGTTGATGTTGATGTTGCTGCTTAAGTTCCAATGCATTGTGGAAAAAGTTAAAGCCCCCTCCCCCCTTTCTTAAATCATAGCCTACTTTTTTCTCCTCCTCCTCCTCCTCCTCCTCCTCCTCCTCCTCCTCCTCCTCCTCCTCCTCTTCTTCCTTCTTCTTCCTCTTCTTCTTCTTTTCTTTTTTTGATACTGGATCTCACTAGCCTTGGCTGCTGGCCTGGATTTAACTCTGTGGACAAAGCTGGCCTCGAGCTCACAGAGATCCATCTGCGTCTGCCTCTGTCTCCTGAGTGCTAGGATCAAAGGTGTACACTATACAACCATGCCCAGGAAGAACTCACTTCTTAATGGAAGCCAAAATTTTGCTTCAAGGTATGATAAAACTAAAACAGTCAAATTTGTTGGATTATACAGAATAAAACTACAAAGCCAGGTGTGACGGTTCACACCAGTAATCCCAGTTCTCAGATGACTAAGACAAAGGTATCATTTGTTCAACCAGTTTGAGATCTGTAGCAAAACCATAACTGAAAAGTTAAATACATATAAACATGCAAGCATATATACATACATGACATATATGCATATATACATACAAACATATACGAAGAAGCTACTCTAGTGCTTTAACTATAATTACTATACTTTGTAACACATAAGATTCTTCTATTTTTTGTGATGCACCTGTCTTAAGGTAGTTTCTAGAAAGAATGCAGAGTCTTAGAATAATCCCTGAGCCTTTGGTGTTAGAGCTGTTTTGCAGATGTATCCATTGGGAGCGGGCTCCATGGTTAAAGCCACAGATCAGGGAGTCTGCTATAAAGCCATGTTTCCTAGGAATGTGAGAAGCTACACACACAAAATCACACTAACATGACTGAGATGAGCAAAGACAACAACAGACATGTTAATGTAGACAGGAGAAAGCCCATGAGGCCTCAATCTTACAAAAAGAACTACAGGCAACACAGGATTGCTAAGAGCAGGAGAAATAGTTTTCCTAAGAAGAGCAGACCAATTGTTTATCTAATCACAAATGGTCAGCCCTGAGAACATGCATACAAGTAACATTATACAATGCAAGAGCTTGTATTTAGAAAACACACACAGACACACACATACATGCATACATTAGTGGGAAAAGGGAAAATGAATCTGAAAGAAAGCCAGAAGAGGTGTATGGGAGGGTTTGGAGGAAGGAAAAGGAGAGGGGAAGTGACACAATTATATCATAATCTCAAAAATAAAAGGAAAAATAGAATTCACACTCACTTTGATGATTGATTTGTCTTCCTGTCAAGTCAGTTTAATTCAAATAAAATCTCTCTTGAGTGAAATATTTAATATTTTCCCTCAAAATGGATTTAATTAGCTCTGTTGACATTTTTCTTTTCTGCATATTATCCACAAAAATTCGAGACTTGAGACATTATAAAACTATAGATCTGAAAATGAAACAGTATTTGAATTCAGCTTAGCAACTAAATGCCACCTGCCCGCGAGAGCCATTTGAAAGTGTGCAGCTGTTATTGACTTTGAACTGCAGCTGTATTTTCCAGGCAACATTAGAACAGTAAGTCATTTGCCTGGAAAAAAAAAAAAATGCCCTTCCTCTCTTATGGGTTTCAAACCTAGTCTTTTTTCAAATGAAAAAAAAAAAAAAAAAAAAAACTCGGCTTTTAAAAACAATTTGCAATTGTTCCCAAAGGAATCCGAGCGAGGGTGTGGAATGGAAAAGGCTATTGTTTCTGCCTTAACTGTTATTGCACTTATACCACTAAACCTGTTAGAAGGACTTTGGGGAGTATTCTCAGTAAACAAGTGCAAACTCTATTGAGGAATAAACTTTTAAAAGTTCAGTTCAGTTAAAAGGCATCTTCTCATTGCCGGACCACATACAGCATATTCTGTATCCTATATATTCCTAGACGGATGCAGCAGTTTAGATGTGAAACTGCCCCAGCAGGCTCCTTTGTTTGAACTGTTGGTCACTGTGGTGGTTTGAATGAGAATGACCACCATAAGCTCATATATTTGAATGATTCTTGGATGGTGAAATTATTTGGGGAAAGATTAGGACAGCAGTTCTCAACCTGTGGGTCACAACCCAATAAAAGACTACAAGAAAACACATTATAATTCATAACAATAGCAAAATTACAGTTATAAAGCAGCAACAAAAAAAAATCTTAAGGTTGGGAGTCACTACAACATAGGGAACTGTATTAAGGGGTTACAGCATTAGGAGGGCTGAGAAGCACTGGATCAGGAGATGTCAACATATTGGAGGACGTATGTCCCTGAGAATGGGCTTTAAGGTTTCAAAAACCCATGTCAGGCCCGGTCTCTCTCTCTCTTTCTCTCTCTCTCTCTCTCTCTCTCTCTCTCTCTCTCTCTCTCTCTCTCTCTCTCTCCTCCCCCCCTTCTCTGTCAATCTGCCTCCAGCTTATGGATACGATGAAAGTTCTTAGCTGCTGCTCCAGCACCATGCCTGCTGTCATGCTTCCTGTCAGACTCACCCTCTGAAACTGAAAGCAAGTCCCCAAATAAATGCTTTCTTTTATAAGTTGCCTTGCAGATGTTGTTCCTCATAGCAATAAAAAGGTAACCAAGATGGTCATCACACTGTTGGTATTTTGTAAAGTATGTCAAACCATTAAAATCTGAGGTCTAGATGAAGGAAGGGCATGCTGGGACACATCCTTGTAGGTGGTATGTGCTTCCAGCCCAAGCTCTCTACTTCCTGTTTGCCTCTACAATGAGGCGAGGTACTTCCATGAACTCCGTTGCTCCTTCCCTCCCAAGGTAGAATAAACATGTGAGCCAAAATAACTCTCTCTTCCTTTATATTGCTTCAGGCAGTGAATCACTGCAATGAGAAAAATGACTGAGGGGGGAAAGCACATAATCTTTTAAGATTAAATACGTAAATACTTGAGGGATGATCACTTAGCTTTCTGCTAAAAGTAAGAATGATAGCTCATTAGGCCAGCTTTCTTTTAAATTGTTGGGATTACAGAATCATTTTCAAAGTTACAGACTGCTCTTGACCTAACTTCTTAATGAAACTGTTATCTGTCTCATCAAATACAAAGGAGAAAATACATCAAAACAATGCTAACGAAAGCCCACATTGCTGGTTTCATCCAGGCATCCAGACAAAAACTTGTCTTCCTTTTTGTTGATAAACATTGCACAAAATCAAGTTGCATCAATAACCCATGTTCAATATCCTCCTTTGTTGAAAGAATGTTTTAACTGAGCTGACCCAAATCCTTCAAAAAGGAGGCTTCATCCCCACCTCATTTTCCACCTCTTTCAACACACTCTCACACACACACACACACACACTCACACACTCACACACTCACACTCACCACCACCACCACTACCATCTCATTCCACTTCTAAGAACAGAAAATAGCAATAATTACATTGCTTATTGTCTCTTCTTTTGTAGGCAACTACGTTTTCTTTCCTCATTCATGCAATTGTGTTCCATGTTTCTCTAATTCCTCCTTTGAGAGATCCAAGGTTTGGAAAGATTATTTGCAGGCGCACTGTCTTTTGCATTGCACCTTAAATTGTGTCTGACAGTGACATTTATACTTGCCAGAAATGCACTTAGGCAATAGGCTTGCTGTGGCGGTTTGAGTTTATACAAACCTATGTAATTGCTGATGATGGAGGAAAGATACTTGAACTTAATATTTGATGAGAAAGACAGAAAAATTATGATCCTTCTTGTCTCCTCTGTGCTGAGTTGCCAATTAGCAGAATTTGGAGCACAATGCCACAATAAAATAAAAAGAAATTACAAAAGTGGTAAGTTCTATAAAAATCTAGCAGTGCAAAGGGAATGAGAATAAAACAAGTCAAGGTCAGCAAAGAATTAGTTTAGAGAATATAGACAGGTCAAAACCCAAGTACACAGAATGTCCCCAATCACAGCTGAAAGACAAGACTGAGATAACGTGGTAAGATGAAGGGGAAAGGTAACAACACTGCTGAGGAAGCTAACGCAATAGAAAGTTTGTTGTTTCCATTTAAACTAACAAAGGCCATTGATCTCAGCGTTTTCTATGCCGCAGACCCCAGGATGTCTGCCCAGCTGCTGGACTTGAGATGTAGCAAAACCGTCTCGGCCAACCTATGAGTGTTGTCATGGGCATGTAGAGCTCAGACCATCCTTGGTGTCAATGTTCTTGGATTGATTTCTTGCTTTGGTACTTCAACCAGGGCAGTCTTTAGTATTAGCAAACACTCATCTTCCAGAATGAATACACACCATACATAAGCCCCCTCTGTTGAGTATCACTAAGCCTCTCCAATTTTAAAATAAAGGGTTTTTCTCTTGTTAAATAGTGTAACATCCAAGATAGAAGCTTTGTGGTATGAATGAAACTTAGAAATAAATAAAATGTAAACATTATAGGACTGTGATTGTAGAAATATTCCCCCCCCTAAACCAAATAGCATTTCATTGTTCTCATATTTGATCATCATAAATTTGAATACATGTATATTTGGTTGTATAAAGTGGAAATTCTTCTAAACCTTGAGGAAAATGTCATTCTTGCTATCCTATCACACTGAAAACCCTTATCAGGATTGTTATTCAAGTGTGGTGTGCATGCAGCTATGGATTTATGTATGTATACCTATGCATGCTGGGGATATATATGTGTGTAAAAATCAAAGGTCAACCTTGGGTGTCTTCTTCAAAATCTCTTGTTTAACTTAGAGTCCCTTAATTTGGCTTAGCCTGGCTGGCTAAGAAGCTCTAGGGATCTACCTGTCTCTGTACCCCAAGTTCTGGGGTTACAGACAGGCTACCAAATCCAGATGGCTTCTAATTATTTGAACTCAGGACCTTATGCTTGCCCATCAAGCATTTACCAACAGTAATCTTGGCAACCCCTGGACTTTTGATGATTTTTTTCCCAAGTGATATAAAAGTTCATAATGACAATAACATAGCAACACACGTTGTTTTCCTGGGACAACTTAAAGAGACAGACGGTAGAAAGAGACCAGTCTGACCTCAACAGATGGGAGTGTTTATTTCAAAGAATTATGGGTAGGCACAGCAGAAAAGGATGTTTGCCAAAGGGGAAAGGGATATTTCAGATTTGTATAGGGGGCTGAGGAATGGGAAGTTAGGTGCAATTTATAGAGCTACATGCACGCACATAGTTTCTCCTCCTAGAGTTATATATCCAGGCAAAGCCATTTTATCTTTAGAAACTGCCTTGTCCTGGCTATTAGGATACAGGTGATAATCGGTGGCTGAGCATAGCAATGGCATTGAAGAGAAAGGGGGTGGAGTTTCAACACATGGCCTTCCTCGGGATTTGGCAGTTTGTTCAAGGTTTTCTCTAACAAATAACACATAAGAAAACACAGCACTAAATCCAGGCATGCAGTTTAGTTGTGAAGTATGCGTTTAATTATGTGAGGTTTTAAATTTGATCTCAATACAACAAACAAACAAACAAAACAAAACTGTGGTGGCTACAAATGTATAGGCAATGATGGTAGGTAGACAGAAGATAGATGGTCATATATAGCTAGAATAATGAAAGAACATATATTGTATGTCCATCTGATCCCATTTAACTACAATGTACTCAAGACAATATCACAAAGCATTAAATATTATGAGGATTATAAAGAATAGCTTTCATCTAATTTTGCACTCCATAAATTATCTGCTCATAATGGCCTTAAATTTGAAAAAACATTGAGATAATTGGCTGTCGGGCTATTCTATCAATTTCACGATCACTGTGCTCTCTTCTTTTCACCTAAAGAAGAGGGACTGTTCCTCTTGTCCCTCTGGTGAGTTCCCAGGCCTGCTTTCTCACACGTTCTTTTTCCTATGACTGCAGTTCCCTGGGCAGACCTTGGTTATTATGGCAAAAATAGATATGAATCTTCTCAATGAATCCGAAGGCCTGATAAAGAACTCTGGGCCTTTCAAGTTCATGAATCCAAAAAGTGACTTCAGTTCAGATCAATGAGACAAAACTTGAAAGGTATAACTATTGCTTTCTTTATTTGTTGCTCTCTTAACACTCTATAGCAGCTAAATTTGGGAACTTATTGCCCTAGTTCAGAGGTCAGAAATCCAAAATCAGCACTAATGACCCAAAACCAAGATATCAGCAGGTTTGCAATTCTTCCAAAGTGTCTAAGAAAAAATGTACTCCTTGCCTCTTCTGGCTCCTGTTGACTTCAATATTATTGGCTTGATGCTATACCATGTCCCCTGTCCTTGACCATATTACCTTCTCTTCTTCTCTATCAGTAAGTCCCCTCTTCTTTTTAAGGACGCAGGGCTAGTTCTGCCTGAATAGATCTCCTTTGAGATGCTTAATGTAATCAGATCCACAGTTCTACTCTTCCTATACAGCATACCACTTCAGGCTTCAAGGATTTGAACTCCATATGATTAGGGACCAAAAGCTTATTAGATTCATATTATACATTCATTCAAAATTATGGTCAAATTCAATCCCTTCAATTGCCACAGGAATCCACATTTCATACTAAGAGGTGCATTGCAGCAAAACATGACAGTTTCTGTTCCCCAAAGATTTGCATCCTTAGAAGATTTTTCTTATTGACCTGATCATATGGGCTACTTTTGCATAATTCCAAAGAGATATCTAATACACACAATTTAAGGAAGAAAGGCTCATCCTGGCTTGTGGTACAATAGGCTAGTAAACCATCATACTTAAAGAGGCTGGTAGAATGGCCATCCAGTGCAGTGGGAATATGAGGTGGCAGCTATTCAGGCAGTGGGTGTCCAGAGAGCAAAGACAACAGCCTACAACCAGAGACTAGCTAACCTTCAAATGCTTGCCAATGTAACCTAATTCTGCCAGCCAGGCCTCATCTCCTCAAGGCTTTCCAACCTTCAAAATAGTGCCACAAGCTAGAAGCAACTGCTCAAAACCTGAGCCTGTGGAAGGCACTTCATATTCAAATGGTAAAATATATTCATACCGATGGCTTTCTCCCTGACACCCAATCACAGCCACCTCATTCTGAAACAGACAAGTCTGAATAGCAGGCTTCTCAGATGCATCTGATACCCAGTGAATCCCCATTTACCTTTATAATCCTCCAAATCAAATGGTTTGAGATGGAGATCCCTCTCCCTTCTCCAAACCAGTTCCGGCTAGCTAGACAAGCTGTCACCAAAAGGTTCTCCATGAATTGCTCCGCTGTAAAATATTCTTAAGTGTTAACAAGGAGAAGATTATGAAGTCAGACTTGGAAACTCTGGGATAAGCACACTGAGTACTCAGTCTGCTCCATTTCTACTGAAGCCTTCAGTTCGCTGATCTCAGCCAGAATCCTGTTAGCAGAGATGGCCAGGAACACCTTTTCTGAAGGTGTCACTTCATGAGACAACAAAAATATGTAGGAAATAGTTTAGGAAATTCTTTTATCTAGACCCTAAAAATGTAATAAAGATAAGGAAAAGATGGTTGTAATTATGAAAAACAAACAAACAAAAAACACAAGATCTTAAAGAATTGCCAACATAGCTTCCTAGAAGATGAAGAGGAGGAAAACCTGGCCGAAGAAATTTTTGAAACAATGCTGGAGGCAGCTGTCTACGTACTAAAGAATGATGCTCATTACCAAGTGTTGCCAAGTGTTGTTTACATCATCACTTACCATCACTAGGCTTGTATTATCTCTCTATAAATTACAAGAAAAATCCAACTCTACTGATTACAGTTTTTTAAATATATATATATATATGTATACACACACACACACACACACACATATATATATATATATATATATTCTGTAGAGTATCAATATATAGGACTACGTAACTCCCTAACAGTATTATGAGATTGAAAAAGTATTGTGATATGACAAAAGAATAGAAAAGTTTTCTATGCTATTGTAAAGCTGTGACTTTACTTGAAAAGGTGTCAATCAATAAAAATACAAGAAAACTGATGACTGGTCCATCTGTTATGCCTCTACAGCTTTTGATTTTAAGATTATGCGACTAATCGATATAGTCAATAGCAAGAATAATTACAGGGAAATTACAAACATTTCAAAAATCTTTTTTTATATAATGGTGCCCTGCACTACTTGAAGAAAAAAGTCTAATGGAGCTTTTCAGAGACATTCATCCTGGAGTACGTAGGACAACAGGCTTTGTAAGAGAGTGCCATTGGGATCTTGTGCCTTAGAAATTTCAGTAGAAGCATTCAGACACATAAGGCAGACGTAGACAAGAAAAATGGGGTATTATTTTTTTTCTATCCTCACATATCCAAAGAAAAGCATTTAGTCTGGAGGGTGAGACAGTTGGAATTGCTGTGCTTCAGACAGGGCCAGCTAAATAATTCGTAAGGTCCAATGCAAAACAGAAATGCAAGTCCCCTTTTCACAAAACTGACAAATAGCTTTCTCCTTTTCACTGCAGTGATTTCTTTTCTTTCTTTTGTTTTTAATGTAGTATCCTCTGTTGCACTAACCCAGCCCCAACCCTGCCTGCTCTCTTGCTCAGGTCCTTGCTGGAGGGAGAAGGTGACAGGCAAAGAGGGACAGGGAAACAATGTCTATGAATCCATCCTCAGGGGTCACTATAGGTCACATAAGGTGGACCCCACATGAGCAAAGTCTCCAAGCCCACAAAACAGATTCCATTGCCCCACCAGACTTCACTTCTAAACCCTGATCCAAGGGGAGAAGTCATCAAGAACAGCAGCATGGCGACTGTAGGACATTAAACACAAGTGTCCCGTGGTCAAAATGGCCACACATCATGTAGACTGTCCTGCTAACAGAGGATGGTCCTAGCCAAATGCACGAATGGTGACAAGCATGATCCGGCAGAGCCAGTGTAGATGGCCACACTGGCACTGCACAACCTCCCTTTCCAGATTTTACCTGGTTCTGCTGCCCAGAATGAAACCAGAGAGACTTTCGAGGAGGTTTCAAGTTCGTTTCTGTTCCGTCCTTACTATTAGCATCACGTTTAACTCCCTGTTTTACTATCACTGCATAACTGTGAATTGCTTCTGGGGAGTAAATCTAATTATTTACTATCTCTACACCTTATTCATTGCACACTTACTTTCTCTCATACTGACAACAGGGAGAATAACCGATTTTTGTCTAATTTTGGATTTAATCTCAACAGTATTGAAAGATAGCAAAAGAGGGAGAAGACGAAGCTTGCATATCTGGTATATATGTATCAGGAAATAGGAACATTATTTCAGAGCTAAGGTATGACTGCCCTGCCAGGCTGGTCTTGAACTCATGGCTGCAGTGGTATTCTGACATCAGCCCTCCTGAGGAACTGAGATTCCTGGCAACGACCACCTTGCCTGACTCTGAATGATTTCTTCCTATTTCTTTCTTTCTTCTAAAATATTTATATAGTTACTTAACTTTTGTGTCTGCTTGGTGAAAATTTGCCATGCAACATCTGAGATGCATAAATTTCAGAAATATGGAAGTTGGTGATTTTTTTTTTTTAATGTAAGTTTCCTTTGCCAAACTCAAAGAATCTGGATCACATTAAGTAAGTCATCAAAAAGATTAACTCCCCAAAGCTAGAGGAGACTGTAGGCAACAAAAGGCTGCTAACGAGAGCAGCAAAGTTCTATTATAACTTCCTCCACTACCGTAAAAACCGTGAAGTGATTTATAAAGTTCTGGCAAGAGAATCATGCAGCATCAAACACAGTCTTATTAGCTATAAAGCATCTACTTTTTGAACAGATGTATGATCCCTAATCAAACACCTCCGGGGGCTAATTCAGAACCACAGGGTTTAATTTGAGGAAAGAAGAGAGTATTCTTTTTTCTTCATAATACCATCGTTTCAGCCTATACTGCTGCTTTACCACCAGTGAAGGGGAGAGATGCTTCCCAGGGCTCTTGCCTATTATTACTTCCAACACAGCTGCCGAGATCTAGGACGATCAAGAGTCTAAAGTACATAAAAAGCATATTGAATCTGAGCTGCTTACGGGGAGGATGTCCAGCGGGAGGTGGCATTCCTGCTCTGCACTGATGGATACCTGACAGCACACAATTCTTAGAAAAGAAAAAGAGTGCTTCACAACAGCCTGGTTTCCTTTGACCTTGGAGCAGAACACAGAGAGTATAGAGAAGGGATTCATTTGATAAGACTCACATACCTATAAGGACCAATTAATATGGACCTTGGGTACCCACGATATGTGCATCAGAGTAGAGTCAGTTGTTGAACAGCTGTGCCTCCTCTATCAGTAGCATTATAGGATATGTGAGGTCCTGCTGGTCACAACATACAGCAGGTATTAAAGGCTGATCTTTCTGATATGGAATGATTTATTAGCTTTTCTATATCCTCTGGGCTACATTATCACCTTGGCTATAGGGAATAATATAAACTTCTTCATTAAGATCCTTAAAAATAAAAGACCTCTAAGTTCCATGTGCATTGCAAAGATATGCATACATTACACTAAACACTTTCTTTTACAATCAGTAAGGCCATGTAATGATACCATACCGGAAATGCAAACCATAGTCACAGCAAGGCACTCCTCCAAGGTTAGTATAAAAGTGTGGAGAAATTAGAATGCTTCTGCTATGGTATGCTCATTTAGAAAAGTAGTTTGGTAATTTTGTATTTATTTTCTGGCCCTTCAAATCCGCCCTTCAGTACACTGTCAAGAGAAATGAAAAGACATGCTACATAGAACCTACTGTGAAGAACATTGTCTTACACATTTGCATACAATAACCAAAACCTGGGAAGAACTTAAATGTCTATCAATGGATAAATGAATAAATAAAATATGGTATATCCTCATAAGATATAACAAAGCTGAGAGTGGTGTCATGCTCCTGTGAACCAAACACAGGAGAAAGAGAGACAGGCCAATAGACCCCCAGAGCTCACTGGCCAGTTGGCCTACCCTAACTCATGAGTGTTGATGTCACAGAGATCGATCTGTCCCTAGTGAGTCATCAAAATAGGGCTCATAGGGGCTTACAGAGACCGAAGCTTGCATGGATCTAAGCTAGGTCCTCTATATGTTGTGATTGTTTTACACATACGTGATTGTTTAGCTTGGGGATTTTGTGGGACTCCTAAACATAGAAGTGAGGGTTTCTATGACTCTTTTGCCTGTTTTGGGGACCCTTTTTCTCCCACTTTTTCAGCCTTGGTATGAGAATTTGTACCTACTCTGGTTGTATCTTGTTATATTGTTTTCAGTTGATCTCCCTAGGGGGTCTGCTCTTTTCTTGAGGGAAATGGAGAAGGGGAACTAGAAGGAAGGGAGAGAGGGGAAGCCATGGTCAGGATGTATTGTATAAAAGAAGAATAAATAAAAACAAAAAAAGTAAAGGAACAGCAATCAAAGAAAGACATGGACCTTATAACCTTAGGCCTCCTCGTGCAGTTCACCCAATACTTGTGTACACCCTATACATGCACACTATAACACACACATACACATGACATAAGGACAGACAAAATGCTACAACATATAGACTGAAAATATCTCACAGTGAAGAATGCCAACTACCAAATCCATTTACCAAATGACTTCATGCATATATAAGCCCAGGCTTTTCTGAAATGATGCAGTGTTCTAGGAATGATCATGGTGATGGCTTCATAGACTATTAATTAACCAAAGCCATTAATGAGTATAATTTAATATCTGACTGTGTGGCATATCTGACTATGTGGTCTATGAATTATTAAGCAATATAAAACCATACAACCTATTTTCTTTCTTATGACATCCATCATGGTTGACATTCTGCACAAATCCAGTGGATGTGTAAATTTTGTAGCTTGTTGTCTCATCCTCATCCCACTCTGGTCCTGTCTTCATTTACTGCCTTGTGTTTACCTCTCTCCTACCTCAGAAAATTAATTCTCCCATGTACATATCTTGCATCTTCATATACTGGGCCTTTAAGTGTTCCCCAAAGTGAAATATAGCAAAGGCCCACCCAGGGAGGTGCTGGTGGAAAGGGATGTATGTATGTATGTACGTATGTATGTATGTATGTGGAAGAAGGGCCTGATGGAAGGTTCTTGGGTTACTGGGTATATTCCCTTAGAGATAACTCTAAAACCATAATCTCCCCTATTCCTGTCTCTTTTCCTTTCTCCCTCTATCCCTCCCTCCTCCCCAGTCTCCCTCCCTCAATTATAAGGTGATCTTTGCTCTGCTATGTGATCTTACTGTGATATACTACTACAGTCTCAAAGCAACATGAACAATTAATCATGAGTTAAAACCACTGACACTGTAAACTATGATAAACCTTTCTTCTTTATTAACTCACCACCTGTTATTTGTTGCAGTAACAAAAAATGACTAACATTGAACCTATTTATACCCTAGGTAAACATTTGCATTGTCTTATTTTCTCGTTTGAATAATATATCTTACTAATTATTGACTAGGCCTAGATACTTAGTTTTAATGGTAGAATATTTCCATAGCATACATGAAGCTCTAAGTTCAATCCCCAGCACCTGACAAACCTGGTTGATGTTACCTATAATGCCAGCCCTCAGAATATTGAGCCAGATGAATCAGAAGTTCAAAGTCATCCTTAGCTATATAATGAGTTCGAAGCCAGCTATAGAATTACTAGATTATGTCTCAAAAATCATTACCTAAATTGTTATCATTGTATTATAGTTTTATGATATTATTACTATTGGATTATTTACGTTTTGTTCTTTGAACCAGCCAGTCTGATCGAAATCAATCCTGTAGTAACGTCATATGCCAAGTTTGCATTTTCTTTCTAAAGATAAGACAAGAGTAATAATCACACAAAAATATGACTTGCTGAGTTTTACCTATCTGAAAATCTCAATTTTGTACTCTCTTATGATAACATTTTCCCCTTTGTGGCTAAAATGTATAGAATTTTTGTTAAATTTATACTATTTCAGAGAGGTCTTTATACTAGAAACAGAGTAGCTGCAAGATTATCAAAGTGTCCTGAAGCGACTGAGGGATTACAAGGGCTGCGATCATTTGCCTTAGGTCGCTGTGCACATCTTGGGGGCCAGAGAATCAAAATGAGCACAGCTACCTCCAGAAGAAGTCCATTTTTGGCCTACACAGTTCATATAACATACACACACATACACACACACACACACGATATATATATATATATATATCTCACATATCCATAAAGTATAAATAGATAAGAGATTGGTGCACTTCAGCCTGTTACAGGGGGAAAAGGTACAAGAATATTATATTATTTCTTTCAGTAACATTGAACATCTGCTCTACCATACTTCAGTTCTTAAAAATCAAACATCCCTTGCAGCAACCTGGCAGAAAACAAGACAATTTCTGTGCTTTCCAAAGGTAAGTATGAATAAAACAATATTTACTATCTCACTTTCTTCAATTCACCAATGTCAGCTTCCTGTCTAATTTCAGGAAAGCAAAAGAATCTCCCTGAAACAATGTAATTGACTCTAGTTGCCAAGGTGACAACAATTTCGTAACTTTGATTTTTTTTCCCCCACTCTGTTATAGTAAAGATTTCATGATTCAGTTTCCTGTAGGTGTGAGAAACATTCCACCATTGAAAACCCAGTGAAAACACTCCCCCGGCTGGCTAGTCGATGCCTTCCTCAGCTCATTTTCACATTAGTGTAGCTTTTTACCTACAGGTTTTGTTCTTTGACATTTTCTTTTGTTTGTTTGTGTGTGCGTGTATGTGTACAAACAATTGTCTCGTGGTGCATGTGTGTAAATCATAGGACAATTTGAGGGAGTTGGTTCTTCTCCACTTAAACCTCCTTGGCCAGGTCTCCACAGTTCAAATCATACTCAGCAACAAAGTCTTTCATATTCCTACTGGGCTAGCCAATTAAGCCCAACTTAAAGCATTCTACTGCTTTCCAAAGTCCCCAAATCTACATTCTTCCAAACATAAGCATGGTCAATCCTATCACAGCAATACCCTAGTCCCTGGCACCAGCTTCTGTCTTAGTTAGGGTTTTCCTGCTGTGAACAGACACCATGACCAAGGCAACTCTCATAAAGGACAACATTTAATTGGGGCTACTTACAGATTCAGACATTCAGTCCATTATCATCAAGGAAGTAACATGGCAACATCCAGGCAGGCATGGTACAGGAGAAGCTGTGAGTTCTACATCTTTATCTGAAGGCTGCTAGCAGAATACTGACTTCCACACAGCTAGGATGAGTGTCTTAAAGCCCACACCCACAGTGACACACCTACTCCAACAAGGCCACACCTACTCTAGCAAGGTCACCTTCTAATAATGCCACTCCCTGGGCCAAGCATATACAAACCATTATAAATGCATATCTGGAATGAGCTAGAAATGTAGAGCAATGGAACCTATGAGGGTGAGGGTGACTCTAGCCAAGACTCCTAGCAATAGGGACATGGAGCCTGAACTTGTCATCTCCTGTAACCAGGCAACACTTACAATGGAGGTATTGGGACACCAACCCAGCCACAAAACCTCAAACCCACAATCTGTTCTGCCTACAAAATGTGCAGGGGTAAAGTTAGAGCAGAAATTAAGGGAAAGTCCAACCAGTAATTGACCTGGCTTGGGACTCAGACCATGAGATAGAGCCCACCCCTGACACTATTAATGATATTCAACTATACTTGCAGACAGAAGCCTTGCATAAATGTCATCAGAGAGGCTTCACCCAGCAGCTGATGAAAACAGATGCAGAGACCCCACAACCAAATATTAGAAAGACCTTGGAATACTGTAGAAGATGGGGAGGAAGTGTTGAAAGAGTCATAGAGGTCAGGGATACCCACAGAATCCACTAACCTGAGCTCATAGGGGCCCACATAGACTGAACCACCAGCCAGAGAGATTACTTGAGACAGACATAGGCCTTTCTATATACATGTCACAGTTGTGCAGCTGAGTCTTCATGTAGGACTACATACAGTGGGAGCAGAGCCTGCTTCTCACTCTGTTGCTTGCCTTTAGATCCCTTGTGCCTAATTGGGCTACCTTACCTAGCCTCAATAGAGAAGAAACACCTAGTCCATTGCAATTTGATATGCCAAGGCTGATTAATATTCCAGGGGAGACCTCCCCTTTTCTGAGGAGAAGGGGGGGGGAATGGAGGGAGAATAGAGGAGAGAGAGGGAGGGACTGGGAGGAGAGGAGGAAAGGAAAGCTGTGACTGGGATTAACATAAACAAATTAATTTATTAAATTAAAAAAAATATATCCCCACATTGAAATTTTCAAAGTGCTACAAAATTGATTAAATATTTTCTTATTTGAAAACAAAAAACAAACAAACAAAAAACATTGTAACCAAAGGAACTTAGGGAAAAAAAGTTTATGTTGGTTTATAATTACAGAGGCGAGAGTTCATAATGGTGAGGGAGGCCTGGTGGCAGATGGCAGGATCCAGTCATTGAGAGTCATCTTCAACCACAGTTACTAACCAGAGAGTAAATGGAGATGGGATGAGGCTATGAAATCTCAAAGCCTGCCCCAGAGAAATACTTCCCCCAGCAAGGCCCAACCTCCTAAAGATTCCAAAACATCCCCCAAACAGCACCACTAACAGCGGACCAAATGATAAATGCCTCTATAGGCATTTATCATTCAAACTACCATATACAAATTCTCCTAGGTAACAGGATGAACTGGATGACAAAAGGACTCATATCACCCCTCCATGTTAAGTCCTTATTTCTGTTCTTAATCAGAATATACTTGGCCCTGTACCTATACAGAAGCTCCTTAGCCCTCACTGATACCTTCCCTATATTAGAATGTCTTCCATTTTGATAATATCCCTCTGTTCCTGCCCTTTGCTTAAGACATCAAAAAAAATGCATAAAGTCTGTTTAAACTCTGCATTGGCCCCATGTTCCCCGTGTGACTCTGCCAGTCTCATGGGAAAAAAAAAAAACAAAAAAAAAAAAAACAAAAAAAAAAACAAAAAAAAAAACTCTGCATTGGGCTCTCTGCTCTCCAAATCTGTGATGCCTTTGGTTAGTAATACTCTATGTAACACTTGATCATTTCCTAATAAGTTTGTGCTCTAATAACCATTTCATAATATTTGTGTCATTCATGTTGGTCTGATTTCAACTAGACTGCACAAATGGTACCTCTGTCTTATTCCTGGATGCATCCTCCAAGAACAGAAAGCCTGCTACTCATACATCTTCTTCCCAATCAGCAACATCACACCTGACCCAGGGAAGAGCTACAGGTTTGATAAAAAATGGAAGTATAAATCCTGCAAAAAAAAAAAAAAAAAAAAAAAAAGCATCTCATTACTCTTTCCTTCAATTAGACAGCCATTCAAAAATACTTATGGGTTTAAAAATGATTTTGTTAAAATATTCACAATCTAATTTTATCTAACTTGGAAAACAAATCAAGGGTAAGAGAATTTTGCTCAGTATGGGCTGTGGCATAGTTTGAAAGTTGAAAAGCCTATGAAAGTGTCTATGGGCAAGAATGCAGTTTATCACAAAACATTTGGAACCATATAGATGAAAAAGGTATAACAAAAGAAAACTCAAAGATTTTAGCTCCTAGGAACTGTCTATCCCAAGGGAGATAGAGCCTACCGTCACACACTCAGTTTGCAGGGCACAACAGCCTGCATTATGTTTGGTAGTGTTCTTAACATTTTATTTATTTCTTTTGTATGTGTCAGGGGTTCAGAGCATACATGTGAGTACCGAGGATGAAATTCAAGTCTTCAAAGTTGAAAGCCAGAGTCTTTACCCACCAAGCCATCTCACCAGGCTTTGTTCTTTTATTGCTGGTCTCTGTGTAACATTCTCTATTTCTCTTTAGAGACTGTAAACATAGATCATCTACCAACTAGAAAAAGAGAGAGAACTATATGAAGAATCAACAAAACTTGGAGCTGGTTCTTAGAGAAAATCAACAAAGTAGATAAATCTTTAGCCAAACTAATTATTGGGCACAGAGATAGATATTTATTTTTAATATAGATTTTGCATTCATGGCCAGAGCTGGGCTCTGGGACAGTAATCTCAGAGCCTCTGTCTCCCAAGTGCTGGCTGACAGGTGTGTGCTACCATAGCTGAACCCCTTGCTTTTGTTCTTTATTTATACATTGATTACTCGCTCTCTCTTACTTAGCATGGAATTCTTTTTAAATGAAGTCAGTATTCCTTATGGCAGTGGATGTTGTCAGGCTCAAATCCTTTGTTAAAGCTGTACCCCCTTCTTTTAAAAAAGAATCTAACATTCATATGTATTTAGAGATTAAAAAAACCATGAAATGGTCAGTTCCCAGAACTAGTACTACTTAATTATTCAGTTGTTCTAGTATGCACCCTTCCCATACTACCCACTTACCATAGTACAATCTTGGGACACGGAGAAGAGTTTTGAGATTACAGGTTTTATCACTGCTCTTGCAGATAATCCCATGATTTGACACATTTTTTAGAATACTACATTTTATTTAAGTACCTCACTCATTCTTCATTCTGAAAGTCTTATATTTAAATGAGCTAATAGATGACAGCAAGGGAGACCAGAAACTGGCTAAGGCAAGAAGAGAATGTACGGTAACCAGTAGCCGTGTCCTGGTTGAATTTATGTCAGATTTATATAAACTAGAATTATCAGGAAAGAGGAAACTCCATCCCATTGCCATAGCAAGGTTATGGTGGCATTTTCCTGATTGATGGTTGGTGACTGATGTGGGAGGGCCAAGTCAACTGTGGGTAGTACCACCCCCAGGCACGTAGTCCTGGAATATTTTTAAAAGCAGGCCAAGAAAGCTAGTATGGACTCTGCTTCAGTTCCTGCCTTGAATTCATGTCTTGAGTTTCTGCCCTTGCTTCTCTCAGTGATAGTTGGTGACCTGGGAGTTGTAACATGACATAAACCCTTTTCTCCCCAGGTTGTCTTTGCACATGTCTTTGAAGGAAGCATGAAGGTTCTTGTGCTCACAGATAAGCACTAGGGAACCTATACTGTTAAACACACAGGAAGAAACACGCGTTCCTTCAAAGGAAAAGATGTATAGCCTATTAAATCTGCACAGAAGGCTGGAAATGAACATAGTTAGAAGCCTGGTGACTTTTGAACTATATTGCAGCCAAAACCACACTGAATCCTCCCAGACTCTACACTAGTTTTCTCAGTCAACCTACAGAAACCAGTTTTATGAAACGTGTCACATGTACTTTGCAAAGACTTTCAATGTAGTCACGTTTGATTTTTATTCAGCTTACCTTATTCCTCAAAGAGACTGGGGTATATTTTATTATGCACATGGGATTGAGTCAGTTATCATCAGGAAAGTTTGCAGAAAATTGTGCTCTGCTTCAATATGCATAAAATAAACTCCTCGGTGTCAGATTCCCGAAGTTTGAACCAACACCAGCTACATAGTTGTACTAAGCTGAACTACCTTCTTGCCTCCCACAAACTATCATTCTGCTGACAATGGTGGTCCCAGAGAACTATGCAATGGTCTTTATGTCAGTAGTTGAAAGCAAACTAAGGCAAGGTCAACATTTTTAAAAAGAAGCAAACAGAGCTAGCCATCAAGGCACATGCCAAAGTTGAAGGTTAGCTTCAACTACGTAGTAAAAATCAGTCTTGGGAGGAAGCAAGGGAGGGATGAGGAGGGAGAAAAAAGGGGGGGAGGAAGTGAAAAGCAGGGAGAGAGACACGATCATGATCTGATCATCATATTCTGTAGTATAGACTGAAATGTGTTACACTAGTGCCTTAAATGTGAACAAGGTAAATATTATTTTATGACCTTTGAAACTAATCATCTTCCTTAAATCTGCCCATTATACCACTTGAGTACAGGATTGGCACTAGTTGATAATAAAACCATAAATGCATTGCTACCGAGGAAAATGTAAATATCAATATATACAAAGTAAAAAACATATAAAGAAATAAAAATTGTGTTTTTACTAGCCTAACTGATGACTGCTGCCGTACCTGAACTCAGAGTTCTGCCTTGGGCTTCCAGCAGCCTAAGTCAGAGAGTTTTCACTTACCAAGTAAGACTTTGACTTCAGAAAAAGATCCATCAGTTCATTGGAAAAAGTCCTTTCTTAAATCTATGTTAGAAATAATTTGCCCCAAGTGCTTTAAGGAACATTGAGAAAGTAATGGGCCATGAACTTTAAAACAGTAAAGAACAAAGAATACCATTCAGCGCATGGCTATTTTTGATACCATAACCTTAGTTAAAGGAAAGGTAGAATAACCAGACATTGCAAACATAGGTAGATTTCTCAGACAGGTGAGATGACTCATTGAGTAAGGGAAATTACTTCAATAAGTTGTCCTCTGACCTCCACAGGTTCTAAATACTTTGGCATACTTATACACACACACACACACACACACACACACACACACACACACACACTGGTAGCTAACTACATAAAAAGTAATTTTAAAAGCTTCTTCAAAATAGGAAGGAAGACTTTGTTTCTCCCCTAGAATGGTCAGCATCACATTTTGACACAGACATTGAAAAATGATAATGTTGTATCTCTAAATTACTAGCAATAATAAGCATCCTTTTAATTTTATATATTTATTTATTTTACATGCCAATTGCTGTTCTCTTTCTTAGTACTCCATTCACAAGTCCCTCCCTCCACTGCTTCTCTCCATTATCTCTGAGAGGTTATCCCCCCACACTGGCATATCAAGTCTCTATAGGGTTATGAGAATCCTCTCCCACTGAGGCCAGGCAAGGCAGCCCACAGACAGGCAACAGCTTTAGAGACAACCCTAACTCCAGTTGTTGGGAGACCCACATGGAAGCTGAGCTACACATCTGCTACACATGTGCTGGGGGGTCTTCAGTTGGAAGCTCAATCTCTGATGCTCTGAAGGGTCCAGTTGATTCTGTTGGTCTTCTTGTGGAGTTCCTGTCCCCTTCAAGGCTTTCAATCCTTCTCCCATAAGAGTCCGAGACCTCTATCTAATGTTCAACTTGTGGGTATCTGCATCTGTTTCAGTCAGGATAAGCATACTTTTGCTGTTAGAAAGGAAGGAAGGAATGAAGAAAGGGAAGGGAGGAAGAGAGGGAGAGAGGAAGGGAAGGAGAGAGAAAGAGACAGAAGAGAAGAGATGAGAAGAAATGAGAAGAAAAAGAAAGGAAAGAAAAGACAAAGATATTCCTTCACCTTTGCATAGAACTGTGCATAGAATTAAGACCAAAGATTTCCATTCAGATCTCAATGAACTATGGACCCACACTGGGAAAATCACCTTCTAGGGCTTACACTTCCAAAATCACTTGTGGACTCTGCTTCTAGTTGCCAACTCAAAGTAGTAGAGATTGTTTAGTGACTGGCAGATGGGTAGCTAATGCTAAAAGAAATAAGGTCTGAGAGATCAGGTTACCCACGGGTGCATCTTGGAGACAGTTAAAATGACTGATTCCTATGATCATGCAGGGCCATAGAAGTAGAGTGTGGGAATCTATATTGCATAATAAAGTTTAAAAAGTTCCATTCCAGGTTTTGTGCATGCAAATGGAAAGAGAACTATACAGATACTTTACAATGAAAATTAGAGGTATCTGGTTTTTCAGGACTGTTGGAGCCTAGATTTCCTAGAAAGCAATTTTAGATCTGTTCTATCACTCCAACCAGAAATTAACTGAATTTGTTGTGCCATCCTCAATGAATTATTAAAGTTCCCCAAAACCTTTGAGCTGTAGGAAACAACCTGGTTTTGTAAATGTTGGCACTCCAGACCTCTGCTTCTAAATATAATCACCCTTCTGTGAAAGCCTCAAATACCCATCTCTACAAACTTTTCCATTCTCCTAATGAATTTTTCAGTAGAAAAAACTACATGCATTGAAAGCAAGATCATGCTCAAAATGCATGGTTAATTAATGAAATGTATCAAAACTCTACCTTCTAGATCTCTGATAAAGCCATAACTAGTTCCTACTATTAAAGACATACTCATTCAAATCAAGTTTCTTTTTTTCTTTCTTTTTTTTTTTTTTTTTTTGTAAAGAGTTTAACCTAGAGGGCTTTAAAGCAAATGCTTAATTCTCTACATATGTCTTTTCATATACTAAGAAGATTCTGGCCCATTCTCAGGAAATAGCATAGTATTGTTTGTTTTGTTTTGTTTTAAAAAAAAAAAGATGGAGTTTAGCTTAGTTTGAGCTTTGATTTAGGTTTAAATTTGTTATTTAAATAACAAATGGTGCTGTGTTTTAGTTGGGGGACACATCTGTTGATCAAGCCAGTCTCTTTACCCAGCTCTTTGTTTAGCAATGTATCACTTTGAAAGGGGGTGAAACACAGGCCTTTTCTCAAACTAGCATGCACCTTGAAAAGGCATGCTTGTTGATCTTGTGTCCTTTGACCTATGTGGCTATAACGCTACATAAAAATCCAGGATGGCTCTGTAACAATCAGAAACCTATCCCTTCATGAAAACAGTTCCTTCCTGACATTTTGTGAGAAGACTGCCCAGATTTCCTGTTGTGAAGTCATCCTGCCTGTAAAAGAATTGAGTCTAGATAACCCAAATATAGATCTGACCTTGATGTTACACAGCTTGCTTTGTATTCAGTAACAGCTCAAAAAGGCAAGCAGAGCACATCTTTCTACACTCTCTTGACATCTGAGAAAATAATTACTATCCCTGTGGGTTTTACTAGAACATGTTCAGATGCTAATTAATGCCTTAAACAATCAACTCCTTCCCTAAGATGAAAACACAGATTTATCACAATCCTCTCTAAAGAGAAATACATGGGATAAAGGTTTATGAGTGTCTGAGACAGCCTTCCTAGCAAGAGGCAACGGGACTAAACAGGCAAGGATGAATCCTAAAAGGACAGCATATGCAGAAGTTGATGCATATTTTAGTATATATGCAAATATACATCTCCATGTTGGAGGGTAGAAATAGAGAGATTAGGGCAGAAAAGCAAGTAGATTCAAAGCGATGAGAAATTTTATATACACAACACTCAATACAATGAGTAGTGTGTATGTGTGTGTGCACATGCACAGAGGTAAAAATTAGGAACAGGGGTGTGTGTGTGTGTTTATGCATGTAGCAGTCAGGTCACCCTAAAGTGTTATTCCACAGGTGCTACCTCCCTTGTTTTTTGACACAAGTATTCTCACTGACCTAGAGTTTGCCATGCAGGCTATGGTAGTTGGCCACCAAACTCCAGGGATCCACCTGACTCTACCTGCTGAGAGCTGGGACTGGAAGTGAGTACCACCATGGCTGGGTTTTTAAATGTAAGTTTTGGGGATCAAACTTAGATCTTTATCCTTTAAAGGCAAAACCTTTCCCAACTGAACTAGCTCTACAATCCTGTAGTGACAATTTCTTAAGCTTCATCCCCTCAGTGTTGTCAAAAAAAAAAAAAAAAAAAAAAAAAAAAAAAAAAAAAAAACTAAGTTAAAAGAGTCACTGAGTCACTAACTACATACTTAAAGATGTTGAAAAACATATACAAAGAAGTTGGCTGCTTGTAGTACAGGACAATCTGTTTAAGAATGAAAATGACGTGGATTTTTAACTTAAACACAACTATGAACAAAAGTAAAGGAGCATTTAACTTCTACAGCCATGCTGAATTTACTACAGAACCATAAAAGTTGGGATGCTTTAGGGATGACAAATGAAAGCTATGCTATCTGGAAACTAATGTTTTTCCCTCACTGAACTTATATAATTCCATCCTTTCATGCCTGGAAGCTCTCAGTTCCACACTTTTACGACTGAAGAATCTATACTGCTATCCTCCTGCACTTTAGATTCAAAGAGTCCTGAGTCATCACTTTTCCTTAGCATCACCTAGAGAGTCCCCTCTCCAAAGCAGTTCAGGAGAACAGCAACCAGACACTCATCTGAAACTTAAACAAAAATATGTAAGTATGTGCTAGCTGCTTTAAACAGTAAACCACAAACACCCAATGCCACAACAGTATATAAATATATAAATGAAATTCTCAAGGGTTTGTCAATGACTAAGAAAAGTCACTAACATAGCCTACTGAGTCATGAAAGTATTAACTTCTCAATCAAGACCTTCATGGGATACTTTGAACACACACACACACACACGTACCCATATGCATGATGCACCTGATAAAAAGGAAGTTATTAAGGCTCACCAAAATCAAAAAAATCTGGAATAGTTATATATTCCTTCCTCCATTCAGTATTACTTATACACTAATAATGTCTCTGTCTCTTTCTCACACACACCCCACTGTTAGCATTTTCTGTTGGTTCTACATACAGAAGATGTCTAGGAAAACTGACTATTCTCATCACTTCTGTTTGAACCTCCCTTTTCAGAATAAGGAACAGATAGATGGGCAAAAAGGAAGCCCTCTGATGTGCATACAGTTGGTTCTATGGAGGGGAAAACTGTGGGAGGCATGGAAATACATTTTGGAAGGAAGATAGAGAAGGCACACTGTGTGTTGACCAGCTTCACAGTGTTTCAGCAGTGCAGTAAACATTTAATTACTGACATTTAGACTTGGTATACTGTAAACCTTTGAGTCACAACCTTGTTCTTCATGTCTAGACTCTATGAGCTTTGGTAGCCTAAAGTCACCAGAGTCTCCCTTGGTTATTTTCAATCACTACCAGGGTCTTTAATATTCTCCTTACATAGAAAATGTATTTATACATCTATTGCTAATTGCTGCCTTGAGCACCAATCTCTTATTCACATTTGCTACTGTTCCTTTGAATCTCCTTACAGGCTCTGCCAACAGCCTTCATTAGCCTAATTCAGCAGTAGCTCTATTGTTTCCTTTGCCCTTGCCATTAACCTGACAATTCTAATCCCTTCCACCTTTGTGTCATCACATCAACAGCATATAAATGAGGTTCAGGCCAGAAACAGATAGTTCACCTGGACTGGGATACTGGTAAGGAAGTTAATAAACATAGCAGCATCATAAAGAGAATGGGAAGAACTCATTGCTACCCCTCATTCCAAGGGTCAATATGATTTGGAATGTTTAACTGATAGAGGAAGCTACTTGTAGGGAGCTACCATGAATGGAAGCTATGACCTTGAGTCATAGCAAATTCATACCCATTCTGATCTCACTCTGTCATGCCTATGATATCCACCCCAGGTGTCTCATTGTCTGAACCTAACAGGAACCCTTAGATGTCATCCAAATTGATTAGCTTTTAGATTGTGATGCCTTAGAGAACAAAGTTTATAGAGAAAAAAATGGAGGATATTTCTGGATAATTGCCTCCTCTTTCTCTCCATTGTTGCTTCACTAATCTAAGACCCGTTGCCTCTAACCTGGTCTACTGTATTCTAAAGGTTTCCTTTCCATCAAACAGTCTTGCTCTCTGCTTTGGAAGAAGGCATTCTCTCTATACTCCAAAGCTGGTCACTCTATAAAAAAAAATGTTCAAAGCAGCCCAAAGTAAGAGCAATCAGCACAAGAAATGAAGAGATGTAACAGACTTATAAAAAAGTAGCTCGAGCTATTGACAGTGAGGATATCTGACAGCATTTTTGAAGTCTAGGTCATGTCAAGAATCATTTACTAATATTCCAAGACGATCCACACAAAACCAATTCACCCCTTCTCTAGATTTCTTCAGTATTCTTCATTCATTCCATTTCTGCAACTTGCAGAAGAAAAGAATACCGCTTGGTATTTAAAACTAAATGCTAAACTAAATAGGAGAGGACTATCCTGACCAAGTCCTGCCACATACCAGGCAAGCATTGTACCACTGAGCTACATTCCCCCAGCATGATACAAACTCACATTCACTTAGGCACAGATACATAGCTGAGTTAGCATCAGCCTTAGAAGTGTGTTCTTTGGAGTGAGTCCACCATCAATTGTCTTAATTTCAAGTGTAAAGCTCTCATTCAAAATTTTCTTCTTGCTAATCTTTGACTATGTCTGATGCTTATCTATTATTTCCTATGTTTGTAAAGATATCACCAACTAATTAGAAAGATTTAAAATTAAATTTAGATCTGTAGATGTAGCCAAATAGTAGAGTGTTTATAAAAAACACATGAAGCACTGGGTTCAATATCCATCATCACAAAAATATATTTTCTGGCACAAGTATAAAAGAATAAGACTTTTTCTTCAGTTCATCTGAAGGAAAACACTGTTTTGTAAGTGTTTGCTTCATTTCTCAAGACACATCATGGACACATTTCATATCAAAAGCATCCTTTCCTAAATCTCTGATAGAACTTTTCTTCCCTGACAAGAAAATGATCAGGATGATGGATTAACTGCAGAGGGGAGAAATAGCTATAGTGTAGCCCACAGCATTACGAAGAAATTGAGCTATCCACACGTCCCTGGTGTGAGTCAGTACATCTTTCAGAAGACACGCCTTTTCACAGCATCTCTTGGTCCCCAATATCAATATATCATATCTGCTACTATCCTGGCTATCTTAACCACTGCCCAAGCCTTAGGTAGCTAAGGCCATGACAGAAAGATTAATGAATGTTTCAGCAAGTGTCTAAGAGGCTCAGTATCACAACTGATAAGTTTTCCAAAAGAAATAAAGCCATATATCAAAAAGTAGTTTCAGATGGATACTCATCATAGAACATCTACTCTTGAAAGCCCTCCTGGACCAACAGTGTCTGGCTAAGCTGGAGAGCACATTATGTTCTGTCTCGCTATTTCTTCTCTCTTGTCACCTCTTTCTAGATCCATGGTATATTCTGCCAGACTCTCTACTTTTGAACCTGAGTCTCCACTGTTGCTAGAAATTTTATTATTAAATACTGATTTTTTTAAAAGACTGTTAGTTTTTTAAACAAATTTTAGAGAATCTTAGGATTTTTTTAATGCTCCTTTCCATCACATTCTTTCCTCATTAGTCAAAATAAATTCAGGACTGGATGTAGTGGCACACAGCTATAATCTCAGCCCCCAGGGAAGCAAGAGTGTTGTGAGTTCCAGGTAAGCCTGGGTTACAAAGTGAACTGCTTAGTTTTTGTCAACTTGACCCAAGAGTCACCTTGGAAGAAGGAACCTCAAACTGGGAAATTGCATCTAACATATTGGCTTGGAGGCAGGCCTGTGGGGTGTTTTCTTGGTTGATGATTGATGTGTGAGGATCCACTGTAAGCACTGCCATCCTTAGCAGGTTGTCCTGAGGTATATAAAAAAGCAAGCTAGCCGGGTGGTGGTGGCGCATGCCTTTAATCCCAGCACTTGGGAGGCAGAGGCAGGCGGATTTCTGAGTTAGAGGCCAGCCTGGTCTACCAAGTGAGTTCCAGGACAGCCAAGGCTATACAGAGAAACCCTGTCTCGAAAAACAAAACAAAACAAAACAAAAAAAAAAAAAAAGCAAGCTGAGTAAGAAATTGAGGGCAACACAGTAAGCAGCAGCCCTCTGGAGCCTACCTCAAATTCTGCTTCAGCATCCTGCCTTGTTCCTCCTCTGACTTCCGTCAATAACAGATTGTAACCTACAAGCTGAAGCAAGTTGCTTTCAGTCAGTGTTTTCTCACAACAACAGAGAAACAAACTAGGAGACACAGTGAGCTCTTGTTGCATGGAACAAAACAGATGCACTCCTGCAATTATCCTTAAACTGTTACCAGCTTATATCACTGATATTATTACAATCTATGTGTTTCATCTACCTGAGGAATCTTCTACCACAAATGAGAGTTCAGGCCTACAGGCTTCACATTCACTAGAGCAGTTTTGCACACCTGACACTGCACCCGCCCTCACTTAAGCCCTACAGGTGAACAAAATAAAAGCAACATTGGAAACCAATCATGAAAAGCAGAGACCTGAGTTAAATTACCCTAAGTCCATTATATACCTGTAAGTCATGTGCAGAAGCCTCAACTGCACCGTGACTCTGAAGAGCTATTCAAGGGAAATAGAAAGCACATTTTCTGACTGAGAAAAGTATATGATTTAGTCAAAGAAAGGGAATAAGTGCAAACCCTACATAATATGTAAAAAAGAAAGCCTAAGTACAGCTAAATGCCATTGCCCATTCTTCAACTTTTAACACAACTGCTGGTTCATAAGTTTCCCTGGTCACAATCAATGCATTCCTTGCTCTCAGATCAATGAAATGGTTTCCTTCATTTGATACACCCAGTTGTTAGGCTTTGGATGTGTGATGAAGTATTTGATTAAAGCCTGTCTCCTGCCCAGGCCTATAATCACCAGGAATGAGGAACTCATGACAACTGTTTGCTAACTACCTGATCTAGTACCTGTCACCTCCTAGTATCTCTTAATACCTACTACTGAATAAATACCTAGCTGAAAGATGGTTCCATTATATTTTTTTCACTCAAAGTTCTGCTCTTAAACAACTTAGGCTTTCCAACCACTGCTAGCATCTGAGTACCAGGCCTCTGGAGCCAGACAGACATGCCAAAGCATGTATTTTTCTTATTCGCCAGTTTTCAGGTGTCATATGAGCTTGTCAGTTCCCATAATCACATAAGCCAATTTGTGTGTGAGTGTGTGTGTGAGTGTGCAAGCAAATGTGCACATGCATGGGTAACTGTGTTTGGATTGTGCACCATTTGGCACGTGCGTAAGATGCATTAGAATTGTTCTGAAGAACCCCAATTAATAAACTCTGAAAATGTAACCTGCCCCCTCTTCAACTGTATTCTCTGAGCACTGAAATTATTTTTTAAAATCTGATCAATGTATTATTTTTGAGTTTATAAAAAGAAAAAGAGAGGAGGAATATGTTCTACAGAAGTGTGGTGAGGTATGGGGTAAAGGGTGCCTCAGCAGGCCCATGCCAAGGCATCCTTTACCCTGAGGAACCAGCCACATGATGGTATAGTATAGAGTTTATTCAGGGCATGGGGTGTTAAGAGGGCAGTAAAGGCAGAGAAAGGCAGAGAGACACAGAGAGAGGGAGAGAGAGAGAGAGAGAGAGAGAGAGAGAGAGAGAGAGAGGGAGGAAGAAGAAGGAGGAGGAGGAGGAGGAGGAGGAGGAGGAGGAGGAGGAGGAAGAAGAAGAAGAAGAAGAAGAAGAAGAAGAAGAAGAAGAAGAAGAAGAAGAAGAAGAAGAAGAAGAAGAAGAAGAAGAAGAAGAAGAAGGAGACGAGACGAGAAGAGAATTAGAGGAGCCAGGATTGGAGACAGAGTGGGGAAGGGAATGAAAAGAGATGAGGGAAGGGGCAAGGAGACAAAGCTGGAGCAAGAAAGCAAGAGAGCAAGAGAGCCAGGAGGGGCAAGCAGCCCTTTTTGTAGGTCAGGCTTACCTGGCTGTTGTCAGATAACTGTGGGGCAGAGCTTAGACAGAATGCTAACATTCCCCTGTTTTCATTTTATTAAAAAAAAAAAAGAAAGAAAAGAAAAGAAAATAGAAAGAGGTGATGGTGACACAGGAATAGGGTTGTCCTAATATCTGACTACTTCATGCTGGCATTTGGGAAACGTGTCTCTAGGGAACCTAGAAGAATGGGTATGGAGATGTTTCTCCAGTCTTAGGAGAGTTGGCTGTTTCCTTGCTCTTCAGAGTCTGTGGAATCCTCTGTAGATAGATCAGAAGGAACAGGGCCAGTAAAAGTTTCTGTGTCTGTGAGAGAAGGTTGAAGAATCTATATGTTGCTTCTCTAGAGCTGTCCTAGATGCAGTAGGTGCCTGGATTTGACAAGATGCTGAAACATACACACACACAAACACACACATATAAGATAGAGAATAAGATTAAGAGCTTTGGGGAGAAAGAAAAATTTGTTTCTTAAGATGTACATTTGAAATCCAGAGAATTCCAACTCTCTGGAATAGGTAGTAAGTGGGAACTTTAAGTAGATATACTAATCTGGGTGAAGTCTATTTGGTCCAAGAGAGGTAGATCTGAGTGGGTATCCTGTAGCTTATAAGTTAATATAAGATAATACAAAGGACAGGCTCCAGTCAGAGACAGGGCAGGT
This sequence comes from Arvicanthis niloticus, assembly GCF_011762505.2. NCBI lineage: Eukaryota > Metazoa > Chordata > Mammalia > Rodentia > Muridae > Arvicanthis > Arvicanthis niloticus. The sequence continues at coordinate 66,394,210 of NC_047665.1, read as the reverse complement.
AGCACTAAGGAGATCCAGATGGTAAAAGGCAAGCACAAGAACATAAGCATCAGCAACCCAGGGTATTGGCATCATTTGAACCTAGAATTCTCACACAAGAAAGTCCTGAATTCCCCATATCACTGGGAAAGCAAAATTCAGATTTAAAATCACTTCTAATGATGATGATGATAGAGGACTTTAAGAAGGACATAAATAACACTCTCAAAGAATTTGAGGAGAACACAGGAAAACAGGTAGAAGCCTTTAAGGAGGAAACACAAAATCCCTTAAAGAATTACAAGAGAACACAACCAAACAGGCGAAGGAATTGAACAAAATCATCCAGAATATAAAAATTGAAGTAGAAACAATAAAGAAATCATAAAGGGATGTTGTATTAATTATTTTAAAATGGCCACTGATGAAGCTGACTATCTAAGCTGCTGCAGTTCTGCATAGCTCAACAACGTGTGTGCTGCAGCTAGAAACAGCCAGCCAGAAACACCAGCCCTGCCACCCACAAGACGCTAGTGTGGGAGATGGTTCTGCCAGTTTCCATGCTGTCTCTGCAAGGCTGGGCATTGCCCAGACTATCCAGCAAAACACTCAGGCTTGGTACAGATGAGACTCTAATGCTTAGATTATCCAAAGGCTTATATATTTAGTAATGACCAATAAGAAGATACACTTAACAATAAGAGGTATAACCCAATACCCAACCTAGATATACCAACCACCTTTGACTGCTACAGACAAGCCTCCATCTCCCCTCTCGTTCTCTATCTCTCCCTTAGCTCCTCCTCGTCCTTCTCCTCTTCCTCGCCTTTACTTTTTCTCTTCCTCTCCATTAATCCTCCCACCTGAGCTCCTACAAAAAGGACACTACCCTGGAGATAGAAAAATCTAGGAAAGAAATCAGGAGTCATAGAGGCAAGCATCACCAACAGAATACAAAAGATAGAAGAGAGAATCTCAGGTGCAGAAGATATCATAGAAAACATTGACACAACTGTCAAAGAAAATGCAAAATGCAAAAGGTTCTTAACACAAAACATCCAGGAAATCCAGGACACAATGAAGAAGACCAAACCTAAGGATAATAAATATAGAAGAGAGTGAAGATTCCCAACTTAAAGGGCCAGTAAATATCATCAACAAAATTATAGAGGAAAACTTTCCTAATCTAAAAAACGAGATGCCCATAAATACAAGAAGCCTACAGAATGCCAAATTGACTAGACCAGAAAAGACATACCTCCCATCACATAATAATCAAAACACCAAGTGCACAAAGGAAGAATATTAACTGCAGTAAGGGGAAAAGGCCAAGTAACATATAAAGGCAGACCTATCAGAATTGCAACAGACTTCTCACCAGAGACTATAAAAGCTAGAAGATGCTGGACAGATGTCATACAGACCCTAAGAGAACACAAATGCCAGCCCAGAGTACTCTACCCAGCAAAACTCTCAATTACCATATATGGAGAAACCAAGATATTCCATGACAAAACCAAATTTACACAATACATTTCCAGAAACCCAGCATTACAAACAATAATAGAGAGAAATCTCTAATACAAGGAGGGAAATTATATCCTAGAAAGAGCTAGAAAGTAATCATCTTCCAACAAATCCAAAAGAAGATAGCCACACAAAGATAATTCCACCTCTAATAACAAAAATAACAGGAAGCAACAATTACTGTTCCTTAATATCTTTTAACATCGATGGATTCAATTCGCCAATTAAAAGACACAGGCTAATTGATTGGATATGTAAACAGGACCCAGCATTTTGCTGCATACAGGAAGCCTACCTCAGTGACAAAGACAGACTCTACCTTAGAGTAAAAGGCTAGAAAGCAATTTTTCAAGCAAATGGTCCTAAGAAACAAACTGAAGTAACCATTCTAAAATCTCCAGCCTGAGAACACAAAGGGAGGGAATCATGGCTCCACCTGCATAGGTAGTTGAGGGTGGTCTTAGCTGGAATCAGTGGAAGTGGAGGGCCTTGATGCCTGAAAGTTTGGATTCCCTAGTGTTGGGAAATTCGAGAGCAGGGAGGTGGGAATGGGAGGATGGTGAAAGCACACCCTCATAGAAACTCCCAGAATTATATGGATTAGACACGACAGCGGCAGGCTGCCAGAAGGCTAGATTCCAGAATTCAAACAAAAAAAATTATCTTGATACTAAAATTTGTTTTGAGAATTGTATATTGCAGAATACAGAGCCTTGGTGTATCTATTCATCAGGCAAGCTGAGCAGACCTGCTCAAACCTCTGATGTCCTGGAATTCCAGCTGGATGCAGTGAAGACACAGCATCAGAGGCTTATCAATTTACTCTTCCCCCTGCCTCTCTTCTATTATCTCAATGCCCATAATCAGCTTGAAGAAGTTAATGAAGAGTCGGCGCCCCTATTCCCTGGGCTTGGGGACTGAGGTGGTTAATATTGGCTGTCTTTCTAGGAAAAAGTAGTGGTTTTGTTGGAACAAGGAGGATTAGCTAGGATTTATTGCATAGCCATAACCTATTGGTAGAAATATATATATATATATATATATATATATATATATAGAGAGAGAGAGAGAGAGAGAGAGAGAGAGAGAGATGAAGTTATAGTTTCTTAAATGGATCAAAATTTACTTTGATTTCAAATTTAAGGTTTTCATTGGTATGAGCTTCTTATTGATGTAAAAGTGAGATTAATATTGTTACTCTCATAGGCATTGTGCCTATATAATACATTTAGGAATACAAGGCTTAGACCCAGTCTTTCTTTTACTTTTCTAACTGATTTAAGATGGTTAGCCTGTGAGTTAAGGACCTATAGCAAATTCATGGCTCTGAGTTTATTGTTAGGGTGTTTTCTATATTTTATTTAGAAATAACTGAGAGGAGTTAACAGACAACAGTCCAGATTGCCTTACATGGATAGTCGGTTTTCAAAACGTCAGAAATCCACAAAATTGACATTACAAACATTTCTGTATTAATGATCATTTTGATTAGAGACCTGTCTGCTCCTGACAGCTTCCTGTCTTGGATTCTAAGAAGAAATTGAGCATCTTTGGAGCTACTCCAGTTGTGATGAGACAGCCACTAGGCGAGAATTGCCTCTTTCCATCTACAGACAAATTACTGTCCAGAAAAGGACACACTTGCAGAATAGTTGACTGATTATATCTGCCAAGATAGAGTAATCAGCCCTTAATAATTCTGCATCACTAGGTCTGTCAGATGATCCTGGGCCAGAAGGCTGAAGATCAGATGTTCCAATGTTTTGTAGTATAGAAACTGTCCAGGTGTTCAGTGGTCTCTATAAATTGGCTAAGTTTTAGAAGCTATGCTTTGTGCTTTCCATAATTTCAGTTAACTCAGTCATTCTGGATTTTTGATGGGGTTGAAGACTTATAGTCTCATAGCCAATTTCAGCTATTTACTTTGAGAGAAAAGATTTGAGAGGATGGTTTTCAGCTGACATTCATTCTAAAGCCAAGAAAAAAGTCAGGTTCAGAACTAAGTCTTTTATTTAGGAGAGATAACAGAGGTTCTGGTTAGTCAACAAAATGATAAACTGGGTATTAGGTATATCTTGTACCTTACTAACACAAATTGGTATAGTTATGCTCTAATTGTATTTTGAGAGAAAAGTTTTATTTTAATAGGAAAGGTGATATGTAGAAGGAGCTAAGGTGGGAGGAGTAAGGAGAGGAACAAGAGGAGGAGGAGAAGGAGAGGAGGAGCTAGGTGATGAGAGAGAGAGAGAGAGAAAGAGAGAGAGAGAGAGAGAGAGAGAGAGAGAGAGAGAGAGAGAGAGAGAGAGGCAAATGCTTGAGTGTTTCCGCCAGTCAAAGATAGTTGATATATCTAGGTTGGGTATTGGGTTACCTGATTGTATGGGCATCTTGTTATTGAGCATTACAAAATTTATAAAGCCTTTGGTTAACATTAAAAAATGTATAAAAGCAAAAAAGAGGAGGGAGATGAGATAAAGGTTTTCTAGAGAGGGGAAAGGGGGTGGCATCTGAAATGTAAATAAAATATCCAATAAAAATAAGTTTACAAAAGAGATAAGTGGTAATAGCTATTAATGTAATTAAAGCTTTTATACCACCAATAATCAAGCCCACTACCCTCTTACTTCTACTTAAAGCCTGACTTGCTTCTTCCAATACTTGCAAGCTTTTCTCAGAATTCCAAGGTTCTGTTGTACTCAGGGCGATAAAATAAAAGCCGGTTGATAGACCTCCATAACAGACATGCCAGATTTCAACACACTAACACAATTATAAAGTATATAATCAATGCATCTTACATTAAATACTGTAGAAGAAACAAAAGTAATTTTAACTTGACAATTAAAAAAGCCATAACATGTGTACTAACACTTGTTTGAAATCCAGATCCTGTCACAACTTTATCTCTTGCTAATATATCATAGAGAACTGCAGCAAACTTCCAAATATGTCTCTGAAGATGTCCAGAACCAGCCTTACAAATAAACACTGTTATTTCCAATATTGGATTTATTTCTAGACCAGTACATGATTGAGTCTGAATAATTTGTCACATTTAAGAAAAATACAAGAGTTCTCTTTTGATTCTCTGCTCCACAGGGTCTAAAAACTTGAGACAAGGAAGCATGTCCCATCTAGGATATAGGCAAGCAAAGGTGGGTTGGGAACACATGTCCAATACAGCTTCCCAGTCACCATTGTCCAGGCACTCAGCAAGCTCACAGGTCAGCATCACTTTTTGTCTTTTTCTTGACATCCTCACCAGCATTTGCTATCACCTGAGATTTTTTTTTTTTATCTTAACCACTCTGACTTGTGTGAAGTGGAATCTCAGGGTTATTTTGATTTGCATTTCCCTGATGACTAAAAATGTTGAACATTTCCTTAGGTGCTTCTCGGCCATATTCCTCAGTTGAAAATTCTTGATTGAGCTCTGTACTCCATTTTTAATAGGGTTGTTAGGTTGTATAGAGTCTAATTTCTTGAGTTCTTGGTATATTTTAAATATTATCCCTCTATTTGATATAGGATTGGTAATGATCTTTTCCCAATCTGTTGGTTGCCATTTTGTCCTATTGACAGTGTCCTTTGCAATTTTATGAAGTCCCAATTGTCAATTCTTGATCTTAAAGCATAAGGCATTGGTGTTCTGTTCAGGAACTTTTCTGCTGTGCCTAAGTATTCGAGAGTCTTCCCCACCTTCTCTTCTATTAGTTTCAGTGTATCTGGTTTTATGTGAAGGTCCTTTATCCACTTGGACTTGAGCTTTGTACAGGGAGATAAGAATGGGTCTATTTGTATTTTTCTACATGCTGACCTCCAGTTGAACCAGTACCATTTGTTGAAAATGCTGACCTTTTCCCACTGGATGGTTTTAGCTCCCTTGTCAAAGATCAAGTGACCATAGGTGTGCAGGTTCATTTCTGGGTCTTCAATTCTATTCCATGGATCTTCCTGCCTGTCTCTGTACCAATACCATGCAGTTTTTATCACTACTGCTTTGTAGTACAGCTTGAGACTGGAAATGGTGATTTCCCCCAGTATTTCTTTTATTGTTAAGAATAGTTTTTGCTATCCCAGGGTTTATTGTTATTCCAAAGAAATTTGCAAATTGCTCTTTCTAACTCTATGAAGAACTGAGATGGAATTTTGACAGGGATTGCACTGAATCTGTAGATTGCTTTTGGCAAGATGACCATTTTTACTATATTAATCCTGCCAATCCATGAGCAAGGGATATCTTTCCATCTTCTGAGATCTTTGATTTTTTTTTTTCTTCAGAGACTTGAAGTTCTTGTCATACAGATCTGTCACTTGCTTGGTTAGATTCACTCCAAGACATTTTATATTATTTGTGAGTATTGTGAAGGTTGTCATTTACCTAATTTCTTTCTCAGCCTGTTTATACTTTGAGTAGACGAAGGCTACTGATTTGGTTGACTTACTTCTATATCCAGCCACTTTGCTGAAGTTGTTTATCAGGATTAGGAGTTCTCTGGTAGAGGTTTGGGGGTCACTTAAGTATAATATCATATCATCTGCATATAGTGATATTTTAACTTCTTTTTTTCCAATTCATATCCCTTTGACTTCCTTTTGTGGTCTAATTGCTCTGGCTAGGATTTCAAGTACTATATTAAATAGGTAGGGAGAGAGTGGGCAACCTTGTCTAGTCCCAGATTTTAGTGGGATTGCTTCAAGTTTCTCTCCATTTAGCTTGATGTTGGCTACTGGTTTGTTGTATATTGCTTTTACTATGTTTAGGTACAGTCCTTGAATTCCTGATCTTTCCAGAACTTTTACCATGAAGGGGTGTTGAATTTTGTCAAATGCTTTCTAAACATATACTGAGAAGATCATGTGGTATTTTTGTTGTTGTTTGTTTGTGATTATTGCTTCTTGTTATTTTTGTTATTAAAGGTGGAATTATGTTTGTGTGGCTATCTTCTTTTGGGTTTGTTGGATAAGATTACTCTCTTGCTTTTTCTAAGATGCTTTCTTGCTTTTCCTCCTTGCATTGAAGTTTTCCTTCTATTATCCTTTGTATGGCTGGACTTATGGAGAGATACTGTGTAAATTTGGTTTTGTCATGGAATATCTTGATTTCTCCATCTATGGTAATTGAAAGTTTTGTTGGGTAGAGTAGCCTGGGCTAGCATTTGTGTTCTCTTAGGGTCTGTATGATATCTGTCTAGGATCGTCTGGCTTTTATAGTCTCTGGTGAGAAGTCTGGTATAATTCTGATAGGTCTGCCTTTATATGTTACTTGACCTTTCCCCCTTACTGCTTTTAATACTCTTTGTTTTGTGCACTTGGTGTTTTATTATGTGACAGGAGGAATTTCTTTTCTGATCTAGTCTATTTATAGTCCTCTGGGCTTCTTGTATGTTCATAGGCATCTCTTTCTTTAGGTTAGGGAAGTTTTCTTCTATAATTTTGTTGAAGATATTTACTGACCCTTTAAGTTGGGAATCTTTAGTCTCATCTATACCTATTATCCTTAGGTTTGGTCTTCTCATTGTGTCCTGGATTTTCTGGATGTTTTGGGTTTGAAACTTTTTGCACTTTGCATTTTCTTTGACAGTTGTGTCGATGTTTTTTATAGTATCTTCTGCACCTGAGATTCTCTCTTTTATCTCTTGTATTTTGTTGGTGATGCTTACATCTATGACTCCTGATCTCTTTCCTAGGTTTTCTATCTCCTGGGTAGTCTCCCTTTGTGATTTCTTTATTGTTTCTACTTTCGTTTTTATGTCCTGAATCATTTTGTTCAATTCCTTCACCTGTTTGGTTGTGTTTTCTTGTAATTCTTTAAGAGATTTTTGTGTTTCCTCTTTAAGAGCTTCTACTTGTTTACATGTGTTCTGTATTTCTTTGAGGTAGTTATTTATGCCCCTCTTAAAGTCCTCTATCATCAACATGAGAAGTGACTTTAAATCTGAATCTTGCTTTTCTAGTGTCATGGGGTATTCAGAACTTGCTATGGTGGGAGAACTAGGTTCTAATAATGTCAAGTAACCTTGGTTTCTGTTGTTTATATTCTTGAGCTTGCCTTTTGCCATCTGATTACCTCTAGTACTACCTGCACTCACTGTCTCTGACTGGAGCCTGTCTGTCCTGTTATCTTGGTTGTGTCAGAACTCCTCAGTGTCCAGCTGTTTCTGTGATCATGTGATCCTGAGAATCCTGGGTGTAAAAGCTCCTGGGAGTCATCGTGCTTCTGGGATCCTGAAATTCTGGTGTGACCAAGCTCCTGCGGTCCTGTGATCCTATGATCCTATGTTCCTGGGTGTGTTAGAGCTCCTGGGAGCCCATGCTCCTCTGGGGGTTCTGGGATTGGGTGCAGAGCTGGCACCCTAGGTCTGCTCAGGGCACCGGCAAAGACCAGAAAGAGCCTGTGCCACTTGATGGGTGGAAGTTCCTGGGTCCCTGTGGGTCCCAATTACTCATTGTTTGTGGGAGTGGTTGTTTTGGCCTCCTCACCTAAAATCCTGGGCTTGTTAAAGCTCCTGGGAATCCCCAGTCTGACATTTAACCCCAGAAGACACAGGGCTTTTTCCTCCATGAAACGGATATGTGTGACATGAGAAATGACTTACCTTGATTTGGAGAAGTCATTTGACTCAGGGTTTCCAGTTTTGTCCACTGTGTTTCTTGTGATTATCATACCCTAATCCAGATAGTATGGTGAATCTGTGTCCAAATCTGAGACCTTGTGGGATAAACTGTTAAAGGCTTTGGGAGAGTCTGTCATAAACTTAAATATATTTTAATAATTAGCAGACTTCTGAAAAGATTGACAGCTACATCGATTGGTTATATTTGAATATAGCACACCATAATTCAATGGCAGTAGAAAAAAATCATCATCTATCAAGACAGGATAGGAACGAAAATCTTAAGTAATTTTGACAGGCTATGTAAGTAGAGAAATTGTAGTGACAGAAAGTGAGTTTGTCCAGGTGGGTTCAGGCCTGTGATACAGACTGTGCAGGCCAGACTGCTGGGACAGGCATGTGTGTATGACTGTCACTGCCTTCATTTTGAGACAGCGGCAGCAGTGTGTTTACTTTGGATGAGTGGGAGCAGGACTTCCTGCCAGTAGCTGGAAGTCACAGCCAAATGCTTCCTGCTGTTGGAGTCCACGGTGGGCAGGGAAAAGGAAACACCTGAAATAGCATCCAGTATTTCAGCAATGTGCATGCTATTCTTGTAACCCGGCTAGCCCTCACTTTGTAATTCCCCAGACAGAGGGTGTGAGAAAGAGACAGAGAGAGAGAAAGAGAGAGAGAGAGGAAAAGAGGAAGGAAGGGAGGGGCTCCCTCTCATTCCTCATTCGTGGGAAGGTGGCTTCTCAGACAAGGTGAAAGTTGTTTTTCTTGGGGCTGCAGCAGGCAGCCAAGCAGGTGGCTGTGGGCTGTGCAGGCCAGGCAGGGCCCAGTGGCGGGCAGAGCTCATGAGAGAGTGCACAAGTGTAGGGGAAGGAGGTGGTCCAGCCCTTGGGAAAGCAAGTCTCACAAACAGTCCCTGGCAGGGCATATGGGGCAGGGCCAGACCCACTCCCCCCATCCCCCCCCCCAGGGGAACCAGGAGCAGACCTAACGAACAAATGTGAGAGGTGGGGAGGGCAGCAAGCAAAGTCCCTGGCAGGGGTGGGGCCAGACCCTCTTTTCAGGCAGCAAACAAGGGGAACCAGTGGAACCAGGGGCTGCATGGAAGGGGAAGGGGGAAGCCTATGCTACTGTAGAGATATTGCTTTCTGCTTACAGTGAATTAGACCAAGACATCCCAGTAAGTAGGGACAAGGCAGCAAAGACATCCATGAGTGAGAGAATAGAGTTATTAACTGCCCCTACCAGTGTCCTGAGGGCATCATTAACAACCAGAGAGATTCTAGCACAGGCCAGACCACCAGGTCATCACATGGGGGCCTGGGGCTACACTTGGAGCCAATGCTCCTGAGTCAGAGAGCAGTTTACCTGGCCAGGGAATTTCTCAGCAACAAGAAAGAAACTATCTCCAAGGAAGAGAGGAAAATCTCACCCAAGGGAAAAAGTCCTAGAACAAGGGTCAATGAAAGACTGAATGTCTCCCATCCTTAAGGGCAGCACAGGGGTAGCTCCAAGCTCAAGAACTTTTCCCTGGGACCATTGAAATGCTCACTCTGACCAGTGCGGGAAGGGGGCTTAACAGTTCTCTGAAGTTGGATCTCCATCGGCTCAAGACAGATCTCTAGCGGGTATGCAGACCTGCAGTTTCTAAATCTGAGTCATAGCGCCAATGATGTGTTTATAAAAAGATAAAGAGAGGAGGGGATATGTTCTATAGAGGTGTGGTAAGGTATAGGGGAAGGGGGTGCCTCAGCAGGCCCATTCCAAGGCATTCCTTACCTCTGAGGGACCAGTCTCAGGACAGTACAGTATAGAATAGAGTTTATACAGTGCATGAGGAATTAAGGGGGAAGTAAAGGCAGAGAGAGAGAGAGAGAGAGAGAGAGAGAGAGAGAGAGAGAGAGAGAGAGAGAGAGGTGAAGTAGAGAAGTAAAGGTCAGCCATGAGCACATGGAGAGAGAGGGAGGAAGGAAAGAGGGAGAGAGGCTGGAATAGAGTGAGGGGACAGAGAAGGAACAAGAAGGCAAGAGAGCAAGAGAGCAAGGATGGGGCAAGCAGCCCCTTTTATAGTAGGTCAGGCCTACATGGCTGTTGCCAGGTAACTGTGGGGCAGAGCATATCTGGCTGTTTCCAGGTAACTGTAGGGTGGAGCTTAGAGAGAATGCTAACCATTATGCCTTTATTTATAACTGTCTTTCCACTCTTGCTGCATAGTAAACAATATTTATTAGTTATCTTGTCATTGTGCTAACCAAAATTCAGACAGATAAAACTTGAGATAAAGGGCAGACTTGGTCTAACCATATCAAAGATGTTTCAGTGCATCATGGAAGGGATGACATGATAGAAAGCATGGTCTCTGTGGCAGTGGAATAAAAACGTATTGGCTGTTTACATTGTGGTGGGTCAAGAAGCAGCAAGAATAAGGCATGAATGGGTATAGCCTTTTTTCTAAAAGCTGGGCCCAATTCCTAAAGGTTCCACAACCTTCTAACACAGTGTCACCAGCCAAACAAAACACATTTAAAAAGATGAGGTGTGTTACTGTGGGTGTGAGCTATAAAACCCTCATCCTAGCTTCCTGGGAGCCAGTCTTCAACTAACAGCCTTCAGATGAAGATGTAGAACTCTCAGCTCCTTTTGCACCATGCCTCCCTGGATGCCATCATGTTCCCACCTTGAGGATAATAAGTTCAACCTTTGAACCTGTAAGTCAGCCCCAATTAAATGTCCTAATAAGAGTTATCTTGGTCATGATGTCTGTTCACAGCAATAAAACTTTAACTAAGACAGATAGAGATGATCTCTGTGGGAAAAAAAAAAAAAGGTTTCTAGCATTTCAGAATACTGTGAAGGTCAAAAAAGAACTCAGTGATAGATTGACCAATTCCAGATGTGCATAAACAGTCTGAAGCTTTCAAAGTGTGCCATGGAGGAGAATCTTCTAACAGCCACAGAGCTTAAATTTTGGGAAATTAAACCACAGACATCCTTATAAGGTTAGCAGAATTACATTGAAAAGTCAAGTCCTAGCCTCAAAAAGTATCAGCACTTAAAGTAAGAGTATCAATTAGTAAAGAATGGGATCCTATAAACTTAGGATGGGGCTGTGTGGAAGGACCCTATTGAAGCTGAGAATTTGATTCATCAGATTTACAAGGGTTCACCTCACCTGAGGAAGTAGTACCCTCAGCCACACCCCTTGAAATATTGTGGGTTTTGCCTCCACAGGCCCAGAAGACATGCCCTTTACTAATCCTATAAGGCACAAAATCATTTTTTGAATGATTTTGAATGAACCTGAACATTTGAAATATTGTAGAGATTCTGGCGAAATTAATCTTTTATCATCTGCCAAACCAGCAGTGACTTTCTCTGAAGTAAATGTCAGGCAAGATAATACCGATGTCCCTCAGGGCCCAACAATAGTTGCCTCTAGACCTATAACCAGATTTAAGGCAACTTGCTAGGCTGGGTCATGGCTGGCCTGCTAGCTTGCTTGAGTTGGTAGGCTCTGTGGCTGGAACCCAGAGATGTCCTTGGTGGCAGATTAGACTGTGGCTCAGTAGTTGAAGACCTTACCCAGCCCCCCCCCCCCCTGCTGTGGGCCCCAAAGGGAAGAGGTAGTCCATGATCTTAAAACATTTATTGTCATGGTGGAAAGTGGATGAAGATGTACTCCATGTTCTCAGGGTGGGCCTGAGGTTAAATACCTTTTCCAAGTAGGAGGGTCTGGGAAGGAATGCTTAATTGGCTATGCCTTCTGGTCTTTAGGTATCTCATGAATATGGAGATCTATCTTGAGGTTCTGCAGCCTGTACTCATGCCCTCTACCTGTGTTCTGTGACCAAAGGCTACAAACTTTTCTTTGGAAGGGGCTGTGGATGGCTGAAGCTCAGTGAAAGGAACCAAGGTCCAGGAGCAAGGCCGAACGCCTACTATACCTTTAGGGTCTCCTGGGTTCAAGACCTGTGCTCAGCTGGGTACCCAGCTCCCTCTTACAGCCCACTGCCCCACAATATTCCATGAGGAGCTTCATTGTACTGCTAAAGAGCTTAACGAGTAAGCAAGCAGAAGTCTGGGGAATACGGGTGAAATGGATTTTAAAGATATGGGTAATGGTGAAAGAAACATAAAACTAGATCAGGCTGAGTTTACTAATATGGGCCCTCTAAGTGGAGATTATAGGTTTAATATGGAAGCTCACACAGTTAAGGAAGATTCAAAAGTTTGAATGGTTGGCTGAAGCATTTATCAAAAGATGGTCTACTGAAAGGACTTGGAGATGCCTGGTATCCCTTTGCTTAGTACTGAGGAAGGGATTTTTAAGGCTCAGGGAAATTGCAGTGATAGAGTGGATATGCTGTGTAAGACCCAATTCTCCACAGACCCAGAAGTCACACCCTTCACGACTCTTATAAGACACTAAATGGTGAGGAGGCACCAGCACATTTGACGGGTTTTGTTGTTGCCCTTTTCCTTGTACCGGACCTTAGGGCTGGAGATGTTGCTGTTCATTTGGATGAATACAAAGAAATGAGTTTACCTGGGCTACAAGTTAGCAAATGCCAGGTAGCAGCATTGAATTGCCAAAGGCAAAGCGATCGGAGTTACATAATGGGCAGCGAAGACAAAACAATGTTTATAATGACCTAGCCTGTAATGGTCAGCACAAGCAAAATGAATTTTATGACTCAAATGGACCTTTGGTACTGGCTAATCTATCATGGTGTGTCTAAGCATGAAATAAATAAGAAGCCTACTTATTTTTATTTGATCTGTATAAGAGAAATTTTTTTCAACAAATGAAAGAAAGGCTACATTGGATCGTGGCAAAAGGCAATCTCAGCCAGTGAATCAATTTTCAGTCTTGAGCCAGTTTGCAGAGCCAGAACCCCTTGAATGAAAGGGTGATCAGGTTTCCCTGTGGAAGGACCTTGATAAAGTATCTAAGAATTTTACTGTTAGCTTTTCTCCAGTTCTTCCTCAGAGGGACCTAAGGCCTTTCACAAGGGTCACTGTATACTGGGGGAAGGGAAACAATCAGATTTTGCTAGAACTACTGGATACAAATCATTTACACTTCTAACACCAAATGGCAGTTTTCATATACCATGAATTCAAAACACAAAATGTATTTCTGTGAAATATTAATACTTATAAGTTTAGAGGCAACTTAACAGGTATATGTATCCCTACTCTATTTTTTTAATCATTTTATTAATTTACATTTTCAAATGTTATCCCCTTTCCTGGTTACCCCTCCACAAATCTCCCTTTCAATTCTCCTTCTCCCCCCTCCCCTTTGCCTCTATAAGGGTGTTCCCCTTCACCCACTCACTCCTCACTATTATAATACCCCCTACCCTGGGCCATCAAGCCTCCACAGGACCAAGGGCATCCCCTCCCATTGATGTCAGATAAAGCCATCCTTTGCTACATATATATCTGGAGCCACAGCTCCTTCTGTGTACACTCTTTGGTTGGTGGCTTAGTCCCTGAGAGCTCTGGGTGGTCCAGTTAGTTGATATTGTTCTTCATGTGTGGTTGCAATCCCCTTCAGCTCCATCAGTCCTTCTCCTAGCTCTTCTGTTGGGGTCCCTGGGCTCAGCCCGATGGATGGCTGTGAGTATCTGTATCTGTATTGGTCAGGTTCTGGTAGCCTTTAAGGGAACAGCCATATCATGCTCCTGTCAGCAAGCTCTTCTTGGCATCAGCACTAGTGTAGGGGTTTGGTGTCTGCAGATGGCATGGATCCCTAGATAGGGTGGTCTCTGGATGGCTTTTCCTTCAGTCTCTGTTCCATTTTTTTGCCTCTGTCTTTTCTTTGGACAGGCTATGCCTACTCTTTTAAAGGGTTTTTTCCCCCATGTATCTTCCACCAGTCTATTTAAAATTCTATTATCTATTCCTAATTCAAATTTGATACATTATATGAAATAGGTAATTCAAAGCCATCCAGAACATAATGATACTGGTATCTTTCTTGGCATGCAATATAGATTTTTTTTCCATATACCCTCTTTATTCTTTTATAGAATTTTTTATGGGGACTGGAGAGATGGGTGAATGTTTAAGAGCACTGCTTGTTTTTCCAGAAGATCTGGGTTCAATTCCTAACAACCACATGTTTATAACTCCTGATCCAGGAGATCTGACATACGTATACAGACATACATGTAGGCAAAATGCCAATGTCCATAAGAAATAAAAATAAATCTTAAAAAGAAAAGAAAAAAGTCCTGTTATCATCCAAAGATAATGGGGTTTCACAGCTGAAATATAATCTCTGCAGTTTCTCTGGTTGGATCCAATCTGTACTAGTTAATAACATCACACACCCTGAGTATGCACTGACTAGTCTTCTCATCTGTTTAACAGGGTGAGTATAAGAGCAAAACCAAAGAGATTGCACAAAGAGTAATGAGTGATATTTTAGTAAAAGACATGAAAAGTGCTATTCTGTGAGTGGTATGAGGTCTCACTGCCACAAAGAGGAATCACTTCAATCCAAGAATATTTCCCCAAGACTAAAAAAGCAGCCCCACCCTCAGCTACACTCTCCATCATTTGAAACACCCCTCATGGTGGCTGGAGTATAGTCACTAGCAGGCCAAAAATGCATACACTCAAATAAAAATAAAGTACTCCGCATTTCTAGGAAACTAATGAGAGAGTTCATCCATTTGCAACGTGTTCTGGTCAAGCAACAATTTCCAATTTTCTCCTGGAGATGGAATGGACAATTTTATCTCTGTTGCCTCCCACAATTTAGCTATAACATACCTTAGTCTGTCTTGTGTTGCTACCACAGAATACATGACACTGGGTACTGTACAAAGGGAAGTGGTTTCTTCTGTCTCATACTTCTGAATGCTGGGAAGTTCAAAACTGGAAGCTCTGGCTGGTAAGATCCTTTTGCTGTGTTAGCAGAGCAGAAAACAGAAGGACAAGGAGATGCTTGCAGAAGGAGATGTGGGTGATAGTGCTGACCCACTTTGTAAAGGCCACTACCAGAGAACTAACCCACTCTTGCTAGTAATAATGCAGTTTCAGGAGAAAAAAATTAATGTGTGTTAAAGAACCCACCTCCCAACACCATCATGCAGGCAACAAAATTGCAATATGGATTCTATAATGACAATCATATACTAACCCACAGCATGTGAATTTCCAATGTACTTTCTCTGCGTGCCACTAGGTTAGTCCTATCTTTCTTTTCTGAGCATCATAATCATGATGATGCCCCCAAGACTCTGCTATTTCACAAAAACAATGGATATTACCAGAAACTCACATGGATTTGACCTGCACCACCCCACTGGTTTGGGTAAGGGAAGAGAAATAGAATAAAAGAGGGAAAGGGAAGGAGAGAGGGAGAGAGAGAGAGAGAGAGAGAGAGAGAGAGAGAGAGAGAGAGAGAATTATTTTAAGAGATTATCTGTTCTTTGATGACATAGTGGCCTGAATGTCAGCGCTTATGGCTCAAATAAACTTCAACATTTTTAGTTTTTGGCATTCTCCCAAGTATCTTGTTTACTTGAAGATCAGGGCTGTGCCTTCTCATCTTTTATTAGAGCTACATTTTGCACATGATAAACCCTACATACAAGGATGCGACTATGGATGACCTCAGCAGACACGTTTTCTATCTCCCTCTTTCAAGTCTTGTCCTATAGCAAAGAACACAGCAGTGATTTACTGCTGAGACACCTCATGAAACAGTGAACAAATTCTACTTGTAGATTATTCCAGGCTTGTATTTGAGTGGAGAACTGTATGGAACAAGGGCAGGTACTGGGAGCTCAGGCAGATATCTTAAACTCCTGACAGGAAAGAACAGATGAACCTAGTCCAGTCACAGTGACCCCACCAACATTAGCACACAGTAACTATGTTAACTAAATCTGGCACACGCTTTGAGTTTCTCTTCCTAATGCTCCTACTATATTTGACTAGATGGATTAGTCAGTTTGCTACTGGAAAGGTGACTCCTTTTGATTCTGACAGAGCCTGGCACCCAGGCTAGCAAAACAGCAGGGGAAAGTTCTGCATCAACACTTCAGGTAATGGCCCAGAGTACTGCAGGTGTTCTTAATCTGTAGCCTTAGGGCTTAAGACTTCAGGCACCACTCTCATGGCAAGCCCCTCCCCCCTACCCTACTGCCTCCCACCTCAGCACTTTCCCAGAAAAGCTTCAGTTTACTAGAGAGTGCATCCTTCATCAGGAAATTAAGCAGCAGGTATAGCCAAGGTTATTGGACATCTGAAAAATCTTATCACGCAGGGATTGTAGCCATACAATTGTTTGCATTTTTTATTCTTTATTCAGTACTAAAGATTGAACCAAGAGCCTTAGGCATGCTGGGCAAGCACTGTATCACTGTGCTACATTCCCAACCCTTGCTTTAAATCTTTAACTAATGCATAGCCATTGTGTGTACTTATAGAGAATAATCACCTAAAACGTTCTTTTAATTCTCACTGTCAGGAACATTCAAAGTCCTTTCTGCTAACTACTTGAACATCGAGCTCCAGGTTCAGTGAGAGACTGTGGTAGTTTGCTTGGCCCCTAGTAAGTGGAACTATAAGGAGCTAAGGGCTTATTGGAGGAGGTGTGGCCTTGTTAGATGAAGTGTGTCACTGTAGAGGCAGGTCTTTGAGCTCATACACGTGTGTGTGTGTGTGTGTGTGTGTGTGTGTGTGTGTGTGTGTGCGCGCGCACACGCGCGCGCGCTCAAATATGACCAGTGTGACACAGACTTCACCTGCTGCCTGTGGATCAAGATTTAGAATTCTTGACTCTTTCAGCACCAAGTCTGCCTGCATGCTGCCATGCTTCCCACTGTGATGAAAATAGAGTGAACCTCTGAAACTATAAGCCAGCCTCAATTAAATGTTTTCTTTTGCAAGAGTTGCCTTGGTCATGGTGTCTCTTCCCAGCAATGAAAACCTAATTAAGACAGAGATGCTCCCTCAAAACTGAAATAGAGAACAATGAAAAAAGATGTCTCATATCAGACTTTGGCTTCTGCATGAACATGTGTGCATGTGCACACACACACACACACACACACATTTTTTAAATGTTACTGAGCCATAATTTCTGTTTAAGTTTGCATTCAAGTGCTGTGATAAACACCATGATCAAAAGCAACTCGTACAAAGAACAGGTTTATTTCACCTTATAGATTACAATCTACGATGAAGAGAAGTCAAGGCTGGAACTAATTCGATGACCATGGAGGAATGCTGATGACTGGCTTTCTCCTTATCAGTTGCCTGCTTTCTTATATCACCCAGGAGAGCACATACTTAGAGGTGGCACTGTTCCCTGGATCCCATTTCAATCTAGTCTGGGCACTCACACATCAAATTATTAATCAAAAAAATTTCCTACAGACTTGCCTACAGGAGAATCTGATGGGGGCATTTTCTCAGGTGACATTTCCTCCTCCCAATGGACCCATTTTCTTTCAGGTTGACAAAATAAATCAATAAATAACCAATACAACTGACCTCTTGTCAACTCAACATATTAATACATCACTACTAAACCATAACCTTCCTCTTCTTATTTGTCCCCAGGATCATATTACTATCACAGTATAAAACTCACTGTAATAGAACTCTCACAGATTTTTTTTTAATTCTAGTACTTTAAAAGTTTTTTCACGATCTTCCTCCTCTTCCTCCTCCTCTTCCTCCTCCTCTTCTTCTTTTCTTCTTTCTAGACAGGGTCTCACACTGGCCTGGAATTCATTAAGTAAGTTAGGCTGCCAGAGTGGTGAGCCTCAGGATCCTCCTGTCTCTGCCTCCCCAGCTGGGGCATTACAAGCTCTAACACTGTCACCTCTGTCACCTCTTCATCGCAGACTGCATTTCCAGGGGAAGCTGCTTCACCTTGCCTGACTTTTGCGAGTTTGTTTCCTGGCATTACCTTGTGCCTTCTGCCCATCTGCGTGGTTCAGTAAATACAGCAGAGAAGAATCAGAGCCGGATGCAAGGCATCGCCTTCCAAGACCCACAGCCTTGCCTGCTGCAGGGCTGCCTGCTGACTTCGAACTCCCCTAACAGTCACTGGGCTGCAGCCTTGCCTATGACCCTGCCAGCCACTCACAGGCGCTGCCCATCTCCAACTCCCTCCACAGCCTCTCAGACTGGGAATGCTGGCACATTGTCTGCAGATTGAGGTTGCTCTTAGACCTCCCATGGGTCCTTGAACAGACGAGTTCCCGTAGGGTGGATAATCACACCCCATTTCACAGATGAGGAACTGGGCCCCAGGATCCCCTTGTCTTCCACGAGGGAACAAAGACAAGGAGTCCACCAGGGCACAAATAAAAGCCTCTTCTGGAACCAGGCTTGGTAATCAGTCACTGGGCTGAACGCCTGGAACCCTGTGGGGACCATCATTAGAAGGATGCGAGGCCAGGTGTGGTTTTGGACCAGAGACTTTTAGGAATGGGAAAGATTTCTCACTTTCCAAGATTGCTTGGCTCAAGTTAAAACAATTAACCTCCTTACCCTTCAAACAACTGTCTGCATCTCTTCAAGAGCAAAATAGTCAACCCACAGATATAGCTTGGAAAGTAGAGGCTGTCGACTCCTCAGAACCTTCAGAGCAGCCAGCATGGTGCAGTCCTCTAATCCCAGCACTTTGGAGGGGGAGGCTGCTTTGATCCGATGCTCAAAGCCAGCCTCATCTATGTGGAGAGATCAAGACCCTCCCGGGCTACAGAAAACCCTGTCTAAAAACAAATGAAAAAAAAAAAAAAAAAAAAAAAAAAAAAAAAAAAAAAACCTCTCTAATGAGGAGACAGGCCTGTTCTTGGAGTTCCTTCTGCTGTTCTCACCCACCATTTTCTCCATGTCTGTAGACACTGGAAACCTCCTTAACTGAGTATGGAGTTCTCTAATGCTGGGGTCACCAAGATATTGTAGCAGGAGAGGGTTTGGCCACCGTTAGGCCTCAACATCTCACCTCTTGATGCTTTGCTGTAGGTAATTGCTGCTGGAGAAACAGCGTTCCTCACGCCAGGCTGTGGGTAGTTGGCTGGGAACGCTCTGGGTTCCTCCAGGCGGAAGTTAGGCACAGCGGCTGTGGCTCACTAAAGGCCTCTCCACGGCTCCTCAAAGTCCATAGGTTTTTACTGGCTTTAATGTCATGGCAGATGGTGGATGGATCTGGATGCACCCACCCCTAAAACCCAGGGCAGGCCTGAGTTAAATAGGGGAGAGAGAGAGGGGAGGGGCTGGGGGAAAATGCTTAATTGGCTCCACCCTCTGGCCTTCAGGTACCTCATTAGTATGTAAATCTCTCTTGGGCCTGAGGCCTGTTCCTCCTTGTGACTATTGACCATAGACCTCTCTGTGGGAGGGGTTGATGGAGGGCTGAAGCGAAATGAAAAGAACCAGGGCCTGGGAGCTGAGCTGAACTCCTGCCATCCAATAAGGTTCCAGGGTTCCAAGCTCGTGCTCGACCAAGCACCCAGCTGTTTCTCACAGCCCACTGCCCCACACTTTGCCAGACTGGCCAGCAGGAAGGGGAGGGCAGATGGCAAGATTATTCCCAACCACTTGGAGTCTTAACGCTCTAAATGATGTAGCTGTCCACACATCACCCTTCTCAGGCTGTCACATCTCCCCCGATTCACACCCTCCAAAGCCGTTAGGAATATTAATATTTTCAGGAAACCACACAGCTCTTCTTTCATAATTCTTTAGCTTGTGTGAATCAAACGCCTGTGGGTGGGTTTTCGTGCTCCAGTTTAATCTCCACAATAATCCTAAAAGAAAGTTTGTAGGATAAGTCTGAGACTTAAAAACTAAAGCAAATAGCTCAGTTAGGCTCCCACAGCTACCAGATGGCAAAGCTGGAGACCCGGTCTTACCTGACAGGTGAGTTTGTCAGAACACGGGAAGCGTGAACCTTTGGCCACCGTCCATAGGATGTGCTAGGGCAGTGCTGGGAAGAGAGTTGTCCAGAGTATTTATTCCCCATGGTTCTGAAAAGCATTCCTGGGCATATGCCCTGGGAAGGTTATCCAAGTTTATAGGGAGATGTACACAAAGGGAGCTGTAGAGTTCAGTGTATTATACCAGAGTTGGGGCAACTAAAAAAATGGACCAAGTAACTTGTATCTGACAGAATGCTTTATGATAGACAGAAAGAGGAGACATCTGGAGCCCAGAAAACGCTGAAACAAGGCTGAGGAGCAAGCTCAGTCCATCAAGTTCCTGTTCACAAGCCTGTGGGATGGGGGGCACCCATGTGAACCCCAGGTTCAACATGAGCTATATCACCCAGCTATAACCCCAGTGCCGGGGGTCAGGGAGAGCAGAAGTAGGCAGGTTCCTGGAGCTTGCTGGCCAGTCAGGCTAGCCAGGTGGTGAACTTCAGGTTCAGTAGACCCTGTCTCAAAGAATAACGTGAAGAGTGACTGAGGGGAAAAAAGTTTTTTCCCTTTAAAATAACTAAATTCCCTCAACTGTTGGCTCATGTAAAATCAAAAATAAATCACACACTATTTCAAGAGTAAAGAACCAGGGCACAGTTACAGCTTTTAAAGAAAAGCCAAACTCCATTGATGTGAATAGCAAAGTGTTGTTCTCACAATCTCCTGGACTCCAAAGGGCTTGAGCAGCTCCACTCCTCCAGCTCTGCCATCCACAGCACAGACAGCCTGCGTTATAGCTTAGATCTGCAGTTCCATTCCAGAGCTGATGCTATCCTTAGTTGCCATCACACAGCCCTGGCATCTGCAACATCCTGGGGACTCCACTGCAACTAAGGTTACACATTCACCAATAGCCTCTCCTGAGCTCTCAGGGGACTCCTAGCTGCCACATGGTTCAAAGCTTCAGCTTTTCACCGTGAGCCCAGGGTTTTGACCACAATTAAGCCTTCATCTTTACCAGCTACCTCTTATGATGCCAAGCCTCAGCTTGTTTTTATGACTCCTTCCGTCTTTCAGCTCTCAGGCTGCCAACCACTATTACCTGGAATACTCTTGTACATTACCAAGTTTGGCTGCCATCTTGAGATGTAGCCCTGGCTTCCTCTGGAGCCCAGCTCTCTGTGCTGATCCTAAAGAAACATTTCCCAAAGGTTTCACCCCAGTACTGCTGGTATCACAGCTTGTTAACCACAGCCAAGTCTTCTGCTGAACTGACCAGAAACCACAGATTCTCAATTTGAAACACAGCACATAAACAGCCCTGATAGAGTCTTTGAGGATCCCTCATACTACCCTCTGAAACTCTACAAGTGAGAACTCCATCATTTGCATTGCTCTCAACGTTGCTCTTTCCCAAGCTCCAGCAGAACAGACATTAATCTTTAAATATTGAATGGCTTTTTCAGACCAGAGTTCCAAACACTTCCACAAATGTTCCAAAACAACATGGCCAGGTCTGCCACAGTAATAATTCATAATCCTGGTACCATTCTAGTTCCTGGTTTGCTTCCTATTACAGTGATAAATACCACCAAGGGAAAATACCACTTGAGAAGGAAACGGTTCATGTCCGCTTATAATTTACAGTCCTCCATGAATGTAAATATGGGCAGGAACTCTCTCTAGGCAGGATCCTGGAGGTATAAGCTGAAGCATAGGCTGTGGTTGAATGCTGCATAGTGGCTTGCTCCCCTGGGTTTGCTCAGCCTTTACACATTTACACATCTCGGGACTACATGCCTAGGGATGATGCTATCCATAGTGCGTGAGCCCTCTCACAACAATCATTAGTCAAGTATTATGTTCCACAGTCCTGCCTACAGGCCAATCGGATGAAGGCATTTTCTCAACCAAGGTTCCCTCTTCCCTGATGAGTCTTGCTTGTATCAAGTTGACAACAAACAAACCAGCATAGAAATTGTATGAAACTATGACTAAAACAAATCTTTCCCTCAGTTATTCCACCAAGCATTTTGTCGCAATACCAAGAAAAGAAACTGATATACTGGCCAGGAGAAGAGCTTCCCATAAACATTAGGGTGCACATTCAGGGAAACCAGGGTTGGACTTGAATTTGCCTAGTACTGGTGGCCTCTCTTAGAACAGTAAGACTTCCGGAGAAACTATGTCTTTCCTGTTCTTTCTGCATCCAGCCATTATTAAGGAAGAAATTAACCATTCACTGCTGAGATTGCCCATTTGGAGCATTTTACCCTAGAAAGGTCTTTGCAGGTGGTGAAGCCTTTGGGAAACGACTGCAGCCGAATTCTGCAGCACAGAAATCACATTATCACAGAAGCAGCAATGCCACCTCTAAGCATGTGATAAGGACTTAGTTTAAACTTCTCTGGAAGGGCTGAGATTAAGTAGAATACTTATAGCCTCTGGTGGAAATCTGTTTCACAAGCTTGAATATAAAAAGGGGAGGGGAGAGTATGATTCTAAGTCATCTCTCAAGAGCTTAGTAACCTTGGTGATTTGAATGCAGTAATAATCTTCTCCCCTTATCACTGAGGCAATTCTTACACAATACCCAGGTGGGAGACACAGCTATATTTTATAATGAGAAGGGAAGGTTAACACCAAAAGTGCACTTACTATTTTCTTCAGTTGTTCCTGGACATCTTATTGAAAGTGTCTTACTCAACACAAATACCTGAGGAAGTACTTACCACCAGCTCCCATTTCAATGACAGCCATCACATCATGTTAAAGAAATTAGTGAGTCAAAAAAGCAAATAATAAAATGAAGTAATGATAGTATTGGATCTTATTATTTGCATGTTTTTTCTTTTTTTCTGGGAATGAAAATATGAGGTCTTTCAGCTTAATACTTTAACTATAAAAACTGACGTCAAAGTTCAAGTACAAAAGCACATTTTTCATGTTTAACCTAAACCATACCTTCAAAGGAAATAGAAATAACCTTACTGTAAAGACAATGAATCTGGTATTATCCCAGTTTCTAAAAGATTAGAAATCTCACATTCTGAATCATTCACTGGGAGACACAAAGCCAGATAGAGCACACACAGTACACTGTTTTACCTTTTGAATTAGTACAATTCAAGACAAATAAACTTGTCTTTAGCTGTGATGCTATTTGAATGTTCTAGGGTCATGACTCCTCAAAATACATATAAACATGGTATATTTAAAGCTCTCCAAATGATGAGGGGATGCAAATAACCTCAAGGAAAGCATTCACAGCAGCAACAATGAGTAGAGACTTTTCAGCAGTATTTCTAGACTGTGTTCTTTACAATCTTAGCATTCGAGCATGTCAAAGGACAGCATGTACGTTTTTAAAAGGAAAGGTCGGCAGGGTCTATGAGATAGCTCAGAGGATAGAGATGCTTCCCAAGAAGCATCACCTGAGTTTAATCTCCAGGACTCACACAGTGGAAGAGGAGAATCTACTCATACAAATTGTCCTGGAATCTCTATATGTGTGTCATGGAACATGCATGCCCATAAACACACACATACACACACACACACAAGCTCGAGAGTTAAGAACATTAATGTTCTTCCATGGCTCCTGATTTCAGTCCCCAGAAACCATATGGCTTCTTATATGGAAAAACAAAATAACAACAACAAAAAAAAAACATACAATAAGGCAGTAGTAAACTAACAACTAACCCAGAGGTTAGAACTTACACAGAGCAAGTTACAAGTGTTGCTGAAAAAAATAAAAGATGCTGCCAATAAGTACCAATAACAGCATCTCTGCTCATGGGCTATATAAGTCAAATTTTTAAAATGTCAGCAGGACCCAAAGTTACTAAAATACTTAGTGCAATAATTAACAAAACCTCAGTAATGTTTGGACCATAAATAGGAACAATCTATTCAAAAACTCATGAAGTCCCAAAGGAACCAGAATAACTAAAAAGATAAATGTTTAAGGGGAGAACAAAGTTGGAGATTTTCTGTTTCCTGATTTCAAATGTTACTGCAATGCAGCAGAAATCCAAAAATGTAGATTCCCAACATAAAAACATATACACACAAATGGAATTCAATGAGCAGCCCGGAGAAACCTTCACATTTAGAATATGCTGGCTGGCTTTACATCAACTTGACACGGGCCAGAGACATTTAGGAAGAGGGATTCTCAATTGAGAAAAAAAAAAAAAAAAAAAAAAAAAAAACCTCACAGGATTTGCCTGTAAGCAATTGTATAGTGTATTTTCTTAATTGGTGGTTGCTGTGATGGTTCAGCCAATTGTCGCTGGTGCCACCTTGGACAGCTTGCTGGTCCTGAGATGTATAAGAAAATAAGAAAGCAGGCTGATCGAGCCAGGGACCAAGTCAGTGAGAAGCACCCCTCCATGATCTCTGCATCAACTTCCAACTCCGGGTTCCTGCCTTGAGTTCGTATTGAGACTTCCTGAATTACAAGCTTTAAAAAATGACCTAAATCCTTTTCTTTCCAACTTGTTGTTGGCCAAAGTGTTTTACCACAGCAATAGAAACCCTAAGACATCACTTTTGGCAAGGAAGCCAGTCCAGTTAAAGAGAAAAGGACACTCCTTTCAAGACATGGTTCTGGAAAGGCTGGATAGTCACATGCCAAAGAATGAAAGTAGACCCTCCTCTCATACCCTAAAGAAAAGTTTGCTCAAGGTGGATCAAAGATGTAAATACTAAATACAAAACCATAAAGCTTTTAGAACAAAACATAAAGTTTCCTAACAGAAGATTGGGTAGTGATTTTTGACTGGAAAAACAGAAGCACAGGCAAGGAAGGAATAAAAGAGAGGAGATGCGTTAGACTATGTCAAAGTCTAAAAGTCTGATGCATCTAACTACAGAATTAACAAGGAGAAAAGAAAACCCACAGAATGGGAATATTTACAAATCATATATGTGTAAAAGGGTAAATGCCCAAAATATACAAGAGACTTCTACAGTTTGATCAAAACAACAAAATGATCTAAAATAGCAAAGGACTTATTTCACAAAAAAAAAAATTCATGCAAATGACCAGAAAACATAAAAAGATAGTCATCTATTTTAACACTGTTCAGTAATCACTGATAATTAAATAAATATAAATTAAAACCATAAGATTCTACCTATCTACTGAGATACTTGTCACTTCACTAAAGTTCTCAAAGAAATGTGTGTGTGTGTGTGTGTGTGTGTGTGTGTGTGTGTGTGTTTTGTGACTAAGCATGTTTCCCAGGCTTTACACTTGGTAAAAGGGAGAAATGATGTGCACTTCATTCAACCTTTCTTTGACCACACGTTATTTAATTGGAAGGGTTTCCATGTCTGTTATTCTTTCACAGAACACTTTGAAAAACATTGCCTTGGGGAAATACTGAGAGAACAGAATATAGTCAGAAAGATGACTTTAATATCCAAAACTGAATTTATTAGTGGTACAGATGTGGAATATGGACAAGTAGAGAGAGTCATAAAACTGATCAATGAGAGAGCTGTGCATTGTGTTAAAACACCCTTGAAGTGCAGAAGAATCAGTTTTGAAAGACTAGCCTGTAAGTTTGATCCCTTTGTAGCCCAATTAATTTTATATCAATCAGTTCCGTCTAGCATTTTCTTTTCTTTGTGGTGTGTTGTAGTTAGGGTTTCTGTTGCGGTGGTAAAACACCATAAATGAAAGCAATTACAGTTCCCACTGAGGTCATACTCTGTCACAGAGGAAAGCTGGGCTGCATTAAGCTGCAGCTGAGTGCTAACATGTGATTTTTCTGTTTGCCTTCCATGCATACACTTACACACATCTAGGCACATCACCTGTAACATTTAATTTAACTGTATCCTCCCAATAACTCCACAAGAATTAGTTTATGGTCACTATATTCGAGGTAAAGAAATAATGCTGAGAGAAACCAGCATGACCCTTAGGGACAGTGCAAAGTACGTAAGCCGTCACAACAAGACAAATGCTGTGTGATCCTAATTACCTCTCATAGTCACTGTAATCAAATTCACAGAGATGGAAACTTATTTCAATTGATCAAAATGTATTGAGCTCCTAAATTGAGCGAGCTGAGAAGATAATATTACTGTTTCTTGCCTATATCTTGCTGCTGGGTATCAGAAAAACATGCAAGAAATTTCAATATAAGTACATGCAATAAGTCATCTAGGAACTGAAGCACACTTGGACAGATTGGCGCAGCATGTAGGATCTGCATTTAGGGTCACAGGAAGTCCTTGAGTAACCTTAATGTGTCTATAGAACATCTCCATTTAAGTGGTTAACAGACACTTTGAATTCGCAGATCTGAAAGTAAACTCTTAGTTCTAGACAGATAAGCCAGCTTCTTCTACACTCTCTTGTGTCTCAGCAGAAAACAATCTCATGTGATCAATCACTTAAGCTAGGTGTTTCAGATTCCTTGTCTTCTCAAGGAAGGATGAGGGCTTGCACCTCATCCTTTTAAATCTATCCTGGATCTGATCACGTCCATGATATTGGAGCTGCATCTCCTCTTATTTATAGAGATGGCTATGTCCCTCTCTTGTTTTTCTCCCTAGTATCTAATTTCCACAGTAGAGAGTAATCCATTTGGAACAAAAGCATGTCTCTCCCTTGACTAATACCCTGTAGAGGATTCTTATCTCACTTGAAGTAAAACTCATACATGTCTACAGTCAAAGGGGGTCAGCAGCTACCAACCTTCCAGGGTAGCTTGTCTCACCTTAACCCATTCCCAATCCCATTAGAGCCACTCCAGTAACACCATTGCATGAGTCACCTTTATGTATTCAGAACACTTCCTACTTAACACCTCGGTCCTCAATCTTTGTATATCTAGAAGGCTGACTATAGGCTTCTTCTACCCACCTGCCATTTTTGTAATCTTGACGCAAAGATTCTAGACCTATTAAAGCCATCTCTGACCATTCTGGTGCAGTGCTTTGGATGTAGCACACTGATAATTCATTCTACAATAAAAACTGAAATTTGGGGGCTGAAGAGATGGCTCAGTGGTTAGGGGCACTGGCTGCTTTTCCAGAGGTCCTGAGTTCAATTCCCAGCAACCCCATGGTGGCTCCCAGCCATCTATAATGTGATCTGATGCTCTCTTGTGGCATGCAGGCATATATGCAGAGAGATGCATTTGTTGAGTTGTTTAGCAAGTTAAGAGTGTACCCTGAAGAGGGTGACAGTAGCTCTGTGTCTTAAGAGTACTCAACATATTTTTTTTTAAATCACAAAAATATTGCTACATGGACAAATATACTAATTATGACTATATTTGTACATATCATTTAAATTTTACTGCATTGTTACAATTAAGCTCATAACATTGATTCTATCATTTGGGCCATGAATGGTCACATCTGGACAAATGTGAGGAGAGTAAATTTTATTATAAGATTAATGGGGAAAGGGTAGTTTACTTGTTCCTTGTAGACCACCTTACACTAGATAATCCCTTACTGCAGTGATGCTGTTCTTGCACACTGTGAAAGAATCTGAAAGGAAATCACTGTTGAAAGCAATGGCAGTCACCCGTATTTCCCCGCTGGTGTAAAGACAAGAGATCAACAAGCAAGAATTTCTGGATGTGAGTCAGTATTACCACACCCTGTAAGTTAAAGTGAATTCCTAAGGTTGTATTATCAGGTATGTATTGCAAATCGATAGGATCTTCAGCGCAAAGACAAACATATTAACTTTTAGTTTTCTATTCACATATTCTTTTCATGTCTATAAAAGAAAACTACAAATTCTGTGACTTCTATACTACATCTAATAGACTTCCCAATTTGAAGTGAGAAATCTTTTCCAACACTACTCCAGCCATGGTGCACATTATTCATTATAACCAGATCTGTAAGTGCCCACCCAGGAAGCACCAACTGATTGACTGACGGGTGCAGCATTAGGCAAGAAGGGGAGGAGAGAGAGAGAGAGAGAGAGAGAGAGAGAGAGAGAGAGAGAGAGAGATTACATTGCTCCACTGATTGTAATAGTAAGTAATCATTAAAATCACATTCTTAGGCTAGAGAGATTGCTCAATGGGTAAAGAAAGCACTTGCAGCACAAGCATAATGACCTGAGTTCGATCTCTATTTAAACCATTGTAGAACATATCTCTTATCTCAATACTCCTATGGTGAAATAGCAGAAGAGACATAGCATCCCCAGAAACAGCCATGTCAGCTAGCCTGGCATAGGTCCTAGAAAAGAAACACTGCCTCAAGCAAAATGGAAGCCAAGGACTGACACAACCAAAGTTTGTCCCCTCAACTTTACACATGCACTGTGGTATATGTGCACCCATATTTGTACACAAACACTTCACACACACGCACATCCATACACACACACACATCATACACACAAAAAAGTATATAAGAGACTACAGCGAGACATAAGAACACATTATTTTAAATGGAAGTCAGTCGTAAGCATAAAATTATATATGCCTTGTGGTTGTCAACTGAGGAAACTTGAATGTTCGAGAAACACCTAAAGAAATGTTCAACATTAGTCATCAGGGAAATGTAAATCAAAAAAAAAAAAAAAAAAAAAAAAAAACGTGAGACTCCACCTCATACCAGTCAGAATGGCTAAGTTCAAAAACTCAAGTGACAACAGATGCTGTCAAGGATGTGGAGAAAGGGGAACACTCCTCCATTCCTGGCAGGATTGCACACTGGTACAACCACTCTGGAAATAAGTCTGGTGGTTTCTCAGAAAATTGGACATAGTATTACCTGAAAACCAGCTATACAACTCCTAGGCATATGCCAGAATATGCTCCAACACATAATAAGGACACATAATCCACTATGTTCATAGCAGCCTTATTTATAATAGCCCAAGGCCGGAAAGAACCCAGATGCCCTTCAACAGAGGAATGAATACAGAAAATGTGGTGCCTTTACACAATGGAGTATTACTCAGCTATTAAAAACAATGGATTCGAGAAATTCTTAGACAAATGGATGGAACTAGAAAATATCATCCTGAGTGAGG
Source organism: Arvicanthis niloticus (assembly GCF_011762505.2). Classification (NCBI taxonomy): domain Eukaryota; kingdom Metazoa; phylum Chordata; class Mammalia; order Rodentia; family Muridae; genus Arvicanthis; species Arvicanthis niloticus. Next base: position 66,365,162 of record NC_047665.1, on the reverse strand, counting down.
TAACCCAATCACAAAAGAACACACATGGTATGCACTCACTGATAAGTGGTTATTAGCCCAAAAGCTCAGTATACCCAAGATACAATTCACAGACCACATGAAGCTCAAGAAGAAGGAAGACGAAAGTGTAATGTTTTGGTCCTTCTTAGAAGGGGTAACAAAATACTACCAGTAAAAAATATGAAGACAAAGTGTGGAGCAGAGACTGAAAGAAAGGTCATCCAGATCCTGACCCACCTGGGGGTCCATCTCACATTCAGACACCAAACCCAGACACTGTTGCAGATGCCAAGAAGTGCTTGCTGACAGGAGCCTGATATAGCTGCCTCCTGAAAGTCTCAGAGCCTGAAAACTACAGAGGCAGACGCTCATAGTTAACCATTGCACTGAGCGTGGGGTCCCCAATGGAGGAGTGGGAGAAGGGACTGAAGGAGCTGAGGAGTTTTGCAGCTCCATGGGGGAAGCAGCAGTGTCAACGAGCCAGACCCTCCGGAGCTCCCAGGCACTGGACCACCAACCAAAGAGTACATATGAAGGGACTCAGGGCTCTGAACACATACGTGGCAGAGGATGGCCTTGTTGGATATCAGTGGTAGGAGAGGCCCTTGGTCCTGTGTGAGTTCGATGCCCCAGTGTAGGGGAATGCCAGGGCAGGAAAGCAGGAATATGTGACTGGATGGGGGAGTACTCTCATAGAGGCAGGGGGAGAAGAGGGGATAGGGGGGTTCTGGATAGGAGAACTGGAAAGGGGATAACATTTGAAACATAAATAAAGAAAATATCCAATTAAAAAAAGAAAAAAAGAATATGTATGAATTTAAATAAGATCTGTAAAAATGTGGGTGCATGTCAGTGCTCAGAGATTTCCTAGTGAATGTCATTGTTTTTATTTTAATTTCATAGCTATTTTTAAATTTTTAAAAAAATGAGATTCTTTTGTTACATTTATTTATTTAGTGTGTTTGTCTGTGTCTGTCTGTGTGTCTGTGCACATGTTTGTGTGCACATGTGTGGGCCATAGAACAGCTTACAGGAGTTGGTTCTTTCCTTCCACTGTGTGAGTTCCAGGGATCAAACTCAGCAGCCTGTAACTTTACCTGCTGAGCTACCTCTCAGGCGCCCACAATAATAGACTCTTTTTTGAACCGTCATTACCAGTTCTGTGGGAATGTATCTGTCTTCTACATTTTCTTTTGTAACCACTCCTGGTATTCTTGTCTAAAAAGTCCCTTGTAAAAATATGTTTATTTTTCTAACTGTATTTTTCTCACTATATTTTAGGATATATCACAGAAAAGTGAACAAGCTTTGCCTACAAAACCTATAACAATTTTACTAAATGAGATAGCATATAACATTAGTGCTTATTAATTTCATAATGTTGGTGTTTGTGTGAAGAGTTACAACCAATAGAAGTGTTTATTAAAACTTCAAGCTTTATTCCATCGTGGCCTTTCTGTGTTAACTTTAATGATATATTTTGCTAATAGCAATTCTTATTTAAATCTTTAAAAACTGTTGATTTATTATTTTGATCATTGAATTCATTGTTGGAGAACATATCTTTATCAAATACTGAAAATTATCTATAACTTCTCTATCCTCAGAATCCACTGAAGAGGCAGATTTAATTTAACTGTGTGAAACTTTAACTTAAAGAGATAGAGATCACAAAACGGCTATAAAACTTTGAAGTCTGAAAAATTCAAGGGTTAGAGAGATGGTTAGAGAGAGATCATTAAAAATGTTTGTAGCTCATCTGGAGGACCCAAGTTTGGTTTCCAGCATCCAGAGTATCTGATGCCCTCTTCTGGCACCTGCACACATATAGCATGTGCCAACACACACATACATACATACACATACACACACACACACACACACACACACCAATAAATAAATCTAAGAGAAAAATTATCAAGAATGTTAGAATCACTAATCCAAAGATGCATAAGCTGCAAGCAACCTTCAGAAATTGTTATAGAGGAAAGTTGAGTCTAATCAACCCTACTTTGATTTGTATGTCTAACTATATCATGCTTGTCTGTCAACATCTTAGTTAGGGTTGCTAACCATGACCAAAAGCAACTTGAGGAGAAAAGAAATTTTTTTGGTTTCCACTTCCACATCACTCACTGTTTATCACTGAAGGAAGTCTGGGCTGGAACCTAGAGGCAGGAGCTGATGCAATAGACACAGGCGGATTCTGCTACTATCTTGCTCCTCATGGCTTGCTCAGTCTGCTTTCTTATAAACCCCAGAATCTCCAGCCTAGGGATGGCACCAATCACAGTGGACTGGGTTCTCTCCCATCAATCACTAATTAAGAAAATGCCCTGCAGGGTTGCCGACAGCCTGACCTATGGAGGCATTCTCTTAATTGTATTTCCCACCTCTCAGAATACTTTAGCTTGTGTCAAGTTGACATCAAACTAGCCAGAATAGTCAATTGATTAGCCCCTATTTTCAACACAAAAATAAACAAAGGACCTAGAAAGTTACAAAAGAAAATTCATGAAGAAAAAAAAAACTTGAATTTGTACCAGTAAATGTTTCCTTTCAACTGACATTTTATTTTATTTCAGCTGCAAGTGATCATGACACAGCAACCAACTAGACAATAAATTTAATTAAAATTTTGGCCTCCAAAGTCAATTTTGGATGATGTCCCTTCGCACAAAATGCTTCCAGTAAATCCCTAGTTTCCAGCAGTTTCAAACACCTGTCCTTAATATATTACCACATAATGTAACAAATTAAAGATTCAAAAACCTACAAAGGTTAGATCCAGAAAATAATTAGGTGCAGTTGAAAGTGAACCTGTTCTTGGAAAGAAGAAACTAGAGACTCCTCCCTTAACCAGTCCGTGACCTCATGATAATGGAGCAGGACAGACCTGTATCATGCTCTGTCCTAAGGAGTGATGGGTCACTTTACCAGAAGAGTTCAAAGCAGAAAGAGATGTTTCTAACAAAAAGAATATACAGTGACCCTTCCTTTACTTGAGATTCTTCTCAGCAAAAAGACAGGCAGGACACTCAGGGTGATGTTTCATGGGTAGAGACCATGTCACTACCAATATGTTTTAGATTTTAAATAAGAAAAGCCAAGCACTGCCCCAGCGACACTGTAAAGGACATTAACATAGTTTCCATTCATCCATTGAAAATTATATTTGCTGAGTATCTACTACAAATAGCTCAGGCAATCACCCAACACTAAGGACATAGCTTTATAAATACAAAGGTAGCAAGCCTGCTATTAGGGAGACAGACTCTATAGAAGAAAGTAGCCATCAGCCATGAGTCAATAGATAATTCATGTTGCTAGGTACATGTTGTTTTTGCTACTGTATCTCTATAGAGCCAAGGCTGAAACCCAAACTCACCATGCAGCCAAACTGGCTTGGATTTCTACTGCTTCAGCCTCCCAAGTACAGAAATTTCAGGTGTGCAGTGCCATGTTCAGCATCAATACAAATCCTTAACACATACTTCTTAATGGATGATTATGGCATATATTTTTTTGAAAAACAATGACAACAACAAAACGGCCTTTCCACAAACAGAGACAGACATACGGACACATACATACATTCGCAGGCTCACACATTCACATACTCTCATAACTTCAGACATAACATCAGGTAATCCTAGAATTGACCAGTTGGGTTCCCACAAGTCTAGTAAAATTACTCGTGGGATGAAAAGTTTTAAAATATTGGATACTGCACTTTTGTCTAAGAGCAGAGCCTACAGGACCCTTGGCTTTGTGAGAAGCATCTTGCAAATGTGTTGGCCACTGTCACCAAGCAAAGCCTGACTCCTGGTCCACCTGTGTTGAGATGCGCCATCTTCTTTTCACCCTTCTTTATGAACAATTTTGAGTTCAAGTTGTGTCCCTTTCATTGGAAATATCAAAACTCCCTCGAGAAAACTACAACAGAGGGCAAGGAGATGATTCAGTGGGTAAAATGTTCTGATACAGGCATGGGGGTCTGAGTTCGGAGTGCCAGCCACCATATAAAGGGCTAGGAAGGGCAGCACATGCCTGTGACCCCAACCCTGGGAAAGTGGAGAAAATAGGATCCCTGGGACTCACTGGTCAGTCAGTCTAGCCAAGAAGGTGAGCTCTAGGTTCAGTGCAAACCCTGCTTCAAAATATGAGACTGGCGTTGGTTGAGGAAGGCATCGAACATTGATCTTTGCCTACACACACACACACACACACACACACACACACACACGCACACACGCACGCACACACGCATGCGCATAACCACCCACACATGTACATACACATATCATGAAAATGTATGAAACCACAGCATGTTCTCCTAAAGCACCAAATACTGAATGAGTCCATTTTCTTACAGAGAGAACTGCTATTTCTCATTGTTCAGTGCTATAAAATGATGCACACATGCCTCCAGCACTGTTTCAGTTTCCTCTGAAGTCTTAGGACAATGGGGAAGCAGTTCCACTTAACTTTTCAAAACCATATCAATTTTCTGCTGACTATATCTTAAGTGAGTATCTAAAAACTTACAAAGCCCTTTCAGTTGACTGTATAGAGCTTGGAAGGTAGCTCTGTGGCCAGCTGCTTACCTAGCATGTGAAAAGCCTTGGGTTCAATCCCTATACCACCCAAAATGAGCAAATGAATGAATAGATCTACAACAGAAGTATCCACAGCAATTTGCAAGGTGTCAGTGCAGACTGCTAAGGTCCCAATAGAGTCTCTTATTTCAGAGTGCCTTCCCTGTGGCTGGAGGGCAAGAGAAAAATCAGAAGCTACAGCAAATAGAGAAGGATGAGGGACCCCAGGGAAGACGGTTATTTACACTCCTGTAACAGGCCAATTTCCAAGCCCAGTGAAGCTGAGATCACCCACAAAAATGAAATAGCATCGGCGCCCAGAATTCAGTCAGGTGTATTTGTGCCCAGTTCTATGGCTGAGTATGAAATGAGCTTGGAGGGGGATTACCACCCCGGGTCAATGGCTTTAGAGAACTGATTTCCCCAGTGCTGAGAAAAACAAAACAAAATAACAACAACAACAACAACAACAAAAAAAAAAAAAAAAAAAAAAAAAAAAAAAAAAAAAAAAAAAAAACTCACTGCTATTCATGGTGCCTCTTGACAGAGTATTTTTCAAATGTTCAGTTCCTGGGAAACCTAAATGTTCACATCTCTTCACTGTTAAATACACATGTTACATATATTATTAGTAAGACCTGCCTCCTATCAGTAAAGAAAAAAGAACATGGATGTTCCTAGAGTCTATGCTATCTAGATCTTGTCAATGATAAACTTTTGGATTATCCTGATTTTTTCAACACTTATTGGCTGAAGCTTTATTTGTCACAAACCTGAAAGTTTGCCAAGACCTGAACACATAGACACACACACACACACACAAGCATATTCAACACCATTTAACTAATAATTTTAAAAATGCAAAAGTCCTCAGGGACAATAGCAACAAAATTACCCTTTAAAAATGACTCCATTCCAATGTAGAAGGTTAGTACATGCATGAATGGTTTCCTGACAGAGCACAATCTCAATGCAAGGTGTTTTAACTGAAAGGCTCACGTGATTATGAGAATGCTTTTAAAGGGGTACAGCATCTACAGATAGGCACTGTGACATAAATGACTTTCCTTGTGTGTTAAATGGACTTGTGTGCCAAGGAGACTTCAAGAAATGTAGTCCTAGAATGTTCAAGGATCATCATTTAAGCCAGTGTAAAAGGGAAGCATATAAATGAAGTCAGAAAGACACTGGTTCTGGAACAGGTAGGTTTCACAGTCCCTGGCACACATTTGTTTCTTTCCTGAGTGAGAAGAGAAGCCATGAGACCATTGGAAGCAATAAAGCAACACAATGCTTACATTTAATCAAGGCCACAATTTGCCAAGCTTCTTCACACAGCAAGATGATATCTCTCAGCTTCCCTAGAGAAACAAGTTCTTGTAACTGACTTCTATACAAATGCAAAAGAGCCCAAACATGCTACTTCTCTATCCTGGCTCAAGAAAAAAAAAACACACTCTCTTTCTGTCAGATGCAGACAACCCATGAGAACATTAATTCTCATATCAGAAAAAAAAAAAGTGACTAGTTTGCATTAATGAGCTGTGAGCCTCTAAACAGCCATGCAGATCAGAGTCCTTTCTTCACCCACTTATCCTCAATAATAAACACTTATTGTGCTAAACCAGTGGGATTTGGTACTTGTTATCAGCAGTTAGCGATATTACTACCACAAGAGGCTATTGTGCAGATCTACATTTAATAAAATGCTGGATTTGATCTTGGTAATTACAATTGGAAGAAGCAGGCAGACTCTTACCATATCTTTAAAATGAAACAGTATGGCTTTCTAGTAGGTTCTACTTAAATGTGGAATCAGAAGAGGATTAAAGGCACCACATACAGAAATCGGATGAGAAGAACAGAGAAACTGTGAGTTTCAAGCCAGTGATACCCTGCCAAATCAAGAAGAGGAAAGCCAAAGATAACTGAGAAAGTGTTGGCATGAAAAATTGGGAAGATGAAGATGAAGTTGCTTTCACCTGAGCTAGAGAAAGATTCCGAGATGATGCGGTTTGAAGGACAAACAGAAGCTACTCCTAAGAAAAGGAAGAATTGAGATCCAAAGATAAATCCCCGTATGCAGTTAGGTGCGCAGTGCCATTGTCTAGAGGCAGGGTGTGGGCTGGAGATAGAATTTCAGAGCTGTCAGCCTAACATTCAAGTCACAAGGCAGTTTAAATCTTCAAGCATGCTGGTGTAGATGGAAAGAAAGTGAGCAACAGGGAGTCCAGGGGTGTTTCCATTTCCAAAAGTCTTGCAATGCTAAGAAAAATATACATGAAGATATATTGGAGAGAAAACCCAGTGAGGTGCGGAAACCAAGCAGACAGGAATCAAATCAAAGGATCAATGATGGAGTCATTCAGTTGTCTGGAGTGCAAATGGCAGACACCTTATGAACATTATTGTCGGGGTTCAGGCTCGACACAGGATCAGAGTTCTTAACTGGAAGCAGGGATATCTGGAAGGCACATAATAAATATACACAGACTACTTTTTGGGTACAAGCTGACAGGCAATTTTTTAAGGCTTAAAGTTTCTCTCTCTTCTCTCTCACTTTATGCTTTCTTTCTCTCGCTCATTCGTTCTCAGCATGAGGCTGCACACACTCTGCATTCTCCTGCACACTCTGTTTTTCTCCTGTATGCTTTTCTTTTCTTGAACTCCACACTCCTACACACCTCTATGTGTTTCCCTTTCCCTCACACACACACTCTTCACACACATCTCACACACACCTCACACACACCACATGCACTGTCCTTTCACTCACACATACACTATCAATACACACCACATTCTCTCTTCACTCACTCTTCACACACTCTCTTGACTCACTCCTCACATGGTCTTCTCATGCTCTCTACATTCACCTCACAGGCTCTTTCATTCGCCCTCTCACTCGCTCTCTCACTCACTCACTCACTTGCCTTTCTCTTGCCCTAGTCTTTTATTGATACTCCAAAAACAGATAGAAAAAAAGACATTGTATAATCATTGCCAAATCAAATTTAAAAGAATAACCACATACCACAAAGAATTAAGAATTACAATTGTTCCCCAAAGTTTCAAGCTTCTCTATTCCCGGGCCTATAAAATAATAATAATTGCAAACTTATTATTATTATTTAAACTTTAACTTTTAGCTTATTATACTTCAGAGCTCAGAGCTCCAAGGTCAGTTACTTGCATTTTCCTGTGAAGCTCTAATGATAAATGACATGGGCAAAGCTGCCAGGCAATGGCCAGGAAGAATCAAATTAACCCTTAACTCAATAGTTCCACTAGCTTTCTACTTCAGTGCATTGCACACAATAACTCTCCTATGAGTCCCAATGTTTTGACTTTGTTTTACTAATATATAATTTCATGCATGCCATACTTGCTTATCCACTAACCACTCTTAAATGTTGTGCAAAACTTATTTCATAACTTTAATTGTTCTTTTTTCCTTTCTCGGAGTCCTAGTGTTGGCTTTATTACATTTTCTAGTGATTTTTCCAAACTTTCTTTGCAGGTCAAGCATTAATCTGGAACTACCATTGTGCAGTTATTGCATTGTTTCCAGGATGAGAACACGCAGCATGCACCTGGGCCATTAGGACTGTGCTGTGCTGTGCCCTGTGCCTCAATTTTAATTGTTTAAGAATCATTACATCAAGGAACATCTAGTTTCACAGAATTCACCAGAGCAGAAGGAGAAAGAAGTAAGAAAGTCAGATATAATAGAATAATTATGCACACCAAGGCCAACTGAAAAACAGTCACACACAAATGAAATCTATACAACCGTTGTCCAGGGCTAAGGTTAGGAGAAATGAGAACAACTGTTTTTTACAAAGAGCTGCCACGGGCTACTGAGATATCTCCATCCTGGTCTACTGCAGGCAGTCCCTGTCATTGTATGCTGTCCCCAGCACATTATACTTTACTCTTTATTGTACCATCTGATACATAGTAGCAATAAATAAAGATCAACAAGTAGTAGATGAGTCTAAATAATAACTATAATTTGCTCAAGAAAAGTTAATTGGGCCACTCATCCAGCACAGTAGTAAGAATTATGTTGGTGGAAAACACTCAAATAGAATTTGTTTTTAAACAACTCTAGTTAAATGGCAGTTTTCAAGCAACAAGACACATTTTGTTATCTATCAGGGATGCATACAATTTCATATCCACATAGCCAGACATAATTGCAAGGTAGGACTAGTTAAGAGGGAGGGGCCCAACAGGAAAGGTAAGAGGGTAAGACAGGCTAGTGAGAGGTAAATATGATCAAAGTGTGTTATATGCATGTATGGAACTGTCAACAGGGAAAGAATCTCGCTGTAAGAAACCACAAATCTCATGGTTTCTTTTATATGAAATGTTTAGAATATGCAAATCCAGAGAGAGAACATAAATATTTGTGATAGCTAGGACCTACAGGAATGTGGGGACTCGGAAGTGCTGCTGTCAGAACAAGGAATGCTTTGGGGTAAAGAAGATGCTGTAGATAGGGACAATGGTCATATTAGCAAAATCATGTAAATATTCTTGAGCTCCTGAATTATACAAACTACAACTGTTGGGTCATTTGTTGTTGAAAAGTCAATCTTATAAGATCTGAACTATATTTGACTCAACAAAACTTTCACATATTGGGAAAAAAAACTATCTGATAGATGTCCAGGAGCCAGATAAAATAGTTTTGGGGATGAATAGCATAAAATGAAGCCAGCATTTTTAGGGTACAGTTCCATAAATTTTGACAAGGATATATAACTGTGTAATCTGCACAAGATAGAGAATGTTTTTAAAATCCATTTCTTCTGGGGGAGTTAATTCTTCTGCGTCCTCATAACCCTGAAATCTGATAGCAATGGCTCTATTTCTTCCAGTGTGTCATATAAGTGAAATCAAGCACCACATAGCTTTTGGATCTGGCTTCTCTCAATTTAGTGACTCACTTAACTTAGTGTTTCAACCATGTTTTATGTATAGTACTAATTTACCTTCTATTTTTTAAATTATAGTCTGTTATATACAATGCCAAAGCCCTCTTCATAAAGAAAAATAATTGATGTGTTTGACTTCAAAAGAAGAACTTTTAGAATTCTTTGAGAGGCAGTATTGAAAAACAAATTACAAAGAATAAAATATTTTCAGTAATATAACTGGTAAAAGGCTTGGATCCATGATACGTAAGGAGCTCATATGGCAATATATTTTAAATTATTTAATTAGTCAACTATATTTTACATATTTGATTAGTCAATATATTAAGTGTTTGGTTAATCAAATGTATCTGTTGAATGAATGTGTGATATCAAAATCTCTATTAGGCTAGAAAAAAAAACTTATGAGAAAGATTGATTATTCCAAATGAGACAGTCAGTCACTGGCATTTTCAGTTGTATCCTAGTTTTCAAATGCAAAGTCATACAAGGAGATGAGTGGGTGGGAATACTCGCCTAAGAATATGCTTCGTATCACTAGTCATGGGGAAATGCAAATGTAAACCAAGGTGGTTATCATTCTACATCTGACACAATGGTCATGAGTTTTCAAATTACAAACTGAGTGTGTATATACAACTGGCACCTTCCTCCTTTCCTACAGGGAATGCAGAACGCGTAGTGTCTTTAGTGGACACTAGTTTGGAAGTTTTATGCAACTTAAACACGTACTTACTATAACATGGGTAGTGCAGTAAGCTACAGGTTCACCAAGCTCGAAAAATTGAATGTTGTAGAACTAGAGAGAGTACAACTTTGTCCCTTCAGGGTCAGAGGGAGCTGGGAATCTGCTGCCCTGAGCTGCCTTGGGTACTTTATAGGGTCCTCCCCTTTCCAATATTTGTCCTGCTTAGAAGCCACCTTCAGGTCTTCCCCCCTGTTTCTCCTTGCAATGTCTTCTGGGAATAGGAAGCTATCACTAGGGAAGTTTGTTTTCATGCTCTTTCTCTACATGTGTGCCTCAAACACTCTTTCACATAATGCAACAGTTCTTCTGGTTATTTCTACACATAAAATAAGGTATTGGGGCCTCAAAAAAAAAACATTGTCTCTTAGGCACGGTAATATATGTCCACCTGTTGACTGGCACTGGTTAAGATTTAAAAGTAACCTATAGTGCAAGATAAAATATTTTCCATACACATGGGGGTGCTGAATTAGGAAGACAATGTCCCAGGCTACATGTCTACTTAGCCTCGATTGTGCAAAATCACCCTGAAGTTGGTAACAATTCAAATGACCCTTTGCTGGGAGAAGAATACACAAAATAATCGTTTTTCAATGATAAGGAACAATGTATGGGTATTTATAAAATGCTCCCAAGTCTGGTACCTGCACAAGTCTGTTTTATATCAAGTTAAACTGTAATTTTAGTTATACTGTCACTTTAAAAAATAAAGTTTACTAGATTGTCTTTATTGTCTCATTTTAATGAACTATCAGTTATTGGCAAGGAAATTTTGAGAAAAGGGCAGACCTGGTGTCTGTTGGGAAAATATGTGAGATTGAAATAACTATTAGGCTAAAAAAGATTGCAAGAAAGATTACTCCAAATGAGACAGTCGTCATTGATCATTGATACTAAGCAATTTCAACTGTGCCCTAGATTTCAAAAGCAAAGTCAATACTGAGCACAATAGTTCTTTAGAAGTCTAAGGAAGGTGTAATTCACTGCTGGGATCTTACAATGCACAGCTATTTCTCAACACTAGGTGAACGTTCCAACGTATTCTTAGAAAATAGGCCAGTGGCCATTTTAATGACAGTATTGTAGTCAGTCACTCAATACTCCCAACCTGCCCAGACATACACCTAAAACTCTCTGGTATTTAAAAAAAAATATTGTGACTTGATATTATTCACATTAGCCTCTTAATTTGTAACTATTTAATATTCTTTCACAATTTATTTTTTATTTTTAAATTATCATCAAAAAATCTAATTCTTCATGATGTACTTGTAGTGATCTACATTATATATTGAGAATGAAAGATCCTGTCTCTGACTTGTTATAAAAGTCCTAATAAAACTGTACCTACTCTGTTTGCAGGCTCCTAGGGAGGTGTTATACAAACGTATTGTATGTACAAAGGGTAGAAGAAGACAAAAGACCAAGCCATGCTAATGTAAGTATAAGCTGAACCATACTCAAGAACCATCAAAATGGCTTGGGGAACCAGGCTACTCTGTGTGTAAAGTGCTTGTTCTGCAAGCAGAACCTGCATTTGGATTCTCAGCACTCACATAAAAAGATGTGCCACACAACTATAACCCCCAGTCCTAAGGAGGCAGAGTTGGAGAGCAGGGATCCCTGGAGACTGCTGGACCGCCAGTATATCCAAAATTGTCAGTTCCAGGTTCAGAAAGAGTGACCCTGTCTTAGGTATGATGTGAACAAGAATAGAGGAAGACTTTTGACATAGTCTCTGGTCTACACACAAACACACACACACACACACAAGAGAGAGAGGGAGAGAGAGAGAATAGTGTGTGTGTGTGTGTGTGTGTGTGTGTGTGTGTGTGTGTGTTTTCAAAGAAACACACTAAGGATAGAAGATCCATTTTATATACTAAAAAGAATTTCCATAGCAAAGTGATGGTGTGGACTAAAAAGAATTAGGCTTCGGAGATGGCTGAGCACTTGCTCACCTTCTGCATAAGCGTGAGAAGTGAATTCAAATCTCAGAACCCAGGTGAAAAACGAGGCATGGTCACAGGCACCTGTAACCCCAGCATTGTGGAGGTGGTGGAACTAGGAGATCTCTGCAGATTTCCTGACACTAGTCTATATCACCAGGGTCAGACAGACACACTGTGTCAGGAGAATAAGATAAAAAAGGACACTGCAAAATACATCGAATGGTATGATAAGCCAGGCAAGGACTGACATAGGAGGAAAACTCATTCTAGGCCTGTCTAGACTGGCCAGACAAAAACAAATACATAGACTAGGAGTGGTAGCTAGTTGGAAACCACTTATTCATGTCAATACCCAGTACTTGCACTTACAAGGCTGAACATGGCAGTACTGGCTTACAATCTCAGCCCTGGGAAAGCAGAAACAGCATATCTTTGGGGCTGAGTGGCCAGCCAGCCTAGCCAACTGGTGAGTTCCAGGCCACCTGAGAGACGCTGTGTGGGGCAGTGGAGGAGGAGGAAAAGGTGGACAGAGTCTGCAGAATAACACCCAAGGCTGTCTGTCTTCTAGCCTCCACATACATTCACATACCTATGCCTGCACACAATAAATAATAAATACATAAATACATAAATAAATAAATAGCACTTGGCTCCGGGCTCCAGTCCTTTAGGGAATGCTATAGATGAACACTACTCCTCTAACAGTTCTGACATCAATTACCACAAAGAAGATGAATTGTGGTTCTTATAAAATCACAAGGACTCCCATCTTACGCAGACAAACGAAGAACTTTATACAGCAGCGACCCCACAAGGAGCGGAAGCTGAGCTGCAGAAAGCTGGTTCCTCCATACCCATTTCACAATCGTCCATGGCCGGGAGCACTAGCTGTTTAAAAGGCAGTGCACATTGCTACTTAGTGCTCAGAAGGAAGTAGACAACTGGGTGAGTGTTTTCCCAGACTGTACACGTGGCAAGTAGCTCTCTGATAATGTCTCCCAAAGCCATGTTGAACTTTTCCTCACCATGAAAAAAAGTTCATATTTTAAAAGGCAGAGGAGCATTCAGAGTTACTCCTTAACCACTTACAGTTTCGTACTTTAATGTCTATAACATAGCTGAGAATAATAGCCTATCTAAAAGTGGGTAGTGGTTCACACAGCCTATTTCTACAGGTTGAATGCTACATTCAAAGGGCACAAGTTGACAATTTAGGCTAACACTCTAGTAGACAATATTTACACATCAATCACACCGACTTGGGTTTTTTTCCCCCCACAGGTAAAACAGAGAGCTCTCTCCTGTGGTTTACTATCTTTGAGGATGCCCTAGGTCAAGGCTGGAATCACAGCTCAGTGGTAGCGAACTTGCCTAGTAGGACCCTAGGAGTCAGTTCTAAGCATATGAGGTGAGGGGAGGCCTAGGGAGATGGCTCAGCAGCGGGCGGTATTTGTTGTACAGTCTTGCAGCCCTGAGTTCAAACTCCCAGCAACCAGTGTATAAAGCCTGGCAAGCCTGAAATACTACACACATGCGCATAACCGCAGCGCTGAGGTGGATGGAAACAAGAGGGTTGTTGGGGCTCGCTGGCAACCAGCCTTGTTCCAGGTTCGATGAGAGACCATGACTTAAGGTGATAAGGTAAAGGGTGATTCAGCTGGACACTAACACTCCTCCACATTAAGAAATGGGTATGTCAGTGCACAGGTGCGTGTGCGTATGCGTGGGTGTGGGTGGGTGTGTGCGCACGCACGTGTACCTCTTTCAATTGAAGAGCTTCAGCTAGCATTCTTGAGACCATAAAGTCAATTCCCAGTACAGAAAATGGAGGAAAAAATAGTGTTTTGTAATTAATTTTAAATTGGGGTGTTTTGTTTTGTTTTGTTTGTTTGGCTGGTTGGTTGGTTGTTGTTTTCAAAACAGGGTTTGAAAAACAGAATCAAAAGACTGACTCTTTTCTTGGCTAAAACATTGTCTTTTTTACTTGCCGAAGCGATTCTGTTCTATTTTGAGGAGGCACCTCAAACTTAGGGTTAATGATAGTTTATGAGGTCAATAGTCCTCTCTCAGTAACACCTGTGACCTAGCTGCATGTTCTGTAACAATTTTTCTTTTTTTTTCTCGTCAGTTTTACTTTCTCATGAGTGAAAAAATTTTTTCTTTCTTTTTTTGTTTTGAGAAGAATTTTTTAATTGGTTTATCTTCATTTACTTAGCTATTTATGGGTGGAGACTAAACTCAGTGCCCCAGGAATGCTCGAGGAGCTGGGTCCCCATCTCCCAAAACAGAAACTTAACAGCTCACACCTAAACAAGTCAGCTGATCTTTATAAACTGGTTCCTGCAGCTACAAAAGGAGTTGTTGATACTATTCAGAGAGACATGGTAGATGGACAGGTAACTACTAAATCCCTTAAAAGAAACATAAGCACATTCACTCTGTATCACTCTGTATCACCTATAGGAACAATGGTCTGTAAACTAGTGCAATACTCACCATTGTCAGTCATGCCTTGGGTTATCTAGTCATCTCTCATACCAGACACAGTCTTGGCCTCTCACACTAACCAGAAAAGCACCATTAGAAAAGGCCCAGGAGATGGTATATTTGTATTTCTATCTCTTATGAGAGAGCTTATGGCAGAAGGGTATTCACGGTAGCATGAATGGATAAAATCACTTCTACCTCACGGCTGGTCAGATCAGAATTCAGCTGGGCATTCGAACTAAAAATGTGGCTGAATTCTGTCACTCGTCCTGCTTCATTGGTTTTCAGTTCAGGTTTCTTCCTCCTGGAAGCTGATTTTGTATTGCTTCATCTCAGCCTCTCATACCCTAGAGTACCACATTTTGAGAGATTTCTGTGCAGCAATTATAATTTTTTCCACAAGGAAGCCATGTCTCAGACCTTTGCTGCTATTGCTTTGACAGACACCTCTTTCTCCTTCAGGTACCACTGCTGTATGTGAAGGTGGCTCATTTAGACACCTTTTCCGGGCCTTCTAACATCCAGTCAAACTTAGAAGTCCCTAGTTTTAAACAAAAGTCTATTTGTGTCAGGCAATGGCATACTCTTCAGGCTTAAAAGCCATTTTTAAACATTTGAGAACTGGTGCAAACGATATTTCAAGATTCAGGTTGAAATTTTATACTAGGATGAAGAGTATTTAAAAAACAAGAATCAGGTGTTGGAAGATGGCTGAGGGAGGCAATGCATGCAGAAAGCATGAGGACATGAATTTAGATATCCAACACCTGCAAAAAAGCCAGAATAGGTAGTAAAACACTGAAACCTCAGAATTGTGGGCGTGTTGTGCCAGGAAGCAATTGTGAACCCCAGAAGACCACCAAGGAACCGATTCCACAATAGGGTCTCTTTATGACAAGGTTGACCTTGGGCCCTCTGCCAGTCCTGACACAGTTGGACTAGGAAGGCAGAGGAGCCCTGAGCCTAGTTTTAAGCAAGAATTTATAGAGGCAAGAAGTGGGTATCTAGCCTAAAATATATCTGATTGGGAGGCCATTATGGCTTTTAACATAATTGGCTGGTACTGGGATCCCAATCATAAACTTCTGTTTTCCTCCTGATTTGTGGTTATAGGAAGTGTCAGGAGTAGGCTTGTAACTTGGAGGTATTGTGGAGCCTGAAGGCCGCACTACTGGGACCCCTGAAGGAAACTCATAGAGGCAGTAATCGATGCAATTGCAAGAGGATTTTATTGGACCAATGCATTGTGGCCATTCATTAATGTAGGAGAAGAAGCAGCTGTAAACATACTTGGGCAGAAGCTTATATACAGTTTGAGCAGGGCAGTTTTTTAGCGATAAACTGGTCGGTTGGCATTGGGGGGCTGTGGAGAACCCTCTAACGGGGAGCTATCTGCTGCCAGATGGCTCCATTTGTCTGATAACCTGTGATTTTTCTTGGAACCTTGTGTCTTCACCCTTCTTGGGAAAGGAGGGGGTCAGGGGGTAATTTTCCATTGACATGGACTCTACAGTGTAGATTTGTTGGGGAATAACCTGGAAATTGGTGCTAGACACAGGTCTTGTTGGAGAGTAATCTGGAAACTGGTGTTGGACACAAGTCTTGTTGGGGGGTGGGAGGGTTAACTTAGAAACTGGTGTTAGGTATCAGCCTGTTAGTTAACTCTTAGTTCACCCTTAGGTCAGATTCTTCAAGATGGAATCTAAACCCAAGATCTGGTCTCTTGAGGGCAGATACAGAGAAATCCTTGATATGTACTAGACAGCCAGTCCAGCTTGGTCCATGAGCTTCAAGTTCTGTGAGAGATCCTGTCAGGTGAAAAGTGATTGACAAAGCCATCCTAACATCAACTCCTCAGGCCTCAACATGCACCCATACAGGCAAGCCCACACACACATGTACATACCGCCTCATGCACACAAAACAAGAAGCAAAAAATGTGGGAAGTGACTTATTGACCATTAAGTTCTACAGGCTTCTGTGCTCTCTCTCTCTCTCTCTCTCTCTCTCTCTCTCTCTCTCTCTCTCTCTCTCTCTCTCTCTCTCTTCCTTTCTTAATTTTGTTCTTCATTTTTTGTCAAATCTGTAGCCGCCCTCGGCCACAAGTCAACTGGATTCACCTGAAAGGGGGGCTGGGAATGAAAGGGGAAGGAGGGCGAGAAGAGATGAGGCCAAGACAAAGTTCTCTGATCAAGGCCCCAAGCTTTAATGTTCAGCTCTCAATTTAAAGGGGAAGACCCAACCCACAAACCCTCCTGGTTTCAGATGGGTGGGATAATCCATAGTTGTTCCAGGTCACGGCCGGAGATGTCTCAAGGCAAGCCCAGGGGCAGTTCTGCTTCTGTGCTCCGGGCAGCCAAGGTGGGTAACTCCACCTAGATCCTGTCACTTGACCTTGTTGTGGTAAACAAGGTCTCTTCAGGCTTGCTCATGGTGGGGGGAAGGTACAAAATCCTTCTTAGTTCATAAGCCAAGTCCCAGTTATAATCAGATAAAAGCAATAGAAAATCAAACAGTGTAAACGTTTAGTATCAGGAGTTTGGAACTCTCCTTCTCTCTTCTGAGCTTAAGTGGGCATCATTTCCATAGTTCTGCCTTTGGCAACATAGACAGTTGGTCGTGTAGGCTCAGACCAGGTCTACTTTGTAACTGTTGCTGTCCTTGGCTCTGATCCCATGGTGCGGACATCTAGAAAATACTAGAGTTTACCCACAGCATCTTCTTGGGGACCCGGACATTGGGCAAATCAGCTTCCTTCCATTGGCCCTTTAAATCTTTGGTGTCTATTGAACCTGAGGCTATACACTTACCCATGGCTTTCCCTCCTTTCTCACGGTCCTAAGCTCAGTTGCTTTCTAGCAGCCCTTCATAACTTTAAAATCAATACCAAAAATTAAAGTCAGAGGCCTGTGAGCTTCACATAATTCTTCTTCTGTATTCTCATAGTGAATTCAAGGAATCTTATCATTTTACACAGAAATTACATTCTGTTCTATTTATAGCTCATACCATAAATATTTATTAGTTTTTAAAAAGTGTTTATTTGCCAACACCTAATATGCATTCAGAAGTAAATATATTAGATAAAACACACATATACTATATATATATGTATATTCACACATAAATTTATACATATTTCACACACACACACACACACACATACTGTTTTAAAGGGATCTGGTAATCTCTAAAATTTCCAAATGGATCTTAAAATATTACAACTTAGTTCCCAGGTAAGTATTGTAGTAATGCATCCCCCCAAGCCACCCACAACTCTCAGAATTCATGGTTTGGAACTCATTACACATTACAGTACATGCTCAGGCAATGCCACTGAATTGCCACTCATCTTCAGTTAAGTTGTAGCACCTAATGAGTATGTTCTGTGTCATTGATGGAGACAATGCAAAGGATTGCAGCAACTATCCACTTCACAGGAGGCAAGAAGAAACACAAGAGACTAAACAATGTCTGAATCATCATAAAGTTTTGCTTGATTTTTTCATGGCTGATTCATCATTAGAAGATAATTTTTGTGATGAAAAGAGATGGTGGGTATTAATATTGGAGATGCCTTTGAATTATCTAACATACCTATCCCCCATTTGCATAATTCATAAAATTTGCAGCACAGGGTAATGATGTATAACAGGTCCAAGAAAGGAAAAACCAGCCTGACTGGTACCTGAGAGAACATCTGCTCTGAGGACTCCTTTCAGCTCAGCCTGCAGTGAACACTGCCCCAATTTATTTCCACCTTCTCCAGCCATAGATGCTACCTCACTGATCTGATCTTGGAACTGGGGGAAAAATCATTGTGAATAATTTGTGTCTTAAAACTAATCTGTGGGCTGGTGAGATGGCTCAGCAGTTAATAGCACCCACTGCTCTTCAGAAGGTCATGAGTTCAAATCCCAGCAAGCACATGATGGCTCACAACCATCCATAATGAGATCTGATGCCCTCATATGGATGTCTGAAGACAGCTACAGTATACTTTGGGCCAGATTGAGCAAGGTGGGAGCAAGCGGGCCAGAGCAAGTGGGAGAAGGGAAGGGAAAAAAAAAAACCTAATCTGTCAACGTCATACTCCCCAATGAGACTGGTTTTTAAACACAGGGTCACTAAAGGAGACAAAGTTAAATGGTATCATATCTTACTTAAAGTTACTATTGCTGTGATGAAACAGCATGATCAAAGGCAAATTTAGGGAAACGTGGGTTTATTTCACTTACATGCTCTTTTTCTTTTCATCATTTTTCATCATTGGAGGAAGTCAGGGACCCACTAGAGCTATAGTTTCTGATCTGCTTGGTAGTTGGGCACAGGATGGTGGGGTGATTTCCTTTTTTGCAGAAAGACAATGCTGTTGTATCTACTTCTATACATCCCAGGCAAATAAGGTTTCTTGCTCTATAACAATGCCTTTGACTTCCTGAATATCTTCTACTAAAGCAGATGGTGAACATGATTTAAGAGCCATATACTAAATGCATCTTTGAATTGACGCAGAATTCACAACTCATTATGGAATAATCACAGATGGCTGTGTTACTTTGGGAGCTGTGTAGATGACTAACTTGATTTCTACCTCATCCTAATTATGTTTATCTCATGTGTGAGTGCATGGGTGAGTGGGTGAGTGTGTGTGTGTGTGTGTGTGTGTGTGCGCGCACGCATGCAAGTGTGTGATCTATGCATGTATGTATGTGGGAATATATACTTGTGTAAGTCAGAGGGGGACACTGAATATCCAGTTCTGTCACTCTCTTCTTTATTCTTTGAAGCAGGTTCTGTCACTGAATACAGAGCTAGCTAGTCTAGCAGCCAGCAAGCACTGGCCACCGCCCATCTCCATCCTCTACAGCATTGGGGTGACAGGTGCATGGGGCCGTGCCCAAGTTTATCTTGTTTATCTTTGAGGACAGGATGTTTGTAGACCAGAAGTTGCTCTTCCCACTGATTGGCCAGAGTTAAGATGGCTTTTAGCACAGCCTCTAACTTCATTATAATCAAATTTGCATACTAATGTCACACCTGATGCCACCAGGACACCTAACATTTGAGTGCTCTCAGGCCTCCCTAAGGGGAGATAACTATCAGAGGAATTTTCTGGGAAATCATTACTAGTGCCTATAAAAGACATGACTATTCTATTCACATCCATCACTCTCTCCAAGTTCTTTTACCCTATGGTCATATTTTCCTGACTTCAAAGAGGTCAAAGTTGATTTGTGTGTTTGTCTGACACCTCTACCATCATTGGCCACCATTGCTGAAAGCATCCTTTGTGGCTTAACTGATGGTCAGTCTTGATATTTGGCAAGTTTAAAATTCCATTTGGAGGCAAAAATCAGAACTAGCTCAGTATGATTGGTGAGGACATGACAGCCTGTCCCTGGTAAGGCCAGAGAGAAGCCACTCTTAGGTCTGTTATCCCATATAAAGGCACTTGCCCATCTCTCCTAATAAATGCCAAAGGAAGATTTCTAACCAATAATTAATATGCTTCATATGCAAGCTATGTTGGTTGATTATTTAATAATGAGGCTATTTACCCACTAAATGGATCTGTTATTATGTACTGGTAAATACTGTGGTTAAGGGTGTTCACATTTTACATAGAGCATAAATAACCTACAAGGGTGGGTGGTCCTGAAGAGATGGCTCAGTGGTTAAGAGCACTGGCTGCTCTACCTGAGGACATGGGTTCAATTCCCAACACCCACATGGCAGCTCTCAACCGTCTTTAACTCCTGTTCTAGGGGATCTGATACCCTCACATAGACATACATGTAATCAAATTACTAATGTATATAAATAAAAATAAATAAATTATAAAAAATAACCTACAATCAAGGGAAACTCTAGATAAACCCTCTAACTACAATCTTGTTTGTTTGTTTGTTTGTTTGTTTGTTTGTTTGTTTTTTTCTCAAGACCCACTATTACTATGTAGCCCAGGCTGGTCTCAAATTCTGTCTTCTCCTTTGCCTATTACATGCTGGAATTTATAGGCAAATATACCACAACTGGCTTCACTTGGGTCAGTGGTGATATGACACAGCTCCACACTGTCACTCACAGAAGCCTACGGTCTCACTTCATTGCTACCAAATACCAAGAGAAACCATGCAGCCAATGTCCAACACTCAGCACGTATTCTTGCCTCATCTCTGGACATGGTAGTCATGGTTAGGAGCTGAGCCAGATGGTTTCAGATTGTTGGCATCTTATTCAAGGAACTGAAATAAGTGCACACAGGTGTACAGAGTGGTAAGGAAATGCACTTAAAGCAAAGCAATTGAGCGTGTCAGAGCATGCTGTCAAGAGTGACAATGGACTCCACGAGTGGTTGTACTAAAAGGCCTTGATTATTGTTTGGGACTTCCTTTCATGTGGCTCAAAGAGGGAGAAGTTTGATTGCTAGGGAATATAGTGCTGGTGGTTCTCTATTTTGATTGACAGGTTTGGATTAGGCAAACCTTTATTCACTGTGTATGTCCCCTCTCATGATGCATCTGATTTTAATCAAATGCATTCAGCACGATTCATAGGCAGAAGATGGTAAATACAGGATTCACTGTATAAGCCTTAATCAAAGGATATAGTCTGTCTTTCTGTGACTGTATCCAAAACCAGTTTAGGCCAGGTCAGCCATCTCTCTTGGTTTCAGGATGTGTTCCAAGAGATGTTCATATACATAACTAGTTCTGATGAAGAGGCTGCTAAGTGACTTATTTCTGTTCTTTAAAGTGTGTATGCTTCCAGCCTGATGTACATGAAATTCCTAGATTGCTAACAGGTTGCAAGATATAATGTGTGGAGAAGGGAGCATATGTACAGGTAAGGATATCAGGCTCCCCAATATATTAGAATAACCTTGTGTATATAGGCCAAACCAAGTGGAGGCCCTGGTTGCTAAACTATTCCCTATGCTTTTCTGACTCAACTAGAACAAAAGAACCTCACCCTACTGGTTAGTAACAGCAATTATTACCTGTTGGGGGCCGACTTTTAGCAGAAAGCGGCTATCAACTTTGCAGCCATCTTGAGCCATATACCCTGACATGAGACTTGGATTACTGTTCCGCGCGCCTCCCGTGTCCCGTTTTCGCCCGTGGAAGAGAGACACGAGAGACGGAATTCGGGTAGTTACCACAGACGAGGCTTTAATCTGTATCAGCAGACGTGAAGAACGCAGAAGGGCCAAAGACAGGAAGAGGCACAGCTTAAATACACCCTAGAGTGACGTATTCACTTCTGATTGGCTGTTCACTCATCACCCAATATTACGCCTCAGGATTGGCCAGTGACTTTGGCGGGCTTTCTGCCTTTGCACCTGCGCAGATAATTGTTTACTAGTGGGAGGACACGATGTCCGCGCCATCTTGGAATGGCGGATACTGACATGGCTCACTGCGGCTCCCAACAGATTAAGATAGCCTACAACAGCTGAGCACACTCTGATAATCTTGGTTTAGATACCTTGGGTGTGTGAGATTAAAGGTGTGTGAGATTAAAGGTGTGTAACTTAAGAGTGTGATTTAGAAGTGTAGAGATCAGATTTAGAGACAAGACCTAAGGGCATGATTAAAGGTGTGACCAAAAGGCATGGCTTAGAAGTGAGACATATAAAGGCGAGAGGCAGACAGAAGAGAGATGAGAGAATCAAACATTTAGAGGAAATATACTCTTTAGGGAGACACTTCAGAGAGTACAACTTGGAGTACAACTTGGAGTAGGAATTAGGCATTCGGTAGCAGGCACTTGGAAGAGAACTTGGAAGAAGTAACTTGGAACTTGGAGGCACTAGAGACTAGGAACTTAGGACTTGGGACTTGGAGAGAAGAAGAGAGACTGAAGAATAGATGGGATTGAATCATACTCTGTCTGGTCTCCATTCTTCGAGTCCATCCTCACTCTCTTTCTTGCTGAACCCCAACCCGTGGACTGGATCGGCAGCTTGGGCCAGGATACAGTGGCCACCAAGCACGGAGTGGAGAAGGCCGCAACATTTTGCTCAGGCCGCGACAATTACCTGAGTTGTCGTGGATAGTTTAAATGAGAATGCCCAACATAGGCTCAGATTGTTGAATACGCAGTCTCTAGTTGATGGTGCTGTGTGGTAGGTAAGTTAACAAAGGTATGGTCTACTTTCTCTAGTAAGTCACTGGGCTTTAAAGATTCAAAAACCACATGCCATTCTCAGTTCATTCCCTGCTTCCTGCTTATATTCTAAGATATGAGCTCTCTTGGGCTGGAGATACTTTGCACACCTGTGTGTGCTTATTTTAATATTTTTGAATAAGATGCCAGCGAAGCTGAAGAATACTGACTGCTCTTCCAGAGGACCCAGGCTTATTCATCAATACCTACATGGTGACAACTATTTGTTACTCTGGTTCCAATGGGATCTGACGCCCTCTTCTGACCTCCACAGGTACTGCACAAATATGGTGCACAGACATGAATACAAGCAAAACACATATACACATGAAATAAAATAAATGAATCTCAAAAAAAAAAAAAAAAAAAAAAAAAAAAAAAAAGGCTGTCTCAGCTTGCTCTTCCAGCCACTGTGCCTACAGTCAGTCTGCCATGGTTTCCTGTCTTGCTGGCAATAAAATCTAACCCTTTAAGAATTGGGAAATTTTAGTGAAGAGAAGTTATTAAATTCTTCCTAATTGTAAAAAAAAAAAAAGGGGGGGGGACAAAGAACTGGTTTAAATAAAATGAACATCAGTGAGTTGAAATAAAAGTTGAGATCTGTACTACCAAAACTTGACTGAAGCAAAGGGAATCTCCACAGGTCATCCAACATGAAGGGATAGCTAAGCATGTCCTTCTGTTTACCCAAGTTTGATAAAATATAACAACGTAGAAGGAAGAGATTTCAGTGGGTCCCGACTGGGAAATCGCCTGGGTCAGTACCATAGGAGAAGAATCATCATTTTTAAATTTAATTGGGAAAAAAAAAACTTAAAGAAAATCTCCCTTCCCTTATGGCCTCTTTTTAGAAATTGGTTTCATTTGCCTTGAATGTGCTCTGTATTTCTGGTGCTATTCCTAAGAGTCAAAGGGCTAAGGTCATAAAATGCTGACTCGTGGAATGATCAAAAGGGAACCTGGGGTAAATAACTAAACCGATATACAGTTTCTTAGGAAGTAGCTTATGCGATTGTAGTAAATAAAAGATGGGGCTTTGGTCTGTAAGAGAGAGCTGACAGATTACAGAGCTGTCAGCTTGCATCCACCACTGACTCTGAGTCACCTTTCCCGGCTCACATTCACCTTTCCTCGGGACCCTCATTCAGGATAAGGCTGGACCTCAGCAGGAAGAGCATTCCCTGAAGGAGGAATATTAAGTAGCATAGCTACATTATTATGTAAACAAGCTTTACCCGTTTAGCAACCAGCAGTACTCAAGGACACCCAAGTCCTGCAGGCTCTACTCCAGGAGCGTGGAGTGGAGCCTCTTGGCGACCATTCTGGACCAGCAGGCTTTACTCAAATTACTTTTATTTTTTGCTGTGGTAAACTTTTGACTTTGTTAAAATGATGGTTCATTATGTTTCCCAAATACAATCCCACTGCTTGAGCAAGAATAAAGTATGCATTTAGCAATGTTTTTATTACTTAGATAGTCATGTTTGTACTTCCACTATTAGGTCTCTCTTCTGTTTTGTCTTTTCTCTGCCCCTTATTAATTTAAATATTTTATTTTTATTTTTTTTATTCTAATTTTAATCTATATGTATGGGTGGTTTTCCTGAATGTATGTATGTGCACCACTTACCTGTCTAGTGCCCATGGAGGCCAGCAGTGGGCATCAGATCCTCTGGAACTGGAGTTACTGGACTGGAGTAAGCTGCCATTGGAGGCTAGGAATTGAACCCAGGTAAGCTCTGCAAGAACAGCAAATGTTCTTTTTTGCTGAGCCACCTTTCTAGACACAATTTAAGCGTTTTCTTGTGTATTAGTAATAAGTGAATATTTATTTTTGATCAGCTACTGTTCTCTAATCGATTGAAAATGTTGATTTTCTACTGAGAGGCCAAATCTTTTAAATTCAGACTCCATTTTAGAGAACCTGACCTAAGTTTGAATTCATGTAAACTAACAGGCTGGTACCTAGCATTAGTTTCCAAGTTACTCCCCAACAAAACCCAAACCTAGCTCCTATGGTCCTAATGGTTAATCACCAACAAGACCAGCGTCTCCAGGTTATTCCCCCAACAAACTTGTATCCCCAGGTTACAAGCCTGCCTCCTGCCTAATGTCCACCAATGCAGAAAGAAGCAGAAATTAAGTTTATGATATGACTCCCAGCACCAGCCAATTATGTTAAAGGCCATAGAAATTTCCCTATTAGAAGCTTGCACACTCACCCTCCCACATACACACACATCCTTGGTGCTTATTATAAAGCGTTGCCCTAATAGATATTTGGGACTCCTCTCTCTACCAGAAATAGTCCTGCATGTCAGTGGCAAGCTGAGGGGTCCAAGCTAGCTCAAATAGAATAAAGACTCTTCTGTGAGTTGCATTGGACTGGCTCCGGTCTGTTTTGGGGGGGATCACTACACTTCCCTGGCACTACACTACCCCCACAGAACTTAACACCTCATACATTCTATATTGGCACAGGTATATTCTCAAGATATCCTAGTGTTCAAAGGATGAACCTCAGCAAACCTATGCTCTGTTGATCAGCTTCCTGCCTGAGAAAAACAAATCGAAGAGGAGAACATTCTAATTTGGCTGATAGTGTCAGAGGTTTTAGTGAGTGGGTATTTAGCTTTGTTTTTAGTAGATGATGAAACAGATACCATGGTGGGGTACAAAAAGACCAAGAAAAGAAAGGTCCAGGACAAGGCACACCATCAAAAGCTTACCCTCTAGTCACATCTTTTCTCCATGTAGACACCCTGCCTCTTCTAACAGCCCATTCACTATGAGCTCATCACTGGATGAGATGAACACCATCATGGTCCAATGGTCTCTCAGCATCTCTCAAGCTAGGGACCAAGCCTTCACAGTGTGAGCCATCAAGAATATTTTACAGTCAAGCTACAACAACAAATGTCTTCAGGATACAGGCAATAAGAAGTCACGATGAGGCCAAATGAGAAAGGAAAACCTGGAAGCAAGAAAACTAACATTCAATGACTTCCAGCAGTGACACAATGGTGATTTATTCATCTGATTTGAGGAACACTCACAGCGTCAAGACTGTGATGAAACCTACTTGAGTTTATATTCTTGTAACCCAGATGAACAAAAAAAAAAAAGTATATAGTGTAACAAAATAACTGTAACCTGTGACATGGGCTCCGTAAAAGGTTCCAGCAGACTAAAGGAACTGAGAGAGTTGGAAGGGAAGAGTAGGTTAGATAAGGCCATTAGATATGTCTGGGTCATTCGAAGCTACTGATATGAATCTAATCAGACATCTATAAAGTGAAGCAATAGGGCATCTGGTTTCATCTTGGAAGAAGTAGTATGTCCAACATTGAAACCCCTGACCTGGATCTGAGCTCAGTGAATGTGAAAACAGAGGGAGGCCAAGGAGGCTAGCATGGACTTAAGCAGCAGAAACTGTCAAGGGAAGCCAGACGAGAAAGCTATGATAAAGAGTTTAAGTTTTTGCTGTCTTGGTGAGGACACATAGAGGTGTGCCTTAATTCTAGTACTCTGTGAATAGAAAACAGACTGCTGTGTGGGAGCAGAGGATAGGAGCCTGGCAACCTTCAATTTTTCTTTTTCTGTTTGATTTAATGGAGTCACAAACGATGAGCCAATTTCTGCAAGAAAGAATTTGCAGATGTTTCCACTGAGAGATCATGGTGAACTGCATCCGGGTAGAAGCAGAAGTGGTAAAGGAGCCTGATTCAGGAGAGTCTAAAGATGTGCTGAAATATTGTAGATTCACAACAGGCAGGGAAAGAAAAAAAGACATCAGGAGAACTCCTCCTTCTCCCAAGCCCCCTCCTCTTCCTCTTCCTCTTCCTCTTCCCCTTCCTCTTCATCTTTCTCTTCATCTGCCTCTCCCTCCTTGTCTTTCTCTTCTTCCTTCTGACTGAGATTACTTTCAACCAATTGCCATATAAAAATCCTAAGCCCAATGCTTTTTGAGACACAGTCTTATGTAGCCTTGGCTGGCCTAGAAATCACTATGTAGACTAGGCTGGCACCAAACTCAAAGAAATCTGCCTGCTTCCAGCCCACAAGTGCTGGGATTAAGGACCTGGCCCATCATGCCCAGTTTTTATCAAATTATTTCCTTTAGTTCCCACTCTCATAGCTATTAACCTTGTGACTTCACAAAGAGACAGACACTTTGAAAAGCTAGTCTCCCTACTGTTGTAAAAAGATCAAAGTTCAGACTCAGCTCTGCCATGAAAAGCCAAGTTCCCCACTATGCCCTTGGCACCCACACCATTATGGGGTGGCATGTCTCCTGTGGCATCATGTGTTTGTGCTTCACCTGAGTGACACATGCTCAAACATCTATCTCCATGATGCTGAGTAACCATGGGTAGTAGAGCTTTAATAATGAGTCAACACAAGCATCTTATGGTGCAGTTTAGCAATGCAATTTCTGTTTCACTTTTTAGTTTATCCATTTAGCGTCCTTAGGAGGTAAGACATTTATTTATTATTATTACATGGCAGCTTATTTAGAAAAGCTGTCCACATTTGATTCACCAAGAGTACAACATTTCACTAGAATAAGGTAGAACCAATGTTGTATTTCAGGTTCCCCCCCCCACACACACACATACACACACATACTTTTTAATGATACTGTAAGAAAGAATATAACAGGTCCTTGTTATCTAGCTGACGTCTAGGCTGGAACTTGCTGGTAGGACTTAATGTCCTTCTGCCATACATAAACAGTTGTTCAGGACATCAACATTAGGTTAGTACACTGTGTAGCTGGGATATCTTGATATAAAAACAAGATCACTGTGTTTATCTGGACATGAACAAAATGTTGACATTAGCAAAGTTACATTAATGATTAAACATTCCTGACCTGGCTAACAGGAGTGAGTGCCATGCCCTAGACTCACCTCCTTCTGGATAATGCTTTGTAAACAGATGGGTAGTTGTGCTTTGAATGTGATCCGTTCCTACAGGCAATTCTCAGCTGATGGTGCTGTTCTGCAGGCTGCAGAAATGTCGGGGCACAAGATCTGGCTGGTACAGATGGGTCACAAAGATGTCACAAAGGCTATCCTTGCTTCTGGTTCCAACTTAAGTGTTCTGCTTCTTTTCTACAGGGCTGTGAGGAGTCTTGGCCACAAACTCCAGCCATCATGAGTTTTGTAATGCATTCCCCTACATAATGGAATAAAACTCCCCAAAACTATGAGCTAGAATAAGTCTCCTAAGTCATCTGTAGCAGATGTTTTATTGAAGTAACAAGGAAAGCAATCACTGCACGGGTTACAGGATGACACTTGTCCCCTTTCCTATTTCATATACTGATGTCCTAAACCAACCTCAAAATGTGACTCATTTGGAATATTAAAGGTATAAACTGCCATCATATTAGACTTAGCTCCTGGCCTCTAACACACCAAACCAAAATGGAGTCACTCATGCTATGGTCCATTCAATCAAGTTAAAACTTTGAGAAAAGTTCCCCAAACAAATCAGTTTTAAAAAACAAACAAGGGGTTGGAGAGATGGTTCAGTAGTTAATAGCACTGGCTACTCTTCCAGAGGACCTGGGTTCAATGCCCACTGAACACCTGCATTGTGGTTTATAATCACTCATTAACTCCAGGTCCAGAGAACCCACCATCCTCTTCGGGCCCCTTCAGGTATCAATTACACACATGGTATGCTCACATTACTGGCAGGCAAAACACATATATACATAAAAGAAAAAAATAAATCTTTAAATTAAGAGAGCAAGAGTAAGAGTGGAGAGAGAGAGAGAGAGAGAGAGAGAGAGAGAGAGAGAGAGAAAGAGAGATTAATCTGAATAGGTCTAGTCAAACTAACCAGACATCTTAAGGAAGACCACTCTGGCTTGACCACTTCAAAAAAAAAAAAAAAAAAATACCTCCCATACACTGATAGTAAAGTCTCTTCTCTAAACTGCTCTTACCAGTCTCCTTCCCAGAGTAGGTCTAGTGACCATACAGCTCACTTTTCCATCATGTTACTATGCTTACATGGATGGGTGTTTTACCTGTATCCTCTGTCACAGCCAGCAAGGCTCCTTTTCTAAATCTTTACGTGAGTGACTGAGCCATCTATGAATCTCTAAGAAAAGTCAAATTTGTCAAAATTTGTTTATTCTACAGGATCTAGAGGCTCTAACGAGGCAGTTTATTTAAAGTATGGTCCTTAGAGTGAGGCTTAATTCAGTCTGACCTGTTTTTATAAGAAAGAGGCACACAGGACCGAGGAAAAACAATATGAAGCTGTAAGTAACAGGTGATGACCATGTCAGCACTGGAGTAAAGTCTTGGGAGAAACCAACATAAGGACAGCCTGCTCTCAGATCTTTAAGCCCCAGAAACATGAGAAAAATAGGTTCTCTAGGGCACTTGTCTGTGGGTAACTGACATGGCAGCCAGACCAGACTAAGCTATTGCAGAAGCAGGAAAGCTTGGATCCCGAAAGGACTTGTGGCACCTTGAATGTGTGTGACCATTGTTACATAAGCTCATGATGCTAATGGTGCCATTAAAAACAAAACAAACAAAAAAAAAAAAAAGCAAAAAAAAAAAAAATATACTGATCACCACTGTCACCACCAAAGCTATTCTTAAACAAATTTCAGGAGACTACACCCCTTTTGTCTTATTGCTTTACCCAGCAAGAGCCAAACCCCAGTAGAGTTGTATCAAGAAGATGCTCTCAACACCCATGGATAGAGCTACTTGCCTGGATGCTAGTCAGGTGCTCTATCTAGCTATATGAATTAATAGATATTTTCAGCTTGGAACAATGCATCAACTTTTTTCAAGGAAAGTCTACATACATAAAAATAAAGGAGAGGACAAATATTATTCTTTACTTGTGAGCATATTTTGCTAGCTTTTGTACACTGTGCATGGGCAGTGACCACGAGAGCCAGAAAAGGTCACTGGATGCCCCAGATCTGTTTTAGGACAGTTGTAGTTGCCATGTTGAGACTTGAACCCAGGTCTTCTGCAGAAACCATCAGTGCTCTTAACCGCTAAGCCATCTCTCTAACTCTCAACTCATTTTAAACACCAATGCTTTTCAAGGATTTCCATAAGGTTGTGGAACCATATTGCAAAGAACAGCCACACATTGATTGAAATTATTCACCTACTATTGAAGCATAATTTGTGATCTCAAGTCGTTCCAGACTTCACCGAGGAGAAATAATGGGGATGGGTAACAAACTAGTGTTTAAACTACTAAGTAAACAAACATAGGAGCCCTTCCACTCTTTATTCCTGTGGCTGTATGTTACCTTTAACTGGCTTGGTGGGAGACAATAGTCACAGCACATTGATATGTAAATGCTTTGCAGTTTATCTTACAGATGAGATTCGCTATGCCAAAGCATTCATAAGTATGCAGTTAAAAAACTTTTTGAAAGGATGTGTGAATAAGCAGACTTACAATTTTACATTTCATCTCCATTAAAGTCCTCTGAGACTAAGAAAGGGGAAAATGGCCCCAGGGAGAGATGCTCTCTGATAAAGAGCCGTTATCTTTCAACTTGCCAAGGATAAGGGAATCATTTCTGCAATTGTGTCAAAGACAAAAGCATTCATTTTCACCACTGCTTACAGCATAGTTTCTTCCATATCAGACATAAAATATGTCATTTTACAACAGAGTGTCCTTTTCTTTGATTAGCTTCCTTCTGGGCTTTGCAGAAAAAAATGGAATGGCATTCTTATAATAATAATAAGTGACACTAATTTCACAGTTGAAAGGGTATCAGTTTTATGATTAAAATAATTTTATTATACATATCTGTATGTTTATAAAGCACAAAGTCTTAGGTGTTTAATAATAAATTATTTTTGCCAGATTATTGAGTTTCTTTATATCTACATTTTATTTTGCATGTATGCACATGCCTTTTTTCTTTGTTTTGCTTTTTAATTTAGTTGATTATGTATATGGGTATTTTGTCTATGTTAAATCTGCATTCCATAAGAGGGCATCAGATCACATTACACATGGTTGTGAGCTACCATATGGGTGCTGGGGATAGGCCTCAGAACCTCTGGAAAAACAGCCGAAGTTCCTAACCACTGAGCCATCTCTCCAGCCCTCTATGTATAAGCTTGCCTGTGTATGCCTGTGCATATATATGTGGAGGACAAAGATTACTATCAAGTATCTACATCACTATTCACTTAATTTTTCATAATGTTTTTTATTTATTCTTGAGAACGTCGTGCCTGTATGTAATGTTCTTTAATGATATCTACCCCTACTCCTCCCACCAAATTCATGTTGTTGCCTCCTCCTCTCCCTCTTCTTTTATCCACTAAATCCATATAGTGCTTCCCATATGTACACAGATGTAGGATCATCCACCAGAACACCCCCAAAGAAAAATTACTGCCATCAACCAATAGCCATCAACTGCCAATAGCTTCTCAGCTGGAGGTGGGGTCACACAAGCCCCACACCCATCCATTATGACTCCATCATCTTAAGCATCCACAGCTTCTATGAGCTTCTATGAAGACAACAGCCATACCATGTCCAAACAACAGCACTTTGTAGACTCGTCTTCATCCTCTAGCTCTTCTTCCTTTCTTCTGATTTATTCTCTGAGTCTTGGGCAGAGATTGATATGGGTGTCCCATTCAGAACTAAGCACCCCATAATCACTAATTCTCAGCAATATTGAGATGCAGGGCATCTTTTTCTATTTAAAGTTATTCGAGATTAAAATAATTGATAACTACCAATTCCATCACTCTACTCTGGTTCTCCAGGGTGTATTATATCCTGCAGAAGCTCTCTAGAGGTCTGGTGGTCCACACAACCACTGTCTTACCTGTTTTCCTAAATGGCCCAAGTCAACAATCAGCTAAAGTTTGAGATTGCCTTAGAAGTAAGAGATCCTGTCTAAAGGTAACAATGTGGCTACCAATAGAGGGTAACTGGATGGCCTCCTCTGACCTCCACATAGGTATGATTGTGCACATTTATGCACACACACACAATTACCTGACACACACAGACACAGACTCAGGTAAGAAATGAGAGACACAGAAGTGCACTTAAATATTATTTTCTTTTTCAAGCATAAATTAAACCACTAGGAGGTTGCTTCACAGATTAAGCCAACTTTGCCTCTGACAGGAAACAAAGCTCAAACACAAATGACAAAAGATATGAAATGATTTACTGACAAATATAGACACAGTTTTGCTACTAGTTTTCTGTTGACTTGACACAAACCAGAGTTCTTCTAGAAGAGGGAAACTCAATGAGTAAAAACTGTCTTGTGAACAAGCCTGTGGCATAGGTTCTTGGTTGATGATCGACATGGGAGAGTCCCGCCCACTGTGGGAGGTGCTACCTCCTGGCTGGTAATCCTGGGTACCATAAGAAGGCAAGCTGAGAAAGTCTCGAGGGGCAAGCCAGTAAGCAGAGTTCCTCCATGGCCTCTGCATCAGCTCCTATCCTGACTTCCTTTGATGATGGGCTTTGATGTGGAGTTGTAATCTAAAATAAACCCTTTCTTGGTCATGGTGTTTTATCACATCAGTAGAAACCCTACGACAAAGATGTTCCCACTACAAAACTGAGACAAATGTACTTGATAGGCTTCTATCAAGTGCAATATCTGAAGACACTTTAAGAATATGTTCTATCTGCCGGGTGGAGGTGGCACACGCCTTTAATCCCAGCACTTGGGAGGCAGAGGCAGGTGGATTTCTGAGTTCGAGGCCAGCCTGGTCTACAGAGTGAGTTCCAGGACAGCCAGGGCTATACAGAGAAACCCTGTCTCAAAAAACCAAAAAAAAAATATATATATATATATATATATATATATATATATATATCCTATGATGTAGAGCTTTAATATTTGCTAATGGCTTTTGAATCATCCTTGAAATTGTCATTGTTAAATGTGCTGCTCTACATCTCTCTACATCTAGGCAGTAGATTGTCACAGAGATCCAAATCAACAGGCATAGTTTCTGCTTCTGTTGGCGACTGTCTTGAGTGAAATGTGGCCCCTGGCTCTTGCATTGAAGGCTTAGTTCTCAGCTGCTAG
This sequence comes from Arvicanthis niloticus, assembly GCF_011762505.2. Lineage (NCBI taxonomy): Eukaryota > Metazoa > Chordata > Mammalia > Rodentia > Muridae > Arvicanthis > Arvicanthis niloticus. Next base: position 66,332,175 of record NC_047665.1, on the reverse strand, counting down.
CACATTTAGGGAAGGTCTGGATACTTGTGGAAGTGGGTCCTAGCTATGAAGTGGGTTCCTGGAAGTATGCTATTGAGGGTTAAATCTGATGATCCCTGTTCCCTTCTCTCTGCTCCCTGTCCACAATGAACTACCACAGGTCCCTGTGACCACAGTGTTCACCTCATCACAAGCTACCATCTCTGCTGCCAATACTGAGGACGGAAGCCTCTGGGGGTGCGCACTGAGATAAACTCTTCATCTCTGAAGTTGTTTATACCAGGTATCTTGTCAAAATGAAGGCAAACAGCTCTCAAAGTATATTACACACTAATCTGAAGACCCCCATACTTGGGAGACCCTTCCTCAAGCCTCCGGAATGGCGACCACCCAAAAATCACAAGAAACCATACCTGGATGCAATCAGCAGAGGTTTATTAGGGGAGGAGCCGGCGGTCAAAAACGACAAGCTCTTTAGCTCCAAGAGCAGGGTTTTTTGGCCCTGTGTGGTGGGTTAAAGGGTCTTTTATAGCATGGGGTGGGGGGAGGAAGGCATTTTCGCGCGCTTACACATGATTGGTTGTTTTACAAATTTTGAACATAGCACTGGGAAGACCAAGGGAGGGGTAACCAAGAACAGTGGAACATTTCAGAGAATCTAGCCCAAATGATCTAGAGTCATGTGAGATCACTCTGCACACTCATTCTCCTCAAAAATGTGGTTTTCACCATGCTATTGTGTCCTATTCTGCCATTTCAGATTACTATCTTTACTTTTTCCGGCTATAGGGCTATGGCCCCACCTAGGTGATAGCATCTTTATCTGTAGTCAGGAATGCCTTCCTGCCTTGGGCGAGGCTTGGGGAATGTAATCCAGCAAGTGTCCTTCACCTGGAATGTGAAGGCCTGAAATCTTATTTTCAGTTCCGAGTTCTGTAAGGCGGAAACATCTACACATATTTCATAAAATGGCCTTTATAATTTTTCACTCTACATCCCCACTTCTTCCAATTTGGTTATGTTTTTAATCATAAAAACTCAGTTATTAATAAGTCTATTCTCATTCCACTTCTTCCGATTAGGATCTTTAGAAAAGTTTAAACTCCAGTGTCATAATAATTACCATTTTCTTGACCCAAAGTCGTATATTGGTGGCGCAACACAAAAAGCTGAACAGCATTTATCCTTTCTCTAACAAAAGTTACTAATCTATTTAAAATGTAGGGGCCTATGATTAAAAGCAAAAGTAAAATCACAAGGGGTCCAGCAAGGGAGGATTGAACCAACTCTCGAATCAACGTTGCTGTGCATCTCTATCTTGTCTCTGGTCTAACTTTTTTCTGAATTTACTCTCTGGTCACTCTTGAATGGTCTACATAATAGTAACATTTTTTCTTAGAGCAGCACACAGACTTTCTCCTTTAAGAAACAGCAAGTCTAGTAACAACTTAACTTTGTTACTGACTGTTCTAGGGCTCTCAAATCCACATCAGTGGCAGCTCTCAGCTGATGAAAATAATGAGGTGTCTGTATCAATGTAGTTACACCTGTCTCTATACCTATGGCCACTCCTAGTCACAATGTAACAGCTAGAGTCAAGGAAAATAGGCTCTCTGCAGAATCATCTAGGGTGTATCTCAAACTCAGTTCAAGAGTACCTGCGGGATCTAGCTGGACAAGTACACAATAATCTTTGTTTTCATCAAAGATAGCAGTGGAAACACATGGTGTTAACCCGGAGATGTAAGTCTACCATTTATCAATTTTAGGCACTAGGTATCTGTTAGCAGGGGTTCTTGGGCTCTATTCTATTGACTAGGGGTTTCAAAACATTTTTTTTCTTTGAAAACTACTTTCAAAGTTGTCTTCTGACTTTTACACATTTTGTGGCACATAGCTGTCTACATACACATAAAATCACATATATAATAAAGAGAAATTGCAAAAGGAACAAATCTATATAACTCTAGATTCACATTTCAACTTCAATCTTGTAATCACAAGCTGTCATTTAACCTTGGGTGTACACACACTAAGTCCCACCCTCCAAGGCAGCATTTTCCCTGTGCCTCTGGGGTGGTCTCAGGAGTCAAGGCCTGCTGCTCTTTAGCCTTGTAGAATAGCAGAAGACCTGGAGCTAAAGAGTAGGGGGTTGTTCAGGCATCTGGATCTTCTCCAGTTGGCATCAGTACGTTTTGACCCATTGGCCTGGAGGAAGCCCCTGTGTCTATCAAAAGTTGGGTGGCTCCAAGCTGCCCCGTCTATCTCAATAGCCGTCTTCACACAGAGCTGTTATCTTCGCCACTTGGGGTGTTTTTCGAGGCCTGGGATTTTCTGGCCCTGGCTTCTATTTGTTAGGGCCCTCTTGGACCCTGAAGCTGGCTCCTTTACTTGCAATGCACACACTGGTCTTTTTCAAAGAGTTTTATCTCTCTTTGATTGGAGTCCCTTTTTTCTGCTTTCTGTAAATTCTTTCCTGTCACCTTTCTCTTTCTTCACCTCTCTCTAGTCTCCTCTATTCCTCTCTATTCCTCTGGACTCACAGCAACTTATCTCTATTCTTCTTCTCTACTCTTTTCTTCTAGACTTACACTAAACCTTCTCTATTCCTCTTCTCTAGTCCTTTCTTTTAAATCTTCTCCCACTTGCTATTACCATCAATAATTTTAATATGTAGTATACTTCCTAAATCTTTCAATGACTTATCTTGTAGTCTCTGTAGCCTCTGGAGCCTTGTCTACACTGACAGAATGTCTCTATGAGCTAGTCTAGAAAGGCTGTGGGTAACTTATTTGATCTCTGCTTAACCTCATGTGTCCTGATCAAAATTAGTGGGGTCTCATGTAACCCTCTCTCTCAAGATCTATCAGCGGGATCTGGCGTGGGCCTTTGGGTGTCCCTTACCTTCTGTCACATGAAGGTCTCAGTCACATCTGGTCCGAATTGACCTGCTGCTGACCACGTCCTGGTCAATTGATGGGGTCCCCAATCTGAAGACCAGAACCTGCAAGGGTCTTGTGGAGAAAAGGCTTTTACCTTATTTATTGCTTTGAACTCTGTGTAGACTGATGCATTTGTGAGGCTGCATGACTGCTGTTCACATCACACTAGAGACCATAACCTAATTCAGTCTGCAAACAGTACCTTGTCCACAGGTGTAATGTGAGCTCACCTCTGAAGCTCTAAGAAAGAAACCAAATCAGAATGAATAGCCTTATCTACAGCATTTCACAGCAAGGACTATTAAGATGTTGAAGGTTCACACAGTATTAACAATTTTTAAAAGGCAACTTGAGTTACATTTGACACATATTTGAATTTAACTTTTAACAAAATAGAAACTTTGGTCATAGTTCTATAAAAACCTTTTAAAGAGTTATTTCTGATTAGAATATTATTTTAGAAGTGATATACAACAAGAACAATAAAGTAAACATTTTTATGTCTAACATAAGAGCATAAGCCTTCACCACTTCTTCAATTTTATCTTGTCAGAACTCTCATCTTTGAACCAAATCTTAATGAACATCTCATATAAATAATGAAATTGTCTCAAACAGTAATGGCTAGAAAATTTATCAAAACTGAAGGAGATATATATATATATATTTCTGACTCAGGGCAGCCTATAACTTTTAAGCTGTAATTTTAGAAAAAAGCACTCCTTTACTTATAAAACTGGGAAAAATCATTATCAACTTCCTTATTACGGAAGCTAAAAACTGCTGGCCCCCCTTTTTTCTGCTTTCTGCTGGTGCCCTTCTCCTAGCCACAGAGCAGGGCGAATTATCAGTTTTTCTTGTGTAAATCAAGACTGCCTCACAAGTAAGTTTTAAACTAAATTAAGTAAGCAGTTTTAACCAGTTCTTGTCTCTCTTTTTTTTAAAAAAAAAAAAAAATTAACTCTCAGGTGAACAATCTTGCTGCGGCTGTTTGTCTAGCTGTCCTGGCTCCACTGCCAGGTTTTTTTCTTTTTTATCACCTGGGTTCTCATACATACACATACAAGAAGCTTACAGAACTCCAAATAGTTTAGACCAGAAAAGAAATACTTCCCGCCATATAATAGTCAAAACATCAAATGTACAAAACAAAGAAAAAATACTAAAAGCAGTAAGGGAAAAAGGCAAAGTAACATATAAAGGCAGACCTATAAGAATTACACCAGACTTCTCACCAGAGACCATAAAAGCCAGGAGATCCTGGACCGATATCATACAGACCCTAAGAGAACACAAATGCCAGCCCAGACTACTATACCCAGCAAAACTGTCAATCATTATTGATGGAGAAACCAAAATGTTCCATGACAAATCCAAATTTACACAGTATCTCAACACAAATCCAGCACTTCAAAGAATAATTGGTGGAAAACTCCAAGACAAGGAGGGAAACTACAACCTAGAAAAAGCAAGAAAGTAATCTTCCAAAAACCCCAAAAGAAGATAGTTACACAAACATATCTCCACGGATGTTAGTCCAAAAGCTTGGATTAGCGAAGACTCAACCCACAGACCACATGAAGCTAGCTCATGAAGAAGGACGACCAAGAGGGGATGCCTCAGTTCTACTTAGAACGAGAAATAAAAATGCTCAAGGGAGCAAATAGGGAAACAAAACATGGAACAGAAACTGAAGGAGGGGCCATCAGGAGACCTTTCCACCTGGGCATTCACCCCATGTACAGCCACCTAATCTAAACACTGTTGTGGATGGCTGGAAGTGCATAATGTGAGGAACATGATATAGCTGTCTCCTTAGAGGTCAGCCAAAGACTAAAACACTCAGAGGACAATGTTCACAATTAACCACTGATATGATCAGGGGTTTCCCAATGGAGAACTTAGTGAGAGAACTGAAGGAGCAGAAAGGGTTATTGACCCCAGGTGGAAAGCAACAATACCAAACAACCAGAGCCCCCCCAGGGTCTAAACCACCAGCCTGGAAACACATAGGGAGGGACCCAAGACTCCAGAGGTATATGTAGGGGAGGATGGCCCTGTCGGACATAGGTGGGAGAGGAGTTTCTTGGTCCCATAAAAAAAAATGAATGAAAAATGAATGAATGAACACACAGTGGGGGGGGGGGTGGATGTGAGGGCGGGGAGGGGATAGTGAGGGGGGTAGGTGTGGTCACTGCCTCATAGAAGCATGAGGAGGGGGATGGGATAGGTTTCTGGGTGGTGGGAGGAAGTAGGCTAAGGGATAAAATCTGAAATGTAAATACTACAACCAATTTTAAGAAGCGGGAAAAAAGTCTTCAGAACCAACATCTTTAAAAAAAAATGTCAGGCCCCTGGGGGTGGGAAAAAAATTTTTTTTTCTTGATACTAAAACTTGTTCTGAGAATTGTATATTGCAGAATACACAGCGTTGGTGTATCTACTCATCAAGCATACTGAGCAGACCTGCCCAAACCTCTGATGTCCTGGAATTCCATCTGGATTCAGTGAAGACACAGCATCAGAGGCTTATCAACTTACTCTCCCCCCCACCCCTCTTCTAAAATCTCAACGCCCTTAATCAGCTTGAAGAAGTTAAAGAAGAGTCAGCGCCCCTATTCCCTGAGCTTGGGGACTAATGTGGTTAATAATGGTCTGTCTTTCTAGGGACAAGTAGTGGTTTTGTTGGAACAGGGGGGATTAGCTAGGACTTACTGCATAGCCATAACCTACTGGTAGAAATCTGTATAATTATTATCAAGATGAAGTTATAAATTCTTAAATGGTACAAAATTTACTTTGATCTCAAATTTAAGGTTTTCATTGGTATGAGCTCCTTATTAATATAAAAGTGAGATGAATATTGATACGCTCATGGGCATTGTGCCTGTATAACACCTTTAGGAATACAGGGCCTAGACCCAGCCCTTTTTTAACTTTTTTAACTTATTTGGGACGGTTAACCTATGAGTTAAGGGACTATAGCAAATTCATATTTTTGAGTTTATTGTTAGGGTGCTTTCCATATTTTACTTAGAAATAGCTGAGAGGAGTTAACAGAAAACAGTCCAGGTTACCTTACATGGATAGTTGGTTTTCAAAACATCAGAAGTCCATAGAACTGATGCTACAAATATTTATATATTAATGTTCATATTGATTAGAGACCTGTCTGCTCCTGACAGCTTCCTGTCGTGGATTCTAAGAAGAAATTGAGCATCCTTGGAGTTACTCCAGTTGTGTGGTAACAGCCACTAGGCAAGAATTGCCTCTCTCCATCTACAGACAAATTACTGTCCAGAAAAGGACACACATGCAGAATAGTCGACTGATTATATCTGCCTAGACAGAGTAATCAGTCCTTAATAATCCTGCATCACCAAGGTCTGTCAGATGATTCTGGGCCAGAAGGCTGAAGATTTGATGCTCCAACGTTCGGTAGTATAGGGGCTTTTCAGGTGTTCAGAGGTCTCTATAAATTGGCTAAGTTTTAGAAGCTATGATTTGTGCTTCCCACAATTATAGTTAACTCAGTCATTCTGGATTTCTGACGGGGTTGAAAACTTATAGCTATTTACCGTAAGAGAAAAGATTTGAGTGGATGGTCGGCAGCTGACATTCATCCTAAAGCCAGGTTCAGAACTAAACTGGTTTGTTGACTAACAGGTGCTGGTTAGTCAACAAAATGATGGACTGGGTATTAAGACTATCTTGTACCTCACTGGTACAAATTGGCATAATTATGCTCTAATTGTATTTTGAGAGAAAAGTTTTATTTTAACAGGAAGGGTGATGTGTAGGAGGAGCTAAGGTAGGAGGAGTACTGAGAGGAAGAAAAGGAGTAAGAAGAGGAGGAGAAGAAGGATAGGAGAAGCTAGGTGATGAAAGAGAGAAAGAGGGGGAGACAGGGAGGCAGATATTCATGTATCTCCACCAGTCAAAGATAGTTGTTATATCTAGGTCGGTCAGAGGGTTACACCTCTGATTGAACAATTCCAAACTTATAACGCTTATGATTAACATTATTTAAAAAAAAGTATAAATGCAAAAAGGAAAAGGGGGCATGGGATAGGGGTTTTCTAAGGGGGGGGGGAATGGGGAAAGGGGATGGCATCTGAAGTGTAAATAAAATATCTAATAAAAAAAAAAGAAAAAAAAAGGTGTGTGAGATTAAAGGTGTGTGACTTAAGAGTGACTTAGAAGTGTAGAGATCAGATTTAGAGACAAGACCTAAGGGCATGATTAAAGGTGTGACCAAAAGGCATGGCTTAGAAGTGAGACATATAAAAGGCAGAGACAGAACAGATCAGACACATCAGACATTAGGGAGACACAGAGGAGAGAACCAGACACAGCAGAGAGAAGACAGGTAGCAGGTACTTGGAAGAGAACTTGGAAGAAGTAACTTGGAACTTGGAGGGACTAGGAGCTAGGGACTAGGCACTAGGAACTCAAGACTTAGGACTTAGACTGAAGAATAAACGGGATTGAATTACACTCTGTCTGGTCTGCATTCTTCTAGTCCATCCTCACTCTCGCTCTTGCTGAACCCCGACCCGCGGACCCGAGCGGCAGCTTGGGCCGGGATACAGTGGCCGCCCAAACGTGGGTCAGCCCAGGCCTCAACATTTTGCTTGGGCCGTGACATTTTTTGGCCACCCCAACATGGGGCTAGTGTGGACCCCAACAGAAAACAGTGTTAGAATTCAGTCTGTGGTATAACAAAATCCTCAAACTTCTTCTTCATACCTTATATCATAATTCTACCAGATCATCAAATTGGTAACACATCAGCTGGTACAGGCTATCTACGAATAAAATGCTCTAAAAGTTTAAGGCTGATTACAACAATATTTGATAGGGTAAAATCCTGCAACGATATTTAATAATGTAAAATGCTAGTTTTATGCATTTGATTGTGTTAACTTGTGGGGATGAACAAACAAAACTTAGCTACTTCAAATGGGACATCACACAGATGGGACATCACACAGATGGGACATCATCACACAGATGGGACATCACACAGATGGGACATCATCACAGACAGACTAAAGGAACAACAGTACGATCCACGTTGGTGAATTACTGCGTTCACTGGACCTACCCACAGAGTAGGAACCCCCATGGTCCTCAAACAGCTTCATCATAGAGATGTCCCACCCCAGCATATGTGACGGCCTCCCAAAGCTGGGACAGTGTACCTTTTCCGTTGACCTTCAATGCCTCTATATTCTAGCTAGCACTTCTTAGGATGACAGGCAGCTAGGGTCGAATTCCACACAGGTGGGAGAGGAGCACAGGAGGGAGGGTCAAATGAGCCTCCTCAGATCTCCTTCTCTGAGAGACGGTCAACCGTCTCTATCTTTTCAGGGTCATCACTGCTGCTCCATTAAGTTCATAATAGCCATGTTATGTACAGAGAGAAGTGGGGATGGGCAGAGAGCACACATTGAATTCAGCAATAACTGGGACATTTTTCAAGCGGGGGGGGGGAACTAATAAGGTTCGAAAGTGAGGTCGTCAGAGAGAGAGTCAGATGATGCAGCCTTGCAAAGACATTTTCAAAGTCTTGGCCTTCTGCAGTGCTCTTGGTGTCTACAAAGAGTAAGTTGCTAAATCGAAGCAGAGAAGGGCACAGCAGCCAACTTACTTGAGACTAAGCAGGTGATGAATTCTTAATGCCTGCAAGTCAGCAGAGGCCAAGTGGCAATTGAGTCTGCAGAGCAGAGTAAAGCCTGGCTGTGGCTCTGTTGATCAGGTGAGCAGAGATAGCCCATTTCAACCAGGAAATGTAGGGCAGCAGAGCGAGTCTGCTGATGTTAGGATGTCCTCCCAGCTACCTGGAAAGGGTTTAAGTGACAGTGACTTCCAGCTGTAAGTCCTTTCTTATGGGATAATGACATGGAGTGAACAGCCCTGAGAGGCCTCTGCAGAAAATGTGCTGTGTTAATTAGAAGGGGTGTTCCAGTTGGTACATCTTTGGCCCTCTCCACTGAGAGGTGTTACCCAAGATGCTGAGCAGAAGAAATTAAGACAACAGTCCTCTAAAAGAGTTTTTAGCTGCTGACTCAGATGAATAGAACCGACTCCTCTTTTTTCTATTTTAAGTAGGTCATTTTGTTTGATAGAAACTCTTAGGTCTCTATATATCTTTAAACTGCTCACCAATTTCAGACTGAAAAATTCTCTAAGCATCCAAGCCAACCCAAAGGTTACACAGCTCTCAGAAAAGAAAAACTGTGTTGTCTTAATCTGCTATTGACTTGGGTGGGCCATTTTCTCATTTTACTCTTTCCAGTTCAAGGAAGAAAAAGCATCAAGTTATATATCTGAAATTTGACTTACCCTGTGGTCCAGGCAACTTCTAGATGGAAGCCTAGACAAGTCTAGAACTTTCCATCTTCTTGTCTCAATCCTTTGAGTAGTTGGGATTATGGGTCTATGGAGTCAGACCCAGGTCCCCAGATGACTCTTGCAAGCTAATCTTTTCTATAAATTATTTTTTATTCTTATTTTGTGTGTGGATGTGTATGCACGTACATATGTGGTTTTGTATATGCCTGTGGGGTACGGTCTATACCTGCCATGGCTTACATGTGAAAGTCAGAGGACAACTTTACATAGTCAGTTCTTTCTTTACAATGAATTTTAGGGTTTGGACTCAGATTGTCAGGCTTGTGCCTGAAGGATTCTGTGGTGGTTTGAAAGAAAATGCTCCCCATCCCAGGCTCACAGGGAGTGGCATTATTAGGAGGTGTGGCCTTGTCAGAAGGAGGTGTGTCACCTCTTTGGGCTTTGAGGTCTCAGAAGCTCAAACCAGTTCTCTTCCTGCTGCCTGTGGCTCAAGATGTAGAACTCTGAGCTGTTTCTCCAGCACCATGTCTGCCCACATGCCGCCATGTTTCCCGACATGATGATAATGGACTAAACCTCTGAACTGTAAGCCAGCCCCAGTTAAATACTTTCCTTTATAAGAGTTGCAATGGTCATGGTGTCTGCTCACAGCAATAAAATCCAAACTAAAACACACTGTCATCAACACAACCTTGATGCTGTCCCCCATATGACTTTCAAAGGCAACATATCATCTGTAAATACCAATGACATTAAGAGATATTTTTAGGAGCCACAAAAGCTTCTCATGTCTGCCCTACAATACTTCATTCAATATAGTATGTCAAAAATTTTTTTGAGGTCAACACTCTAAGTCAACAAACACCTGATTTTTAAAAAGATTTTTGCTTACATTTATGTGTTTATGAGTGTGCCACATGTGGGTACATGTCTAGAAGAGGGTACCAGATTCTCTGGAGCTGAAGTTACAGGTAGTTGTGAGCTGTCTGATGTGGGTGCTGGGAATCAAACTCGGGTCCTTTTGCAGGAGCAGCAACCTTTCTTACCCACTGAGCCACCTCTTAATTCCCATACCTGATCTTTTATAATGAATGGCCAACAAAGCAAAATTTCATAGAAATATTTGCTCAATCATTCTAGATTGCAGCAGTAAGCAAAATTATACCCCCTGACCTATAATTCAAACCAGCCTGCCCCCACAACTTAAAAACATAGATTAATAGTCATTTTGCTCTTCCTACAGAGGCTGAATCCACTGGTTTATCTTGAACAAGGGGAAAATAATAATGTTTTTCCTGTCCCAGAGGCATGCAATAACATGTGAAGATGAAACCTTGTCAGAAGTACTTCCACTAGACTTTCAGCTTCTAATAGTGGCATCTACACATGAAGATGGCATTTGCTGTACCCTACCTTTACATTCTTTGTGGTCACAGCATCCACCAAAAGCAAATTTATAGAATATGCAGGTGCAAATCAAGGGCCTGTCTGCAGCATACTTAAAGACATAAGACATTTGTTCATCTGATGCTCTACAGGACTTACTCATGCTCTGCTGAAAGCTGATTTACAGTCACAATGACCCTACTTGCTTTCTGTGCAACAGGCCTATTATCCCCCCAAGCTGTCATTCACAAATGTACTGAAACACATTATAGATTTTAGCACCAATTGTGTCCCTTTGGTTTTCTCTTCTCTATGGCTACTATCTGAAAGAAAAGTGGAAGCATTTTTTTTTCCTCTTTAAAGAGTGTTATTTGATTACACCTTCCAGCAGGGTAGCAGAAAATCTCAGGCCCAGGGATTACACAGATATAACTCAGCAGTAGAGCACTTGCCGGGCATAAACAAAGCTGGGGGTTCAGTTCTGATGCCACATAAAAATAAATAAGTAAATAATCCAAGTCTCTTTTAGTGGAAATCTGAACCTTTGTGATGTTCAGAGGTTCCTGAAAATTGGTGTTCTTTCAGTTCACTCATGGGCCCCTGGCTCACATGGCCATGGCTTTTGAAATGGGTTTAGTTGCCAAGGAGTTTATTGTAATGGGTGGTATTTGGAAAAATCACAGCACAGTCCGGCTCTGCTAACTATCTGGGCCACCCACACTAGAATCAGCCAGAGGCCAAGAGCACCCCATGAGATGTTATGGTGCGGCTGGTTCCCCCATCAGCTCCATAGAGATCATGCCCCAAAGTATGGACCTTGGGCCAACCCGTTACCCTCATGGTTCTCTGCTAAGCCCCAGACAATACCCACCATGCTCACAGTTCACAGTAGAAGGAAGACTCTTAATGCTTAAAGATTATCCAATGGATTTATATATTTGGAAATGATCAATACACAAGATGCCCAGCCAATAAGAATTGTTACCCAATATCTAACCTTTTGATAGAAATTGTTACCCGGGACTGCTAGAGATTCATGGTTCTTCCTCCATGTTGTTTCCTCTCTCTTTCCTACTCTTTCCTCTTCCCCCTCCTTTTCCTCCAACTCCTCACTCTGCCTACCTCTTCTACTGCCCAATCACCGAGCTCCACTGCAAATACAATGTAGCAGGAAATATCCTGCTACAGTTCATCGACAACATTTTGCTGCCATGTCTATATCCATAGAATGAACAGAAAAAAAAAATTACCAATTCACTGTCCTATTAAGTGACTGGACTCTGTTCCCTTGACCCAGTGTCTAATACTACATTCCATCTCTCGACCTTAGTTATCATTTCAGGACAAGGCTGAAGATAGCCCCTTCCTCTTTGTACATACAACTTTAACACACACACACACACACACACACACACACACACACTTTTTTATACGTTTATTTTCCTTTCCCAGGAAGCCTTCACACAGAGACTTGTTTTCCACTGTTCTATGGACTGCTGGATTGAAGCACCCCCACATTTTTTTTAATGGAAACTTGTCCCTGATCAACACTCACTGCTTCCTAAATATACAAATTGGGGTTTCCAGTTATTTGTCTTGCATCACCCAGTCTTATTGGCCCACCTCAAGAGCATCAAAAGGGTAATCCAGATGCTCTCTGTCCATGTACCCCCATGTCTCTAGGCCTTGGCAATGAGAATGAGAAGTCCCATGGCTAACCTATGTAGGTGTAACATTTTGTACACTGTGTAAAGTTCGCCCTCATGTTATTCAAATGCTGATTTCTCTGTCCTCATATCTTGATTCAATCCAGACACTGCATTGTAAATGCTTATACCAAGAATTTCCTATCTCAAGTTTGTGTAAACAGTTCTTACCATTTATTCTGTGCCCTGTCAATAAATGCTGAACACCCAGTAGCTGGGCAGAATAGAGAATAGGGTGGGACATCTACTAACAAGAGGAAAGAGAGGAGGGTCAGATGTGCCACCAGGATGGAGGAATTGGAGCCTTGAAGAAGGGGTCCAAAGAGCCAGATCAATAATATATGTAAATATCAAGGAATGGGGCTAGGAGGTTGACAGATTACCATAGAAAGTAAAGATAGATAATTTAATTGCTCAGATATTGAGGTGCAGTTTTAAATAAATCTTGGTTTCTCTGTGCAGTTGTTGGAGACTAAGATAAATAAAGCCACCAAATTAATTCACTGCTTACATTTATATTAAGAATAATTCATTTTCAAATCTACAGACATGTCTACCCTCCAACTACACCTCAATCTCTTCCTTGGCCCTCTTGTAATTTGTTGATTGACTGATCAGAAAAGATAATATGCTTAATATACTATTGTTTTCCTAGTCTCTAAGTATAACTCTTATTCATTTACATTAGTTCTATAATAAACCAGTTTCCTATCATTTGACAAAGATAATGGGATTCAGGACATTGCAACTCTAGAAATGACTTATGGTAGTTTGAATAAAATGGCCTCAATAGAGAGTGGCACTATTAGAAGGTGTGGTGCTGTTGGAGGAAGTGCATCTCAGTCTGTCGGTCAGTCAATAGAACCCTCAGCTCCTCCTCCAGTGCCATGTCTACCTGCATTCCTCCATGCTTCCCACCCTGAGAATAATAGATTAACCTCTGAAACTGTAAGCCAGTCTCAACCAAAGTTTTTCTTTATAAGAGTTGCTGTGGTCATGGTGTCTCTTCACAGCAATAAATACCAACTTAGACATGACATGTGTATTTAAGAAAAAGGCAAAAGAAAGAAGGTGACTTGTGGTTTTATGACCCTTTGAAACAAGTCATAAAACCTAGGAGTCCTGGTTTTGTTCTGATGTTCTGTTTGAGTTTGAGGTACCTTCTTGATGCCCAGAGGAAATGAGTACCCTTATGTCACACAGGGCACAAACAAGAATATGACAAGCTGCTCTTGTTAAGTTCTTCTCCACTTTGGGACCAGACTACCTGCATTAATTACTTTTCTGAATGCTTTGGACAAATTCCTAACAAGAAGCAACTTAAGGGAAGAAGGGTTTGTTCTAGATCACAATTTATAGAACTACAGCCCCATCGTGCCAATGAAGTTCTGCACATCACAGCAGCAGAAGCATGAGGCAACTGGTCATATTGCACCTGCAGTCAGAAAGCAGAGTGAGGACAGGAAATTGAGACAACCTAAGAAATCCAAGTCCTAGCTACTTTTTACCACAAAGGCCCACCTCATGGCTCATCCCAGTGGAGAGCCAAAGTTCAAATGCATGAACCTATGGGAGACATTTTACATTCAAACCACAACTCCCTTGTCTCCAATAATTCTATATAACATCAATATTCTTCATCAAACATAAAGTTAAAACACTTTTAAACTTGGTGGCACATGCCTGTAAACCCAGGTCCTTGAGATATGGAGGCAGGAAAGTCTCAAGTCCGAATTTTATATGAACACTAATAGAAGTTCAAGTTTGGTACAGCCAACTTAGCAAGACACTACCTGAAAATACAATCATTTAAAAAGGCAGGTGATATAGTTCAATGTGGATTGCATACTTGAAAATTAAAAAGCCCCATTAGCTGCGATGGTGTGTGTGTGTGTGTGTGTGTGTGTGTGTGTGTGTGTCCCTGTTTTTGCTGCTGTCAGTGCCAGTTTAGCTGGCCCTTGAGCTTCCAGGCAATTGTCTTGTCTTTGCCTCCCATTTCCCATAACAATGGTAAGATTACAGGTGCCTAGTAAGACTGAACTTGGCTATCAGCCATCTCCCTGGCCCTTAATTTTAAATCAAAGGAATATCAGTCATATATAATAATAATTTAAAATAAGGAGATATAAGGGGAAAGAAACAAACTTAATAAGAATGGATAAACATTACAGTGGTAACACTTATAATCTTAGCACTTTCACAGTTGAGACTGGAGGATCGTGAGTTTGAGGCCAGCTGTGGCTACATATCAACACTCTTTCAACTTTCCCTCAAAGAGACTTACTTCAAGAACTTCATTGTGTTCTTGCTCTACAATGATCTAAGCATTTGGTCTGTCTTCTCATTTAAATTTCAGGTGGATTAGCCTAACCTTTACCGTTTTTGGCTAATATCTGGAGCATTCCCAACATATTTTAGTGGGGTTTTTTACACTCATACAGTTAATCTGGGATTTGATGTTTATTAATATTGAAAAAAATTTTACATGGTAACCAGAGCATTTGGAAACTAAAATTATGATGCAAAATAATATTTTTCTGATTTGAGAATTTCAGACTGAATGGAAAGTTCTAGAAACAAGATGATAAGACAATTCCATGCACCACACAGCTCCTAAAAATAAAACTATCCCCTCTCAGTGTATGGCAAGTTGCAACACTTCTCTACTTCTTTCACTGTAGTTCCTGCACACAGATGTCAATTGTTTTTGAATGTGGACTGCTTTGAGGTGAATAGACCATCCAACAAATGCCTCAAGAATTTTCGTCTCCACCCTCTAGAAAGTTGTTACTTTTGTAGCATCAATGGCTCCAAGCAATTACTTAGTGCTTTACCACAAATCTTTCTTAACTATCAACCCTTGGCCTGTCTACCAACAAGACACAAATTCTATGCTGTAGCTTTTATTTTGGGTTGTGAGCCCAACCTTTAACAGCTGAGCCATCTCTCCAGCCCTACACTATAACATTTTGAAGTTAATTTGCTATATACTTTTATCATTAGGGTTGAAAAATTTAGGGGTTTGTTTTTTTTAATTAATTTTCCTAACTGAGATGCTACATATAAAAACTCAAAACACAGTGAATTGGCTTTGCCTAATCATACCTAACACCAACCAGAAGGACTGGTTTTTATTCTTAGTGACAGATAGGTTTACTCTCTAGTTTTATGTTAATCCACTTTCCTTGGGTTCTAGAACTGAGAATAGAGCTTTTGAGTATCCCAGTCTCCTTCTTCAAGCTGCTGTACTTGGTAATAATTCTTGCAGACACTGAACAATTGTTTATTGTCCATGTGTTTTACCAGCTTCTTAAAAACAGTTATTTACTGATCAAACCAACTTTGCAGGCAAGACTTATAAAGGACAACATTTAATTGAGGCTAGCTCACAGGTTCAGAAGTTCAGTCCATTATCACCAAGGTGGGAACATAGCAGCATACAGGCAGGCACAGTGCAGGCATTGCTGAGAGTTTTACATCTTCATCTGAAGGCTGCTAGTGGAAGACTCATTTCCAGGCAGCCAGGACAAGGGTCTTAAAACCCACATCTACAGTGACACACTTACTCCAACAAGGCCACACCTACTCCAACAAGAACACACCTTCTAATCGTGTCACTCCCTGGGCCGAGCATATACAAACCATAATATCTATTAAGCAATATATGACTGTATGTGTTTCTAAGACTCTCAAACAGCTTGACAAAGCTAAACCAAGGACGATCAGGAAGTTTAAGTAGCTCAAATGAGAATGATTCAGACAACCCTACTAATCTGATGGATCCTGCAGACAGTGAATTTAAGCCTAGCTTCATTAGCTAAGGAGTCGTCTGTATTTACTTTTGAACTTTAGTGTGTATTTGTAGCATACGTTGTTATGGGCCTCAGAGCCATTGTTGAGGTAGGTTTGGTGGCCAAGAAAATCTAGGCTTGGCCAACAGAGGCTGCTCTCATGTCAAGCCAAACATGTCTCCTACTGACAGAGAAGATATTGTGTCTTACCCAAAAGCAGCACACAGGTGGCAGGTCTGGCCTGGTAGGGATCTCAAATAGGGCCCACTGAGATGGAAGTTGGCTCAGTGAGGAGTCAGCTTGGTATAAGAGGCTTTCCCATGCTCATGCCGAGTGATCTCATGTGACAACAGTGTTTGGGCCTGAAATAATTGCTCCCAGGCCTTCTAAAGCACCTGCCTTAGTAAGTGAACATTTATTAAAGGCAGATTAACAAGAAATGGAGACTCTGGGTTCTACTATAACCATATTTATCTCAGGAGGCTTCATAGAAAAGATACATCATTAGTGGTTATAAGGCCCATGACTGAATTCCAAGTATAGTCCTGTCTTGATTCCCAGCTTCTTGCAATAACAACTTGCAGTGACTGTCCACTGAGAAGTCCATGTCTATCAGTGCCTTGAATATGTAAGCTTTCCTTTTTCTTGTGTGGACCTTTCTCTTTCTTTTCAATAATAGCCATGTTTAAATATGTATCAATTCTATTTCTTACCAAACTCCAACTTTGCTTCAAAACGCAAAAAAGTAAATAATAACTTCCTCTTCTTCTTTCTTTGGTTTGTGAGGAGGTAGCAGCAATGAGGCCACCCAAGGCAGACAGAGGATGTCATGCAGGGGCAGAAGCTATGACTGAGACAACAGCATGTGGTTAGCTCACTGGCATCGGGTAGCGGTTGGGCACTAACTAGAAGCAAATCAATAAGGCAGAGAAGAATGGAATCAATTTTTTCACTGATAAACAAAAAGCTTGAAAATATAAAGAGCATTAAGTCCATAAGGAACTCAGGTGTTGACGTGGAATAATTCATGTATAGATGCATGACCAAGATGATAGATAGATAGATAGATAGATAGATAGATAGATAGATAGATAAAAATAAAGAAGTGTGTGTGTGTGTGTGTGTGTGTGTGTGTATACAGAGAGAGAGAATTTCAGTTTTCTGATTAGTAGGAACTAGGAAGATGAATAAGCCTGTCACAGACCATTTTTAGGATAACAAAACTATTTAATTTGATAATTTAGTAGTAGATACCATACCACAACTGTCCAAACTCATAGAATGTATAAGCAAAAGGGACTGTTAGTGTAAACTACAGACCTTATGTGATCACAAGTTTGTACATGAGCACCAATCCTAGCCTTGCTTGTGAAGCTCAAGGCTGAAGAAGAGTCTGTGTAAAGGAGGACTCTCTGGATCTTCTACTCAGATTTGCTGTGAACTTAGTACTATTCTCCAAAAGAAAGTATATTTTAAAAAAAACAAGTAATAAGTAAAGAATATGTACTGGGAGAAGAAAGCAGTCTAATGTTTTTTTGAAAAATCACACAACTAGCAGAGCATAGGCTGCTCTGTGTCATATTTTAAAAGCTTTGTAGGCATAATTATGTTTAATAATTACAGCCTGGCCATGGAGCAGTGACTTTTATAATTACTGCTTTGCAGTAAAGGACGCAGACAAGGAGTGAGGCAAGCTGCTGAGAAGGCACAGAAACACAGGAACAAGTAAAGTCAGCCTCTCCCTTTTTGAAAGAAACAAAAGACAGGAGTCTCCTTAAATATTATTTGTTCCTTAGGAATATAGGCTGGGAGATGGTTCAGTTGGTAAAGTATTTGCTTTGCAAGCACGAGGATGGGAGTTCAATCCTCAGAAGCCATGTGAAACAAAAAAAGAAAAGAAAGGGGGAGGGGAAGAAAGGAAGTGGGGACAAGAAAGCCAGACATGGTGGTGTGTGCTTGTAGTAATTCCATCTCCAGGAGGTCTAGATAAATGGGTCCCAGAACTCACTGGCCAGACAGTCTCACTGTTCTCTATGGTCCAAGAACAATTTACAATAGTCAGACTTTTAGTTTTAGATGAGTCAATGTATTGAACATGGAACAAGGGAAAGTAACAGAACAACTCATGACAATTCACCAATATTATGCATATTACACTAGTCTACCTAGAGAGATCCACATCCTACTAAGATCTTCTATCAGAAAGAAAAAGGAAGAGGAGGAGGGGGTGTAGCTAAGGAAAAACAACCCTGTACACAGTGTCCATGCTTCCCCAACATAGACACAAACACACACTCCATTTGGTATGTTGCCACACTTCCCCTAATCCCAGCACTCAGGAAGCTTGAAGCAAGAACATCACAAACAAGTTCAAGGTCAGCCTGGGCTAGTGAGATATGAACCTGTCACCACAGACAACAAAACAGTAAAACAAAACAAACACACAGAATATAGCTGTATTTAGCGACCTTTAACAGAATTCTCCTAAGTGTCTTGACATTTTATATTTTGTATACTACACTATAATAGTGGTTTATAATTAAACTATACATAGAAACCAGAAATCTCAACAGAAACACACATAGGTTTTATGAATTCAGAATGCATTTTTCCCATCTATCTTCACTTTAAGCTTGTGCTTGCTTAGCTTGCATTCCCACCTAGGACTATTGCAAAAGAATGCCTATTTTATGTTAATATAAGCAATTATCCACTAATTAATTTGTATTACCAACTTATGACTAAAGGCAAACTTTATCTACCAGGTGCTTATTCAAAACTAATCAAGAAAGAAATTCAAGTCATTAGAATATTTATTATATCTCTCCTTTTCCGGCTGGAACCATGGAGGCTGTTCCAGAGAAGAAGAAGAAGATTGCCGGTGTACCAGAAACCCTTAAGAAAAGGGTTCCTGCTGTGCCAGAAACCCTTAAGAAAAAGCGAAGGAATTTCGCAGGGTTGAAGGTGAAGTACTTGAGGAAGACGTTTGTCCTGAAGACACTTCGAAAGGCAAGGCGGAAGCTCATCTATGAGAAGGCAAAGCACTATCACAAGGAGTACAGGCAGATGTACCGGACTGAGATTTGCATGGCCAGGATGGCAAGGAAAGCTGGCAACTTCTATGTGCCCGCAGAACCAAAACCCGCGTTTGTCATCAGAATCCGAGGTATCAATGGAGTAAGCCCAAAGGTCCGCAAGGTATTGCAGCTTCTTCGCCTTTGACAGATCTTCAATGGCACCTTTGTTAAGCTCAACAAGGCTTCAATTAACATGCTGAGGATTGTGGAACCTTACATTGCATGGGGTTACCGCAACCTGAAGTCAGTCAACGAGCTGGGACTACAAGCAGGGCTACGGCAGAATCAATAAGAAGCGGATTGCCTTGACAGATAATTCCTTGATTGCTCGATCTCTTGGTAAATTTGGCATCATCTGCATGGAGGTTCTAATTCATGAGATCTATACAGTTGGGAAACGTTTCAAGGAAGCAAATAACTTCCTGTGGCCTTTCAAATTATCTTCCCCACGAGGTGGAATGAAGAAAAAGACAACTCACTTTGTAGAAGGTGGAGATAGATGCTGGCAACAGGGAAGACTAGATAAACAAACAGGCTTATTAGACGGGTGAACTAAGGTGTCGCCCCTGATATTTTTGTAATCTGGTCAGTTAATAAACAGTCACAGCTTGGCAAATTTGAAGAAAAAAAAAGAATATTTATTATAAAGAACAGTTTCTTTGCATTTATCATTCTTGAATACATCCCTGTAGTTAAGAACACAAGGGGTAATACATAGCCTTATCAGAAGGTAGGGCTTAACCTTACTGGAGGACTAATAGTACTTTCTGGAATCGCAGAAGTTTCGCAGGGCACAGGGAAAGGTTGGTGGGGCTGATAAAGTCTTCCTATAGAAGAGCGGCTCCTTCGTTGGTGATGCAGAGGAAGAAGGAACAGGAGAAAGTGAATAGAATGGGAGGAGGGGCTGATTTTTATCCCCATATGGCTTTCTCATCTCCAGGAAATAAATTGCAAAGTCCATAAGATAATATTCTAGCTTTCTTGTCTGATTTCTGAGTTGCATTTCCAGACATGACTTGCTAAAGTTCCAACTTCATTAGATTATTTCACAGCTGACTCATGGTTTACCTTCCCACCTCAGAGCCATTGCACAGCTTATAGTGTCCTTGTGCAAGGTCAAATACAAACCCTAAGCTGGTTCAAACACTTTCCCAGATAGGATTTCACCAGTTGAAATTCACCCCATCTCTTTCTGTGTAACCCACGTACCATGGTTACTCATTTGTCCTAATGCACAGTTATCTAAGAATGTCCCGTGCATCCCCTGTCTCAGGGCTATAACGTGAAAGAAGTATTGCATATTATTCATCTTGGATGGGTCACATCTACTATGGTGGTTTGAATAAGAGCCACCATTAAGTCTTGGGCACTTGACATAACAGATCATGACTGTTAGGAGAGGGTTAGGAAGGTAAGCTTTTTGAAGGAATATGATTCTGGGGGTGAGCTTAGAGGTTTCAAAGAACCCCCATTTTGAGTTAGTGTTCTATGCTTCCTGCTTGTGGATGAAGATGTGAGTTCTTGTTTGTTATTTGTTTGCTCATACAGCCACTCTCTAGTGCCAAAAGGACATTAAACTCTTTCTTTTTTCCGTTGACTCAGTCAAGGTGTTTTAGCATGGCAATGGATAAGTAAAAAAGACAACCACAGCGCCTGAAATATAAATACGTTCTACAACCATAAGCTCAGAGTGAAATGGCACTTGAAGATCAGATAGAAAATGCCATAAGGTGACAAGAAATGTCGGATGGCAGAGGGCTAATCTCCAAAATACATAAAGTACTCAAGAAACTAGACATCAACAAACCAAATAATCCAATTAAAAGATGGGATACAGACTCATGCTGCGGAGAAGGTGGAGCAAGGGGAACATTCTCCATTGCTAGTGGAAGCACAAGCTTGTACAGACAATTTGGAAATCAGTATAGTGGTTTCTCAAAAATATGGGAACCAATCTACCTCAAGTTTCAGTTATAACACACTCCTGGGCATGTACCCAAAGGACGTGCCATCCTCTCATGAGGATGATTGCCCCATTAAGTTCATAGCAGCTTTATTTGTAATAGCCAGAAACTGGAAACAACCTAGATGTCCCTCAACCAAAGAAGTGTTAAACATAATGTAGTTCATTTACACAATGGAGAAGTTATTCCTCTGTTTAAAAAAAAAATAATATCATGAAATTTGCAGGCAAATGAATGGAACTAGAAAAAAAATCATCCTGAGTGAAGTAACACAGACCTAGAAAGACAAACATGGTGATGGATTCAATTACAAACATATAATAGCTGTAAAGTAAAGGATGATCATACCACAATCCACAGACCCCAAAAGTGGCTAAGTAACAAGGAGGGTTCAAAGAGAATGTATGAATCTCCCTTGGAAGGGGAAACAGAATCTTGAGGTGGATGAGGGACAGGTGGGGAGGAGAACAGGAGGGATCAGGTGGGGGCAGGGCGATGAAGGGAGAGAGTACTGGGAGAAACAACTGGAGTTGGTGGCTATTTCAGGGGTGAGGTAGAAACCTAGTGCAATGGAGACTCCACTCTTCAAGGATCACCCTACCTAAGACTCCTAGAAACGGGAGATAAGGAGCCTAACTAGCCATCTCCTGAAACCAGGCAAGACTTCCAGTGGAGAGTCTGGGACACCAACCTAGCCCAAAACCTTCAGCCTACAATTTGTCCTGCCTATGACATATGTTGTGATAGAAATTGCAGGAATGGCCAACTAATGACAGGTTTAGCTTGAAACCCATGTCGTAAAAGGGGGCCCACCCCTGACACTGTATGTACTGCCAGGAACCATAATCTGGATAGCCAAGACTCCTAGGAGAGAACTAAATATGACCAGAAAAAAACAAAAAGGAAGGAAGGAAGGAAGGAAGGAAGGAAGGGAGGGAGGGAGGGAGGGAGGAAGGGAAGGAGGGAAAAAGGGAGGGAGAGAGGAAGGGAGGGAGGAAGAAAGGGAGGGAGGGAGGGAGGGAGGGAGGAAGAAAGGGAGGGAGGGAGGGAGGGAGGGAGGGAGGAAGAAAGGGAGGGAGGGAGGGAGGGAGGGAGGGAGGGAGGGAAGGAGGGAGGAAGGAAGGAAGGAAGGAAAAAAAGAAAGTCAATAAAATGATTATTAATGATATTTTGTTATACTGGTAGACAGGAGTCTAGCTTAATCATCACCAGAGAGGCTTTGTCCAGCAAGTGGTGGGAACAGGTGCAAAGGCTCACAGCCAAACATTAAGCAGAGCCAGAGGGTTCAAGCTATCACAAGACACCCCACAGAATCAAGCAACCTGGGCCCTTCTCTTTTCTTTTTAAGGGAAACAGGAGGAGTGGATCTAAAGGAGCGGGAAGGTGTGAGGGAGCAGGGCTGCGAGAAGTGGAGGTAGGAGAAACTACAATTGGATTGTAATATATGTAAATAATAAAAAGTAAAATTAAAAGAAAAATCTACATAACTCACACTGTTAAAGCCTTCACGCACATTATTGTAAAAGAGCCCCACCTTCCCCCGAATGCCCTAGATAGAAATGGAGCGATGGATAGGCCGTGGGAACAGGAAGAATGACTCAATTACTGACCTGACACTCCACCCTGCTGGATTTCTTTCCTTCTCTGATCTCTCTGATCCGGTGTACACTTTAGAACTCAGAAACCACAGGTCTGAATTATGAGCATCTTAAGACAAAAGACAAAAACTATACCCTAAACAAGAGACTCTCATGGTTGCAAAGTAGCTCTGCACTTTGGTTCCTAAGAGCATGTCTGGAGGTGATGATCAAGCAAATCCTGGCCAGATTCAGCTAACCTGAACTATTAGCATGGACCAGTAGTTCCACCAATCTGACCTTTGTTTTGGCTATATAACACTGAGACTGCTATAAGCACTTTTGTGACCTTAAATATTTTTATATTCTATGTATGAGTGTGTTAACCTATATGGATGTCTGCATACCATGTGTATGCCTGGTTCTCATGGAGCCTGGAAAGGAGCATAAGAGCCTCTGGAACAGGAGCTACAGGTGATTATGAGCCATTGTGTGGGTGCTCTGTAAGAGCAGCAAGTGGCCCTAATCACTGAGTCATCTCTTCAGACCTCAGGACTCATTTCAGATGGTTAGATTTCTCCTCTTCCTAATGTGGTTCCTTTCTTGTATTAATCACCTTTTGGCTCTGTCTGCTTTATCTATCATCTATTTATTATCTATCTATCGTTCTATCCATCTATCTATCTATCTATCTATCTATCTATCGTTCTATCATTCTATCATTCTATCTATCTATCATCTATCCCTCTATCAGTCATCTTTCAACTAAGCAGGACTGATCTTTGAACCCAGAGCCCTGTGCCTGCTGAGAACCACAGTCCTCATTTGTCTCTTAATTGGCTTTCTGGGAAAAAAAAGTAGCTGAGCTGCAACTTCCTGGAGCTGGAGCTTTTGCTCTGTCCACATAAAATGCATGTCTCTCACTTCAAAAGGTCTGAAATAGATAATTCTACATCCAAATTTGAGTGACCCAACCATGACTGAGGGGACGTGGAGCCAGGTCACTTTAGGTTCCATGTTCCAACACAGAAGCAGTCGCATAGAGTTTTAATAGTCACAGCAAAAAGAAAGGTATAGAACCATGCATTAAAAACGTACTGGTTTTTATTAAGTTAATACAATTGAAATGTTATTAATCTGTTTATCAAGATAAGACAAGCAAGAAATGGCTCTTTAGGAGTTGAAGAGAGCCAACCTCAAATGTCTCAAAGGTTACCAGATGGCAACATTCCACACTCCACAGTTGGAGTTTTAATAGTCAACTAGCCTTTGCAGACAGCTCCTTTCCTGGGACTCTCGTGTACAGCCCTAACTCTAGTACCATTACTTCACTTAATTGTTACAGTTCAACAAAGTAGACTTTTTTTGTGTGTTCTCATTTGGTAAGAATAGAGCAACCCTCAAACATAAAAGATTAAATAAGTTTCCCAAGGTACAGAAAATAGGACATCATGGAGCCAGATTTCTAGCCTAGAAAGTCTACCTCTGGTATCTGGCACTAAAGGGTATTTTGATAAAGGGGCATTTCACACAGGAGTCAGAACCTTTAGGAAACATGAACAAATGAAATACATACTCTGTCTGGTAACACTGGATATTGCCACTAGGGGTACTGAGTGTACATACCTTAAACGTTACAATCCTAACCAACGAGGGAGATAGCTTAGGTAGTAAAATGCTTTACCCAGCACCCATGGAACAAGCCGGAGGTGCTGGTGTATGTTTGTAATCACAGTGCTGGGAAGAAGATGAAAAGTGGATCGCTAAGGCTTGCTGGCCAGGCAGCCTAGTCTAATTGACAAGTCCAAGGTCCCAGTGAGAGACTGTTTCAACAACAAAGGCAGATGGCTCCTGGGGAATGAAACCTGGTGCTGATCTCTAACCTACACACAAAGCACACACACACATCCATAGTTCTTGACAATGTTAGAAAGCGGCTTTTTGTGAACCATAATGTAGAAAGCCGGGAGAATAGAACATTCAGTAAAGAAATGATGCATCAGAGTAACCACAGAGGAAGCACAATAAATTAATCAAAAGCATCCTGCCACCCCCTTGAGGGGTGCTTGCTAGGAAGCCACATGGAGCTTTCTTTGTCTGTCAGCTGGCCCTGAAGCAGCCCTTATTTCTTCTGCTTAGTAATAACTCAAAGCAGGCTGCCTATAGGAATGATTTTTAAAAGACTAATTTTTATAACTCTTATGCTAGGCAAAGGTTTCAGTTCTTTCTTATTCCAATCAAAGCTCAAGGAAATGTTTATGAACTACTGAGGTTGACGGTTCAGTTTTTAATGTTTAAGCAGCATTGGAATAACACCCAAGTGTTGATGTCATGAGGCTCTCTGTGGTTATAGCAGGAACATGCTGTTAAGTCCAGGGGAAATGTGTAGATCAGCTCAAATTTCCAAAACACCTTAAAATTTACCAAGTGTAGCAGTATAGCAGACGCATGAACTTGAGGATGGAAAGACCTTGGAAGCTACTATTACAAGCATTTTACAAAGAAGTAAAACACACACACACACACAAACATGTACACGTGCATGCACACGCATACTCACATGTGCACACACACACTGCTCCTAGTGGTTAGACTGTTTCCAGGGGTACCATTCATGTTGGAGTCTGAGTAAATATTCCCACTTAGTCATTCTCTTTCTTATTTATAGCCTCTTCTATCAAGTGGCCTCAAAGCGCCCCTATTTCCTAGCTACCAGATCTCTTGCCTCTCGTACAAATTACAAATATGAGAACCAGAACCAAATTTAGAGCTGGACTTTAAGATATAACCTTCTTGCATTTAACAGATATATATATATATATATATATATATCAGATTAAGGTCTAAGACTAAGATTCTGGAATTTCAAGCAGTTGCTGGCAATAACAGCAAATATGGAGGATATCCAAGCATCTCATTCTTTATAATAAATTCCATAAGTACGAACACCTAATCCTCTTACGTTAATCCAGGCCTCTCCCTTATTTTTTCATAAACCTTCTCAGTCCTTAGTCCCTCTTGCTGTTTGCAAACTGTAAATGTGCTAACACACATGAAGATGGGTGGGGGAACCAGAAAGTCCTGGGCTTAAACTCATTTTTTTCTTTTCCTTCTGTAGCCTAAGCTGGTCTCAAGTGCTGAGATTTCAGGCAGACACCACTATACTCAGTCCACTGTCATTTCTTATCAGTCATTCCAGCCTCAGTTTCTCCATCCTTGGGCACTGTTCTGGTTGTTTATGCATTCCTTTGTTTTATACAGAAGAACCTTCAACTGCAAACCCAGAATGACAGCAATACCATTTCCTAGGGTGTGACATGGTTTCTCACATCAATATTCGCCTTGATCCCCGTGGCATCCCATCTAGACAACTGGTGTTTTGAACTGTGTATAAAGTTTTGCAGAATCCCATCTCTACAAAAAATGGCCCCACAACTTGTTTCTTGTTTACAAAAGCTGGCATTCACTGGGCCCCAGGCTTTCATTACTGGCTCCCACCAAGATGACAGGCCTCCAGACGTTGTTTCTCCTCTCTCAAATTGCATAACACCTCTGATGCTTCCCTTTCAATCAGCCCTAATAGGCACTAATTGCAAACATTATCGATGTGAATGGTGCCACTTCCTGATAAATGAGTTCCTGCACAGGGTGTCCTGCCACAACACACAGATGAGCCCAGAGAAAGCTGCCTCTTCCCACAAATCACTCCTGGCACCCAGGATGTGGCTGGTGGCACTTGACAGCCAGTCTCCTTGTTTCAGGCCACTTTGCTTTGCCAGTGACGGACTGTCATCCAGACCACATTCTAATGTTACTCTATGATTTGCTTTTGCAAAGAAGCCCACTCTAAAACAGTCCTGTTGGTTCATTTCCAAGCCACTGGCAGAGCTGTGCAGAACAGAGGGCATTTTGGTGGCTTCACATGGGATGAAAACTGGGCAAAGGGAAAGGCTGTGTTTTGGCTATAGTTTGAGACTGAATGTTTACATGGTTAAAATAAGGTGGGGGGGGGATACACACTCATGGCCTTGTAATGATAATTTTTTTCAAAGAGTTGAGTAAATTCTTTGATTAAAATGTACTCCAAAAATTAACCACATCTTTACTGTAGAATGTATTCTATAACTGTCCCAAGCTTGAGCTTCGGCGATTAGCCTCTCAAGTTCTCTGACACGTTAATGTGTTGCAGATGATTTTAAATAACTAGAAAGGCCAGGAGTGGGGCGTTCGAGCCAAAGACAATAAGTTCAGCCATCACTGAAGGGTGGGCGGAGGGAAAGTAATGCCTTTGATCAAACTCGCTTTACAGAACACGCAGGGAGAAAAGTAACAACCGGGAAGGAAAACATCTTTTTTTTTTTTCTGGTTGAGTTTGGAAGTCACTGCTCAGAAAGTCTCTTTCCTACAGACCAGGAGAAGATGTTTGTATCAAGGTTAGGCGCTAGGAGAGCCATTTGCCTCTTCCCAGACAGGTTGACTTGGTATGTTCACTGCAAGTCAGCTCTTCCCTTATCTCAGAGCTTGTGTTACTCTCAACCTTGAATCTGAGCTGTGCTCTGCAACACCAGGATAACTACCTGATAAGGGTCACTTGGGTTTTCTCCCCACACCCTGACACATCGCCACTGTCTCACATTCCTCGGCCCCATACAATGATCTTCCAGGGAGTTATTCCTCAGGCCCCGCTCATCCATGAAGTGCATTACTGTGCCTTCTTGATCATCGTGTCTCTAACAATTCACATGGGGCTTGTTGGATTTTAGGCACTGAATATGTGCTGGTTGAATTGGTTATTATTATTTGAAATAAGCCCAGGTGCTCTGATGAGCATAAGTGAATAGCAACATGCTGTTGCCTTTATGAATGTGACATCAAGGGCGTTTCCCCACCTCCTTCATCAAGCCCACTGTGTCTCGGAACCTAGTTGGAGGTGATTTCAAATAAATCACAAAATTGAAAGACAAAATTAAGTAACTAGGTGTACTGTAATCCCAGCACTTGGGGGGGGGGGGGCTAAAAGAGGACAATCCAGGGTTTAAAATCTACCTGAGCTAGTAAGAGCCCCCACCCTACAGAAACAAAATAAAGAAATGAAAATCTCAAGAATAAAAGAAGAGGCCCATGCTCCATCTTGCTCTATTTTCAAACCAACCTACAACACTGAAAAGTCAGTTATCCTCTTGTGAAGCACATGGCTCTGTCTAGCTAAGCCTACTCTTGCTGTCTGTCATTTTCTAAAGGACTAGGAGCTTATAACTGTCCGGTAACTTTGGTATTACCAAAGGCTTGTAGACCATAAGAAAAATTAGTAAGTATGATGCGTACTATATGAAAAACAAGCAGGCTGGGACTGTAACTCAGCTGATAGCCTACTTTCTCGAACATCCAGCAGGCCCTCAGTCTGGTCCTTAGCATTTCATACATTCAGCCAGGTAATGCTAGCCTGTAAATCCCAATGCAGAGGCAGAAAGATGAGGGTTAAAGGTCAACCTGAGCTACACAGCCATGGGCCATGGACTCCCTGAGAACCTATTTTGATGAAAGAAAAGTAAAATAAACAAGCATGAAAGACACTAGCATGTAGAGATCTCAATGTAAGTAAGCTGTTTGCCAGGATGGGTTAGACAATGATTAGAAAATGCAGGCAGCATCTATTCCCATGGGTACAGAGTACATCACAACCCTCCCAGCTGTTTAGCCAAATCACAGTAGATGAAGGGATGAGTGCTTGTGTCACTGGGTGGGGGGTGGGACGGGACATAGAACATCCCTAAAAAATAGACCAGTGGTATTCTCTCCATATATAGAACGAACTTAGAATACTGTGATGACTGATGTTCGTTGTCAATGTGATTGAATTTGTAATCACTCAGGAGACCCACCATTGGCTTGTATTGGAGGGTGTTTTGGGAGAGGATTAACTAAAGATCCACACTGAAAGAAGGCAGTAAATGCTGTGACAGGCTAGGGTCTAAGACTGAATAAAACCAGGAAGGAAAAGTAAAACCAGCTCAGCGTTGGCATGCTCCTCTCTTAGTTTCATGGTCTGTGGAGATGTCGCATATTTCCCACCACAACTAATTCTGTCGTGCCTTCCCCGCCATTATGGATGCGGTTCCTTTACATTATAAGTCAAAGTAAACACCACTCCTGCCCTAAAGTGCTTTGTATCAGGTATTTTTTCTCAACAAGAAAAGTAACAAGTACAAAGCTGGACGGCTGCTATGCCATTGTCCCATTGTGACTCTCACTGGTTAGGATGGAGTGTTACCATAACAACAGCGGATAAACTTAAAGAGTGCTTGTTAGAGCACAAGGTTATCTCTTCTCACAGCTTCCGTCTGAGAAGCTCACTATTTTCTGAATTAGGGTTTAGCCAGCATGATTAGACAGAAACTTACCAGAAAGTAAAAACATTTCCACTCACAGTCCACTGGACAGTTCTAGTCATGTGGTGGATCTAACTCTAAGTAGGATAGAAAAGGAGGATGGTGCATGTATACTGAGAAGTCCTCAGTCTATTTTCATATTTACTGATGTATTTTGGTACCTGCCAGTGTATTATCAAGAAATTCCGCTTTCTAACACATGGTCTTAGACAGAAAGGAATTGTTTCCTTTACAACAAATGGCTTTAGCCCAGAAGCTTTTAAAATGAATTCTCAGGAATTGCATCAGTATTCTTTGGCATTATATTCAAAACACAAGATACTGTTGTACTTAACTTACTTTTATAAAAATCACCACAGAACTTGATAGTTTGAACTAGTAACTATTTATCACCAGACAGTTTCTGTGGTCCCTGGATGTAGAGGGCTGTGTTGGGAAACTGGCTCAGATCTACCATGAGGCTGCAGTCACTGTCTGTGGAGGGGATGAAGGCACCTTGCTAAGGCCATTCCTGAGCTTAGGGAAGGGTTCCACTTTTCTCAAGTTGTTGGGCTGTGTGCAGAGCTCCTCCCTAGCTGCAGTAACTCAATATGGTTTTGAGCCACAATAATTTCTCTTTTGTTTGTTTGGTTTTTGTCTTAGAGTTGCTATTGCTATGATGAAACACTATGACCAAAAGCATGTTGGGGAGGAAAGGGTTTATTTCACCCGCAGTTCCAAATAACAGTTCATCATCAAAAGAGATGAGGGCCGGATCCTGGAGGCAGGAGCTGATACATGGAAGGGTGCTGCTTAATGACTTGCTCAATATGGATTGCTCTGCCTGCTTTTCTTCTTTGTCTTTTTTAATTGGTTATTTTATTTACTTACATTTCAAATGTTATCTTCCCGGTTTCCCCCTCAGCAACCCTCCTATCCCATCCCCTTCCTCCCTGCTTCTATGAGGGTGCTCCCCCACCCACCCACCCACTCCTGCCTCACCACCCTAGCATTCCCCTATGCTGGGGCATTGAGCCTTCACAGGACCAAGGGCTTTCCCTCCCATTGATGCCAGGTAAAGCAATCCTCTGCTTCATATGCAACTGGAGCCATAGGTCCCTTCATGTGTACTCTTTGGTGGGTGGTATAGTCCTTGGGAGCTCTAGGGGGTCTGGTTTGTTGGTATTATTGTTCTTCCTATGGGGTTGCAAACCCCTTCAGCTCCTTCAGTCCTTCCCCTAACTCCTCCATTAGGGTCCCCATGCTTAGTCCAATAGTTGGCTGCAAACATCCACATCTGTATTGGTCAGGCTCTGGCGGAGGCTCTCAGGAGGCAGCTATATCAGGCTCCTGTCAGCAAGCACTTCTTGGCATCATCAATAGTGTCTGGGTTTGGTGGCTGCATATAGGATGGATCTCTAGATGGGGCAGTCTCTGGGTGGCCTTTCCTTCAGTCTCTGCTCCACTCTTTGTTCCTGTATTTCATTTAGACAGGAGCAATTCTGGATTAATATTTTTGAGATGGGTGGGTGGCTCCATCCCTCAACCGAGGTCCATGCCTAACCTCTGGATGTGGTCTCTACAGGTTCTCTCTCCCCTTTGTTGGATAGTTCAGCTAATGTCAAACCCAGGACCATAAGCCCATGGATGACACCACCCAATATGGGATGGGCCCTCCCCTATCAATAACTAATTAAGGAAACACCCTACAGGCCTGTCTACAACAGGATCTTATAAAAGCATTTTCCTAATTGAAGCTCCCTTCTTTTAGATGACTTTAATTTGGGTCATATTGATATAAAACTAGCCAGCACAGTTTTGTTTGTGTTTGTTGTTGTTGATGATGATGACGATGATGTTTGTTTGTTTGTGACAGGGTCTCAGTTGATAGTTCTGGCTGGTATTGAACTCATTATGCAGACAAGGTGGCCTGGAACTTAGAGATCTATCAGCTTCTGTCTCTGAAGTATCCGGATTAAAGGTATATGACCTCCACATCTGGCTCACGATACTGTGACTCACTTTGATCACAAGCACCTCTCCATTGGGCAACCCATATAAGGGTAGCTGGCTTTTCTCAGCATAGGTGTGCACCATGTCAATATAGAGCAACCAACAAAGAAAGCCACTAGTCATTGATAAACTAACACCAGAAGTGGCTGACATGGTTGTCTCATATCATAATCATTAGATGTGAACTGCCAGATCCAGGTCATGAGTCATTCAAGGAGTAGACATTTTACAGGTGTGACTCATCAAGAGTCCCCCCCCCCCACACACACCCCACATCTCCCCCCTCCCCAACTGCTTTCTACAAGTTTTCTATGCCATCTTGCTTGGAGCTGCTTTTTTCTTCTCTCTCTATCTCTTTGTTTGTTTGTTTGTTGCTTTTTCATTGTTTCAAGTATATGTCAGGAAAGCATTGGATCTGTTTTCAGATTGTGGTATTGAACTTTATGCATCACAGAATAGTAAATAATCAAAAAATGAAACCTACATTAGGTTCCTGTTCTGCAGTCATTAGAAAAGTAAAAAGTATAGCCTTTCTTTAGACAGCTACCACTGTGTTATATATACTCTTGTCCAGGACTTGCAGGGCTTGAGGTTATTGGAGGTTTTTAAATTAATTTTTAAACTTATTATCTGACAATTTCACATATATCTTCATTTATCCATTCCCCATGTTTTTCACCTGTTTTATTAATTCTATTTAATACTGTGCTGTCAATTAAAATAGCTTGAGGGGTAACCAAAATAATTTAGTAACAAATTAGAGGACAGCCATGATTATTTATTTATCATAATATTTCAATTTGTGTAGAACTTTGTTGTCTGGTTTAGGAGCTGGATTATACTGAATACCAACCAACCTCACTGATTAAATGGGCTAAAACTTCCAAGATCCACTTCCTGTTTCTCAACAGGTAAAGTAGATGGAGACAGAAAGACGAGGGAGGGCTCATCACTGTGGAACACTGATTATTGGTCTCACCAGGAAGCTTAGGCTGACTGAGAACATTATTTCAAATGTCACAATGCTCAAGGACAAAGTCCCACACGATCTTACCATGGCAATCAGAGGCCTGTCCCAGAAGTGACACAGTTCCTTAATACTCTTATGTCATTGACTAGAGCTACTTAGTAAGTTTTCAACAGTTGGACAAGAAGTACAATTGATTGATCTGCCTAGAGTAGGGATAGCTGCAGACGTTAGCAAACAACACCAAAGACAAACTCTGCTTCACTATCATGTCACTAGGACAAAATATTTGCTCTTCATTTACAACTTGAAAGTTATTAATGTAGTCAAATTGTGGTTTATGAGGATAACAACTAATAGTCTTTCTTAAACACATTTTATGTTCCTAGAATTTACAACCAAACTGCTTGGACCAAGACTCTAGGTGTGGAAATGGCTGAATCTGGGGCACAAACTCAGCATCTTCACAGTGTTTGTGGAGTGTGACAGAGAGGACCTGGGGTTTATATATATATAGTGTGTGTGTGTGTGTGTGTGTGTGTGTGTGTGTGTGTGTGTGTGTGTGTGTTTCTTCTGTTAGAGACTGAATAGAGGGCCTCAGGAGTTCTTGTAAGCATAACATCATTGAGCTATATCCTCAGGCTTCTTTTATGTCTCCTAATATTTAAATTAAAAAATCAGTGCCTGCCAGGAATGGTAGCCTATCTTTATAATCTCAATACTGGAAAGCCGAGGCAGGAGAATCCAGAATTTGATACCAACTTGAACTACATGAGTTCAAGGTCATCCCAGGTTATATATGAATATCTTGTCTCATTTTTAAAAGTCATTTATTTGACATCTTCTCCAGCACTATGTCTGTTTGGATGCTTCTGTGCTTCCCACCATGATGATAATGGACTAAACTTCTGAAACTTTCAGCCAGCCCCAATTAAATGTCCTCCTTTAAGAAATTTGCCTTGGTCATGGTGTCTCTTTACAGCAATGAAACCGTAACTAAGACACCTCCTAATCCTTCCCAAGTCGTCCCACCAACTGTAGCTCAAGTATCCACACATATGAGCCTAAGGAGGCTGCTTTCATTCAAACTACCCTAGTCATGTTTGTAACTTTTCTTTTCTTCTTTTTTTTTTTTTTTACAATAGAGTTGTATTTTCTGGTCTCAATATTTACTCTAATTCTCTCCCTAGCTTAATCAAATATTTAAAAACTATTCAGATTGCACTATTTTCTTGTTTGCCATTTTCTCTGACTTTTCCCACTATCTCCCAAAACCCTTTGGATAAAACCTAAGGTCCTGATGATACCTAGAATCTGTTTCTATTTCCAGCCACTTATTAGTCTATCTACAGACCTTGAATTGGGCACTGTGAAAGCATAACCTCACAACCATTGCCTTTACAACCTTTGGCCATGTGGGTCCTCTGTGTTCTCTCTGTTGATATGACTGTATTTCACTCACACTATGTTATAAAATTATTATTTAGTGAAGATATGTGTGTATGTTCATATGTGTAGGAGAGGTGTGTGTGTGTGTGTGTGTGTGTGTGTATGTGTGTGTAGGCCAGAGGTCAACCCTCCTGGATCAATGAATTGTCATTTATTCCCAGAAGCTGTCCCTTATTTTTTGGATATGAGATCTCTCACTGTAATCTGGAGCTCACTAATCAGGCTAGGCTGCCTGCTTGGGCAGCAAACCCCAAGATTCTTCCTGTGTCTGCTTCCCTAGTCCCTGGATTATAATTGTATGCCATTGTCCCTGACTTTTTTATTCATATCTCTTAAAATTTTAAATGTCCCCTCCCTTGGCAGCCTTTCACTGCTTACTTTCTGCTTTATATCTTATGCTAGAGGACATGTCACTGGCTTTATACAGTTTAATTATCTATTCTTCCTGCTATAGTGGCAGCTTCCTAACAACATAAACTTTGTTGTAGCCCCTGATATCTGCCAGTCCCTAGAATATCAGGTAGCACATTACAGGAATCAAACTGACACAAATATTCACTGTTAGGACTAATATTATCAGAGAGCTCAACAGCATCAAGAATCTCCTGGGAGATAGGCCACTGATGGAAGATGACCATTAATTGGGGTGAGAGGGCTTCCCCATGGTGGATGGCACCATTCCTAGGGCTTGAAACCTGGACTGTTAAAGGAAAAAGGGCATTGAGTTCAAGCATTTGTAGTTACTTCTTGACTGTGGCTTTAAAGTGAACAGCCATCTTACATCCTTGCTACTGTGGCTTTCCCACTAGGGCTGACTTGACCTATGAACTATGAGCCTGGATAAAACCTTTCTCTGTTACATTACTTTAGTCATGGTACTTTATCACAGTGACAGGATAAAAACCTAAGAAGCTCATTCAGCAAAATAAGTTTAGAGAAACTCAAATTCAAAACGAGATTCTAGAAGGGCAAGATTGTCCCCTCCAGCACTATAAACCTCTAGACTTGACAAAGAGCCTTGTTGCATAATGGTCTTTTAAATAAGTCTCTGCTGTTGAAATTCATGAATGAATGCCAAAATTCAAAAGAGGCAGTGCTATGGATTCTTACAATGTACAGTAAAATATTTCCTCAGCTAATACTATATATATATTTAAGAAGAGAGAGAAACCTCCCACACACCTCAAAAGAGATGACCTATGAATTTGCAGAGAAGTCTTCTAAAATCTTTGAAAGGCATAAAGGGCAATTTGAAATTGCTTTTCTCTGGCCTAACCTATAAGTGAGTGGCACTGAAAAGACTTCTTAGAGAGACTAGTCTAATCCTGCAATCTAAGAGCCATGTGCCAAACTCCTTTGCAGAAATGAATTTAAAATCCCTGTAATATCACAGCCTGAGCCTGAAGAAGGCAAAGACCTAGTGCATCTGCCGGCTTTCTTCCTTCTGTTAGCACAGGAAATGCTGTCAATAATAATAGCATCATTTCCTTTGGCACTAGATGCTCCTTGAAGGATCTTCTAGAAGCCATGGCCACAAGAACTCTAGATATTCATATGCTATTATCCCTTCTATGTTAACAACAACAGCAACAACAACAACAACAACAAACTGCTATAGACCTACATACCAAGGAAGCACAAACCATGTTTTTCTCTGTTGCATAAAACAAAAATCACTGAATGTAAACTTCAATATGACAAATCTAAAACCCCCACATTAGATTTTGTTTTGTTTTATTTCTCTCTGGGTTTTGTTGTTTGTTTTCTTTTGAGGTAGTTTCTTACAGGTGAGGCTGACCTCAAACTCACTATGTATGTATCTCAGGATAGGCAGGAACACCTGATCTTTGTGCCTTTACCCCACAAGTGCTGAAATCACAGGCACATGCCACAAAGCCCAATCTAGAAATTAGTCTTCATTATTTCATCCTCTACTAGTATATACCGATCTTCATTTTGGAATATGTTAGTTCTGAACATTTTGTGTGAGAACAAAAGGATCCCTCTCAAATGAAACATCACACATCAACTCCTGGGTATATTTCCTTAGATGTTTAAGATCAAAGTGATGAATGTGACTTATATTCAAATAATTCAAATTCATAAGAATCTACAGAGTCACTCTGATATGGGACAAAGTATTCCCAAGTTAGAATAGGCTATTGGGAGGTAGAAGAAAGCTAATAAATGCCCAATAGTACTTGTAATGTGAGAGGCCACCTAAGGTACCATACACACATAAATAACTGGTGTTTACTTAAGGAACATGATATGAATGCCATCTTTCAGATATAATTTAAAAATTCTAATAATAAAGTGGGCTCTGTTC
This sequence comes from Arvicanthis niloticus, assembly GCF_011762505.2. Taxonomy (NCBI): domain Eukaryota; kingdom Metazoa; phylum Chordata; class Mammalia; order Rodentia; family Muridae; genus Arvicanthis; species Arvicanthis niloticus. The sequence continues at coordinate 66,296,270 of NC_047665.1, read as the reverse complement.
TAAAACTTATTTTTAAAGTTGGGTAAAAAGAAAATGTCAGTAAGCACGTTTGTGACAATGAAGCTGTCTTGGTTCCTGTTCTGTAGCTGTGACAAAATACCATGATCAAGGCAACTTAGTTGGATTTACAGTTTCAGGGAATTAGAGCTCCTGACTTTGGATAAAGAAATGGTAGTAGAAATAGTTGAGAGGTCATATTTTGATCCACAAGTAGGAGACTGAGAATCTCCAGAGTCTTTTGAAACCTCAAGGCCTGCCCACAAGTCACCTGTTTCCTCTAGCAAGGTCACACTTCCTCATTTCCCCCCAAACAGTTCTACCAAGTCTTAAAACACGTGCGTCTGTAGCAGGGACACTCCCATTCAACCATCACAGAAGCAAATGCCGTAGCATAATTCATTGGGAAAGAGAATCTTTATCCAGGTCTGGTGGTACTTGCCTTTAATCCAAGCAAGCAGGAGGCAGAGGCAAGCAGATCCTTATGAGTTTGAGGCCAGCCTGATCTACAAAAAGGACAGTTAGGACTGTTAAACAGAGAAACCCTGTCTCAAAAAAAAAAAAAAAAAAAAAAAAAAAAAAACCACAATGAGAGAGAGACAGAGAGAGAGACAGAGAGAGACAGAGAGACAGAGAGACAGACTGACGGCACAAGCAATTTTCATTTAGTAGCAACATTAGATGTCAGTGAAAATTACCACCTATCTGTTAAAGCCAGTTCAACAGTATCTGTGTTTTTTGCCAGATAAATGATTAGTAACTGAATCATGATAATGCATGTTAAGCATGCCTAATCTCAAATTCAAGTTTATGTGTGCTGACATGGTATAAGAAATAGAAAATTCTCTATGTGATTCTATACTTCAAAATTAAAGTTCATTAAAAATATAGTACCAAATTCTAAGCCACATGTACATGAAATATAAATGAATTTTCTGATTAGTGGTAGATTCCATTCTCTACATAGCTCAAGATCTACATACATATATGATGAAGCCAGACTGACCTAAGACTTTTCTTAGAGTCTCTGATGAAAGACAAAGAGAACTTAAATTCCATATCTTTGTTCAGGAGAGAAGTTGGCAAGGCTGGTCTGACACTGGACACAAGTGCCTTGCAAGAGTCAAGGCTGCAGTTTCTAAGGACCTGACTCTTGGCCCTGGGCTGTGGTCATTAATCCTAAGACAACTGTGTCTGAGGTATCCTCTGTTTTCCTTGCCAATCCTGTGTGATTTAGCTTTCTGCTGACCTTGGCTATTCTCCTCCCCACCCAGCAAATAATATACAAGGTACTCTTTCTTAATAAACTTTTTGGGGTCATTAAACATAGCTTATGCAAGACCTCCTGACTCCAGCTTTTATCTTCTTTATTTTCTGTCTTTTCTCTCTTTCTCATCCCTACGTACCTTCTCATCAGGACCCTGTCACTGAAGAACAAACTGCTGGTCCAGGTCTGCCTCTCTCTGCCTCTGTCTCTCTATCTCTGTTTCTCTGTCTCTCTCTGTGTATTTCTGTCTCTGTCTCTTTCTGTCTCTGTCTCTGTCTCTGTCTCTGCCTGTCTCTCTCTCCCTTTCTCTCTCTCTCTGGAATGGTAATCTCACACACACATGCAAACATTTCCAAATTCAAACGCTAACATCAAACATTCGTGTCTAAGCATTTCAGAAACAGAATACTGAACTTATATAAGAACTCTACACCATCAAAAATAACATCAAAATTGGGTTTCATTAAAATAATTCATTATTTAGATCTCGCAGGGATCCACTAAGGCCTTTCTTTATGAGGATATGTGAGTGGAAAAGTTCTATCCTTACAAAAGAAAACATTTAAAGCATGTTAGTTACCAAACAACTAAAACCTGTAAAAATAGGAAATCTTGCATGAACCAGCCAAAAGATGTCAACAGTACAAAATGAAGTCCTATTCTGCCATCTAGAGGACACATACTAACAGTAGAAAATGATTACCTCTTAACCCCTGAAATCTAACAAGAGATATTATTTTTTAAAAGAAAAGAAAGAAGCAAAAAGTTGGCTCAGCAGATAAAGGCACTTGGTGACCTCAGTTTGATCTCCTAGTCCCACATGGTGGAAGGAGAGAACCAGCTCGCCCAAGTTGTCCTCTGACTTCCACAAATGCCCTGTGGTTCGCATAAACACACACACACACACACACACACACACACACATTCAGGTGCATGCACATTCTTTGTGAGGATGATCTCTGTGTATCAAATTTCATTACAAATAATTTTTTCAAAAAGGCATTTTTAAACGTCCCTGAATTATCTATAAAGCCAGTACCATGGAGACTGAGACAAGAGGATCATAATTTAAAGTCAAGCCTGGGAATATAGGAAACTCCAAGCTAACCTGGGCTACACCATGAGATCCTGTCTCAAAAATGCAAAACAAAACAAACAGAAAAAGCAAATGGGGATTATACACCTAAAACTGGGTTTCCAGGCACCTCCACTTGTTGTGGACATCTTTGGACACCTGCAAAGGCAGGAAGGTGTTCCTCCCCACTTCCACTTCTTAACACTGGTCAGACATGATCTTGGTTGTGTTTGCAATTCGATAATCATCATTGTTACAGACACTTAATTTTTACCTCCTTGGTCTGAATCGTCAGCCTTCCAAATACTGCAGTAAATGGGGGTTGGGAAGATGGCTCAGTTGGTTAAGTGCTAGCCTGAAACAAGCACTTAAGATCAGCTCCCAGAACTCAGGGGCAGAAGCCCTGTAACGTCAGTGCTGGGATGTAGAAACAAGGCAGCTCTCAGGAGCTTCCTGGCTCGCTCAGTGAGACATCTATCTCAAAAGAGAATGTGGAAAGACACTGAGGAAGATATCTAGCATTGACTTCTGGCCTCTATTTGCATATACACGTGTGCACATACATGTGCACACACAAAGACAAACTCAAAGAATGCTCCAGAATACGGTTTCATTGGTTCTACCAAACGACCTGTTCTAGAGCCCTTCGCTCCATCTTGCTTTGAGAACGTATGTCCTTCAGCAGCAGCCTGTGTTGTTCTTTGGATGTCATATGGCATTTCAACTCCTCACACGCTCTTCGCTAGCGGTCAAGGGGAAAGCAGATGAGAAAAAGAACAAGAATAAGGCCAGCAAGAAAATCTATACCCGTCGATGTATTCTGTGATGTTTTACTAAGTCTCGCCCTTTTCATGTTCATACTGAGAAGGAAGAAGAGAAAGAGGAGGTAGAAAGGGAACAGAAGATTGAGGAAGAATGGGGCAGGAATGAGAGAATCAGGAATTAAACCTCTGGAACCTCTGATTGCTGATGACCTACTTAACATCTTTGTAATTTACACTTCTTTGGGATGCACCCACCAACGAGCATATGTGGAGATTAGAGGATAAAATAAGGGAACCCGTTTTCTTTTTCCACCATGTGAGTTTCAGGGACTGAGTTCAGGTGGTCAGGTGTGGCAGTAAGAACTTTTACATGCTGAGCCCGCTCAAGGGCCCTAGGTCATAGGGTCCTCATGACCTACAGTATCATTTTATCTTAAACTGTTTTTGCAGTTCTTTACATGGAAAATTTAAAACACTACTGTTAAGATTGTCTACTTTTTCTTGGCTAATTTCAAATAGTATTATAAACTACAATGAACACATGAACAGAATATTTGTATCACACTGTATATTGCACACATGCATGTAAGCCACACAGCTGCCTTAACCTCACTGGGATGTCTGTGAAATCTCTGTTATCTCTGCAGCAATCACCGTTCCTCCTTTTGCTGTCAGCTTTGGGCTCAGGGTGTCTTCTGGAGCCTTTCGTTCTTCGATGACGATCATGCTGTGCATTGTACTGTTGGGAGCCAGACATGCTTATACTGGTAGACAAACCTTTGGTGTGAAATTCGATGTCCTGGCTAAGGGGTAGGCCATGCTCACTGATGCAGCATCATCATAGGCTAAGTCCCTGAATGTCCTTCTTTTGGATTCTGTTGTCTTTTTTTTTTTTTTTTAAAAAAAAAAAAAAAATATGTTTTCCAGCAGTCAACATCTGTCCCTGGAAAATGGTGATTTCTTCACTCCCCATGTCTCTTGTCTCCAGTTACAGGGAAATAAAACAGAGAAGCCCAGTTTGTGCTGTGACCTCTGTTCTCTGAGAGCTATACAATGGGTGATTATTTTTCAATATGTTGCCTATCATCTTTTGTAAGGATAACTTCTAAGCTCTTTGCTAGACAACAACCAGTACTCCCCTTCAAGAGTGTTTTTCAACAAAGAAATCTTATTTCAAAGACTTGCTTCAGGTCCTGTGTTGGTACCAAGCTGACAGGATGAGAGGCAGAGCTAAAGGTTTTGTTCCATTTGGTTTTAGGTCAGAATGCTAATGGTTTTGACCAATAGCATTTATGAAACTACTGAAACAAGAAAAAGAATATAGGTTATGCTTATTTATTTATTTATTTATTTATTATGATTGGATTCACTACGTAGCTCAGGATGGCCTAAAAAATTGAATCCTCCTGAGTCTATTTCCAGGAGTTTCAGGGGGCACCACAACTGCTGAATTTTCGATTTATTTTCTAAGGTTAAAAAGACATATAACTGGAGTGCACTGCAAAGCCTCGTGGTAAATTAGGCTCCATAACCACTTCCTTGCATGAAATTATAGAGTGCTAGGCCTACTGCACATTTCTTTAGACCTCTACTCTGGACTCATCAAGAGGGACTTATAATAATGAACTGAGAAGCCAGGCTCCATCTTTGGAAATCCAGGAAAAGAAAGGAAGGACATGTAACAAGGATTTTGAGCCGAGATTTTAGGTGATTCTAGTGCTGGTCTTCTGCTTGACCAGTTCATAAAGACACAACAAAGAAATAACGGATCTGCCATCAGACTGCCTGAAGCAGAGACTTTCTAGGTTAGCCATTCTGCAGTATTAAGTCGGTTGCTAATATATGAAAACTTGGGTGTGCAGATGACAGTACCTCATCCTAGCAATAAGTAGCAGTCATTTCAACCCAGTAACTTCTGTACACTGGACATTCTTTCAAGCATCTTTCTTGTTTTAACTCATTAGTATTTTCAATAGCCCAGATGAGGGTTTTGGAGAAGCAAAGACACAAAAGTATAACCTGCCCAGAGTTTTACAACTCAAATCAGTGAACATAATTTATTTAGTGCTTTGACAGCTTTATAATCTTCCTGGGTCCCACTCCATGCAAACAACTGCTAAACTTACAAATTCATTTTATTATCATTTCAATTTTGCAGTTAGAGGATTTTATATTCATCTTAGAAGCAACTGGTAAAAGACTATGAATATGTCTAGGATAGAATTACACTTTTTCTAAAGCTGCCCTTGAATCTTCCACTGAAATACTATCCTCGATAAGAGTGGAGCTGCACCACTATGTTATAGCATCCATGTTTCATCCCAGTGAGTACAAGACAAGTACCAATAGCAGACCTAGCATGATACACAATGTACTACAGTAGTTGTTTTTATTATTCTAGAACAGAGAGGAGGTAAGTTCAATTGAGAAAATAATTCCATTAAAATCAGGCTATAGGCAGGCCTATAAAGCATTTTCTTAATTAGTGATGGATGGGAAAGTTCCCAGTCCATTATGGGTGGTGCCTTCCCTGAGCTGGTGGTCCTGGGTTCTATAATGAAGCAAGGTGAGCAAGTCATGGGGAGCAAGCAAGTAAGCAGCACTCCTCCATGTCCTGTGCATCAGCTCCTGCCTCCAGGTTCCTGACATTTGAATTCCCATCCTGATTTCTTTCAAGGATGAACAGTGCTGTGGAAGTATAAGGCAAATACATTTCCTCCCCAACTTGTTTTTTGGTTGTTATGTTCATCCCAGCAATAGAAACCCCCAAACAACATCATTTTCCATTTGTTTTCAGCTTCTACCAACCAATCCCAACTCCAAAATAATACACATAGGTATACTCGTGCTAATGCTCACCACTCTCTTCTGACATTTAGCTATAAGGTGGTCTCCTATCCAACTCTGAGCCAATCATAGTGCTTCTCCAGCATGCTAGCTGGAAAACAACTCAGCTCCGTGACTTGGATGGTGAACCTGGAGCTGCTGACAATGAGATCTTTGCTGTAGGGAGGAGGAAATGTCAGCTACAGAGTGTGCTTGAATTGCTGTCATTTGCAGTGAACAACATGAACACTTGGCATGGAAACAGACGTTTTTAGAATAAGGAAAAGTCATCTCTTACTGTCCCATAGCATTTGGAGAAAAGAGAAGTGGACCGCTTTGATCAAAGACTTACTCTCAAAGGTAGCAAAGAAAAGAGACTTGAACTCCAAGGAAAATCAGTTGAAAACTCTGAGAGCTATATTAGTATGCAGCAGAAATGTTGTGTCTCACAGTACTGGAGGCTGGGAGTCCAGTTGGTTTCCTTCTCTTTGTCAAAGATCAATGCTTCCTTCCATGGCTTGTCTGTATTGTTTCAACCTAGTTATATGGGTTAGACCAGATTATACTAGTTATACCAGATTCCAACCTACTTCAATGACCTCATTTTATCAAAAGCATTTTTTTTCCAGTCAGAATATTCTTCTGATCACGGTTTCCCCTCCTCCACCTCCTCCCAGATCGTTTCTACTTCATCCAACTCCAGCTTCCGTCTCTGTCTCTTTAGAAAACAGAGGGCCATTAAAAAAAAATAAAACAAATCAAATCAGAATTTTAAAAAATCAGAAAAAAAAAGAGAAAGAACAACATGAGAAACACAGACACACACACCCTATAAAAAGATGTAATTTGGAACCACAATAGTTAAGCAAAAAACCCATAGGGTAAAAAAAGGCCCCAAAACAAAGCATTATGAGACAAAACTATCTTCAAAAATGTAATGGAGTTTGCTCTCTGTTAGCTGGGCTTGGAGCCTGCCCTTTAGTGCAGTTTGTATACCCAGGGAAACACCATTAGAGAGAACTGAGTTTTCCCTTTTCAAATTGTCAACTGGAGATAGCTTCTGGGTTAGGGATGAACACTCCTGTCCAATTACTGAGTCAGTGCCTGGGACTCCATCTGGCTTGAACCTATGTAGGCCCATGCATGTTACTACAGTGAGATCATATATGTGTCAGTCCTGTTGTGTCTGTAAGCACTGTCTCTTTGTTGTCTTTCAACTGCACTGTCTCTTAAAAGCTTTCTGTCTCCTCTTCTGCAAGCCCTGAAGGGAAGGGAAAGATTTGATTAAGACATCCCATTTAACACTTAGTGTCCAAAGGTCTCTCCATCTCTGCGCATTGTTTAGTTATGGATCTCTGTTCTAGTTCCCATCTAGGAGGAAGCTTCTCTGATGATAGCTGAGCTGAGTGAGATATGGATCTATGGGTATAGCAGAATGTCATTTCGAGCCATTATATTGCTAGGTTCCTTTTGAAGAACAACAGTAGTTTTCCCCTAGATCCATGGCTTACCTAGTCTCAAGTGCAATGCCCTCATTTTAACTGCACCAATAATGGTGCTACCTCCAAATAAGGTCAAACTGAGAATTCAACATATAAATTCTAGGGAAGACACAACATAGAAATAGCTAGAAACCCACCCCCAGCAGTCTTCTCACAGAACACCATTATCCGGCTGTACTAGATGCTCCTTAGATGAGTTATTGTTTCCATCTTAAATACTGATAGGCTTGTCCACCAGTATTCAGCTGTAAACACGACATCTACATCACCCTTTCCTTCCCCAAGGCTCTGGGGACAACACCCAAGAAGGGAGAGGAAAGAACTTAAGAACTAGATAAACAGTTCTTTGAAATTCGGTCTACTAGAAATGACATGGTTGCCATGCCCAGTTAACTAGGCTGCTATCTGCATGAGATCTTCACAAAACTGGGCCCACCAACATTGTATCAAAAATGGGGGATGGGTCCATAAGACCCACCCTTCCCTGAAAAGCCAAAAGTAGGTAATTGTTGCTGGGGGAAGGGCCATATTCCTCAGTAGTGTAGCCACTGGTAAGGTGCCATTTTCAAGTAAATAACCCCACCCATGCTCATACAGGCCCCAGTAACCTAATACAGTGTAGTACAAGGAGAAAAAGACATGGAAGTAGGGGACTTGTTGGGGAGAATGGGTTTGGTATGTGTAGGGGGGAATAGAAGAGGATAAAGGGCTGAATATGATCAAAGTGTATTTTATTTATATACATGTAGGCGAAACTGTCGAAGACTAAATTTTAAAAATCAGTTGAACTTCATTAAATGGTCGAATACTCCCTGCTAGTACTTACTAAAAGTCTTAACTTAAACATATGATTATAGACTCCCAGGGGCCTCCTCAATTCCCAGTCTCTTGCACATTTTTGAGATGGGCCCACCTACCTACCTTCAATTTCCCTTTCTCTCTCCTGCTCTCCCTACCTCTGATTCTGTCCACACCCTGCCTCATTTCCCTCCCCATCCCCTCTTGCACCCAATTCTCTCCTTTCATCAACCTCCAATATCTGTTTTGTTTCCCCTTCTGAGAAAGATTCACTCATCCCCCCTTGGGCCTTCCTTGTCATTTGGCTTCTTTGGGTCTGTGGATTTTAGCATGCCTATCCTGTACTTTATGGCTAATATGCACTTATAAAAGAGCACATACCATGTATATCCTTTTGGGTAGGGATTACCTCACTCAGGATACTTTCTAGTTCCATCCATTTGCCTGCAATTCATGGTGTACTTGCTTTTAATGGCTGAATAGTATTCCATTTTGTAAATGAACCACATTTTCTGTATCCATTCTCTAGTTGAGAGACATCTAGGTTTTCACTTTCTGAATGAATAAAGTTGCTATGAACATAATAGAGCAAGTGTCCTTGTGGGATGGTGAAGCATCTTTTGCATATGTGCCAGGAAGAACTATAGGGCCCACTCTAGATGAGACTCTTAGCATTGGGGTATATGGATCTGGAAGTGACCACTTCCCACAGCCAGGCAGGACTCTCAGTGGAGGAATAAGGACAGTAACCTAACCTACCCCCAAAACCCTTCAACCCAAAATGTAACTTGACCACAAGACATGCAGGGACAGAGATGCAGCAGACTTGGGGAATGGCCAACCAATGACTGTCCTGAATTGAGACCACAGCCAGGCAGGACTCCCAGTGGAGGAATAAGGACAGTAACCTAACCTACCCCCCAAACCCTTCAACCCAAAATGTAACTTGACCACAAGACATGCAGGGACAGAGATACAGCAGACTTGGGGAATGGCCAACCAATGACTGTCCTGAATTGAGACCCATCCCATGGGCAAGAACCAATCCCTGACACTATTGATGATACTCTGTTATGTTTGCAGATAGGACCCTAGCATAACTGTCCTCTGAGAGGCTCCATCTACCAGTCAATGGAAAGAGATGTAGAAACCCACAGCCAAACATTAGATGGAGCTCAGGGAGTCTCATGGAAGAGTTGGAAGGATTGAGGGACCTGAAGAGGACAGAGATTCCACAGACCAACAGATTCAACTAACCTGGACCCTTGGGGGCTCCCAGAGACTGAATCACCAACCAAAAAGCTGAAACCTAGGCCCCCTGCACACACATAGAAGAGCAGCTTGGTCCCCAACAATAGGAATGGGGGATCTCCCTGAATCTACTGGCTGCCTGCCTGTGGATCCCATTCCCCTAACTGGACTGCCTCATCTGGCCTCAGTGGGAGGGGGTGTAGATATGTCTAGTCTTGCAGCGACCTGATTTGCAGAGGTGGGTGTGTGGGTGTCTCCCTTTTCAAAGGAGAAGGGGATTAATGGAGGAAGGTTCTGTGTAAGGAGGTACTGGGAGGAAAGGGAGAGCTGATATTGGGATGTAAAGTAAGTAAATAAAAAACATTATAAACACTTCATGTATCAAAACTTTTAAAAAAACAGGTGTTGCAGATGACTGGCATCTTAACTTTGAAAAAAGAAGTCTTCAACCTCTGTCACTGTGACTTGCACTTATTACAGCACAGCACAGACATCTGGCACCAGTAACCGTGACTTACATTTAGTCATGTTTACCTCCACAACTGGGTTGTATGCTCTGTTGATGCAGATACGCAGCTCTCACCTGGAAGGGAGGAAGAATCCATTTTGGAGCCAAATATGAGTGATCCTGGGTCAGAACCACAGAAGCAGGATACCCACCCAAATATCATGTTCCAATATGGTAACAGAACAAAGACAGTCAATCGTGAGTTCCTTGTGAAGTACCTTGATGGAAACATCTTATTGGCAGGCACAACAAAGCAGAGGCAGCTCTAATGCTATCAAAGGACACTCTTAGCATTTGAAGTGGGAGAAGCTAAAAAGTCTGTACATTCCACAAAGGATCTTACCTGAGAGTCTCAAGGATATCAGGTCAAACGCAGAGGGGAGCAATGAATGGCTATTGGAAGGCTGAAGATAATTTTACCCTAGACCTGGAACATGCTCAATAATCACTTAAATTCTAATCAATGAATCAGCTTTGTAGATGTTTAATGCAGGTGCACCCCTCCCTCCAACCACAAGTCACAGCTGTGTGAGGGAAAGGTCCACTGTAACACTTTCACTATTGTATGTCCTGGGCTTGAGCAAAAATGGAGCTCAGTTACTGGTGAACATATACTTTTGTTTATCCAGGGCTGGTAGCACAGGACTATAATCGTAGACAAATGTAGACGGAGGTGTGAGTTCAAATCCTGCCTCCTAGGCAGACTAAGGTCAAGGCAATCCTGGGTTAATATAGCAAGAACCAAATTAAATTAAAAATAAAAGACTGTGGATATAGCCCCCCCCCCCCAAGGCAGAGCACATAGGTTCAACATCCCTCCCCCAAACACAAAGCAAATGGAAAACTTTTAATATAAACTTCCGAAAATAAGAGATGAATGGGAAACCTAAGCCACAGCCCCTTAGATTTATCATAACAATGTATATCCTGGGGCATTCTATGGCTTGGAGTGAGTCAGTAAGGACCTGACCCCACCCTGGAAGCTCTTGAATGTGGAATGAATTCTTAAGGGCTCTTAAAGTGAGGCACAAGCATCGGTAGCTATTTCTAGGGAGGGCCGGGAGACGTAAGTACACAATTTCCTTTGCAGACCTGAAAAATCATTTCATGTGGATCATGTAGTGAATTTACTACCAAGCATATTTTAACACTGGAGAGAAAAGAATCAGTATCCAGTCTCTTGAGCTCCTTTCACACACACAGAACATCCACATGTTCTGGCCAGTACCTGAGCATGTTGTGGGTTGAACAGGCATGCTGACTGAAGCAAAAGTCTCTGGAATCAGTGGCTGCTCTCTGTGGCAAACGGAGGCCCTTGAAGAGCCACTTGGAGATCTCCAGCCTGTCTGTTCAGTGGGTGACAGCTATAGGAAGTCCCTCCATTATCAGCTAAAGTCGAAACTCTGGGCTTTAAAATGTCCAGCGAGCCTGTTCACAGAGATGGTACTTCTATAGGAGGCCATGGTACACTGGGCCAGAATGTGTGGTGCACCCTGTAACCTTAGCACTAGAGAGGCTGAAGCAAGATCACCAGGTAAAGGACAGCCTGAGCTACACAGTAAGACGGTCTAAATACGTAATTAAATTGTTTTCCTTCCTGCAGCCCATTTTGTATTTCATATTTTGATGAACTAGTATTTTAGCAAAGTAAAATTTTTCTTGATTATCCAAAACTTGGGAATATAATTAAAAGGCGGTGGTATTCTTTCATGGTCGCATAAGACACTATTAAGTCCATTTTAAGATTGTCTTTCAAAATACACATAATTTTCTCTTAATTATTTACTATCAGGCTTCACAGCCTATAAAGTTAGATACACAGCTTTGCATCTGCTTGCTTCATCACCGGTTGGTTAATTACTGGATTTACTTTTTGACAGTCTTACTATGTTGCCCAGGCTGGCCTGCAAATCAAGATCCTCTTGCCTCAGCCTCCTGTGTCCTGGGGTTACAAAAAAGTGGGTCAATACCTAGATAAATACATCTGGTAAGTGTTCACCATATATGCATACAAAATGTTTTTGTTGTTGACACAGTCTCAAGTAGCCCATGCTAGTTTTGAACTCTTAATCCCTTTACCCTTTACCTCCATGCACCACTCAAATGGTAGGATTACAGGCTTAGGTTACTAAGCCAAGTGATGGTTAATTTTTAACTTGTAAAAGTTATATGGGCACCAGGAGTCTCTTGCTCAGACAAAACAAAACAAAAAACCAAAAAAAAAAAAAAAAAAAACAAAAAAACAAACCACCACACAGGAATTTCACACAAGTTTATAGCAGTGGCCAGCAAATAACATGGACATCAAGAAAAGTAGAGTTAAACTTTGTGTGGGGGAACCCACAAGTCTGTGAGGTCATCTTCTCTGCTTCATAGCTTACCATGAGAACTGGGTTAAATTAAATCCTCAAACTGGCAGAAATGGTCCGTCTTCCTTTTAGTTTTTTTTTTTCTTGGGTATTTGATCAGAGCTATACAAAGGTAAGTAGAATAGTAACCTCTGAAACAAAGTTACTACCTTCCTGTGTATTTAGGAATTTTTCCTAACGGTCTCAAAGAGTCTGGAAAAGGGTGGCCTTAAAAACCACTAGTTGAGAGGGATCTGAATGAAGAGCGTAATATTCTCAGCTTATTCTTCATTGAGCCGTGTCAACTGCTCTATGGGAATGTAGGCACAACCTAAGACATCTTCATCCAGCTTCTCCCACCCAGGTTCCCCTGGTCCAAATGAACCTTCTACTCAGCCAGCTGTGTGCATTAAAGAGGCCAATGGCTACATCCAGGCTAGTGAGTTTCTCTAGGAAACGAGGAATTGTTTCTAAGAATCCAACAATGATCTAACTTTTCCCTGTACACAGAAATATAAGAACGATTAGACATGGGTATCATAGCTGCCATGTGGACAGGAAAAGAGGAGTCAAGGCCAATGAAAGTTTAAAAAAGATGTGCCTGGCTCTTCACCATCGTCCAGTCTTTGCTGCGTGCTTTGGAGCTGAGTTGTATTTCCCACCTTGGGTTCTATGGCCTCTACCAAGGCACCATCATGATAAAATTCCTGTGAGCTTACCTGGATTTCTGGAGTTAAAACCAAAGAGACTATTAAACTATCATCAAAAGAAAACACCGGCTACACTTCATATTGGAAAAGTATTTATTATGACAAAAATAAAACTGTGGACTGAAAACAAATGGATATCATGCTATATTGCACCATGATTGCAAATGAGCCAAAACCTCTCTAACAGATTAACAGTCCAGAGCAAACTGCATCTTTTTCCTTGGGTAAGTTGCATGCACACAATTCATTAGAACATAATTGCAGAAATAAAAAAATCATGAATATGACCTAACATATAAAAGAAGCATTTCATGATAGTGAAAAATGTTAAAATTCAAAAACCATGTTCTTTCAACAACCTCCTAATCAAACAAGCTTGGAGCCATTTGTGGGCGTGATGGTGTGAAATGCTTTCAGTATTTGCTTTTACAGTTTCTTGGTTAGCACTTAAGTATCAGAGCAATGGCGCACCCATCAGTTTCTTACATTCCCATAGGGTTCAGAAGCAGGATGTGATATGAAAGACACTGTTTCCCCCTCTGTAAACACCAGAGGGCTCACAGAGAGAAGAGATCCTACCTTGATCTTAACAATACCATCCATTGAACCAAGCTGCTTGGCAAAGATGCTGTCAGACAGCTTGCACAGAGCCTGAGATGTAATGGATAATAATGTCTATTTAAATCTTATAAAATGAACATACTTGCACATTTAAAGAGTTTTACAATCCAAGCTAAAAGTATAATGAGTCCAGGGCCCACTTTCTCTTTACTGTTATAAAGCACCAAGTTATGTGTGAGGACGAGAATGTGTAATCATGATCATTATACTGCCATTAGAATAAACCCGACAGCGAGGCCAGAACTATGAGGAGTTTGCTCTATCTTAAACTATGTTCTGTGAAAGACAGCAGCATGGAGAAATGGGGAACTATCTCACAATTGGGAAATGCCAGAATCATCATTTTATTTCACAATCTCAGTGAAACAGCAGCGAAGCTTTTTCAAGATGAAATCTAGATGGAAGAAATGGTCACCAGGAGACTGTGACCATTTACTCCAAGGGAATAAATGGGGGGTGACAGGGTGTCCCTGAATTTTCTAAGGGAAAATTTAAGATTAAAATGACTACAGTTTCTCCCAATTGGAGCTAAAACATGCCAATCATTCATGAACTACTGAGATCAAATGATGGCCATTTGTGGTTTTAGCACCATTCTGCAGAACTTTCCTCTTCTTTCTGTAAGGAATTAAATACTGAGTGTTTTGCTCAACTGTACTGAATGAAAGGACACCTGTTCACCCTGCGGCTGGGAAACACACAAAACAAAAGCCCTGCCCAGCACTCAGCCTCCCTTCAGCAGGGCACTCTCCATATCCCAAGACATTTGGGAGAAGGGGGTTTTAGGGTAAGGTCCAACAACCCAGACACTTAAGCAAAGCACTTTGTAGAGTGAAAAATGAGGTAATAATTCTTTTTAAATTAAAAATTCACAAGTTGTGCAAGAAAACCTTTTCATTCACTTCGAAGTTCTGATTTCTAAACACCATCTACACATAGCATGGAGAAAATGCAGAGTACTGGTCTTAAAAAAAAAAAAAAAAAATCAAGGAGCTCCTGTGTGACTAACATTCCAGACTAATCCTAGAATGCTAACCAGCCTTCAGGCTTTCCAGCCATATGAAATGCAATATAGGGTACCTAGGTCTCTCATTGACCTCTATATAGCTTTGGCCACCCATAATTCTCAAAATATATCTTTTTCCCCCTAACCCTGCCGCTTGGGCTTCAGTCTTCACACTAATATTAAATGAATCAAGATGAGATGACACTGAAAACCAATGACCTTAAACAGCAGCCGTTTTCACACACAAGTGGACTTAAGTCTGCAACACACTGATGTCTGGCTGATGCTACTTTTTCAGAGCTGGCAACCCAAGTGTTTAGGATGCCTTAAAGGCAGGAAATAAAACACACTAACCACTTCTATCCAGTCAGAAAAGCCAGCAAAATAAGGTAAGTTCTGTAAAGCTGGGTTTCCAACACACATGGGTGCTACTTAGAAGCCACTCAAAGCCATTTTCTGATGAATACAGCTGTTGCTTTGTACAGTCGTTAGCTAGACAGTCATTCAGTTTAAGCCAAAGGAAAGCTACCTCTTCATACTGTGTTCTTACCTGATTGTATACACGTGGTGCTGGGGTGGGGATCATGCAGTGGATAAAACCACTGAGGTGTGGAACTAAAAGCGTTCCCCTATTATTTTAAGACTTGAAAAGAGAGTGATAGTGGATAAGGCTTCAGAATATTAAACAGAAGACATATTTGAGGCTTAGTTTACTTAAAGGCTCCACAGTTTGGGAAGAACAAAAAGGGCGTAAACAATAGTGTCTTAGGTCAAATAGATACACGATGAATGGGCAGATTAAGATCAGAATCCACTCCTTCAGACAGGCAGTGTTTCAACGTGTGTCTAGACTAGGACTAGAAGCTACATCTTGAGGTGACCCCTGACAGAAGATAAAAGACCTTTAGAACTAAAGTTTAGGTGTGTGAGGATTTTGTTCCACAGATAAGTTGGCACATAAAACTGGCCTCTAGAGCTAAGCGCCAATAAAGCATCATAGTGTAGAGGCATAATCCATACTCCCAGTGTGCTTGCTAGTCCACACTCTAACACAGTGGGAGTTTGATGAATGTCTTGGGAACAATTCTGCCCATGATCTGTTGGAATACAACACAAAGACTTAAAACCTCTTATCTTCTTCAAAGATTTCTTCGTGGCCCAGGGAATATTGTTTACAGCATTGTGTGTATCCCTCATTGTTTCCTGGGGGGGGGGGGAGGGGGGAACCCAACTGTTTTCTCTTTATGCTACAATGAAAGTTAAATTATATTCAATTAAAATACCTATGGTAATCCCAGCACTGGGGGAGCATCATGCACTGGTGTTGCTGTTCACCTTGGCTACTAGAGGCTCTGTTTCCAGCCATTTCCCATTTAAAAAAAAAAAAAAAAAATGCTATTCCTATGGGAATTATGTAAAGCTGTTTTTTTAAAAAAAAATGAAATGTATCTATTCTCTAGTGAATATAGAATAAAAGTACTATCCCTTTAAGAATGTTAACACAAAAACCTAAAAGCAAGCATTACAGATTCAACCCCCAGTTTTCAATAGGTTATATATATTAATATTTCAGGTTTTAAGAAATTAAATCACATTAACAATAAAAATATTTAGTGCATTCCCTTACAAAAGCGGGTGTTACATCTACAGTGATTCTGAGTGTGCTTCTAGGTGATGACAGCGTGCTCAGGGAAGGGAATGGTGCAGGGTCTGGGAGGAAGGGTTTTTTTTTTTTTTTTTTTTTTTTTTTTGCATTTTTATCTGTAACATGTTGAGAGGATTTTAAGGTAAAGTTTTTTTCATTTTTAAATTAAAAGTACAAGATAATCTTAAGGTATTAAGCAGGTGTGGGAGGTTTCTGTATAATACAACTTTTCTAAACAACATATGCAGACAAAGGAGAATGTGAAACACAAGCCCCTCCCCTCCATCTCTTCCCAGTCGATGTGACTTTGAAAGAACAGAGTAAAAATTTAAGAACTCATCTCAAAATAACAAAGGCACACATCACACATTCACAAGTTGATAAAAGAATATTTTACAGTCAGTCATTCCATATGCAGCGAATGTTCAAGTGAAATGCTTCAGCATCTTAACGCCTGCTGGGGTCCGAACATTCTCTTACAGTAAAGGATAACTGTTTCCTATTGAACAGACGGGAAGGCTGATGAAAAGCCTCGCAAACGTCTCACAGGAACTTCCTACTGAACCCTTTCCCATCAACGGCACAACATCTACTTGAATGCAGATTCCATTTCCAAATAGCTAACAGCAATTGCTTCTAATCCAAACGAATCATATACTTTTAAAAAAGTGTTTACATGTAAAATAAACTGTACTTTCAACAATTAAATAGCAAATCTGCATCTATACTAGTAGTTGTTTGACAAAATACAATCAACTATTAAAAAACACTTTCAATATAATGCTGATGTGGTAATATAAAAAATAACCATATTATCTGATAGAAGAAAATTGAACCAGCCAATCTTATTAGATACAAGGAGGCAGAAAATTATTTTATAAGAAGAAATATTGGGACATTAAATATGCTTTGTCTCAGGACAGGCTTATGAGAATTTTTTTTAATATTTATGGTAAACAATATAACAAAGTAAAATTCAGGCAAAGTGTGCTTTAAGTAACTGGTATTTTCTCAGTTCTCATCCCCACCGCACGACCACACACCATCCACACTGATTTATATCTGCTTTTCTCTCTCATCTTTGATTATGAGTTATATTTAAAACACACAAGGAAAAAAATTAAACTTATCCTCTACTTGGCATAGAATCACTAACAAAAAGATTCAAAGTTTAAACAATTTCCAAAAGTTCAGAAAAAATTTTCTTCTAACTACTTTTTCAGATCAAGGGTACAAACAGTAAATAAAAATATTATCAAGTTCAACTAAATTAACTAAGTACAGCAAATGAGTACACCCCATGAGAGGAAATTTAAGGCAAATTACATAAAAAAAAAAAAAAAAAAAAAAAAAAACCTGAAATTAAAATACCAATTTCGAGCAGGTATTTATAAACACTGAAGCTTATTTTGATCCAAATGAAAAATACTGAAAAAATGAAGAACTACCCCTTAGTATACATTTTATACCTTCCATATGGCAAATGGCCAGATGACATAGACAAGGCTAATGACAACACCTGTCCCCCTTCAACTTAAGGGTTCATTCTTACTTTCATCTTAGATAACTGCCTTGGGAACCATTAACACCACCCAGAAGCCCGACTTAAGCATTGGGCCCTTTCCTTCCATTTCCGTAACCAATTAAACCATCTACATTGCTGAGAATATGACAGCCTGGTCTACCTAGTGAGTTCCAGGGCAAGGACTACTGAGAGAAACCCTATCAAAACAAAACAAACAAAAAACAGCCAAACAAACAGAGAACAGAGAACATGATTGCTGAGTCTCACAGGAACATTCTAAAGCTAGGAATAGATCCAGAGCACCCTAGAAGAGTTTAAGACACAAGTCTACCTACGAAGAGACAAGAGGTGGGGTAAAAAGAATTTGAAGCCTCTTTCCCATCATCCTCAGCCAGGTTTATGGAAAGCCCATGTTGTTTTGCCTTTCAGTAATATACTGCTGGTGATAACGATGCTCTAACAGGTACTACTACACACTTAAGAAATAAATAAAGAACTGCCCATGCTTAGGCTGCTGCCGAGCCGGTGTGGTATCTCTGACAAAACAGCTGAGGTTATGCTGACAATAAAGCAGGCAGTAAACTGAGAGAAAAACATACTCCAAGTGTCCTGGCTCTAATTTACGTTGGTGTATTTTAGTAAATTCTGACAGTTACATACACACTGAAAAATCTTCAGCTACTAGCTGGAGCCAATAGTGTTGACCGTTGAAGCTGAGTTTTTATATTCATGCTTCACATTGATTAATTTTTAAGCAAATATGGTTGGCAGAAAAGTGAGCTTAATTCCTTATATAAATAAATGGACTAAATAAATCCCATGCAAAAAACAACTTAAAATTATACTATCACATGCAATGAGGTGAGGAAAATTTAAAGGCAAGTATTCATGATGTTTACACATACCCACAGAGAGAGAGAGAGAGAGAGAGAGAGAGAGAGAGAGAGAGAGAGAGAGAGAGAGTTAGTTCATTCCTAGATAGATTTTCTTCATTGTAATTAATTCTCTCCAAAAGATAAAAAGGGTTTGTAGAGAAAAGAACGTTTAGTGCTGGATAAACAATATACGCCGATTCCCACTACTGTTCTATCAAACCAGTAAGTACCTCGGAAGGAGGAGTGGTGGCCAAGAGGTGAAAGGAACTAGTTATAAATGACATAACAAAACTTCAGATAACAGGAAATATATGACAAACGGTTTTTACAAGGCAGTCACCGAATAATTTGAATACACAGTCAGAAGAGTCCGGCTGCTACAACATAGTTACACGTTATGTTCGTCTGACTGAGATTAGTACATTTGAAACAAAGGTAAGAAAAACATCTTTATGTTCCAGTACAGCGGCACTTGATTCAAGCGTCACTCGGAGGTTTGTGTTGTCATAAATTAAACATGCTGCTGCCTCAGCAGCCAAAGGTATTAGGAAAAGTGTTCATGTCACCGAATAAATAGAGAAGTCTTTTTCAAGCAAAAAAATTATCTCACACCAATCCTGGAGGTCATCCATTCTAGACCTTGGCATAACCTAAACAAAAGACAAAAGTATTTCAGAAATTAGAAACTTTCTGCTGAGAGAGCAAAGCCAAACTTATTCAAAGGTTAGTGTTACACTCAAATGCTATTTATATATGCTGGTTGACAACCTCTTTTTATTCCCACAAGGGACAGGGTCTCAAGCACTGTAAGCTAGCCTCAAACTCTATGCAGACCGAATGAAGGTAAGCTTCTGCGGCCCTGACCTCATCTTCAAGTGCTGAGATTGCAGGCACATGCCACCACCCTCAGTATGTGGAACAGCAGGCACGGAACCCAGGGCTCTGTCATGCTTGGCAAGCAGTCTACAAGTGGAGCCCATCCCGAGCCTCCATCAGGGACAGCTTTCAGATAATGCCCTAAGTGACATTTTAATGAAAGTATCACTTAAACAAAATGGGAAATTGCTTGGGCCTCATCTTGAAGATGCAGATTGTCCAGTTTTCTCATTAGGACTGTAAATATCACACCCACTGCACCCTTTTTAATGGAGCTACATCTACTATCAAAATAGCAGAAACTTCTCTTTATTCACAGTCTCTAAAGAATGAAAGGTTACAGGCTCCATACCTAGCTATTACATTGCCACATATTTTGAGGAAGAGAAAAACCAATTGTTAGGCTAATATAAAGATCCTGTCATGAACTGATCTTGTCATGAACTGCACATGACACATTGGCTTCCCCTTGCCATAGTATGTACAGTCAAGTTCATAGAAAAGCAAGACTACACTACAATGGCACTAGTCAAACATTCCTCTAGAAGTGTGCCTCCAGAAAGGACTCTTGATAATACAGGAGACAGATTCCTGGAGAAGGCTAGTTAAGTCCTTTCAGAAAGCATGTAATTTCTTTAAAGTTTTCTCAATAATTTAGGTAACATTACAGTTATTGCTTAGAAAGTAAATGATGAAAGCAACAGATGAACAAAAAAACCTCAAATCTAAACATTTAATTCCACAGCTGCTTATGCCTTCAAAAATATTACATGCATATTAAAAATATAAAGAACTTGATGGTAAATTGTTAACTAGAATTATCTCAAAATGTTAAGCCTGAGAAACAATATAATCACCACCACCACATTTGGGAGAAACAAGAAACGGTCCAGGAAGGATGCCAGCAGTCTAGACTTGTGAAAGGGCCGTGTGAGAAGCCCTGGCAGCACCTACCCTTCTCCTGTGAGTGCACAGCACGACTGGATGTGCCATGGGTGATCCTTAATTGAACTAAGGGTGAGGTATTTGGAGATTTCAGCTGCCGTCATGCACCCTTTCATGTCCTGTTTGTTTGCAAAGATAAGGACTGCTGCTTTCCTTAAATCCTGTGATTGACACAAAATATTGAAATATCAAACATGGGAACAACCATGAATCAAATTAATGTGGGAACTATCAAAAAACAAATTCAACTATGAAGTCAAAGTGTAAATTATACCCTGCCAGGCAGCTATAGTAAGACACCACTATTTCAAATCATTTTGTACTAACATTTATCTTAATTACAATTGATTCATTCTAATAAGGTTCTAATAAGATATATGTATAAGTCAGATGATTAAGTTTTTTTTTTTTATTTTTGGACAAAAAATGGTCAGAATGAAGAGAATATAAAGCTCAGATTAAAGCTGTAACACTGCATGTGAGTTTTTCCCTACAGTGGGAACATGGTAAACTTACTAGCCTTTACAGGTCTTAACTCTCTGAACTGTGTTCACTGTGGCCTTTTTTTTTTTTTTGGTCTGTTTGTTTGTTTTATTTTTTTAACATCTAAAACATTATGACATAACCTGACAGAGCAGATCAACTGATATACAATGAAAAACATATTACCACTTCTGAAATCACTTCTAAACTTCAGCTATTTGCCTATTTTTTAGCTAGGTGCATACTAACATGGCTAAATCTCATGTTTCTGGTGCTTGGTGGGGTGAATACCTATGCAGCCACTATGGAAGACAGCGTGGCGTTCCTGCAGCATACTAAGTATCTAATACCATATGACCCAGCTACGCCACTACTGGGTATACACGTCAAGACTCTTAAGCCAAGAGGTCACACAGATATATGCACATCTATATGTATTGCTGCACCAATCATTAATAGCCCAAAATGAAAGTACATTGGCAACTGAATACAAAGAATGTGCTGCATATACACTGAAAAATTTCATCTGTGAGAAAAAAACGAAACAGGACTTTTTAAGGGAAGTGGATGGAACTGAAAATCATATTAGCCAGACTAAGAAAAACAAATATATTTTGTCTCATATATGAAATTTAGTTTTAAATTGATATGTGTATATGTTTGTGCGTGTACACGCACAAGAGGGTAGTGGTCGTCAAAGTAGAAAAGACCAAGTTTTAAAAAAAAAGACCTTATGGAAGAGGGGAGGGAGAGAACAGTCAGGTGATGGAATTCAGTGGCAGGAAAGCAGGAGGACTGATTACAGGGGAGTAAGGTGACCAGCAGGAGGGAAGGGTGGATGAGAGCAGGCAGTGGGGGAGGGGCTGAGAACTAGCTAAAATAATACACTGTATGAAAACACCATTAAGAACTGACTACTACTTTCTATGGCAACTTACAAAATTAATTTTAAAACTCCGATGTGAAAAACTGACACTACAAAAAGATGAATGACATAACTTAGTTTTAAGAATGTGGACTTTAAGAATGTGAATTTTACATATCTATATATGGGCATAGCAATAACTATATTTAAGATTCTAGATACTTCTGAGAAGGAAACCTTATGTTAAGTAGCATGTGCAGGAATATGTTTTATTGTCCATTCTTTTTATATTTCAAATACTTATAATTTCGTTACCTCCCATTATTCAGTATAGTAAAGTCTTGGCTGGAAGACATTTAAGTTCTGTTAGTCTCCCACCATATGCCTCTAATATTATTTTATCAATTTTTTTAAAGGCATGAATCAGTAGTTTTAATTCTGAAAAAGTAAAACTTAGCTTTTAATAGCTGTAGCAAGCAAACTAACAGGCTTGAAAATACAATGTGATTTTGACTCAGCCTAACATATAGTTTTGCCAATGAAATTACCAACATTATTTCACATTAATCTTTGTATAGAACACAACCAATTCACAGATAACTTACTACATCATGTTTTAAAGATTGACTTTCAAACTGTACCTCATGAGCCAGCATTCTGTATAATTCTTCTTTTGTAATAGCCAGGCGTTCCCTGTCAATGCTATCGACAACAAGAATGATGAACTAGAAAGCAATATTAAAATAAAGGAAGAAATTAGTGGCATGCTCGGTTTTCTGCAAAATCACTGCAGCAGCGACATTAGCTCTCACTTGGCACTGTCCCTGCTATAGAACACCACTGCTTTTCCATCAGAGAACACTTTAACATGAAACACAGCAAGCAGGAGACCCAGATGTTAACAAGGAAGCAACTTGCAACCTCAGCAACTAAAAAGCATAACCAATCTATTAAGCTCCTGATTGTAGGTAATGAAAGGTAATGTTTACAGCAAAACAGGAATTTATATTCTTTCATTAAATTTCATCATCATCTCCATTCTACCACCCATTTAAGCCAGTTCAAACCTGTGTGTCATGACTATCACGGATATCACATATTGACATTACAGTTCATAACAGTAACAAAACTGCAATTATGAAGTAGCAGCGAAAATCATTTTAAGGTTGGGGGTCACCACAGCATGAGAAACAGTATTAAAGGGTCTCAGCATTAGGAAGGTTAAGAACCACTGAAATTTAGACAATAAATAATTTGTTACTTGTTTATGTATACGGTCTTCTGCCTATTAAAGGAAGAGTTTAGCCTGACAGAAAAAGATGCTTTTCAAAAATAACAAATACAGCATTTTTTTCACAGAAGAAATTTCAGCAAAAAAAGTTCAAGAAGAAGATGTGCTGAACTTTGCTAAGTTACATGAGCTGGCAGTATGCTAAGATGTAGGTGAAATTTGAACAAGGTAAGAAAAACTAAAGAATCTGTGTGTGCGCCTATATGTTGGGGTGGGAGGGGAGAACTCTGTGTGTGTGTGTGTGTGTGTGTGTGTGTGTGTGTGTGTGTGTGTGTATATGTATCTTTTAAGTAGGTATTAAACAGTAAGTAGACAAGCAAATGAAAAACTAAATAAAAACAACTTTGTTAAGTACAAACAAGAACAAAGTGAAAAGGGGCTAGTAAAAAAAAAAAAAAAAAAAAAAAAAAAAAGACAGCACGCAGAGGAAAGGATGAAACCCCAAGCAAACAGTGCCTGCATCAGACAGAATAGGACATTCATATAAGCCAAGTTACAACAGAGAGGCTGTAATCAATTTACAGGATAATATAAAATGATGACGTAGGAACTACAGTATTCTCACTACAAACTAGAAAGGCTTAGAAAGGGATAAAGGGAGGGAGCCTGGCAAAGACTGGGCAGAATATTGGGAGGTAACTGAGTTAAGAGAAGAAGGGATCAGGAATTAACACCCAGAACTTCTTGTAATGCAATGGAGGTGCTCCCTTTGGGAAGCCTGCTCAGAGAAGAGTTTTCTCAGTGTAAGATTACAAGGGTGAACGAAGTGATTACTGAAACACCACCTCGTGAAATCTTTTCCTGGAATCCAAGCCTGCAAATGTAAATGACCATGCCGGCATGCTGCAATAAAATCTTTGTGGTAATTGAGATATACTAGAATGGTTTACTAGAAGGCTATTTAATGCTAACAGCATAAAGATATCTCTGTTTGGACCCAGGCTAAGCCTAGATTGTCAGCAATTTCAAAAACTACCCCGTTAAAGTGCTTGGCATGCACTTGGGTCAGCTTGAAGTGTCTTTAAACTATTTGTGTATAAGAACTGCTTTTCTTCACAGCTGGAGTTAACGGTAAGCTTTGACAATGAACTTTGAAAAAGTAGCTCTGTTAGCAGACAGTAGTATTTTTTTGTACAAATTTATACTCAGCTAGATTATAACAATATTTGCTTACCAACCACTTCTGTCCCTCCCAACCCCCACAAAGAATATAATTCAAGGCCATTACAAGTGATACATGCTGACAACCTGTCATTCTGGCTCACACAGCGCACTGAAACAGTATACACACAAAACTATATTAGTAAATATGGGTCCACAATGTATATGTTTGTTTGTTTTTTAATTTTGTTTTAAAAGAAAAAAATCTATGCATTATACTCTCAGCTCCAATTTTTTATAAAATGTCATTTTAGAAAACAAGAGTTCTTAGCTGTACCTCCTTACAAAGAAAGCTTACATGGGCAACTGCACATCACTATTCTAAATGATAAAACTCAAAAACACCACATGAGCATTATAAAACTCTGTCCCTAGGCAGACAGACAAGTACAAATGAAGGTAATATGGATATATTCCCTAAGCTGCGACTGAACTAATAAGTAACAATAGAAAGAACCCGACACCCTGGAAAGTTCCCTACTTCGAAACTGCTCCTCTGTGAAGCTCTGCAGATGTGCCTCGTGCACTGCCTTCTCAAGGCCCATCACAGACCAGCACATCCATCTCTACTGAAGATGCTCTGACCACGCTCCCCGGCCGCTCACTCACTGGCCTGTGTCTTCTACAATCATGTCAACAGTTAAGAGCATTGGAAACCCATTCTTTGGTGCAGTGTAAATCTACAGAAGTTAATTAAGTCAGAGTTGCTTCTCTTGCCTAACACCTCTAGTTATTTTACTTGTAACACAAGGAATTCCTTCCCATGCTTCAAAATATATAAATGTATAACATTTAATAATAAGTCAATAAATGTATAACACAAAATGTATGCTCTTTACCTTTTTCTATCCCAGATGAAAAAAATAAAAACATTTAAAATGATAGCGACAGCTGGGGATAGATAATAGCCTGCAAGCCTCCCCCCCATTAATTATATCTGAAAATCTGGGATTTAAAAAATATTTTACCCTTTCCCTAACCAGGTGCTACTGTGAAGTGCAGAGATTGTAGAAGATTCATTCATTTCTGCCAGTACCAGATTTCTCCAGCCCACAGAGCACGGAGCGCTGCTGTGAGGATGGCCTGAGCCAGCCTGTGTAAGCACTTGGCTGAAAAGGGTCCTGGCGAGGCACACTGGCGCACACCTACAATCCCAGTCCTGAGATTAGAAGGCAGAGAATCACAAGGATTGGTATAAGTTAGCTCCAGGCCAGCATGAGCTGTGTAGAGCGAGGTCTACGGCAGCCAGGCACATTTCGCATATATAATCTATTTAACTTTAGTAAAAGAGGTTTACACGGCAATGTTTTCACTGACTATTCCACCTCTTCATCCACCCTCGAAGGGGAAAAGTCCATGTTCCCTCTTGGATCTTACGCCATCTGTGTACATTTCAGCAGTGAGACAGTCAGGACAAGAATTTAGCACTCCTACCTGCCTTTTCTTCCATGATAAAATCTGAATTCTTTATTAAAGGCAATTGCTAATGTATCTCATTACAGCCTAGCCATCTCCTATGCTAATTCTTTGAAAAAAATTTTTAAAATAAAACTCAAAGGTAATTTTGGCATACCTCTGTGTTTGAGTAATAGGTGTTCCAGGATGACCGCAGAGACTCTTGACCACCAATATCCCACATAAGAAAATGAGTGTTCTTCACAACTATTTCTTCAACATTGCTTCCTATGGTTGGAGAAGTATGAACTACTTCATTCATTAAGCTGTTGAAAGACACCATTGAAAACTCTTTTGTAAATCTTAAGAACCCCAAGCACGTTTTATCTCTATGTTTTTAAGAGATGTCAACCTTCTTCATTTAGAGCAATCATAATAACCATTAACACGAGAAAAAGACGCTTAGAGACGTTCTGTACACTAAAAGATATAAACAGTGCAATTCCTGAAGACTGTTTTCTGCTTTTTAATGGGATGAACTGCAGGCCTGACACACAAAGATGGGAACACTGTGTGATGTGAGTTTGCATGCCCAGGGGCAAAATGCAAATATGACCAGTTACTGTATCAATCTGATGAGAACCAATGCTCCACCATGAAAGACCAACTTCTGGACAACTGTGGCCACAATACTTGCAGAGTAGCAATAACCAAGCAGTACTCCATCACCATTTTGATGAAGGTCCATGTAAACCTCATATGCGTTGAGCCATAAAACTAACTTAGGCATACTAACCTATAGTCTTAAAGGCTACAGGCAAATAGAAATTTGACTTAAAATGAATTGTGGTTAGAATACTGATTCTCATATCACTTGTATTATCTTCTTGATTGCTTAAGTCATATTACTTTATTCAACACACACATTTGCTCATAACATGTATTTGAAGACACTTATAATTTTCTCTTGAGTTTTATATTTTGTGTTTGACACTATGTACAAGACTGTTATCAGAGATATTTAAGCTTTATATTAAAGACTAAATGATATTAAAATGCATTTTAGCTAATGAATGAGAATATAATAAAAGTAATGATTCAACTCTGAAACAATAACACGTAAGGAGGAGCCTCTTTGCAACGTAACCGCAAGTGATTTGGTTAGGCCCCACGGGAAGGCGTGCGTCCTTAGCAAGATGAAAGCTGACATTACTGCCTTTTTTTTCACTCTCTTCTTTTGTAGTGCTAGGAATTGAGCCCAGAGACTCCTGCATAATGGGGAGTTGCTCTGCTGAGCTATAACCCAGACCCTAAATTGGTGGGCTTTAAATGGAGGAAGGGAAGGGTAAGTTTCATATGATGGTGCCAAGTACTGTGTGAGTATTTGTTAAAATAATCCGAGTACATAAACCCATTCCCTCAGCTTAACATTTCTTCGCCTCTGAGAGGATAATGGGAAATCCTTCCACAAGAGATTCTTGGGGTGTTAACATTTACAGAAGATGAGCCTTAATGTGTCTCTGAAGATTTCGAGCTTCTCTGTTTTGAAAGCTACTAAAGTAGCATTTTGACCGGCACCACTTTAGACAAGTCTGGCTCTGTTAAACAATCCCAAGGCTGTTAGGGGAGAGCTGCTTCCAGAGCCCGCACTCTGCTCCCACAGGGCTCTTGTGGGAAGAGGTAAGTGAGTCATTTCATCACCTCACCCAGGAGCTGTACTTTGTTTTAGTTTAATATTAAAGTCCATTCTTCCTTTCAAAGTCAGAAGGCTAGGACATGGGGGAAACTTTAGTGAGCAAATGACATCGTGTTTTACTTTTGTTTAAGTCTAACCACTGTATTATTAAAATTGGAAAGCGTGGCATCTTATAACATAAAAACCAAGTTTTTCAAGAGTTAATAAGCAGACACTGATACTTACAATTGATAAAGAATGGTGGTTTTCCCCGCATTATCCAGTCCCACAATGATTACTTTGTGCTCTAAGGGAAAAAAGAGTCATGACCATTACACTATTGCACGCTACAGCACAGACTTTCCAGTGACAACTATAAAGGAGACCCACCTGCTAAGCACCCACTACTGAAGTATCATGAGAGAAGTCTTTATGTAGGAAGGACTTGCCTTCAGTTAAACAATCCAGTTTCTATGAAGTCCTCCTGTAAAAGTGTTTAGATTGGCTAGCTAGAAACAAAGACTTTGGTCACTTTTGAGTGGAGGCAGAGTCACTCAAATAAAAACCTGGCATCGTGACTTAAACTGTGAGCATAAAATGTTGGCTCTACTCACCTGCTCAAAGTCTGCTGCTATTCAAGTTAGCTTTATATTGTTTTAACACAAGCAGATTTTCCCACCTACATATGCCAAACGTTGTTGTCTTTTACTTAAAAACAGCATCTACTGCTGAAAACTGCAAGGCTTTTTCCACTAGCAGGCAGGTTTTTATTTTTTTACATTAATTGGCAGAAGTAAAATAATTACTTAGCCTCAATGGTTTTATTGAGACGTGTTTTCTGTAATCATTCTAAGTGGATGTTTCTGCTGACACTGTCCAACAAAAGCCTCTTCCCCCTTCTAATGACAGGCACTAAATAACATTTTGTTATAAGCAGTTATTAGGCCTCGCTAATTATTCTGTTAAGTGGTACATATTTTGAAATCTGCGTTGAATGAGTGATAGAAAATCCCCCCACAATTTATTCAGTCTATGCTCAAGATTCTTCTTTCTAGGGGAATAGGGGGTTCAACAAGCCCTCACCCTTATCTGGGGAGACGAGAACTGATGGTTCCTTAAGGGTGTGGCCCCTTGTATGTCACCCATGCTCCAGTGAATGGCCCCAAATACAAGAATATATGAGCAGCACAACCAGAACTTGGTGGGAGATTGGGGAGAGTGAGGGAATGGGAAGAAGATGGGGGTGGGGAGAAAGAGAAAAAGGACACAAAGTTGGTAGGGAATGAGGAGATTTGGAAGGTGGATCTGGGAGGGATAAGGAGAAGTTGAGGGAGGAATGGGAGGCAAATGTGATCAAAATACCTTGTGTATAAGTATGTATGAAAATTTCAGGCATAAACTATACATAAAAATTCCCCTTCCTAGCACCCAATTGCTTAAGTGCTGTTCCCGTGCTTCAGTGGGGTGGGCAGAGAGGGAAGCTGCAGCAAGAACACAAGAGACAGACACTTTCTCTAGCCTGCTGCTTTGTTCCCAGTGTGCTTTACTGGGAGAGAGAACTCTGTTCTTGCCTTTTATCACCATTTATTTGTCTGTTCATCTAGCCTTTGGTGATGGGTAGCTGAGGGACCCTCAGGGTGGGATCTCTGGCCAAGGATTCCAGGGATGCCACAAGTCTCACACTAGGTTAAAGGTTGGTGATGTCAAGTATGTGCCAAGAATGTACACCTTATACTATGTAAACATCATTAAATATGGAACAGTTTCAATTTAAGACAATATGGGAAGATTTGTTTCTTCTCTGACCCACGTCTTCTCCTTGACATTAGTAGGCAATCATATTTATTACCCTACAGATGAAAGGGATGGGAAAGAGCCTTTTCTATGAAATACTATAAAACTTATCGTTATGACAAGGAATTAAATTCTTTTTATCTCCCAACCCTGTAAGACTTTTATATGATGATTAATTTTCCCCAAAGTAAAACCTTTGTTTGCACAAAGGCCTGCACTGGGGATTAGCGCGGCAGACCCATTCCCTCCATTTCCCTGAACCAATTCTTTTAAAACGAGCTAATTTCAAAATACCAAGGGGGTCAGACCAGCCAATAGGGAGAAGACAGAGTCCCCACATCTAGCAGAATAAAAACCAGGTGCAAGTCTCAGGGCACTTGCTTTTTGGAGTGTACCCTCTCAATCAAGAGTAAAGTTTTGCCTTGGGGAGACTCTTCAGTTGGACTGCTGGTCTCTTCTTAAGACAAAAATAATATAACAAAAGAGTTGGCAGCCTGAGTCGAGAAGGGTGTAATAATATCTAGTGCTATGATGATATGTTCACAACTGTTAAATAAAAAGAACCAGGTGGGTTGACTGTGTTAGTGCCAACCTGTAAGTTTAGCACTCTGGAGGTTCCAAAGTTCCAGTTGGGATGACAAACTTCTCTGTCTTCCCATGATGTATTCATCATGAGTAACAAGTATCTGTAGTATACTACTGGACAAGTAGACGGGACAACAAAGGTTAATTTCATGCTTACAAAAGCTGCTTTGTAGAACAACAAAATGATTATGACTGACTTAATTTCCCTTCCGGGCCTGTTGGCTCCAAGTCCCTAGGTTTGAATGGACCCAGCCTTGACTTTCTCCCTTGACTGTTGTTCCTTAAAGAACAAGAACTCTTTATCAACAGAAGAACAGACTGCTGGGCCCAGGCATTCCCAACCTGTTAAAAGCCTAGCTCTAGAGACCTCAGTATCCCTGCCTTGGCAGGAAAAGGGCCCCGCAAACAGCAAAACTTGGTTGCACAGAAGCCTTGCTCAGGAAGAGGGGTCAGCATGCGTGGGCAGCAGCAGATGGCTCGCTGCTGAAGCGACCGACTCTTGTGGGTAACTGACTATTTTTAAACCACTCTGTACTACAGGTGATGACAGCAATATTAAAGGCCTGATGCTTACACTCATGAATAATGCATTGTTTTGAAAGGTTGAACTGAGGGGAAGAGACTGGTGATAGACAGGATATAGGTTTCATTCATGTTTAAACCCTACGATCTTATCTTCCAGATCCCCCTTTCTTCACAGTACAGGGAACTCTGGCAATCAGAACACAGCACACAAGTTCAGCTCTGTCCTAGGACGAAGGCATGCATAATACCTTTCCGATAAAATGGCCTAATTTCTCATGAAAACTGTCACCAACAGCCTAAATCTATATATACAAACACCACAGAAAGGAGTATTCTTTGTAAGAGCATGAAGTAACAAAGTTTACTTTTGATCTTAGCTCTGAAGAAGTATCAATACTATCTATACAGCAAGAATGAAAGCAGGATCAAAGGCCAGCTCCTAAAGGCCACATTCACAACAGCCATTTGCCCAGTCATGTAACCGCACAGCTCCCTCCAACTGCCTGCTGTGCGCCATAGCTACCAAGTCAACTCCCAAATACTACTGGTGAAGTTTTTACTACTCAAAGGGCAGTGAGGAAAAAGTAGAACGTTAACTGAAGGTCTGGACATAGAATCTCCTCCTCCTAAGAAAGAACAAAGAGATGAAACAAAACAAAAATCCCGGATGTACTGCCCTTATGTTTCATTTAATAAGGTGCCTAGCTTCTTAGCCAAGGTGGTCTGTTCCCAGTCAGCACACAGGCTGAGCTGCTTCTGTGTAGAGAGCATAGGACATTTGCTATGTGATGTCTACATGGGACTCCAGGCTTTAAAAACACAATAGCACGTGTTCTAAATGCTGTCTTCTGATTGGGCATAATCAGTTGGCCACACACATACAAAACCTGCGTAGGAAACAAACAGAAGCAGCTGCAATCTGGGTCAGAGACACGTCTGTGATGCTGCTTAGGTATGAAGAATCTCCCTCACATGTGCATAATAAACTCAAACTAATGGCCCAGGGCACAGTTATTATCTATGTGCTTAGTAGTGACTGTCATGAGCTCTTGACCCAGGATGTCAAAAAGGAAAACTAAATAAAAGAAAATAAACCCTTTTAAGAAGTTATCAGCACTGAGGTAGTATCAACTGAAAATGAGAAGGAATCTGTCCCCAAAGTCAAAACTGCCACCAATCTGATGGAGCATTAGACATTTAATGTCATTTTTGACATCAGTGTGGAAGTAAACATCTCTATGTCACTAGACTTTCAATAGCTCATGCCATGCGCACATGTTTTAAAACCTCATCTGGCTCACGAGGCTTCGAGCGGAGAGATGCCGTGTTCACTTCTAAGTCCTCAAGCCACTTTCCAGAAAACTAAACATTCAACTCCCCGTCTGTATTCGTTATTAGAACAGGCTCTGAAATATCAAATGAGCCTTTAACCATTTTAAGAAGCACTATTAACTTTCTGCCACAGAGCACAGGCAGGAATCCTAATGGTCAGACATTTGGAATTTGCATCTTCTGGGAAATGTTGGAAATAGCTTCAGGGCTGTGAAGCCAGAGGCAGGGGCTAGCCTGGGCTAGACACAGCAAGCCACTGCCTCAAATGCTAACAAGAAAGGCTAGCAGAAAACATAGTGTGAATAGTCATGTTTTAGGTTTAGGGTCATGCTTGTAGACAAGGACAGGCTGAAAAACAGTAATAAAAAATATAACAAAAGAAGGGATTTCAAAGAGTCAAGAAAGGTCAAAGTTTTCTCCTGCATGTTTCCACTTTCACTAGCATGAACAAAATGTTTTAAAAGTTTTGGTTCAGAATACCATGTGCTACTGACCAGAATCCTATTGGGAGGAAAAGGCATCAGAAAAGTACTATATAGTGACTTTTGAAGATTTTTAAGGAGTGTTAAAAAATGTAGGCTAATTTAGGTATCACATTAATGCTCCATATTGTTAAAATGTTATGAAACATTTCAAGACATAATGCCAGCTAGCTACTTTCAAGGTATGAATGTTTGCTGTATCCACACTGTGACTACAAAGTTTTACATGTATCAAATACAGGAACCACCATATACCATGCTAATTAAAATGTCAGATGTGGTGATATAGCATCTCTGTCAACTCTCTGACCAGTTCTCTAGCTTCTCCCGGTCCTACTGAGGAGCCACAGTACTGTTCAATGTATCCTCCAACCTATAGAGTCCATCTGATGATTCAACAGTTAGAGTCAATGTATCATGTCCATCTGATGATTCAACAGTTAGAGCCAATGTATCATGTCCATCTGATGATTCAACAGCTACCTTAAAAAGTTTTAAAGGAAAACACTTGCAAAATACCACCAGTACAAAGTAAAAGAGAGATATACATCCATACTCACTTTCTTTATAAGAGTTAAATTCCAATGTTCGCTTAAGGAAAGAAATATCGTCAGTAATAAAAAAGTATACTCTAAGTGTTTTATCTTTTTTAGTATTATCTTTTTAAGACAGGGTCTCCCTGTGTAGCCCTTGCTGGCCTGGAACTACGTATAACTAGACTGACATCAAACCCAGAGATCTGCTTACCTCTCTGCCTCTGAGTGATGACATTCAAGTCATGTGCCATTGTGCCCTGTTATGTTTCATGCATATTTTATAAATTATTATTCATAATTAGCCTGTGACAAAATTCCATCACTCCTTACTTTACTGATAATAAAACTAGGTCTCAGGCTCTTATGTAGCCTGCTCAATATCAAACTACTTGGAAGGAAAGATGACCGTAGCTGGCATTTGATTCCAGAGATGGGGCTCTAGACAATGCACTGTCTTAAGAACTGGTCAGCTTTGAACTGTATTTCTCTATCAGTAGCAGTATGTACACAAATAAGGTTTATGATGCATTTTCTAAAATTCCTTCATACGTTAAATGCTGAATATGAGTATGGAATCTCTATAGATATTAAGAGACACAGTTGTCATCAAGAAGATGAATATCTAACAAAAAAGATAATCATGCATTGTATCTTGACTTCTCCTTGACTTGGAAGTATAAAAACATACTTTACTAGTAAACTGCAAGTCTCAGTATGATGCTTCCCCACTTCAGCCAAGATGTGAGTCTTAACCAAACTTTAAAAACTGTAAAAAAAAAAAAAAAAAATAGTAGAAATCAAGTGGAGGAAAACAAGCTTCTGATAAACCAAAGAACTAAAATTAGGCAGGGTGTCAAAGACTCTGCGCAGGTCCTCCATAGTAACAAACTGCTTATCACTGAAGTGTCTGCACAGTCAGGTAACAGAGATGGGTTTCTTTAACTTACAGAACAAAAGCAACAGTAAGACTTCAGACCTGGAAGTTTACTGCCCACTGGAAGGCTCTATTGTAGAAGGCTGATGTTCAAGGCAGAAACATCTAATCCATGTGTTTGAAGCTTGTTCTGACCAGGACTAAAGTTGAAAAAGAATTTACACCTTGAAAATTTACACCTAGAACACCACATTTAACAGAAGACATGGATTCTGGATGTCTGCACTTTAGAAAGTTCACTTCTTTTTAAACTCATTACTGTTCTTCACTAAATATGTATCACTAATGATTCATGAAGTGAAGAAAATATGGAAATAGAAGGTGAAAAAATAAACTAGGTGAGTACAAAAATATGAAAAAATAATTCAAATCTGAGAAGCTTAGCAAATTTCAAAAAGAAAAATGTCAAAGAAAAAATATATTCAAAAAAGCTGGTTTGCTGTAAAGCAAAAAATGAAGGAAAATCATGAAAATAGCAAGAAAAAAAAAAAAAAGGATTCAAAGAGAAGGAATCAGGAATGTTAGCTGATGTCTCGCTAAGGAAGAAAACCAGCAGCTGCAGTCTGCAGACCATGAAAAGAGAAAAAAAAAAAAAAAAAAAAGACCTGGGTAAAGATGCTATATCCAGTAAACATATATTTCACAGATATAAGCAACATAAAGACATTGTAGGTAAGAGATAGTCACCAATACAAATAAGATAAACAAATAGGAGATAAAAGTTTATTCTTCTCTTAAAACTTTATAGTATAGGTGAGATGAGTTTCAGAGTAAAAACTTTGCCACTATATTCTGTGATGCAATTAAATATGAAGGTACAACAAGAGTCACAGTCAACAGCATAAGGACCTATCACATGGGTGGACAAATGTGTGCACTCTCTAGAAAACATGGCCTTGGCTCTTAGTTGGCAGCACAAAGGATAAATCTATGTTGCATTCTCTATGGGGAGAGGTCATAAAATTACCACAAAAAAGAAATAGAAGTCAATAAAGAAAGGAATTGTTTATAAAAAGCACTTGACTCTCAAAGTGGAAAAAGAACATCCAACACCAGAAACCAAGCAAAGGAAACCCAGCCAACAGTTAAGTGGCAGTCCTCACCACACACACAAACAAAGGCTACCACTTTAAGTTCCACTAAGCACTCAGTCAGTAAGAGGGCAGGTTTCACAATGGGCGCAAAAGAATCAGAAATGTGCTATTGTGCAACAGATACAGATGAAAACGAGAGAGGTCTGAGCAAGCTGATGCTACCTTAACCTCAGGAACAGTCACAAAAACACTATACAAATGTGGGAAAAACAGTTCCTCTCCAAAGGTAAAGAGTAAACCGGCCCAAACGAGCCCAAAGAGATTACAGGAACCTTGTTAAAAAGTCTCAATCAGTGTGAAATGAAGTGGAGATGTTGTGGAGTTTACAGCACGAGAAACCAAGACCACATTAGGAACCACAATTAAGCTATCAAAACCAAACAAAAATGGACAAACCCAAAAAATTAAAACTAAAATTATTTGTAAACTAAGCAACAAACATTAATAATGCAGTCAAAAATTAAAACACACAACAATGTAAGAGTACATCAAGTTGAATAAAAATGAGCAAATAGATCAATAACAAATGGGATATTTCAAATTCTGAAATGCTTGTATTGGACATGTCCTTAAGACTTTAGTAATGCCGGGCAGTGGTGGCGCACGTCTTTAATCCCAGCACTTGGGAGGCAGAGGCAGGTGGATTTCTGAGTTTGAGGCCAGCCTGGTCTACAGAGTGAGTTCCAGGACAGCCAGGGCTACACAGAGAAACCCTGTCTCAAAAAACCAAAAAAAAAAAAAAAAAAGACTTTAGTAATAGAAGCAAACAATCAACCCAAAATAGGTAGAAAGAACAAAATACATAGCAGTAGTTAAATTTTAAAAACTAATTTTCTCTCTTTTTCCCCATTAAAAGATTAAGCAAAGTTCAAGTCTCTACTGAACTTAATAACTCCACATGGTTTTAAGGCCATAAGGCTGTAAGGTTGTGCCCAAGAACAAGAACCCCCACCTACAGACCATTGCCAGAGAATAAATATGACACACAGAAATAAAGACACACAGAAAGTGGGAAAGTGTCTTCAGAAAATCATTTCCGAAGTAGATGTCCACGTGAAAACACGAAACCTCAACCCCTGTTCACATTATAACATAACATAAATTCAAGTCTGTCACAGAAATTAATAGAACAGCTAATGTTTCTGAAGGAAAGGTGCAGGTATCATCTTGAAACTGTCAGAAGCAGAGAGCCATTCCAAACACTTTGAGAACTGGTTGGATGGCCCAAAGTTTAAAAGTGTTTTTAAATGGGTAAAGGAGCTAAACTGTCCAGAAACAGCAAGTAAGAACATGAACAAAGGCAGAGGCAGCACTTGCCAGGATGACTAGAGTTAAGGGCTGACACCATCAGTTGTTGGTAAGGACACTGAACACAGCTGCCAAGACCACAAAGGGAGCCTAAAAACTTTTAAAAAGAATAAAAGCACTTTATCTGTCCTGTGACTTTAAAACTGCTCTTCTCCATACTAACTCTAAGAGAAAGGAAAGGTCTATGAAAGTTCTCATTGGGTATGTGAGTACCTCAGAGGAAAGCATCACTCTTGGGGCTGAGTTCTGTGTCCTGGACCATAGGACTGTCTTTTGACCACTCATACTGTCTAATCCATCAGGACATAAGGGGAGAGTCAGTTACAAGAGACTTATGGAGAACACTTCCACTGTGAAAGACTGTGCAAAACTATATTGAAACAGAAAAATAGACAGTAAGGCAATGTCAAAGAAAAGAGCGATGTCAGCCATCACAAAAATACGCTCCCAGAGCAGTAATATTTGCAGAAACAAAATATTCAGCTCCAAGAATGGAGACAAAGGAAATAACCTAAGATTAGCACCCCAACCCCAATAAGAAAACGTTCATGTGCATCTTTGGCAGTCACCTTAGCATACACTGGCAAGAAAATATCCAGAAAAAACAGAGGAACAAAGCTTTAAATAACTAAATAAATAAATATAAACTCTGCAGTGCCAAAAAAGGTACATCTTTAAATTGAAAAGTTACCAGGAACCCACAGAAATGAATGAAAAACAGACATAAAAGGAATTATATCTTTTTGAAACTTAAAATTATCAGAGAGAAAGAGAAAATTCTAAAACAAACAAAATAGAGATAGAGAAAAATAAATCAAGATGCTAGCGCTTCACTTAGCAATAGTGGAAGTTGGAGATCAAGGCAATGTCCTCAAAATTTTAAAAGCAATGTTTTGCCATCCATAGCTAAACCAGTTATACATCAAAACTGAAGTGATACATGTCCAGGTATTTGAAATTGAAAAAAAAATTATAATTTATAGATGCCCCTTTTGGGGGTGGGGCAGAGAGAGTCTTTCTATAGTTCTGGCTGAGTTACATAACTCAGTATATAGACCATGTTGGCCTTGAACGTGAACTCAAACATCTACTCATCTCTGCCTCCAGAGTTCTGGGATTATAAAGGTGTGTGTCACCACACTAAGCTCTGTAGATACCTACATGGCATCTTTCCAATAATTTGTACAGTTTTTGTTGTTGCTTGTTTGTTTGGGGTTTTTTCTTTTGTTTGTTTGAGAGAGGGTCTGTCTATATAGCCTTGGCTGTCCAGTGCCTTACAATGTAGTCCAGGTTGGCTTTGAAACTCACACAGGGAGTTGGGGATATAGCTCAGTGGTACAGCGCTTGCCTAGCAAGCGCAAGGCCCTGGGTTCGGCCCTCAGCTCTGGAAAAAGAAAGAAAGAAAGAAAGAAAGAAAGAAAGAAAGAAAGAAAGAAAGAAAGAAAGAGGGAGGGAGGGAGGGAGGGAGGGAGGGAGGGAGGGAGGGAGGGAGGGAGGGAGAGAGAGAGAGAGAGAGAGAGAGACCAAGAGAGAGAGACCAAGAGAGAGAGAGAAAGTCAGTCAGTCGCACAGATTTGGCTGACTTAGCCTCCCAAGTGCTGGGAAGGTGTACACCACTATGCTTGGCTGTATTTGTATACTTTTCAAAGAAGACATAAGTATAGAAAATAATATCAAAGGAAAGCCCAGAACAGCTATGCATGAAGAATTCCAAAATAAAGAAGAAGACATAGCCTCTGCTAGGAGCGAGATAGAAAACTGTTAGATTCAAGCTTAGGCACTACAGAATCTCTCAGCCAATGCTCAAAGAAAACCAAGATGCCACTTTTACTCCAGAAACAAAATGAAGTTTCCCTTCAGTAAGACAATTAGAGCAAACTGGCTCCGTAGAACCAAATTTTAACATCACTGTAATGAAAAGTCAATGAAGAACAAACCAAAGGTCTGAAACACTGCTATGCAGGAAGGGAAAGTCCCTCCTCCTCTGTCAGAAGGGATAAATGATCATGGCTTAAATTTCCAACTAAACATACTATAAAATAGAATGCGTATGTTATCATGATACAGCATTTTATGTTCGAATAAAATAAAGCCTAGAACTAACCCCCTGAATAAGTATATTTTGACAGATACTGTGAATAAAGCAATGGAAAAAAAAAAAGTTCATGCCTCAAGGAGATTATTTCTACTGAGTGAATCAACTGACAAAGAAATTTACAATGCAATTATAAACAGATATGAACATTACCCAGAAACCAATAATTACGCAGAGTTAATATTAGGGCAAAACCGCTTCTGGGAAATCTGTCCAAGAATGACTCTCTACCTAGTGAGTCTGAATGAAATCAAGGGCCGGGCTTCTCAAAAGTAGGATACAAACATACTCTAGAAGACATATTGGGAATAGATTTTGTTGGATGTGTAGGAAACCAGCAGAAGCCCCC
The DNA here is from genome assembly GCF_011762505.2 of Arvicanthis niloticus. NCBI lineage: Eukaryota > Metazoa > Chordata > Mammalia > Rodentia > Muridae > Arvicanthis > Arvicanthis niloticus. Next base: position 66,257,827 of record NC_047665.1, on the reverse strand, counting down.
CCCCCCCCCAAAAAAATGGTTAAGACAACAGCCAGAAGGCAAAGCAATACTAAGTCACAGCTCAGAGTGCCCAATGGACAACATAAAATCTGCTGTGAGAAGGAAATGAATTAGATGACAGAATAAAGCTGCTGCTTTTTGGATATGAACATGAACTACAATTAAAGCCTTATGTCATCTATCCTTCTGTCTAACAGAAAAGCTGACCACAAGTGCATACAGTCATAACACAGAGCAAAAAAGACCAGGACTATAAAGTTAGAGAACTTTTAAAACTTAAGTTAAAAAGAAAAAAAGAAAAGAAAAGAAATATTGGAATGTTAAGAGGCAAGCATGTATTTTATAAGAACACATGGACAACCACAGATTAGCTCCACCACTGATAATTTATCAGCCTTCTACTACAAAATGAAAGAATGCAAAGTTCCATTAGGCAATGCAGAGCTTTGTAACTTATCCCCCAAGAAGATATCGCACATAAAAGGACGCTTAGAGCTCTTTAAGAAACTGAGGTAAGAGTGAGGACATACAGACTGACAGATAAGGGAAAGAGCCTGTAGGTTGCTGTCAGTTCTCTGACAACCATCTCCTCACTGGCATCCACCTCACCTCACTCTAACTTAACTGGTTTCCTACACTAACTCTTGGGTGTTGTATGAGCACAGGTTCTGTTCTGGATCTCTGTAGCTACCTCGTCTAATCTGGAGGACTGGTTTTCCCACTAGGAAAAACTAATCATGAGGGAGAGAACACAGTGACACAAGCACCTGTCCCTATATTTCAGCAGAAAAGATAAAGAAATTCTAAGAGGGATCTGGAAAAATCAAACGATTATGTAAAGACAGGCACAGGGTACACGAAGGCTTCCATCATCTTCAGTGAGTGCCCTTTTCATCTCCCCAGCCCCGTTCGTTCCAGTCTGAATATGGAATCCTCTAATGAACAGAGATAGCAGCAATAACCAACTATAAAGCGAGAACCAACACTCTGATCACTTTTATTGCTAAGGCGGGAAGGGGGTTGATAAAAGGTAATAATTGTGTAATTCACTTTTATTTACACAAATTTAATTGTATAGCCAATATATATTTAATTATGTAATGAAATTGTCCTTGCCATCGTACTTTTACAAGCATTAGAAAATGGTAAGTTGCTGAAAAATAGTGCATTACATTTATGAGTAACATCGCTGGGAGCTTCCGTTTGGACACTTCGAAGTCACTTAAAAAGGAGTATTTATCTGTGGTACTTGCACACAAACACACACGTGTCAGCGTGCTTGTATGTATTTATAATTCTAAGCTTAAAAGGGGCTTATTTAAAAAAAATCAGTGTACAGAACAAGTGAACTAAAGCCATTTACAATGAATTCAGGGTTTAAATCCACAAAACAGAGAAGGGCTTTACTAGCAAAGTCTTGGTATCCTCATAAAAACAAAATTAGTTCATAAATCATGCCCTACAAAATGAAACAAATGGGAAAAAAATTGGTCTCAAGACTAGGAAACCATTCTGTTACAAGAAAGATGAAGACTATCATTGGGCCCCTTTCTGTCTAGTAGTGACTCTTCTCAAGACATCACAGCTCATTCTGACTCCGAACAGGTTTTACAACTTCTAGGTATTTCCTGACCTGTTCTAGAATAATTACAGCCACGTAACATCTTACACATAACCGAAAGCATTTAGATTTGTTTTTCACGCCTACGGGGGAGGGGGGAGCTGTGTGTATGTGTGTGTAAAAATTTCAGAAACCTATGCACCTGAATACTCACTCATTCTAAGTCTTAAGGAACAGAAATCAGAGACAAGTCAGAAAACGTGAAGGTGCACTGACATAGACAAGACGAATGTAAGCAGTGCAAAACTCCTGTTTCGTGTTAAAGAAACAGAAAGTTTTGGGTTCTTGAGGAGGCACTTTCCTTGGGCTAATCAGACCTAAAAGATGGTTCACTGAGACGGGAAAGGCCCGCAAACGGATTGCAGAAATATGTTTCCACCTTGGGTGGCTAAAAGCTGCACACGCGTGGGATTCCTGGCCATCAGGTGCCTCCCCTGCCCGGGATCCCGGTCCCCAGATCAGGTCTCAGGTCCCTGAGCCTGATCCAGATCTCAATCTGGACTTCCCCTCGTCGCGTCTACCAACCCGCCGGCCTCACCTTGGTTACAGAAAAGGCTCCACAGTTTAGCGAAGATCAGCCCCATCATGAGCCCCGGGCGGGACAGGCTCCCTGGGCAGCACTCGGCGGCAGGTGCCGCGGCGCCCGCGGTGGAACCGAGGGGAAGCCGACCCGGAGCAGCGGAGCCTCAAGAGTCTAGCGAAGCTTTGGTCCTCCGCGGAGCCGCGGAACCGCCGCAGACTCCTTTGTTCGCAGAGCGCTGAGCCCAGCCCCGACCCGTAGTCGCTCTGTCTGCGCCCACCTACCCTGCACTGCCTGGGCTGGCCGCGAGCCCCGCCCCCGCCCCGCCTCCCCACCTCGGCCCGGGACCACCCATCGCCGGAAGGTCGGCACGTGACGTCGACGCGCTGACGTCAGCTGGCGCCTGGGACGTGGCGGGTCCTCCCTGTGCACTTCCGGTGTGCGGATGGTGGGCGGGCTTGGCGTCAGCGGAGGTTGGGAGTGGCGGATCTGGGGATTTCCTCGGCGCGCGCTCCCTCTCCTGTCACTCTGAAGAAACACTGACACGGGTCGCGAGCGGCGGTCACCCCCGCGGCCTCGCCACGGTGCCTGTAGCTGCTGAAAGCCAGCAGAACCTCAGCTGGCGCGCTCCTCTGGCTGCAGGGGGAGGAGTGGCTTTTCGTTCCTGTCCCAGTGTTGGGATTCTAGCGTGATTCTTAATTCTGAATGGAATTGATAGGACACGCGTGCTGGAATGCCTGTAGCCAGGGTCCGATTTAAGTTTCTAAATTCACACTGCCACCAGTGTGGCCAAGCGTTAGGTGTGGTGGTTGATCTCAACATCCTTACCACTTGGAACTGGAAATTTCATAGGTCAGAACAGTCCTTGAGGCCACCTGGTGGGCCCCACATAACCAGAGAAGAAGGATTTTAAGGCTGCCAGCCTGACCTTTTAACACGGTAAACTATTCCATGACCTACCTGTTCTAAATAAAACGTGAATGTGGCTTAAGATGCACTAGTGCTGCACTTCAAAGAGCAACTTCGTGATACTAAACGGTAACTCGAGCCTCTCATGGACTGATCCCATTCAAACATAGCTTTAGTGATCATCCGTTGGATCATAAATCCGAATGAGTTTGTGGTTGCGAAAGCAAGTTTAAAGGATCATTTCTACTCTTGGCCTCTACTCTTGGGTTTTGAGATTAAACACCACACCTAACGTTTGGCCATACTTAACCGGACCCTGGCTACAGGCATTCCAGCACGTATGTCCTTATCAATTCCATCCAGAATTATTAAAAAGCTGACTTAAGATTCTCTAATGCCCTTTTCAGGAGAATTTAGAAATTTGAAAGTTTTGTTAACCTGAAGGAAAAAAAACCTACTCTGACTGAAACAAATGATAGATGCTCACAAATATAGTTAAATATTGCCTAAACTAATAAATGCTGATGTATGTACTGAGTAAAAAAATGGCACTTGTTTATACTGTGCATGTATATTGACTATATATGTTTATATATACAATCTATATATAGTAGAAATGCTTGTCAAGAATTTAATGAAAGTAGAAAAGTCTGAGCATATACTTCTTAAATGTAGCTCAGAAACTAAGTACTTTTTCTTTAAACATCCCTTTAAGATTTTGTTCAGACTAATTTCAGTGTTGCCTTTGGTATATAAGAGATAACAATACTGACCTATAGAATGGTGCCCCCTGAAAATGAATATAGTTTGAGTTCATGAGATAAGAATAACTGCATAAAAATATTGTGAAATGACAACTTTCATTGAAGTAGAATCCCATTATAAAGTCTCCAACAAAATATGTTCTAAGTGCTAAATTAGCATAAAATAAACTGAAAATTCAGAGAAGTAGAATGTTAACTCTCAAGACCTAAAGAAAGGAAAGTTATATAGATTTCTTAAGAGGATCCAATATAAACTGACTAGATGATAACCTGGAAAAACTTCATGTCTTTGGCATTGAGTTCAACTTATTAAACAGTTAAGTTAGATCAGTTTGTTCAGGGCTTGAAAAAAAGAGTTCAAGGAACTGTGTGTTCTGCCAACTAACGAAAAAAAAAAAAAAAACCACTCTTCAAAAACTCCAAACATTTTCATGTCAATTATGATTTTAATCCAGTTGGTCAGTTTCCAGATGAATCAGGGTTGATTGAGTGCCCATAAAGAAATTCTTTTCTGCCATACAGTCGAAGAAATCAATATAATTTCATTCAGGAAATACCTGTTAGACACTTTTGGATGTTGTAGATGATTGATTGTTGCAAACAACTTCATATATCATTCCTGAAAGTAGAAAAGAACATATTGATGAATTTCTGATGAAGCTGCTGTTTTAAAATTCAGAGAGATTACACAATACCTTGAGTTTCATAATTTTTACTAGACCAAAATATCTCATATGTTAGCAGTGGGGCTTGATCTTTCCCCTCTGTACTTCCAGAATCACCATAGCAGGCCTTCCCCAAATTTTTCTCTAGTGATCTTTCTAACAGGCGCTTGGAAGCTGTCGCCTGTGCAGTGTTATCATTTAGGGGCATGCTTTCTCTCTTCGAGGCTCCAGGAGAGCCAAGGTGGTTTGTAAAATACCATTTGTAGGAGGCTTTTGAGGCTGCTCCATTTTGTGCAATGCTCTAAATCCTCTCCTCTTTATAAACAATGTACCCTGCCCTTTGTTACAATCTTTTACTTAGGGCGGGGCCTATTACACATTTATATAAGCTCTCATTAAAAAAACCGGAAATCTGCGCTCCTCCCTTGCATAAACCGGTTAACTCCTGGTCTGTTCGAATTTGGGTCACTTAGTTCTTCCCTGCTAAGTGAAGACTCTGACAGCCTTTCCTCCAACATGGTTATAATCGTATCTAACACTTAGTGAAGCTTGGCCTTTTCCAACACTCTTTAAATCAGTTTATGTAATTTGGTCTTTAGTAACACTATAAAGTATGAAATATTATCTCCACTTACTAGATCAGAAAAATGAAATGTAAGAACTTTAACAACTTGCCCAGGGCTGCAAGAACTGGAATATGAACCGTAGCAGTTTAGTTCCTTAGTAAAATTCTTTTTTAAAAAAAGATTTTATTGATTTTATGTATACAATGAGTACATTGTCGCTGTCTTCAGACATACCAAAAGATCCCATTATTGGATGGTTATGAGCCACTGTGTGGTTGCTGGGAACTAAACTTAGAACCTCTGGAAGAACAGTCAGTGCTCTTAAGCTGCTGAGCCATCTCTCCAGCCCCCAGTAAAATTCTTAAAATTAAGATGTTACTCAACAACCTGATAAACCCCATATTCTAAAGTTAAAGGCATTTTATTTTCAGAATGTTTACTATTTGTTTCTTTCTCAAATGTTAAGTACATATTCAGGACAAAACAGCAGGTATTAAGGCTTATAGTAGTTGAACTGCTAAATCTCCAGAGAGGTCTGGCTTGCAGGAAGTTTAGTACTTAATGTTTCATAACCATGGCAGGAGAAATGAGGAAATTCCAGTAAGGTGTAGACTATAATTTATAGAACTAATGATGAGTCAGTCCAAAGGCTTTTGTGATTAATTCTGGCAGTATTTTGAACCAGATTATATTCACTCATTCTTTGGCTTTCCAAACACTGTAGGTTCTAATTTGTAATTTCTCAGATGATGCCAACAGTGTTTGAAAAGTTGAGATACTGTATTGACAGGATTAAATTTGTAGCTAAATGGATAGGCAAAGATGCTATATTATCTTTATAGAACTTTAAAGATTATCAGGAGGGAGTGGGTGTTGGAAATGCTTATAACCCTGTCTCTCACAAGGTTGAGAGAACAGCCTGGGCTAAATAGGGATGTTAGTCTCAAAACAACAACAAAAAAAAAAAAGAAAGAAAGAAAGAAAGAAAAAGAAGAAAAGAAAGAAAGAAAGAAAGAAAGAAAGAAAGAAAGAAAGAAAGGAGGAAAGAAAGAAAGAAACGAGTGGGGCTAAGGAGAAATTCTAGTTAGTAAAGTGCTTGCCATGCCAGCACGAGGACCTGAATTTTAGATGCCCAACACTTGGATTGATGATGATGATGATGATGATGATGATGATGGGCCAGTAGTGTGAGCCAGTAATTCCTGCACGGGAAAGACAGAGACATGGCATGCAGATCCCTTGAGCTTGCTGGTCAGTCAATCCAGCTAAGTCAGCCACCTCCAAATTCAGAGATCTTATCCCAAAAACTAAAGTGGAGAGTAATTGTGACCTCACATCAATATCTGGCTTCCACATGCATGTGGACACATATGTACCTCTACACCAACACACACACACACACACACACACACACACACACACACACACAAATATAAGAGAAAGGCATTGAAAGAAAAGGAAGTTCCTTGTAATGCAGAAGTGTAGAATCCAGAATTAAATCGTTCTCCCAGATCAATCTGAAATAACATCCTCAGAGATCAAATGAGGCCATACTACCTCTTTAAAGAGCACATACCCTCCATGACTTCTGCATGGTTGTATAGGAGTCTTCTGTTGTCCAGACAGAATGTGCTCACTCTACTAACTGCAGATTTACAACATGTTTTCTAGTCACTATTCAAGTGTTCTGAAATAGTGAACTACTTTATATCAAATGCATATTTAACAACAGTTTCCTTTTCTACTTCACAAAGGTGTCTGTGTTTGATTAGTCATTCAGGGAGTGTCCTTTATATGCCAAACAATGAGTACTCTATGTGGAAATGATATTTCTCTGTCATGGACTTCAAGTTCAAGTTTTTTTTATTTCTTAAAGATTTCAACTATATCTAGTATCAGAGTCACTACAAAGTTGCCTGTCGAAATTCCTTTGTGTGGGTGGTCTAGCCCTCTGAATCCTGGGCAAAGAATTCCATGTTGCACGAAGATGTCATTTACCTGTTCTTCCTGCCTGACTGCAGCAAAACAGGCCACCCTTCCCAGGTCAGACTGTGCTTGGTGACAGCAAGGATTGAGTGCACATAAACACATAACCTTTCCCAGAATTTGATTTACCTGTGCCACCTCAGCTGCTTTTTATATTGGGTAGCTCTCTGGAACTAGTTTTATGCTAACTCTACTGTAGAGTCATTGCATAGTCATATAAAATAGTGCGGTGGGCAGAGTCATGGTTTTTGGTGGGGCAGCTGCCCATCCTGCTATAAGTAAGCCTAGCAAACTAATTCATTTCTTCAATCTGGACTAGCCAAGTTTTTCCTTAGCCAATCACTCTTATTTGGGCATGAATAGATGTTTATGTCCCCTCAGGCAAGTCATACAGCACATAAAACCTGTATTCCAGCCACTTTCTATTATTTTCAGGTGATGAAGTCAGGAAAGGATCCCATGCATTGACCACAGATACATGATTCTGTGGCAAGACTGGGTACTTGTTTTAGAAGCCAGTTTACTGGTCCATAACCTCTTTTCTTTTCTTTTTCTTTCTTTCTTTCTTTTTTTTTTTTAAGGTCGTGGAAAGTTATTACAATTCTTGGAGCTTTGTTTTACTCCTTGAAAACTACTTATGTGCTGAATTGTGACTGTGCCTTTCTCATGGATTTTCACCTAGTAAAGACTTGGTGTGCCATAGAAAGGAGCAATTATATATATTTTAAAGCCACTGTGAAAACTTAAAAAGATTAAAAATAAACCAAACAAAAACCTTCTCTATAGTAACCTGTGAGATATGGACCAAAACAACCAAAAGCACAAACAAACCAAAACCAAGCACACCTTACCCCCTCAGCAACGGAGACAGAACTGTTCATTATTTTCAACTATAAAACAACCCACTGACTTTGGTTAGTTTTAAACCCTTGTCACCTTATTACCATCAGGAAAGTCACATCAAGGCTCTCTTGTGCTCTAAAGCACAAGAGACGTTAATTATTAGCTTTTTGGCTAGTTGAAAACACTATTAGGAGATTTTTAAGTTGTACCTGAGTACTCAAGTGTATTAGCACATTTAAAAAAATATGGGTATTAGGGTAAGAGAGATGGCTCAACAGTTAAAAGCACTTGTTTTTGCATAATGCCCAGGTTCCATTATCAGCATCCACACGATGGCTTACAACGAGAACTTCAGTTCCTGAGCATCTAAGAGGTAAGCACGTGGTGCACATGTAAGCACGCAGGCAAAACATTCATATTGACATAAATACGTCCTTTAAAAAGAAAATAAAAAGTGTCCGAGGGAAGCCTCCACACCGCTATTTGCACTGGGGACAATAAATGGAAACCTCCCTGACTCAAGTTAGTGAGGTATCCAGTTCAAACCAGCATTCAAGAGGCTCAGAGTCCCGAGATGTACCAGATACAATCATTCCTAAGAAGAAGCTCCACCCTCAGGGGGACGGACTGGAGGTGATTGACAGATGCAGGTTGGGCATGGACAGAAGGGTGGGCAGCTGGCGCCGGAAGTGACGAAACCAGGAAGCGACTTTTTGTTCCGAAATTTGGGGCGCGGTTTTGGAAAATAGCGTGACAGAGCGGAGCTAGACTTATTCTGGTTTTCCGATCTGCGTATAGGCACACTTGTTTGTCACCAAGTCGTGTTCGGAGCTTTCTCACGCATCTCAGAGAACGACAAGCCTTGGGCCCTGCTCACTCCTGAACTCAGCCCTGAAAGGCATTCTTGTGCTCGTCCATTGGCTGGCAACGCTATAGTTTGGAAAGAAAAACTGCTTCCCAACATTTTCTTTTGGCAACTTAAAACAGAAAAAAAAAATGTATGTATTTCCAAAGATATCTTTGAGACCTGAAGTTGAAAACTATCTCAAAGAGAGCTTTTTGAACGAGGAGGTACGTCACCTACATAGATGTTTGCAAAATTCGGATACAACTGGGGAAGCAGAAAGAAAACTAAAGGGTAATCTGTAGTTGGTTTTTGCCGCTAGTCTATTGGAATCTTTAAAAACAATCCTTTTTTATTTGTCACATTAATGCTTTCTGAGATTGAGATAAATATATGTGCTCACATTTAGATGGAAGAAAAAAGAAAGTGTTAGTGCCTGTCAGCCCTTAGTATGAAGGGGTAGCAATATCAACAGATGGCCACACAACTCAAGACTTCCACAGTAGATCCACCTATTCTGTCAATCATCTATCTATTGAAATGGGATTTCTCCACATAGTAGTGGCTATACTGGAACTTTTATGGTAGACCAGGTTGTTCTTGAGCTTACTGTGATCCACCTGCCTCTGCCTCCTGAGTGCTGGAATTTACAGGCATGTAATTCACCAAACCTTACTGAAAAGCACTATTTTGCATGAGTTACCTTGAATTAATTCTTACTGATAAAACTTAATTTATTCTGTGGAAGTTGAATAGATTATAAGTACCTTCCAAGATTGTCTTGGGGCATCAACCTTAAACGAAAATCTTCATTGGTTTGTCAGGTAAGTCTTAAAAAAAAATAAAGAGTGTTAGCAATTTCCCAGTGTCTATTTATCGTCTGAATTCTAGTGAAATGTGTCTGCATGCTCTAACCACCTTATCCTGTCACCCCTTGGCAACTTGAATATTGTGTTCTGAATTTTTGGTTGTCTAGCAAAATTAAATCTACTTAAATGCATTTGATTTTTACTGGAGCTAGGATTTTAAAACTTATTTCTACATCTAATTACCAAATCTTGTTCATAGGATAAACTATATGGAAAGGGGAACTATTTTATGCTTATCTCAAGGGGCCTTCGGAAGTATGTATTAAGAGAGGAAGGGGAACATTCAGCAGTCATTTTCAGCAGTTGTAGAACGATGACCATTATTTTATGAAGGATTGATGCAATTTTTAAAGTCATCCCCTTTCCAAACCCACAAGGTATGACAGCTTAAATAAAGAAAGGCCATCCCATTCGTAAAACAGTTTGGAAAGGAAAGAAGTAATAATAACCAAACTAAGCCTTAAGTTTAACTCAACAGTCCTCAAGTATGTTAAGATTGATGGCTACACACTGAAGTTGAGACCTGGGTTCTTCTTATTGCAGGCTGTGTCTGCTTCAAGCAAACAAGAAGCAGAAAGGAAGTTTGAGGCTCTGCTGCTTTGCCTGTCACACCCTCCGTCATTCACAACCGTCAGAGTGAATACGCATTTAGGCTCAGTTCAGTATGTCAGAGGCCTGCTGCTTGAAGAGCTTCAGAAGGTTGGTGTGAGTATGGTATGCTGGGCAGTCACCCTTCCATAGGCCACACTGTGCACCATAAAATCCCATGGATAGTAGGATAGATAGTCTGGATTTTTAGACTTGCAAATATCCAGAGTTTATTGTTCTCATATCATTTTTAAACATACATAGTGGAAAGAGTGAAAGGAATATATTTTAGACGTAGATGTTCAATTAAATCATATACATATATGTGATATGTTGACGACATGTCCATGGTACAAGTCAAGTAAGTATATGATGTCACTAATTAATAATATATTTACACTTAGAATAGTGAGATTTAAACGTTTGTGGCTATTCCAGTTGCAGAAATAAGGAAATTTAAGTTATGAAAGTTAAGTTGTTTTAAAATTATTTGGTAAGAGATGAGGTCAGATTGAGCTTAAGAACTCCTGATTCTAAATTTATTAGAATATTAGTATTTAGGCTAAGTGTCTAAGCCCTCTGGGCTTCATTTTCAAAATATATACAGAGGTTCATTCAATCTTTAAATCTACTTGCATAATGAGCAGCATATATTGATTAGGACTGACCTAAATACTTGTAGAATTACATGCATTTTTAAAATAAGTTTTTGAGTGAACCAGCAAGTTTATCAGGCATAGTAATAGAGCACGGGTGAGAGGTCTTTATTGGAAAGTGACTGACCCTGAATAGCTTCGTCTGCAAAGTGCCACCCCAGCATGGCTGGTGACCTCCTGGAAGCTGCATCCTGGAGATACACTTTCATTTCACCACGTCAGGAGTTTACTATTAATTGTGGCTAATTGAATTAAACATGCATGTCTTGTGATAAAACCCAAGAACAGGACGATATGAAGAATAAGGTTTTAAGATTTTTGGTCAATGTGTTTTGTCAGTATTGCTCATGTCTAGGTGGAAACAGGATGTAAAGTGGCATTTTATGTTGTGTAAAAAGAAAAGTAGTATCTGGTTACGTTGCTTATATTGGGAAAGCATATTGTTTATATTGTTACCTATTTGTTGTCAAGAACTTTGTATTTTATGTTTCTGACACTATACTCTGAAATTTGTCTCCAAAGAGATGTAAGATTGGAGGCAAGTTGACACAGGAGGAATTTGCGCATGAATTGCATGTTGTAGTTTTAAAGTATTTGAAGTCACATAACAGGAGGGTGTAAGCACATCTGACCCCATCTAAGTTTGATATACATTAAAAACGAGACAAACATGATTACAGATCCAATTGTGTATCACTGGCTGTTGTCAGTGTAAAGTGGACATAGCAGTTAGAATGTTAATATGTTATAGACCACTGGCATTGGCTGAATTATCTCTTCTGTGTGTGTGTGCTTGTGTGTGTACATGTATGCATGTGGTGGGGGCAGGTGCACATGTGTGCATGTCTATGAAGGTCAGAGGTCAACCTTGAGCATTGTTCCTTGGATGCCATCCATGTTATTTTTGAGACAAGGCTTCTCTTTGGCCGGGAGCTCACCACCTTCCCAATGTTGGGGTTTGCTTGGCTCTTTTTTCTTTTCAGCCCTAGCATAGGTTCTAGGGATTAATCTGAGGCCCTTATGCATGCATGGCAAACACTTTCCCTACTGTGCGACCCCAGGCCCTTTTCTTTTCTCTTTAATCTCATCATGTTTATGCATTGTCTGCATACCCTGCTCTCTTTGAGGATAGTTTTTGTGCCGGGTGATGATATTATCAGAAGAACCAGGTAAGACTGAGGATTTTCCTCGATTCTGAGAACTTGTCTAATATGTACAAGGCTCTGGTTTTGAGTCTCAGCACTATAAACACAGCTTGACAAAACCCAGGTATAACATCTAATGTATGATACTAAGACTTAGTATGTTAACTAAACAAAACATAGAAATGTTTTGTTATTGAGAGTGGTGCTGTTGTTGAGAGTAATAAGAGATATGAAATATAATCAGCTCCTTTAAGCAGCCAAAAATTATGTACAGCCACACTAGAAAAGCAACTGTTTCCAGAGTATTGAAAGATATGGGACAAATCTAGATTGCTTTTATTTCTAACAACTATCCTACTCTGGTATCTCAGTATGACAGAAACAATATTTAACAAGTTAGGGTTTAGAATAGGATAGAGTCACTCTAGACTTTGGTCCTTTTCCTTACAGTTAAATCAAGAGGAGGGGCCATTGAAATGGCTCAGTGGGTTAGGTACTTGTTGCCTAAGGCTGGGAACCTGAGTGGGATCCAGAACCCACATAAAGGTGGCTTCTGGGAAAGCCAACTCGATACAATTGTCCTCTGACCTACACACACACACACACACACACACACAGGGCCACATGCACACCTGCACTTACACACACAAAATAAGAGAATAAATCAAAATAAATAAATCTGAGCAGCAAAGCCCAAGTGGTTGTCCCTGGATGCTAAACGAGTAGACCAGAGCCTAGCTCTAAAGGGGTAGGGATCAGGAGGGTGACTGCATACGTCCTTCTCTTTCCACCCTAAACTGCGTGTGCCAAGAGTAGCTCCGAGGGAAAGTGGTTGGTCTTCTATGCTCCCATTTCTCTGCTCCACTTACTGGGATTTAAGAATTTTAACGTCCCGTAGCTAGTGAGAAGGAAGAAGTTGGAACCTTTCTACATTAGAGTTGGTAAGGTAAGATTGTAAGACCTCTGGAAAAGTCTTGCCGTCTCATAAAGAGTTATGTAGAAATGTACAGTGTACCCCAGTGATTCCACTGCAAGGACTGTACCTGAAAACACTTAAAAATGTGTGTCCACAGATTTCTGGCTATGGTTTACATAGCTGCATTATATTTGAAGTGAACGGGGGATATGATCTAACTAGTGACAGATAATTAGAGAATATTCAAATGGTGAGATACTGGTCTGCAATATAAGTAGTTAGTAACATATACAAGGATAGGGATTAACCTTAAGACCTGAGGTAAGACATGAGGTATCACATCTTGAAATACATAAAATGTTTAGAAAAAGGAAACTAATACAGAAAGATGAATAGTTGCCTAGGATAGCAACATGGGATGCTGGGAAATGCTCTTGGGGGACTTTTCTGGGGGATGGAAGTAACCTGAAACTGGATTGGGGTGATGATTGTGCAGTTCTTTAAATGTATTTTTCAATACATTTCTTGGCCTGTATGTGGAATGCATGGAGTTTATGACATAAGTTAACCTTTGAAAGGTGGTTTTAAAAAGGTAGGGGTGCAGGGATGGAGTGGTGTGGTGGGTAAGGGTGCTTGCTAACAATCATGGTGACCTAAGTTTACTCTCCAGAAATCACCATAGAAGAGAACTGACAAAGAAGACCTTGATCTCCACATGAATATCTGGGCATGTGGTCTCATGACCCCCAACGGGCAAATAAAAGCAGAAGAAAATTTTGTTATTGTTTTAAAAGAGTAAAGGGTAGAGGAAAGAAACTGAATGATATTGGGCAGTGTACTTGACTTGACAAAAACAGTTCATTTGTGTTGCTATGTGGGGCAGTCGCTTGCATGGTTTTCTTTTCATATCAGGTTCACTTGTTCTGATGGAACAGTAAAGGGTTGACATGACAGATTTGTCTCTATGTAAAGTAATTTCTATAGTTCCAAGTACAAATGCGTGATAAAGTTCTTCCCCTCCTTGGACATATCTCTTTACAGTAGTTTCACTATACACTCATCAAAACGATGAGGCAGAGAGGGAAGGGAAAGGGAAGGGAAGTGTTTGCACCCAGGGAGAAAGGGCCGGCTGTTCAGGTTGCTCATCGGTCATCTGCTGCGGGTGCGCATAGTCAATATCCTTTGGGAGGTCAGGAGAGGCTTTGGCTTTGTGAACTAAAATAAGGAACTTTTTCTCACTTTTACACACTCAATTAGTTTTATTATTGCTCTTTCAGGTAGTATGAGAGACTTAATAAATAGGTAAAGCAAAGCCTTCATGCATACGCTTCTCAAATATTTGCATATTTTCTCCCATAGTCTACACATGGTTCCTGTTCTATCTACCGTCTGCTCTTTGTCATATGATTGAAGGGTGCCCAGTAGGCCAATTCATATTCAGCAACACATTTCCAAGGAAAAGTAACCCTGATTTATGTTGATTGGTAATTTTACATGATGTGAACACTAGCATCAAAGTTGATCTCAAACTTGTAGTGTATCTGTAGGGTTAGAGATGCCCACAGCAAGTGTATGTGAGGTGTGCCAGTAGCTCTTTGGCCCTGCATGTATTTCTAGTCTGACCAGCTAAGTATAATAGATTTTGAAAATCCTGACCTTCTAATAAAAGGATTTTTGGTATCAGCAAAATTGACATGGCCTCCAGTGTTGGTGGTATGTGTCATATTTAGTAATTTCACAATACAGACTAATATCTTTAATGTCCTATTCTGAAACTTTTTTAATGACTCTTCATGTTTATATGAGTTAGGATTTGATCATGTATCACTTACTGAGTAGCTCAGATTTCCCTTTACTCAGGATCTTTCTTCATCCTGAGTGCTAGGATTACAGATATACACCAATGTACCCAGCTTAGAAAATGGTACCCACATGTAACTATAAATAGAATATATGTTTTCAGAGTAAGTCACTTAAATATGGTTTGTGTTTTTAAAATTAAGCAGTATGAAGAATTGAATCCTGTAAAGAAGTCAGAGCTGGGTGTAGTAGCCTGTCCTTGTAACTTCAGCTCCTACAGAATCTGAGACAGGAAGATTGAAAGCTTGAGGCAAGTGTGGGAAATGTAGGAAGATTCTAACTCGAAATTCAGCTCTTGCTAATAATGTCTGGCCCCTAGCACTTCTTCCCATTAACATCAGGATGACATTGACTCAGATTGGAAGTACAGATGCATTTACTGTTACAGTATTCCATGAAGTATGCTGAAATAGGCCTAAATCAAGCTGCCTGCAGGGGCAGACGATAACATGGTGAAGCCTGTGAGATTGACCACCTGCACTGGGAACTCTCTTACTGTCTGCATGGTGACCCAGAGAAGCCTGTGAGGTTTACCATGTGCACTGGGTCCTCTATCACTGTGTGTGTTTGTTCTTAACAGCAGTTCCGTGGATCCAGCATTCCGATTCTTCAGCATCCAGCCCTCCCAGATGTTTTGCTCATCCCCATGACTGGACCAAGGTTTGTGGCTGTTTGCCTTTCCCTTTATTCTTCTAAATTAAAATCTGTCCCAAGATATTTGCTTGTTGACTGTATTGTCTGCATTCTTAGAGGCTCTTTAGAACCTGAGAGTCACAGATTTGTAATTACATACTTGATGTTCCATCATGTCCTGTGGTGAAGGATCAGGACTGTACCTGATGACCTTGAAAATAGTGCATCTTCCATCTGCTTAATAGTGATGGACTTCATCCTTACTTTTTAGAAGTTTCATCTTGTTTACTTACATTTCTGTTATAAAAAGATTTTATTTTATGTGTACAATTATTGTCAGCTTGTATGTATGTACACCATGTACATGCTTAGTACCTGCAAAGGCCAGAAGAGGCCACCAGAGCCACTGGAGCTTGAGTTATCGATGGTTGTAAGCTGCCGCATGGGTGCTGGGAACTGAACCCCGGTCCTCTACAAGAGCAACTCTTAACTGCTGAGCCATCTTCCCAGCACCTGTTCACCTGTAGTTCTTATGAGATTCCAGGATTAAAAGGTTTTTTGAATTATAATAAATAAGTATTGTATTTTATAATTGAGTTTTAAAAATTTTATCCATAACAATTATGTCAACTTACTTGTTTATATATGTGTCAGATGTGGTTCTTCTTTACATATTTGGAAGATGTATTTTTGATAATGGAAAAAGAGCTTCTATATTATAAGAATGCTTTTCCCAAGGAGCACATGAAAGACCCTACTTATGCTGCTATCAAGTATTTAAACTTGAGTTTGGTAAATAAAAAAATACTCATGTTGCTAAAGCTTTGAAATACTTTGATAGTAACAAAACAATAATTTTATAAATTACGCTTAATCTATGTTATGAAATACTAACATATATGTATATGTGTGTGTGTGTATATATATGTGTGTGTGTGTGTGTATATATATATATATATATATATATGATGGACTTTATATATACATATATATGTATATAATGTCCACACACACACACACACACATATATATAAACATATATATATGTATGTATGTATATATGTATATATGTATATATGGAAACTTTTTGTATTCTTCTACTCTAGCAGACAAGCCAGGTTAATTCTGTTCAGTTCTGAAGCAGGAACTGCAGTAGGTGATGATCACAGGCCATTGGTTTACATTTTTTTATGTGGATGCAAAATTGCTCTTGATTAGGTTCAGCTTTTGGCTGTTTCTCATTCGGAACTAATATCTCTCTCTCTCTCTCTCTCTCTCTCTCTCTCTCTCTCTCTCTCTCTTTCTTAATATCTCTCTCTCTCTCTCTCTCTCTCTCTCTCTCTCTCTCTCTCTCTCTGTGTGTGTGTGTGTGTGTGTGTGTGTGTGTGTGTTCCTCTCCTTTCACACAGTATGAGGTGTGCAGATAAGCAGGCTGTACAGCACAGCCTGGCTTCCAAGGCTCAGTCCTCTCGCCTCAGCCTCTCTGCACGGGGATCCAAGGCATGCTCAGTTTCAGTCTGTTGCTGTTAATGAGGAGAATTTAAGTAGGCTTTTCCCTTTAACTTTACGAAAAACAAGACAGGTTTATAATTGTTGACAGAGGGATGCAGCGACTTCTTGAGAGTTGTGTAAGCAGGTCTGCAGAGCTAACTCTCACGATGTGAACTACTGTTGAGAAGTTTCTGCTAGCCCTGGATCTGAACTCTGTTTTAAGAGCGGCTCTAACTAAATGTTGTTTTCAGAATCCTTGCTACCATTTGTTTCCTAAACTAAAAAAGCTGTAAAGGCAGTCAAATGTGTGGCAAGCCTGGATGAAAGTGATCGCATGTGGCCACTCAGCTGTTTTCCAGCAGGGCAGGTGAAACCAAAGAAGTTGAGACAGGCAGGCTATGAACTGCAGAGGATGTTTTGTTTCTGCTAAGACTATAGCAGCTGAAGACTTTGGATGAGGTTAGTGATTAGAGCTGCAGCTTAGAAACAGTAACACTAGCAGAAGTTACTCATTAGTGTGTCCTGAAACAAGTTCAGTGGTTGTACTACAAGCATTTAAAAATAAATGGAAAGTTTTATCACATGGTGATTCTCATAGGAAAGGTGTTTCTGGCTGGGCGGTGGTGGCACACACCTTTAATCCCAGCACTTGGGAGGCAGAGGCAGGCGGATTTCTGAGTTTGAGGCCAGCCTGGTCTACAGAGTGAGTTCCAGGACAGCCAGGGCTATACAGAGAAACCCTGTCTCGAAAAACAAAACAAACAAACAAACAAAAAAAACCCCAAAGAAACAAAACAAAAATGTGTTTATGAAGCTTATTATAAATATAAGTTTGTAGCCATATACTTGGCATTCATTTAATTTCTTAGATAAGGTTACAAGTGAAATTTCGAGACATCTCTTTCTCAAGAAAATGAATTGCAAAGCTATAGACCAACTAGGAAATTATTACAGTCTTTTAGTTCCAAAGGTACAGCAAACTTGATCATCAGAAACCATGTCTGCTGTACACTCTTGGGAATGTGTGTAGAGAGAGTAGAGTGTACTATAAAATGTGAAAGTAGAGAGAGTAGAGTGCACTATAAAATGCAAAGGCAGACAAAGACAAGATCTGATTGAAAGTGAGGAGTGAATAAGAGCCAAACAGGAAGAGCTGGAGGGTTGTGAGCTAATATCAGGGAGTTGGGATTTGGGGAAAGGAAGTTCAGGAGTCTGTAGAGTCAAGGCTGACTGTTTTGTCCTTGCCACTCACTTTTCTCATCGCTTCCCACTGAGTTAGTCATCACCCCACCGCGGGAAAACAGTGTGACAGGAAATGTCGGGGAGAATCCCCCCTAAACTTTAACAAATGAGAGCTACCTGATAAACACACAGTGACTTTCTTAAAATGATTTTAAGCGTAAAAGACCTAAGAGGAAAAGCAAGTTGATACAGAAGTGGAGTTATGGAAATTAAGTGCTTGTTTTATAAGTTAAATTTAAAGTCAGCATTTAACTTTATAGAGTTAAGTGATGACTCTGAGGGAACTCACCTGCAACACAGCAGAGACAAAGACCTTAGAAATCTGAATGCATAGTGAGAACAGAAAGAACAGTTAGCCTGGGCTCCAGATGTGAAGAATAGAAAATATAAGGAATAGGAATTCTCCACAATTGCTGAAAGACAACTTTAGGAACTACAAACCTGAAGCCCCATATGAAAAACACAAAACAACCTCTCACGAAAAAGAAAACCTCAAATATGAAAGCCTTCCAAAAATCTGTGTAGACATTAAAGAAGAAACCACTGCCCAGCTAATGCTGTACAGAATTGGTGAAGCTGATAGTCATCAGGAGCCGGAGAACTGAGTAAAGTGGCTGAGTCTCAAAACCAGGCTCCCAAGACCTTTCACAGACACAGCTCAGCTCAGCAGGCAGAGGGATTAGGATTATGTGAGCCTCTTAGTCTGTATTGTTGCTGCAGTAGGAAATGCTTGAGACCAGGTAATAAAGAGGCTGGCAATTCTAAGACCAAGGTGGCCTGGCTTTCCTGCTGTAGTGTCATGTGATGGAGAAATGAGCATAAGAGAGGGAGCCCATTTCTGCAAACCCCTCTAGAGCAGTGCCCATCCATTCATGAAGGCAGAGGTCCTGTACTACAATACAGCTGTACTGAAAATTACAGTGTATATTACTGAAAATTTATAACACATGAACTTATGGAGACACTGTAGATCATAGCTCTAAGTCTTCTAGTTTAGTTATTTAGGTGTATCTCATTAAAGACTGAACATGAAAAGACCTGCTGTCATACCAAGATTCTAAGGCGTCTATAGGCAATGCATACGACTCAGGATCTGTTGAGTTTGGAGCAACTGTGGTTCATCTATAGATAGTTATATCTATGTAACTAGAAATATCAATGGTGGATCTTGATAGAATGAATGCTAAGAATATTTTGATGATGTTTCTTTGGTTTTTAATGATAGATTTCATTATGTTCCTCAGGCTGCTTTTTAAAAGTAGGTCCAAGTTACCTTCCCGATTCAGCTTCCTGATTTGGTGGATCTACAAGTCTCGTAGGACTGTGAGTAACTGGGTTAATACTGACAGTGGTTAGCATGTCAGGTGAGTGATGTATGGGGCGTGTTCTGCAGGTGGAGGAGTGTGCCTCCTTAGGAAGGAGCACAGGGTGAGCAGTGTCAGTGCATGGGACCAGGACAGGATGACATTGACAAGGGTTGTGAGATCTGCTCACCAGAGGTCACAGGGAAAGAGGGAAACCATGGAGATTACTCCACAGTGAGTGGTGATAACACAGGAGAAATATTGTTGACCAGAGATGCTCAGTAGACATTCAGTGCCCAGAACTGTTGATAAGAGATAGCCAGGTGAATTGCTTCTTGGTGTCAAATGCCTTTTCCCTGTTAGGATGGATGCCAGGATTCTAGTGCTGTGAGAAAAGTGTAATCTGGATGTGAGACACTGGAGAGCTCAAGGCTGGGCAGGAATGAAGGAATGAATGGATAAGGATTTCATTTCTTTTTAACTGAAAATGTTCAACAGTATAGCACATTGGAAGTATTTTCATTCCCAGTGCAGTTTTCATGCTTTAGGTTTTGAAGGCTATGCAATCTGTGTAACAGTTTTCATGCTACACTCATTCCTTCCACTAGAGGGTCCTCATTTTCAGTTTTTATTCTCTCTCTCTCTCTCTCTCTCTCTGTGTTTGTGTGTGTGTGTGTGTGTGTCTACAACCTCCACAAATCTACAAATCAGATGTCTCCTATCACATGGACCCAGGTGGATCGAATTCAGGCAGCAACTGCCTTTACCAGCCGAGACATCTTTCTTGTACATTTTTTTCTTTTAAAATTTTCTTCCTTGCTGTGTAAACTGCTGCTTTTTTATATCTTTTTAAAATCTTTTTCTCTGTGGTTTATTTAGGAAAATCAAGTCTATTATTTAATCAGGCTATGTATATAAAGTCTCTTTAAATAATATTATTATTTTAAAGTTTCATACATTTATACTGTGTGTATTGATCATATCCATCCACTAATATCTCTAATGAATCTTTTAGAAAGCTTATGGTACTAGAAAGATATTATTCTTTACTTTTTTCTTTTTTCTTTCTTCTTTTTTTAAACATTCCTAGGAAGAATATAGAAAGACAACAGTGTGAAGTGATTGTTGGTGCACAGTGTGGCAATGCAGTATTAAGAGGGGCCCATGTCTATGTTCCAGGAATTGTGTCAGCCTCAAAATGTAGGTATAAGATTGAGGGTACCCCATAGTTCATGAGCGTGATGGGTTGGAAATTTACATACATTAAATCTGCCTTTGTTAGATACTTCCTGACATTTTCCATAGAGGATTTTGTCCTATAAAAATAAATGTTATAATAGCAGTTTTTAACTATTTGCTTGACACAATGCACAGTCACTTGGGCTGATCTGTGGCAGATTACCATGATAATGTTCATTGGAGTGGGAAGGCTTGCCTGGTCATGGCAGCATTCCTTAGGAAATGGGATTTCCTTAGGAAGTGGGATCCTGGATGTCTCAGGGTGGAGAAGGAAAGCATCTATTAATCGCTCTCTGCTCTTGACTGAGTGTAATGTGACCAGCAGCTTCAAGTTAAGGATCCACATAGACCTTCCTGTCACTGTTTGCTTTTGCACATAAGAACTTAGATGATGATATTTCTCTAGGGAACAGAGAACTACTGAATGTAGAATGGTAGTGAAGGAGACTGAATCATGCAGTTGGCATGAGCATAGTTACCCTCATGCAGTGGCACAAGCATGGGTATGCATGTGCACACAGACACATTTATTTTTCTTACAAAAGGTGGTGAAGTTCCATATTGTACTCCTGATTTTACTACCTTAAAACCTCTGTCTCCTCTCAGGACATTCATGAGAGTGACATCCAGAATCCCAGACAGTGGCATAAACTTGGCGCCTTCATGGGTTCACTCTGGCAATGGTGAATTGCTTGTGCTTACCTGCTGCAGTTTACCCTTACTGGCTTGGCTCTATAACAGATGTGTTCAGTTCCTGGACCTCACCCATCCTGGGTGTGATGATCTGGAAAGTGGTTGCTTGATGGCCTAGCGTGGCTCTAGCTTCTTTTTAGTATACTCTTTAATTGAATCCTTTTGTAGGTGACTTAAAATGTTGAGTATTGGGTCATGATACTAGATTTATATAACAATTTTTACTTAGTATTAGATTTGGGGGAAATAAGTCATATAGATGACGCCTCCTGTTTAGTTGAAGATTTAGATAGGATGTTTGAGTACCAATTCTGTGTTTTCAATGAAACAAAAACTTGTACAGTTAGATGTTAGGAAGTATTTAAAGGCTGAGTTGAGTGGCTGTTGGGGATTATGCTGAGACAGTGAGCCAGTTTGTATTTAGGCTTGTCCACAATTGATGTCTCTTCAGATAACCATTTTAGCTTGAAGGATTTTCACTAGTCTGCTAAAGCACAGGTTAACAGTCTGATTTTATTCTTTTTCTAGTTATGAAAGCTGGAGATGTTATTTCCATATATTCTGATATTAAAGGCAAATGTAAGAAAGGAGCCAAAGAATTTGATGGAACTAAAGTATTTCTTGGAAATGGAATTTCTGAACTAAGCCGCAAAGATATCTTCAATGGGTTACCTGACCTGAAGTATGTCACTGAACTCTGTGGGGGAAATAAATTCCTTTGTGAGGTTCAAAAAGCTCAAAACAGTGAAAAGGCATATTTTGTTATACTATATTAAATTTTCCATGACTTCAGCCAGAGAAAATGAGCCCGTATTTCCATGATTTTTGGAAAGAGCTCTTTTTTAGTCAAAAAAGGTAAATAGATTAAAAACCAAAGCAGTAGGATGTGGATGAACTCAGTGGTAGAGTGCATTGCTGACCCGCCCAAGAGGCCCTAAGTTCAGCCCTCAGCAGTGCAAAACTAAGCAAAAGCCCAGGGGAGTGACTGATCGTACTGTAATTGGATAAGAATTTTACTTGTTCTATTAGATTTTAATTGTTTACACTTTGAAGAACAATGTTTATCTTTTTTTTTTCAAATTGTTTAGTTTACTTATACTGTACTGGGGAAACATACCAGAGTTGCTTACTGCAGGGTACATGGTAGTCACTCCTTAAAATGTCTACACTCATGGCAGGCTGGATGACTATTTTTTTTTTTTTAATTGGATATTCTATCTACACTCCAGATGCTGAGAAAGCATTTGACAAAATGTTTATCTTAATAGAGAATTAGATGACTTGTCTTTTCAAAATTCTCATTTTATCAAGAAAAATTTAATTTTAATGTAAATAAAATATAAAAAATTACTTTTAACAAAAATAAATTAGACCTGAATTGTAGCTTGCATATGAATATATGTGGTCAAAACTAAATGTTTCACTTTGTTCAAGCCACATTGATATACAATTAGTTCTAAATCATATTTGGATGTTGGTAGTGTTGAGTAGAATACAACCTTGAACAAGTGAGGACCCGCTTAACCTGGTTTCTTGAGCTTGTTTTAGGAGCTGTCTGCACCACCACTCCAAGGTTGGCAGCTGACATACATGAGCTAAGCACTGCAAATTGAGCAGTTTAGAATGGTTCCAGGGTCCTCATTTCTGAGCAGTCTGTCATGTTGGAGTGGCCTTTCCATATGAATGAAGTAAAATCTTCTAAAGAAACAGATAGTTAGGCTGTCAGGGTCTAAGAAAGAAAAGCTTTCCAAATGGCTAGATCCTGATTGTCTTCTTTTTAGAAGGTTTTGTTGATAATAGTTATGTCTTGCTTTGAGTGCCCACTTTAGTTACTTGCTAATGGTGTACTCTCATTTCATACAGTGTTTCTAGTGACTGCTGAACCATGTTTGCTTTTCTGGTGGGAGTAAAAGGTAGCCATTCGTCAAAAAGCCTGTCAGCTACTCTGCAGGGCTTGTAAGTTCTCTCCACTGATAATTATGGAGCACGCCTCTCAGATGCAGTGTTTGTCTTTATGAATCACTGTCTACAATGCCATTCTGTGTCCCGCCCGGCCCTTCCTGTTCCCAGCAGCTCCACTGCCACTAGGAAAATGGGACAAAGGTAGAACAGGTCATCTGGGGACAGTGCAGCACTGGATATACTGGGCAGCTGTTCTGTAGAAAGATGGGAGTGGAGCAGGGCCCTGCCTTTGTCAGTGCTCAGCATTAGCACAAGCTTGGGAATTTTTCCTCGTTTTCATATAAGTGTCTAGCAGAGTCATGCACAAAATGTGTTAGCTCACTAGAATGAACTAATAAGAATTGTGTGCTCTCTGCCTTTTAACTTACTGAACTCTCAAAAGAAACTCTTGTGCTTACTACAATAGTTATGTAACTTTATTTATTTATTTATTCATTTATTTGGATGAGTCTCGCCTGTAAAATTCAAAACAATCAACAGAACCATTGTAATTTATTAAATAAAACACGTCTTTAAATGCAGAATAGTTTATATTTGATGAGTATTTCCTACAAATTATATACAGGCTAATATTTAATTTCTTATTTTTTTTAGGGGTATAGGCATAAGAATGACAGAACCCATTTATTTCAGTCCCTCATTTGACAATGTTCTACCCAGTTATATATTTTTACAGGTAAGAAAAATACTGAGTAACATTGAACCATTTGGATAAATTATTAGGACGTATTTTTCTCTTTTTATTAATATTCTTGCGTCTCTTCATCTTCTGACTTACCATTCTCAAATACCAAGATAGTTCTTGTGAGCACTCTTGGTTTCTTTTGCTGTATTGATTTTAATACTGTGTCCTCCGTGTCTAAAGGTAATTTATGGATATGATATAATTACTGCTTTTCATCTCAGAGTGTTAATCATAAGTAATGCACATATTGCCGTGCAGCTAAAGGTTCTAGTTGTGAGAG
Organism: Arvicanthis niloticus; assembly: GCF_011762505.2. NCBI lineage: Eukaryota > Metazoa > Chordata > Mammalia > Rodentia > Muridae > Arvicanthis > Arvicanthis niloticus. Next base: position 66,233,546 of record NC_047665.1, on the reverse strand, counting down.
TAATATTCAGTCTTACTCAGATGGCTTGCTGCCAGCAGGCGTTTGTCAGCCTGTGGTTAAGGGCTGGGATAGGATGAGTCATTTTACCTTTTCTAGCTTCTTAACTACATTCATGGCCATCAATTCATTTTAATGCTACTATTATTATATAAAATGGAAATGCCAAAGACTAGATCTGTTGGGGTTCTTGGTCAAAGTCACACTGCTAAAAATAATTAGCAACATCTGAAGTTAAATTCATGTCCAGGAGCAACGTACTTTCTTCTCTTCCCAGTATTAAACCAAAAGATACACAAATCTGGAGATTATTTCTGGGCAAAACAGATGGAAGTTATTTGTGTGTGTGATTTCCTAACTGAACCTCAGGCTGCTGTAAAGCAATAGGACCGATAGCCTTCTACCTGTTTGGCTGTGAATCACTTTGGGTGATTTTGTTTGCTTGGTTTGGTTTTGCTTGTGACCATTTCTAAGACCCCTGACTCATGGTTGTGTTTTCTGCACACCTTCACACTGCTAAGGTGAAAGAAGTCTTCCCTTTCTCTTTGGTAAGATAAAGGACTGTATGCCTGCTTATTATATAATTTAGTTTGGACTTTAAGAAGGAGAAGTCTGTATATTAACTTGAGCTACCTTTCCTGATTTGGGGATTTATCTTTTTATTCAGTTGCACGTATGTGTGTATATTTGCATTGTGGGTATGTGCACCAAGTGCAGGTGCTCATTCATGGAGGCCAGAAGAAGGAATTAGACAGACCCATGGAGCTGGGGTTACAGGTGAGTGTGAGCTGCCTAATGTGAATGTTGGGAACTGAACTCAGCTCCTCTGCAAGAACAGTATCTCTCCGAACTGCTGGACCGTATTTTGAGCCCCCTGGATTTCTGACTGTAAAACTAGCTCAGGGATGATTATAAAATATAATCATGAAACAATTTGTAATTCATATTAAGCATACATGCCATAAAACTAATTTTTATCATTCTATAATAAAAGACATTAGACTACTGCTGGACTAAAGCTTTTGTATTTGAAAATAGAGTTTAACTTTTTGTCATTTTCCTAGTGGAAACTTTTTTTTTTCATGTAATATTATATGTAGCATGCCATTGATTAGCCTGTGAAACCAACTAAAATTATAATGATGATCACAGTTAATGCATCCTGAGTATTTAACTGTGTCCCACTAGTGTTTCGTATATACTAACTTATATATCACTTCAAAATCTCTAAGGTCATATATAAGGCAACAGAGAGTTAAGAAAATAAAGAATATAGTAGGCAGTGGCTAGCTGTTCCTCACTGACTGTAAAACAGAAACTGCAAATTGGAACCCAGGTCTTTGATTCAAACATGTCCTTGAGGCATGACTCCTGGAGGCCTGCACACAAATTACTATAGGGCTCAGTTTAGATGCAGGTCCTGATCCAGTCTGAGCTCGTGGAATGTAGGCTCTAGGAAATTCCTATGTGTCCTAAGTATTCCAATTCTGCTTTTATAGCTTTGGGACCTGAGGTTAGTTGGTCTAAAATTTTTTTTTTGATCTTTTAATATTAAACGTCTCTTTGGAAACTAGTTCAGAACCACCAGATTTTTTTTCAGTTGCAAAAAAAAATATTTTTTCATACAATATATTTTGATCATGTTTTTCCCTTCCTCCAATACCCAGTTCCTCCCAGGTCCCTCCCTCCTCTCTACCCACCCATCTTTATATTCTTTCTCTTTCAAAAAAAAAAAAAAAAAAGCCAAAAGTAAAACACCAAGCAAAATGAACAGTAAACAAAATCAATAAACACCTCCCCCAGCAATCCCACAAAAAACAAGCAAGCAACAGACCAATAAAACAAACAAACAAACAAAACATTAGAGAAAGCCAAAACAAAATGAAACAAAAAGTCCACAAAAATACCACTGAGTTTGTTTTGTGTTGACCAACTATTCCAGGGCATAGGGCCTACCCTGTATGTGACTTATAAATACCCAATGAGAGTCCATTGGAGAACATTGATTTTGCCTTAGCAGCAATACCAGTTGTAGCTAGCTTCTTGGATAGAAGTGGGAGGTCATGGCTGCTTCCCCTCTCAGTGCTGGACCTTCTCAGGCTTGAGTCTTATGTGTGCTGGCAGTTTCCTTGCGTTCCTATGGGTATTGTCCTGCCGTGTCTTGAAGACATTGTATCTATGGAGTTACCTATCGTTTCTGGCTTTTAGAGTCTTTCTGCCTCTTCTTCCGCATAGGTTCTTGAGCAGGCAGGGCCTTGATGAAGACATCCTAGTTAGGAATACGTGGTCTAAAGTCTCTCTGTTTTCACCTTGTCCAGTGCTGAGTCTGTTAATTTTCATCTATGAAAAACAAAGCTGCTCTGATGAGGGTCGAGCCAGGCACTGATCTATGGATATAGCAGTATGTCATTCCTGCATTATTTTCTTCCTTTAGCAGAATAATAGGATTGGGTTTTCCCCTAGGCCCATGACCTGTCACAGGTTCTGGGCAAGTTTAGAAATGTCAGGTATGGGTTTCATCATATGGAGTAGACCCTAAGTCCAATAAAAAAAAAGTGGTTGGTTACCTGTTTGACATTTGTGTCACTGCCGCACCAGTATCTATTGCACTGAGGTCACTGTTACAGGTTATGGGATTTGTAGCTGGAGATATTGACAGTTATCTTTCTCCTTCAGTAGCATGGAGAGTACCTTCAGAACCAGGGCTGCTCGTCAATAGGGGTGAAACTTCTACTTAGGTACCAGTTTGACTTCTCAGTGCTTGGCGATATATATGTGCATGTTGTCTTTAGCAGTAGAACTTTACCATCAGATTTTGCAGAATAACCAATAGCCTTGGCAATCTCCTGTGATGTTTGGGGGTTTCCCATTCCTGACATTGGGGGTTTCACATGGTATCAAAAGCTATCTGGTTGGAGCATTGCCTCCCCTATTGTTTGGTGACACCATATAAATCCCTTTTTTATATGTATGTGTTTCAGGAAGCTTCTACGATAGTAGCTTTCCATATGGTTTTTCAAATGCCCTTTAGTGTTAGTTGTCTCTCCCTACCTTTACTCTTCTCTCCCATCTCCCTCCCTATTTAATTCTATTTGTTTTCCCATTATCTCACTTTAACACTATATTGCATTTCTCTTCCTTGGGAATTCTTTCCCTGTCTCCTGGTTCCTTATGATATACCTAGCCTCTGTAATTATTTGTATTGTAGCTTTACATTTCAAAGGATTTAACACTAACAACCACACATAAGAGAAAACATACCATATTTATATTTTGTGGTCTGAGGTTTCCTCATCCAGGATCATTTTTTTTTCTAGCTTTATTCATTTATTAGATAACCATCTAGGCTGTTTCTAATTTCTGGCTATTATGAATAAAACAGCAATTAACAGGAATAAGCAAACATCTCTGTAGTAGAGTATAGAGTTCTTTGGGTACATGCCCAAGAGTGGAATAGCTGGATCTTGTGGTATATTAATTGTCAGTGTTTTAAGGAACCCTCATACTGATTTACATAGGTTGTGTGTCTGTTTGCATATCCACTGGCAGTGAATAAGTGTTTCCCTTTCCCTACAGTCTTGCCAGCTGCCATGTGTTTTATTGATCTTGGGCATTCTGACTTGGGTTAGATGAAATCTCAAGAGAACTTTAATCAACAGTTCTCTGATGGCTAGGAAGAAAGGCTAATAGGGCAGCAGGGGAGAGCCAGGCCACTGGTGTTTGCACTGAGAGACCAAGTCCCAGGGAATGGAGCTGATGAGGAGGGCAGGGCTCCTGTAGGCAGGCTGCATGAAGGAGATGAGGAGGGCAGGGCTTCTGTAGGCAGGCTGCATGCAGCAAGACTAAGTCTGGAGAGATCAGAATGGAGGACAGGAAGCATACCTGTAGTAGAGTAGGGTGTAGAGTCCCTTGGACACCTTCATCTTAGCTCTATGTGGCTACTGGGGTTTCTTAGCTATCAGTTTCTTAGTACCTTGTTTGATCTAGAAGAACCTGAATAGGTTGGCTGAATGTAGGTAGCAATAGTTTCCTTAAGGAATTAAAAAAAAGAAAGAAAGAAAGAAAGAAAGAAAGAAAGAAAGAAAGAAAGAAAGAAAGAGAAAAGAAAAAAATGATCAAAAAAAGAGTAAGTTTTGCTTAAAATTTTAAAAATTATATTTATATATTCATAATTTTTGGAAGGGACATTTGCTGCTATGGCCCTGAGTATAAGTCAAAGGACAACTCCTACCACCATGTGGGACTTTCAGATTGAACTTTGGTTAACAGATTTGGTGGCAGGCACCTTTACCTACTGAGCCATCTCAGTGGCTCACATTTAAGTTGTAGAATTTGAAAAAAAAAAATCATTACCATCATTATTGTTGAATTCTTACATATGTACTAGATTGTCACAAATGGAAAAGTTTCATAGTTGTGCGTAATGGTATGAGAAAACAGATGAACTTTTTAGACAAATGTGAACTTTAAGGTGACTGTGGTATTTACAGGTGGTTAAAGGATCATCACCGAAAGTGCAATAGGAGCACCATGTTGATTGGAGTGGTTTTATATTTTTAAATATTATTCTTAAACCAATATTCAGAAGCTAACATCACCCAGGGCAGCTGAGGCTGAAGGGTGAGTTATGTGAGGCTCCCTTGGTATAGAAAAGCTACACCCAGAGCTTTTCTCAAAAGGAAGACACGCCCACGTGCACACTGCAGACAACCAAAGAGACTGATGCTCTAAAAACAACTTTTAAATCCTCTTAGGTAGTTGTCAGTAGCCACACTACATTTCTTTGAAAGCTAAGAAACTTATAGAAGCCATGCTTGCTGTGATCATTCTGGTTTCAGGGATTCATCTTCTGTAATACAAGAGATGAAAATGGCCCTGCCTAGAACTTAGCCTACCCAGAATCTTCCTGTGTCGTTAAGTTTTAAGTACCTTCATACTGATCAGCAGCACTGAGAAATTGCTACCTGCCTCTTTACTTGCAGAGCTTAAAGCTTAGCTGCCTGGGGACTGTTCTTGAGAAGTTCCTTCTTTTTTTTTTTTCTTTTCTTAATTAATTAATTCAGAAATAAGTTTTCAATTGCAAAGTCCAGTTTTAGAATTATGCCTTGTTGAGGCAGGGTCTCACTTGTTTCTGCCCTTCTGCTCTTCCCAACCAGCTGGCTCCTGAGTTGCTGCATGTCTCTCCTGTCTCTATCTCTTGTCTTAGCTTTTTATTGTTGGTTTTATGGCAGGCTTTACTCTCTGAGCCATTAGAGAGATGAGTGACTGCCACATCACTTTGAAGTTAAAAGTCACTCTTGTAACTTTTCAAAATATCTTTGAGAATAGGAGAAAATGTAAAGTATAGGAAAATCTTGGTTCAAAGTAATATTCTTGGTCCTTCAGTAACCCATGACATTGGTAGCTTGATATTTAAATTCGACATTAAACTGCTACTTTGCATCTCTTTTCTCAAGCCTGCACTCACTGGCTTATAACTTAATTAAATGGATGTTACTGTTCTTATTAAATGTGTGTGTGTGTGTGTGTGTGTTCGCACATGTCATAGCATGCATGCATAGGTCAGAAGACAGCTTGTGGTAGTTTTTTTCTTCACCAAGTAGGACTAGAGGATCAAAATCAAGTTGTTAGGTTTGACAGCAAGTACATTCACCCACTGAGCCATCCCACCAGCCACAGTACAGTATCCTGACTGGTATTCGGTAACTGACTTATGAAGAAGTAGCTTGAAGGTGACAGCTAAAGCATTTACATGTTGAAGTCACCTCAGGTGTGTGTAAGACCTTGGCAGAAGCTACCCCTTCAATCTTTATGATAATTGAAGTCACTGTAGAGATCTGGTGAGGAATTAGCAAATCTGTGCTCTTTATGCCTTTGGATGCCTCTTTCCTGGTCTTTCTCCTAAAGAACCATTATCTTCTAAGTCTCTGTCCTTCACTTCTCCCAACATTAAATGTGGACACTGTTATATTTTGTTTGTGTATTGAGTTGAAAGGCTGTATTGTTAATGCTCACCTTTTTTTCTTTTCTTTTCTTTCTTTCTTTTTTTTTTTTTTTTTATAGAATTTGCCATCTACGGTTGTAGCTCATGTTCTTAATCCTCAACCTGGAGAGAAGATTCTAGATATGTGTGCAGCCCCTGGGGGCAAAACTACACATATTGCAGCACTGATGCAGGACCAGGTGAGATGTCTTCATGGCAGGCTGCTCTCAGTTCCCACGGCCACTGAAGGTAACATAGGAAATACTGCTAAAAATGTGTGCTAAAAAGAAAAAGGGAGGCATGGAGAGGAAAAGGTGAGGTACTGAAGTAGTTTCTGTTGGTGTCCTTGACACAGAGGTTATGGGCAGTGGGCAGCTGACATGAGTTTGGCCGCTAGTCTTTCTGGTGTTGAACCTATTTATATTAGCTCCTGGTTCACACCTGCACTGTCATGATTTTATTAGCTTTCCTGCATACCAGGGGCCTCAGTTGGCATCAACATGAAAAGCTTCACTCCTCTCAAAAGCTCTGGATTCTATCCTTTATTGTTCTCCCAATACACAGAGACTGTAGAAAAATCATGGCTCCAAGATTTGTACAGGAGGAGGAGCTGTCTTCATATTTGTGAAGCCTGCTCAGTCATGATCCCCTGCACTCCAGAGTTCTTGGGGCGTTGAAATGTCCTCTTTGGGGCTCTACAACACTAACAGGTACTCGAGCCACCTCTGATCTCAGGCTCTGTCCACCAGACACTAGTGCTATTCCCAGTCAGTGATAGAGTGAAGAGGCTCTGGGCATGCCCTTTGTGACTTGAGAGATTCCTGCACGTTTTAATCAGTCAGCCCCTGGCCCTCCTGCCCAGCCACCAGACTAGCAGTTTCCATTTAAGTTCCATTGCCTAGTCTCCATTCCCAAGGTAGTTCATTAGAAATAATAACATTCTTCTTGAGATCCACCCAGTGAGTCCTAGAGAGTAACAATTGGGACTTTCCTCCACTGCTGACCTCCAGAGGTGCTGCTTCAGCAAAACCTGTTCAAGACTTTGTCCTAAAAGTAGAATTGCCAGTGTCTCCTCACCAGGGCTGCCTGGGATCATGAGTTCCTGTTACTGCCTCTGTAGCTCTGATTTTCCTCCTGTTTCCTTTTTGGAGGACTCTTTGCTTTACTGGCTGTCTTAGTTAAGGCTCTATTGTTCTAATGAGACATCATATGACAGAAACTCTCATAAAGGAAAGCATGCAGCTGGTGCTGGCTTACAGTTCAGTGGTTTTAGTGTATTATCATTATGGCAGAAAGCATCATGGCATGCAGATAGATGTGGTGGAGAGGAGTTAAGAGTTCTGCATCTGGATCACAGGCAGCAGGAAGAGAGGGTGAGCCACTGGGCTTGGCTGGGAAACCTTAAAGCCCACTCCTAGTGACACAGTTCCACTCCTTATGAGCCTGTCGGATCCATTCTCGTTCAGATACTACATTGGTTCTTCTCTTTAACTGGGACACACTCCTCGGGAGCTGCTCGTTGTCACCTGATACTGGTATCCTTTAGCAGCATTTGAATTGTATGCCTTTCCAAAGCATTTTGCTGTGACACAGAGCGGATTGGGGTCATGATGTCCTCATTTTGGTTACCATAGTTCAAATATTTTTGTGTAGTGTGAAAATTTGGAGACAAGGATCAGCTTTTACAGATACTCATTTGTATGTAATATGTAACTCCTTGAAGCTACATATTCCATAGAGGAAGCCCATGCTCTCTCATAGGTGAGCAGTCACTCGAGATTGGTGGTGGTGTTTACCTTGAAGAATGTTTCTAAGTTTCTTGAAAATATCCCAAATAATTTTTTTTTTTTTTTTTTTTTTTGGTTTTGAAAACTGAACTAGGTTCAGTTTGGAAACTGTAGCTAGGCTGAAGAACAATTGGCAGGAATGTGTTTGTTTAAAGGAAAGACAAGATATTTAGGGAATTAATATTTCAGTGCTGGGAACTGACTAGAGAACATTGTGCTTGCTAGGAAACCCTCTACCACTGAGCTACACCTCCCAGCCAATGTAAATGCTCAGTGAATTCAGCAGGCATGGGTGGGAGGGACGCAAACAAGCACCGTTTACACTGGGCTTCTGTATTACTGACTTTCCTAACAGCTTTAGGTTTACACTCCATTTTCATTTTTTAGGGAGAAGTAATAGCATTGGACAAAATATCGAATAAAGTGAAAAAATTAAAGCAGAACGCTTCGTTGTTAGGGCTTCATTCTATCCGGGCGTTTTGCTTCGATGCAACAAAGGCTCTTAAGCTTGATACGACTGATGGCATAGAAGGTAACCAGAGTTTGTTTTTCTTATTGTGCCTTTTTTTGTCATAATTACATGTGCTCATTGGATCTTGATATAGGTATGAAAGTGAAGTGATCAGAAAGTAATTATGGTAATGTGTTAGTATTTATGTAATGTTTAATGTAATGTCTGTGTTAACGTTTTAGTGTGTTAATGTTTTGACAGCAGGACACTCGAAATTTACTCTTGACAGTTTTGAAATGCAATATATATTATTACTAAGTGTAAATCCCTCTGTGTATTGGAGTTCAAACCTTAATCTTCTGTCTCGGTAAACTTTGTAACTTTTCCATAGTATTTCCCTGTCCTTTCTTGCCATTGATAATCACTGTCTCTTTCTGCTTCAATGTGTTTTACTTTTTAGGTTCCAGATATAATTGACTATTGAGGCCTGGCTTATTTTCAGTTAACATAGTATCTTCTGGATTCTTCCATGCTGTTACAAGGGTCAGGATATCTTTTAAAGATTCAGTAGTGTTCCACTATGTACATGTCCTGCACTTTTTCATACCATTCCTTGTTGGTAGACACGTGAGTTGATTCTGTAGCATCGCTGTTGTAAGTAGTGCCGAAGTGAATGGGAGAGCATAGTTATCTGTGACAACTGCTTGCATTCATGTATGCCCACTGGCATGCATGACTGCTGCACCACACAGCACTTTTATTATTTACTGTGTGAAGAACCATGCCGTTCTCACTAGTGGTTGTATTTATGTTCTTACACACTACATGTGTGCTCTCTCTTCCTCCATGCTCGCACCAGAGCATCTTCTGTTCTTTTCTTTGGTAATTGTCTCCTCACAGGGGCAAGGTTGTATGTCTTGTGTTTTTCATTGCATTGTCTTGGAGGTTTGTTGTAGAAAGCATCTCTTTTGTATACTCACCAGCCACATTGTCCTTTGAAGAGCAGCAAATGTCTGTCTAAATGCGTCACCCATTGGGTTGTGTATTAGTTTCTATGATGAACACCTGGCAAAAGCAATCTAAGAAAACGATCTTTTTGCCTCACAGTGTGAAGATGCAACTTGTTTTTACTGACTTTCCCACCATAGGGAACTCTGTGTTAATGCCCTCCTGGTCATGGTGGGCAAGGACTTTCCTATCATGGTGTCCTCTGTGTCACTCACCTCCCCATGATAGGGAAGTTGGTGTTAATGTCCTCCTGATCATGGTGGGGAAGGTATATGTAATGTCAAGTGCTTTTCTCGAACATGAGAATCTGGTCACATTGCATCACAGGAGGAAGAGGGACAAAGGCTGACTTCAGCCTGTAGAACGAGGCTGCTAGGTTTGGCATGGGCCTCCTCTCCAGTCCAGGCATTTCTCTCTGAAAATGCCTCCACACACACCCTCACTGACACCTCCAGAGGTGTATTTCTTAAGTGACCTGAAATCCACTGAAGTTATAGTGATGAGCCATTATAGCAATGACTAGCTGGGTTGTTTGGTTGGTTTTTAGTACATTTACACTGTCTTTTGTCTGAAATATTTAATCCATTTTTTTCCAGTAAATAACTGAATGGTGAAGCCTTTCTTGAGCCGTTTGTTCCACATTTCCTTAGTGATGTATAGATGTGTTGTTGTCTTCTTTTGAATTAGCTATGTTTATTTTGTGCTGTGTTTTTATCTTCTGTTTAGCCACTGTACATTTTGGTAACCCAACTTAACCAACCTTACTGTCAAACATATCCATCACAGCTCATTTGAAGCTGATAGTGACTGAATTTCTCATTAAAAGCCCAAGAGTTTGTTTGTTTGTTTTTTGTTTTTTGTTTTTTGTTTCTTTGTTTTTCCAGACAGGGTTTCTCTGTGTAGCCCTGGCTGTCCTGGAACTCACTCTGTAGACCAGGCTGGCCTCGAACTCAGAAATCCACTTGCTTCTGCCTCTCAAGTGCTGGGATTAAAGGTGTGCGCCACCACTGCCTGGCTCGAGGGTTTTTTTTTTGTTTTGTTTTGTTTTATTTCCCCATTTTATTTTATTGCATAATTTATGTATTTCTATATTATGTTCCCTAAACAAATTAATTGTATCTTATTGATTTTGGTAGCATGAATGAAATGTCTCCCATAGTCTCAGGGATTTGAGCTTCCTATTTTCCTTTGTGTCCTGGGAACAGTTTTTGTTTGTTTGTTTTAATCTTTTTTAAACAGTATATTAATAGCTAACTTAGCATAACTTTAAATCAACAAAAGATCATTATGAAAATAAATGGTAGGAAGAACAAGGCCGATAGAAACGTGCACGCTATAAAGCAGAAGGAGGCTCTGTGAACCTAGAACTGCCAGCTACTGGAAGGAGCACAGCTTAGCTGCTGCAGGCAGCTCTGCAGAGCAGGCTCCACACAGGGCAGGCTCTACACAGAACAGGCTCTACACAGAACAGGCTCCACACAGGGCAGGCTCTACACAGAACAGGCTCTACACAGAGCAGGCTCTACAGAACAGGCAGTTCCTGGGCCTGGTCTGCGCCTGAAATATTACCTGTTGAGGGCTCTGCCTACTCCAGTCTGTAGCTTACAGGAAAGGATGGAACTTGCTGGTGCCAGGGTAGAAAGGGTTGTGATGGTTGTGACAGGAAGAGCTCATGAGGAGGAGAAAGTCTGTTCTTTATCTCTGTTGTCTTCCTCTTCCCACCCCGGCAAGTATGATGGTATGGTCATCCACACCATTTTACTATGACTTCACACTGGCACCCACTGGAAAGCATGAAAGAAAACTTTTAATATCTAACAGAGGAGAGTAGAAAAGCCTTACAGAAGGTGGAGAGTGCTATTTCATCCCAATTTGTAACTCATATTAATTATTCTAAGCCTTTATATTTTCTTATTTTTAACACTAAATTAACTCCTACTGCAGTTTTTTGGCAAAATGCATCGATATTAGGGTATGAGGGTTCATCTTCCTTCATACCCTAAGAAGGTTCTTTATCCATACTGTGTTGCTGTAGCTGATATGATTATGTTGGGCAGAGATAATAGTCAAATATTTTGAAAAGGATCCTGATGTAATAGTACAACCCTATACAAGGCATCAGGTTGATTGGCTTATGCAGAGTTCTGAAGTCTGGCCTATTGCATGTGCCTTATTTGCTGGTCAGATAGATAATCATTATCCACTAGATAAATTGATTCAGTTTTGTAATCACCATGCATTCATTTTTCCAACTCGTACTGCGCATGCACCTATCAAGAAAGCATTGCTAGTTTTCACTGATGGTTTCTCATCAGAAACAGCTGCTTATGCCTTTCAAGATCAAGTAATCTCCTTTGCTACATCATCTGTGTCAGCTCAATTGGTTGAATTAATGCTGTTATTGTTGTGTTTCAAGCATTTCCAAATCAAACCATTAATATTTATACAGATAGCTCATATATAGCTCAATCTATCCCTCTGCTAGAAACTGCTGTGCAAATAAAGCATTCCTCAGAAGCAGCCGATTTGTTTTTACAGTGCCAACAATGAAAGTGTAAATTCTTTGTAGGACACCTGAGAGCCCACACTGTGCTGCCAGGTCCTCTCTCTGAAGGAAACACCAAGGCAGATCTAGCTGCAGTGACTTTATCAGATCCGCCATCTAACTTGGATCAGGCCATAAAGGCTCATGAGTTACATCACCTTAATTCTAAAACTTTAAAAATTATGTTTAAAAATTATGTGGCATTTTTGTAAGCAGGTTAATAAACTAAAGCTAAGAAAATATTGTGGAAACTATTCATAGAATATTATGGGAAAGGATCATATCTTCTATATACAAGAGCTGTCCTGTTCATTAAGAAAGGTGGTTTCAGCAGGGAAAGGCCACACAAGGGTTGTACCTACTTAAAGGAAAAACATAATTGGTCAATAAAATAAAACACCATTTTGATGAGGCTTTTGGGTAAACAGGTGTGCGTACTCATGATAAGGACAGTATGGACTATAGTATAATCTCTGTTTTTTTGTTGGCGTGGGGTGGGTTACCAGTGTGCAAAAAATAAAGTTGTTTTTTTTTTTTTTTTTTTTTGGTTTTTCGAGACAGGGTTTCTCTGTATAGCCCTGGCTGTCCTGGAACTCACTCTGTAGACCAGGCTGGCCTTGAACTCAGAAATCCACCTGCCTCTGCCTCCCAAGTGCTGGGATTAAAGGCGTGCACCACGACCGCCTGGTAAGTATAAGCATTCTTAATTTAGCCAAGTATTTGCTTAAAGGGAGAAATGATTTGTCTTTATTTAGTATATTGGATTATGATGTTAATTTCTCATTTTGCTTATATCTTAAGTGTGTTCTGTTCGAGACTCATATGTCAGATGACAGATAATGTTTCCAATTGTATTTTATAGGGGCACCTCCATTCTTACCAGAATCTTTTGACCGAATTCTCCTTGATGCACCCTGCAGTGGAATGGGGCAGAGGCCAAATATGGCTTGTACTTGGACTTTGAAGGAAGTGACATCCTATCAGCCACTGCAGCGAAAACTCCTTAATGTGGTATGTGGTGCTCCTTTGCTGTGAAGAAACTGACTGCTAGTCCAGTGTTCAGTTTACCAAGGCTATTGTGTATAGCAGCACTGTTCCCAATGGCCAAAGGGTGGAGCCAGTCAGGAGTCATAGACAAAGACTGGATACATAGGCTTTGATATGGTCACATGGAATATTTATTCAGCCTTAAAAAGGAGTGAAATTTGGTACATGTTACAGTATGAATGGCCCTTGAAGACTTTATGCCAAGTGAAGTAAACCAGACACAAAAGGAAACATTTTTGTATGATCTCTATTACAAAGTAATTAGAATAGGCAAATTCTTAGAAATAGAAAGTAAAAGAGAAGGAATTAGGTTGAGAGAAAGGGTAGTTACTGATTAATGGTTACAGAGTGGCAGCTTAGGATGCTTGCAGAAATCAACACTTAATGTCGTTAAATCATGACATGTTAACTTGATACCCTTTATGTTAACTCTTTTTTTGCTGCAGACAAGGAAGAGATTGGGAATACTTAGCGTTTTGCTTGTGTGGCTTTAGTTTTTTTGAGACAGGCTCTTGCGGTGTATCCTAAGCTGGACTCAAGCTCAATATTTTTCCCTCAGCTTCACGAGGGCTGTGATGCTTTGTGTGCATCGTCAAACTTACTTACGGCTTTAAACATACGAGGCTTCTCTTTATGTTGACCCATCCTTTAAAATAACACAGCTCCCTAGAGAATGTTTGAGATGTGGAGTTAATCATAAACTTTCTAACCCTTAAGTGAAAGTAAAACAACAAAACCAAAACCACAATTCAGTAAGTAACTCATGCATCATTGCTAATTAATGTAAATAATTTAATATAAATAAATTACTCTTTACTGGCTTAATTTAGTTATCAGATTAGAAAGTTGTGGGGCAGAAATCTCGCGGGCGGGGGGGGGGGGGAGGGAGGGAGTCCAACGACAGAGTCTCAGGGCGGTCCGGCACCAGGGCTTCCCGCGCCACCAACGGAGGATCCCACATTCACGCAGCTGTCGGTGGGCGGGCCGGCGGCTGCATCGGCAAGGTTCCAGGGTTCCAAAAGCTGGGAATCAGGCGGAGAGACCATGGACACGTGGAGTCCGGTTTTCCAAAGCTTTTATTGTTCATGGCATGGGTAGTGGGCGCAACTGATATGCGCTCACCCCGCCAAAGGCCAGGGGACTCTCATTTTATAGGGAAGGAAAAAGGGGAGGGAATAACTTAATTAGCTACGCCCCTGGCCTTTTGATAATTTATTAATATTTAAATCTCTGGAGGTAGAGACTTGTTAATCACGCCCCCTACCTGTGCCCTACCTGTGACTGAAGGTAACAGGTTAAATGGAGTTACCTCGTCCAAGGCCCAACAGAAAGTCATAAGTCTTTTTTAAAATTATTTATGTATATAAGTACACTGTAGCTGTCCTCAAACATACCAGAAAAGGGCATCAGATCCTATTACAGATGGTTGTGAGCTGCCATGTGGTTGCTAAAAATTGAACTCAGGACCTCTGGAAGAGCAGTCAGTGCTCTTAACTGCTGAGCCATCTCTCCATCCCTGAAAGTCATAAGTTTTATAGGGTAACACGTTGTTAAAGTAGGCATGATAACATCCAGAATGTAGAAGGATCATAACTAAAAATTTAATTGATCAGAGGATGCCTCTGAGAGGGTGTTCTCCCCCTCCACCAGGTCTCCTTTTTCCCTGGGGCCTCAAGTCTCTTGAGGATTAGGCACATCTTCTCCCACTGAGGCCAGACCAGGCAATCCTCTGCTGTATATGTGCCAAGGCCCCGGACCAGCCCATGTATGCTGCCTGGTTGGTGTCTGAGAGTGTCTGAGAGATCTCAGGGATCCGGGTTAGTTGAGACTGCTAGTCTTCCTATGGTGTTGCCCTCCTCCTCAGCTTCTTCCAGCCTTTTCCTAATTCAACTCCAGTCCAATGGCTGGGTGTAAGTATCTGCATCTGTCTCAGTCAGCTGCTGGTTGGGTCTCTCAGAAGACTGCATGCCAGGCTCCTGTCTATAAGCACATCATAGCATCAGTAATAGTGTCAGGCTTTGGTGGTTCCCCCACCCCCCATAAGATAAATCCCAAATTGGCCCCATCACTGGATGCCTTTCCTTCAGTCTCGTCTCCATTTTTCTCCCTGCAGTTCTTTTAGATGGGACCAGTTCTGGGTCAGAAATTTTGACTGTGGGTTATCTGTCTGTTGGACTCTTTGAGCTCCTTCTTCCCATCGTTGGCATCTAGGCTAAGGTCACATTGAGTCCTGGGAGTCTCTCACTTCCTGGTCTCTGGTACTTTCTCAAGGGTCCTCTCATCTCCCCCCACCCCCACTCAGGCTACATATTTCCATTAACTCTCCTGGCCCTCTGGGCTTCTCCCCTTTGTCCCCTGCCCCAATACCTAATTTTGTCCCCCTTTTCCCCTCCGCCTCTCCTCTCTCATCCAGACTCCTCCCTCCCTCTGCCTCCCATGATTATTTTGTTTGTTTGCATTTCTTTAAGGTACAAGTATGAATTGTGATGTTTTTGAGATCTTTTTATTAAAATTATAAACAAAACTATGACTTTGCCAAAAAAAAAATAAATAAAAAATAGGAAACAAAGTTGGCTGGGTAGTGAAGGAGGGGTTGGGGGATGTGGATCAAGGAAGATTTAAGAGAAGAAGCTAAATATGATCAAAATACATTGTATAAAATCCACAAAAACTCACAGGAACTCTCACTTGAGCATGAACAATGGAAACAATGTAAATGCGGCACAGTTGGTGAAGAGCTGGCCTGGTGTGCTAGTTCCTTGTTGCTGCTCTGACAAAATGCCTGATGTAACAACTTAGGGAAGAAAGTGTTTACTGTGGCCCCAGTTCAGAGATACAGTCCATCATGGTGAGGAAGCCATGGCAACTGGAGCTCCAGGCAGTTGGCAAGAAAGCTGCTGAGAGCTGTGCAAGCTGGTGCTTACCAGTTCTTGTCAGTTCAGAACCTCAGCCCATGGACTGGAGCTCCCACAGAGCAGGGGTCACCACTAACCCAGTCTCCACACCCTGTCACAGGTATGCCCAGAGGCCTGTTTCCTCAGTAAGTCTAGATCCTGTGCAGTTAATCTGGACAGTTAACCATTACTCCTATCATGCATGAAGCTCCTGAGTTAAATTCCCAGCAAAACATATTCTTCCTGAGATAGCACACACCTATGCTCCTTGCACTTGGGAAATGGGCAGATGATCCTAAGTTTTGAGTTATCTTTTGGTAGATGGAGAATTTGAGGCCAGCCTGGGATATATGAGAACCTGTTAAAAAAGAAGAAAGAGAAGATAAACTTAAGATGTTTGTGAGAAATTTATGTTAGCATAGCAGCACATACCCTGATTATCATTAAATTCTACTGCATGCAAAATACTGTCTAGATCATAACCAAAAAAGCAGACAATCCATGCCATTCTCTACGAGCTTTTTCTCTGTCTAGCGCTATTGTGTTACATGGCATTAGTGCTGCAGAGCAAACTGTAGAGAGGAAGGAGAGCCATGAGGTCCATGAGGACCAGGGAGAGCATTTGCGGAAGGGTAGGAGGGGCTGAAGGGGAGGTCAGTATGGCGGGAACACCTCTATGAAGAGCTTTGAAAGCTCTTTCAGGACTTTGCTTGTGGAGCTGAGAAGCAACAAGTAGAAAAGCATGGCTCAGACTGGTGTGTGGAGACCGCCTTCTAGGAGGGCAGGGAAACGTGGGAAGATTTAACTGTTGTGTAATCTAGTTGACAGGTAAAGAGGCCGGGACTGAGATAATGGTAATGGATCTTAGGAACCATAGCCAAAACTGGTGTCTGTCTGTCTGTCTGTCTGTCTGTCTGTCTGTCTGTCTCTCTCTCTCTCTCTCTCTCTCTCTCTCTCTCTCTCTTTCTCTCTCTGTAGATGTATATTTATACACAAATTTATTCTGTGTATACATGTGTGCCTGAGTGTATGTATGTGTGTCATGTATGTGCAGGCACCAGCAGATGTCAGAAGAAAGTTTAAGGTCACCTAGAGCTGGAGTTATAGGCAGTTGTGAGCTGTCATATGGATGCTGGGACTTGAACATTGCTCTTCTGCAAGAGCAGTAAGCACTCTTACCCACTGAGCCATCTCTACATTAGATACTGAAAGAAGCTGAC
This sequence comes from Arvicanthis niloticus, assembly GCF_011762505.2. NCBI lineage: Eukaryota > Metazoa > Chordata > Mammalia > Rodentia > Muridae > Arvicanthis > Arvicanthis niloticus. Next base: position 66,216,614 of record NC_047665.1, on the reverse strand, counting down.
TAGTGGAGGGGGAAGGTGAAAGGCCTTCAGGCATTAATGATGCCTGGAGCTTTGGGAAGCCTAGGAAGGCTGTTCAAGCAGGTTTCAGAGGACAGTGAATACATTATTTGAGGACACATTAGCTGAAATCCCAGAAATTCTGACATGACAACTTAGTACATACAGATTCAGAAAGAAGGTCTCCCCTACAGATGGGAGTTTGTAAGTTTGGCCATAAGGGTAACTGTGAGGGGAGGTAAGTGAAGGTTCTCTGTGTGAGTCTGACTCTGTGTGTGTCATGAATCTCCAGGGAAGGTTGCATGCAATCTGCAGTGCGCATATTGTAGTCTAACTACAGGAAGAGGCCATATCGTACAGGACAACACTTTATTTCCATCAAATGCTTGCAAGGCATCCTGTGCTACTGGATAACTTACTTTTGGGGGGGCTATTGGGTCTTGGCATGCATCGTCTGATCACTGCTTTCCTTAGGCAGTTCAACTCCTGAAGCCAGGGGGAGTGCTGGTCTACAGCACGTGCACAATAACTCTGGCAGAAAACGAAGAGCAAGTCGCCTGGGCCCTCAGAACATTCCCCTGCCTTCAGCTTCGACCCCAGGTGAGAACAGTGACACTTTCCATAAGATAAATCTGAGTGTGAAACACAGTGGCAGACATGGGACTTTATAGAGGCTGTGTCAGAGCTCTGAAGCACTCTATTCAAGAGTTTTGGTGTGTTGAAGCTAACCATGGAATTCACATGACCAAATGAGGAAGCTTCCCCTCTCTCCGCAGTCTGCTATTGGACAAACCAGGGCAGGTCTTGGGTATCTTTCTGCTCCTGTTTATCCCACTTGCTGTCCCTAACTGTATTCCCAAAAAGTCCTTTTCTTTTTAGTTAGACACATTTTGCTCGTATGTATGTATGTATGTATGTATATATGTATATCATGTGCATTCCTGCTGCACGGACATCAGATAATCCTGAGTCTGGAGTTAGATGTATTGTGTGATACTGCATGTGAATGCTGAGAGCCAAACCAGTCCTCGGCAAGACTTCCTTCCCAGTTCCTTCCCTACATGTTTCTGATTTGCAAAAGCCTGAGCATTTTCCCCTCCTGTCGCATAAGACACACCTCTGTAACAGTGCACTGCAGAATATCAGAAGACTAGCCATGGGAACAAGCTACAGCTGGGGAGTGTCCCCTTTTATGCTTTTATGTTAATAAGATATTTTTAAAGCCATTTGTAGTTTGTTTTAGTGAGCAGAAACCTGACTTTTTGTTAGGATTTTTATTAAGACCAATTCAATTTTGAGATATGTATGTCTACAGAGATGCTAATATCTGGAGACATTGAACATCTGACATTGTGCTTCCTGCAGAACTCTAATGGCCAGTCACAGCATAGAGGTTAAAACAGTCTAGAAATGGTCCCGGCACTGGGAGGTTAATTACATGGAAATGAAAGCAAGACCTCAGAGTTCTCATGGAGTCTGTGTGAAGAAGTGATGGAAGTTACTCCCTTCACTGCCATGGATTGCATTTTCTTGACAGTTGTTTCTTCTCCACCAGTGGTCAAACCCTTCTCTGTGGACTTGGCACTAATGGTTTTCAAAAGTGACTGGATTCATTTAGATTCCTTAAAACCTAGTTGATGTAGCCATGATTTATATATCCTTTTCTAATATGTATTCTTCTAGTGTGTGTTAAGAAAACTTTCATAGAGTTGGTATGGCTAAAGGCATCTCAGATATTTTGGGGGCTAGCTCCTTCCACTGTTAGAGGATGAGAAGATGGACTATTCATTTATCCATGTCACAGGAAACCCAGTAGTACTGTCTTTATGTAGCTTCAGAGCTGGGCATGGGTTTTTATATATATGAGTAAATGGAGTTAGGTAAAGCTGCTTGCTTAGGTCATATAGCTGAGATATATTAGAGCTGCATTTTAAGTCTGCAAGCATCTAATAACATCCAGTCCTTTTGTAATATCATAACACTTGATAAGCATGGAGAATTCTAAATAAATAGAAACTCCTTTATCAGGTGGCCATGTATCACCACTTTTCCACCGCCCTCAAATTGGCAGGTGCATCTCACAAAGGCAAGTGCATTCACTTGTACTTCTGTTTCTGGGAGAGGTCATACAACCCATCTGTCTTTTCTTACTTAAGCTATATAGAGGCAGCTTACTAATTGTAGCATAGTCAACCAGTTTTGCTCATCTCTTCCCAACAGGAACCACAGATCGGAGGAGAAGGGATGGTGGGAGCTGGCCTGTCACTGGAGCAATTGAAACAACTGCAGCGATTTGATCCCTCTGTTGTGCCACTGCAGAACATGGACACTGATTCTCTCAGAGATGCCAGAAGGGAAGACATGATTTGGCTGGCCAACAAGGACTGTATAGGCTTCTTTATCGCAAAGTTTCTAAAATGTCAAAGCACAGAAGAGAAGGTTTCTTGGAAATGAAAATTCTGAAGACTTCTCTGTGTGGTGTTTTTTCTTACACCAAAGTGTTGTCAGGCCAACGAAGTGATGGCATGGTTGCTCAGGAAGCAGGATGATGCTAACAGCTTTCCTGGGATTGGAAGGAGCAGTGTGTATGTGTGGCCCTGGGGAAGTGAGGGCTAGTAAAGCATAATCAGCCTTATGCTTTATGAAAGGAAAAGAGGAATTGCCTGTCTGGAATATACTTTCAGTTTTAACTCATAAATACTGTCTTGCTATGAAAAAAAAAAGTTTAAAAACAAGAGAATATGGCTGGAGAGATGGCTCAGCACTTAGGAGCACTGACTGCTCTTCCAGAGGTCCTGAGTTCTCAGCAACCACATGGTAGCTCACAGCCATCTGTAATGGGATCTGATGCCCTCTTCTGGTGCTGAAGACAGCTACAGTGTACTCATATAAATAAAAACAAATGTTAAAAACAAGAGAATAAACCTCTAAACCTTTTAAGTGGTTATGAAAAACTGTTTTCTGTTTCCAAGATGGTGGTAGTTTCTTCAGTAAGTTTTCAGGACATGGACAATCATCCTGATTGAGGTAAGTAGGCTTGTTACTGTCGTCTGCCTCTGTCTCTCTCTGCTTACTGATTCTAAATCTGGCTTCTTAATTTAAAGGATAATTTATGTACTGAGTATGTGTGTGGAATACATGTTGAAGTCAGAGGACCACCTTTGGGAACAGTTTCTCTCCTCTACCTTGAGTTTTGAGGCTCGAACTCAGATGCTCAGGCTTGTGTCACAAGTACTTTTTTACCTGTTGAACCATTTCACCAGCCTTCAGGTCACCTTTAAATAAAGCTTGGACTTGTGCTAAAAAGTACTTTGAAAGGTGAAATATAGGTATCTACTTTGTAGCTAAAATGGCCATTGAGATTATTCCACATTTTGGCTGTGTTTTATCATCTTCAGAAACAGACATGCAAAATAATAGAGAACTGCTTGGGGAGGAGGAGGAGGAAGAGGAGGAGGAGGAGGAGGAGGAGGAGGAGGAGGAGGAGGAGGAGGAGGAGGAGGAGGAGGAGGAGGAGGAGGAGGAGGAGGAGGAGGAGGAGGAGGAGGAGGAGGAGGAGGAGGAGGTGGAGGAGAGCAGTGACTGGAAGCTAGGCCCTGGCCTCCACTCTCCACTGGGCCGTCTCCGCTTTTCTTGATGAGCCTACGCAGCTTCACAGAGCACAGGCTCCAGGCAACTATGTCTAATAGACGAAGACAGGGAGAGCTCCTCTTAATCAAAACTGAGCTCAGCTTGGACAAAACAAGCAGCCCAGCCAGACTGCAGAAGTGACCAAGCATCCTGCCACTCTTGCCACTCTGCCTTCAGTGCTCCTTTTTGGTAGATAAACTGTTAAGATTTCCAGGACCCAGCAACATGGGAAAGGCCTCATGTGTGGAACACACCAGATTGGCTTGTTTTCTTTCATTCACACCCTTTCAAATGATGGCACTTTGGGTGTGTCCTATGTACAATTGGAACCAATTGCTAATCTCTTTTTTTCTTGTAGATTTCCTGTAGGAAGGTCTCTAAATGACTTACCATATCCACTGTGATTGCAGCAGCTCTTGGATCAAGTAAGGCCTTTGGGTGGCTTCTTCCTGGAGAAAATTTTTTTTGAAGAGCTCTGAGCTCTCTATATCCAAGTGATTGTGCCCATTTCTCTCAGCACATTGTGACTCCAGTTGACTGTGTTATCCTGAGCTCAGACCTACACCTGGGAAATATACCAGGACAGATAAACAAGGGTTTTTTTCCTCTCTCTTATTACTGCTTCAGAGTAGATAGTCAGTGGGTATTATGGAATATGAAAAATCATCTTGAATTTACTAAGATTCAAGCAAGCCTTTTCTATCTTTCATTCTGCCTGTGTCCAGGAGATGCCATTTTGACTAAAGAGAACCACCATCACCATGAGACACTTTTGTTTCTGGGACTCCAGGTAGCCCCTCAGATATTAAAATGAATTTTAAACAACTCCATAACCCTGGCTTCCTTTCTTTCTGCACATCTGTATGTGCTAAGCTGGGTGAGAGTTGGAGAGAGACAGCCGAGCAGCAAACCAGCACGGTGTCAGACTTTTTCCCATTCTAGTAAATACCAGAGTCCACACAGAGCCAGCAAAAGAGAACGCTGCGTGTGTTCAGAACAGCAAGGACACAGAATACTGTTAGCATTATTCCTGTTAATACAAGCCATTTTCAGTGGATTTCTTCCTCTCAAATTTTGAAAGCAATTCACATATTCTTCAAGGACACAACAATGAAAAGACATCAGGGACACGTGGAAGGCTATTAGCATCTTTTAGCATACTTAGTTTTAATATAGATTATTCCTATGAAAAGAGAGAAAAAGCATTTATTTGGTGGTAAATAAATTTTAATTAAAACCCTATGTTAAATTTTAGTTTATATAGCAAAGTAAAGCAAAACACTTAATAAGACACAGTGTCAGCAATATTACACTTACTGGAATAAGCCTAGATCATCAAGGAGGAATGGTGTTGTGTCCCCAGCAGATGGGGAAGCTTCTTAAAATGAAATAAACTTAAAAATGAAATAAACTTCTAAATATGAATCCGAATTACTCTACAGGTTGAACTAAGGTGGGAAGAAAACTTTGGTTTACATTTAAAAAAATCTTACCTACCTTGGTATTTTTATTGTTGTTTTATTTTACTTAAATTAGACATTGAAGGAAGATTACCAAAAAAAAAACAAAACAAAACAAAAAACAAAACAACAACAAACCCAGGTTATTGGCATTGGCTGGATGAGGATGTTCCACATGTTAAGTGTGGAAACTAGTATACTCGTTCCTAAGATGGCAATTAATACCAGTGGTAAACAGTGCAGAAGCCAGCTCTTTATTTGTTTCCATGAATTACTTTAAACCAAGTTCATCAAACAGTTCAGTGTTGTGACAGTGAGTGTTTAACAAGGATGCAGAGCAGACATGTTAAAATGTGGTATTGTCTGCAGTACAGTATGACTGAAGCCGGCCTACTTTTAGCAGCACCTTTTTTGAAACAGTAAGTAAATGAGCAGTTGAGAAAGCACAGGAAAAACTGAAGTGACTGATACAGAAGTATAACACTATTAACTACATTCCCAGCATTTCCTGGCTTGACTACAGAAAAAAGAAAATCAGGATTCTACAACTGAGTCGGGTAAGATTAAGTTTTTGCTTGTGAAAAGTGGTGTTGCATCCCAGTAGTCAGTAAGTCAGCCATCTTCCTTGGGAGGTCAAGCACACACTGCTGATGGAGCCCCAGTGTGCGGCTTTCACACACAGGTGCCCTGTGTCAGATCCTTTGGCACAGTAGAAGGATGCTGTCATGGGCACACATATGCTTGCAGTAAGCAGATGGATGGACAGCATTAGAACTAGTCTGTGAAAGGGACATATGGTAACTGCAAGTCCTAGAAACACCGTCCATCATGAGGCTGTCTCAGCCATTCCTCTGGATGAAACACCCAGGAAGGGAGTAAATCACTGCTCAAAGTCTGTCTATGATGAATGCTTTCTAAATTTGGGTCAGAAATTACTGTGTATAGTGTATAAATTCTGTAAGAGATATAGTGCTGATTCTAAGCAAACCTTTCATTCTCTAAGCAGGTAAGCCACTGGTAAAATATATATATGCAACTCATGTTTAAATGCTTGAGTTTTCTTGGGTATAGGATAAAGTAGTAAATGTAAAACTGCTTTACATATAAATGCCTAAGAATATTCCAGAAGAATATGAAATAACCAGGAAACAAAACAAAACATGTATTTATTGTAACCATGATTTGTTTTAGTAATATACCGATCTGGTTGGGTAATCACAGATAGATGTTTTCCTGCGAAAGGCTTCGAATGCTAGGGGCTTGTGCAACTAATACAGTCTTACCTATCTATCCATCAGCACTGGACTCTTGAGCGAGAGAGAGATTGTATAGCCTTGGCTAAGAGCATTGTAAGCTTCTTAATGCAGGCAGATTGAGGCTTGAAGAAAGTGTCTTCTAGGTTCTCCTTCACAGATGTCTCGTATAAGAAAACGTTCCAACTCTTTTGCTTCAAGTTATTCCATTTTGCCCTGATAACTTCTAAAGACTTAGCAGGAACTTTGGTTATAAGAAGCACTTGTAGATTCTGACAGACAGTGTAGCTGCTCAGGTTGCTGCTGGGGGAAGAAGAGCGGGTGGCTGAGGATGAACAACAGGAGCAATAGGCACGTTTAGAAAGTAACATGGGACAAGTTATAAAATTTATTTCCCTACGAAATAATTGCACAAGCTGTGTAAACATTTCTTACTAAAACAAAATAATCTGACACACAAAGATTGTCCATTTCCAGTGGAACACTCACAGTACAAGATGCCCGTGTTTTCTCTCTTTCAGGGGCAAAAGCAAGGAGTCAGCAGCTGAGTGCTTCCCTAGTTCCTTTGGCAGCAAGCTTCCTCACATTCCCTGGCTGCTCAGTGGGTTTGAAAGCAACATACAACACAGTTAAGTACAAAGCCAGGTGGGCAGGACTCTCAGCCATCAGCCTCTGGTTTCTGCATTAGTCTTCTGCGTTCCACTTCATCTCAGCCACTCACACACTCACACACTCACACACTCACACGCGCATGTGCACATGGTGGGCTCCGCTTGGATACTCCAGTGCGGTGACTATAACAGACACTAGCTGCTAAGAACGTGTTTGTCACAATCAGTGTGGACTGTATGGAGTAGAAAAACCTCTGGAGTTTGATTACATTTACCATAATTTATGGTTAAAATGAAAAACTTACCAGGATGGGATTACATTCAGAAATCAAACCTCAAGTCAAGCAATCACACGTATTTACAGTATGTACAGGCTCTCTCTTAGAATAGGGAGAGGTGTCTAGACAATATTAGAAATTTCCTGAATGTGGGCATTTCTAGTCCCTGTGATTCATAAAGCAAATCTGCTGACTTGGCATTAAGACCCTAAAATTGTGTGATCAAACTGATATATATATATTATATACATACATATATATAATATATATATAATTATAATAAGGTGTTTGCAGAAATAACATTTACAAACTGTCTACACAGTACACAGTACTAGTACATAGAAAATAGATTCTAACTTTATAATCCCCTTTGTGTAAGGCAAGACTGAATCTGTCCCCAAATTTAGTCAGCCAGAGGTACAAGCAAGAAACAGTGGTCCATGAAAGAATGACAGGTCAGGTATCTGGGCATTAAAAATATGGAGAAATCCACTTGTTATCTGTGCTGCATCTGGCTCATTGGATACATTAACTACATTTCTGAAGCCACTCTGTTCAGGTGGCAGCTACCCAAACAGCTTTTGAAGAGTTCAGGATATAGACGGAGGACTGCCGCTGTACTAGGCCAATTTCTGTGGTACTTACAAAAGAAGGTATAATAATACTTGATTGCACGCTATTGCTATTGAAGCAACAGCAATACAAATATACAAGACAGATCACAGATGACTGCAATGTAGCCCCCAAAGATTTTGCTTAAGGATGATGTTACACAAGACTTGGGGGCCTGGACACACATGGTCATTGGCGGATGTATACATCCCTGTTCCACTCGCCAGCCTCATTCCTTCTCTTCGATATTACTTCCCCTTCCTTGTCACAGTATCGATCCTTAGATTTATGTCGGCTTCGTTGTTTGCTGCACTCATTGTGGTCCTGGTCTCGACCCGTGTCCCTAGAGCGGTGGCGAGACTCCCTGTGTCTGTGGCCATTGCTGCTGTGGGTCTCCTCTCTGTGGTTATGTTCACGGTGTGGGACATAGCGGTCCACATGTTCATGTGAATAATCTTCCTTTGGCTCCACGTAGGCGGAGTCTCGGCTCTCTTGGGTTTCAGAGTCAAATGTCTCTTGCCTAGAGAGGCCTCGACCTGTCCCACTTCGGTGGTTTTGGTGTGTGGCTGAGGAAGAACGGTGTTGGGATTTTTTGATGGGTTCCAGACAAGGTTCTTCTTCAGCTTGGGAAGCGGACCGGGGAGCAGAGCGATCAGTCCTCTGGTCACCTTGAGAACCCTGTAGCAAAGGGACACACATGAGGTTATCAACTGAGGAACCGATGTGTCTGGGGAGCAGCATCATGTAAGTGCATCCGTTTGAAGTACCAAAATGCTGAAACGAAGCCCACCTGGTGGCACAACTTAAATTGGACTTGTGTTCCTATGACATTTCATTTCAACAAAGGGGCAAGAATGGTCTTTTATAATCTTTTGTGATTATAGTACTGATACAGGTGTCTTATAACCATAGTCTTAACTAATTTGCTTGAGTAGATTAAAACTCATTACGATGGGGCATTTATATGGGACCTGTACCATTCTAGAGCCTTCACAGAGGAGAGGCTGGTATAGTGTGTTCAGTTCACAGCTTTTTGCTTACAGGTACACAACCCATACTGGACTGATAAAACTTGGTCAGATGGCACTTGGGCTTTTTTTAGTTTGATGAGCAAAGAATAGTAGACCAAGCATGATGTTTTTTTTTCCCCCAGGACTGACTCTCAAGGGCATCAGCTGAGTCAGCCCAGATTCTTTAGGAAGATCATAAAAGGAAGTGCTCTTACCTGTGAATTAGAGGCTAGGGTGGGGCTCAGAGGTAAAGTTGAGGTGGCTAGAGTCCGGCTAAGGAGAGGGTTGGGGAGGTTACTGCTAGGAGGGTGGGTGGCCTTCCAGTATGCCTCCAGATAGTCAGCAAGATGCTCGCAAGCGTCCTCAAGCTGGTTCTCATCCAAGATCACATCAAATGACTCCTGCTAAAATAAGCAGTTCAAATAGTATATTAGTGCAACCCAGGACCAAGTCTGTCTTCTCCCCAAACCCACAAGCAGAGGAGAGGACTTGCCTGTCTTATTTGTTCTTGCCCTGGTATTTTCTTTTCTGTTTTCTGACTCTCTTAGCGCATGTGCATGCGTGCTTGCATGTGTGTGTGTCCTCAAATCCTTAATTAAAACACTGAATGGTTAGTTGCTCAAAAATGGACAGCTGTTAGCATGATTGGTAAGGGCAATGCAGAAGAGTTAATTATCAGTTGTGAAAAACTAATACTGTGGTAGAAAAACATGAAAAATCTAAACAGTTTAGAAGTGTGCTTGTTCTTGAGACAGACTGTAGAAAGTTCTGGAAGCTAATGAGGCAAGATTAGGTCATGCAGTTTGGCAGAAATAGCCCAAACTACTGACATTTTGACATGATCCAAACTTAACACTTCAGTGTGGGGGAGAGGTCAGTGAGAGACCAGGTCCTTTACTTTTGAAGATTTAAAATTGTTGATCAAGAAATGTAACATTACTTTAATCAGTCAAATTCATAATTGTATCTTTTATAGTTTCTGAAATAGTCATACTTGAATAAATACTAGGTTGGATCTATAGTCTCAAAGTATAATACATAAAAGTAGGAATGTGATTCTGTGAGAAGTGCTTGCTGTGCAGTTGTTGGGCCCTGGTTTGAATCTAGACCTCATGCCAAAGCTAGATATATAGCATCAAGTTTTGATAATCCTAGCACTCCTATAAGAACACAGGGTGTAGACAAGAGAATCCTGAAATTAGCCAGCCAGCTAGCCTGTCCTATACTCTGGCCAACAAGACACCTTGTCTCAAAATGGAAGGTGGGGACCAACACCCATGTTTGTCCTCTGACCTCATTGTAGGCTGTGGAAAGCATGCTCACACCGGCATTCTTATACATAAAATTCAGTGTTTAGTTTGACATGGTCCACGTCAGTTTCTTAGACAACATGTTACATGTGGCTAGAAGTGGATAAGACCTAGACTCCAAAGAGGTCCATCTTACAAACCATAGTCCTATAATAGGAAGTGAGATCTGTATGTGATGCTTGTAGTGTTTTTGGAAGGGTAACCATTACCTGGCCTACACATGATCAAAACGAATGGTCACACAGGTTCTGGCATACTTCTTTAGAGTGAATACCATTGTAAGAGAGGAAGAGCCTCTTCCCACAGATACATTTTTTTTTTCCTAAGATGCAGGTATAATCTCTTAAGCTGTTTGCACCATGTAGATAACTTACCGGCGGACACTGGGCCAGTTTATCAGCTGCTACCATCTGGACATTGAGGTGTTTTGCTTGAGATTTCCCTCGAGATTTTATTAACCTTTGTAAAACCTGGAAAAGGTACAGTGTTGTAACAGGAATTTCTGTAGGTGGGTAAGCTACAGAGTATGTTATGGACTACTTTATATTTATCCCTGGATGAACAGCATGTATCATTGAGAAATAAAATACAATGTAGAGATTAACCACAAAATTAACATGCTTCCATAAATCTCTTGCAAGCTTTAAACACAAGTCTAAAGCTGATGCTGAGTTTTTTCCTGCCTAACACTTCTCAAAATTCCTGCCTCGTCACCTACTTAAATATATAAAAAAAATCATGAACCCCAAAGGGTCATTGTTTTTCGGGATATATTTCTAATATTTATCAAATATCTTAGCACTGTTAATTCATTTTAAAGTAAAAATCACTTTTTAAGAAACCAGAAGTGAGATTCCAGTGAATCAAATAACCCCTATTAAAAAATGGGGAATAGAGCTAAACAAAGAATTTTCAACTGAGGAATACTGAATGGCTGAGAAGCACCTAAAGAAATGTTCAGCATCCTTAGTCATTAGGGAAATGCAAATCAAAACAACCCTGAGATTCCACCTCACACCAGTCAGAATGGCTAAGAACAGAAACTCAGTTGACAGCATATGCTGGCAAGGATGTGGAGAAAGAGGAACACTCCTCCATTGTTGGTGGGATTGCAAGCTGGTACAACCACTCTTGAAAGCAGTCTAGTGATTCCTCAGAAAATTGGACATAGTATTACCTGAGGACCCAGCTATACCACTTTTGAGCATATACCCAAAAGATGCTCCAACATATAACAAGGACACATGTTCCACTATGTTTATAGCAGCCTTATTTATAATAGCCAGAAGCTGGAAAGAACCCAGATGTCCTTCAACAGAGGAATGGATACAGAAAATGTGGTACATTTACACAATGGAGTATTACTCAGCTATTAAAAACAATGACTTCATGAAATTCTTAGGCAAATGGATGGAACTAGAAAATATCATGAGTGAGGTAACCCAATCACAAAAGAACACAAATGGTATGTACTCACTGATAAGTGGATATTAGCCCAAAAGCTTGGAATACCTAAGATACAATTCACAGACCACATGAAGCTCAAGAAGAAGGAAGACCAAAGTGTGGGTGCTTCGGTCCTTCTTAGAAAGGGGAACAAAATATTCACAGGAGCAAATACAGAGACAAAATGTGGAGCAGAGACTGAAGGAAAGGCCATCCAAAGACTGCCCTACCTGGGAAATCATCCAATATACAGTCATCAAACCCAGACACTACTGTGGATGCCAAGAAGTGCATGGTGACAGGAGCCTGATATAACTGTCTCCTGAGAGGCTGTGCCAGAACATGACAAATACAGAGGCAGATGCTCACAGCCAAACATTGGACTGAGCACAGCATCCCCAATGGAGGAGTTAGAGAAAGGACTGAAGGAGCTGACGGGGCTTGCAACCCCATAGGAAGAACAATAATATCAACCAACCAGACCCCACAGAGATCCCAGGGACTGAACCACCAACCAAGGAGTACACATGGAGGGACCCATGGCTCTAGCTGCATATGTAGCAAAGGATGGCCTTGTCGGGCCTAAATGGGATGAGAGGCCCTTGGTTCTGTGAAGGCTTGATGCCTCAGTGTAGTGGAATTTGTGGGTACGAGAGGGTGGATGGGTGCAAGAGGGTGGGTGGGGGAATACCCTCATAGAAGCAATGGGGGGTGGGGGTGGGATAGGGGATTTCTGGGGGGTGAGAGAAACCAGGAAAGGGGATAACATTTGAAAGGTAAATAAAGTGTCTAATTAAAAAAAAATCTGAAATACCAGCTTCTGTACCCTGTATTCTGTAATGTATGGTTTTCTTGATATTTGTAAGGAGACCATTACAGAGATACACAGTTAAATAAAGGGGTTGTGCTAGCTGCCTGTCTTCAGAGAGCAGGTGACATTCTTTGATATTAAACTGAAGTCCAGCAAACTTATTGCTGTACAGACCTATGGCCATGAAGACTCAGCAGCTACTTGGAACAGCTTAATGTAGCATAGTATTACTGTTCTGTACTGAAATTCTGCTGGACTGTTCCCTATGTGACTCGTAAAGGTCACTCATGGCATTCTCTGTGAGCGACATGTTTCCATGCTACCTTGCTTAGCATTACTCTTGGTGGCAGCAAATGCTTCCTTTTGAAGTCTGACTGGTTTTGCTTAAGGAAAGATCTGCTAGGTAGTTAGGTACTTAAAATGAGCATCCTGTCAGAAGGCCTGAGAATAGGAGCTCCCAGCGCACTGGCATTGGTGTTTCTCTTTGAGACAGGTTCATTGTGGGCTGTTGCTGATCGCTTTAGTTCATTCTTATGTGAAACCTGCCCTGGAGTTGTCTGTAACTGTGAGAACACATGGATGCATTTGCTGCTACACTCTGCACCAGGCTTGGACTCCCAGCAGCTTTGTCACTGTGTATGCAGATGCCAAGAGTGATGAAGAGAAACATCCTAATGGCACTATGACTGCAGCTCCCACATCACAAACCCTCTGAAGTCATTTCAGCGATCCATGACCCACACTTTAGAGCCACTGCTCTGAGCCACACATTAACCATGCTCATTCTTCTTGTAAAACTTCTTGACTAGTGTGGAGCTTTTCAAAAACCATGTCCATGATGAAGGCATAAAACACATGACAATAAAATCTGAATATAGAGAAACAGTGCAACCCACTTACCTTAGGAGAGGAAATCTTTACGTACACTATGATAGGGGCCAAAGAGGTCTTACTGAGTTGAGCTGGGTGATTAATTGTATCTGCATCAAGGACTACCAATTGCAGTGTTCTTGCAAGTTCAAAAATCCTTTCAATTTCACTCTGAACTTCCGCTGTAAAGGTTTAAACAGAGTTCACTTATTTAAAAGGACACAATTGAAACTACAGGGAGCTGTAATAAAGTGGCACACTAATTCTTTATCCAGAGTGACAGCAGGACAGCTACTATTTTAATGATTATAGTCAACATGCTATTCCTCACACCTTTAGTACTGCAGCAACTGTTCCTTCAGCCAGCACCAAATGTCCCAGCTTTCCTTGCACATGAGCTTACCTCTATTGGGCCATCTGTTATGGAGAGATGTACAATGTAAAGAGAGAGGCATGAGGGTGCCTGTTAGAAGCTTGGCCTAAACTGCACTTGTGTTTTCCACCAATGAAGACATGGTACTAAGTATGACCTGTTCAGTCCATATAATGCTACTTGTATGTGTTTTCAAGGTTGGCCATTTGTTGCTGGATGACAAGTTGGCATGTTCTGCCCTGGGAAGGATCACCTCTCCAGTTTCCAGCTTTTCTCAGTTGCCTACAGTTGCTTGTGTAAGATTGAGGCCTCATGGCTTCTCTCCATCCAATTTGTCCTGTTTGTTGATGTCATCTTTGGCCAGCTCACAATTTTGCATTCAAGTTGGTGACACTTTACAAGTGTAGGTTCTGACATTACTAGGGATATACATATATGCATATATATATACACTTATATATGCAATAACAGTTTATAAAGAGAGACACCATGAATTTAAATGAGAGTAGGAAATGGTATGTGGAATGGTTTGGAGGGAGGAAAGCTAAGGGAGAAATATTGTAAATAAATTAGAATCTCAAAAAAATTTTAAGAGTGGTCTTATAAAATTCATGTTTCAATGGGCATTTTTCTACTAGAAGTAGCACATAGAATTACAGGGAATAACATCAGTTCATCTGCTCTCCAAAGATTCTACAGCAGGACTCCCAGGTTGACCATCTGGGGTAATGGGGATATTCTCTGCACTGCTGAGTTTGGTGGCTACTAACCACGTGAGGATATTCGGCACTTAAAATATAACTAGTCTGAATGAAAAGACTGGATTTTAGAATTGTAATAATTTAGTATTGAACTGTAAAGCACAACATGTATCTTGTAGTTATGACTGATGAGAGGGTCAAGTCCACGAGACTCTTTCACATCAGCCAACCGGGGCCTAAAAGTGCTTTAGTTTCTTTGATTTGTCTGTATGAATGGCAGGATGTTCTTGGAGATGATTTTAACTCATATATTCTTCTGTAAAATGCAATTCTCTAACTGCATAAAATTCTTTACTTGGATGATTTGGGAAACCACAAGCTTCACTTGATATACTAAATTCAAAATAATAGTGGTCACACAGCACCCTGATAGATTTTTGCTACAATAAATACTACATATTCCATCTGATAAAATTTAGTAGATTATAAGAAACACAGGGAATAGAATTTCACAAATGATAAACACAGCAAAATTCTGACCATCAGAAACCTTCAGAATCAGTAGTACAGTTTTTTTTTCAAGAAAAAAATTGTGAAAAGTGAGAGATTTGAGACTGAACTACAATATGTGGACTGTATCCTATTTAGATAGTGGTTTATATACTTGTAATTAATCAACTTTGTAAAATATGTCTATGATTTACTCCAATAATCTGTGCATGGAGAGTGAAGATTCAATAAAACAATACTGGCTACAAATAGTTCTTTAGCTTTGCAGAGATACCCATTGAAAGTGTCCCCACCACTAAGTATTCCACAGGTGTCATGGCTAGAATGCCATTTCCTCCCAAAGGCTTTCCATGTATTCAGTGATCCCCTCCTCAGGTTATTCTCTGCTCCCTGGGCTCATGAGCCACTGACCAGCTGTCTGCAGTTTTCATTTCATTTACATCTATGGTTTGCATCCTTTATTTTTGTGAGCCTGGCACCTATGATACTGCCTAGCAATGGTTGGTTCTCTAATGCCTTAAGAATAAACTCTTTAGCAAGCTCCTTTATATCTTACCCTACCTCTTATGGTATGCCTTCTATTTCCCTTTTCTTTCAACTATACACTTTAGCCAAAGTGACATGTTTTTCAGAAGCTTCTTATAATTGCCATTGTCTCAAATCATCACCTCATTGCCTCCTCAACCTCTTTCCTTTCTGCACACTTCCAAGTTGCAAGTCTCAGCTCAGGATGCCTCCTGGGAAAGCCATCCCCGTGGCCTACACCTTCTGCATTGGCACTGGGTTCACCACTAGAACACTGCTTTCATTCTGCACTCCAGCGGCTCCTATTTGCCTTATTGCTGTTGTAAGCTCCTGGGTACAGAGGCTGTAGGAAATCCATTCTTCTACTTTCAGGCTTTAGCATGTTGTTTGATACCTACTACATATGCAGTAAAATACATGGAGCAGAAGAGGCATTCAAAATCCCGCTGTTGGTCATTGTAAGTAAACTGCTTGACTTTGTTAATTGGTTAAATCTATGAAATGATCTTTTGTAACAATCTCCATAAGTACCAAATAAATAAGAAATTACTATAAGCAAAATTTATCACATTTTCCTCCAAAACTATAAAATGGGGAGTCAGGCTGCTTTTAAACTTATAATCTTTCTGAATCAGCCTCTGCTACACTGGGGTTATAGGTATGTGTACCACATCTACATAATCTATTTCTAGACTTGTGTCACTAAACATCATTGAGGGCTTTTTAGGCAGGGAACAAAATGTGTGGACATATGGACATATGCCCACAGAGGTCAGAAGAGGATGTTGGATCCCTTGAAGCCTGAGTTACAAATGATTACTAATCAGCTGCCTAATGTATACTAGGAACTGAATTCTAGTTCTCCAAGAGCAGCAAGTACACTTATTCATTGATCTATCCCTCCAGGCCCCCAAAAGAGACTTTTTATGAAGTATTACAAAAGATAATTTTCCCTATGTATACTTATAGTTCAGAGTAACTGAAAAACTTGTTTGCTAAAGCCTTGCCTCCCAAAGGGTTTACATATTTACATAAAGAATCAAATGAACCTAAACATGTCTGACAACTTTTAGGAAATGTATAAGACCCTAAACCTAGCAATTTAATAGTTAAAAGTATACTAGTAATTAAACACAAAGCACATATTTCAGGAGGTCTACTGGAAGGTCTGAATTTTACTTTATCATACATTAATCAACAATATCCAACCACATCCCAACAAATACATCAAAGTCCTCACACTGCTTTTACAAATAAAAATACTGATGTAACTCAGGACAGACAGAAATTGGTTTCCTCTGTTATCACTCTCAGATACAAATCATACTGTTTAAATATTACTTCACCACTGATGTAAATATTCATCAAGCAAACCACAGTGCTGATAGCAAGTGGGATCACTTAAACTATCTCAATAATCTACACTATGAAAGACTGTAAACTCGCTGGTGACATGGATTTTTCTTCATGGTACCTATAGTTATTCTCTACAGATCTGCTCACTGTTACTGGTAGGTAAGGAATATTTAAATAGCTTAAGCTCATTGGTATTGGCTGACTTACCTAAGCTTGACCTTGTGTTGGATCTTTCTATTATTGCATGCTTACTGGGATTGTTTAATACTGAGCGTTTGGCGAGGGAGATGTCAGCAGTGACTCTTGTGATGGATATCCTGTTGGAGGAAAAGAAAACCTAAGATTATTAATCTAATACAACAGAAGTGTGTGTCCAAAATGTAAAGGATGGCTGATATATGTGTGCATATGTATATATACACATATATACTCCATATATGCATATGGAGCTGGAGAGATTGTTTAGTAGTTAAGAGCATTTGCTCTTTCAGAGAAGCCAGGTTTGGTTTCTCACATCTACATGGTGGTTCACAACCATCTGTAATTCCGGTTACAGGGGATCCAGTGCCCTCTTCTGACCTCCATGTGCTCTAGGCAAACGTGATGAATATATATATACATGGAGGCAATATATTCAATAAACATAAACTTAAAATATGCATGTGTAAGTAGAAACATATATTTGTGAACCACCATGTAGGTATGAAAAACCAAACCTGGCTTCTCTGAAAGAGCAAATGCTCTTAATTACTAAACAATCTCTCCAGCTACACACACACACACACACACACACACACACACACACACACAGAGAGAGAGAGAGAGAGAGAGAGAGAGAGAGAGAGAGAGAGAGAGAGAGATACATATTTCAAAACAGACTTTTTAGAAGAGACAATAATTTATTATGCATCTTTCTTGCCCAGCATTTAATTGTTGCTTACCAAGTCTCATTAAATTGTATCTGACACTAGAAAAAGATCCACATTTGCTGATGAAAAATAAAAAAGAAACTACAGGAAGACCTATAATAACATTGTGTTACTGTAAACAAAACCAATGATTACTATTATTCAAACTGTGATTTGTACATACAGTCTTAGTCCAGTGCTATGACACATGAAGAAAAAGGTGGCAGACCAGCCTTCCTTCAGAGAACTAAGAATCCAGTGACAGAGATGGAGACTGACCATGGACTCTGGATGGTGACCATATGATATGAGGAGTTTATGTACACTATGTACAGTAAGATGTTGAAAGGATTCCATATGGCGTAGAAATAAAGTAATCATATGTGCAAGGTGAAAATAAGGAGAAGCTTGTATGTGACAAAGCTGAGTATTTGGGAAATATTCACATAGGCATTAGGAAAAACGTGAGACAAAGCAAGACAGAGTGTCCCCAAAGAAGCTGGTGACAGTAAGACCAAAACCAAGAGGCTTGGTTTAAAAGTCTGTTCTAAAGGTAGAATGCCCCAGAGCACCAAGTGGCCTGGTAAGAAATACTTGTCTGTTTGGTATAAAACAACAGACTTACCTACAGGTTGTAAATCATAGGGTCCCTGATTAGAGGGACATTAGGTGGCAAAGGAAAAATGATTCTGACTGCTGAGTTCTCATCCTACTTCATCTTGATGTTCTAGAAGCCCAGCTTATGTTCATTACATTTACATCCTCTGGGTGTCAGAAAGGAAGCTGCCTTTATGGACAAACAGCACAGCGACTAAACTACATGTATACCACTGGTCTCCTGTATAAAATACTCAGCAAGAGTATCTTACAAGGAAACATGAAGCCAGAAAGTACTGCCTAGAAGCACAGACCTCGCTGCTTATGCCTGTTTACCCCTTCCTTAAATATAAGAACATGCCTAGGCACCTTTGTAAATGTCTTACAGGAGAGGCTATGAAACAGCCAACTATTAGTAAATACCTTGAAGGCTAAGTTATGTTCATAGAATTGAAGCAAAATTTATGCTTAAAAGCTCAAGAGTAAGAAGGCTTTTAGAAATTAAGAAAAAATGACAGTAGAAATCAAATGGGTGAAAGGATGAAGTTAGGGTTCCTCTGAAAGAATACAAGTAAGGAGAAAATAGGACAGGAAAGCTTGAGAATTAAAGAATTGCCCAGCAGTTCAAATTCCAATGAGTTATAAGCTAAAGAACTAATTCCAGAATTAGGAGTCCGGAGTTTTATATTAAAAGCATCTAGCATTGATGAAAATCCATACCAGACATAAATCCCATCACACCAGGAACCAGAAACCCAAAAAAACTTCCAAAGAAAAATAAGGCTTTAAACTTCTCAAGAGCAACAATGGCACCAGAAGATTACAGAGCAAAAGCCTTCAGAATCCCCTGGCCAAGGCCAAGTGCCACAGGGCAAACTTGTCTTCCCAGCACTTGGAAGGAGGAAGCATGTGGACTCAGTAGTCCAAGATCAGCCCCAGCTACATAGTGAGACCCCATCTCAACAGCAAAAGAATCCTTAACCAATTACATTATCAGTTAAGTAGGTTGATTGAAGACCTTCTTGGACATTCCAGATAATCATTCTAGGAATAAGATTGAAGGATCTGTTTGACCTTGGATCTGTAAACCCTTCCATTTCAGTCACAGTGGAGAGAAGACAAGGGATAGAGGAGCACCAACCCAAAAGCAAGTAGAAGAAATCCCTAAGGATGGTGGGCAGTATGCCAGGATGTTAGCACAAAATGCTCTTGTGAACTTGGGGATGAGGTGGAAGGCATCACCAGGGAAGCTCCAGCTGTGCCTCATATAATAGGGTTCCCTGTATGCTGAGCACAGAGCACACATGGTTACTAAAGTCATCATTTGCTTCTGGTCTGGGCCTGAGCACTGAGCAGATCCTGGGTGGCAGCTCTGCCCCAAATCTCACAGAACCCAGAGAAAGCAGGCCTCTCGGGAGCTCTAACCCAGGCAGTATCTTAGGTAAGGAGACAGCAACACCCACTCCAAACACGGAGTAACTGGGACCCACTAAAAGAGAGAATTCACTCCTGGCCGAGAGCACTGGTTCCTTCCATTATGCGCCATAGCACTGAGCAGATCTTGGGCCCCAGCTCTAACCCCAGTAGTAACACCCAACCCACACAATTCTGAAACAACAAAGATAATAGGAAAGACAAGCTCCAGTCAGAGACAGGACAAGTTGCACTAAAGAGATCCAGATGGCAAAAGGCAAGCTCAAGAACATAAGCATCAGCAACCCAGGGTACTTGGCATCATTAGAACTAGTTCTCCATCACAAGAAAGTCCTGAATTTCCCAAATCACTAGGAAAGCAAGATTGAGATTTAAAATCACTTCTAATGATGATGATAGAGGTCTTTAAGAAGGACATAAATAACACTCTCAAATAATTTGAGGAGAACACAGGTAAACAGGTAGAAGCCTTTAAAGAGGAAACACAAAAATCCCTTAAAGAATTACAACACAACCAAGCAGGTGAAGGAATTGAACAAAACCATCCAGGACATAAAAATAAAAGTGGAAACAATCAAGAAATCACAAAGGGAGACTACCCTGGAGATAGAAAACCTAGGAAAGAAATCAGGAGTCATAGACACAAGCATCACCAACAGAATACAAGAGGTAAAAGAGAGAATCTCAGGTGCAGAAGATACCCTAAACAATATTGACACAACTGTAAAAGAACATGCAAAATGCAAAAACTTCTTAAGACAAAACATTCAGAAAATTTAGGACACAATGACAAGACCAAACCTAAGGATAATAGGTATAGATGACAGTGAAGATTCCCAACTTAAAGGGCCAATAAATATCTTCAACAAAAGTATAGAAGAAAACTTCCCTAACCTAAAGAATGAGATGCCCATAAACATACAAGAAGCCTATAGAATGCCAAATAGACTAGACCAGAAAAGAAATACCTCCCGTCACATAATAATCAAAACACCAAGTGCACAAAACAAAGAAAAAAATATTAAGTGTAGTAAGGGAAAAAGGCCAAGTAACATATAAAGGCAGACCTATCAGAATTACACCAGACTTCTTACCAGATACTATAAAAGCTAGAAGATACTGGACAGATGTCATACAGACCCTAAGAGAACACAAATGCCAGCCCAGGCTACTATACCCAGCAAAACTCTGAATTACCATAGATGGAGAAACCAAGATATTCTATGACAAAACCAAATTTATACAATATCTTTCAACAAACCCAGCATTACAAAGGATAATAGCGGGGAAAGCTCCAATACAGGGAGGGAAATTATACCCTAGAAAAAGCAAGAAAGTAATCCTCTTTCAACAAATTCAAAAGAAAATAGCCACACAAAGATAATTCCACCTCTAATAACAAAAATAACAGGAAGCAACAATCACTGTTCCTTAATATCTCTTAACCTCAATGGACTCAATCCCCTAATTAAAAGACATAGGTTAATGGGCTGGATACATAAACAGGTCCCAGCATTTTGCTGCATACAGGAAACCCACCTTAGTTACAAAGACAGACTTTACCTTAGAGTAAAAGGCTGGAAAACAATTTTTCAAGCAAATGGTCCTAAGAAACAAGCTGAAGTAGCCATTCTAAAATCTACAGCCCAAGAACACAAAGGGAAGGGCTCATGGCTCCACCTATATAGGTAGTTGAGGGTGGCCTTGCCAGGCATCAGTGGAAGTGGAGGGCCTTGGTGCCTGAAAGTTTGGATTCCCTAGTGTTGGAGAATTCGAGAGCAGAGGGGCAGGAATGGGAGGATGGTGGGAGCACACCCTCATAGTAGTTGGAGGAGGGGGGATGGAGTAAGGGGTTAGGCATCAGTGGAAGTGGAGGGCCTTAGTGCCTGAAAATTTGGATTCCCTAGTGTTGGGGAATTTGAGAGCAGGGAGGCAGAAATGGGAGGATGGTGGGAGCACACCCTCATAGAAACTCCCAGAATTATATGGATTAGACATGACAGAGGCAGGCCGCCAGAAGACTAGATTCCAGAATTCAAACAAAAAATTATCTTGATACTAAAATTTGTTTTGAGAATTGTATATTGCAGAATACACAGCCTTGGTGTATCTACTCATCAAGCAAGCTGAGCAGACCTGCTCGAACCTCTGATGTCCTGGAATTCCAGCTGGATGCAGTGAAGACACATCATCAGAGGCTTATCAATTTACTCTTCCCCTTGCCCCTCTTCTAATATTTCAATGCCCGTAATCAGCTTGAAGAAGTTAATGAACAGTCAGCACCCCTATTCCCTGGGCTTGGGGACTGAGGTAGTTAATATTGGGCTGTCTTTCTAGGGAAAAGTAGTGGTTTTGTTGAACAGGGAGGATTAGCTAGGATTTATTGCATCGTCATAACCTATTGGTAGAAATATGTATAACTGTTATTAAGATGAAGTTATAATTTCTTAAATGGCACAGAATTTACTTTGATTTCAAATTTAAGGTTTACATTGGTACGAGTTTCTTATTGATATAAAAGTGAGATTAATATTGTTACTCTCATAGATAGGCATTGTGCCTATATAACACATTTAGGAACACAAGGCTAAAACCCAGTCCTTCTTTAACTTTTTTAACTGATTTGAGATAGTTAGCTTATGAGTTAAGGGCCTACAGCAAATTCATGGCCCTGAGTTTATTGTTAGGGTGTTTTCTATATTTTATTTAGAAATAGCTGAGAGGAGTTAACAGACAACAGTCCAGATTGCCTTAAATGGATAGTTGATTCTCAAAATGTCAGAAGTCCACAGAATTGACGTTACATACATTTCTATATTAATGTTAATTTTGATTAGAGACCTGTCTGCTCCTGACAGCTTCCTGTCTTGGATTCTAAGAAGAAATTGAACATCTTTGGAGTTATTCCAATTGTGGTGAGTCAGCCACTAGGCGAGAATTGCCTCTTTCCATCTACAGACAAATTACTGTCCAGAAAAGGACACACTTGTGGAATAGTTGACTGATTATATCTGCCAAGACAGAGTAATCAACCCTTAATAATCCTGCATCACTAGGTCTGTCAGATGATCCTGGGTCAGAAGGCTGAAGATCAGATGCTCCCGCATTTTGTAGTATAGGGAGTGTCCAGGTGTTCAGCGGTTTCTATAAATTGGCTAAGTTTTAGAAGCTATGCCTTGTGCTTCCCATAATTTCAGTTAACTCAGTCATTCTGGATTTCTGACAGGGTTGAAGACTTACAGTCTCATAGCCAATCCTGGCTATTTACTTTGAGAGAAAAGATTTGAGAGGATGGTTTTCAGCTGACGTTCATTCTAAAGCCAAGACAAAAGCCAGGTTCAGAACTATGTATTTTAGTTAGGAGAGATGACAGAGGTTCTAGTTAGTCTAAAAAATGATGGACTGGGTATTAGGTTTATCTTGTACCTTACTGACACAAATTGGTATAGTTATGCTCTAATTGTATTTTGGGAGAAAAATTTTATCTTAACAGGAAGGGTGATATGTAGGAGGAGCTAAGGTGGGAGGAGTAAGGAGAGGAAGAGGGGGACATGGAGGCGGATGTTCGAGTGTCTCAGCCAGTCAAAGATAGTTGATATATCTAGGTTAGGTATTGGGTTACACTTCTGATTGTATGGGCATCTTGTTATTCAGCAGTACCAAACTTATAAAGCCCTTGATTAACATTAAAACAATTGTATAAAAGTGAAAAGGAGAAGGGAATATGGGATAGGGGTTTTCTAGGGAGGGGAAATCGGGAAAGGGTTGGCATCTGAAATGTAAATAAAATATCCAATAAAAAATAAAAAAAATAAAGTCATCATTCCTAAAGTGCACATACTTAAAGAACGCCTGCTATATGCTCACATGGGTCAAGTGTATTTACCTGGGCAACGTAGTAAGATGATTCCCATCCCCATATCATAAAAAAGGTTCTTTCATAGAATATAAATGCTTATGTAGGAACAAAGATGGCAGAGAAGCAGACCGATACCTGATGTCAGTGTGGCAAGTGCCATGAAGAAATTAAGGCAGATAAGTGAGGATGGAGGTAGAACAGCATCGAAAGTATAATTCTGAACTGTCCATTAACATGGGGTATAGACTTGGAAGGAGGAAGTCTATGGGTAATGAAGGAAGGAGATTCCAGGTAGATGGAAGAGCAGAGTGAGCATCTAAGTGATAAGTATCTTAGTGTTTTATCCAGGTGGGACACATGGAATACTGATGGCCATAGGTCTCCTTAGGTGCCTCAGTGGTAACATGTCTACAAACTGCCTATGTGGTAGCCTTTCTACGCTTCATAATCATTATCAATTTGAATCTTCCCCTAAATAATTGAAAACCTAAGGGCAAAATTTCTGGAGATAATTAGGTTTGGAGTAGTAGTCCTCAACCCTTGCAGATTATCTAAATCATCAAATAAGCATCGAATAATAGAGATGTCCTTATCTTAGCCTCTGAATTTGGCCTAGGACAAAATAGGTTGTAGACCCTTAAGAGGGTTGTTATTCTGTTTTCTAGATATACTCTATGTCACCTAGGCTGGTATCAAACTTAAGCTCTTTCTGCTGCAGCCTTCTGAGTACTGGAATTACAGGTATGTATCACTAAGCCTGGTCTCCCTGCTGCCTTTCTCACCAGTAATTGTGTTGAGCAGCCAGTATATAAAACCATTAATTTTGGAGACGTCTCACATTTCCTACACCAGACAATGAAGTGATGTAATGTTTCCCAAGATTATTGATTTCCACTTAGAGTCCTTCACAGACTATTCTGAAAGCAATGTCTACTACCCCTGCAGCAATTTGGCACATATTCCAAACAGTTCAGGGCTGACAACTGACATTTTGAAAGTCACTATGGAAGAAAGCCATCTTTACCCCAGCTGGTAATTTGCCTTCTTCACTACTTCCTTGTTGTTAATGTGTCTGTTATTGTTCTGCAAGTTACAAAGATCCCTTCACCTACATCACAGAAGTGGTTCTGGCAGGTCCAGCTGCTCTGCTGCTCCGGAAGAGAGAAGAGAATTTACAGGCTCTTCTTTGATGCAGCGTCCACACTGTTTCACAGCCTTCAGTGACTCTGACTGCTCTCCAGAGTTCCCACAAATGAGCTTAACTGTGAGGACTTAATACTGAAGTTCTTGGCAGCCTAGAACCATTGTGTGGCCAACATGCCCCATCATAGTTTTCCCTTGTAGCCCTAACAGTTTAAAAATATAATGTATTGAATTATAAAGATTACTTCAGTTCTCTTTTAGAGTTCTGTGCACACACACATCTGAGTTTTCTGACAAGTTTACACTCTGTGTCTGTCTTGCTTTGCCAACATTCAAGGCATTTAATGGAATGGTTACTCTAGATATGCTTCCAAGGGTAAAAGTGATATTTTTACATCTTTTGAAATTCTACTTTAGGGGTTCCGAACCTTCTATGGTTTTAGTAACCCTTTGCGCATGGTCACAGGTCTAGAATGTTCAAGCACAGCACCTACTTCAAGATGGGTAAAGCAAGCCCATCTAATACACATGGAAAATATTTTTGTCTAGAAACAAGAGATTGGCCCTACATACTGTTATTTTGTTGATTTGCTTCCCAGATAAAAATCAGCCTGGCTATGTGATTCCATAGAAGATGCGTCTGAGATCCAGATTCATAAAAGCTCAGGACTGGACAGAAGTAGTAAGTCAAGCAAATCTTACTTGTCCATTTTTTTTTTTGCATTTAGAAAACAGCAATGAGTATTTAATCTATCTATCTATCTATCTATCTATCTATCTATCTATCTATCTATCTATCCATGCATCCATCCATCCATCCATCCATCCATCCATGCATCCATCCATCCATCTATCCATTCATCCATCCATAAATCCATCTAGAGACATCATGCTATCCACATTAGCAGAATTTGGGGGCTAAGCAGATAATCCCAGACTGTGATAAATGACAGAATCAAGAACAGTGAAATAAAAGTCAAACTAGAACCATTCAAAGCATGTCTTTTCTAGCACAAATGATCAGCTATTTCATAAAGTTAATAAATAAAGTCTAATGGCATTTGGCTCCATAGCCCTTTAATGTAATAACTTTGGTACTTTTGAAATACAGTTGTAGTTCCTCTTCCTGTTTCTTTCAGTACTTTGCTTCATCACATAGGCTATCAGTTGTGCTATAAGTTTCCCTGGCTGTATAAGCGATGATTGTATGTGCAGGCACAGTCTGTACAACACTGCATGGAAGTCTGAAAGGGCGTTGAAATGTACAAGTGTGATCAGTTATATTTTTCTTGTTAACATAGAGAAAGAAGACTATGGGAAGGGACTAAATTTATCGTGTTGGAAATGCAGACATGCATGGTAGCCCTGCATCCTTTTGGGTTTGCCTGTTATCTAGTTGCAGTTTAAACCTTGAGGTTTTTACATTCTAGATTTTTATCATGTCTTTGATGGCTTAGGAATTGGCTTAGTGTTTACTATGACGTTGCGTTGATGAGTCAAGCCTGTCTTTAAGTAGTTATACATACCTTCTGATGTCTCTATGATTGCAGAAAATTGTTTCCTGAAGTTCAATTTCACCCAAGTAGATATTTGTCATGTTTGTGTAGTGTGTTTGTGTCTGGGGTACTATAATTCTCATACCATGTCCATAAACTAAACTTGGCCTGACCCCTGAGAGGACCAGAGTCCACAAAACACTGAACCACCCTGCCCTCACATTCTAGCTGGAGAATGATTACAAAAAAGTTATACACACAAAAGAACACCAGAAAAATGGAGAAGGGAGAAAGGCCACATTACCAGAAGATGTGAAGGAAAAGTTCATACCAGCAAAAGCCAGTCAGTGTGTGGGCATGGGCCTGGCTGGCTGCAGCTCAGGTAATGCTAATGAAGGTGGTATCAGCAAGAGTCTGACTGGAGTGGCTATGAAGGCAGGAGAGTGAATACACTATGTGTGATCTTGTGTCCTGCTATGAAGAAAGGGGGAATGAGGCAGCTGGGTGAATGGTGGGAGGGGTTAGGTCAAGTGTGAGGTCAGCTATAGATAGTAGAGTCTGTACTAGGACAGGATGGGGGAAGGTTGGTGAGAACAATGTCACATTGTAGTGTAAGAAGGAAATGAGGGATATGGTGGTTGTAGGTAAGTAAGTTAACCACTGCAAGGAAAACCATAGGATGGGGAACCACAGAGCCTTTAGGCAGTCATGCAAGTGTGGGTAAAGGTAATGGGGTACATGTCTTTTCCTGTCTTCTAATCCTCCTGCCTCCAGAAAGAAGTACTCCTTGGTCTAGCTCTGGTGCTAGGGTTCTGGGCATGTGCCTGTCCCGCCTTGCCTGGTTTCTTAATGAGACAACACTACAAGTACACTGGGGGACAGTGTAGAGAGAAGAGGTTAAAGGTTGAAGGGGAGAGGATGGCAGGAAGATCTTGGAAGAAGGGGAGACTGAATAGAAGAAGGCAAGCCCGGGATTATCTGAACAGCTGTAAGGAACCCTTGGCTCATAAATTGGAGGTAAGACAATGAACAGAGGTGGGGACCACAGTCAGCTTATAGATGCAGGTTCAGGGACCAGAATATCCTGGGTTGAGAATACACCACACAAACAGTGGATCAGGTTGCATTAAATGAAGCCTACTTCCTCTCAGAAAGAGCAAAAACCAATTTACTCTTGGGATCAAATATCTGCCCCACAGGGTTTGACCATCTTCAAGACAGAAATACACAAAACCAGCATTGTAAAATACTTACCGCCCTTCAAATCTGTGTTTTAGAAAATCAAACAGTGCTTTTTGCATCATATCTGTGACCTGTAATTGAATAGTAAATTAAAATGTGAGAAAAATCTGACGATAAAAAAAATTGTTACTGAGCACGAGAACCGGTGTTACTTGGCTTTGCTAACACATAAAAGTGAGGTTATCACGTGTTCTGTTTTTAAACCCTAAGGAAACGACAAGGTAAAACTTCTGAGCTTAGGATGTTTTAATGGCAAGCAATTGCTTTACAAGGGCTTGCAGGCATTCTCTGTTTGACACTGTTTCCTGGATGTGGTGGGTTGTAACTAGCAGGAGTATCCAAGGCAACCTTCAAGAAAGCAGAATGCATATACCACAGCCAGCAAAGCAGCATGCTCTGCTGCCCTGAGCCAAATTCAAACTCAGTCCATTCAAGTGGCAGGGTGTAGTCATGGAGACATAGGCATAGGCCAAGTGTGCTACAGACAGTGGCACCCCAAACTCACCTCATACCCCTTCAGAGAGGGGCCCACCAGCACCACTGGTCGCATGGAAGGTACCACATCATAAGGAGGAGTGTGCTCTGTCTGCAGATAAATGAAAGTTTTAGACTTTTAGACTTCGAGTTTTAGACTTCTCAAAGGCAATGGATCTGAAGTACTTTCTGTATAAGGTCATCTTTTCTGAATTCTAATATACAAGGCCCTGAGTTTTCAGACAAGTATTTTAATAATTGCCTCTTTTCTAAGTAAATAAACCCAATGAAAAATTGGTATGTTTATTTTCCTAAGTTTAAGTTACTGAGTAGTCTTTGGTTTCCTTGCATTGAACTAGTAGGTAGAACAAACAGAAATATGCTCAATGCAGACTGGGTGCCTTAGGTTTGACTGTGCACTGCTGAGTTACTCTTCAGGTATACTTGGGTTCTCTGAAGTGTTGAACAGATCACAGTTAATTATGAAAGAAAGATAAACCCCTGCTTCCTTTGCATGTGAAATGTTGGCCTTAGCCATATACCACCTACTTTCCAAGCATGTGTCTCTAACTGCCAAATGCCTGGAATGCCACTGAGATTATGAGGAAGCAGAAGGTGGCTTGCATGCATGCTCCAGAACAGCAGTCATTACCGTTGGTCACAGCTTCATGATTAATGCTTTGTGATTTGGGGCCTCTGGGTTTTTTGTTTTTGTTTTTTTCTTTTTTTTTTTTTTTGTGACATTTATCAACTTTTCAAATCAAGATTTATGTGTATTGGAAGGAAGGTTAACAATTTGTCATAATTTGACTCCCTTGCATATCTAACCTGTTTCTGAAACATGCATTAGCGCGTTTCTGTTCCATAACTGATTCATGCCTTTCAGTAGGTAATTTGTTACATTTTAAAGAAGACCAGGGCAGGAGTTAAATGTTATTGCCATTTCTAAAACTATCACAATTCAGCTTGATTTCTTCAATTAAAAATTTGAATTCAGATAACACAGTTAGCTTGGGGAAATATAAATATTTGTAGTGGGCAGCTGTAAAGTGATGCAGAACTACGCTTTTTTAATGCATAAGGGCAGGGGAGAGGGGTTGCAGACACTTGATGAATAAATAAATTATCAGTGTCATGAGCTCTGTAAGACATATCCTCCCTTAAAGAGCATCTAACAAATATATTTAAGTGTCACACCTAACAAAAGAAATTTTCTTTATGCTATTTTAAGGATTTGATCAACTGAGGTACATGTAATAGCTGCATCATTGTGTCACTGAAAAGCACCTGGCTTGCTTAAAATCACCCATCACAAACTCGCTGTATTTTGATATTTCTGTTGCTCATGGGCTATTTAGATGCACATCAAATTAAATGGTGTCAACCACACCAGTACTTGTAGACCGTATAATTAAAAGAAAAAAATATATTACTGTGAAAGGACTATTCACCTTTTTTTTCTGCTGAACATTTTCCCTAGTACTCAAAACTTCCATTTAATAGACATAATAAAGGTAAATGCACATTTGAATGAAATAAAAAACCCAAGACAAACACAGTACAGTAACATCACAAAAAGCCAGACAAGCAGACAAGCAGCATCCTAAAAGCAACCTAAAACACAGAAGACAGCTAGTGTGGACTCATACACAGCCAACTCTCTTGTCCTGTGTTCTATGTTATCACAGAATAAGCAACTGTGACAAGAATGAGCAACTGTGCCGCAGGCATCATAAGCGTAATTATTATGTGATTATGAAATATATTACTTGGGTTTGCACTGAAAATATCTAGAAGTCTATATATCCTTTTGATGCTACAGTAAGACCCCTCTACCCTTTCATTATTATTTATAGGATTATAAATTGCCAACATTGCAATAACTATTAAGATATTAATAATAAGTAATTAAGCTATTATAATAAGGTGTTAAGAAATCTGGGTGGCCCAATATTAGATGGGACTTTGGTCCCTTCAGCCTGTGACACCCACTAGCAAAGGGTAACCCATGCTGGCTGTCAGGTAGCTTCTCTCTCAGCAGGGGTTACAAGAGAAATTACCTTATTTGATGGAATATTGATACTTCATGTTGTATTGCTAATGACATTTTTATCTGTCCTTTCTGTTAAAGCCAGTTTTGTTTGAATTACTTAGTGGAAAAGTTAGGATAAACCTGTTTAATGTTTTCAAATTTTCAGGCAGGTGAACTGCGAAGGACTCTCTGATGAACATGATCAGATTAATGTTGCTACTTGGTGAAGTCAGGAATGGCTGAGCAGTGTCTAAGAAATATCTGCAGTGTGGGCACTTGAGGTTACCTGGCCTCAGGCTTTAGTTGTGATGACAAGGCTGGATCAGAGAGGTGGCCTACTCTTGTGGGAGAGCATCAGGTTGGGGCTTTCTGAATCAACACAAAAATTCAGGTATTCAAACTTGTGCCTGGAGTTCTCTCCTTAATGATTATTTAAAAAGAAAAAAAAGCTTATTCTTTTGTGTATGGCAACTTATTATTAAACTCTACAGAGCAATGATAATTTTGTGTGTGTAAAGGTAAGACTTTTAATTTAATGAAAGTCTAGGGCAGGATAGATTTTTACTTTATATTTAAGTTTAAAAATATGCATTCTTGCACCAGACATGGTTACATTAGGGATTGTGAGTCTAAAGCATACTGCCTGTGGAAAATGCTGTGTCAAAGGAGGAGAAAAAAATGGAAATGGGGGGAGGGCAATCTTTAAAAAAAATACTGTTTTTAAACAATGAAACACACTGAGAGAAAACTTGAATAAAGAGGTCTTGAGATTTCCCTGGAGTTTCCAGTCAGGGTACAGCATTGGTATATGGCATCCTGACTGGACACTGGCAATGGCTCTTTATATGGCCAGCAGTCCCATTGTCTAACAGGTGTGAAGCTGCAGTCTGACTGATGGAGAAGGCAAGAACACTGGGAGGGTGTTTATATGTGGCCATAGGAAAAACTCACAGTAAACCGCCAAACAAGCCTGCAGTTTCCCACTGGTTTTGTTCATCAGTAGATTTTGCACCTAATGGATTAGAAGTTTAAATACTGACTGAATTAAAAATTGAATGACTTCTTTTTTTTTTAAAGCATAAGCAATGTACCTGGATATCATAAACAAGTATCCAGTAACTGCTTTAATATGCTTGATTGTAACTTATGTTTCTGGCAAAAAGAGAGGCAGACAGTAAAAACATGTACACATATACAACTGAAATGTGTTGGACAGCACAACCAGGTCTGGACATCCTTGAGTATTTAAACAAAGTCCCTTGGTGGCATGTATCATTCCATCAAAAAGGATAGCTATTGATTAAGGATTAGCTATTGATAGACTGTCTTAGGACCAGGATGGCTGTACTTAATAAAATCACATGAATTGATGCTAATGATGCCATTGGCAGGAGAAACACGGGCATGTCAATGTTGACTTACCGACTTCTGCTTCTGCTTAGCTACAGCAGCATGGAAAAGAAACAAAGAATAACAGAGCATGCATGTTATTGACTTGTCAAAGGACGCAGACATAACAGGACCGGAAATGTGACGCAGTGCAGTGGAGCACAGTGGACAACAGGAGCTAGGAAGTTGGGGTTACCTTCTTAAAGAAGGGCATTCTTTTCTCTTTGGAGTGGGGTGACGTTACACTGTTTGCACTGGGCTTAGGGGAGCGGTGGTTTGCTGGAATATCATTCTCTTCTGCATCTAAGCCAGTAGCATCTATGTCTATAGCTATATACAGACAAACAATTCAAAAGTCATCAGGTAGATAGGAGAGGAAAAGCAGGTTATAAAAAAAATAAAACAAAGGCAAATAGACTAACCACTGTAGAAGGTTTATTCTGAATGTGCAGCCTATTAAATATGTAAGGCATGTTAAGGATGCAATGCAGTTAAATCTAACACGACGGAAGGATACCCTTGTGGATAGAGGCTTCCACGAACCAGTTTCTGTTAGATCTCTTGAGTGCTTTTAAAGAAACACTTTTTACTTGCTTCAAACATCAATATTCTCCATATTAGATTATAAATGTAATTTACAAAGCATTTGGCCTTAGTACAAGGTCATTGCCCAGCTCGTAGGTAAAAGACAAGTACTTTGGAAACATTTAATACGATAGGCCTCGGTCTTCTCATTTTGTCTGATTTTATGTAAGGAGATCAGGGACCAGTTAAAAAATTTCATTAAAATTATAACAGACATTTAAGGAAAAGAGACTAGAAAGCCCTTAATTCAGGCTACACCCAAGAAGTCATAAATGATTGTGAGGGTGTTCTGGGACACACAGGGTTAAAGTGACTTCAAGGTAGAATGTGTGCCCTCAGATAGCCTGATTGATGACTGGTGGGGAACACCAGATTAACAAAATCATTCTATCAAAGTCAGTTAGCATTTAAGTGGTTTCCAAGCCTCTGAGGCAGAGTCCCAGGGCCCCAAAGAACAGGCTTCTTGTTTCCTCGTGAGTAAAGTTTGGGGACATGGAGTGTTTTCACTTCTGAAATGCTTCCACCTGAAAGTATAGCTCTAAAACCAGTACGTGAAAAAAAGATGCATAACTTAATTTTCAAGTTTCTGAAAACATTCTACATGAAGTTGCTGTAGAATTTTAATCAACTACAGAATCAAGTTGATTCTAAGATCAACTCAAACCCACCTGTGTTTTTAAGATTCAGAGGCTAAACTCACAGAATGCAAGGGCCTTGTTCTTGGCATAAGTCCAGCAGTACTAGGCTCTGGACCCAGGGCTCCTGCCTTAGAATTGTGCCCATGGTTACAATACACCACCTTGTAGGTGGGATGCATTCGCCATCTAGATGCATTCTTTCCCTTCCTTTTGCTTCCTCATTGGTTATGTCCTTGGGATCAGGGTTTAGAACAGTATCAGAACCGAGCTTTCTTGGTAATTACTTTATGGCCGAGAGTAGGTCAAGCAATAGAAAAGGAAATGTATTCACCCCATAAGGTCTTGCTCAAAACATATTAACTCCCGAACAAATCTCACAATGCACTGGTTTAAGAAACAAATAATTAGTTAGAGTAACAGTTTGGTGCTTAGGTTTAGCTACCTTGAAACACAAGCTGAACCGAGGCTTATAGCTGCCTCTTCTGGCCTTTTCAAAGGACCCAAGATCATCTGGTACACAGCACATTATTTTATAATTTTGCAGTTACTGTGTTTTGAGAGGTTTTAGACTAGAGAGTGGCGGATCTCCTGTTTAATTGTTTTTGTTTGTTTGTTTGTTTGTTTGTTTGATTAGTTTAGAAGTCTGTGAAGGGGCTAACATTTGGCTAGTCAGCACAGCTATGGGATTTTATGGGTAAGGGATTTTCTTTTGGTCTAGTCTATGCATACTAATTAGTTAATGGTTCAGCCCTTGGCCTTCAGAGAAATGCCACAGTCATAAAATTTCAGGTGTTTGGAACCAATCTAGACGTTTACTCGCCACTATAGCTTTGCTCACATTGAAGGATTTCTTTATGCTGCTCCTTAACAAGGAAGCACACTGTTAACAACTTCCGGACATGAAAGGCGGGGATCTAGGTCACTATTCTAATAACAGGTCTTAACCAATATCAAGTCTCTTTCCCTTCTGGTGGCATATTCCCATATACTTTACCCTTCCAACCTTTCACCAGGTTTATGAAAGCCACATCTAGGGATAAGCACCCTCCAAGAACTTTATTGGGACTGAGGTTAGAAACCCAACAAATGCCAGAATTCATAGGTCTCCAGGATGGTGACATTTTAGAATTGGATTTTAGGATTTATCTGCTGAATCTCATCAGCTGTGCTCATCAGAGAGATTTGTTTTAAAAGGAAATTCTTAATGAAAGGAATTTAAACTGGAAATTCCTAAAGAATAGGAATGCATACAGGTCTAGCCTTGACAAGGGTGAGATATTCAGCCACCCACACAGAGCCTGAATTCCAGATGGAAATTCACTGGCATCTCAACAGCACGGGCTCAAAATCTCTTTCCAGCTTAGTGCTTGGTGACTTTTTGCTTTACCATAATGTCTGTGTTCATTCTGAAGCAATTCTAAATGCAGTACTCAGAACACATTTAAGCAACTAGCTTTTCAACTCCTTCAGTTTTCTGTTCATCCACCCAACTCAGATGATGCTTCTCATCAGAGACACAACCCACGTTAACCACACACTTGTATTCCCTTACCTAGGCAAACATTAGCATTACTCAGGAAAAGAACTTCCACATATTTAAAGATATTTCATTGCTTTTTCACTATCACTTTCCTGACTCATTCCTTATTTATTTAGAGAACCTTAGGAACATATTTTAGCTTACTCTTAGAACTTGGGTCAAGTCAAGCCAAGTTCAGGAGTGAGGTCTAAGCACAGGTGTAGTTTGCGGTATGTGTTGCTCAATCTCATTATATATATGGGGATTGGAATTATTCCTTGGTCTAGTAGTGAGTTCAGAATTAAAGTTAGGACCTCTGGTAAGCAAAACATGGAAATTATACTGGCAGGTCTGTCCACATTTGTGATGGAATAGTTAGTTGTCCTTGGTAGGAAACTTAGAAAAATTTCTCTGGGATGGTTAGCACAATGACCTACTCACCAGACGATGGAGGTGTCGATTTTCTGGAACTGGGTACCATGTCACCCAAACTGGATGATGAATTTCCTCCTGATTTACTGAAGTAAAGCAAATATTCACATTAAATGCAACACTTGTTTCAGATGCTAAAACATTGTACGGCTGGATAAATGTTATAATTAATAAGTTGTATTATTATACTGAACTTTTAAAAATGTGTATTTGTTTAAAGGAAGCAAATAGTCATTACCTAATAGAGACTCCTGTGGTACTTGAAATAGTTTTATGATAGGTTTTGTTTTGAAATTCAGGGTTTAATTTTTTTAGGCCCCTGAGAGGAAGGAAAAGACTAGTATATTCTCTTTGGACGTCAAGTTCCATGCCTAGATATTAGATGGCCAGACAGTGAGACGTTCTTTGCCTTTACACTTAGAGGATGTAGAGACAAGGAGTAAGACCTCAAGACTAACACCTAAAATTCATGTCTCCTCACTTAGATCCAGTTCCTTTGGCTTAGCTTGATTATTTTAGTGGCTTAAGATGAAAAGTACAGCTTTCATGACAACCTGCAAAAGAAAATCAATCGGGACGAAACAATGTCCCAATTTCACCAATCTTTAAAACACAAGACTAAACTTAAGCACAGATTGCAATATGAATTAGCCAGAAGACAACAGCGAACTTTTTCAAAACAAGATTAACAAGGAGGATTCCACTTGGTTGAGTTGTGAAGATTATTCAACACTTCTGAACAGGGCAAAGGAGAATCTACTAAAATGTCATAATGGTATCTAATATATTGTATGGTAATTTTAAAAGTGAAAACAAAACAAAACAAAAAAACCCCAAAGTTTCAAAAACCTCCTCAATGACCGGACTCAGGTGTGATGGAACATATGCTTACGTGTCTTAGAAATGTTGGAGTTGATAGAATAGGTGGTTCACCAGTATATAGGAATGCGTGTCATCCCTTAACACAGAAAAATCCCAGAAACATGCTATCAGATTATGAATGTCATGGAATTCAGGCAATATAACTGTACTTCCCTGTGCTTCTTATCCTGGATGAGCCAGATTGTACTAGGAAGAACCATGAACCATGTTGAGTGTTTTAAGAGGCACTGCTGACCTAGCTAAACACTGGTGTGCAGGTAAAAAGTGCTGCCCTTGTTGGTTGAAATTTTTTTTCCAATTTTTCTAGCATTTTAATACACAAAGCAAAGGTCAAACACTTTACTAAACAACCAGTAGGTGGACTCTGTGTCTCCCTAAAAATTTAAATACTTCCGCATACCCAATAAGGACACAAGGGAGTGTTTACAGCTAATAAAAAGCTGAACTTACAGAATCACCTTTGGCAAATACACAAGGATGCTTATTGCTAAGACCAAGCACCTCCTTCCCACAGCTTTCACCTTATGTTTGTATTCCTCCTAAACCCCAAAGTCTAACTTTAGTTCAAGCACAGGTTTGTTCCTCTTATAAAATTTAAAGGGCAGTATACTGTTTTGTGTAAAATTGTGACAAATGCTAATACCTAAAACATTCAGAGGCAGATGTGACATCCATATGCCAAAGTCTTGAGCTATGCTCTGGTATTAATGCCTTTGATGTTTGTTAGTCTTTTAAAACATTTTTATTATTCTGTATGAGTGTTTTGCCTACATATATGTAAATGTACCACCTGTGTGCAATGCCCATGGAGGCCTGAAGAGGGCATCTGATCTCCTGGAACTGACGTTATGGGCAGTTGTTAGACTTCACGTGGGTATTGGGAACTAAACCTGGGTTCTCTGGAGGAGCAGCCATGACATTAATCTTAACCACAGAGTCATCCCTCTAGCCCCTGATTTTTGTTAGTCTTTTAAATTTTTGTGCATACATACATATGTACATGTATATGTGTATATATATAGTACAAATAAATATATATGCATATGTATACAAAATTCAGCCTTCAGAAATATGTATGTTATATATATGTATACTATATATGTATATATACTATATATACATATATATGTATATATATGTACATATATATACTGAGTTTGATTATGTCCTTACAAAATATATAAATGTATCAAAAGGCAAATGTAAATACTTGTGGAAGAGAGTGGATGTACTTAGACATACCTAAACAAAAGCTTGATAGAGAGTTGCAATGAAATAATGTCAAGGAAGGCAAAGAAAGAATATACAGTTCTAAGAGGAAGTAACCCAGCTCTGTAGAATACATTGCAAGACAGTAGGAGTGTGACAGCAATCAAGTTCTGGCTTTAATGAGGTAACGTGCATTCAGTTTCACTCATCTGGTAACAGTAGGTGAAAAATACTTCCTAACATTAAAATTTTAGCACTAACAATGGAGTTGACATTATACAAACAAGCAAGTTATAATGGAGTAAGACAGAAACTCAGCCATCCACATGAAGATAAAGTCTTCCCCATCTCTCTCCTTCCGTCTATATGGGAAGCATGCTGTATTCTTCTTATACTGAAGCTATACAGGCTTCAGTATGAAATTCACTTCCTGGGTGAGAAGCCCTCCTAAGGAAGCCAAGTATAAGCCTCTTAGGAAGGCGTAATCAGAATAATAGATCTAGCCTATTGCATGACTTCAGCTAACTGCTATTCATGAAGGCAATTTTGCTTCATACATGGTGTCTTTTTCTGTGCTTAACAGAATTGAAAATTGGATCTCTCAGGTGAAAATGAAACTAAGAGACCACAGGAGCTGCTGTTTGTCAGTGATGCGTGAGAATGAGATCCCTAAAGCATCTGCCAGCCACATTGGGCAGCTACAGACAGACACTGGGATTAATCACTGTGGTTGCCGCTTGCCCATGTTCAGCAAATGATTAGGACTTCAGAGTCTCCTCTGTGCTGAAGGCAAAATGTAATGCTTTGTGATGGTAGCTATTTTTATTAATGATCATAATTAATTTGATTCTCTCTCTGATGGAACAACAATCAGAAGCTGGGATGAAGTGTTTGTTGAAAGGAACTGTGAAGCTATCTATGAAGGGCAGCAGCGTCTGCTCGGTGCACACTAAGGGTCACAGTACTCAGCAAGCAACCGGACAGAAACGAGGGCATTGTCTGCATTTTTACGTAAACAGTGATTTTGTCTTCATACCTGGAATAGAATTTCCCTTGCTTGGCTCTCTGTTCGTGCTGTAGCCTCATGTTCTCTAGTTTGACCGGGCTTGGAATAAATCCGATTTCACAGCCTTCTTTAACAAGCCGTCCTATCCACCAGTCATTATTAAATTTCTACACACAAAATCCAAAGGATTAGAATCAGTGCAAGAGGTTTAAAGATTTGAATTGATTTCTTTTATAGCAATTGTTTTCACAGGAGAAAAATATGGCCGTAAAAAGTGTGCTTCTAATACCCAAATTCAAGAAGCCCTTGGGTTTATGCATTCAGCTCAGAAAAGTGTGTGCCCAGTCAGCAGTTCAATAAAGACTGCATTACCTTGTGTTTCCCTTTCCAGTGCTGCCTTTAGATCTAAGCTGAATTCTATAATAATCTGTTAATAATAATTAATATCCATAGTAAGAGACAAACAGGAGTTAGGAAATCTTACAGAGCTCCTTTCCTTATGAAATTGAATTAATATGAAGTATTAATATTGGGATAGAAATACTGAAAAGCACTTGGAAGTATTCTGTATCAGCAAAATGTACCTCTGGTACAGCATTCACATGTGGTTTTTTTTTTTTTTTTTTTTTTTTTTTTTTTTTTTCATCTTGATGCTGACAGCTTGTCTCTTGCAGGTGGATATTTATCTTGAATCTTCAGGATCTAATTTTATTTTTCTCAATTATATCTGTTCTTGAGCATTTCATAGAATGCTCATGGTTTTTCTTTCCATGAAAAACATGGACAAAGTGATCCAACTCAAAGTGGTAGCATCAGGAAAAGTGTCTGGATTAGTCTGACTTCCCGTTGTAGGTTCACCCATTCCTGTTGATGCTCACCACAATTTCTGAACACTTTGATTTCCTTTTCTGCATGCCTTTTTTTCACACCGTTGTCTAAGAGCTGCTGCAGTTGTGAGAGCTCTCTTTCCTCCTTCACTTGGACCAGTTAGTGCATGGGCCAGTTAATTTTCATACTTTCCCGGTGTGAATGCCTCCTAATCTAAATTCCCCCAGGTCCAAAAAAGAAAAAAAAAAAAGGCTATGTACACTCTAGAAAGAATTATTATGTTACAGAGTACACATGTGACATGTGGATACCAAACAAAATGTAATTAAAGGTGAATTTTTCCAATTTACAGACTGTCCTTGTCAGCTTAGGGGAACAGCCATTTTCTTGGCATCAGCTTGCTCTAATTCCCACTGTACTGTCCTGCTGCAGAAATGATGCTTCTCTGGTGGAAAGAAGCAACAGAACCCTCCTGGGAGGCAGGCATGGCAACTCACAACTGCCATGGAATCCCAGCATCCAGGTGAATGAGGTGGAGGGAGGGTTGGTAGTAGGGAGTTGTAGCAAATTTGAGGCCAGACTAGGCTACATAGTAAACTTCAGAGCTAGGGCCATATAAGAGACTCTAGGTCAACCTGGGCCACAGAGTGAAATCTTGTTTCATTAAAAAAAAAAAATAGGAGAAGAAGAAGAAGAAGAAGAAGAAGAAGAAGAAGAAGAAGAAGAAGAAGAGGAAGAGGAAGAGGAAGAGGAAGAGGAAGAGGAAGAGGAAGAGGAAGAGGAAGAGGAAGAGGAAGAGGAGGAAGAAGAAGAAGAAGAGGAAGAAGAAGAAGAAGAGGAGGAGGAGGAGGAGGAGGAAGGAGAAGGAGAAAGAAGAAAGAAGAAAGAGAAGAAGAAGGAGAAGGAGAAGGAGAAGGAGAAGGAGAAGGAGAAGGAGAAGGAGAAGGAGAAGGAGAAGGAGAAGAAAGAAAGAAGAAAGAAGAAAGAAGAAGAAGAAGAAAAAAAATCCCCTTCCTTTATGACTTCAACTTCAAACATGGGGGAAAAATCACGTGTAGTCAATCAAGGTAAATCATTACGAGATAAAAGGCAGGGCACACACAAAATGGAT
The DNA here is from genome assembly GCF_011762505.2 of Arvicanthis niloticus. Taxonomy (NCBI): domain Eukaryota; kingdom Metazoa; phylum Chordata; class Mammalia; order Rodentia; family Muridae; genus Arvicanthis; species Arvicanthis niloticus. The sequence continues at coordinate 66,177,077 of NC_047665.1, read as the reverse complement.
CACTTAGCAAAATAGTTCCTAATTTCTGGGGCACCAAGCCCAAAGGGGCCCTGGCAATCCTGCTAGGAGCCTCTGACTCCTTTCTACATTAAAAGTTTATTTATATCAGAGAAGGTTCTGAGCCACTGATTTAGCTGTGTGTTATACAACTGCAGCTAGAACTAAGGCCATTTCACAGCACTAAGAAGTAAGTGAGAGCTGAAGGGGAAAAATCCCACAAAAAGAAACAATTTTTTCTTACTTCCTTAACATGAAGAAAATCTTTTGCCTCGAACGAGATGGCCATGCCGGGCACCGGGACATCATCCTCCTGGGCTGCGCTGTACCTGACATTGGTCCGAACTGCAAATGCAACAGGTTTTGTCTAAAAAGGGATGGGAGGAAAAAACAGTAAGAAAAGAAATGACAGTGGCTTTCTCACCCTTAAGTACAAAGATACCCTCAAATCACCGTTGGAATCATTGCTTCTTCCCATTGGTCCTTCAGAACAAAGCAGTTTGTTAGTATTCTCAATGAATGTGATAGCTCTCAGTCACATCCACCCACTTCTAAACTAGGAGAAAAAAAAAAAAAAACTATTCTCTTTGAACACACTGAGGGAAGAAAAGCAAAGATATATGAATAAAACAACCATTTCCAACCTTATAGCAGGAATCAACCTAAAGAGGACACATACACAAGGCCTGATTCTTTGGTTCCCTGAATATCCATTTCAATTAAGCAATAATGATGTATTTCCCAGTGGAACAATGTTTGAGATGGAAAAATAGCTAGAGAATATATGCTTCAGCCTTAGCAACGATTATTCATGGCTGCAGGGAACTGCGAAAGCACTGACCTTTTTATTCATCCATTTTGCCTCCTTGAGTTCACTCAGCCACTAAGATAACATTCATTTAGTCATCTTTCACTTCTTGGTGCTTCTGAAAATTCACAGATAAGTATCTGTTCTCTACTGGCAATACATGCATATTCAGGAGATGGATAAATTAAGGAGGTTGATTTTTTGTGGCATGCATATTCTGAGACCAGTGGCTATTTTCTCTTTTTGTTTCGTCTCTCCTAGGTGCGAGATCAAACAGAAGCTAAGGCACTCTGGCCTTAGAGAGGGCTCATGGGAAGGCAGAGCAGTAGAAAGCATGGTTAAAGACGAATACTAAAATCTGGGACACAGTGGGACCCAAGAGATACTCTAGACCTTGAGGGCAGCAAAGCTGGGTCAGCCTTTCAGATTGAAAATCAGGATGAGCTCTGAGACTGAGTTCAAGCTATCTTTTTCTCAGCCCCAGACTGATGGGCTTCCCAGGTTTACCCAAAAAGCTTCATCAGGGCTGAAGATAAGGTGACAGAGAAAATAGATTACATAGACATGGGGCTAGCCCACAGCCTTGCCTGTTTATGCTTCTTCAGGGAGGGCTGGGTGCTGTAGCATTATATTTACATCCATGCTTAGATTATTAGGATACCCAGTTAGCTTGGTATCAGTGTGGTCATTTCAGTGTCATGGACCTCTGTTACTGCTCTAAGGATTGTGTTCTCAGCTCAGTCTCATGGCTCCTGCGTGCTGTTCCTGAATCCTTCTCTAACTCTCTTTCCTTCTGTGAGGTACCTGAGATAGGAGTGCATCATTGAGCCCAGTTTTGCTTCTTATGACCCTGTGCCAAGATGCCATGTGAGCACATGCTACATCCTTTAAACTGACTATTAACTTGTCTGTGCTTTATTGCCTCCTTTATGGCACATAGAATTAAAAGCTTACTACAGATTACTTTGTGGAGTAAACCCAGATTACCAGATCAATAAACACTCCTTTACAAGACAATAGCACTGTAGGGCCATGAAAGGGGTCTTGGTTTTAGTCGAAGCCCTGGCTGGAAAGCCCAGAGACCCAACAGGTGTCCATTGCTTGTAAGGGACGGGCATCTCTTCCACTGCACTCTGAGAATCCAAGTTCCTAACACCTGGCGTGGAACTCCATTGACCTACACTGTTCAGTCACGTTCAGGGCAATGCAGCCCCACCCAAAGAGCACAGGTAGAGGGCATGACTACTGGCCTCAGGCCCTAGAGAAATTTACATACTAATGAGATGCCTGAAGGCCAGAGGGCAGAGCCAATTAAGCATTCTTCCCCAGCCCCTCCCCCCTCTCTTCCTCCCTATTTAACTCAGGTCTGCCCTGAGTTTGGGGGGCCGGGAAGAGCACATCCGGATTCAACCATCATCCATCATGCCAATAAAGCTGTTTTGGAAACCCAAGAACTTTCTTGTGTCATTGGGACTGCATTGTGAGGAATCATGGAGAAGGCCTTTAATGAGCCACTGTAGGCACAGCTCCCATGCCTAACTTCCTGCCTGGAGGAACCCCCTGCATTCTGGCCACATTGCCCACATAGCACCTCACTCTCCAGGCCATGAAGTAAAAGTACTTTAAGAACATAAATGCTATTATTAGTAACCACAGTGTCTTCAGCTTATTTCTAATACTTAAGAGGACAAGAACCAGTTACAAGTGTTAAAACCCTCCTTTCTTTTTTTCCATGTGGTTCTTTACCTTGTATGTGCATGGCTAATTATAAAATTATAAAAGAAAGACTTTGGGAATGTCTGACAACTAACAGGCAGTGTGCTAGGTTCTGTGCATAGCTTGGGGCATGCCACTAAGTTGCTAATAGCTGTGAAAGAGTTAAAAATTTTTAAACCTTCCACAGATGGAGTCAAGAGTACAGATCAGCTTGTTCTGTGCTCTGGGTCCTAGGAAACTAGCTATCCACAAGACAAAATAGATAAGCTAGGAGTTCAGAGCTGGGATTTCAGGACAGCGTGACCAAGCGCTATGGGTACCAGGAACTAAAAACTAACCATAAGATAGATTGAATAGGGTTTGAGCTGAGAGGTCAAGTTAGCGTGCCTGTGCACCTTGGATACCAGGAACTTGGCTGATTATGTATAGGCTCTTAGAGAATAGCCTGTTCCTTGTACCCTCTCACAAACTGAATAATGGGCTGGGACTTTCCACAGGTGCTCTCCTTTACTCCCCCTGGGTTGTGGTTTCCCCCCTGAGTTGTGGTTTTGGGCTTTAAATTCTCTCTCTCTCCAAAGCCCCGGGGTCAGACCCCACTGCCCCTGCGTGGGTCATGGGTCTTGACCTCAGTATACTGATTAAAATATGCCTCTTGCTGATTACATCAAGTTTGGTGTCTTGCAGTTAATGGGTGACCGCGAATTCCCGAGGCTTGGGTGAGGTCCTCCATTCGTGGGGGCCTTACAGCTGTTCTTCCCAAATGAAGAAATAGGCTACAAAAGCTTTCCCAGAAGCCTGGTATGGTGGTTCACTGTGGTGACCCTGACACTTGGAAAGCTTAGGCAGAATGAGAGTGTGCTTGAAGTCAACCTGGGCTACTTCAAGTAGTCTAAAGAGCAAGACCTACTTCATAGGAACAAAACACTCCACAACAACAACTGTCTCAGATTGTTCATAGTGGAGCAGGTATTCAAGCTCAACCATCCCCCCACAAAGTCCATGTTCTTTAAAGCAAAGCAAAGCCAAAGAAATTTTATGGCCATTTTAGGCTACTTAGGTATCTATGTGGAATTGTGAAGACCTGAAAATTATATTTTACAGTGTTAAAAAATGACTTGTGGGGCTGCAGAGATAACTCAGTGGTTAAGAGCACTGACTGCTTTTCCAGAGGTCCTGAGTTCAACTACCAGCAATCACATGATGGCTCGCAAACATCTGTAATAGGATCCAATGCTCTCTTCTGGTGTGACTGAAGAGAATGACAGTGTACTCATATACTTTTTTTAATAAAATGCCTTGTACCCCTACTGCCCCCAGAAAAAGCCATGGGTCTACCTGGCTTCTTCCAGTAACTGAGCAGGTTCACAAAAGAAAACTACTGGTATTCATTAGAAACATCACACACTTTCATATTGTTGTGCTTGAATCAACTTGAGGTCTAGTATATCAGTAGCAGTGGCTAGCAACAAGTTTCATTTATTTAGCTACATCTTTCTTATCTCTTTTGCTCCCTCAAGCTGTGAGGCAAGGTTTCATGCAATGAGAGTTAAAGTATTAAAATATTTATGGCTTCATAGCTTCTAAGGGTTCCATAGCTACTTAGGAACACTGTGAGGAAGGACATAGCTACTTCCATTCTTGAAAAGAAAGAGGAAAGAAAGAAAAAGAAAAGAAAGCATGGAAAAGTTCTTGTGATGATGAATTTTAACGGTTAGCTAAGGATTTTTATTAGCCTGAGAGTGATTTCAGGAACATGATATTCTGACTTTGCAAGTTAATTTTTTTTTGTTGTTTGTGTTTTCAAGACTGATTCTCTGTGTACCTCTGCTGTGGCATCCCTGGATGCCCTGGCTCAGTGTGCTCCACAGAGTCCCTTAGATCTCCGCATTTCATCCATATACCTCAATGCTAATTCCTTACAGAGTTTTCATCAGTTTATACTTTTCGTCATGGACTCCTTCTGGAGATGAATACTCCTTCTCCTGAGGTGAGCATGCAGTCACCTGGACATGCTGCTGAAGATCCAAGCCACCTGGTGTCACTACCACCCTACGTTCCTCCAATATAACACTTGGCCTTGAGACCCAAAGGATTCCAGAAATATCTACTTAACACTGCCCCAACTGTCCACCTTTAGACGCTTCTGCTGACCCCAGCCCTCCATCCCTCACCTTAGTTATATGGTCTGTCTAGGGTCAGCCATTGACAGCTGTGTACACAGAAAGTTAATCTAGCAGGCCACAGCGGATGGTCTTGGATAACTGTGTGGCTGCAGGACATTTTATCTCTACTGGATGCCCTACTAACTCCATAGGAGCTCCTGTGGCGGCCAGCCAGAGATGAGCTTAAAGCGTATAAGCGGGAGCCCTCTCATGTACGCATAGCCTTCTGCAGCTTCACCATCAGCAACTGTCATAAGTAGAAGCTGATATGTTATAAACACCTTTGTTTATAAGGTAGAATGAACAGACCATCATAGACCCATGGTACTAGCTCCAGCTTCCTTCCCTGTAGATGACTTAAAGAGTTCATATTTAAAATAATAATTTCAAAAAATACAACATGATGTTTATTTGAATTTTGCTAAAGCATGCCAGTTGCACAATTCTATTCAATGGCCAAAGGGAATTCCCTGAAGATTAAATTTTTTTTCCAAGACAGTGTTTCTCTGTGTAGCTCTGGCTGTCCTGGAACTCACTCTGTAGACCAGGCTGGCCTCAAACTCAGAAATCCACCTGCCTCTGCCTCCCAAATGCTGGGATTAAAGGCATGTGCCACCACCGTCTGGCGGGATTAAAAATTTCTAACCATGATTAGTATGTTTATATAGATGTTCAAGTATAGACTTCTTTATTTGCTCTTACATAGAGGCCTTATATTATGTTAAATAGCAAAGCATGCATTTTGTTTAGGAAATACAAAACATGAAATTTATACTTTGTTTTAATGGCTATGATGAGTTTGTTTTAAATATAAACTACTCACAGCTTGTTCTCTTTTTAATAAGTTTAAAGAAAAATATAACCTAATTCCCCTTAGATGGGATGATCAAAAAGAGAAGTTAAGAGGATAGAGAGTCATGGTTCAGTGGTTAAGAACACTTGTTGCATTTGCAGATTGCCCGGGGTTGGTGCCCAGTACCCATATTGTGGCTCACAACCATCTGTAATTCCAGGTCCAGAGAATTAAATGCCTTCTTCTGACCTCTGTTGACAACAGGTACATACACGGTACAGGCCACACACACACAATAAATAAATAAATGAATTTTTAAAATTTAAGTTGCTGATCTTATCTGCTGTATTAATCTAGCAGAATTGATTCCTTAAGTAGTGCAATTTCAGGAAGTTTCTAGAGATAAGTACATGGAATAAACATGGGAAGGCCGACAGCCAAAATAAAGCATGATAAGAAAGACTTGTCCAAATTTCCCAATGACCCATGAATCTTCAATCAGTCCAGCCATTATCACTGTATTAGAGAAGATTGTTTGAACAACAAGGGTATCAATGAACAGCATCTCCAAGAGCACCTGCTCTCCAGAGTTTATCCTCTACAGAGACAGATCAGGTTGTCAAAATCTTCTAGTAGGCCAAGGTGAAAACCAGTAACTTCTGTGATAGTGAGGTTCAAGACTGAGGGCTTGCTTCTACATGCGGCCTAAGACCCCATGCAGAACACATATTGACCCCACACAGAATGCATAAGCTAAGCAACAGAGAGGCCTGGATTCCCATGCAGATGGATTCAAACACAACTGCTCGCTCTCTCTGTGGCTGCCTGTGTCTTCTGTGTACTTGCTCCTTCAGAATCGCAAATAAACAGCTTTATTTATATATTCTTTGCTTATGCTTCACCCACTTGCATATCCTATTTCTTAGCTACTTTCTCCCAATATTGCCCCTATCATTTGTCAAGTACAAAAACAAAACAGGAAAAAATGAGATGATATGGAGCTAGCCCCTGAGACCCAATCAACAACACTTTCTGAGGGGCTTCAGTCAAGAGTGCCCAGCAAACTCAGGCCTGTGGCACTGCCTACTCTTACCTTGGCCACCATGGTTCCACTCTGTATTTAACTCTCTCTCAAGGATGGGAGGGAAGAATTTAAGTGGAATTAATAGTAGGGTGTCTTTAAATGACTGCCTGGCATTTAAACTATTATAAAATGTCTATTCCATACTTATTTAGAAAATTACATACTACAAAGAATTTCCAAAGAAGCCTTCTAAACAAATTCGAGAAAAGCCTATTCAAAGTCCTTGCTTACAAGCACAGGCAGCCACGTTATGGTTTGTGGTAATTAGCAACCATCACTTTATCCTCTACTCAACAGCTGTGGTCTTTGCTGAATTCATAAGTGCTAGAGGTCAAAAGGTACGCACACTTTGTGGTTGTTTTCTTTTCCTATTTCACTTTGACTGTCTCATTTTTCTTGAACTGAAAGAACTAAGAAGAACATCTCCATGACTGAACCAAACATTTTGCAGAAAATAAATTAGCACAGAGAATTGTGAGTAGCCAGTTCCAAACATGTGAGCCCGTTTTATTGCCTACTGTCTAGAAACACAGAGAGCTTTTCTGATAGCCTGATTTCCCTCTTGTGAGCCTTTCTAAGCCTAGGAAGGCACTGTGGCTGACAAACACTCCAATGGAGAAAGTAGGATGGGGTCCAAAGAAGTGAACAGCAGTGGATGAAATGGTGTTTAGGATTGAGAAACACTTAGTGTGACCAAGTTATCATTTAAATGTCTATAAATGAGCTATGAATAAAACAAACAAACAAACAAACAAACACATAATATGAATCAAGAGAGATGCTCCAATGGTTATGAGCACTGGCTGCCCTTCCAGAGGATCCTGGTCTAATTCCCAGCACCCACATGGCAGCTTACAACCTTTTATGCCCTTTTCTGGTTTCTACAGGCACCAGAAATATACATGGTGTTAGTATTTCGTCTAAACTCCACATCCCCAGTTACCTGGCAATAGCCAGGTATGCTCCTCCCCACAGTTACCTGGCAACAGCCAGGTATGCTCCTCCCCACAGTTACCTGGCAACAGCCAGGTAGCCTGATCCACTATAAAAGGGGCTGCTTGCCCCCCCTCTTACTCCCGCTCTTCTTCTCTTGCTCTCTTCCTCTCTCTTACCCTCTTGCCTCTCTGTCCCCTCCCCCACCTTTCTCTCTCTCCACGTGGTCATGGCCGGCCTCTACTTCTCTTCTCTCCCCACCTTTGCCCTTTCCCCTGAATAAACCTTTTCCCACTTAGAACCGCGTGGTCTGGAGTGATCTATTCTCAACGGTGGTCAGATATTCCTTACACATGGTATATAGATATGCACTCAGGCAAAACACTTACACACATGACACTAAAGTTTTTAAAAATATTATAATGTCTTTAAGGGTCAAAGATGTCCCAAGTAACCACTCAAGACATCTTTATTCTAGTCCTGGATAGTACAAACTCATTATGGGCCTCAGATGGCAAAATGTTAAAAATGAACAGTTGGGAATGGCTGCACCTTCCGTAATCCTAGCACTCAGAGGGTCAAGACAGGAGGAGCCAGTGTTCGAGGACATCCTGAGCTATATATAGTGTTTTGGTTTTCCTCAAAAACAAAAAAATCAAAACCAAATCAAAGAAAATGAACAAAGTACAAATAAGAAATAAGCAGATACTTCTCTGGTCTCATCTTCAATTTACATGGACAGGATCTGTGATGGGCTATAAATATGATTCAACTCAAAACAGAGACTTCTCTTGCCAAGTGTTTTTAGAATACAAGAGATAAAGCATCAGTGGGAGAGGAGGGCCTTGGTCCCTTGAAGGCTGGATGCTCCAGTGAGGGGGAATTCGAGGGCAGGGAGGTGGGAGTGGGTGGATGGGTGGAGTCACACCCTCATAGAGATAAAAATAAGCTTATTTGGAATACTAATAAGAAAAATTACTATGCTTAGTAAATTATATCAATTTCTCAGCATTAAGCACACACACATATACACACATGAGATATGGCATTACTTTCAGTAACTGAAAAAAAAAAGATAGATAGATAGATAGATAGATAGATAGATAGATAGATAGATAGATAGACAGATAGACAGACAGACAGATAGGCTGGCTACTTGGAGTGGGACAAGCTGTTTGGAAGTTTCCCCCTGGAGGCTACTCATTATCCCTCTCTCAGAAGCTGTTGACTTCCTGTAGCTCTTCCTCTAGGGGTGGAATCATGTGGAATTTGACCTGTCTGGATTGCTATGTTAACTATTGTCACTTCTGACATTGGTCTTGTTCAGGCAATCATACTGTTGAGACTTGATGGATGGCTTTCCCCTATTATGTCTTGGGTTCACAATCTATCAGTGGGCATTCTGGGTATCTGATCCTTCTTTCTACTCCTTCTTGCATGGTTTTTCATAAGCCCTGGGTTTCGAGCTTTTATTGTAGATCTATCAATGGGGATTGGGTACCCTACAGTGATTTGTCATCTGCATTTTTATTACATGTGTCTCTATGTTATGGTCTCTATCTGTTGCCAAAAAAGGGGGGATGGAGCTTCTTTGATGAGTGAGAACATACTTATCTGTACCTTACCTGAGTATCAAGGTAGGTTTTTAGAAAAAAAAAAGATTTCATATTTGTTTAGTAAACAGACATTCGACATACAGTTATTAACTCGTATCCCTTTAAGAAGTTGGTATGTTCCTGTGTGTCTTTTTTGTCGGAGGTAGATTCTCCTCTGGGTTCTATGACTTCCCAGCCAGGAGTAGATGATTAGGTTTACAGTATCAAGCATGACTTTTCTCCTGCTCAGTGGGCCTTTAAGTCTCATTAGACTGTTGTTGATTACCTCCAAGATAAATGTGCCATTGTTCTACTACTGTGGATATCTTAATGGTCCAGTTGTGGTGATTCATAGACTGGGTAAGACTACACTACTGATTGTCTTTCTCCTTCGACAGCTTGAATAGCACCTTCTGATACTATGAAGTTTCTGAGTCAGTTCCAGTTTCATATGTCCAAGTCCTATGTTTGAAGTGCATGGTGTCTTCAGCAATAGGGTCGTATTCCCAAATTCTGGGAGGCAACCAAGGGCAGTGGCAATAGCCCATATTGTTTGGGTAGGTCTCTTGAACTCCCTTGCCCAACAACACAAGTACTGTTTTTTTTGTTAAAGAGTCTATTGCTCTCAAAGTGCCTCATCATCATCTCAAGGGGTGTACCTTCTTTAAACTATATATTATTTGTAATTTTAGGTAAACAATATTTTGATATTGAAAAATCTAATTATAGTATAGACACCTCCTAAATACCACTACAGACCTTTTGGGTCCCACCTGCCTCTTGTGCCAAGCACCTTCTTAGCAATCCCCCTTCATGAGCCCCTTGAGTGGTTGTGGGATCCTCTTCATCATATTTGAGTACAGGGAAGCACAGGCACGATGTCCAAGGGACAGATCTCAGAACAAGCATGATTGGAAGTGATAGGTAGCATCATCCATCTGACTGTCTGAGATACTGCTTGTGTAGTGCCGCAGAGGACAGTCTGAAGGAGTAAGCAATCAGTCACACTGAGAAGCAGTCAAGGATGTCCATCGCATTGGCTTCCTTTTCCCCTTCCCCCTCTTGCTTTGGACTTCCTCCTGTTTTCCGTCCCTACATTAACTCTTTGCTTCTGCGTCTACTTCTTATGGAACTGAGAAGACATCTAGATGACTAAATAAGCTGTGTTGTGTATGGATAGAGATATGTGCAGCCAGTAAAAAAAGACACACAGGAACATACCAACTTCTTAAAGGGATACAAGTTAATAACTGTATGTCGAATATAACCCTATTGGGTTTTTTTTTTTTTTTTTTTTTGGTTTATTTTACATAAATGTGAATATAATCTCTAAGATTTTGGTTAGATACTGAGTTTCCTTTTTAGGGGTTTGTGGTGGTTTGAGTATGCTTGGCCCAAGGAGTGGCATTATTAGGAGGTGTGGCCTTGTTAAAGTAAGTGTACCCTGTTGGAGGAAATGTGTCACTGTGGGGGTGGACTTTGAAACCCTTCTCCTAGCTGCCTGGAAAACAGTCTTCTGCTGACTGCCTTCATATCAAAATGTAGAACTTGTGGCTTGTCCAGTGCCATGCCTGCCTGGAGGCTGCTATGCTTCCCGCCTTGATGATAATGGACTGAACTTCTGAATCTGTAAGCCAGCCCCACTTAAATGTTGTTCCTTATAAGAGCTGTGTTTGGTCATGGTTTCTCTTGACAGCAATGGAAACCCTAAAACTGGGTTATTGTAATATAAACCACTCACTTTTGTAGGTAATTTTTAGAGGGGAAATTCAGATATGTATGCTATGAAAAGTTTAACTGAGAGATTGAAGAGATGGTTCAGCAGAGGACCTGAGTATTCATAGCAGGTCGCTCACAACTATCTGTAACTCTAGCCTCAAAAGCTCTGACTGCTTTCCTGACCTCCATGAGCCCCTGCACACATGTGCAACCCTTCTCCCACAAACACAAAAATGAAAATGTAAAAAAAAAAAAAAAAAAAAAAAAAAAAACTACCAGCAACCTGGGAATAGAATATGCAATGCAAAAGCTCTGTGCCAAATGGGTAGTAAATAAAACTACATGTTATTTTAAATTAAGAATTAGTAAAACTTTACAAGGGACCATGGAACAAGCTTTACATGTCTCTGAGATGCTATTGCATATAATTAGAAACTAAATAAAAAGGAATGAAGTCTAAACTCTTACAAAGGAGGCTGTGATCGCTTTTGGTGATGACCCAGAATATGTGCTTTTATAAAAAGAACACACACACACACACACACACACACACACACCAAGAAAGCCCTGAGCTATGTATGTGTGGGTGTGTGTACACATCATTTGTATGTATGTGTGGATGTGTATGTGAACGTGCATGCAGTGTGTATGTGTGCGTGTGTGTATTTGACAGTAATTTAAAAACATATCATGAGTTGGGGGAAGGAGAGAAGAATTAGCAGGAGAGCCAGAAATGGTAGAGATTTAGATGAAGTCCTTCTGTACAAAATTCTTCAAAACCCTATTTTAAAAAAATCTTATTTCCTTTGACAAATTCTTAGATGAAAAGGTGTTTACATCCAAGATAACTGACTATGAAGTTCCAAACCAGCATTCGGAACAATTTGCTAATTGTCACGAGCACCAGTGAGGATAAGCCCATCTCCCTTCTCACAGCTCCTCAGCTTTGGGTATGAAAATGACAGAATAGGTAAAATTTGTGGATCCTCTTTTCTATAATTGAGCTTTTAACACTTGGCAGAATTGGAGCAGTTATTAAGTTATTTCCTCTGAACTTCAGAATTTGCTTGCTAAGTGTCTCTTACATACAGGGCACATTCTTGGCAATGGGAACTCAGAGTCCTACAGGAGAAGAATGGCTTTGTGCTGACCTGCCAGACTTCATTGGAGAGAAACAATGAACTCTGTCCATTCTTTGTATGTGTGTAGGTTTCCCAAAGGAGACATGTGAAAAATGATTAGTATGCAGAGGTAACAGATACAGACAGGGGCTGCCTTCCTCTCCAAGGTCAGGGGTACCAATCATTTAATGACTAGGCTGGCAACATAAAAAAGAGAAAATAAAATCCCATACTTATAATATTTTTATTTTTAATAATCTAATATTAAAATTCATGATCTTCAAATAAATGAAGTATTAGTTAAAACTGGCAAACATACATAAACTTACCAAAGTGAGAGGTGGGTCCCACAAACAAGTGTCTTTAGGGGAATACTGTATCTCTATATTCTAGATTTGCTGCCACTGCTTGGAGGCTGTTTAAAATTCACTGTTGGAAAGCATCAACAGAACCAAGTGCATAGTACTTCCATGCCCTTAATGTTGGTAACTCATTTTCCTTTGAGAAGAAGTTACCTTTCTGAAACAGCATGGAGCATTTCAAGGCCAAGTTAAATGGACAGAGCAAGTAGATAATCAATTTGACAGGTAAACTTTTAAAATTAAAACCATTGCTTGAGGGTTAGGAGAGATGGCTCAGCAGTTAGGAGCCTGCACTGCTCTTGCAAAGAACCTGAGCTGCATTCCCAGCCCTCAGGCCACGACCACTTATAACTTCAGCTCCAGTGCCCTCTTTAAGGGCTCCAGAGGCACCACACTTAAGTCTGCATATCCTATGCCATACACATGCACGCAATAAAATATAGGAGAAAAAATTTAATAACCATTGCTTATCTATAATCAATGGATGTTTTCTTTGTTCACTGAATGTGCCATCTCAGAAGACAGTCCTAGCAATTGGTCAACAATTTTTGTGAAAGAATGTCAGTTTTGCTAGGGCAATCCAGAAGTTTCTTTAATTTCTATGGTTATCATATGCCATCTTACTGGAATTCTTAGTAAGATTCTCTGGTATGATCCCATGATTGTTCAACATGGGCTTGTCAAAGAGATAAGATCACAAAATCTATAGACTGTGTGCTTACTCCTCACAGAAAAAAAATTCAGGACATACACACACATCTCATATATCTGTATACTTATATATATGACATCACATAAAGTATATGTAAACACCACATAAAATCAGTAGTATTGATATCAGGCTATTCTGTAAAAGGGGTTTTTCAGGTTCTGTAGCATTTGGTTTCATTTTGAGTGTAAACTCAGAAGCAGGATGAGGCTGAACTTCACTGCACAAGTAAACACAACCATCTGTCCAGCATCACCTGGAAGATACAGAGCAGTAAATAACTTAATTCTCAAAGCAGAGAAGGTGACATCCTATACACTTTTCAAAATAGAGATAGTATGAGCATGTGGCATATTAAAACGGTGCCAGAGGAAGCAGGCCTGAGAACTTACAGATCATTGCAGATAGAGGAAGACTACAGCATTTTTACCTTGACTGCACAAAGAAGAGGACACTTAGACCACAACAGTGGTGGCTTCCTTGTCATCTGACCACCCAGCTAAGGACAAGGCAGGGACCTGCCCAGGGAGTTCAGCTTGGCTCACTTGCCACTGCTGACATGGCCTACCCTATTGACTGACATGGCCTACCCTATTGGCTATTCATCTGCCCTGCTGTTGGTCCTTTTTTGATTAGTCCTCTGAAGCTTTCATGGTCCTGCATTATCATGGTTGGTTTTAATGTCAACTTGCTACAAATTAGAATAACCTGAATAGGGAGTCTCATGTGAAGAACTGTCCTGATTGACTCAACTGAAGTGGGAAAGCCTACCCCAATTATGGGCAGCTCCTACTGGCAGCATCCCATATTAAGAAGGGTATTTCAGAAGAAACTTTATCTTGCCTTTGGCTTGCTTGGCCTTTTGTCTTGCTGCAGAGCTGATTACCCCACTGCTGCTGCTGCTGCTATTTTATTTTATTTTATTTTTTTGCTGATAGCAGAATCAGTATTTCCAATCTTCCATTGAGAAGAAGGAGCCAGTGCCTCTCCAAGAACCTTTGAGCTCCTCGTGCCAGACTAGGACTATTGATGAACTCTACCTTGCAGGTTGAATGACTACTGGTCATCACCACCCAACCCCAGAGAAAGACAGCTATTTTGGAACTCTTCTAACTGTTGAAGCACCCAGCCCCTAGGACTAACAACAGGGTTCTCAGCATCTCAGGATCGATTTGGCCGTTGGTACTATTTTAAAGCTCACCTATTTAAGGGTCAATGGCCTAAAAGTCACAGGTGCACTGAGATGCTCTGGATGGGAAAGTTGGCTTGACCCATAACACCAGTGGAAGCTTCTGGTGAGGAATTTCACATAGCAAACTTGCTAGTATCTACCACTCTGAAACCACAGGAAAAACGACCTGCAGATGAAATCGTCCATCCCCAAAGTCCCCACTTTTCTATCCTCTAAAACCCCAAGCCCCCTGTTCCACATGTGCACAGACCTAACTTACACCCTTGAGGAGACTGCAGCTCTTCAGTTGTTCTGATTAAAGGATCAATTCTGCCTCTGGAGATGCATGTCTGCTTTCTTCTATTTCCAAGTTTTTTCCACCCATCCCACTTTAACAGTGACCAGTGAAACCCAGATAGCTTGTGACTGTGTCATTTAAAAAATTCTGATGTTGTAAAAGAGACAAACATGTCCATCTCTATGTATATCACATATAACATGCTCACGACACATGGGCGACACACAAAATCCATTTTTCTTCTCTTAAAAAGAAATGTTTAATATTATCCCCAAATTTAAGCTCTCAGGCAATCACAGGCTTCTAGAACTTTTCCCTGTAATATATGACAAAGAGTTTAGGGAACATAGCAACAAAAGCAGGATGAAGAATTTATTCCTTCATTTCAAATATCCTGGGACCTGTACTTAAAGGCAAGTGTCATATGGGCTGCCTCTGATTGTTTTGGCTTACAACCTAAGGAATCTAGTGTGTTCAAGCAGGAAAAGGCTTTGAAGAGCATGTTTTATTTGTGTGTTTGTTTTCTTTAGTTTTTTCCTGTCTCTGCCTCATGGGTGGGCCCCTTCTGAGTTCCAGGATAGCTATTTTTATTGTTAAGATTTTTTTTTCTGGTGATGGCATTGAACACAGGGCCCAGCAGTGCTCTGCATCCAAATACATTCCCAGCCACTGAATAGCCACTGATAGTCCTGTGTGGATATTTTAAAATCTAATAAAATATCTGACTTCTTCCAGTACTTACTTATAATTGACTTAAAGCTATACATATTAACGGAACATATATTTTGATACATATACACATTGTGTAACAGTTGAGGTAATTGTCACCATCATCTGGAACATTTATTGTATTATGGAGGAACATTCAAAATTCTCTCCTTTAACTGCTTTGAAATATAGTTAACAATACCTTATTGTTAACTATAGTCACCCTACTGTGCAATAGAATCAGATGTAGAGGGAATTTTCAGTCTAGATCTGCAAACAAGAAAAGAATGAAGAAAAATGGAACCTTTGTTATGAAAGAAAATCTGCACAAAACCTGTTCTGTAGAAGCATAGGCATAAGTATCTAAGCAGATGGCAAATGGCTTATTGTAGGCTTTAGATGAATTATCATTTATCCTTCCTATCCTGTGGTGGCTTCAGGCTTCTCTGTTCTGATTCAATATAAACCTTCCTGTCTCACATTTCTAGGTTCACCTGTTATTTGTGTTCTCGTGGTCTGCCTTAAGATTAAAACTGGCCACATTTGTGTCCATATTTTATTTCTCTGTGGTGGTTTAAATACGCTTGGCCCAGGGAGTGGCACTGTTGGGAGGTGTGGCCTTGTTGAAGGAGTTGTGTCAATTGTGGAAGCAGGGTTTTGAAGTAATATCTATGCTCAAGCTCTGCCCAGTGTGAGACATTGGAGTCTCCTTCTGGCTGCTCTCAGATCAAGATGTAAAACTCTCAGTTCATTCTCCAGTACTGTGTCTGCCTGGACACTGCCATGATGATAACAGACTGAATCTCTGAACCTGTAAAACAGCCCCAATTCAATGTTTTCCTTTATAAGAGCTGCCTTGGTCATGGTGTCTCTTTATAGCAATGGAAACCCTCATGAAAATACCTTCTCACTGGAGAGAAGAATATTAGACATAGATCACATAGAGTCACCCCACCCCATGCTGGGAATACTACCATGCTGGGACTCCAACTATCATCATTAGGTTATTGTAGGAGCTTAACAAGTTTTAGAGTTATGGATCACATATTTAACACCAAGTGGTCACATGAACATATCTGGTATTCAATACACACTTTTTTTTTAAACTAATACATTCTGGAAGAGTACAGTTTTGTTCCTAAACTTGATGTATAAGCAAGCTACTGTTCCTCAACTGCTCTAAGCCACTTTGTAAAAGTGAAACCAAATGGAATTAACAGTTCTCTTCATAGTGCGTGGTCAAGGGATATACTCAACAAAGAGTAACCATCAGTCTATGAATATGGCCTAAGGGTAAGCATATGGTATAATGAATGCATTTTGGTATATGCCCCTGCTTCTTAGAATATAATTCTTAAAACTCTTAGATTCTTCAAAGTGCATAGTATTCTTGCATGCTAATGAGATAACTGCAGGCTAGTGGCCAAGGCTTCCAGCTTAGCCTCAAGATCAAAAATGCCCCGGGGATCCAACCAATGATTAGGGGCTTAGAGCTTTTGGTCCCACCCAATAATACCCATAGTAGATAAAGTTGACTGAGGTTGCCTTAATTAGCAGAGATCAATGATCTAATCATTCATACATAAGTAATAAAAGTTCCATAAAAATATAAAGAAACTTTTAGGTTGGTAAACACATGGAGGTGATGCACCCTGAGAATGGAAGCTCTGTCCCTAGTCTCATGTCTTACTTTGTACACCTCTCCCATGTCATTTTTACTGAATTGATTTTTTTTTTTTTAACAGATTGGTCATCTCTGCAGTAAACTGGGTTCTGGAGTTCCATGAGTCAATTGTTTTTTGCTTTTTTTTTCTTAAAGATTTATTGTTTTATGTATACAGATATGCATGCATGCATGCCTGCAGACCAGAAAAGGGTACTGGATTATGAGCTGCCATATGGTTGCTAGGAATTGAACTCAGGGAGTGCTCTTAACCACTGAGCAATCTCTATAACTCTCTATGAATCATGGATTATTGCATCCAGGGAGCAGATATGGAAACCTTCGATGTAGCTAGATCAGATAAATAGTGTCTAACATGAGGACCCACTGCTTTGGACCTGCATCAGGGATGGAGCTAATCCTGTGGGACTGATCCCTTTACCAAGAAGGTATTCGAAAACTCTAAGTAAGGATGTCAGAACTTCATAACATTATAGGATCCTGAGTAGATATCATGAAAGAATTGCTTGGAATATAGTAGGAAAAATATTAAAAGTGGTATCAGAAGTGCTGCTTTTAGACATGCTGAGAACTGTAGGGGAATAGAAATGACATCTCACTGCTAGCATCCTATCATTTAACATGGGGATAATGTATTCAACACTAAATTTGATCCTTCAAAAGGCACATCAGGTGCTTTGCTGCACTTCCCAGATAACAGCTTATCCACCAAGGCCTTCTCCCTGAGAAAGGTGAGCTTCTACCAAGAGCAGGAACAAGGAGGTCATAATTACCAGAGGGCAGGGGAGGTACATTAAATTCTTACTTTCATGCATCCTAAACAATGCACACTAATTGATTCATGCCATCTTCATCAGCCAATCAGAGCCAAGCTTGCTGCTATGCCTCATATGCCGTAAGACGAGAGTCCACGATCATGGAGAGCCAGTCATCATTTGGGACCCTGGCTCCTTTGTGCACTAGATAACAAGTACCCAGAGGTCCCAACGTACCGTCATATCCAAACGTGCAAAGTTCCCCTAGTCCACTCTGAAAGCTCCTTCTCCCCCAAACTATAATTATAATTTTTAGAAGGCCCCATTCCTGTATAAGCAATTCCAGCACAGTATCTTGAGCTATCATGTTTCATGATCTTCATGATCAGAACTAGAAGGGCCTTTTGCCAGAGAAAGCAACCCTCTCGTTTTTAAGGATGAAACACTGAAGCCCCAGCAAGTTTTGTATCTTGCTCAAGGTCATGAAAATCAGCATGGCAGTGGGCTACACCTGGGCTCACAGCTCTTCCAAGCATTGTCTCCAGTTACAGCCAACCCTGGTTCTGATAAATGCAAAAGCACAACTGAAAGCTCAGCAACTTATTTTTACCTTTAGGTGGTAGCTTTTAATTGCTATTTTACAGCCAGAAAAAAAACCTTTTTTTTGGAAGCAAGAATGACTATAAAGTCAATCTCGTTCCCCGCTTTGGCTATTTAAACCCAGCCAGTTAGTTATCTGTGTGAATGATAGAGGAAGGCACACATTGCTGGCATCACTTCCCAACACACCAGTGCACCAGATGAGTATTGACTGATGGTTCCAGACACTAATAAGTCCAGAGTCTGTTCCTTGGAAAACGCACTGCATGCGTCATTAAGGCTATTTTCAGCCTTGCTGTCTTGAATTGAATGTCAACCAGCACTGGTGATTCTGAATTTAAATGGGATCTTGGGGAGGGGAGGAGGAAGGGAATGTTATTTTCAGGGTTTGGATAGTTGACAGAATTTTTTTTTTAAAGGCTATATTAAATCTTTGGACATTTGTAAGGCTCTTTTCAAAGCCCTTTGAATGATAACCCAAATATTACCTTTATACTGACTGATTCATATTTGACTAAGTAGAAACACTGCTGTCTGAACCATGTATTTATTTTGACTGCAGATAGATTCTACCATTCTATGCTAGTCTGTGGTGCTTTCGAGAGATAGTGAAACCTTTAAGACACAAGATTACTGAAGAAAGAGGGAGGTCATCAATGGCATGCCCTTGAAGGAAATAAACTTCACTGTCACCATTTCCTTGCTTCCCAGCTGTCATGAGGTGACAACCTTCCTGTGCTCCCACTCTGTCATACTACCTTGTACCAGTCCCCAAACTAATGCACTGACACACACCATGCACCAGAAGCCGAGTCCACCTAGATCTTTCTTTTCTTTGATTCTCTCAGGTCTTGTTCATGATTATGGCAACAGAAAGCTGACTAACACACATATTGGATAGAAATGGTTGGTGGTATGCGTGGGAGGGGTAGTTTGTATATGTTGTACACACATCAGTGTACACCACTGTGCATGCACACGCAATCAGGTGGCTTCCCCTATCACTCTCTGCCTTACTGCTTTGAAGAAGAGCTTTTTTGCTGAATGCCAAGGTCACCATTTTGGTTAAACTGCCTGGTTAAAGAGCATGCTCGTATCTTTATGTCGGTGCTTGAGATTTGAACTCAGGTGCTTGTGCTTACATTACAAGTGCTCTTCTGCATTCACCATCTCCTTAGTTGGATGGTACTTTTTAAAAAAAATGGAGTTGGACCCCACTTGGAAGGAACTGCACTAAAATTGGTGGATCCAAAACCATGATGCCCGTCACTGAGGTCATTGAAACATCACAGTTGCTTTTCATTGATGTCTGTGAGAACCAGATACTGCTAACAACCCTGCAAATGCTGTGGAGCCATTTTAACAATGCACAAAGTTCCAAAATATAGATCTACAAGTAAAGTCATGGGCTGTGCACATATTCACATATTTTCTCTTTTTAAAATACTCCCCTTCTGTATGTATGTATGTATGTATGTATGTATGTATGTATCTATCTATCTATCTATCTATCTATCTATCTGCAGAATCTCATATAGTACAGCCTGACCTTAAGGTCACTATATAGGCAAGAAGGATTCTGAATTCCTAATTATTGTGCCTCTATCCCCCCAGGTGCTGGGACTATAGGCAAGACTTAGCTCAGAACTTACTAGCTAACAATGATACTCAACTTTTGCTTTATGGCAGATCTGACCAGTAGGATGAAGCTTGTCAAAAATGAGAAAGCAAGTCCTACCACAACCCAACAAACTGAGATTACTACAGAAAGGTAGACTGGAGTAGTTGCATTCTGAATCATGCTACATAGAGTATTGAGAAGTATACAAACCCTGAAAACCAAAACTACTAGAAGTTTTCTTATAAGTCCCCAGTGTCTATAGATGGAACAAAGAATAGTAAACTAGGAAGTTTAGTTGGGAGATACATTCAATGATAAACACAATTTTAACCAAGACCCAAGTTTAACCAATGACTTAATATTCTGCTATCAATTCCACAAAGCCCCACTCCTGGGAGCAACATTAGGGTGAGGGGGAGCTAGAGTTTTAGAACCAAGTTAGATAGGTAGGGCAGGAAGATGGCTTCGAGAGCAGCAGAACTGAGACCTCCAGATTCAGTTGGTTAACTGGGGTTCAATAAGGCAGAAAAGAGACTGAGGCCAGGAAGCCATGAGATGAATATAGAGAAGGACAAACATGGCAGGTCACAAGAGCTTTACAGGAGATGGACTGAGTGTCATAAAGGATGCAGGAAGAGAACCAACTCTGAAAGGAGGATATATGGGGGCTCAGAAGTCCTGGAGTATGACATACTAAGTGCTGACATTCTTGAACAGCAGATCAGCAGAAAACACACGTGTAGGGGTTGTCCTGATGTTGGGTGGCAAGTGCACAAGAGAGGTTTATCTATCAGAAAACATCTGTGTGACATTTTATAACTCTGCACAGTCCTCTACCTCGTGCTCCCTTTCCTCATTCCTTCTCCCATCCTTTCAGGTTGTTTGAGACACAGGCTCACTGTGTACTACCAGGCTAAGAATTTGCTCTTTAGATCAGGTGGTCCAAGAATTACCAAGTCCTCCCAGTTCAGCTTCCTTAGTATTGGGCTTGCAGGCTTCAGTCACCATGCCTACCTTCAACCATTCCTTCCTTATGCAAAAGTTCTAAAACATTTTAAGGTCCCTCTGAGTTACAAAGTCAAACACTTTCTGGCAGGGACATTGAGTGTTACTGTTCTCACTTGGCAAGGGAAGAAAATCAGATGGTATCCCCAAAGCAGATGGTCTGTAGTAAGGATGCTATGCTAGCCCATAATTTCAACTCCCCTACCCCATAATTTCTGCTCCAATTTTAGACTTTGGTGAACTCACACACTGGAGGAAGTGGAAAAAGCCAAAAGCTTAACCATGGGCAGTTTAGCAAAGAGCACTGGCATCTGCATAATGGCTTCCTCTCTTGTAGCAAATAACAGTTATAAAAAGAATGAATCCTTAATGCATCAAGGCAGATATTTTCATAAAATTTTGGGAGAAAAAGATAATTGGTTTTTATCATGTGTAAATAATTTCTTTAATTTTAAGGCCTTCTAGAAACGGTTGTATGAAGAACCCTTCCATTGTATACCATATCTTGACATATGACCATGTCCTGTGGGCGGGCCTTGAAATGGCACCTGCCATCATCTCTCCGACATTGTTGGTTTGACTCATGTACTCACACCCTCCTGGCTTTGCAGGTTTGCCTCTGTGATAAGACCCGGGTCCATTAGGGGGAGAAGACGATTCCCCTTCATCTTTTTATTTATAAATTTTTTTATTTATATTTTTATCATTTTATTCTCTCACTAGCAACACCTTCTATTCTAATGATTCAATAAGCAAGAATTTGAATGCTGAGCAGAGGGAGTCCTGTGAGGATCAATTGAAAGGATTGTACAAACTGGGTGTCCTTATATTTGAAGAAGGGGTGATTCTACTGTGAACAAGCTGATCTAAGTCCAGCATTAAGACGGGCCTGTGACAAAGATTGTAAACTATATTGCTACAGGGTCTTTGGAGCACTTAAGAAGTTAATATTTAATTTATGAAAAATTATAACCATGCAATACTATACACCCATGCAGAAACTGAGACAGCATTTTCAAATGAGAATGAAACTGAGTAGGGCAATTCATAAAAACAAATTACTGCTGGTTGTATACCAATACATGCCTTAAATCTCAGCACTCAGGAGGCAGAGTCAGGTGGGTGAGTGTGAGTCCAAAGTCAGTCTGCTGTATATAGGGAGGTCCTGGCCACCTATGTCTACAGAGGATGACCCTGTATAAAAAGGTAACATTCAACTGATTTACTAACTAATTAAAGTTCAGCAATTATAAGAACTATATTGACATAATTCTTTGTCCTCTGAGGTTAAAATAGCATTTCAGCCCAAGAAGATATTATCTTTTATTAAAAATCCCAAGCTACATTTTAAATTTATAAAAATCCATTTGTGATAGTCTGAAGTTCTTTTCCTTAATTCATTTCTTTTTAACCTAGACCCTATTGGCTGGCTCAGGCATCTGGCTTCCTTGAATGAAGACAGACATGCATTTTTATAAGCTTATTTCTAGGAAGTAATTAACTAAGATGAAGCTTTTATTTCCAAATGTTCCTGATTAACTTATATACATATTATTGATTGAAAAATAGTTATGAGAAATGACAGGAAAACAGGTTTGAGCATGTTTGCATTGTTGGGACTTTGTGTGTGTGTGTGTGTGTATGTGTGTGTGTGTGGTGTAACAACAGTGAATGGAAGTGAGACCTTCAACCTCAGAACCCAGTGACTCAGATGGAGTAATTAGTATGCAAGTAGAGAGGTAATCAAAGTGACCAGAGGGGAATTAGACAAATGCAACCAACCACTAACCTTGTTCTTCTTGGTGGCCATATATCATTACTCACAAGATATGGGTAAGATTTAAAGTGGTTTCTGGTGTAAGTCATGCAAGACCTGTAGAACTTGGTGAACAAACGTAACTTCCACCTCAGAGAAGCCAGTAGGGCTCTTCTCCTCCGGCTGCATGAATACAAAGTAGGTAGGTAAGACTGGGATTGCCACGCTTCTCAGTAAGTCACCTCACAAACCTGCCACTTCCAGGAGTTGTCAGATTTCTAGGTTTCAGAGCCTTCTGAAAATTTGGAAGAAGTAAGCAAAAGTACTTGGATCATCCCCAGTAATTTCTTATAAAATTCGTGAAGTCCATTGTCCTTGAGGTTAGTTATATCTGTCTGTTTTTACCCAGGGGATTCCTATGTGCCCCAGGTTGTTGTCTAACTCAAATTCTTCCTGCTTTAGTCTATGAAGCATGGGGATCGTAGCCATGCACCACAACACGTGACTTTATTTACGTTTCTTTATTTCTAATCACCATGTACCTGGCCATGCTGTGTTCTTACAGAGTTCTAAGGGGAGAATTCCAGTCTTCCTAACTTAGCTTCTGAACTCTCTAGATCCTTCCTTTTATTACGTCCATAAAAAAGAAACATGGAGGGGGTTGTCATAAAAATACAGTAGGAATCACATGAAGCTCTAAAAGGAGTCATATGTGAACATACAAGCCAGGTATAGTAGCACATACTGTAATCCCAACACATAGGAAACTGAGGCAGGAAGACGTCAACTTCAAAGCCAGCCTGGACTAAATTACAACCCCATAGCAAAATGGCAAAGGGCAAAATTTACAGTCTAAAGGAAGTCATGATCTTGTAGGGGACACAGTCACACAAATATTCATAACACACAGCACAAAAGAATGAAATAGAATAGAGGAGAGGTTCCTGGACTGTGTCGGAGGAAGGAGCCTAAAATAACTATGAGTCCACAAAACTGCTCCAAAGTGGGAAGCCATTTGAGATGGATGGAGAAGACAAATAAATAGAGTTTCTTGCTCCCTGGCTGTTGCTACTGAGTGAACACCAGTAAATTATTCTCTGGTTACTGTTACTACAGCCCTCCCATTCTTCCTTCTCGAAACCTAGGGAGGGCCTCATTTCATGTGTATGCTACTCAGCCTGTTACAGACACTGAAGACTATATTGCTACAGAGTCTTTTGGGCACTGAAGAAGTTAATGTTTAAGTCATGAAAAATTCTAAACATTCGTGTACTATACACGCACTATGAAACTGAGTTATGTATGGGTATGGAATTTACTACTTTATGTTACTCTCCAGACTTTCTGCAGGTCTTAGGGCCAGACTGCAATGTCACCCAACCATGACCTGTGTGGGATAGGACCCATCTTCCAGTCACCATTGTCTTTCAGGACTTTGTATTTGTTAGACACAAGTTATTTCTTGTGTCAATCTCAAAATCTCAAGAGTAGATTTAAGGTTTTCCAGAATGTAGATGGAAGTTGCATATGAAAATTCGGCATCACTGTCAGAATACCAGTGCTGACCCAAATCAGTAAATACTGAAATATTACCAAAGGAGAAGGCAGGACAAACTTAGCATTTCAGTTGTGAGACTCACAAATATCTTCCTTCAAAGTCTTCAAAATATGAGTCCTCTGGTCATCCTATTCCACTTAAAGCATTGCTTCTAGATAACCAGGACATTAGTTTGAAATTTTTTAGGCTTGCTTCAGTGGAAGCTAGTTTATTAACATATATTTCTGACTGTTGTTATATATAACTAGCCATTGTTAATTAACTTTGTCCCAGCACCATTGAGCAAGTTTTTTTTTTTTTAAACAGTGCATTATGAAGTCCCATGAAAATGAGGGCAATTGGTAATATGCATAAAGGTTTCCCCAATTACGGACTACAAAGGAGTCTGATTTTGTTCTCTCTGCCAACACCATGACCTCTTTGTTAAGACTTTCATTTAACTCAAAAACTAGCGGCCATAGTCAGAACAACAAACCCCGTCCAAAGGACAGGAAAGATAGGTGAAATGGATTCTGGGTTACACTATGTGAGTGGCTGGGAGGTCTTATTTGTCACTTTGGAATTCTTGGCTCCATGTACTATCAAGGAGTGTGTGAGATAAGTAATGCCCAGGGAGGGTGGGTGTGATCGGATGTGTCTGTCAAGTGTTGTCACTCTCTCACTGGGTTTCGATAACTAAAGATTAAGTGCCAAAATGTCCAACAATGAAGTCTTTATAAAGCAGGTGGGCATGTATGCTTATCTTGAGTACATGACTGAAGGGGATACAGGCACTGGGCTTCCTTCTGTGCGTATCCTGTGAATGGTCATAAAGTGTGGTATGGAGCAATGAAGAGACAAGAGATCCATGCCTGGGGCTGAAAGGAGAGCAGATCAGATGACTAGGAGGCCAACCTAAGGCCAGTGAGCAGATATTCTTAGTCTTCCAACAATATACTTTCCCTAACTGCTAATATGCATTTCCATGAATTCAGTTACAATGACACTTGTCTACATATTCAGCCGGTGTTTATATATTGAACCTGGATATCTTGGTGTCAGTTGTCTCTACCTAAACACCCCCAAGCATATCCTAATGATCCCACAACTCACATTTCAGAATGACCTACCAATAACTAGTTTTCCTCTCCTTTCCGTTTTGTTTGACATCATCTTTGTTCTTTCTCACTGTACACTGCTATGTGTCCTATTTGTTACTTGCTTTGAAATGGATTCCTTCTCCTCCAGTCCCCAATATCCCTTGACAAAATACAAATACGGTTCATTTGTTTTCTCCAGTTTTGCTTCTTTGCCAGTTTAAAAAGGAGCAGGGGGAGTTCAGATAAGAGATGAGGGCAGCAGGAATTAGTGTCACATTATAGCTGAATATATTCATGCTGGGACTGTTATTGAGAAGGGGAAGCCAGGAATGAGCACATTGAGAGTAAATAAAGTGCTTTGATGTGCACAAGTTCATTTTGAGGTTCGTGTGACAATAAAGTTGATATCAAGCCCATATAGGTATTTGGGCATAACACCTGAAACTCCAGATGGCAAGTACGGCTAGAGAAAATATATGAGCCATGTTCTAAGTTAAGATTTTAAGATGTTGAGATTTTAAAAAATAATTTATTTGTTTTTATTTTATGTACATTGGTATATTTTTGCCTGCACATGTGTCTTTGTGAGGTTGTTAGATCTTGAAGCTACAGACAGTTGTGTGCTGCCATGTGGGTGCTGGGAATTGAACCACATCCTTTGGAAGAACAGTCTGTGTCTTTAACCACTCAGCCATCTCTCTAGCTCCAAGATGTTGAGATTTTAAGCAGAGGTTAAAGAGCTTTCATCCCTTTACTGTCTCCAGTTTTGTTTTGTTTTTTTAAAATCTGGCAAGGGTTGTCCAGAGAACATGATGTCACAAAAGCCAACAGCTGAGAACATTTCAAGCTGCAGAGAGCAAGTGACTATTTTGAATGTTGCTGACAGCTTGAGCAAGGTCAGGCCCAGTTTATGACTTATTGGACAGTGCAGAGACTGTTGATGACCTTGCTTAGAGCCTTCTGTTGGAGTTTTGGGGTAGCATCTAGACATGACAAGGCCAGGATGGGAGAAGCCATATGGGCCATCCTCTTATGAAAAGTCTGGCTGGGAGAGAGTCGAGATGTGGAGGCCAAACTAGAAGATGCTGTGATAAATGGCTTCTGCTATTAGAATGGCTTTGTTCAGAGAATTAGAATTATTAGAATGTGGATTGTTCAGAGATGGAAAGTCTGGATGCTGGAGAAGGAACATGAGCAGAAATCCAGGAAGATGAAGGATAGAGGAGACTATCCTCAAAGGAGGAAGAAGAGGAGGAGAAGGAGGAGGAGAAGGAGAAGGAGGAGGAGAAGGAGTAAGAAGAGGAGGAAGAGGAGAAAGAGGAAGAAGAGGAAGAAGAGGAGGAGGAGGCTCGTATTTTAACTATGTACCATAAGAATAGGGAACAGGAACACAGTGCATAGGAGGTTTGATTGGGGCACAGAGGAACACAATGCACAAGAGATTTGAGGAGTATGGGGCACAGAGGATGGACTAGGGCATGATGAGAACATGGCTACCTGTGAATACCACTCTCTGGATGGAGAAGTCAAATAAGTGGAAATCAAGAAAGGACTAGTGAGTCACTTTTCATACTTTTAAAGTAAAGAGGCAAACTAACTAAAGATGAAAGGTGAAGTTTGAAGAAAAGCTAAGAAAATCATCTCAGATCATGTGGAAACAAACTCTGGTTGTATATGCTTTATGAACAAGCTCCTATTTACCTGCTTTTGGTAGATACTGTGAAAGATACTTTTAGATACTTTTATGATTTCTTATATTGAATATTCTGTTCTAGGAGCCTTAGAAATTTTGTAAAGAAAGATTGGGAAGCAAGTCTACTGGGACTCACATATAAATAGTTGAAGCAGGAAGAAGAAAGGCAAGGTGTACTTTCCATTCCACAGAACTGGGTCAGGTCTTGCCTAGTGAGGTAAAGCAGTGTTCTTTTTGCAGTGAGTATATATCCAAAACGGGGGAAAAGAGAAACACCATGCTTCTCTCCAGAGTTCCAGAAAATTTTCAGTATGTGGAGGCAACTATGTCTTCTCAGAGACTGGGTGAATTTCCTCCTGGGGTGACAAAGGGCAGATTTGGGGGAAACATGGACTCTGGATTTGGAGGGAGCGAGAAAATGACATCACACAAAGTAGGTAAATCCTAGGATAACGTAAATCCAGAGTGACACATCTGTCACAGGTTCACTCTGGACAAAATTCAAAACCTCAGTAAGAAACCACAGAACCATGACCATGAGTAGAGAGGTCTCTGTAAGTGAAGATAACTGCAGAAAGGAGGAACTGCACTGTGAGGAGATGGTTTCAAAACATCATGTTCTGCCAAAGTGAAAAGCTTCCTTTAAATGTGTTGGGAGGGGATGTGTCCAGGGGATGTGGGGCAAGAGAGTGGTCGGTGGTTAGGATCAAATATATATATATATATATATGAAGGCAAAGCATCAATAAAAGATATGCAAAGACATTCTATGGGTATTATTTATGTATGAAATTTTGGGTTATGAGATTTTAATTGCATGAAGGAAATTTTAGGGAAAGTTGCAAATGATACTAATATGATCATTCGTTTGGGTACATTCAATATGTATTAAGTGGCTATGGTGTGCAGTAAAGAAGATATACAGCCCCATCTTCATAGAGCTTACACAATATGTCAGAATCATCACAAGAGAATTTCCAAAATACAAATGAATTGTCAGCCATGTAAAAAAAATCAAAATTTTCATAAAATTTCACTTACATATTGATTTTGCCAAATTTGTTTCTTGTTTTTCAGCTGGGAGGTTAATATTTTTATCTCCAGTGAGTATTATATGGGAAAATGTTGATTCATTTGTTACCAAGCATATTAATAGATTTTATTACTTATTTTCAAACACTGTGCATTTTGAAAGAGAGTATCTCATGAGCATCAGAAGAGAAAAGGCTGATGAAAAGATCTTCCTCACTGTCATCAGCACAGGTCCAAGATAATGGCTCAGCAAAACATATTTGTATTCAAGACCAGTAATCATCTAAAACAATTAAGGAGCAAAAGTAAATATATTGTGCTAAAATATGCTAAAAATAAGTAGTTTTTTTCATATCTGGATCGCTAAATATGTTGTTTACTCTAAAAATAGTTTCTGTAAAAAATTTCTAGTCTGGCAGAGAGAGCTGGCACATGTTTAAACTTAGTACTACCACACTTTCAAATGAGGCATCACTGTGCAGGAAGGACCCAGCTAATGGTGTATAATCTAAAAAACAATGTCTGTTTTCTGAATATAAGTAATAGGCTTTCATTTACAATTCTTGGAGATCATTTGAATACCCATGCCCACAGAAGCATCCAAAAGGCAGAAGTAAAGTGTTTATCAGTAGATGAAAGGATAAACCAAGTACAGTTGTCACAAAGATCAGCCCTACAGGAAAGGTCACATCTAAGTACACACAGAACTGGACACTGGTATGGTAAGTCAAATAAGCCCATCAGAGAAGGACAAGCACTGTAGGATTCCACTGACATGCACTTGGAGTAGTCAAAGTCCTAAGCACAGAGAGCAGAACAATGGCTTCCAGGGACGGAGTGGGTAGAGTTGAGTTTTTGATTGGTATGTAGCTCAGTTGGGAATTGCTGAGCCTTAGGTTCAGGAGTTGAGTGTAGACTTATCAGTTGGACTGCATGAGCCAGAGGAACAGGGAGCTTGCTGTGAGATTGTGGCTCTTAGAAATGTCAGAGAAGATACACCTATAAACTTTCAGCAACATGGCTGCATGACACTAACAAGGACAACATCAATAGACATGCCAGTGTGGAAGACAGCTTCAACCACAGACAAAGAACTACAAACAACTAAGAAGTGGGAGAAACAGACTTCACCAGAGATGAGCCCACCAACTGGTTATCCAGTACCAAATAATCAGCCCTGAAAACATTATATATATATATATATATATATATATTTATATATATATGTTATATATAACATATATATAAACATTATACACACACACACACACACACATACACACAAGGAACATTGTACAGATTGAGTAGGTTGTATTATGAGTTTATGAACACATACACAGTAACAAGAAACAAGAGACCATGGTTTTGAAAGAGAGAAACAGGAACACACAGAGGAAGGGGAGATGGTAGAAATGGGAGGGTTTGGAGGGAAGAAATGATATGATTATATTATAATCTCACAACCAGAGTGCTCTGGAGATACCTGAGTTAGTTGAGTTAGTATGTACATGGCTTACACCATAATTTCTTAAGGCTCTGTTCTTAATAATGTAAATTAATTTTATGTTTTGTGAAATGTGTTACATTCAAAACTGCAAAATAAACTCATCACAAAAGTATTAGAATAAGGTTTTAGTGGTAGCACACCATGATAAGGATCTATGACCTTTTTAACAAGAGGAGAGTTTTCCCAAGACACAAACTCTACACACTTATCAAAACAACTGCTATCAAATACATTTTCTCATTTATTATTTGAAGCCTTGAATGACAAGCAAAATCCATGTAATATCAATTTTGCAAATAGCCATCCTTACAGTTATCCAATGTATTAAAGGACACAGTGACCAGAGAAGACTCTCTACATTGTTGGACCATTGTTGCATAACAACAAGACTACTAAGTCTTGGATACATTTTTGAGTAATTTATAGTAATGTTAAAGGGAAGAGTGAATTAAATAAGAAATATATTTCTAAGCAATATTATAGGCCTCTGTCTAGAACATAGGTTCTCATTCTATCAGTTATGACCCCCTTGGGGATTGAATGACCCTTTCACAGGGGTCACATATTGGCTATCCCACATATTAAATATTTGCATTACAATTGATAACAGTAGCAATATTACAGTTATGCAGTATAAATGAAATAATTGGTTGGGGGGGGTAACCATAGCATGAAGACTGTATTAAAGGGTGTATTAAAGGAAAGTTGAGAACCATTAGTCTAGACCGAGAGTTCATTTGCTTCCTTGAGTGTTTAGGTCATGGTCGTTGTACTGGCTGTTTTGTGTATCAACTTGACACAAGCTGGAGTTATCACAGAGAAAGGAGCTTCAGTTGGGGAAATGCCTCCATGAGATCCAGCTGTAAGGCATTTTCTCAATTAGTGATCAAAGGGGGCGGGCCCATTGTGGGTGGTGCCATCCCTGGGCTGGTAGTCCTGGGTTCTGTAAGAAAGCAGGCTGAGTGAGCCAGGGGAAGCAAGCCAGTAAGTAAGTAACATCCCTCTGTGCTCCTGCATCAGCTCCTGCTCCCTGACCTGCTTGAATTCCAGTCCTGACTTCCTTTGGTGATGAACAGCAATGTGGAAGTGTAAGCTGAATAAACCCCTTCCTCTGCAACTTGCTTTTGGTCATGATGTTTGTGCAGGAATAGAAACCCTGACTAAGACAGTCATACATATCTACACAGTAGTAAGAGACAGAGGAGAGGGGCACTATAGGGAGGCTGAAACACTAAGCATCAGCAGAGGACAATAAATGAAGTGGCTGAAGAGATAAAGAGTAAGAGTAGAGCTCGGAGTTTGTAATCAGAATGAATAGCAAAAATGAAAGTTGAATAACGTGGGTTAGCTAGAAAATAAAGGACATTAGCAGTCTGTAGAAGATACAGAGGTCAGGCTACATCGGACAGGAGAGGCATTAAGAAAGCAATGGTCTATCTACATTAATTTGTCTTTGAAGTGATGGTTATATTAACAAAACAGAACTGGCAACAAGGAGCCTCGTTGAGCCTGGTTAAGTGATAAATGGGTGAAGAGTCAAACATGTGTCTGTCTCTTATTCCTGTGTACCTGCTCAAGCTACCCTCCCAATAAATAGGAGTGTCAGCTTTAACAGGACTAAATGCCACACTCCCTGAGCATCCTTCATGGACCATCAAGCAAGGCCATGCATCTCACTTCACCGCACATTGGTAATGCTTAGTTCTGGTTGGCTAAGGAAATGAGCTTTTCTCAAAGTGTGGAATTGGAAGCCCACTGCAGCTGAGTAATGTTCTCCCTGTTATCATGAAGTGTTATCCATTTGCCAAATACCAGCTATTATACTGAACGGAGCCTGCGGAGTTAAACCAGAGAGCAAAGCTTTTGTCTCTTAGCCTGCTTAAAATTCCTGAAAGATAAGCAGGTGTTGAGTGATACAGAGCTTGCCCTTGGGCTCAGTTTCATTATTGAAAACTCCTTCAGCAGCCTTTGCCACGCCCAGCAAGGCAGAGGCCCTGGGCGTTCACTGTGTTGCTGCCTGTGCTCTGATCTGTAGCTACAGCACAGGTGGGGTGATGTAAAAAGCACTGTTTTGAAACTGTTTACTTGGCTTTGTGAAGCCATAGCCCTTCTCCTGTTCCTGCCTCTGGCAGGCAGCTGGTGCAGCACTCCTTTACCCACCAGCATAACTATCATGTGTAAGTCTAAGTCTTAGCCTACACCTTCCTACTAAGTTATGTCCTCCAATATACCACCAAGAGCTCTTGGCATCAAATAGGCCTCCTGTGGTCCTTTCCACATCGTGCAGCCATCACCCTGCACTTGCCTGTCATAATTTCTCCTAAAAATACAAGAGCTTGTGATGTGTTATTTAATGATGTTTGTTGGAGGTCACGGCCCCACACTGTATCGGAGGGTATTTTTATGTGAACTGTTGTTTATGACTTTGATGGTGACTTTTAAATTTAATGAGTGTGATGCCACATTTTTTTAAAAGCAAAACTCAACACCATCCCTCTCCCTCCATGATTTGTTTTACTTTAAACATTACATATCATTGACATTTGTTTGCCTGTTTATTTAAAGATTCACTAGTGTAGTCTCTGTGTCTCTGTCTCTCTCTGTCTCTCTCCCCCGCCCCATGTGTATGTGTGTGTGTGTGTGTGTGTGTGTGTGTGTGTGCTTGCTTCCAAGGTGCATTTACAGAGGGCAGAGGTCAACACTGAGTGTCTTCTGTAATCCCTTCTTCATCTTACTTGTTGAGACAGTGTCTCTCACAATTTTGGCCAGCTTGCCTGGCCACTGAATCCCAGACATCTGTCTATATCAGGTCCCTAGAGCCGAGGGTACAGATGTGCATCACCATGCCCAACTTTGACTTGAGTGCTAGGGGTCCAGACTGAGGTAGGTCCTAATGCTAGCACAGCAAGGTTTACCTACTGAGCCATCCCACCCAGTTCTACCACAAAAGACTTAAAAGAGCAAGCGCTGCAATGGTTATCAACTGCCTTCCCTTCAAAGTGTATCCTATGGGACATATAAAAGTTTAATATAAGAACTTCAACAGGAAAAAGTCACTCCCAAGGAAACAAAAATTTGATTAAGAGATCAGAGGCATTGTTGCTTTTTAATGTATAAAACACACACAGGATGGCATAAGCATATGCATGTATCTATGTCATAACATTTTATGTCAGCTTCCACAAGCACATGTACATCTGTCCTCATACATATTCGAATACATGCACACACATACTCATACAGAAATGTACATAACTAATATATAGAACAATCTATAAACAATGGGCGTATTATGCCTTTCTAAAACTTTGGGGGATTGCTAATGTCTTAGTTTTCTTTCCTGTTGTTGTGATAAAATACCTGGCTCACAAGTCCAGGTGACAGGCTATCACTGTGGGGAAGTTAAGTGGGCAGGCCCTTAAAGCAGCTTGTCTCATTGCATTTGCAGTCAAGTGCAGAGGGCAGTGGATTAAAGAATGCAAGCCAGTGTTCACCTCACTTCCCCCACATTCATAGTCCTGGGTCCCAGTCAGGGCTTGACCTCACCTGCAGTGAGCAGAGAGGCCTTCCCACTTCAGCTGGTAATCAAGCTAATCCCCCACAGGTATGCATGGAGGCTCGTCTCCAAGCAGTTTCTAGATTGTCAAATTGACAATACTCATCTTCACAGGTAGCATCACAGGTTCTGGATTTTTTCAATTTTGGGATATTTACACATACATGATGTAATGTTTCCAGGATGAGATGTAGACCTAACCACAAGCGTGATCTATTAGAAGTTCATCTTCTGCAGAGTACCTGAAGGTGACTTTATACTTGGGACTCTTTTCCTCCTATTGGGGTGCCTTGTCCAGCCTTACACGAGGGCCTTCGCCTTGTCGTACTGTATCTTGTTTTACTATGTTTGTGTGTTCTGGGACTTTTAACATAGGGACGTGGGTACAGTCTTGGTTTCTTCAATATGACTCACATGCATTGAGAATCTCAAGCAAAACCCATGTCCCTGCTCTAGCAGCCTGTGGGTGGTGTCAGCAGGGCTATTGCATCCCAGCATTCTTGCCAGAACTACAATACCCATGGGGATAGTGTTCTGTACTCCGGTATGTAATTCTCCATTTCCACAGGAAATGCTACCTCAACTTGTATCCCCACTTCAAAAGGTTAAATGTTCTTTTTCCATGTTTCTTTTCCTTCATTTATGATAGGTTTTTATTTATTTATTTATTGTCTCCCAGAGCTTTCTCTTTCCCTTCTCTAGAGGAGAGGTTCTCAAATGGTGGCACTCAGATCATGAGTGGCCAGTGAACACATCTGGGACTTTGTTAGAAATGCTACTTACTGGCCTTCCTAGACACATGGAACAGCCACATTGGGATGAGGAAGAGCAGCTCTTAAAAGCAAGGCTGGGGGCCAATGTAGGCTCTTGTCAGAGCTGTGCTACTGGGCTGGGGAGATGGCTTAGTTGAGCTTGAATCCCAGAACCTGGGTACAGCTGGGCACAGGGGCACACACCTGTAACCCCAGTGCTTCTGTGACAAGATACAGGTAGAGTGAGGAGAGTCCTTGGAACCTCACAGGCCAGCAAGCCTGGCTTATGCAACCCAGGGAAAAGCCAAGAGACCTGGGTTCAGTTTCTGGCACCCACTTTGAGTAGCTCATGACTGCCAAGTGCCTATAAATCCAGTTTCCAGGAATCTGAAACTCTTTTCTAGAATCTAGAAATCTGAAACTCTTTTCTTCACATATGAAAGTACACATAAATTCTGTCATGTGTACACACACACCACACACATGCACACACACACACACATGCACCTACATGTATTTATATATAAATACAAATAAACACATCTTAAATTCTGGCCACAGGAATTCATCAGTAAGAAAACACAGCCCTCTGCCACTGCTTCCCCCTTGATGCTTCTTCTTAACCATAGTCTGAAAAAAGTAAAATAAAATAAAACAAAACTGAACCTTGGTTCGTCTGCAAACTTGCATGAAGTATTTGTTTCATAGACAGCATTTCTGTAAATAAGGGACATGATGTGTCGTTCTGTTTACAGTCTCCTTAGGATTCCTTAAACTGGTTTCCAGCCCCATTCTTTCCCATTCTATTAAAGGTCCTCCTTCCCAGCCAAATGGTAAGCTCTTCTGTCCCCCAAACTTTACGGCACCTCTGTTTCCCAACCTCCTCGCTGATCACCTGCCTAGTCCTGAAGGCCTGTCCTACTTTGTTAATAGCAAAGTCACATGTCCTTCCTCCTGGCCATTCCGCATCTGCCTTGCTCTTTGTGTGTCTCTGAATCACCCTTGTTGCTTGCCTGCTCTCCTTCTGTGTCACAGAAAGGTTTCCCAGCCTCATTTACTCTGGCACTACAAATTCACTTACTGTCCTAACCTCAGGACAAAGCTGTAGTTCCGCAGAACAAGGAAGCTGCTCACTGCTTCCAACTCATGGCCCAGGGAGCCTTACATTTCACAACCTCTGAAGTCTCCCCACTGCCTTTAACGCGTACCAAATTCCAATTTCAGTCTCGTCGTTTTTGATTACTGACAGAATAAATTTCAAATTATTCAAAGCACAATGTATTGTGCTCATAATGATGTTCCAGAAAAACCAGAGGGGGAGGGAGGGGAAAGCTGTGTAAGGAGAAGCAATTTTGAGAAATGGGCTATCTTCCTCGACATGCACTTTGGCTAGAAACAAGGTTTGAGAAATCTTTTTTTTTTTTAACTTTCCATAAACATTTATTAATCATATATATCACTGGGATTCCCTGTGATATTTCCATAGAGACATCGATTAAACTTAGCCCCTCTTTATCCTCCTTCCCCCTTTGAGAAATCTTATGGAGGGAATTACAATGCTCTGGCTGCAGGTGGAGTTGGGAAAGGCTCCGTCATCTCCCAAGGCTATCTAAAAAATCCACCTCTCCTCTCAGATCAGCCATCTGCCTGCTTCCCTGATTTCTCCTCTCAGAACATCCATGTCCAGTCTGGTGTGCACCATCCTGCTTCAGTCCTCTCTCCCTCCCACACTGCGTGTTTTTTTCTTGCCCCAGCAATTCAGCTAAGCATCTCTCATGCTCCTGAAACTTCAACTGAGACCAAAAAAAAAAAAAAAAAAAAAATTGTTTCAGGCCAGATTCATTTGCCTCAAGTCCTGTTCAGGTCTTTTCACATCCTGATTCCAAAGCTTCATTCAGAGAAAGAATAAATGTCATCATACAGGAAATGTTCTAACCCAGGTTGATCCCAGAGCACTGCTCCTTTTTCTGCCCTCAGGCTTATCTGTGCCCTATGTCTCATCTAAAGTGGATCTACTGACCCTTGATGCCCCCACTCAGCTCTCGATTTTGTTACTTACGCAAAGCCTGTCCTTTCTCAAGCCTTCTTTGTCTCACCCGTTCTCCAGAGCTCAGCTGTAACCCCACCCTTCCCATAACTCCTTGATGCTCTGCTTATAAATTATTCCTGCCTCTTGGGAATCCTAGAGCCTTTGTCTTCGGAAGGAGGCATGCTAAGGACACCACCCACTGTCTCATCCATATTTATGTTGCCTGCCGCACCTCATGTTGTGTCTTGCTCTAAAACCTCTAGAAACAACCTGGATAATGAAGGGGAAGCATATATCTTTTTTGGCTTATACATAGAGGAGGACATCATACCTTTCGATTCAGAAGTGGCCATGCTGGTAAGCCAGTAAAGTGGGAACCGGAACTGAACGTTTGTTCTTCCTTCAAGTGCAAGCTCCCTGTACTATGGGAGTGCTAGAATTTGGTTCAACTGCTGCTTCACGGAGTTAGCATAAATACCAGAGCTCAAGATTAGCCATCAGGCATAGTAATTTACACCAGTTCCCAGGATGCCAGCTGCTCCACCAATGCCTCTTCCTTCCAAGAAGAATCAGATAGGTCAAATGTCCAATAAAACTTTAATGCTGAACTGAAGAGCCACAGAATGATATGAACGCATCAGTTATTGGCAAAAAAAACCAAACACAGGAGTGGGGCATGCAGAGGAGACATGCTTTTGTACTCTGTATACTTCTGCTAAAGAAAAGCCCATGACTTCGCTTTGCTTTATAACAAACCAGCAACACAAATATAATGAC
Organism: Arvicanthis niloticus; assembly: GCF_011762505.2. Taxonomy (NCBI): domain Eukaryota; kingdom Metazoa; phylum Chordata; class Mammalia; order Rodentia; family Muridae; genus Arvicanthis; species Arvicanthis niloticus. The sequence continues at coordinate 66,140,497 of NC_047665.1, read as the reverse complement.
AAAACCAAATACAAACAGTAGAATTACTCCAGCAAGAAGAGGTTCTTAAAGAAAACCTTTCTAGAAAATAAGGTATAAAACCAGTAGACCAAGACCCAAAACAGTAATTTTTAAAACATGTTTTATTTTGTCTATTCATTATACTGTTATTTCTACTGCTAGTTTACATGCTATATACTCCAATCTTTTTTTTAAAAAATAATTATTCATTTATTTTATGTCTGTAAGTATACTGTACACACCAGAAGAGGGCATTGGATACCATTATAGATGGTTGTGAGTCACCATGTGGTTGCTAGGAATTGAACTCCGGACCTCTGGAAGAGCAATCAGTGCTTTTACCTTCTGAGCCATCTCTCCAGCCCTAATCTTTTCTTAGTACTGCAGACAACATGTCCTTTGAGCTTTTCTCTATATGAACAGCAAGGGAAGACAAGAGCCAGTTTTCCCTAGTCCAGAGTCTCACACATTCTAGGCATGAAACACTCAACCACTGAGTCACATCTTGAGTTCAAATTTATTTCATCACCAGAGCAAGCTGTGCTAAGTGGTGATTATTTTACTTATTTTCAAAACCTGCTAAATATCAAGGTTATAAAGGGAACTATAGTGGGATCAGAGCATGGATTCAAGTCCTGATTTTTTTTCTTCACTTCCTGGTCATGTAGCTTTAGGTAGTAACACTCCTTACTCCAAACCAGGATATTGATAGTAAGTATTTTCTAAAGTTATTACAAATATTAAATTAAATATTTAATGTTAAGTGCTTAGAAAACGGTTGGCCATTGTAAACTCTTTATGAAAATGTGTTTTAAAATAAACAAAAAGCACAATCAACTAGTAAATGCTAATACAGATAAATAAACAGTGCAATATGAATGTTGTTTTGGGAGGAGGTGTAATGTTGGGGATCAAAACCAAGGACTCACTCACTCATGATAGGTAAGTATTCTCTCTAAGCCTTATTCCTAAGCCCTAGAGTATGGGCTTCAACCCAAGTCTTTCTGGATCTTTCACTTTATCATTCTCAATGGAAACAATAGCTGTGCTTTATTTACAAGATAAAACATAAGCTCTTATAATTATAAATAAATACAAATGGAGCAAAAGCATGTAGAACTATAGTCATCTTTCTCTGGGAAAATGTCTGCCATAGATTAAACTGTTTCCCATTAAGTTCTAAAGCTGAAATCCTAAACCAGAGCCACTTAGAAAGTGAGTGAACCTCCAGAGGTTCACATGTTCAATGCTGGGTCACTTACTTAGGAAGTCCTGAGAACTTTAGGAATAGTGTTTAACTGGAAGAAGTGGGTCACTGGGGACGGGTTTCTGGATGTCGATTGGACTTGGCTCTTTCCTATAGCACTTCCTGCTTTGGTTGTGTCTTTAAGAAAGCAGCTCTCTTTTGCCACATGCTCCTGCCATCATGATATTCTTCTTCCCAGCAACATGGAACCAAGTGACCATGGACTACACCCTCTGAGAGTATGAGTCCAGACCAGTCTTTGCACTCTTAGGTTGTTTGTGGCAGGCACCTAGGCACAACTACCACATAAAGGTTAGTCATCAAGTTCAAATGCATCATGGACCTCAGAAAAAAAGACTGGCATCTTTAAGACAGGGACATACATAAAAGGAAGCTACCATGAAGACAAAAGGAGAAAATGGCCACCCAGAGATAAGCCAGAAAGACCCAAAGAGAGCTCTTTCTCTCTCTTGGCCTTCAGGAACCAGTTCTAGCTTCATATCCCTTTTGGACTTGTAGTTTTCAGAAAAGCAAGACTATCATCCGAGTTAGCACTGAGCTGTTAGGACATCTCCTCTAGCGAACACAATCTATGACCACAAGCCATGTTAAAAACAAAATCTAGGACTGTGACATCCTGAAGCAGGCTTAAAGGTTCTTCTGTGAGTATCATGTTAGTTGACTAAAGCTGCTATTAAAAAAAAAAAAAAAAACCAACAAAAGAAAACAAAACAACCACAGCCTGGGTGGTTACATAACAAATGGGACTGGCCTATAGTTTTGGCCACTGAAGCTGAAGATCGGTGTGCTGAAGATTTGCAGATTCGGCAAGGGGCCTCCCTTCTCAGTCTTCACAGGGTGGACTAGAAAGCTCTTGGGGAATGGTGGAGGGGCTCTGTCAGGAAGGAGCTAATTGTATTTATGAGGGCTCTATTCTCTTGACTCTTATCTTTCATGGGCCTCACTTTCTCATTCTAGCACCTTAGGGTTATAATTTTTTTTTCCTTATGAAGTTGAAGGGGACAGGAACAGATCAGAGTGGGCCACTGAAGACCACAGTGAATAAGCTTATGAAGGTCAACCAGGATGAGAAGATAATTAGGTTCCAGGATATGGTCTAAGGAGGGGCGTAAGATACTGAATCATCTCTGTACCCAGATGGAAAACAGAATGCTTTCATTAGACTGAGGGGTCTTGCGAGGTTGAAGAGAGTCTTATCCTTTTGCTTATATGAGTTAACTTTTCAGCTTTTCAGATGATCTGGAGAACTGTGTTTTGTTTTTTTTTGTTTTTTTTTTTTTTTTGTTGTTGTTGTTGTTGTTGTTGTTGTTCAGGCAACAGCAAAACAAGAAGCAAACAGCAGCCAAGGCCGTGCTGAGAAAAACAATGTGCTCAGAAGAATCCTCTGGGCTCCTGATGGCCTCTCACTGACTACCCTGTTGGTCAGCATCCACCATAGTCACCTAGGCAACTTGACTAGGAACTTCAGAGGCCCTTAGTAAAGTGATGGCTGACTGATTGTGCCTCTCTTCTTCTGTCATACTTTACTAGCTGGCCACTTATTGCACAGACTCACTGACTTTCTCTAAACATAGCACCTAGGACTCAGGCAGTGTGTGGGACATGTCAAAATGAGTACAACATACTACTGCTTTTAATACTTCACAACTAGACAAAATGCATCCCCTAAATCTAATAAACTCTGGTAGAAAAAAAATGGATTAAATGCTTTAATTGTCTCCAGTTTCACTTATTTCCTGGAGATTCATGATCATAATTTCTGCACAAGGAGACTGATCATATTACGCAACTGTAACCTGTATATAGAGCCAGGTCCAAACCAGGTGAGCATCTACCGAACACAGGCCCTTTCTGCTCCAGCCTGGTTTCTTTGTTTGCCCATCCCTTTCAGAGGACTAGCTTTCTAATTGTGGAACAATGTAGAAGGAATTATGAGAACAGCTTGAATGTACTTTGAAAATAAAACAAGCTGTACTACTTTGTGTGCATATATACAATGCCTATGTAAAGCAAAGCACCACATTCAAGATGACAAATATAATTTTCAATGGTCAATAATGCCTCAATAAAGCTGGAGGGAAGCAAAAGAGATGAATGTTTTTTTTTTTTCAGTAATTGAGAAATATATAAAGGGAGAAAGGAAAGGGGTGGGTGGGGAGGAGAGAAAGCACAGAGAAGCAATGGGGAATTCCTAGGAAGACAGAATATGCTGACAAAACCCATACTCTATTTTGCTGGCTCTAACCCCATCTGGCTGTTTGTAAAGCTGGACCCAGGGCTGAGGTAGATAAGCTGGGTCGGAACTCCTATTTTACTCACTTGCTCCTAATGGTGTCTCTGACTTATAAGCGCCATGAGCTTCTCTTCTACTTTCTGGGTTTTGTTGCAGTTTTGTTTGGTTTTTCTTTGGTCTTGTTTGTTTGTTTGTTTGTTTGGATGTTCTAAGGATTTATGTTGAATCATGTCACCCCAGGTCAACACATCTAATACTCTGATGTTCCCAATCCAGTCTAAAAGCTCTACATGGTCTATAAATCTCTCTCTTGAGTCTTCAGCCTGCTTACCTTTCCCTGAGCCCTGCACTCAGACATGCTGGCTCATTTATGGGCTACAGAAAGAATATACTTTAGGACTTTTTTTTGTCCTTGTCATCCACAGTGTCTAGAATACTGCAATACTGCACTCAGTCTTCTAAATGGCCCACATACCTATCCTTTTGCCTCCCCTCTTTCTTGCTTGTCCTTCTATCACCCATTTAGGACCCAGATCAGATGCCACCTGAGCAGAGAACCCCTTACTGGTATCCCTAGTTCCTCACAGCCTTTTTATTTTGTGCCATAGTATGACTGTATGTATCATCTTTAAGTTCATATGTTGAAATTCCGAGCACAACAGCCTTAAGGAGTAGAGCCTTATGTGGTGATCAGACCTCGGAGCAGCCCTATTATGAGATTAGTGCCTTTCTGAAGGGTTTGAGGAAGCCTGTTGCCCCCCTTCCTGCCCTCTTTCTCCCCTTTGTACCACCTACGATGTGAGGACACAGCAGTAAACTGCCATTCATGAAGAACAAACAGCTTGAACATATAGACATTGAATCTGCTAGCACATTGGCCTTCCTAGAACCGTGAGACAAACATTTTCACTCTGTACAAACTCTTCAGGCTTTGATATGTTACAGCCACCAGGAGTAGACCATCACAATATGGATTCCTGTTGTTTTGCTGGTGGTTGCCTTTTTCTTCTCTTGATACAGGATATTACTATGTCAACTAGGTCGACTATGTAGTTTCCTGCCTCGGCCTCCCTAGTGCTAGAATTGCAGGCATGAGCTACCATAATCAACAATCTTTTTCATCATTTACTTCTCTGTAACATTACAGATGCGTAGACTTGTGTACAACCTTTTTTTCCCCACTTGATAGTCCTTCTGAGAAGAGGCACTTTCTTATTCCTGGAGGCAGGGAGAGGAGGAGAGACAGGCCACCCGGAGGGAAGAAGGGGAAAAAGAAAGGAAGGAAAGATCTATCTGCATTTCAGCCAAGTATCAAACAAGACATCCCATCTTATGCAGAGAACAGCAGAGGCTGCATGGATAAACGGTCAAGGTCAAGCTGCTTTATAACTTATTTAAAACTAATCCGCAAAAAACAGGACTCACAGTGGGGTCATCTCAGGAGATATTTTAACGCATGATGTTTAAGGTGGTAGTGGGTTGGAGGATGTATGCATCCAGGGGAAAACAAACAACAATAACAGAAGCGAAGGAACAGATATTTGAGTATGCCTTGCAGGGATACCCCAAGGTCACACTGGCTAAAACCAAAGGAAACCCAACCAGTACTAGAAGAGATCCAGAGATCCATCCCCTCACCTGGCCATCACCAAGGCACTGATTGATTTTGGGGTTCTTCCCTCCACTCCTTCCTGTTCCTGAAACATGAGAACAATCCTAGCCACTGGCACTGAAAAGTTGACACAGTGTGTAAGCACATACCTACATAAAACAACCATTACCGTCAGGCTTCCCACGTGTTTCCTAGTTATTCTTTTCCAGTGCATCACATCTTAAAGCCCAAGTCCATTTCCTTTGCTACAAATGGCATCCTAGCCCCTAAGCATATCACTTTTGGAGTTATAACTTTTTTTTGGGGGGGGAGTGTGGCACATAAACATCTGTGTTTACATGTGTGTGAGCAAAGGTGTGTGGGTGCCTGAGGTTGATATCGCATGTTTTCCTCAATCACTCTCAGTTGGGCTAGTGTAGACAGGCAGCTCGCTGCTGGGATCCTCCGTCTCTGCCTCCCTCGTGCTTGGCTTACAGGAGTGCCTTGCTTTTCTGACATTTGCCTGCATGTCGGTGGCTGGCAACCTAAATACTGGTCCTACCAATTGCGCGGCAAGCCCTTGACTAATAGAGCCATCTCCCACACCTGAGTTTCACTTCCTTTTGGTGAACTCCTCTTTTTCCCTGTTCATCTGTGTTTTGTTAATGTACCTCAGAGGGCATTCTAAACTAACCTTAGAAGGTAGAGGTTTTCCTCCCTGATGAGCTATTTCACCATCAATTCTGTGAAGTGCTTGGCCAGACCACAACTCCATTGTTTAACCTGGCATGGGCCATATCTCTGTTTACACCACATCCTCTTTGGGAAAGGCAAGGTAATGGGAACAAAGTGATATTACATGAATACTTGGGTGTTATTAGGCCAAGAATAAAAAACCTGAAAAAAAAAAAAAAAAGATGATGAAGTACACCAATAGACCTAGAGGGAACAGAACTTGCAAGAAAGAATTAATGGTACAGAATGGCAAACCTCTGTCTTTATAACTCAGAAATAGTTGGCAGAGGGCACAGGTTGCTAGCCAAGAGGGAAAAGATGGCTTTTCTCGGCAGCTACGGAGTGTTCATGTAGACACTTTAATAAGCCTAGATCAACGCCAGCAGTGCTCACTGTAAACACAAGCAGAGCTCAGGTGTGCCTGGGACCTCACAGACCCAGCTACCACTCACCAGCTGTGGGGACTTCGCTGCCAATGGACATATTTGGGCATCACTTTTGGAACAAAGTGACATGGATTAAACTGGTAGCTAGTTGTGGTGGTTTGAATGAAAATGGCTTCGAATAGGCTGATAGGGAGTGGCTCTATTGGGAGGTGTGGCCTTGTTGGGGTTAGTGTGTCACTGGGGATAAGCTATTGGGTTTCAGAAGTCCAAGTCAGGCCCAGTAGCACTCTCTTCTTGCTGCCTACAGATCGAGATGTAGAACTCTCAGCTCCTTTTCCAGCACCATGTCTGCCTGTGTGCTGCCATGTTTCCCACCATGATGATAATGGACTAAACCTCTGGACTGTAAGCCAGCTCCAATTAAATGTTTTTTTTTTTTTTTTTTAAATCAGGGTTGCCATGATCATGGTGTCTCTTCACAGCACAGTTCCTCATGGGCCAAGGAGACAGCTGAAGAGATCTCAGTGGCAGTTGGATACATAGCACCAAACAACAAAGAGACTCTGTCCTAAACCATCTGAAAGTTGAAGATAGCATGCAGAGCTGTCCTGAGACAGCCATATTTGTGTCGTCATATGCGCCTACATTCACACATGGACAGACACATGCAAACATAACAAAGAAATCTTAGAATGAATGGACATTTGCTCTTCCTTATTCAATCCAATAACATTAGTACATTTCTATGTTCCTTCTATGTCAATTTATTTTATTTAGAGGGAAGAAAGGGAAGGGAGGGGTATTGTAATTATAATCACAAAATAATCTAATAATAATTTTCTTCTCTGGCTAAAGATTAGAGGCAAGAATGTCCTATATGTAAAGCATGAGATTCTGAATGTAATATGGTTATATATTCTACAGGAAAGATGGTAGAAATGCCAGGTTCGGTGTCAGACACCATTAATCCCAGCACCCTCCTTGGCAGGCAGAAGCAGATAAATCTCTGTTGAGTTAGAGGCCAGCCTGGTCTATAAAGTCAGTTCTAGGACAGCCACAGCTGTTTCACAGAAAAACCCTGCCTCAACAAAACAAAATAAAACAAACAAAAGATGGTGAAGGTACTGTGATAGAGATATTCCTTGCTCATTAACTCCATTTTCTTTCTTGAGCTATAGATGTTATCTTAGTTTAGCTTTCTTTGAAGAGAGGTTTAGCCCAAGTGACTGGATTTTGGCCAGTGAACTTGATCCCCAGCATCTTTTGGCCTGACGACAGAATGGTACATGTAGAGTTTCTCTGTATCCTCCCATCTCTGAGGGCAGCTCTGGAGGGTGCTATAAACATGGAAGGATCACAAAATAGACCAACAAAATAGGCCAAGCCTGTTTAGAGAAATGTCTCTCAGAAGGTGTTAGATTCGGACATATATGAGAAACAAATTCTTACTGGAACAGATCAGTTAGCATCTAGGATTGTTGCAACAAATGACATTACTTGTTCCAGTATACATGTCTCCTTAAAATTCATATTAAATCCATTTAAATGTCATATTGTGTAAATAATACTTTACAAAGGAACATTCTGTAGTTGCTTTATACTCCTCCTAGGACATTAGTAGAGATACTAGACCCTCTAAGCCCCTTCTAACAGGCACTTCTACCCAACGTGTTGAATCGAATGTTTGTTTGAATAATACTGAGTTTACCTTAGTACCATGTGTTTATACCATTGTGAGTACAAAGTCCCAGATGTGAACACTAAATCTCTCCTTAAATGTTTTAAGATAAATTTACCAGATGACTTACATAAACACATGAAAGTCAGATTGAGATAATTTAGCCAATATTATTCTCAGTAAACAGTACACTGTTGTCCAAAATAATACAATAATTGAGAGTATGTTCTCTTTGTCCCACTACAGGTGAGTGAAGGTTCGAGAATAGGTTATCTTAAAAAAAAAAAACTTTGAGGGAGAAAAAGAACATTTGAAAATTCAGGCATGTGTGGTAATCTTTGGCAAATTCCTGTTTTTGAACATTCACTTCTGCACATTTTCTTTCTAAAGTGCAAATGGAAAAAAATAAACATGATTTATTTTTATTCAGTTGTATAAGCTCCTTTGGGTTGTACATTCATATGCAAAGGAAACTTAGGAACACTGTGTATATATGAGAAGCCCTGCTTGTTCTTTCACGTGTTTTGGGCTTTAGATAAAGTCAAATGTACTACATAAGCAAAAATACTTATTGTAAATCACACATAAATGAAGCATGATTAATCCATACACATGTTCAAGAATCAATAAGACCTAAGTACTTCCTTATTTCTAGGAATCTGTTAGTAGAGGGCAGAGAATGTAACAATTAGGAAAGCTAAATGCAGTGGTTTTGAATCAATAGTTTTGAATGTGGTTTTCACTTAAAAAAAAAAAAACTGTTCTCAGATTTGTACTACAAGGTGAAATTGTTTCAGAAGGTTCGAGTGTATACTTTCCTGTCAAAACTGATGGGTTGCCAAAGTATACTTAAAATGCCTTCTGTGATTTTTCCTGAAATTTGAAATTAAACAGAGGTTTCTAAGCTCTCACAGAGACAGAGAAGCTCTTACTGGTCAACTATTACTGTTTATAAAATCTGTTTATTTACTGTTACGTTTTAATTTTTCTTTCAATGTACATCATATATACCTAATCACATTCATCTTTTAGAACATTCTCAGGCCTTTGTGGTGGTATATGCCTTTAATCCCAGCATTTTGAAGACAGAAACAGGTGAATCATTGTGATTTTGAAGCCAGCCTATGGTGAATTCTATATGGTGAATTCCTGGCCAGCCAGGACTAGACAGTAAAATCTTGTCTCAATAAATACATGAATAAACATTGTTTATAGAAGATATAATAGTCACTTATGAAGTCCCTGCTTTATTAACCTCACAGTTTAAAATTATCTAAACATTATTCTGTATATTCTTGTAGTGGTCATGCAGTTTTAAGTGGTTTTCTTCCCAAAGTCAGATCCACATTGAACATGCTAATATTCTGGGTTCACTAATGTCAGGAACCCCACAAAGAAAACCACAATTTGTCAGTTTCCAAGCAGATGCCAGAAATTCTAGTACATGTATGTGTGTGCGTGTGAATATTTGCCTGCATGAAGATTTAGGATAAACATATTGAAGAGTTTTGGAGAAAGTAGACAAGGTTGAGCTTGATTATTGTTTTACTGTTCTCAGGTTGACACAAGGAGACCATTATTGGAAACATATGTGGAGTTTTGAGAACAGCAACAATAATTTTTTCTTCATATCTATGTACTCTTGTTGACTAAGTAGATTTTCATAGGTGTTTAATAAAATGCATAGGCTTACTGTTGCCAGTATGACAGTCCCCTCTCATATTTTTCTGTATGTTACAGACCATGGATGCCTGGCATGTTGTATATTTATAGAATCTCTGCCAGTTGGGTTCTGGTTGGACAGCTCATGGAAGGCTATTGTGTGTATGACAAAGAAGCCAGGAATGCCACAAAGTCAAACCCATCATTAATCTTTCTCTTTTCCTGTCCTCTCTCCCCATAGCTACAGCAGGCCGGTAATGAGCCTTTAATCTCATGGCTGGGGGAATGCCTGCTTAGGGAGTCTTATGGCTCCTGTGTTTCTGTTTTGATTTTTAATACAATACAACTCAAGAGATATAGTGGACAGAAGCAAAAGCTCTCTAGATGAGTGTCTTCAATTGTTAACAATATGGAATGCTTTAAAGACAAAAAGTTACAAAGAAGGCTTGTTCAGTTATATCTTGAGAATCACCCACCCAGAAGTCCTGGCAGATGTAACAATTAGTGTTAGTGTACAGCAGCTCTGCCATCTTGAGTCTTCAAAGGCTTCTGGCCACTTGAGAATTGAGGTTCTTGCCTCAGTCCCTTCTGCTCTTGTCACTTCTTGTTTGCCTGTATTAAGACACTTTCTCCCTGAAATATTTAGAATGGTCTTGTTTTTCCAATTAAGTCATGAATAGAGTTGATACAGGACACTATGGACTTGTTTACAACCTTAAAATCATCCATGAGGGAAAAATCCTTCCAACTTCAATTAACAATTAAAAAAACCTACCCCCAAACTGCTGGCTTTATTTTGATGCCCTACACACTCTGATTTAATTTTATTTACTCTAGTCTACATATATAAATTCTATATATGACATAGTATATGCCCTTCAGGGAAAGTTCAAATCTACAAAATCTTTACATGGATTCTACCACAGTTCTTACTGAGATGTATATTACCACTGTAGCATAGTTTATTTTAACATGGTATTTGTATTTCAAGAACTTTATGCTATTAAATAAATAAGTTGACTAAATATTTATTTTTAGGGGAAGAGGATCAGAGGCTGGAAAGTATCAAACTTTAAATAAAACAAATACTCCCATGGTATTTGTATAATTCTTAATTTAAAAACTACTCGTAAGTATTAGTTATAGACATATAGATATATCATCTCACTGTATCTAGTCCTTGAAAAAGAAAGGGCTTTTCTTTTGGAAATGTGAGGATCAAACCAGGGCCCCATGAATACTAGTCAAATGCTCTACCTCTGCACTCTGCAGCCCCTTGTCACAGCAAGCACTGATACCTAGAGGTCCTTATCTGGGCTTGTTTATCTCAGACAAACCAACATGATCCCAACGAAGATGCTGAGTATCACAAATGACAGTTACTCTTCTTGTCTTCTTCAGTGATTATTATTAGATCATAAAACCAGAGTCAAAAGGGATCTCTGTAATGTTGAACTGGATGCTTAATTGATCACCTGGTTCCCACATTTCTACCATAATTGACTTAAGAAATATTGGGTTACAAAGTGTTACAACAAAGAGGAATTGGTTATTACTGGTCACAAAGCACAAATGCTGTTATATTAAACTTCTTGCTGTTTCTAAAATAAGTTCTACTATCTCCTACTGTTGAGGGCACATTGGCTTCTTCCACCTCACTACATGTATAGAGGGGTAAGGGGTGCAGAGAGAAAGAAAGAAATTGGATACATACATACATACATGTGTGTGTGTGTGTGTGTGTGTTTTAAAAAGACAGTATCACTTTTTTTTAAAGACAGCATCTTCTGTATCCCAGGCTGCCTTGAACTTAGCCAAGGATAAAATTGAACTTCTGGCCTCTTTTCATAATGGAACTTCAGGTGTGTGCTACCATACATGGTTTGTAAAATGCTAGGGATTAATTCAAGGCCTCATGGAGTACCTAGGGAAGCATGCTACCAACTGAAGCACATCCTCAAGCCATATCTACAGTTTAGTTAATAAATAGCATTATCTCAACTGTAAGGCTGTAATAGAGAATTAAGCACAGCTACAGGAAGGGCAGGTAACAGGATGGAACTGCACATCTATCTCTTATCTTCATCTTATGAATATATTTTCATTGTATTTAGCATTGGCATTGAAATATTAGGCTATGGAATTTTCTTTGTCTAGAGAGATGAATCTACTTCCTTCCTCCCTTCCTCTTGCCCTTCCTCCCTCCCTCTCTCCCTCTCTCCATTCCATGTTTCTCTCTTTTATTCTCTTGGCATTGCAGTAGATTGGTGGAACCCAGGCTCTGAGAAAAATATCTCACCTTCTGCTCTGGTACTCTGGGAAGAAAAAATTGCTATTTATATGTAGAGTTCTTAGTCAAATGAGGAAAAGACAAAACACCACCTCAACCTGGTCAGTGCTGTGTATTTTCTATCATGGATGTTTAGAGATCAAGCCTCAGTTGACAATGAACTTTCAGTTAACTACAGGAACTTCACGCTACATTTAACTATAAGAAAAGCCACAATAGGTGTTCTGGGAAGAGTCTAAAGACTTTAGGGAAGAGCTTGGGATTTACTTTAGACACCCATAGGAAAGCAGATTTATTCCATACTCCCAAGCAAGTGAGAAAGAATAGAAAAAGCCAGCAAGCCAGCATGTACTGTGTGCTGTACTGGGTATCATAAAATCTCAGATAAAGTAACATTTGCATATAAACATAAATCTGAGAGTATCTGACTGGACCCAAATACAAATGATAGAGATTACCTTAAGAGATTTCGCTTGGCTGGTATATTTCATGCAAACATAAATATTTTCAGGCATATACATGGGAATTGGATAGTATATGCTTGTCATACTGCCCCAGCTCATTTGCATTAGAATTATGTCCAGTCCTCTGAATCCTTTCTTTTGGAAGACATGTCTCATAACGACACAAATCCTAAGCCAGACATATTATTTTATTCACTTAGGGATACATTGAATTGTACTGAGACATTTTTAGACATTAGTCTACAATGCTCCTCCAATTCTTAAGCATAATTTTCAATTAAAATCAATAAAAATGTCTTTCCTCTCCCTCTATACACTATTTAAAGTAAAAACAAAAAGCATTTTGTATGACTCTGGGGCTCTTAGATAGGTTCACATAGGCTCACTCATAGTCTAATTATTTTAGAGTTCCCCTGTTGACAAGGAAAGTTAAAGAGAAACAAGCCCTTCACTAGCTAAAAATTGAGAATTCCAACATAGTTAATAATTCACTGTGAAGGTTGTCTACAGGAGAATGCTTCCTTTTATACAGAGATATTACCAACTAAGATTAACAATGAGCAATACGTATGGCCTGAATACAAGTGACTGTTAGGATGGCTTCTGGAAATCTTATAAATAAAACCATAAACTTTTATTCACAGTAAAAACATCTTAACTTCCTCTGTGACCAGGTGGATCTAGAGCTTTACCTTATCAGATGTAACCCCACCCAGTACACACCAGAAACCTTTTGAGTCATAACTTCAGAAGACACCAGAATCACATGTGTGCTATTGCCAAGACAAATCAGCCCCATCGTCTTTCTTGAGACGCTAGGGACCACGTTCTTATTTATGCTCAAGAGAAGGAGCTAGGACAAGTTCTTTATGAACTTGAAATTTTTATTGAGCCACACAGACCTGGCTCGAGTACATACTCTTGAGACTACAAGTCTAAAGAGATGGTCCAAGTTGGTGAAACAGGGGATTTATAAAAGCAAAAACTACAGGTTGAGCACTTTCAGTTGATGCAGGTGCAGTGAAAGAGTATGACAAGCATGAAAGAGTATGAAGGTTTTACAAAAATAGGGCACAGCTGTGTTACCATGGTATTGCTGTTTGACCAGGGAGGGGAGCAAAAAGTCTTGAGGTTACAAAAGCATCCCAGTGGTGTGTGAGTTATTGTTCTCATAAGAACTATGCATACCTGAGAATCAAGCAGGCCTCAGTTTTAGCCTGAGGTTGGGCCAGGATTTAGCAAATGTAATTTTCTCACTTTAGATTTTATAAGAAAACCTGTCAAATATTTATGAATAAAATTAATGAAAAACATTTCTTTCTCACAAATAAAATGACCCAATGCTCTAACAAGGGCATTTTCTTTCAAGGTTATCTAAAGACTTACTGTCATGCCCAAAGCTGAGCACAGTACACTTGAGTCTTCCTTTCCTTTTCTCTCCTTCCTTCTCTCCCCTCCCTCACCTTTTTCTTCTCCCCCTCTTCAGTTGGATTAAAAAATATGATATCTAGAATTTAAATACAATAAAAAATATACAAGGGCCGTTGATTCTATTTTGAAAACTAGAGCAAGGTAAAATGCTGAAGCTATGTTTGGGATTATTTTCACACTGTAGTGATTAAGGTAGGGTAGCACCAACACAGAAAAGGAGGCAGATTCTGACCTACTCAGAGATGGAAAGTTACTTACAGCTGAATAGGTGTTTCAGGCTGGAGAGAGAGAAGCCATTGAATAAAAATACCAGTAAAGAAAAAAAAAGTATTCCTAGTGAATCACATCCTTACTTCACACAAAACACCAAGACTAACTTTAGAGAGATTAAGGAATTAAATATGGATGACAAAATTTTAAACTCTTAGAAATAAAGACAGAAGAAGTCTTCCTGAACACCGATAGTAAAAACTTCTTTCCGAAGATCCCCATATTAAACAGACAGAAAAAAAATCCGTGTGACTTGACTGCATTGAGCACAATACAGAAATGAGAGAGAAGAAGCCATGACTCAAAGTCGTTCAGCAATATAATCAGCAAGAATAGTGAGAACAGGAAAACATCAAGTTCTTGTATCAATTCTTAGAAAACACAATTTGCATGTCAATTAGCCCAAAATTATGCACAGCAATTTCACTGGAGAACAAAACAAAAGTTAAAAACAAAAGAAGAAAAATGTCCAATTTTATAAGTAATTATAAAATTAGACTACAATTAAATGTAAAGTTTACATTTGTGAGATAGACAAGAAAATTAAACCTGATACTACGTGTTGTCAGTGTAGGAGAACATGGAACAGAATAAACATTTTTATCCTGGTATCATCTATACACTTTTCTTAGTAATGGCGCCATGGTTTTGTTTCTATTGCTGTGACAATATACCCCCGACAGAAGGTGCTATAAAGGGAAGGAAAGTATTTATTTGGCTTATGAATCCAGATTACAACATGCCACGGTGGTCCAGCTAATCCAACAATGTCTGTATCACAAGAGAAGATCCAAATATCCAGTAATTATTCAGTCCACGAGGCTGACTATCTCATCTGGTCAACTGGATACAATTAAAACTAATCATCACAAGAGGTAACGAAATATATACTTTGCTAACTGGGTGGATTGTAGTATGGAAATGTGATTTAAGCTAAAATCCTTAGTGAGTTCAAGGCCAGATGGGGCTACATGAAAATATATTTCAAATAAAGAGAGTCAGCTTATAATCCCACAGTACACCAGGCTGGAAAGAGGAAGTATCACCTCAGATCCTTTGTAGTGGAGACAAAACAGAGCCTTAGAACTCATACCTTAGCAGATAATGGCTCTTGCTTTGAAGCCTGGTGATCTGAGGTTCATCCCTTGAGATGAGCAAGGTGCAAGGAGAAAACCAACTCCTGAAAGTTGTCTTCTGATTTTCACATACATGATATGGCATAGGCATATTCATTTGTCCATATGCGTACACACACACACACACACACACACACACACACACACACCCCTACCTGTGAAGACCCTGTGAATGTGAACCAGGCTATGGAAATACAAGTTGACTGTCTCTGGAGAAAGCCCATAAAGGTATTATATATTCAAAAGTATTCTTGATATGGAACACACACACAGTGGGGGAGCGAGAGAGAATACATAAGTGTAGTTTATAAAATCTGTAACATCATTATGCTATAAACTATGATGACAAAATATGATTACATCCAGAATTTTTGTGTTCATGTACACATTCCCTATTACTTAGCAGATTCCATGATTCATTTTCTCTCCATCTATATGCAAACATCAAAAAGAATTACAAGTGTTGAGAAAGGTCTCAGTTGCTGCAAGTTTTGTATGCTTGGGAAGAGAAACAAGTAATGGTATCAGAGATAGGAGAAATGCAAACTAATTCTCTGAAGATGGGAGAGATGGACAGAGCAACAAGCTATTTGGTAACAGAACACATAGTTGCCAAAGAGCAGGGAATGTGTCTATCAAACATTTAACCTTTAGCCACAAAATGCCCCTTGTTGTGGTTGTTGTTGTTATTGTTGAGGAAGCCAGAGAGCTGTACATAAAATCCAGGGGAAAAGAGAACAAGGAATCAGAAGTCCCCAGCTGTCCCCAGGCAGACAGGATTTCCTTTTTCCAGTTTACTTATGTTAGTTCTCTAAGTCTGACAGGTAATTTAGGCAAGAATAAACAGGAAAACTATGGCAATTACATTTTATGTGAATTAACACAAGATAAATCAAATAAGTAGCCACAAACCAGTAAAGCAGCACAGGCACATGGCCAGCCAAAACCACAGAGGAGATTAGTTCCCACCCTCCGCTCAACTTCTAAAACTGGAGAGGATCTTTCCATTTGATTTACTTTCCTACCGACCATTAAAAAATCTCAAAAGCAAAATACTGAAATCCTAATCCTTGACAACTGTTTAAACTAGAACACGACCAACAGCTATAGAACATGAGAGTGTTTAGAGTAGTGTATATTTGCCCGGCCTCCACTTTCACGCTAGACTAAACATTACAGCTGAGACCAGAGTTTGGAACACACACACACAGGAATATCCTCAAGTATCCAAGCACAAAGGAAAACACTCCACACACTTATAGTCATTTTGCATCAGCTATCCTGACCAAAAGATGGCTAAGGTTGATACCACGAGAGTCTCGTAGCTTATATATCCTTAGGAGATCATCTGTGGAGACCCTGCAAATGTGAACCAGGCTGTGAGAATATAAGCTGACTGTTTCTGGAGAAAGCCCATAAAGGTATTATATATTCAAACGTATGCTTGATATGGAACACAATAGAAAACAACAATTATACTGTTTCTTAAAGAAAAGCATCCTTTCTGTGCTAGTATGATATGCATTACTGAATAGACCATGCTGCTCTTGAACTCATAGACATCTCCCTGACTCTGCTTCCCAAGAACTGGGATTAAAGACATGTGTTACCACATCTAGTTTTATTTTTTATTTTGTGAGTGATTTTTGCCTACATGTATGTATATGCATGCACAAGGTCAGAAGTGGGCATTGAATCCTTCAGAAATGAAGTTACAGGGTTGTGAGCATCATGTAGGTTCTGGAAACTAAACCTCTGTAGGTTAATTGTGAGCATCATGTAGGTCCTCTGGAAGAGCACCAACTCAAACTGATAGTATTTATTTGTTTCTTATTTATTTATTTGTCTATTTATTTATCATTGTGTGTGTAAGAGAGTGAGAAAGGGAGCGATCGAGGAAGGAGGAAGGGGGAAAGGAAGAGAGAAGGAGAAAGCATATTAGATCATACACCTAAAATTAGAGGATCAATAACTGACATTTTGGAATCATTTCTCTCTTTCCACTGTAGGTTCTGGGTATGATGCTCAGGTCATCAGTGTTGTATGGTAATCAGTCCTTTTGAAATGCCAACTCAAAGCTCTATCATGTGGAAAATGAGATACATAGAAGACTATGTGTATGTGATATATATATATATATACATATATATATGAGTATGAATATATATATATATATATATATATATATATATATATATATTCATTTCTAGGGGAAATACTTTAAAAATAAAATACACTAGTTTCTAAAGTCTTAGACCACCATTCACAGAGCAAGTGTGATATGGACCATATGCCTGTCACAGTGCATATGTGGAGTTCAGAAGAAAACTTGTGGGAGTAGATTCTCTCCTTCTTCTATGTGTACCCCAGAGATGGATGCAACTCATGCTTTCAGGCTTGGCAGTAATCACCTTTGTCTACCAAGCCATGCCACTGATCTTATTTTATTTAAAGATAATTGGGGAGTAGATGTGGGGACCTGCAGGATCTTTTGTATTCTAAGCTGGTCTTTCCCTATAGCCAAAGAGGATCTTGAAATCATGATGCTCTTGCCTTCACTTCCAGAGTGCATGGATCATAGTTGTGTGTACCACACCTTCTATAAGTGTTGCTGAGAATGGGAGCTAGGGTTGAGTAAGTACTCTACCAACTGAGCCACAGTCCCAGAACACATTTGAAACTATGGAGTTGGATGAATGACATTGAACATCATCATATTTCTATTTAAATTAGCTCTTAGATCACAGCAAAGGCTTAATCATAATATACATATATACAATATATATATATATTGTATATATGTAAATATATATCACATACACAGCACATATGTGTGCATATTTGTCGGGCCTAACACAATCTCCATTCCACCTTCACCCTTCAGTCAAGTACACAGGTGAAGGGCATGATAAACAGGCCTAGGGCCTAGAGAGATTTACATAATAATAAGGTACCTGAAGGCCAGAGAGTGGAGCATTCCTCCCCAGCCCCTCCCCCCTCTTCCCCTCCCTATTTAACTCAGGTCTGCCCTGGGTTTTGGGGGGTGTGTATCCAGATCTATCCACCATCTTCCATGCCAATAAACCAGTTTTGGAAACCCAAGGACTTCCTCATGTGATGGGGCTGCGCCATGAGGAACTGTGGAGAGGTCTTTAGTCAGCAGCTGGGCCTAACTTCCAGCTGGAGGAACCCTGCGGTTCCCCAGCCATTTTTTACCTACACACATATTCATGTACACACACACACACACACACACACACACACACACACACACACAGAGTCTATGTACCCCATTTACCACATAGTCTTTTGAGTTAGCATTTCAAAGCGACTGGTTCCTGTACAACCTGAGCTTGTCCATACCCAGAACCTACAGTGGAAGGATAGAAGCGACTCCCAAATGTCAGTTGTTGATCATGTGGCTTCCAGGTACGATCAGATTGTCACATAGCACCACAAGGCAGGTGCCTCATGCAAGTGTGATCCATGAACAGCATTGATACAGCATGTAGAGAATTTATCTACTCAAAGGACCTTCAATCCTGGTCATCCATTTTAGAATCTGTCACACAATGAAGCAGGGACTCAGACACTGAGGAAAAGCAAACAGCCTGCTGCCTGCCTCCTGTGGCATTCTTTGTTCTGTTAGGCATCAGCAAGTATCTCTCTTAGTTGAACTGAGCTCAGTGTGAGACACTTAGTTCTTTGCAAACAAGCAAGAAAAAAAAAGAAAGAGAGAAAAAAGAAAAAAAACCCTCAAAACAACCCCCCAAACAAAACGGAAAAAAAAAAAAAACCCTCAAAAACCTGTAATATAACTCTCTTGTAAGGAATCTTGGTTGACTTAAACCCAGGAAACAATGGATTCTGTAACATTTCACTTAAGGATGACTATAGTTTCTCTTGGGAAGAAAAGTAATAATCAACTGCTTAAAAATCCAGGGAGTAGAACTTGAATCCTAAGGGCCAGACTGTTTCCATCTTTGTCTAGCTTCTTTCCCACCCACTTCACCTGTGTCTAGGAAGGGCATGGTGAGCATGGTGTGAACCTCAAATATACGAGAAGTGACATTCAAAAGTATGTGTTAATTTTGCAAATAAATATCAGTACAAAGAACATTTGTTAGAAGTCATGGGAATACATATGATTTTGATAGGTAATTGTGTGATACACTGTCTTTCCTAAAAACAGAGTTTAGGGTTTTTCTTTTTTTAAACCCATAAATATTACATTTAAAATCAACATGACAGTAGCTTCCTAACCTTCCTTTGTAACACGGCTCTTCTCTTAACAATCAGTGGTCAAACAGACTTTCAATTTTGTCTACTATAATTGTAGACTGTTTCTTTCCATTTTTCTTTAGAAAGAGATAACAATGAAATCTCTTTTTAAATCATTTCATTATAATTTCAATCTCCTCTTCCTTATGTATCCAAGCTTCTTTCCTGCATTCTCTATATAACCTAATTCCCAGGTAGTTGGTTGTATTTCCATTCCTCTACAGAAACCACGTCACTATAGTCTCATGCACTTGACTGTCCTATCTCCAGCTAACCAAGAATAGCCTCTGCATATGCTCTGATCTCTTTCTTTAACAACTCACTACATGAGACATTTTAGCACAAGATGTTTGTTTAGAGTGTGAAGATGGAGGCTGGAGAGATGCCTCGGAGGGTGAAGGCACCTGCTTCCAAGCCTGCCGACATGTCTTTGATTTCTAAGACCCATATGATCAAAGGAGAGAGCAGCTCTCACAAATTGTCTTCTGACTTTCACACATGCACCCAGGCACATACGTATGTACAAGTACACTTGTCACTCGCAAGTGGGCACACACACACACTTAGTCAGTTTTTCCAAGTGAAGATACACTTCAAATCCATCAAATAGATGTTAGTCAAATCTTAAAATGCAGGGAAAGTGCAGTAGGTATTCTACTTCTGAACTCCATTTATCCTACCTACACTCAATAGAAAAAGGCACGGATATTGGTTTGACCTTAAAAATGATTTTAATGGTTGTTTTGTTTTATTTTCATGTTCATAGTTAATGATCAGAGTATTTACTAAGAAGGGGTGGAGTGACTGGTTAGTAAAGGAACTTAGGCACAGAGGCTGAGCTTTTACACTAATTTTGCCAATTAGGAGCTCAATGACCTTCGGAGACATTGCTCAATATCACACATTCTTCATTTATAGCATGAGATAGCTCTAGATTCCCATGTTTTCTCCTAGGGAGGAGTTATGTGGACCCAAGGCAGGTCAGTTATTCAGTGGGAAGTTAGACACAGAGACTCTAAATTATCACAAAGAGTAATTGTTACCTATTGGTGGCTCAGCAGGTAACATGCTCATCGCACAAGCATTAACATGGGATTTCAGGTCCTCTACCCCAGCTAAAAAGCTGGCTGTACCTGTATCTCCAATGCTGGCAGAAACAGGAATCATGGAGCTCCCTCGCCAATCTGTTGTTATCGGTTATCACCAGGTACCATTGAGAGACACTTTCAAAAAAAAATTCCCAAACAAATAAACAAAAACAAAGGTGGACAGTGTTCTAAGAAAGGATCTTAAGATTGACTTCTGCCCTCTGCAAGAATGGTATGCCTGTGTACCTACACATACAAACACCAACACCCCTACAGATGTGTGCGCATGCACACACACACAGGTTTGCGGAGTAAAAATAATACTTCAGTTGAAGACAAACTCTAGGTGAAGTGAGACTTAACATTAAATAAGGGTAGAAGCCCATGTTCTGTGTTATCTCCTCAGCCCTCTTGATCACCTTATAGAAGCACATGGCTGATCCGCACAGCCTGTATCCCCACAGATAAGGTCACATGACAGAAGAGGCCATCTCTAATCTATACTGCCCTATGAACCTTCTCTAGCACAGTGGTAGTGAGGTCTACCTGCTCAACACCCTTAGAGCATATGTCCTTTCAGAAGGTTATCAGCCTCACTGTCTTTACATACTTAGAACAGTGACACACATGAACAGAATCACAAATAGATTATGACCCTCTTGAGGGAAGAAGCCACATGTAAGCTGGACTTCCCCTAGCTCTTCTCAACACAATACAACCCATTCAGTGTTGATTAAAAAATTCTACTCTACCATAGTTCCGGTACTTTTGATTCAGCTGTGGTAGGTCAAAACTCAGGAAAACAAAGAGGAAACTCCACCCAGCTCTGCGTAAGGGTCCTTTGTGTTGACTCCTATTCATGTCAGAAGGGGACAGGCAAGAAAATGGCAGTGTATTTATAGCTCTGTTTATGATATAGCAAAGATGTTTGGCTACAGCTCTTTAAGAGAATGAAAGAAAAAGGCTTGAGCCACAAAGTTTACAATCCTCTTTCCCCTATCCATTTATGGTTTTGAAATGGCCAGGAGTCTCTTTATCATATTAACAGTCCTTATAAGGCTTCTTAACTAACAGTACAGTTATTATTTTTTTTTTTTTGCTTTGCTTGCATATATGTGTGGTATATGTGTATTTGCATGTATGTGTTCAAGTGTCTATGGGCACACATGTAGGGAGTGTATGCCCATGTGTATATGTATGTGTAAAGGCCTTAGGCTGATATGGACTTTTTTTTTCACTTTCTACCTTATTCACCGGGGGTAGGATCTTGTAATTAAACCCAGAGCTCACTGATATAAGTAGATTACCTAACCAGTTTTTCATGGATTTCCCCCTCTCTCCATCTTCACAATGCTGGAATTGTAGGCAGACTGCCATGCCCATCTTGCATTTCTTGGGATCCAAACTGTGGTCACTCCTGAACCACAAGTACTTTACCCACTGTACCATCTTCCCAGCCATTTTTAAATATAGGAAAACTTCGGTCAGTCCTCTTGAACTTCTGTTCATGAAGGTCATCTATGCATTGTAAGATACCTTACTGCATTCAACTTCATCTAATTAGATAAAGCATCAGGTTCTTTTTAAAAATGGAACTCCTACTGGTAAGAGTATAACACACACTCATAGCAGAATGCCAAGTAAATACAATCTTAAAGATATAGTGAGCAGAATTTGAGTTTATTTCCAAATTATGCAGATCCATTCAGAAAAGAGCCTTAGAAAAGGGCATGGACATTAGCTTGCACTTGGTGTCTGGGGAAGCAATCAGCTCTGTTTGATAAAGTACCAGGGACATCTTTAGAGGCAAGTTGGTCATAGTTCAAGAGAGAGAAAACATGCTTTGGGCATAAGAATGTGTAGGAATGCAACCTGAGTTGTCACCAAGACTTGGCATGATCTGATTTATGAGTCACCATGCTGGCCATATCTCCCTCAAGTCTGCAACTATTAGATGTCACAAATTTGCTCCACAGCACTCAGCACTAAATTAGAAACTAATAATGCAACCAGGATAGTGACTGTACAAAATAGTGTATTTCAGCAGCAGTGAACTCAAAGAGAACAAGGAGAGCAGCATTACAATTTCTGGTTACCAAGCTCTCCCTAGATACCAGGCTGAGTGATGAGAGGCATTTCAAAACACTAGTTCCTGTGCCCATCTCAAGAGGTCCAAGGTAAAAAGAGGTTCTGGAGCCATGTGCTCACCTTGCACAAGGTCGTTCTGTTAGCACTGAAATTCTGAGAAGCAAGAATCACTGGCATTTTACCAATGAGAAAAATGATCTAATTGTGTCTTAGTTACTATTTTTTTTTTTTTTTTTTTTTGCTGTGAAAAGGCACCATGACTAAGACATCTTAAAGGAAGCACTTGATTGTGGGGAGGGGGTCTTGCTTATATTTTCAGAGGGTGAGTATCGTGGCAGGAAGCATAGTAGCAGGCATGAAGGCATGGCTCTGAATTCATGGCTGAGAGTTTATATCCAATCCATAAGCATGTGATAGAAAGAGTGAGAGACTAGGCCTAGGGTAGGTTTTTAAAACTTCAAAGCCCACCCCACAATGACACATTTTCTTGAAGAAGACCACACCTCCTTAAAGAAAACCACACCTCCTCGAAGAAGACCACACCTCCATGAAAAAGGCCACACCTCCTTTAAGAAGGCCACACCTCCTTGAAGGCCATATCTCCTTAAAGAAGACCATGCCTCCTTGAAGAAGGCCATATCTCCTAATCTCTCTTAATCAGTTGGGAATCAAACAGTTAAATTTATAAGCTTATGGGGAGCATTATCATACTACCATACTATATAATATATCAACAGACAAAGCCACTGGTCCATGGTGAAAATGGAATTTACATTCATGTCTCTCTGAGTCGAGCTTTAACAGAGATCCAAAGTACCTAAAATATTTCCTGTCTGTTCCTTTACAGGAAAAAAACAGTTGTTAACTCTTTGATCCCTGGACAAAAACTTTATCCTTGGGAAGATGGAGAGAACAATGATGTAATGAGAAAATGTGGAGATGAATAGGTTTAAAGAAAAAGGTGGGTAGCTCCACTCTTAGGAGTGATAGAACTGAAAGATGCTGAGATCTGAGACACCCACAAGTGGGCAAAAGTTGAGACTCAGCGATGGCTGAAGTCTTGAGGAGGATAGGGCATCCTCAGATGAAAACGTTTATTGGTAGACAAATTATATCCAAAAGAAATGTACACAGAAATCACAATCTAGACCTAAGCAGGAAGAGAGCTTCTGGATGAATACCAGTTAGAATCCACAGACCACACATGCTGGGCAGGCGTTCCTTGCTTCTGTAGAAGGTCTTGATGCTCAGTGGATTTCCCTGGTGCCTTTTCAGCAGAAACCAGGAACACTGAAGACAAAGATGCCAAAAAAGCTAATACCTGAGCTGAGTATTAATAGGATAGATTTTTATACTTTAGTTAAGGAAAATAAAAGTCAATGTAGAATAAGGGGGCTCAGGGAATCAATCAGTGGCTTAGAGAGTTTTTCACAAAAGCAAGAGGACCTGAGCTCAAATTCTTAGTACCCTCGAAAAACCTGGGCAAGGTTACAGGCGCTTATAATACCACCATTGGAGAAACAAAGATATTAGATCCCTAGGTGTCATTGGTCAGCCAGGCAAGCTGAAACAATGAAATTCTGGTTCAGTGAGAGACAATATTTCAACACTAGGCTGGAAAGAGCTAGAGGAGGACTACTGATGTCCTTCCATGGCCTCTGGATGTGCATTTCTTGGCATACATGCCTGTACATTCACAATATAGCATACACATACACACAGATACATACATATACAAAGAACATCTGAAGAGAAATAGCCTGGCTAGTTAATGACGTAGGTAGCTGACTTAGATATTTTTCTATTGTAGCCAGCATCCATAACACAATAGATTTGCCAGATGTGCTGGTTAGGTTTTGTGAACTTGACACAAACCTAAAGACATAGCTAAGAAGAGGGATTTTTTTTTTTACCTTTTATTACTATTTTTTTTCTTTTTTAAAAAAATTTTTATTGGATATTTTATTTATATTTCAGATGCCATCTCCTTTCCCCATTTCCCCTCCCTAGAAAACCCCTATCCCATCCTCCCTTCTCCTTTTTGCTTTTATACAATTTTTTTCCATGTTAATCAAAGGCTTTATAAGTTTGGTGATGTTCAATAACAAGATGCCCATACAATCAGAAGTGTAACCCAATACCTAACCTAGATATATCAACTATCTTTGACTGGCTGAGACACTCGAACATCTGCCTCCATGTTCCCCCCACCCTCTCTCTCTCTAGTCACCTAGTTCTTCTTCTCCTTCTCCTCCTCCTCTTCTTACTCCTCCTGAGAAGAGGGAATCTTAATAGAGAAATTGCCTCCATCAGATTGTGGGGCACTGTCTTGATTCCTTAATCAAGACTGAGGATGTAGGAGGATCCAGTTCATTGCGGGTGGTGCTACATCTGACTGCTGGTTGGCTGGTCCTGAGCTGTGTTAGAAAACAGGCTGAGCAAGCCATAAAGAGAAAGTCATTGATATACACTCCTTCATGGCCTCTGTTTCAGTTCCAGCTCTAGGTTCCTGCCTGGATCTACCTCAATGATGGACCTCAACTTGTAAGGCTAAATAAACCTTCTTATTCTCAAGTTGCTTTTGGTTATTATCTTTATCACATCAATAGAAATATAACTAGAATACCAGAAAAGTAAAAAAAAAAATGTGGTGATAGGCTGAGAAGTTATAAAAGGCTTAATTGAACATCAATAAATATGGTGACAAAAATATCATGAGGGACCATCGACAAAGAAATCATGTTCAAATGGTTAAAAGGAAAGGGGCGATAGAATTAAAGAAATTGAGCGTAAAGTTTGGGTGACAAGGTTGGTAGTACTCAGAAAAAGAAAGAAAAAAAGTTACCAGGATTGAAGAGGTGACAGAGCTGTTGATGCTAAAAGGTAGAGGCATTTCTTCTTTCAAAGGGAAGAAGAAAGAAAAGGGGACAGGGCAGCTGTCGGCATAGATCCATGTGCTAGGCAGCTCCTTGTCTACGCTGATCTGAGCTCATTCTTGTGACTTGTTTCAGCCAACACAGCACTAGCAAGTGTGACACAAGAGGAGATTGCTGATCACCCTGGAGCTTCTTCTTTCTCGTTTTGTTAAGCTTGAGAGGATACAGCTCATGGCCATGCATAGATTAGGAGTGATGGTTAGTACCGAATATCAACTTAGCAGTATCTTGAATAACCCATGAAACGAGCCTCTGGAGATACTAACTAGATTAGGTTAGCATCCAGGCATGCCAATGAAGGCTTTCCTTGATTAGGTTAAATGAAATGTCACACCCTCCACCCCCATCAGAATATAGGCAGCACCTTCCTTCTAGAGGTGACCTAGACACTATAAGGAGCATGACACTATAAGGAGGTCCGAGGGAAAGGCTTTTACTTTTCCTGATGGCCTTTGTGGCCTTTTGGCAAATTCATCTATTCTCTTGCTGCTGCTGCCATCCTCTGCTGACAATAGACTCCAGTGCCTTCGACCGACCGTTCAATTTGAATTGAAGGCCCATGGCTCTACAGGAATCCTCCAGTCTTTGAGGCAGACTGAGATGGATACAGCATCCAGCCTTGTGAATTAAGAAGTTAGCAGTTCTTAATGTCTCCAGTGTGATAACAGCATTATTGGACTGGGCTAACAAGACCATGGCCATGTAAACCAATCTAGAAAAGTCCCTCTCTAATATATGCCCACTCTATTGGCTTTATTCCTCCACTAAGCAACCACTACTGAGTCAAATACCCAGATGCCTTCTATTGCAGCTCTGAGAATACCACATGAAGGTGCCAACTCAGCCTGTTAGAAGACAAGAGGCCACCAAGATATAAACAAACGACAGAAAGTGTCAACTAACAGCAAAAGCAAGTAGAATAATAATAGTATTGGGACACATGACTGTACCTACCCAGCATGACACAGGTCCAGCTACCTGTCTCTACATTTATTTTATCATGAAGAGAACAGGCAATGTAAGCTGATGTATCTTTGAACAATAAGCAAATCCATGCTGATGGAAATGTGCCAATATTTAGAAACATATATAGCCAGCTTTCTAGATCTTAGAAATTACACATTTCAGTAAGAATTAAAATTCCAAAATAAATAAAAGTTTCGGCCGGTGGGTTAGAAAATAAATTTAAAAAAATTCAGAACAAAACACTAGGGAGAAAACTACTTCAGAAGAATTCTCTTCCTCAAACATCTGACACCGGAGAAGACGATAATCAAAGAAAAACTGAGAATTTTTTTTCTAGAACTGAAGCGACTGGCCCCTTTCAATGCATGTATAAAAAGCCAAGCACAATAAACAAAAAGATTCACACCAAGGCACATCACGCCAAGCTGTCAAAACACCAAAGGAAACAAAATTCCTAGAGCACAGGAGAACTGAACGTACCCACATCATAGCCACAGAATACCACTGTGCTCGGACAGCTCTGGAAACTAAACCACAAGCCAACGCCTTCACCAATCTGAAGGCAAACGGTTTTCATTATTGAACATTATACCCAGACAAGCTAGTAATTAAATGTGAGTGTATAACAAAGACATTTCCAGTTGGCAAGATCTATAATAATAATAATAATAATAATAATAATAATAATAATAATAATAATAATAATCCCTTTCCTGGAAGGCTCCATGTCTTCCAGCTGCCTTTACAAACTTTGCACCCCAGGAGCTAGGTGGTGTGCTCATTGCTCCAGGCTCCACTTGCTGTCTTTTTCAGACATGAAGCTTCATTTGTCCATCCTGGAAGGTCTAGTTTTAAGATACTACTTCTTGTAAGAAGGATTCTCTATCCTAGCAATTTGAGTACAATGTTTTCCTTTCCTGCCTACTGAATTGTTCTACCCATCCTGGTACTTTGTTCCACCTGTACAACATCTCTCCTCAAACAACAGAAGTTTTCAGTAGGCAAAAGCCTTGCCCATTTGTCCTTTGTGGTTCTGGTCTTAAGGTTTTTCCTATATACCAACTGTACCAAGTACAACCCTTTTAATAGACAGGCATATTGAAAAGAGCAGTCAAAATTGAGTTTCAGTCTTCTCTGAGGATATCACACCCAGATTATTCTATCTGTGTTCCCCAATCCCTTCCATATCCAGATTTCCCAACATAGTCTTTACCTACAGGGCAGATGACATCATCTTGACAAGTGTGGAGGGTGAAAAAGAATATTATTCTTTCAATAAAAAAGTGTGATTTAACAGTGTCAGTTCTAGATATGTACACAAACTGGATATATGTCCTAGTTTACTCTTTGTTGCTCTGATCAAACGTGAAGATCAAACACAACTCTGGGAGGAGCTTAGAGGTTAAAGTCAAGGCTGTACAGAGACTACAAAGGACTGCCATTTCCCTGTTTGCTCACAGGTTTGCAGTCAGCAGCCTTCCTATACAACACAGGACCACCTGCCTAGGGATTTACATCAATCAGCAATCCCAAAAGAAAATTCCCTATAGGTACTCACAGGCCAATCTGAGGGAGGCGATTGAGGTTTCTTCTTCCCAGGTATAAAGGTTGACAACCAGACAAACTAAGACAACACATAACTAATTAAAATATTTCTCACCCATGGAAAAAAAACTTCTACATAAATGTTCACAGCAGGATAATTCACAATGCTGAAAAGCATAAGTAATTCAAATGCCTCCTAATTGGTACATTTGTCAAATGTGAAATACAGTTGTAAATGTGTATTCTTTGACATCGAAAAATGCAGTAATGGTAGATGCCCCATTGCATGAGCAATAAAAACATTATGTAAGAGAATGCAGGCAGTCACAAAGGGCTAGCTACAGCCTGATTCCATGGGAATATATTCAACATTTAGAACAGATACCTAGAGAGAAAGTTGATTGATGGCTTTCTAGGGTAGTAAAGTTGGAAGGGATGATGAAGAACTTAATGTACTTGAGATTCCTTATAAAGCAAATAAAAATGTCCTAAAACTGATTATAGTCAGGATCGTATAACTCTAAATACACTTCAAATCCATTCAGTTGTTCACCTATCTTATTCTTTGGAGAAAGACGCTCCAAAATGTTGTGCAAACAGGGTTTGAACCCTTATC
Organism: Arvicanthis niloticus; assembly: GCF_011762505.2. Taxonomy (NCBI): domain Eukaryota; kingdom Metazoa; phylum Chordata; class Mammalia; order Rodentia; family Muridae; genus Arvicanthis; species Arvicanthis niloticus. The sequence continues at coordinate 66,111,834 of NC_047665.1, read as the reverse complement.
CTCCCAAGTGCTAGAGTTACAGGCAGGAACTATCATGTCTGGTATCATAGGCATTTATTCACATGTCTCAATTTGTTTATTAAATACTGATTATAAATTTCTTATACTTCTTGAGATCAAAAAGTGAGAAATCGTGTTCCTTGCCATCACAGTTGAGGACTGTGATGCTTACTGTTTCTAGCTTGACAAAAATCTAGAATGACTAGGAAATGGGTCTATAGATGTATCTGTGGGGTTTGTCTAGATTACAGTAATTATAGTGGGTAAACCCGCTCATGGTGGGTGTCACCATTCCCTGGCTGGGATCTTGGACTACCTAAAATGTAGAAAGAGAGCTGGACATTAGCATATGATGCACCACTCTTTGTTCTGGATTGGGGTGTGATGTGACCAGATGCTTTAAGCTTCTGCTTCTTGGTTTCCCCACCATGATGGTGCACCATTGGATTCTAAGTCCTTTCTCCCTTAAGTTGCTTTTGTCAGGCTAATGTGATATCAGCAACAGAAAAAGTAACAACCCATAGCAGAGGAACAAAGAGAAGGCAAGAAAGCAAAGAGGTCAACCTCTCTTTGATAAGAAACCCACTCCTAAGATAGGACATGTACTTAGAAGCAACATTTATACATTCTCAAGGGTAGAGTCTTAATAAGTTAAACACCATCCATTAGGCCTGCCTTCCAATGTTTGCCCTGTAGATTCAGTTTCCAATATGTGGACTCTGAGAACAAATTTGAGCCATTGCCCAAAGTGAGTTCTAGTGTTAGCCTCCAATAAACAGAACCAGAAATCACCACAGCACCTAACTACAAGATCACCCTTGTTACAGTTTTACGAGAATTCATCCCTCTCTGATTCATCCAAGAAATACTTATTTGGTCTATAGTATATGCCAAGCTAACTTTAAATGGGAGATTAGATTTCAATATGTAACTTCATAAAGAAGGGATTAGTGTGAGAACTAATTAAATTTTTATTATTTGTTTTTAAAGCAGTCTCAACCATATGAACTTTAGCACGACAGTATACGCAAAGGTATGTCAGAATTAGACAAGTCAAACTGTGTCTGGGACCCAGAAATATCAAGGTAAAAAACAAAGTAATCAATTGACACTAACTTGCCTAAAAACCAATCTGCCCTCTGCCCACTTAATACATCCTATTCCAGAGAGGTCAAAACAAAGTGGTTGGAAAATTCTGGGTCCTAGTGGTTGCATCGCTGCCTAGTTACACAACCTTTCGTAGGTCATTTAACTTCAGAAGGCAGTGATTCTAGTCTCAGTATTTGCCAACTCCTTTATTTCATGTAGGTACCATTAAAGCAGTTGGTGGATACTCTTTATTTAGGACCAGGCTCCAAAAGCAGAAGTGAAGTCTAGTCCATACATCATCTATATGAATTAATGTCATCTGTTGGCCAAGTAAAAACACCAATTGCTAACATCATTCTATGCGAGGGATGATTAAAAAAATAAAAGAGGTAGACAGCTCTAATTCTGCTTTTGCATTCTATCTTCAAGAAGATGATAATTAAAAGACAGTACCTACCCAGCCATGAGCTGAAATAAATGCTTAAATCTCACTGCTTCCGTCTTTCATCAGAACAAATTCAAATATTCACCCTAGATTTAGCCATTGGAACAATCCAATTCTAAGGTATTGACCCACTTTGAAAGACAAGTAAATATAAATGAACTATTTTGATTAAACATAGGAAAAAGGTTTTGCCTTTGCTTTAAATTTTCTTCCTTGCCCTTTCATATTTAATATTGTTTCATCTAGAATTTCTTTGGGCAGTGAGACAGGGAACATGAATCTGACTTAAGCCACACTTTGGTGCCACTAGAGTGAAAGACTCAGACTTTTCTGTAGCTAAGGCAGTGAGTCTCTGACTTAATAGGGTATGGTCACAGACAAAAATATTCTAGATGGATAATTAAAGCTCTCAATGGTCAGATCTATAACATTGTAGGGGGGAAAAAAGGCTGACTATGGATAACAATTTAAATTTGATGAGCATAAATTAGCTGCAAGCTGAACAATTTTATTTTTGAAATAAACACTGCTCATTTTTCCTTAACTTTTCTTTAAGGTGCAAATTTCAGGTACAAAAGATAGATTGTGGAATTGGGTTCTGAATTACAAAACATATCTAGGACAGTGTACCCTTGTGGCACATTAATGTTACCAATCACTCATTATTTGTAGTTATTTAACTTCGGCTTCATAGTGTCTGCCAATGGCTAATTTGCAGCAGGGAACAGGTAAGCTAATGGCAACTGGGTTATATTTTGCTTTTCAGTTTTCACTGCCAGAAAAGAGAGCCACTCCACCAATGCTCTTAAGGTCTGTCTAGCAATTAAGGCTGTGAGACCCAGAGACTGGTTTCCTGCCAGCTGTTAATGCAGAAGCACTGTTTTTTAGAAGTCAAGGTCTCCCAGCAGTAGCTTGGTAACCACTACAGCAGCTGTTCTAGAGGCCATGAATATTATACAAGGTCTGTCCATGCATTCAAGCCGCCATCCCCATAGCAACACACAGCGATTTTACTCCTCTTAGAGACAAGGCAGCAGGCAGAAACCTTGTGATAATGCCCTGATTTTTCCTAGTAAGATCAATGCCCTACTTACTCTTTTTCATAGTAGTGACTGTTCTTTTTTGTGTAACCAATAACCATTTTGAAATATGTTCACTCAGAAGTTACAAACTAAGATACCTTCAACATGGAAACAATCTAAGGTTTCAGTCGCAATGATATTGAGATCTGTCACCATATCAGCGCCTGAGTTAAATCCAGCCTGGGAGCAATTCCCTTGCAGACTTCAGACCGGGTTTGCATTTGCTCCTCTGCAGTACACACTCCATCATAGAACAAAGAGAAAAACTTTCCTGGAGGAGGTCAGCTTAATCAAGGAAATCCTTTGTTGCTTTCGTTTGCATAAGCAGCATAAATAAACATATAAGGAGAGCATTGTAAGCTACCTATGAGGTAAACTTTATGAGAATACTTGTTTTTAGACTGGGAAAATAAACATTAGCATCGACACTGTTTTGTAAACAGAAATGATTCACTGGCAAGATGAAGTAAAATATTTTGGTATTACATGCAGTTTTTCCTCTTTGTGTATTTGGAGATCCTTTTGTTTGTGTTTGCATTAACCTCCCACCACCAAAACGAGTTGTTTAGATTAGAAAACAACATTAAAGATTATTATTAATATCACATTTCCCCTAATTATGCCTGTGTTAAGCCAGCTGATGAAGTATTCCAGTGGATCAGGCATGAGATTTAGGGGATACATCCACAGGCAGGCCCCCCTCAGGGGCACCGTGCCCTTCCTCCCCCAAAAGATGTGGGTTTTTTACCTTTGCTTTTTCCAACTGTGCCTGGGCCTGCCGCTCAGCTTCTCTACGGACTGCCTCCCGGTCCTCTTCCAAAGACACATCTGAATCGGATGGGCGGCTGGTGTAGGAGTCTGCCGAACCCTGCAGAGGAGAATGTATATTATAAACTAGATCCAAATGTGTGATGGGTGCACTGGAAAAGCTTCACTGATGTGGCAGTTTGCTTCCTGGAGTATGCTGTAAATTCCTGAAAAGAGGAGAAAATAATCCATTTGGCAGCAACCCACCTAGAAAAACCACCCTTTGCCCTGCACATTCTTTGCTAAGGTAAGCTGTGTTTACTGAGACACCCTTCCTTCCCTAGGTTCATTTACCAGAAGGTATCCTTTCTGGAAGCCTCTACCAGTTCTTTTATCATTAAACCAACTCTGTGGTGCAGTGCAGAGCTGAAGGGCATTGATACGTTTCAAGGATAACTCCAACACCACCCTGAGGGCTGGAACAAGTATTTACACCCGGAGAGACCAACAAAATGCATCAAAGGGAGAGTTACAAACTTGAACCCTCTGGACTCTTGCTGCCGAGATAGAACTCTCATTATCATCTTAAGGATGTTTCTTTATCTCATTCTTCACCTTCTACCTTCTCAAACAACATGGTAAGACACTCAAGCCTGCCCCCTCCCTCTTTCAGGAACATATTTAAAAATACCTGTACACAGATATTTAGTGAGAGCTGGCTACGGACAACACCTGCTTGAGAGATTTCCTCTGGTAATAAATTACAGCGCAGGAATGGGAGCTCAGAAAAATGTCAGGAATCTCCCGAGCTCCCTCTCATGCAATCATGAGCGTACTAACTAAATCAAACCACCCTCTCCGCGGGCACTTACTGCAACAACGGAAAAGCAAAGGAAACACTGTCTCCCCCAAACAAAAAGCCCTCTCGCTTACACAGATGTCGGAATTCTTCAGCCTTCCTCCCTTGGCTCTTTTCAGAAGCCTGATCCAGGTGGCCTTCATGAGCCGGATAGCGCCTTTATCTTCCGCAGCTGCAGCCCAGGGCACAGATCCTCAGAGCGCGCTGAGCCCTGGAGAATCCTAGCGCCTTTGCTATCCATGCTCTAGGAAGCCCCTCTTCTCAGTCCCTTTCTCCCTCTGGGGCTCTCACTCCCAGCCCCAGTAGACTTCTGTCTGAGAAGAATCTTCTTATTTTCCCATCTCAAGAGGCAATACACACACACACACACACACACACACACACACACACACCACAGACCGAATCTAATAATTTCTATTGCTTTCGAAACAAAGACAGGTCCAAGTGCAGAGACTGCCTTCAACTTCTTTAAACTCAATGCATTATATTACTCTAAAGATTCTCTTCCCTGTACTTGGCTTGTTAAAGGAAATTAGTTTCAAGAGGACCTTTTAGAAAAACAAAAGTAAACAAGCAAACACCCCCTCTAGACTATGCCCTGATATTTCCAAGTGTAAAGTTCAAGCCTTATCTTTAGAGATCGGGAGGGGGGTGATGGGAGAGGGAGGGTGCCACCACTCCCTGCACTGGGCATGCTCCACATGAAGCTTCTTTGCAGATGCTAGCATCACAGTGTTGGTTTACGTCAAACTGCCATTTTCCATCCAAAATGTAAACATCTGGGAGGGTCTCTCAACTTCTATAGTAACAGGCACGTGGTGTGCCTGTCAGCTTTCTGTTCCAGATGAAGCCATCTCTCAAAGACAAATCTTCCTGTCTTTTCATTGAGAAATCATTTCCCATTCCTTATCAAAAACAGGGTATGATATGCCATAAATAATAACTCATATAATCATAATAACCATCATCCACAATATTGCACAGTACAGATCGAAAGGTGCCCATTCGTTCTATCTGGATTAATCTGTATAAACAAGACGAAAGACAGAGAGATGTGGTCATTTAATTAGGACATAAAGTGATCATAGTTTTATAAAGCAATGGATTTAATGGAGCTCAAAGTGACTCTGGCCTGCTTCTCACAGTAAGAAACCATCACCAAAATAGGTATGTGAATTGTCATAGTAATGTATATAAAGACATTCCAAAGTTTTGATTTATTAGCAGGTTAACATTCACAGAATTGAGTCCAAATTCTTCCCGTAGATAAGGGGGCTGGGGCTTACAAAGGAGATATATGGGTGAATGGGGCTATATTTTTAACGTTTCCTTATGAAGAAATGCATATCACCAAGTTTTATAAAGTAAACAAAATTTGAAAACAGACTGCATCTGTCTGAGTATGCTACAGTATTACTTTCTCCAGCCTCATCTAAATTTTAGCTGGCCAAAGTGACATGTGTCTCTAATGTCATCACTCTGGAGGCAGAGGCAAGAGGATCATGTTTTACCAGACTGGGTTAAATAATGAGAGGCTGCCTCAAAATAAATAAACTAGTTAATTAAATAAAACATTAAAATAAAGACATCTTTACCACCTTCCCTTCCTTTGGACACTCAGCTAATACTGATTCCCAGAAGCCAAAAGCTAGAAAATACATAAAAAAAAAGGAATACATAATAATATAAACTGATTGCATCCCAACCCAGTATTGTGACATAAATTAATGGCCTATTTATAATGCTATGAAGTTAATGTACTGTGTCAGGGTCTTAGAAATTATTTGCAATTATTTTTGGTTCAAGCAAAATATAAAATGGACAAATGAATCTTCCAACACAGCAGTGGTTTCTGATGTTCTAAAGCTTCTCACATCTGTAACACGGAACTGAGATAAAATCAAGTTCAGCCAGACTCCACGGGGAGGGGGTGGGGCTTTGGTCCTCATTGACACCAGTTTGAGCATTTAAAGTGCTAAAGGTTCAGTTCACTCCCCAGTACAGATAAAAAAAAAAAAAAGCCTCTCATTGGTGCAATGGCCATGTCTATCGAAAACACCAGTCTCACTGCAAACTTCTTCATCCTCCAACTCTTACATTTTTTTCTGCTTCCTCTTCTCCAATGTTCCTGGGCCTTAGAAGGGTTGATCCAGATGCTTCCAGATTCCTCAGCTCAGACTCAGGACTTCAAAGTTGCCTATTTTCTATACATTCATCAGTTTTGAGTTTCTCCATTGATCACAGCCAATGGCAAGTGAACTCACTGCAGATGTGAGAACTGCAAGACTAGACTCATCACCATTTCCTCGTGCATTCAAGAGAACTTCATGAAGCTACATCCATTCAAGAGTTAGGAGAAGGTAATGGTCACCCAGGGAGGGATATGACATTTTTTTTAGTGTTTAGCAATTGGTATGTTGCCTATGTTCCAGTAAATAACTCCAGACTCATGCTCAAGGGAGCAACTCTAAACTCAGTGTAATACACACACACTCACACACACTTACACACATATACTCACACAAACACACACTCACGGAGGTCAGGCAGAATTGAACATATGTGGGTGTGGGAGCTTTGCTGGAAGAATTACATCAGTGGGTGAGAGAGAATTGATGAGGGTACAGGGGTGTGTATGAGAGTTGATAAAAATCGATCGTATATATACATGAAATTATTCATGCATTAATGATAAAAGCTAATATTATTTATTACTCTATAAAATTTGATTATCATTATTATTATTACTATTAATTATTACATAGAGTTGATGAGATGGCTCAGTGCTTAATAACACTGACTTTTCTTCTAGAGAATCCCAGGTCAATTCCTAGCACTGCATGCCTGTTCACAACATCTGGAAATTGAGTCCCAGGGGATCTACTACCTTTTTTGGCATCCTTGGGCACCAGGCACGCTCATGATACTCAGACAGACAGACAGACAGACAGACAGACAAACATGAAGACCAAACACATATAAATAATAAATAAATAAATCATTCAAAAATCAAAACAGAGATTCTGTCACTAAGAATCTCATCATGATGCCGGGCAGTGGTGGCGCACGCCTTTAATCCCAGCACTTGGGAGGCAGAGGCAGGCGGATTTGTGAGTTCGAGGCCAGCCTGGTCTACAGAGTGAGTTCCAGGACAGCCAGGGCTACACAGAGAAACCCTGTCTCGGAAAAAAAAAAAAAAAAAAGAATCTCATCATGTCAGGTAGCGAGTACTCACAGGACACAAAGTTTTGGTTTCTTCATTCTCTTTTAAAAGAAGTAAAATCGAAAAAATCCATTGCTAGTGACCAGGTTTAACATTTACACAGAATAATCATTTTGATGGTGTTTTCAGGTTTAAATAGATTAGCATCCTCCTAGCTGTTGCGAGGCAGAGGCAAGTGGATCTCAGTGTGTTTGAGGCCAGCCTGGTCTACCTTGTGAGTTCCAGGACATCCAGGGCTACACAGGGAAACCCTGTCTTGAAAAACCAAACCAAACCAAATGAAACCAAACCAAAATGAAACAGAGCAAAAGAAGTCAGATGTCTTTAGATATCACTTCACCAATGTTTGTCCATGATCGTTTGAATATTTGCAGCCATTCATTAACTCTACTTTATAAAATAAGACCATGAGCTGCTCTTCTTAGGAGCTCACTGTCTATCTAAGAGTATAAACTCACAAAATAGTTGCCATAGAAGACATATGGACTCAGTGTGGAAAGAGAAACGTGGCCATGTCCTTGAATTCCCCCATCCCAAGGTAGTCACTGTTAAATACTACAAGGTTTAGTGTCCAAAGTTGCTGTATTTCTTTTTAAAGACACACTACTAACAGAAGCAACACACTTAACCTTCTTCCTTCTGGGAGCAGGGAATTATGCAGAGAAAAGTCATCTATCCAATTAAGCTTTTGCCTTTTGTACCATATGGGCTTTCTGGGTCATCGTGCCTGAAGTAGTCTTGAGATGAGAACATCTGGCATTCATTTCCATAACTATTGAACAGGTTCATTATAAAAATGTCTCCTTGATGAGTTGCTTAGTTGTAGCTTTTGTCCTTGCAGACACGCTATATATTCAGCTAGGCATATTTCCTCTTCCACATCTTCATGCTCACACTGCCGATTATACCGTTCAAAAATGCAAGTTGAGCCTAATGTCTACACAGTAGGACATTACATGGGCATTTATATTTTTCTTCAGAAATCTTATTGCAATTCTGTGTTAATGTTTACAGAAAAACTTTGTTACCTCAGATCAACTTACGGTTTTATCTGCCCTTCAGCTTCTTTTCTGCTTTTATGTCACCTATGTGTATAAACAAAACATTATCCTTTCCTTGAGTATTTGTGTGTGTGTGTGAAATTTGCTATTGTGAAGCTGTTCTCTGTTTCACAATCCTAACTATCTCCTATATCATGGTTCTTGAGCATTTTTGTGCTTTCTTCTTTAAAGTCAACATGATAAGAGCTCTAAGCCTACCTGAGAAGTAGCATCCTGAATCCCAAGTGGTGCCATAAACTTCTCTAGGAGTCTTCCTATGAAACCTAAAGCAACACTCTTGAGCAGAGTCAACTTAACTTCTATGGTTTCTAGAGGCCCCTAGATTCTTACCTGGAGACTGCAAACCTCCTTCATAGACTACACTGACTCAATACCAAATTCAACTCAAATCATTTCCCTGCTTGGACCAAACCTGGCACAGGTGTGCCATCTCAGCACCTTATTGGTCAGATGGGAAATGGACAAGAACCAATGGAGAAGCTTTGCTTGTACTTGCTGCTTAGCTGTAGCTTGCTGCTAGGGAAGATAATTCCTTCACTCCTCATATTGTCACTATCTATAGTTGAAAAGTTTGGTTTTGGTTTCTAAGAGTGATATAGTTTTTTTTGTTTATTTCTTTTTATGCTGTTACTGGCAGTTCCTTGATTCATGAATTCCTTCACAGATACAACTCTCAGCTATTTACCAATAATGGCAGATCTTGGCACTAAAGATTCAGAATGACAGGTATTGAGATGAAGCATATTTTCTCACCTACTGTATACTTTAATTGCAAATGTCATATAATTGATATTTACATTTATAGGATGAGAATCTCAAATATAATTGGCTGTTATTTAGCTCAGTGTCGAAAAACAGTATCAGAAGTGTCAGTAAGGAACTTTTGCAAGGGCATCCCCATGTGATACTTTTATGATTATGTAAAGTCAATATGTTAGTTTCAATTTTATTAAGAGAATATGAAAATTTATAAACATTATAGAACTATAGTACACATTGATGAAGAGCTCATATATATGTGTGTGTATATATGTGCGTGTATATATATGTATATATATGTGTATATATATATATACACACACATATATATATATATATATATATATATATATATATATATATATTTAAAGATCCCACAAAACCCCCACCTACATGCATTTTCTGAGCACATGCTTCTTTGAAACTGCTGTACTCCCAACCAAATGTAGGAAATGCAGCTGTGGAACAGACTCAAGTGTCCTGCTGTCATTATTATACTTGATAAAATTGTGAAGAAGGCTGATGTTTTTTTAAAGAAAAGGTTAGTAGAAAAATACCTGCTATGGGGGAACAATTTTTTTAAAGGCTAAAATGAGAGCATCAAAGTGTATAGTCTATAGGTAAGGTGATAACAATTTCAGATGACACTAAGCCAAAATCCAAGTGATAAAAGAAACCAATTCAAACTAGGATGTGCTGAGAGAAAAGACAGAAGGAGCAGAGTAAACTCAGACTGAGGTAAAGACATATTTGGAGTCTTCACTGCTGTATCAGATTGCTTTCTGTTGTGATAAAACACTGATCACAACCAATGTGGAAAAAGAGAGTCCCTCTAAGCTCACATGTCTGGGTCACAGCCCATCCCTGAAGAAGATAAGGGCAGGGGAACATGAGTAGAAACTGAGGTAGAAACCACAGAAGAAGTGGCTTACAGGCTTGCTCCCAGTCTCACATTCAGGTACCTTACTGTTTTAAATAGTCCAGCCTCACTTTGTAGGGAAAGGCCTGTCTACAGTTACCATGTAGAGAAGGGTTTGTCTATAGTGACTTATGTAGGGAAGTAGTTTTCTATAGTGACCTATGTAGGGAAGAGGCTGTCTATAGTCACCTATACAAGGAAGGGGATGTCTATAGTGACCTATGTAGGAAAGGTTCTGTCTACTCTAGGCTGGGCCCTCAAACACCAACTAGGCATCAAGAAAATACCTCACAGACACTGGTGAGCCATTAGGATGAAAGCGAATTCCTCACTTGATGTCTCATCCTTCCAGCTGGGTCAAAGTTGACAACCAAGATCAATCACCACAGTTGCAAAGAAGTCTGTGTAGCTGACGTGTTATATTTTCATAAGATTTATTAATATTCTTATCCTCTGGCTTGTGTAGATTCATATTAAAAAATATATGGACTATGCTGAGACTCCTACATATATGTTCTTGTCATGTTGAACTTACATCCTTCTCTTAATTTGAGGGGTGACACTTATGTTGCTATCAGTATGACCCCCATTATTAGGAACATCATTCATTCCAAGACTTTAGCAAAGGTCTTGGGTTTTTTCCTTTTAAATCCATCATCGCTTCTTAAAAGTTAAGTAGTATGTTTTAGATTGTCCTGGCTTATGTTACTAGGAAGATTAAGTTTACCCTGTGATTGAGAGAGACTTTTGATTTATGAGTGTTTATATAGCACCAGACACTAAACTAACAAGTTTCACCCAATTTGGTCTCTAGTCTGCTTTATATTTACTGAGGAGAAAATCGAGGCATAGAGAAGTTAAAAGACCTGAGGTTACACAGCTCACAATTGAGTTGGGAATGAACTTTCAGCAAAATGAGTCCAAGTTCTTCCAGAGGCCATGTAAAAAAAGTAAGGCAGGACAAATCTTTGTATACAACTGATGTTTCTACTATTCAAAAGCAGAGCCTTTCCGTTTGCCAGTCACAGGTACTGCAATTTCCGGTACTCATGAAGCACCACAATGACTTCCAAATTAGTAACTTCATCTTCCTCAAGTTGTGTGTGTGTGTGTGTGTGTGTGTGTGTGTGTGTGTGTGAGCTGCACTCACCATTTTCATTGTTTGCTAAATTTCACCTTGCCAAAAGGCATGACGCATGTACAACGAAGATTCAATAAAACAGATAATTTCACATTTATTCATACAGCGCTATTTTGCGGACTTGGCTGCTGCGACTCTGAAATTTGCCTCAGAGTATCTCAAAAGTGTGACACGTTATTTCATCACCTATCCACATTAAAATGTAGAGGGTGGAATGGAAGAACAATGGAAGTCAAGAAACCTGCTATTTAAATATTTTTTTTTTTCTGGAAATGAATGTAACTTTGGCAAGCTGACCTTCAGAAACTTCAGTGATAGCCAGCCTGCCTTGAATGGGCAAGAATTCAAGATCGTCAGAATAACCTTTTGGTTCAACAGGAAGTGTTGACACCTGTAAGCCCTGAAGCTGAAGGAATTATAAATTTTAATGGTGAGCTTCAAACTCAGAGATGCAACCTCTGGTATGTCAATGAAGGTACTTCATAGATGATTAATTTAAGGGTAAGATGGACCCTGACTTTGGCAACCACTATCATCATGACTTTGATGAAATTATAGAAGAAAAAGGATAAGGTAGGCTGACTGCCAACATAGTCCCCCCACCCCTCTGCTTTCTGGTCCAACAAATAGAATTGCAAACTCCCACCTCCATGGGCCAAGACACCACCCCTCCTCTGCCCTGATGAGTTGTACCCCTCAAACCAGAGCCGAAATAAGTCCTTTCTCCCATTATCTCCTCTCAGGTCCTTGTTCATGGCAATGAGAAAAGTAACTAAGGCACATGGATGTTATTGTTATTACAACTCTTCACACACGGTATCATTTTCCTTTGACTGCATTCGCTCTGCCAGCTCCTGTCTATTTTATTCTCCTTTGCAGAAAAATTAGTCTAGAAAATGATGAGCATATGAAATCCAATTTCGCTGTTCCATTTCTCTCTTAACCCTGCATATGCCCCTGTTCCACCACCACTACTCATTAATATCACCAGCAACGAAATCCCGCTGTCTCTTCTTGGACACATCTTTCTCTACCTTGGGGGCATTTAGTACAGATGATCCCACCCTGGATGTTAACTTTTCCAGCCTGACTTTCAAGATGCCACTAGATATTTATTTCTTACCTATTACTTGTACCTCCTAAGTCTTACTTTCTAGAATCTCTTCCTCCATCCAACTTCTACATGCCCACTCTTCCTAGGACCTGCCTGCTCTCATAAACACACTATTCACTTCCAACTTTTCAAGCTCATTGATGCAGACACCAGGAACCTTTTTCTTGTATTCTTCTACCCGCAAACATCATTCCATCCTTTTAATTTTTTTTTTGCTCAAACATTTTACTGCTGTTTCCGCAAGCATCTCAGTTATAAAACTGTGACCTGCTCCTACCTGCCAGTGATCCCCATCTTATTATCATACTTTACTTACAGAAACAATGTTTCTATGTTTTTATACATAATTTGCCTCCTGTATTTACTGTTTTGTGTCTAACTCTACAAGGTTCTTGTTTTCCTTCTATTTCAGTTGCTCATATGTCAGAAGTGTCTGGAATGTGGGAGGCATGCTCGATAAGTATCTATTGAACGAATAAAAAGAGGAAGACAGAGAAGGAGAGGGACAGGGGGAGAAGGAGAGGGAGAGCCAGAGAGCGAGAGAGTGAGAGAGAATTATTCTCCTTCACATTTTCAGTTTTCTTTAGAGGGTCTTAACATTCCTAAATCTTTCTAGCCATTACTAAACACGCCTGTGTTTTTTTCTTAATAATCAATCACCAATACAAATTTGCCTATGATAAATATGTATAAAGAATAAAAGACTCAAGCAAAGATTCCAGGTTCCATTTATCTTTCTTGTTTTATCATAAGACTCAGTAAATATTAAGTCCACTAACTTACTGCAAAGGTTGACCCCTAGTCAGTCAATAGAGTAATCATGTTACATAACAAGCAAGCCACTCCAAGTCAGAAAGAAGTTATTAAATTTAAAATTTTTATCTCGTCCTGTTTCCAAACCTTCAGAGATTTCATATTTTGACAGAAGGACTAAAGCATATTTGTGTGTATGTCTTCTTTTCACATAACTTCACTTTCTAAGTTTAGGAATGTAAGGTTCCAACCCTAAAATTGCCAGTGACTCATAGCACACCCAAAGGCAACTCATGTCAACAGTCCCTCCCCCCCCCCCCCCAAGTTTCCCCTTTGTCAGATGCACACACTGAACTGGAGTGGCTAGGAAGAATGTGCTGGAAGATTTTCTTATAGACGGCTCAAAACACACTGTAAACATCACACTGCGGAAAATTTACTGCCATCCAAAGGCACCATCTCTTCTATTCCTACAGAGCTGGACCTGAAAGTCACAGCAGAAGTGTGCCTACCCATTTAACATCTAACAAAACAGAGTGCCTGAAAAGCTCAAGTCAGACCTGAGGGTGGTGTGTGTGAGAGGTTGAGGCAGGAGGAAAATTAGTTTAAGGCCAACCTGATTTGTGGCCTGGACCTTGTCTCAAAACCACAACAATACATAACAACCTAAACAAACAGAAAGGCATGCCAGCAAGGTGAGTGCTACTTAGAAAGAGTAGGATCAGCCATGCAAGGGAGAAAAGGGGACATCAGAGTCTTCAGTAGGATCCGTGCACATGCATGAAAATGTCACAAGCCATTATTTTGTTAATTAGTAAATGCTAATAAAAAAAATAAAAACATCAAGGCCTTACAAGGAGGAAATTGTTCAAGTAATTTTGAATGTGTAATATATATTCAGATATTTACATATACATTTACATCTATATATTTACACACACAATATAATATACATACACACACACACACACACACACACACACACACACACATATATATATATATATCCATATAATTATTTTGTAATGAACCCTCATTCTTAAGCACACAGTAAGGTATGTGTTATGTGTTCTTCCACTGAATCAAATCCCTAGGTTCTATGAACGCACTTCACTGGACAAATACAGAATTCTAGAATATTTTAATGAACTGTCTATTAGTTAATAATGGTCATGTGAAGAGATCACATTAGGTGTTCTCTTTAACTACAATTCCATCAAACATACAAATCTTGACTTTTTTCCATTCAAGGTGAGCTTTCCCATGGATGCCAATACACAGCCACCATATGGCTGCTGTCCTAAAGAGTACACCCTAACATTTTCTTGGCATCTACTCACTTGGTGAGAAAACCACTAAGAGATGAAGAGACATAAATGGACAAATAATTTGAATACGGAATTCATCAAAGCTATCAACAGCTCCAGGCTGTTGGAAAGTCTGCCATCTTGCTAACTTAAAAAACAAAAAAAACAAAAACACTTTCCCTAGTAAGTGATTCTCTTTGTTAAGAAACTACCAATTCACAATGAAGAGAGGATTTAATAATGCTAATATCATGCACGTACCAACAGCTTGCCTAGAACAACTTTGGGAAATTCAGTTTATTTGTCTCCTGTCATGGATCAGTATAATTACACTTTTGAGCCCCAGCACAACAACATTCTTGTGTTATGGTTTACTTAGATTATTAGGAAACCTTAGAAACAATGACTAAGACTGGAGAGAATTATGTAAAGCAAATAATTGCGAGGACATCGATAGAAAACACCTACGAAATGTCGACATCTAAGTGTAGCCACATTTTACATATGTAAAAATACTGAAACAACAATAAAAATAAATAAGGTTGCATTTTAAAAAATAAAAATGTTACCAATTCTGCAAATGAGAACAAAAAGCTTCTGTTAGTAATATGAAGTCTAGAAAACACCGTGATTTCTTTTCTCTGCTATTAGGTAGTACACCCAGGGCTTAGCCCAGGCCGGGCAAATGTTCTAACGCTGAGCTACCTCGCAACCCTTTTAAGTCATATTTTACTTGACATGGGGTCTCTCTAAGTTACCCAGGCTACCCTTGAACTCACTATGAATTCCAAGTCATTCTTGAACTCACTCTGATGTACCACCTGGCCTTAAACTTGAGGACCCTCTTACAGAGGGTCCACCAAGAGGACCTCTAGCCACCAGATGTCACTAGCCTACATCGCCATGCCAATTGTCTTAGTCAGGGCTTCTATTCCTGCACAAAACATCATGATGAAGAATCAAGTTGGGGAGGAAAGGGTTTTTTCAGCTACACTTCCACATCACTGTTCATCACCAAAGGAAGTCAGGACAGGCACTCACACAGGGCAGGAGCTTGGAGGCCAGAGCTGATGTAGAGGCCATGGAGGGGTACTACTTACTGGCTTGCTTCCCCTGGCTTTCATATAGAACCCAGGACTACCAACCCAGGGATGGCACCACCCACAATGGACTGGGTACTCCGGCCTTGATCACTAATTGAGAAAATACGTTATAGCTGGATCTCATGGATGCATTTCCTCAAGGGAGGCTCCTTTCTTTGTGATAACTCCAGCGTGTGTCAAGTTGACATATAAAACCAGCCAGTACACCAATCTTGAACATAGATTTTGATCAAGAGTGGCCAAGATGGTATACACATACATATTTTCACTAAACAGTTAGTTGTCTTTGCCTTTCATTAAATGTTTCCCTAGTAATGAAAGGAGCTAATGAGCAAGTAAGTCTCCTCGAAGACCTTTCATTCACTGTGGAACAGAGTAACAAAGTAAAGGCAGATGTGGCAATTATGTCAGGTAAGGAATTAGAAATTGAAAGAAGGCGCTTACACACAAAATGTTAATGTTCTAAAATATTAAAATATCTTCTCGTTAAACTATATAAACTAATTATTCAAGGTTTCATCAAAGGACTGAGCTCTTCTTACGTGGGCAGTTAGGTGACGTTGGCACTGGTGAGGACAGGAAGCCGGCCGGATGAGTCAGCAATTCCTTAGCACATCGTTAATACACTGCTCTAAAATTCTGACCTTCCAGAAAGATATGACTTTGGTTCTGAGAGATTTTAATATTAAAAATAGGCTACCCGATCAGGGAATTGGCTAGAAAAACACTACCAGTGTGGTGTGTTCAGCAATACAGTGCTGCAGAGTACCCAGTGACCTAATAGACTTAATTCATCCCTTAAGTCGCTTAGCTACCTTTGGGAGACTTACGGAGAGACAATCTGGGTCACATCAAGTTATGTGTATTAAAAGACTCCAAATTTAAGATTGGTCAGCAAGAAATGTGCCACGGGTATATAACATAATGTTCTTGTTAGAAAACCCAGGATACATTAAGCTGTCCCATCAAACACCAGATATATAGAATTGCTCAAAATAACGCAAATATTATTTTGTCTCACAAATGAGAAAACAACTAGCCAATAGATATTCCTGTGAATAATCAACTGTAGATAGAGTTGTAACTGTAGATAATGAACAGAAATACCGGCTATTGTCTTTTTGTTATTATTCAGTTTTATTTTGCTTTTATTTATTTTTTGAAGGGGTATTTAAAACTGGGTGTCTTGGTTTCTCCTTGTTGTGATTAATACTGTGACAAGACTAACCCAGGAGAGAAAGGATTTGCTCTGGTTCACAGGTCAAGAGTGGGGTTGGGGTGGCAAAAGGGTGGGGGTTGGGGATGCAGTGCAGCAGAAATTCCAAACATCTGGCTACAAAGTATCCACCATGAATGCATGCCTCTGCTCAGGTCTCTTTCATCTCTTACACAGCCCAGGATTCCAAGCAGGGAAACAGTGGTTGAGCCTATTCACCCTAATTAACATAACCAAAATAATTGTTCTCCAGCACCACCGGAGGCCCATCGCCCAGGTGAGTTTTCAACTGTCAAGTTGCCAGTCATCAGGAACCATCCTGGTGAATAAGAGCATTTGTTTTGATTGTTTTGAATAAGAGCATTTGTTTCTGTTGCTACTGTTGCTTTAGTCTGCTGCAGAGTTTGTAGATTTCTTCAGTGAGCTGAGGATCATAATGTCAGATTTCCATGGGGTATTGTCTTTATTTTATTTTCTTGTGCTGTGATAAAATACTTTGGTAGAAGCAACATGGGGCGCACGTGCGTTGAGGGCATTGACTTCTTCCAGAGAATCTGGGTTCAATTCCCAGCACCTACATGGCAGCTCACAACTGTCTATAACTCCATTATCTGACACTCACCCTCACGTAGACATGTAGGCAAAACCACAAGGCACATTAAATTTAAAAATTAACAGAAAAGAAGCAGCATGAGCGGGAAAGGGTTTATTTGGTTCACAACTCCAGGTTACAGCCATCACTGCAGGGAGCTCAAGGCAGCAGGAACTTAGGGCTGCTAGTTACATTGCAGTTACAGCCAAGAGCAGGCAGCAGTGTATCAATGAAGGCTGGTGTCACCTTGCTCTCCCTTTCTCATTTGCCACCCCTCCCCCCGAGGGGGCTCCCATAAAATGGTGCCAGCCACACTCAGGATGGGTATTTCCACCTCAATAAACCTGATTAATACAATCCCTCTTAAATATTTCCTCATCGAAACTCCTCTCCCCAACTCCAGATGATCCTAGCTTGTGTCAGACTGACAAATAAACCAATCACGGATGGCGTGTAAAGATTTGCTTAAAATGGAGGCATTAGCATTTCTTTCTACCACGTAAGTTCAATCCTTTTTGGGTTATCCTTTTTGTACTTTCCATGAAGAATTCAGTCAAACAAGGTTGTTGCAGAATGTTCACAGAGGGCCCTGAGATCAGTGGATCCTATCTGCCGAGTACCAACAAGATGTTCAGGTTACAGGTAAGGCCCCCAGTGAACAAATGTCAGTAAGAGATTATATATATTCAGGCCTCATTTCTGTGTCTAGTTTTCATTAGCACAAAACTCGCTGTTACAGTACCGTTCCTCCACAGCCCAAGCTCTGTAATCAATTAAATCATATTAGAATGCAATGTCTATTGTGTAGGAGAGGCAGGCCTGCCTGCTTGTTATTGCTGACAACACAGCCAATGGACAGTGGTCTGAGGTATAATTTCCCCAGCTGGAACGGCATCTGCGGATTTGCTCTCACCAATTAGTAGTAACAACTCCATTGATCTCATGTCTTTCTCCTTTTGGAAAACCAGCTGCTCTTATTCTTCAGACTGGCTCCTGGGGCATTTCCTCCACAGAGGGAGGGCATTACAGTTTGCTTTATATGGGGGGGGTGGGGGGGGGTGGAACTACTTAACATAAATTCTGAATTGCAGGGAGAAAGTTTATGCTTTTTTCTAGGGTAAGATCCCCAGTCGGTATGTACTTTTTCCTCTCTTTATTTTGTAGCGATGGAAAATGTTTTAAAATATTGCAATGATTTTTTTTTTCTCTAAACCAAACCTCAAAAATGTATGTACATATGTCTGTGTCTCTCTGGGTATGTCTGTGTATCTGTGTATTTGTATGTGTGTGTGTGTATGTCTGAGTGTGTGTGTCTGAGTCTATGTGTGTATTAACACACACTCAACTTGTGCAGTTGCTTTGTGGAGTCCGGAAGTTGGTGTAAAGTATCATTTTCAATTGCACCTTCGTCCTATTTTTTGAGAAAGTGTCTCTCACTCCTCCTGTATCACTGCTTAGACTGGACTGAATAGCCAGGAAGCCCCTGGGGTTGGCCACTCTCTGTCTCTAGTGCTGAGGCAGATGCCATCCTACCCAGATTTTGATATGGCTACTGGGAGTCTGAGTTTAGGTCTCTGTGCAAGCACTTTACCCATTCAGCCATGATTCCAGCTCCAAAACTCTGATTTTTAGCAAAAATAAAGGCAAAATTAAAATATTGCCTGCTGTTTGCACTGACATCCAAAAATACTTTTAAACAGAATTAGAAAACTAGGAACACCACTGGTTCTCGAATTAGCAGCTTTAACCTGATTGAATCCTAACAAAATATTCTTAAAATGGAAAGTTTCTGATGGTCCTTGAGGGTGTTATGTAGGCTAAAATAGACCAATAACAAAAGAATAAATGCAGTATAATGTCTGTTATATAAATGGACAATAAAGTAGAATGTTCGCTGCCTGGAATTGTACACTTTAAGATGGTTAAAAAGCATAGGCCTAGGAGTGTAACTCAGAAGTATAATATTTTTTTAGAATTCGAGAAGCTCTGAGTTCAATCCCCAGCATCAGACACACAAAATAAGTAAAAATGATAAATGTATGGTGCAAGTTCACACACACATACACACACACACACACACACACACACACACACACACACACACGAGACCATGATTTAAAAAAACAAAAACAAAAAACCCCCAAAACAACAACAAAAAACCCTACAAGGATAGAAATGAGAGTAAGCTTTACCAAACACAATCATTATAAAGAAAGCAAGTCTGTCAAACTAGCTCACAATGAAATTCAGGGCTTCCTAATGAAATCCAGGGCTCCTCTGTGCACTGGGTTTGTTTATTGCTCCAACACAGCAACAGCAGACATTGCAACTACTCAAATTGGTTCTGGGCAGCTGGGAGCAGAATGGAGCAAAGAAAGCATGAACTCATGTTTATGCTGCAGATCACAATGAAACAAACTAGCCTAGTTCCCAGGCCCTGTGCTAAGGACAGGTAGACAGCAGCTACCAGGATACCACACACCAAACAGTTATTAATGGATTTATATATCTGAATTAAGCAGTCAAACCTAGAGAAACACATACTGGATGTGTTATCAAATTATATCATTGAGAGAATTTCACATTGTGTGAGCGTATTAGGTTACAGATCATTTCTCCACTAAGACATCTAATTAACACTTATTCAGAATTAAATGTTGCTACATCACCACATACACAGTCCTTAGCTGAGTATAAGCATTGGCAGGGAACAGTGACATACTTCAACACTGCCATTTGTCCTGAGGAGTTTATGGTGATGACAGGTTGGGTGTTCTTTGTTGCTGGCCCTGTGACTTTGACTCTCCCATGTTTCCTGGTCTCTAGGCCTGACCCTCTATTTCCTAATTAGACCATCTCCCTAATGGCAGGACCTGTCACAACCAAAGCCTGATGCTCCTGATTAACTCCTTTCCAAAGAGCCCAGGGGAGATGTTCAAGGACCCTTCACATCTATGATGCTTCTAATCCATCCCTAGGCCAGGTAGACATCTAAGAGAACCTTGGGATAAAGGAGTTGGGGTTACTGATCCTGTTGTCAAGAATGATTTTTCATAGTCTTCAGTCAAATGCTGTTTCCAAAGTGACATCTGCAGTGAATTCCAGATTTCAGTGAGGCTCTCGAAAAACCATAGTATCTTTACTGCTAAAAACAAAACAAACAAATCCCAACAACAACAACAACAACAACAAAAATGTAGGGGGATGAATAGATTGTAAGACTCTGACTAGCCTTAGCTGCCTTAGCTACCGAGGACCCGAGTGAGCCCAATGCAAAAGCAAGAGGAGTTTATTGTTCCAGCATTCAAAGGAGTGGCAACCACCTTGGGTGGCCTGTTAGGCCAGTTTTTATACAGTTTTCAGGGGTAGAATAGGGCAACAGTCACTAGGCACAATGTGATTGGCAGAACAGTGTGACTTTTAAACTGATTGGTCCTTAGGGAATGAGGTAGCCAGGGCTGAGGAATGTGCTCTGGGCATCTCCTATCAGCAGGTGGTCAGAGGTCTGTTCCCCCCCACCCCCCATCTTCCCGAGGAGTGTAGTGTAACTAGCCTCTCCCTTCTGAAGGGGAAGGGTGCCTAAGTGCTCTAAGACCTCTGTCTTCTGAGAAGGGAGGGGGTCTGGCAATATTTTCCAAAGGCTCTGAGCAGATCTCTTCAGGATGATTCAGCAGTTAAGAGTCTCTTGCAGACTCTTACTCTAAGTTACTCTTGCAGAGGACCTGGGTTCTGTTCCCAGAATCGACATGGTGGCCTATAACCATTGATAGTTCCAGTCCAGGGTATCAAAGCATTCTTCTGGCTGTTACAGGCACCAGCCATGCGTATAGTGCCCGTCCCCCCTCCCCCCCAGTAATACACACACACACACACACACACACACACACACACACACACACGAAACAACAGTATTCAGACATTCACTCTTCAGCCTTTTTATGTACTGGTGGCCACACTCAGGCCTATGAGTATCAGCCATTCCTCGGAGTACAGGGTGTGGCACATTCTAAGGAAGGGTCCAAGAAAGTTACAGGTTCAACTGCTTGCTCACTTTATTTTCTGATAAATGCCACCTATGATTTCTAAGCTATAAAAATCAAACTTCTTTATGGACACAGGAAACAAATCTTTTCAATAAATAGTTTTGAGTTTAAAAGGCCTGACATTTTCCCAATGCATAGATCAGAAGACTCAAGTGAAAAGGTAAACAAAGACTCTTAGAAAAGCTAAGGAATGATTAACCTAACAATGGGCTTCATCCTCAGGATCACATTGAAAGGATCTTAATAAGAAATCTTAGTGGGGGTGGTGGTGGCACACGCCTTTAATCCCAGCACTCGGGAGGCAGAGGCAGGTGGATTTCTGAGTTGAGGCCAGCCTGGTCTACAGAGTGAGTTCCAGGACAGCCAGGACTACACAGAGGAACCCTGTCTCGAAAAAACAAAAACAAAACACCCCCCCCCCCCAAAAAAAAGAAATCTTTCTCCTTATGGCATTTAGGCTGGAGAAGCTGAAGCCACAGGACAAAATGGAACAAAAAGAAACACCTCAAAACGTGCAGAGGATGTACAGGCAGCTCTAGGAAAGAAATTTAAAAAGTGGCTGAGTCCACTGTTCCATAATTTCTACCTGGATACACCGTCAATGATTTAAAAATGCCTCTTCTTTTACCCCACCTCTTAGACTTTTCTTTTCTTTATTATAATGCCAATCTAAAGACCAAACCTTTAGCACACTGGCCTTAAGGGACATTCCATAGCAAAAGTAAAACAATCTTTTCTTTTTTCTTCTAATTTTTATCATGCTAAATCTTGAAGAGAAATCTGTCAGCTATTTATTACTAACTTTGTATGTGTGTGTGTGTGCTATTTGCATGTATACAAGTATGTTCACCTGTGCTAGCACATGCATAGGCAGGTTGATATCATGTGTTTTCTTCAATTGCTTGCTTCACCAATTTATTTTTTGATACGGAGTTTCTCAGTGACCATGGAGCTCACCATTTCAAATAGAAAGACTGGCCAGCAAGCCTCAGGCTTTGCCTCCCAGCACTGGCGTGACAGGTTCATGTACTACATCTGGCTTTTACATGGATGACAGCAACTACTTTACCCAATGAGCCATCTTCCCAGACCTTATCTTGTTTTGCTACAGCCATGCAATAAATATATAGTCTGACACTACTTAGTTGGGTGGCATTGGCCAGGTTATGTAACAGCTGTAAGGCTGTTTAAGATGGAAAATAACAAAGAGATAGTACCCAAGTACACATAAAGACATAGTACCCAGAGACAAAGATTGTAAATATCATGTGTAAGAACCATGCTCCTAATGTGAACACTCAATTATGTGCTATTTGAAGCTACTTATTTTACTGTTATTGCATAGAACATGAAATTCTCAGTAAAATAAGCCACTAAGCTACTTCATAGAATAAGGAAAACCTACGTTGGTAGGTAACAAAGGTCATTGAAGGATTATTCAGATCCTGTTTTTTTTCTCAGTGGCTCCCAGTCCTCCCTCCCCTTTCATTCAGCAGATTGTGAGCCATCAAGCAGGTCTTCTGTGGAATGCTGGAGGATCTAATGCCAGGCATCATGGGACAGTGTTCCTCAGCAACTTTCATCAGGACTCAGGGAGGGAGGGAAGGAGACAGAGGAAGGAGACTCGCTTTGAGCTATAGAATCTATACAGCAGCTGTCCATCTTACACAGACAGCAGTGGGCTGTGTTAGAAAACTGCCACCTGAGTGAAAGAGAGTGACTCTACTGGAGTTTGGAAGCTTCTGATAGTGGACTGGAAAAGCAGCATAGTGTTTAGACAGAATGTCTGGTTCCCAGAGGCTGAGAACATGCAACTCTAGGGTCAGGGAATTTTTCTCAGGCTACATAGACTCAGACATTAACCATCTCTCTACTACCACTAAATATGAACTATGAATAAATAAATACATATTATCCAGGCTGCAATATCAGCTTTCATTACTTGGTACTACCTCTACTTCAGGCTGCAAGGTTCTTATCCCCAGCAAACATTCTTCCGTATTCGTTTGAAGCCAGGTCTTCTGTGTTCTCCTTCAGAAAGCAACACAGCTCTACCTTATATTTCTTCAGCAACTCACCTTCTCCTCAAGTTTTCTCTACCTTTCTGGAAATCTCAGAAAGCACAAGTCATTTTCAAGTCTTCCTCCTCTCATCTACCTGGGTGCTACAGCTAAAGATCTTAAATGCCACTCTAAGACCATGGGCTCAGAGCTTAGATTTCGCTCAACATCACCATAGGGGAGTGGAAGCCTTAAGAGATGGAAGCTAGAGGTTATTTCTAAGCCTTTGGGAGCATGCCTTCTAAGAAAATGGGAGCTCTCAGGCTACTTACTTTTTTTTTTTTTTTCAAAACTAGTCATGAGGTAAATGAGTCTCTTTCACAGTATGACTCTTCTGTGATACACTGTACTGCCACAGTTCCAAAACAATGGCCAACTAGCACTTAACTGTGGGGGAGAACAGCCATATACACATACTCCTTTTAGCGGCAAGGCCTCACTATATAACACTGGTTAGCCTGGAATTCAGTATGTACTGTCACAGAGACTTGCCTGCTTCTGTCTCCTGAGTCCTGGGGTTAAAGTCATGTACCACTGTGATTGGCTCATTCTCTTTTCTATAAGTTGACTTATCACACATATTTGTTACAGTTTCTGAAAACAGAGAACTATTTACTATGGCCTTCTGGATAACTTCTGTAGCCTTTCCAACCTGAATCACATTATTCACATCTCCTGTACACACACACACACACACACACACACACACACTCTTCCTTTCTTCTCTGCCATTCTTCCCAGCCTTAGTTACATTATACCCTGAGATTCATCCACAGTTATGACAATGTAGCATGGAGTGAGAAGGAGAGAGGCTAATTCATCTCTTTTACATTTGGTTGGATTCCTTTACACACTTTTTCACAATTTCCACACAACTTTGATCTTGTCTCTATATCTTTACTTCGTTTCATAACTGTGGATGTTCTCAGGAAGCAACATCAGGATCATTTTGGAAAGACAGTAATACAAGTCTAGGCCAAAGACATGTGAACTTCAGAAGAGATCTACTCAGCAAATAATTCTTTCCAAGTAAATATTATGTCAGGGGATATAATCACTATATTACCCTGTTCACTGAACAAAACTTGACCCAACTAAACCAAAACAAATCCCCAAGGGTTTAAAAGTCTGAGTTAAATATACTAATATCAAAGAAAGTTGAACAATGAACATGGAGTTATGAAGGGAACATGCAGTAACAAAGAAGTTAGGACTTAATAGCCAAGTGGTCCATGTTTTGGTTCTACTTCTACAACTATGTAGTCTTGAGCTCACTCTCGACATTCTCTCAATCTTATAGTGCTTATATGTCATTTTTATGAGAATATTATTTTGAATAATTAATGTATACAAATACTAATATATAACTCATCATAATATTTAGCAAATAGTAGCTGAGATTACCAATGTCATCACCATCAGCTAACACCCTTTCACAGCAAGTTGAGGTCTTACCATCACAATTACCATTAACACCCTTTCTCAGCAGGCCGAAATCTTGAATCAGTTGCTTTTCTATTGCTCTGACAAAATATCCCCACAAAAGCAGCTTAAGGAAGAGGGGTGGTTTATTTTGGCTTATAGTTCTAGAGAGACACTGTCCTCCGTGACAGGGAAGACACTGTAGCAGGCAGAGAAGAAATGGTGGCAGAGACAGGAAGCTGGCTGGTCCCACTGTATCCGTACTCAGGAAGCAAAAAGGAAACAGGAAGTGAGCCCAGGCTATATAGCCTCAAGGCCCATTCCCAGTGACCTACTTCCTCCTCCGGGGAGGGTACATTTCCTTAAGATTTCTAAGCCTTCCAAACAGTGCCATCTGCTGGGAGACATACACTCAAAACCATGAGCTGGTGTGTAGCATTTCACATTCAACTACAGTGGGTCTGTTAAAGAAAGCCACCTTGCTTACCCTTGACTGAGACAAACAAGAGTTGACATGAAGATACATGAATGGAGGATTGTTTCTATTCTGCAGTGGCAGAGCACTTATTCAGCAAGTGTTAAGGACTTGGGTACAATTCTCAGCACTGTAAAACAACAGCAACAATAACTAGACATACACATGCACATCTTCCATAAACATGTCAGCCCGAGAATGAGGTAGGAGAAGGCAGCAGGGGTTCATAGTAAGCATTTAATAAATGCATACTGAATGGAAATATGAAACGGAAAAGGGCAGGTGCCCTCTCTCATCCCAGAAAAGAAGAGCCTTCCAGAAGAGGATGTCTTGACTTTGCATTTGTAATTTTCCATTCCACTCAATGCAATGTGACCTTTTGGATATGTCCCTTTGATGCTATTAACATCGAGAGTCCTCAAGGACAGCTGTACAGATGTTCAGCTAAGGACATCTAAGAAAGGCTAAGGGCTTCTAAGAAGGAGATGGCAGCAGCAGGGGGTGGAGGGTGAAGACCCTGCCAGTGAGCTCCTTTCTCTGGTGATCACAGTACTATTATAAACAAGTTTCTTCTCAGGGTATATGGCTCAAGATGGCTGCAAGGATGATAGTTGCCTTCTGTCGGCTCCCCACAACTACTTGTGTAGATGACTTATGTGCTTAGTATCTTACTCCTCACAAAGGATTGCACATTTCTTAGTGGCCTACACACACACACACACACGCACACACACACACACACACACACACACACACACACACACAGAGTATCACTTCTTATAAGAGTATCACTTCTTATAACTGCCACTGCTGGCTTACTGTCATCCTTTAACACATGACAAGGAAATACACATTACAGTTATTTCAAATGTAGCATTTAGAAACACCCTTTCTATGGTGGCTGCCATGCTGTGGAAGAATAGCAGGCATGGCTCTAAGCTAAGCCCATGGTTAGTTGTTGGCCTCAACAAGGGTCACAAGACATAAAAGAAAGCCCAGACACAGCCAGTACACAGGTGTCTCACCAAACTCACCAAATCCATGCAGGACATCATCCAAGAGGTACACAACTCCTCCCTAGCAAGTATAGGTCTCCAAGGACAAGCCAGTGTTCAAGCTTAACAGGGAGAGGATAGGGACACAAATCTGTGCTGAGAGAACACCAGGTGAACTAAGTACTGCTGGTCTTGAGAGAATCTGAGGCTAAGAAGAACAGAGCTTACTTCACCTATCTCCTCCTAATAAATCTTCATACTGCAAAATATATAAGGTATTCCTTTGAAATGGAGCATGTTTTAGGGTATTTCTTATTGATGTACAGTCATCATCTGTGCTGATTAAATTAGTTCTTTGATAGTTTCAGATGTACATACAGTGTATTCTGTACACTCTCATTCTCTATTGTCTCCTATCTCCCTTCCACCCCATCAATTCCCATTTTTCTCAACAGGTCCTATTGTTATAATGTGTTTTGCTTGTTTTGTGATCCACTCATTTTACTCAGTATCATTTGTTCAGCCATGAGTTTGGGCCATGCTGGACTCATTGTTTGGCATATAACTGAAGAGATTGACTATCTCTCCCTGAGTGTATAACAGTGACTAATACTTCAGCAGTAGTTAAGGCTAAATAATCCTCTCCAAGGTTCAGTCTTGTACAGAACTAGGAAACCACAGCTGACATAAAAGTGTGTTTGCAATGGCTGTATCAAGCCCAGAAGATAGACCTTCACCTTATCTTTTAGCTCTCATATTCTTTTCACTTCTCTGATACTCTGAGGCCTTAGGAAATACGGGATAAATACTCTGTTTAGGGGTAAGTACTAAATCATCATTTATTCTAAGCATTGTGAGAACCCTTCCCCACTCCTGACTCTGTATTCCTTGCTCTTGACTGCAATGAGAATCTTCTTATTAAGGATACGATTCAAATTTGTGTGTCCTCACTGGGGTGCTGGTGTGGGGCAGAAGCATCCATCTGTATTTCTCATTTAAAATAAGAATGTCTCTGGAGGAAAACAATCACCTTTCCACAAAAATGCAAGTCTTGCTATGGATGTATTGAGAATAGCACCCGAGGGCTGGGGCTATGGCTGTATCAGATAGAGTGATTGCCATGCACTCGTGAAAACATGAGTGAGCCCTCAGAATCCACAGAAAAAGGCACATGTGTAGGCTTGGCTTTCACAAAGCCTACTTTTAATAAGGGTTTTTAAATGATTTAACCTCCCTTCTAGCTTATCACATACCAGAGGTAGTGGAAAAGAAAGGTTATTAGGATACGGGAGAAGTGGACTTGTTTAGAAATTGTTCCTTGGTGCAAATCCAACCTGTATTGTCAGGAAATCAGCAGTTTAGTTCACAAAAATTAGCAGCAGTAGCTCAGTCCACTTGCAAACACTTCATGACTATACCAGCAGCCTGGTTTGGTAGTGTCAGGATACCAAACACGAATCAGCAGTGGTGTCAAGACCCAACAGAATCAGGCAGGCCTCCGATGAATCCATGTGAGTCATCCGGAGTGACCAGGACCAGCAGGAACACCAGGAGAGGTACCCTGCTGTGCCTCTCCCAGCAACACCATCTGATGTAACTGATTTTCCAAAGAAATCTTAAATATTCACTTCATATATGTGAGTGTGCATGTGTGCATGCGTGCATTTCTCTAATGCCAGTGCCAAGGAGGCAGAAAGATGGACATTACCTGGGGTTCTGTGGCCAGACTGATCTAATCTGTGAACTCTAGGTTCAGTGAGAGACACTGACTCAAAAAAGGTGTAGTGTTGGTTCTGTAACTGTGTAACACAGGTGTAGTGTTGGTCCTGTGACTGTAACACAGGTGCAATGTTGATTCTGTAACTTTGTAACAGGTGCAGTGTTGATTCTGTAACTTTGTAACAGGTGCAGTGTTGGTTTTATAACTGTGTAACATGAGTGCAGGCTTTAAGTCCTCCTCCTTCTTCATTATAACCAGAGCATATGGTTTCTCAAATTATGTAAAACATGCAAATTATTCATGAGAAACTGGTTCCTGTGCACAATTATGCAACAGGTGTCTATTTTAAACACACTAAGGCTAACTAATGAATGTTTATATTCCTAAAATATTTTTGGGATGTATTCTAGGAAATCATTTTTGAAGACATTCATGGAATTATTAAAAAACATTATTAAAAACCTGGAACTCATGTTTAGGAATGCTCTCTTTGCAACACTGACAGCGTTCCTCAATATACATTTTCCTGGGCCGTGGAGATGGCTCAGTAAGTACAGTGCTTGCTGTACAGACGTGAGGATCTGAGCTCAGATCGCCAGCATCCATGTAAGAAAAAACCCAAATTATCCACTGTGGAAATCATCTTAGAAATTCCTCTTGAAATAGATCTACCATATGACCCAATTATACCACTCCTGGGCACATACCCAGTGGACTCTATTCCCTGCTACAGAGACATATGCTCATCCATGTTCATAGCTCTTATAATATTCACAATGTCTATAGAAACAGTATGCTCATACAATGATGAAGTGATAATGAAAATGTGATAGCTATATACAAAGAGATTTTATTCATCTGTAAATAAAAATGATACTGTGGAATTTTCAGGTAAATTTATGGAGCTGGAAAACATTATCTGAGTGAGGTAACCCCCACCCCCACCCCCACCCCCCCACACAAAACGATGCATGTTCTCACGTATTTGGATATTAGTTATTTGTAGAATCTTTAATCTGAAATATCTGCAGAGTCCAAGAGACTGGAAGGGGACAATTGGTGGGGAGAAAGAACTTAAGAGAGGTGGAACAGAATTTAACACAGGTGATATAAATAGGGGAAGGAGGAGTTAGAGAGAGGAAATGTCAGAGGAAGGCAGCTAAGTACCCAAAAGAATGATAGTCAAAGATGCCATATCAAAGCCTACTATTTTTACACACACACACACACACACACACACGCGCGCGCACACACACACATTACCTTATACATATAATAGAAACTACAGGTTGCCAAATAAAAGCTCAGTGGCAGATATGGTTAGAAAGGCTCCCTTCCAGTTGGTAGAAGTTGTTTACAAGAACACAAAACAGTACAGGCTGCTGCTATTGCTCTTAGTTGCCCTCCAGAGCTTGATGGTGAGACTGCACTTCTACAGATACTATATCCGTTGGTCACGGTGAGAAATCACGATAGTACTGACCACAAAACTTCCTCTCTGGTGGCTAGCACCTCAAAGGTGTTGACTAGACTACTGAGAGGAAGAAGTAACAACTGCCTTACTTAGTTGTGAATCCTCTGAACTGTAATAATAGGTACCATGGCAATTTATGTGCACCAGTGCAATTGTGGCACGAATGTCATGGAGTCACCAAGCATTCTGGTTTGCATGTTTGCTTATTCTTAGCTAGCTTTTTTAAAAAATGAAGCTGAGGACCATCTGCCTGAGGAATAGTGGTACCCACAGTGTGATGAATCCTCCTACATCAATTAATAACTGAACAATCCCTCATAGATATGCCTACTGACTAACCTGAATATGTAATTCCTTAATTGATTCTCTTCTCCAATGAGAAGCTATGTAAGGTTGACAATCAAGGGTTACCAACGCAAGGGTAATCAATTATTTTCTGATTGG
Organism: Arvicanthis niloticus; assembly: GCF_011762505.2. Lineage (NCBI taxonomy): Eukaryota > Metazoa > Chordata > Mammalia > Rodentia > Muridae > Arvicanthis > Arvicanthis niloticus. The sequence goes on along the minus strand of NC_047665.1, from coordinate 66,081,791 downwards.
ATTAAAGGCCCATTCCACACAAGGATATACATGCCTGATAACAGTATGTATAACCAAGAACTCAGGTTGGGGAGCTCACAAGACCCAGGTGTAAACTGTACTACTGTTATTCTACTAAATGGACACACTATCAAAGTTCAGGGGAGTGTTTAGCCACAAATTGGACGTCTTATCATATGCCTACTCCAAAGGCTCAGATAGAAGTGGGGTGTAAAGACTATAATAATCAGAGGTCACAGAGGACCAGAACAAAACTGTGTCTTCTGGGGATGTTCACAAACTTCCAGCAGCTGTGCTTGTCTTCACAGGATCTGCACAAGATCAAGCCAGTCAACATTCTGATATGGAGTGGGAGGGGTTCATGAGCTCCCATTCCTAACTAAGGAGCTAGGGACAGTTGATGGCTTCTCGGGAAGGGAGAGCCAGTTTTCTTTAAGGGTGTGCATCCTGGCAGGTTGACCATCATGCATAGGATGACCGCATACCTAGACATATATGAGCAGCCAAATTGGAATTGATGGGTTTAAAAAAAATAATGAGGACATAATTGAGTAGGGGTAGGGAGATAGGGGTGGATGCATCTGGGAGGAGTTAAAGGCAAGATTGGGGAATAAATATAACTTGAAGACTCAGGTCTTTCCTGCCACCGTGGGGATTCTGAGAACCAGACTCAGGTCATCAGGCTTGGTGGCAAGCACCTTCACCTTCTGACTTAAATTGTTAGCCCAGGATTTGTTTTCCATGGAGTATGATCAGAAAGTTAAAGTGCATTCTCTTTAGGTTTGGGGTTTGGTTTGTTTATTTATGTTTTTGAAAAAGGGTCTTTCTATGAAGTTCAGGTTGTCTTGCAACTCACTGTGCAGACCTGGCTGGCATTTAATTCACTCAGATTCACATTTGTTTACTTCTCAAGTGCTGGGATTGAAGGTCTGCACCACCATGCCTAGTTTTAAATTCATTCCTTAATATAAACTTATTTATTTTTACATTAAAAGTATAGATTTATTTAATTTTATGTGTATCGGTGTTTTACCTGAATGCATGTATGTGTTCCACATGTATGCCTGGTATCAAAGGAGGACATTGGAGCCCCTGGAACTGGAGATACAGATGGTTGTATGCTGCCATACGGTGCTGGGAATGAAACTCAGGCTCTCTGCAAGAACAAGTGTGCTCAAAAACTGAGCCATCTCTCTAGGTTTATTTCTTTATCATCATTATCATTAGTATTATCTTTTTGATTTTTAAATTTATTTTACAATTTATTATAAAATTGTTGCCAAAAAAAAAAAAAAAAAATACAACCAAATTAGCCAGCCTCAAAGACTATCTAACTCAGTAAATCTAGATTTTTTTTGATGGCTTCCCTTTACCATTAGGATAACTTAGAACTTAGAAATATTTCTGAAATCAGATCAAACGACCATTCTAATTTATCTTGAGACAGGGTTTATGTGTGTAGCTCCTGCTGTCCTGGAATTCTCTCTGTAGACCAGGCTGGCTTCGAACTCACAGAGATCCACCTCCCTCTGCCTCTTGAGTGCTGGGATTAAAAGCATGTGCCACCACAGTCCAGTGACTATTTTTATTTCTTAAAGGGATAAACAATATTATTAAGTACTAATCAAATACAACACTTATAAAGATGTATGTTGTAAAATACCTTTGAATAATTTCAAAAATCTGCAGCTCTCTAAGTGTAGTCTCATCTTTTATTTACTTATACAAAACAGGAGGCTGCCTCCTGTTCATTTCCTTCTGTGTATTAATGTGGATTTTTATATAACTTAGTAGAGTGATCAAAACATAAACTTCTTCCTAGTGTTTAATAGTTTAAACGCTCTTTGGTGTTTAAGGACAGCACAGCTTACAGTGCAGTTTCACAAACAACTGTGTAATCACCAAGATTTGGGACAAGTCATGTGTCCAGTGATAGCTTTCACTTTAATCAGTTTCACTTATACTTAACAGATATTCTTTCACTGGAGAATTAAAACCCTTTGTAAGATTCTAACTAACTTATAGTTTAATATTCACCAGGACTTTAAAAACCATCCTTTGAGAAGATGAGGATACTGAAACCTATTTCCAGTCCAAGTTGAAGACAATAAATCATCCAAACTGCATGGAAATAGACAGCACATAGAAGTTGTGTCAGAAACATTTGAATATTTGTGTCAAATCCTTTGAAAGCAAGTTGCCTTATACTTAATTACTGATAAGAATTCAAACAAAATGTTTAAAAGCGTGGAATAGATTTAAAAACAGATAGAATGCTACTTGTCAATTAAATAGGTTTTTCTTCTTTTTTTATCACCACAGCATGTTCCCCAACAGTGTCATATCCCATGTACACCTTACAGATTCTAAGTGGTTCTAGAAATGTCTTTATGAGAGTAGCAGACATTTCCAAGAGACCTTGATTACATAAATTACCTTCCTGTCCTTTGCTGTTTCTTAAAATAGGCTCACAGTTCCAGAAACAAATAGAAAAAGGAGATAGAACCAGTTACATGTGATATAAATTTGTTTCTTTCCTTTTTAAAAAACAAAAAACCAACCAAACGAGCTCATTGTGTTGTCCATATATGGCTGGAATTTGTGAGTTCAAGTGATCCTTTAGCCTCAGCCTCCTCTGGGGAGTACAGGCATGTGATATCATAATTAGTTTGTGTGTAATATATCAGATAATTATTACAAGAAAAGCCATCTGTCTTCTTAGTGCAGTGGGTAGCATGTCAGTATCATAAAACAGAAGTTACTCAGGGCCCTATGAGCTCAGTCGGTAGAGTATCACCACTCAAGCAAGAGGAAGGAGCTCTCTCCTCAGAAGCCACATAAAGAGAACTGTGCAAGGTGGCATGGTGGCATGGTGGCATGGTGGCATGGTGGCATGGTGGCATGATGCTGGGGAGGGAGAGATGGGGAGATCTTTGTTCATCAGCTAGTTAGACTTAGTCTGTTTATGGGCAATGAGAGATCTGTCTCAAAAACAAGGTAGATGGCATCTAAGGAACAAGACTCAAGGTTGATCTCTGGACTTCACAGAGACATATGGGCACACTCACATGCACACATATACACGCTTACACACACACACACACACACACACACACACACACACGGACACACAGAGGAAAATTAAGTAAAGAAAATGTTGGATGATAGAAGCTTCATTTAAGATTCTGTTAAGGAGGTTAATCACTCAATCTAAAGCTGTCAATCAATGCTCCTACAGCTCAGAGCTAGGGAGATAGAAGAGTATTTGCTGTGAAAGCATGAGATGTAACTGTAACTTTTATTCTCTTGAAGAATCTCAACTATGAGATTTACTGCCTCCGTCTGATAACCTAAGCCTAGTTCTGGAAGCTTCTAGCCTTTGTAAAATCTAATCTAGGGCTAGAATGTTTTTAGCTTCTGAGGCTCACTGCTGAATAATCTTACTCTTTCTAGCTCTTTCTTTGCTCTGGCTGGCTCGACTGTTCTGACTCCAACTCCTCTCCAAGATAACTGATTCAATCTGACTTCTCCTTCAGCCTCTAAATTGCCATGCTTGGCCTCAAACTAACTCTGGCAATGTATTTTAATTATCTATCTTCTTCCCATTCTCTGGCTATTCTATGTTCACCTGTGTCTAACTTGTTCTCTCTTCAACCTGTCTCTGTAAGACTCCCCCAGTTAAGACTGTTTCCTTCTTCTTCTCTGCACTGCTCCTTAATTGTCTCCCCTCTCCCCTCTCTTCTCTTGAGAGTTGGGCATATGCTATACTGTCAAATCATTCTCTGACTTTGTCACTTTGTCTGCCATTCTATTAGACATCGCCTTCAAATTTGGGTGCTTCCTTCTACAAACTAACCTTACCTTCATTGTTGAGGTTAAAGGTGTGTACCAAGGGCATGCCTGTATTCTACCCAGAGGGATTAGAGGTGTGTGCTAAGGGCTGAGCCACATCACAATTAGAAATGTGTTTTTCAGTGAATAAAACAGTCGTGGGGTTCATGCCGATTAAATACTATGCAACAATGAAGATGTGAGTTCAAATCCCTAGCACCCATATAAAAGTCAGGCAAGTTCCAGTAATATCAGCATTGAGAGGTGGAGACAGAAGATCTCAGATGTGTGATGGTCAGCCAGTCTGGCCCACACAGCAAACTTCTCAGTAAAAGATGCTCTTTCAAGGCAATAAGGCAATAGAGGAAGACACCCTATATCTTCATCTCCACATGTGTGCACATGCCACACCCACATACATGCCACACCCACATACATGCCACACCCACATACATGCCACACCCACATACATGCATGCACACCACATCTACAAAAGGTTCTGCAATTTCATGGAGAGCTATCCTACATTTTAGTGGCTCAGGTAGATGGTGCAATGACCTGACAAAGAAAGGTATATTTCAATGGGTGAAAATATTGCCCAAGAATTTCAAGGAACCTGAAGTATTAGTTTATAAAGGGAAGCTATTTTATAACTTACTGGATCCCATTATCTCCGTGAGCCAGATAAGCGAATTCTTTTGGGCTTCAACAAAGACATGTCTTTCTTTCTTGAGCTATGTCTGTTTCAAATTATGAGTATTTTGTGTGGGAGGCTGTACAAAAAAAAAAAAAAAACAACCTTGAATAGTTGATACACTGGACCTCAAATGAGGAGGAATGTGGCTCTGTCAAATTTCAGGTAGTGTATACCAAGAATGTCACAATGTTACATTTTATCTCAACATTCCAATACAAAGAAATACTTCAAAAGAAGGTTTTGTTTTCCTATAGCCTTTAAAAAAATATGACAAAACCCTTGCCAGACATCACTGTAGTTCAAAGACAGAATTTCTTCCAAGGAAGCCATCATGTTTAAATTAGAAATAATTTGACCAAATATGGCACAGACTCAGGGTTTGTAGAGATGAGGTTATGCACCTCATCTCTACATCTGTGTGCAAACGATGTGCAGCCTCAGGTGTTACTTGAGGGAAACAACAACACAAAGACAGAGCAAGTTAGGAGAGCCCAAATACCCCTGGACTTATGCACAACTTGCCATCAAATAATTGTGACATTAAAAACAAAGTAAGTTGGAATTTTTAAAAATGCTTTAAAGCTAGTGAGAAGGCTCCGTGGCTAAACGCACTTGCTGCTGAGTTTGACCACCTGAGTTTGATCCCTCGGTCCCGTGTGGTGAACTGATGCTACAAGTTGTGCTCTGACCTCCTTATGTGTACTATGGCTGTATTTGCCACAGACAGGCATGCCCACACAAAATAAGTAAGTATAATGTAATTAAAAGTATCCTGTGTAGTCTGGTGAGAATCTCAAGGCTAGAAGCAGGTATATCTCAGGAGACCAGTCTGGTCTATACTCCAAGCCAGTCAAGGTACACAGTAAGACCCTAACTTCAAAAGAGGTAGAGGAGGGAGAGGAGGGAGAAGAAGAAGAGAAGGAAGAGGAAGGAGAGGAGGAGGAAGCATTGTGGGTAAGAAGCAAAAAAAAAAAAATACTAAAAAAAAAAAAAATGGCTGAAAAGAACCCAGTTGCAACAGGAAGTGAATGGGATGAGACATTCAGTGTCCATTGACCACTATACAAATTGGCCTAGATCTGCCTGAACATGTGGTAGTGCTAGTATGGAAGTCAGAAGTAGAACTTGGTTTGGGAACAAACAGTTAATAATTTTGACTTAGATCTGATAATGGCAGTGCAGCATCCATAGTGAAATGTACTTCAAGGAACTGAACTTCTAGGACTAGGATGGGACATTGTTAAGAGTACTTAAGGCTACGTTACATAAAGTTCAAGGTCGAAACCTTCAAGACATAGGTTACCGAAGTAGGCAAAAGGAGAGTGGTTGAGATAAAGTAGTGAGATTGCACAGCGATCTGGGGAGATGGCTGAGGTGGTAAAGAGCTTCTTATGCAAACATAAGGACAGGAGTTTGGATCACCGACACCGACATAAATAGGTGAGCACATCCCTACCTTCAGCACTAACAGACAGAACCCTGCACTTACTACTCAGGACCAGGTCTAGTGAGAAGAAACTCAGCCTCAAAAAATAAGGCAGAGAGCAAATGAAGAAAAAATTCAGTCACCCTCTGGCTTTCACAGCTTCACACAAGTATGCAAGCACATACATGCATACACACATTTACACCCACATGAACACACACACACACACACACACACACAAACACGCTGCACAGAAGAGGAGAAGGTCATCTGAAGCATTTCTGATACTGCTGTGCAAATTGTGTATGATAGAAAATATCTCAATTAAAATTTTTGACGGACATAATGAATCTATTAATAACCAGGCTATTCTTAGGGCCCCATCACTATTTGATTGTTTGTTTCTTTCTTGCCTCAATTCCCCTTTCCTTCTGCTGCTTTGTGTCCCTAGCCAGTCTTCTGCTTCACAATCAGTTGACTACACTATATATAGTAAGTATTCTGAACTAAAGAAGACTTTACATGCCAAGATCATCGTCGCATCTAATGGAAATCCAGGTGTCACATTGTAGTCACAAGACTGTTTCACATAAGGAAAGAGGAAGCTCATTAGAACGGGAATTTGTTTCATTCGCTGTTGTATACCAACAGCACCTGGCACAGAGCAGTTTCTCCGTAAATATTTATTGACTGAATGAAAATGCTTGTCTGTTTCTATGTACTTACGTGGGAAACTTCATTCATTAGGCCTTAAACATGTGACGTTCATTACACTGATGAAGATAGTATGCTAGATATGGAGGCTTCTACCATTGATAAGGGCACATGAGCTTCTTGTCCTCAATGGATCTTATATCAGGAGTGGTAGGACTGAAAAGGCTAGTTGTGAAGTCTGTTGAAGCCTTTGTGTTTATCCCTGCAATGGAACTGCATTGCAGACTTTTTGCAAAGAGCAGCCAGTGATGCAAACATACCACATGGAATGTGACCATCCCATGTAACCACAGAGTGGCTCTGCACGCACAGGTCCACTGGGTGTCTTATGAAAAGCAATTAGACAGTTATCTGACCTTCGACTTTGCTTCTATTTTGCCCAAAGACATAGAGGGTTTTGCCTGGGTATACCATATACCTGATTTTGTAGAAACAAAATTTCCATGAAAATCAATTGAAGATCTGTTTAGAATTTTACTAAGAATGGATAAGCATTGCCACCAATAGCCACAGTTGTGTTACACATCACCACTACCCTGCATTTACATTGCTGCCTCATAGATACACCTTCTAGAGTGATGTGACTGACTATTTTACCATACCAGCACACTTACACATTCATATGTATGAGCAGAGTTGAGTCTTCTGGGTGTTAAGATGGAAAGGCTAGCTGAGTGCATAAAAGGTTAGAAGGAGAGGAGCTGGAGAGATGGTTCAGCTGTTATGAGCACTTGCTGTTTTTCCAAAGGACCAGTGTTTGATTCCAAGAATCCACATAAGGAGCTCACAACCATCTATAATTCTAATTCCAAGGGATCCAATGACCTTTTTAAGCACCAAGCACGTGCACAGTACACAGACATGCATCCAGGCAAAATATCTATACACATAAAATAAAGTATTTTTAAAACAAAATTGGATTGGAGGGTCAGGGAAGAGCATTTAAGCACAATCCAACATCAAGAGCTGTGAAATGAAAAGAACTTGGCTTGTTGGAGGAATTTTAAAAACAGTGATGTTGAGGAGGTACAGAGCAGGAGACTGGGAGGCGGGGCTTGGACTTCATGGTGGGTGGGTCTATAACGAGCAGGTGTCAAAGTGCTAAATAGTTTCGGAAGATTTGGGTGAAGAAGGCATCAACATTTCTGAAGAAATGGGGTTGAGGCTCAGACTTCTTTTTTCAGGGGCTCCCTCCAGGAAGGAATCCTAATGTACAATAACACAGCAGCTATGGGATAGGGCGACACCTTAACAGCCAAAACTCCTGGTATCTGTGAGGTGCGGAAGCCCATGACTTCATGTAAACCATATAAATATAGATTTTGTTTTAGTGTTTTCGGCATATTTAAACTGGGTGTTATTTGGATCAGACACTTCAGGTCAGTGTTAGGAAGCATGATCAACTGATCATGGGCATCCACTGTGACCTTTCTGGTTGACAGTGTGAGCTAAATTAAATGTTTAGCAGAGGTGGTTTCGCAGCATAAAAGAACAATGAAAGGAGTTACATTTATTCATGTTGTATAATCATTCATACGATCTCACTTATTATCCCAAGAGCAAGCCATGTATAGAATAACACTAAATGGTCAATCACTTATGAAACCCCATTTTCCAAAGGGGGTCTTGAGTTTAAAAATGGTAATTTTTTTCTGCCATGGTTTATATTTAGAAAAAAAGACTTACAGGAAAAGTTTATGAAATAAAATCTCCATATTCGACAACTGCAGATCTAGAGAGATCACCATGAGGCATTTGAAGTAGGACATTAAGCACCCTGACAGTCTGGAATAGCTTTGTTTTCAAAGTGACTTCTGAAGAAAGAAACCCCATGTGGCTCGAATAGTTATGTCATATTTTAATGCTCGGAACCCTGCCAGTCTGCATACACTGTGCAGCTAATGAACCTATTTTTGGAATGTTCTAGGGCAGGTACCTCTAGCTACTTACTGCCTTGTTTCTCATCTGTTCCCCATTACTCTGTTCTTAGGCCTTTGCCCTAGTATGTCATGATACTGTCCTAAAACTGCCCCCTAGCTACCTGTAAAAGAATAAGCAAAACAACCACAACAAAATACAAATAAGACACAATGACCTTAGTCTTCCTCTAGCCTCTCCTGTGTCCTCAGTGGAATCTTAAACAGCTGACTAATCCACTTCCATCTGGCTCTCTGCCTGAACACAAGCGTGTTAGATCAAGTGCTATTTTTCTCTCCCCAGAAGACTCCCACAGCCTTCTGACCTGAGGACAGAGTCCAGTGTGTAACCCGTGTGATCAAGTGATACAAGATGAAAGGCAGAAACACAGTAGATCTCCAGGTCATATCACAATGGCAAAGGTTGAACAGCCCTGCATAGGACCTCATCAAGAGTCTTATCCAGAGGCAGTGTGTGTGTGTGTGTGTGTATGTGTGTGTGTGTGTGTGTGTGTGTGTGTGTGTGTGTGTGTGTGTGAGAGAGAGAGAGAGAGAGAGAGAGAGAGAGAGAGAGAGAGAGAGAGATGACTATCAAGCTGATGATGAACCAGCTCAAATGCTCAAATTAGGGGGAAAGTGACACATAGATCCTTAGCAAGTATTTGTTAAATGTCTTGTTTCTCATTAACATATATCGATGTTCTGATTCCAAAGTTTTCAAACTTTATTGGACCCTCAAGGTCCATGGCAGAGTAACATTACTACTTCAGGCTTTAAGATAAGGAACTTGATTCTTAGAGTTAGTGGGTAATTTATCCATTCAACTGGTCAAGCCTGTTCTAGGTTAGTTTTTGTACTGCTGGGGATTGATCCAAGGCTCTTGCCTATGTAATGCATGTGTTCTGCCACTGAGGTAGAATTCTCGACATTAGCTAATATATTTTTAAAATTTTTATTGTGTATATGTGTAGTGTATGTATTTATATGGAGGTACACCTTTGTATTGCTCACTTATGGAGACCAGAGGATGATGTTAGATGTCTTGCTATCTCTCTGTACCTTACTCCCTTAAAACAGGGTATCTCACTAAACCTGTAGCTTAGCTGGTGGCCATCAAGATCCAGACATGCTCCTGTCTCCATACCCTCAGTGTTGGGTTACAGGTGTGTGTGTCCACACTTTCTATGTGGGAAATGAGGATTTGAACTCAGATCCTCAGGCTTGCAAAGAAAGCCCTCTTACCCATTCCAGTGTCTGTGTAGCCCCACAGCATCAGTCTAGCCCCACAGCTACAAATACTTTTATGTATCAAAATCATTCTAAAGATAAACAAGAATATAGACTTGTGCTAGGCCTAGGAAGAACTATTATTTACCCTAGAAATAGAAAGCATTTTAACATCAAAAAAAAAAAAAAAAAAAAAAAAAAAAAAACCAGATATCGATTGCTGTGGGGCTAAATAGACTGTACACTTTTCTTAGATTCATGAAGTTATCAGAGAGCTCTTTCTTTCCACAGAGCAGTAAAGGTTTAAGAGCCAAAGTAAAAAATCAAAATTTCATAAACAGGATTTCAATGAACAAGGAAAGTCAACAGTTCATAATCCTCAGTGTAGGGGGTGGGCCTGATGTTAAGGTCCTGTTCCCCAATTGGTTTTCGATCTATCAGTAAAGATGCCAGGGACCAATTGCTGGGCAGAAGAAAAGAGGTGGGACTGCTGGGTGCCTGGAGAAAGAGGCGAGGAGAAGAGGGAGATGAAAGGAGTTTTCACCATGCTTTGGAGGGAAAAATGGTGGCCAGCCATGTGAGACCTCTGGTGGAGTGGCCATAGGCTAGGGTGTTGAGCTGAGACTAAAGATAACTGAGCAACTGAAGCTGAGGGCACATTGAGAGATGCTGAGCTAATTGTATCAGGAAGAACACACTAACAGTGGGAGATTAGTAGTGCTTAGCAATTGAGTCAAGAAGGTAGATTGAAATTGAGCTCTCTCTCTCTCTCTCTCTCTCTCTCTCTCTCTCTCTCTCTCTTTCTCTCTCTCTCTCTCTCTTTCTGTGTGTGTGTGTTTATCCATGGATCCAATATTCTCTGGGCAGGGGCTGGTAGTGCATTCTGCCCGGGAGCTTAAAGCAGGGGAGGAAAAACTAGATGCTACAAAGCCTCACATTCTCTCTCATCAAATACTCACTTTCTTTCCCCCTCCAATTAGTTCTTAATGTTTCAGTGGCCCATTTTGTTTTGATATGTATCATATACTGAATCACAACAGATTAATCAACCATGAAGAAAGGAAAAGCATACACTCTTTGTTTATGAAGACACTGGGCCCAATGGGGTCGTTCACTGAGAAGCATGCCTGGTGATCTCAGTTCCATCCTCAGAATCCACATGGTGAAAGGAGGAGCTGACTCAGAGAGTTGTCCTCCGCCATGACACACTTCACAATAGTCATGTACTCACAGGAAAAATAAACAAACAAATGTAAAAAGTTGATGATAGTGAGCTAAAACACTCGAGAATATTCTTGCCCTTAACCAAAATCTCTTAAAAGTCTACAAAATATTTAGAGTTTATGTAAAATTCATGCACCGTTTTGAAGTTTATATTTTCTTTTAAAGTATATTATCATCTAAAATGAAAAGACAAGTCATATTATTGTGTAGGAATCACACCTTTCTGCACAAATTCTTTCATCAACGTTTTATAAAAAAAAAAAAAAAATCATTAAAATATCCTATTATTTGGGCTGGAGTGATAGCTCAGCTGGTAGAGTCCATGTACAATGGAAGCTGGAGCTGGAGAGGAAGAAGAAAAGGGAGAGGAGGTACAGGGGAGGAAGAGGAAGGAGTAACGAACAGGGGAGAGGAGGTGAGGAGAGGGAGAGAAAATCCAGGTGTGGTGCTTCCTATTTGTGATCCATGTGATAGAGGGGCAGAGCTGGCCATTTTCTAGGGCTCACTGACCTGACCAGCCAGCTACAAAGGAAGCTCCAGGCCAATGAAAGACAAAGATACTGTCTCAAAGGATAAGAAAAGCAAAATAAAATAAAACAAAAAGGTGAATTGAGCTATTCTGTCTTTCTCTGTCTCTGTCTCTCTCTGTCTCTGTTTCTTTCTTTCTCTCTCTCTCTCTCTCTGTCTCTCTCTCTCTCTCTCTCTCTCTCTGTCTCTCTCTCTCTCTCTCTCACACACACACCACACACCCCTTACCTGCACCCTCTTTCTTACCCATGCCCACATATATTCATGAACACATCACACAATATGGCATCATTCCATAATTCACAACAATGGCAAGGGCACAGGATATCTGATGGATTAAAAAACACTCTGGTATCCATCCCTAATGTTTGTGATGGTAGTTATCTACTTCTTCATTTGCTTAAATGAGAAAGCCTAGTATACTAGCCGGTGATTTCCAAGTGCTGAGCGTCCTTGTAAAACCTTCTCCCTTAGAATATCACAAACTATGAAATTCTAGTGGCACGTTTCCTGTATTATTATGCATAAACAATCCCACATCCAACATCACATAGTATCTTGTATGTGTTCTGAAAACCTTTGAGTCTAGTAGAATGAGTCATAGGAGTATGAAGGCATAGCAGGTAGAAATCAAAGTGAGTGGGTCTTACCAGTGAACCCCTGGAATGCTTTTAAGCCATGCACTGCTTGTTAGGCACCAATTACATCTAGTCAGTCTTTCCCATCCCAATTATCAATTCTACCGTACTCTGCCTCAGTGTCCTTCTGTGATCGCATTACTGGCCAACTTCCACCATGTGAAAGCATTCACTTGGCACTGGCATGCTGTATCTTCACAGCCTGGTGAGACAGAGCAGCCATGTTCCCTGGTGTTACTGCCATAAGCTAGTACAGATGCCATGAATTTCCTGCTTCACACAGAAGCCTATAGTGAGATAGGATGGGATGTGTAGAAGGCACCTTGATTATGTCACCTGGAGGATAAAATGAGTATCAAGACAGAATGGTATTAATTACTTTTTATCAGGGTAAGAATAAACTACAGTGAGGTTGATGTGAGCCCTAAGGTGCACTTAGGGGTTGAATACAATCAATCTGGTCAACTCCTAGAGAACTCTCATGCATACAAAGAGGGACAATCAGCAGGGTATAAAAGCATCATTGGTCAGAGGCTGACCAGCAGGGCACATGTCCTTTTCAGAAAGTTCCAAATTAGCTCTGGGCAATAGTCAGGAGTGGGGGGGAAAAGCTGAAATCCTAAGTTAAGATTTCTGTATTTCCAATGCATAACCAATCTTTATTTTTAAATTATATGCATGAGGATTTGTGCATATGTATGTGACTAGTGCCTGAAGAGGCCAGAAGAATACAACAGATCCTCTGGAACCAGAATTACAGGTGGCTGCTACGTGGGTGTTGGGAACTGAACCTAGCACGCCTGTAATAGTGGCAAGTGCTCCTGACTGCTGAGCCATCTTTCCAGCCCATCACCAGCTATGGTTTTTTGGTTTGTATAAACTGTCAGCCACTTTAATGTGCTGAACCAGTGACTGAATCAGCAAAATGCATCCCTCCCCTTCCACATTTTAGAAGGGGCTTGCAGTTTTGAAAGAAATATGACCGTCATTTTTAAAATTATATATATATTTTTTCTTAATTTGGCACTTTAGAATACACTTTACTATTAGACTGAAATTCATTAACCTTCTTTCCTTTGCTGCATATTAAAGACAGAAGAAATTACATAAATATACTGCTTTGTAAGTTATTTCTCTCAGCTTGTGCAGACCACTCTACAATATAAAGGACAGATAAACAGCAAGACAATTATTTGAAAATATTTCAAATTTTCTTGAGTATCGTTTAAAGTTTTTTTTTTCATCTAATTAAAAATATAAGAGAAGAGATTTAAGGTATGAGGCAATGGCTAGTATACAGAAAGGACACAGAAAGAGCTGGGCTCAGTCCAACCCCTTCTTAAGCATCTTTCCTATTTAACGATGCTTGCTTTCTCACAGAATTTCCTTTAGATCCACAATCCACCTGGAAACTGGATGGATAGTATATGGAGCTTTATCTATGATTATAAACAACAGCCAAGAAAATGGGTTTTGTTGAGAAATCTGATCACTAGTGCATATTTCTCCATGGGGAGAGGGGAAGGGAAGAAACAGAATATACTTAATTATTACAGACATAGCTTTACATTTATATACATTCCCATTGGGAATGAGTCTCAGTTCTTATTTTCTGAAAAACAGATGTGTTCGGATGATAAATAAAATTAACTGGCTCATTATTTCTCACCAGTCACCTCAGATGAAATACAACGCTAATAATCATGGCTTGCTTAGAGGGGATAGAAAATGAATTTAAATTTTGAGTTGACCTTCATATGAGGTTTATTGGGTGATCTGCATTAGCTCTGCCTAAGTAAGGAAAGTTCTTGTCTTAAGATCAGCTGCTCAGGTCCCCTTTCCCCCAGCTACACGCAGTGCCGAACTTTCACGACATTTGGAATGTCAAGTTTATGCTGCAAGAGCGGAAAAATGTCCTAGAGAGGTCAGGCATTCTACTTGGCTGTAGAAATCAAAATGACATCTATTTTCTCAGCCCTAAGCACATACCGAGTTAGCAAAGGAGTCGTTGCTATTCACACATACTTTCCCTTATTACCTTGGGAAGTGTTAATTGGTTAAGAATAGCTTTTCCAGTCTCTTTAAATGAAAAGCTCTCAACAATATCTCTGCCAACTAGTTGTCCCAGCGACCAGTATCCCATCTCTTAAAAGTCATGAAGGAACAGTGAACTGGAGGTTCTCAAGAGAAGCCCAATCTTACTGCAGCCTAGCGTAGAGCTACAAATCACCATTTTCCTAAGAACACAAAGAAACAATAGTATTGAGGTCTTTTAAAAGTATCAACTTTTACTAACCTCAAATTGAGTCCTCCCAGCCCTGTTGGGTTTTTCTTCTCTGACTACAATGAGAAACATATGTATCTTAATTAAATCATTTTAAAGGGGCGGTCGGCAAATTGACTCAGTTATTGTTGCCACTCGGCAAATACATTCAATTAAAGTGAGGGCTACAACTTCTAGATCTTCAACTGATTTGTATCCTGAGCGTTCTCTGAATTGTCATGTCTGTAATGTGAAAATGCATGGCTGTTTGCTCCTCAGCATCTGCATACTTGCAAATGTATCTTTTTATCTTGTAGTCAAAGCACAAGGTAATTTCTTCACCTGCAGAAGCACACTGAGTTTGGTTTAATTGTTGATATGCATCATGAGTAGGTGATTAATATTCTTGGCCATCACAGGGGAGTTACTTTTTTACATTGTTGCATTTGAGGACTTACACAACCTCTTTTCAAAAATACTCAAAAGTCAAATTAGCATAAGTTATTCACAACCCACTGTAAAAGCCTGGAAGTTAAACTGTGCTAGATACACAAAACCTTCCGACTACATGGAACTTAGCCTTTGGAGAAGCCTTCCAACTATTTTTTATTGAACATTCAACCTTATTAAACTAAATCACAAAAACAGCCACAAGCCTGAGTCTAAGAGGGGTTTCACGCCACAGAAATGCCTACACTGCTATATAAAACAAAACAGAACTCAAATGATATTTTTATTGAATATGCATTCTTCAAATCCTTCCTAGGCCTATAGGAAGTAGCTATCCTGAGGTGCTTTAAGAATGTTAGTATCCGATGTTCTTGTGGGACTTCTAACATTAGGAGCAAGGGATGTCTCTGATGATTTTTTGCCTGCACTTGGGACTCTTTTCCTCCAACTGGATTGACTTGCCTAACCTTGATATGTGGATTTGTGTCTAGTCTTGTTGTAACTTGCTATGCAGTGTTTAGTAGATCCCCTTGGAAGGCCTGCTCTTTTCTGAAGGGAAACAAAGCAAAAATAGATCTAGGGGAGAGGAGATGACCTGGGGAGGGGAGGGAGGAAAACTCCTGTTGGGATATAATGTATGAGAGAAGGAGAAGAAGGAAGAGGAGGAGAAAGAGAAGGAGGAGGGGGAGGAAGAAGAGGGGGGGAAGAGGAGAAAGAGGAGGAGAAGGAGAGAAAGTTGTTTCATCTCTGGTTTCTTAGACAGGACAGTGGAAAGATTTAAAAGAATTAAAATTAAACTAAATTCATTTCCTATGTTTAAAACAAATAAATTGCAACTAGAAAGAGGCTCAGTAGATAAGAGCTCTGATGCCTAAGTCTGGGAACTTGAGCTTGGAACCCAGCAGTGAAAAGCTGTGTGGCTCTGTGCCTGTAACCTCTATATTGTGGAGAAGTGAGCACAGGAGGGTCATTCAGACTTGGAGGCCACTAGCCTAACCCCTTGTTCAGTGACAAACCTTTTTAAGGAAATATGGTGGGAAGTGACAAAACAGGATGGATGATCCCACCCCTCCCCCTTCCATACACTTACCCCTAGCACTATTAATTATCTTGCTCCAAACCCAGAGACCAGGGCTAGAATGAAAAATAAAATCACATCTTTTGTTATAAGTACACTGAGATCTGCTCTCCTATTACACAGGAGCTCAAAGCCCCTGTTTGGTTTGAGTCACTATGAGGACAAGGAAAAGCACAGAACAAAATGGACATTGTAGGGGTTGATACTGGCATCAGTGGACCCAAACTTCCCAACAAGAACATGCCCATCACAAGTGCTGGCAGTGCAGATAAGGACTTTAGATGACTGCACAAGGCAGATTTTGTTTGCTTTGATTGTTAAAACGCCACTGTTAGATACTAAAGCTCAAGAAATCAGACTAAACTCTGGTCTTATACTTATGTAGCAAGAACCTAATCAAATGAGCCATTTCTTTAGCCCAGTTATTGAATTTCAGACTATATAGTTTTGACCCCATTGAATAAATTTTATAGACTAAGTTCTCAGATGTGGAAATATTTGTATTAATAGGTAGGTTTAAACATTCCTATTCTCTCTGGCTGTACCTTCAGTATTTCTTTCTGAAAATATTTGCTTGACAGTGCTAAAATTACAATATGCTAGCCATGTACTAGCGGTGTAGCTCAGTGATAGAGTACCTGCCCAGCATGCAGGAAGCTATAAATTGAACCAGGCAGTGGGAAAAAAAAAATCCAGTTCTCAATGCTAAGAGGGGCAGGTCTCTAAATGGTCAGTAGAAAAAGGGGGCAGCCACACGGCCACAAGGTCCCTTCTCCAGGCCCTGTTAGCCCTTTATCAATACAGACTTGAGACTTTCTTGGGTTTGGCTGTCCCATAGATGGAGAAACCAAGATATTCCATGACAAAACCAAATTTACATATCTTTCCACAAATCCAGCCCTACAAAAGATAATAGATGGAAAACTTCTAACACAAGGAAGGAAACTACACCCTAGAAAAAGCAAGAAAGAAATCTTTCTACAAACTCAAAAGAAGATAACCACACAAACATAATTCCACCTCTAACAACAAAAATAACTGAAAGCATCAAACACTATTCCTTAATATTTCTTAACATCAATGGATTCAGTTTCCCAATAAAAAGACATAGACTAATGGACTGGATATGCAAACAGGACCCAGCATTTTGCTACATACAAAAAATGCACCTCAGAGACAAAGACAGACACTAGCTCAGAGTAAAGGGCTGGAAAAAAATTTCAAGCAAATGCTCCCAAGAAACAAGCCGGAGAAGCCATTCTAATAGCGAATAAAATTGACTTTCAACCAAAAGTTATCAAAATGATAAGGAAGGACACTTCATAATCATCAAAATAAAAATCTACCAAGAAGACCTCTTAATTCTGAACATCTATGCTCCAAATGCAAGGGCACTCACATTCATTAAAGAAACTTTACTAAAGCTCAAAGCATACATTGCACCTCACACAATAATAGTGGGGGACGTCAACACCCCACTCTCAGCAATGGACAGATTATGAAAACAGAAACTAAATAGAGACACGGTGAAACTAACAAAACTTATGGACCAAATGGATTTAACAGATGTCTATAAAACATTTCATCCTAAAACAAAATAATATACCTTTTTCTTAGCATCTCATGGTACCTTCTCCAAAATTGACCATATAATTGGTCACAAAATAGGCCTCAACTGATACAAGAAGATTGAAATAATCCCATGCATCCTATCAGATCACCATGGACTAAAGCTGGTCTTCAATAACAACAAAAACAGAAAGACCATATACACATAGAAGCTGAACAATGCCCTACTCAATGATAACTTGGTCAAGGAGGAAATAAAAAAATTTAAAGACTTTTTAGAATTTAATGAAAATGAAGGCACAACCTACTCAAACTTATGGGACACAATGAAAGCAGTGCTAAGAGGAAAACTCATAGCTCTGAGTGCCTACAAAAAGAAACTAGAGAGAGTATACACTAGCAGCTTGACAGTACACCTAAAAGCTCTAGAACAAAAAAGAAGCAAATACAACCAAGACAAGTAGATGGCAGGAAAAAAACTCAGGGCTAAAATCAACCAAGTAGAAACAGAAAGAACTATACAAAGAATCAACAAGACTAAGAGCTGGTTCTTTGAGAAAATCAACAAGAGAGATAAACCCTTAGCCAAACTAACCAGAGGGAACAGAGACAGTATCCAAATTAACAAAATCAGAAATGAAAAAGGAGATATAACAACGGAAACTGAGGAAATTCAAAAGATCATCAGATCCTACTACAAAAGCCTATATTGAACAAAACTGGAAAATCTGGATGAAATGGACAATTTTCTAGGCACATACCAAATAACAAGGTTAAATCAGAATCAGATAAACTATCTAAATAGTCCCATAACCCCTAAAGAAATAGAAGCAGTCATTAAAAGTCTCCTCACCAAAAAAAGCCCAGGACCAGATGAATTTAGTGCAGAATTCTACCATATCTTGAAAGAAGGCCTAATACCAATAATCTTCAAACTATTCCACAAAACAGAAACAGAAGGAACACTATCCAATTCATTATATGAAGCCACAGTTACACTGATACCAAAACCACACAAAGACCCAACAAAGAAAGAGAATTTCAGACCAATTTCCCTTATGAATATCAATGCAAAAATACTCAATAAAATTCTTGCAAACCAAATCCAAGAACACATCAAAATGATCACTCACCAAGATCAAGTAGTCTGCATCCCAGAGATGTAAGGATGGTTCAACATACAGAAATCCATCAAGGTAATACATTATATAAACAAACTCAAAGAAAAATACCACATGAGAAAACATTTGACAAAATTCAACATCCCTTCATGTTAAAAGTCTCAGAAAAAATCAGGAACTCAAAGCTCATACCTAAACATAGTAAAAGCAATATATAGCAAAACAGTAGCCAACATCAAACTAAATGGAGATAAACTTGAAGCAATCCCACTGAAATCGGGATCTAGACATGGTTGCCACTCTCTCCCTACCTATTCAATATAGGAAGTCCTAGCCAGAGCAATTAAACAACAAAAGGAGGTCAAAGGGATACAAATCAGAAAGGAAGAAGTCAAAACATCACTATTTGCAGATGATATGATAGTATACTTACGTGACCCCAAAAATTCTACCAGACAACTCCTATAGCTTATAAACAACTTCAACAAAGTGGATGGATATAAAATTAACTCAATCAAATCAGTAGCCTTCCTAATTCAAAAGATAAATGAGCTGAGAAAGAAATTAGGGAAATAATACCTTTTTACAATAGTGACAAACAATATAAAATACCTTGGTGTCGGACTGGAGAGATGGCTCAGCCGTTAAAGGCTAGGCTCACAACCAAAATACCAAAAATTGGTGTGAATCTAACCAAACAAGTAAAAGATCTGTATGACAAGAACTTCAAGTCTCTGCAGAAAGAAATCAAAGATCTCAGAAGATGGAAAGATCTCCCATGCTCATGGATTGGCAGGATTAATATAGTAAAAATGGCCATCTTGCCCAAAGCAATCTACAGATTCAATGCAATCCCTATAAAAATTCCAACTCAATTCTTCATAAAGTTCAAAAAGCAATTTGCAAATTCATTTGGAGTAACCAAAAACCCAGGATAGCTAAAACTACTCTCAACAATAAAAGAACTTCTGGGGGAATCACCCCTGACCTCAAGCTGTACTATAGAGCAATAGTGGAAAAAAAAAAAAAAAAAAAAAAAAAAACAAACTGCATAGTATTGATACAGTGACAGGAAGGTAGATCCATGGAATAGAACTGAAGACCCAGAAATGAACCCACACACCTATAGTCACTTGATCTTTGACAAAGAAGCTAAAACCATCAGTGACAAAAAGACAGCATTTTCAACAAATGGTGCTGATTCAACTGGTGGTCAACATATAGAAGAATGCAAATTGCTCCATTCTTATTTTCCTGTACAAAGCTCAAGTCCAAGTGGATCAAGGACTTCCACATAAAACCAGATACACCAAATCTAATAGAAAAGAAAGTGGGGAAAAGCCTTGAACACTTGGGCACAGGGGAAAAGTTCCTGAACAGAATACCAATAGCTTATGCTCTAAGATCAAGAGTTTACAAATGGGTTCTCTTAAAATATAAAAGTTTCTGTAAGACAAAGGACACTGTCAGTAGGACAAAATGGCAACCAACAGATTGGTAAAAGATCTTTACCAATCCTACATCTGATAGAAGGCTAATACGAAGTATGTACAAAGAACTCAAGAAGTTAGACTCCAGACAACTAAATAACCCTATTAAAAAATGGGGAACAGAGCTAAACAAAGAATTCTCATCTGAGGAAATTTAAATGTCCTAGAAGCACCTAAAGAAATGTTCAACATCCTTAGTCATCAGGTAAATGCACAGAACAGTTAAGATCAAACACTCAGGTGATAGCAGATGCTGGCAAGGATGTGGAGAAAGAGGAACACTCTTCCATTGCTGGTAGTACATTTACACAATGGAATACTATGCAGCTATTAAAAACAATGACTTCACCTGCAAAAAAATTTGCAGGCAAATGGATGGACCTTGAAAATATCATCCTGAGTGAGGTAACCCAGTCACAAAAGAACACACATGGTATGTACTCACTGATAAGTGGATATTAGCCCAAAAGCTCAGAATAGCCAAGATACAGTTTACAGGCCACATAAAGCTCAAGAAGAAGGAAGACCAAAGTATGGATGCCTTGGTCCTTCTTAGAAGGGGAAACAAAATATTTACTGGAGAAAATATGTAGACAAAGTATGGAGGAGAGACTAAAGAAAAGGCCATTCAGAGACTGCCCCACCTGGGGATCCATCCTCTATACAGTTGCCAAACTGGGATGCTATTGAGGATGCTGGGAAGTGCTTGCTGACAGGACCCTGATATGGCTGTCTCCTGAGAGGCTCTGCCAGAGCTTGACAAATACAGAGGTGGATGCTCACAGCCAACCATTGGACTGAGTGTGGGGTCCCCAGTGGAGGAGTTCAAGAAGGGACTGAAGGAACTGAGGGGCTTTGCAGCCCTGGGGTGGGGGGAGCAACAGTGTCAACTGGCCAGATCCCCTCCCCCCAACCCCCCGCCTGGAGCTCCTGGGTACTAGACCACCAACCAAAGAGTACACATGGAGGAAGCCATGGCTCCAGTCCCTCCATGTGTGGCAGAGGATGGTCTTATTGGACATCAGTAGGATGTCCTGTATGGGTTCGATGCCCTAGTGTAGGGGAATTCCAGGGCGGGGAAGGCAGGAGTGGGTGGGTGGGGGTGTACCCTCATAGAGGCAGGGGGAGAGGGGATGGGATAAAAGTTTTCTGGAGGGAAGACCTAGAAGAAAATAACATTTGAAATGTAAATAAAAAATATTTAATACAAAAAAAGAAAAAAGAAAGGTATAAAGGTGAGGCGACCGTCAGTTCCCATACCAACTATATCTTATGCTGGATGTTGTTTTGTCCGAGTCTGTGCAACACCTACCAGCTCTCTGCTCTAGATGCCTTGGTGGTCTGAATAATGTCAAGAGTTTTACAAGGTTGGCTGATTTTACTTGCTTAAATGGGGCCTTACCATATCCCTAGGCCGCTTTTATGATCCTATGCTTCAGACTCTTGAATATCTGTGTATGGCTGGCATATTGTAATCTTAGCACTGTCAAACAAATCATTTCAAAGAGAAATATCAAGGACACAACTATAGAGAATGAGAATGTTTACCCTTACCTTTTAATGCAAGTATTTCCACATCTGAGAATTTAGTCCATAGAAATCATTCAATGGGGTCAAAACTATATAGTCTGAAATCCAATGACTGGGCTAGAGAAGTGGCCCATTTGATTAGGTTCTTGCTACATAAGACCTGAGTTTAGGGCCCCAGTACTCACACAAATGACTAAGGGTGGTGATGTGTAGCTGTACCTGGACGCTGGGGTTGGGGAGGGTAGAGAAAGATTAATCCTTGAAATTCATTGAATCGCCAGTCTAATTGAACTGATAATTTACTCCAGGCTTAATGATCTCTCAAAATGTTGTCTGAAAAACGTTTGTTGAGCTGACCTCAAGCTGTACTACAGAGCAATAGTGATTAAAAAAAAAATAACATGGTATTGGTATACAGACAGACAAGTTGATAAATGGAATGGAATGGAAGACCCAGAAATAGGAATAAACCCACCCACCTATGGACACTTGATCTTTGACAAAGAAATCAAAACCATCCAGTGGACAAAAGAAAGCATCTTCAGCAAATGGTGCTGGTCTAACTAGCGGTCTGCATGTAGAAAAATGCAAATTGATCCATATTTATCTCCATGTACAAAGCACAAGTCCAAGTAGATCAATAAACTCCACATAAAACCAGATACACCGAATCTAACAGAAGAGAAAATGGGAAAGAGCCTCAAACACATTGTCACAGGGGGGAATTTCCTGAACAGAACATCAGTGGTTCAGGCTCTAAGGTCAACAACTGATAAATGGGAACTCATGAAACTGAAAAGCTTCTGTAAGGCAAAGGGCACTGTCAATAGGACAAAATGGCAACCGACAGACTGGGAAAAGATGGTCACTAACCCTATATCAGATAGAGGGCTAATATCCAAAATATACAAAGAATTCAAGAAATTAGACTCCAAAACCCCAAATAACCCAATTAAAAATGGTGTACAGAGCTAAACAGAGGAATCTTGAATGCCTGAGAAGCACTTACAGAAATGTTCAACATCCTTAAATCATAAGGAAAATGCAAATCAGAACAACCCTGAGATTCCACTTTTCACCAAATAGAATGTCTAAGATCAGACACTCAAGTGACAGCACATGCTAGCAAGGACGTGGAGAAAGAGGAACACTCCTTTATTACTAGTCAGATTGCAAACTGGTACAATCACCCTGAAAATCAGTCTGGCAGTTCAGCAGAAAATTGGAAATAGCTCTACCTGAAGACCCAACTATACCACTCTTGGGAATATACCAAAAGATGATCCACCATACCACAAGGACATGTGTTCCACTATATTTATAGCAGCTTTATTTGTAATAGCCAGAACCTGTTAACAACCCAAATGTCCTTCAGCTGAAGAATGGATACAGAAAATGTGACTCATTTACACAATGGAGTACTATTTGGCTATTAAAAATGAAGAGGTCATGAATGTTGCAGGCAAATGGATGATGGAACTAGAAACTATCATTCTGAGTGAGATAATACAGACCCCAAAGGAAATGCATGGTATGTACTCACTGTTAAGTGAATATTAACCAAAAAAGTTCAGAATACCCATGATACAACTCACAGGTTGCTTAACAAGAAGGAAGGCCCATGTGTGGAAGGCTGAAACTCACTTAGAAGGCACAGGAGGCAGGGGAAGGGAGGAAACTGGGTGTATAAGAGGGAAGGGGAGAAGAAAGGACAGGCAGGATCAGGTATGGGGAGATACATGGGGAATGTTTAGAGGGCCAGGAGAATGTTGAAATATGCAGCAGTGGGGCTCAGGGGGAACCTCTAGGAAGTCCCAGAGATCTAGGATGTGAGAGGCAATCAGAACTCAATGGGGATGACACTAGCCGAAATGCCCAACGGTGGAGAAATGGAACCAGAAGAGACCACATCCAGTAGATAGACATGGCCCTGAGGCAGGGGGCCACCCACCCATCTTCAAAAATTTTAACCTAGAATTATTCCTGTCTAAAAAAAATGCAGGGACAAAAATGGAGCAGAGACTGAAAGAAAGATCCATCCCATGGGCAGGCACCAAATCCTGGCACTATTACTGATGCCCATACTGTGCATGCAAACAGGATGACTGGATTAAGGTTGAGTTAGAGGAAGGACTGAAGGGACTGAAGGGGATGGCAACCCCATAGGAAGAACAACAGTGTCAACTAACTGGACCACTTAGTTTTCCAGAGACTAAGCCAAAAGCCAAGGAGCATACATGGGCTAGTTCCTGGTCCAGGTCACATGTATAGCAGAGGACTGCCTTGTATGACCTCAGTGGGAGAGGATGCGCTTAATCCTGTGGAAACTTGATGCCCTGGAGAGGAGGGATGTTAGTGTGGTTGAGGTGGGGGTGGTTCAGTGTGTTGGGGATCACCCTCTCAGAAGCAGGGTGGGGGGTGGGGTGAAGAACTCAAGGAGGGGGGACCAGGAAGGGGGACAACTTTTAGAATGTAAATAAATAAAATAAACTAAAAAAAAAACTAAACAGGATCTTAATTTTAGAAAAAAGAAAAGGAACAAAAGAATAAAACCCATTGCTCCTCAATCCTAATCAGTTATTCCTCCATTATATAAGCAAAACCCATCAGCTCCCTGCTGCCTTTCATGCATACCAGCTTGTTTTGCAGAGCCAAGTTCCTTCATGCCTGCCTAGTCATTTCAGAAAACGTAGGAAGGTCTATGTATTCCTTTAATAACTGCAAACACCATTTCATATAATCACAGTCTATATGCACTCTGATTTGCTTTAAATGCTTTTGAAAATGGATATGATTATTCTTAATTTTCTAGATGTTAAAAACAAGAACCCAATACTTGCCAAACCTCCTGTGCAGTAAGGGGAGTGTATAGAATTCAGTGTCAAGTCTGACAAGATCCAAACACCTGCTATACACAGAAGGCATGGAAACACTTTGGTTACTATTTAAAATGAGTCAGAGAGGCTTGCACACACCAGAGGTCATTGCCACATGGAGGAAAGTATGCAAAGATACAGAAGAAGTAACATTCTTGGTCAAACAATAACGGAACACAATTCCAGCCATCGAATACATCATTGTTAATCAACTCACAAGGCAGCAATCCCAGAATACATGAGAAGCAGCAGATGCACTGAGTCTGAGGCAGATACATACGTTTGTTTGTCTTTTGTATTGCAAAGTGTACAAAATGCATGGCTTTACCTATTTTATTTCAATGGGGGATGCAAATTAAATGATTTTTCAAACATGCTTTCCTGTAGTTGGGATTTAAAATAACTTCAGTAAAAACAGATATAACATGAAATCATACATGATGAAAGCAAAAACAAAGACAATGTTGTTTATTTGACAGTCTCCAAAGCTATGTGTGTATATATATATATATATATAATATATATTATATTTATATATTACATATTGTATCTATATATACATATACGTCTACACACACACACACATATATATATAGACATATGTGTCAACATATCTATGAAAAAATTTCAGCATGGCCATTTAATCTTGAAAGAAAGTTTTCTATCATTACTGGAGAAAGCTGAGGACAGCTAGATTAAAATTGTTACACAAGATAGAAGTCAGTTTTGATGAAGTGTCACTTTAAACTTTAATTTTTCAAAAAAAAAATCCAATCATTTATGAGTCCTATTCAAGTACAGGAACAAACTACATAAGAACGAAATTAGACATAGATCTGTTGTTCCAGGCACTGACGCAGAGAGGCAAGGACTTTGTGAGTTTAAGGACAAGGTGGATAAAACAGTAAAACCCTGTCTCAAAAATAAGCAAGCAAGGTATGCTGGTACTTGCTCATTATCCCAGCACTGGGGAGGCTGAAGCATGAGGATCATAAGTTTGAGGCTAGCCTGAACTACATAGAAAGATGCCCCACCCCCAACTCTAAACCTACCAAACAACAACAAAACCCTAAAATGAGAAAACAAGCCAGGCCAAAAAGAACAGAAAGCCTGGGCTTGGGAAAGCAGTTTAAAAGAACAAATTTCCTTGGGCAGATTCCTTAGCCCTTCAACATAGGAATGATATTAACATAGGATAAGTTACTCATTTAGAGTCGCACAGATTGCCACTACTGTTAAATTTACTGTTAAATACCTCTGGCACTATTGCCTACAATTTCTTTGCTGAAATGACTCAATCATCAGTGGAATGCACTGAGAATTCAGACTGTGAGATGAACATGTTCCTAATTAACATCTCTCTGTAGGAAGAAAAAAATGAAGCAGCTATTTCTCTTCTGATAATATTTTTCAAAAGTAAGCAAACTGACCAGAAATGATTCTTCCAGGTGTCACTGAAAACAGGAACAACTAAACAGGTATTGACTCAGTTCTATATGACACACAGCATTTTAAAATGTGGCCAATATACCAGGCTTATGGCATCCAGAAATCCTTTGTCATTATTGATCAAATTGTCAGCCACAATAGAGCCTTAAGGAATGGAACTATAACTATAGAACATTTTACTTTGAGCCTTGGGGACCGAACCCAGTGCATCATGCACCCTAAGCTCTACCTAAGCTAAGGGCTCTACCACTGAGCTACATCCTCAGCCTGCAAGCACACAAAACCGAATATGCACCAAGGTTGGCAAGAAGAAAATTCTTTTCTTTAGAAAACATAAAATGGAATCCAGTCATGAGTCACATATAATTAAGTCATAGTTATGAATCACATGGAATTAAGCCAAGTGCCCTCAGGTTTACTGGGTGTGATAAGATTCTTATATGGTGGCATCCAGAAGTAATGAACAACACACAGCCACTTTCTTAGTATGTATTTTCCCCTCTTGAACTAAGAACACTGTAGGTTGAAGCAACTAGGAAATCCAGAGAGAACATTTAGACAATCTGTATTTAATTGGTTATAAAATATGTGGGCATCCTGTTAATCATACTTGTATCTTCAGACTAATATTTATGAACTCTAATTTACTTGTTTGTGATGTTCTTTTTCCTAAAGCTTTCTCAGAAAATGGAAAATAATAATATCAAGTAACGTGATTTGCTTGAAATTTCTCCTTAAAAACAGATATTATTTCTAATCTTAGGCAGTGCAGTTGATGTATAATCATAACTTGATGATTATTATAAAATTATATTATAAAACATGCTTTAAATGTCATTAATTATATATGATATTTTCTGGGAAAGTTTGGAATCTGAAGATCCTATCAGTATTTGCATGGTAAAGCTTCGTATTTTTTTAATTATTTTAAACGTTATACTCTCCTGGCTGGACTTCATAAATTCAAAATTAAAAAACAAAGATAAACTGCAACACAGTCTGAATTTCTAACACTCGAAGTCAAAGCACCCTGATTTATATAGAAAACTCTCCAAAAGAAAGAAGCCAAAAGCACAGCGCCCAAGTTGTCAGAGGGATCTGCAACAAGTGCCCGCTTCCAGCCAGAAAAGCATTTTTCTCCCCATCAAGTCCCTTGACCCAAGTTCCCTTCCTTCCTTAGCTACTAATGGAATCTCAGCAAGATGAAGTTTAAAACTAGAGTTACTGTTTTAGTTGCTTAATCCACCCCAGTAGTCAAACAAACACAATGCGTATGATATTTCCAGCAAAGACAAGAAATTTTTTTTTACACAGCAAAGCAGCTAGCACAACTCTAGCTTGGGCTCATTAAAACGTTGCTGTTCTCTCCAAAGCCCACAGTTCATCAGGACAGCTCCCCCCCACCCCCCAACTTCTGCCTGCTTACCCCAGGAATACGGGATTGAGTCTGAGAAGACACCAACTGCCTGTCAAGCATGCCAGACCAATTCCAACAGTGTGCAGAACGCCGGAGAAATTGTCTGCAGGCACAAGGACCAGGTACCAGCTAAAGGTGGCTTTGCCTCGCCGTGCAGATCAGGAGCGTACCACGGACTCTAGTTTTCCCTGAAGTTTGAGATGTGTAATCTTAGTCAGTATGACTTCATGACTTTCTAACGTACTTCAGATGTCAAGAGCTCTCTCTGATTTCAGGACCATTTCAAGCAAGGCAGAGGAGCCCATCACAGTCAGTTAGCAAGTGCCAAGTGGGAGGGTCTTTCTCTACTTTGAATTACGTCAGCTGGCTCAGAAGAGAGACGCCTGTAAACTTGTCAAAGCAAAGTAACACTTCATTAATATCAGATGCATGCCTTCGGGCAGCACTGGCCACAACAGTGCTTTTAAAGCTACTTTCTGTGGTATAGAACAATAGATTGCACAACCGGATGTGCTGTCAGCATTAACTACTGTCCTGAAAAGTCTTGGAGAAAAGTGAAAACATTCTTCTCCTCCTAACCGGATGAAGAAAGACTTTTTTTTTTTTTTTTTTTAATTCATGAAAGTAGTTTTTTTCTCTCTTGTCTTCTAAGTTCTCCGAGCTCATAATTACGTTTATAGTCAAATACTGCTTGGATAAATTGATTTTATCTAAAATCGAAGACACTTTTCAATCCAGGTGTGGTGGCCTAAAGTCCCAGCACTCAGAGACTGAGGTAGGTCTGTGAGTTTAAAGCAAGCCTGGGTTACTCATTGGAAGTGTGGGTTACAAAACCAGGCCCGACCTCAAACTCCAGCAACAAGAAAAAGCAACCAACCAAACAAGAAGTCACACACACTTTACAAACAGGAAGAAGCAATTACTGCTGTGCCCTGAGGTCCTCAGGACGATGTCTATTACAGAGTCACTATCTAGGAAATATAAACCAGGTGGCTCAGTAGGGGAGAGTCTGCTGCCGTGTGAAGGCCTGAGTTCAAATCTCTAGCCCCATGTGGAAGGCAGCCAGTGACTGCATGCCTGTAATTCCTGCAGAGTTGCTGGCAGAGGTGTAGACAGGCAAATCTCTGGGGCTTGGTCAGCTGCCCCTTAGCTCCCCTGAGAAAACCCAGGCCAAAGAGTAAGGCAGAGAATGACAGTAGCAATTGCCAATCTACAAGCTAAACATGTTTTTTCTAGAAGCCTCAATTTTGAATTTAATAACAAGGTCTCACTAAATGGCACGGGCTAGCCATTTAGTCACTCTGTAAACTCTGGTTGGCTTTACCTCAGCTTCCCAAATAGCTAGGATTATAGATTTGGGTCACTGGACTAGATGTTTCATACTTGTAAATGATTGGCAAACACAACAACAAAAAATCCAAACCAGAAGGGCATTCTGTGACATAAAATGAAAATTACGAAGTAGTGTGTGACTCACAAAGCTTTCAGAATTTTATATGGATGCTCCAGAGAAGCTTGACAGCCTCCGACAATAACCATAGGTGACAGGTCTGTTTGGTGCACCCCTGGGATATAGCTCTGTACTATGCCACTCCATTTATATAAAATCCTTGAAATGAAGAACAGTCCAGTGGCATCCAGGACTTTGGAATGGTGAGGTGGCTTTAAAGCTGCAGCCTAAGAGGTGACCTGATGCTACAGTTGTAGGAGCGCACATCTTGGACTCTACATTCGGATAATTCAGTAGCCAGATACTTCTGTCTGGGGGTTTAGCATCTATGGAATCAACTAACCATTTGAAGAATATTGCACCTATACTGAACATGTACTTTTTAGATAAAAATTTAATAAAAATTTACAGTAAGTCCCTAGTTATTCCCTATTATTTACAATGAATTCCCTAAGTTAGTCATCATATTATTAACAACATTACAAACTGTGTTGAGTGTTTTTAGCAATCCACAGGTGCTTTATAGGATATGCATACTTTACAGGCAACACAAGGCTATTATACATAAATGACTTCAGTATCCATGGGTTTGGGTATATAGGAAGCTCTTGGTTCTAATCACTTTGGATACTGAGATCTGACGCTACATACCCAGAGTCAACATTACATATTACCAAGTAGGTAGTTAGGTACAATCTTCATGGCTGCAGTGGGCTTTTAGCAAAAACTAGAAATGACACATATAGAAAAACAAGTGAACAAACTGTGACCCACTATTTTGTAGTGAAAGCAAATGACCTAGATTCTACAAGTTAAGTACATGTTAAGGCCTGTCTAACTGTTGCCTATCTAACCAGGCATTTTATGCTATTACAAGGAAACTTTTTCATATGCTCTTACTACTATTACAAGGAAACTTTCTCATGTACTGTTACTAGGAATTTCTTCATGCCTGTATTAACCGTTAGCCCAAAGACTTTTATGTTTTATGTGTTGGTGTTCTGAAAAACCAATTACAATAGAGGGCATTTAGAATTGCTTTGTATAGATAGCCAAAATAAGTGTGGACTCAAGACCTCCATGAAAATTGATACCTTACTTGGCAGAATGAGACATGTACGTGGGTACCTGACATCCTAGTTGACATGTTGGGACATGAATGTCATCCAAGTTAAGTCTCTCTGCCACAATTGAATAATCCAACCAATAAGGACAGGATAAGTGTACTACAAAGACATGTTCCTAAGGAAGTCCCTTATCCCTAATTGCTGATCGGTAGAATAAGTTGGCACAGATGCTTGTGGATTTCAGGCTTAAAAGCTCTGTGGGATTGGGGTTGTAGTCTAGTTCCTGAGTCTAGATTATGTCCCCGATCAGTCAGTCCTGGAGTGATTGCTCAAAAAACTATCCCTGTCTGACTGAGTTCAGTGTACATGTGGTTTGTAGGGCCATGCCTGGATCCTGATACACACAGTCACAGAGTAGTACAACCCTAGCAACCCATGTGTACAGCTGTGCCCTTTTCTCTATAGCCAACTCACGATGCATGTGTACAGCTGTGCTCTCTTCTCTATAGTCAACCCACACTGTCTCTTGGAAGCCACCAAGCTCACAAGTATGAGGTGCTCTCTCATTGAATTTTTACAGCTATTTCTCTAATAAATGACGTTCAATACCTTTTCCAGCACTCAAAGGGACTCTACCCAGCCTGAGCATGGCAAACATGGCTCTAGCAAGGCCTTGCCCTTTTCTTTCATTCTCTCTGCCTTGCTAAAAACCATGAGATTAGATTCCTAAAGTTATCCACCAAGGTTCATTCCCTTATTTGGCCACTTCCTCCTCCCGAGGGTGAAAACCAAGGTCTTGCTATCAAGGTAATGAAGTCCAGCCATCAAAAGCCCCCCTTGGCTCACCTGATTAACATGTCAAATTAAAATTAAGCACCTCATTCTAACACAGGGTTTCCCCTTTTACCTTTATAAACTGCCATTTTTCTATGGGTCATGTCTGTCTCCTCTCTATCTAGAGACAGTCCTTTGTGTCTCCTCCAGGACAAATACCACTTCCCTCTCTCCCTTGCTACTTCTGATTCTCCCTCATTCTGTATCTCCTGTTTCTGTTTCTTAGTCCCTGCCTGTTGTCCCTCTGGGGCAAATACATCTCCTTTGTGCTGAGGATGTGATTTTTGAGGTGTCCTGAGGGGATACAAAATCCTACATCACCCACTGGACACTTTTATGTCTTTGTAGTGTCTATTTATGTTTTGTCTAATTTTTAATTGAGCTGGGTTTTTTTTTTTTTGACCTGTGATTTTTTATTTTATTTTTATTTTTAGCACATCTTGGATGTTAATCTTTTACCAACTATATGGCTTAGCCCCCCCAGGCACTTTTCATGTTGGTGACTGTTTTGTTTACTGAGAAGAGATTACTTTGCTCACTGTAGTCTCACTTGCTGACTGTCGCTTTCTTCTTCTCGAAGTTTTTGGTGTGAGATTCAAAATACTCATCACCAACACCAGTGTCAGGAACTCATTTCCCAAGCTTTCTTCCAGCTTTATGGTTTCAGGTTGCATGGTGAGCGCTGAAGTCCGTTTTTAATTGATTTCTCTAAGTGTTGGAAAATGAAGGTTCACTTTTGTCTCACTGTGTGGATGTACATCAAACATAATGTTGCATATCTTAATTTTTATTCGTGCTAAGGGTCCAATATAGAACTTTATACACACACGCTAAGCAAGTCTTCTATCATCAACCTATTCCCTAACCTTTCTCAAAGGGTTTAATTTATTTTGGATTTATTCATCTTATGCCTATATGAGTGTTTTGCCTGCATGTATATATGTGTACACCATGCATGTTCCTCATGCCCAAGGAAGTCAGAAGAGGGCACTGGATTTCCTGGATTTGGAGTCAAAGACGATTGTGAGTTACTATATGAGATCTTGGACTTGATCTCTTTGCACTGTAGAAGCAATGTGTTCTTTGGAGCCCCCTCTACAGCCTCTCAATTTTTTTTTTTTAAATATTGGCATAAAGTTTTCAAGTATACAAAAAATAGTATGTACTTTATGTAGGTGGCAAAAACAAAACAAAACAAAACAAAACAAAACAAAACAAAACAAAACAAAACCCACCAAAAAACAACTCACAATGGTTTTGACAGCACATTAAAAAACCCGTGCAGGCCCAAGCCAGATTAAATCAGAGCAAGGAGAGGGGAGATGGGTATTGATTCCAACCCAAAGCTATGGCATCACTGACAAGTTTTGGCTGCTGAGCAGGGGAGAGAAAGAGATGGGGGGAGGGAGAGAGAGACAGAAGGGTAGGGGGGAGAGAGAGAGAGAGAGATCTAAGAATGTTGTCCTGGAAAAACTGACCACTCTCCAGTAGAAGATCACATATCCAAGAGTATTAGTGCAGCATAAAATTAGTCTTGGAGGTTTATAAAAAAAGATACAACATGAATGAGTGGAGAAAGAAATAGTGAATTAGGAAGAATTGGGAGAAAGAGACAAACATCATCATCAATACATGCTTGTGTGGAACTCTCAAATAACTAATAACAACTTAATTTACATATATATGAAGATAAATATAAAAAGCAAATTCAGGTGTTGTATAACAATTTCCTTCCAAGTTGAAAAATTCCACCCTGCAAAGGAGCTCTCTAAGCAGGGAGAAAACTAATATAAATAACTTCAAAATAACTTCAGGATGTTCCTGAATCTGAGGAGATTCATTAGGACCCTCCCTCCCATAGTAAACAATAAAACTTCTGAAAGTTACTCCCAGATAAGCCAAACTGTAAGAAGAGGACTTTGAGACGAGACCAACTGTCCAAGAAAAAGCCGTAACCAGCTGACCTGCCTGTCAGTTCAGACCAGAGTCACTTGGAACACTCTCCAACATGTGAGCTGTGTGTAGGCTGCACAGTGTGTTCCACTTTCTCAGTTTTTATAAGCTGTTGTCTATGCAGGGTGGACCTTAGTTAGGCAGCTGTCTTTGAGTCATTTCTGCTCCTGTAAATAACCTCAGTTAAACTCATTGGTTCACCAAGCTGGGCTTTGATGGTGTCCATATTTTAGTCTGTGGTGGGTTTGCTAGATGGGGTCAGTAGACATGTTGGGTCTCTACAGGAAATATTTTGTCACAGAACAATAGAATAGTGATTATCTTTCCAGAGGAATATATTTCGGGGTAGGGAGTGCAAACTTTATATTGTTTCTTAATTAGGCATAATTATATGATTGAAAAAATATTGGTATCTATAATTTTTATTCTAAAATATTTAATATATTAAATGGTAGAAAATTAGAAAACATTGTTAAAAGATTCATGGCCTATAAATTGCTAGAACCCTAAAATATCTGTGAGAATATGAGACTTCTTTTCCCTTCCCCTCTCTCTCTCTCTTTGTCTTCCTCTCTTCTCTCTTCTGTCCCCACCCTACTCCCTCTCTGAGGAGGGGTCTTGTTGGGTTTACCAGTCTACCCTGAAACTTTTTAAGTAGGCTGGAACTTCTGAAACATCTGTCTCCACCTCTGCAGCACTGGCATCAGTGTTGAAATCCACTGTTGTGTGCCATTGAACATTTAAATTAGATAATGTATATAAATATGATGGTAAGTGGACACAAAATACATAATCTTTCCCTTTACAGTAAAAATTTTACTTTTAAAATTTTAGTAAAAAGCTTTAAGAACTTATGAATATTAATTGTCATTTTGGTTTGTGGACTTCTTTTCTTTTTATACATTTAGTACTTTTCAAAACTTTCTACAATAGGTCTGTGTTACTATTTCAACCTCAAAACCAATTTATTTTCCTCCTAGTGTCAAAATTTTCTCCTAGTGTAAAATGGGCAATCAAGGATAATTTCATAGAGAAATTGTTTAGTTTTATTCTTGTAGTGATGTATGGGACCCAAGGCTTCACATATGCTAGGTAAGGACTCCATCACTGAGCTATATTCCACCCCCAAACCTTTATTTTACATATATATATTATAACACATAAATTATATATATATATATAAAATTTTTCCACTTTTATTAAATACAGAAGACAAAACAACAACAACAGCAAAAACAACAAAAAACCCAAAACCAAACCAAACCAAAAAAAACCCTATCATTTTGAAGTTGGAAAAGCCAATAGAAAAATAAGAGAGCCCCAAGAGAAGGCATAAGAATCAGAGACCTACTTGTCTCACATTCAGGAATCCCATAAAAGTATTAAACTAAAAGCTATTATATATAAGCAAAGGTCATGATGCAGAGGCATGTAGACCCTGTGCTTGCTATTTCAGTTTCTGTGACTTTATATAGGCTTTGCTCAGTTTTAAGACATTTTTCCCTCTGAGAGGATAATTTGTGTTTCTGTGGAAGCAGACAGTAAACTATAGAAATCCTATAGAAATGCAAATGACTTTGCCGGACAGGATGAGTCTGGCTGGTGGAATGCAAATGTCTTTGGTTTTTATATGAAAAATAGTCCTCAAAATTATGGCTTTATAGGCCTGTAGGGTATTAGCAATTCAAATATAATGGTCTTAACCATGCATTCATTCTTTTGATGGGTCCAAGTCTAATATTTCTCTGAAAAATCTTTCAAACTAGTTTGATCATTCTGCTGCTTCCCTCAAGGAAAAAAAAAAAAAAAAAACCAATCAAGTAGCCAACTAACAAACCAGCTAACCCACCAGCTAGCTAAACAGCCAGCTAGCCAATAAACCAGCCAACCAACTAGCCAGCCAGTTAACCAACCAACCAACTAACCAACCAACCATCCATCCATCCATCCAACCAACCAACCAACCAACCAACCAACCAACTAACCAACCAACCAACCAACCAACCATCCATCCAACCAACCAACCAACCAACCACAGCCACATGGGTAAGCCTCCATGTAGCACGGTCCCAAGGGCCACATGTCCTGAAGACTTCATGCTGTTATAGAGTTCTGCTCTGCTTGCTGCACTCACATTCCTCTTAATTTAAGAATTATATGAAAACTCTAAGGGGGCTTCCAGTTTACTAGGCAGTATCTCTGTCGCTCACAATAATGCCTGACCTCTTTCAGGCATTTCTGCTGATTCAATCACCACCCTAGAGAAGAACTTAGAGACATAGATTGTTAGCAATGACCACCACCCTTAGAAAACATTTGGAAAAATAAAATTGTTAGTAATGCTAGGTTGAAATGTTTTTTCCTACTGGCTCTGATGTAAAAAAAATCTTAGGGAACAATTTGTAGTTCAGAAAGGCACACTTTTATCAGTAAAGCTAGGGACCTTTCATGGTCAGGGAGCAAGAACAATGGCAGCACAGGCTGACATGACTCTCACTGAGGCTGGACTGCTGATGACTGATGTCTTGTGCTCATTTTTGCCCTCAGCTTCCTAGTATGATTTAGTAAGAATTGCTGATAAGTAGATATGCATTCTGAGGATTTAAGCTAGATATGACTGGTTTTTATACAAAAGTTTAGATTTGTGATTTTTAAAAAAGATTCTTACAAGATTACTTTTAAAGATAAATAATAAAATAATTACTCCTTTCTTTGTAACTGCAATATTCTCCCTGCCAATAAGAGAAACTGGCTG
Organism: Arvicanthis niloticus; assembly: GCF_011762505.2. NCBI lineage: Eukaryota > Metazoa > Chordata > Mammalia > Rodentia > Muridae > Arvicanthis > Arvicanthis niloticus. The sequence goes on along the minus strand of NC_047665.1, from coordinate 66,046,288 downwards.
AGAAAACTACCTTGCTTGCTTACACTTTGTTAATCTATAACAAGTTGCTTAGCTACCATGTATGTAGGTTTTGGGGAATAATTTGCGTTCTTTACTTGTATTATATAATGTTATTTCTTGTAGAAGTATTGGGGAACACATTGGTTGTTTTATTTTTCATAATCTTTCACTAGAAGAAAACTAAAATGTAATCACATCTGAACTTTATGCTGCTTGAAAGATTTTGCTGGAATATATAAGCTATGAAAGAAAGAATAAAAGGTGGAGGGCTGGAACATTTTTCCTTCCATCCATCAACTATGTGTATATATGAATATGTGTAAGGTTTGTGTGAATGGGGGCTGTAACACTGTTCCTTCCATCCATTAATTATGTGTATGTATACGTGTAAGGTTTGTGGGAGTGGGGGTTGGTCCATTGTTTTTTCCACCCATCAATTATGTGTATGTACGTATATATGTAACAGTTGTCTGGGTGTGTGTTGGAATTTGCTCCATCCATCAATTGTGTGTATGTGTGTATGTATGTATATATGTATGTATATGTTGTATAAATGCCTGAAGTCTGTTTGCTTGAGCTTTGCTATAACCATTCTATGTCTGAATGTGTATATGTCTGTCTGTAGGTCTGTACACACGTATTTATGTGTGAAAGTCTGTATGCATGGATATATCTATCTATCTATCTATCTATCTATCTATCTATCTATATATTTGCGTGCATGAAGTTATTGTACTCTGCCTTTTGTTTCATCCACTCACTGTGTGTGTGTGTGTGTGTGTGTGTGTGTGTGTGAGAATTTTCTCTCTTTTCTTCTCAAGGAGTTAAAAGAGTTCATGGTTTTGCCACTGGCCACAGGGAGTGCCAGCATCAATAAATTAAGCTTTGTTCCCTCAGAGAAAAGTCTGCTGAGTAACTTCTCTAATCACTGGCTGTCACTGGCAGCATTCCCTCTGGGTATCTGGATCCACCCTTGTCAGAGGCTCTAAGCAATGATCCCCCAACAGCTACCAGCCTCAGTTTATCCACCACTTGGATGTCAAAGCTGGTCATTGGTAGATCATAAACAAAAGCACTAAGGATGGCACATGAACACAAAGAAATAAAAGCAGGATGGGGGGAAAGGAGGGGCCATTTAAGGGACCTGCACACAAGCAAGTGATAGCAACAAGGTAAGATGATTTGCCATGCCTAAAGCCAGCAGGAATATGAAATTTAAGATAATTTGGTCCCTTTCCAGTGCGGGGAGAAAAACAACAAAATAAACAACAAAAACCCTTCAAGTCAGAAAAATAAATCCCTACCAAATGGTAATTATTGGCTTTTTATACTTGCGGCAAAATTTCAATTTAGATATCCATAATTTAGGTCCCCCTAAATTATGTATACATAATTTACGTATACAGAAAATATACAGTTACATTAGAGACTCAATAAACTAAAACGATGATTTTTTTTTCCTCTAGGAATAAATCCAATTTTCTGGTTATAATTTATTTTCATTGTTGACTATTAGAAAATAAGACAACAAAAATATCAAGTAACAGCAGCAGCAACAAAAGACTTACCACTGCCTTCCCCTGGGTTTCTAATCTACAGAAATGGGGTCAGACTCCAAAGGATGATTGCCAGATTACACAAATCATCTAGCACACATCTGCCATGTCAGAGTTTCCAAATAAATGTCAGCTTCCTTTGTATAACAGAGTGATTCTCCACTGGGGGTGAGTTTGCTCCCCAGGAGACATTGAGCAATATCTAGAACCATTCCTGATTGCTACAACAGGGAAGGGTGGATAAGTTTACTGGCACTTAGCTGTGAAAGGCTAAGGATGCTGCTGACATCCACAACACACACACAATACAATACACAGTGATCCATGGCTGTATGCTCACAGTGCTAAGATAAGAACACCGTGGCAGAAAGAAAGGTGCCCTTTATATCAACGCTGCTAGTGAGCCATGCTCTCAGTCAAAACCAAAGACAACGTCTCTTGAAATTCAAATCATTTCTAGGTCTACTGCAGGTTGTCTCAGAGTGGTAAACAGCTTGGAGAGAAGAGGTGGAGGATTAAGGAAAGCACAACGCTGTGGTCTGAAGCAACTCTGCGTGGAGATGCCCTGTGAGTGGAGGTGAAGTCTCGTGGGGTCTGGATCCTCAGGGGAACTTTCAGACCAATAATATTTTGCCTTAGCTACTTTCCAAGTCTCTTCCAGCTCCCCACCCCATTCTCCCAACCCCAGCTCCAACTCATCCATGTTAAACACTGAGGAAGATGGAGATGTTACATTTTGAGGAAGATGGAGCCTACACAGTTAGAAATCCTGGAAGGCTGTTCTTATAATTAAAGATGCACGCTTTCTTATCTGAGAAGAGAAGGCACTCTTTGCTACCACAAGGGTAGTCAGTCTGCCTGTGTAAACAGAGATGAGGGAGGGAACTTCAAGTCATTCTGACTGTCTATATCCAGACAACTTGGCCATTTGTTGTTTTAAACTCTGAAACAGCAGCAGACCTTTGTGGAAAGGGTTGTGGTAGTCAGAATACAAATACACGATGTTGCCAGGAGACAGGGAAAAATGCAGAATTTTGGAGGCCACATATTTCAAGTGGCCAGTTCAGACTTCAAAGTCCAGACTGATGATCCATGCAGCCAGGATTGTGGAAAGCTTCCCTTGCTCACACCCCACTTGAGGGTTTCTGCTTCAGTAGTGTTGTCTTTGATTATAAAGACCGTGAGATGCGTATCAGTTCGGGTAATTTTGGTATGCGTGAGCCAGGCTGTGAATCAGAGCTGCAAAACAGAACACTAGCGTGTGTGCACATGCAAAGGCACACATGTGGTTTTGGTAAATAACAGCCAAACACATTATTTTCTCAAGAGATAAAAGTATGAACCAATTTGACATGCCAAGTTAAAAGAAAAAAAATGGAAACAGATTCACGCGCGCTTGAATTTTTTTTCCGCTGACCAATCTCGGCTGTCACAAAATAGTAAATTTTTACACCCATATAACATTTGCCATGCTTGTTATCATTGCTGAAGGGCTTCCGTTGTACCTCCCAAAACTTCATTTGGAGACGGCATGTTAAATTCACGCATATCACAGTCAACCGACTGAAAGAATTGAAATTATCCCTTTGTATTTCATAGCCCACTGGTGGATGAAACATACTTAAAGTGAATATTGCAATGAATAGAAAGATAATTTTATCTGTAAATATAAAAGCTCCCATGTAAGCAATTCTAGGAAAAATAAGAGTCAAGATACTTTGACTGCATTATTTCTTCATTAATCTGTTCCAATCCTCAGTTTGGCTCTGAAAGACATATCTCAGAATTCCTGGTGCCCAGAACCCACATTTAGCATGTAAATGTTTCTTTCCATGCCACTAAAATTAATTAAACATCTTTCTTGAGTTAACTATAGAACAAGTGATGTTCTTGCATAATAAGTGAAATAGACCTACGTAATTTCAGACGGTATATATAATATTTGACTGTCTTCTCTAATACAGTTGCCAGTGGAGTAGGAGGCACGTGCTGTGGAACCAAGAAGCCACGTGAAGTTCTGGGCTTTGCTCACTGCTTTGGAGACATCCTCTCTTGTTCTTTTCCCTGATGTTTTTTCTTTGCTCTGAATATTTTGCTTATTTTATTCATTTCTTTAATGTATATGAGAGACCAAAGTGGGGATGGTATACATATGATGTAAGCACACAGGTGTATGGATGCATTCACCCATGTGTATGGAGGCTGGAGGAGGATGTAGAGTGCCTGATTCCCTTAAGGTAGCATTGATCACTGAACCTGGAGCTAGTCTATAGGCTATCAAGCCCCAGTAAGGCCCTCATCTCTGTACCCTAACCCTAACCCTAACCCACTGGAGTTACAAGCACACGTGGCCACACCTTTGATATGAGGTCCAAGGATTTGAACCCAGGTCTACATGCCTGTGCAACAAGTACCCTTACCCCCTGAGCCAATTCCCTAGCCCCACTTTTCCTAAGTTTCTTTTCTCAGCTTTTCTCCATCTTGCTATTTGAGGGCTTTCTTTGTGAAATGTTTATGTTCGACAAACAAGTATCCCACAGCTGTGGATTTGAGTCTTGGGGTCTAGATCAGAGGAGTCTACTCTTAGTATACTTGAGGCCTGGGTTCTAGCCCCAGCACTTTGAAAAGCAACCAATGAACTAACATCAACCACCCCCCCCCGCCCCCGAAGTATAGTCTAGACTCTAACTCTCCACTCTTTATGCTATGTTATCAAAGGAGCCTTAAACACTGTGACCAAAGTAAAATTACTCTTTACTACATTATTTTGTTTTTTATAACATCTACATGGAGGTATATTTTTAATATTTATGTGAAACAGATTAAATATATTTAATATACTAGATACAGTTAATGTTCATAAATATTTATATGGCACACATGTATAAATATTTACCTTGCTTAATTAAAATAAAGAAATTGAAGCTTGCCCATTAGGCTAATTTCAGCTTCAGTGCTACCAGTATGAATGGAGTTATTTTTCTGGTGTGTTCCATTAAGTGAAAAGGTATGGTGGGTTTAAATTTGGAGATCTGAGTTAGGTCTGGCTTGGCTGCCCCAGAACTAGCCAGCTAAGCTGTTTGATCTCTCTGAGCCTTAGAGTTTTCTAGCATAATGAGAAGATGTTCCATTGGGGGTTGGGAAAGGTGGGGAGAGAGACACTTAAGAGGAGTTAATAATAATTTAGTTACATGAAGACAGGAACATAATTAATGTCTCCATCTCATCCACAACCCACATTTATAATCTCCAGGTTACCTTAGCTAATGTGGGTAGGGGAACGGGTCAGACTAATGGAATTTGCTTGATTAACTGCATTTTCTTTCAGTACTTGTTTACACCAGCGCTTGGCGATGTAGTGAGTTGTAGATAGAGCACACTCAATGACTGCATTGGCACTATAGTGTGGTGCATGCTTTGTATGTGACTGACGTATTGTTAGCCTGTGCAGTCTGTCAAGTATGTTACATCAAATAACAAATGCGACTTCTATGGTGTCCTTGTACTGTATTTGTAGAACTTCTAAAATTTAAAAATGAGTCTGTAAGGGATATGGTAAGAATACAATTTGCATAAACATTCGTGAGAAAATACTGCATGTGATAAAGATATTATTTTTCTTATTTTTTACCAAGATTTATTTATATTACTGTGTATGCTATACATGTGTGGTGGACTGCATGCATGCCTGGTGCCAGCAGAGTCCCAGTAACCGCAGCAGAGTCCCAGTAACCGCAGCGATCCCCTGAAACCAGGGCTGCAGACAGTTGTGAGCCACCATGTGGGTCTTGGAAATTGAATCCTGGTCCTCTTAACCACTGAACCATCTCTCCAGCCTCCACAGGAACTAGTTTTAAAGAGATATATACCATCACTAAACATAAGACCATGAACTAAGAGAGAAAGAGGGGGGGAGGTGCCTATCCTGTAATTTCATTTTACTCATCTCTCCAATGACATAGTGAATCAGTCCCTCTTTCTAGATATAAACAGTATAAACCACAAAAATGTGATGCTTTGCTCCTGGATTGACCGCAGTGGCATATTTTGGAAGTTTCTTCTTCGATTTTTTTTTTTTTTTTTAAATCTTAAGAGATGATTTAGGAATCAACTCTGGAAAAAGCATCTAGTCATAATCAAAATTAGGAAAACAGTACAGGCATGTATTATCCCTCCCTTTTTTAAGATTATAAACTTGAGACTATTGCTTTTATTTCTTGTAGAATTTTTGAAACCTACATAAAAAGCAGAACCTTTATTCAAGTTTTAAAAATGTAATTCACCACACAGCTTACCCAGTGACCTGGGGATCATTCTGATTGGGTGTTTATCATCTTCCTGTGAAGTACATTTAAACATCCACATCAAAATCTGTGCACGTGCACGTGTGTGTGTGTGTGTGTGTGTGTGTGTGTGTGTGTGTGTGTGAATGTGTGTGTTCATTCAGGCATGCGCATATGTGCGTGAAGGTCTCTATCTCACAAATTCTAGAGAATTATCCATGTGCACCGTTATGCTCTGCTTTTCCATGGTGGCTAGGGAGCTGAACTCAGGTCCGCATGCTTACATGGCAAGCAGTTTACCAAATAAGCCATCTTTCCATCTTTCCAGCCTCGATATCTTATTTCCACATAACCAAGAATGAACACATTTCATCTGAACCATGGCTGAGTGGAGCAAGGATTAGTAGAGTAATTAAGAATAAAAAGAAAATCCTTACAATGACGGCCTACATTTTTTCTGGGCATGGTGATGCACTCCATTAATCCCAGCATTTGGGAGGCAGAGGCAGATAGATCTCTTAGTTTAAGGCCAGCCCGGTCTACACAGAGAGAGTTCCTGGATATCCAAGACAGTGTGAAGAAACCCTGTCTTAAAAAACAGAACAAATTAAAAAAAAAAACAGAAAAATGACAGCCTATGTTTGAGTATAAATGAACCCTGAAAAATGCACAATATACCCATTCACGTTCATTCCTGTTTCCTTTTCACTGTGCAAAATCCCTGGCCTGTGCTTCTCAGAGTGGCAACATGGGCTCTTGCTTAGAGGTCCCAGGCTTTGGTGATGGACATTGAATCCATGCAATGATTCACAGCTCCCTGCGTGTCTGCACACACTATGCAGTATAACTTGAGGACAAGCATGTTCAAGTGCAAGTGGATTGGAGAGTTGAGATGTGTGTGTGTGTGTGTGTGTGTGTGTGTGTGTGTGTGTGTGTGTGTGACTTAAGTAGCTAAAACAAGCTCAAAGTACTTTGGTAAACATCTTACTCCAAACCATCCATTCTCAGCCTTGCTGTACCCATGGGCAACCTAAAGTTATAGCAATGTCTATATTCTAACCCCTGAGACACTGCCTTAATTGCTGTGGGATGTGGCTTGGGTGTGTGGAGTTTTAAAAGCACCCCAGGTAATCCTAGTGTGCAGGCAAGGTGGAGAATGATTGCTTTAGAGCAAAGTTTTATCATTGTACAGATTTCGAATTCTCATATCTCTTGAATGTACACCATGAAATCCAACAGTTGCTAACTGATGCCAGGTGCGGAGCTAAAAGACGCCACCTCTATGTATCTTGGGTCACTTCAGAAGTATCTGACAATGACCCTGAAGTAGCTCACACTTTACAGTCTAAAATCAGATTTAAACACCTGGCATTTCTTATTTGCTCTCAGCATTTGCTCTGTATTCACCAATAACTTTTACCTTGCTGGAGCAGCCTTGCTGGGTCTCATCTCAGTCCTAGCCTCAGAGGCTCTAGGAGGTCAAACTTTGCCCATCTATCATGAGTGGAAACAGAGGTTCTGTGCTACACTTCTGCCCTTGGGCAATATCGTGCACAAATATGGTAGTTAACAGTAACTGGAACGATTTATTCATCCCAGATGTGTTTATTTCCACAAAACAGCATTTAGGTATATGTGATATTTTTGGAAGCTGAAGAAATGGATTACAAGACAATTATGTTGCTTTTATTATAAAAATGTAATGGATATACTTAGGAGAAAAACATGCCCTTTATGCAACAGGCATGCTCTTTGTGGTCTCTCTGCTTGGCCCCTAAAATTCACAGGTGCTTTGGAATAACATCAGGGCATTATCTCAAACAGAACGAACGAATCAGGAATGTTCTAGGAAGTTATTTTTTTAATATCATGAAACTTGGACTTGCTAGTTTTCTGAGAAGGGTGGACTTTGCAAGCACTTCAAAAAAAAATAATCATTACTTTCTCCTTCTCAATTGGCATGAAATTTTTTTCTTAGTTCAAGGACTAAACTTTTATGTTCTTGACAAAATGTAAGGATAGCTGAGAGTGGACCTTCCTTTGAATAGGCTGTGCCTCTGAGGCAGGCACTGGCATCCAACTCAAATACAGAATTTAATTAATGTGCCCAGAGGGCAGAGAAGTTTTGATGCAGTTCAACACAGGAGGAGCTGTGTCTTACCCTCCATCTGCTCCTGGTTCCTGGACAAAGTGGGAGCCCTTTGCTTTCCTTGTACAAATTACCAAAGCAGAGTTAGATCTACACTCAGTTTCCTGATGTGAACAAAGTCAGCAGATTCACCATGAGACATAATTTTGAGTTCAGAGCAATGTTTGCTTCATGAGGAAATTTTACAGTGACTAATAATTCAGTTTGGGTTTCCCCATATATTTCAAAAGCATGCTCATGATAGCCAGGCTTTATTTATTCCTAAGTTACTTGTTAAATCTATATTTTTTATTTTTTGTACTGCTTTTTTCTTTCCAATTTAATATACTAATTCTGACTGCTTTTTTTATATTCTTTTTTTTTTTGTGAATGAATATAGCCCAAGATGGTTTTGAACTCAATACATAACAGAAGATGACTTTGAACTCTTGAACCTCCTGCTTCTACCTCCTACATGATGGGATTATTGGTGTGCACCCCCAAGCCTGTGTTTTGAGTCTGATTTACTGTAGTAGCTATTGTTCTCTGGTCATTCATCTTGAACATTGGAGACAAAGGAATCAGGCTTGATGACCCACTTTGGCATCAAGAAAGAGTAGGGCTCCATCTTTATTGCATAGCCAAGTGATCTAAAGTGTGTTGTTGCTCTGCTATTTAGGTCCTGATGAAGGAATGGAAACACTGGACTGTCTGAGGTTTATGGGGACAAGTACACAAAGACAACGAGGCCTCTTGTGCTCAAAATGCCTAGAGCTTTACAGTGGTGACTGTGAAGCATTGATCTAAATGTAGGGCTCCTCTCAGCACAGAAGCTCACCCTCCCATGCTAACAGCACATCTTCCACAGAGGACACGTGAGGAATAAACACGTAACCCATATCACAGGCTAATCACAGTATCCCTTTGATAAACAGTGATATTTAAAAGCACTATGTCTCATCTTGCATTCTGCTCACTGACTTTCCAATGGTCTCTCCATGCATATTTCTTTGTCACTATACACTTAATAAAAAATGTATAACAGGGTCATGTTAGGAACCTTCTCTATTTGAGCATGGGTCTTGATTCTATTTTTTTTTTATTTTTTTTTGGCCAACTTCAACTCATATTGAATCCCAGTTGCAGTTTCCCTTCTTTCCAGAGGTTGTCTCTGACCTTTTCAAGGAGAAAACCTCCCTTCGTTATCCACTGCATATTTCTTTATAGCACCATCCACTGTGGGATGCAAATATTTGTCTATAATGTACTTCAGTTGTCTGTCACTCAGAGCTCCCCGTGAGTGAGCGCTGTGTCCATTCATGCCTGGGCTGTAACACACTGATGATGTCCTATCAATATTTGATGGATGCATGCATGATTTATTAATTCTTGGCTAGCTGGACTATTCAAATTACATTCACTTTCCTGGCTGTTGGTCTCATTCATGTGATCAGACAAATGTTCACAACAGTACTTTCCTTTTCTCATGATGTGCTATTTGTTAAGATATTGGCAGGGTACTAATGGCATGCAATATGGGGTTTTCAATAAGTGATTTTCAGATTCAGATAAATGAACATATATTGTCTCATCTGAATATGTTAAAAGAGCTACAGTCAATTGTAACTCCTTAAAAATGTGAAAGAGACTAGCTATTTAGTATTTTCTTTCTTCCTTCATTCCTCTTTCCTCCCTTCCTCCCTTCTTCCTTCCTTCCCTCCCTCCATCCCTCCCTTCCTCCCTTTCCTTCCTTCTTTCCTTCCTTCCTTCCTTCCTTCCTTCCTTTCTTCCTTCCTTCCTTCCTTCCTCCCTTCTTTCCTTTCTTATTTCTTTCTTACTAGAAAAATAGACAGTGGGAGCTGAAGACATGGCTCACTGATTAAGAGCAAATAGTGTTCTTGTAGAGTACATTTCCTAGGATCCACATTAGGGCCTCACAATGGCCTGTAGGTCCAGCTCCAGGGCATCTGACATCTTTAGCTGCCAAATTCAACTGCATATATATGCACAGATGCACATACACAGACATCAAAAATTAAAAAGAAATCTTTTTATTAAGAAGAAACAGAAATGTTTTAGCTTTTTAAACATTGAATGTGATATTTTTAGATCGTAAAATAATTTTCTTATATTGAAACTTCTCACTTCATCAGCCAGTCTCAAAAATTTCACATATACATGCATGATGATGTCACTAATCTCTAAATCCATATATTCTTATGATGAACAATAATCCACACTTATAGCTGTGAATGTTAGTTGTTCTATGATTCTGTTAGCTTCCAAATTAGAAAAAGCGCAAATATTCACAGACGGTAGAGTTCACAAATTGAGATGTACATGGAGCACATCAAATTATACAAAGATCAGGGACCAATCTTAGGTAGATAGTTTAATGGGAAATAAATAATGAGAGAGATAGAGAATATGAAAATTATAAAGTGGATAAATGACAACACTGCTTTGAACACCCAGAGAAAAAAATGAAAAAAGACAAGAAGAGCAGTCACTATGAAGTCAAAGTAGCATGAAATGGAAACCTAAGGGTTCTTTGGAAAGTTAATTGGATGGTGTTTTGCTGGGGTAAATGTTTAGCTGAGCATTTAGAAACTTTTAGCTGAAGTGGATACATGTGAAAGGCTAAGGCAGACTCATGAAGGAACGTTCACTGAAGCAGACACAGAAGAGAGGATGTTCTGCTAAAGCGAGCATGTGAAAGGACACGTGATGAAGGATATTTTGCTAACAACACACATGTATTGGTCCGCCTTACATTGCATAGTTGAGCTGCATTTGTTAGGACTTCATAGAGAGCAACACACCAAAAAATTCTAAATCTAGATTAGATTGTACAGGATCTAGAAACTTCTAGGACTAGGCCTGGATTAGCAGAATTGAGTGTCCTAGACAATTTCTTTGGCCAATAAACGTTATGTTACAGTTAGTATCCAGAATGTATAAAGAATTCAACAAGTTTAATATCAAAAGTACAAATCACACAATCAACAAATGGGCAAAAGAACAGACAGCTATTAAAATAGGTACAAATATTTAATAGATGGGAAAATGCCAAGCATTATTATATATCAGAAGATGCAAAACAAAATTTCATTGATATTCTATCTCACTCTAGTCAGAATGCTTATAATTAAAAACAAACAACAAATTCTAGTAAAAATACAGAGGGGAAGGACCCAATGTACTTTTGGTTGGAATGTAAATTGGTTCAGCCACTATGGGAATTAAAAAAATAATCTCAAAATAGAACTACCATGTAATCCATTTATATTACTTCTGGCTATAGACAGGAAGGATGCTAAGTCAGCATGCCACAGAGATACACGCATAATGTTTATTATGGCACTGTTCACAGTAGAATTGACCTAGGTGCACATCAGTGAGGAATATGTGATGTTCATAGTTAATGGGGCATTTGGGTCAACCAAAATTAAAAATGAAATGTATAATTATATGAAAATAGATGGAACTGGAGAAGTTAAACACAATAAGCCAAACCAGAAACACAAACACTGTATGTGGAATTTCTGTGGGCTCTAGATTAAAAAAAAAAAAAAAAACAGATATGAAAGGTACAAGAACTATTGGGAAAGATGGAAAGACACAGCATGAGAGGAAGGGGGTGTAAAAGGAGTAACAGGTGATGAATATGATCAGCGTTCATTATATGTATATACAAACTTATGACTTTATGTAATATGTGCTAATATTTTCCACATTCTATAGGATTTTTGTTTTTGTGATTATTTCCACTGCTGTGTAGAGGGTCCTTCATGTGACATGATCTCATTTGCTGATTTTTGCTTTTGTTACCTAAAAATCTTGGATTATTTCTAGTTTGTTTTCTCCTACTAGCTTAATCACTTCAAATCATACATTTGGGGTTTTGATACAGTTTAGTAAGTTTTTATACTGTAAGAATTAGGAACCCACTGCATACATTTTCCTGCATTTGTGTCCAGTTCCCCGTTCTTTGCTTAAGGAATTATCTTTTCTTAACTTTAAAAAGAGAACCGTTTGATTATATAAATATATTAATTCCATTTTCTCAATTTCTCCATTCTATGTAAAATAGAATGGCATCCAGTCACCAAGAAATGAGATTCTGTCATTTGTGGCAGCACAAATGGAGATGAATAAATAATGATAGTCATGGTATGAAAGACCAAACTGCATGGTCCCTCATGTTTTTGAACACTAAGAACACTGGCTTCATAGAAGTAGATGTTCAAAGGCAGACAGCAGAGGCTTGGAAGGCTGCATGGGAGAGGTACAGGGAGACTGGAGAACACACACTGAAACAGTTAGTTGGGAGTTAGCTCTAGTGTTCCACGGTATACTACGTTGATTATAATAATGCACAACAATTATGCATTTCAAAAAAACCTAGAAAAATATATAAAAAGATGTATGAGGAGAAAAAATGATAGTTATGTTGATTTTTGCCACTGTATGTTGTACACAAATCTCAACTTATCACACTGTACTGTGAAAATATGTACAAGTATCATGTGTTAATTTTAAATCTCTCTGTCTCTCTTGATTTTTTTTTTTTCTTCAAGGCAGAGACTCCTTGTGTATCTCTGTCTGTTCTAGAATTAACTCTATAGACCAGACTGGCCTTGAACTCACATAGATCTGCCTGCCTCTGTCTCCTGAGTGCTGGGACTAATGACATGTGCTACCATGCACAGCATGTGTTAATTTAAAAATGTCTAATGCCTTTGCCAGTAATAGTCTCTAATTCAAAATAATACACTTAAAGAATTTACTCCTTTGATGTCATATTTTGATTATCATATCTTCAACTTCAATGAGGCAATTATAGTCATTATTTCTTTAACGTTAATTTGTTTTGATACCAGAACTTAATGTAGTATTAAAATGCTATTTTCCTTAGAGGGAATAAAATCTTATACTAATAGAGTAATCACTCTGTATCCATGGGCAACTGGTCCTAGGATCTACCTCCTAGATACAAAATCCAGAAATTCTCAAGTCTCTTACATCTAATGACATACCCTTCTGTACTATAAATAATCTTTAGATTAATTATGTTTCCAAGGGCAATGTAAAATAAAAAGAACCCTGGTAATCAACAATGATGAGCCATAAGATATTTGTTCATCACTTGGTTATTTTAGGCATGAGATGTCATCCAGGAAAGGTGACTGAAACATTCTCTCAGCATTTTCAGCTCTTTGAATTGGTTTTGAAATTGGCTTTTAGAAATTGGGGCTAATGCCCTCCGATTTCCAAGATTTTTGTCCATGGGACTTGACCATCTTAGAAACATTTCTCAATATTAGCAATCGACAACTCTTAAAACAAGACAAGAGGAGGGGACAGAGAACAAAATGTGCCTCAGCAGAAAGACCCAGTGGCAGCTGATGATGCCTGAGATCACCATATACCTGAAGCAGTGGGAGAACTAAAGTACCAGGCAGAAACAGACGTCTAGATTACTAGTGTGCCATACTGTCAGGAGCTAGTGAAGAAACTATGTCCCCATGATACTGTGATAGTTTGGATGTGTATAAGTGACAGAATGTATACTAAGTCTTCCAACCCTGGCTCTGTCACTGTGTATATACACCAAGCTGACCTAGTCTGTGGAAGACATCAGCTTAGTATCTCTAGTGTTTTTAGGCTCTTTATCATTTTTTAAAGGAGGTTTTAAGACAGGTCTTAGTCTGGAAAATTAGCTTGCTTCAAACTCATAATCCCCATGACTCATTTTTTTACATGGTTGGTTGAATTATAAACAAGGGTCCCCATGCTTAGTTTATCTGGTCTGTACAAATGAGTGTCTAAGCATTGACCTGACTACTGTTCCTACTCCCCAATTATCTGTCTCTGAGTTTCACTTTCTTCTTGGCTTGCCTTTAAAAAAAAAAAAAAACTTCATTTTGTGGTATGGAGAGTGAAAAATTTAATAACGTTCTCCTTAGAGCAGTGGTTCTCAATTTTCCTAATGCTATGACCCTTTAATACAGTTCCTCATGTTTCAGTGACTCTCAGCCATAAAATTACCTTTATCGCTACTTCCTATACTTCTTAATTGTAATTTTACTATTGTTATAAATCATAATGTAAATATATGTGTTCTCAGATGGTCTTGTGTGTTCCTTATTAAAGGATCATTCAACTCCCAAAGGAGGTCACGGCCCACAGGTTGAGAACCACTGCCTTAGAAGGAACCCTTAGCATTTCCTGTTTTCTTGAGTGCTGCAGTATTTTAACCTCAAGGAAACTAGGTTTGTTCTCTCTCTCTCTCTCTCTCTCTCTCTCTCTCTCTCTCTCTCTCTCTCTCTCTCTCTTTCACCAATTATTTCTCTACATGCTATAGAATGACATTGAAAATACTCCAAAATTTGTCATAGACACTGCATGTCTACCACTGATCTTCTATTCCTTCTATACTGACCATTCTTCACCTGAGTCCAGCTAGGAACACATCTGTGCAGGGGCTTGTCACTTGCCTCTATACCTTGATGTATTATGAAGCTTTACTCATTCAAATCTCACTTCAGAGATCATCTCGTGACGTCATCTAGTGGTGACTTCGCTCTGTTGCTATGTGAGCACCTTTCTCCTTGGTCTTTTCATTTGTTTTCTTTATTTACTGCATTTCTTCATTGAAACTGATTTTTTTTAATAGAGAAAAAAAAACCTTCCTGATTTGTGGTTAAATTTCCTAATGTACAGAACAGTGCTTGTCACAGAGGAGAACTCAACTCCTCTGTGCATGAGTTTCCTTAGGGTAGAAGTTTGGTAGAAGGAAGTCCAAATTGAAAACATGGCGTTAAACAAGAAGACTGTGGGATCTGAGGAATGTCCCATAGCACATGTGTCTACACACTTGAATCTCCAGTTGGTGGCCTTGTCTGGGGATGTGGTGTAGCCTTTCTGGAGAAAGGATACTACTGAGGATGGAGTCTGATTGTTTATAGCTTCACCCTACTTCCAGTTCACTCTCTAGTCAGAGCTGGGACCTCTCAAGCTTTTTGTTCCAGCTACCTGCTGCCATGCTTTTCCTGTCACGATGCGCTGTCCCTCTGGCGTCAGAATCCCACATAAACTCTTCTATAATCTTCCTAGATCATGGCACTTTATCACATAAATGGAAAAGTAGGTTTTTTACTTTTACAGAGACCTTTAATCTATGTATACTCCTGGGAAGACTTTGAGAGAATATGTGTGATAAGGTGGGCTGTAAAAGACATGGAACCAAAATATGGGCTTTGATTAAGCACACGGCATGGCACACTGAGATAAGACCGTGCTCCCTTTATTATCCCCAGAGAAGAACAAGTAAAAGACAATGTTCTTGTCAAAGGATCATGTTTTTTTCTTCTCTGTCTTCTCAAGAAATATGATACTGTTGAAAGCAAATATTGGAAGGATGAGGTTGGAAAGATCTGCCAGGTCTGAGAGCATCCTTTGATTTTGCATGATCCCAGTGAGGAAAGGTACCTACAACCCATAGGGGCATCTTTATTGATTCTTACATGTCCTTATGCAGGCCATGGTGAGTTCCATTCTTTTATAAAGATTTTCAGTGTTGATGACATCATCAAGCAGTCCTGTACTTTCTTTGGTCCTGTTTTATAGGACTTGCCTGTCACCGAGGCAGCTGGAAACACAGCTCAGTTGTTATGAATACTCCACTTACTACTCTTCCCAAGGACCTAGGTTTGACTCCCAGCACCCACATGGTATCTCATAAACATCCAGTTCCTGAACACACCCTTCTGGTCCTGGTGAGTACCAGACATGCATATTGCACACAGACATGTGCAGGAAATCTATCCATCATCAGAAAGTTTACTGGGGAAATTTGTATATGGAAGCTCCCATTTTGCTTAGTTTCTTCATTCTTCTTTTCTTTCTTTTGGTGCTGAAGATGGAACCTAGGGCCTTGTGCATGCTAGGCAAATACGCTACCACTGAGTCACATGCTGAGGTCCTAGCTCCTGTTAGTTACTTGACCCGCACAAGCAAATGAATAGACATCAATCTAGCCAGGAAATTACCTTAAACTACTTTGGAAATTGCTGTTCCCAATACCTATTAACCTTTCATAAAGTCAGTATACAAATAAAATATCAAAGGAGTGCTTCTGGAGCCAACCCTGTGAGGGCAAACCCTTTAGAGTTCATGGACAAGCATGGCCATTGCTAAAAGTTAAGTGCTAAATTTATAAGTAAGCAAGTTGCACGACTGCAAAGATAATACTAATTTTCTTGCTAATTAGTTGACTATTTTCTATTTGCATTGCATACTCTTGAGATTCTTCCAGACCACAGTGTCCACATACTAAAATGCTGTACTTGACCTCACAGTTATAGCCTCCTAGAACTCTGCTCACTGAGGTATACACTGGAGTATGAATCTCAGCCGTGGTGGGAAATTAAGAACTACATGGCACCTGAAGAACATTACAAAGAAAACTTGCTTTCTGTTTGTATTGTAAAGCAATTAGATATTAAACATTTACTAGAAAATACTTCACTCGTTTGTGAATTACCTTTATGCCTGCTTTAATTTTTTTTTTTTTTTTTTACTCTTTATATGTGTAAAGCCCTGGGCATTGAAGTTAGGACCTTTAGAATCCTAGACAAGTGTTCTTCCACTGAGATGTATACTCAGCCTTCAATCTATGTATTTATCTATGTATCTCTCTGTGTATTTATGTATGTATGTATCTATTCATCTATCCACTAGCAATCCTGTCTGTCTATCCATCCATCCAAACATCCATCTATCTGTATCTATCTATCTATCTATCTATCTATCCATCTATCATTTATCTATCTATATTCAGATGGACTTTAAACTTATTCTGTAGCACACACTGGCTTTGAACCTCTAATTCTTCTGTCTCAACCTTCTAACAAGCTAAGGTTATAGGCCTAGTTTCTATACAACTTTTAGGTTTAGAACTAGTGTGGAAATTTCCAAGGATGAGAATCATCAGAAAACAAAACAATATAAAAAATCAGCACTCCCATGAGTTCTACAAGTTAATATGTTTTGAGTGTTTATGGTTTTAATCTCTTGAAACAATTTCTAATATTTCCAGACTAAACAGAATTCTGTTGTTGGATTGAAATTACTATTGTACTACAATTCTGACATTGGAGACTGGGCAGTTTTTTTTTTAAATATGCCATAATTTTTTTTCTGTATTTGCTGTAGCAGGTGTTGAAGGCTTTATGCCTCCAGGGAGCTGGTCCTAGATGGTAACCAAGGGCAATGGTGACAGATGGCTTTGATCATTTTTATTATTTTAGAATGACTTCCTCCCATCCCCTATAAACAGATGTAGACAGATGTGTTGAATTTGGATTGTTTAAATATGTTCCCACTTCTCTGCTCATAATTTTTCTGACATAAATTGGTAGAAGAACCAGATTTACCACTCTAATGAGTCTACAGTGTGTCTCGTACTGAGATGTCAGTCCCCAACAGTGCAGTTGTTTTTGCCATGTGGGTAAGGACTGTCATCACTGTCCTCATCCAAAATAAAGAATTGAATTAATACTCAAATTCATTGATAGATTATTATCAATTGTATCAATTATCAATACAAATATTCCTGAGACTAGGTTTTGACAGGTTGGGAAATTAAATAATCCTTTCTACCCTGTCCTAACTTTCACTGTGGATACATTATCATTTGTAACAATTCTCTTTTCTCTAAAGTTGATAACTACCATGTTGGGATTGCTGTATAGGAATCATAAATAGTAAGTTTCTATCTGACAGAACTGCATTTATATTTACGTTCAATTATGAGTTTACTCAATAATTTTTAATTATAAAAGGCCACTGAAGGAGTCAGGAAGGAGCTCAATGAGAAGGTTCTTAACATGTATGCACACAGCTTTAGGTTCCATCCCCAGCATTACTCAAAAGAAAATAATTGACAATAATCCAAGGTTATTGTAAAATAACTTGATATTTCACACAAGTTAAATTTAATATCCAGAAGCCTTCAATAAGTTGGTTCCTTTAATAAAAGCTTAGAATATTCTAGTGGAGAGGAATTTACTTTATCCTAAATAGATGACCTTGGGTCATTGTTTGTGTAGTAACCACAAATAGCAACAGATCTTTGAAAATCCTTCACCAGAAGAATACAATGTCTTGCATTCATCTGGGAACATACCACTTTCCTCTGGGGAATACATCTGCAATTCTCTTAACCAGAAACAAACAGAAGCAAAAGTAAGGCTCTCAGGCTGACCAGTTTTGAATTACATTTTCTCCCTAATATGTTTCTAATTAATTTAAACAAAGTTTCAAGCTTATTCTCATCCTTAACATAGGAGGAAATGAAAGTGCTGATGTGATATGGCATATGTTTAGGGAAAATACAGAAAGACAGACAGACATAACACACTAGGTATGTGTAAATGTGTATACAGGTGTGTATGCATTCAAACTTGTCTGGCTTTAAAATAGTGGTCATTTTGCAATCCATCCTCTTCTTAGGATATCACTCTTGCCATATGGTAAATCCTGGAGAGATTCTGGGCCAGAACACATGGAAGGGATCTATTGGCAGACAAGGAGTCAGAGATACATAATCTACACGTACTGTAATAATTATCTATTCTACAGGAGCAATAGTGCTGGAACTGAGAACTCGCTACAAAGCTAAACTATCTGGAACATTAGATTAATAAAATACTTAGCATAACAAATGGGAAGATACTCAGTAGGTATAATGCTAGTGTAAAATTATGAATACTTTAATTTATTTTTAGTGACAATTCTTGGTCCATTATAGCCTAACTAAATGATGGTAGTCACCAAATGTTTAATGCTAAGCTCTGGGCTCTGCCCGCATTATCCCGATCCAAATACCTTGTAGCCATATGTATCCTTGACACTCTTATTACTGAAAATGATTATTTGTTGTATCAAATATCCTCTAGGGGTCAGCAGTCACTTGCTCTGTCTCTCAGAAAAAATCAATACCTTGGGAATGTTCTATGACTCAGAAGGATATTATGTGAACACTCCCTGAGGGTTCTGTTGCATTATTAAAGGACATGATGAGTGGTGCCAATGTTTATCAAAGGTGTCTGAATTAAACAAAAGAGGTGCACACATATTTTATAAGTGAAAGAAAAATATCAAAATCCATCCCTGGTATACAGGAAGAAAGGAGGATGAGGGATTTAACTGTACTGGGCTCCAGGTCATCTTCATCCCATTCAGAACAGCCATACACTTTCAAAGGATGAAGGTGAGTTACGTTGGGAAGATGACCTTAAGAGCTAAGCATATCATATCTTTAACCTTGATAAGGATGCACTCAGTATCCAAGACCAGTGTTTCCTCTTGTTATATAATCCTAACTGAATAAGGTGATAAGAGTTACCCTTTTATGGGTAAATCCTGGAAGGTTTAGAATTTAATACATAAATGTTATGATCAGTGAAATATAAGCACTGTTTTTAAGAAAAGGAATTTGTTCATGTATCATGCATGTTAGGCAATTAAGGAAATTTAGCCCAATAAAAGTAGATCTGCCTTTTGATTATAGTTTAAAATATGTAACAAAATAGTTGGTTGAAATTGGGGGTTGAAATTGGGGGTTTTAACTTAAAAAGTATTAAGTTTATATGCTTTATTGAACACGTAGAAAACTTTCAACTGTGCCACTTTTATAAAATGCTTAATATACTGTGTAAGACTGGCTTATCTGTGGATACTGGAGATGTGTAACAGTTCAGTGGTAGAGTGAATTCTTAGCAATCATTCAGGGTTATATCACCAACAGCACCAATAGGTTTTTTTTTTTTTATTTATGAACAGTTTATCAATATATAGGCATCACAAAGATAAAGGTATTAAATGTATAAATATACATTGAAAAGATTCAGAGACAGAAAGAAACAAAGCAGTTGCAAGTAAATTTTGGCAAACTTTAAAATGCAGAGGTGGCTGATAATCAGGGAGAACAGGCAGATGGTGAACCAAACCAAACTGCCCAATTCCTAGGGGTTACAGCCTTCTAAACTCAGGTGGTTGGCTGTGGGTTGAAGAATCAAAGCAGACATAAGAGAAACACAGACAAGGGAAAGACTCACAGAGGAGGCACAAAATAAAGAGCA
Source organism: Arvicanthis niloticus (assembly GCF_011762505.2). NCBI lineage: Eukaryota > Metazoa > Chordata > Mammalia > Rodentia > Muridae > Arvicanthis > Arvicanthis niloticus. The sequence continues at coordinate 66,026,172 of NC_047665.1, read as the reverse complement.
AAACTGATACTAGAGGGACTAGGAATAATGAAACATGGCAAACCTAAATACAGTGGTCAAATTACACACACACACACACACACACACACACACACATACACACACACACACACACACCCCTATTAAAAACACTGAAGTGGACCTGACAAAACAACAAATGAATCAACCAGCCAAACCTTCATGGGACAGAGATAAACAGTTCAATGTGACCCAGAAGCACAGGAATGTGACAGGAAACAGGAGCCGCACTGGCATAGAGAGCTGGAAGCATCACTTTGAGTGTCGATTGTTAATGCTATCAGAGACTTTTCCACTCTGCATAGAATCAGCTTTTAAATTATATCCTCATAATTGCATTATAAATGTTGATTAGTTTCAGAATATAGAGCAATTTACATAAATAAGAAAAACTAGTGTTTATCAGAATGTTCCAAATTTCTTATTTTTCATAATACAAAGGTAATAAGTTCCTAAGCAGGGAGCTGGTCCTTTCTGTTCAGATATCCATCACATGACTTACCATGGAAGCCCTTCTAAGAGTGATTTTTTTTCCCTAAGAGGTACATCTATGAAAGAGATTGGGCAGGGAGAGAAAACAATTTTTTTTTAAATTTTATATCTGGTTGTTCTTTTTGCACAATATTTTTCCACATGCATTTGATACTTTTTTGACTTTTATACAAAGTCACAAGTTTATCTTATTTTAAAAAATACATGCTTTAGCAAAATTATTATATAGTAAATATAATTATTATATAATAAAAATAAAATTATATTACCCTATATGATTATATTATGTAATATATATAATATAATTATTATATTTACTATATAATTATTATATAGTAATTATATGTTAATTATTATACATAATTAATATATAGAATTATTATATAGTCATATATTTACTATATAATTATTATATAGTCATATATTTACTATATAATTATTATATAGTAAATATATAATTACTATATAATTATTGTATAGTAAAACTAAGAAATAAGTATAGTGAAAAAGGAAAAAATTGAGAGAAGTGAAAATTTCTAGAAAAGGCTTACTGAACAAATTTTACATATAAAACTTAGACTTCAAAGAATTTTTTCTATCACATGGTTTCTCTGGCTTTGCAACAGAATAAAATTATTACCATTAGAGTAGACTTTAGAGAGGTTGATAATACATGAGGCTGGAGACATGTCTCAGAGAATGAGGGCTGCTGGGTCAGCCTGAGAACCAACGTTTGGCTTCCAGCATCCTTGCACATGATGTGGTATGGCTGTGTGTACCTGTAACTCTGCTCCCATAGGAGGTGGAGGCAAGAGGCTTTCTGGGGCTTGCTGGCAGCCAGCCTAGTTTCAGGTTCAATGTGAGATCCTTTCTCGAGGGAATAAGGAGCTGGTAAGAGACATGACATGCCTCTTGAACCTCAGTATGCACACCTGCACACACATTTATACCGAACACACACACACACACACACACACACACACACACACACACACACACACACACCATGTGGAAGAACTAGAAAATTTAAGCTTAATAGGAAAATTCTAGAATTTCAAAGATGAAGCACTGAAGAAAAGCTGTACTATCTAAAACAAAACCAAGCTATTTGGAGATGAAATACAGTGCAAGTCCCTGCAGACAGGCTTGTCACAAACAGCCATGCTGTCACATTCAAAGACTCGAATCATGCATCAAACGACTGCTTTCTAGAACAAGTGCATGTGTCTGGTAAAAAACTCCCCTGGTAGGACAGGCCTGCTCACTCCGCTCACAGGAAGCTTTGTCATTTTTCTGTCACCTCACCTTCTTTGCTTCTTTCAGTGTCTCATGCACTGTGTATTGGTTATGCATTTTCTATAGCTCTCAGAACGTAAATTCCTTTGTAAAGGATTGCTGTAGCCCTCATCAGTTCCTCGGCACACACGACAGGTTCTCATTTTTTCTTATTTAGATGTATAAGCTAAGATGCTCCATCCTTTTTCTCACATAACTGCTCCTGGAAACTGTCTTCACCTTATTTATTTAAAACCACGGAACCCAATGTCAAATTATTTTTTCTGTCTCCACACAATTACCTAACCAATTCGGTTAGGTGCATGTTAAAAAAACATGCACTTTTTCCACGCTCAGAGGATTATTAAGAAAGATAAACACAGGAACCAATAAGAGAAGTCAGCCTTTTCATCTCCTCTCCCTTCTTTTCTCTCTCACTTCCTCCTTCTTCCTTTCCTTCCCTCTTCCTCCCTTCCTTCAGTCTAGGTAGCTCTGATGGTTCTTGAATTTAGCATCTTTCTGCCCCTGCCTCTTGAGCACTGTTAATAAAGGCACGGACTATCACACCATGATAAGCCCGAAGTTTTTAGGTCTTTCAATCTCATCTAATCCTGGGAATGGTGAACTGATGGGGAGTACAATGTGACTTTGGCCCATTCTGTGGGATTATCTTTTTCTCAACCTTCATTGTAGAAATCCATGGCAGCCTGTGCACCTGCTAGACATGTTCTGACTCTTCATGCCTTTCTCTCTGTTTCTAAGTCATCCCTCACCCCACACCCATCACTCCAGGATCCACTCATATCTCTCTTTCTGTATAATAAGATAACTTATTGAGTCTGGAAAGATGGAAAGATACTAATTACTGCTTTAATATTTTAAAATCACATCAGACAATAGCTTCTGTTGCTTAAATACAGAAAATGCTTATTTTAGTGGGAAGAGCAAGCAACTGGATCAGAAAGACAATAATATCATTTATAAGACACACAACATGCTCAAATATTAACTCAAGCACTTCGTTTTCTGACTGACATCAGCAAATATACTTCAGTGAGCTAATGACATTTTTATGTAATAGGGACAACATATTCATCCTAAAAAGTTGTCAAGTCATACCCTTGACTCATTTTGCCAAGAGCCAAAGGTGTCAAGCATACCTTATGCCTTCCGTAACTTGGCTGCTCCAGCATTGGCATACTCAGGCTTGGTTTTGGCAGGCAAATGCATATCCAACTTACTATTCCTTAGGGCCCCAACATGGCTGAACTGTTGAAAGTGACCTTGGAGGAAGCTGAATGGCAACCCAAGACATCGTCTCTAGAGTTGTGGTTAATAAAAAAATACTTGAGTTAGAGATGTAGCTCCGTGGTCCAGCACTTGCTAACATATAGGACTCCTGGGTTCAGTTTCAAGCTCCAAATATTTTTTTATTGCCATTTTATACTATTTTTTAAAGAAGTGTGAGGCATGGAAATGTTAGTGGATATTACTTAGCCTAAATTCATTTCTTTATCAGTTTGGAGCCATGCTACTGGCAAAAAGAATCAACTCACTTCTTTTTGCTTCCTGCTTCAAAGGCAATGTTTTTAATTGGTCATATTATTTTATTATCATTGATTTGAAGGTTGTTATTTTTTTTAGGTTTTCGGTAAGTGACATGCTTACTGGGGCATTTCACGGTTTGCATCCAAGGCACTCTGTTCCAAGTCTCCCCTCTCATTCCTTTCCTGTCATGTAACTCACGCAACAGACAATGGCTGAACAGAATGCTCTGAGCAGCACTAGGCTGGGAACAAGGTTTTCAGTGATAAATTAAATACACACAATACAGTAACTGTTTCCAGCTTTGTAGAGAAGAAGCGACTCAGGCACACAAACCAATACAAGATTGCAAATTATGAATGGCACCATCAGGACAAACCATTTACTGGCTCAGGAAATATTCCTTAGGGTTTATTAAAATACTATTTCACCTTGGCTTGGTTTTCCTTCATAGTGCCACCCAGGATGTCATATGCAATGGGCCTTTCTTGTCAGAGAAAGACTTTTCCTTTCTTCCTAGCATCTCACATGCGTAAGTTGTAAGTCCTCCTGCCTCCATCCCAAGTGTAACAAACATCTCAAATCCTGACACATTTCTCTAATCATGACCCTTTTTTGGTCCATTGCTTTTTTTATTTTTACTTTTTTACTTAACTTCTGATTCATTGTGAATTTTACATCATGCACCCCAATACCACTCATCTCCCCATCCCTTTGTATCTGCCTTCTGTCCTTGCAACCTATGCACCAATAGAAAAAAAAAAGCTATTCATTGTGAAAGCTACAGTGTGTCACAGTGTGTCCCACAGTATATACCCTTTTGTTCACACATGTTTACTTGCAAATGTTCATTGCAATGAGTCACCGGTCTCGTTTGGGGCTTCTGGTTTCTACTACACCATCAATACTGGATCCTTACCAGGACTACGCTTGGATGTACTGTTGTTGCCCTGTGTCATGGGAGTCTTGTGACTTTGGATCTACAAGACTGGCCCTTTCGTGTACCCCAGCAGTTTCATAGATGGGGTAAATGTTGGGGATGGGTTAACTCAAAGCCCTGGTTCTGGGCTTGGGTGGTAGCTGAGCCAAGCCTGCCAACCCTTCCACACCCACACCAAGGTGAGCTCTCTAGCACTGCCCTGTTTAGTTCACTCAATGATACAGTTGGCAATGGGCAGGGTCAGCTCTCCTGCTTTCATGCTCTCAGGGCCAGATAACCCACACCCATGGCACCAGGGCCAGCTGTATTGTGTTGCCCAAGTAAGGTGCAGGGCCTGCTTTCCTAAGTGCTGCAGCCAGTGAGAGGCAAGGCCAGCTCTCCTGACTGCTGCAGGTGGTAGGAGATGGAGTGGCTTTTAAATTCCTTTGTTTTCAAAAATGTATTTATGTGCCTGTGTGAATATATACAAGAAAGAGACTGTCCAATTCCCTTGAACTGGTGCTACAGGTAGTTGCGATTTAGCCTGATGTGGGTGCAGGAGATTAAAATACCATCCTCTGGAAGAGAAGAAAGTATTCTCACCCATCAAGCCATCCCACAGGCCCCATGTATTTTTGTTGTTAATGAACCTAGAGTCTTTCCCATGTCCTCCAATGCCTGTACAGTGACTGGGCCTCTAACCTTCTAGAGTCCTCATTTCCTCTGCTCTATTTTCTAATATTTCCACAGCCCTCTCTTTAACACATAGAAACTTTCCTAGCTATCTTTGGCTCTCACATCTAATGGAAATTTTGGACATTTCCTTACATGATTGGGAAACACTAGAAAAATTTAGTCCAATTTATTCTTTAGTCCACCTTTGTCATGATTCCTAAGACCCTTCCTTCAACTGAGCTTTGCTGGCCTCTGTCTTCACCATCTCACCTGCCCTCTGTACTTCTTAAGGGCCTCAGCTCTATCTACTTCAGCAAGACTAGGGTGAAGTCGGATAGAACTTATTTGCAGGTCATGCCATTACCCAAAACATTTTACATATTAGGCTATGATTTTTTTTTAAACTCTTCCAAGCCCTAGACTTCTGCATGTGTTTTCCTCTTCTCCCACCTCTAACAGACATTGGTTCTCCATCCATTAATATGCCTCCATCTTGGCTCAACTTTTATCATCTCAAACCATAAGGTCATCCTTCTTTCTTCTACCACCTTTCTTGCTTATTTTCACTTCTATCACCCATGCATCCATTATTTTATTTTTATTTTGTGGTTGTTGTTTGGGCTTTTTGTTTTCTTTACGTGTGTGCTGGATTCCATCTAACCCCATGAAAATCCTCTTCTAAGACAACAATAAAATGCCCCATGGCTAGGATTACATGCTGGACATCCTTCTTTCCTGCCTGAAATCCTCTCCATCACAGACACTGGGACCTGGTTTCTCATCCTTCTTCCCTTGAGAGCCCCTTAATTTTATTTGCAGACTTTTCATTTGTGAACATTCTTTGGAATTCTCCTCATCAACCTTCTTTCTTCCATACTTGAGATAACAAATGGCAATCATGAGTATATTTTGACTTCTAGCTGAGTTCTACTTGGCCTGCAGTATTGGGTGTCCTAGTTTATATTGATTTAACACTTCCATAAAAACTGAACATTGCATGTACCGTAAGCAGCCATAATTTATACCATTATGGCATTATGATGGAAGAAAATGATCTGTTTAAATGGCTACTTAGTGTTTTCTGTCATCTAAGATTCTAAGTCTCTATTGACTGCAAAATTCCAGGACTAATACTAACACTGAATTTGCTGTCTGTGCTCTGTTCCTCCCCGTGTCATGTTTTTCACAAGTTTGCTTGAATAATCCCAGGGATTTGCTTCCTCTTGTATTATTAACCAGAAGGATCAATTCAAAGTCCTTTCAGGGACTTTTTTTCCCTCCAAATATTCAATTTACCTAATAAGAACTGAATTGTAAAACAAGCGAAATACTTAAAGAAGATATTAAAATTTAATTGAAAAACTCTGTTCTGGGTACAGAGTATATAATTTGTCCGTGAGGTAGATGCCTCTTACTTCCTTTATTTCTCACTTACCCCTCATTACAAAGGGACTTTGTAAGGGAGAAAGCCAGAAAGGGAAAGATGGGAAGGTGGACGAATATGAACACAAGATGTCATTCTCTCTGTCTCCCTTTTCAGTCCATTGCATAAGACACAGGAATATATGCTCAGCAATAATTAATCCTAAAACTTCTATTTCTCAAAGTTGACACATCAATTTCCATTCCATCTTATTCCAGGAATAAGGCATATATCTTTCTGCAGAGGAAATAAAAAGCACGACTGGAAAGAACAGCATGACCTACAAGCAAAGGACTACCTTGCTTTAATTAAGGAAGAGCAGAAAGCAATTTCTTCTTCGTTCTTATTTAACCACATTGAAATGTTACCCCAAGAGCTGTCATTTTTAAATTCCTAATGGCATTGAGCTAACATCTTTGAAAGATTTGTTTTTTGTTTTGAAAATAAAAATCCATGCAGAACACAGAGAGAATGAATGTCTGCATGGGGACAGTGTAAATCAAGGTTGTGTTGGCTGCATTTGATATCTTGCCTTGGTGCCTCCTAACCCACCAAGCTTGGTTGCTAGGCAACCAGGGCAGCTTTTCTGAATATAGATATTAACAGGTTTAGGTTTCACTGAAAAAAAAAATGAAAACAACATGGAGTGAAAATGAGGACAGATGTATTCCTCACCTGGAAATATGAAAGAAACAAGCCATCTTATAAAATAAATATTTGAAAAAAAAGCATATTTCATTATTATCTGCAATCCTCCAGTGGGAGAAAGATAGTTCAGTGTCTCATTTCAGGTGATGCTTTTGGCCACAAAATATAGAGAAATATGCTTGTTTAGTGTCACTGTGATTTGCAATTCTGTGTTTAAGAACACCGGCACGTTTGGCATGTTACATTTCTTGTTTTATATGAGTGAGTTTCTTAAGTTTGTAGTGAGCAAATGTAAAAGCACAAACAGCAAAGAGCAGATAGAAGCAGCAGAGAGGGAGCACACATCACTGGATCAGGAATTTATAACATTTGCAGAGATGTCTGAGGTCGCTCGACTGAGAGAGCAAATAAATGTGACACTGACACATTCTCCCAGAAATCAACTGGGGGAGCAAAGGATGACGCGAAATTCCTAATTGAGAGCTCTTCCCCCATGGGCAAGCTTCTTGCTCTCTATTCCCATCAGAGACATGCTTACATTGGGGAATACACAATTGGAAAACAACTTACCATTGGTTGAAACCGTTTATGTTTTCTATCTGTATTCACAGAAACAGTATATTTTATTTTTGAGAATTTATATATGTATATAATAGGTACTTCTGTTCTCCCCTTCTAACTCCCATGTCCCCATCCATAGATCCATTAAAAATTTTAATAGCCCACTGGGTCCAGCTAGTGCTGCGTGTATAAGCGTGAGTATGGGGCCCAGAGATCAGCTATCAGTGTCCACATCCTCAAAAAGAATGATTCTCCTTTCCGCAGCAACTGTCCACTGCCGGCAGAACTGTAGGTCATCTACCTTATGCTAGAATTTTGGCCGGCTTGAACTTGTGCACATCTTGTACAGGTAATCACAGCTATTGTGATTTAAGAAATTAAGGAAGTTTCAATATTATTCTTGTAAATGAGAACAGCTTTTGCTATTGTATAGATAAGATCCCTTCCTGGAGACCATTTTACTAGTAATTCATGATTGATAGGACAGAGAAAATACCATTGAAGAGAGGAGAAACCTGACTGTAGGAAAATAAAGAAGTAGAGCTACAACTTATTAAGTACAGAGATAGAATGTGTAGCCAGAAGGATAGTCAATTTAAAAAAGCAGTCGTCTGGCTTCTTGTATAGTTCTATGTGATCACTGATATAGTGGCAGAAAATGAAGATGCTTGTAGAATCTCTCACACTGGTAAAACTTCACCACTGGATCTTATGATGTAATTGTGACATCTGAGATACATGCACTAAGATGTGTTTCTTTCCCTTCTTTTTTTCTCACAAATAGTTCTAAGATCTGGCCTGGAAAGATCTCAGAAAAGAAAAAAAAAAAAAAAGAAAAAAGAAAAGCAAGAGTGAAGTCTTGCTTCACTCCTTTATCTCAGTAGGTGGCTTTAGTATCAAAGAATGTTTGAACTTGACCTTATTCAGTGAAAGTTACAATATGAGATTCATGACCCTAGAGAGATGCCAGGAAACTTCAGGATTGAAGATTCTCTGTGTATGAACATGGATCTTTGTGAGAGAGTGCCTTCTCTGTTCAGGATCAGCCTGCCCAATCTTGTATTATATCTCTTAAACTAGAAAAGTCTACCTCACATCTGCCTGTTATTCATATTAAAAAATACATGCTATTTCTGCTGCTGCTGCTCAGATATGCAGACAGCTAACACAAAAGCTGCTAAGATAAATACCTGATTACCAAATCAGTTAACCTCTGGGCCTCGTTGGGCAGTATCACCAGATCAACACTTCTGTTCCAAAACTTATGAATGAATTGAATTTCATTCGACTACCTCGTGTCACGTTATGGGATTCCTGATGTGACTAATTTTAAATATTCTTCTTTCTACTTTGTTGATAGCATTCACATACCCAGTTCTTTGAACTGAAATAAAATATAACTTGGGTTATTTTCTTGGGTACCATGGGAAAAAGAGAGGGACTATTTCCTCCTGTATCTGAGGAAGAGGCTCAGTAGATTTATTGTATGGAGCTTGGTTAGCTAGGCAAAATGGACCCAAGAACCTTGTCATACACCTTTAGGCACAGGTGCATGCCTTCATGTTTCCAGAGAACAAATCCAGTTGAATTCACTCTCTTGGTTTGATATGGGCAATTAATGATAATGATCATAAACTTAAAAGCTAAGAACTAGCAAACTGTGCTAAGATAAAAATACCCAACCTCTGTGGTGACAGGAATCCTGATATGTTTGTAGTCCTGAATATATTAGTCCCCATTTTTGAAAGGAGTGGGTGTTTGCTCTGTACCTTTTGAGAGCTTAAGAGTTTCTATCTCACTTTTTATTATTTAGAGGAATAAAAGTTAAGAGCATGTACTTTAAAACTAATTGACTCATTTTCTTGTGAATTAGCACTCATTGCCAGGAAAATTCCATCTCCTCCCGCCAGGAAATTTGAACGTTCTATTCATCTGTTCCCTCAAAGTCACTGCATGGTTGTCAATTTGTTTGCATTATCCATGCTAACTCTCAAAGGCAAGAAAGACAACTAACATTGTGGTGTCATAACCTCTTTTGTTATATTTCATAATTTAACTGTGAATTTTCTTTATGCTATGGCTATAGCTATGTATACAACGAGCGTGACTCTAAAAATCTCTTTAATTCTTTATCATTTCTGCCAATCATATTCAGCTTTAATCGTGGCTTAGGAGAAATGGCAACAATGAAGTTTGTGAGGTGTAAGAATCAACTTGGTAGCCAAGGAGAGAGAGCAAAGATAAATATGAGAGTCAAGAGCAGAATGTTTCAGAAAGGCAGAGATCTTCTTCATGAAAATGACAAGAAGCAGAGTTGAAAGTGTAGGATAACTCTAGATTGCAGGGACTATCAAATGGGCATCCTTACAAATCCAGATTGGTACTAAAGGGGCATGTTAGAGACATGGCCATGACAAATTTGTGGCATATTATCTCTGCTGACCTGGGTGTCTAAGGCCATCAGGGCTCTCACTCACAGTCTGCCTACACCAAGCCTGGGGTAGTAGGAACAAAACTTCCAAACTAAGCACTGTCCCGGATCATGTTGAGCAGGTTGAAATGCGGGAACACATTACAAATTATTGCATGTCTCAAAGTGCGGGGAATAAGTTACCACTGGTCTTAGGTCCTAGGCCCTCAAAATGTCAATGTGGGAGATAAGATGAATTTCCAGGCAGAGATACTGGTCTCAGAGGGAGAATAATAACATCCCAGTCTGAAGCATCTTCACAGAACGACACTGTTATTCAAAGGTACATTCATTTCTTAATCTCAGACACAAGAGCTGGAGATAGCATTACAGATTCATGCAGGACAGAGACTCTGAGAGGTTAGAGGCTTTTTTAACCAAAACACTTGGGCTCTAGTATGATTTGAATATGGTAAAATTTCTCCTAAAGGCATATGTGTCCAAATGTGCCAGGTAGTAGCACTGTTTGGGGAAGTAACAAAACCTTTAGGAGGTGAAACCTAGCTGTCAGCAGCAGGAGAGTAGCACTAAGTCTTGAGGTTTTAGTTTCTGTTGCCTTCCCTTTCCCCACTGTGGACATGTAACTACCCTCCTCAAACTCCCCAGCAGATTTTGTCCACCATGATTGACTATACCATCAAACCATGAGCTCATATCTGCCCTTTCTCCCTTGAGCCTTGCCTTGTATCATAACAAAAGGTAAGAAGAACACCAAACTCAAACTTAAGAGACTGAAGTGAGTTGGTAAGCAGAGGTGCCAGGAACAGCTGGTCTCTGGTGTTGGATGCTTCACTGGTCTGTCCTATGCAGGCAGTTCAGATGGATGGTAAATATTTAATATATCTGGACAGTGAGGAAATCCAAGACGGGTTTACTCTACCTAGAAACTGATGAGGATCTAGGCTTAATGATGCTTACTGGATAGAAGAAGCATTTGGAATGGCTGGGGAAAGAGAAGGGTTAGAAGTTTGCAGTAAGTACAGAGGCTTCTGTACATCCTATTACATTAGAAGCAATAAAATCCCAAGGGAGGGTCACAGCAGTAGAATTGGAAAAGGAAACAGAGTGAAGCAGGTTGTTATATGCATGTACTGGTGGTATTGTAAGGACGTTATACACAGTACTTACAAAAATATTTGTCCAGGACAAATTTATTACCCTCATTGACAAATGAATACACTAAAACTCAAACAGTTAATGGTTTAACCCAGGTCACATAGTTAAGTGGTAAAATTAGGATTAGATCTAGAGTTGGTCCCCAAAGCAGACATATACCCATTGCAGTACTCTGTCAGTGATGCTCTGGACTTGAAGGTAAGAGAAAAGAGCACCATCAGGAGCCAGAGCAGGAAAGAAGTTGCTTTTGAGACTGGAATGACTTGACTCCTTTAAAATCTTTAAGAACTCTATGAATTTGAAGTATGAGTGTTTCGACAACATATAATCAAAGTAATAAATAACAAAAATCGATAGTGACAGAATGCAAACATAGGTTTCTTAATGCTCTCTCGCTGGCTCTTTAAAATGTTACATACTCATGTTCACTAATGCCAACCTGGTATGCACACTCTCAGGTTTCCAAGACTAGACATAGTCTACATAGACCAAAATGAACCTTTGTTGGAAAAAGAGAACAGTTGCCTCCGTGTGTGAGAGCATCTGGATGAAGGTCAGTGGCTGTGAGCAGGTGATTCACTTATCTATGTCACAAGACTCACTATGAGTTCATCCATTGTAAGTAAAGTTTGGAAAAGCTCAAGGTCACACAGATGCCTGGAGAGAGTTGGCTCCTAAGTCATCCTTTTGCTGTTTTGTCTTTGTACGGGGTCTTTTTATGTAGCTCTGGCCAGCCTTAAATGTATAATCTTCCTGGTTTGACCTCCCTAGTGTTGGAATTACAATCAGGCACTATCTTATCTGACCTCTTAATAAGAGAAAAAGAGAAGACAAATAATAACCAGGACACACACACACACACACACGTGTGTGTGTGTAAATGGGTGTTTTGCCTACATTTATATTAAGTCTAGGTACCATGTGCATGCCTAGTACTCCCAGAAGCCAGAAGAGATGTCAGATAACTGTGTAACTGGAGCTACAGATAATTATGAGATACCTCATGGGTGCCAGGAATTGATTTTGTATTCTCTGGAAGAATAACTAAGGTTCTTAGCTGTTAGCAGCCCCAATAGTAGGGAAGAATTTTTTTAATGACAATATCATACGTTCATAGCAAAAATGGTAAAACTTGGCAGTTACATAGTTTCAGTAACTGTTACTATTGTCTGAAAAGGCAGGAAAATACTTGTGCAGTGAAATATGTATTTTATATGAAACAAAACCAGCAAGAGGCAAGCTCTGACCAAGTAAGTCATGACTTCAAGCCTTTCAGTTTGAAATTTACCAAGATAGACATGGTAATCACAGGGGTTAGAATAAAAACAAAAACCTAAAAGACAATGATCCTTCAAAATCTGTAAGTTATTTATGCTGAAATACATGCATGAATTCAAATGACCAAGGAAGGTTGGGGATTCTGGTCCCCGAGGACAGTGTTTCTGTTTAAGGAAGGGTTCCAGCCTATAGGGAGCATGCCTAATAGTCACACTCGGCTTTTAGCAAGCTTCTAGTAGCATGTGTTTTTACAACAGCAGGTAGGCATTGACAGTGTCCCCCCACTAGCATCTCTATTGAGAACAGGAAGCCGGTCCCAAGCTTCTGAGTCCCTACTTAGTCTCTTTGCTATGTTGAACATGCCCATTTGTGTTCTTGACAACTTTCCTTCATTTTCTTAAATAAATGGTATTAGTTCCTTGTTGTTTATAATATAAAGAAACACCAGCAGCTGACACGTAATATCCTTACAAACTTAATCATAAGTCTGTATATTTGGAATACTGGAAAGTTCATATGACTGCGTTCAACCCCTGAGAGGTTCAAGAATGGCAGAGACAGCATAGTCAGGAACCTGTTCCATTACTTTTGCATTTCCAAGCCTAAGTGACTTTTCCACAAAGTGGGTCAGTCTGGCATGAGTTCTGAGCTACATTTTAAACTGTTCTATATAGCTGTCAAATATCGGTAAGATCCTAGGTCAAAATACAGAGGACATCTGGTTGGTGTACTTAAGGATAACCTAAGCAGTTGTTAGAAAAACTGCCTCTGTAAACCCAAACCTATACCTCTACCATCTTCTTTTCTAATATTATCTTTAATAGTAATTACATTTTATTCTAATTTCTTTTACACACAAAGTACCACCATTCTGATTTGAAAAACTATTTCAATAATGTTAAAAATAAAACAATCAAATTTTCACCTTTTAAGAGCCATCCCCTGCTGAATAGGATGATACACTGTGATGATCAGTCGCTAGAAGGGACCCTTATTCCATCATCCCCCATAGTCCTCTCATAGTCCCTTCTTGTCATCTGTAACCTGATTTGTCAAGTGTTCTTATCTATCCAACTATAGTGTCTCTATACCAAAGTATTGTGTGGAGATTGAACAGAGAGATATACACCTGTCTTTAAATCCAAAGGGAAAAACTACCAGACATACAAGTACAATCGGTCTGCATTATCTCCTCTTTCCACAGTCTGTGGACTCAACACAGACCAAAAATAATATAATCCTACCTATTATCTCCTCTTTCCACAGTCTGTGGATTCAACCACAGACCAAACATAACATAATCCTACCTGTGCTGAACACCTACAGATTTTTTTGCCTTTATTCCTCTAACAATGCATGATAGAAACTATGTATACAATACTTACATTGCATTATGTATGATAAGCAATCTAGAGATACTTTAAGATGTAAGAAGATTTGTAGTCAATAGGAAAATATATTCTACTTTATACCCAGCACTCCACTCTAAGGATCATGGAGCTACTTCCCTGGAGATAAGATGACTGTCCACACAAGTCATAACAAATTCAAAGAATGCCCCTTCAGCTTATCCACACTAGCCTCCCCTCCTAGCCATTCCTTGTACTCTCCAGGGTGTTCCTGCCTCAGGACCTTTGCACTTAAGCATTTCTTTTGTTCTGTTTCTGACTTTAAGTCTCTGCTCAGGTAAAGTTGACCCAATTTGCAGCCCCTCCGCTGTCTCTGGCATTCCCTAACACTTTCTTCTTGGATTTTATTTTGCATTTCACATGCTCCTCATGGACTTTCTCTTTGTGTCTCCCCTCCCTGGAATGGGAGCCTTGTGAGGTTCTGCATTTTCAAATGCCTGGCCACTGCTCTTTTCTCTACAGCTAAAATGTCATGACGAAGGCATCCAATGCATTTTGGGGAATGCTTGTTGAATGCTCATGCCAGAATGACCTGACAATCCTTCCCTCATCTCTGAGAGCAAATCATAACTACCACTTCTTTGTCATTCAAAAGACAGGGCAAGCATCAGGGAGAGTATGGCGAGTCTCTGACATAGGAACACACAAGAAAAGGGAAGGTGGCATCTTCTCAGGTACTTGTGAACCAAGCCTGTCCTATTTACATGGGCCACAGTGTTCTGCAGAGACAAAGAGAGCCAGCCCTGTTCTCAACACTGACATCTAGTTCATGGCTAAGGACACAACAGCTGTCATTTCCACAACTGGAGTTTAGTGGGAACTGGCCAATGACAAAGCAGAAATGACCAATCCACATAGTCAAACCACTTGGAAAAGCAATCAAAGCTCCAAAAAAAAAAAAAAAAATCACTGTCGAGAAGTAATCATCTCAAGAGGACAACTTTTGGGAGCATCTCATTCAAAGTAAGGAATTTTTAGTAGCAAAAAGAATTACAGATTCGTTACACAATCAGCACATACCAACTATTTAAACTCATTAGCTTTACATTAACACATCAGTTTTGTTGTTTTCTGTGGTGGGTGTGTGTGTGTGTGTAGGTATTCATTTGTGTACATACATATATATGCAGGTGCATGAACACATATGTGTCTGTGTGTGCATATATATAGGAATTCATCTGTGTATGCACTTGTAGACACAGGTGCATGAACACGTGTGTGTGTGTGTATGTCCGTGTGTGTGTGTGTAGGTGTGTGTACCTGTATGTGTGCATGTGTGCATGCATGTGCTTGCATGTGCTCGAGCAGGGATCAGCGATTGACACTGAGTGTCTTCCTCAATCACTCTTCATCTTACTTTGGGAGACAGGTCTCTTACTAAACCTAGAGCTCACTGATTAAGAAAGACTGGCTGCCATCAAGCCATAGGGCATCCTCCTGTCTTCAACTCTTTAATAGAGGTTTAAGGCAAGTGGCACTGTGCCCTACAGTTGGCATACATGATGGAGAACTCAAGTCCTCATGCCTGTATAGCAAGTTCTTTACCACTAAGCTTTCTCTCCTGTCCTCTATGGAATGAATAATTCCAAATGCTGTTCACAGTAACAGGAGAGAGGCGAGTTTCCTTCCACTGATGGGTATATTTTACACTACTTGGAAGAAAAGGTCTAAATTGTTAGTGAATGGCTTGAACTTTTCAAAAAATATTAGCATAATTGTGCTGAAATAAAGCAAAACGGAGGACAGCTGAAGCCTGTAAAATGTTTCAAGCTCTGTCCTCGTGGGAGATCCTCTCCATGTGGAGCCTCTGCCCCGGGAGAATTAATCTTTTAGGAAGATTAATCAGATGAAGGGGAAGAGCTTCTTTGGAAACTACTTCTTTCTTAGTGAGTGTCTATGAGCAGGGGAAGGTGCTGAAGCTTATGTGAGCATGAGAATTAGATCTGAGGTCATCTATGCAGGAATGCAAACAAAGCTATCACTTGGCCAGGGGCTCTGAGCCACAGCCCTTAGTTATGCTAGGATGGACAGAAGGATTAAAAGAGCAAAAATATCAAGCAAAAGGTAGACGTTTCAGGGTGGATAGTATCAAACGTTTGTCAGTTTGCCTGAAATAACTATGAGAATTGTGTTTTAAATTAAGATATGTCTCTTTGAATTAAGTATTTTAAAAAAGCCAAAAAACCTCAGCCAGGCTTGGTAGGATGCCTACATATACCCAGCACGCAGGAAGCTGAGGGAGGATTGTTACATTTAAGGCCAACCTGGTTGACATAGTGAGACTATGTCTTAAAATCAATGACAAGTAGAAAATAATCTAAACCTTTTTCCATAACAGAAGAAGAGCTACAGCTACCACATTCAGAGAACCATTGTGCTATTTTCTATCTTTGGTAAGAAACTACCTTAAGACAATATTCCACAGTCAAATTTGATTAGGATTCACATGCCAGCCATTCCTGAAATATTCAGGGTTCACTAGACCTACTTGTTAGTTACTGACAAAAATTGCTTAAGCATATAAAATTAAGAAATATTCTTTGTTAGCATGTTTCTTAAAAAAAACAAAAACAAAAACAAAAACCCAAAAACAAACCCTAAAGGAATGGAATGTATTGACAACAATCTCAGAGAATGACTACTGCAATCCAACCCTAACATCTGCCATATCCCTGGCCCCATTCAAAATCTGTGCTATCGGGCCTTGGAGCTGAACACATTTTAAAATCAAAGGCTTAACTTTCTATGAATGCTTTTTAAATTCTGCCTCTGTACACTAAGATAAAGCAGCTTGAAAATGCCCCAAACACCCTGGAGCTCCTGTGTCTTCCAGTTCGTATTTTAGCAAGCATGGCACGACATTTGGCAGAAGCTTGTTAGTTCATATTTATACTGTTTTCGAAAGCAAATGCTCCCGAGTCTTTCCAAACACTCCTACCACCATAAAGCCACTAAATGTCGTTGTGTGCTCACATTCTGTGCTGATGCTTAAAATATATTAAGAGATACTAAAGCATCATCTTACTTACCCAGGAGACATTTTTACTCTTAGGCGTTTTTAGCATGGCAACATGCAGGACGGTTGAGGTGACCAACAGCAGTTTTACCAACATGGAAAATCGAGTGGCATGTATTCCAAATGTCTTTGTTACCCAAATGCAAAGAGTCGCCTGGTTTGCCAGACACAGATGTCATGGGTAATGAGACAGGTCATTTTAAGATACCCCATTTTCCTCCAGGAGATGAAGCATGTGAAGTCGCACATCACAGTCAGGTCACTACGATAGCCACGCAGTACAAAGAGGCCACAGATGGAGTCTGAGTTTCATTGACATATGCACCAAAGTGGAGAAATCCCATAAGAAAGAAAACTTGAATCTTTGTTGAGAAGCCTCATATCATAGAGGCATCCTTTTATCAGATGCTTGATAGCCATTCCTGGTCACTCTTCAAGATGTGCTTTGCAATTACTGACAAGAAAAACAACGTAAGCAAGGGACATCTATCCCCGAACCTTGCAGCTCAGCTGCTGGTAGCTCCATATTAAAAGCACCAGACTCCAGGGCTGCCTGGAGGTAAAGACACTGGAGGGCTCAGTTTCAATAAATAATACACAGCCTCAGGTACAACACACCTGCAAGTATCTGCTGTGCAACATCAGGAGGTCAGCATCGCTGTCTCTGTCTCTCCAAGACTCAGCAGGGCACCTGTTGTCCGTGGAGCCACTCTGGAAAAGGCTGGTATCCTGACAACCAGGTGTGTATTTGTTTATAAGGTAAGAAAGAAAATCCCCAAGGAGGTCAAATTAGAAGCTCTAGACACGCGAGTCAGGCGAGAAGCGAGTGTTGGCTTTCGTCCCTCTGTTCCTGTGTCCTTGTGTCCCTTTCCCTTCCCTCCTGTCAGTCCAGATTAACTAAGCAGATCCAGGCTAAATTTTGCTACTATCAGTAGTGATTAGTGTGAGTTGATGAGATCGGATTATACAGACAGTGTGGGCCTGCTCTCTGTGCAACACCACACAACCGCAGAGCCTTCTGTTTCTCTCAGCACTACACTGAAGCTGGACAGAGGAGAATGGGTTGATCAAAGAAAACCTGCTCACAGGAAGCCAAGTAGCCACACCAGAGGTGGAAAGAACTGTATTGTTTTTCACTTTAGCTTCCTTCCAAATTCTAATGGCCCCTTGGATTGGTAGGAAAATCATTGTAGAACAAACACATGGTGGGGTTTGATGTCATTAAAACTTCGTTTTTTATCAGGATGGCTATGTTGGTATACAAACTGAGGTCATGGGGTATGACAGGGGTTGGGAAGAGACATGGAGCTGGTGACCTTGGACTCAGTATTTTTGTGCCTTTACTTTCTTTCTCTTTGTTGTTGTTTCTGTCTTCCTTTCCATCCCTTCCTTTCTTTCTTCTTTCTGTCTTTCCTTTCTTCTTTCTGTCTTTCCTTTCTTCTTTCTGTCTTTCCTTTCCTTTCCTTTCCTTTCCTTTCCTTTCCTTTCCTTTCCTTTCCTTTCCTTTCCTTTCCTTTCCTTTCCTTTCCTTTCTCTACATGAAGTCTCATGTCACCTAGGCCTGCTTAGAACTCAATATGTGGCCATGGCTGTGGGTAAATTCCTGATCCTCCTGTCTCAGCTACCCAAATGTTGAAACTGCTGTCACATATCTTCAGACTTGACAAGGGTCTCTTTTCTTAAGCATCTATGATATACCAGGCACTGCATAAATAAATTCCCGTATATTCAGAACCAAGCAATTCATATTGATATTGCAACTTTAAAGGGTAGAAAATTAACATTCAACTATCTCCCAATAATGACTTAACCAAAGGAATGTTTTCTAGACTCCTAGCTGAAATCAAACAACATATGGATTTGAGTCTGTCAAGTTTCAGTGTACTTTAAAGAAGTCCTTGATATATATATATACACAATATCTCTCTCTCTCTCTCTCTCTCTCTCTCTCTCTCTCTCTCTCTCTCTCTCTCTCTCTCTCTCTCTCTCTCTCTCTCTCTCTCTCTCTCTCTCATGCAGCAATGCTGTTCCAGTATTTCTAATAATTCATAGGAATTATTGTTCTTATTTTTTAATAAGATGTTCTAGGGTTCCCCATAAGAACTTCTTTTGGATAAATTTTTATTAAGCATAAAACAAAGAGGGATCACAGAGTTCCCTGCACACATAAGAACACTGTTGGCACAAGATTCGCATCTCTGCTGAGTCTGGTATGCATTCAGCATCTATAAAAAGGGTAACAGCTAACATGTATTGAAAATATATTATGACAAGCTCATGAGGTTGATTTTCAGTGATTTTGGATTTTGTGGTATAGGTAGTTTTAGTCAGCTTTTATTTTTAACGAGCAAAAACACTTATATTACAATCTAACAGAGATACTGATGGGATTTTTAACAGTAATTAGAAGAGATTCAAAATTAGAAGAGAAAATTAAAGAGACGCAGGAGTAGACACAAAATAATATTTTAAAATTCTGGATTGGGTGGGATCCACATGTGCTTTTTTTGTAATACGTCCGTCCGTGTGTGTGTGTACATGTGTGAGCGTGTAGGTGTAGTGTGATGAGTGTAAGGTGTGTAAGGATATGGTATATGGGGGCAGTAGTGAGTGTATGTGGTATAGTATGTACGTATATGTGGTGGGTGAATGTGGATGTGGGGGTAAGTGGATGTATACCTGTGTGTATGTGAGTTTGTGTGTGATATGTGTATGTTTATGTAGTGTGTGTGTGTGTTCATGTGACTGTGTATGTGTGTGTGAGGTGGGTAGGTAGTTGGTATGTGTATATGTGGTGAGTGAGTGTGTGTGTGTGTGTGTGTGTGTGTAGATCTCATTGCCCAGTTGTGTTTAAGAGCCTGAGGAAATGGCTTGTGTTGACTAACTACACTTTCTCCTTGGGGAATACAGCACCTCAGGTTGCTCAAGAATTATTGTTGACTAATTGGATACAGTTCTGTTATGCAGTTTCAACAATCCTTTGAATACAATTTTTGGTTAAACAATTTCAATAGTATTGAAAATGCATAAAGCAACTTGGATTCTGATGTTTTGGTTAAAATATAAATGTTAGACATTACTTGTTTAGATTTGCATTGGATTCTCATATTTAAAAGCTTCAAAGAGCCATGAAAGGAATATTAACACAAGCTTAATATTCTAGAAGAAGTTGCTTTCTATAAAAGACCAGACCATGGGGCTCCAGACACACCCACTTCAGCTGTTCCTTTAGATCCTGTGGCCTTGGGTTGCTTTGCTCTGATATGACTGTTCCCTTATAAAAGAGGACATTGGGCACAGAAGCAGAAGGGTGTTGCTGTGGATGACCCAGGGGAAGGACAAACCCATGACTACTACAGCTCTACATGGACCACCCCAAGAAGGTTCAGGATTTTCCCAACCCTCAGGGGCAGGGTAGGAAACTGGAGAGGTTTCTCTGTGGAGCCACTAGCAAGGGCTAGTAAGAGCATTGCCCTGGATTAGCAGGCTTCTAGTTACCAGGATGATGATGTAATCAATTTCTGTTGCTTTAAGCTTCTCCATATTTGTTCAGCACTCCTCCTGCCCCCACCCCAGCACACTCATCCTCCTGCCCCCACCCCAGCACACTCACATACATGTCAAGACTTTTCAGTCAATAACTTTGGAATATTCAAAGGTTTTCTTTGTTGTTTTCCTTTTCTTTTAAATCCATTAATTTTACTTCAAAAGCCAATAGATAAAAAATGTCGCACTTATTTTTTTAATGTGACCATATCTATAGTGTTTATTCTTGGCTTACATTTAACCCTATCTGTGGTCTCTCACATAGTTCGTATACTGGGCATCCATAAAGTGAGGACTTTCAGACCCCAAAGAGTGTACACATGCATAGGTTTATGAGCTCAAATAGAAATGAAATCATGTCTTCCTTCTCATTAAACTTCCTGCTATTTTTAAATATTTTTAATTATAAATATTAGCAGCAAGCCTTAGCACAGTGATCCCACCTCTGGCAGTGACTGAGCAACCACAGATATTTTAACCACATGTTTTTCTCAGAAATAATGGAATTACAGCCCTCTCTCACTAATGATACGTACAGCTGCTTAGGATTTAAGTGGAGACGCAGGAAAACACAAAATTTACTCAATAATATTTGAACCAGACACATCATAGAACAAGCCTTTCTGGGAGAATAAAGGGGCCGACACATGTGTATGCTCCATAAAACTCTATTAACTTTACTGTATATTTGAAAATCTCTATGATAATGTATTAGAAAAGTGCTATCATTACTAATACTTAAGTAATTATAGAAATTATATCCATTAGTCTTATCACTTATTGTACTAATAAGATGTACATATATTACTATACCACAGACTTGCCTTTATAGTGGTTTGAAAAGTATATTCTCATATGATTATTTCACTTATAATGATACAAAATTTCATATGATGCATGTAAAAATGTTCCAAAGAAGGCTTTTCTAGGCTTCAGTAGAGTCTAATGGAGTCCATGGCACAATAGATATGAGAATGTTACTTACAACATTTTAATGAATTCAACTAGGAAGCACCCATATTACTCCACAGAACTATTGTGAAAAAAAAATAGCCCTTCATTTATGGTTAGTAAGAGGTAAAATAATTTTAAATTAAATATTTAAATCATTATGCTACATGATATTTGTACAATATTAAGCCTTTGGCGATACTTGTCAGATCGTTGAATTACATTTGATGCCTGTTTCCAAGTTCTATGCCAGTTTCCTTTGTAACAAAGAGTCCCAAACATATGGGCTTCACCAAACAATTATGGTTCTGTGGCTTCTTTGAGCTCAAATGGGCAGTTTGCATTTGGGAACCTTGTGTATAAGTGGCCAGAGAGCTACCAAAGCTGAGATTTGGAGCTTCAGTCAAGCCTTGAGTGGACACGGCAGATGAACATGGAAGCAGGTTTGCTCTAACAGCTGACAGTGAATGTTGCCTATCAGTTGAGAGCTCAGCTGGAGCTGGTCATCTTACGAAAATTTGAGACTTCTTTGTGTGCTATGCAGATTAAGCATTCCCAGACCCCCTCCCCTACCTGGGGGTATGTGCTGAACTGCAATGTTCTTCATCAATTTTGTGCTTCAAACATCATTTATTAAGTGATACTTGTGAGTCAGAGGGCCAGCTCAGAGGCAGAGGGAGGCAGGCACATTGGACTGTGACTTTTGATTGTATGGTTTATGGCAGGCAAGAAGGACATTTAAGGAGACCAGGCTTTCTCAAAAAGCCTCAGGTGAGTACTCTTCTACTATTTCTTAGTTTGGACTTCAGTAAATAAAAATGGGACCAAGAACTCCCTAGCTCCCCAGTACCATCGGAAGTTCAACTACTCCCATCCAAATCTTCCAATATGGATGACATTTTCCTCTTATTTTCATGGGGTTGGGGAGGTATAGGATAGAATTTCTGTGTATCAAAGATTGGTCTTCAGCCTATTTGGCTCAGGCTAATTTCAAACTACTGATTCACCCCTATTTCAGTGTCCCGAGATCCACGATTGAAGGCTCATCCCAACATGCCTGGCTAAGAGTGATTTATTTTTAAAAAGATGATAAATGCATTATATATGTGTTTTTTGTTTCTATACCATCCTGTTTCTATAAATAAGCAAATGGCCTTATACATAGCAGTTGCTCAAAAATAACCCAAGGATTTTCATCATCTGAAAAACAAGATGTGAGAAGCTCTCCTGGCTTCGAGAAGTGAGTTGGAGGAACTCAACTCAAGTTCATGTTTATGAGACTTACCATAGAGAACATGGCAACCACCCCCTGGGCTCAGTGTTCTGACAGAGTGTGGAAACTTCAGACTACTACTTAGTGTGATTCATCATTTTCCTTCTAAAGCACATGCCTGCCTCCCTCCCTCCCTCCCTCCTTCCCTTCCCTTCCCTTCCCTTCCCTTCCCTTCCCTTCCCTTCCCTTCCCTTCCCTTCCCTTCCCTTCCCTTCCCTTCCCTTTCCTTCCTTCCTTCCTTCCTTCCTTCCTTCCTTCCTTCCTTCCTTCCTTCCTTCCTTTCCTTCCTCATTCTCCCTTGCTTCCCTCCATCCATCATGTGGTTTTGTGTGAAGTATGTGGTTTTTCCTTCCTTCATGTGAGTATGTGCATAGCTTGTGGTGCACATATGTGACTATGCATATGTTACAAGCAGAGGTCAGAGCAGGATGATAATTTTCTTCTATCCATTTCCCCTTTCTTGTCTTGAAAAAGGGCCTGGCTAAACCAGAAGCTCACAGTTTGCGCTAGGTTGGCTGGCCAGGAAGTTTCAGCTCTATGGATCTGTATTTACCCCTGCCCTATACCCCCTGTAACAATGCCTAAGATCACCTAGGGTTACATCAGCCAGGTAATTGACATATAAACAAACAAACAAATGCACTTAAAACAGCCCCCCATTGAGTCAGTATAACTTTTTCTGGGGTCAGTTTCCCAACAGGTCGAATCCCTATTATATGCCTATGAGGCAGGTACTGTCACTATTTTCATGTAGCGGTGGCAACCCAGAGAGTTTAAGAGTCTAATGGTCAAACCCAGGTTTGGCCCTCTTGTGTCTGGCTTCAACACCTGCCTGGATGGCTGGTCTGTTTGCAGCTGTAAGAACATCTGTCCAGGGCTGCCTTGGGCAGGGAGGCCTGAACCAGGGCTGTAGCCCATACCTCTGTGGCTCGGCATCATACTGTCATGCCCCTTGTCATCTCAGCTGCATGTCAAGATACTCTGTGTCTCACTTCAAGTCACAGCCTGTGGCCCTCACTCTTGGCTCCAGGCTCTCATAGTCTACATACATCCACTAAACCCAGAACATATTTTTGGGAGGTGGGGGAGCAGGATGAATTGGTTCAAACTGGTTGAATTTACTTCACTTTACCCCATACCCTTGTGGAATTTTTTAAATTGGATTTTTTTTTCCTTCTGTCTATAAGAAACTACTCTGGCCCAAAATACAGCCTGCACTAAATCCTTATCTCAGGTTCTGCTTTGACGGATCAGTGTCCATGAGGAGGATAGACTGGACTTTTCCAATCCTATGTTCTTTCTCTTATGCCTTTGCCAAGTGATTGTCTGCTGATGCTGGCCTTCAAGATGACTCGCTGCCATTTTCACATCAATGCTTCAGCTATCTTGCTGATGAAAGTATGATATTTCTGAAAGACAGGGGCTTGGCTTTTACCTCTGTTCCTCATATAGCTCTTACCATTTCAGTTTCTCCATTAGCCAAGGAAACCCCTCTTCTTCTGAATGGTGTCACTTTTATGGGCTCTGTAGCCATTACTTTTCTGTTGACATGATCAAATACTCAATGGCAAGCAACGTAAGGAAGGAAGGGTTTCTTTGGGCTCACAGTTTCAGAGTATAATCCTTCACGGTAGGGACTATGTAGCAGAGGATTGTGGGGCAGCTGGGTGCATTTCATCTCCAGTCAAGAAGCAGAGAGCTGTGAATGATGTTGCTTTATCCATTTTCTCCTTTTAATTCAGTTCAGGACCCCAGCCCGTAAAGCGGTGCCAGCCATAGTTAAAGAATCTCCACAGTTCACTTAACCTAATCCTGATAACCCATCATAGGCAGGCTCAGAGGTTTGTCTCTTCCATGATTATAGACAGATATTGTCAAGGTGACAGTCAACATGAAGCATCATAAGGCATCACCTATTAGCAAGACAGGCAGTATCTTCTGGGACAGGTTCTCCATCCAAGCAATGCTTATCCTAAACTACAACTGTATGATATGAATGTCTATAACTGACAATTGGTTATTTGAAATAGAGATGGAGTCAACATGGCAGAAGGAGCACCGATTTGGTATCAATCAGATCAGGCCTAAATCCCAACTCATATAGTTAGGAAGAATGGAGAGTAGAAGACAATTCACCTGATTTTATAGGACTCAGACTTCCCCAACAAGGGCTTTTTGTGGACTTTAAAAGAAACTATGAAGTTCTGTGCCTCAGAACCTAGGCTTTCTCTTCACTAGGTCTCATGTAGGCTTAATGGTGTACTTATTATCAGTACTGAAGCCCATTTAATCTTAGGCATCTCTTTTGTAAGGGAGATAGAGAAAATGTTCACTTCACACCGGGAAGACAAAGGAATGCAAGTGTGCAAGTGAGCGAGTAAACATTACTTGAGATTTGTAAAGGTAATCATCACAAAGCGGAGGTCAATGAAAACTGAGCTTCCCATGATGCTCTAGACATTCTGGGCATTGTTCAAAGGCTCCAGTCAGGGGATGATTGACAGATAAAAGATGAAAGGCTGTATCCTCCTAGTGGAGTGCATTTTCCTAATCTGTCCATTCAAAGAGAGGACCTCTGTCTAATACCCATTGAGAGGCACTAATGCCTAGTGCAGGCCTTATGTATGCAAATAAAATAGTAGACTTTAGAGGCAGAGTCATCAAATCCAAGAACTTACCTCATCACTCTGAACTTCACTCTCAGAACATGTGAGACTCAGTGCTGCCTAGTTTTCTGCATTCAAACAGGAAGAATGTGAAGACTAGGGGTGGGAGAATACGCTCAAGGATCACAACCCAAACGTTGTGTCTTTGGCCATATATGAATTAATGATGTAGTTGTGCTTAACATAACTCTGTATAGTAACAGCAATATTAAAAGTAACTTTAGCAAGGTATGGTGATATGTGCTTCTAATCCCAGGGCTCAGGAGTAGGGGGAGGTAGATGAGGAATTCAGGGTCATTCTTAGCTACATGGTAAATTTAAGACTAGTTTAGGCTACATGTGTGACTGTGTTTCAAAAAACTAAAAGAAAAAAAGCTAAAAACAAAATAAAAACCAAAGCAAAAAAACCTAATCTTTTGATTCTAGAATATAACTATTTCTAGATAGTACCATGATTATTCACTTAAATCCAAGTTCTAAGTCAAAATTAGATGTGAAAATACTTCCATGTTACAGCTGGCCGCAGGAGATGGGTTCCCAACTTGCCTATGTGATCTCCTGAAGTAGGCCTAACAGTTCTACTCAGGACTCAAAGGTAGTGGATTAACAACAATCTCCTGGCACAGTGGTACATACCTTTAATCTTAGCCCTTGGGAGGCAGAGGCAGGCAGATCTCTGTGAGTTACAGGCAGCCTGCTCTACAAAGTGAGCTCAGGATAGCCACAACTACATAGTGAGACCTGACTCAAGAAAAACAAAGAAAGAAGGAAAACTAGATAACCAATGTCACTGCAGTCTGGCACCCTAGCTGTGCTTCTCTGGAGGGAGCTATGACCATTCTCAAAGTCCCAAGATAAACAGTGGTGGAGGGTGCTAAGTAGGTATTGATTAAATGGATAAACACAAGCATCATTAACTTACAAATTAACTAGACCTGTCTGTCAAATCCCCAGATCTCACACTTTTCTTGCTCTTGTTCAGTCTTTTCACTTGTATTTTATCTCAGCCTTGTACTGACTTACCATGCCATAGCATTTAAATTCATGCTAAAGGGGGGGGGGCAGTCTTTCTCATCTCCTTAGGAAACATTTTTGTTCAGAGTTTGGCATACTGGCTAAAAAGAATGTAGATTCCTGAAGTTCTCACAATCAAAAGGGCCTTATTTACAGATGTATGAGACTCCAGACAAGTTTGGAGATCAGAAGTCTACATGATTGACATGTTCAGTAAGACTGACAGTTATCTACTTCTTCATATTGCTTATATCGGCTTCGTGCTTTGCTTTGAAGTTCACGTGTGTGTGTGTGTGTGTGTGTGTGTAAAATTATCCAAAATCACTGCTCAGAATTTACACAGTTCTAGCCTTTTATATCCCATGAAGCTGAAAACAGTGCATGATACACAGAAAACCTGATTTTTAAATTTATTGTTTGAAATAATCACAAAATAAGGGGGTTTGTTTTTTTGGTTTTTTTTTTTTTTTTTTTTTTTTTTTTTTTTTTTTTTGGTTCTTTTGGATCCATTGACACTGAAATTTGTGGCAAGCTGGCAAAGACCAAGCAAAAATGCAATCTCAAGGCTTTTATTTAATATGAACACAATTTCACAGTATGACTATAATTAAGTAATTTATTTTGAAACTAGATATACTGATTAATATTACTAATAAAATGGATAACAACACTTTACTCTGAATTGGGGTCTACCCCAATTTATTGGTCTACCTGGTCACAGAAAAGCTGTTAATAAAGTACTTATTGAGTTAATTGATGTTTATAAAGGGGGAGTTATCATTTAAAATGAAGAGAAATTGAAAATCACCATCAGCTGCATGGGAGAACAGAAACATGGTGTTTTCTTCACCGGTCAGCTCTCTTACTAAGAAAAATCTCCCTTGCTCATTCTTCCAGAATCACCCAGAGTAGTGGTTCTCAGCCTCCCTAATGCTATGGCCCTTTAATATATTCCTCATGTTGTGATGACCCCCAACCATACAACTGTTTTCATTACTACTGCATAACCATTTGCTACTGTTATGAGTCCTAATGTAAACATCCGACTTGCAGGTGATCTTATGTGACTGCTATGAAAGGGTCATTCTACTCCCAAAGGGGTTGCAAACCACAGTGGTTGCAAACTACTGATCTAAAGGCTGATAGTCAAAAATTATGTTGGCAGCCTACTGTACCTTCTCCCTTACTGTGAAGCTAGTCTTGTTTCTTAAGGAAGGAGTGCTGCCACTCAGAGGGTAGCATTGAGAAATAAATTCTGGGATCCAGAAGATGCCTTAGCAGTGTGTATATCCGACTCATCTCAGATCTGGTGGGTAAGAAGCTCCTGCAGCTACAAATTTACTCATGGATGTGAGCTAGCATGTCTCAGTCACTGGCCTTGTTACCAAACAGTAGTGGAGCAGAGATATTTGAGAGAGCATGTGTATAGCTGATCAACTTAAGGTTTGTACAAAGTGCCACATGAAAACTGGGTCTCTTCAAGGCCTGAGAAAAACATGGGCAAATACAAACACTCAATCAACCAAAAAGCTTAGAAGAAGAGGAAAGAGGAGGAGGAGGAGGATGAAGAAGAAGAGGAAAAGGAGGAGGATGAAGAAGAGGAGGAAGAAGAGAAGGAGGAAGAAGAGGAGAAGGAGGAGGAAGATGAGGATGAGGATGAGGAGGAGAAGGAAGAAGAGGATGAGGAAGAAGAGAAAGAGGAAGAAGAGGAGGAGGAGGAAGAAGAAGAGGAGGAGGAAGAGGAGGGGGAAGAAGAAGAAGAGGAGGAGGAGGAAGAAGAAGAGGAGAAGGAAGAGGAGGGGGAAGAAGAAGAGGAGGAGGAGGAAGAGGAGGAGGAGGAGGAGGAGGAGGAGGGGGAAGAAGAAGAGGAGGAGGAGGAGGAGGAGGGGGAAGAAGAAGAGGAGGAGGAGGGGGAAGAAGAGGAGG
This sequence comes from Arvicanthis niloticus, assembly GCF_011762505.2. Lineage (NCBI taxonomy): Eukaryota > Metazoa > Chordata > Mammalia > Rodentia > Muridae > Arvicanthis > Arvicanthis niloticus. The sequence goes on along the minus strand of NC_047665.1, from coordinate 65,997,951 downwards.
AGGAGGAGGGGGGGAAGAAGAGGAGGAGGAGGAGGAGGAGGAGGAGGAGGAGGAGGAGGAGGAGGAGGAGGAGGAGGAGGAAGGGGCAGCATGGCATCTCATTCTCAAGAGAAGCAGCCAAATGGAACTCAAATCAGTGTCTTTCACAAGTGTATTCTTTGATCTGCTTGTACTGCTTATCACTGGGACACAGTTAAGTCTGACAGGGAAAAGGTTGTAATAAATCTTACAGGGGGAGAAAAAGAGAAACATGAGATATTCTCTCCAGCAGGGATGGCTTTGCTGCTTGAGCTAGAGACTCGTCTCAAAATGACTGCTGTTTGGGCACAGAAATGAAAATTCTGATGTTTTCCAATGGTAATGAACAGAATATAATTAGAGATGGAAATTGTATTAGATTGATTGTTTTGTAGAGATTGATCAAGAGTCTCTAAAAGAAAAAAAAACTATATGACTTTAGGTAAGGTGGAGGTGTGTACTGTAACAGAGGAACAAAATGAAATAAAACAAGGGTTTCTTTGTCAGTATACGTGTGATTCTGAAGGAACATCATGACACTGGGAAGTTTTGACCTTGTATCTAGCTGTTTCAACCAGACAAAATTCCATAGGCCAACAGTGCTTAGAGTCAATACAATATAATAATGTCTAGGGTTTTAATCTGTATTGTTGCTTTATCAGATCTGAGCTGCAGGGATAAAGAACTTAGTTGTGGATGAATTTTTTTAATGTTATTAAATCATTATTGAAGGGCCTGAAAGATGTCTCAGTGAGTTGAGGTGCTTGCTATAAGCCCAAACACCTGAGTTTGATCCCTGGGATCCATAAGTAAAAAAACTGAACCAACTCCAGCAAGTTGTCATCAGATCCCACACACATGGCATGGCACATACATGCTCCCCTTCCCCTCTAATAAATGTAATATTTAAAAATCATTATTTAATCAATTTCAATAACTCTTAGAGTAACATGGGTGCTGAGACGTGCTGTCAGATACACTGGAAACATTCACTAAAAACATGAAAACATTCATATTCCTTTCTATTTTTCTTTCTTTCTTTTTTTTCTAAAACTCAAATTTATTTTCATCAAAGTAACTGGGTAGGGACTAGGGAGCTGTCTCTGGGTAAAGTGTTCATCACAGAAGCATAAGGATATGAGGTTGAGCCATAGTGCCCACGTAAAAGCTGGGCATGAAACTGTGCATTTGTAATTCTAATTCTGGGGAGTTGGAGACAGGAAGATCCTTAGAGCTTGAGGAACAGTTAGTCTTGCCTCATTGGTGAGCCCCAGGGTCAGTGTGAAACCCAGTACCAAAAAATTAAATAGAAGCTGAACATGATGTATTGCTGATCCTACTTATTGGGAGGCAGAGGCAGGCCAATTTCTATGCGTTCAAGGTTAGTAAGTGCTACATAGTGAGAGCCTATCTACAATAATGATAACAGTAGTGATAATGATAATGATAATAATAATAATAGGTGAAAATTCTGAGGTCACAGTTCACCTGGCAAAGGTGATTGCTGCCAAGCTTGACAGCCAGAGTTCAGTCTGAGACCCATATGGTGGAAGAAGAGCGTTTCACTAACTACTGAGTTGTCTTATAACTTCCATAAATACACAATAGGATGTGTTTCTCCCACAAAAAAAATAATGTGCAGGCAAAGACAAACAAACAAAAACATGATGGAGAACCATAGAGGCAGATATTGGGACATAGACCTCTGGTCTCCACACACATGGATACACACCCACATATAATCAGTACACATCTATATTCCACACGAACTCATATACAAACAGAAAGTTTAAAAAGTACAAGTTCATAAATCAAAATTAATATTGATCTATTGAAAGTTGCTAATTAGCTTTGTCTGCCTACAAAAGATAAGACAAAAGACACCTACAAAAGACATCCCACTGGTTTTTCACCATCTATTATCTCTTTACAGTTGAATGTTAATAGGACATTTAAGAAATGAGTTATTAGAGTTTCAATGTTTATTCTGGATTTTTCCCATCTGTGTTCACTCACTCCACGGTCCCTGTAATCAGACTTGTATATATGGACCAGTAATTGGATCTGGAAAGTAATTAGGGATATTCTGGAGTATGGGCTCTTATGAATATACCCTTTTAAGTGTTTCTGAGCTAATTCTATAAAGTTTAAATACCATTTAACTTTGTAGTTCAATCTGATATATACACCTTAAAAATGAACTTTTTACTGTCATCATAAATTAATAAATTCAGTTGAAATTTTTCTTGAGTTTTCACTCTGTATTTATCAGGTATAAATCTCACTGTACTGGCAGTTTTGAACACTTCCACACAAATTCTATTGCTCTTATCTCCTAATTCTTTGATGCCGATTTATGTAACAGAGAACACAGACTGATCAGCACTGCTATTGAAGAATCTCTGAAAGTTTCACATCTAAACCCTAACCACAGGATTGCTTAATATCAACTATCAACTTCCTGAGAGCTAGAATCACCTGGAAGATAGACATCTGGACACACCTGTCAGGATTATTGTGACAATTAATTGAGGTGGGAGGTCCTGCCCACTCTGGGTGGCACCACTACCTAGGCTGGGATCCAAGACTGTGAAAAAAGGAGGAGAGGGGCTGCATGCACACATTCATCTCTCTTTCCCCCTGTTAACTTGTGCTTGGCCATATGTAAGGGACAGTATGACATGGTTCCTGCCCCTGGAACAGAGCCAACAGTATATGGGCCTCTATGAGTGTCAATGGTTGCTATGGGTGAAAGGCTTATTTGTATAATAGTGTACATATTTTCATGTTCCTCCTTTGAGAAATGTTTTCTCTGTCAAGGTTAATGACTCCATGATAATCAGAGACAGCATGAGTCTAGGAGGCAAGGGCATGTCTATGTCTCAGTGAAATGGTAGAACACTGTGACCTTCAGGGCAGTCCTTAAGGCTATGTGAAAGAATGCTGAAAACATGTCATTTCTCAACTATGCAAAATATAAGGATGTACATGAATTGTATGGGTAGCTTCATAGATCTAAAGGAACAGAGGTATTTGCACTATGAAGCAGCTTGTCAGAAAGATACTAAGAAAAGAGTTAAAGAGATTTAAGGAGTAGTGATTGGAAGGCAAGATCTCACCCAGCTAAGACATTTTGTTTATGCTTACAAAGGCAGGTTGATTCCCGAGTTCAAGATCAGTCTGAGGAAGAGCTAATTTAGGCACAGGCATGGTCAGAATGGCAATTTCAGAGCAGGGTCCTTCCCAGCTATCTTCCTATCTCTGTTTGTGCTTGTAGTCTCTTTCTAATAATCAAGGAGCTGGGGTCATGGAATGCTGACTCATAGGATAATCAAAAGGAAACCTGGGGTAATGACTAAACTGATAAATAAAAAATAAAATAAAATAAAATAAAAAAACAAAAAACAAACAAACAAAAAACTTTGGGCTTTTGATCTCCAAGAGATGATCTATCCTAAGAGCTGTCTCAAGAGAACAGAACACAGAAATCAATGTGGAAAGCTGTCTTGAGCAGAACATAGACAGTCACCTTGGACCCACGGTTTGACTTCTAGTCATTTGTTTTGCTGCTCCCAGATACTCCTTCTCTCAGGACCAAGAGAAGGCTGGTCCTTGGCATTCCTTGCTTCCTGGATTCGATGGTGAAGTGAGCATCTGCTTCAAGCTGGCTCCCATTGCTTTGGATACACCACCATGATGGCTTGTGCCTTGAATTTGGAGCCACACTCTTTCTTCCCTGATTTACCTTAGTCAGAACATTTTATCTCAGCAATTGTAACTAATCCACACAGTAACTAAGTTCAAAAGTAACTAATCCACACAGAAAACCCATTTGCCTTAAAAGCAGGAGGTCATTGCTTTCTATTTCTCTGTGAAGAATCTCTGTAGCCTGTATTCACACAGATGATGCTTGCCCATTCCCACAAAGAACACTTGGGTTTTCCTTTGAAAGGTCATTGTCCTCCACTGTATACAGGGCTGGTGGGGGTGTCACTCACATGGCTCTTCCTCTTAGGCCAGGGAAGATAGAGCTGTGCCACTCTGATCTTTCCCCCCTTTCTCAAAAATCTGAACTTTGATTAACTACACAAATTGGCCTGAAGTAAGACAACTGCCCACAGAGGAAGGACTCCAGAAATCCAGCCACAGTTTCTGCCTCCAGATGCTTAGAGTCACCTTGAACCCAACTTCCAGACTTCCTGTCATTTGCTCAGTTCTCCCATTGGCTAATGGACCTCAAATAATAGTGTATTTCATAATCTCTCAGTCAGGGTTGGGAAGATGCTAAATCAGTAAAGCACTTGCTTTGTAAGCAGGAGGACCTGAGTTCGATCCTCAGAGACCCTGTGGAAGGTAGCTGGGTGTGGTGTGCTTGCTTTCTCAGAGCTGGGGAGGCAGAGACAGGTGCAAGGCATCTGGTGCTTGCTGGCCAGCCAGCCTGCTCAACTCAGTGAGCTCCAGTCTAGTGAAAGGCCAAAGCAGACAGCTCCTGAGGAAAGACAAAACTGAGGTTGTTGTCTGTCCTCCATAAGCATGTGAACATGTACATATATTACAGGAACACACACACACACACACACACACACACACACACACACACACACACACACACACACACACACAGAGGCAGATTATTTAAACAAATGAATAGGCATCATCCCACTGACATTTTGCAGGAATGAAGTTTACTTATTTACTTACTGACAAGAATCTATAGGATTTTCCATGTTAGTGATGAGGAATTTACTAAACACATTGCTGCAAGCTGCCACTGAATTCTCTGCTATTTAAATAGCAGAAAGGATTATTTCTATCACTCACCAGGAAACCTTATGATATTCAGCCTTTCTAATGCTCTAGAGAGCTGCTATAAATACAGAAGCATGCAACATGTAGAAGACTGAAGAGGATACCATATCTTTCAGTTGCATGATGGTGGTGGTGGTGGTAGTGGTGGTGGTGGTGGTGGTGGTGATGTTGAAGAGGACTTTTTTGAGGTTGGGGATTGAACCCAGGCAAGGACCTGATACATGGCTACCATTCTACCATTATATCTCTACCTAGTCATAGGAGTCTTTATTAGCTACCTCTTCTCCAGTCAGCCTATTGTGTGTTCTTTAATGAGGACACTTGCCATTCACCATGAAGTCTGTGTATCTAGTCAGACTATACATCACTCACCTTTGTAGGAATGAGATTGAGAGCCATTTCTGAGAACAACAATCACCTTGTTTCTTGTCTATTGTCGCCAAGGGTAGGGGGAAATAAAATGGATTATCGAAAGACCACAGGGAATGCCATGGGGATTTAGGTGAAGTTTCATGGGCTTGCCTTGATACTACTACTAAAGAGAAAAAGGAGGAGAAAGAAAAAGAGAAAAAGGAGGGAGGAAAGAAAGATGAGAGAGAAAGGGAAGGGAAGAAAAAACATGAAAGAGAAAAAGCAAGCGATGGAATGCACTTTGGGAACTGTCTTAAGCTGCTCTGCCCTTCTCTTTTACCAGGGTTTGTTGTTTAGAAGTCTGAGATTACATAAATCCTTTATTCCTTTGGTCCCGGGGAGAACAAGAGCCACATACATATCACAAAAGTGCCAGGAAGAACAAAGGACAGTCACCACAGAGGGATGCTGCTTCTCGCGGTTCACAGAGGAGAAGTGGCTGCTCTCTCAATGGAATAGCAAGAAAGACACGGAACACTGGAGTCCTGGGAAGCAGTTCTATTCAGTAGAAAGGTCATCCTGTGACTGAAGGCTGCACATCCACACAAAAGGCAGCTACCTGCCTGAGCCAGGACTTGGAAGGGAGGGGGCTGGTGATGAATGTTGCAGCTCCTAAAAATGGAGCCTCTGGCTTTAATCATGATAAAGATGCCAGGGATGCTTTTTTAACACATGTAGTAGCTATGAAACTTTTGTTTCAAGGGTTCATATAAGAAACCCAGTGGTGTATTTATCAACATATTTGTGTGTGGTGTGTGCATGGGGTGTGTCTGTGAGTGGGTGAGTTCACACACCCAAGTGTACATATGCAGATGTCAGAACAGGACTGAATATCTTCTTCCACTGCCCTCCACCTTGTGGTCTTGAAACAAGGTCTCTCACTAAACTGGAATGTTACTGTTTTAGGAATGGCTGACCAGCGAGCTCTTGGGATCCTTCTGTTTCTGCCCTTTTTCTCAATGCTAGAGGTGCAGGCATCTGTAGCCATGCCTAGCTTTGTGTGATTACTGGGGTTTCAGACTCAGTTCCTCACACTTGCACAGCAAGTACTTGTATGTGCTAAGCAATCCTTCCTGTCTTCACGCTTTTATTTTTAAATGGTATGCCTAATGATAATTCAAGATCTTTTTTTAAAAAAAAATAATGCATTTTCCTACTTTATAAACAATTTTAAAATAAAGTTAGTTTGATTTTTAGTTTGCTTTTATCCCTCAGAAGTGAGATCTTGTCTGTACTTGAAGGGCTTTTTGTAATTGGGGAGGAATCTGGTTCTTTTCATTTATTCCTTTAAATAAAGTATTCCATAAGTTGGGAAAGGAGATGATAAAATAAATTGATAAAACAGTTTAAAACGTCAGCAACAAATGTTTTCTACTACATACATCTTCACAAGAACTGGACCCCATTAAAAAAAAACTCTTGTGTATTTACACGTATAAGTCTCCGATGAGTTCTGCACATGTATAAAATGAACATTTTATATTACATTGATACAGAAGAACAGAGGATGGCAGTAGAAGAATAAGAATTTCCTAGTATCTCCCTGGCATTAGTTTTATATTTATTCATTAAGTCTACTCAGACTGTGTCCAGGGCTGAGTTCTTTGCTGGGCCACAGGACATACCAATGAATGAGGCACACAGAAAGTATGGTGGTCTGAGAGGGACAGATACACAAAGGGCCATTATGATGAATACAACAGCTGCCTTTAGGAGTAAAGCAGCAAGACTACTTAACCAAGCATGGATCTGAGGGTAAAAGAGCCCTGGGCCTTGGGACTCTGCATAATAATCAGTGTCACTGGGACTTGAGTTTATGTAGATGCTCAGGATTAAGGCCAAGGAAGCTCACAGAAGCTTGATCCAGATGTGTGTTGTTCAGACTGCACTGAAATGTTCAGAGACTGGGATCCAGCTAAGGGATTTGAGTGGAAGAACTTCACCTGTGTAGCCCTAGGACAGTTGGGAATGTATTGATGAAGAATGAAGAGAATGATGGGCAGACTAGTCAGGACTTGGCTGTGGTCTTCTGGGAGTGAAGTAACTGAGGCTGCTTAAGAACTGAAGTCAGAGCCCAGAGCTATGTTCTGCCTGGATGAACTCTCTTCAGGAAAAGGACAGGGGCAATGACCATGCATCTGGATCAGAGACAAGCATGAGTTCACTGGACATTGGAAATGGCAGGTGGAAATGGACATTGGAGAGAGGAAAACAGTACAACAGCATACCACACCAGGACACAAAATAACTGTCTTAGCATGCACAACAAAGCATATGACTGTGAAGCATAGAACGCTTGCCTGTAATACCCCAGGAAGGACCAACCCCAAGAGCCAGCCAAGCCTTGTCCTCCAGGGTATTCTAAATATACATAATGCCAATTTCTCAAGCAAGTTTATCACCCAATACAGTTCAAGTTAATTGTTTTCTGATACATAAGTATATATATCTTAGCTAATTAAAAATGAACATTAAATATATAAGATACTCAATTTCATACAATGAATATCTAAAATACATATACCATCTGTATGTGATATATACACATATCATATACATATATTTATATGTATATGGTGTGTATATATAATATGTATGTATATGTATGTATACACACATGTGTGTGTGTGTATGTGTGTGTGTGTGTGTTACTGGAAACCAAACAGGGACTTATGCATCATAGCAAAGAATTCTACCACTGAGCTACATCTCCAATCCTACAAATTCACATTTTATAAGGCTTTCTGGAAAAAGATGAGGAATAAAGTCATTTATCACAAAATAAAACTTACTTATCAAATGTTTGATCCTATAAAAAGTAAGATCTCCTGTCTCTTTGCCATTTTCTGTGAGCTGCCCACATATCAGCATAGACGTTGAGAACTCCTCTCATGTAGATACCAATAGCAACAGAAGTACTTTTAGGGAAAATGTTGTTATATTAAAAAAAAAAAAAAACATAGTCCTGAAGCTTGATTTTCACATAAAATAGTCAACTCTAGCTTCTGTAAGATCTTTAGAGCCACTGTGGTATTCTCCATTGCAGGCGATGCTCTTAGTCTCTCCAACTGTCAGATTCTGTTAAACTAAACACACGTTGGTGTTTCACAGACACCCATGTCTCTACCCCATGTGTAGAGGACAGAGATTAGAGGTCTACTTCATTTTAATGTTAATAGAAACACTCAGAGGGAAGATTATGAACGTGGTAATTGCTTCATGAATGAATAGATAAGCATGACTCAGGTAGTTCTGCACCAGTCTATAAACTTTACAAAGTCCCCTCCCGTTACAGCAGTAAACACACTTCCCAAACTGATGGACTTTACGCAGCACAGGTGAAAATGTTCCTTGTTCCGATGGCTAAGAGAAAAAAACAGTTCCCACTGGAGTGAAGATGAGCAAGTCTTTGTGTAATTCTTCGGCATGCATAATAATCACAGGAAACTATTAGGTACCACTCTCTCCATAGTCCCCATTGTATGAAAAGGACTTTGCATCCCACAGTGATGGAGCAAGTCTCCCAGAACCATTTCAGTGTACAATATGTAGATCCCTGCTTTAGAGTCAGTTGCCATTCAGATATAGACCTGCCTCTCTCAGGAAACAGAGAAGTGCATAGTGACCCAGGACTTGCTGGGGAGGAGTTAAAGCAACCACAAGTTCCAGTTCCCAGAAAATTCTCCAGCTAGCTTGTCCTGTCATCTTCAAAGGGCTAGCTGTTGATTAATTTCATTTCCCCATCTGAGTCCCTTAATATTTATGAGATGAAATGGTTATAAAATGTCCACCTATCTCCTTCTTTAGTAATAGAACGTTGGTAGAGAGAAGCTAATAATTAAAGTAAAATTCAAAGCTCTGAAAAAAATTAAATCCTTCAGTGCTACTTGTATTGCATAGCATGTAAGTGCTTAGGTTTGGTCCTTCTGAGACTGAGACAAATTGCTCACAGGTAGTCATAGACTTTCTTAAGGACCATCTCAGGTCCAAGAAAGATGAATATGAGTTAGCAAATAGAAAACTAGGACATTGTGCTAACTTTAAAAACTGAAGTGCCAGAGTGGCACAGTGGGTAAAGGTGCCTATTGCTAATCCAGACAGGATGAGTTAAATTCTCAGAGCCCGCACGGTGGAAGGAGAGAACCAATTTCTGAAAGTTGTCCTCTGAGTTTCATATGAGTGTCCTGTGTGTGTATTTTCCCCCCACATGCAAATAAATAAATGGAATATTAAAACATTAACATTTGAATGGTAAAAAAAATAAAAGATTTTTAATAGGGACAGCTTGAAGCTATTACAAGTCATGTCTCAAATCTAGAAAGTCGGCAACCTCTGATATATAAATGTGACTTCAATTTTTATTACATTATATATATTTTGTGTGTTATGTGTGTGGGGCATGTGTGTCTCAGTGCTTGTATGAAGGTAAGAGAACAACATGTGGAACTGGATCCTCTCTTCTACCACGTGAGTTCTGGATACTGAACTGAGGTCAGACAGCCTGGTAGTACGTGCCTTTACTTGCTGGGCCATCTTGATGCCTCTAAACATCATATAAAAGGTGTATCTTAAAAGCCATATACCATCCTTAAGAACACCTTAGGATTTCCCTAGATTCATCCCATTTGGAGAAAAGCATGACTATTGAGTCTTGACTGAAAAATTCCAATCTGGACATGACCTGCAGTCCTCCCAATCAGCTCTTCTCAAGTTCAATTACCATTGATTTTTATGCTCCAAAGCATTATAAAAATTTTATGTTAATTCAATGTAATGATAATCCAATTATTTAAACATAGGAACACCTTCCAAGCAAGATGAACAAAACACTGTACATAGAGAAAGAGTCTTTTCACTTTGAATCTTGGCTTCGCTGACCGTAAGACCTGAGCTCCTCAGCAATACAGCTCACCGTGTTAGTTTTTCTCCTGTGACTTGGTAATTCTTTATCTTGCCTACCTTTGAAGTTAGCTTACAAATTCTTATTAGCATACAAAGAACCTTCCAAACACAACTGGCTTCCTTGTGTCTTCTTTTCTCTCTCATTGCTTTCCCTTCCCTCCATTTCTCCTTTCCAGACTAACCTTAGCTTCTTGTCTCAGGCTTCCCCCTCCAACCTTAAACCTCTCTCTTTCTTCTCTCTTCATCTCCTACTCAGTTTTTAAATCTGTACTCACTCTCACTCCACTATATTCTTACACATACAAACATGAAAATTTAGGAATGGCCTGTGGGAGAGCATGAAAGTTTGGTCCTGAGTCTGGGTCATCTCATGTAGTATAATGCCTTTCAGAGCTGTCCATTTCCTGCAAACTTCATTTTTCTTTACAGCTGAGTGAAGCTACATGTGTGAGGATATTGCCAATTTTCGCTATCCATTCTCTCACATGACATGAAACACCAGGCAAAAACTGTTAACTCTAAAAGACTGTGTGTGAGGTAGGCGCATTGTTCGCAGATGAAGCTTTGAGTGACTAAGTCCTACTAAATGCACCAAGTAACACATGATCTCAGCTAAAAACCCTAAAAATTAAAAAAGAAATTATTAGAGCCAAACAAAAATATCTATTCAGAGATTCATAAAGTATGGATGAGTTTGTCCTGTCCTTTAGCAAGGCTTTTTTTGAGATTATTGGTAATATCCAATATTCACAGGCTGCAAACAAGTCAAGAACAATCACTCAGCACTGCCTTCCCTTCCTTGTCAGCTATTCTCTTATAGTTATGCCTCCTGGATCCTATCCTAAGGTTGCTAGGGTTTTTTTTGTTTTGTTTTGTTTTTTTTGTTTTTGTTTTTTTTTTTTTTAAAGCAACTAAACAGTGGCTGGTATGCAGGTGCTGAAAAACTGTTTTATTACATCTCAATATTCAATGTTCTATAGTGATTCTGATTATATAGGACAATTAATTATCAGGGTCAAGAAAGAAGAAAACTCTCTGATATGACATTGTAAACAAATGACCTCATCAAAATCCCAGCTTGTGCCAAGTCCCACTCTACAATCTAAGGAGTTTGCTTTACATTCACTGTCTTCCACTGGTGTTATATGCTAATCCCCAGTTGGTGCTTTCTTTATCAGTTCTTTTACCCACAAAATTGCCTCAAAAGACAGCTAATCTATAAGAAAAGATGCAAGAGACTGCAACAAGTGCTGTGCAAAGGCTAGCCAAATGCTCAAAGCCTTGACTTTATTAGTCACTTAGGAAATGCAAAGGAAAGTCGTCAGAGATACTTACACTTATACACTGGCTCTGGTGCAAAAGACAAGCAAGTCCCTGTAGAGTCCTGCCAGTTAGGAGGAGTATGTGTTGACTGAATGCTTTGGAAAGCTGTTTACCAGTACCTACTGAAGATGAACAGGGGTCGACGGTAACCTCTGACACTTTCACGCTTAAGTTGAATCGCAATTGTTTAAACCAGTGATGTTTATAGTAATTCAAACTGGAAGCTACCCACATGCCCATCAACAGCAAACTGAGGAGTGAAATCATGGTTTAGCCCACAATGGAATACTATATAGCTGCGAGAATAAGAATAGAACTAGAACCATAGAGATCAGTGTTATAAATGAAGAACACATGACACAGGTAGACGAGATGAGAAACTATCTGTATGAATTCATTTCTGTAAGATTCTGATACATGAAAAACGGACTGTGGTGCCAAAGCCAAGTAAGCAGGTCCACTAGCAAAGTGGGCAATAGTGCACAGAAGGCATATTAGAGATACTGACAATGAGTGCTTTCTTTAAAACAAACAACACCAGCAAACGTTCATGTGTGTGCTATGTGCACCTGTGAGTGCAGATGCCTGAAGAGACCAGAAAACCATTAGATTTCTGGAGCTGGAGATACAGGTGGTTGTAACCTGCCTGACCTGGATGCTGGTAACCAAACTCGGGTCTTCTGGAAGAGCAGTACACACTCTTAAGTGCTGAGCCCTCTCTCTAGCCCTGCTGCATGGTCTCTTGACTCCAGTGCTGGTCACACTCCTCAACCTAAGCAACTCGAAGTTTTAGCATCAGCTTTCCTATGTGTTTGACTTACAGGTTACCCATCTCTCTTTGAGTCTAGATTTTGAAGTCTTTCAGAACTTCAGATTAAGGATGTTCAGTCAGGAAAAAAAAATGTATGAAAATGTCCCCAAACCTAAAGAAACTTAAGAATATCAAACACTTCTAAGCATTTTCAACAAGGCACATTCAATCTGTACAACCTCTCCATAGTATCCAAGCCCCTGTGGGTATCAGTATTGATGCAAGTTTGTCCCCTATATAAAATGGATGAAACTTGAATATAACCTGTGCCCATTTTCTTACATACTTAAATCACATCTAGATGATCTAGCATGTAGCAGTACAATACAATGTTGGCAGTTATTATTCTGTGCTGTTGAGGAATGACCAGAGAACTGTGTATGCTCAATACAGATGCTACCTCTTTCGAAGACGTTTGATCCTGCTGTGAAATCCATAAATGTGGATCTTGTGAGCACAGAAAGCCACCTGAACCCCAATGAAATGCTTAGCAGAATGGGAACCAAGCCCTTCTTCCAAAGGATGCAAATGCCAATGTTTTCCAGTTCACATTAGAGCTCCCCATGTTTGAATTAATAATAGTTATTTCATTGACAGCTTTTTGTATCATTTCATAAAGCAGCAAGGCAGTTTAGATAAATATGAGAATTACCTTTAAGGTATAAGCCAGATTAAAAAAATTATGTTAGGTATGAACAAAATGATGAAGACTAAGTTCCAAAAATACATGATCATGTCAGGCTTATGTCCTGAGTCTTATAGAGAAAAACAGGGCTTCTAGCCCATCTGCACTCACTGCTTATAGAAGCCAATGTTGAATAGGAAAGGAAAGAGAGCTAAATAGAATTAACTGCTATGAAAGGTAAAGAGCTAGTAATGAAGGCTGGTGGCACGTGTATATAACTTTCTTTGCTGCCCATATAATGTTACCGTTCTTTCTAAAAGACAATGTTAGAGTGGGAGGAATCCTTAACAAAGCTGTCATCCTAAAAAGAAAATGGTTAAAATAGAGAAAGAAAGAAAAACTCCCAGAAGATTGAACACACACACACACACACACACACACACACACACACACACACCACTTAATCAATATCCTGTCTGAGGATGCATCCCCAAGCAATCCTGTAGCTGTACAAATGTCAGAGGGTATACTTACACAAACTAAGATGTGTAAATCACCAGGCACCCTAATCTGCCTAATCTCTATTGTATGTGCAATCTATCACTGGCTGAAATGCAGTCATGCAGTGGGTGACTATGCACATATGTCATTTCATTTATATGTTTCAATTTATAATCTTTTACATATATATGTATACAATTATATATAATAGATATCTGACTTATATGCATATACAAATCTTTGGAGTTCATACTGGCATGATGTCCACAAAATATTCTAAAAAAAAAATTCATACACCATACAAATGTATATGAATTTCCAATGTCTTTAAAACATACATATGCTATATATATTGTTATGGCCCCTTACTCAAAGTACAGGGTAAAAAGTTTGATACTTATAAAGAAACAAGTGTCAAACTTTTTAGTCATGACTCCAAACAAATAAAATTAACCCAAAATAACGAAAACAGATTGTAGTGTCTGTTCTTTTTATGTATTTACACGTATAACACAAGGGGAGAAAACAAGACAAATATAAATCACAGTCTCGAGAGTATATTGCAGAAATCCCCGACACACTAGGCAAATACAGCAATAGATTTCTTCTAATTCCCAATAAAGAAGACAAATAGAAAGACATAAAGCCACAGAAGTCAGAGTCCTCATTAATTCATGAAAATAGATGAATCAAGTTTTAAACTTGATATTATTTGAAGATTTTCATTTTTAGGCAGTTTTAGACACTAAAATGTTTGTGGCACTTGTTTCCAAATCTTATTTAAAAAATCAATTAATTTTTCTATTGGGAAAATCCATCTATCTCTGCAGATGTCATCTTTAAAAAAATTTTTTTTTGGCTGGCTACCTCACAGCTACGTTTACCCCTGACATGTCAGCTGTTGCACTCAAAACACAAACGGCACCAAGCACAAAACAATTCTAAAACCCGTTCAATTAAGGGAGCTTTTAAATCTCTTATTTATTTATTTATTTATTTATTTATTTATTTAATAATGGGAGAGCTTTTCAAATAGGAGCGCAATGATCCCGTTGTCCCTCCCAGCCCCGATCTTCAACTTTATGCTTTAGAACATAGCAGATTTTGACCTTGTTTGTCCTGAGGTCTCAGATGAATCTCGTCTGCTGGCCAAACTCCCAAGGTCACAGATTTCCTTAGTGACACCCTAAAAAACTGATTAGTGTTCATTGTCAATTTTCCATTTGTTTTGCATCCAGGAATCTCAAGTCGGTGTTAAGCCATTCAGCACTGCAGTCTGGCCAGCCTGCATAAACCCTGCTCCCTTTCACAGTGTTCCGTGAAAAGAAAGCGGCTGCACTGCACGCAGACGGCGTATGAAAATAAAGCCAGGGCTTCCTTGGAGCCTGTCTGCTTGCATAGCAGTGCAGCGTATTTCAATTAACATCCAACCTTCTCCAACAGTGATACTTCAGGATCTATGAGAATCTGCCTTTTAGAATTTAATACTCAGACAGCCATTTTGCAAAAACACGGCAGGTCCACGAAATAAGGGCTGTTCCAGAGAAACAGACAGGGGATGATAAAGCCGTTGGAAAGGCTGGCGTTATTGCAACAGCTGTGTCATCCATCAAACGATTATCATCTACTATTTTTCTGAAGCTCTTCAAAATAGGATTTCACATTAGCCACTGTGGCTGTCTGTAATTTGACAAACTCCATAGTAATTCATCTCTAGAAAATAATTTCTTTTCCCATGCCAGGATTCAAATATGAAAACTCCAAGCAAAAGAGTGTATCAACTGGTTTGGACTGATACAGATATCTGAGACAATAGCTATTCTCCCCCCCCCCCCCCCCCCCCCCCGCACATAACACACCTCAAACCAGTCCCTCTACAAGTTATTTCCAACCTTATGAAAGTAACCCGGAACAAAAGATAAACACACAGAAGCATCTCCAGAAAGACCTCAGAGTATTGTAGCCCTCAGGTGCCTTGACAACTCATGACACAAATGATCGATTTTTCTGTTCGGTTCAGCACAGGGATTAAAGCACCCAGAAGCAGCAGCATGAACCAGACAGACACAAGTTACATTTTCAGCTCCCAGCTACAACTGTACAGCAATAGAAACTTACATAGGACACCCGTACTCGCCGGCGATGTACCAGCCCGCAGCACTGCATGAAGAGGTGGCAGAACGCAGTCAGAGCGTGGCTTCACCAAGCTGCTCCGTGCCTCAGCTTCTCGTCACGGCCACTGTCCATTTCTTCCCACCTTCCACTCCCAGGTAAGAGTCATGGGCAAATCAACACTTAGCTGCTGTCTCTAGGTAGTTTTTACAGACGCTGCTGTTTTTGCAGGCATGCCAAAACTTTGTTCTCTCTGACTGCCTTTTAAAAATTTTCTTACAGGTAATTTGAGATCTTCTTTCAGGGGGCTGCCTACTGGCAAAAATCTAGAAAAGGTAGTATTTCTCTCCCTGAAGGAGCTATTGCTAACATGGAGGTTTGCCTGTTCAGATCATCAAGGTTTCTGAGAGAGGCTTTTACAGTAGCCATGCTCAACCCGAGATTTTTTTCAAACCTCAGAGCCTTGCATTACACCAGGCTGCAGTGCGCTGCTTCAGAAGGGAGGAGGCCTACCCTGGCTGCTGTTTATGTGAGTGTTTCTGAGACCAACGCTGCTCCTGCTGCTGTTTGGCTGTTACATCGCCTTCCTCACCACGCACAGCCTTGCAAGAGCATCCTTGATTCACTGGTACCTCTGTAACATTTTGGGCATATCTGATTTGCTCTTTCTCCCTCCTCCCCTTCCACTGACAAATGAGTGAGTCTAGACTTTAATTCACTGTGGATTCTTAGGACTCTAGAGCCACCCTCTACACTGTGAGATGCTTTGTCCTGCAGTATGTATTTCAAAGGAATTGTAAGGAAGATTGCTGGAGTAGCCTCAGGACCTGACTCACTCAGCCACTGCGGCTGCACAGTTTTTCTTGCTTGCCAAAGACTCATTTTCTACATTGAAGCCTGTTAAATAAACACAGCTCTGGCAGGCAAATGTGATCAGAGTCAGACCTAATTAATTAGTTAAATAATATATCATCTATGATTTAGACACAATAAGCCAAATGTTCCATAAGCCTGCGAGCTTACAAGTCAATACTCCATGTAAACTATTATTTATACTGCCCCCCTAAGGACAGCTTTCTGGAAGAGAGCAGATCTTTATATTCTTTGTCTGAGGCCTTGTACATGTCACACCATGAAAGATGAATCATTAAGGCATTGGGGACTCGGCTATTAATTTGGATGATATCAATCATTCTAATAAGCAATGATTCATACAACCTTTTAGTATACCACATATTATTGACCCAAATTTGCTCCCACACCCAAGTTACTCCATATTACTTAAAAAGGTACATTAATTAACTTCACACCATAGTCTAAGATCAGCAACTATCATCATGTTCCTCAGGCCTGTGGAGAATGAAAGCTTACTAATGTTCAACCTTTTGCCCCAGTTTTCTTTAGAGCCTGGTTAACTGGCTCCTGTGTTGTTCTTATTCATCTTAGACATGACTGAGAACTGGAAGGTGTCTCTGCTTTAATTCAGACTTTTTATATGACTGGCCAAGGAACTGAGCCCCTTAGTGCCAGGTAATATGGCAGTAGTATAATTAATAGCCTGGATTTAACACAGTCCCCAAATTCTATGGCTTTATCACATACTAACCGTCCAGTCCATGCTTTTGAAAGATCAAAGGGAAAAATATGACTATATAAAGAGGTGGTTCTCAACCTTTCTACCAGTGCTACCCTTTAATACAGCTCCTCATGTTGTGGTGATGCCAAACCATACAGTTATTTAGTTGTTACTTCATAACTGTGATTTTGCTACTGTTATGAATCATAATATAAATATCTGTTATGCTGGATATCTGATATGTAACCTCTGTGAAAGGGTAGTTTGACCCCCACCCAAGGGGTCATGAGCCACAGGTTGAGAACCACTGATGGTTCTCCAGCCTTGATTAAGTCAGAGACATTTCTAAATTAAATGGGGAATTAACTTTTGAATTGAGTCTTCTAAAGAAGGTGGACATTTTTTTAAACTGTACAGGATATGTTCCTAGTACACAGGATTTCAGGGTTTTTTTTTTTTTTTTTTTTTTTTTTTTTTTTACGAAACTTTAATAAGAAGTATACTAATCTAATAAACACAAAGTTGAGGTTTTTATTAAAATTTTTGTACAATATAATTTGATTATTTTTTCCCTTCCCTCAACTATGAGAGAGAGAGAAAGAGAGAAAGAGAGAGAGAGAGAGAGAGAGAGAGAGAGAGAGAGAGAGAGAGAATGAATGAGTATTGGGTGGGTAGAGAGATGGGAAGGATCAAGGACTTTAAAAAAGTCCCTTTATCTCACATTTCATAAAAACAAAGAGTAAGTTAAGAATAAGATGAAAACACCAGTAGAGAGTCATCTCTCCTTGAGTTTGGAATTCACTTCACTTTTTATTAAGTATGGTATTTTTAAACACAATATGTGAGAGATTCCCCAGTTCATTAGAAATTCCACCCACACTGCCATTCAAGAACCCAAGAAAGAATGCCAAGCACTCTAAGTGGGCTCTGCAAACGTTTGCTGGGGACCTTCTATCTTCTTGGCGCTGGGTTAACATGCTATGGATAGGAAGTAATAAAATACATTTTATCTGTGACTCCCTTTTCTTTCCTTTCTATAGGGAGTCCATACCACCATCTTCCTTTAAGAGTTGACATAAGGCAGGTGCCACCACACCATAAACAGTCTCTAGATCTTACAACACAGCAGAGGGAAGAGAACAAAGTGACAAGGGGCAATGGGAACGCCAGGGTACAGCTCCTAACTATCCCTCCCAGGTACACCGAAGGCTCTGTAAAGTCAGGGCTATGTGGGCTACTTTTACAAGACAGGCCTTGCTGCAGCCAGTGGACAATAAGTAGAGGAAGAATGCCAGGTAACTAGGCAGTAAATGCAGCACAAAAATTCACATGCAGACTAGATACATGCTACATCTGCTTATGTAAAATATACAAGCAAAAATGTGTGTGGCCTAGATACTCCTGATACATTAAGATAACACAGATACACTCAAAGTACAATTTGGGATTTGTATTTTTATTTCCTGTCTTGGGTTGTTAGGTGTGTGTGTGTGTGTGTGTGTGTGTGTGTGTGTGTGTGCCACTCCAGCTCCTGGTTTTTTTTTTTTTTTTGAAACAGGAAACAGGGTTTCACATCACACAGGATATCCTCAGGTTTATTATGTGCTATGCAGACAAGGATGCTATTGCATCCCTAATCCTCTTGCCTCCACTTACCAAGTGCTGGGGTTACCAGTGCACGTCACCATACCTGGTCCAAAGTCTTCAAGCTAAACTTCATTCTCCTAGAAATTCAGTTCTTACTTATGTGTACAGTCTTAGCATTGAACACAGAAAAATGACATGTGGACAAGGAGACATAAATTCACACTCGAGTCCTTGTTATTTATCATTTCATCCATAGCAACCAGAATAAACATAGAGAGCTTGTACTAAGGCAAATGGTCCAGCTTCCCTAGCAAATGGGGGTTGGGGGTTGGGGCGGTGCATGTGACTAGCTTCTGGTCAATGAAAAAGAAGCAAAAATGACACGGATCAATCCCATGGATGTCCTTAGAGGGTTTGGACCTTGCTTTCCTCTTGTACTTTTCTCTTTCCTGCTGTCCTAAAGTAGATGTGGTGCTGAAGCAGCACAGGAGAGCCTGCCATATGTTCCGGGCTCATGGCAGCACGTTTCCAGTCTCTCACTGGGAGCTGCTGTACTGGCTGGAAGTGGCTTGTCTTGGCATGGCATTATGGAGAGAAACATTCCCCCATATTGTCGAAGCTACTTCTACTTTGACCCCAGTTAAAGAAATGAAACCTGTATTTTAAAAAATACCTTTGTGTGTTACTGTTAGAGCAAATAATTAATTCAGAGTATCCAAGGAGCATATGGAGAGGCAGGAAGTGATGGGGCAGAGAAGTGAAGCGGGGAGAGGTACCCAGTTCCACAGCAGAGTTCAGATTTTATCTACCAGAACAGGAGAACGATTGAAACTGTTAAATGTGAAAATAATTGCCTATTTTTATTAACAAGTAGGAAAAACAATCCTCTCTGGATAATTTGGTCTAAAAATACTGGACTCCTCTCCCAAAACAGAAACAGATTCCCCAGTAAGAAATCTGAAGCTGCCGAGCTTACGTATTGGTGATTAGTACGCAGCTACTGAATAATCAAATCAAATGAAGTTAATCAAATAGATTGTGATTTATGGAGCTCACCACAAAGCTAATGAGTGGTTGAATGAGGTATTTTGTAATAATATATGGTATATTTACATTAAAATATTATAACGTGATAACAAAAGAAGAATGATTGAAGTAATTATGAAGAAGCCCAGATACATCTCCATGACGTCAATGACACACATTCTAAAATCTAAGAGGTTCACCCCTAAGTACAGCTTACGAAAGGTTGGAATTGTTTTGTTGTTCATGTTGTGTTACTCATAGTGATGGGAAAGGAAGCACATGGCAAATGGCAAATGAGATGGTACATTTCCTCAGAAGAATGACACTTTAGAAATAGAGCCAGCTGCAAAAGGTGATCTCCCAGCAGGTGAGAGACAGATGGGAGAAGGACAGAAGGGGAGACTGAACACCGTGGTGTTAACTACACAGAGGAGCAAGAAGCCCTGGCATCGAAGACTGGGAGATGGCGCAAACACCTCAGCTTGGATTCTTACCCATCATAGCATGTGTTGCCATGGTGATGCCCACTCTAACAGTAGAGGATGAGCAGAAGTAGAGAGAGGTGGATTCTAGGGGCTTGCTGTCTAGCCAATCTAGCCAAACTCATGAGCAGTCTGTTCAGTGAGAGCCCCTGTTTCGCCCAAATATAATGGAAAAGATGGAGAAATACATCTATTGTTGACCTTTGGCCTTAACACAACCATGCACATGTTAGCATATATAAGCATACACAGGTGAGCACATCCATGCACACATCTGTATAGGCATGCATGTACCACACATATGCGCACACAGAAATTCTAGCACAGCAGGATGGTTACAAATAATTATTATAGCATACTTCAAAAACGTAGCACTTTGGGTGTTTTAACCAAAAACAAATGAGAAATATTCAAGGAGACAGATAAATTCAACCTAATTCAATTATTGTACAAGATACACATGGTTCAAAAGATCTGCCACTGTAACATGTATACATGTCCATGTATTTGTTACATTTATTTATTTTTGTACACATATGGGGATGCATATGCCACAAATCACATGCAGAAGTCAGAAGACAGGTAGGTTTCATATCTGGCCTTCCAACATGTGGATTACCATAAGCTTGAGATACTTTCTAGAGTATAATAGAGATCCCTGATCAGGAGTGACTTTGTTTGGGTTTTATAGCTTTTAGTGGCTGAGGTTTCACAAAGCCAGTCTCCTGCCTCAGGGCCATGACGATGCTCATTTCACACATACCCATCCTAGTCTAGTGTTACAGCTACACACATTCAGCTCCTGGAGTTCTTCAGCACACCAAAAAATCACTCCCCCACTTTCCATAAATGCAAAACAATAACACCAAGAAAAAACCAATCCCCACCTCCAGAAAGAGCAACATAAAAAAAAAAAAAAAAACCAACAATTATCTTTATCTGTCTGTTAAGTCAATATCACCTGAGTGTTGTTGGGCATGCACGTGAATCTGCAGGTACTGGTCACAAAATAGGAAATATAATACCCAAGTTTTTTAAATATAGGGAGATCAAGATACAGGGAAATTATTTGAATCTATATCCATAAACATTATATATATTAAAGTAGGACATTAGTTGGATGAAAGTACAGAATGCTACAAAAATATAGAGCAGGTAGACATTTGAAATTACTAAAGGAAGAAGAGGCATTTTGGGGGGAGTGCTCTTTGAGCTGAGGTTGCCAAGTGGGAAGGAGTTAAAATTGAAATGCAAGAGAGGGAGGGGAGGGGAGGGGAGGGGAGGGGAGGGGAGGGGAGGGGAGGGGAGGGGAGGGGAGGGGAGGGGAGGGGAGGGGAGGGACTTGAACACAGGAAGAAGCATCTACCAATGTCTCTGTAGAGGGTGGAATGATGCTATTTAAGTAGCCAGAGCACCAGGTAAGAGAGGGAGACAGACAAAACAAGTTTAGAAGGCAGGTGGTAAGCATGCCATGGCTCTGTGCTATGTTTTTTGTCTTTGTAGTAAGAACAATGGGACGGTTTCATTCAGACAGCCACAGACACGACCAGACAGACAACATTTAATGTACATGTTGGTGGTAAGGTTTCTAAGTCAAAGATGATGGTGGTACCTCCTGAGGACATGAAAGGAGAGGTGAGAGAAGTGGATGAGCTCAGAGGATTAGAGCAGGAAAGTACAATCAGAAGCAACAGAGGGGAGAAAAGCCTCCCAGTAAGTGTAAAAGATGGTTACTTTCACATTCCCTCATCTCTGCCCATTTCCATCCATGATTGTGGTTCAGTCTGACGGGACAATCTGATAATGCCTTCATGGGTCAGCTCTAGTCTGCTCCTTGTCTTGTTCTGACCATATTGTTTCACTTTAGGATTCCAAGTAGGATTCTTATCAAGGATTCTTATTCTTATCTTTGATCATCATCATAGCCCCTCCTCTGCTTCTCTCTATTTCTCGACTCCTCCTCTACTCTCCCTTGTCTCCTCCTCCTTTTCTCCTCTTCTTCCTTCTCCTCTTCCTCCTCCTCTTCCTTCTCCTCTTCTTTCTCCTCTGGTGTGTTCATGCATGTGTGAGCATGTGTGTCAGGTGTACATGAAAGACAGAGGTCAATGTTGGGTATCTTCTGCAATTTTCCTTCACCTTGATTTTTTTTTTTTTTTTTTTTTTTTTTTTTTTTTTTTTTTGAGTTAGGATCTCCCATTAAATCTGCAGGTCACCATTTTGGCTAAACTAGATGGCCAGCAAGCCCCAGGAATCCTGCTGCCTTAGCCTCCTAAGCATTAGGTTGACAGGTGTGTACCACCACCCTTAGCTTTCTACTGGGTGTTAGAGATCTGAAGTCAGGTTCTTATACTTGCATAACAATCACTTTACTAAGTCATCTCCCTAGCCTTAATCTTTACTTCTTTTGCCACCAAAGAGCACAATTCTATTTGACTCAGTTTCAATGGAAATATGTATCATTCTTTTTCAGATTTATATTTTTGCCAAAGTTTCTGTATTCCTTGATCGACTATGATGTTTGTTTTTTTTTTAGATCAATAACCATATTTCTCAACAATAAGACTATGCACAGATAACAGTGGAAGTCACCAGAATAATGAGGTAGTTAGAGGAGAAGAAGTCATGCTTCCCAGACTACTGGAAGCCATAGAATGGGCCCTTGGCTTCAGTAAGATTTAAGCACTTCCAACGTTTGAAACTGACTCAACATTATAACTTACAAAACTCAAGCTTGAGAACCAAGTAACTGACACCACCACCCCCAAAATGAAACAGAAAAACTTCAATGTTTTGGGTAAGATTATGATTTTGTATAGGGTCACATTCATAACTGTCTTTGGCTCCATGCAACTTTTGAGTCATAGGCTGGATACCTGGAAGACAAATTATATGCTGCAGCTTATGTGCTATGTGCTACACTCAAGAGTGTGATAAAACTGAGTAATCCTAATAATCCCTTCTTATCTTGTAATACAATCACATCTAAAGGAGTTCAATCCTGCAATGAAAGTTATTTAAATCCCATGCCCTCCGTTTTCTGCATAGCACAAGGAAACTTGCAAAGAATATCAAAATTCACTTCAATCCCTTTTCCTTTGAGTCTCACAAAATTGACCCGAGGGCATGTCCCTACTTGGCAACCCAAAGTAGTAAAACATTTAAACATTAAAATTCACCCAGGTTCCTAACAGTCTCCCTCTGCTTTGTATTTGTATCTGTGGCTTAGTGTATCTTTTAAAAATGTCTTAATATCACTCGTGACGCAGAGTGTATGCAAGCAAAATAAGCAAACAAAGCTTCCATTCATCTGCTTCTTCTACTCTGGCTCAAACGCTGTCTACCCAGACTTCTGGTTTTCCCCAGCAGAAATCAGGGCAACGAGGTAACATCCCTACTTTCCAACTGCAAAAGAAACACTGCACAAAGGCAGAGGTCCATTATGTTAATCAGAAAGGTAATGATGAAAAACCAAGTCCAAGACCATCCACTGATGAAAATTCACCATGGATCATCTTTTATTCCGAAAATATATCTGACCCATTCATTTTACTCATTATGAATGGAAAGAAATACAAACCTGCATATAGGAAAGAAAATATTGGTCTCTGGATGGAAAAAGCCATGTTGTTCAGATATAATATCTCATGAGCAAATCCATAATGACCACAGCATAAAATACTTCCAAGTGGTTATTTTAATTCCCTTTCTGATTGAAATGACCAAGAAATAGAAATGCATATTTCCCCTTCAGTTACCACAAAACATGCTTGACAGACTCTAAAATTCTAACACACACACACACACACACACACACACACACACACACACAGAGAGAGAGAGAGAGAGAGAGAGAGAGAGTTGTCCCACCACTGACTTCACCATAGCATTCATTTAAAAAGTTAGCAAGTTACCACTTTATTTTACTTATTTTACTTTTTGAGATTATGATATAATTACACCATTTCCCTTTCCTTTTCCTCAAACCAAATCTACCCTTACAGACTTTTCTTGCTGTCTTTCAAATGCATGGCCACTTTTTTTCATTAACTGTTCATACATGCATATATAATTCTAAATACATGAATGCAAGCTACTCAGTCTGTATAATGCTATTTGAATATATGTTTGCAAGGATGAACATTTGCTCTTAGGTAAGTTTACCATTGCTGTGATACAGCTTTAAGACCAAAGCAACCTGGGGAAGAAAGGCTTATGCTTCCACATCACTCTTCATCATCGAAAGAAGTCAGAACAGGAACTCCTATAAGGTAGGAACCTGGAAGTAGGAGCTGATGCAGAGGTTGTGACGTGCTCCCATGGCTTTCTTAGCTTGCTTTCTTATAAAATCCCAGACCACGTGACCAGGATGGCTTCACCCATAAAGGGCTGGGTTCTCTTACATCCATCACTAATTAAGAAAATGCCCTACAGACTTGCCTATCACTGAATCATATGGAGGCATTTTCTCATTTGAGGCTCTCTTCTTTCTAGTGACTCTAGTTTGTGTCAAGTTGACATAAAGCTAGACGGCATAGTGTGTTCTTCCCTGGATCAAATTATATCTACTGTTTACAACATTCCTTAATTGCTTGTAGTTCTTTGTGTAGAGTGAAGGCCTCGTGGGCTTTCTCCACAATACTTTGGCTTGTCTATTGTTGTTGTCCTTGTTCAGTTCCTGTTTAGCCAGTCATGTTGGTGAAACTTTATGGATGTAGCTTCCGCCGTTACCAGGAGGCACAATCTCACAGCAATCCCCTCATCATCTGGCTCTTACAATTCTACACAGCTTTTATGCCTATGAAGCACAATATGACCAGGATGCCAGTATAATTCTAAGGGTGCAGTAGTGGCATGCATACTGTGGTGGTAACTAAAAGCTTGTTAACTTGATTTATGGTCACTCAGCAAAAAGGAAAATCATGCCTGGTACTAGAAACAGCCAACTCCCCAGGGCTAGTGACACAATAGATCAGAGAAGAACCTACAACTACAACCACACAATCCCTAACTACACTCTAAATAATCTCCTTACCCAACAACAAGGAAACTTCTCTTTGAACAGTCAACCAACTACAATCAATCAAAACACAGAGCTCAGTCACAATGAATACAACTTTAATCCAACTCCTATGCCCAAAGCTCAGGATATTTAACACTTTAAAAAAAGATTTATTTATTTTATGTGTATGAATATACTGTAGCTGTCTTCAGACATCAGAAGAGGGCATCAGATCCCATTACAGATGGTTATGAGCCACCATGTGGTGGCTGGAGTGCTCTTAACCACTGAACCATCTCTCCAGCCCCCAATTCAACACTTTTTGAAATCCTTTGCTTAAGTACAAAAGAGAAAGACGAGTAACAGCTGACATGTATGGATTCCCACTGGGCTCCATTCCATAAAGTAGACTAGAAACTTGACACAGGTGATTCTAACAATTCCTGGAGTGTAAGTTCTGATTTCCTTCTAGTTTATAAAGGAAGATACTATCACACTGTTGTCACTGTGACCAATAACTGAGTAAAATGACTTAAAGGAAATAATTATTTACTTTGGCTTACAGCTTCAGAAGCCTTGGTCAATCATGGTAAGGAAAACATGAAGGCAGGGTAACTCATATCATAGCAGGAGAGAGGGAAAGAGGAAGAGAGGGAGAGGAAGGAGACTAGGAGAGAGGGAGAGCAGAGGAAGGGGAGGGAGAGAAGAGAAAAGAGGGAGATGGGGTGGGGGGATTGGTTTTTGCTGACTTCCTCCTTTCTCAGCTTTTATCCCACCCTGATCTTCATGTATGGAATGAGGTCTTTTACATTCAAGGTAGGTCTTGTCTCCTTAGTTAATTCTCCCTGGAAATGCTACCAGACATACCCAAGAAAGCATTTTACTAAGTAAGTTTCAAGACTTTCTCAGTCTAGTCAAGTCAACAGTCAAGATTCACCATCACACCAAAGCATTGGGAGTTAATTGTTCAAAAACAGGCAGGGTAAGGTTTTTAGAATCCCGAGCGACTGTTTTTCTCCATCTTATTCTGTGCCAATAGAAAATAATTTTACAAGCCAACCCAGGAGGAGCACACAATAGTTTATTTACCCTCTAATCAACTGGCAGACATGTTCTCCTACAGTGAACAGAGTCCATCAGCCTTTATATGGCTTCTTTTCCAGTAGTTTTCCAAACCATTCTCATGATCTATAAACACTCACTATCCAAATGTCTTTCTTTTCTTCTGTTGAAAAGTTTTACTCATGGGAAAATTCATTCTATATCACTAGACCCCTTCCTGTCTTGAGGAAGGGTCTCACTATGTAGTCCCGACTGGCCTGACACTTACTATGTAGACCCAACTAGTACCATGTTATGAAAATTAACTCATCTCTTAACTATAAAAATTATAGCAACTGAAATTGATATAATCCAAACTTTTTCTTCCTCCCTTTCCAATGTTCTTCCTTCCTCTCATCAAACTTGAGAAACCATTTAAGGAAAATTGAAAGGATAGTTATTTGGTTTTGATGGTAGTTAGGTTTGAGTTTGGGGTTTGCACATGCTAGCCAACTCACTCTACAGAAAGCTAAGTGCTCATGAATTAATTTTAAAATAATGTTTAAATTACATAAAAGGAGTTACACTAAAAGAACAACGAAGATGGAGGCAGGGCAACAGATGCAGAAATAAAGACTGGAACACCCAGTGATGACCAGCGCGCTTCCCCCAGATGAGCCGTGAATCTTGCTGTAAGCTTTCTAGCAGGCAACTCAAAAAGGGAAACTCGGTCAGTTACATAATTTACTGGCCATAAGCTTAAAATAAACCCAATGCTCAGAAGTGCCACACTGCTTGGCACTCACAGCAGACACCAAATTCTCCTGAAGTCCCATAAAAAGGAACATCTTGTAAAGGCACAAGCAGTGTTCCTGACGGGCCTGACGGGAAATGCCACAGCGGGCTTTAAAGGGCTGTTTCTCGGACTGACCTTCAGAGGACGCTAAGCGTCTCACACCAAATGGCATTTGGTAAGCTACTCAGGGGAGTGAGGCAGAAGGAGCCTCACACTGGACTCAGAGGCTTGACATGAGTCAAGTGTAAAGGGAAAGTTAGGACAAAAGGGGTGCGGGGGTGAGCATGATGTCTTTAGTCTAGAGACTGTTAGGAAGACTAACGTTGTTCACCCCGAGATCGCAAATCTCAGGTGAGTGACTTGGCTAACAGAACAATTCCCCAGTTGTAGCAGTAGGATTTAAATGAGCTCCGATGTACTTCCCCTATTCCCTCTCTAGAATCCTAGGGTTTTCATACTGAAGAGAGTCTTTGTTCTTAGTTTCATTGCCAGTTTGAAGGAGGAAGAAAATCATTGCTTAAGTCCTATACCCATCAGGTTCCAGGGTTGCTTCTAAACCAATGGTAACACAGATGGCCCTGGATACAGTAAATGCCATATGACAAAACCAAAATTCAAGAACCTAGCTAGGAGAGGGATTGATGTGTGTGCATGCTTGCTTGTGATTGTGTATGTGCATGTGTCTGTGCATGTGTGCGCGTGTGCGTGTGTGTGTGATGGAAAGGAGATAAGAGTAATCATTCATTTTATATATATGTATGAAATTAATAAACAACACAATCAATCAATGAAAAAGGAAAAACAATTAAGGGAGGAATAAAAAATTAAAAAAAAAAAAAACCAATCTCAAAGAATACTGTTACTTATCATGAGCTTCTGATACACATTACATGGCAATGACCTTAAGACCATTCAACAGGATACGTATGCCTGGTCAGAGGTGAAGCTGGAGCAAAAAACGTTTAAGGGAATGCTTGATCGTATCAGCTTGCAATGGTGGAAGCAAATGGATCCTCCCATTGCCCTCTCTGCCTTGCCTCCCTGCACCTGCTGGCCTTGAGAAGTTCCAGAGAGTGGGACAAATTCTAGAGGAATCCTTTCAAACGCAATATGATAAAAGAGAGAGGAAATTTATTCAATCTACCGATGGTTAAGAGAGTGGTGAAGACAGTCTACCACTACCCTGTCTTTGTGGTGCAGTGGGGTCTTCAGGATGGCTTTCTAGAGGACTCCACATACATGGGAGGTAAAATGAAACAGAGGAATGTAGGTGTGCATGCCTTCAGTTTACAATGGAGTGAGACTAAAGACTGCTAAACTTCCATATTAGTGCAGGTGGCTCGACTTTCATAGAAAGATATCTAAAGATAAAGAAAATGCACAGATAGGTATTCAGATGCCCCATACTCATTTTATCTTAAAATCCTACTCTGCTCTGTATAAGTTCATCTTACTTAAAATGGAAATCTTACAGTTCCTATCCTAATGCAAAAGCAAGTATCCCTAACTTAAATACTCAATTTAAATACTTTTAGAAGCTTAAAGCCGTGCCTTCCTGGATCACAGTGGGTTCTGGTTCACTATGTAACTCTCATGCATGGGATGCAGTGAATACTATCACACACAAACACACACAGACACAGACACACACACACACACACACACACACACACACACACAAATGACAGACAGTCGACAGACAGTTTGTGTCAAGCTATGTGCTTGAGTATAAGTTTCACACTATAGCCCAGGATGGTCTTGAACTACCCTTCCTGTCTCTGTTTCCCTAGTTCCAGAATTACAGGTGTGTTCCACCACACCTGGCTCAGAAAATATTAGTGACAGTCATAGCTTTTTGTTTATATATTGTTTAGACTCTCATGACCACTTTTACGGAATTATTTCCCATACTGCCACACTTTAGACTGAATTTCTCTTTTTAGTGTCTTAAGTCTGGAGTAACTCTTCTAGAAATCACTGCCTTTTTTTTTTCCTTCAAAACACCTTGTTAATACATAAGGAGGTTTCACTAACTGTTGCTTTGTTAAATAAAGTATAAAATTCTTCGACACTGAAAAGACATAGCAGAGGGTCAAGCAGGAAGTGAAATACAAATCCCAGAGAAACATTGCTTACGGGCTTGCTCTCTGGCTCCTGTTAAACTAGTGTTCTTACACAGCCCAGCTTCACATAGCAGGAACTTAAGTGAAACCATTTTGTGTGACTTAAAAGCTATTTTGTATGATTTGGAATAATGTGATGCCTGTAAAACAGGAGTTTGTCACCAGGTAGCTCTGATAAGAACTAGGCCTCAAAAGCCAGCTCCAGGCGGCCCTTGATATACTAAGCAACTAATCTCAAGGTGGCATTGATAAGCTGGTGAACCTCCCCAAGGGATGAGTCCTGATCCGTGCAAAGCTACTACCCAATAAATGATACAAACATTGGGACTTTAGGAATGGTCTCTAGGATCACACTGCTACTACTTCAGAAACACAGCTTCTCTGGCCTCTGTTGACACTCATCAGGAAAAGGACTTGAGACTCTGCAGGTCCTGGTTTCAGTAACCATTAAACTTTCAGAGTTGTTGCTTTGCTCTCAGATGCTGGCTTGTCAGCACTGGCTGGCCAAAGCTCTTAAAAGTTTCTAGACCATCATTAGTGCTATCCTCCCAGCTACAGTTGAAGGATTTCACAGGAATGGGTGGGGTGAGTGAGGTGTAGGAGGGTAGAGAATGTGAGTTGAGCCTCAAGCTTCTGAAGTGTCCTTACTGGAAAACATTCCCAAGTGGAACCCTGCAGTGTTTCCTGTCCAAGTTGTTCACTTGGTGAGATGTCTGTTTAAATTTTGTATTAGCACGATACAGTAAGGAATGCCTGTGTAAATACACTGAGCATACTCAAAAGACAAATCTTGTGTGAACATCCTAACTGCTGAGCTCTGCACAGCCCATAGGCCATGCAGGATCTCTATGTCACATGCCTAGGGATTGTACCACTCACAGTGGGCTGGGCCCTCCCCCTTCAATCATCAATCAAAATGAGCTGTCACAAATTGACCAATATGATTGAGACAATTTTTTTTTTCTGTTGAGGCCCCTCTTTCTTAATGACACAGGTTGTGCCTAGTTGACAATAAAAACTAGTTGGGACACAGATACACAAGTGGACAATAGAAAACTCTCTGCTCCTGTGGTGCTATGCAGGTAAAGGAAATAGGAACATGTATTTTTAAACACCAGCTTGCAATTTTGATGTATTTTGGGAAGAGAGATAGGAATGTCAGACAAGAAGACTAAGTTTTTGTCTCATGTAAGGCATCTGTGGAAGGTAAGTATAGAATACGATATATAAATAAGACGTGAGATGAAGAGAAGAAGGCATTAAACAAAGGCCAGAGGTGGAGGCACACCATCCTCACAGAGGAGCTAGTCAGTAGGGACTTGTGATTTCATCTCCTCCAATGGCCAGGGTTGGGATGGGTTAGGATCACTGTATCACCATAGCAACAGGATTTTGTGAGTGAAAGTCATGGGAGAGTTTTGTGAAGGGCAAACAACACTGACTGACATCTCAGCAGTGGCCTCATGCATACTGTGTAGGAACGTCAAGGAGCTAAAACACCAAAAGATGGTGTGTACAACTACCACAACAGCTCAGTTAAGAAAGAAGGGCTCAATCTAGGATATACGTTGTAGAGACATCTTGAAATATGATTCGATTCTGAATGTATTGTGAAGGTAGAAGTGATAAATTCCATAGATTCATATTGCATGATACAATAATACACCAAGCTAGGGTTTGAAAGGGGATGATACATGACCCAAACAACTATGTGAATGTCAGTTCAATTTTTTAAAAGGCACCCTTAAGGAGAAGCAGGATTGAAAAGGGAAACAAAAATCATCTGGTGAATCTTAATTTTGAAAAACTTCTGTAGAATGTATGGTCAGATGTGGTGGTACATGCCTTTAATTCCCATACCTGCAGGGCAGAGGCAGGCAGAGCTTGATGAGAGAGGCTTGCTTGGTCTATGTAGTGAGTTTAAGCCAACCAGAGCTACATAGTGAGATCCTATTTTAAAAAAACTTAAATTAAAAGTCTAAGAATATCAATGTAATCAAACCAGGTAGATGATTTATTGCATGATTTCAGGTTTCCAAAGGGAGCTGTGGGCACACAGGTGCATTTGGAGGGCAGCAGAGATGCCTTTAAAACCATGAGCCTTAGGGAAATCCTTAACAAAGATGGCTCAGGACTGGCTTTAACAAACAAGTGACTGTCGCTGACATGAGTCTGGTAAGATACAGGAAATGATTTATTTGGTTCAAAGCCAAAGGGAAGTCAAATGTGATATAAACTTCAGATTGAATATCAGATCTCTTATATTTTTTGGTTGTGAGCCTAGCCTTTAACGGCTGAGCCATCTCTCCAGCCCTGAATATCAGATCTCAACATATGGAGATCAATAATGGTTGTAGACGAGAGGAGTTCAATGAGGGTTTGGGCCAAATCTGCTGAGGACCAGCAAGATGGCTCAGTAGATAAGGTGCTTACTGCCAAACCTAATACCTGAGTTTGATCCCCAGAACCCACATGCTAGGAGGAGAGAACCCACTCCTAAAAGGTATCCTCTGACCTCCACATGCAAGCTGCAGCACACATCTACTATCCTCCCCTGCCGATAAATAAAATTAACATTAAAAATTTTAAGTCTGTTAAAATAGAGTCAACCGATATAAACAATTGGTATCATAGGTTCATTTTTTTTTTTTTCAGGAAGATTGTATTTAAAGTGGATAACATGCCTGTAGAAACATGTGGAATCAAGGAGGTGTTACATGTTAGAGTAAAACAAGAGATGCCTCAAGAGAGATCACAGATAACTGTACAAGAAAGTCCATGGGTGGTCCAGAGGGGATGAGGCACCATGCACGTTTACAGAATGGGTAGACTGACTTGATTCATCCACTGTAAGGTGAAGGAGGGCAGAGAATTGGGCACCTGACTTAATTGCAGCAGCTACATGAAGGTCTTTTCAGAGAGATGCCCTTTTCTGTGGCAAAGTCAAGTGAAAGATCGTTAAATGAGAGAAGAGAGAGGAAAGCGTTGGGTACCAGAGGTCTAGGAGGGTGTGGAAAGGGTTCCTCAGGAATGGTCTTGTAGATGGGCCAGGTAAACTGAGAAGTAAAAAGGGAGGGTGGTCCTGAGTACAGTGCCAAATACGTGTTAATATCTGCAAAAAGTTTCCCCATGCTGATGTTTCTAACATAGCCATTACACTCATCTGCTGGAGTTCAAGGGCCAAGACAATGAGCATTAGAATCCGCCTGGCTTGGTGTTTCTCAGGGACATTAGCCAGAGGGAGAGGGGAGCAGATAGCTGAATGTCTAATGCACCAAGTTGGGCTAAGTAAGCAGAAAACTGATGATCTGCTGGTGGTGAGGGGTGAGAAAGTGTGAGAAAAAAAAACCTCATACAAGACCACATAACGGGAGGAATTCTTAGAACAATAGCAGACACGTCAGATTAGATCAGTCTCTTCTAAGGTAGCTTCCAGAGAAGTCAGCTGCCGGTGATATGGTACTAGTGTGTCAGTCATGGAGACACAGTGCCCAACAGACCAGCTGCAGGGAGGAAGGATGTTCTTTTGCACTGTTAGTCAGGAGCCTCAGTCATATGTGGCTGACCTGGTTGTGTTTGAGGCCTGTGGTGAGGCAGAAATCTTATAGCGGAAGAGCATGGCAGGAAAAGGATGTGTGCTTTATAGTGGACAGGATTGAAAATGAACAAGATAGAGCAGCAGCAGCAGCAGCAGCAGCAGAGAGAAACAGAGACACAGAAAGAGACAAAGAGATAGATGGATGGATAGATAGATAGATAGATAGACAGACTCAATTTCTGCAGCTAGATCAAATGCTTTACAATCCCCACCACCTTCCTCTAGTCCCTTCAGCAGTGAAGTCTTCAGAGGTTAATCTATTGAAAGTCATTGTGACCCAATACCCTCTGGACATTGCTGCTCAGGACAAAGTTGCCAATACATGTTTCTCTGGGGACATTTTACATCCAAACCATGTTAACTAGCAGTAGAACTCACTGTTAGGATGAAATGGGTAAGAAGCCCTCATTTCCTGCTGTCTGATATAGTCATGTGAACATGCAGTGAGGAAGTTAATTGGAATAGGAAAACATTTCTCCAATTTAAGAGTAGACATAGAATAGTCCAGGGGGACTCATCTGATTAGGTATAAAGAACCTTAAATCTAGTATACTTGCCCAATTATTTTATACTGAGACCCCAGAAGCCTTTTATTATTTTTATTGATGAAGCAGACAGTCACCAAGACAAAATAATTAAACTATGAATCTTCATTCTTTGAAAGATCCAACTCATTATGCTTGATACAAACACCTTTACCCCTCCAGAAATAGCATCGAATGTGTGCTTTGACATCAATTTAGTTGATTTTGGAGCAGCAGAAATTTTCTACTGAATTTCAAAGCCTGAGCTAATAAGTCTTCCCAGAGTAGGGATAGTGTCCAGGGTATCACTAGGTAAATGTTCCATCGCTGACCATTTATCCCCTGCCCCTATACTCACCTATAGTTCTATGTCACTTCCCTGATTTGATCAATACAATGATCTCAGTATATATGCCAAGCTCACATGCTGAAACATGACCAACACAGTCTAAAAAGGTATGATCTATGTGGTGCTGAGGCCACCAGGATTGGCTTCTTAAGAGCTGAACTAGTGTGCTTATATGAAGGCCCCTAAAGAGCCCTCCATGTCCCATGCATTATATGAGGTCACAGCAATATGCCACCTGTGAACCAAGAAATAGGTTTTAAGCAAATGCCAGATCTGCTTTGAACTTGCCATTTCTCACCCCCCTAATCCTCCAGGTTTTATATCTTATTTTATATAAGAAACATCAACTGTTTATAAGTCCCATTATTAATGATATTTTAAACTTTTCAACCCGAATGCAGTATGAGAATAAATTTATTTTGGCATTATCAGTGAACATGCCTAAAATCCCAGTATTAACTTTCTTGAAAGGTACCATGGAGGAATTCATAATTTGTAACACTTAACAGTTTACATCCAACCATTCATGCCCAGTTGCAGCAATTCTAAGGAAAACTGGGGTACTACCCAGTCTGAAGACCTTTACTGATCCAGTCCTTGGTTGTATTTGGATTTACATGGGTCCCTGCTTGGGCCACCATGCACTGAGGTGTTCCTTTCTGGGAGGACAGAAAAAGGATGGTGTCAGAAAGAGGATGGGGGCTTAGAGGGAATGGGAGGCTGAGTCACAGAAAGATATGACCACAAGGTGGCAGTAGCATACAGCTCTGGTGACTCCAAGGGCTTATTAGTCCCTTACAGCAGAATTCTGTCTGTAGGTTCCTCACAGGCTGAGGGGAAACAGATGAGAGAACTTCCAGGGGGAGAATAGCTCCTAAAAGATCATTCCAAATGGAATGGGCTCCCAAAGGTGTCACTCAGCCAGTATGGGGATTTTCTGGACCTGACAACCACAGGTCAACATCTCATCCCTGAGTAGGACGTAGGATGGAGGGAATTCTGAAAGCCAAACAGAACAAAGTCTACTTGGGTGGGTCACGTTTAATATGATCAGCTATGTTAAAGGTTCTCCGTGTGGTGGTACACAGGGAGCAGAAGCAAGTGGGTCGGATTTGTGGACCATTCATAAGTACAAGTTTGAAGTCAGCTTGGACTAAAGGAGACCCTGTCTAACATTGTAGTCGTGAGTGATGAATGAAATTCTCAAAAGGTAAAAACAGACATAGACATACAGACAGACAAATAGGCAGATACCCAGGAGATAGGGGGACAGGAAGGAAGGAGGGAATGAAGGAAGATAGAATAAAAAAAACATAAAAATGGGGCCTGATTCCATAAGGATTTTTGAGCTAATGGGATTTCAGTTAAAAAAAAACTGAATTAGAGATGAATACCAAGTCTATCTTTTATTATTTAAATAATGAAATAAATAGAAAAATCTGTACATAACCACACCCCTCTTTTTTTTTTTTTTTTTTTTTTTTTTTTTTTTTTGCAAATAAGAAAGAGAACAGGCCTCATGCACTGTTAGCATGGTCCTAGCACTATGGAGGCTGAAACAAGAGGAGTGTGAACTCCAGGCCACTCCAGGCTATAGAATGCTATCTTGTCTCAACATAAGAAAACACAGGAGAACAAAATAGAAAAATAAGGATTCTCTGATTCCTTCTTTCAAAATTTTGAGGTTCCTCAAGATTTCCATTGAGAATTGCCAGTGGTTTTTCACTGGCAGGCACTTGACAATGTTTCTTTTACTTTCCACAACAATTCTTGAAGTTAGTACCTTTGTGCCCACTTATTAGAGGGGGAAAATTGCACTGAGTCTCACAAATATGCTAATTTCACACAGCTATAGGAGCAGAGCCAGACTTCAATCCTAGACAGTGCAAAGAGACCTGGAGTGTTAAATCCTGCTGTAGATTGCATCTTAAATATTCCCGAAAGGTTCTAGTATTAAAGGCTTTGACAATAAGATTGTACTGTTTGAAAGTGGTAGAGAAGGGGCCTAATAAGAGTCATTTAGGTCACTGGAGGTGTACTTGAAAGGATTTTTGGGGTCTTATCCCTTTCATTCTGTAGTAAAAAAAAAAATACTTAAAAAAATTCCATCGTGAGTTTTCTTCTCTGTCTTAGACTATTTATGTTCCTGGATGAAAGACACACAGAGACTTGTATTTTTAAATATGTCTTACACAGCACAATAGCTGGGCAATTGTCTACCCTCCATGTTGTTAGAATCCATTTTCCTATCAATAACACCGAATTGTTGCTATTTACTGTTTTATCTGAGCTGTTCTTATTTCTAATTGGCCAGTACACATGGCCACATTTTCTTTACTCCTACCCCGTGATGGCTCTCTCTCTCTCTCCCTCTGATACAGTCTATTTTTATCTCATGGTGGCTTCCTCTGTTATGTCTGATCTATATTACTTTGGAAGGGGTCCAAAAGCTGTGGGTGTCTTTCATCCAGAAATATAAATGGCCTAAGGCGGGAAGAAACCCCGCCCTGGGATTTTTTAAATGTTTTTTACTACATCATTCCATTTCATTCTTGTCCACTTTCACTGCCTGGCAAAGAGGGCACGTTTTGCTCTGGCTTCTGACCCTGCCATGATAACTTGTCTGATTACAGGTCTAAAAGTGAGTGTGGAGTGTGGTCAGCTGATCACAGACCAGAACTTGTGCGTGCGTGCATGTGCGTGTGCGTGTGCGTGTGCGTGCACTTGTTCAGATACCAGAAATCAATGCTCGGTGTCTTCCTCTTTTACTCTTCATTGTAGTTTTTGAGCCAGGGTCTCTTGCTGAACCTGGAACTTGCCATTTTGGCTTCAGTGGCTGGTCATGGATGCATAGCACCTGCTTCCCACCTGCGGTGCCAGGATAGTGGGCACACACCACCTTCCTGGATCCCACACATGGTGGGGATCCAAGGCCAGGTGCTCTTATTTTGCAGCAAGTACTTTACCTACCGAGCCAGATAATTAGCCTTCACTTTTTCTTTCATAACTTAACAGCCTCAGATACTTGTTGCAATAACAGAAAACCAACTGACATGAACCAATGGCCTAGTTTGCCTGTCATCTAAGGCTTACCACACCCTAGGGTTGCCAAGACATTCTCTGTTTTGTTTTTGTTTTTTTGTTTTTGTTTTTGTTTTCCCCAGAAGGCGCTTTTCTTCTCTAGATTAAAAGAATGGAAAAGTCCACAGAGCATTCTTTATTTTCTCTGTCTTTTTACATTTCTTTTTGACAGAACAGAACAAAACAAACAAACAAACAGATGGTATTTTTGTTTGTTCTAATATCTTCATTGAATATTTGGATAATCTAACATTTTGCCATTTGGACTTCACTTTGTAACCAACCCAGTTTTTTAAACTGGATTTTTAAGCTGTCATACAGGGTAAGCGTTTGATCACAGCGTTTTCACACATATGTGGCATCACGCTCTGTGTTCATCTATCTCCATCCTCAGTGCCCTCCTTCCTGTCCCCATCTCCTTGGCCTGTTCCCTTCATTACCCCAGCTCACTGCATAGTGCTCGCTTCACGGGGATTCTATAACCAGCAGCATCCTTTCTAAACACTTATGCTAAGCACCACAGTAAAGGCTTCTTCACCTGGTACCCAGCACCTACCCATTTGTATCTAGTGATTGCCTCCCTATTTCTGATTATGGGGAACCCTGAAAACTTAAAAACTAGGTCAGAATAAACACTGAGGGGAGGTCTGACCACAGAAGAGAATACAAAAGCACCCCCAGCACCCAGCACTGTGTTTCATTCACCCAGACACCTGGTCGCAATCCCGGTTTCAGACCCCAGTATCTTCCCTGTGCATAATCTTGTTGGAGAACAGAAGGGCTGGGAATAGAGGGCCCTTCTCATTCCTGCCTGAGGCTTCTTTTAACTTCAAGGCATATTTTCGTATTGTGTTTGGCAAAAAATTATGAACTAAGCACAATGCTGCAGGATTCTTTGCAGCATTTCCCTTGTCAAATATCGTACACTGTAGATAGGTGGAATTCCTCCACACTGTCTGTAGGCATCTCCCACACACTGTAGACAAAGGGCCATTCCTCCACACTGCCTGTAGGCATCTCTAAGGTACTACTTCTGATTATCAGCAGCAACTGGGTTGAAAACAACATCATCTCACAACCCGGAATCCAGAATCCTAAGTGATTCTCCACTGGGCTGTGGTGTGCATGGGCGTGGGTCCTGTGGGTTGAATTATGGGTCCTGCGTCTGCCCCTTCAAAGGGGCTAGGGCTGAAGCTCAGAGAGGCAGAGGTACAGGAATTTGACTGTGTTCACGCTACCGCTGTATCAAACTGCAGAACTCCACTCTGGGGGTAAGGGAACACAGTCTGAGGTCCCGCGGGGGTCTAGAACTCTTGAGTTCTGGGTCCCCGGGTCAAAAGGAAGCCAGGGACCATTTGGTTCTCAGGCCCTTGGGCTCCCAGGCACTGCTGAGAAGCCATGGAAGGGCTGACCAAAGTGGGGGCATATGGGCTAGATAGGCAGTGGAAGAGGAAAGGGGGAGGGATGAGCTCTGGCTGCATCCTGCAGGGATGAGAGTCCTGGTCACTGTGACTCACTTGGCTGGGTCCTACATGCCTGAAGGTGCAAATTGATGGAGGTCTCCGGCCTTGTGTCAGGAGCCTAGAGTCTGGGAGTGTGGCAAAATGTATGCCATCCCTTGCAGGGAGACCTGTGGGATCTCCAACTTGCTGGGTCTCTGGCCATCTCTAGCTGGTGCTTGACCAGAAACCATGTTGTGTTTTCACGGCCGTACAATTCTCATCCAAGAAAAGTTCAAGGTGTCCTTAATGGAGAATTTTGTAAATAATCAAACTTTTCCATGTTTTAGCAACTGCTGTGTCTTTTGATTTAGGACCCCTTTAGCCCCCAAAGCCAGCAGGCATCTCCTTTTCTTCTCTGAGGCTGCTTCTGTTGACGTTTGTTAATCCTCGAACTCAGCCTCCCTCTTTGACATGGAAGAACTCTTGTGATTACATTGTACCTGACTAGACAATATACAACCTTTTTTTTTTTTCTAACTAAAGATTTTTAATCATCTCTGCAAAATCCTGTCTGTTATCAAGGTAATGTAATATAACATGTCCAGGCATTAAGAGAGAGACATCTCTAGAGCCTACCACAGTGCTGCATGCCTTCTCTAAGACTGTGCCTACAAGCCCCTCATAAGTCTGAAGTCCTTTTATTTAGGACTGATAAATGCATCCATGAGACTCCTGAGAAATTTGAAATAATTTGAAATATACCGAAATCAAACTCACAGGGAGAAAAATGTTGACATGCACTTTGCAGAGTCAGTATAGTTTCTACCTGGATGTGTGCGACGGCTTTCTATGTGTAATCATATGGACTGTTAGAAACCATGTTTTTCAGGGCACTTACAGTCACTGGCACTTGGGAATTGGTAAATTAGTAAAATGACCCTCATTTTACTTTTGAAATGACTTCTGCTAAAATGTAAAATTTTGATGTCTAAAATTTATTGTTAAATTCAATGTTTATATTCCCTAAGAATCTTAACAAATAAACCACACATCTGTGACTCCAAAATGTGGTAGTTTAAATGGAATGGCCCCATAGGCTCATATATATGGAGGCTTAGTCATTAGGGAGTGGTGATATTTGATAAGTATTAGAAGGTGTGGCCTTGTTGGAGGAAGTGTGTCACTATGCTTCAAATGTTCTTCTCTCTCTCTCTCTCTTTCTCTCTCTCTCTCTCTCTCTCTCTCTCTCTCTCTCTGCCTGTTACCTACTGATCCAGGTAACCCACACTATTTGATTCAGGTAGTAAGGAATCTTATGATGCACGTGTTTTATTTTTCAACTTGATTATATATCTTACCAGGAATACCAAGGGTCTACGTTGCTGTTGGCATATAGAGATTTTGTGCATTTAGTTTGGTATATTCCAAAAATAGGCTCTTTATAGACAAAAACAACCCTGTTGTTTTTAGATGTAGTATAATGTTTGATGTTTACTGAAAAACATAACAATGAGATAATGACAAATTTGAAAATATCAAAAATTTAATTCTTCACATACAACCTCAAAGGTTTTTTTGCATATTTAAAAACAATTTTTATCACCTTCACTTCCCTGTACTTATATATACAAATAAGCTCAGTTTATTGATATAGTCTTATGGTTCATACAAACTGTTTATATGATATGCTAATTCTTTATATTTCTGCAACAAATTTTTCATGACACTTGTTTCCATTTGACTTGTTTTTTTTTTTTTTTTTTTTTTTGACTTGTTTTGTTGAGGTATAACATTTTAAAATGGCTATCACCTTCTACCTTTTTGCTGTGCTTTTTCTACATGTGTGTCACACGGTGTGTGTGTGTGTGTGTGTGTGTGTGTGTGTGTGTGTGCAGGAGTTGGTTTTGGGGGTTGAACTCTAGTTGCCAGACTTGCACAGTAAACACTAAGCAGGTTTATCTGCTGAGCCATTACACTGGCCTGTGACTATTCCCCTAGAAACTTCCTAATTTTTCCATTATCCTTATAAATGAGCATCTTAAATTCTTCCTGTGCTTCCTTGAATGTCTAATGCTGTTTTCAAATCATGCAATCTTTAACTAGCTTTGACACAAAATATGGATCTAATTTTTAGTTAATTAGTTAATTAATTATACTACTATAATTTTAT
This sequence comes from Arvicanthis niloticus, assembly GCF_011762505.2. Classification (NCBI taxonomy): domain Eukaryota; kingdom Metazoa; phylum Chordata; class Mammalia; order Rodentia; family Muridae; genus Arvicanthis; species Arvicanthis niloticus. Next base: position 65,957,645 of record NC_047665.1, on the reverse strand, counting down.
ACTGTCTATCAAATAATAAATGCTCTATTGTTTCATTATATGCACTATTATATTTTACATACAGTGAAGGCCAAAAGCGATTTCAATTTATATAGAAGGGTATTCTTTGTTTATGTGTTTATTCTAGAATGCATCTACTTCATTTGTTGTTACATACATGAGTGTATTTTAATTTAATGTGTATTAAATATTCTCCAATATAAAGTATAGTTTGTTCCTGAATATTCTATTTATTGTTATTCTAATATTAATACAAAGACCCGTCTTTTTAGACATATACATGTAAACATAATTAAAAATTTAAAAATCAAAATCTTTTAAAAATGTGCTATAAAGATTGAAAATTTACTGAAATTTGGTATAAATAAAAATAATTAACAGAACATTTATCTTCCCAGGTTAACCTTAAAATTGAATTAGCTTTAGAAAGATATAGTGTAGTTAGGGGGACAAATTCCCCTTTGTGTTTTAACCTCAACTATACAAGTTGGTATGTAAGTTTTATCTAAAATGATACTGGAGAGGTGGAACACTGGGGATGGGAAGGCTTATGTGGGGAGGGAGTTGGGAAGAGAAGAGAAATGAGGATACTTTAGGGGCTGTGGGTTTCTGAAAAGCCATGTGGTGGCTGACTATCTTACAACCCATTCGAAAAGTATAAACAGAGGAGATAGCAGAACACATGTGATCTAGAAGAAGGCATATCTGGTAGTGAAGGTTTAAGTGGAGATGGAGGTGAGGATGGAGGGACTTGACAGAGGAATGTGTAAAGAGCAATTTAACCAACCCTAAGGATTAATGAAAAAGCATTATGGAAGCACACTTGTTTGAAAAATAACTAGAAAATGCTTTTAATAATCTATTTAAAAGATTTGATTTTTAATTACATGTACATATGTGTGTTTGTGTGTGGTTACATGCACTTGAGTCCAGGTATCTAGTCCAGGTATCTACAGAAGCCAGCAGACAGTACTGGATCCCCTGGAGCTGGAGTTAGAGTCAGTTGTAAGCCATCTGGCGAGTATTCTGGGAACTGAACTGGGGACTTCTAGAACACCCCCAAACCTTTGAACCGTGTCTCCAAGTCCATGCATTTTAAAAAGAAGTTTGAATAGAGGTACTCTACATGGGTGGACAATGAAAGACATGGGTTATTAAATAAAAATTATGGGATACCTCCCTATAAGTTATCAGTCAAAGAAACCTCTGAGGCCTGCAAAAGCAACACCTATGTGTCATTGCTCTTGATTGCCCACCATAAGTAGAGAGTAAGACCCCAGAGCTGAAGACACTATACACTTTAGCTTCAGGAAATAAAAAAAAAACTTGAATATATTAGAAAGATACTTCCCTGCTGGTTGGCTAGCTTTCACGGGATTGGGAGGTACCATACAGACTGCCAAGAAAAAAAATACATCACTTGTCTTATCCAGGAGTGAACCCTGCAAGCTGCAGTCATGATCTACCATGGAGGATGAATGTACTGGTAGAATAATGGGATGACTTTTGGAGAGGGTAATTAGCATCTTTTTGAACATTTTATGTGTATGACTGTTTTGCCTGCATGGTTGTATGTATACAATGTATGCCTGGTACATGAGAATAAAAAGAGGGCACTGTATCCCTTGGAACTAGAGTTACAGATAGTTGTGAGCCTCCATGTGTGCCTTAGTTAGGATTTTATTGCAGTGAAGAGATACCATGATCATGGCAACCTTTATAATGGACAACATTTAATTGGAGACACTCACTCAGTGTGAATTTATTGTTGCAGCTGATAAGGTCAAGGGGTGGTAGTTATCTAAAATGCAAGAGAAATATGCATAGCTGTCAACAGAGGTTCAGTCCATTATTATCATGGTGGCAAGCATGGCAGTGTCCAGGCAGACATGGTGCTGGAGAAGGAACTGATCTTGATCTGAAGGCCACCAGGAGAAGAGTACTATCTTCCAGGCAGCTAGGAGGAGGGTTTCTCAAAGCTCACTGCCACAGTGACTCCAACAAGGCCACACCTCCTAACAGATCCCCTCTGTATGGGTGAGTGGTATATTTGAGCATATTCAAACCACGACAATATAGGTATGAGGAACAGAACCCAGGTCCCCTGCAAGATATCAAGTGCTCTTAAATGCTGAGCCATCTCTCGAACCTCACTTTCTGACTGGATCTAAGCCATGTTCCATGGACAATAATTCACTCCTAGACTGTACACTTAGGTCTTTGTTTGTTGTTGGCTTTTTTATTTTAGTTGGTTTGATTCCTGGATATAAGGAGACAAGAAGACAGTTACTAAAGATGACTTGTAGACTGGTTTCTATAACCAGGCTGAGAAGAGAAGTACCTTTTTCTGCAAGACAGAGACAGAAGGGAGCATTTTGGGAGAGGTATGGTCACAGCTCAGTTTGGGATGTGTAAAATCTGAAGCATCTAAGAAACTCGAGAAGAGATGTAAAGACACATAGAATTTGGTCCCATATGAAAGACTGTAACGATCCATCTGCCTTTTCTCTTCCTGCCTTCACTTTCTCAGCACAGACACATTTCTAAAATCTAAAATTGGGCACGACTCCTTCAGAGTGGCTCTGCGGGAAAGATTAAGTCTCTAAGACTTAATCCACATAAGACTTTAATCAAAGGCTGGGCTGTGTTCTACACATGGGGGAAAAACAACTTAGTTATCTGAGTCACTGTGAAGTGTTTGCAACACATTATTTGGATTGTAAACTAATATTGTCCAAGAGACAGTCAAGTAGAACCAAATGAAATGTCAGGGAGAATGTGTTTGTAGGCATTTTTTTTTTCTAATTTCAATAAAAATACAGTGTGTGTTGTGTTCCTTCAAAGCACAAACCATTTCCATCCTTCCAGTCAGTCAACCTTTTATGAAAATATTACGAAATATGAACTATGAGGCATTTAGCCCCTCCCATTCATTAATTTCCAACATTCTTTTCATAAGAGGCTACAAGGAGGCCATGTGAGCTGGGCATGATGGCTTATGCATGCCTGGAATCCCAGTATTGAGGAGGCTGACACAGGAGACACCCTTCACATTCAAAGTCAGCCTGTGTAACCCTACGAGGTCCAGGCCAACCTAGGCAAAAGAGTCAGACACTGTCTTTTTAAAAATTCCAGATCATTCACCACTAACTCACTCACTCAGTGTGAATTTATTGTTGCAGCTGATAAGGTCAAGTGGTAGTAGTTATCTAAAATGCAAGAGGAATGTGCATGGTTGTCAACATATGTACATCCTGGAAAGGATTCCAGGTCTCAGAATCTATATGTCTTTCTTGGAGATAGAAGAAAAGGTTAAGATTTGAGAATAGATGAGATTAAAATTTAAAAATTTGTAGAAGACCTAAAATGGAAGATTTATGTATTTTTAGAACACTTTCTTCTTTTAAAACTACATTTAATTTTTTAAAACATTGTTTAGATAGGACAGTAATTTCATTGAACAGTCATACTCCAAAGACACTCATCTTTCCAGTGGTTTAAAGCCAAGCCCTTTGTTAGTCATGTTGTTGCCACTAGGTGGCAGGCTTTGCTAAAGAATATTGCAGCCATTTTCAGGACCTTTTTTTCATTTTTTTTTCCCTGAATAAATTGTTAATCAAAGCATTTAGATTAAAGCTTCCACAAATCTGAAAATATTTTTCAAGAGATCACATTAACTCTTTAATTAAAAAGTAAACTCACAGTTCACAAACATGAATTTTAGATAGAATCTAATTGGGTCTCTTTTGTGTTTAAGCACCCATAGACCAAGGACAGTAGGGGTTTTGGTGGTGCATGCATCAATAGCAGCCAGGCTCCTCTCAGGTCTCTGCCGCCTTCTCCCTTAGTCCTTTTCTACTCTGTTCTGCAGGGTGGCTGTTACCATTATCTGAATCAAGCTCTCTGGCACATATTAAAACATTCACGAAGAAATTTGAAATCCCTACAATTTTATGTTAATTCACTAATGAGACAGCATTTAAGTCTATTTATTTTAAGTGATCCTTTAAGACATCTTCAACTGACCTGTTGCTCAGTGAGGAACAGCACAGGTCATCATTGCTCTCGGCCACCCACCATAACTAGATGGAAAGACCTTATTGCTGAAAACATCACACACTTTTGTTGCGGGACATAGAGAAACGTCTTGAGCTAATGAAGAAACTCTCCCTGCTGGCCAGCTTTCACACTGCTGCTAGATGCTATCCAAGCTATCGGGAGAGAAAAAGACATAAGAGGCCATATTTAGCACTGAACCCTGCATACTCAGTCCCAAATCGCCATGCAGTTGTGTCCATTGGTGCATTGTAGCAGGATGGTGGTTATGGAGGTAACCAACTACCTTTCGATTGGATTTTAGAACTGTTCCACAGGAGGGAATTCATGTACCTCTAAGGAGGGAACTGTAAGGCTGGTGAAAGGCACATGGCTGGGAATATCATAGGCCCCGGTGGGTAACCTCCTGGTGTTTGTTTCACTAAATGGTCACGCTTTCAAACTACCCCCGCAGTATTTATGTTTAAATCCATAGATCTGTGTAGATCTGTGTGTGTGTGTGTGTGTGTGTGTATGTGTGTGTGTGTGTGTGTGTTTCCAGTACTGGTTCAAAATGCTTCTTTTCGCAGTGGGTAATGGATCAGTGGTGCAGGGATTCACGACTAGTCAAAGCACTGAGTGATGTGTGCTCACCTGTGCACAAGTCATCTAGCCAATCTCCCAGCATCCCAGCCTTGGGGAATATCATTAAAGAGGAGGGGAGAAATATTTTTTTAAGAGATAGAGATTTGAGGGGACTGTTGAAAAACAGTGTCTTTTGGACATGATGGAGCCATTGCACACATAAAGCACCAGTGGCTGCGGTTGTCATCAGAGACATGCAGGATATCAACATCATCAAACGTTCAGTACTGGTCAGGGAGGACAGTTATAAGAACTTACCCCAGATGAGAAGCTACCGACAGTTGAAGGAGGTGAGGAAAAGAAGTCACTGTTCTTTGAGGATGTGGTCTCTAGCAGATTGCCCATGGTCCAGTGGATGGTCCTACACCTTTTGCATACGGTCAATACTAATTAGATTCAGTGGGGAGTGGGGAGTGAGTATGAGAATCAGACTACAACTGGACATGAAATTAAGAGAAGGACACAGAACGACGAGGTCGATGGGTCCTGGGAGGGGTTGGGGTGGTGCAGTGGGAGATGAATAAGATCAATATACTTCGTATATGTACATGACATTTTAAAAATATTATTAAAAATAAGTAAAATGGTTCTTTAAGAAAGCATAGACATCAGACCCTGGTATCAGAATACCCTCTAAATTATTATGTCTTTGTCTAAATCTCATTAGAGAAGGTTCTTTGTCCAGTGAACAAGAGTTAATGTAGAAATTCACAACTGGTTAAAGTGTAGAGAAACCGTGTCTTTGGAGTGCTCAGAAAAAAAGAATGGCACCTCTCCCCAAGGCTTAGAAAGATTGTAAAAGTCAGAGGTCAGAGAAGACTGGAGCAAACCGGTGTCTTCGGAACATGATAGGACCATTGAGCTGACAGCAGCCGTGGTTACCCATACAAGATTTGTACAAGGTGAAGCCAGTCAACATTCTAGCATGGAGTAGGAAGAGGTTCATGAGTCCCTGCCCTAACTGAGGAATAATGGACATTTATGGCTTCTGGAGCACAGTAGAAGAGTCGGATTCCTTTAAAGGTGCAGTTCCTGGTTGGTTGACTATGATTAAGCAAATGGCCCTATACACAGAAATGTATTGGCAGCAAAAATTAGAGTTCAGGAATTGTAAGGACACAAAACAAGGACACAGAGTTGGAGGTGTAGAGAGGCAGGGGTGGATCTGGGAGGAGATAGGGGAAGGAATCAGGGGTACGTATGTATCAATATACATTGTATGAAATAATTTAAAATAAATCTTACAATATTGGGGATTTCTGTGTTTTGTTTTTGTTTGGCTCATGGGAAGTGAGAACCATATTAGAAAACTGTGAAGGCATCAGTAATCACATAAGGAGAAAAATCAAGTAACTATATAGGTTTGTCATAAGAAAACAAGGCCTGAAAACCCATAGCAAAGTAGACCCCAAGCCTCTGGTTTTCTACACTGTACTTGAGGTACAATTTTATGACATCTTGGATTAGGGGCTATCAGAATCTCTGTTTTTGTTAAATGATAGCTAGATTAGAATTGGAAGGAATTCATGAAATGGTGCCAAGAATCTGAAAATCCAGACTCTAATCATGATTTGGATTCAAGCATATGATATGCCAATTGTGAAGTTGTGTCTGGGGTAGATATGTCAAATGCAATGAGGAGAAATGTTGTAGAAAATAGTCTTATATTTTCCATCCTAGAATCAGTGTACAGCTGGCCCTCTTTCTAGCTGGAAGATTTTCAGAGGCCTAGATGAGTTAATCCAAACCAGGAGATTCTGCCAGCTGCAGAGAGAGTGGAGGACGAGCATGGGGCTACAGGAAGGAACCATCAGCATCTTTTAGTCATGAGAGTCTCTGTGCATCAAGGCCAGACTTTGTTGTGTAGCACAAGATGGCCTTCCCTGCTCACCTTTGACCATCATCACTGGTTACAACTCCACTGTGCCTTCAGACACACCACAGTACCCTAAAATCCCAGCACAAATGCTTCAGTAGTGTTTGTAAATTCACACATATTAAAGGCTTGGTCCTCAGTACAATTCCAATATGATATTGTGGAATCTCCAAGAAATAAGATCTAAAGAGACACCCTAAGATCTTTGTGGTGTCTGGGGGACAGTGGGATCTCACTTTCTTCTTCTTTTCTCTTTTTTTTTCTAGGCCATGAAGTGACAAGTTCTACTCTGCTGTACATTTCTGTGAGATGAATTACTTTGGCACAGGGCTAAAAGCTATGAGGCAACAGATCAGATTGAGATCTCTGAGTTTGTGAGTCAAAACAAACCTGTTGACCTTATAATGTGATTACCTCTAAGGTATATGATACAGTCGCAGAAATTTGATTAACATGGGCATACCACTCCACCATGGGCCTGACCTCCCTTTTGAGCAGTTCTTGGCTCTCTAGCTCCTGTCCTTGGCTATCTACTACCTACACAACTCTTTCAGGGCCAAGCCTTCATTCAGATAAATCCTCCTGTGCTTAATTCTAGAAAACATTCACACTAATGGGTGCCATAGGATGAGAGGATTAAGGCAATAAAAATAATCTTTCTCCCACTGTCCTGAAGGCCAAAGTTCTACATCCAAGAGTCAACAGAGCCACAGTCTCTCTGAAGCACCAGAGAAGAATCTATCTCATGCCTTTCTAAGCTTTTAGTTTTTTTCAGTAGTCTTTAAAGTTTCTGGGCTGCAAGTTTTACTAATCCACTGTCCTTTCCATCCCCACATGGCCCACTTCTTTATAGCTGTGTCATTATTGTCCTTTCTGATAAAGGCATCAGTCATACTGGACAGCGCTCACCTTCATCAAGTGCAATCTCTTCTTAATTTGATTTCATCTGCAAAACCATCTTTCTCCGAAATGTCCCACTCACGGCTACCCACGATGAGAAGTAAGGAACACGCAATTCAACTCACAACACTATCTTGCCTCTTTCTACTTCTTGCTCCCTACCCCACCCCAGTTCTCCAGTACTAGCTGGTAGATCAATAACAGCGCTGATCACATTGAAGGCAGGTACCACGCACTTATCTCTGGTCCTGGGGATGAACACAACTTGTAGTTTTACTCTAGAACTAACTCTACTCCCCAGCATTTCCCCTAGACACGAGCTAGAACGTCTGATGACAATAATCCCCCAAAGAAGCCCCTCTACTAAAGGAAGGTTTAGGTCACAAAATTCTAGGTAAGGGTAGAAGAAGGGTGGTATATGCTTGGATCACTGAAACATTCCACAAGGTGTTAGTGGCTTCAAGGTAAGAGCAGAAAGTGGGTAGGCTATGAACCATATCTGTCCACTGGGAGATATTTTTGTGTGTATGTGACAGTACAAACGTGTCTCATTAGGTAGTATGTCTTGTTTGTCATTTCTAGGCCAACCCCATACTATTACATATTTAATATAATCTTATTCATGAATCCTGAGTCTTCTTTCAAGTCTCTGCAGAAAGGTGGCTCTTTACTCCAGAAGGAGACTATTAGACAGTGCTGGAGGCATAGATAACAATGTATAAGGTTCCAACACTGTTCCTTGATGATCTTGGAACAAGGGAAGGGAGAGTGTGCCTTCCTGAAACAGGGAGTATGGATCCATCAGTACCAAGGTCAGGCTCTGAGCTAGAAGTCTATGCTCCATGGTCTGGCACCATCTTGGTTCTTTGGTGTATCTTAGTCCTGGGGAATAAAAATCACTGTGGGCTCACAGTCTGATGCTCACAGAACAGGATCCTTCTAAGCTCGGAGCAGGAAGATATTGGCAAACTGGAGGATGTGATGCTGAGCAATTATGATGTGCCATGTGTGGTTGAGACACTTTCTGACTCTCATAAGCACTTGCTGGTCATGTTCAATACGCCAGAGGAGACAGCAAGAGGAGACACAGAGGTCTAGGACTGACATTCATTTCAAAATTTATTTTTTAAATGTGATTTGTTGTAATAAATGTGAACCTAAGCTGACAAATCTGCCTATTTTAATTTTCATGCGCCACAAAGCACCTAGTCTAGTAATTCTTTTTACACATAACGGAAACTGAAAAGGTGCCTGCTAATGGGAGCTAGCATCCTTAACACACTCAGCACAATGCCCGCATGCTGGAGCTTGACATAGGTTTGGCTCTTCAAATAACGGTATTGGAAGATCTTCTTCAAACCACACATTTTTCAGAGCCCATGATTAAATTCTTAATTCTCAGTATAATGGTTTAAGGATCTTGTTTCTTTGTAACTTAGTGAAAAGAAAGCTAGAAAAGGAGCACTTGAGAAAACAGATATTTGCATGGGAGGCCAGCTCCTAAGATTTGAGTAACTGTAAGTTTTAAAAACAATAAACAAGACATTGGAAGGAAAGGTCACTAAACACATAAAAGTCGCAACATTCCTAACTAATTAAATGACTTAAGAACACAATGCTTAAGTGCAAACTCTTGTGCAGGAAGTAAAGGTGGTGATCCTCAGAACTGGAGGCCATGCTGGCAGGATGTCCAAACTGACGTCAGCCTCTCACCAGTGTTTGGGTCACCAACATAGAAGCCACAGACCAATGTGGTTTCCAGAGCTCACTACACTATCTAAAATAATGATACAATGTTTTTACTGTATCCATTAAAAAGAATTTTAATATTTTTTGAAAGGGCCAGTAAATACAGCTCAGCAGATGATGTTAGTTTTGCAAATGTGTAACCTGAGTTTAGTCTCTGGATTCCACAGTGAAAGGAGAGAATGGACTTCTACCTCCATGTGCACAGTGTGGTGCAAGTACCATTGAGTATACATGTATGTGCCCATGTGTATATGTGTCTGTGCACATGCACACATAGGCAGGTGAGCATATGCATACACACACACACTTAATATGATAATAAATATGTAATTATTTCTTTTCAAAAGTTATTAATACTCATACAAAGAATATTTCAAGATGCCTCCTAGGCAGTTGGCTATGTCAGGATGAAGATGAACATCTCCTTCCCTGCTACCAGCTGTCAGAAACTCACTGAATTGGATGATGAAGGCAAGCTTCATACATTTTATGAGACGTGCATAGCCACACAAGTAGCTGCTGACGCTCTGGGTGAAGAGTGGAAGGGTTATTTGGTCCAGATCAGTGGTGGGAAATGACAAACAAGGGTTTCCCATGAAGCAAAGCATTTTGACCCATGGCAGAGTGCACCTGCTGTTGAGTAATGGGTATCCTTGTTATAGACCAGGGAGAACTGCAGAGAGGAATTGCAAGGCAGTTCATGGATGCATTGTGGATGCCAATCTGAGTGTTCTCAATGTGGTTATTATTTAAAAAAAAAAAAAAAAGGAGAGAAGGCTGTTCTGACAGATACTACTGTTCCTTGTTTGTTGGGACCTAAAAGAACTAGTAGAATTCAAAAGCTTTTTAATTTCTCTAAACAAGATGATGTTCACCAATATGTTGTCAGAAAGCCCTTGAACAAAGAAGGAAGAAAGCCCAGGACCAAAGCACCCAAGATTTAGTCTTGGTCTTACAACACTAATGCTGACAAACTGCTCTGAAAAAAATGTATTAAAAAAAAAAACCTGAGATGGCTGCAGAATATGCTGTACTTTTCGTTCAGAGGTTAAGTCCATTACCGTCAAGGTTGGAAGCAAGGTAGCATCCAGGTAGGCATGGCACTGGTGGAGATAAGAGTTCTGCATCTTGATCTGACTGCATTTCAGGAAAGACTAACATCCAGGCAGCTAGAAAGAGGGTATTAAAGCCCACCCCCACAGTGACACACTATATATATATATATGTGTGTGTGTGTATGTTCCTTACACATATATATATGTGTTCCTTATAATATGAGATTGATATTTATTTATTTGGTATATATCACACAGATATAAACCACACACAAACACACCACACCACACACACACACACACACACACACACACACACACTCACACACATATACACACACAAACTCAGGAAGAATGGGACAGAGGGAAAGATGAGGGTTAAAGGAGAAATGGGACAGAAGCTGGTTTCTCCACAAGGTGGGGCTCAATTTTACATTATTTCAGAAATGTTCTCTGTTGGTTTAAGAACTTTTAAAATACTTTAGTTGCTTTTTTAATAGCAATTCCATTTGGGAAGTTACTATTCATAAATCCACAGTGTGTGTGTGTGTGTGTGTGTGTGTGTGTGTGTGTGTGTGTGTGTGTGCACGCACAATGCTGCAGTCTAAAAGCAGTGAATTTTGAACTATACAAATGGTGATGTCTAAAATTCCTGGTGGTGAGTATCAGGATGAATGAGTGGCGGTCTTGTGGACTACAAGTAGTGGCTCGTGATAATAACTGCTGTGTGTGACGAGGTGTGCTGGATGAGTAACGGCTCGTAAGGGATTCCTATGCTTTGTGTTTTACAAAGTGATTCCTTGTTTGAAGACTAAGGACATGCCATGCTAGAAATGCATTTATCTAAACTAATGCTGTTTCTAACTCTATTGAGGTCAATCTAGTTTTCAATTTTCTCAACCACAAAAAATAGAAACAATCACAAATTTCTCTCTAAAAATGCTTCAATAACATGATTGTAACACTAGTCATTGCTACCACATTTTCACAGATGCCTCTATAAAGGAACATACTTATAGTTAAGAATTAAGAAAATTCATCATAAAAAACTCTTTTAAACAAAAAAAGTAACAATACCTACAAAAGAATTTATTTTAAAAACCCATTATTAATACTTTGATATTAACTACATTTTTACATTGCCAAATACTTTATGGTCATAAAAATGTAAATACATTCCTTGAATAGTATTGATGATAGCTTACCAAGGAAAACTAAAAACATGTTGAAAAGTGTATTTTCTATTTGCTTTGTAGAGCACTACTTTGAACTATTTAACTCTGTGAACTTTCAAAATCCCACATTCAACTTGGCTGGGTACATATCTGTGGTCTAATAAGACTAATTTTAGATCTCTGCTATTTTCCCAAGCAGAAATACAACTGGAGTTTTGAACTTCTGCCTCAACCCCTAAATACTGAAATAACTGTCTTGTTTTCTAAGAATAAACAAATACAATGACATAACTGGATTTGTGGTTTGGTCTGCAGGTTGGCAATGCCCAATCTCCCTTTCTTCAGGAATGCACAAGTATTACCCAGATTACAGTCAGTGAACCTTCAATAGATGGGCCTCTTGGGAGCATTTTAGATCTCAGTTATAACTGTATCTTAGGTAAGATTGCACCTGTGACAGCCCCTTGTAAATGTCAAACATTATAACCGTGAGATATAAAGTATATACTACAAAGTAGATAGCTATATCGGGATCTGAAATGTTCCCCAGGATACTATCTATTAAAGGTTCCACGACAGAAATTCATCATATTCTTCTATGCCTTTTGTTTTGCTAACAGGTTCTTTGCTTCAGCACTAAAGTCATAACATGCTATTGTAGTGAGGGTACTCAGAGGTGAGATCTACTTGGAAAATGTTTATGGATGGGCTTCCATTCCAATGAATACTGTGACACCCTGACCATCCACCCTCCTCTCCCTTTGTTTACTGGTTGCCAAGCACTGACTGGCTTTATTCTATGTGTGCCTAGCATGCTAGGTTGCCTCCTCAGTGACCCAAAGGCAATAGGACCTGGTGACAATGATCTGAAAACTCAAACATTGAATGCAAACACACTTTCTTCTTTTTAAGTTGATATATTTCAGGAATTTGTTACAGTTACATAAAACCAATGAAGCATCCATTCAATTAATGCTTCATTGTATTAGTTCATTTGATCATTTGATAAGGTATTCATAGCTCTTAAGAACAGATGGGTAGTATGGCTCCCAGGCAATACACATGCATAGACAGACAGACAGACAGACAGACAGACAGACAGACAGACAGACAGACAGACACACACACACACAAAGAGAGAGAGAGAGAGAGAGAGAGAGAGAGAGAGAGAGAGAGAGAGTTAGCAGATGGTAGAAGCAGATGATACAAGAAGATGAGCCCCATTTCTAAAACTTTTTAATGAGGTTGAGGAAGTCAGAGAGGATAGAGACATTGAAACATCAGTTATTCAGACATGAGAGGGTTGGGGGCAGACACCTTTGAAATGCTTAGATAGCCAATGAGGATAAACCTGCTGTAGCAGCCAATGTTAGTGACTAGAAGTTAAAAGTGTCCCTTATGACTAACAGCCTGCCTTACTCTCTGATACTGTTCAAACACTTAAGTGAGGAACAACAAATACCAAGCCTCTAGCGCCCACTTATCCTAGAACAGTTTTGTCTCAGGCCATAGTTCTCGGGACCTCAGTTTTCTGCCTTGTAAAATGGGAGGTATAGAGTATTAATCTCAAAGACCATTATAATATATTAATTTTCTTCTCTCCTGATGCAGGTTGGCCTCACAGTTTATGATCCTACTGCCATCTCCTTCCAAGTGCTGGGATCACAGACACAGACAGACTGCCAGACCCAGCTCTTCCTTGTAGTACGTTGAGGTAACATATGCAATGCTTACATGAAATATGGACTTCAATTGCTGAAAGCTAGTACGATAATTTTTAAGTTGGCTAGCTATATCCCCATTTTCTTCACTCTCTCCCTCTCCTCTGCCAAGGATTTTGTAATGTCCAATATTAAAACTGGCTAATTAATTCCTTCCAAAGCAACAGGATATCAAAAAAACACAATGAATCACCTTATTTGAAAAGCATATTTTATACAGCCAGAAGCCTGTGAAATAGAAGGTCACGAATAATGAAGGAAACAAAATGTCTTTACTATGTAGTCATGCAACCTGGCCCCTAAACAAACAAAGTATTGGCTAACATTACAAAGGAACAAAGACCTTGCAAAGGAGAGATATGCATACACATTTTTGGTGCCCACACTAAGCTCATTTGGTAAAAGTCACTTGGTAGTTTGTATTAGGATACAGATGGGATGTGAGCAAGCAGAAGGTCTTGGGCCATTGAAGCTGTTTCTGCTCCCACAATCCAGAAATCCTGAAAGATTTCAATCTGGCTTTGTTTACCAAGGAAGCGTGCAATAATGTTACTGCATTGGAATACTGATTCTATATCTAACTGAACTAGAAGAGATACTGGGCTAGTCATGGTTGTGGGACATTAACTTCTGTCTCCCAGAAGTTAACCTTCTATTATTAGATGCAAAAGACCTGGTGCTTCTCAAGCCTTGATTTTTAGACAAGCTTTGCAACCTAACCCAGATTTTTGACTAAATCTCACTAAAAGAAGACTATAAACATCTGCACCGTCCCTTCATGAGTTAGAGAAAAATTCTTTGGAATGTGTGAAGCAGCTATAGCATGATCAAACAATTTTATCAAATAGAGCAGAACTCCTTTTCGTTTTGTACAAAACTCATTTCTCAAAATTAATTTCATATCTAGTTGGGTAAATCTGTTTCCTGTTACCTTGCTAAGCTCTGAGACCAGACACAATTGTATATTTCATTTAGGGAAGAGACAGTGGGAAGCCTGGAAGAAGGTACCAATATTTAAGTAGGGGCTGAAGAGATGGCTCAATGGCAAAGCACTTGCAAAGCAATTGTGGGAGCTTTAGTTCAGACTCCCAGAAGCCATGTACGACCAGATGGGTGTGGCAACCCACCTGTAAACCTGGAAGGTGGAGACGGAGAGTCACAGAAGATCAGCCTGGCATTATTACAGGCTAGCAGACTTGCTGTAATAATGAGCTCTAGGTTCAAACACCTAGAGAGTGATAGACACCTCAGGCCTCCACTTGCACACATGCCATGTAAACTTGCACATGTACGTACATGAACTTGCATATCACATGTATGAACAGCATACATGCATACCTATGAAAAGTACCTTTATGACAAAAAAGGATTGCATATAAAAGATTTTACGGGGCTAGAATCAGCATGTAAATAAAGGAGCTTCCTGCCAAGCCATGGTGGGAGGAGTAAACCAACTCCTTCAAGTTGTCTTCTGATGTTCACACATGCTCAATGGCATATGCACATGCACACACACACATGCCAACACATACATGTAAACACATAAATAAAAGCCATTCTGTGGAAAGAAGACAAAGCACACTAGACGAGAGGCAAAGAAGCCTAGGAAAGGAAACACTACAAAGTAATGTACTTAGGCATCCCTATCTGAAAGTGCAAAATTTGAAACCTTAAGCATCTGTGTGACTCTACATCTCTAAAGGTTTGATGGGTACACAAACTTAACCTAATCTCTTATAATATTATAAAATAGCTTCCAGGATGTGGGTATAAATAATAAAATTATTTCCGACTAGAAAATGGCTCAGTGGTTAAGAGCACTGGCTGCTCTTCCAGAGGACCTGGATCCATTCCCAGTACCCACATGGCAGCTCGAAACTGTTTGTAACTCTAGTTCCAGGGGATCGACACCCTCACACAAACATACATATATAGGCAAAACACTAATGCACATAAAAGAAGAAAAAATCAAAATCTGAAATAGTCTGATCCCAAACATTTTATATAAGGTCTGTTTAACTTGTACTTTATTTTGTATCTAACTTGTGGCAGTGCTTACCAAGCCAAATATGATTCTTTTTATTTTGGGTGGTCACAGTTTCAAACCGCAGTTCAGAGTGTCCTGGAATTCACTGTGTAGCTCAGGCTGGGCTCAAACTCAAAGAATCCACCCGCTTCACCTTCATGGGATTATGGCCATTTGCTAATACATCGAGCTTAAACTTCATTGCTTCTAGGGAATCAAATGCATCTATTATTCTGAAAGTAAAAGGGCACAAAACCAAAGCACAAAACCAAGTAGCTTCATGCTAAATGCAGTGGGTTACAGGCTACTGGGTGGTAGGCTTTGCTTATTTTCTGTGCATGGTACATACTATACTAGACAGATGCACTCCCATTTTATTAAAACCTACAAGTTCCTGCTTTGTTAGAAGAAAGAAAAAACTGTTGGGAAAAAAAAAAAAACAATCTTTGCAAGAAGATTCTGTCTCTTAAATGGAAAATGAGACCAACGACAGGATTTTAAAACGAGATGAAATTTTAACATGTTATTAGTGATTGATTCTGTAATGAAATAACACATTTTTAAAAAAAGAAATATTGTGAATTCATTAGTGACCATGTTTATAAGAAAAAAATGTCTCTTTTAATAATGAAGAGGTTTGTATATTTTAGTGGATAGCACTAAGGGCATAGCCTAGGCTGATAGTTCTAAAGTCGATCAACCTTCCTCTCTCTGTCCCTCCCTCCCTCCTTCCCTCCTACTGCCCCCTCTCTACTAAGTTTTCTTTTGAAGTAGATTTTATTGTATAGCCCAGGCTAGTATCAACACACAACCCTTTACCCTCAGCCTCCAGACTACTATAATTGCATGAGTGTGCAGCCTTGCCTTGTACAGAAAGCTGAATGTCAAAACTAAACAAACGAACCCGCAGTGTAACAACATCCTGCCCATGTGCTTGTCTGGGTAAGTACGGAAATGGGAATGTTTTTAGTAATTGTTCTTGAATCTTGTCAAAACATCAACAAAGTCTGTACTGAACAAGAATATACAGAGGATAATAGTCTTCTGTTTTCACAACAAAGTAAGTATTCTAAATGATATTCTATTTGCTCATTCAACAAGCACCAGGTTTATTCCTGGTTAGCCGTTGTTGACAGGGTATTCTACAGTGCCATGAAGCTGCCATGTTGTATCTTACAACAGTGTTCAGTAGCCTACATGGTTTAATTCAAAGTTCGATTGTGAAGACAAATTATGTAGGAGTTAAGCAAGACAGCATCAAAATCAAAGAATTCTTTCTGAAGTAAAGCTGTTGTGCTTAGGATCCAAGTTAGAAGGTTTCTTCTGACCATGTGGAATGCCCACAACATACGCATATTAGTGATTGACAGTGTTCTTGAGAGTATCAGATGGCATTGCTGAGTCATTTATGCAGCACACAAATTGTTCAAAGGAATTAAGCTCAGAGTGGGCTGAAAGCTTAATTTTTAGACAAGTTGAACATTATAACCAAAGTACTTTTATTTCAACATTACTGTTTTCACTTCTTCCATGAATAGTCCAGATTTCTTAAAAGATTTTGGTCCTAGTTGAATACAGCTTGGTTGATGAGATGGCCCAGAGAATTAAGGTCATGAAACATGACAACCTGAGTTCAATCCCCAAGACCAAGATAGTGCAAAGAGAGAACCAACCCTCACATGCTGTCCTCCGTCCACTGATATCCACACACATGCTATAACATCCTTCCATACCTCACAATATATAAGTCAGTGGAATAAAAAATTTAAAAACTTAGTAAAAGCTAACTATCACAAACCAAAATTTCATAGTAAATTCTTTGTTTTTTTTTTCTTCAATTTATCAGCAAGAATATTTCTTTAAACACTCACTATAACAATTTAGCTAATGATGATTTTCAAATGAATATTTCTAAGTTTTTAATACAGATAGTATAAAATACAGTCCAAGATTCTCAGTTGGACTCAGTGGTTAAAGGGGAAAGAAATACATCCTTTTCAAAATCCATTTTCTTCTTTTTAAGTTAAGTGTGGTAAGGCCCTTGGTACACTTACTTAAATGTATTAAATATATTACACATTATAACATATAAATGTATTAAAAAGACAGTCTTGGATTATTAGAGGTAGATGGCTGTGTGAGTAGCAACTGATCTTAAGCCTGTATTGCTCCATGATGCAGTACTTGGGAGTGACTTTGTATGTGTTCACTGATTATAAGCAAGTGTTAGACTTTAAAATTGTGTTGTTTTGTTTGTTTTTACCTTTTTAAAAAATTAAAAATCATTTTTTTTCACCAAGCACATTCTAATTATGCTTTTCTACACCCAACTTTTTCCAGATGCTCTTTTTTCCACCCACCCACCCAAATCCTTTTTCTTTCTCATTAGAATACAAACAGGCATCTAAAAAAAATAATAAGATGACGTATAAAAACATAACAAGATAAAAGAAAAACTAACAAGCCAGAATACAACAAAACAGACATTTAAAAAGAAGCCAAAGAAAGAACACCAGAAACATATTCAGACATATACACATACCCATAGACACAGAAAACCTGTACAAACAAAATCAGAAACCATAATATATAAACGAAAGATATTTAAGATAATAAATAAATAAATAAATATTCCATACTAAATGTTGTCAAAAAATTTCCTGAAATACCCCTGAGTTTATTTTGTATTGGCCAAATACTACTGAGTATGGGGTTTATACTCACTGAGACTGTTGAAGAAAACTAGTTTTTCCTTTGTAAGTGGTTATCAATTGGAGACATTTCTGATAAGACATTTCTGAGATAAGAGCTTGTGTCTCTTTCCCTCTCAGCACTGAGAACCAATTTGACTTAGACCTGTGAAGGCCCTTTACATACTGTGCCAGTCTTGTCTCTGTGAATACATACCTGCATCAGTCCTGTTGTGTTTAGAAGACCTTGTTTCTTTGTTGTCTTTCATCCATATTGGCTACTACAATCATTTTGTCCTTTCCTGAGCCTTGGGGGTAGGGATTTGATGGAGATATTCTGCCTAGGTCAGAGTGTTCATAAATCCCTCATTCTCTGTATATTGTTCAGTTGTGGGTCTCTGTATTTGTTTCCATCTACTACAGGAGGATGCTTCTTTAATGATGGTTGAGTAAGATACTAACCCATAAGTATAGCAGATTATTATAAGGAATTGTTTTATGGCTACATTCTTTTAGCAGAATAGTACCATTTAGTTCTCTACTATCTCTGTGGCCTATTTAGTCTCAAGTTCTTTGCTATCCAGGCTATGTCAGGGATATATTCTATCTCATGGAGGGGGTGTTATATCCAATTGGGTATTTGTTGACTAATCCCACAAGCTTTGTAACAGCATTGCACTGCGCATCTTGCATGCAGTTCATCATTGTAGATTGAAGAGTTTGTAGTACTATTGGTGTTTACTCTCTTCTGGTAGTGTACAGAGAAATTTCCTGTACCAGATAAACTTATCAGTGGGGGTGAAGGCACAAGATTTACTTCTTCATGTTCAGTAAGTTATGAGGTATTGTCTTTAACAATAGGGCTGTACCATAAGTTTGTGGAGAACAACCAATAGCCTTAGAAATAGTCTGGATTGTTTGGAGCCCCTTTGGTCAACATGTTGATTAGATATATCTCACTTCCAGCCCTGAATATTTCATTTGGTGATGAGAGATGTCCAGGGAAAGGACAGCTGAATTGAAGGGCTATTTGAGGGTTGTATGAAAATCTAATGCTGTAAAACCTTCTTAAAATATATGAAAGAAATATAAATTGGAGTAACCAGGGAAGAGCAAACCCAACAAGACTTTGAAAATTCTTGCCACTACATGCAAAAAGGATAAAGATAGGAAAGGGACCACAGAGCATCCTGAGTTTCCACTCTTTGCTGAGCCCATCTCTAACCAGAGCAGACAGGCCACCCTGGCAAAACTGTCACATCCCAATCCAAGTTATATTCTCATGACACCTATTTTGTTCATTGTCATGGCAAAATATCTGATCAGCTTCATAGAGAAAGGCTTATTTTGGCTTACAGATTAGACAAGGCAATCTGTTATGGACAGAAAATCATGGTGGCTCAGGCAACTTGGAAATTGGGATCTTGTGTTAAGGAGTCTTCACAATTTGGCAGGTCAGAAAGCAGAGAACAGGACCAAAAGTGGGGTAGGACACTAATCCTGAAAGGTCCACTCATAGTGATCTATTACCAGTTGGCTGTAAGCACCCAAAACAGCACTGTTAGGTAGAGACCAATAATTCAATGTAGGAACATTACAAAACCAAATTAAAACACATTCTACATCACAAGCATGATTAGATACAATGCCCCATGATAGAAGCAACTCAGTTTTCAGCACTTTGGGAGCCTGCAGGCCATAGAAATAAAAAGAGAAATAATATGCAGTGAGAACTTCAGGAAAGCCATGGTAAAGGGCAAAATTGTCAGAGACAAGCCAGGGCAAAAAGTGTCCTAGGTACAGATAAGATGAGCAGCACTTAGCAGTTACTGAGAGGATAGGAACCCTCCTGGGTATCCCTCAATCCTGGTGCATCAAGTCTCCGTAGGGTTAGGTGAATCCTCTGCCACTGAGGCAGCCCAGTTGGGGAGTGTATTCCACAGACAGGCAAGAGTAAGAGCTAGGATTTTTTGATAATGACCTTTCTGAGGTTAAATGTCTGCCAATAGCACCTGGAAACTATTTGTCTTCAGATTTTCTTCTGTTTTTCATCACTAGCTCAAATTACTTCTTTCCCTACCCTTGAAGAACAATATTGCTGAAGTATTTTACATTTCCAGGGTGGGGGAGATTCTGTGGGTAGAAGTTTTTTCCCTAATGTTAAATTTGAGACAGATACATGAATAGATAAAGACAAATGAGCAAATGCATACATGGTGAACTGGATAGCAGGACCATGCCCCCTATGTATCTTACCCATGGATGGAGAGGGTTCTAACAGTTTCTTGGAAGATTTGGTTAGAGAGATGGCTCAGTAGGCAAAGGCTCTTGACACCATGCCCGTAAAACCTGAGTTTCATCCCCAGGATCCCTACAATGAAAAAAGATGCTGCAAATTGTTCTCTGATCTCCACATTGGTACCATGGCAAGCGTGTATGTATGCATGTGTGCATGCTACACACTCACATCCAACACACACACACACACACAAATAAATAACTTTATCAATGCAAATTTAATCTATAATTTTCCTACTTCAAGCAGATTGAATTAGATTCTATGATGACCAATAGATCAGGAAAAACAAATCTTTCATTTGACATAATGAATAGACTGTTGACTGAATTAGTCAAAATGACACATCGCCACATTGTGGGTGACTAAAATAGCTTCAGAATTCAGTAAGATAAATTTTTACAAAGGATTTGCATCTGGTATAGATTAGTCAAACTAGAAGTATTTCTATTAAATGAGTAATGTAGTTAGACCACAGTGACCTGCCTTGGGCCATAGTCAGCAAAATGCTGATGTGGACCATTCATTGAAATTTAATGCTCCTGAAGACTTTTAGGGTGTCATGAACACCATAACATACAGCATGTAATGAAGCAGACATAGCTCAGTATATGGAAGACAAACACCTCAAAACTGTCCTCAATATAGAAAGACCAGAGAGCAGTGATTCTCAATCTGTGGGTCAGGGACCCCACTGGGTCTCATATCAGATATCCTGCATATTCAATATTTATATTATGATTTACAACAATAGCAATATTACAGTTGTGAAGTAGCAACTAAATAGTGTTATGGTTTAGGGGTCAGTGTAGCATGAGGAATTATATTAAAGGGTCACAGCATTAGGAAGGTTGGGAACCACTGCCATACAGGGTTGTGCAGAGACAGGTGGTTCCTGGGGATCAGGAAAGTTTTAGGTATGAATTAGCTTTGGTTCCCTTTTTTGCCTCATCTCCTTCAGTCTCGGATACAGCCACACTGCCTCCTTTATGGTCTGAACACATGAGGCGTGCTTTGCTATGGTTTTATTATGAAATACTACCATTGGGCTCCTATGGCTCGAAGCTTGTGAAGTTATTTTTGCAGGTTCTGGAAACAAAAAGAGATATGACCTCCCAGAAGGAAGTAGGTACCAGGAATATGTCCCCAGATGCTGTAGCTTAGCCTGAGCTCCCTCTATTACTCTGCTATAGGGTAAAGAATTTCTTCTGTGACACACCCCTATGCCTTGATGTTCTAACACTCAAGTGCATAGGCTCAAGAAGCATGGTTGGAACCCTCTGAAGGGTTCTTGCTATTTCTGTCAGGTATCTTGGTCACTACAATACAAACCTAAATAGAACTAAACTACACTCACTCTGTGGCCTCTGCAATGGCTGTTCCCTCTGCTTGGAAGGTTTGCTTGACTTATTGTTCATATAACGTGCTCAAATATCGCTCTTCTTAGTGAGGACCCTCTTGACTTCCCAACATAAGGCTGAAATCTATGGGTTCTTAACCTGATCCCTATTTATTTTGGTTTTGATAACAGTGGTAAACTTTGAACACATTGAACTATTAACTTTATGGTACATGATATTTATAGTTGTATCCTCCAAATAAAGCATGTAACCATGGATAAAGGAAAATGTCTTGACTGTTCAAAACAGGGTAATAAGGAAGATACATTGACCCAAGCCTTCCCACATGCCTAAGTTGTAGAGTATCTTGAGTGAATGGCTGTTCAGTGGTTATATAAAGAAGTGAATGGATAAGAACATTTCCACTTGCAGTCCAGGAAGGATCTTGGGGCTACCTCTGGACAGCTGATAGACTTGTGCCTAATAAATGGATTATATTAATTTATTGACAGCACATCTATTCCAATTTGGCTGACTCTACATTGTATGTGGCCCTATTACCCAGGCAACAATCAATAGCTCATAGTGTCTGCGTCTACTTGCTTATAATGAACAATTCACAGAGACCTCCCTGTGTCTTGCAATTTGGATAGTTTAAGGTATGGTTGAGTTTCACAAAATACATTGAGTTAAATTGCATGTGGGGATGTGGGAGAGAGGCTCTCTAGCTTTTCTTGCCCTCCCTCTACCCAATAGCTACAACCAATAGATTAGTATTTGTCATTGATAACCACAGGAGATATCTGTTTTCTTAAAATACTAGCCTTAAAAAAACGAAATTTTTAAACCACAGAGATGGAGACATTCTAGAACTGTGTTGCTGCTGTCTCTAACTAGTTCAGGTGGCCAGAGTTGCAATGACGTTTATTATACTTATGTTACTGCACTTATGTTTATTATACTTAAAACAGAAGGGACTAAAGATCCATGGAAGTTCTCCCTCTAACAGCCTGTGGTACCCAGATGTACACACTGAAGAACTCACAGGAGAGTTTTCAATTAATAAGCAAGAACTATGGAATGACAGCAAGTAGAGAATGCTGAGAGGTACAGATGCTCATACTTCAGCTCTACGGACACCAAGAATTGATCTAAGAAGCGTTAAGTAGCACTTGCAATGCAATCATGTGGAACTGGGTTCTAACTGTCAGCATCTCAACAAAGCAAAACGAAATGCTAAGCATGACTGCAGGAGCCTGCTAGCCCAGTACTACAGGATAAGAGCAGGTGGATTCTAAGAGCTTGTGGGCCAGCCAGGCTCAGCAAAATAGCAGTGAGAGAACCTGTTTCAAGCTAATGAAGTGGAGAGCAATAGACAGACAGTGATTTATTCTGACTTCTACATGTCTGCACCTTCACATTCATGTACCACACCACATACAGACATGCATTCATGTACACACATACACACACACCACCATCACCACCACCAACTGATCTAAATAAGAAAAACTAAGAGCACATACTTGGCTCCAACATTAGACTAAAACTCCAAACAACAGGCTGCTTTCAAATACTGGTATAGCCTTGTGGCTGGACAGTCGAGGTTTAGGATGCAGGGGAAACATACAGGCACCTGGAAAGGGTTTTATTGTTTCTTAAGCATTGGATTCACCAATCAGTACAAATCCAAGACATAGTCCTGACATCCCAGGCATTTGAAAAAGTTATCTTAGAAAAGTGTAGTCAGTACACATATAACAGTAAAGGCATTTGGTGAGTTTCATTTTGATTTCTTAAGACCTTTCCAATCACTTCTAATTCAAAACGATTGTCTGTGTCACGATGCATTAAGAGAAAAGGTTGGGGCTTAGCTTGTGCCCTCTTTTTATTGAAAGTAGCTTTGTGTTCACTTGAAATTTTTTGCAAATCTCCAGATTGGTCCCAGAAATGTCTGATTCTCAGGGGACCTTTGAGCTCTGAACTTGCTGGAGGCAGGCCAGAACACAAGCAAAATGTCTGGCTGCCCTGTAGCTCTGCAGAGCAGTTATAAAACCTGGAATAAACCAGTCTTCCTGACTTAGATGAATGTGACATGCTTCAAAAATGGTCAAAGTCAGACCCTGGGAGATGTAATCCAAGTTTATAAGCTGCTCCTGAATTCATGACCTTCATTCAGAATCACTGCTATCTCGGGAAAAAACACTAGATGTCGCTGCTCCCGTGAAATGCCACATTTCAAATCTATGTGTGGGCATGGAGGTACCTTTTACCTCAATTTTTCTTCATTTTTAACACTGCAGACTTAGCACTTCAAAAACAATAAGGCCGGAAGAGTTTCATCTAGTTCTTCTATCAAAACTAAATCCATGTAGGCAAGACACAGTACTGCGGTTTTGGTCATTAGTGTGAAGTTGTACATTCCTTTAATCCAATCAGGCAGGTTATCCTCAGAGGAGATGAAGCACAGGGCATCAAGCACAATGCACAAGCACGACAATGTCACTTGTCATATAGAAACCCTTTCTCAGTAAGTCATTAGAAGCTATAATTCACTGTTCCCAATCTCACTTTCCTGAACTCTCACTCTGATTGGACAGCTATTTAGTTGCAGGCTAACTCAGCGGGATGGTGGTGGGTGATCTTAACTAGGATTTTCTGTGTTAGACAACTGTTATGTATTCATTCTATCAGCCCTGGCAAGATAAAAAAAAAATGGGTACTGCAGTAAAGGCTTTTGATTTTAATCCAGTCCAGGCAGAAACAGTTGCTTCAAGTCTATTCTAGGATATTCTAGAAGTATTGTGTGGGTACCTTTCAGCAGAAGATGGAGTGTATCCTGTGAAATAATCAAATGCTCTAAGTTACATGAATAATAATATAAAGAGGAGCAAACAGCAGTGCCATTTCTCTCTCTCTCTCTCTCTCTCTCTCTCTCTCTCTCTCTCTCTCCCTCTCTCTAGGATTCCTTTGTGCTTGTATATATTACTAGGAGTAGAAAATGCACTCTTATACTTGATTTCAGTCCTGCGTATCATTAAGTTATTTGAGTTTTCACTCTAAAGTTTCACTCTAAAGTTTTCACTCTAAAGTTTTCAAAGCCAAAAGACCTAGCAAGTCAAATATTTAAAAGGGCATTCATAGTCACTTTGTTTATCTAGAAAGAAAGGATTTTTTTTTATTTTAGTTTAAACTCACTTCTATGCACTTCAAAAAGGGTTCCATGTCCACACAGCATACCTTTGTAGCAGGAAAATTTAAAAGAAACATATTTCAGAGTTATAATATGGAAAGTAAACCAATCCTGTTATGTATTCATGGGCATCCACCCTCCAAGCATTGACATGACACGGGTAATTTTAAATATTCCATGTGTACGAATTATAATTTTTTTTATTGCCCAAGCAGTGTTGGGTATGTGTTCCATCCCATGGAGCAGGTCTTAAGTCAAATCAGATTTGTCAATCTAGATATTTTCACAAGCTTTGTGCCATTGTTTTGTGCCAGGATATGTTGCAGGCGGGACAGCATTGTAAATCAAAGGGTTTGGGGCTGGGTTGGTGTTTACATTTCTCCTTTGGTATTGTGCAGAACACCTTCCTGTACAAAAGACACTAATATACAGGGTAAAGACTCTATGTAGGCACCAGCTCAAGTTCTCCAAGTTCAATGAGTTGTATAGGTGTTGTCTTTAGCAACAAGGCCTTACTATCAGCTTATGGAGAACAACCTATAGTCTTGTGAGGAACCTGTGTTGTTTGGGGGTTCTCATAGGTTTCCTTTGGCCAACAACTCAGTTGGTTGTAACCTGAGCCCACTTAGAAGACTCATTTGGTGACCAGAGATGTCCAGTTGGGGATTTGTCTCCTGAATGATCAGGAGATATCACTTATATCCACTTCATTTATCTATGTATTTTATAAAGTTTCTACTACATTAGGTTTCCATATACCCCTCAAATGGTCTTTAGTTCTAGTTGTTTCTCTCCATAGTCTTCTCTCTTTTGCCCCACATAATCTTCCCATTCCAGTAGTCCCGCCCATATCCATCCCTAACTTCTATTTCCCTTCCCTAGGAAGAGTTATTTGTCTCCTTTCCCACACACCTTACTCCATGCAGTAGAATCTCAGTGGTTCTACTACAGCTTGCTTATCTTTGAGTTCTTAGCTACCATTCTTATGTAATCAAATGCATGACATTTTATCTTTCTGGTCCTGAGTTACTTCACTCAACATGGCTTTTTTCTAGTTCTATCCAATTTCCTGCAAACTTCATTTTTTAACAGCTGAGTAATATTCAATTGTGTATGTGTCCATATTTTTTTTTAATCTATTCTTCTGTTAAGGGATCTAGGTTGTTTCCCATTTGTGGCTATTATGAATAGAGCATCAATGAGCATGGTTGAGCAAGCGTAGGATGAAGTGTTCTTTGGATATATACCCAAGAGTACTGTATATAGATAGAGAGCAATTACCAACTTCTTGAGGAACTGCCACTCTGATTTCCATAGTGGCAATACAAGTTTGTACTCTCACCAAAAATGAATAAGTATTCAACTTATCTACTCCACCTATTGACCAGCAGGAGCTGTCATGTATTTTATTGATCTTTGCCATTCTGATGGGTGTAAGCTGTAATCTTGAAATAGTTTTGATTTACACTTACTGGATGGCTAAGACTGTTGAACTTTCTGTTCAGTGTTTTTCAGTCATTTACATTTTCTCTTTTGACAATTTTTGTTTAGATTTGTATCACATTTTAAATTGGGTTACTTATTTCCTTGGTATTTTTTGAGTTCTTTTTATATTTTAGATATTATCCCTCTATTGAATATGAAGTTGGTAAAAATCTCTTCCCACTCTGTAGACTGCCACTCTGTCCAAATAATAGTGTCCTTTGTCATCCAGAAGCCTTTTAGTTTTATGAGGTCCCATTTATTAATTGTTGATCTAGGCTTCTGTGCTAATAGTGTTCTCTGTTCACAAAGTCTTCTGCAGTGCCAATGAGTTCAAGGCCATTGCCCATTTTTTCCTTCTATTAGGCTCAGGATATCTGGTGTTATGTTGATGTCTTTGAAGCGTTTGGACTTGAGTTTTGTGCAAACTGATGAGTATGGATCTATTTGGATTCTTTTCTATGCAGCCATCCAGTGTGACCAATGCCATTTGTTAGAGATGCTGTTTTTTCCAGTGTATTTCTGGCATGCGCATATATATATATATATATATATATATATATATATATATATATATATAATCTTCAATTTGAAACCACTGACTGACATGTTTGTTTTTGCTCTAATACAATGCCATTTGTATTACTATAGCTCTGTAGTACAATGAGGTTGGAGGTAGTGATACTTCCAGTGGTTATTTTATTATTATTCTCTCTCTCTCTCTCTCTCTCTCTCTCTCTCTCTCTCTCTCTCTTCTCTCTCTCTCTCTCTCTCTCTTTTCTTCCTCTCTCTCTCCCTCTGTCCATATAAAACTGAAAATTGTCTGTCTTTGTGAATATTTGTGAATGATTGTGTTGAAATTTTAATGAACATAGTGTTGGCTCTGTAGGTTGTATTTGATTGGATGACCATTTTTAGAATCCTACCAATCCATGAGCATGGGAGATCTTTCCACCCTCTGATACTTTCTATAATCTCTTTCTTCAGTGTCTTTTTATCATACAAGTCTTTCACTTGCTTAGTTAGAGTTTTGCCCAAGAGATTTTATATGATCTAAGGCTTTTGTAAAAGGTGTTGTTTCCCTTATTTTTAGTCTTTGTTTCATTTGTATACAGGGATATTACTGATGTTTGTGTATTAATTTCACATCCGTCCACCTTGCCAAAGTGTTTACCAGCTGTAGGAGCTCCTGGGTGGAGTTTTTAGGATCAGTTATTTATAACATCATATCATCTGAAAATAAAGATACTTTGACTTCTTCCTTTCCAATTTGGGTCCCCTTGATCTCCTTTAGTTGCCTAATTGCTCTTGCTAAGACTTCAAATACTATATTGACTAGGTACAGAACAAGTGATGAGACCATATATTCTGGGGACCTAGGGTAAAACCAAATACTACTGCTCAATAAAACAAACAAGAAACAATGTAGCAATAAAATGACTCCTAATGCCATTTTCCTATAGTTATAGAGCAGTGCCTTGCTCAGCCATCACCGGATAAGCTTCCCCCTGCAGCAAATAGAGACCCACAGCCAGACAGTATGCAGAGAGAGACAGAACTTGGACCACTCAGCCCTAAATGAAATGTCTCTGTCAAGTTCCTCCCCTCAGAGAACAGGAAGCCCTGAGGAAGAGGAGGTAGAAAGAGTATGAAAGCCAGAGGGAATGGTCGACACTAAGAAAATGCAGTTCTCTAAATCATCAGGAGCAAAGCTCACATGAACTCAGAGGCCGAGGCAGGATCACAGGGCCTGCATGGGTCTCTACTGGATGGGGTCCTAGAGCTGAAGGAAGAAATAGACACTTTCCTCACCCCTAACTCAGCAGTCATATTCAATATGTAAGTGAAAAATTAGTTTTCTCCAAGGGGATCTTCCTGGGGAAACAAACTAGTCTTAAGGGTAAGCTGCATGCCCAGCAGTCAATGGCCAACTGAAACTGCACTCAATGGCATTGGTTCTTGTCCCATAATGTTGTTGCATGCTTTATTTTTTCTTAATTTTTATTTTCTTGTTTATATAATTTCTCTCTTTTTATCATACATGTCCTTTGTACATATGTGTGTATATATACATGTATATATACATACACATATAAACACACACACACATATATGTGTATATACATATGTATGTATGTATTTCTGAGTATTTGAATAAATAGGTCTCTGCGTCAATATCTATTTCATATGGTTTGGGGGAAGGCTCTTTGCCTTTGGTTGGTTTGTTTGTCTTTTTCTATTCTGATGTGTTAGTTTTTGCTTTATCTTGTTATATTTTATTTTATTATTTTTCTCTAGAAGCTTGTTTGTTTTCTAATGAGAGCTAGAAAGGAGCCGGATTCAGATGGGAGGGGATGTGGGAAGGAACTGGGAGGAGTAGAAGGAGGGGAAACCTTAATCAGTATATATTATATGAGATTTTAAAAAGATACTATCAGTAAAAGAAAACAAGAATTAAGTGTTTGTTAATAATTGTGAAAGGGAGTAGCTTTTTTTTCTGAGAAAGAAACATTTACAGTAACCTTAAGAAATAATCAGGAATGTATCCTTTTTTAAAAGAGAAAAATATTGTCTGAAAGTGGTGATGCATGCCTTAAATCCCAGCATTCAGAAGGCAGAGGAAGTGAGATCTCCAAGTTTGAGGCCAACCTGGGCTACAGAACAAGTATCAGGACAACCAGGGCTACACAGAAAAACCTTGTCTCAAAAACAATAACAACAACAAGAAAACAACCCCAAAACAACCAACCAAACAAACAAACATAAAATCCAGAGTTATTTATTTTTTATTCTGTGCACGGGTGTTTTGTTTGCATATATGCACAGTGCCACATGTGGGCAGTGGCCATGGAACTCAGAAGAGGGCATCAGACCCCCTGGAACTGAAATTACAGATGGTTGTGAGGCACCACTTGGGTTCTGGGAACCAAACTTGGATCCTCTGTAAGAGCTCCTAGTAGTCTTTTTTAGTTTTTTAATAATTCAAAATGATTTATTACAAGAAATGGTTAAGCCAAATGAGGAACTGGATAGGAAGGTATGATGAACAGTGCCTGGTGAATTGTATTTAGTGTATATTTTTCAACGTAACATGTTTGTTGATTCTCTGGGAATTTTACATCATCACCCAAATCACACTCGTTCCCCGGTCTTATCATCACACCCCAACCCTTCTGACCCCTCCCAAAAAAAAGTAAAAGTGAAGATAAGAATTGAAAAAACAAAAACAAGTCCAATTTATGTTGTCTTTATTCTTACTGGAGCATGGTCAAACTCTCAGTGGCCTGCCCCTTAGAGCTACATTCTTCCCCTCCCACACCCTGGCAGAAGCCCTCAATCATGAACAGCTACTGTTTAGTGTCCTCATCACATTTCTGAAGAGTTCTCCTCAGTGACTTCCTGTCTAGGCTGTGACTTGGGATGTGGGGTGGTAGCAGGGGTTGTCACAGAAACTTTCCATGTCCCTCCTTTTCAACTGTGTGTCTCCAGTCACTGATATCACAGGAAAAGTAGCCTCCTTATTCTTCACAGCCAGTAACAGCATGGATCAGGGGCCTCCACAGTTTTCAAGGATAGTATGGACCCCTAACACTGCCTCCTCCTGCAGTAGGGCCATGGACCCAGATAAGGTCCTTGGAAGCAGCCCAGACCAAAGACATCAACATGGCCTTGAGTGGCCATACAGGCCACCCAGATCAGTATGGCCAATGGCAGCAGCATGGCCCAGGAACATCAACATTGCTTCAGGTAGCAATCAGCTGATATTCTTGACTGCTGAGTCATCTCTCTAGCCCAAGAACTAATCTTTCACTCTATTACACTGTGTATTTAAGACAGACTTTTGTGTCTTTTTTATGTACTACTAAGAAAATTTCCCTACAAAGTGTATTTAAGTTCAAAATAAGGCAAAAAGTAGGCGAATTTCACTATGCACTTGCTAAGTAAATCTAGTACATAAGTTACTATTTCTAAAGTAAGCACCAAATCATTAATGGCCAGATTATTGAATATGCAAATTGGCTAGTAGGATGAATATTCATTCTGCTCATTGAAGAGGTTGTCTTGCTTCAATATTAGGAATTCTTTTTGGCTTCTCCTTCATTTTAAAATTAGATCTTTTAAAAAATTTTGACAGTTTATTATGTGTATATAACACACAGTAATATCAGATTATCCCTCTATCCCCCTAATCACCCTTACTTTGTCTTATGGCCCTCCCAC
This sequence comes from Arvicanthis niloticus, assembly GCF_011762505.2. Lineage (NCBI taxonomy): Eukaryota > Metazoa > Chordata > Mammalia > Rodentia > Muridae > Arvicanthis > Arvicanthis niloticus. Next base: position 65,927,241 of record NC_047665.1, on the reverse strand, counting down.
TCCAGCTGACACTTTTTTCTTTCCAGCTACACACACACACACACACACATACACACACACACACATACTTTCACGTTTGTTTGTGCTGTTGCTGGTCTTGTGCAAGTGGTCACAGCTGCTACACGTTCATGACTGCTGTGGCATGTCACATCCAGAAGATAGCATATTATAGGACTCTTTACAATCCTCCATCTCTTATGATCTTGTCACCTCCTTTTCCACAATGTCCCCTAAGGCTTCTACACATAAGCTTGTGCAGTTTGAGCTTCTCTTCATTTTATTTTAGTTGTATAATCTAAAGAATGACCTACCACTTTTCTTTCTGAGGAAGTTCTTGGAGTCACCATGTGCTGTCCACTGTCCAGTGGACTCTCCAAGGGTGTTGCTGAAGATTCTCACATGTTCATTCTGATATATGGGCTAAAGGGGTCCTGGCTATGAGTTCTCTAGAGGAGAATTCTATTACACTCTGTCAGTGAAATATAAAACTGTTCTTATAACAATAAAGTTGAAATATGTTTCCAGGACATTTAACCTCCAAAGACAGTTTGTATCATATTATATTAAAAAGTAGATGTTAGAAAAGGAATTTCACAAAGTTTTACTGTCTTTATAGTCAGGTTTTTGATATACACATGGCATAAAAAGAATGAACGTTTAAGAGTAAAATGCTCACCAAGCAGGGTAGGCTGGCTAGCCAGAGCCCAAGAGATGTTTGTCCCTGACTTGTTAGTGCTGGTGTTATAAACACATGCCACCATGCCTGGCTTAAAAACACCACAAACAAACAAAACAACATCACCAACAACAACCATGGATCTGTGGATCAAATTCTGGTCCTCATATTTTCACAGCAAGCACTTTGTTGACCAGGCTATTAAGCCAGCCCTGAAGAATGATTTTCAAGTTTTTTTAAAAAAATCATTATATATAAAAACACATCAATGATAGAAAGAAGTAAATGGCACATGTTGCTTACCTACTGTGTACCTGAGCACTTAGTATTTTGACTTTCTTATTTCAGAGGTCACGGCCACAGGAGGACATTACTTTCATCATCTCCACACCACAGAAAGCAACTAAGGCGTGGAGAAGTCACTTAACTTCCATTAAATCCTTTCCTCATCCATCATTAAAACAGACCAGCCTTGAGTTGGCTCTCTTTCATAGGATAATCAGCTTTTTTGGTAGGTATCTTAAAAGATTTGGTTGTGTATAAAAACTAAGTCCCTACTAAGCATCCCATAGCAATTCAGCTCACAAAGATGGCACTGAACATTCAGTATGTGTGGCTGAAAACATGTGAGCAATACTTAGAACATTTCTACCTGAGGACAATTCTCCGTAAGTGCTTTTGCTCAGAGAACAGTTGACATTATACAGTGAAGGGTGGGTAATTATTGAAAAAAAAAGATTACTACTTTCTAAGTCGAGAAAATTAGAAAAACGTTTAGGCCTTATGAAACAAATCAATGTCAACCTTTCACAGAGCAAAAGTAAGACCTTCCAACAAACTCCAAAAAAAAAAAAAAAAAAAAAAAAAAAACAGGCACTTATTTCATCCCTCAGGAACTATTTATGCATGCAATTATGTTCTCCAGCCTCCCCTGAATCAAAGGTATAAGAAATCACTCAGTCCGTCTTCAACCCACCAGAAAACCAAGGTCAAAGATATTTAAAACTTGCCCTACAGAGCTGAGTTCCTCCTACTCCAAGTGTCTACCCCTCCCCCCCCAGAGGTCTTCTAAGGAGGCAGCCTGATAGTATCAGGCCAGCTGCCAGGCTTTGTGCCACAGGGCCACCAAAGACAAACGTGAGTTACCTATGATTTCATTCTTGTTTTGTTTTGTTCAAATTTCACTATGTAGTTGAAGCTGGTCACAAACTCAGATGGATGATCCTGTCTCAGTATCCCAAGAGGTGGATCCTCTATCCCCTTATTTTCCTCCATGCTTTGCCACAAATCTACAGTAGATATCTTGAACACCTTTACCCATATCCATGGGTACCACTGAGTAGAGCCAGGACTCCACCTTCTGATATGCTCAGGACCCAGGTCCTCTGATTTTCAATCCAGTGGTTCTGAATTTGGCACTGTGGGGAGTAGATTGCAGGCATTTGTTTTCTTTGCCTCAATTTTATTTTTAACTTTGATAAGCGAACTTAAAAATAAAATTCAAATTGGCATTTGATGTACGTAGCAGAGCTGCCCTGGTAGATTTGGGAAGGTAAAGAAGATCACGTGCTCAATAATTTCAGAGTAATTTATTATCTAAATAGAAAACAAAATTAGATTCCTTTCTCATAGCTCAAAAAACAAGCAAATAATTCAGAAAGCTTTACAAGTAAATTTAGAAGAACGTTTTATCCCTTTCTATTATTAGGGAACATTTTCTTGAAAGATGAGAAATGAAAAAAAAGACATTAGAGGAAAAAAAAAGAAAGTTGATAACATTACAATTTAAACTCAGAAACAGAGTGGATATGTTTGAAACACAGACAAGGATTCCTGAAAACCCAATAACATAAAACCCACAAAAAAATCATAAAGACATGTTACAAAAACAAAAGAGGGGCTGGGTATTGGTGGCAGTATGCTTTTAATCCCAGGACTTAGGAGGCAGAGGCAGGAGGATCTCTGTGAGTTCTAGGCCAGCCAGCTTGTTCTACGAAATAAGTGCCAGGACAGCCAGGGATACACAGAGAAATCTTGTTGTAAAACAAACAAAAACAACAAAACCCAACTAAACACAAAACAACAACAAACAGAAGAGAATTAATCAAGCAAAATACTGAAATTCTGGGCTTGGGAGAAGACTTGGGAAACAGTAAAGTGTTTGCTGTATAATCATTAGCATGTGAATGGATTCGCCCCAGCATCCAGATAAAGCCTACATGGTAGTGAGCATCTGAGAGTGGTGGGAGCCAGGAGTAAAGACACAGGGATCCCTAAAGCATGCTGACCAGAGAGCTTAGTGATAAAACCTGCTTCAAACAAAGTAGAGAACAATCCAGGAAGGTACCCTGTGCTGATGTCTGACTCCATGTGCAGATGCACATGTGTGTACACTGTATACGTGCACACACCCACATGAACATGTACATATACATGTCCTCTCCAAGTCTGCTTGACAATGAAACAGGGGACCATGAGCTCATGTTTTGCTCTCTTTGGAGCAAGAACACTACACATATTTGGGAAAACAATTTGACGCAATCTAATAATTTAAAGTGTGCATGCTCTAACAACTCAGCCATTGTACTCAATGTTATGCCAGAAGCAGAGCTTCCTGTTGGGCAACAGAAGCAAAGGAACTCCAGATGTGACCAAGCTATCCATCAGGGCTTGAGTTATTGGCAGATGAACAGTCTGCTAAAATAACATTTTATACATATGCAAGAACTCAGGAAGGTTGGCAAAGCAGGGTCCAGAGAAATTCAGGACATGCAAGAATTCATGGTAAAGGAAGAAGAGAAGGAAGAATAGGCAGAAGGAAAGAAGGAAGGAAGGAGAGAGGGAGGGAAGAAAGGAGGGAAGAAAAGTAGGAGGAAGGGAAGGGAGATCAGATGTGTTTTAATCCCAGTGATAAGAAAAGTAGCTAACACAGAAGCCATACCACATGCAGCCCATTTTCAGTGCTGCAGATGCTGCCTCATCTAATGCTCACAATTCCACGAGCATGAGTCGTTACCTCAGTAATGCCCATTTATACACGAGGGTACAGCAATTGGCAAAGACTGAATGATTTGTCCAGAGGTGTGCGGAAGAGATGGCGGATGAATGATCCCACCCACATGCTCTGAGTCTGAAAATTATACTGCTTATCAATCAAGTCCATTGTTCTATTTTACATACTGTGCATAAAATGTAGGCTTCACTGGTAGTGTATTTGTTAGCATTTCGGAAATCCCTAGGTTTGGTCCCTTAGCACTGGTTATAAGTGTACGTGTGAGTTTGTCTGTGTGTGTGTGTGTGTGTGTGTGCGCACACACTTGTGTGTATGTAAACATTTGTGTGCACATATATACATTTATGTGTATTATAATTATTTTTGTTATATTTCAGCTATTTTAAGAGCATATAATTGCCCTCATCTGGACAAAGATGAGACATAGAGTCAGGGGAGAAACAAATAGTTACTTTTAAAATCTGGAGCCTTAATAGCAGCATATTGGTCTTCCTATACTTGATACTAACAACAAATCTGGGAAAGAGAGAGAGTTGTTAACTATACCGAATTCTCAAACAAGAAAACTGTGCATAAGAAGTGGAGCGACCAAATTTATATGCAACAGCAAAGCCAAAACACAATCTGAGCTTTTCTGGAACACCCAAGTCCAGATTCATAACTACGTATGACTCTTGTGATTGCCTTTAGAGATTTACATCTAACAAGAGCCCCCGTGAATTTCTAAGTTCTATGGGGAAACATCTACATCTTTGTTTGAGGTGATCATACAAAGAGTGGCGTGCAGGTTTTAGTAAACAGTCAGTAGACATGAGATTGATTCCTGTGATGGAAGTTTTCTAAGTGTGCCTCCCTCTCCTCCCCTCCCCTCTCCTTCCCAACCTCCTTTCCTCCCTCCCTCTTTCTCTCTCTTTCTTTTTCTCATGAATCTCTCTCCATTCAACACAAAATGGCTTAAAATTGAATGCAGTCACCAACTGGGGTATATTTCACTACAATCTAAAAGCCTGATGCTTGCCCGCTAGGTCCCATTCCTGTCAAGATCCCAGTTGGAGCCACAGGAATGTAGCCTGATAGGAGAGCCAATCTGCTTTTAAGCTGAGGGCTACAATGGCCTCTCTTCAAAGAGGGGAATCTATCTCCAATTTTAGCAAAACTCCCCTGGGAATTGAGTTTTGACTCTGACAACGAAAGAAAACTGGCTTTTTGTTTTCTGTTCATTTTTCATTCCAGACACAGACCAAAGAACTTCTAACCTGTCCATAACAAACCAGTAGCCTCTCATTTTCATATCAAACTAGTTTAATATTTAAAAATTATTACATTTATTTATTTATTTATTTATTTATTTATTTATTTATTTATGTGTCTGTGTGTATGTGTGGAGGTCAGAGGACAACTTCAAAACTGGTTGCCCTCTTTCCATTGTGTGAATCCCAGGATTGAACTCAAGTTGTCAGGCTTAGTGGTAAAGGGGAAACATCTCAATGGCTCTAACTAATTTAATATTTGTAACTTTAAAAAAAGGCCTCCCCAGAGTTCAGTGCTGTATCCTTAGCAAGGACTTTATCTGAGCTAGAGCTTTAGCCCCAAATGAAAGTTGTAAAAACATTTTTTTCTTCAGGTTATATATTGTAAACCTATTTGTTTACCAAAGTATATATTTAGCTCAAAAAGAGATTAAGAAAAATTAATAATTTTGGAAACACAAATTTCTAAGATTAGAAAAGACTGTATTATGTTGCCCTTTAAAAATTTGTTGGAACTATTGTTTAACTTAGTAACATGTGTGTGAGCTTCTGGATCCCACCTACACGCACACACACACACACACACACACACACACACACACACATTCACCATAAACAATATCATTTCCCTAATTAAAGAACAAGAAGTCCAAGATATAAAAGTCTGGTCATACTGTGTATAAATAAAAAAACAGCTAATATACTTGGTTCTTTTTAACTAAAGAAACTACAAATACTTCAAAGTCAGCAGACACAACATGTTTACAGTTTCAAATACTCTCCTTCATTGTCTGTGTAGTAAGCTCAAAGGTGATACAAACGTAAGTATGAGCTTATGAAACCGTCAAGCTGATAAAAAACAAGCAAGCCATCTGGAAAAGCACATGCCTACTCCTATTTCCAGCTATGAACTGAACACAGGCAGAGTTAAGAAAAGACTTTTCTAGAAAACTAAAGAGCTACATATACTTTAAGACAGAAAGCTCCCAAAGAAACATACCCATCAACATAAGATCATCGGTAATCCTTCATGAGTTTGCCCTTGCCATAAAACTGTTTCTTCCCAGGGCACACAATGATGACAAATTAAGCTATATATTTTGTGTCTTTAAGGAAAAGTGATTTGCTAGGCAGTTTTTCCTGGACATAGAAATAAGATACACATGTCCATTTTCCTTCAGGTGAGGTCAAGCCCAGGCCCATGGAAGGGAAAAAGCCCCATGGCACATCTAGTGGGCCAGCAGCTAATCCAGAACACATTTGATTAGCTTGGCATTGCATACTTTAGTGACACTGAAACATGTACATTTTCCAGTTGAGATACAATGATTTCACAGTCATCTAAAGAAATGGTAGTTTCACAGCATGAAATTCTACTGGGCATTCAGCACAACCCCAGGTTCCGACATGAGTGTTCATTTGCCAAGATGAGAATTCTTTAGAATTAGTTTGAGCTTGGGTTTTTTCTCACAAAACACCGTATTGCCTGTGTCTCTAAAATGGTAAAAGTTGCTTTCCCAGTAGCTGAGACAACTAGACATGTCCTTTGGGTTTTCTTCATGCTGGGATTCAGTCTATGAAAATTTTACAAATGGAGTGACCAAGCAATGAAGAATGAGTCACTGCATCAGAACCCTGAGCACTATCTTGAGATGGCTGCTTTGAAGTTCTCTGTAAGACAGGCACTTTCCTTCCCGAGACAGGCAGTTCGGTTAAGCTCTGATTTTTTTTTTTTTTTTTTTTTTTTTACAGTGCTTCTCACTAGAAAGATGCACCTCCTATTTACATCATTGTAAAAATTCAGTGCTTTAAAAAGAACCTCAGCATTTCAGAAAACTAGCACACACAGCAAACACACATCAACTGCACAATGTCATAACTAACATCAAAACTATCCATTTGCTCTCTTCTTTTGCCAATACAATACATTCTTCATAATAATGACTCCCTTTTGATTTGTAAGGTATTTTAACAGATAAAATTTGTACATGTTTGTAATTACAGCACAATGTACTGAACAGTAACACCATTCACCCTTTTGTATGTGTATGTGTGTGACCTATTCGTATTTGCATGTGCATTGGCGCACATGTGAGTTTACATGTGCATCTGTGTACATGCAGGGCTCAGGTTGATATCAGGAGTCTTCTTCTTTATTGTTCTGCTCCTTCACTGAACCCAGAGCTCATCAATACAGGCTATCTAGATGAACCCAGAGCTCATTAATACAGGCTGTCTAGATGAACCCAGAGTTCATTAATACAGGCTGTCTAGATGAACCCAGAGTTCATTAATACAGACTATCTAGATAGCCACCTTACCCCAGGATCTCCTGTCTCTGCTCTTTTGAATGCTAGAAGTAGAAGTTAGCTGAAATACTCCACTGGCTTTTACTTGAGTTCTAAGGACCTAAGCACGTTACCCACTGAGACATCTTTCCAATTCCAATAATATTTTTATATGATAAATGAAGCTAAACATTCCACTGTGTCTTATAAAACCTAATCTGCTACTGTTCATTACAATGAGCACAGTAAATATATTACAAACACAAAACAATAACAACCCCTCAAGAGGCAACTGATAATTTTGAAGATTTATGGTCCTGTTTACATTATTGACTTGAGTGCTTTCTAAATGTATCACTAACATTAATCTTTGGTAGCATGAGTGTACTTTGTCATGCTCTAGGATACAACACTTATTAAGATGTGCTAGCCCCTGTTCAAGTACAGATTTTAAAGTTTGAATTATATATATATATATATATATATATATATTAGTTCTTATGATACCTGCCAACTAGCCTAGCATTTCACACAATAAGCACCCCTCCGCTCCAGTAAGTGCACCTTTCAGAGTTCATAGGAGAATTTGCATATTCCCCTGCAGCTGAAGGACAATGGATGTTACAGCTCATGTCTCATTTCTCCATTTCCTTAGATATGTCTGAGGGCAGGAGAAAATTTTTCTTGAGCAACAGAGAAAAAAAGAAGGCAGAATAACTTGGGGAGGAGAGGAGAGAAAAGGGGGGCTGTGAGTGTGACTGTTTCTGTCTGCTAAAACTGAGAGGTCGAATGAGGTGGTTGACAGGCAACTGGCTGTCCTATTTGCAGAAAGAATGAGGGACGAATTATCATAGATGGAAGAGGCCAGCAGGGCCTGAGAATCAAGTGTCCCTTTCCTTAGGGCCATCTATGGATGATGACCAACCCAGAAGACAGTCAAACATGTCTCTCCATCTAGAAGATTACATTAAATCTTGACTCCTTGATTTCTCATCTAAATCACAGCACTAGAAGAGTTAGACTTTGATAAGGAGCAGGGAACGGGGGGTACCAGGAAGAGGAATGGAGTTAAGTAACCTCCCTCTATCCAACCCCAAGGAGCTGGCATTGAAGGAAAACAAGGGAGGGTCCCAACCCCAGGCCTGGGCTAAATCGGAGGAATTACATTGTGTGTATATTTGTAATGGTCTTTAAAATTGTGTAGGAGTCTTAAAAATCCAAAATAATAAATTAAACAAAGTGACAAAAGCTTGTTAAGACATCCTTACACCTAGGGGAAAGGTAAAAGTCAACATAATACCTTGATAAGATATAGAATCAGAACAAAAAGAAGCAAAATGTACAGATTTTTTTTTTTTGTTGTTGTCTAACCAGTGAGGTCAGCATGTGACTTATGCATATACACACACAGGAACAGCTATGCGTCATAGTGATACTAGGGATGACAAGTCTGATCAGTACCTTATCCATAATTTCATTAAATTCTCACGTTATTTTCATGAGAAATACGGGTATCATTATCTCCATGACAAGAAAGCAAACTGAGGCTCACAATAGGTTAGAACACTTTCAAGGATTCCCCAGAAAACCTACTCATATGTAAACCTATCTGATTTAATAATACATGTTTAAACAATTGAGGAAAACAATTCTCATATTAATAATGTACTCTGGCAGGAAATGTCAGAGCTTTGGCAGAGGAAATTTCCAAACAGCCTAGTAATGACTGTGTTACTTGGTTATTTGTGGCTATGCTTATAAGGACTTATATTGAAAGGGAGCACACTGAGCAAGGAAAATACAGAATGTACAATTTGAGCAGAAAGGGGGCACCAGGAAGAGGAATGGAACTAAGTCCTGTGTTCAAGAAAATAAACAGATTAAAGAAAAGCCTGATATTAAGTGGAATAATGGGAGTGATAACCTCAGGGTAAGAACTCACCCAGCTAAGATTCTAAAGTGAAAAGGAGCTAGAGAACAGTGTAGGTCCAGCACGGTGGTACATGCCTTTAATCTCAGCACCCAGGAGACACAGACAAATGGATCTATGAGTTTGAGTCCATTCTGGTCTACAGAATGGGCGCTAGAGCTGTCAAGCTTAGACAGTGAAGACAACTGTCAAAACTAGGAAGCTGATGAAGATGTAAGTGATGAAAGGGCTACAGGTCATGGTAATTTCTCTCTCTCTCTCTCTCTCTCTCTCTCTCTCTCTCTCTCTCTCTCTCTCTCTCTCTCTCGTGTGTGTGTGTATGTGTGTGTGAGAGAGAGAGTGTGTGTGTGTGTAAAATGCAAGCCAAATCTATTTTTTAATAAAGTAGAAGGTACCCAGGAAGAAACAAGAACGTTAGCACTAGTAAGAATTCAGCAAAATGATAGTATAGAAATTAGTAAATAAAACTGATTTAGCATAAAATATAAAACACCATGTTAACAGAATATGTATATTCTTTCACTGGACAAGCAGTCTTGAGTACTAAGTATATTCTAGGTTTTGCCTAAACACTAAGCAAATTCTGTATATATAAGAGTAAATGAATCTGGTAAGGTTCCTGCCATCACTGAACTTACCACGTAAGCTGATAATATTACAGCTTCATTAAGTCATTAAATCTAGATGTTAAATGACTCATATAAAGTCACATACAAAATTTTAGAGTAAACATCACAGAAAAGAAATCCTAAATCTTCTGGCTTCTTAAATCTTAACAGTGTCATACTTTTCAAGGAGAAGAGAAAGAGAAGAGTGGGGAACGGGGGGTGGGGGTGGGGAGGGTTATTTCAGTCGAATAAATCAAGTTTTGTCACACTAATGTTTCCAGTAGTCTGATTAACAAATGAACAGTGCATGTCTGTGGATAATTTCAGGGCCCGCTATTGCCCATCCTAATGGAGGAATAGGAGCGGTTTCACTGTGTTGGTTGATGCATGACTGGTCTGATCTGCTTCATATAAGGTCAGCAGTGAAAATCAGAAATGACCCTTTATATAAAAGTTTACACATTGCAGCCACAAACACATCATAGTAACAAAGAGAGATTGATGAAAAAGGCTTGGTTTCTATAGCAACTATCGCTGGACCATCTGTAAGATGAACCACAGCAATGAAAGCAGGATGAGCCCTCTTAAAGGCCTGCCATGGGGCCCCTTTGACTATTTAAACATAATGTCAAATTTTAGTATTTCTCTTTCTATACGAATAAGCTTCTTTTATTTGTTGTTCCACAATCTGATTGCTTTTGTTTCAATGAGCTGCTGGTTTTTATTGAAGCTTATACATCTAACCTTTGCAGAAATGCGTGCATTTTCTGTTTCAAACTCCCATGCACGGACAAATAAGCCCCAATACAATGGTTAATTGACATAAGCAGAGAAATATGGGTTACCGAAAAACTGCATTATATTTCAAAAGACAGATTCTATAAAATGGTATTGTAATGCTACAGTCTTTTGTTTATTTAGTGCTTTTAAAAAAAAAATTCCTAAAACCTGCTTTTCATAATAGCTGTCACTAGCAAGAGTCAGAGGACGGGAATTACAGCACAATGGTTTGTTCTTTCTACATGACCATATATGGCACTGTGCTGCTCAGCCTATGCCTCTGCTAACATAATCAATGATCACTCACATGCAACTTAAATTCTCTGCACATAAACCTATGCATGCAGATATGTATGGATAGATGGGTGTGTGGTCATTTATCTATTTATATTACCTCAAGCACTCACTGTTTTTATGACAGGCCAGATGGATGTAAGAAAATAAGAAAGTTTTTAAATCTCCATTAAAGTTCTCTTTACAGGGAATGCTTTTTGCAGCTCATTTGTGGTGTGGTATTCAAAGGAAGCACCAAGGAATAAAGAAAGCTGTAAGCATCAACAAGGAAAAATGGACAATTACCATTTGAGATGCCAAATCCTCTTTTGAGTAGAAGGTCACAGCAGCCTGCTGGTGTGAGAATGCCAAGCTGCTGGCTTTGCATCTGTACTGCCGTTCACTTACTGGGTAACAATTTTTGTCTTCCAACCATCTTCCCTACTATGCCTATTTCTGATTGGTTGTATAGACCTAGAAGAGACCAGCTTTTCTATAAGAATTGGATGTAGACAGCGTAACGTATTTCTTTGTATCTCCTTCATACACATGAGTCCGGGAGGCTTTTGCCTGCTCTAGCATTGAGGAACCTAAGATCATCAGAGAGGGAGTGACAGATGCTTCAAGCATCAACTCAGGGAATAGCAACAACTTGCTAAAGATTCTGTGAACAAAGGTATCTAAACTCAGCCTTCTTGCATATTAAAAGCTAACAATCAGCAGACTTGAGCATACCACGTCAGCTCTGATCTCAAGAAATAAGGTTTCAGCGTAAAAAACATCACAGATTACAAAGTCAGTGTCTCCTGTAACAAAGGCAGCCAGGGCAAAGAGCTTGCTATTTCTAGAAGCTACAAAATTGCAGATGGAAGTCACTGCACCGACAAAACACAGAACAGATAAACATCCCAAAATAGAACCTCAGAGGGATGCTGGAACCAGGGACACTGGTACAACCTTCTCAATTCGTTCCACTTGACTGCCTTTTATGGAGTAATGAGTCTACTCCAGGTATGAACTAAATCCTTAATCTAGATATTCTGTAATTTTTTTTAACAATACTACAGCACAGCACAGACCAGTATAGTGTAATATGGTGGGCTGTATATTGTTAGGCTTGTTAGTATTGCTGAGCAAATGAAGGTCTAGCACAGAGATAACTTGAAATCAGTGGTAGAGGTGACTTGAACTCAGATCTCTCTGAGTCTCTAAGCTCTACACTCTCCCCACCGTAACCTTTGTTCCCGATGTTGTTTGCAAGATGGAGAGATGGAGATATGGTTTCCCAGAGAGAATAATACACATCTGCATCCATAGAAAAGCAACTCAAAGTGAGATCTCTTTATCCAGAGGATGCTCAGCTTCTACATCAGTCAGGATGGTCTTTATGGTTGTTCTTTGGCTCCACACAAGGACAAGTCAGTATATGTTAGCCAGGCAACATCATGATGTCTTCCAACTTCACCTTTATTGTGTTGCCAGTCAAAAGTTTTTTTTTTTTTCCTTTCATCTACCCAAGTTCACTTTGTCTTCTCTTTCAGAGTTCCAGAGCAACAAACTACTACCTCCAAAACAGAAAGTAATCTAAGAGTAGATTGCTGAGTAGTTTGTGGTTGAAGGAGGCTTTTTAACAAAATAGCATTTAAAAACTACTTATTTGTAACTCTATGTGTAGAGGATGTTGCCTGCATGTGTGTGTATGCACCATGTATATGCCTGGTGCCTGAGGACAGAAGAGGGCATTGGATGCCTTAGGACTGGAGTTAAAGACAGTCATGGCTGCCATGCTCTCTCTCCAGCCCCCAAAGAACCTTTTAATCACTCTTTTTGGCTGCGTAATACAAGATTCTGCCACTTGTTAAAGAAATATTGAGAATCAAAAGCATATGCAAAGACAGAGATCTAAAAATTCCTCCTTTTTTTGTAGGTCTATGGTTCAAACAGTACAGGACATTTGAAAAAAACATGATACTAGCAAGTAAGAAGGCCCATATAGATAAACCTCTCAAACTAGTTAGTAAGTACTAAGTAATGGAACTCTGCTTGTCGGCCACCAAAGTCTGTTCATTACATAGCGAGTCACAAAGCTCAAGTCAGTAACTACTGCAGAAACTAAGTGCTTATCCCCTTGTCTAGAGCCACCTTGTAGGTCAGGGAGGGGATCTGAACCAGGAATCACAGATGTCCTGCAAAATCCAGTGAGGATGCTCCAGGTGGCATTTGCCTTAAGCATTAGGATATTAGCAAACAGTTTCCAGATGTTACTCACCTATTATCCCATCTGTCTTGTGTATGTTTTAATATGACTTCATTTACAAAACTAGGCAGTGAGTCCATTGGTCTTGTGGGCTAGTTTGCCTATTATGTCTTACCTGGTTTATTGATCTATTCTTATTTTCTTTATGCATCCTTTGAGAATTTTATACATGTAAACAATATATTTTGGTCATATAAACCCCCAAGCCCAGCCCCCAACTTCTCCCAGGCTGCAAACACTTCCCTCCCAACTTCTTAGCATCTCCTTTTCTTCTTTCCATTTTCTATTTATCATTGTTTTGTCTTTTAAACTGTCCATATCTCAGATTATAGAAATAACCAGAAATTGACACTGGAACATTAAGAAAAAAAATAATTTCAAAAATTGTGAATTCAATAGTTTTTGTTTTTAATTAAAAAAAATCAGAAAGTTTTCAGCTAAGTTAAAAAAATTATTAAGTAAAGTAATTGAACAAGCTAACATGAATAGAGAAAATAATGTACAACCAAATAATGCTGAAAACATTGCTAATAAAACAAAACAAAACAAAACAAAAAACCAAACAACAACAACAACAAAACATACCAGAAGGGTTTCAGTTGTCCAGGATTTTAAATTTTGTTTTGTTTTACTTTGAAGCATTTTGCTCTTTTATGCGAAATGCTATTATTCCAAGCAGACTTCCACTTTATATCACTAGAAAGGAGCATATTCGAATTTCAGTCAATTTTTCAAGATGGTAACAAGTGTACCTTTGAATGCAGTAGGTAGGACTCGGATGAAGGAGGTGACGAGTTCTTCAGAGACAACTTGTTCAGACTCTGCCCTTTATCTCTTCACTTTCCTTTGCCAAAGGTGACCCATTCTCACCATGTGCTCCCTGCCTGCCATGGCTCACACCATGGCACTACCATGGACTGGAAACATAGAAACTATAGCCAATGTAATAAACTTTTCCCCCTGGAAGCAGATGTTTTCCTCAGGTATTTTGTCACAGCAATGGAAAACAGGTCAATACCAGTGTATAGCTTATCTCTCCATTAGAACATACACACTGAAGGAAGAGACTTTTGTAATTTTGTGATGTGCGGGATCTTGAACAGTTCTTGGTTTGTAGAATTTCCCAGCAAGTATCTGTAGTACTGGTTTGCCAAGAACCAGAAGGAATCTCCACAGCTTCCATGCTCCTAACATGTTTATTTGATGTTGTTTCCTCACTTGGTACAGATAGAAATGTTTACCAAGTACTTAGCAGCTGTAACATAGTGCTCCCAACACCAGGAAGATAAGAAGAGAGTGCTCCCAACATCAGGAAGATGAGAATGCATCTAAGTGTTCCCTTCTGACTTCAGGGAAACTAAGCAATCCACCTTCAAACATTATAAAGGAATACATGTAAAGTGATATGCTGTGTGTGATTATAAGTACAAGTGTTTGCACCAGAAAAAAATGAGTTCAAGTGAGCTCCTTACAGCGGACAGCAGAAGGGAGTTCTTAGAAGCAGTTAGCACTTTGGAAAATAGGAGCGCAAAGGTAGAGTTAGAGACCTGTAGCTTGAGCCCAGTTTTCCTTGCAAGTGAACTGAAAGATGAACGTGGAAGACGGGCATGGGATGGGGGTGCAGTGAGCATCAAAAAGTGTCCTAGTTCACAGTTTTCAGCACTGCTGTGTCATCTTCATCAGTCTTCAGTCTAGAGGCATTGCATGGACAGGCCTCAAGCAGGAGCATCCATTAGCAGAGATATAAAAGAGGAGGCTTGGCCCAGTCAAGAAGTAGTAGTATTGATAGCCAGTCCTTCCCTGCCAAACAGTACCTCAAATTGTACCCAGGCTTCCCAGCAGGTTCTATAAAAGGCCATATGCTACATGACTATATCTTTATGTCTCAATGGAATTCCATCTTTGTGTCTTTTGTCTGGAACATAAATCCAGCTGTATCTGTCTGAACATTGATTTTTTTTTTCTGACCTGGAAGATGTATCTGGACCAGGCAAGTGACCCAGATCATACTAAAGAAACACAAAGAGAGAAGGTTTCTAAAAACTTCCAGACAGAGAATCTTCTTAAGGTAGACTTTATATGTCATATGCCATTGCTGAATCTGAGAATTTGGATTCCCATCAGCCAGAAGGAGACAGAGCCAGGACAATGACAAGGAGGGCTGCTGGATCCTTTGCTGGGAACCTGCCTCAAGGTCTGCTTCATCTCTGGATTTGCAGTTCTGTCAGCCAATAAAATCCCTGTTGCTTACGCCAGCTTCAGCTGGTCTTTCTGTTCCATGCAGACAAAAACATTCCTGCTGATACACCTTAAGCATGAATTAAGAATAAAGGTCTGGAGTGGGTTACAAGTGGAGGCAGAGCATGAATTCGGGAAGGAAGGGATTTGCTCATTTGGTAAACATTTAGTGAGTGATCCCATGTGCCAGGTACACATGCTCATGCTAAAAGAACAAAAGGAACAGCATTACACAGTTTGACCAGTGAAGAGCCCTGGTTCTGACAAGCATCAACTGAGGTCATGACTGCCCACAAGACTGAGGGATCACATAGTATCCCATGGGATAAAAAATGAGGGAGGTGTGGGATGAAGGAGACAGAGGGAGGCAGAGAAGAAAATCAAAGGAGAAAGAGGAGGGAGAGAAGTTCCACGAAGCAACCTAACACAACACAGCAAGAAACACTCAAGATGAAATAGAATCAATAGACTCTACTAAAATAATCAAAAAGACAAAATATTGATCATTTAAGTAATGTTTGAAGAATGATTGATTATCTTAAAGCCTTTCCTAAACAATTCTAGAAGCAAAGAACACACATATTAAAGACATTGTATTATAGTGTCCTTCTTGGAAGGAAGACCAAACTGCTTTAGACACCAAAGGCAATGGATGAAAGCAGGACAGTGAAGACTTGCCTTAATAAGACAGTGTCCCATAGATGCCCAAATATTTGGTTGTTCTTGTTGCATCTGCTGTGTGTAACTATACAGCCTGGTACAGGAGGGGAAGGAAATCCTGGGACCACATTCTGAAGACAAACTGCACAGTTTACAAATGGGTTGACTACACACAACTTCTGTAGTCCCTGTTACATCCATACAAAAGGATGTGTTTGCTAATAGCATTCTCTTGACAGGTGATACTGAGGGACCAATAAGATAAGCTATGCAAAGTTTAGGCAAAATCACTGACAGAATGGACTAAGTGCTGGAATGTAGTAAGCTACCTAGAGCAGCTTTTAACTGAATTGTAAATAAGAGGAGATAGAAACAAAAAAGTTTTAAAAAGCCCTTGGAGTGGTGCAGATTAAAGTTTATGTCTAAGAATACAGATACATCTTATTCACAGACCCAAAGGGTAGATGCTTAGGATACAGAGGTGGATACAGGCTCAGAGAGGGTCCACAGAATAGTAGTAGGATTTCTGAGTTCTTTGGGAGCATGGGATGAAACTAGCCAGTCTCAGAGTCGACTGCCACACAGAGTAGGTGAGTACCACAGCTTCTCACCAAAGGTAGGGGTCACACTAAAAAAGAGCCGCTTAGGGACTTACAGTCCATGCAGATTAGTCTTGTAACACTAGCTTGAGGATTGCTGTGTGTCCTACTGGCCAGGAGCCAGCAGCTCATAATTTATACACTTTTGATGAGTGGAATGCAGTTATGAGGCATTCACTAAAGGCTGAGACACAGTCTGTAACCACAGAACATAGTCAATTTACTCTCCTCCCTGCTCCCCTCCCTGAACTTAAACCAGAGATCTAGCCTTCCTGGCCCCGCTTTGTAGCCTGAAAAGATGAATCATCCCAGATCCTCTGTATCAGCCAGGGTGGGTCAACTTGTGCTTGTAAACTTGTCCTGGGGAGCCCTTCCACTGTTGGAATGAAGGATGGTGCTGGGTGCTTCCGTTTGAAGCCCCGAGTCTATTCTGCCCTGTTTACATTGGAAGATCTCCTGTGGCATTTAAAGACTCAAAATATGTAGTTTCATATAAACTTACTAAACGGGCTAACAACTGTTTAATGACTGCCTAAAATAACTGAAATGAAAAAGAGCAAACTCCCAAAAGTATTCCCTTGACAGTCTTCGAAATCACTGGATATTTAAAGAAATGTTTTCACTATTCTCAGCTGTTTTTTTTTTTTAATTCAAGAGGGAAAAATTAGAGACCATACATATAACAAGAATACACTTGAGTACATTTCTTTAAATGCTGAATAAAAACTAAAACTTTAAAACCAGATACTATTTCTGAAACAAACTTCTGACAAATTGGACATCATGACCAACATCAAGTGATCAAAACTGCTTTCTATTCTACCAGCTAGAGCTGCCAAAATCTTAATTGTGGGTGCTTCATTTGACAAAATACAGACATCATAGAACCATCAAAGACATGCCAAGACACCATCCACACCTGACAGACACCTGGATCTCACTGATTTTTACAAAGTATAGCTTATCTTCCTGGGGCTTACATCACAAAAGAAGAGATAGGATAACTCCAAATGTCCCTCTAGCTAGAGGCTCGTAGGCTCCTTAAGTATTTGTAAAATTCAATCCAGAAATTGAAAAACTTTACAGTATAGTTAACATAACTTTTCTCAGGCATTGAAAAATCACAGCATCCTCCTTCAAGGCTCAGAGAGTGCTGAATTTACATGACATATGGGGTCAAAGCACATCATGAGAATAAAGTCCATTTTATGAGGCCAGTCACAGGCATAAGCACTGTATGTCCAAGGCTGTCTTGGCCAGTCTCCATTATCAAAATCTGAGATTACAATCACCTTATTGGCATGTGTGCTTGGTCACCCAAGTAAAAGAATATGCTTATACATTTCCACATAGTGAAGGTAGGAACAGTGGTTTAAAGGATGGCAGCATCAGGTCATGGTAAAGGTGTGACGTAAAGGTCAGAGCTAATGCAGTTCCATGATGGTCAGCGGGCAACATGAAGCTGTTACAATATTTACAGAAGTCGAGCTGGTGCCTACCTTGAGCTTCCACTCCTTCATGATACTCGAACTTATTCTGTATGCTACCAACCCATATACAACATCTTTGATCTACAATGATGATCTGCCAGCAAGATGTGCCATGGCAATAGTGGCAGAAAGCTTGAGGGTGTAACCAACCAATATCTGATTGGATTTAAGGCTTACTCCTTGAGATGGAACCCATCCCCAACTTGACTGGGTGGCCACAAACCAGAGACCAGAAGAACCTAAAAGAAAAACCAAATACTACCGTTTTGCTAACAAAATGATCCCCCCCCCGTGACATTCTGCTATGCTAATAGATCAGTTCTCACTCAGATATCATTGGAGAAACATTGTACTTCAGTAGATGAAAACAAAGTCAGAGATCACAGCTAGACAATGTGCAAAGAGTGAGAGACCTTAGAACAGTCAGTCCTCAGTGAGATGTCTCCATCACATCCCTCCTCTCAGGGCTCAGGGAAACTCTGCAAAAGAGGAGGCAGAAGTAGTTTAAGAGCCAGAAGGGATGGGGGACACCAAGGAAGAAAGGCCTTCTAAATACAGCAGGAAAGACACACAGACAAACTCACAGAGCCTGTGGCAACATGCACAAGGCCTGGTCAGGTCTGTGTCAGATGGGGTCCCAGCACTGAGAGAAGTGAACATAAGCTTCCATCTTTAACGCAGAAGCTGTGTTCAATTGATAACTATTTACAAATGAAAAATCAGTTCTTTCCATTGAAGTGTTACCAAGGAGATGAACCACTCTTAAGGCCAGGTTTCATTCCTAGCAGTAGATGGCCCACACAAAGAGAATTCAATGGCTTCTTTGGAGGATGCCTCATGAGGTTTGACAGGGCATTATTTTTTTTAAAACTTATAGGTTCTTTGTGCATGTATTATGGCTGTTGATTTTTGTGTTTTTAGAGGATTCTTGTGCATACAAATATGTATGTCTCTGGGTCTACATTTATATTTTGTATTTTTTTCCTGTGGCTCTTTTTCTTCTCTTTGTTTGGTTTTGTTCTATTCTAGTTTGTTTGGTTTTGCTTTATATTATTTTATTGTGATTCATTATTATTCTTTAAATGCCTATTTGTTGCCTAAAGAGAGACATAAAGGTTATAGGCTCTGATGCAATAGAGGGTAGGGGAAATCTAGGAGGAGTTGGGGGAGGGGAAACTGATCAGATATATTGTATGAAAAACAATTATTTTCAATAAAAGGAAGAAAAAGGTAAAGGAAATATTTTCATTTGATGCACAGAGTTCAATTTCTAAAGGACTGCATTCCAGGCAAGAAACTCAAGTCCACCACCATGCTGCTCGTGATAGTTTAAGTAAGGCAACCCCCTTATGTTAAAAGCTGCTTTTTAAAAAGCCATGATAAAATACTACCTCACCACTCAAACTACTAAGAGGGAACTCTGGCGAGAACCAGAAAAGGGATCATGATATTCAAGCTTGGGAGAAAATGAAGTATGGAACAAAGCTGATGTGAAGCCCCACACTCTCTCATGCATAACGAACGTGGCTAGTAGTGCTCTGGAACTATGGAAGTACAACAGTCTTCTTGTGATGGACGTCATCCCTTTTCTGCAGTCATGAGTAATGGAGTCCCATTCAAAATAAAGCCACATGTGAGGCACTCAAGCCAGCTAGTCTGAAGACAACAGGATGCATGTGCAAGCATAAGAGCTCAAGGATTCCCAGGAGAAATTACTTCAAAAGAATTGGTGTAGAATCACCGTTCTAGTCTAATGTGTATTCTTCATCCTTTTCTAAAGTTTGTCCCGATACTAATCTGACTTCATATTTCATCATAACAAATAAACACAAACATGCACACATAGAAAGGTATACATACACAAATGCACACTTACATGTACAAAAACATACACACATGGACCATGGAAACACACATACATACTCATATAAATACACACACACACATACACACACACACACCAAAACCTCAAAAGCAGTGATTACATTCTACATTACCTTTCTCCCTTTATATTAAGAAGAAATTATTTTTATGATTGTCATTGAAAAAAATGGTAAACTGTTCAAATTTATAGTATTACATTTGCCTGCGTGGTTGAGAGTATTCACTGTTTTCATAGAGGACCTGGGTTTGATTCCTGGCACTCACATGGTCATTCACGATCTCTGAGAGTCCAGTCCCAAAGGGATGAATGACTTTTTTGGCCTCCTTGGGCATGACCAATGCAAGCAGTGAACAAACATACATGCAGGAAAACAATGATACATGTAAAATAATAAAAAATAAAATATCTATTTCATATGATTTATGGAGATTACTTATTGATAAGGCAAAACAGTGTCTTCTTATATCTGTATGTATTTTTCAAGTTATCCAAAGTAGTAGTTTTTACTTCCATTACACAAAATATTAGAAGCAGAAGGTTGGACATGGTGGTACATAGCCGAGAACCTAGGAGGTAAAGGTGGGATGACTAATTGTTCGACATGATAAAATTCTGTCTCAAATAAACAAATATGTTTAGAAAAATCCTATTAGAAAGTCACAAAAAGTATCTTCATTTATATTTAAGTATTAAATCAAACTTGGGTTGTGAATGTTACCATTGTTAGCAGAAATATGTATTTAGTCTATAGCTGTTACCAAGCAGCCTGCTTCCTGCAGGAAAGATCATTATCAAACAAGGTTCCAACAGGTTATGACACTCTGCTACTCCCCTTCCTTCAGTGGCCATTACAACTGCCATCAACTCTCCATTAACGATTCCTCCTCAGTCTCATCTGGACATGCCCAAAACAGCAAAGACATCTTAAAAGTCTGCTGTTTGGCATTTGGCACCCTTACCAAGCACAGTGCCCAGTCTTTCTGAAGCTATTTTGCCTCTGAGGGATGTCATATCAAAACTCTCTTAGAGGATGGTACTCAGCACTCAGTAACTGAATGTACCAGAGGGAAAGTTTTAAACAGAGATAATTCATTTTATTAGATTAAAAAACATTTGCTGCAGGCTGTTCTGCTTCAGAGAACCATGCTGTACAAGTCTTCCAAATGCTTCGTCTAAAATTTCACCCACTGATGTTTCGGGCAGAAAAAAAAAAAAAAAAAAAATGAGACTTCCATGTCTTGAAGTAAAAAACTAACTCTGTAAAAGCAATGGTTATTTTCTTATTAATGTGATTATCTTTAAGGTGCTGGAACCTGAGCTGTTTCTTATGTTCAGCTGTTTGTACAAAGTATTGGAAATTTGCTAGGCAGTGCCACACTGTAGTTTATGTTAGCAAAATTTAGCACACTTAAATGCAAAACAAACAAACAAACCAACCAGCCAACCAACCCTTGAAAGTGAGTCAACTGGAGGGTCCTTTCTAGATTCTTCAAATCCATTTCCCTTTGCTGAGCAGTGATAGTGATGAGGAGGATATTCATCTACAAGGAATGAATGCTTCAGAATCCACACCCCTCTATGTATAGGCACTCAGATAGCTACCAGCTCTTGCCCCTGTTGTCCAGGCTTACAATTTTTCTAGCACCCCATCTTTACCTTTGTTCACCCCAATTCCTGGATCTCAGCCTGAGTTACCTCACCCAGGAAGCCTCCCCAGACTAACCAGATTGTCTGGCTTCTTCCCTGGATATTGTTGTCTAGGCTCTTCCTTTCCAGCTCCTTCCACAATGTGCCAGTAAAGGATTTACTTCCACTAACATTGTAGTCCTGTTCAAGATCTTAAATTCCATGGAACCAGAGAACCTGTAAGGTATATTTTGTTTTGTTTTATTGAGTGTATGTGTGAATCATGTGCATGCACACACCTCATCTGCATGGGGACATTTGTGCAGGGAGCATTCTCTTGTACATGGATATACCACATCTGCATGGGTGCATACATGTAGGCAGCATTCTCTTGTACATGCATACACCTCATTTGCACGGGTGCATACATGTAGGCAGCATTCTCGTTTGCATATTGAAGCTAGAAGTTGATATCACACATCTTCCTCCATCACTCTCCACTTTGCTGAGGCAGGTTTTGTTACTGAACCCAGAACTTGATTATTCTGCCAGTCTAGCTAGCTGGCTTGCACAGGATTCTATTTCCATATCACATCTGTCCAGCCAGCTTTTATATGAGAGTGGAGAGTGTGAGCGCAAGCATGCATAGCAAGCACCTTACCCAACAGCTTTTCTCCCCATGCCCTTAAGATCCTGCATTTTATTAACTATTAAATCCAAAGAGCATAGCAGAATGAGGGTTGTACAAAAGCAACTCTATCCATTACGCCTTGTATCACTTTTCAACTGATCTCCACTGAATAAATGACAGATTTATTTTCAACAGATTTCTCTTTCAAAAAAATGTCTACATATTAGACATACTTTTACTAAAATGTGTCTATGTGTCTCTGTCAAATGGCACCTTGGAAGCTTTTCTGGAACTGCTGCCATTGGCCATTCTCTGTCATCTTACCCTGATGGATATATCTTCAAATAAATGAGTGTTTATCTGTTCACTGTGAAGCATGTCTTCAGCATATCATCCCCAGAGAGTATGTTTCTGTCCACTTTGTTCTTTGCTGGATCCCACAGACCTAGAACAGCTTCTGCCAATGCTAAGTGCCAAATAAGTATTCATGGGATGAATGGAAGAAGGGGTGTGGCCCATATGGAAAGCAGTGCAAATGGAGTTCCTACCCACAAATCTTGGTTGTGCTTTCTGCCCATCCCTGCTTATCTCCTGCCAGTCTTTCATCAAGGTGATAGATGCTTTTCCACTTTCCTTCCCATTTTCCCCAGGCGAGCATCTCTGACATCAGAACTATTTCAGTTCATATGTAAAAACAAGTATCCTGTGAGAGGCTGTGTCCAACACAGTCCAGGATGCCAGAACAAACCATTCCTCCCAGATTTCCTGGGCAACAGCAAACCCAAGATGACCTTCCAGATCTTTTTTGCCAAAGTGCACTAAATTCTCCTCTAACAAATACTCACCAAACCAGCCCAGCTCACCATATCACTGGACTGTAAGTCACACATTTTCTATCTGGAAGCATTTTATACATAATTGATGTGATCTGGTTCTGTGAACAAACAGCATATTTTAAGGTGGGCAGAATCAAGCTACCAAACAGCCATTTTAAATGGACTTTGACACAAATTTTAGATTTTATGACATTTATGGTCTATGATGTTATTTTCATTTTAAAGAGTTACTAGAGTTAAAGACTGGGGTTATGGATCAGCTGACAAAGTTCCTGCTGTGTAAACAAGAGTACCTTAGTTGGAATTCTGAGCACCTATACAAAACACAGCTATGGTGACGATTATCTCTAACCCCAGTGCTGTAGAGGTGAAGACAGGAGGATCCCTAAATCTCATTGGCCGGGCAATTGGTGAGGCCTAAGTTCAGTGAGAGACTCTGTCTTGAAAAGTAAAGTCAGAAAGTCAGAGTGATCAAGGAAGACACCTGACACCAACCTCTGGCCTAAACACACACACACACATACACACACACACACACACACACACACACACACACACAGAGAGAGAGAGAGAGAGAGAGAGAGAGAGAGAGAGAGAAACCGAGAAACCGAGAAAGAGAGACAGACAGACAGAGACAGAGGGACAGAACGAAACAGAGAGAGACAGAGATAGAAAAAAGATACACACATAAACAGACATAGTGAAACAGAGACATAGACAGGCAGACAGACAGAGGGATACAGACAGACACACACAGAGACAGATATACAAACAAATAAACATACACACTCAGAGAGATGGAGAGAAAAAGACAGAGAGACAGACATACATACAGACAGACACGTAGATACAGAGAGAGAGAGAGAGAGAGAGAGAGAGAGAGAGAGAGAGAGATCACTAGTCAAGGAACTTTTCAGAAAATCCCTCACCAGAAATCCTCAAAAAATGTCAAGGTCATCAAAAGTAGAAAAAGCTTGAGAAACTGTCCCAGCCACATGGATCCTGGGGAGATGGAACTGTTGAAGCACAGTATCCTGAGTGGGACCCTGAGACTGAGACAGGATCCTGAGGAAGGACTACAGAAAGCTCTATATGCATGCACACTAGCAGTAATGAGCACGGACCTGGCACATTCTCCACAGCAAACTATATTAAGATGCCAACAGAAGGGCAAACTGTGCTCAGGTCATGTGGGAACTCTTCATGAAACACCAGCAGCAAATCTATAAACAGAAAAACTATCTGTAGAATTCCATTAAGGGCAGGATAGGTATATGGCACATGCCTTTGATACCAGCACTTAGGAGGCAGGGACAGGTGGAATCCTATAGTCCAACATGACCTCAAATTTGCCATGTAGTCAAGAATAAACTTGAGCTTCCTGATTCTCCTTCATCTATATCCCATGAGTGCTGGGGTTATCGGTATGTGCCACCCTGCCCAGTTGATGCAGTTAGGGAGGCACCCTACCAATCCAACTCCACTACCAACCCTCAAACCATTATAAAATTCCATATGAGTGTTTAAACCTCTTATACTCTATTACAAAAACAACCAACAGTTTAGCAAAGGAGTTCTGTGGCTGAACTTTCCTTGAAGATATCTGAGACCCCGAGTTCTACCTCTAACAGAGCAGAAAAATAATATTTATAAACAAACACCCCAGGTATAAATGAGCCAAGGAAGTAACCCACTGTCTGCTCAGTGGCAGTCAAGGCAAAGGGAGCTCCCCCTACAACCTGTCATTTCTCTGAAGACAAACCTTGGACACTACAATTAATGCCCACATCCCAGAGACAGAGAGCATAGCACTTCCACAATGCATAGCACTTCTTAGGATTTGATTTGTTCTGCTGCTATTTGAAGTTTATCTGAAATTCCAGAAATCCAAGCAGGTCCTTCCTTTCAACACCAGGATGACTGCAGGGAGTATGTCACTGTTTCTCAAGGCCAAACCTTGGTATCAAGTACAAAAAAGGTCAGACAGATTATCTGAGACTCCAGCCTTCTGTTTACTCACTACAAAGAGTAAGAGTATTAACTAGATGTCCCAGGGTGAGGTGGTACTGGGAAGGGGGATTACTTTTCCTTCTCTGAGGAGAGGAAAAGGAGGCAATGAGAGGAAGAATTTGAAAGGATGGGACTGCATGGATAGTAGGTAGTAGGGACTGTGATTGGGATGTAAAGTGAATAAAAAAATTATTGAAAAAAAAAAAAGAGTATTAACTTGGGAGGCAGTCTTTAAATTCTCAGCCGTAGGGAGGAGGGAAGTTTTATGGGAGGAGAGAGATTGGAAAGGATCACTTTCATTAATCTCTCAGATGTAGAATTTCAAGGGGAAGATGACTGTAGGTCAGTGGACACAAAAAAGCAGGAGAGGAGAAAATGGAAATGAAAATGGATTTCAAGGCTATACCTGACCTTCTGCTTTCATTTTTGGCTAAAAGCCCGAGCAATGGATTCTCAGAGAAAGCTAGCTAGTGTTCCTTCTTTCTTTATTTCTTCCACTGACTTCTCCTAATTTGGCTGGCATTGGCTCCGGGCCAGATATTTACAAGCGATTTAATTTCTCATTTTGCAGAGACGGACATGGAAGATGAGGGAGATGACCCTCATTCACATAGCTCGTGACCAAGATAACAAGTCAGCTCTCTATGTGATTCACACTCTGTTTCCCATGACATCACTCTGCCAGTCCTGGCAGCATGATGGGAGCTCACTGGCCCTAAGGGATTCACTGTGCCTCTGATAACAACAACAACAACAACAACAAGACAAGGTATTGCCCACAACTCAAAAGGACTGAACATTTCAGCTAGTTTTTCATTTGGGAAGGTGTTCCGTCTACTCAGGCGTCTACAGGCTCACTTCCCCTGTAGATGACTCCAGTTCTGACTGACATGTCCTGGGGGTATTTGGAGGCTAGAGTGCTAAGTCTTGTCATTCACTGCATCCTGCTACATTTCAACACTGGCCAATAGAAGACTGTTCTCTATCCAGCGAGTGAAGGCAAAAGAGGCCACTAGGTTTCTAAACTACAGTCTTATATGGCCTCAGAATTCTCCCTTGCATAAATACTCACTGATATGCTCACTTGGAAGCCAAGAAAAGAAACTATAAATAGCCTCAGCCCCAGCCAGCAGAGGAAGCAGACCCGTAGCTATGCCAACTTGCACACACAAGCATCAGATGGAATCTTTGGGATATGTCTCTTTTGAAAGCTGCATCTATATCAACTTCACGAAGAGCAACACCTTTTCTAACTAGAAGGCAAATGTGTTTTCAGGAAATTCTGTGAGTCAGAGAAAAGTTAATTAAGGAGGAAATTTGGCACTAGCTTGCTATCTGAACTGAGTTTTAAACTCATTCTCCCAGGTTAGAATAGGTTGGAAATAAAATATGCACATGTGTTTATTAATGAACAAAAGGAAGTAACCTGTGTGCAGGTGTTTCAAATGTAAAAGAATGCACTGCCAAATTAAAACAATTGGCAAAAAGTCTGTGAATTTGATCTTTAAAGTCTACCGGAAGCCAGTATCTTTACACAAAAATTCCAGGAGAAGACATAAACGTCTGTGTTTGGTGTATTTAGAGAGACTTGATTCTAATGTAAAATAAAGAATGAGCATAAAATTCACTGTATTTAATGCTAGTGACTGGCTGGGTTCCAGAATAAGTGGGAAGAAAGCAGTAGTATGGCAGGGAGCAGAGAGGAAGAGAACCAGCTTGGCCACGGGCTCCGCCTTTGTGAAGGAAATGTGCTCACTTTCTCCTTACCTGGGCACAGAGAGCCCTTAGTCAGGATTTTAGGATGTATATCAAATTACTACAATTTTCCATACATTATTCTTGCCATTTATATGAATTATTTCTCCCTAGGCTCCCCTGTACAATTGTTATATTTTTATATTATATTAAAACAAAATAAAAAATTAGTATTTCAATGAAAATATTTAGAGTCACTCAATTGCCCAAATTCAGCTCCACAGCAAGGCATTAAAAAAAAGGAACTATTTGTATGACTGACCCACAGTAGCACATACCTGCTGAGAAGTCCTACTGTCTATCTCTCTAGCTTTACAAAAAGAAACTTAGGGGCTCTATTGAGATTCATATCCTGATTTATATTTTAGTCACTTCTATATACCTGCAAAATTTCACATCTGAAACACTCCAGGCTCCCAGAAGAATCCATTACTAGGCATATCTAACACCACTTCTCTGGACCTCAAAGGCTCCCAGAGTTTCAAGCAGATTCAGTAATAGTGGCTTCTTCCAACTGTCTCCATCCCCATGGCAACACCAAGGTGAGCTTTAAATGTCAGTAGTGAATGCAATGAAAGCACAGTATGTATTTGGGTTTCACTTAGTAGTGTTTGCTGGATCCTCCATCTGAAAGGTATAGCTACCCTCAAAACAACACCAATATTTTCTTTTTACTTTGTTTTTTATTCAATTTATTCTGATCATGGCTTCCCCTCTCTCATCTTCTTCCAGATCCTCCCCATCTCCCCACCAGTTGAACTCTGTTCCTTCTTTCCCTCTCTTTAGGAGACAAACAGGAGAAACCAAAACAAAATAGAGCAAGAAACAAAACAAACAAACAAGAAACAAAAGAAAAAACCACATACACACAAACAAGACACATAAAGAAACAAAATCAGGAATCATAATGTACAAGCAAAAGAACAGTTTTACATGTGCAACCCAGACATTGAACATGTTTCCCGAGTGAGGAATTTACCAGTAGTACTTATTCCTTAAACAGAAGTTGGCACCTCTAACATTCCACATTTTGGTTTTGAGTCAGGGTCTCTCACTGACTGGCTAGACTGGTTGGTCAGACAGCTCCAGAGAGCTGCCTGTCTTGATCTGCCCACCACGCTCTTGACTCTGGTGTGACGGCTATGGGCATGTGTTACCACAACCGGCTTTTAGACGAGTAGTAAGAGTCTGAACTCAGGTCCTTAGGCTTGCATGGCAGGTTACCAACTGAGCCATCTACTCAGACCAGACCCCTACCATTCTGAACCATAATGAATACACTCCTGCATGTCTTTTGTCTCTGATGCTGAAATGTGTCTTTACATCCAGCCTACTCTGAAATATGCCAGCCTGTAGGATACATATGTGAAATATGCCAGCCTGTAGGATACATATGTGAGCTACAGCCTGTTGAAGTAAAGGGTTTCTTTCTGATTGTTTTGTCACCGTGTTGTAGATGTTCTAATTCCCCATTTGATCTTCTAGCTTCCCCTGGCTTCCTCCTGTCCCTCAGAAGCTTAGCCACTAGTTTTCAAGGCTCAAGGTTCACACCACTACAGGAGATCTGCTTCCTTCTGCCAAAGTACTGCCAACACTGGTTCCTTTTAGAATGTTCTTCCTTCTCATTCCCTTTGTGAAGCCCATCACGTATTATCCTCAGTGCTTTATCATTCCTCAGTAAGAATACCAGCTTCCAATAATAAACTTATATAGCACTTCTCCTAGGTAAGGAGTCTCCCCTTCTACTGAACAGTGGACTTCCTAGAGGCAGAACCTATATAATTTTCAAAGCATCTGTCTTTTCATCCAAAGTCCTATAATTTATATTGAAGAGTTACTGATCCCATACAGTAACTGCTCTTTTCCTTCCTTACTCCGTTTATTCAAAGACACACACACACACACACACACACACACACACACACACTCATGTGGCTGTGGAATGAGACTCCTCATTAAAGGGCTCATGTTGCCGGATATTGCCCCCACCCCACCGCCACAACATTTACCATAAACTCAGTAATTTGGGAGGAGCTAATGTGAGAGGAGTAAGGAGAGGAAGAGGAGGAGCTAAGAGGCAGAGATGTAGGAGCCACAGAGAGCCACACATGTACTGAGAGCAGTCCTGGGTAACAACTTATATCTAGGTTAATTGGTTAACACTTCCAATTATGTGGGCAACTTGATAATTGAGCATTACCAAATATATAAAGCTATTGGATAATCTTTAGCCATTAGAGTCTCATTTCTACCAGGTACCCCATGGATGGCAGGATGATGTGGGCTCAGCCCAGCCTTGTGGAGACAGCATAGTAAATTGGCAGAGCCATCTCCCATGCTGGCATCTCATTGGTGGCAGGGCCAGTGCTTCTGGCCCGCCTGAGCCGAGCAGCAGTGAGAACACATGGCTGCTTGTGGCCTCAGACCTTGCCTAGTTAGGAAGATGGCGGCCTCATACCACAAGACAGATTGAGTTATAAATTATTACTTATAATTTATAAGTAATAAATTATAAGTTATAAATTATTACTTATAATTTATAAGTAATAAATTATAAGTTATAAATTATTACTGTAACAGGCTCAGCTTTCCTTAGGATGTTAAAACTAACACTGATGAAGAAAGAAGGGTGTTCTCACGTACAACATGCTATATCAAAAATCCAAGCCAGAACAATTCCCTCTAAAGTGTCCTCTCTAGGCACAAATCCAAAAGTTTACTTGCTTTAAGTTCCTACCATAAAACTGCACCAAGTGCTTCCTTCCCACTGGCTACCACAATGACTCTGGTATGTAAAGAGCCATACTACTATCTGTCCTTCATCTGTGTGTATGTTTGAAAGCACACATGTGTGCATGTATATCTGTGTGAATGTGTGTGCACATGTGTGTATACTCGTGCATGTGTGTCTTTGTGTGTGCATTTGTGTACATGTGTATGTGTAAGTGTGCATATGTGTGCATATGTGTATGCTGTGTGTGTATCTGCATGTACACATGTGTATGTGTGCCTATATGCATGTATGTGTGTTTCTGTATATGTGTATACGATTGTGCACATGTCTGTGCATGTTGTGTATGTATGTGTGCATTTGTACATGTATGAGATTTCTTAAGACTTCATGAAAAGAAACCTATATACATAATAAAGTGAATATTTCTCAGTTTTGTCCTGAATATTGATAATAATTTTTAATTCTTTTCTGAGAAGAGTGATTTTATTTTGACTCAATGTGTGCACTCTTTGACTTGCATACATGTTATAAATAACAACGAAGTAAATGGGTGGAGCAAACATCGTCCACTATATGCTTGAGGGGATCGATTGCCCTTTGGGTACTTTTCTCAGCTCTTTATTTAAAAAAAAAAAAAAAAGCCCACTATCAAATAAATAAGAACCACAGTGGACAGTGAGACCTGCACTGGCCATTTACCTTTCGTTTACTATTTTGTGGTATGGGAATTGACTCAAGGGTCTATCTAGTTGGTGGTAAGCAAGCACTTTATTGTTAGCATCCTGTGTGGTGCCTCAATCAGGCAAGGACACATCTGAAGATATAAATAAAGCATGTAAAATTCTCACTTTCTGTCTATCTTTCTTTTGTGTTTTGTTTCTTTTTTTAATTTTTGTTTGCTTGTTTGTTTCTTTGTTTGTTGAGACAGTTTCTCTGTGGAGCCCTAGCTGTCTTGAAACTTGCTCTGTAGTCCAAGCTAGTTTTGAACTCAGAGATCTACCTGCCTCTGCCTCCCAAGTACTGGGATTAAAGGCGTGCACCACTATGTCCAACTTAAAAATTCCATTATCAAATGTGTTAAGCTATTATTTCTTTCAAATTGTGGTAAGGTTAATCAAAAACAAGACAATTTTACCATTTATTTATTTATTTATTTATTTATTTATTTTACTTTTATTTTTTTACAATCCAGTCCTTATCCCCTTCCAGCCCACACTCCCACAGTTCCACATCCCATTCCTCCTCCCTCTGTCTGAGAGGATGTCCCTACACCCCAACACACACACACACACACACACACACACACACACACACACCTGCCAGACCTCCCTATTCCCTGGGGCCTCAAGTCTCTCGAGGGTTAGATGTGTCTTCTTTCACTGAGGCCAGGCCAGACAGTCCTCTGTTGTATATGTCTGGGGCCTCATACCCGCTAGTGTATGCTGCCTGATTGGTGGCTCAGTGTCTAACAGATCTCAGGGGGCCAGGTTAGTTGAGACTGCTGATCTTCTTATGGGGTCACCCTTTTCCTCAGCTTCTTACCAGTTATTTAAAAGATGAGAACAGGGACTGGGGAGATGGCATCAAGTGCTTATGAACTTAGTTCAGCTCCTTAGCATCCATATAAGGAAATAGTATAACAAAATAGTATAACAATACACTCCTGTAACCCCACTGCAGGGGTAGGCAGAGAAAGGTTAATCCTGGGAGTTATGGGCTCACTGGCCAGCCAATCCAGCTAAAAGAGTAAGCTTAGAGTCAATGAGAGATTTTATCTCAAAAAATAAAGTTAATAATAATAGAGCAAGACACCCAACTTTGACCTCTCAGGTAAGGCACTCACACATACACACATGTATATCCCTCAAAATGCATGCACACAGGTGAAGGGAGCAAAGAGCAGTGGGTAGAGAAGGTATCTATCTGTTAGCTAGCACAGAAGAGAGTTGGTTTATCATTTTCCATATTCTTTCTAAACAGTCTCCTTCAGTAAGTTACTCATTAAGCAAAGACCATCCTAGGTCATAAGCTTCGTAGAAATATAAAATCTAAACATTTCAAAGTTTTGGTGAACTGCTAAGCATGTCAGAAACCTACAAAAAATGTGAGACACAGCCCTGCAACCTACGACAAGCATCTTACTGTCAACCAATGTTCTTGCCTCTTGTGTTGCAGAAATGTGTTAAAGTATTCTAAAGCTTGTATTCTCATCTTCAGAAGCCCAGTGACTCATTAGATAATTCTAATTTCAAGAAAAAATGCTATATGCTAATTTCTTTGGAGAACACAGTCTTACCAGGTAGCTCAGACCAGGTAGTCTGACCTCCTCAGGCTCTCAGTCCTCCAACATCAACAGCCCAAGTGCTGCAGTTATGGGCGTGCACCCACATCCAGCTAAACCATAAATTTGGTAAAAAGGAATCCAGAGCCCATCGTCCACAATGTCAAACTTGTTCTTTGAGTTGTCATGGCTCACAACTCTTAAGAACATTACTCTTTTTAAAAATTATTTCTTTTCTTTTCTATTTATTTGCTATTACAATATAGCTACAATATCCCTCATTCCCCGACACTGTGCCAACAATGCTATATAACCCACTTGGTACGTTTTCAAGCTGAATAAGAATAGACATGCTAACCTGGAATGTCCAATGAGGCCTCAACCTTACACAAAACACGTCAGACAACTGAGGAATGCCGAGAACAGGAGAAACAGTCTTCACTTGGGAAGGACACACAAATTGGTTAAATAGTCCCAAATGGTCAACCCTAAAAACACATAAGGACCTTATTCTTAATATATTCTAGGATCTCTCAGTCAGGAATACATCTCTCTCCTCTTTCATCTGTGGAAATCTTGTAAAAACACACACAGTTCTAAGATAAACCACCTGCCTGGAAGTTTTATTAACACCATTGGAGACAGCAGTTATAGAGATTGCTGTGAATCAGGCACTTGCTAATGCAAAATGGCAGTATATGATGGGTTGTCTCTGCTGCCTCTGCACTGCCTTCCCTTCTCACAAAAAAATCCTTATTTTTTAAGCTAAAACTCACAAAAGTTAAGGAATGTCTGAATCTCTGACATTCAGCCAAGTGGAGCCTTCAGATGTTTGAGGTATAGAGTCTTACTCTGGGGTCTGTAGTCTTAACCACTAGGTGACTCTGGCACTAAGTGACAAACAGGGACATGATCATCTTAAGATTGTCCAGGAATGACACACATTGAAAGTAAAGTTAAATAGACTAGGCTTTAGCAATAAATACTGATGACACTAATATTAATAAAACTTTGAAACTAAGCCAGGTGGGCCAAGTAGAGTGTAGTATGTGTACAGAACATCGGCCTAAAGCCTTGCCTCTGTCAATTTCTAGCTTTGGGACTTTGGGCCTAGTCCCGCTGGTCTGTATCTCCACACTCTATGGGATGCTATAA
The DNA here is from genome assembly GCF_011762505.2 of Arvicanthis niloticus. Lineage (NCBI taxonomy): Eukaryota > Metazoa > Chordata > Mammalia > Rodentia > Muridae > Arvicanthis > Arvicanthis niloticus. The sequence goes on along the minus strand of NC_047665.1, from coordinate 65,894,266 downwards.
ATCTTAAAATGTATGCAAAACTAGAAAGCCCAATGCAAATAGAATGTAGGGAAGGATGTAAGATAAGAGAAAATCACCTTCATTCAACTATTCAGACAAGAGGGTATGGCAGTATACATAGGAAATGTGCCTCAGAGGCCCATGTTCCCACCTGGGGTACTATTTTAGGTGGTGGTTGAAACTTGAAGACATGCAGTCTCACAGGAGCAAGTAGGTCACTGGTGGTATGCCTTTAAAAGTTATCCCTATTGCCTAGTACCCTCTTCTTTGTCTGCTTTTAGTGTGCAGTGAAGAGTCTATTCAAGCCATGCCTCCACCACCATGAAGATCTTCCCAGGCACATGTAACCAAGAAACCCTAACATGAACCTTCTAAACCATGGACAAGTAACATCTTCCTTTAAGGTCCTCTTCCAAGTATTTGGTCACAGTTATATGAATGTACATAAATATGAGGACTACTTTTTTTTCTTCCTCAAAGACCAAGATATTAGTCTTGTGATCCCAGAGAACACCAGACTCTCTGATCACAGATATCCCTCCCCTCTTCAACTGGGTCTATTCATAAAGTGAGGTTCAAGTACTCTAAGCTGAAACCACAGAGAATGTTTTACTCTGCACATTGTGTGGAAGCCAAAGACCAACCAGACAAGCATCTCACAGAGCCAGCAATATCCAGTAGTACACACAGTGTCAGACACTGGGCATTTGCTGGCATGACTTTTCCTTGCCTTTGAAATAAGATACCAAGAAAAGTTATTACTATTTTAAAATTACCTTTCAATTGAATTTCTCACAGTTTATAAAATTCCCACACATCTTGTTAAATTTTTCCAAGATGTCTAACATTGTGGAGAAATGATAATACCATATTAAAATCTCATAAAAAACAATAAAAAACCACCCCAACCCATTATCAAGCATAGGACTTAAAGTTTCTAAAACCAAAGTGACTCTCTGTTCTTTCTCTGGTACACTGATTGTAAGGTCATAATGACCAAACCTAGCCAGACATTTTGTTCCCATTGGGGGTTTTTCATGATAGATAGATACTAGTCTAAGATCTAAGATATTTCACAATTACATTGGTGTTATAGCAAAGACTAAAGACCTGATGATTCAAAGAATGTCAAGGTGGCTTACACAGTTATAAACATGTATGTATGTATGTATGTATGTATGTATGTATATATATACATGTAACATTTGTCAATGAAATATCCCCTTTTAGGGTCATGTATTGAAGCCTTAGTCTCTAGCAAGTGGCAAGATTTTAGCAGATGATTTAAGCATTCAAATAGATCCTTATTAAGTCAGCAAATGGGTTGCTCAATGGGGATGTGCTCTTAGACCCAGTGATTCACTGTATCCTAGTTGCTTCCAGGATGTTGTGGGGTGAACGGCTCTACAATACCACACTTCTACTGCCAAGATATTCTGCTTCCCCTACGACTTCTAGCAATGGAGCCTACCTACTTACCATATCCTGAGACCTCTAAAACAGTGAATCAAAGTAAATTTTGATCCTCTTTCATTGTTTCTCTCTCACATATTTGTTACAGAAGAAAATTATATCAATTCACAATATATCTGCAAAGATATATTTCCATATGTTCTGTGTATCCACGAACATTAGGAATCCATTTGTTCTTAGATAGAGATGAGCATAGAATATTTTGTAAAAGCCTAGAAGGGTTCCAATGGCATTCCATAAGCTGTATTTAGGACTCAGTATTTTCATAAGTCATTCCAAGAAAACTGAGAACACATCAACATGCTTATTCATCCTCAAAATGGAACAGATATCAGTTCTTCTGCTCCTATCCTGCATCCATTCATTCTTTCTCTGGAGACAGTCCTCTGAGAAAATGTTCCTTTCCTTAAATTTAGACCATCTGATTTGTGTACCACTGAAGCCTCAGTGAGCACACAGTTGAGGCCCAGCCTAAGACTAGATGAATATCCCTAGCTTAAACCAAAGCTGTGGATAAATAATTTTCAAATTGAGCCTTTGTGTTGAACCACAAAGATGCCCTGGAGAGCCCAATCATAAAGCTCCCAGGAACCAGCTGGCCACCACCTAAAGCAAGGACTACAACCAACACAGAAAAAAAAAAAAAAAAAAAAAAAAAAAAACTGAAGGCAGATATGGAATTTCCAGGAGGTGCTTAATGATGTAATATGAGGTACTCAGCTGGTGACATCTAGGCTTTGCAGTTCAAGGATGCCATAAATGTCCTTATCACTTAAGCCTCAGGCAGTCCTGTTTGTGGTCTCTGGCAACAGATGTGACCTATTTTCCTTTTTTAAGAATATCAGTATAAAAAATCTTTTAGAGAAGATGTTCAAAGTGAAAGGAATGGCTTCCAGAAATGTGTGAGCATGGAGCCAACATGTCGATTCGATGAAGAGCTAAGACTTCCTCACAAAAAGTTCACTGACATTCCACCTTATCAAAATAAGCATCTGTTCAAAAGCCTGCAATCATCACCTGGTATACTCTATACTGAAGAGTAACAAAATTAGAGAACTTTATCCACAGGGCTCATACAATGCTGTCTCTTATCTCAATTCTCTATACTTTATTTTAAGATAGACTACATTAGAGTAGAAAAGAAAACTACCACCACCAACAACAACAACAAACATAATAAAAACTCCTGGTCTAGAGAATAGAAGAATCAATGGCCTGGTTGAAACCTAACTAGAACTAACCAGCTAGGCTGCTTCAGTCACCATGACTAAGGGACCACCCCTGGGAAAGCAGGCTTATCTTAAGCTATGCAGAAAAAGACCAACCGGTGGGTAATTGTTGATTTAGTGAGAGAATGTACTCTTCTCCTTGACTCCCCATTCCTACAGCAGAAGCTTAAGGCTTGCTGCTATGAGTGTTGGTTCTAATTCTGCCTGGTTTCTGAGTTCCCAAGAAAAGCCTAAATTCCTCTTGTCTCCATCTCTTTTCTGAGTGTGTTTCCTCGACACTTTCAGCTTCCTCTTTTTCTAAAGCCTCCCTCCCTGCCCTGTGGCTGCTTGTTCACATGTGTCTAGCCTTATGCCAGCTTAAACCAGCTTGAGTTTTTCCTTCTCTTCTCCATCCACTTCCTCCAGGCAGCTGCCAGAGATTTACAGAATGTCTGCCTTTTCTCTTAAGTGTTAATAAAATTGGCATTGAGCTTCAATCTGAGTCCATTCTTATGTTCTTTTACTAATGATACTAAAAACACTGAAGGAGACCCTGATTTTCACTGTATTAATCTAAGTAGAGAGGCCATTCATTCTGTAATTGTCTTTATATTCTTTTTATAATCAAAAAATTCTAGATCTAAACATAAAACAGATAGCTGGGTGTACTAATACCAGCCTTTAATCCCAGTACTGGGGAGTCAGAGGCAGGTAGATCTCTGCAAGTTCAAGGCCAATGTTGTGTAATATGAAGTTCTAGGTTAGCCGGTGCTACACAGTGAGACCCTGTCTCAGAAACAAACAAATATCAACAATAATAAAACCTCAGAGAATAATTGTAGATATTTTAAGTTGAATGTCCTGGTAGTGCATAGATGAACAACTGATTATATACAAGACTTCTTCAGTTTTGAAACCAATGTGTATGCCATTTCTGACCATCTTTAAGTTAAACTTACTTTTAAAATACATAAGAAAGCTATAATAAAGAAAAGGAACTGATTATAAAATTACCACAAAATGCAATTATTTGGACGCTCCTGAATTCCATTACAATTCTACAGCATTGCAGCTATGGTGGTACAACAAAAATTATTTGAGGCTTGTCTGGGTACCTATTATTTGTGATAGACATTTCAAATGACAGTTGTGAATAAACCAATACAACCCCCCCCCCAATACCAATTGCTTTGATAATTGTTCCACAGTGTATTCAATGAGTAGGAGGAAATAAATCTAAGGCTGAGCACATTTTGAGGTCTTTGCAACAAAACAAGGCAGCCAAATTAATACACTTGCCCTGTGTGAACCAGCCATGGTTAGAATCATTCACAAGGATTGGATATTGGGGAAAGTAATACATTTGCTTTTCAAAGTGGATTCTTTGAATCTAACAATTACCCATTAACTGGCCACATTCACCATAGTGTATCACAAAGGGAATCCCATTGATTAAAGGAACCTCACTCTTGCTTTCAAGTCCTGTGGTAAAATGATTGGACAAACTGGTTCCTTTAGCTCCCGAGGGCACGGATGAGAAAATGACAATATGAAGCCACGGGTACCTCCTAATGTGGGCTTTTACAACAAGAGATGAGTAAAAAGGGGTCGAGTGAAATGTTCAAATGTAGAATAATGTGCATTTTAACAATCAGTGCTGGACATGGGGGCTTATGTTTATAATCTCAATGCTCAGAAGACAGGGCCAGGACCAATGACTGCTCATAATTCCAAAGCCAACCTGGACTACCTACTGGGTTCCAGTTCATTCTGAGCTATAAAATGAGATAATTCCTAGTAATAGTAACAACAACAATAATAATTTTATGTGTGAGGTAAGAAAGTCCCTAAAAGACCCTTATCAAAGTCAACTCTGGGGGATTGCTTAGTTATGTGTAGACTAAGAATTCTGCTAGAAGCTGCTTCATCAGCAATTAGTATCTTTCAGCTTGGTCAACAGCCTCCTGGAGTTTTATTTTGCAGGTATAAATAAATAAATAAATAATCCAAAGAATAATTTAAAGCTGACAACTTCATGTAGACAGGAAAACAGGATGTCTGTGTGGTTGGTTAATTCTGAAGACACAGAGCTGTTATGAATGCTTCTTCTAGCCTCCACCCCAGAGGAGTTTAGACATAGCATAGTATTGAGAATAGGGATGGCTACAGGTAGCCTGGGGACCTATGCTGAGAAGCTGCAGTGGCTTGTAAAATAGGTTGATATGACCCTGTAGCAACCTATGGAATGCTGGCAGTTTTCATCACCTGTACACTTGTTGACGGTGGTAACCATTATGAGAGAACTGACTGTGCTCCCATCTGGGCAGCCCTCGCCATTCTATATTACTGTCCTCACTTTTCAGAGGGAAATAGGGTTGACAGAGCCATCCCAGGTCCCTTAGGCACTGAATAGTAAAGGCTCAAATAAATACCTTTTTCTCACTATCAACCCATTCTGAGGTAAGCTGTACGTCTGAGCAGCTCAGGCAGAGAAAACAGTGGAAGGGCCTCTCATACCTGCACATGCACATCCTACAAGCTGCATCATGGTACACACCGTAAGAAACTAAAAGCTATGCTAGCCTCCTTTGACTTTCTGAACAGGGTAGGGGGATTTCTCTGTAGAGGTTGTTGGTCAGAGAAGCCCTAAAGTTTCACTAAACAAGCTAGGCCCTTGGCATTCCTCAGGGTTGCCTACACGGAATGAGATGGCGAGATTCTATTGCTGAAGACATCACACACCTTAGTTCTATAATATAGAGAAATCAGTGCATAGATGAGCTGGCAATTTCCACCCACCCCCCCTCTACTAGGACATTGGGAGAGAAGGTTCTATGCAGGACACAGCATGAGTAAAGTCACCAATGTTCCTACTCAGCTGTAAGCCCTAAAGACTTTAATACAAACCTGATAGACAAGATGTGTTCACAGGTACAATAGTGGCACACTGTTATGAATGCAACCAGTTGTTCTCTGATAGAATTTGGGGCAAACTCAAAGGAGGAAATCCATGCCTGGTACTGTAAATTTGGTCAAAAACCAATCCTGGGGAGACAATAGGCCCTCAGGAAAACTTACCATTGTTGTTTGGTTAATTTGTCATGGTGTCAAACTATCCCATAAACATCTGTGTTTCTACACAGAGGTAAATGCTGTCTCAGACTTAATCAGAGAAGCCTCTTTTTGTAACAACAACGAATACGAAGATTCATAGGTACCCAAGGTGCTGAGAAAAGATGACAGATAGGGGCTCAGTCCTAAGTGGGATTTTTAAACCACCCATTCTAAAGTTCAAGAAACATCAAGGAGATGGGGTGGAAAGATGGGAGAAAGGCTGACAGATGCTATCTTCGGGTCATGATATGGCCATTGTGAGCATGATCTCATAGTCAATATGGCTGATTGCATTGGTCCTGCACAAGACTGGGCCTGTCAATAGTCAGTCAGGGAGGAGCTCATGGAGTCTTACTCCTTCCAGCTCAACTACTAGCTACTGATGGATCTAAGGGAGGGGCAGTCATTGGCTCCAGCTATGTACCCACTGGTCCTGGAAGACTTTAACAGAAAGCTCCAAATCCATGGTCCCATAGATGGCCTTTTGTGGATCACAAAACAGAACAAACCTACATGGTTGTGGGAGAGATTTGTAGAAGGAGGTAAGGATTGATGGGAGAGGGCACAGGGGAGAGAATGGGGTGAGACTAGTGAGAAAGTACTATATATGTGTATGATATTGTCAGAGAACAACAGTTTTAAAACAAATCAATGACAAGTAATAAAACAAAATGAATAAGTGGGAGGACAGGGAAGGAAGGCTGGAGGTTGTCCATGCATCCCAGAGGGATGTCAGGCTTGCCTGTTTTGATGTCAGTAACTAAGACAGAAAAGTATTAGGACCCACTAGGTTTAGCAACTTGCAAGAATCTGGGCCTGTCTGTACACTCCCCTATTCTCCAACCTACAGAGACCTAGATCCCTCTTTCTCTTTCTCTGTCCTACTCTAGACTAGACCTCACTAGCCAAAAGAACTGATGGATGGGTACCTAGCTATACTTAAAAATGAGGTGTGCCTAACCTCTCAAAGCATATCTAGGAATGTGCATTGTTCCTAGAAATTGAAACAATGTAACTCAAAAATGTGTGGACTATTAATCAGTTCACAGTTGAACTGCTCTGGTTTTAGGATTTGACACTGTTGGTGCTATGGAGATAACTTGGTAGGTAAAAGGCCTGGTACACAATCAGGAGGACCCGAGTTTGTATCCCTAGCATCCACATACAAACAGCTGGGTGTGATGGTACACTCCTGTAAACCCCAGGGCTGGGGTTGGGGTGGGGTGGGACAGAGATAGGTGGATATGGGAGGCTTGCTGACCAGATAGTATAACCCCAAATGTAAGTTCTTGGTTCACTGGGAGACCCTCTTTTAAAAAATGATGCTGGAGAGCCATAGAAGAAGATCCTTAGTCAATCACTGGTCTCTGTACATATACATACAAGTGAGTGCACCCAGCCCCCCAATCTGATTTGTCAATGCTAAATAGTAAAGAAATATTCATGGCACCAAAAATAGTTGGTATAATAATAGCGGAGATTGCCACATGACTGTAATCTCAGCACTCAGAAGGCAGAGGCAGAAAGATATTTAGGCTACTAGTGAATTCTTTGTCATCCACAATTCTGAAGGGAAACTATCTCAAAACAAACAACTATGTTAGATCACTAAGCAATCCATAGTCACCTGTAATATAAACTTAAAGCCATTCATGGAAGAAAAAATACATATTGGGCTGGGAGACAGTTGTGTAAGTAAAGTGGTTTTTTGTACAAGCATGAGGTCCAGAGTTAAATTTCCAGAACATGAAAAAAAAAAAAAAACATAAAAATAAAAACCAGTCAGAAAGAAGAGCAGGTTGAGTGTAGAGGCTCACTGAAAAGCCAGCCTAGCCTATACCCCAACATCTGAGCCAGTGAGAGACTATGTCTTCAAAAAGCAAGATGGACAGCATCTGAGGAATGGCATCTGAGTTCATACTCTGGCCTTTACTCACGTGCATGCATGTGCACACATGTGCATGCGCACACACACACACACACACACACACAGAGAGAGAGAGAGAGAGAGACAGAGACAGAGACAGAGAAACAGAGAGAGACAGACAGACAGAAAGAGAGAGAGAGAGAGAGAGAGAGAGAGAGAGAGAGAGAGAGAGAGGTCCACGTTGACAATAAATCAATGTCTACATAAAGCCTGTGTTGTAAGACACGTGAGTTTCTCAATAGACCCTTTTTGATCTAAACTCCAAAATAAAATACAGCATTTTTGACCCAGAAACTTACAGCTCTTCAAACCACAGACATATAAACAATGAAGGTCAATGTGAAGTCAGTTGGAGGGGAAATGTGAAAGCATGTGGTGACTGTTACCAAACACGCTGCCCTTTAGACTCAGGCTAACAGAGAACACTCTCAAAACACAGCCTTGTTTGATGTTTGCTGGGACAAAGTCATTCTTGAATAGTTTAGTTAGGAACAATATATAATTAGTCTTCTGAACTCCAGACAGAAAACACTTATAAAAATTTTAAAATGTGTCCTTTGTATACACTTATAAAATTCTTCTCATTATGATTTCCTAAAGAAACAGTGTAACAACTCCAGACCCGGCATCCATATTGTGTCATTATGTTATAAAAATTAATATAGAGATCATAAAGCTTACAGGAAACTTGCAGAAATTATAAGCAGCACATTTCATACGACAGAGAAGCGTCTAGAATTTAGTTTTTAGGGGGTCCTGGAACCCATCCCCTCACAGCTACTGAGAGACAGCACAAGTCTGCATTGTTTTCAAAGACCCATGAGTGTTTTCCTGTTGTGTCAGTGATACTGGGGAGGGAAGCAGCGTGACCCCACGTGCGTGCGTACTACCTTGAAGTTCGAGGCACAGCAGGTGCCATGTTGTTCTCTGTTTTGATTTCAGATGCTTTCTAACTTTCCAAATTTGGGTTCATAATACTTATCTGGCTTCCTCTGGCACCTATGCAGTGGCCAGTCATAGCAGGTGAGCTCCAAACAGCCTCTCCTCGCAGCTTTATGTAAGAGGCATGATCTCAGCCTGGCACCCCTATCTCCAGGATTTCTTCTCCCAGAACACAGCTTAAACCTGACTTTCCCCAAAGCCCTGAGACCACTTCCACACTGTGGGACTGCCTACTCCATCCTGTGCCCCACATACCTCTATTGCAGTGTTGCTAACAATGGAATCTAACACTAACACATCTAACACTGTATATATTGTGTCCTTTTGCCCTAGGCCAGCCCCACTTCCAGCAACATCATTTTACAGGGTTGCCACAGATCTCTGCTTAGCTAGTTATAGCTAACTGGTGAGTGTTGGGTTCAAGGGCTGGAGAAATGGCTCTGAGGTTAATGGCTAATCTTATACAGGACCAGGGTTTGGTTCTCAGTACCCACTTAGCAGTTCACAATCATTGAAAACTCAAGTTCTAGGGGATCCAATGACTTCTGGCCTTTTAAGGCACAAGGCATACATATATGGGCATACATGCTGATAAAACATTCATATATTTGTAAAATTGATTTACAAAACAACATATTAAAAGAATAAGGTTGAGTGCAATCTGAGAAAGACATTTAATGTTAACCAATGGCCTTCATATATGTGTGCACACATACATACATGCATACACACACCCAAATATATACATGCACACATGAAAAAAACATACCTCTCTACATCTGTACCTTTATAATACATGAAAACACATACACCCATATCATCCACATAAGCACATGCCTTCCCATCTCTGTGCATGTGTGCGCATGCGTGCACATGCACACACACACACACACACACACACACACATCAATTGCTTCACAATAAAGCAAAAGCATCTTCAAATCTTGAATCCGCAGCCACACCTTGGCCATAAATAAAAGAAACCAAACGCTGATGTGTGGCTCAGAAACAAGAGTTTGAATACCCGACAACATACCATTTTTGTCACAACGCCACTACAATGGATTATTACATTCATTTTATAAGCAACATCTTCAGAATGGTGTAATAGAAAGGATGAGAGGGTGGAAAATGCTAGAATTGCTTTGGTCTGTTTTTCGAGAATATTATAAACATCTCCTGCAAGAGTATTAACATTTGGAGTCTCTAATAAATACTAAGAAAAGCTTCTGAGTATATGGAGCAAAGGCCAGTGTCTCTTGGTAACCAAGAAATTTCAGAAAGAGAGGGGAGGGGAGAAAGAACCCCCACTCTTCTCCCCAAACAAATGGCCTGAGGCACAGATAATGGCCAATTTTCAAATTATAAGACCACTAATGACTACTTCTGTGCAAGGGAAAATGGTCTGTTAGCTTGAGTTCAAAGGGGTTTACACAAATTCACAGAAAAAAGCCACAGCAGGGCATTAGAATAAGCAGCTGTTTGGGGCCCACTAACCTTCGACTCAGGCTCTCTGGGGAACAGCATGATGGGGACTGCACATGGTCTTAGTCTATCTGCTAAAAGTTTTAGAAGATGCTTTTAAAATTTCAAAACCAGTTAATACAGTTGTCTGTATACAACTTCAGCTTCCCCTTTATCTCTCAACTACTTAGAGCTGTCAGCCCTCAGACTTCTAAAAAGAAACAAGCACACAGGCAAGCACCATCTAAGGAGTCTTTCCATTGCTCTTTTTCTGGACTCACTTTTTCTGTCTACCTCCAAAGAGTATGGAAGTTCTTCTTTTCTGTGTCCAGGTGGAGGGATCACTTTTCACAGAGCACTGGCCGTCATATCCTACCCCGAGGTGCGGGACTGTCTCTCAGAGCTTTGGCTTTTATTTTCCCCACACTCTGCCCACATCCAGCCATGCCATGGTTTCCCCCTGCATCAAAGTACTCATTTAAAAAAAATTAAAACCACTCTGAGACAATGACTTCAGCAATGCACACACAATAACCTGAGTTTAACCCCAGAGCCCATTTTAAAAAATTGGCCAGATGGCTTATGGAACCAGGTGGATACCCAAGGGTTGATAGTTAGCCTAATGTATTCGGTGACAAGACCATATCAAAATTTTAATTATGGAGGTAGTAAACACCTAAAGTTGTCTGTTGTCCTCTGGCCAACTCGTTTGTCTCTGTCTGTCTGTCTGTCTGTCTCTCTCTCTCTCTGTCTGTCTCTGTCTCTCTCACACACATACACACTTTGGAGAAAAGGCTGCATACATTAATGTTTATAGCATTTTCAAACAGATTCATTAACTGTAAAGCATCTTTTTTATGCTTGGTATTAAACAGGGAACTCCTTAATGCTAAAGCTCTTGGCCAAAATATGCCAAAAACCACACTAATCTGCTAGATACTTTTAGATGCATAAACTGGGGCAAACGAAATAGCTTATTAAGATCTCTATGCAACTTTTTACATGGGGATACACACAATATTCACCTTATTAAGATATGCTAACAACTCAAGTGCTTGCGAGAGCATGGGCATATTAGAAACATGTAGGAATCATTTCATTATACAGATTTTTTTCTTTGACACTTGGTTTTCTAATTCATGAACCTGCCTTGATTTTATTTTACTTATTTGTGGTTGGTAGTGTTTTTGATTTATTTTTGAGATTGGCTCTCACTATGTAGCATGGGAAAGTCTTGAACTCTTAATCCTGCCTTAGTTTCTGCTGTTTGGATTCTAGCTACATGCCACCAAGCCTGGCTACCATTGTAACGCCCTTCTTGACTTCAGGATGTGGCATGAGGGACATGATGCATAGGGATCCTTGAAATTCTAGTGACCACTATTCCGTCAAACCTCCAGCCTCATTCCCATGCTCCTTAATGCCAGGCACACATGAACTTACCATCTCGGAAATGTGCCATGCATTTACATTGTTTGAAATTATTGTTGGGATCATTATCCCAGTGTTCTCTGAATTTGCTATTCTAAATACAGCATTGCGTCCTTCAGACTTACCCGGGGCTTTCTTTTGCTTCTTGAGCACATACTTCCTGCAGGTTCACAGCAATAGCTCTTTATGTCAGCCATACTTTTGTTTATTTTCCTGGGAATTGATTCCTACCTCATTTGCTTCTCCTTATAACCCAGAATGACCTCCTGAGCCTTTCTAGGTCATAGTACTTAATCTTAAGTGGGCACGAAGTCCTTCAGGAACTCATTTCAAAGTGTAGCAGTACAGCCCATAATATTAGGAATCTATGGGACTGTGTAACCTTTCATAGAGTTATGTAGGCTTGACTCCCTAAGCACATCTACTTAGCAAAGGAACATAATTTGAAATAACATCTTATGAATATGGATTGCACTATAGTGAACAAGTGAACGTTGTCAAATAAATCAGCAAGAGGTGACATGGGATCTTTTGAGGATGTTTTTTGTGCTACAAGAGACAAGTATGTAGCAGGGCATCTTGACCTAAGATGTGGATTTCTTTCTGATACAGCTTTTCCTGTAACTGTCAGGAGAAAGATTAAGTGGGACTCATGGGGAAGCCTCTTTTTGGTATTAAGTTTCTGCAAGCTTGGAGTAAAATCTCTTAAGGACTCAATTATGCGCTATAAGAACTGGAAGTAGGAAAATTACTTTTAAGTAGGTATTAGGATGTGGCTCAGTGGCTAAGTGCTTGCTGAACAAGCACTTAGGATCTAAGTTCAAATCCCCAGCTTCCATATGACAGCTTGGTGATGCAGGATACATTGGTAACCTCAGTGCTAAATGGTCAGAGACGGGAAGATGCCTGAAACTCAGTGGGCAGCCAATATAGCTGAAGTAGTGAACTCCAGATTCTGTGAGAGACTGAGACACTGTCTCAAGAGTAGAAAGTAATGGAAGAAGACCCATAGCATTGAGTTCCGCCCTTTATATACATGTATACAAATGTGCACATGTAGCACACAACACACATGTGCATATGCATATGCCACATACATACAAAATAATTGCCTTTAAATGTATTATGATATATTAGAATACAACTCATTTTAAATATAGGAGATAAATGAAAAAATCCAAAAGTGATAGGACATTCATACACACTGATATATGAAGAAGTGTTGTTGACTCAAAGCTCTTATGCAACTAAAATAGTTCATATACTGCTCATAGGCAATGGGTCTTGTGTATTATTGTATCAGACATTATGTAAAAAAAGGCTAACAGACTCCCCCAACGTTTTGGGCAAAATTTTGACCAAAGAGAAATCGGCAAACATTTCAGTGGCTAGTAAATGTGATTAGAGATCAAACTCAGGGTTAAACCTAGAAGATAAAGACCCTGGGTCAAGAGACAGCCTTCCAAGAAAGAAAGGGCTATATGGAGAACACTGTGAGATAGATGGAGAAAGCAGGGTTAGACACAGTATCCTTGTCAGAATGGCCAATGCTCTCTCATGACTGGTGCAAAAACAAACAAACAAGAAAAGAAGGAAGGAAGGGAGGAAGGAAGGAAGGAAGGAAGGAAGGAAGGAAGGATGGATATGTGGGCACTTTCCTTCATACACACGATAAACAGGAGATTCACAAAACCTGAAGCCAGCACAACCCTCAGCATGATGGTGACAGCCTTGTAAGGTGGTACCAGGGCACAGAGTTCCCAAAGACCTATCACTGTTTCCCCCAATGTGGAGCCTGGAAGACTCCTCCATTACCCTGTGATGCTCTTTCTATTTTTTCCTTTTTCCTTGATCTTCAAAGCTCATATGAGCAGAAGACAGGAAGCAGAATAAACTGAGGTTCAATGGCAGGTGTGGAACACTGACAAGATAAAACCCTACTACTCCCTTGATGAAGTGAAAGTTATCAAGGACTTCTTACACCTACTCCAAAATCTAAAAATGACTTCTCCACAATCTGATAGTTATCAAATATGAATATTTCCAGAAACAAATACACACGCAGAGGAGTTAGCCCTTTTCCCACACTTATAAGACAGAACAAGGACCCTTTCCTTGATCATAGGAGACTGCTACTTTAGGCAGGAGGCCTGTGGAGAACATGCATAATTAACTTGAAGTGAGTAACTGATCTTCAGCTGGGTTTAACAGAAACATGCACATTTTTGTGACTTCACCGTTTAATAAAACTTTTCCCCTAGTGATAATGACTAGTTATTCTGTATTACATTATGTAGATAAATTTCAATTATTCCCAAGCAGTCCAGTCTCTATAACTTTTAAACTTCACATGGCTTTATCTAAGCAGGATATGAATAAAAATAGATGAAAACAGAGAGAATATAATTCAAAACATATCTGAGGCTGAAAAAATAAAGGCACCTGCAAAAATAATTCTTGGTTTAAAAGGGATATATTTATCTTGGTGGGAAAGGGGGGTATGCAAGAATTAGTTTCAATGCCCAAATTCAGAAAAAAAGTGAACAGAGATCTACTCCAGACTAGCTTATATAGTAGGTGCTCAAATACATGGCTAAAAACAATTCTGAGACTGAGCATAATTTTTTATGTAATATATACTTATTACGCACACACACACACACACACACACACACGCTCACTTAGGCATGTGAAAACTAACAATGTCAACTGTCCATAATGGTGTTTATGCTTGTTTGTATTATAGAAAGAATGAGGAAATTTACAAAGGTAAATATTTTTATATTGACATGTCTCAAAATGGTTTCTAAGAAGACACAAAACAGATTCTGCCATTCACAAAATCCAAGCAAATGTCTCAGAAGATTGAGAAACATTTACAGGAAATCAGAAGCGATAAATCTACTGCTTTCTTATTTATAGCCGTGTTTGTGACGAACACAGGATAACAAGCCAACAAGCTAGTATTTAAGGACTGAAAGATTTATCCAACCTTAAACATATCAGTCTCCGCAGGCCTGGAGTCTGTAACCATTATCACAGTTTAATCTGCCTTTGCAAAACAAAACTGAAAAATAGACTGTATGTCTCTGTGATTAATCATTTATATTCAAAGCCAATCTGAATGAATAGAAAAGATCCAGAGAAGCAGAACCAAGAACACTGGTACTAGGAGGAAATGGAATTTGTTTAGAATACCATGTTCTGAAAGTGTCATGCAACCTTCTGTTAAATATTTGCTTCATTCCATTTTGTCACTCTGATTTGCATTCTGGAAGCCCTTAGAAGGTACAGGGTTACTGAATTACAACCACAACACATGTTGTTAAGCCAGAATCCCAGATGATTCCTAAGTCCTACCCTGCCAACAACAGTGAAAACTGGTCCTTGAAAATTCCAGAAAAAAAAAAAAAAAAAACGTGTGGATTCATAAGACTCAACTTCTAACACAATAAACACAAGTCAGCACAACTCTAGGACATATAAAAGTTATAAGAACAAACAGTTACTGAATCTTGGCCAAACATGGCAGGAACCTATAGCTGAACTTGTGTAGCCAAGTACTCTGAATAAAAAGCGGCTTTAGTGTGTGCTGAAGCAGGTCAGATCTAGCAAGTGGTCTCCTGAGCATTCCATGTGCATCTCCAGAGGACCACATCAATGCAGGCTGTGAGACCAAGTTTCTTTAGTTAAAAAAAAAAAAAAAAATGGAGAAAGAAAAGGAAAGAAAACAGAGAGAGAATAAGAGAAATATAAAAAGCAAGGAGAGAGAAATAAGAAAAATAATAGGGAGGGGAAGAGAGACAGGAAGGGAGGAGGAGGAGGGGATAAGAGAGAGACAGAGATTGAAAGAATGAATGAGAAGTGGGGGGGGAGATAGGGTAGAGGAAGCGAGAAAGGGCGGGAGGGAGGCAGAAACAAAAACGAACTCTGAAAAATAAGACTGTCTACTCTACTCCCCACAGCTGGTTTAATTTCAATGACCACACTTATCTGCAGATGTGCATAGTTCTTCTTAACTTTGGCAATATCAAAAAAATGTATACAGTTAAGGCTTCTTACACTGTCACTGGATGAGGCCAACACAAACGGTCTATCTTCAATGTCAGATAGGCCCAGCTGTTATTTCTAGTCTAGCTGGATTTTTTAAAATTGGTTTTTTGTTTGTTTGTTTTTCATTTTTCTCTCAGTAAAGTAATTTACCCCACTTCAGTTCTGGTGTTAAGAGAAATGTTTTCTTTCTAAACAAGAGGCCCTTGGAGGTTTATCTTTTTTCCTCTGGGTTTGTAAGAAAACTTGATTTGCGTAATAAGAACCGATGAGAAACCGAGACCTGTTATCCGTGCACGTAGCTTGCATCAGGACAAAAACAACCTTGGTGTCTACAATTATTTTAACAGTACAAGACAACTGTGCTTTCTGTACTCAATACCTCTTAGTATATAAGCATCCTGAACAGTACTCATTGATTTCACATTCGGTGTCTACAAGTCATGAGCAGCGCTTTTTGCCCTTTAATCCTTTAGAATTAAAGTATTTGTTTTACTTACAAAGCCAGGGCCCTGGCAGACTATAAACTATTTCTGAAGTAGCCTCACATAAAACGAGGTGTAATGTTTGCCCAGATTCATGACCTGGATGATTCCTGGGACCACGTCAGCCACGGCCAGCCCTCCAAACAGCCCAACACAGTCTGCAGATGATTCACACTCAAGTTCATTCCTGTTTATTTAACACAAGATGGAAGCTTCCAGAATCCTAAAAATTCAAAACTTCGTATGTCCCTGCAGATTCTTGGAAAGAAGGGAAGAAACAAACACTCTTCCAACTATGTCTGTCCTTCTCATTACCGACAGGAACACTGAAATGTGACACAAACTGAGAACTCAGGCAACTTTTAGTGGAAGAAATAAAAGGGTGCTGGCATCGAAGCCAGGCTGAGGAAATGGTTGGGCGAGAAAGAATGTCTGTAGCTTAGGCATGAGGACCCGAGCATCAGCTCCTTTGTTGATAGCTGTTTGTGGCTGCATGCATGTCTGATAATGTCAACACTGTGTGGGGTGGAGAGAGGAGGATTACTGGGCCTGAGGTGTGTGTGGTTTGCTGGCCCCAAGCCTAGGCCCAGGTTCAGTGAGAGACACAGACTAAGAGGATTAAGGTGGAGATATAGACCAGGACTCTCAACATTCTCTTTTGGCCTGGCATTTACACACACACACACACACACACACACACACACACACACACTAAAAATTACAGTCATAACACCCAGTGAAACTTTACAACACCAAGGCTATCCTCTTTTCTTCTCTAAAGAGATTTCAGAGAAGAGAGTAGCTTAGTGTTTTCAAATTTTGATATAAAATGTTCCTAGGGATCATGTGCAGGAAACACTCTGTTCTTCCCCAGCTGATGGTGCTGCTTTGGGAGGGTTGTGTAGCCCATGGGACTGGCTTGCTAGCAGAGGTGAGTCACTAAGGCTGTGCTTGAAGGTGCTATCCCTTTTTGGTCTCAGACA
The DNA here is from genome assembly GCF_011762505.2 of Arvicanthis niloticus. Classification (NCBI taxonomy): domain Eukaryota; kingdom Metazoa; phylum Chordata; class Mammalia; order Rodentia; family Muridae; genus Arvicanthis; species Arvicanthis niloticus. The sequence continues at coordinate 65,877,189 of NC_047665.1, read as the reverse complement.
AAGCCCTCTGCCTTTTATCTTCAAAGACACAAGCACTCTCTGCCATATTCTCATGCCACCATGATGGACCAGCATTCCCTGAAACTGTGTCCCAATCCATTCCTCCCTCAAGTTCCTTCTATCAGGAATTCTGTTGCACCTATGAGAAGAAAGAACTCATACAGTGTGTTACATACTAGAAAAAAAACAGTATTAATTCTTCTACATGCTTTCCTTAGCTGAACAAGTAAACCACTTGTGATAAATGTTCACTAATCTATGGTTTTTTGTTACAAGAAAATACAATGTCACCAAATAATAATAATTATAATCTGGAGTTGGTTGCCTAGATTCAAATTCTCAATCCAATCTTCCTCCCAATGTGACAGTGTTACTTTATTTCCATGCTTGGGTTTCCTCATCTGTAGGATGGAGCCATAGACATGGTAACATTTCATAAATATCAGCCGTCAGTACTTCTCCCAGATGCTTTCTTCTTATTAATGTTTTAATAAATGTTCCAAATAAACATTGCATTTAAGGTCATAATAGTGAATGTTTTCAAAAAGTGTTTATTTGCTCATTTCTAATAAGTATACAGGTTGTAATTCTTGTAATGCTTATAGCTAGGGAGCTAGGGTCTTTTTTAGGGGGGTTGGATTTTTGTTTTGTTTTGTTGTTCCTTTGTTTGTTTTGGAGGAGGCCTATTTGTAATGTGAAACTGGTGAGAGGCCAAAAGGCAGAGTCCTTGAGGAATGGATATGACCTAGATATATTGTATTCATTCGTGAAATTACCAAAGAATAAACAAGCAAGCAAACAAACAAACCTAGTTATTCATTCAAAGGCCAAATAGAAATGTCGACCCCTAGTCTCGGCAGGTAACTATCTCATGCTTCTTGGAGGAAACCATGTGGAACACATCTTACAATACCGTAATACACAATACCATAATTCTTTTAACAGAAAAAATAGGAAAATCATGAGTTCAAGATATTGTGCCCAGAGAGCATGTGAAGGTAATATTTTACACACAATATGAGTGAGACAAAATAAACACACAATTCACTTTCTTTCCAGTGAATACTTTACAAAACTGCAAGTCGGGACAGGACTTTTCCTTGAAATATTTAATACAGTAAATTAGCTGGTCCATCTCATCAAAACAAGCTCATAGAAAGAATGGACAACCTAGAATAATCTTTATCTCAACATCATTTCTTGAGAAAACCCACTGATGTTTGTAATATACCAACAAACCTGTGGGCAAAAGTTTCTTCACGACACAACACCAGGCCCAGCTCTAGCATGAAACTGATGTACGAGAGAGAGAGAGAGAGAGAGAGAGAGAGAGAGAGAGAGAGAGAGAGAGAGAGAGAGAGACTTTTCAACTGGGCATACATCATCCTTAATATCCCAGAAATATCACTGACTTCAAATAAGTTCCCAAGGTCAGAACGATGATTGATTGGCTGGGAACTCAGGCCTGGGGATGAAGCTGCTGTAACTTCACCTCAACGCCTAAAGCAGAAACTTACCTGCAGGCATTCATTTTCTTAAGAGTAAGAATTATGTTTCAAAATTAAGCTTAGTTACAAACACACACACACAATTAACCACAGAGAAATGCAATGTTCTTTTATTGCTTAGCCTTTCTCGTCGTCTACCAGATCCTAAAAATATTTCACCATATACCAGTAGCTATAATATAATTTTAATCAACTATAGAGTATATTGATCATCAAGAGTGATCTTTAAAAATCCCTCAGAAGATCTTTCAGATTGTATTTGTATACAATGCTCCTTTGATGGTCCCCAGCTACAGTAAAATTATGACTTAATTATACGCAAGTCAATACTAACTCCAGAGTGAGCTACCACTCTGTAAGAGAGAGACTAAGATCTAAAATACTGGCATCAATGCTGGCTACTTGTGAGTAAGTCAAGTGACAGATGCTACCAGACATACGACAAACTGGTATAGTCACTTTGGAAAACTGATCTTCACTGCTGACTTTATTGAGCATATACACAACATATGATTACAAATTTCATCCTAAATTCTTTATCCAATATTTCATATTTCATTATCGGAGCACATTTCATACGTGCCAATGGTGCACCCAAGAAGTTACACAGTAGCATTGTCTTAATAACCTCAAAAGAGAAACAGGCCAGGGTTCTCTCAAGGCCAAAACACATAAATTAATTGTGGCACACCCCAGGTAACTCAATGCTAGACAGCAAAGAAAATCAACCGAGTGTTGGAATGCCCACAGTGGCTGACCATGACCATTATAAGGCTGGGTATGAGAATTTAGACACAAAGCAATTTAGTTTATCGAAATTTTAAAAAGGAGGCAAAATGACTTTTGATCAGGAAGAAAGAACTTGGTTGTCTTTAATTAAAAAAGAGAGAACACAGGTGCAGTTGGATGAGGCATTTGGGGAGTGGGAGTGCTGACTTCTGTGGTTCAGTTCTAAGAGTACCTGATTGACTCTGAGCCCACTGATCTGAGCTCATGAGTTACACACTTCTTGGCAAACATATCCAATTTTCAATAAAAGCAAGAAATTAATGTTTAAAAAGAAAGGCTTCTTTAAGGAGTCACAGTAGATCTGTCTCTGTTAGTCTGTTGTATAGTAGATGTCAGAGTAATTTAAGCCACAGAAAATTGTTTTCTCATTGTACCAGAAGCTGGAGCTAATGCCTAGGTGCATGGCTACTGTCTTTCTGGGTCTCTGCTGTATATACAGTCTCCCTGATAACTCTTTATCTCCTAAGGCCACTGATATCAAACTAAGACCTCCATATTTCTTATTTAACCTTTTGACCCCTAAGAAGATGCTGTCTTAGCATCACTCACAGCAGGGTTCTATACGTGATATTTTAGGAGAAGCAAGTAGCCTGGAACAAGTTTCCTGCTTTTCTACTAGTTCTCCCAAAGTGAGAAAGATCATAATAATTTTCTCTATCCTAATTTGTCACAGCTCCAGCTTCTAAACCATTTAAATATCAGTATTATTACTACCTAAAAGTACCCATTTCCCAGTTTTTAAAGCCAGTATACCATAAAAATACCCTATTGGAAAGAACCTCAATTTTAAGTGTTTCAGAATTACATAAAATCATTTTTAAATCAAAGATCATAACGAATCTAATTGCATAATTCTGTTAAGTTATGCCATTGTATCCTGTATGTAGTAGAACATGTCTGTGATCCCAGATACTTAGGAGGCTGAGGGAACAGAATGTTTTGAGCTCAAGAGTTCAATACCAGACTGGGTAATACAGCAAGGCTCCATTAAAAAAGAGAGAAAGAGAGAAAGAAAGGAAATGAAAAGAAAGAAAAAATTCCAGTTCTAGTGACCAAATCTTTTAATATGAATTTTATTTCTTATTAATTATAATGCTCCTAGCCATAGACAGGTAGATTAACTAGCAGCAACATAAGCCATTTGTTTAGTAAACATGTCCTGACAATAGAGAGAACATATTCACACTATATAATAACCTAGTACGGTTGCACATCCCATCAGCCATGTGACACTCTCCCGATCCACTTCTATCAAGGATGAGACCATGTCAGAGTAGCTTATGGCAGCAAAATATAAATGTCGTTGCAGTGGAGATTAAATTGTCAAAACACAAGTATAATTTCCAACTGCCAGCCCCTGCCAGAATCACTCGGCTTTGCTCTGTGATGATGTGAGCGGGTTTCTGGTGAGCTGTTTGAATAAGTTCTGTACCAGCTCTGTCCCACACTGCACACCTCATTCTGCTGAGATCCTAGCAAATGACCTCTACCCTTCAACTCTTTTCACTAGAATTTTTTTTTTGCCTTCTTATATGCTCACATATGTTTTGGCAATCTATAGCTGCATTTAAATGATTGAACAGCTGCCCGAATCACTCATAATTGTGTCTCAAGCAAACATACTTTTCCAAGAACCCGATGTCAAAAAAGACAAATTCTAGTTCATTTGCATGCAGTACTGAAATCCCCTCCCTTCTTGTCAATCACGTTCTCAATTTCCATACAAGAGGAACACATGGCAAAAAGGACACCACTGGCAAAAGGGTAGGCCTTTCAACAAAGAGCTTAAATGAGCAATGATGGACTCCATACTATTAATTCTGATTCATTACAATGTGCTCACTTGAAACATCTCAGTTTCCACTTTTCACCCACTTTCCGGAAACTGCATGGCTTCATCTATGGCCTTGCTGCAGCCCCTGTACCAAAGACTCCTAGAGGTGACTGCTTTGCATTATCCAATGCTCAACCCTACTGCAATGATTCAAAGTTCTGGAGTTGAATTCTTCAAGTTCGGTCGGTCCCATTATCCCTAGGACAAAATACCCCAAGCCTAAGATGGGGCTTGACATGTAAAAGGCTTTAGATACCTTCCCTTTAACTGACTCAGCTAAGCTAAATAACTATATTCCAGCCCCTTTTGACATCCTAGGGACTCCAGTACTGGTTCTGTGTGTGCTACCATCAGACCAGTATACACACCATGAGTTTGTAACACTATGTCCAGCTCTCTGACAGCAGTGGAACATTGACCTAGGATGGGCCACACCTGGATTGATCTTTTTCTTTCCAAATGTTTCTTCCAAACAAGTTTCCCTCCTTCTTAGTCTATTGTCTTTCTTTGACAAGCTGCAACCAAAACAGATCCCAATTGGTACAGATTGGATTTTTTCCCTTGCCTAAGAGTTTCTTGAATATACATTTGGCACAGTTAAATGGTTCAAGAGGGAACTGATAGCTAAACAAAGATCACCTGTGCCTATATAAGGAAAGCATATGGAGTCTTAACTATAGGTATAGCAGGCAGACACGTATAAGGCTGGCTCACCATGGTCTACTGCAACAAATAAACGTGAATGAAACTCTAGGGGGCAATGTCACAGACAGTCAACAGACATAATTGGGATTGAGAGAGGGCTAAGTTTTATGATCTCCAACAAAACCAAAAATAAAACACAAAAGATCAAACCAGGATCCATAGAAGACTCTCCTGCCAAACACACTTGGGACAAGAGCTTAGTCTGGGCTTGTGATAAAAGACCCAAGAGGTAATAAAACCTGGTGACATCCCAAGAAGCCAGTCAGTGTTTCCAATAGAATCATTGATCTTGGCAGTGAGCTGTACCCACAAGGAATTACACACAGAGTCACTGGCCAGAAACTGACCATCAATCAGCCAGGAAACCATGCTTTCTATAATACCTTCTCCCATCTCCAATGTCACTGCAAGGCACTAGGTGAAGACACACGCTCACCCACACACCACATGAGGGTTTAATCTGCTCACCTCTATCTCAGGAGGTGTTAACACTGACTCATAACCATGTCTTCCAGAAGGCTAGCTACTGTGGACCTTCTCTGGGACTTGAAGTACTTTCTGTTGCAACATATCAGTGTTTATGTTAGGCAGCTTGATGCTTTCTGCCAGACGGGACTTTACTCCAGTTTACCACCATGAAAACTGCTTCAGTCTCTCCAAACAGCTAACTTACACCCTGATGCCATCATACAATCTATTTCACCTTAGACGTGGGAACCGTTTAAGACCAAAGACAATTTTCTTTTTTCATAATCCAAAGCCAAAGAAAGAAAGAAAACAAGAAAAATAAAAAGAAAGCCAGAAATCTCCATGTTGCCATGTCATAGTTGGGGCATAAATGCCCCTCTCCCCTCCCCGATGACCACCAAACCCTAGAATTCGTTCCTATTGGAGCATTTCTGTCTTTCTGTGAGAAGAACTACTCCATAATGAATTCTGCAGCTGATCCTTCCCAACTCACCAGGCAAGAATGCAATTATTATTCAGAGTCGCACTTGAAGCATAAATATTTTCATTAGGACATTAAACTGCACGTGTTTCGCTTCAATTTCAAGTAAAAATACTGCATAAATCTTCAGAGAGAGAATTTAAAACCACTTAAAGACCAAAAAAATGAATTTCATTTTAAATACACTTGTCAGCACGGTGGACTTGAACACTCCCTTACCTGGCGGACAAAGCTGTTTGAGGTAGTGTCTGATGATGTGCTTCCATCTGAGCCTTTAAATCTATTTTTCCTCCTGGCTCCTTTTCCATATGACTATATAAAAGAGACAGAGGGGAGAGACAAAAATGAGATGATTAAAATCTCCCACAGGAATCTAGACCTACTCAAGAAAATCTCATCCCAAACTGGTAATAAATTTGCTATTGTGTGGGCATCATCGGAAAACTAATATTGGCGACCATTAAAAATTCTTTCAGATCCCTTAGTACTTGGTTGGGAGCGAAGTCTTGGCAAAGTGCTTAGTAACTGGTAGTTACTTAGTAACTGAGGCAATGTATCTTCTTTGAGATATGTTAGAAGGCAGAGGAAAACCACAAAAGATACAAGACTTTTTAAAAGGCATTCACAAACAAGAAATTAAAGGTAACAACAGAAGAATCAAACAGGGCTTCTTTCAATAACAGAACTGAATTGAGCACAAACATTTTACCAACAAACTTGCTTTTTCTATTCTATTTCTGCCCACTAGTTCACATTTAGAGCTCTGGCAATAAACCGTGCATGATTTGATGTGAATTCTAAGCATAGAAAAGGAAAGTCACTTCAAGCATTAGACATGAAAATGTCTACATCCCTACATTCTTAAAGCTTTGAGGAAAATAACGTTTATTCTTCCATCCAAATGTGTATGTATCAAAATAGTTCAACATTGAATTTTAGAGATGATAGATAGATATAGATAGATAGATAGATAGATAGATAGATAGATAGATGATAAATAGATGATAGATTATACACATTAATATACACATATATGTATACATGAATATTCATGCATGTGTGTGTGAATCCTTCCTATAGCATATATTTTGATCAAATTCTTTAAGTTTCAAGCACCACTGTTTCCTCAAATGTCATTATAACAAAATAGTATTTCACAGGTTTGTTTTTAAGTATTAAATCAGATGAGATTGGGCACATTCAGGGTGGTATGGTTGTAGTGAAAATCTCCAAATATAATTCAGTGGTAGAATGCCTACCTAGCATTGTGAGGGCCTCCTTCACTCACTCACTCACACACACACACAGAGAGAGAGAGAGAGAGAGAGAGAGAGAGAGAGAGAGAGAGAGAGACAGAGAGACAGAGAGACAGAGAGAGACAGAGACAGAGACACAGAGACAGAGAGAGACAGAGAGACAGAGACAGAGAGAGACAGAGAGAGACAGAGACAGAGACAGAGAGACAGGGAGAAAGAGAAACAGAGACAGTTATTTAGAGAATGTAGCACAGCTCGTGATAAGTGTCCAAATACTATACAAAAGGGAAAGCCACAGAAGGGCTGGAAAGTGGAAGGGACAGGCTGGGCTGAAAGACATGATATCAGTTATTGTTAGGTTTGTAGAGACTTCATCACATGATCAATAGTTATAAAAACTGCCTTTTCAAAATCACAGTATTCAAGTTCTGAAAGTGCTACTTGATTATGTTTTATTATTTATAAATTTTTTTTTAAATAAAACTAAAGCAACTTATAAAGCATAACATAGGCAGCACTTCTGCAGGCAAAAATCTACTGTGAGCATTTGTGACCTGAGTCATTTAAATGGATTTGCCGTCACTGCAAGTGTGGTGCAATATTAAAGAAAAAAAATTCTTAAATACGTTTGTTCTGTTCCAAGTATCTAAGGGCTTTATGTAATACAGGCGTGTTTCCATGGCGTCTGATTAATTCTCAACTTCGTAAAAGGAAAGAGAAGCTGGGCTGGGTTTTTCTGTGACACACGAGGCTCTCCTCACTTCTCAGCTTATTCTTCTTACTTATATAAACATTGTCTGGTAAACTGTTGAAAAATAACATTCTTTTTAACAACGCTCTTCCTTTTCCAATTATTATCTAAAGGTTTGGACAAAACCATCTTACCAGGCCAAAAAAGGCTACAATGAGGTATGAAAAATCCTGTGAAATTTTAAAAGTTGCATTACTCCATATGGAAAAATTATTTATTATTTTAAAAGAATTTCATAAGACCTAGCATGTTTCTTTAGGACACTTGGGAGCAGTCTATCTAAAACACATTATTTATCTTCATGAAGAATACATTATGTTTTAGAGCAAAGACAAAATATAACCTTATTGTTCTTTTTCTCATCTATTTTGGTACCTGTTTGAAAGAACTAGAAAATAAAGATTTTATTCTTCTTTATTTCATCTTTTTAAATGATAAATATGCTTGCTCTCATCGGTTGCTTGGATGTCTTAAGGTGTTTCCTGGTTATTCACAATTGTACAGTCTTCCCTGTGAGAATAGCGGGTGAAAACTATAGACAGACACAGGGAAGACTGCTGTTCTTTAAGAAAGAGAGGGAGAGAGGGGGGAGAGCAGAAGAGAGAGAGGAGAGAGAGAGGAGGGAGAGAGGAGGGAGAGAGGAAGGAAAGAATGAAAGAATGAAGGAAAAGACAGACATTCAAAGCTTCACATTAATTTTTCCAATTTCTTGGTAACATTGTTAACAAACATTATCTTAGGTATACTTGAATATTGAATATTTGTGCTATGAAAATTTTCAGGTTTCTACTGTTTTTTGACACAGTTCATATGCTAAAAATAACATACTAAATTATGTGCAAATTGTTATTTTTTAAATTGCCATGTATGACTGATGTGTGGTATGTGTGTAAGGTATGTGTTTGTGTGTGTGTGGATGCGTGCATGTGTGCATGCGTGCATGTGTGTGTGTGTGTGTGTAGGTTTGTGTCCATATGTGTTGAGGTTAGACAATTCCCTCAGTCTGTACCTTCTATATTCTTTGAGACAGTGTTCCTTGCAGAATGCAGCAGTGGACACCAGGGTAGTTGGCCTTTAGCTTCTATGGATTCTCCTGTTCCTGCCTCCCTTCTCCACTCCCAGGAATGCTGGGATGACAACTATGTGTCAGTGTGTCCTGTTTCACATGAATTCTGAGGATTCAGACTCAGAACCTCACACTCTAATACCCACTGAGCCATCTCCCCAGATTGCCCTAGTCGATTCTACATTCTCCTTCAAACATGCATATCTTTAAGGAGTGACTAAAAGCATTGACTATTTTAAATTTCATACTTGTATAGACAGTTGCTATTCAGTACACGTCATATTTATTGGAGCCAGAATAAACACAATATTCTGATTTATACCTCAATCCTTTATTTTATTCATCTCAGCCTAACTATTTTTTTCATACTTTCTAACAGCCCACTCCACAGAAATTATACTACAGATCTTTCTAGAAACTTGTGTCTGGGGAGCTCATAGGCCGTAGAGGAGAACTTACCACTATTATTCAGTTAAATGGAGAGTGTTGCCTTAAGACGGGCATCTGTATCACTTCCCACCACCCAGACCCAAGGAACATCACAGAGTTAGAAACAGAAAGAATGTAAGAGTGAGGGTTCAGGAGGAGTGCTACCAAACAAATGTCTTCAGGACATGACCTCGTGGGGCAGTCAGGAACCCACTACAGCTATGATTACCTGCACAAAACCTGCACAGGACTGGGCTCACCAACATTTCATCATGTAATAGGAAGGACTCACAATGCCCCTATCCCTCCCTGAGGGATTATCAATACCTAATGGTGGTTCAAGGAAGGGTGTCATTTCTTCAGTATTGTAGACCCTGATAAGTTACCTATGTTCATACAATCAATCCTAACTAAATCGAGGGAGGTGTGTGCACACACAAAAAGGCAGGAATGTAGAAGGCGGACATCTAGGGAAGAGGAAAAGAAAAGAAGGCAGAGTAATAGGGGCGAAAAGACTAAAACTCAACTGTATACATGTACTGATCTGTGCAAAAGTAAAAACAGTTGCCTTTAATCCAATGCATATTTAAAATGAAGTCCATTTTGACTGAAATGGTTTGCTTTTTAAAATTACTTTCTATCCTGGAAAATAATGGCTAAAATGAAGAAAATATAGAAGTGGTGAAACCCTCTCCCCAATTGGAGGGCATGTAATAACTTAACAATAATTGGTTGACAATGTTTGGAAAAAAGAAACAGCGATGTCTTGAGTTTCTTCTTTAGGCCCAGGTATCTGCATAAGCAATGGTTTCTCAATGCTGATTGGCAGCTAATGTTTCAGATAGTTAAGCATTAGTGTAGCTCAGGTTAAAGACAAAGAGGGAGAATGGGAGGGGGTTGGCTACAGTGCAAACGGCTACCATCTTTCCTGGACTTCTCGGAACAGTCACTCATTTCTACTCTGAAAAGTGTCAACATGCAGATACATAAAAACTAAATTGTGTCCTTATAGTGAGGGAGAGGCACACAATTAAATTGTCTAAACACACTGATGGTTTCAGAAATTAGAATAAAATTAAGAAATTTACACAAACATTTTTTTATCCTTTTTTCTGTAGAATTCGTTTTTTTTTATTAAACACATAGTCATGTCTTTTTCTTTTTTTAAAACTAAAAAATGTTTTCTTTTACACTCTAGATTTGATTCTCCACCCCTCCCCCTCCGCCCCCCCACCCTCCAACTATTCCACATCCCATACCTCCTCCCACAAACATATTTTAAAAGATACTCAAACTGCATCTCAGTCTGAACCAGCTTCATGTGAATAATCTAAAACTCTGGTTAGTTTTCAAAAGCAGAATTGTTTTGAAATCATCAGATAAATGCTTATGTTTGCAGAGGTAGTTAAAGTGTCACTTTTGAATGAGTGAAGGGAACAGTAGCAGTTAATTATGGAGATTTCTGCAGGGCAAACAACGTTGTCATGGCAGCCCCTGGACAGCATCAAGAACGATGCGTGTGCTTGATGGTCTTACATGACAAATTGCTCTCATGGGGAAGAATGCTGATGTGTAAAGTTAGTTTGCTTCCCTTGAATTAGAAGTTGCTGATATTCGTCCTTTTGAATTGCAGACTTTCATCATCTTGGGGACAATGACAAGAAGACCAAAATTATCCAAGAGGGGTCCCTTAAGCCCCCCTGTTTACAGACACTTGACTGTGAACAAAGTCCTTGGGTCCTTTACTAGGTGAGAGGTAGCTGAGAAACCCCCTTAGGAGAAGGGGAACACAGTTGGTTTTCATACTGAGCAGCTCACAAAAAAGGAGAAAGAATCAGGAGGCAATACCAGCACAACTCTTTGGGATAAGATCTGGCAGGTGGAGCAGGGCAGAAGGGTCTGTCCTGGAAAGACAAATCTAGTAGGTTTAACCCAGTAAGTGCCAGAATAGCAAAGGAAGAGGGGGGTGGAAGGCCAATGGTAGGGTGTGTCCTTTTTTTTTTTTTTTTTTTTTTTTTTTTTTTTTTTTTTTTTTTTTTCATAATGCCAGGCTTGGAAAGTTTTCTGAGAAAGGTTCAATTGCTTTAAGTGACATCGTAAATAATTGTAACTCTCCATAATTGAAAAAAAAAAAAAAAAGAATATGCAGTGCTTGCCATAGGTGGTTAGTAGAATATAGCCATGTCTGAGGGTCACACAATTAAAGAAGGCTTTTGCCTTGCTCTCCCACAGGGTTAACACATTTAGCTAATCATTACGAGAAAAGGTCAACATGGCCTACCATATATTTCAATAGAGTCAAAGGCATCAACAGGTAAATTATATATCAGGAAGGGAGGCTATGAATGTAGTTCTATGATAGAGTGCTTTCCTAGAATGTACACAACTCTAGAGTCCACCCACACACCGCACCACAAATTAGAAGTGGGGTGTCAGAGTGTTGGGGTGTTGGGGAGGAGGACAGAACAGTGGACAGAAGGGTTCAAACTAGTACAATAACTAAAATTTGTCTCACTCAAATATTACATTTGGAATTCCAAAACCAACCATTCTCTGAATTTCTGATTGACATGTTTTTCAATTCCTCCAAATAAACCTCTGACGCTAATACCTACAGCATGGGATCCCAACCACTGCATTTGGAGACTAAACAAGGCTTAAGCACCCAGGACAAGGACCTAAGTATGTTTCTGGGAAGTACAACTAACTTGGTTCAAGAGCACTGGAAGGCAGGCTGCCACTCTCCTCTGATAAAGCCCCTTGCTCTAGCAGCTCAGGATGCTGCTGAGACCAGACTGTTTCTATGGTGTGCTGAGAGGCAGCTGGGGAACTGGCTGGGGCGGAACCAGCTGGGATCTGTTGCTAGGAGCTAAACAAACAGGCCCCTGGCTTACTGTCCTTCATTGTCAGGTGTGACTGGAGATGCTGGCTACTGGCTCCTCCAGGCCTAATTTGCAGAGCGCCTGGGCTGTTCTGTTTCTAGCCCATTTCCTCTTCTGTCACCATCCTGTTTCCAGTCTTTGTCACCTGCTCCACATCCACCCAGCCTATGCAGGAGCTTTCCCACTCCTTAGAGAAGGACCAGCTACAATGTTCAGACTTATGCAGTGTCCAACAGAAAGTGTACTGTCTACATAAGACATTCTCTAGTAGCCACAGGAACAGGGGAAATTAATTATAACAATGTGTTCATTGTATTCAACTCAACAAATCAAAAGGTAGCATCCTTCCAATATGTATTTAGTTTAGGAATTCTATTTGGAGACGTGTCCTGTTTATTATTTGCCCATTGAGTTTTTGAAATATAGTATGTGTTTCACATGAACAGCATATCTCAGATCAGGCTAGGCACATATCTAGTGGCCAGAGGCCAGAGGCAGCTAGCACTTAATACAGTCAACCATCCTTTTTGGAACTTGGAGAGCCCAAGGAAAACCTTGACTTTCTGGCTCTAGATATGCTGTATCTAAAAACTAGTTATTTACAAACTGTTAACTAAATATTAGTCTGCTGAAATCAGAACTTCTAAGATTTATACTACCATGACCTTGTACCTCTGACATAACAAAATGCCACTTTGTTCCTGACAAATCGAAATGGAAGCAGAGCTCAGAAAGATTAGGGTATTCCATCTCCTTAGGCAAAGTATAAATAAACGGCTAAGAAGAATTTGTGAATTATATCTTTCACTTTGTTCATATAAGATTGTAATCCTGATTACTAAAAATAAAAGAAGAAGCAGCTTGAAGCCAGTGATGGCTGAGAAGTTTATTTGTGAATAGATGTTCCACTTGTACGTTTCTGGGGAGAATTTCTATTATTTAGTACCTTTGAGAAAAGGAACAAGATCCGCCCCATCCCCCAAAAAAGAAAAAAATGGAAAAGAAAAGGAAATTTAAATAGGAAAAGGTGAGGGGAAGATACTCCCATGGCAGCCTTCTTTCTCAGGTAGAATTTACAAGCAATGTGTTTTGCTCACACAAAAACTAAAGGGATTATGGGGCTTGCCAAGTTTCAGAGGAGTCCAACGATGCCAGGACTTAACAGGGTAACTCTGCCCTCACATAATGCTTTCATTTTTAGGAACCCCCCAAAGCAGGAGAAGATGAACAGTTAAACCTTTCTTGGCATATGTTTATTTATAAAATCCATTCCCCTTTTCCTCTCTATCCAATATCAGTGCAGTCGTGTGCTAATTCCTCTGTCTTGGTCTTTGAAATGTCTGATGCATAGGCCTAACATAAACATGGCCTTTTGTCCCTTTGGAACTTAGATATTATTAGCACTCACCCAAACTGTTGTATATCTGTTAACCTCCCCTTCTTGCCACTCTGCTCTCCAAACTGTCCTAGAGAACATTCTCTGTTGATCTATCTGTCCAGTGATTTGTCACATGGCTCATTTTCTGAACCCTTTCCACAGATCTCTGTTATTCAATGGCTCCAAGATGTGGCCTCAAATTGCCCTGTCAACCTGACGCCTGGCATTACCAAGTTAATCCTTTCCCTGCTCTCTGATAGCTCTGGAGATTACAAATGCATCCCATAGAGAAGACTTCTAATTCCTACAATGGAATGCGGCTCCCATTATGTCTTCCAAAGTTTCTGGTGAAATCTAGCCAATGCTCCATGTCTTTTCAAATGCCACATCCCCTGTCAAGTACTGCAGATAGCTCAAGACTGGTGACCTTTACTCTTTTTAACTCCTTGGATTCTCTGGTAGACCCACGAATACAAATGTCCCCTTTGTCACTTATGTAACTACAGGGATATAAATTCTTTGAAGGTAGAAAATTGTACCTGTTCACATTAGATTAATTTCCAACAGCAGTTGGACACTGGGTATTTGTTGTCTTGCATTTAATTAGAAATAATGAGGTAAGTTACTACTTTTATCTGCATATAGTCCTTTTTTTTCTTTTGATTTATCAGTACTAACTTTGAATGCCAAGATTTCAAAAATTGTATTTTTAGCACAAGAATTAAAACTTTACAGAAAAAAAAAAAAAACTGAAGAAACTTCCAGAAGAAGATAAACCTCCATTTCCTTCTTCTCTCAATATTCAAGCCCTTCATCTCTGCACAGCTGAGGCCTCTCAGCACATCTTTTACTTTAGTGTCAGCTGGCAAGGTAAGTATCAAGATAAAATCAGGAGCCTAAAACAAATGTGAGCCCTATGGGTTCGAATTCAGATCCTCTGGCGGAACCTGGCTGAGAGTGCTCTGGTTAATTACAGGTCTCCACTAGGCTTGTGAGCCAAACCCAGGCCAACTGAAGCCTACCTGTTTTACCATCACAAAGGAAAAGGATTTCTGATTTGTAAGCCCAAGTTGACCATACACCTCCCCTATTGCTAATCCATGTACATGGGCATTCTAAGTTAGAACTTGCAGTTTCCAGTGGTCAAAGTGAGTTCAAGAAAGAGTTGCAAGACAGCTCAGCATGTAACATCATTAGCCAGGAAGCCTGAAAATCTGAATTCAATCCCTGAGATCCACACATCTGAAGGAGAGAACCCCTTGGCCTTCTGCAACTTCCCCCCTCTGACCTGGCGCACATAACCTTTCAGTTTGTACACACATGAGCACACATGTAACTCAGCAGCAGCACACAAACATGCACACACACACACACACACACACACACACACTCAAAGGGTGGGGTGGGGGTGGGGGCTCGGCAGAGCTCGAATTTGACTACATGGGATTACCATCGGCACAGAACATATTTGTGACCTTTTTTCAGAATGCTCCACTCCCACCTCTCTGCTGCTCAGTAAGCACTCGCCCCAGTGTATTTTATGTTATGTATTATTTATGTATACAGATAGCACAATTTACAGCCTGGCAAATGTGGGCTTGAAATGAGCAAGCCAAAGCCATTAAGCAGAGAAAAACATTCTCCTAGACTCACCCTAAGCTCTTCCCAGCACTCTCCAACTAGCTCAAGTGTCAGATTTGAAGCCCTTGCCCCAAGAATAAAAGTTGAGGGACTCCTTTCTGCCCAGATCTGGGGGTGTCTGGAATCCCAACTGTACCTGCCAAGGCTTTACGTAAAAGCCACCTTATCACACTCCACGCCTACAACCGACATCTCCTATTTCACAGCGAGCAGCGGAACAGAATTTTTCCAGAAACCGCTAATACTCATCAGAGAAAGGAACCCAGGAGCAGCTAGAATGGCTTGCCATTTCGGGGTAAACAGAAACAAAAACTTTCTCATCCCCATCACTCTGCTCTCTTCTTACACCAAAGGAACAAGGGTCCAGGCAAACCCTGAAAAGGGGACAGCTGAACTGTCTGGGTGGCACAGAGCCCCAGGTGCCTAGGGCAGCGGCGGGGTGGGGGGCGGGGGGCGGTTGGGGCTGCTCTCCGGGAACAAGGCAGGGGGTTCCACGCCCACCGTGACCCCCGCATAGCACCCCACCTCCCCGCCTAGCTCCCAACGGAGACCACCAGAGGCAGTCGCGGAAACATCGGTACAAGATGCGGATGCCTTTCCCGCCCGCCCGGACTCACGATCTTGAGCCGGTCCAGTCCACTCGCCTGGTCCATGGCTCTCCATGTGCTTCTCCCGGGCAGGGGCGCGGACGGCCGAGCGGCGCGGCCCGGGGAAAGCCGGGGCGGAGCGGCAGGTCGTCCTCGCCCCTTCCCACTGGCTTTAAATAAAGCAACGCAAAAAAAAAAAAAAAAAAAAAAAAATGGAAGCCGGAGTAGAGTCGAGGGAAGGAGCGCAGGGGCAGGGTCGCCAGCAGCCCCGGGATGGGCGGGAGGAGGTGGCGAAGGAGACCGGAGCAGGAGGGGGAGGCGCGGTCGGCGATCAGGGAGAGGAGGCAGCGGGAGGGACGGAGGTCGGGGCTCTGAGGCTCACAAAGCCAGCAGAAGGCGCGGCGCTGTGGCTACCTGTGCTCCGAGCGCCCCCGCGGGAGTCGCGCTTTCTAGCAGCTCCATCTGGCTCTCCTGCGCCACCGCCGCTATGGGAGGCGACTTGGACGTGTCGCTTTGGACCATCGGCGAAAAGTCGACTCCAAGGCTGCGGGTCCCCTCCTCCACGCCCCGGGTCCCCTGCTCCTCTTCTCCTTCACGATCGGAAACTCTCAGTGCGTGGGACGCCTCTGGAGCATGTTGCAAAGCCTAGAGGCGGTGGCGCGGGCAAGCAACTGGGTGGCCCGGGGCGAGGGGCGCCCGCTCTTCAGAGCTTCTGGGCCGGCGAGCAGCGGAGACTGGGACTGCGGGGCGGGCGGGCTCCAGGGAAGGTCCCTGCCAGGAGGAGGGCGCTCCCGGAGCACGAGCCAGGGGGAGGCGCGTCGGAAAGCGAGAGTGACAAGCCACCGCCACTCCGAAAAGTTCTTCGCGGGAGGCGCGGGCCGCGTGGGCTCAGCTGCCACTGGTCGCCGTGGCACTCGCGCTGGAAAGTTTTCGAAGCCACCGAAGCCAGCCAGCCGCGGCTCCCCAGGGAGGTAACTGACCCAGCTGCTCAGCTCACCTCCTCTTCCCGGCGTCCAGAGGAGGGAAAAGATCCACCGGGTTGGTCCCTAAACTGAAAGTCTCCAGGATTCGGAAAAGGCTGCAGACTCCGAACCTCTCCAAGAGCGTGGGTGAAAACACTCGAGGAGTCAGAAAGCAAGTGCCATTGATGACCTAAGACTTCCTCCCACATGGTTTTCACCTGACAATTGGTTCAAACCCCACTACACCTGTGCCCTAGCCTTTGGTTTGTGATGACCTGTTTTGGTTTTGTTAGCTTTGCTAGGACCTTGTCTTTGCTAGCAGACTATACCCTCTCCCGCGCTCCACCCCCCTGTGGTTGAGAAGTTTTAGTGTGACCCTTGAGACAAAAATAGGCACGTTTTTAAAGACCCCCAAATGTTTGGTAAGTGGGTAAACCCAGAATCGCTCACTTTTAGTTGCATGGGGGAACCATGATCAGAGGATCAGAGTACATTGTGTGAACTTTCAATTAAAAACAAAGAAACTAAAAGGAGGGGGAGGAGGGGGAGGGGGACAAGGGAGAAAAGGAGTAGAAGGAGGGTGAGGAGGAAGAGGAGGGAAAATAAGAGGAGGAGGAAGAAGAGAAGGACCAGGAAGAAAAGGACCAGGAGGAGGAGGGGGAGGGGGAGGAGGAGGAGGAGGAGGGGGAGGGGGAGGGGGAGGGGGAGGGGAGGGGGAGGAGGAGGAGGAGGAGGAGGAGGAGGAGGAGGAGGAGGAGGAGGAGGAGGAGGAGGAGGAGGAGGAGGAGGAGGGGAATTATTTCCCATTCTAGTATTGCTCGGAAGACACTGCTTTGCTTTGTATGTTGCTTTGGTTTCAGAACCTTTCTTGCTTTGAAAATGTACATGCAAATTTTCAAGGTAGCAATCACCGAGTAGAAACACAGCAGAAGAGTTGTGCAAGCTGAAATACACAGTGAGACCTTTTACTAAGGTAAACTTTGTATACTATGTTTGACTATGATAATGAAATATAGTACCTTGTTCTTTTTAAACTGTGCTGTTTTACTTGAGCAGATGTCTAGCATACACTGTATTGAGCCAGAAATTTTTTTTTTTAAAAAAAGGGAAAAAAAACCCAGCTAATATGTTTAAAGATTTAAGCATATACAGTGTCATCGGTTTTCCGAATCTTCGGTCTTAATGACATTTTGATTACAGGTTACTAATGTCAAGTAAGACCAAAGTATTAGCTTCCTTTAAAAAAAAAAAAATAAAAAACCTGGGGGAAGGAATAACCTCATTCAAAATGCAACAAAGCAAGGAGCAGAGAGTTTGTGAGTTTAGGGTATGAGATTCTATTTTTTATGGCCACGTCAGCCATGGCAGCTTCGGGGTTTGTTAAGTTCATTTATGACAGTTAGCAATGCTTTTATAGTTATTCCTGACCATGCCATATATGTGTGTGTGTGTGTGTGAAAACTGGAAAGACATTGTTTCTCTTTGCAGTTAAATGCATTTCCTTCCAATTAAAATCTACCATCAATCCATGGTCTACTGACAGTATGCTCACTCTCCTGACCCTGTTTCTTTAAGAAAACTGAGTTTTCTGGGGTCTGTAAAGTCTCAGGGACAGCACTGACATCTATTACACTGGGAAGTCTGTATTGTGGGGCCCATACTTGTCACATGGGGTACATTCAGAATCCAGCAATTGTGCTCTAAGTTCTTTCAATATGTAGTTAATAAAGTATAAATTGGGAGCCTATTTATGTCTCCAAATGACCACAGCCAATACAGATCAGATCATAGGCCCTTTGGGGCTTTTGTTGTTGTGCAGACTTAGAAACTAATTCATATGCTTGCTGAATGAATGAGTGATCACTTTTATAGTGGTTTTATAAAACTATGGGTTTATCAGGTGTGTTAGCACACATCTCTATTCCCAGCAAACAAATTCTGGTTTAATGAGATGTAGTGTTTTCTCATGGCATCAGCCTGATATCTTAGAGGGTACTTAATTATCTGTTATCCTCTTTCAATTATTTCATCCTTTTTCAATTATGGCCATTTGGGAAGCAGAATTTTATCTTTTGATCAGATTTTTAAGAGACCACAAAATGTTAGACCAACTTTGGAAATTACGATTAAATGTTCTAATGTCAAAGGGTATATTCGTTTCCTGTAATTTGTGATACTGAGTCCTTTAAGGTCGTACGAATTTCCAGCACTAGGCAGACACTCCTTGAAGGCAACAGTTGGAGTCACCACATTTTATCCTTAGGACTAAGGACAGTGTTCCATATTTGCAGGGCATTGTGGCTAGAAAAACTTTAGTATGTGAATAAATGGTTGAATGATGCATGTTCTGTCTTCATGTGTTTTTAAACATTGTGTAAACTCATGATGACAACCACTTACTTACTTAATCATGAGTCTTGTGAGAACATTATTTCTTCCTTTATAACCCATTCTTATTTAATTAGCATGTATTGGATACAAAGTACAGTCTACCATTCAGACATTTGTCTGGCTTATAAAAGTTATCATGGAAAAAAGTAGCAAAACGTGAGTTCTTTAAACAAAGCAAACTCAGAATAAAAACAAAATAAGAAGGTTTAGAAAATGTAGCATAGTCATCATTAAATGCTTTCTACATGGCCTATTTTCTTATTCTTAACACACATTGACTTGGTGTAACATTTAAGAGCTGAAAGTGAAAGTGGACATTTTTGGTAAGTAAAGGGTGAGCCTTTTCACATTAAAAGTTACAGAAATGCAAGAGATTCCTGCAACGCTGGACTTATGATTACATTGGAGGCATTCAGATGACTGATTTCTCCAAGCTGCTGGTTAGCATCCCTGTGCTCATTAGTCTTTGGAACGAACACACATATTCTGGGCATACTCTGAAATGAGGAAAGGGTCACTGGTAAGAACACTGGCTGCCAAGGCAATGAAGAGTTTAAGAGGAAGTTTCTGTCCCACGATGTGAAAGAATCCACGATGACGATCACTTCACCTCTCCTTTTGCAGCTGAAGATCTGTGACTCCACTGAAGTCCTTGAAGTGATGCTCGTTGGAAAAACAACAAACCTCACCATGTGTGATTCCTCATTTTACCGAGACCGTTCTGCACCTCACATTTCTGGATTTCTGCCACTCTGAATAGCCTCTGCATGAGATTTGTTGACCGAGGTCCTAACTTAGTAGGATGATTTCTGTGAAGACAAACACAGGCTTTTCATAGAACTATAATATTAAACAAGGACCCTGAATTATAAAATGTTATATTAAAACAAATAACCTGCAAGCATATCCAGTATAAAAGACTTGTGTATGTATAGTGAAGGCCAAAACTAAAATAGGCAAGTGGAAAAGGTGAAGATTCTTCTTCTCCCTTAGAAAAGACTTCCAAGATTTTAAATTTCATAAGTTCTTAGATTTACCTCCCTGCCAAAAGTATTCACATAGCACTTCTCAGTTCACAAAACACACTTATTTGACATCTGACTGGCTTCATACTGAGTCGTATCAAATAATTCTTTATACTCTTGTTTACAAAAGAAGTGTCAAGTTCAGGACATTATTTTGCCTGCACAGTAGAGATGAATATCTTATATGTTAATGAGATTAGGTCAAATGTCAGGGCTGAGCCCTAAATATTTGAAGCAGTATAAAGAAATGATTCTTCTGATACTGGGGTACTGCTCCATCAGAAGTGGTTCTGCTTCTTGTTCATATGTGAGCACCAGGATTTGAGTGATTAACTACTAAAATGGTTTCTAGTCCAGCTACCGGGATGGCCAATCTTATTCCCATCTGGGTGAGTGAGGAGGATGGAAAAGGATGATGGAACATGGCGGGGAGTAGAAGGTGATGCATGTAAGGTCTTATTTGCCAGACTTAGAAACTCCATATGGCTTCCACGTACTAGAATTCAACCACGTGAATAAGCTGAGAAATGTGGTCCAGTTGTGAGCCTAAGGTGGTCAGGAAGAGCTTGAAGAGCTGGCAGTGACTGGCTTCCCCAGTCAATAGCTACCTGGAGATAAAGTCAGAAGTCATCTGCCTTCTAAATTCCAGCTCTCAGCTACTTTCTCAGTCAACGACTGTCTGCCTGTCATACTTCAGCATATGCAGAGTGAGTTTAAAGCAAATTTGTATATTTTCAATCTCACTCTGTGATGTCTATGGCAGGCAGCATAATTGTTCACAATTGGACAGTGGAAATGGGGAGATGGCTCTATGCATACCATGCATTCTGCATAAGCCAACAGGACCTGAGTTTGGATCCACAGCACCAGGTAAGAGCATGACATGGTGATGAGGATTTGTAACTCCAATGTCTGGGACAGAGAAGGGCAGATTCCAGGACTTGATAGCAAGCCAGTCTACCTGAAACAGTGAACTGCGGATATAGTGGGGTCTCTGACTCAAAATATAAAGTAGGTGAAGGGCAGGAGAGATGGATCTGTATTCAAGATTAAAAGCATCTGCTGGTCTTGCAGTGGACCCAGGTCCAGCTTCCAGCACCACATGAAGCTCACAAGTGACTTTTAATTCCAGTTCAAGATATCGAACACCCTCCTCTGCCCTCCTTGGGCACCAGGCATAGACACAGTACATATAAGCAAAATACTCAGACACATGTAAAAAAAATCTCAATGAAAGAAACAAAAGGAAGGAAGGAAGAAATAAGAAAGAAAGAAAAAAGAAAGGAAGGAAGGAAGGAAGGAAGGAAGGAAGGAAGGAAGGAAGGAAGGAAAGATAAATGGGCCAGTGGCTCAGTGGGTAAAGTCATTTGGCAAATTTATCTAGCTACCTGCCTGTGTTTGACCTCCTAAAACCATGTAAAGGTGCAAAAAGAGACCTGAATCAACAAAATGATACTATGATATTCACTCATGATGATGATAACTTAAAAAATAAGATGGCTAACAATCTCTGGCCTGTAAATGTGAACAAATAGGAAAGTACACCCACCACACACATATAGAAGAAAGAAGGGGACTAGTCTCCTAAATAGTTATGAAGAACAAATATGTTGTCAATATATGCCACTGTGTATCTATACTTGTGTGTATATGTATGGAGGAAGGCAGAGAAGGGGGAGAAAAGGAGGAAGAAGGAAGAGAGGAAGAAAGAAGAAGAGGGAGAGAGGGAGAAATGAAAGGAGAGAGAGGGGGGGAAGATTGCTGTAGTCCAGGGCTCTAGGGAAAACAGTATTGATCAAGAAATGCCTCATGCCCTTAAGAGTCAAGAAGACACAGTCACAGGTTGCCAACTGTGACTGCAGCATACTGTGGGTGAAAAAATCAAAGACCAGGGGGCATGTTCTATGTAAAAGGACAGAAAATATAGAAATGGAAGAAAAACTTAATGCAGCTTAAACATTGAGTTAGAAGGTACGGAGACTGGCACATTTGACTAGAACGGCTGCCAAATGAACTCCCCATGAACTAATTATATACAGATGCAGGGGTCACACCCAGCTCCTACTCGGGCTCTGAGGAGCCACACTCAGGTTTACATGCTTGGGGTTTGGGGAGGGGAAAGAGGCACTTCACAGGCTGTGCCATCTCTGGCTGTGTTCACATTCATTGCACTATTCATGTTCTCTTTCCTTCCTTCCCTCCCTTCCTCCCTCCCTCCCTCCCTCCCTCCCTCTCCCTCCTAAGTTGATGTCTTTTTTACAGATTCATCCATTTCACTCTGTATATCTTATTCACAATGTTCTTTTATTCCTTTCCATGCTTGATATGGATACAACCGATTTATTCTCTCTTCTCTTACCCAATATAACCAAAGCAGCGTCCCGTACTCTGAATCTTGCAATAACCATGTTTTCTGAGATGAGCTCTATTTACTTATGATCCATTATCCTTCTAAATGTAGCTTTGGGGCTGGAGGGATGGCTAAGTGGATAAGTACTTACTGTGCAAGTGAGAGGAGCTGAGTTCAAGTACTCAGCTCTCACAGCAAACACATGGACACGCATGCAATCATAATTTCAGTGCTGTGTGGTGCAGAGACAGGGCTTTCTGGGGCTTCCTTGCCACTAGCCTGGTTCCAGATTCAGCAAGAGACCCTGACTCAGAAAAAATAAAAAAATGATAGAGCAGGACACCAGACACACACACACGCACACACACGCTTGCGCAAGCGCGCGCGCGCACACACACACACACACATTGCACCACACATTCACATATAACACACACACGCATATATGTATATATATATATACACACATATATGTATATATATATAAATACACACACACTGCACTACACATTCACATATAACGCACACACGCATATGTATATATAAACACATATATATGTACATATATACACACACACTGCACTACACATTCACATATAACATACACATACATGCATATACATGCATATATATACACATACATGCATACATACATGCATATATATACATATATGTATATCCTCTGCTATATCTGTATATCCTCTGTATATCCTCTGCTATATATGTGGCTGGAGCCATGGGTCCCTTCATGTGTACCTCCTTGGTTGTTGGTTTAGTCCCTGGGAGCTCTTGGGTCTCTGATTGGTTGATATTATTGTTCTTCCTATGGGATTGCAAACCCCTTCAGCTCCTTCAGTTCTTTCTCTAACTCTCCCATTGGGAACTCCTTGGGAACCCTGTACTCAGTCCAATGGTTGGCTGCGAGCATCCCCTGTTTTTGTCAGGCTCTGGCAGGGCCTCTCAGATAGCTCATAGAGGGCTAATATCCAATATATACAAAAACCTCAAGATGTTAAACTCCAAAGAATCAAATAACCCTATTAAAAATGGGGTACAGAGCTAAACTGAGGAAACTTGAATGGCCAAAAAGCACCTAAAGAAATGTTCAATACCCTTAGTCATCAGGGAAATGCAAATCAAAACAACCCTGAGATTCTACCTCACACCAGTCAGAATGGCTAAGATCAAAAACTCAGGGGACAGCAGATGCTGGCAAGGATGTGGAAAAGGAGGAACACTTCTCCATTGTTGGTGGGATTGCAAGCTGTGGTACAACCACTCTGGATATCAGAATGGTGGTTCCTCAGAAAATTGGACATAGTATTACCTGAAGATCCAGCTATACCATTTCTGGGCATATATCCAAAAAATACCCCACCATATAACAAGGACACATGCTCTACTATGTTCACAGCAACTTTATATATAATAGCCAAAAGCTGAGAAAAACTCAGATGTCCTTCAACAGGGGAATGGATACAGAAAATGTGGTATATTTATACAATGGAGTATTACTCGGCTATTAAAAACAATGAATTCATGAAATTCTTAGTCAAATGGACAGAGCTAGAAAATATTACCCCGAGTGAGGTATCCCAATCACAAAAGAACACACATGGTATGCACTCACTGATAAGTGGATATTAGCGCAAATGCTTGGAATAACCAAGATCCAATTCACAGACCACATGAACCTCAAGAAGAAGGAAGACCAAAGTGTGGGTACTTCGGTCCATCTTAGAAAGGGGAACAAAATACTCATGGGAGCATATATGGAGACAAAGTGTGGAGCAGAGACTGAAGGAAAGGCCATCCAAAGACTGCCCCACCTGGGGATCCATCCCATATACAGTCACCAAACTCAGACACTATTGAGGATGTTGAGTTTGTCTATTTCTAATCCATGGATTTCTATTCTTATAATTTCCTTTTAGATACTTTGATCTTAAGTTGCTTTTTCCTGTTTGTTTAAGTGTAACATTATTTTAACAATTGATTTTTAACTCACTTAACTGATGAGTGATTACTCACATTTGATTAAAATTTTAAGTAATAGGATGTACAAAACAATTTGAAATTCATTACAAAACAATAAAGTAAATATTAAAATATAAAACCTGGTTTATTTAGTTTTATATTGTTTTCTGATAAATTAAAAATATATGTTAAATGAAAATTCTATATAAATTTTAACTAATAAATTTCTAAGTAAAACATTTTAAATGAGTCTAAGTTTAGTGAAGTTTAGTGATAAAATATTGCTCATTAAAATTATTTCTAATTCTTAATTTATCATGTAGCTAGTAGAATTAATGTCTTATTTTATATGCTACACATAGACTCACAGGTATACAAATTAAATAACAAACTTGGTTGATTAATGTTATTAAATTTTCATGACCATCTTAGGCTATTGTTGCAAGCATTAATCTAAATTTTTCTACTTTTCATAATCAAGAATTGAAATATAAATTGCAGCAAGGTACTAAATAGTCAAAGGCTCCTGCTGCCATGCCTGATTATCTGAGTTTGGTCTCCAGGACCCCCATGATGGTAAAAAAGAATCAACTCTTGCAAATTGCCCTATGACTTCCATAAATGCATGGCATGGTCCTTGTGTATGCATGCATATGCACGTGCACACACACACACACACACACACACATACAAACACACACATAAATAAATGTAATATTTTTTGAAGAATCAGAATATAAAGAGATACAAGAAAACAGACTTCCTGTGTTATTTGTTATGGCTCCCTGTTATACAAGAATCTATATGAGTCGTGTTGAAAGAAAAGATGTGACAAGTTAATTATTTTCCTCTGTTACATAAGTGTCCCCAGCAATACAGTGGCATTTGAACCTGGGGTTTTCTCTTTTATATATACAGAACTTGAGGTGGGAAGAAGTCTTTTCCTGAGCTGCAGATGACAGGAGATAGGGTATTTCAGGTTGTGCAGCAGCAGCTTGTGCTGAGTGCAGAGACCTTTAGCTGAGGTGTCCTCTGAGATGATACTGTGTCCCAGTTAGCATCTTCTGTCAACTGTCAACCTTACACATCCTAAAGTCACCTGAGGAAGTTGCAGCTGAGACTGCCCATAACAGCCAGGCCAATAGCCATTTCTATGAGATACTGTTTGATTGATCTTTGATGTGAAAAGGTCCAGACCAATATGGGCAACACCATCTCTAGCACAAGAGGCTTGACTGTATAAGAAGACCAGCTGAACATGAATCAGCAAGCAAGCCAGAGAGTGAGCCAGCAAGGAGTGTACCAGTGATGACTGTGACCTGAAAGCATGAGTTGAATAAAGCTTCCTTCCCTAAGTTGTCTTTGGTTAGAGTGTTTTATTATCTCACCAGGATGAGATAGGACAGGGTGGTTCTAGGTTGCCCTATGGCAGTAGGTCCTATGGCTCCCAGCAGAAGTACCAGGAAAGCCTATGTACAAAGCCAAGCCTTTAGTCCAATGACAAGGCTGCTCTTATGTACTCAGAAATGACAAAACACATAAGGAAAGAAATCACCAGGAGTGGTAGCTGTCAACAACAACAACAGAAGCAATGAGCCCTGAAGACCTTCATAAAATGGGATCATGGCCATTAGTAGCCAGATTTTCCATTTAAGCAAAGATTGATTCTTAAAAGCAGCAAGGTTTAATTCTCAGCCCTCTAATACACGTGATCTTTGTAGACAAGGAAGCATCTGGTTGAATCTGCCTCTCCTCTCAGTTTTATATTTCATGTGTGGTACCTTCAAAGGCCAAAAATCAGGTAGACTGAGTCAATGAGTTCACTCAGCGGGAAAAGGTACTTGCTGCAAATTCTGATGATTTGAGTTCTATCCCTGGGACCCAAAAGGTAGAAGGAGAAAACAGACTTGTGAAAGCTGTCCTCTGACCTTCATGTGCCAGTCCTTGCATGCACACATGAGCCCATGTATGTATGCTTCCACAAAAGCATGCCCTCATACATACACATACATAAATAACTAAAGGTAATTTTAAAAATCAAAACACCTCTCCAACCAGCTAATCCTCTAGGGAGCTACACTGCAAAAGTAAGGCACCATGACATATCATGAAACAGGCTGAAGTTCTCGATAGAAACCATGATAGAGATTAAGTGATGGAACTTGACATGTCACCTTCCCAAGTCAATAAATGATGTTATAACTCTCATTTTGTTACCATTGTTCTTGGTAGTATTCACAGAGTTTTATTTAGCTGAACTAGCAAGATGGGTTGAATAAAATTTCACATACAGGTTGCTATATTTCTTGTTAGTTCACTCAGTACTTACAGAGGAGTGTGACATTCTGATTTTGAGCCCTCTGTGAACAGTGACAGCGTGGAGTCTGAATTTAAAATGTGTATTTACTCAAGTACTCCAACAGTAATCACTTCTTATCAAACCTTACCAAGCACCAGAAGAAGCTCTTAAGTAGATTATTTTATTTAATTTACCTACTAATCCTAAAATAATATATGCACATTGAAAATGTTGAGGAATTTGACTATATCCTATTGGGAGAAAAATAAGGGGTAAAATATGGAATACTGTTCCTTTTTGTTCTGGTAAAGTTTCATTTCTCTTCTGCTGACAGATAAATGCTGTTTTACAAAATATAGGTTCAAGGTGTTTTTCTTCTGGGCATAGGCAATTCAGAATTTTAAGAAGCATGTAATTTCTTATTTCGTGTGTGTGTTTACATGATGTGTGTGTTGGTAGAAGATGCTTACATGAGGGTCAGAGAACAATTTCTGAGAGTCTGTTCTCTTCTTTCACATGGTGAGCTTTTGAAATTAGTACCTTCACATTCCTTCAGAATTGGCTGTCTAGCTTTTCACAATGTTGCAATTATTGATTATTTAACTTCCTTGGATTATAGATTTAGGATAAAAGCAATAGATGTTAAATTTGAGATCTCCACAAAAAGTGATTTCAGAATGGATAAAATTCATAATAATTTGTCTGTGTGCACATGTCTGTATGTGTGTGTGTGTTTGATGTATAGGTACATGTGGGGATGGGGGATGCACAGGCTCATGCACACAGAAACCAGAGAAACACTGTGGCTGTCTTATTCCATCACTTTCTACATTTTCCCCTTGAGACAAGGTCTCTCACTGACACTGGTATTGGTGAAGTGTCCAGGAAACCCACCAATCCTCTGTGTCTGTCCTCCACAGTAATGGGGTCATAGGCATGTTTGGCCATGCCTGGCTTTTTATGTGGATGCTGAGATTTGAATTCAGTTCTTGATGCAAGTGTTCTAACTCTCTGAGCCATCTTCTTCACTGAGCCATCCCTCCAACCCCCATAACAGTATGTCTTAGATCCTTTCATAATTCTAGTTTCAAAATTGTACAAAAAGCATCTCTTCTCACTTTTCTCTTCAGGGATAACCAGATTGTTCCCTCATTACCCAAATGAAAGGAGAACAAGTCAAGACATAAAGACCTCAAATGAGACAGGCACAGTCAAAGTACAGCACTCGACATTCCCAACTCCAGTCCTGAGTCTTTGTAGATGGCTAAATAATTAGAACATTATGTTCTTGAGAAACAGTAAGAGGAATGTGGTTATTTGGAGATGACCATTTATGATAATCCTCAACTCCACAAAGTTTCATATGGAGTGTGCCTGTGTGCATCTCTTGGAGCACAGAAGGGGCTTCAGGTTTAGGTTCCTTTTTGTTTTATTTTAACTCTCCATTTTTTTAAAAAATGCATTTATCCCCCACCAAAAGCCACAAAAAAGTGCAGAAGTATTATTGAACAGAAACCTCATTGAGATAATTTAGACAATAGCATATTCGCCTTTGAATCACAGTTCTAGTGTTTAATAATTGCTCTCTCTGTGCCAGGCAATCTGCTTTGCATAAACCATCTCATGCAATCCACTCACAGTGGGAGGAGTGATCCTGCTTTAAGTGGAAGGAACCGAGGCTCAGAAAATATACACCCTGTCTGCAAATATGTACTGAGTAACCACTGAAATCATCATAAAAATTAAGCAAGCATTAATCTCAGCTGTAATACAATTTGAACCAATGCCAGTTTATATAAACAATGAAACAAGCCAGTCTTTTAAATTCTGCCTGCTTCTTATTATAAATGTGTTCCTAGCATTTGCTAAGATGTCTTTATCATACTTTATTTTACTCTTCCCACCACTCATATTGGTAAGCCAATCTATGATAAAATGCCATTCATACTGTCAGAGTCACTGTGTTAATTTTATAGTTCAGTTCTAAATCTGTGGTTTTATATTTCTCATAATGGTAGTAGATTATTTTTTATCTGCATAGACTAAGATTTCTATCTAATAGTTTCTGTATCTCTAACACATATTCACAAAAAACCCAACTTTCCTGAAATGTGTACCATATTTAGTAAAATATTTGTGTACATTCTTTTGTTTGTTTGTTTGTACATTTTTGTTATTCATTTGTTTGGCTTTTGAGACAGAGTTTCTGGCTGTCGTAGAACTCACTTATGTAGACCAGGCTTGGCTCAGAATCACAGAGATTGGCTTGCCTCTAACTCCTAAATGCTGGAATTAAAGGCATGTTCTACCATGCCCAGCTTTGTGTACATTCTTCAAGATTTATTATGTATATGTACATGTACCTGTATGAGTTAATGTGTGCCACATGCATGAAAATATCCAAGGGTCCAGGAGCCATCAGATATCCTAGAATTGAAATTGCAGATAGATGCATACCTGGAATATGTTGGGAACCAAATCTAACAAGAGCAACATGTGCTATCCCTGAGCATTCTGTTGTAAGTTCAAGATCATGGGTAATCTACTGCCTTATTTTTGCAAGTGACATTCATATATAGCCATTTTTATAGTGTACAGTTTTATGATAGTGGGATAGTCTTACATAGGTAGAACCTTTATCTGGTTCTCAAATATTTTTAATACTCAAACAGAACAGTGTTATTATGCAATTGAAGTTTGTGATTCCTTTATTTTTAGTTTTTCAAGAATTTTGTTGTTATTGGTGTTCCCTTATAATTGATTTTGTGCTAATTTTAGCATCATGCTTTTGAGCATAAAGGTTGAGATTTTGTTAGGCATTGCACTTATAAGTACTTTTGGTAAATATACTACTTTGCCCAGGCTAACTTTTCAACACATTATTGATAGAACTGTCCCAGATTTATAGTGGAAATAAAGGTAATTTATTAGCTACTTATTTCACCCTGACAAAAATACTTGACAACAACTACTGAAAGAGGAAGGGTTTTCTTTTGGCTTACAGTTTTAGGGGATACAGTCTACCATGGTAAGTACAGCAAGGGATGCTGGTTACATTGTATCCACATGGTAGGTGTCAACCAGAGACACAGGTCACATTGTATCCACAGACAGGAAGCAGAGGATGCTGGTGGTCAGATTGCTTTCTTCTTATTATTAAGTCTGGGATCCCTATGATCAGAATACTAGCACCAACATTTAGCGTAAGTCTTCCCACTTCACTTAATCTAATCTAGACAATTCCTTGTAGACTCAACTAGAAAGTTGTTTCTATGGTAATTGTAAATTCCATCAAATAGACACACCAAAGCTCAGCCATCATAGGTGATATCTTACTCCTCTAGTGCTGTAATAAGACACTATGATCAAGGCAATTTATACAAGAAAGAATTTATTTTGGCCTCACAGTTACAGAGTGTTAGAGTCCATGACTACCATGGTGGGGAGCATGGCAGCAAGCAAGCAGGCACTCAGGCAAGCAGGCATGAGTCTGAAGCAGTGACTGAATAGATATCTATGAGCAGGAAACAGAAAGAAAAAACTCAGAATAGCTTGAGTCTTTCAAAGCCTCTAGGAACTTTGTCTTCTAATTTCTAATGAGTAGTGACATGTCTTCTAACAAGGCCACACCTCCTAACACTTCCCAAATAGTTTTAACAACTGGAGACCACGTTATAAAGCATAAGAGTCTATGGGGAACATTCTTATCCAAACCATCACAGGTGATTTCAAATGTAAAAATGACTGACATGACTGGGAGGCCTGAAGTTCCTCCAGCATTGTTGGTCCAGCTTCCTCAGCCTTCATACTTACCAGATGGAGCCTGAAGGTAAGACCTTTACATTTTGATATCTTGCCAAGATGATATGATATCAATTCCAAATTCCATGATAAAGTTTGCAGCAAAATGACATTTTTATCTATCCAATGCTTACACTTTAACACAATGATTTAATGATCATTGCATCAAAGTAAACATAGTTAGGATTACTAATCACATCTCAAAGCATGATACTGGGAGGTACTTTATTTTTCATGGTTTTGATTAAAGTCTGTCAGTGTATATTTTTGACAATAAAGATCCAATTGTAAAATAATCTACTCAGCAAAATTTACAAAAGATCGAATGTGTCTATTTACTGAATTCAGAGGGCTATCACTGAGCCATTAGAAGATATTTCACATGGACCCCCAGACAGAGTTATTAAATTAACAAGCTGGCAAGCAAAGGATGGGTAAGATTCTGCACAGGGCCTTACCAACCTAAGACAGAAGTGCATAGCTTTTGATAATGCATATTCCATGATGGGTAAGAAAGCCATTCTTGTCAGAACGACCTAAGACAGGCTCAGTCTTGTTAACAAAATAAAAAAAAGGGGGTGAGGTGGAGAGCTTTTGGGGCTGCTTGGCAAGAAGCTGACATGGGCCACAGACAAGGAAAGGGGCTGCTTGGCAGGAATATGACATTAGCCAAGGACAAGGAAGTAGGCTTCAAGCAGGAATATGACATTAGACTATAACAAAGAAGTAATTTCAGGTAGGAGTCTAAACCATAGGAAACAACAAAGAAGTAATCTCAATCAGGAATCTAAATATTAGGCCAAAACAAAGAAGTAATTTCAGACAGGAATCTAAATTTTAGGCTAGAACAAGGAAGTAGGCTTTAGACACGAAAATTACCTTGGGCTAAGATAGGGAAGTAGGCTCAGATACTTTGGTCATCCTGATAAGCCTTTAGAAACAGTGATCACAAGAGTGTTCACATAACTGGGTTTAATGCCTTGCTTTTTCTTTGACTATTTGTGTTTATTGTATTGCTTGTTCCTTGATTATTTGCATCTATTGTATTTCTAGACCCTCAACCTAGAACTGACCTTAATACATGCATGCAATCAAAATGGTGTAAAAGTATAAAGAAAGAGGAGGTATAGGATAGGGGATTCTAGGGAGGGAAAATGGGGAAAGGGGATGACATCTGTATTGTAAATAAATGAAATATACAATAAATAAATAAATATATATCATATATGATATATCAATATATATCATATATATATCATATATATATAATATATCTACCTACTACACTCCTCTAACTCTTCTTAGTACCTCCACCTCATCTCCTTCACAGATTCTTGTTCTCTTTTTTATTGTTATTTATATTCCTATGAGTCCAATTATTACTTCTTATATGTACATGGTTATGTGGCAATCCACGAGGGAATGAACAACCTACCATTGGCCATACACTTATCTGAGACTCTATTTCTCAGCTGTTTACTTCTGCTGTTCTTCTGGTAGGAGTGGGGCCTTGAAAGCCCCTTATTCATCCATGCTGGAATGGTGAGCACCTCGATCCCCTGAAGATCTTTTGTTCTAATACTGAAGCTCTAGCAAGTATCAATATGAACAACTTAAAGGGTTAAAATAGACAAACTAAATTTCAGATATTAGCATTGGAATGAAACAGACTGAATAGAATCTCTCACTTCCTCACCATTTTCTTCCTTTTCCTACATGTTGAAAATGTTTCTATTAAGTACTAAGAGCCAAGAGATAACATATCTAATTTGTAAAATAGATAGGTGTCATCAATGGAGTGGCAGTTTGAATAAGAAAATGTTTTCCATATCTTCATGTGTTTGAACACTTGGTCCCCAACTGGTGGTGCTGTTTGAGGATGTTGAGAAGGTGTAATCTTGCTGGAAGTAAGCCACTGGGGGTAGGCCTAGAGAGTACACAACGTTGCTCCCTTTCACCCTTGCTTTCCCTGGAGCTTGTTATTGAACATGATCTCTCAGCTTCCTACTCTGATATCATGCTTCCTCCAACACTGTGGACTTTCCCTCTGGAACTATAAGTCAAAATAAAATCATTCTTCCATAAGTCACCATTCCCTTGGTCATCATATTTTATCTCAACAAAATAAGAGTAAGTAATATTCATGATAAGCTTGGTACTCTTTTCAAAATGTGGCTCCCTGCTCAAAGACTTAAGAGAAAATTGTTATATTTAAACAAGAATGACCTCTGCTCCTCAAATGTATTGTTTCTTGCTACAAGAAGAAATTAAATCGTATAATTATACTATATGCACAACTTTTCAAAGATCCACTCTTCTTTAAAAATCTCATTTACATAGAGAGAACAAATGAAGTACTTCTGTGGCAGAAAACATAGGGAATAGCTTAGCTGGATTATACCTAGGACTCCACTTGGTTTGGGCTGTGCACATACCCTTTTCATATAATGCGCGAATTGGTCTGAGACACATATTACACATATTAAATATACCCAGAACACTCTGAACTCTGTACCTAGTAATCTATTAGCAATCTAGGACTCTCATCTGCATTGAGCTGTGTACACAGCCTATCTACTATCCTCATGACCATCAAACTTAGATAAAAGTACAAGTGTAAGAATAGATATGTTGATCTGGTCTGAACTGGCTTGAGAAATATAAGTACTAAGGCAGGCAAACTGTCCCCCATAGTGAAATTTTAAGGGGAATCCCTTATTTGTCAATCTTATACCTATGCATAACTGGGCATGTATATAATTAAAATCAGATGCATATAGGAAGCGGCATGCACAGTAGAGGAATGGTTATAGAATTTTATCTGTCAATCAAAATAGAAAACTATGCAAACTATACCCATTAGCAACAAACTTCTTTTTCCCTTGAACCTCATAAAAAGAAGTCCCAAACAAAGACCTTCAATATCTCCATTCAGGTGACCTTTCATCAATCTTGAAAATGCACTCTTTTCTTATTTGATTGCGATTTTGATTTGAATAAACTTTCCTTGATGCTTTGCAAATTCATGTGAGCTTTCTTTAATGCTGTAAATGAAGCACCAAGAGCCAGGAATCACCTGACCTAGATCCTTACCACCAGTAACACCTCAGCCACCTGTGTATGTCCTTCTTTCATCCTTGTGTTTGTTGATAGTCTTTACAATGGAGTTTCTGAGAAAAGCAATCTAGGCCCTTCATTTTTACCTGATTGCAAATAAAACAGCAAATATAGACTCAAAAATTACATCACAGTACAGAATAAGAAGGTGGATATGTAGAAACATTCAAGAATATTTACTTCAGCCCAATATTTTGTTTTTGTGGCTTTTAATACGCGAGCACTTCAGGACATTTGGAAGCATTTTATGATCTTCTAGTAAGCAACTAGGTATTAGAGTTATTATCTTTCTGACTCCTATATTTAAGGAAAAAGTGTAAATTATACTTGAAGAGGCACCTTTTAAAAGAGCTAAATAGTTACACACTAATAACAACATAGTCTATGGATACAGAGCATTAAATCCACGTGTTTGTAAGAACTTTACACACTGAAGTAGTTTAGTATTTTGAGAACTAAGTTCCGTATTATACACTGAAGATATTGGAAGGAGTGATCTTTGCCTACTTAAGTCACAGAAATAGAAGAGACACAAGATGCTAGATGGTAATAACAATCAAAACCCACCATTCTCTCATCTTGAAACATCCCAAGGGCTTTATAAACATAAATGAGCAAGCTTGCATACTGCCCTTTCACAGAGAACACGCTGTACCTTTGACCAGACAGAGTAAAGAGAGATAACAGTTTGAGAAAGTGCTGTGTTTATTTGAAACTGCTGTGATGGATTTTTTCAGTAACACAGGGGTAATAACAGTATGACAGTTTTGAGATACTAGTTCACAAAGATAAGCTGACAAGTTAGACATTAGCAACCAAACATAATAATGTACAGAATGTGCACACAACTTGAATACCTTTGCAGCACCTTCTAGCTTCATACTGTGTACCAGGATGCATACAAGCATCTCGTCCTCTAATACTCACACTTCTGAGACACAGGAAGCTCCTCCCGTTTTTTAGTTCAACAGGGCAACTATGTAGTAACGTGAAAAATCATGCCCAGAGTTGAAATGTATAATTCACATCAAATATTAAAATGTGCATGTGTACATAATGTGTGTGTGCATATTGATTATAATGTAAACATTCCTGCTACTGATGGTAGAGTCCTGTGTGTCATCGTCTAGTTAAACAATGTTTTGTGGTTGGATTTTAATTTCTGAAACAAAGAAATTTGTCAATGAGAGGCAGAGATGGAGACCTACAGGGGGGAGGGAGAGAAGGAAAAAGTGAGAAGAGGAAAACAGAGACAAGAGCAAGAAAGGGTCAAGAGAGAAAAGAGGAACAAAAGAAAGAATGAAAGAGGCAGAGAGAGAGGCAGAGAGAGAGAAAGAGAGAGAAAAAGAAAGAGAAAGAAAAAAAAGAAAGAGAAAGAGAAAGAGAAAGAGAAAGAGAAAGAGAAAGAAACAAAAAGGTAGAGAAGAAAAAAGAATGGTTTGTTGCCCCTTGCTGACTGAAGACAGCCATTTAATTATCTTCATTATAATTAACGCTGGCTCTAAACAACTAAGTCTTCCATGTAAATTAAAACTAAAGTTTTGCTATGTCCAATTTTCTGAGGAACTGCCAGACTGATTTCCAGAGTGGTTGTATCAGCTTGCAATCCCACCAACAGTGGAGGAGTGTTCCTCTTTCTCCACATCCTCGACAGCATCTACTATCGCCTAGGTTTTTGATCTTAGCCATTCTGACTGGTGTGAGGTGGTATCTCAGGATTGTTTTGATTTGCATTTCCCTGATGACCCAGGATGTTGAGCATTTCTTAAGGTGCTTCTCGGCCATTCGAGTTTCCTCAGTTGAGAATTCTTTGTTTAGCTCTGTACCCCATTTTTATAGGGTTATTTTGTTGTCTGGAGTATAATTTCTTGAGTTCTTTGTATATATTGGATACTAGCCCTCTATTGGATATAGGATTGGTAAAGATCTTTTCCTAGTATGTTCGTTGCCATTTTGTCCTATTGACAGTGTCCTTTGCCTTACAGAAGCTTTGCAATTTTATGAGGTCCCATTTGTCAATTCTTGATCTTAGAGCATAAGCTATTGGTGTTCTGTTCAGGAACTTTTCCCCTGTACCTAGGTATTCAAGGGTCTTTCCCACCTTCTCTTCTATTTCAGTGTATCTGGTTTTATGTGAAGGTTCTTTATCCACTTGGACTTGAGCTTTGTATAAGGGGATAAGAATGGATTGATTTTCATTCTTACCTGAGGACCCAGCTATACCACTCCTGGGCATATACCCAGAAGATGCTCCAACATATAACAAAAACATATGCTCCACTATGTTCATAGCAGCCTTATTTATAATAGCCAGAAGCTGAAAAGAACCAGGATGTCCCTCAACAGAGAAATGGATACAAAAAAATATGGTACATTTACACAATGGAGTATTACTCAGCTATTAAAAATAATGAATTCAAGAAATTCTTAGGTAAATGGATGGAACTAGAAAATATCCTGAGTGAGGTAACCCAATCACAAAAGAACACACATGGTATTTACTTACTGATAAGTGGATATTAGCCCAAAAGCTTGAAATAGCCAAGATTCAACTCACAGACCACATGAAGCTCATGAAGAGGGAAGACCAAGTGTCGGTGCCTCGGTCCTACTTAGAAGGAGTAACAAAATACTCAAGGGAGCAAATATGAAGACAAAGTGTGGGACAGAAACTGAAGGAGGGATCGTCTGAAGACTATTCCACCTGGGTATCCATCCCATGTGCAGTCACCAAAGGTAGACACTGATGTGGATGGCAGGAAGTGCATGCTGACAAGAGCCTGATATAGCTGTCCCCTAGAGGTCTGCCAGAGTCTGACATATTCAGAGGCAGATGCTCACAGCTAACCATTGATCTGATCAAGGGGTTCCCAATGGAGGAGTTAGAGAGAAGACTGAAGGAGCAGAAAGGGTTTGTGGCCCCATGAGGAGAGCAACAATCCCAACCAACCAGAGCTCCCCAGGGTCTAAACAACCAGTCTGGGAGCACATAGGGAGGTACCCATGACTGCATCTGTATATGTAGGGGAGGATGGCCTTGTAGGGCATAGGTGGGAGAGGAGATCCTTGGTCCCATGAAGGCTGAACACTGAGTGGGGGAGAAATACAGGGGTGGGAAGGTGGGATTGGGAAGGTAGGTGGGAGCACATCCTCATAGGAGCAGGAGGAGGGGGTATGGGATAGGGGGCTCCTGAGGCGGGATGGGGTAAGGGGATAAAATCTGAAATGTAAATATAATATCCAATAAAAATGGAAAACAAAACAAAAACTAATGTTTTAAAAATGTCACAATCAGGAAGCAGAGACAGACAGATCTCTGTGAGTTCCCGGACAGCCAGAGCTACATACTGAGACCCTGTCTCAAGAGCAAACCAAAAACACAAACAAAAAACCAAAAATGTCTTAGTGTTTCAGGGTAAAGTTTCTCTTGCCTGGGTTTAAAGACCCTCAGACACCTCCCTGCCCCTGCTGTCTCTGGGAACTCCTGGGGCCTCTCTGGAGCTCCAGCTCCTCACCCACGAATAAGAAGGACAATGTGTTCTGAAGTTGCAGGGACACAAGCATATTAGTAAGCGGTCACTCAAAAGATGGATTTTTCCCCCTTTCTTTTCTTACTGAAAGAATAATCGACTTTCAGTTACATGTGGGTATAGTAAAGAAACAAGTAAAATGTACCACCAGCAAGCTCATGTAGGTAATTTTGTATACCTTTGTATAATTGTCTCCTTCAGTGTCTTTTCTGAAATCATTGCCTGGCTGTAGCTTAAATTCTACACTACCTTCTCTATTTTGATTTATTTTGTATGGGGAGAGAGTTCACTCATACCACAGCCTGTGTTTTTAGAGGACAATATGGGGAGTCAGTTCTCTCCTTCCACCATGTGCCTCCCAGTGAGTAGATGCATGTCACTGTCAGGCTTGGTGACAAGTGCCTTTACCCAATGAGCCAACTTGATGGCCCCAAATACTATCCTCTTTATACAGCGACTAGTAGCTGTTTGTCAAGGTTCAGAGTAGTAGTCTTTCTTTGTGTCCAATGGCAAACAACTGATGACTTCACAGTCATCTATGTGACATGGGGACACAGACATGAGAAACACACATAAATGTATCTCACAAGCTGCCTCATACCACACAAAATTTATCTCATATTATACCCATCTCACATACAACATATATATCTTACATATTCTAAATAAACATATACCACACACCTCACACACAGATACCAAAGGACAAACTTTCACCTCACATGCAGCACATACATTTCACATTCATAGCATATACCACATACCTCACAAATACCAACACTCACCATATATATATATATATATATATATATATATATATATATGTATGTATATATGTTACAGAGGTACAAACAGTAGAGAGAGGGAAGGTTTTGTTCATTCAGGATAGAAGAAACTTAAATGGATACATTTTATTTCATGGTGTCCCTAGGCCTTCCCTTTTCCCTTATTGTCTTTGCTTACATGCCCATCCCTGTGCTTCCCTCCATCTCTTCCCATAATGTGTTCCAAGAACAAGCCAACATCTCAGGTGTCTTTGTTGTGGTTTTATTGATGTGAATAGATAACATGACCATGGCAACTCTTATAAAGGAAAATATTTAATTTGGGCTGGCTTACACGGTCAGAGGTTTAGTACATTATTGTCATGGTAGAAGCATGGTGGCCTGCAGGTAGACACAGCTGGAGAGGGAGCTGAGAGTTCTACAGTCTGATGCAGCAGGCAACAGGGAGAGAAAGTGACATTGCTACAATCTGCTTCAGCAGGCAATAGGGAGAGAAAATGACATTGGGCTTCTGAAACCTCAATGCCCACCCTAGTGGCACACTTTTTCCAAGGCCACAGCTATGCCAACAAGGCCACACCTCCAATAATTCTACTCCCCATTTGTCTATGGGGACCATTTTCTTTGAAACCACCACATCAAGAAACCTGCTCTGCTTTCCTGTGTATCTATATCCCTCTAATGCTCACTCACATATAGCTTACAATTGACAGATAGCAATTACACAGTATCAAGTTATGCCTCTACATTACATACTACACATCTGACACAAATTAGTTTCCAAGCACATATAATATCTACAAATCAATCACACACCACCGACATGCCATATACCCAATCTAAAGGATGAGAACTGGGAAAAAGTTATTCAGTGACAAACTATTATTTTTTCTCCACATATAGAACAAAGCAGCCACCTTGTGTTTATGAATGGATAACATCCATGTTAATTATTATCTGAGAGAAGGCCTAGATTAATAAATGAAACATCCTACTTTTCTCTTGCTTAAGAAGTCAGTGAAATCAGAACAAAACAACAAAACCCACCTGAATGCCTAAATTAAAACCTGTTTTCAACTCTCTTGCCTTCCTTTTCCATAACAGGAGCCTGTTCTCTGCTTGCTTTTGCTGGAAGCCCCTCCCCATCCTGATCAGAGAGGAAGCTATGTGGTTCTCCATTTAAAACTGTCTGAGCAATTCTCCTCCTCCTCTGGTATCACTGAATCAGCAGCAAAGCCTCCTTACTCACTTTACATCCAGAAAACTCTGGATGCAGGGTTTGGAGCACTTCTATTTGCATCCACATCTAAACACTAACAACAGAATCATCTGGCGAAGAAAGGGAGTTGGGCAAATCCCTCAGTGGTAGAGCAAGGCCCTGGGTATAATCCTTCCACTGCAAAATACTGCTTGTGCCAGTGCCAAGTCTAAGGTACATCATAAACATTTTCACAACTAGATGCTTGGGGTCTCAGGGCATCCTGCATCACTCTGTCTTCTCAACCTCACATCCCCACTAATCTTACAACCCTGTTCCACTGCCACCTCCTCTCTGCTTGTGTCTGTCACATACCATACCCATACATGCTGGCTTACCAATGAGTGGATGAGCCATCCAAAAGGAAAAGCGCTTGACCCTCCTTTCCAAGTTTACTCACGCAAACTCCACACAGAATCACTCACCTCCCATGCCTGTGCCTCCTTGCTTCTATTTAATGAAATGTTAATTATAAGAGCGATGAGAGAATGGTTTTAAAATGTTGGGGGAGGTAGATTATTTTATGGCTGTAATAAGTCATGTTCTGTGGGAATCACATTCTATATTTTAGGGAATGCTGCAAGGGAATAAATCATATAAATAGATGCATATAAATATGTTACTAATTAACTTTAGAAGTATCCATTGTTATTAAATCTTTGGGAATGGCAAAGATAAAGCCTGGAACAAAACTGACTGAACCTCAAGGAGGACATAGACGGGGCTAGGGCTCCAGCATCCCTCCCTACCTGACTTGTATGTCTGCTTGGCTTTTGAGTAGAAGTTCTTATTAGAAGTCCTCAAATTTGCATGCCAAAATCTTAATCATCAATTGTTGTTATTTATAAGTCTTTGGGGGAGGTGACTTGGTAGAAGGCTGGCACCCTTATAATGCAATTAATATTTTTTCAAACAGATAAAGAAAACACCCATGAAGTCTGAAACATGTGGTTTTTT
The DNA here is from genome assembly GCF_011762505.2 of Arvicanthis niloticus. Classification (NCBI taxonomy): domain Eukaryota; kingdom Metazoa; phylum Chordata; class Mammalia; order Rodentia; family Muridae; genus Arvicanthis; species Arvicanthis niloticus. Next base: position 65,836,962 of record NC_047665.1, on the reverse strand, counting down.
CAAAGCAAATTTTGAAGTTCTGCATATTAGGCATCTCATAACAATTCCAAAGTTAACTTGTAAAACCTTTAACCCATTCGATCTTGTACATTACCCCACATCATTTAATGCGCAACCCATGGAGATTACCCACCCAAACACTCTGAACATGATACCTCACTCACTTAAATGGACACAATAGTTTCATTTTAAAAAATCTTCTAGGAAATAGTTGTTCTAGATTGCTTTCTGTTGCTGTGTTAAACACTATTTTGAAAAGCAACTGTGGGGAAGGAAAGGGTTTGTTTTTCTTACACAAATTTCTTATCAGGAAAAGCTAAGGTAGGAACTCAAGGCAGATATTTAGAAGATGGAATCAGAGCCAAGGACCACAAAACAAAACAAAACAAAACAAACAACAACAAAACAAACAAAAAACCCACTGCTTATTGGCTTGCTCAACGATCTTTCTTATATAGCCAAGACCCCCCTGCCCAGCAAGGGCTCCTTCTACAATGAACTACCCCCCACCCCCACATCAATTAATAGTCCAGAAAATTTCCCATATGTTTTCCCATAGGCCAGTCTGATAGTGGCTATTCATCTTCTCAGGAGTGTCAAGTTGTCAACTATTTTAGTCATCACACACACACACACACACACACACACACACACACACAATTAGAAACATGTAGACTCTTCAACCATCAAATCCCAAAATGGGGAGCTCAAAGGAGCATACTAAAACAGTATGATGAGAAATGTTAATTAGCTCATGTTTACTTAATACTATACAAGCAATAATCAGTTCCAGTCTCAATGAATAAGGATTTTTCAATAGTCCAGAGCATTCTGTACTGTCCAATTTGGCAAGCTTGAGCTAAGTGTGCCCTTACCGTTACCTTTGTCTAACAGCTTTAAATGGCAAATGAGTCAGATGCAAATGAGCAAGTCTTTTGAATAATCACTTCAGAGGTTTGTAGAGAAAGGTTTAAAGAAAGGGTAACTGTTTTCATCCTTTTTTAAAACTTGAATTCATTTTTCAACTTCTTATCATGATGTGCTATCTTCTTGCTTTGTCTGTTTAGATATGATGTTCTACAGCACTCTGGGGATCTTGTAAAGGTTGAAGGATGGCATGGTACCTTTCAGTGATTGAAATTGCTTGAACACAGGAATCCCTCAGTAAAGGTTATTATTTTTGCACATTAAGAAATGAAAGATGGGGCAAGTGAGATGGCTCAGTAGCTGTTCTTATGTAAGGCTCAGGGTTCAGTTGCTAGCACCTACATAGAGGTTCAATTCCAATTCTAGGGGATTTGAGGCCCTCTTCTTGCCTCTGAGGGCAATGCATACATGTGGAATATAGACATACATGTGCAAAACAAAAAAAAAATACAATTAAAACATTAAAAACTTGAAAAAAAAATAGATGCAAGGTGTGCCTGGATAGCCAGGAAGCAGAGACCCAGGGTAAAACCAAACATGATGAGGAAATTCAGTGAAATGTTTACTAATGATATTCAACTAGACTCAGATCAGCACATACTCTAATTGTCATCAGAGAAGTGTCATCCGACAACTGATGGAAACAGATGCAGACCCACAGCCAAACACTAAGTGTGTTGGGTTGTAGTGTGCATGGGTCCTGTTGTTGGGTTGATGTGTGGGTCCTGCCTCTGTCTTGCCACGTGGCAAAGGGCCTCTCGTGGGGACAGAGGCACCAGAATTTGACTGTGTTCTCTCCACACTGGTGCTGGGCAGACATCGGGCTATGTGAAGCTTCGGGACTCTGCTCAGGGATGGGGAGCCAGAGCTCTTTGTCGCAGCCACTCACTTGGCTGGTTCACGGATGGCTTGGTTTGCTTGCTTGGGTTGGGTGGCTGATGATCTCCGTGGCGGAGAGCGTAGAGAGGTCGTCAGTGGGAGATTAGATGATGGCTCTGTGAATTGAGTCCTGCTCCATTGTTCCCTAAAGTGAACCCCAACGGGGGGAAAAACAGTCTATGGTCTTAAGATATTTATTGTCATGGTGGAAAATGGATGAAAACTATACCCCTGGTATTTTCAGGGCGAGCCTGAGGTTAAATATCTTTTGCAAGGTAGAGGGTCTGGGAAGGAATGTCAAATTGGCTATGCCTTCTGGCCTTTAGGTACCTCATTAATATGGAGATCTGTCTTGAGACTCAATGGCCTGTAGTCACGCCCTCTATCTGTGGAGGGGCTAGTGGGCATTGTCCTATGTGACTGGAGGACCCTACTCTATGGAGGTCTGCCTTGTGTCAGAAGCCTGGCGTCTGAGAGTGTGGTGAAATGCATGCCTTCCCTTAGGATCACCTGGGGTTTCCAGCAATTTCTAGCCAGTTCTCGACCAGAAACCAGGCTGTCCTATGACAGTCCTACATAAGTGGAGACAAGAAAACCCCATAGAAAGGGGGAGAGTTGTAGGAGCCAGAGGGTTCGAAACACTGAAAGAACACAGCCCCCAGAATCAACTAAGCAGGGCTCATAGAGACTGAAGTGACACTCCCAGGTCCAGTATGAGTTTGACCTAGGCCATCTGCATCTACATTATGGTTGTGTAACTTGGTGTTCTTGTGGGATTCCTAACAGTGGGAGTGGGGGTACTTCTGACTCTTTTGCCTGGCCTTGGGAACCTTTTCTGCCTAGTAGGTTGCCTCAGCCAGTCTTGATATGAGAGTTTGTGCCTAGTCTCATTGTAAATTGTTATGCCATGTTTGGTGGATATCCCTGGGAAGTCCGCTGTTTGTTTGTTGTTTGTTTAAGGGAAGCAGAGAAGGGGAGAGGAAAGGAAGGGGGTTGACTGAGAAAATTGGAGGGAGGGGAAAGTGCAGTTGGGATACAATATATAAAAAAAAAGAAGAAAAGAAAAAAATACATCATCATGAACATATATGTAGATCTAGTTGTTATGAAACCCTGAACCCTGCTTAGTTAACTAGAAATAAAGAAACAGGAAGTTTTAAAAGAGGTATTTTGCTGTACAAATGATCTATTTCCTAATATGCTCTAAATTCTCCTCCTTTCAGTGCACATTATGTTTTTGTGTGTTTATATTTGGTATATATGGGATATTTGCTTCAATGTAAGTGGTGATATAGTAATTACGTATTTTTCTAAAGTGACCATTAACCATATACCTATTATAAAATATTTACAGAGAATCCAGTTTCTGCCACTATGTACAAATTTTTATAAAGTCAAGCATATATATTAAAAATTATACACATATACATATTTTTACAAAAGAAGTAAAAGGGACTTCTTAGCTATGTCAGACATCTCAAAGGAGTTCATGCCTTCTTATTTGTTCTAGATGAATTTAAGTGAACTTATTGGTTTTTATTTCCATGACAACAATCTGAATTAGTATCATCCCTTCTTATAACCTATTACAGTGTTTCAGTGGTAGAAGTGTGGAATATCCACAAAGGCAAGGAGAGATGAAAGTGATCTTACCACTGTAATTATTGTGGGATTCTATGGAATTTTGGAACCAATCTTCTAAAACCATTGACGCTCCAAATTACAGTTTTATCTTAAAGGAGGTAATCAGTAGGTAGAATTACTATCTTGAAGTATCATAACACTCTAGGCCTCCAAATTACGCTTGTTTGATGTTTTCCACTCTGTGGTCATCTCACTGAAGTTCAGCTGACTTACAGGAAAATACAGGATGCATTAGTGCACAACCTCATACATTTTTATATAACAAAGAATGCATACCATGCCCCCTTTTTCAGCTTCAGGCTGCAGGCCTATTTGTGAGACTGAGGCAGGAGGATTACCACAAACTTGAGACCAGCCTGGCCCACATGTAATGAGTTCCATGCCACCTGAGTTACAGAGAGAGAGAGAGAGAGAGAGAGAGAGAGAGAGAGAGAGAGAGAGAGAGAGAGAGAGAGAGAGAGAGAAACAACAATGGAAAAATAATATTAGCAGATTAGAAAGTGCATCACTTCTTCAACTGCTATGGCTCCCTGCAAGAGCAAACCACCATCAAGACTCCAACACTGTCAATTAACTTTCTAGTTTCAGACTATACCATGGTGGAGATTTTCTGGCATATTGTTTTCTGTGGTGTTAAGTTTGGAGTTCCATCCATGGAGTAGTGCCCAGCCATAGTTATTCACCCTCATTGCCTTCTAGCATTCCACTGAAGAGTTACCTGCTGCTTCTACAGTTGAGGACAGGAGGCAAAAACTGGTCGAGTAGAGCGGAGCCCCCAAAGTAGCTGCTGTGGGAATGTCCATGTGGAAGGGGAGGGGAGTCAGGAAGAGCTCTGGTTTCCTCTTACCTTGTTTCCTAAAGGAACACCTCTGCCCAGAGGCCATATGTGATGATGTAACTGATGCTGAGAGAAGCCTCCTGGATACTGAGGTGGCCTGGATGGACGGACTAGCCCATCACACTCCTCATAGCTCACCTATTTGTGGCCATAAAACCTTTATAAAGGTCCCAGGCTAGCATAGCAGCTTGACAGTATCCTGTTTCCTAGAACCTCTCCTGCTATACATCTTTCTCTCTGTTTCTCTCTCTTCCCTTCTCCCTATTTTCCTGCTTCTCTATGGCTCTCTAGCTTACTCATGCTCTCTCTGTGTCTGTCTGTCTGTCTGTCTGTCTGTCTCTTTTTTTTCTCTCTGTCTTCTTTCTTCCTCTTAATCTTCCTATAATAAACTACTTCTGGATTTCTTTCTGACACTTGCCCTCTGTGGTCTCTGAATTTCATTCCTCAAATTCTTGAGACAAGAACCTGAAAACTACTGGCCAAGAGTGGCTTTTCTATTTCTGGGATATTGGATCTCTGAGCTAAGCCTACTTCAGCTTCCTAAGAAAGAGTATTACTCTCAAATGCACCATGCCTTTTCTGTCTCTCTATGTTTGAAGAGCATCTGGGACACTGTAAGAGTTGCTACTGTGAATAGTATTGAGCATGATTTTGGTAAACATATGGATAACATTGTTTTGGGGTATACACCTGGAAAAGGAACTTGGTGGCTGTGATGCTCAGCTTTAGGAGAACATATCATCCTTTCCAGTGTGGATGTATCCATTCAGATTCCCTAAGCAGGGAGTTTTACCTGCTTTGTCTATTTTCCAGTATGGGATGTCAATCTCCTTACTTTTAGCTAGTCCAGAGAGCATGTCAAAAACACTAAAGAACTTGAGAGGTAACCTACACTGAAATTAATTACAAGCCACAGCGCCACAGAGCCTGGAACACACTGTCCATTGGTTACAGATGAAGGTGGTGCATTACTTCATAGTGATAACCAGAGTCAATACTTTATGCTATGTATCCAAGGCCCAGCTCCAATGGGAGAAATGTAAAGCAGATGCTATCATATCCACTAACAATGAGTTGCATCACAAAGAGGAAGCCTGAGTCTAAGAAACGAACTCCAATCTTACAGCTGGTGATATGTATGCAGACTCTGCCCCACAGGGAGCAGAAGCTTTATGATGTAAGGCTGTACATGATACAAACATCACTGAGAAGGAAGCCAGAAACAGAAGAGAGGTTAGAAGCCACAAGAATGCCTCTGCCTGTAAAAAACTGCCAAAGAGCTGCAGAGAGTCACCCCGGCATGGTAGTGACACACTGTGGCTTAAACTTGTAGTTTAAAGAAAATGAGCACCCAGCCACCATCAGAGAAGCTTCTTCCTGGCATAGCAAATAGGAACAAATACAGAGACCCACAGCCAGGCATTATGCAGAGAGTGAGAAATCCCTCCATTGGGGCTCCAGAAATCTAATGAAATAGGAAATGGAAAGAGTAGAAGAGGTTTGAGCATGGAGAACAACAACAACAACAACAATAACAACAACAACAACAACAACAACAACAACAACAACAACAACAACAAAACCCTGAATGGCCCTGTACCAGGCAGTCAGTAAAGGAGGATGGCATTCATGCATTCCAGACAAAATCTCTCCTATAGAACTATATTGCCACTTTAAACATGCCTCAAGATTGGAGAAATATAGGGAGGCCCAATTTCAAGATGATTGCCTTCAAGAAGTCAGGCAAAATCAAGGGCTGGGCTGACATTCCATTGGGATTTGATGAACTCTTTGGACAGGGAGACTTTTCCACTGGAGCTTAGCAGGCAACACAGCCAGCAGGCTACTATTAACACGTCTGTCTCTGTTCAATTCAACTGTAGGACAGGCTCACCCACCCTCAGACTCAGAAGACCCTGCCTCTTCCCTGCTCTTTCTCTGTCAAAAGCTGGGGGAGTCCCTATTGATTTTATCCTTAGAATTAAAATGAGCCTAGAAAGAAAAATTCCCAATCCCACAGCCAGAGATATCCTTCTTAAAAACATCATGTGGGAGGGTATGACTTCTGAATTCAGGCTAGCCTGCCAAGGTCTCCGGGATGAACACTGTGGTAAATCACTTGTAGCAACCCAAGATAGAGGAACAACATCACATCAGATTACGTCTGTAGCTCAGGCTTTAGTAGCAGCAATAAAAGCAGAGGGGATCTGCTTTAGGTGTAGAGTGTCAGGACACTGGAAAAACAAGTGCCCAGAAAAGTCCCTTCCCATAAAGAATCCCAATGTCCCTAAGACATTCTGACCTCCACATCATAAATGTTTCCATTGGAGAAAAGATTGCACCTCCCTATATCATAAATATGATCAATATTAGACCATTTAAACTTAAAAGGGGGCAGTCCTCAGCCCAGACAGTAAGAAAGAAAACTGCTCCCATATAAGCTTTATCTGTGTCCAGCATCCCAGAAGGCTCCCACCCAAACATAACAATGAAAATAGGTAACAATTCATTTAAATGCCTTATTGATACTGGAGCAGACAAGTTTGAGACAACAAGAGATCCCATAAGACTAGCAACTAATTGCTGGGCCCCAGTTTCTAGGCATTGGGTTGGGGCTCCTCTCTTGTATCTATCACATACAGACCTACAGGTAGAAAGACTCTGATGTAGCTACTAGTCTAATAAGACCACTAGTAGCTCAAGGAGCCACCAATATTCTAGGGAGAGATATCTTACAAGTCCTAGAGGCAGTGCTTACCACCCAACCAGAGATTAAATCATGATAGATGACAATACCTACAGAGAAAACAATATCCAAGAAGACCCTAACCCCCACTTCAAAATCACCCTCAATTCTAAGGGCCACTGTTAGTTTTAATTCTTGTTGCCTTGATTGGCTTTCCAATGAAGCCATTTGGCTTGACCAGTGGCCTCTTGAAGCCCTCAATCAACTGGTAAAAGAACAGCTTCTACTACAATACATCTGCCCTTCCCACAGTCCATAGAACATCCCCCTGTGTTCGATATTAACTTGGGGATGGAGCCTAATGCAAGATTTAAGGGCAGTTAATAAAACCATGACAATCTGGGACTCTCTCTAAAGGGGGCTGCCCCACATCTCAGCCATCTCTGCCAATGTCCCCCTACTGGCAATAGATACAAAAGACCCTCTCCATCCAAGAGACTGTGAATGCTTTGCTTTCTCAGTACCCCCCACCCCAATAACAACTCTGGTTCAGCCTCATGATATGAATGGACCATTCATCCTCAGGGAAGAGCTAACAGCACAACCTTTTCTAGGAGGCTGTGGCCACTGCACTAAAACCTTATTTAGACAAAGGACTCAATATATATCATTATATGGATGATACCTTAGTATGGGGAGAATCTTCCACCTCCCCCTTAAAGATCAGCTAATACCTTCCCTATCCTCTCTCTAGGATTCAAAATATCCTCTCACAAAATACAACTTATCCTGCCCATTGTATTTTCTAGGAAGAGAAATCTTCCTCACCTCAATAGACCCTCTCAAACCCACCCTTTCCTTCCCTCTCTCTTCCTTAACTCTCACTTCCCTCCAGAGCTTTTTGGATAATCTTAACTGGCTTCAACCCTGGCTCCCTCTTTGCAAAACACTCGTCAATCTCTCTTTAACCTCTTAAAAAAAGATAAAAGACTCTTCTGCATGTGAACACTGTGTCCTGTGGCAATCCAAGCTCTAAATTCTGCTAATGCAGTAAGTCCTTAAAGACTTGGCTCTCTCTAGATATGTCCAAACAATGTCTATACTTATCTTTAATTCCTCCCTTACACTTGTGGGAGCCCTATACCAATCCCAGGGGGTGCAGGAATGGCTCTGTACCCTGATGGATGGTGCACCCAGAATCCTAAATGAGGTGGATGTACTCACTAGTATGATTAAAAATGTCCTACAAACTTTAGAAAAAGAACCTGAAGTTCTTATTGTCTTTTTCCCTTTCTGATACTCAATGGCTAATCTACAACCATTACCCTAATGAAAGATGGGTTTCTCCCCTCCCTCTGTTTTGATAGATTCCCTCAGACTCTTTTCATAAAAGGCTCATAACTGGAACCCCCTCAATATTTACTGATTGTGGAAAGATGGGAGCTGCATTGAAAATATACTACTCCCCTGAGTATGAAACCCCTGTTGTCCAATTCAAAGAGCTGCCTCATTGACTGCAACACCCCCCCCCCAAGTTTAAAGACCTATATGCTATCTATTTATCCCTAAAGGAAGTCAATAGGCCCTTAAGCACTTTTCAGAAAGTGTATATGCTGTCAATTTGCTCCCCTGGCTATCAAGATGCTTTGTCTAATTAGATGCCAACCTACTTTCTCCTCTATTCATACAGGTTTCCACCCTCTTACAGGAAAGAGCCTCTCCCCTCTCCATCCAGCATGCTAGATCTCACAGTTCCCTGCCAGGCCCATCATCCAAGGGAAATGCCCTCACTGATCAAATAGCCTCTACAGGAACATTCATAGCCTCCATGGAGCAAGCAGACCAATTCCATTCACACACACACACACACACACACACACACACACACACACACACACACACAACTATAAAGGGGTTTCACTGTTTCTGCTTCTCCCACATCCCTCTTGTTCAACTATAAAGTATAATACGAATATAATCCTCTTCTGCATCCCTTATTACTACCTCAGCTTTACAAACTTTGGGCATCAACCCCTGAGGTCTCAAATCCAATGCACTATAGCAAATTGATGTCACCTACATCCCCCAATCGGCAGACAGAAATATGTCTCTGTTACCCTAGAAACATACTCGCATTTTATATGGACTACAGCCCAAATGAAAGAAAACTCAAAAAGATTAAATCACCACATGCTCACCACCTTTGCCATCATGAGCATTCCCAAACAGACTAAAAACTGACAATGGGCCTGCTTTTACTAGCTCTCAATTCAAAACCTTCTGTTCACAATGGGAAATTATCTATCTGTAGCGGGTTGGCCTAGTAGTACTACTTACATTTTGATGCTAATAATGGCTCCCAAGACTGGTTGCCCCAAAGATGAGAGAGTCTACACATAAAACACCGAATGACCCTGCCCTCGAGTTATTTCTACTTGGTAAATAAAGATGCCAACAGCCAAGAACTGGGCAGAAAAAAGATAGGTGTGGTTTAGGTTTCACAGGCTCTGGGTTGGAAAAGAACCTCAAGGGAGAAAAAGAGACAGAAGAAGAAAAGAAAAACCATAATGATTTAAGATTCAAGAAACCGTGGCCCTGAGGACTACATAATTAGTGTCCAGAGCAGCCCAGATAAAACGTGATAAGTAATAACTTGGGGTTATCAATAGAGAAATGGATTCTAACGACACAGAGCATAATATCTGATCAACTCTTATGTTGTTTAAGGTTTGTTATAAATATAAAAGTTATGTGTGTCTTTCATCCAAAAACGTAAATAACTAAGGTGGGGTAGAAAGCTTGGGCCAAGATTAGATAATTTCTACAACACATTGTCGTCCCATGTAGGGCAAAAACTCACTTAAAAAATTAATTTGAGATTCCCAAATGGAAAAATGCATGACATCCCTTTAAAACTAGGAGGCAGGGAGAATTGGTTTCTTAGCAGACACACAAGGTTTCTCCCCTAGCCATGTGGGTTCAGGACTAGGACAAAATACATACTAAATTGTCACACATAATACTGGGGTTCATGATGTAAACCAGGACACAGCTAGGCACACCTCCTCCCCCTGAGGCAGACTCAGACTCCAGCCTAGGGTCTTCTCAAATGCTTCGAAGCTGCCTCAGACATCCTAGGAATTCCTGCTGTACAGTGTGGTACAGCCTGATCAGAGGGCAGAGAATAAGGCTCCATGGCTCTCACAGTAAAAAAATAAATAAATAAAAGAATAGAGAATTAATGTGAATGTAAGATCTTAGTGCTGTCATAAACAACTGGAGTCTTTGAACGTGGGCTCCATGGAAATACTGAAACTACTTAGTCTAACACATTACACATATGTGGCCCTGAAAATAGACGTATATAGTAAATAGAACGACATTCAAATAAAGTTAAATATAGGAAGGATATTAATTCAATTTATACAAAGAGGATATAACTATATTTAGCCACTAAGATATTAATCTCCAAAGAAGGGAGAAATAAAAAAATGATAAATATGTTTTAAAGAAAAAAGGAAGAAATTATGAAAATGAAAACATAAGATGCCAATGCTATCATAAGCTACTGGGTTGTTTGAACGTTGGCTTATCAGTGGGAAAGTAGATTCCAGCAACAGGGAGAGTAGTCTCTGCCCAGCTCCTATTTGTTTAAGGCTTATTGTCAACATAAAGGCTGTGTGTGTCTTTCATTTGGGAACTGAAATAGCTAAGGTGGGGTAGAAATCTCGCGCTGGGATATAATACCTTCTATAACACCCATTGCACAGTGATTCCCCACAACCCTCAGGGCCAAGGAATAATAGAAAAAACTCATCAAACCCTAAAAGCCCAACTTCTAAAACAAAAGACAAACATCTCCCCCTCCCCCCCCAGCATACAATTTAATGAAAGCTCTAACTACACTAAATATATTTAACATGGAGAAGAGCTCCAAACATCCGCCTATCTCCCCGCATCAGCACTCACCAGAAATAACCCCTCCTATCCTGGTATGATAGTATGATTCCTTGGATAGAATTTGGAAGGTACCAATCCCCTGCCCCTTATAACCAGCCTAGGCCCATCTGAGTTTCACTTCTCTTCGAAGAACTGTAACTCTCATTCTAAGCCAGTCAAGAGCTCTCGTGGACCCTATTTGTCCTGGCTGCTTTGACCTCTGTGTGGACAGTGGATGAAAGTACTCTCTGTATATATTATAGCCTCCATTTTACTGTTTTTAAAGGGATTTCTGAGTGTTTAGATGAATGGGTCTCTGTTTTTTTGTGCCTGTTCTTAGGTTCTTCCCCTTTTATTCTCTGTTTTGTCCAACTCTAATGTGTCCATTTTGTTTTATTTTATATTACTTTATTTTATTTTATTATTATCCCTTAGAAGCCTGTTTGTTTTCTAATGAGAGACAGAAGAGGAGTAGGTCTGGATGGGAGGGGAGGTAGGGAGAATCTGAGAGGAATGAAAAGAGGGGTAACCTATAATCAGGATATATTATGTAAGAGGGAAAAAAGCTATTTTCAACAAAGGGAAGAGATGGATACCATGGTTTCAGCCATTCATGTGGCCTCTCTTTAAGAGTATATGTTCTTGTCTTCTTGGCTATGCTTCTGTTGAGTTTTTTGGTGGAGGTATTTTCTTTGTAATTCATTTGCAATGATTCTGGGTATCAGCACTGTCTTTCATATTTATTTATAAAACTCTTTCCTTTTGTTATGGCTTTCTTAATGTCTCATTTGATGAACAGGAAACTTGTTCCTCCTAGATATAAAACAAATAAACAAACAAACAAACAACAAATCAGTGTAGAAACAGATCACCTCAAGCTGGGTAGTGAAGAAACTACAGAAAAGTATTTTGCACAGCTCTGATGTCTGGGAAGTCCAAAATAGATGTACCAGAAGTTTTGGGACCTAAACCCTTCCCAAATGACCCAGTCTACAAGATCAGAGTGAGTGTTAGATTTCAGTATGAATTTTGGGAATAAAAATTAGGCCACAGCATCAACATTTGTATGATTTTCTGGTTGAGTGTATGTATGTATATATGTATGTACACATCCATGGCATGTGCACGTGTCCTTACATGGAGGACAGAGGACAACCTCAACTGCCATTCTTTAGGGAACACCATTCACCTTATTTTGAGACAAACTCTCTGGCTTCTTTGAAGCAAACTCAGGTTCTTATTTTATGTGGCAACCACTTGACCAAGATCCATTTCTCTGACCCTGGAATTACTGTCTTTAGATAAATACTTAGGGTTAATAATCATGCATGAAGAAGTGAATATGAAATTAATCTTGGTTTATACTTCACATCATAATATAAATCTGTCCCTAGGTAGGGCATTGATATAAATATAAAAGAAAAAGAATAAGATTTTAAAATAAATCAAAATGTATCTTTTACTTTGGGATAAGTAACAATTTTTGAAAAAGAACCCCAATATATTAACAATGAAAAATTATAATTTGACTATATTGAAATGCAATAGTTAATATTTATTATCACTTAACAGGATCTGTACTCACCTAGGAGTTAAACCTCTGGGCATGAATGTAAGAATTTAGCTTTGAAGTTAACTGAAGAAGACCCATCCCCAAAGTGGGCAGCACCATTCCCTTGGCTCAAGTCCTAGACTACATAAAAAGGAGTAAGCAAGCTGAACACAGGCATCCATAATTTTTATCTCTGTCTTTTGATATGGATGCAATGTAATTGACTGCCCAAGTTCTATCTACCTGAACATCAATATGGACTTAACCTGAGAAGTCTTCATTGGTTTTACATTTACAGAATTATAGTCTTTTACACACACACACACACACACACACACACACACACACACACACACACACATATGCTTGAGATCCTAGAGACTAGAATCTCTCCTGTGGCTAGTTAACCCTTTGGTGTATTATCCTAAAATGGGATCTTCTCAGCTATGGCCTCATGGTCTTCTCTGCCCACAGGTGTTGACATTACCCACAATGTTACTGCCCTGTGAACTTGGTGCTCTTGGTTTAGGATGGTTTCTCTGGAATATTCTACTTTTGTGGATACTTAAGATTCTTTCATATTAGTAACTAGTTCTCAACAGTTCCCTATTAAAATACAAGGCTAAGACAAAAACAAAAACAAAAAATCAATTTAAACTGTCTGGTATGTCAGAATACATGATAACACCTAGGAAACATTTAGCTTCATGTTCAACAGGACACACCCCAACTAATGTCTTTTTTCAAGAGGATTTGGGTTGTCATCTTTAATTGAACAAAGAACCTCAGTGTTGGGTTGAAAGGTCATATTTTGAAGTATAGGTTATTTGTGACTAATGTATAAGATACATAAGAACACAGCAGGAACCTGTAACTTTCAAGTATTAGTTTTAGATCCACAGAAGTTTGGCTCTCTGGGCTGATTGCTGGATTCACAGGTCCTGACTTAGAGAAACTTTAAAATAGCTCAGATAAGCTGCTCTATGGAATTCCATGGCCCACCCATGGAATGTCACCCTGTGACATGGACAGATGGGGTATCACAACTTTTTCCACAGTTTATGTCACTTACCATGCATCCAGGGTCATCAAAACTCAACTAATTTATAACAGTAACACGTACCATCCCTGCTAAAATTGTTCTTCAAGTAGGGTAGCAGTGGTCTTTCCTAATTCCTTAATTAAAATTTGGAGAAGAAAAAAATAAATAATGATGCTTATTTGTAAAACAATGTTAGGAAAAGAAATTTCTAGGCAGGCTCCATTCTTACCAGTGTTTAGAATACTCTATATGAACATGGGACAGGAAGTGAATTGATTTAGCAACACAAAGTACACTTAAGTTTCATAAACTTTGTCCCATAGAAGAAGTCAGCTTCTCTGCCTATGGGTAAGAAGACAGTTGGAAACGTAAGAGCAGAATCAATGAGAAGAAAACATTATTGTGTATGAACAGTGAGCAGGAAAAAAAAACCTACCCCTCCCACACCAGTGATGAAGCCATAAGAGGCAAGGACCATCCAGTAATTGACACCTGGGCTAAACTTAAATCTTGTTGAACCTAACCTGTCAGGTGGGCATGACTTCTACCTGTCATGTAAACAAATGATGGATTTACGACGTTCTTTCCTCTCTCTCCCTGTCCTCCCTCCCTTAGCCACTTTGCTTTTCTCTACTTACAAGAATTCTCAGTAACACAACAGAAAGAACTAGAGTCCCTCAGAGGCTCTGCCAGAGCCTGACCAATACAGATGTGAATGCTTGCAGATATCGGACTGAGCACAGGACCCCAGTGGAAGAGGTAGAGGAAGGACTGAAGGAGCTGAAGGAGTTTGCAACTCCATAGGAAGAACAACAATACCAACCAACCAACGCCTCAGAGCTTCCAGGGACTAAATCAACAACCAAAGAGTACATATGGAGGGACTCATGGCTCCAGCTGCATATGTAGCAGAGGATTGCCTTATCTGGCATCAATGGGAGGGGAGGCTTTTGGTCCTGTGAAAGCTCTATGAACCTGTGTAGGAGAATGCTAGGGTGGTGAGGTGGGAGTTGGTGGGTGGGGGGGCACCCTTATAGAAGCAGGGAGAGGGGAGAGGAGATACGGAGTTTTCGGAAGGTAAAGTGAGGAGGATAACATTTGAAATGTAAATAAATAAAATAACCAATAAAAAGAAAGTAAACCAACAAATAATAGATAGATAGATAGATGATAGATAGATAGATAAATAGATAGAACTTTAGTATAAAAATATGGTGAGGAAGCGAGGAAAGGAGAAAATACAAGAGTAAGCATTCCTCCTTTCTTTCAGTGATGAAAGAGTAAACTGTTAGCTATGCACTCAATTAATATCAACCTGGAGTAAAGCTTTGTTCTGCTAAAGGCAAATAAAGATAAATCTTGATTCTATTGATACAGACAGAGTAACATGCCCAGTGCCTGTATAACACATTCTGTGTTCTGTTACTAGCTCAGATATTTGTCTAGAAACTTATTTTTCTCTTTCCTTTTTCTTTTTGAGATACCCTGTCATCACACAGTCAAGTCTAGTCTCAAATTCACCATTGCCTTGTTCCTGGCTCCTGAGTGTTAGGGTGCTAGGTTGCTAGGTTACCATTCCCTGCTGATCCTGGAATTTTCCATTTATCCCTTATGTTAATAAACTCCATGCCCCATGTGGTCCAGCTCATCAACACTCAAATATATTCTTATCTTAAAACAACTGAGAAGAAAAAAAAAAGAAGAGAGAGAGAGAGAGAGAGAGAGCACAAACAAAACTCTCAATTCATTTTCTCTAACCTTGGTTTCTAATAATTTCCCTGCTCGTCTCAGGAAAACCCCCAAAAGAATTGTTTATACATATAGCTTGAAATTTCTCTCTTCCTAGGGTCTCCAGAATCTATTTTAATCATTTGCTCCATGTGGTGACATTTGTCTTCTAGGATACCATCCTGTCTTCAGTGTCTGCACCCTTTGCTGGAGGTTCCTTGGCCTGCTCTCTGATTCTCCCATGTGTTTTTGAGCAGGGAATGGTGAAAAGTGTTAAGACTCTGTTTTTCATCCTCACTTCTCACTCTCTGTCACCATAGCAATCCCCTCATCAATGGCATGGCTTTAAATACATGTTGAAAAGACCTCTTTAATGGTTCCCCCCCCCCCCAACTGAGATATTGATATCTCAAGCTAAATTTATCCAGTGTTTCTTTGGCCAGTTAATAGAAAGCTGTATGACTGTGGAGGTAGCTGGGTGGATAAACTGTAGCCACTTAAAAATCCCTAGAACCCCATACTGAGAAGATGTAGCAACATTTTGTAATTCTAATACTTAGGGAAATCAAGATAGAGGAGTCCCAGAACAACCTGGCTAGCTGGGATAGACAGTATCAGTAAACCCTGGGTTTAGAGACCCTCTTTTGATAAAAAATGAGGGTGACCAAGGAAGACACTACAAATCAACTTCAAGTGTCCAAATGCATATCCGTATGTTTATACAAATGCACACATGAACACAAGCATATGAGTATTCACATACACCACACAGATATGCAGAAGCAAAAAAAAGAGAGAGAGAGAGTTTGTCTTTATTGTTGACACACTGAAACCTTAAATGTCCTTGATCCCTCATCCTAAAATTCCTGATGGTCTGGCTCTCAATATGGATCCAGAATCTGACCATCAAACCTATCTGAATATACCCATGATCCCAACAACCACTATTTCTTCAGAATTACTAAAATGCCTCCCTACAGGTCTCCCCGCTCTGCCTTCTGAGTATCCCTGGAGGCAACCCTGAGAAAAGGAGTTAGAAATCCCATCATCCTCACTCCTTCTCTCTGTTGTTTATTTTTCTACTTAGATGCTCAATTGTACTAAATGGTTACAACTGTAACTCCTGATCTGAAGAAGTGTGAGGAGAAGGATACCCAGCTGGAAAGAGCTAATACAGTAAATGAAGCCAGCATGGTGAAAGGGAGGAACAGTGCCCCAAAGTCAAACTGGAGAAGCTAGATGAACATGTAACAGCTCCCACAAAGGTTGTGATTTTGAAAAGAAGGCATTTTCAAGTTCTGCAAAGTATTTTTTTATCTACTATAAAATTCCCATAAAGACCAAACAATACAGTCGATGACTTTTTAAAGAGTCAACTAGTGTTACATTTCAACTAAATACTGAGCTGAGACTGTCCTCTGGGTAAGTTGATAATGTGTTTGATAGCGTCAAGTATATGTATATTGTAACTAGAGTTAGGAGTGAAGGTCTGGGTCCACAAAGCTAAAGATTGTAAACTCTATTTTCATGGAAGTGAAGGGCCATTTCATTTTGCAAGTGGGGAATTAATAGTTGGGTCTATTTATATTTGGGGACTATTTGAAGACATAGATAATGAGGGGTGGCTAAAGAGATTTATTTTCTGTTAGTAAAAAAGACAGAAGGTGAAGGTCTAAGACTAAGAAAGAATTAAAAATGGGCAAGAACAGCTATGCTTGGCATGTTTATTGAAAGACAGATGTGTTTTGTTACTAAGACTCTTCAACTCCTAAGAACCCGCAGGAACTGAGTGTTGACTTAGCAATGGAGATAACAGATGGGGTGTCATTCAAAATGACTCTTAGAAGCTTAACGTAGATGATGGCACTGTTGTCCAAGAAAATGGACTTAGGGGCATGAGTGAGGCAGCTGGGAAAGAGGTTAAAAATATACTCTGATTTTTAAGAGGTTAGGTTTGAAAAACTTGGAAGACATTCGAAGCAGATGCTAGACAAAGCAGCAGAATGCGGGTATGACGCTCAGGGGAGCTGGGGATTGAGGCTCCGGTGCTTTCATTTAACATGTCAGAATTGAAACCACCAGAGTGGCTGTGAGCATCCGGGGACAGTGTGAAACAGGAGACAGGGGTGTAAGGATAGACAGATATACAGCAGGGGAGTGAATCAGCAAGACTCTACAGACAGCGCTGTGAAATGGAAGTATTCTCACAAGTTGCATGTTAGAACGTCTGGAGACATTAGTGGGCCAAGAGGGTCAGAAGACATTTCATTCTGAGATACTCACACGTGCATTATCAGAAGTGACGTTAGCTCGACAGTGGGAACTCCTTCCTATGGACCAGGAAACAACAATAATAAATGTTTTGGTTTGACATTAAGATATTACAAATAATCCACAACAGCTCCTTATAGGTTTTAAAATTTCTATTAAATATTAATAAGTGAAGTCTCACATAATACCGAAATATAAGCTCAAATTAAGTAGTAAAGTAAGGATCACCATGTGAATGATAGTTCCCTCTGCCTTTACCTTGATTTTCATTCATTCTCAATGAGTACCACCGGCTATTCCATTGGATGAGGAATATCAAGTTACATAGCATATATATGTGAATATATATGTGTGTGTGTGTGTGTGTGCGTGTATGTGCTTTTATAAGAAAGAAGAGATAAAATAAAGTTTTCTTTTTAAAAAAAAGGGGTATAGAAGAATATTTATTGTTACAGAACATGTTTAGGACATATGTAAATAATTTGATGGTAAAACAACAGAATCACTGCCATTTTCTTACATGTATCTGGTTTTACATCCATGAGCATATAACGTACACATTCATTTTTGTTATATATGTGTAGCAAAACATAGACCCTTCATGAAACTGCTTGAAAGTGGAATCACTGCTTATTCCTGAGAAATATTTTGCTCCCCATTCACCATGCTTCATCACTTTCTCTATCGACTACTAAATTTGCTTTTGTAAAAAAAGTTTATGTACTATGCTTCTTTATTTTGATTCAAACAAAATAAATTAAGAAATCTTACTTTTTTTCAGAAGCAGAGATTCCTTCTGAGTTATCACTCAGCCAAGGATGTGTGCTTTGCACAAGCTGGAGGGACCTCCATGACCACATACAGCTTCAGGGTCCTCAGTTCTGCTCTGGTGTCCTGAGGCCGACACAGCCCATATTCAGCAAACATATCCTTTTCCTGCTGAGTCAGCGAC
This sequence comes from Arvicanthis niloticus, assembly GCF_011762505.2. Taxonomy (NCBI): domain Eukaryota; kingdom Metazoa; phylum Chordata; class Mammalia; order Rodentia; family Muridae; genus Arvicanthis; species Arvicanthis niloticus. The sequence goes on along the minus strand of NC_047665.1, from coordinate 65,818,504 downwards.
TTTCTTTCTTTGTTTCTTTGTCTCTTTTTTTGATATTTTATTTACATTTCAGATGTCATCCCCTTTCCCCATCCCCCCCCCAAGAAAACCCCTATCCCATGCCCCCTTTTCCTTTTTGCTTTTATACACTTTTTAAAAATGTTAATCAAAGGCTTTGTAAGTTTGGTAATGCTCAATCAGAAGTGTAACCCAATCATAGCCATTTACCTTGAGAGAAAAGATTTGAGTAGATTGTTTTCAGCTGACATTCATTCTAAAGCCAAGGAAAAAGCCAGGTTCAGAACTAAGTGTTTTAGTTAGGACAGATGACAGAGGTTCTGGCTAGTCAACAAAATGATGGACTGGGAATTAGGACTATCTTGTACCTCACTGGTACAAATTGGCATAATTATGCTCTAATTGTATTTTAACAGGAAGGGTGATGTGTAGGAGGAGCTAAGGTGGGAGGAGTACCGAGGGGAAGAGAAGGAGTAAGGAGAGGAGGAGAAGAAGGAGAGGAGAAGCTAGGTGATGAGAGAGAGAAAGAGGGGGGGAGGATTTCGAGGCAGATGTTCATATGCCTCCACCAGTCAAAGATAGTTGATAAAACAAAGTTTTCAAATCACAGTAATATAAGCAGTCAATGCTGGTATTCAAGAACAAATGTGAAGGTAATAAAAAAAAGGTCTTAAAAGATAAAGAGACTGATAAAGTGGCCATAAAACATAAAGAGCCCATATTTATTTATTTTATGAGAGATGCAGAAACAGAAAAATTTCGAAGCACATAGATGAGGGAGAGGAGGAGAAAGGAGAGGCTGAGAAGAAAGCTGGTCTCCATGCCTTTCCTGCAGGTCATTTCTGTGCACACGGCCCTTTTTTCTGACTGTGGTTACACTAAGCCATATACATGTTCAGTCATTTCAGCTTATCAGGAACGTCCAAGTGCTGACACTGAGGCCTTCACTCCAGTTCCAAAAAAGGATCACATTTTGTGAGTTAGGCTGGCTGTTATGATAGGGAATCTTCAGATACCTTCTTCAAGGGTCATGGGAACAAAGGCTGCTTACACATGGGGCATTTCCCTGTTGAATTAAAGAAGGGCAATTTAACTACATCAGTTGTTTAAGATTCTGGGATATATTTTCAATGCTGAAATTGAACATTTCACTTGCTTTAATTAAGAGAGAAGATAAATGAACATCAGAAGGAATACAACAGGCAACCTTGGCATCAGGGAATGAGTTAGGGAACAGGAATGTATTTTCTCCATTTCCTGGAACTCATTCAGGAATTTTTGTTTTAGATTAATGAAATTTCACAATCATATGTAACAATGCAATAAGAACTTTTTAATGAAAACATGAGTAGAGAGATCTCAGATCCATGGCTAGACTAAAACCCACTGAATAGCAACAAAAATGGCTATGAGGCAGGCATATTCTACTAATGTATAAGAAGAAAAAATGTCTGACTAAGCAATGACTGATGCAAATGGAAATGCTTGAGAAACACTATGACGTAGCTAGCTAACATCTTATATCTTGCTTTACAGCTTCCTGATTGAAGTTCTTCAATCTGAAGATTTTACTTGTTCAAAAACTGAATCCTCTTATAAAACAGGCAGAACTTGAACAATTCAAGAAATATTTATTTAATTTCTGTTATCTATCTATCTATCTATCTATCTATCCATCCAGCTATCCATCCACCCATCCATCCATCCATCTATCCATCCAACTACCTACCTACCTATCTATCTACAAGAAACAATCTCACTATATCTCTGGCTGGACTGAAACTTGCCTTATAGATCCAGTTAACTTCCAACTCAGAGTCCACCCACCTCTGCCTAGCATATGTTGAGATTAGAGGTGTGTGACACCAAACCCAATTTTACCATTTCTTTGACTCTATTAATCGAACTAAGATTCCATGAAATGGGAAGTACAATAACTCCAGAAAAACAAATAATGTGGGGAAATGGCACAGCACTTGCTAGGGAAGCATGAGGACCAGAGTTTTCATGCTCAAAACCCATGTGAAAGCCAGGGTAGTGTAGTATCCCATGTGTACTGCCAGTCCTTGGAAGACAGAGACAGAGGATGGCCAGAGCTGTGTAGTTAGTCTAATCGATATCAGCCAGTTCTAGATTCAGTAAGAGGACCTGCCCCAGTGAATAAGGTGAAAGCAGTTGAGAAACATAATGCCATCCTCAGACCTTTGCATATCCACACATGTGGAGATGCACACACACACACACACACACACACACACACACACACACACACATACACACACACACACACACACAGAGAGAGAGAGAAAGAGAGAGAGAGATACACACACACCTCTCTCATATTTGTGTGTGTATGTGTGTGTGTATATGTGTGTGTATGTGTGTGTATGTGTGTGTATGTGTATATGTGTGTGTATGTGTGTGTATATGTGTATATGTGTATGTGTGTATGTGTGTGTGTATGTGTGTGTATGTGTATATGTATGTGTATGTGTGTATGTATGTGTGTGTGTATATGTGTGTGTGTATGTGTAAGTGTGTATGTGTGTATGTTTGTATGGTTCACAAGTAAGACAATCATGAAAATAAAATAAACCAGAAAGAAACATTACTTCTTTGAGATAGTGAAAAACTCCTCAGTGGTCATTTCCAATCATATCAGCATCCCTGCCACAATCTTTATTTTGACTTTACATTACCCATATATCTAAATTTATCTTCAGGAACGGGAAATTAAGCTATCTCATAGTTTTAATATAGTTTGCAAATGGTTAACTTGCTATGAAGTTTTAATTAAGCAAATATGTCACCAACATGCATTGTTGGAGCAAAAAAAAATCAGTCAGAAAGTATGAAACAGTCAATGCCTTTGGGCACTGGGCTGCTGTTCTAGACACATCTTAATGATTCAGAATGTCTAATCACGAACTACAAGGTAGGCTTCTACACTTAATCCACATGGCCACGTTGTTACAAAAGAGTGACAGATCATAGATAGACATGTTTTCATGGAAGACCTGATTCAAATACACAGTCAGGAGCACAGTGCAGGCAGGGGAAGCAGAAGGAGAGGTGCCGGATTGTCTGTGCTGCAGAGCACACAGCTTCCACTAGCTTTCTTTAACACAACTTTGATGTTCAGTGTTAGCAAGAGTTAGCCAGTTTTTGGCTGAATGTCCAAGTCAAGGGCAAGCTGTCACTTTCCCAAAGTGATATGCGTCCCTCAAGACCATTGGATGCATAAGGAAACATTGATCACAAAATAAAGGATTGTAATACAGCTTTTTAATGAAAGGCCTTTTCTAGTCCAGAGGAGAGTCAACGCTCATGAAAACAGGACCAAAAATAGATGGAGCTACTTCAAACAATCCTGAAAGATTTAGTGTGTTTCTGACTAAGGGAAAGACAAAGGTCGTTTATTCTCCTTGCCATAAACACCAGAAGGGATTCACATTATTTTTGGCAAAGGGAAGGGAACACAGCCACCGCCTCACCATCCTCTAAGCCCTGCATAATAAAAGGTCATTCTGACAAAAGCTGGGTACCTCCAAGTGCTATTAATTTATGATAATTTCTAATGATGATGCTTTTAAAACTTTTTCTAATATCCCTCTTTAGCAATTATGGAAATGTTTTGAAAATCTTATATAAGAACGAGAACAAGACTTCTGGGGTATTTTCTGGCACATACTGTGGTATTTATTCTAATTTATAGCATGGTGTGTATCCTCCTAATCTTATTTGCATTCATTTTCAATAAGGGGGCATAGGGGTAAAAGTTCTATTAGGGAAGGGTGGACTTGGTGGTAGAGTGTCCAAGCAGTGGGTGAGAGTCCCCAGATCCATCCTCAGGCTCTAAAACAAACAATTCATTACTACTGCTGATGAGTTTGCTTAGCTCTCCACCTCCAGGCTTTCCTTTTGTTCTAATGTGTTTTACTTAGTTGTTTAAATTACTTATTTATTGTTGACGGAGCTTCTGCCTATATAGCCTAGCAGAGTCCTGTAAATTTCTATGTAGCTGTAGCTGGACTGGAACTCCTGACCAGCCTCTTGAGTGTTGATATTATAAGCATGTGCCACCCTGATATCTTTTGATAAAATGAATCTCAGCAACATTTATTAACTCCTTACTATGGGCCCAACATTGGAAAGTCACAACCAGGCCGTACAATTTATTTAGCTTGGAAGGAATCCTGTAAGCCTACAGCTATACATATCCTTCACATCCGAGTGGAGCATATATGTGGGCCAAGACAACCTACTACAGATTTGCTCAGTGCTCTAGCTTCAGAATAAATCTGCAAAGGGGAATGAGCAAGAACAGTAAAGGGCATTATGCGTTACTTCCCATAATTTCTGTGTACCAAGAACATGAACCAATTGCAAGAGTTCAACAAAAGGTGAAAGGGATTTTGGGTCCATTAAAAATGAAAAGGATTTGAAGTGATGTTAATCTGGCTTTAAGTGTTTTGAATTATTTGGTTTCCTAAAACAACACAGAATTTAGCAAGTTGAGGTTCTCAGCTTTTTGTTGCACGTGGAAGAAACTTGGTGGCCTTCATTCAAGTAACGGAATGGAAGAAAAGAAGGGGTGAGTGCATTGCATTGACATCAGCAGATCCTCTCCAAATGATTGTGCATTATGACACAAAACATTTCCAAAAATGCCACTGAGTTCATTTTACTGCTATGCGTGGGGCCTCCCTTAAGAGTGGTTTGTATACCCCATGAGACTTTGTTAGAAAAACTAATTATTCTTTTACAAGTGTTTTTTAATTGGAGACAGCTTCTGGTTTAGGGATGAGGGCTTGTGTCTACTTCCTTTCTCAGTACTGGGACCTTTTGTGCCGGCTTTGTGAATGCTGCTATAATCTCTGTGGGTTTATATGTGTGCCAGTCCTGGTATATCTAGAAGGTCTTATTTCCTTGTTGTCTTCTATCCCTAGTGGCCCTTAGCATCTTTCTGTCTCTTCATCCACATCTTTCCCTGAGCTTCAGGGGGAAGGATTTGATGGAGACATCTCATTTAGGAATGTATGTTCCAAGATTTCTCATTTCCCGTACACTGTTCAGTTGTGGAGCTCTGTATTACTTACCATCTCCTGCAGGATGATGTTTCTATGATGCTACCTGAACTAAACATGGATTTATGGGTATACCAGAATATCGTTAGGAGTCATTTTGTTATTGTGTTTATGTAGCAAAACATATTTGTGTACTACATTCATGACCTATCAGTCTCAGGCTCATGGCTACCTGAACATGGTATGGGTTGCATCTCATGAAGTGAGCCTTTAATCAAATCAGATACTTGTTGGTTACTCATATGACTTTTGTCACCAGTATGTCATGCAAACAAATCACCACTATAGATCAAAGGGTTTATAGCTGGGTTGGTGTTTAGCTTTCTCCTCTGGTTACATGCAAAATTCCTTCCAGTACCATGAAAACTAGTCTGGAGGAATGAAGGCCCTAATTAGGCAGCAGCTCTATTTCTATGTGTTCAGTGAGATATGTAGGTGCTGTCTTTGGCAATAAGGCTATAGCATCAGTCCAATAACCTGACAACAGCCTGAGTTGTTCAGGACGTTCAGTGGGGCCTCTTTGGCTAATAACTCAATGAAATATGATTAATGCATTCCTATGGGAGGTAGGTTTCACTTGATATCAAAAGAGGTATAGTTGAGACTTTGTATCCTCCATTATTTGGTGATTCCATTTAGATTTCTTTTATATATGTATGTATGTATGTATGTGTATATTTTAAGAAGTTTCTACTGTAGTAAGTTTCTATATGGTCCCTCAAATGGCCCTCAGGGTTAGTTGTCCCTCTGCCCCCTCCCTTATCTCCATATTCTCTCCCCTTCTCCCATTCCAGTCCCATACACCCATCTTTCTATAACTATATATTCTATTTCCCTTACCTTAGGATTTTTTCCTTCACCCTAGTCTCTTGCTCTTTGCATAATCTTTGTGATTATATGGATAGGAGCATGCTTATCAATTGCTTAAAAGCCAACATCATCACATAAGAAAGCTATACCATATCTGTCTTTCTGAGTCTGTATTACCCTACTCAGGATGATTTTTTTTTTCTAGGTCTGTCCTTTACCTGTCAATTTCATGATTTTGTGTTTTTAGCTACTAGGCAATATTCCATTATGTAAATATACCACATTTTCGTTAGCCACATATCTGTTGATGGACATGTAGACTATTTATAATTTCTGCTTATTATGAAGAAAGCAGCAATGACCATGTGTGAGCGAGTGTTTCTGTAATAAGTTATCTGGCCCTTTGGGTATATGCCCAAGAATGATACAACTTTATATTAAGGTAGATTAATCCCTAGCTTCCTGATTTTAATAGTGGCTTTACAAGTTTGTCATCCCACCAGCAACGAAAGAATGTTCCTCTTAACACACACTCTCACCAGTATGAGATGTCCTTTGTTTTATTGATCTTGTTCATTCTGACAGGTGTAAGATAAAATCTAAAAGTTGATTTGTATTTCCCTGATGACTAAGAACTCTGAATATTTTTGAAATGTTTCTCAGCCATTTGGCTATCATCTTTTGAGATTTCTCTAATTATAAACCAATATTTTAGTTGATTTTTTTTACTTGATGTCAAGTTTTATTTTAGTTCTTTATATATTTTAGACATTAGCCCTCTATCAGACATGTATCTGGTAAAGATATTTTTCCATTCTGTAGCCTGACAATTTGTCCAAATGATAGTGCCCATTTCTATACAGAACATTTTTATTTTTATGGCATCCCTTTCATTTATTGTAGGCTTTAGTGCATATTTTACTGGTATCCTGTTCAGAAAGTCTTTTCCTCCAAGAATGAGGTCAAGACTGTTCCGACTTTCTCATCTATCAGATTCAATGTATTTGGTTACATGTTGAGGTCCTTGGTCCACTTAGAGTTGAGTTTTGAGCAGAGTGATAAATATGGATCTATTTATATTCTTCTACATGCAGCCATCCATTTTGATCAGCACTATTTGTTAGTGATGCAATCTTTTTTGCCAGTGTCTATTTCTTTGTCAAAAATCAGGTTTCTATAGGTGTGCAGTCTTATATCTGCATCTTCAATTTAGTCCCTGCTTCTAGGACTTACAGACTTTCAATATTTTTTATTGAAATGGCTAATTATTCAGCAGCAATTTCTGGTCTTACATTATCTACTAACAATTTATTTTCTGTTTTGGGTAGGGTCTTCCTCATAGCTCAGGCTAGCCTCCCATTTGTTTATAACCATTTACCCTAGAGGAGCATGTTTAATGTTTTCTTGAGTAAAAACAGTTAGCTTTGTTAGAAAAATCTTTGTGAAGTTTATGCATATATATGCATAAATATTCTAATAAATTGCTTAATGTTAAAACTTTGAAAGAACTTGTGTGCATGTCACTAAGAACCAGGCAATGTATCCCCAGTGGAGCACATTAATTGAAATCTTTTAGGAATAAAGGAATGGCAATTATCACCAGGCATGTTGATAAATAATACCTGTAAATCCAAATACACAGGAGTCTAAGCCAGTCAGCTCTTGAATTAGAGGCCAGTCTAGGCTCTACAGTGAGTTAGAGAGAGCAGAACAATACCATACACACACACACACACACACACACACACACACACACACACACACACTAAATTTAAAAGAGAAATGGAAAGAAGCCAAGAGGCAGCAGATGAATGACTTAGAAAAATAAATAAATAAAGGAAAGCTTTCCATAAAAAGTGAACCCCAAAGGAGCCTTGTGCATAAAAGTCTGAAGACAGCTATACAAACCAATTCTGAAGTGAATGAATTAATCAATATATCATTATGTTGTTTAGACCTTGTATTTTATTGAGCCAGGGTTACATAAAAATAAATACTTGTCAGCATTCTTGACTTGACTTACGGTCACATAATTGGTCATAAAGAGAACAAAGAAGAAGAAAATGGGTAAGCATTTTATTCTCTCTTATATGTGGAATCACTGAAAATTAAAACCAAAGAACACACAGACAAACTTTAGTTGTTTGTCTAAATAGTCTCCAGAAACTTATTCATCTTCTAGGTGTTTGCACTGGACATGTTGATTCCTCTCAGGAAGCCTTTGCTTTCTCATTATTAATGGGGTTAATACTCCCTTCATAGGTTACTGTGAGAATTATTTAATCTTTATGAAGGGTTTCTCCTTGGATTATCAATGACTGGCAGCTATTTTAATAATTGTAAGAATTTATCTCAGAGATATGCTTTCATTCTAACAAATAATGACCAAAAAAAAAATAAATAAATAAAAAAATAAAGACATTAGGGGCTCACATCTGGCAAAGGCTATGTTTCTATTGGCTAAACATATTTAGAGATGTCAGAAAAAAATAGCCCTTCCAGACAGAACACCACAAAGGTTATTAGTCAAATTTTTGATGCATCAATAAAAAAAAAAAAAACCTGAGTTCTTTCCAGTGGAAATGTTACTTAGAAAATAGTATTAGTGTTGCATATCTATAACCCCAGCATTTGAAATTGGGGCAAGGGAATGCATGCTTTTAAGGCCAATCTGGGCTACATAGAGAGTCTCAGATCAGAATGGGCTAGAAGACCTAGACTCAAAAGCTACCTTCTGGTAAATCTTCATTTAACCCCATGGGGGAGAAAAAAGTAACTAAAAATATATATATATATAGGTGAGATGGCTCAGTGGATGAAGGTGTTTCCTACCTTACCTGACAAACTGAGTTCAATCTCTGGGAGCCAGATGGTAAAAGGAAAGAATTAAGTTTTAAAAGTTACTTTTTAATTTCCACACATGAGAATGCACGTACCTATCTACATACATACATACACACATACATACGTACTAAAACAGATAAATGTAAAAAAAAGAGAAGTATTAAAACTATATAACAAATATGATTATATTTTCTAGATCCTTATAGCAAAAATAATCCACTTATTTAGGTATAAAGTAAGGTGTGTGTCTTCAACACCTCTGAGATCGGATGACCTATAAGTATTGAAAATGTTTGATAGAAGAACAATTTCTGTTGTTACAATTGCTGCTATTGCTTCTACTCACTTGCTGTAGTAAACAAAGGTCATATATATAATTGAGCTCTGTTGTTTCTGATGACCAAATACCACAAAAGTGAAAACTCACATAAAAAGAATAAGACATGCAGCATAAGGAAGGCTGGGTCTAGAGAGATGTCGTGGTAAGAGAAGTTGCTGTAGAAATATGAGAATTTGAGCTTAACCCCTGGCACCCTTGAAAAGAGCTGATGTGGATACATGAGCCTATAACTCTGGTGCTATGGGAAGTGATGGGAGAGCTAGGGATTCCCCTGAGCTGCTCTTAGCCAGCCTAGCTCCATGATCACTCAGGGACTTTGTCTTCAAGGAAGAAGATGGAAAGAGATAGAGTAAGATACCTAGCATCCTCTAACCTCCCCAAGCCAGTGTATTCCCATACAAATGTGCACATATACTATATAAAATCCTATTTTAACTCACATACATATATACAGTGTCATATCAATTATGTATTTCTGCCATCTTCACTTACCTCAAGCACTGGATAATTTAAGAAATATGTTACCTTTAACAACTATTTAAGTTTCAGTGATTTAAAATACACACGAGCAGACCACGGACAAATGGCTTGCCCTCTATTACAAGATCAGGCTGACTCTTGTGATCTCAATTGGAGGCTCATAAGAGATCCTCACTGCATCTTGCTTTCCCCTTCTTTCAAGAGAAAGTCCCACTTGGTATATCCCTGTCATCACGGATCACTTCTTCATACATAATGAAAGGTACTTCACTAAATTCTGCCATTGCTACAGAGCGTTGTTTACAACATCATTAGGGGTGGAAAGTATACCTTATATATTTGCCTATTTCATAGCTATAAACTGCATTACAAATCTGCAAAGTAAGAGATACTTTCTGCTTGGTTTTTAATTCACAGTATCCAATATCTTGAAAATGACCTGTACCTGGCAAATAAACCCTTGTTGGAGGACAGGCAGGATCAGGATCAGGTCTGGTCAACTGGCAATATTCATGTCAGGCAGTTTTGCATATGCAGCCCATGACAGTTGTGATACTATTTTACAATATGTGAATTCTAGAAACAATCTCCATTTGCAGACTTGGTGCTACTGGCTTAGATTCACTAAGCAGAAATGATATTCCTCATTGATAAAGCCTCAATGAATTTCCCAGTCTGGTACAAAATGCCTAATCTTTATGCAAGAAATGGTCTCATTTGCTTTGGGAAGCAAATATCAACCTGTTCTAACTGTCTCACTGAGACATGATATCTGTGGACAAAGGTCAAAACCAATATGGGTTATATTTAGTTAACTCTACTCCACTTAGAATTCTTTGTGCTTTGTGAATCATTTAATTTCAGTGAGGGATCATATGCAAAACAAACAAACATGCTGACAACCCTCTGTAAAGTTGTTTAGTGTTTTAGTGAAGTCAGTGACTAATCCTCCCTGTGGAGAGGCTCAGTGCCCAGCTACTAAGAATTGGGAAAAAAGGAAGGTCACCTTTTAGGAGTTTCTCTAGAAGGCTGAGAAAAATCACGTTTAAGAATCTGGTGAGCTTCCTGGACATGAAAATCAGACTAAATGTAGGTTATCTAAAGTTAAAAAAGAAATCTGTCACAAGAGGGAGGAGGTACATAGCCTTAGTTGTGACCATGGAGAGTTACGGGCTAAGTCCACATCTACTCCAGGAAACATTATCCTGAAGTTCATGGGTTTTTCCCCCCATATATTAGATAAATTACCTCTTTGTCCATTATATTTTTCTTATCTTTCAATTTTAGATAGACTTTGTTTTTAGCAACTTATCACATAAAATCAGGACAGCCAAAAACTGGAATAAAATATTTGTGCTAAAAAAAAAAAAAAGCTGTCTATTTAACTGAAGATAGTGGAACACCGTAGTAAGCTTTGCAAGATCACATCTTGATTCTCACAAACTCAAGCAGAGTAAGAATGATTTTTTAAAATAATTTTTTATTATTTTTAATTATGTGCTACTATGTACACATGAGAGCATGTGCCAGCAGAGGCCCTATCCTGGAGCTAGAGTCAGAGACACCTAATATGGTTGCTGGGAATTGAACTTGTTTCCTTTGGGGGTTTTCTGGAGGAGCAGTGCATGTTCTTAACTACTGAGCCATCTTCTCTCGCTCAAAGTAAAGGCCATTTAAAGTGCTTCAGACTTCTGTTTTGAAAGCTGTGTGACCTAAGAAAAGTCAACTTTTCTGAGCTTTCATTTTCAAGCTGAAATGCTGTTATTCCTCATAGGGGTGTTATGTGGTCATGTGATTAACAGCCCACTTCGCAGGTCTAGCGTGTGCTAATAAAGCTTTAGCATATAATAGATCATCTTAGATTTTTTAAAAAAAGACTTATTTATTTATTTATTTATTTATTTATTTATTTATTTATTATGTATACTGAGTCCTGCCATCATGTATGCCTGCATGCTAGAAAGAGGCACCAGATCTCATTATGGGTGATTATAAGCCACTGTGTGGTTGCTGGGATTGAACTTGGGACTTCTGGAAGAATAGTTGCTTGCTGTTCTTAACCTCAAGCCATTTTTCCAGCCCCAGATCATCTTATCTTTAGGAACCGTGGCACAGGAATAATGTGTGAAGCTTTGTACAGGAAAAGGAAATGGCCTAGGATGTTTTTCTTTCCACATCAGGAGCCCTCACAGGTCATTTCTGTTCCATCTTTCCCATAGAAGCAGAGACAGAGAAGACTCACAAAGAATGCTGCAAGGAAGGCACGTGAAATCCAAACACTGAGTGTTCCTAACCACGACTGGGAATCCTTTTAAAATACCACCTTCTCATGGACATTCTGGAAATTCTTCTCCTAGCCTTGGCTTTGGGATGCCATTCAACAGAAGAGCCATGTGTTTACAGATGGTGCTATGATGAGAGGAGGAATGTTAGCAGAGCAGTCACATGATGCTATGTAAGTCAAAGCTCCAGAAATCCTAAAGGACAAGAAATTTCAGAGCTGAGTCATCTTGCTAATCAGGAGAAAGTATCAACCCCTGTAAAGGCAATGCTATGGGCAGGAGTCAAATGGATGACTTGTGGGAGTGACAAGAGTCTTGAGACTGAGCCTACCATCGATGATAGAAATTCAAGGACCTGGTATTGATGAATGGGAACAAAGGCAACAAGTATCTCCTAGTCATTTGTGAATCTTTTGTATAGATGCTTAAAAGCCAGAATTCTGGCAGCTCATCCCCCTTGCCAGTGGGTTAGCAATAAGCAAGGGAAGCAGACTATTGAACAATCAGGAAGGTATTGGCATAGTCTAGAGATAAAGATGAGAAATAAAATGAAGTCTGATACTACTGAATTCATTCATTCATTCACTCATCCATTCATTCATGTACTTCTTGTAGGATATAAAGTTATTGCTGAAAAATAAGAACCTTCAATCCCCCAGATCCTTACTCTTTTCTGATCATATTCCTAAACAAGTACAGTTCGATGCACTCTTTGCCTTCATTCTCCAGGCAGCTATAACAAAGTTCTGGAAGCCAAAGAAAACATCACACTGGAAATTTGCTACCTGCAGCTCCAGAGACTCAGAAGTCTCGCTGAGGGCTGCTCATTGCTTATAAGAGGGCTAGATCTCCAAGTTCTGTCATCTCACAGCAGAAAAAAGAAGTGTCACTCATTCAAGTCCTTTTATAAGGGCCTTCATCCCATCGACAGCTTCCTGCTGTTGTCCTGTAGGGCTAAGTTTCAGCATGAATTTAAGAGGTAATGTAAACACTGAAACCATAAGACTCATTTCCCTTTCTCCAAAATTCCTTTTCAAGGACTCAGATCTAGCTCATTCTTTTGAGCTGACCAAATAGGGAAGTAGAAATATCACCGAGCAATAACCAAAGCGCCAAGTCCTCAGAGTTATCTTATCTCCTTTATCCACCAACAATCCTTCAAGGTTAGCGCTCTCATTTAGTATTTTATGTGTGAGGAATCTCAGGGAAATTAAGAAATTTATTGCAGTTTCAGTAGTCACAGCCAGGGTGAAACGACGGGTCTGTTTGATTCGACACTTACCATATTTTATCAGGCCATAGAGACACGTCTGGGCTTTGTCTCCCTGCTCAACATCCTTCCAGTAAGAGCTTGTGTGATTATGGCTGCATAATTGTTACTTTTCTTGTCACTGTGGTCAAACACTTAAGAAGAATCACCGTAAGGAAGGAATGTTCTGTTTTGACCCAAAATTTAAGAGATATAGCCCATCATCATGAGGAAGGCATGACAGTAGGAATAAGCAGCCATATATTCATATCCACATGGACCAGGAGGCATCAAGAAGGGGCTGGAACCAGAACCAGGCTGCAAGCCTGCAAGCCATTTGGTAGCAATTATACATTTGTATGATTTCCAGTTTTACAAACAAGAACCATTTACATAACTGCTACTTTTCTACCCGAGTTGTTAAAAAAAACAATAACAACAAAACTATTTTTAACAGTGGGCAGGGCCAGAGAGATGGCTCAGCAGTTAAGAGCATTGGCTGTTTATCAAGAGGACCTGAGTTCTATTTCCAGCACCGATATGGCAGCTCACAACCATCTGTAGCTCCAATTCTAAGGAATCCTACAACCTCGTTTGGCATATGTAGGCCCCAGGCACACAAATATATATATGTAAGCAAAACATCCACATACATTAAAAGAAAAGGTAGTGTGTCCAGGAGACAATAGCTCAGTGAGTAAAGCTTTGACCATACCAGCCTCACAACACAGAATTCATACCCCAAGACTTCATATAAAAACTGGACATAGTAGTGCACACTTCTGTTATCCCAGTACTTCTATAGGGAGATGGAAGGGTCAGATAGGAGAACCCCAGAAACTTTTGCGCCATCTAGCATATGCAGCCATGAACAAGATGCTGGCTAAAAGTGGAAGGAAATATTGACAGCTAAAGCTGTCCTTTGATTTGCACATGTCTACCTTGCCACATAAATGCCACATAAATGCCACATAAATGCCAGCACTACAGGCACACACGAATACATACACATGCAAATGCACATGCACAGGCAGGAACATACACTCAAAAGGTGGAAACAGCAAAGAATATTGCATACTCAGTGTTAATAATTGCTCATTAAAGGTGTCTTTCATAATTTGTATGGGTATTTTCTCCTACATTTCTAAATATCCAATTATGTTATTTCAACTTATTTTATTCAAGCTTTAGGATGTAAAAAAAAAAAAAGATGCTATTGTATAGGTGCACAACTAAATGAAACTGGGCACAACTTAGAATTTGATCTCCAGCATTATTTTCCTTGGAATTCTCCAGTCCTCTGCAGCCAAGCCTTGCTCCTATAGATCCTTGCCTTCCTCCTAGGAAGGCCATCCACCTCTAACCCCACTGGCCTGATTAGCCACACAGTTCCCTTCTCTTATCTAACAGGAGGTGAATCGCTGTCACTCTTCCTCATCAAGGCAAATAGTGAAATTTGTTAATCGCATCTAAAGAGTTAGTGGGTATTTTCTTACATAAAGAACATGCTTCTGTATGCATGCTGTCCTGCTAGGGACGTCCATACAAAGCACTTCACTTTCACAATAAAAACTTCTTCCATTCACTCAAGATTCAGGCTGTTTGGGAATTCTTGGCATACAGTGGGTCATCGATAAATTTCTGTTCTATGGGAGCCTAGACAAACAAAACCTAGAAAGCAAATATCCTTCCTTCCTTCTTTCTTTTTTCCTTCTTTCCCCTCACTCTCCCTCCACCCATCCCTCATTCTCTTCCTTTCCTCCCTCCTTCCATCTCCCCTTCTCTTCCTTCTCCCTCCCTCTCAGACCTTCATCTGTGCTCATTTTTTAAACTGATTTCTTATTCCCTCTCTCAATCATGAGTTATGTGCTTAGCTTTTACTCAGGAGAACTTGCAAAGTGAGGAAAGACCTAATTTCCTTCTATCCCAAACCCTTTTCAATAGTCTATCTTCTCTTCTTAGTCCACTAGTAAGGAAGAGTGAGGCACATAAAACATGCCTGGTAATTGTAATAATCTCAATCAGAAAACTAAAATGAAATTCAGCCATTATGTTTCTTAATTTACTTACCTAGATATTTGGTGTCTCCCAGAATGCAGTAAGCAAAACTCTCAAACTTGTGGTACTTGAAGCTAAGTTGTCTATTAGAAAAAGGAAACTCAACAAATGATATTAAAATTAATTTATAAGATAATTATAGCAAATACAGAAACACTTTTGGTAGGAAAGCCAAGTCTGTTTACAGGAAGAAGCACCAGGAACCAAGGATTAAATTCATTCTAGATGTAATGGATGTATGTTCCTTAGTGTGTGTGAGTATGTGTGTGTGTGTGTGTGTGTGTGTGTGTGTGTGTGTGTGTTAGGTGTGAATTTGCACATGTGCACATGGATGTGGAGCCCAGAAGATGACTTCAAGAAGACAACTTCAGGTATTACCACTCAGCATCCAGCTACTTTGATTTTTAAGACAGAGCCTCTCACTATAGCCTGTGATCACTGGTTAGTGATGAATGGGATTGTCAGGCTGGCCAATGAACTTTAGAGATCCACCTGTCTCTGCATCCCAAGCCCTGGGACTATATGTGCTCATCACCACACCTGATTTTATGTGGATTCTGGTATCACTATGCTTACACAGTCAGCACTTTATTGACAGCTAACTTTCCTGGTCTTGTTAGTTTTTACTTCTTTATATTGCAAATTCTACTATCTCTTGAAGGGACAGACAGAAATGTTAGATGTATAAAGCATGTGGAAATACATCTATACAGACTATTTAGGTTGCACCATGATATTGAAATTTGAATGGCAGATTCCTTCTATAATGTCTGAAACTGGTATTTTTCCATCTTTCTTCTGTAGCTTGGGGCTCAGCATCTAGACTTTCATGAACTTTCTGAAAGAATACAAGGAAAGGGGTCCTCCATCACATATACTTAATTCTTACACTATCATAGGGAGACTGCTTACCTTCAACTTGAGAATGGTAAAAGCTAACCAGCTGGCCTCAGGTTAGGTTATGACAAGATGAGAGCACAGTGTGGGTTTCCATGACAATTAGCCATCCATACTCATTTTATGGTCTGTGGTAGGTTGCTCAAAATGAATGCAATAGTAGAAGAATTTAAAAATTCAGAAGCCACTATTTTGCTGGATCTAAACAGCACAAAGTTTTAGGCAGAAAGTAAAATAAGATGGAATATTAAATTAAACATGTATTTTTCTATTAATGTTCCCTTCATATGTTCTTACAAAGGTGTGTTGGCTAGCTGTTTTGTTTTTGTTCTTTTTGTTGTTTTGTTTTTGTTTATGGCTGTGACAAAAATCTGTGACAAACCAAAGAAAAGGAGGAAGACTTTGCTTTGGCTCACAGTTCAGAGAGACATGGCTAGCCATCGTGGCTGAAAGGGCATGGTAGCTGGAGTGGCTTACGAGCTGGCAACTTTCTTACATCTTTATGGATCAAGAAGCTGAAAGAGCCCAGTCTAAAAGCCAGGCTAGATACAGCCCTCAAGGAATGGTCCCACGAAATCTACTTCCCCCAATGAGGCCTTGCTTCCCTGCAGTCTCACCACCTCCCAAACAGCACCATTAACCTGGGACCAAGTGTTCAAACACACAACCCTGTGAGACACAAATCACATTCAAACTACAGTGTCACCCTCATGCAAGCCTTGATGGAATTGACACGAATTGCCACAGCTATGTGTCCCTAAGCTCCAGAAGTGAGGAAGGGTCAGGCATTAGCATCCCTCTACCATACACACAGTGCCTACCTTATGTGGCTGCACCACCAAGTCACCAGATACATTCTCACTCCAGTGCTGCTGTCTTTGGTCTGGCTCATTGTGTTACACACACATGCTCTACCATGAACTAGTCCAGACCTCACAGAAGTTATCACCTTTGAATCCCCATGGTACTTGAGGTTCCCTTCCAGTGGTCATTTATTTTCTTGGTTAATTGACACCCTTTTGAAAGTAACCGAGTGTCAGGACTTAACATATAGTATGGATTTTCCAGGTTTGGGCACAGAGTTTAGCTCAGAGCAGACAACCGAGGCATGCTGGTTGACTGCGTCATTATAGGGAGACTGTTAACACTGGGCAGGATGCTTTTAACATCAAATAAAATGGTTTGGATTTGATATAAATAAGAGGAGAAATAGAAACAGAAATTTAAGAAGACTCCTAGGATTGGGCAAGTGCATTGTATAAAATGATTTTGTAAAGATGGATTCAGGAGTTTGGGGATAATAGAAATAATTCCAAGAAATCTTTCTGGCTCTGCTCCTCAGACATGCAGCTGAGGCTCCTCGGTGATTCTGTACCTTATGAAACACATTGGACCCTCCCAAGCTCCCTTAGTAATATAGGAGTAAGTCCTGACAATATATGCCTTTTGAGGTCCACACTCTTCATTCATGCATAGATCTCAGATCCAAATGAGACAGAATACCAGTGTCTCTGTTTCTTTTAAGTTACTGTGGTAAAGTACTCTGACAAAAGCAACTTAAGTAAAAAGGGCTTGTTGAGGCTCACAGCTCAAGGAAACTCACTGTGGTAAGAGCCCAAGGGACCTGATGCAGGATCCTCTGTCCAGTAGTTGGTACTGCACACAGTAGGCATGTCTCCTTATTTCAGTGAACACGGTCAAGAAACCTGCTCCCCACAAAAGCATGCCCAGATGATTCTAGATTCTGTCCCATTGTCAACACTCTCTATCATGCCCATGTACTACCAATTCACTAAGTTTGAGTGTGGGTGGACACTGGTTCAACATATAGTAAAGATAAATGACAAGTGAAGCAGGCAGATCCAGATTTGCTTATCAGCTCCATCTCCTGGCAGACAGGTGGCTAGACAGTACTTGGGTGCTGCTAAATGGAGATCCAGGCCAGACTGATGAGGTTCAGGTCTGCTTGGAAGTGACCCAATGAGCAAATTAAAGAGAGAATCATTAAGGAGTCAAGGCACAAGCCTACATAGGACATTAGGTGGGCATCCTTGGCTAGGGTCTCAAAACTATGTTCATGTGACCCTGATGAACATTTCCATGCTTATTTGATAGGGGAGTTCTAAGAAACGACAATCCTCTTGATTTCAACTGTGTTCATATGGGAACTCTCTGTAATTCTGAACTATTCTCAACCTAACCAACTTCGCATCTATTCTGTAGACTCAATGGGTTTTTCCCTAATATAACTGTAGTTTTTATCCTTTTCTGAACCCACAGTCATATCTCTTACCTGCTCAGAAGAGCTACTGTAAAGTTTTTTCTATAATCTTTTGAACTTTCCAGACATATAAGGAATGCCATAGTACTCCTTCTTGTAAACCCCAAAGGATTATATCTCCTACAATATGGATATCTGGCTTTTTCCTCCTTCTTTCTTTCCTTCCTTCCTTCCTTCCTTCCTTCCTCCCTTCCTTCCTTCTTCCCTTCTCTTCCTCACCTCCTTCTTCCATTCTTCTCGCCCTCCTCCAAATCTTTCCACTTTGCAGACTCTGCTAAGACCTGGCAGAACCATCCAACAAAACACAGGCATTTCCCCAAGGAGTTTATGCAATATCTGTTCTTTAAAAACAAAGCTTTCACTTGTCTTATACCCTTTGATCATCATTGGTATCAAGGACTCACTGGCTTTCTTTCCATATCACCCCAATGTTGCTCATAAACATAAAACCAAACACTGAATGATAGCAGATCATTGTTGGATTCTGTTCATCCTTAAAGGAAGATGAAAGTGAAGGGGATCAGTTCAGGTCTCCCGTCAGATTTTAATAAAGTTTTATTCTGCCCCACACAACTTGAAGCATTCCCAAACCCCTAATCCAGTTTGAAATCAGTATACGCACCAAGTCAGAATTCTATCATTTAGGGCAACTTACATTACAGGAATTTAAACATAACTGTTCCTTTCTGCATACAGCCTTTGTTCTAGCTGCTCTGTAATTTCTACAGCTATTACGTTTTGTGAAGACCACCCCAAATACAGTCTGGCCAAAGCTAATGATCAAAGGCAACAGACACCGAGAGTAGGTACAGGAAGACTAGCACATTCTGAAATTTCAAGATCAGGCTGCCAAGCAGAGCACCCACCCCCCCATCTCTTCTAAAAGGGGGATGGCCTTTTATCTCTTGGTACTCAGAGTCTGTTCAAACAGGAAGCTTTGAATGCCGAGTTGGGCACACTTCCCGGGAGTCCCACATATCTTCCTCTGGCCACTGGCCAACAGATGACTTCTCAAGGATGAGGCTGGCTTTGTTTGAAGTGTTCTGTGTATCTTGGCTTCCTGCTCTGGGGCTAGCCACCATGTTTGGAGATCTCTTTTCTCTTCATCTGAGATCTCTCTCCTGGAAAGAGTTTTGGCCCAGGAACCAGAGCTCAGGGTTCATTCCCTAGCATTTTCCCTCCCTTAATTGTTACTGCAAGTTCTTAGGAGAGTAACTGCTGGATTTCCATATAACAGAAACTGCCTGGAATAAGTTGTATTACTCTGGCAAAGTACTCCCTTTTAAAAACAGAGCATAGCCTTCAGACCTGATCATCAAACGTTACACTTGAAAACTAACGAGGTGTTTCAGGAAAGAACAGTGCTCCAATGTACTTACTTTGCCAAGAAATGACATTTGATAAACTACATATGTAAAATGAGAACTTGAATGGTATTATCTGTTACATAATTAGCATTAAAATCTCAAAATAGGGCAGAGGAGATGGCTCTGTGGGTAAGGTACTTATCATCAAATTTGACAACTTGAGTTTAATCCCCAGTCCCCAAATGTAGAAGGAGAGAACTAACTCCTACAAGGTATCTTCTGACTTCTACATATGTACTTTGGGATACACATACGTGCATACATGTCCATACAAAATAAAATGTTAAACTAATCTTAATACGTTAACAGATTGCCTTTAATGGTATTTTTTAAGAACATTCCCCACACATCAGCACTCGACTGACCCTCATCAGGAAACTATTTATTTTCTGCAACTGTGTCCAGAGGAGGCCCCTCATTCTAAAAGGATTCTCCTCAGTCAGAAAGAGTTCCTCTCTGCAATTTCAGAACCAACATTTGGTGGTATCAACAAGTGAGATAATCTTTAAAATTCAAACAACCTGTGGGAGGGGGAAAAACCAGCAAATATTTACCATGCACAGATTCAGTACCTACAGAAAACTCAGTCAATCTGAAGAAAAGGAAGTTAGGATGGAAGGGTGGAGATGAAGTAAGAAGAAAAGGTAGTTTTAAAAATGGAACATGGAAACAGGAAGTCATATTGTGCAGTGGTCCTAGATTACAGTTGTTTATCTGCAGCAAATGGGTTATGGACTCCTCACAGTGGATTATAGACTAAGGAATGAACAGGAGGAGGCAGAAGCAAAGACTGCAGCCATTCCAAGGCAGTGTCTCTGTCTTTGAAAGGCTCCTAGTCCTGTGTATCCACCAGCTCTTACCTTATGTCAGGTGGAGTCCTCCAAGTCTTAGTGGCCACCCTAGTGCTTTTTATAATACATAAACAAGGTGCCACTGGGCAAAGGGGAATGAGGGAGTGAGCTACCTGAATCCCTAGGGATGATCTTTTGGGGCAAATGAAGTAAACGCAGAGCCCTTACAAGGAGCAAGTTCGGTAGGCTCACTAGGGCTGAGGAAGGCAGGGCCATGGTTTTAGAAGTCAGACAAGGTCTCAGAGAGTACTCAACAGAATGGTTAGACTTGCATTGAATTAAGATGGGAACATGTCTGGGTTTTGAGGAAAGGAGCATAACACTATGATGTAGATTTTTAAAGGATCCTGGCTGCTGTGTTAGCAAACATTTTTCTGAGAGCTGACCATTGTGCAGAATTGTTGACATTATTAAACCCCCAAATACTTCTTTGTATCTGGTATTCTTTAGAAACTCTAAGAATGAATGCTTTAAAAGCACCCAAAGCTAGGAACAAGTCATATTACATATTGTATTTGTATGTCTATACTTGTTTTAGTTGACAAATAATATATATATATATATATATATATATATATGAGAATTTAGCACCTACCATTTATAAATAAAACTTGGTTTTCTATAATATTAAATTGCCCTGTTTTCAAATCTTATCAAGAGAAGCATCTAGAAAGTCTCAGAGACCTGGAAGGTGAGAGACTTCCAGGACTCAATGGGGATGACCTTATCCAAAATGCCCAACAGTGGGGAGAGAGAACTCAATGAGTCCACCTCCAGTAGACAGACAGGGCCTCAAGTAGAGGGATGGGGTTACTAATGCACAGTCAAAATTTCTGACTCAGACTTGTTCCTGTACAAAAGAATTACAGGGAGAAAAACAAAGAAGAGACTGAAGGAAAGACTGTCCAGTGACCAGCCCAACTTGGGATCCATATTATGGGGTGGGGTGGGGGTGGGGCCCAAGGCCTAACACTATTACTCATGCTATGGTGTGCTTACAGACAGAATCCTAGCATGGCTGTCCCCTGAGAGGCCCAACAAACAGCTGACTTAGTCAGATGCAGATACTTACACCCAACCATTGGACCAAAGTCAGGGACTTGCATGGAGGAATTAGGGGAAGCAGTGAAGAAGCTGAAGGGGAGAGCGACAACATAGGAATACTAGTAGTCTTGACTAACCCAGACACCTGTGAGCTCCCAGAGACTGAGCCACCAACATACATTGGCCGGTCCGAGGCCCTGGCACATCCATGGCAGATGACTGCCTGGTCTGACCTCAATGAAAGAAGATGTGCCTTGAGAGATTTTAGGCCCTAGGGAAGAGGGGTGCCCAGTGTGGGGGAAATCACCCTCTTAGAGGCAAGATAGAGGAAGAATATGATGAAGAACTTTGGGGGCTTGGGGGGGCAATGACTGGAATGTAAATAAATAAGATAATTTTTTAAAAAAGAAAGCTAGAATGAGGGCAAGTATGTCTGAGAACTCAACATTTGTACATAAGATATAATGGAGCCAACTGGGATAGCAAAAGCAGCCAGACTTTCATAAGAGCTGGAAAAAGATCTTCACATATGGGTCTCTTATAGCTTAAATATTATATTATTTGAATCTAGAAATTTAAGCAACTATAAATTAATGACTTTTAGTGATGCTCAGTGTATAATAATAAATTGGATAAAATGTTCTTTATTTTATGATGTACCCATCCAACACTGTGTGCCTTACACCATGGTGAAAGTAAGAATCTGAATCAATTTGACGAGACCAACCATTTGTATCAGTGTGGCTTCATGTCCCCAGGAGTCTCCTCTGATTGTAAAGTGGGAACAGTAATGATACTCACACAGGATTGTTCACTGTTATCTATTACACTGTAGATTAAGTAGATCACAAGATGACCTGCCTGATCCACAGTTTTTCCTCCCTACATCTGTCTGTCTTTCCTTATGGCACAAAAGGAAATGGCTACATTAATGAGAGATCCCCCCCCCCCCCCATCACAGGTATTAGTTGATCAGTGCTGGGGTGGGTACTAGGGTTGAAGCCAACATAGGCTCCAAATACTTTGCATTTAGACGAAAATCAGTGCAGATAGTATTTCTGATCTAAAAATTCCTGGAGCATCAACAGAAAGGTATTAAGAGTTTTAGGAACTCTGAAGATAGTTCATAGAAAGGTGCCAGGAAATTCCCTTTCCCCTGAACCGTAGGGCTATCAGAAAATGCAGTTCAAGAGTCAATAGACGATGATGTATTTCGTCACTGTCTTATTTCTTTCTGATACTGTCACATAAGATAGGAACTAGCCAGTCAAAAAGTAATGGCATGACAGACAGGGAAAGGTTCAGTTGGTACGGGGCTCACCTACCATGAACACAACTCTGGGTTCAGTCCCAAGCAACAGATAAACAGGTTGTGGTCTGCAATCCTAGTACCTGAGAGACTGAAACAGGAGGACCAGAAGTTCAGGATCCTCCTTAGCTGTGTCATGAGTTCAAGGCCAGTCTGGGCTACAGGAAATCATACTTCAAAAAATAAGCCAAGTAGATTCACTAAGCACTACTGTAAGCTTGTGCATGTCTGTATATGAGGAGAGGGCAGACTTACTGTGGCAGATAGAAACAGGGAGAAAGAATAAGAAAGTAGGCAAACAGAAGAGATAAGAAAACAAAGACTAAAAAAGTGAGAACATTCTTAATACCCCAGAATATTCCAGAAGAACAAATAAATCTAGATAAATCCCAGTCCCTCCTCAGACCAGAACTCACTTGGAACTTCCTCCATCCCCTCAACTTGAAACACTCAGGTGCTCTTGGGAAGAAACAATGGCTACATCAGACACTTCCTAGCCAGAAGAAAAGCAAAAGAAGTCACCGATCTGCAGTTGAGACCCAGCCTCTAGAAGCCAGAAAACGGGGGAGGGCGACTGTTCTGACGAGTGTACCTTATAATTCGAAAAACTTAGTCACCAGACTTGGAGAACAGATAAGGAGAGTGGGAGGAAGGACTAAGGAGCAGCAGCGGGAAGCATTTAATAAAGCACGAAGTTCTTGAGCATCAATCATTGTGCTTTTGACAGAATCCACCCTCACTGAGCTGTCAGAAAAATCAAAGGACGACTTATGGGATATGGCAAATTGGCCCATGTTGCATGGGAAGGCAAATATAACCAACACACATTGGAGGGAGGTTTTGAATGCTAGAGACTGTTCAAAGAAAACACACAAAAAACAAAAACAAAATCAAAACTCACTATAGAATATGATTATATCAGTCCTCATAAAACTCATTTTATGATTTGATTCTGAAAAATGACCATTTCTGGTCTAAACAGCTTTTTTCACACTCTCAATAAATTTAAGGGAAGAAATGCATTATTTTTAATTAGCTCTGCAGGGGATAGATAAACACAGTAATAAAATGTGAGTCCTCAGGCCACCTATGCAAATGATCTCACTAAAACATCGATCATTCAATACAGGAATCAATGTTATACCTTTTCATCAAAATAGAGAAAGAATATGAAAAACGACTGTAGCCCTAAAAATGTGTCAGCAAACCCCTACAGATCTGTGGACATGAGTTTGGGGTTTGGAGAGCCCTTTATAAATCTTAGAGCATAAACTAGGCCATGCTGGCATTATACAGGATGAACTGGCTAGGTGTGAGCAACAGTAGAAGCAGTCATACTTGGGTACCCATGGCAACTGTTGAGGCAGAGGAGGGAGGGAATATGCCTACAACTGGAAGGGAAGAAAAAACATGTAGACTTTAAAGGAAAGAAGAATGCCAGACTGCACAGGTCCTCATGGCTCTCAAAGATGGAAAAGCAAGAGAAAGAATTATCAGTGGTTTTAAGCATAGGCCACTTAAGAGACACATAGACATCAAGGGATTTGATCACATTGCAATATATATTTAGTTCTACCTCAAGTGAGGTTTGTAATTAGAAGGCAGAAGCCTTGGACAGACAAAGGTTGGGCCTGGAAGCCAATATTTGTTGCCTGCAAAATGGCAGGCAGGGGTGGGAGAGTGAACCAGATACTCAAAAGACTCATACTGCAGAACTGGAATGGACAGCTCAGTGGGTTAAGCCCTTATACCCTGTGCCAAAAGCCCAGGAATGGTGGCTCGTTCTTGTCTCAGAACTGGGGATACAAAGCCAGAAGGATCTGTGTATCCGGGTACTTGGCCAGCTAACTTAATCTAGTTGGTGAGTTCTTAGTAAGTATCCTTAGTTAGGAAGGATTCCTGTCTCCAAACAACAAAATCCAGTGGGTAGATGATATTTGAGGTTGTCTTCTGGCTTTTGTATGTACACGCATACACACATCACAGTACAATCTGAGATATTCAGGTTTCCAGCTGGGGATAGCAGTGCTAGACAAGATGTCATTGTGGAAATCCATTTATAAGTGTTACTAGCTCTAAAATGACCTTCAGTTTTAAAAGAGGAAAGAGGAAGTCACAGGTGAGATTTTCAGCGGTAATTTCAAGTAATTGCTATATTCTCTCCAAACAGAAGTAACTCAGCTTTCGGCAAAAAAAGGGCAGGGGGCACTTACAGCTATCCTATCTCCAAGGGCCACCTGCACAGCTGCCCTAACTGCACGTTGCCATTTGCCCTCCCTACCCAAAGACACAGAAAGAATTTTAACACAAAAGACTTGTTTCTCTGGTGTTCACCACGACTTAGTCAGCCTGCGATTAAAGAACAGCATATTTCTATGGTTGTCACAGAGGCTGGATTCTTCTGCTGGCACAAAGTATTCTAAAAGAGAATGGAAAATTACCCATTTACTTCAAAGAGCCATGCTCATTTCCTCGAAATATGTTGCACTTGTGTGTTGCTACGGGCAACTGATTAATTCACAGAGATCCTGCCTGTGACTGACAGCTTACAAAAGGTAAGTTTATGTGAAGCAGATTTGAGATTGGGTATAATGGGCATGCAGAAAGGCATCATGCAGTGCGCTAAACAATAGCAGATTTTAGATATGTGTGCACTGAGTCGGCAAAAGGCTATTGCATGTTGGAGCTCTTGTGAGAATTTGCATGCAAGCATAGATAACTTCGAAGAAAAAGATTGACCAGAGGCATCGAAATAACAAAACAGATCCAGCTAAGGCATTTTCACACAGGAAACAGAGGTTGCCACATAAAATTCAATCCAAAACATTTTAATCAGAAGTCTCAGACAGAATAGGTTAAAAGTTGCACATATAACACAATTCACGATGTGCTGGGAACTTCAGAAATGCCACTAAATTGTTCCCATCAATGCATCTTATTGTTTCTGGTTTTATACATTTATTTATTTGGTGTTTTTAGATAATAGTCATGCTATGTAGTACAGGCTGGCCTGGACTCATGATCTCTGTCTCCTGCCATCAAAGTGCTGGGATTACATTGTATGTACTATCATTGCTGACACCAAACGTCAAATCTCACATATTTATATATGTGTGTGTTTACAATGATAAATTACTAGGCACAAGCATAATTTCACTTCCATCGATTTATTCTCTTTCTGAGGAAAATAAGCAACTGGTAAATCTTTTAAAGACCTATCTTCAACCAAAGGAATATCTCCAAAATGATCTGTCTATTGAGTGTAGTTTCCGGTTAATATTAATTTGCTGGCAAAGCCTGTTGCTTGACTGTAATCACTGTTGAGTCACCGGGTGGCTGAA
Source organism: Arvicanthis niloticus (assembly GCF_011762505.2). Taxonomy (NCBI): domain Eukaryota; kingdom Metazoa; phylum Chordata; class Mammalia; order Rodentia; family Muridae; genus Arvicanthis; species Arvicanthis niloticus. The sequence goes on along the minus strand of NC_047665.1, from coordinate 65,792,267 downwards.
TCCAGATTGCATAGCAAGTTGGTCAGAAGCCATGGAAACTAAGAGCAGCACACATAGCATTATGTGCTTCAGTATTGCATTGCATTCGGGGGTGGAGAGAGGGCTTGGATAACACAGACGTTTTATTACATTGTGCTCATTTATCCTTTAGTGTCACACACATTCTTACACTGTGGCTGTTGTCATGACATTCTCTTAACTTATCTGACCCCTCTATATCTGACCCCTGGGAGCTTGAAGGCTTTGGGGAGCTGTGTGCTTTCTATCTATGACTCAACAAGTGAGCCTTGACTGACTGACTGACTGACAGACTGACTGACTGACTGACTGACTGACTGCATACGTGGATGTGCACTTCTTTCAAATCTGGCTAATCATCATACATCATCAACTTGGGTATGCTAGCAATGTGGAAGACTGTAGAGTACTTGCTTCACATATTTAAGGTCCTGAGTTCAAGTCCTGGATGTGATGTCTCCCCCACAGGCACATATGTTTGAATATTGGGTCCTCACCTGGTCACATTGGCTTAGCAAACAAGTCAAGGAATCTTGGAGACATGTAGCCCACATAGCAGAAGTGGGTCACTGAAGCTTTAACAGTTATAACTAACTCTGGTTCTGACAACGTGAGCTCTCTGTTTCTTGGCTATCCATGAAGTTAACAAATCAGAAGATCCCACTATTATCTGCTAAGCCACAATGCCATCCCACCTGCACCATGATGGACTCTATCTTCCAAAAAGGGAACCAAAAGCATTCTTTAATTTATTCCTTCTGTCAGCTACTTTTCCCAAAAGATTAGAGCACGGACGAGCTCTGTGATGTGTTCTGTGAAGTCAGAAGAAGCTATGCCTGGCTGGGGGTCTATCTGGACAACCTTAGGATGAGTAAAACTCAGACTTGGGCTGAGGCTAAATAACAGCAGGAAGGACACAGGAACAAGGGAAGCAAGGGACTAGGCACTCTTGTGGGCAGTAGAGTGCAGGCTGTGCTTAGGGATTCTGGAGTTGTCCTGCTGGGCTAGAGTATAAGGCTCAGCAGGCAGATGTGATAGCTCATCATAGGAAGAAAGGTATTTGGAAGTGGACTTCAAAGCCCTTTGAAAATCACCTATGAATTAGGATGTTTTCATATAAATGCTAGAAGAATTACTAAAGGCTTTATGATGAAGATAGCTTAACTACATACTCTTTTTTTTTTTTTTTTTTTTTTTTTTTTTTTTTAAAGCACAATATATCACAAATTCTCCCTTGTGAGTCTTAGTTCCAAATCTTTGGATATGAGTATATAACCTGGAGTAGTCACAAAGACCAGACCAGTACAAAGAAACCATTCTTTGGGGTTGAGGTGGATAGAAGGAGCCATAGAGGAGATAGTACAACACAGAGGAATTGGGACAACTGAGGAAGGGGAAATTAAGTCTCCTCTGAGAGCTACAAACTATCTAACAAAAACACAAATGCCAGGCATAAGAAATGCCCCTCAAAGTTATTGATCAGGGCATGCCAAGAGACTGCTAAAACATTATATCCATTGCCCTTGTTTGCCTCCCAGCACATGATGTAAGACCCTATTGTTGATGATACCATATATTTTGGGCACAGCATTTGGATGAATCAAGCTGGAACTAACCTAGAAGCCTTCTCCTTGAGAACTAGCTCCCATGGTGTTGGAATGTGCAATGAAAGCTGCCAACAAAGAACCCAAACCATTAGTCCTACCAAGCTGTAAAGCCTATCAACCACATCATGGGCTAAGACGGCATGATATCCCTAACAGTACAATAGTGACTCCTCTTGGAGGTAACCAGTAGCTGTCTAATTGGACATAAAGCTTGCTCAAGAGGAGGGAACTCATGGAAGCTGCTGCAAACCTAGCCAACTACCTGTAGATGGTAAGGTCATTAACCCTCGAGGATAACCCACTACAAACATTTTCATAAACCACTAGAATTTCTAACTGTATTTGAAATACTTATCCTTAAACACAGGCATGTGTATCTTTCACTCCTAAGACTCCTAAGAAGCTTGCTTTTTTTTTTTTTTTTCATTGTTGTTTGGTTATTTGGTTTGGTTTTGGTTTTGGTTTTCCAGTAGATGATGTTTATTACAGAAACTGACAGCAAATAAAAATACATAGAATCATGGATGGGAGGGTTCATAACCCTAACAGTTACGTATACAACCAACTCCTACATCTAAAGCTCAGGGAACAAGAAGACTGTAAGAGCCGGAGGACTAGGAGACCTGCTGTGAGGTAGTATCTTCCATACTTGACAGGGAAGCTTTACCCATGAATTCACAACACTATGTTTACCTGAACAAGACCTCCGTAAAAACTTCATAGCCATGAGAATGTGAGGTGTGTGTGGGGGAAACACAGTGCCATGCCAATGTGAGTGTGTATGTGTGGGGGGAACATACTGCCATGCCAATGTGAATATGTTTGTGAGTGTGTATGAACACACTGCCATGTCATTGTCAGTGTGTGTGGGAAACACATTGCCATGCCAATGTAAGTGTGTGTGAACACACTGCATGCTAATGTCAGGGTGCTCATATATGTGAGAGCACACTGACATGCCAATGTGATTGTGTGTAGGAGGAACACATTGCCAGGCTAATGTCAGTGTGTGTATGAGGGAACACACTGCATGCCAATGAGAGAGAGAGAGAGAGAGAGAGAGAGAGAGAGAGAGAGAGAGAGAGAGAGAGAGAGAGAATTGGGGGAACAATGCCACACCAATGTGAGTATGTGTGTGGGGGGAAACACTACATGCCAAAGTGAGTGTGTGTTTGGAGAACGTATTGCATGCCAATGTAAATGTGTATTATGTAACACAAGAGACACCAACCCTAGATGAAATACTATTGGCAATTAATGGTTGCTGAAAGAAGAATCTGTTCTCTTCAGAGAAAGCCCTTTGACAGGTTATATATCCTAGGTGGTTGGGCTTAAACACATACACATAGGAACTACACTAAATGGACTCAGTAGACTACACATTCTCACATGTGCAAGCATATGCACATGCACACACATACACACAAACACTCACTACACAGACATTCACACACATACACATACGTGTGAGCACACATTTTCCACACACACACACACATACACACACACACACATGTGCACACACACAAATCTATGTGTAACAATAAAAACAGAAGAAGAGGTTAAAACTTTGAGAGAAAGTTGGGGGAACTCAGGAAGAATTGGAGAGAGGAGACAAATTTAAAAAAGAATAGCAACAACAACAAAATCGCCATAGAGACAATGTGGAGGATATGCCAGAAGGCAGTGACCCTAGATATCCTGGAGAAACGTTGGAAAACTGAGAGACCCATCCATTGGATGATAAAGGAATGAGAGTCTGCTTTGAAATGTGGTGATCAGTAATATAACTTCCTTCCCTCTGGGATCACTGCATTCCAGTAGTAGTTCATCTTTTATAAATGTATGAGTGTGTATGTGTGAGTATGTGTGAGTGGTTGTGTGAGTGTTTATGAGTGTGTTTGTCAGAGTGTGTGTGAATTTGAATGTGGGAATGAGCATGTGTGAGTGTGTGTGTGAATGTGTGTATATGTGAGTATGTGTAAGTATATGAGTGTAACAGTGTGTGTGTGTGTGTGTGTGTGTGTGTGTGAATGTATGTGAGTATGTGTGTGTGAATATTTGTGTGTGACAGTGTGATTGTTTTGTGTGTGTCTGTGTGTATATATGTGAATGTGTGAGTGTGTGAGTGTAAGTGTATTTGTGTGAAAGTATGTGTGTATGTGTGTGAGTATGAGGGAATGAGTGTTTGAGTGTGTGGATGCATTGGGGGGAGTATTACAGGATATTTGATCACATTGTGAACCCCAAGATTGTGAACTGGACAAATCTTGTTGTAGTGTGGCTCATCCCCAGCACACACTTTTAACTCCAGAGATTTCTGTAATCAAAAATAAAGTCAAGGATAAGTCTAGAAGCAGAGCAAGCAACCAATTGGCAGGGAGTGAACATAAGAAAGTAGAAAGAAGTCAGTTTTGCCTGATAATTGTAAAGAGAGAATAAGCTAGACACAGGTGAAGACAGAATGAGCCAGAGAATGAGAAGGACCCAGAAGATTAGAACAGATTGCTAGAATTAGTTTGAGACCATGCAGGGCAATTCAATGAAATATGGAAAGAAGCCAGTCTGAATCAGTCAACTTGGAGAGGAGTTTGATCCAGAACAGCTGAGTTGAACCAGCCAGCCAGAGCTCAGAAGGAACAAGAAAGGCTGAGTTTATTCAGTCAGCAGCAAATCTTTGAGGATGAAAACATTCTAGGCCAAGATTAGATTGTACAGAGGCTAGACGCTTACAGGTTTTAGACCTAGGTCAGCAGTCAGAGAGTAAGCTTCAGAGACAACAATTACTACAGGAGAATAAAAGTTACATTTATGTGTGTGTGTATGTGTATAAATATAGATATTTAAGAAAGAATCTCAGGTTGAAGTTCAGCTCTCCACATGAGATCTTTGCAAGCCCAGACAAAACTGTGAGATATTAAAAGTCTTGGGAGCATCCAACATTTGCATTCTCTATTTACACTGCATATTATATTTGTCTGCTCATAATTCATCTTGTCTGGACCTCATTAGGGTCTTTCATACTGCATTATTTACCATCGTCAATGCAACAAGTTACCTCTGACCTTCTGGCTTTGAACAGCACAACTGTATTGTCTGGGAATTCTGTAAATTACATATCTGACAAACTTCTCACAAGGCTGGATGTATTTTGGACTCTGGCTTTCCAGAGGCTGTAGGAAAACTCCATTTTCTTTCAGCTTCTGTAGGCCATTTGTGTCCCCTGCCCTCTTCCTCTATCTTCAAATTTGGCCATGGAGGATAAAATTCTCCTTCAAACTCCCTCTGACATTTTTTCCTCCATCCAATTTCTGTTTTTCTTTAGTTTTTAGTTTTCTTTCTTTTTTAACTTTTGAAGTAAGATTTATTTATTTTTCTCAATAGTTTATTTTTTAGTCACTTCATATCCCAATCCAGCCTCCCTTCCCTCCCCCTCCCAGTCCCACTCTTACAAATCCCTCCCCCAATTGCCCCATCCTCTTCCCCCTCAGAGAAGGATAAGCACCCCCTTGGGTACCACCCAACCCTAGCACATCTAGTCCCAGAAAGACTAAGTGCATCCTCTCCCACTGAGGCCCAATCTGGAAGTCCAATAAGGGGAAGAAAATCTAATGGCAGGGAACAGAGACCAAGATACCCACCCCCAGCCTCACTTGTTAGGGGACCCTCATGAAGACCCCTAACTGCATCATTTGCTACAAATCTGTAGGGCACCTAGGTCTAGTCCCTGTGAGCTCCCATGGGCCCAGGTTAGTTGACTCAGTAGGTCTTCCTGTGGTGTCCTTGACACAAGACTCCTGAGATGTGCATAATGTTTGGCTATGGTTCTATATCTATTTCCATTTGCAGCTAGATAAAGCCTCCCAGGAGACCATCATGCTAGGTTTCTATCCGCAAGCATAACAGAGTATCATTAATAGTGTCAGGGGTTGGGTCTCACAATTAGAATGGGTTTCAACTTGGGGCAGTCATTAGTTGACTATTCCTTTAGTTTCTGTTCCATCTTTATCCATGTACATCTTTCAGGCAGGATGAATTTTGGGTGGAAGATTTTGTGGGTGGTTTAATGTTGCCCTCCCTCCATTGGAAGTCTCTCCTGGCTACAGGAGGTGTTCACTTCAGTCCCTATACCATCCTCTAGAAGGAATCTCACTGGGGTCGCTCTACCCCATAGATTTACAGTATTCTTCCTCCCTTCTATGCCTCCAGCTAGTCCCAGAACTGCTCCCCACTGATTTACATTCTCACTCCCAGCCCTTTCCTGCCCCTTTCCCTCCATAACTTATTGCAATCCCCTTTGCTCTTCTCACCCCTTCTCCCACCTAGTTCCCTCCCTCCATTTACATCCAATAACTATTTACTTTTCCCTTCTGAGTGAGATTTGTGCATTTTCCATTGAGAGTTCCTTATTATGCAGTTTCTTTGGTTCTCTAGTTTATAGCATGGTTATCCTCTGCTTTATGGCTAATGTCCATTTATAAGTGAGTATATAACATACGGGTCTTTTTGGCTCGGGGTTACCTCACTCAGGATGATATTCTCAAGTTCCATTCATTTTCCTACAAAATTCACCATGTCTTTGTTTTTAATAGCTGAATACTATTCCATTGTGTAGTTGTACCACATGAGGTAAACTATTATCAATTTTATGAGAAAGTGACAAATTGATTTCCAAAGTAGTTGTACAACTTTGCAATTCCACCAGCAATGGAGGAATGTCCCCCTTAGTTCACATCCTCAACAGCATATGCTACCACTTAGGTTTTTGATCTTAGCCATTCTGATGGGTGTAAGATGGGATCTCAGAGTCATTTTTATTTGCATTTCCCTGATGACTAAGGATACTGAACATTTCTTTAGTGTTTCTCAGCCATTCGAGATTACTTTGATGAGAATCTGATTAGCTCTGTACCCCACTTTCAATTGGCTATTTTGGTTTGTTGGTATGTAACTTCTTGAGTTCTTTGTATATTTTGGATATTAGCCCTCTGTCAGATGTGGGGTTGGTGAAGGTGTTTGTTTTCCCAATCTATAGGCTGCCATTTTATGCTATTGACGGTGTCCTTTGTGTTTTAGTTTCATGGGATCCCATTTATCAGTTGTTAATCTTAAAGCCTGAGCTGTTGGTGGTCTGTTCAGGAAATTGTCTTCTATACCAATGCATTCAATGTTATTCCCCACTTTCTTTTCTATTACATTTAGTGTATCCAATTTTATGTTGAGGTCTTTTAACCATTTGGACTTGAGTTTTGTGCAGGGTGATATATGGGCCTATTTGTGCTTTCCTACACACAGACATGTATTTGAAGATGCTCTCCCTTTTCCATTGTATGGTTCTGCCTTTTTTTGTCAAAAATCAAATTTTTTGTAGGTGTGTGTGTTTATTTCTCAGTCTTCGATTTGATCCCATTGATAAACTTGTCTGTTTCTATACCAATACCATGCAGTTTTGATTACTATTGCTCTGTAGTATAGCTTGTGATCAGAAATGGTGATACCTCCTGATATTCTTTTATTGTACAGATTTATTTAAGCTATCTATTTCTTTTTGTTTTTTTCCCATAAGAAGTTGAGAATTGTTCTTTCAAGGACTGTAAAGAATTGTGTTGGAATTTTGATGGGAATTACATTGAATCTGTAAATTGGCTTTGGTAGGATGGCCATTTTTACTATATTAATCCTACTGACTCATGAGCATGGGAGATCTTTCCAACTTCTGATATCTTTCTCAATTTCTTTCTTCAGAGACTTGAAGTCGAAGTCTTTGTCATACAGGTCTTTTTTGCTTAGTTAGAGTTACACCAAAGTACTTTTTATGATTTGTGCCTCATGTAAATTGTGTTGTTTCCCTAATTTCTTTCTCAGACCATTTATCATTTGTACAAAGGTGAGCTATGGAGTTTTTTGACTTAATTTTATATCCAGTCACTTTGCTGCAGATGTTTAGCAGCTGTAGGAGTTCTTTGTTTGAATTTTGGGTGATATATATATATATATATATATATATTACCTCATCATCTTTGAATAACAATACTTTGATTTCTTTCTTTCCAGTTTGCATTACTTTGATCTCCTTTAATTGTCTTATTGCTCTAGATAGAACTTCAAGAACTATTTTGAATATATAGGGAGAGAGTAGGCAGCCTTGCCTTGTCCCTGATTTTAGTGAGATTGCTTTAAGTTTCTCTCCACTTAATTTAATGTTGGCTATTGATTTTTCATATATTGCTTTTATGTCTAGGTATGCACATTGTAACCTTGATCTCTCCAAGACTTTTAGCATGAAGGTGTGTTGAATTTTGTCAAAGGCTTTTTCATCATCTAATGAGATGATTATGTGATTTTTTTTTCACTTTGCTCATATGGTGTGCTATTTTGATGGACTTTCATATATTAATCCATCCTTATTTCCCTGGGATGAAGCCTACCTGATCATGGTGGATAATGTTTTTAATGTGTTCTTGAATTGGATTTGTAAATATTTTATTGAGTAATTTTGTATCAAGGGAAAATGGTCTGAAGTTCTCTCTTTGTTGCATCTTTGTGTGATTTAAGTATCAGGGAGTCTGTGGTCTGACAGAATGAGTTTGGCAATGTTCTTTCTGTTTCTATTTTGTGGAATAGTTTGAGGATTACTGGTATTAGCTCTTGGTTGAAAGTCTGACAGAATTGTGCACTAAAACTATTAACTTTTATTGACTACTTCTATTTTCTTAGGGGTTATAGTCCTATATAAATAGTTTACCTGTTCTTGATTTAACTTTGGTAAGTGGTATCTACATAGAAAATCATCCATTTCACTTAGATTTTCTAATTTTGTGGAGTACAGGCTTTTGAAGTAAACTTAATGATTCTTTCAATTTCCACAGTGTTTGATGTTATGTCTCCCTTTTTATTTCTCATTTTGATAATTTGGATATTGTCTATCTGCCTTTTATTTAGTTTGGTTAAGGGTTTGTCTATCTTGTTGGTTTTCTCAAGGAACCAGCTCTTGGCCTCAATGAGTCTCTGTATTGGTTTCTTTGTTTCTAATTGATTGATTGCAGCCCTGAATTTGATTATATCCTGCTGTCTACTCTTCTTGGGTGTATTTGCTCCTTTTTTTTTTTTTTTTTTTTTTTTTTTTTTTTTTTTTTTTTATCTTTCAGGTGTCTTTTTAAATTGCTACTATAATACCTTTCTAATTCCTTTATGAATGCATTCAGTGCTATGAAATTTCCTCTTAGCAATGCTTTCATTGTGTCTCATAAGTTTGAGTATGTTGTGTCTTCATTTTCAGTGAATTATAGAAAGTCCTTAATTTCTTTATTTCTTTTCTGACCCAGTGATCATTGAGTAGAGAGTTGTTCAGGTTATATGAGTTTGTAAGCTCTCTGTTGTTTCTGTTGGTGAAGACTAGCTTTAGAACATGGTAGTCTGGTGAAACACACAGGGAATTCTTTAAATTTTTTTGCATTCTTGAGACTTGTTCTGTGAATGATTATGGTCATATTTTTAGAACATTCCATGAGGTACTGAGAAAAAATATTCGTTTGTATTTGGGTAAATGGTTCTGTAGATATCTCTTAGGTTCATTTGATTTATAACTACAGTTAGTTTCATTATTTTTCTGTTTAGTTTCTGTCTAGATGACCTGTCCTTTGGTGTTGAAGCCTTCCCCTATTAATGCATGGGGTTCAATGTGTAGTTTAATCTTTAGTAATCTTTCTTTTACAAATATGGGTACCCTTCTGTGGGGCATATATGTTCAGAATTGAGACATTGTCTTGGTGGATTTTTCCTTTGGTGAGTATGAAGTGTCCTCTGTTTCTTTTGATTAATTTTGTTTGAAAGTCTATTTTATTAGATATTAGAATGGAAACTCCAGCTTGCTTCTTGGGTCTGTTTGCTTCCAAAACATTTTTCCAGCCCCTTTTCTGAAATAATGTCTTGCTTTGTTGCTGAGGTGTGTTTCCTGCATACAGCAGAATGATGAATTCAGTTTATCCATGCACTCTTTTTGCCTGTGTCTTTTAAATGGGAGATTGAGTGCATGTATGTTGAGAGATATTAATGAACAATAGTTGTCAGTTCCTGTTACTTTGATGTTGGTGGTGGCAAAGTGTGTGTGTGTGTATATATAATGTTATGTGGTGTATGTTTTTGTGTGCTTCCTGTATTTTGCTTTCACTGGTATGAAATAATTTATTTCCTGTGTTGTTTTGTGTATAGTTAAGCTCCTTGGTTTGGAGATTTCTTTCAAGTAATTTTTGTAGGTCTGAATTTGTGAATAGATATTGTTTAAATTTGGTTTTGTCTTGGAAAATCTTGTTTTCTTTATCTATGATGATTGAGAGTTTTTCTGGGTAGAGTAGTCTAGGCTGGCATCTGTGGTTTCTTAGAGACTATAAGACAGCTGTCCAGGCCCTTCTAGCTTTTAGAGTCTCTGTTGAGAAGTCTGGTATAATTCTGATAAGTCTCCCTTTGTATGTTCCTTGACCTGTTTTCCTGGCAGCTTTTCATATTCTTTGTTTGTTCTGTGTATTTTGTGGTTTTACTCTTATGTGGTGAGAGAATTTTATTTTTTGGTCCAATCTAATTGATGTTCTATAAGCTTCTTGTGTGTTTATAGGCATCTCTTTCTTTAGGTTTGGAAAGTTTTCTTCTATGATTTTGTTGAGAATGTTTTCTAGGCCTTGGAGCTGGGACTCTTCACCTTCAATTCTCGTTATTCTTAAGTTAGGTCTTTTCATAGTATCCTAAATTTTCTATGAATCTCATATATATATATATATATATATATATATATATATATATATATATCCATGATAGAGTTTAATATGCTGCAATAAAATACATATGTGAACATAGCCTCTCTCTTGAGATATCTTAGTGTCCCATTGTTTATTATTTTGGTGATATCAGATGATACTCAAAGCTCTTCACAGCTTCTTTTTGCATATATAAATTGTCAGCATCACATCTAATGTTCTAGAGTAGTAGTTCTCAACAGTTCTACTGCTCTGACCCTTTAATACAGTTCCTCATGTGATGGTAACCCCCAATCATAAAATTATTTTTGTTGTTACTTTATAACTGTAATTTTGCTACTGCTATGAATCATAATGTAAATCTCTGTGTTTTCCTGATGGTGTTAAATGATTCTTATGTAATGGTAATTCAACCCCCAAAGGATCCATGACCCACAAGTGGAGAACCATTGCTCTAGAGTGATTTTTAAAAAAAAAATCAAAATAAAGATTATTTGGATACATGTTATCAAGATAGTTGACATAGTGATCAAGATGGCCTCCAAGTAAGTAACGCATATATTCTATACAGTGTGGATACACTAGATAAAGGATTATTCATAGCCCATACATAGAGGAACATGACAGGTATGAGAATTCATCAGTGCTACTTGGAAGAGAGTATAGTTTAAAAATTTATGAATTGTCCTATTTATGAAATTTTTGTTCAATGTTTTCAGATCTTGTTTGGGTGGTAGTAAAGCCTTAGATTAATGGAGACTATTGTATTATTCTTTAAATGTGCCATTTTCGGAGCATTATGACAGGAAAGTACATGTAAATTGTTGATTAAGGACTGGAAAGACGGCTCATGAATTAAGAACATGTGCAGCTCCTACAAAGGACCTAAATGTAGTCACCAACACCCTCTTAAGCAGCAAATAACTCCATGCATAACTCCAGCTTTTAGTGATCACAAACCCTGTTCTAGTCCCCAAGAGCACCTGCATTCATGTGCACACATATACTCAAAAACCAAAAGTAAAATAAAAAATAATAGTGGCTTAAATAGTGCTTTAAATGGCATCTATGGACACTAGCCTTTTTTGGAGGTCGATGGACCATTAAGGTAAAGCAACAAGGCTCAAGTTGGAGAAATCAACACATCCAAGAGGAAAAAATTTGAGTTTGAAAGCTTCTAAGGTGAAGCTGTTTTCTATTTTGCTTGATGTAGGGAAAGCCATGATCTCAAGCAGTGGCTTTGGAGACGCCCATCCTACTGGAGACGCCCATCCTACTGGAGACGCCCATGCTACTGGAGACGCCCATGCTACTGGAGACGCCCATCCTACTGGCTCTTTAATCTTAGATTTTCCCTCTTGGAAAGGTAAGAAATGAATCTCTGTTCTTTATTAAACTAACCCATCGGTAATATGTTGCTATAGTACCATAACCTAATGCAGGATCACAGTATGGAACGAGCCCTATCCAAAAAAAAAAATGACTTTAGGACCATGAAAACTGGGAAATTCTGAACCCCAGAACTATGAAAACACTCATGAGTACTGACTTAAGCTAATGAGTGTCTGCTGATGTGTTACAGCAGCAAACACAGCAGGAAGCTCATGCATCCCATAATCACTCCTAAAATGCTACCCTAGAGGCCTTTTAGTCATAAAACGCAGTGATGTTTTTCTTACCACTTCTCTTTTCACCCTCTGGAGTGCTGCCAGATGTAGACAGCAGTGGGAAAAGCACTTTTTTTTTTTTTTTTTCAGAAGGTGGGAAGCAATATCAGACCTGATTCTAATTAATGCATTAATATTCCTATGCAAGAAATAATTCTAAGAATCTCTTAGAGGTGTTTTTTAAAGTTGAGAAAAAATCAGCTGAGAAGTTAGGGAAAGGCAAGTATTCCAATTTTCCTAAATGAATGAGAGTTTAACAATCATCGTGAGAGAAAAACCCTTGAGATCTGGCTAGTCTTCCTTGTAGCCTTTAACACCTTGTTTCTGTGAACACTGATTCACTCTGGCACATAAAATAAACATTAATACACCTACACACAACTATACAACATGTATGTTTCTAAACATCATATGCATTATTTAAAACCAACTAGTACTATTTTGAGAAACAACACAATACAGAAGCAACTAGATCTTTTAAGTTGACAATTTCTCCACACAATTCTCTGTAGGTCTGTTAGCCTTGCTAAGATTCAAATGTCAAATTGTTTGAACATTGCCCAGGATTGTCTGCTGCCATATGTGCAGTGTTTGAACCTTTCTCATACTCATGAGCACCATTCAAATTAATACTCTTTATTCATAAAACATTCAGAGTTATTCATGACAATGAAGTGTACGAGACTGTTGGATGATTCTCTAGAACAGCTTATGACTTGGGGAACTGCAGAAAACCTGGTGAATTATTATTGCTTAGTCCTGAACCCTATCCTCATCCCAGTTATATAGATAATGAATTTGGAAGCAACAATTCAAATATCTTGTTAATTTAGTCCTTGTGAAGTCTTGGGAAAATTATTATTTTTAACTTAGATGCCATTATCAATAAAAGGGGAAAAGAATACCACATAGATTTGATGTGATGATTTAATAAAATCATACTTTGAAGATGCTCGTAAATGTTGAAATTGAGGAATCAAAGGGTTTAAGAAACTCTCAGGGTATTTTTCTTATGGACTTTGATTTGGTAATAGAGTTTTGGATACAATATTAAAAGTTATGGGCAACTAAAGATAAAACAGATAGACCAGGCTCCAGTAAAATTAATTTTTTTCCAACCTTAAAAAAGTGAAAAGGAAATCTACTGAATGGGAGGAAGTACTTGAAGGTTATGAAGGCAATATCAGATCACACACCCAGAATATACAAATTTCCAGTTCTCAATAGCACAAAGAATGTAATTAAAAGATTAGTAGAGTGGGCTGGGGCTTAAGCTCAGCTATGCCGCATTCACCTAGCTAGGTTCAATTCCCAGCATTTCCAAAAACCAATTGAAAAAGATAAGCAGAGGGAAATCCATTTTCATTTTTTACATATGGGGAACTGGTAAGTCATTGCTTTGCCCTAAGGATGAGTAAAAACTCAAAGCTCAGTAACTGGGGGGAAAAAAAGAACAAAGAAAAAAAACCCCACAACTTTTCTTAAATTCACAAAGAAAGTGATGTTACTGACACACCCGTGTCCCAGAAACTGGAGACAAACAGTAGTCAACCGAGACTTAACAGTGGTCTCTCAAGCAGAAACCTCTCTTGAAACTGGCCAATTATCACCGATCAATCCCATGAATCTGAGTGTAAAGACTCCTGGAGCCAAGTTATGGTTGATCTTAAACCCCCAGGAGAATGAGGAGGTTCTCATATAAAATATCACTTGCCACAGGGACTGGTGGGAGAAGAGAAATTTTAAAAACCACCAGAATGCTGGTGTTCTCAGAGGAAAACAAGTCAAGCTGAGTGGAACCCACTGGGCTTTAATTTGAGTTGGTGCCTTTGTGACTCTGAGGAGAGTAAATGCCAATCTCCGCTATTCAGGTTTTCCACGAGAGAGAAGGAAAGTACCTCACATCACCTACTTGTCCATAAGATTCGTAGGAAGAGAGATGTTGAAAACAGCTGTGAAGTTTATCAAAGAGACCCTGAGACCCAATCAAAGGACCATCAAATCCTCCTCCTCAACCTTATCATTACATTATTTGGCAGCTGTTTGCAGCCATTTCTTTTATAGTAATATTGATAACTCTCTATCCAAGTTACTGCAAGCCTTACCTTGAATGTTGTAGACATCAACACTCATCCGTCAGAAAGAGATGCAGCTGGCAGGAAATCATTAAGGTGAATTCAGTGCTGGTCAATGTCAGTCAGTAGGAGATCATCAACTTCTAAAGAGTTCCTTATCGAGCAGTGCAAGACACATTGGTTTTTTTTTTTCTACGTGGAATAGTCACCAAGATGGACACATCATGTTTCTAAAACACACATGAACAGATTTTAAAACTAAGAGGCATACAAAGTCTGCTCTCAGGCTCCGATGAAATTAACCTACAAACAAGTGACAAAAACTCAGGAAAACCCCTAAATAGTTGGAATTAAGCAACATATTTCTAAACGCACAAATCTAAAAAGAAATCTCAAGAAAAACATGCTTTTCAGAAAGTGGAAATTTTAGGCAAAATTGAGTAAGAAAAGGAATCTAAGGTGAAATTTTGTAGCATTAAATACATAGATGCAAAAAAAGAAATCTAAAATGAAGGGACGGGTGGATGGCTCAGTAAGGTACTCCACAAACATGAAGAGCCCATACCCCAGCATCTACATGTAAGCCTGGTGCAGTGGCAAACATCTGTAATGCAGCTTGTGGGGAGCCAGTCTTGCCATATCTGCCAGCTTCAGGTCGAGCAAGGGACACTGTCTCAAAGAAAAAAATTAGGTGGAAAGGGACTGAGGAAGACACCTAATATTAACCTCTGACCTCCACACAAATGTGCAAAAGCATGTATGTGTACATATGTTCACACCTCAGCACATACTCAAACACATACATGCACACACACCAAATACACACAATACCAATCAGTTATATGAGCTACTGTGTTAGTAAACTAGAAAAATAAAAACATAAAGTTAACAGAAGAAAAGATGATGAGTTCGGGAGTAGAGATCAACCAAAGTGAAAACAGGAAATCAGTAGGAAAAATTCCAATAACAGCAAAAGCTGATTGGGAAGGGGTATATAAGCCTTTATCTAGGCTTAAAAAAAAAGATATAGATAACAAATTACTAATGTTAAAAATAAAAGAGAGGAAATAACTAAGATCCCACAAATATTAGAAGGATAGCAAAGAAATTTGGTGAAAATTTTCATGCTTACAAACTGGAAGGCATAAATGAAATACAGCCTTGAAAAATATCTTGAAAAATACCATCTGCTAAAACCCAAACTAAAAGAACCAGACAACCTGTGTAGATCTATATCCAGTAGAGAAACTGGGTGAATAGTTAATAATATGTCAAAATCAAGAGCAAGGGTCCCAGATAGGTCTACAGATAATTTTACCCAACATTAAAAATATATATCATGAAAATCCTATACAATCATCTTTCAGAAGATAGAATACTTCTCAGCATATTTTATGAGGTCTGCCTTACCACAACAGTAAGTTAACAGACAAAGCATTAAAATGAAAGAGAGCTTTAGACCAATATTAACATATCATTTATCCTAGCAACAGACTATGGCCAACCAAGACAATTTCCTAATTGGATTTAAAAGGGCTGACTTCCTCCTCAAAGCTCCCACAACATTGATTTAATAATCTGGGAACCCACCAACATCAGCAACATGGTAAACGTGTTCCTTTTCTACAGAGTGGAAGCTTAAGCTAATGCATTAAGACAAAAGAAGAAAATAGAAGGAAAATATTGGGAAAGGAGAAATGATACTGTTTTTTAAGTAGTCAATATGGCCAGATGGATCACTGGAGCTTGCTGGCCAATCAGTCCATCCACATTGGTGAGCATCCCTTGCAAAGTGTCTCAACAAAATATTAACGCTGAAAAGCCAACACTGGAAAAAAGAAATTATACACCATCAATAAATGGGTTTTGTCCCAGGTATGCAAGTCTGCTTCAAGTTTTTTTTTTAAATCAATTCTATTACACCAGAAATTAAAATGAAATAAACTATCCATACTTATAAATCCCTTTTTAAAAAGAAAAAAGCACACAACAAAACCCAGCATTAACTAATGATAAAAACAGTAAAACAACTCTTAGAAAACTAGAAGTTGAGGGAACTTCTGTCATTGGATAAAAAAAAAGTCTCACCTCCTTCTCAAAGCTTCTATAACAGCAACTTAATAGTGAAAAGTTGGAAAACCACTAATACCAGGAACATGGTAAAGCTGTCACTCTCTACAAAGTGGAAATTCAAGCCAATGCATTAAGTCAGGAAAGGAAAAGAGAAGGGAAACAGATTGGAACGGAAGAAATGGTTTTATTTTTCTTAATAGACAACATCTAAGGAAAAAATCCAAAGGATCAATAAAAGAGGCCACTGGGATTAATAATCAATCATAAGAAGACTGAAGATTAGTAAATGAATTTAATTTCTTTTATATTATTAATGAGGAAACAAAATTTAAAGTTAGGGAGAAGATTGAACCTCTCTTCCCCACTGAACAGAACTTGAGCTTAGGAGCCTGAAGGTCCACCCACACCCTAACACACTTTCTCTAACAAGGTGGCGCCTCCTCCAATAAAGCCACACCTCCTAATAGTGCCGCTTCCCATGGGCAAAGCATGGTCAAGCCGCCACACCCATTAATATGACCAAAGATTTATGAACCAGTTACAAATAAATGTATTTGTATAATTCTGAGGCTCGAAACTCGGGCCTTGTGTAAAGCAAGGACATTCTCTGCCTCAGAGCTGCATCCCCAATACACTAACATAATTTATTTTGAAACTAATAAAAAATAGATTGCACAGTTAATTATAAAATGGAAAAGTATGAAATTCCTAGAAAATAGTGTGTAAGATAATCTGAGTGACTCTGTACAGTGATGGCATTTTATGATACTAAAGGCACTATCTATGAAAAAATTGCTATGTTAAACTTTATTATTATTAATTATTTTATTTATTTACATCCCAAATGTTGTCCCCCTGGTCCCCCTTACAGAGTTCTTCCCCCATTCCCTCTCCACTTTGCCTCTGAGAGGGTGCCCTCTCCCCATTTCCCCACCCTGGGTCATCAAGTATCTACAGGAATAGGCACATCCTCTCCCACTGAGGCCTGACAGGGTAGCCCTATGCTACATATGTGCTGGGGGCCAAGGAACAGCCCATGTATGCTCTTTGGTTGGTGTCTCAGTTTCTGGTAGGTCCCAGGAGTCCAGGTTAGTTGGCAATGTTGCTATTCCTATGCGGTTGCCATCCCCTTCAGCTGCTTCAATCCTTTTCCTAACTCTTCCATAGAAGTCCCTCACCTCTCTTCAATGCTTGGCTGTGGGTATCTGCATCTGTCTCAGTCAGCTGCTGGTAGAGCCTCTCAGAAAGATAACCAAGCTAAGCTCCTGTCTGCAAGCACAACTTAGCATCAGTAATAATGTCAGCATTTGGTGCCCATCTTTGGGATGGATCCCAAGTTGGGCTGGCCACTGGTCGGGCTATTCTTTCAGTCTCTCCTCCATTTCTGTACCTGCATTTTATTTTATTTTATTATTTTATTTATTTTTATTTACTTATTTGTTTTTAGACAGGAGCAATTTGGGATTGGAACTTTTGTGGGTAAGTTTGTAACTCCATCCCTCCACTGGGGGTCCTGTCTGGCTACTGGGGGAGGTCTTTTCAGATTCAATATCCCCACTGTTAGGCATTTCAGATAAGGTCATCCACACTGAGTCGTGGGAGCCTTCCCCATTCCAGATCTCTGGGATTTTCTAGAGGTTCCCCCCACACACACCTCCACCCCCTGCAGCTTCATAATTCCATTAATTCTCCCAGACCTCTGGGCATCTCTCCTATCTTCCCCCATACCAGATCCTGTTCCTCCCTTTCCCTTCCCCCTCCCCTCTCAAACTCAAATCCCTCCCTCCTTCTGCCTCCCATAATTATGTTGTTACTCCTTCTTAGAGGGATTGCAGCATCTTCATTTGGTCCTTCCTTTCTGTTAAACATCTTACCGTCTGTGGGTTGTATCATAGGTATTCTATACTATTTTGGCTAATATCCACTTATCAATGAGTACATACCATGCCTGTCCTTTTGGGTCTGGGTTATCTCACTCAGAATGATATTTTCTAGTTCCATCCATTTGTCTGTGAATTTCATGAAGTCATTGTTTTTAATGGCTAAGTAGTATTCCATTGTGTAAATGAACCACATTTTCTGTTTCCATTCTTCAGTTGAAAGACATTTGGGTTCTTTCCAGCTTCTGGCTAGTATAAATAAGGCTGCTATAAACATAGCATATGTCCTTGTTATATGTTGGAGCATCTTCTGTGTATATGCCCAGGAGTAGTATAGCTGGGTCCTCAGGTAATGCTATGTCCAATTTTCTGAGAAACCACCAGACTGATTTCCAGAGTGGTTGTACCTGCTTCCAATCCCACCAACAATGGAGGACTGTTCCTATTTCTCCATATCCTTGCCAGCATCTGCTATCATCTGAGTTTTTGATCTTAGCTATTCTGACTGGTGTGAAGTGGAATCTCAGGGTTGTTTTGATTTGCATTTCCATGATGACTAAGAACTTTGAACATTTCTTTGGGTGCTTCTTGGCCATTCAAGATTACTCTGTTGAGAATTCTTTGTTTTGCTCTATACTCCATTTTTGAATAGGGTTATTTGGTTCTCTGGAGTCTAGCTTCTTGAGTTTTTCATAATTTTCATAATTTCTAGGCTGGTATTTTGTCCTATTGACTTACAGAAGCTTTTCAGTGTCAAGAGATCCCATTTATAAATTGTTTTCTTAGTGCCTGAGCCATTGGTGGTTCCTTTAGGAAATTTTTTCCTGTGACAATGTGTTCAAGGCTGTTTTCCACTTTCTCTTCTATTAAATTCAGTGTATCCAGTTTTATGTGAACATCCTTGATCCACGTGGACTTGAGCTTTGTCCAAGGAGATAAATATGGATCTATTTGCATTCTTCTACCTGCAGATCAACAGTTAGACCAGCACCATTTGTTGAAAATGCTATCTTTTTTCCACTGGATGGTTTTAGATTCTTTGTCAAAGATCAAGTGACTATAGGTGTGTGTGTTCATTTCTGGGTCTTCAATTCTATTTCATTGGTCAACATATCTGATTCTGTATCAATACCATGTGGTTTTTATCACTATTGCTTTGTAGTGTAGTTTTATGTCAGGGATGGGGATTCTCCCAGAAGTTCTTTTATTGTTCAAAACTGTTTTGGCTATTCTGGATTCTTTGTTTTTTTCCATGTAAAGTTGAGAATTATTTATTCCATGTCTGTAAAGAGTTGTGTTGGAATTGGACGGGAATTGCATTGGATCTGTAGATTGCTATTGGTAAGATGACCATTTTCACTATGTTAATCCTTTGGATCCATGAGCATGGGAGATCTTTCCATCTTTTGAGTTATTTGATTTCTTTCTTCATGGACTTAAAATTCTTGTCATACAGATATTTTACTTGCTTGGTTAGAGTTACAGCAAGATATTTTATATTATTTGTGACTATTGTGAACGGTGTTTTCATCCTATTTCTTTGTTAGCTGGTTTATCATTTGTACAATGATAGGCTACTAATTTCTTTGAGTTAATTTTATATCCAGCCACTCTGATGAAGTTATTTACCAGCTGTAGGAGTTCTCTGGTAGAAATTTGGGGGTTTCTTATGTATACTATCATACCATCTGTGGATAACAATACCTTGATGTTGAGGTTTGGTCTGTTGCTATGTATTGTAGTGTTAAATTCTGTGCCTGAAGTTCTAGGCCTACAAGAGGCTTCTCATGTTTACAAGCTTTTGTTGTGGAAACCATGTTACTTGATTTAAAACTATTGGTTAAATAGTTTTAAAATTAAATTTAAAATGGATACTGTCTCTGTGCCTTTTATTTAGTTTGGCTAAGGGTTTGTCTATCTTGTTGATAATCCCTATCTTGTTGATAAAGCCCTACACAAAAATGCAGCTATGAATCTATCACTCCTTGTGATCAGCTAGACTTCAGTGGCTAGGAAAGAAACTCAAATTGCAGTTCTCCCAAGAGCACTTAGGCCAGTGGCAGATGACCAGGGATGAGGGCAGAAAGCCTCAAAGAAGCACAGAAAGTCTGAGAGCCATGGTCAAGGCTGACAAAAGGCAAAGCAAGGACACCTGAGCTGCCTGACCTGCTGGGGCAGGGTTAATGCAGCACAAAGTATGAATTAAATGGCTCTGATTTTGATTTAACTTTGGTACATGGTATCTGTCTAGAAAATCATATATTTTGTCTAGATTTTCCAGTTTTGTTGAGTATAGACTTTTGTAGTAAGAACTGAGGATTTTTAAAAATTTCCTCAGTTTCTATTGTTATGTCTCTCTTTTCATTTTTGCCTTTTATTTAGTTTGGCTAAGGGCTTGTCTATCTTGTTGATAATTTCAAAGAGCTAGCTTTTAGTTTGTTGATTCTTCATATTGTTCTCTATGTTTTTAATTGGTTGATTTCAGTCCTGAGTTTGACTATGTCCTGATGTTTACTCCTCTTGAGTGTGTTTACTTCCTTTTGTTCTAGAGCTTTCAGGTGTGCTATTAAGTGCTAGTGTAGGATCTTTCTCCAATTCTTTATGAAGGCACTTAATGCTATCAATTTTTCTCTTAGCACTTCTTTCACTGTTTGAGTATGTTGTGCCTTCATACTCATTGAATTCTAGAAAGTTTTAAATTTCTTCATTTCTTCCCTGACCAGTTATCATTGAGCATAGAGTTGTTCAATTTCCATGAGTGTGTTGGCTTTCTGTTGTTTCTGTTGTTGTTGAAGTCCAGCCTTAGTCAATGGTGATCTGATAGAATACAAAGGGTTATTCAATCTTCCTGTATCTGTTGAGGCTTATTTTGCTCTGTAAGGTGCTGAGAAGAAGGTAAATTCTTTTGTTTTGGGGTGAAATATTCTGTATATATCGGTTAAATCCATCTGGTTTATCACTTCTGTTAGTTTCATTGTGTTTCTGTTTAGTTTCTGATTAGATGACCTGTCTTTTGGTGAGAGTGGGGCATTGAAGTTTCCCACTATTATTGTGCGGGCTTCAATGTGTGTTTTGAGCTTTAGTAAAGTTTCTTTTATGAATGTAGTTGCCCTTGCACTTGGAACATAGATGTTCAGAATTGGGACTTCCTATTGGTGGATTTTTCCTTTGATGAATATGAAATGTCCTTCCCCATCTCACTTGATAACTTTTGGTTGAAAGTCTACTTTATTGAATATTAGGATGGCAACTCCAGCTTGTTTCTTGGGACCATTTGTTTGGAAGACTTTTTCTAGCCTTTTACTCTGAGGTAGAAACTGTCTTTGTTATTGAGGTGTGTTTCTTGTACACAGCAAAATGCTGGATTCCGATTGCATATCCAGTCTATTAGCTTATGTCTTTTTATTGGGGAATTGAGTCTGTTGATATTGAGAGATATTAAAGACAGATGACCATTAGTTCCTGTTATGTCTGTTGTTATAGGTGGCATTATGTGCATATGATTCTCTCCATTTTGCTTTGTTGTGAGTTGATTAATATCTTTTGGGGTTTTTGTTTTGTTTTTTGTTTTTGTTTGTTTGTTTGTTTGTTTTGGTGTAGGTACTCTCCTTGTGTTGGAGTTTCCCTTCTAGAATCCTCTGTAGGGATGGATTGGTAGATTAATATTGTTTAAATTTGATTTTGTCCTGGAAAATGTTAGTTTCTCTGTCTATGTTGATTGACAGTTTTGCTGGGCATAGTAGCCTAGGCTGGCATTTTTGTTCTCTTAAAAGTCTGCATGACCTCTGTCCAGGCTCTTGTGGCTTTTAGTGTCTCTGTTGAGAAGTCCAGTGTAATTCTGATAGTTCTGCCTTTATATGTTAATAGGCTTTTTCCCTTACAGTTTTTAATATTCTTTCTTTGTTCTGTGCATTTAGTGTTTTGATTATTATGTGGTAGGGAGCATTTTCTTTTCTGATTTTCACCAATCTATTTGGTGTTCTATAGGCTTCCTGTACATTTATGGCCATCCCTTTTTTCAGGTTGGGGAAGTTTTCTTCTATGCTTTGTTAAAGATGGTTTTGGGTCTTTTGAACTGGAAATCTTTGCTCTCTTCTATTTCTATTTTTCTTAGAGTTGGTCTTTTTTTATTGTGCTCTAGATTTCCTGGATGTTTTAGATTAAATTGATTTAAATATGGATGCACAGTGCAACTACTGCAATGACAAAAATCCATCCAAGATGCTGGTGAGGGTGTGCATCAATGGAACCACATTAACATTGTAAGGAATACAGAACATGACTGCTTGGGTAGTTAGCTAGTTTCTTGTAGTGCTAACAATTCTTGCCATGCTAGCCAGATAGTATGCTTCTTGACATTTACTAAAAGGCATTAGAAACCTTTATTGACAAAAACCAGAAACAACAATAACAACAAAAACAACCCTGCACTTAGATGTATATAACGGTTTAATCTATAATTGACAAAATCTGGGAGAAAGTAAGGTATTCCTCAGAAAGGAGGTACATGCAAGTTTTGGTGCATTAAGACAATAGTTTTCATTTAAGAATAAAAATTCATGAGCTATGATGCTTGGAAAGACACAAGGAATTGTAAAGCTATGTTTCTAAGTGAAGAAAGCCCATGAGAAAAGGATATTTACTGCATGATTCTGACACGTGGCATTCTAGGAAAAGCAATGCCATAAAGCCATTAAAAACATCTGTCATTTCTACAGGTCCTAGAAGAGAGGGGGATGATTTTTAGGGCACTGAAGATGTGTGATATATGTTGGGATATAGATTTCTAAACTGAAGAGTGTTACAGTATCAACAGTAATATTCACTCTATACAGATCAAATGCATACTGGGCTTAAGACAACAGCAATATCTGCTGTAACAAATATTCCACTCTGAAAAGATACTGATAACAAGAGAGCCTGCACAAAGATGGTGAGCATGTCTGCACTCTCTGCTTTAGTTTGCTATGATTATAAAACTCCCTATTTCTTTAAGTCCAAGTATCTTTTAAAATAAGAAAGTCTTGAATATACATTTCTATAAAAAAGATATACAAATAGTCAGTGTGCTTATGAAAAGATGTTAAACATCCTCCATCATCACATCACAATACCATTTTAAAACCACAAGGATTGAAAATAATAAACAAATGGAAAATACCAAGTGTTGTTGAGGATGACAAGAAACTAGCCATGCCTGTTCTGCTGGTTATATTGTAACATGGTAGGGTTGTTGTGGAAAACAGTTTGGTACTTCCTAAAAATAAAAGCCAAACACCTGAATATGGCATTTCTATACTGCCTCTCAATCCTAGCCCTAAAGAACACCCTGAAAATTGAGCATAGGAATTCAGTACTCACTTGTATCCTTATAGCCATTATTGCAGAAAATAGCAGATGCCCAAATATCCAAAACAAGATAAATGGAAATACAAATAAAGACACAAAATAGAATACTATCTATCTGTACAAATAAATTCAGTTCTTATATACTTACCACATATAGAACTTTGAATTTGAATAGTAAGTGAACTGAACAGGCACCAAAGAATAAATAATATATGTTACACTTACATGAAATATCTAGAATATATAAATTCATAGAGACAGAAAGTAAATTAGAGGCTGCTAAAGATGGACAAAAAAGGAAGGGGAAATTACTGCTTAATAATTTCTATTGGGGAGATGAAAGAATTTTGGAAACATGACAGTGCAAACATGATTGACATCCTTAAAGATGTGTATATAAAATAGCAATACTATGTTAAATATGTGTTTCTACAAAAAATAATTTGGCAAAACATTAAAATGAAGCTCTGAATCTTTGATGTTACCTTTGCTTTAGAGAAGACACAAGTCCTGTGAGTCTGAGCCTAGATTCCAGAGGGAAGAGAGATATCATAACATGTTTTTCAAAGGTCCTTTCTTAATGTAGGATTCCTGGGTTAATTTTCTCACTGCTGTGACAAAATGCTGACAAGGAAGGTAAAAAAAAAATGGAGGATGATTTATTTTGGCTCACAGTTTGAGGGGGGACTCATGACAGGGAAGTCACTGGCAGAAGCTTGTGGTAGCTGATCATACTGCATCCATAAAAAGCTGAGAGCAATGAATAATGGCACTCATTTCCATTTCTTTCTCTCTCTCTCTCTCTCTCTCTCTCTCTCTCTCTCTCTCTCTCTCTCTTCCTTCCTTCCTTCCTTTCTTTTTTTCTTCCTTCCTTTTAAAAATTCAGTCAAGAATCCGACCCATGGAATAGTGTTGCCCACATTGAGATTAGGTCATTTCATCTCAATTAAGCAAATCTAGAAACTCCTTCACTGATAAACACAAAGGTCTGTGTTCTATGTAAAGTGTCCTGTCTATGCTGTCAGTTGACAAGATTAACCTGTATAACAGGCCCACTCTAGCCTGATGTGATGGTCCTCAGAACTGTGTGAAAGTTGTGCAGTGATCTTATCCAGTAGTTAGTGCCATTTTTTACTCACCCTCCTCTACTTTAGGCCAATGCTTACTTGCCATGCTATGTGCTACTTTCTCTCTGTTGAGAAAGAATGTGGTGGCTGCCCTGCTGGAGCAGCTATTGAGAAGTCCCAGGTCAAAGAACTTAAAAAAGCCAATGCTACCAAACTGGTATCAAAGTGGTTAAGCTGAAGCACAGAGGAGCATGAGAAAGACTGTGTAAGCTCACAAGAAAATATGGAGCAGCAAGCATCTCATGAGGAAAAGTAAGAAATGTCAAGCCATGAGTTGATGCCTTCAAAATGTGCTGCCTAGTCTCACATCAACTTGTCACAAGCTAGAGTCATCAGAGTGGAGGGAGCCTCAACTAAGAAAGTGCTCCCATAAGACTGAGCTGTAGGCAAGTCTATAGGGCTTTGTCTTAATTAGTGTTTAATAGGGAAGGGCCCGGTACATTGTGGGATGTGCTACCCCTGCCCTATGATCTGAGTTGTATAAGAAAGCAGACTGAGCAAACCATGAGGAGCAAGACAGTAAGCAGCACCCCTCTGTGGCGTCTGCATCAGCTCCTGACTCTTATCTTCTACCCTGTTTGAGTTGATGGTCTGACTTCTTTTAATGATGCACACTACACTATGGAAGTATAAGCCAAATAAATCCTTTCCTCCCCTAATTGCTTTGGATCATGGCGTTTCATCACAGCAATAGTAACCCTAAGTAGGACACACGGTTTTACTTTCCCAAGTTCATAATCTACAATTCACTCCTTTGTTCTATGATTCACCTAACTATTCAGTGCTCTCCAAACTTCTGTGTCCTGTGTTTCCCAGGGCCATTCCAGTCACCTGGAAAATCCAGCTGTGTCTGTCAAACCATCCACCCTCACAGAAGCAGATCAAATTCCTGTTCTGGCACAAATTCAAGTGATCACACTGTCTGGAATGGTTGAGTGAACTGTGAATAGCCACACAAGTCTCTTGGACCCGGGTCCATACAGAGTGGACTCTGTGTATATGATATGCAGAGCACAGGGCTCAGAGGTCAGATCCTGGCCAAACACTGGGCAAACATGAGAAAGTGGTTTAAAGCTGGATCTCTAAACCAAGAAAGTTAAACTAAGAGCAAAGACAACAACAACAAAATAGCATCTCCACAAAGAAACCAGATGGTGCGAAAAGACACGAAGCCAACGAACAGTTTCCTGCTGGCATGTGTACCAGCTGAGCTGAATCTTGGGGTTGGAATCTTCTGTTTCTTCCTCTGAGTCTCAACACTGATCACACTGCTCCACAAACCTGGCATCACTATGCTAGCTCCTCACATGCTCCACCTCCCTGCCACATGCTGAACTTTTAGGTGACTAGCATTGTTCCTTCCACACAATAGAAGTCACAGTGTCTTTCAAAAATAAAGTTAAATGGCTGTGTGTTGAGTTGGTGGATGGAGCATATGACATGACTGAGCATGAGGTAGGGCTCTGGGTACTTTTTTCTCTCTAGCTTATTCAAATACTGTGGGAGATAGTCATGGATTGCAGCTAGAAGGGAAAAATAACATAATATTCTGTAGCACAGTAGGAAAGTCATTGATGACAATACTTAATTGCAAACCTCAATAGGCAGTATAAAGGCTTCTTAATCTTCCCAACACAAAGTGATATATTTGAAATGATGGGTTTTGTCAATTAAGTTGATACAATCATTACACCTACATACATATATAGTACTTTACTCTATACCCTGGAATGTTGTGTGTCCATTAACAACTTTAACAATATGTTATAAAAATGACATGGGAACAGAAGGGATATGCACAGATTCTTTGACCACAGCATCACCATATAAGCCACCAGCATCCCTCTGTTTTTACAGTTTGAATGTGAAATGACCTCCAAGAGGCTCAAATTTTAAAGACTTGGTTCCCACATGGTAGTTTATTTGGGAAGGTTCTGGAAAGTTTAGGAGGTGTTACTTAGATAGAGGGTTTCAGTGAATGGGAGAAGGTCCTTCAGGGTGACTTTTCTGTGACCCCTTTCTCTCTACTTTTCTGTAGCTCTCCTCTGTCACTTATTCCCATTGTGATGATCTGCCCAAGTGCATGGGGTTCAAGCAATTATGAATCAAACCATCCAAATCTATGATCCTAAACAAATGTTCATGCTTTAAGCTATTCTCTCAGATATTTTGGTTGTACAATTGAAAAGCTAACAAACCTGCATATTTAGTCAACTAATAGGCTCTGTGGTTAATTTACTCATCCACCACTCCCAACCTGAACTCAAGCCCAGAAATGCAAAGTGATTTACTCAACACCAGTGAAGGTTTAGCAGAACTGGAACCAAAATATGCTAGGCTTCATGGTCTGCCTCTAGAAGACTCATGAAGTTTTCTGGAAATGCTGCTCACAGGCACACCAGCCTTCCCACCTGTAAACTAGAACAATCACGTACCATGAAGCTTCTTTATGAGTCTCTATTTTAGAAAAGAACACTGTATCTAGGAGATACAGAGCCACTAACACTATTTTTAGAATCCTAAGTGTCTCCCTTTAACAATGACACATTTTTCCTTCGCCCAATGAAATTTCTATAACTAAATTCATCTTCTATAATAAAGATGAGAGATAGGGAGATGGCTCAGTTGGTAAAATTCTTGCTATGCAAACATGAGGACCTCAGTTTAGATCCTCACTACCCATATTTTTTTAAAAAATGGATATAATGGCATGTATCTGTAACTCCAGTGCTACGAGGCAGAGACAGGCAGATCCCCAAGGCTTACTGCATAGCCAGTCTAGCAAAATCTATGATCTCCAGGTTCAGTTTGAGACCATGTCTCAAAATATAATGTGGGAAAGAGATTGAGGTAGATGCTTGATAGCAACACCTGGCATTTATGCGTGTATGCACAGGTACCAGAGCACTGTTTATACACATGTTCACACACACACACACACACACACACACACACACACACACACACACACGTGGTGTAGACTCGAGACATGGCTCAGTTAGTAAAACTACAAAGACAAGTTTTATCCTCAGCATCCACAAAAATCAAACCAACCAACCAAATAAAAGCTGCATAGGCATGGCACCTTCTACTATAATTACAGTGCTTAGGAGACAGAAACCCAAATCTGGGGCTTACTAGCCAACCATTCTAGTCTCTTTGGTGAGCTTCAGACCACTGAGAAACCTTCTCTCCAAAAAGGTGGACAACACCTGAGGAGTGACAGCTGAAGTTGTCCTCTGGCTTCCATACTTTTGGGCAAACTTATGCTCATGTATACATATGAATATGTGCATGTACACACACACACACACACACACACACACACACACACACCAATTTGAAAAACCTAGTTCTATCAGATCAGAAGCATCCATTATCTAATGCCTCACCCACAGAACAAATGAGTGCCAAGATCTTGACCTTCTGAGTCCTCATGTTCTTGGTCCTAAATAATAAGACCAAAAAGGGACTGCTGAAAGCTGAGCCACATGGGGGCAAGAACAGCATCCCAGTTTTGCTAGCAGTTGAATAGTGAATATTCATGCAGAAAGATCGGGGCAAGAAAGGATGCTTTTTCTTAGTTCTTTAGAGCTTCTTAAATCCCCAGCTTGTATGGAAAAGAGTAGATGTGGTGTTGAGTCATCCTAACAAAGTTCTGGTACCCAAATCCCCATGTCCTGCCCAAGACAGGAGATATGTGGGATCCCTGGTTGGTTGATTTTCCGGGAGGTTTCCCCATACAATCCAGGCAACTTGGAGCCAGCATATCTGTCACCATAAAACACTAACAGGAGGCCAGCCCTACTTCAGTGTTGACCTTATCTGAAAGGCCTTATGTGATCAGAGGAGACTTGGCAACCGACACTGACTGCTGGAGGAGAAGGCTGTAGTGCCGAGGGCTGCGATGCTGATGTCCGCTGCCCCAGATCTTTTCAACTCAGCCAAATGAAGGCGAAGCAAACAGGGTGTCAATGTGATGACTGAGGGAACACAAACCAGAGACAGCCCCGCCAAGTTAAGTACATTCAAAGGAGAAATATTTATATTTTACATTTTAAATAGTCCCCGAGGGACATGCAATATGTTTCTCATCTTACTTGTGTTTAAGAACGTACCGTGCTTGAAAAGCGAAACAGGCCCCCAAGCTGTGTATTCAAGTGATAGAGAACTTCTTATCGGCTAGATCAAAATAACAGACTATGAACACAAACACACATTCTGTGCAAATGTACAACATGGGGGATTTTTGGAGGAAAGGGGGAAAGGACAGTCCTAATGATGTGAGCACATTGTCACAAGACCTGGCCCTCTGGACACAAGAGACTAAAAGATGCCATGTGTGCTGAGTTTCTCCTGAGTACTTATGTAACAGACATACATACTCTCTGGAATGTGGTTCCTCCTAAAGATACAGATCTTTGCAAAGTGAGAATCAGAAACATTTCAGAAAACTCCCAGAAGATGCACAAATCTGGGTGATCAAAAAGTCTCAGTGGGAATAGAGATGGCATCATTCTAAACTACAGTTGGGGAGACAGAGGATAGTCATTTTTCAAGGTCCCTAAATGATCAGAAAGAGGACCATGTAGTTGTATTCATCTCAGTAGAAACCCAGGTTGATGAACAGACAGAACTGGATGGTAGAGGATTGAAAAGCACTGTACAGGGAAATGAGGAAAGAGGTTAAAAGGTAGGACCCTTCAGCAACTGAGTCACAGTCCCCATTTCCATCAAGGGTGAGAACACATGGAAAGATACCAGGCTAGGTTAGGAATCAGGCTACTATGTTCTACCCTCATGACGTTGGCTAACTTAACCCATGTGAGCTGCATTCTCCTGCTGAAGAAGGGGTAAAATGCACTCACCTCTGACCATTTTAATAAATATACACAGCCAGTCCTATGTGGCAGAAACCGTTCTAGGTAATAACTATTTAGACATTGATTTTTACAATGGCATTTTCAAGGGTAAGAATGTATCATGTGCTCATACGGCAAGGGTCCTGTTAACTTCTATTAGTGTATAGACATGAAATGCTTTTCAAAAGTACATGAGTTGAAGACCTGGTTCTGAGTACAAAGATTAGAGACAGCACACTGAGGACTGACAGGATCATGAGGGTTCTAACCTAATCGATGAACTAACAGACTGATAGATTCATGATTCAATGGCATTATTTTGTTGGTGATAGAAAATAGGAGTAGAGTCTAGTTGAAGAGAGTTGGTCATTGGGGACTTGCCTTGAGGGAAGCACCTATCTCCTAGCCCCTTTCCTTGTTCTATTTCCTAGCTACATCCCAGTGAGAAGTTCTTTTGCCATGGATTTCTACTATACTCTACCTTATCATACCCATGTGATTGAACCAGCCATGAATTGAAGCCTCTGTGAATCTATTTTGACCCATGAATCTGTGGGTCAAAATAAATATTTCTTCCTTGAAGTTGTTCTTCAAATTATTTTGTTACAGCCATGCTAAAGTGACTGACGTATGTCCCTTGCACATACAACTATTTCAAATTAGAAAGTTTTATAACCAAGATGATTAGTGATGCACAGAGAACTTAAATATTTGCCCAAATTAACACATACAATGTCAGAGGTATACTTCAAAACTCATATTACCTCACTAGTTCAGTCTATGAAGGTTGGGACTGATAACTGAGGTATATAACTGGTGAACAGCTACAGTTTCTTCTCGACTTAATAGGGTTGTATACTGATAAGAAACTCTTAAGTTGAAAATAGTGTAAATTGGCAGTAGATCTAACAAATCTCATCTATCAAATATCACAACTCAACCAGCTTTTCCTTAATCAACTGATATTATCATTTAGGTGGAATGCTTACATAAGCCTGTGGGTGGGCAAACCCATATGGTGCAAACCCTATTTTATTGAAAGCCCAAATTAATAAAAGCTGGCAACTGGAGGATTTCAGATGTTCAGTGTGTTCACTGTATAAAACCTGACACATGGTAGTGCAAAGAAGGCATGATGGAGATCCTGATATAATATGGACCTACTATATTTGGTGAGACCTCCCGAGTTCAGAGAACTTCCCAAGGTTTTCTGTGCTTAAGGCGTGACAGAAAAGGAGATCTCCCCCCCCCCCCACTCAGCAAATACACAGAGGTGAGAAGCAGCAGATGTGCACAGGAAACACAGAGGCATGCAATTCTGTGGGAGCACAAAACCCAAGGAAGATGATGGAACACACAACAGGGGAATTTGGAAGGTTACTCTCATGCAGTCTTGATTTCCTCTCACTCAGCAAGGATATGTCTGGAAGGGAAGAAGGAGAAACAAAATGTTTTGATTAGAATTCCAAAACATGGTTTGTTTAATAGATCATCTTAACTTTGAATTTACTACCAAGATGACAAAGTTGTATGGGAAATGGCATGTTTACATGAAAATGTTAAGCCTAAGGTGAAGACAAGTAAGGGTTAACTTTGAAATCCCTGCTGAGTGCTCGGTGTGAATATATGAGAAGAGCACACTCAAATACAGCTGGCAAACCCCAACAGCTCCAAAAATGTGTGGGAAAATGCTTCCCTTTCCTGAACTGTATGTAGAACAAAGTTTGTGTCTCTGTAGAGCAAATACATTTTCCTTCTCTAGTTTGCCTTTGCAAGAGTATCTATTCCCAGACTTTTGGTGTCTTAGAAATTTCCCATCTCTCTCTCTCTCTCTCTCTCTCTCTCTCTCTCTCTCTCTCTCTCTCTCTCTCTCTCCCTCTCCTTCCCTCTCTCCCTCCCTTCTTCCCTTCCTCCCTCACTCCCTTTCTCTCTTTAGTAGTTTCTCCCCACCTGGGGGACCCCTAATGCTAAAGCAGCTTATACCCCTCTAGGAAGCAGAGAAAAACTGCCTTCATCCAAGCATAACTTCTCTTTCCCCTTCACTCTTGTCTGGTATCAGATGGGAGATATTTGGGGAAACAGAATCACAGAGTCACTGCCATATCCTAACTGTATGGTCCTTGGAAAGTTTCTGAATTGTTCTATTCAAGCTGTCCATTTTGAAAGTATTTTGTGTGGAGCATAAGAAACCAATTTGATGCAAAAGATAGAGCACTTAGTGAGCACCTTACAAATATTCAATAAACTATCTTTCTAATATTATTATTTAAACCTAACTTCTATATTTGCCTTTGCACACACTTCTTTGCAAAATCGCCAGAAAGAGCATTCTGTGTGGTCTCTTCAAATGATTTTATCAACATTAATCTGCACTTTATTTATTGAGAAAGAGCTTCCCACTTGAACCCAGAGCTTTTTGGTTTGGCTATTTCTATAGTTGGGGTTAGCCTAGCCCATGTATCTCTTGGCTCTGTCTTCTGAGAACTTGGATGACATGTGGACTTCTGCATTCACCTGCCCTTTACATAGGCACTGAAGATCTGATCTGAACTCAGTTTGTCACATGTGTACAGCAAGCGTTTTATCAACTAATCTATTTCTGCAGCCCTGATAGCTCATTTATTCATACTGTTAAAGAATACTCAATAAGATGATCAGTTCACTGTCTACTCATTCATTTGCCTACTGACAACATCTCACTCCTCCTAGGCTTTGCTAAACCCTAATAACATTGATATAACCTCTTGTGTATGCATTTTTATTTAGGTGTGAGCTTTTCAAGGCATTTGAGTAGATAGCAAATGTCCATTAGAAATTCAAATGCACACAAATGACTCCACTACTTTGTCATCCATATCCCTTCTCTACAGTTTTCATTTGTTGATGGAGATTCAAGTTTCTGGACTACAGTCATTTTGTTCTGAAAATCTCTTTGGAAGATTTCTCACAAGAATCATCCATGGAGAATGAAATCTCTCAATGCCTGTTTGGGAATTTTCCTTTCTCCTTTACTTCTGAGGACAGTTTCATTGGATGAAGTAGTATATGTTGAGGGTTATTAAGTCCTTTAAAACATAATATGCAACATAGGGCATGGTGGTGCCTGCCTTTGCAAGCAGATGTCTGTGAGTTCAGAACCAGCCTGGTCTACACAGAGAGGTCTAGGCCAATCAGGCCTATAAAGAAATCTTGTGTCAATAAGACAAAATAATAAAATATTTTGTTTTATTCTTTCTGTCTCCTTTGTCAGCACTAGGGGTTTAACCTGGGGTCTTATATATTCTAAGTACTCTACATCTGAACCAAGGCCTGACACGTACATTCTCTTACATAAAATCTGATAATAATTCCTATTCTATTATTTTTGGTGTTCCTATATAGATTTTTTTTTTAAGCTTTGACTCTGGCATTTTTTTTTTTTTTTTTTTTTTTTTTTTTTTTTTTTGTCTCTCGTCTTCTGCAGCTTGAGTATGTCCCGGTGAAGATGATTATATCATTATTCATATCATTTGATGCTCTCTACACTTCCTGAGTATATGGCTTGGTATGTTATCATTTCCAAGTCATCATTTCAAACTTCTCTGTATTCTTTCTCATTCTCTCCTCCCCAGTATCATCTGATTTTACAAGTATGCTGTATCTTCCTTAATTGATCCACAGCTCTGGGACATTCTGCTCTGTGTTTTCATGTTTTCTCTACATTCAGGTCTGGATGCTTTCTGGGACATCCCTTCAGGTTGATTGATTCTTTAATTGTTGGACATGTTTCTTAAATTAAAGAACCACCCAAAGTATTCTTCACACTTCTGATTTCTTTCTCAAGAATCCATAGGCTACTCCCACCTTTTTTATTTTTAGAAAGAAACTCTTACTGTTTTACCACTATGTAAAGCAGGCTGGACTTGAATTCATGGTGATCTTCCTATTTGGCCTTTCTTAGTGCTAGTAATATTCAAAAACTCTGATCTATGTATACACAGTTATTTATTTTTCATGGTATCTTTCTGCTTACATTACTCTTTTCTGCTTTAAAAGATGGCTCATTTTTCCATCATAAGCTTTATCATATTAATCTCACCAATTTACATCCCTAGACTAATAACTCCAACACCTCTATCCATCCTGAACTGTACTTACACTGTCTTTTTACCTATGTTCTCTTGTCCTTTGGATTGCCTTATAATTTTGTAATGAGAGCCAACATGACATGCTGGATAAAAAGAAGTGATCCGAATAGGCCTTTAACAGTGTTTTATGGTTATCTGGCCAGGAACAGGTTTTGTGTACTCTAGCCAGATCATTTCTCCTGTGGTTCTTTTTTCCCATATTCTGTCTTTCCCTGGAGATTCCTCTGAACTGTAAGATTTTTCAGTTTCATTCCCTTCTGATTCTACAGGTACTGTACTCTGCTGTACTGGGCAAGAAAGAAGGTTTAATCCCATGATTAAATCTTAATCTTTAAACCTGGGGTCTTGGATCTTGACCATTATAACTATATCTCTGTTTTGTTTATTTTTGCTTTACTGTATGTTTATTAAACCACACACACACACACACACACACACACACATGCCACTTCAGCACAATTAGGAAGAAGTTTAATATGATAAAAAGAGAGAAGAAACAGGAATTTACAAATTTGCAATGTGGCTATGCAGCATGTTGAGAAGGTCTTATAGGACAGATAATTCATCTTGGGGACATGAACACCAGGATGAGTATATTGAATAAGTCTTTTTAAAGATGTGGTGGTTTATGGGAGGGACCAGGCAAGACCACTACTGGCTTAGGGTCATCTCTTGGCCTCTCAGAAGTTCTCCTACGTTTCATTTGCATCTTAAACAGTATATGATAACCTAAAGCTTATTTCCCAACCTTAAAGGACATTTAGTGTTTACTCCATCTGCTTGGCGTATGTTCAGCCTCTACAGTCCAGAGTACCCTTCCTAGGAGTGCAAGTTGTTTGTAATCTCAGCTGGAGGACACTGCCTTATTTAAATAGACCAGGGCTCCATCAAGCCAATGCTCTGCTTCCCTGTTTCTGTGGGGTTGGGGGAGCAGAGAGGTTCAGTTGAGCTACCTTTTTGTTTTCCTTGAATCTATTCAAGTCATGACAATAGCCTTGACCTCAGACAGGTCCTCTCCACTGGGTTCCATTCTCATTCTCTGAAGGATAACTGCAGAGGAGCATAATAGGTTTTGGCTTATCCATGAAAGAGAAAGGATAAGTGCAGAGGACTCATGCTGAGTGTAAGTATTAGAGGGATGGAACTTACATGGGAGAGTGTGCAGGGTAGGGCATGCCAAAGGGGGCTCCATCCCTCTTTCTCTAGATATGAGCCGAGGGTGAAGTGCACTGGCTCACATAAACATACACACATACACACACACACACACACACACACACACACACACACACACACACACGGGGGGGGGGGATAAAGAGAGAGAGAGAAAGAAAGAGAAAGAGAGAGAGATGCAGGATGGTATTGGCTCTCTGGTGACGCTAGCTTGAAGGCTTTAAAAAGAATTATAGATGGATAGCTTTTAATGTTTTCTTCGGCCCAAAGATTGAACTTACAGCCTTCTGCATGCTGAGCAAGCAAGCTTTCTATTGTAATGCCTCAAGCCCAGGAGCACAATATATTTTTTAAAAGGCTCAATCCCCACTCCACAACAATAAAAAGCATTATTCTTTTTGAAGGATACAGAACTGAGAAAAATTTAAATCTACCAAAAAAAGGAAATATCAAGGAGAGGTGTTTAATATTTTTAATCATTATCAGTATTTTGCAGGCTCTGTGCTAAGTGTTTCACAAACAGTATTCCATACTGCTACCACCACAACCTTATTTTAGTGGACAAAAAGAAATTGTCATTCCCAGCAGTATGGCTAGGGTTTGAACCTAGGTCTCACTTTGGTACCTGAATTCTTAATGACTCAACTGATGAGCCCAGATTAACCTTAATGATGGCCATCTTGAGATGATGACCTTTATCTCCAGTCCAAAGAAGGAAGAACATTGTCAATGGGCCTTGTCTTGAGAAATGAGTCTCAAAAAGAGATTCAAAGTCTCACCTGCAATGCCAGGTTCTGGGAAAGGGCAGAGTAGTTGGGAGTGGGTACAGTTCATAGACATATTAACCTAAGAGTCTGGGTCTACTTGCCCTTCAGTTGTGAAGCCATTTCTCCAGACTTTGCAAAGACACACCATGAGCGAATTCCTCTGTCTCTAAAAAAGGATCTGTCAGTAGGTGATAGATGCTTAAATAAGACAGATACATGTTCCACTCTTTGATTTTACCCCAGTAACATTTCCAGTTCAGTAGAAGAATAAGAATAAGAATAGTAGGAGGAAGAGGAGGAAGAGAGGAGGAGGAGGAGGAGGAGGAGGAGGAGGAGGCAGAAGAAGTGATGGTGGTGGTAGAGAACAAGGAGGAGGAGAACAAAGAGGAAAAGGAAGAAGGAAGAGGAAGAGGAGGAGGAAGCAAATAAATCACCAAGCAAAAGTTCAGTAGAGACATCAATTGAGTCTTGGGAAACACACCTGCTCCAAAACTTGAAAAACCTGATTTTAAGGAAATATAATTTAGCCTAAAAGAAAACACTGTCAGCCTACCCACATTTAGGCTCAGTTCATTTTCAGAGGGCACAGAACTGTCATCATATTTTTATTATTATCACTCAATCTTGAGAAATAGAAACATTTTAGCAAAATGTGTGTGTGTGTGTGTGTGTGTGTGTGTGTTAGTAAGTATATGTGTGAAGAATGTTGGTGCACACTTGCTTGCCACAGTATACATATGGAGATCAGAAAACAAGTTTTGAAAATTAGTTGTCTCCTTCCACTTTGCTTTGAGACCAGGTCTCACTTTCCTGTCATTCTAGACTAGGTGACCCATAAATGCTAAGTCAGTTCTCTTGTCTCTGCTTCCCATCTTGCTATATGGGGACTGGGATTACAGATGCATGCCAACGTATCTTGCTTTCCCTGGGATCCAACTCAGGTTATCAGGCTCACACGACATGTGCTTTTAGACTCAGTCATCTCCTTGGCCCTGTTTAGTACATCTAAGATTACTTATGGTATGTGGCCTGGAACACAATTTTGATTATCAACAAATCAATGATAAGGTGAAGAGGAGGAATGGGGAACCTAAAAAGGTCTCTCAGAAGCTACTATGTCCTACTATCCTAAGGATGACATCTGAGTGACTCAGTCTCTGTTTTCAATCAGGGAACACTAGTGATAAGCTTGCAAAGTACTCAGAATGTGTCCTTCTGATAGCTGGCTTTGTTCAACCTCCACTCCACCCTACTCACAACTCTACCAGTATCAAGATTACTCTGAGCTAAAGGTCACAGAGTCAGTCACTCACCTCTCGAATTTTAATTTAGCTTGTCTAACCTTGAACCAGAAACATAGTCATTCATCACAGCTGTTCCAATTAAGCTAGCATAAGTGAAGGCTCAATGACAAAATCAGAACCTGGGCATTGCAACATGTACACAGATAGTATCTGGTACTTCTTGTTTGCAACCTCTACCCCAGGATGGCCTGTACAAAGGAGTGCTTGTTCAATTTAGTTTCCTCACTCAAACCAGAAAGCTGACACTTTATTTGTCAGGTCTAGTTCTCTCTTTGAAAAATATCCAAGTACAGAAGTATTAACCAACTTAGTCAAAAACACACAGCTCTTGGGTAATAGACCTGTGCTCTGTTCTGTCTCAGAGCCAGATCTGTCTGACTTTTTCACCAGTAGTGGACAGAGTCTGGCCATAGCCAGCAGCTTTAACAATACCTGGAAGTTCTAAGTCATGGTCTTGGGACTCTCTGAGACCCACAGAGTCAGAAGTTATGAGAATAAATTCAGCCACTTGTGTTCTCTATAGTTAAGTTGTTACCAGGGTACACTGAGTTCTTGTATACAATAGCCCAAAGCCTCTGAGGATGCACCAAAGACAGTTGGATAAGTCCACTTCATTTTAAAATCAAAGCAAAGTGGTTTTCAAAAGATTATGTTTGCGTTGGGGCATGACAAAGAACTTCTACTGGTTGGTGAGTAAGAGGTAGGAGATACATAACTGAGTGCCATGAGTCACAGTTAGAACAAAATAATTTTTTACCTTGTCAAGGTTCACCATTAAAAACTAAGAGCAATAGTAGGCGCCCATATTCTAAGGGACAAAATGACTAAAGCATAGATTGTTTTCTATCTTAATAATTTTGTATTATCAGTAATGTTCATTGTTCATGAATTCACCTACTGGTATCCCCTTTAAAGTGACCTCAGAAATAATGCAAACATGATTCATCAGTGAGATTACTTACACACACACACACACACACACACACCACCACCACCACCACCACCACCATCACCTTTCTGGAATCTGTGAGAGCCGAGTCATTGGTTTTCTGCCTGACTCTGTTACCTTATAAATTTGGGGACTTTGCCTTTGTTTCCAATTCTTCTTGCCTACCACAGCTATGTGCTGACTTGGAGAGGAGGACAGGTGGACATTCTGCTGTATCTTTTGAACCTCCCACATAGATTATTCACATACACTGATGACCGAGGGCTTGATTCTTCCAGCTGACCATGTTGTACTAGCTTGTAAGAGAGGATTTGTTCAGACAGGTAATTGAAACTAGCCTTTATTGCATTTCTACAATTCTATTTGCTTATGCTTTATAAATCACATAGAAAACAAATGTATTATTAACAATTTTTTTAAAAGCAACAAAAGTGGCTGCTTCAAATATAATAAACATTCTTTTGTAGGGAAATAATATTTTTATGGCTGACTAGAATTCAGGATTTTCTAACGCTAGACATTACTGTGGTGCATCACTGTGTCAGAAACAAAAATAAAGATTTTAATGCAGGACAGACTCACTTTTATATATTTCTAAAAAATTACAATACAGAATTAATAAGTTAAGATAAATGACACATTCTTTGCCTCATATATAAATACCAAATGTAATGATTAGCATAGAGAACATGGACAATACAAGACATGAGCAGTTAAATTATTTTGGATGGCATTAGAGCTTCTTAACTTATATTTTAATATTCTGTTCATATACGGCTAAGAGCAAAAGAGAAAACCAGCCAAGGACCAATCCAACATTCTGCAGGAGAAACGTCATCCAGGGTCGTTGTGTCTGCACATGAGTCATTTCAGGAAGCTAAAAAAAGAACAAGAAACCAGAATAAGATCCAGATATTTTCAACTGCCGAGAAAAGCTTTGTGGGAAAGCATGACTGATTCTGTTATTCAGAACTTAATACCCTTCAACGTTCCCCCAAAGAGTCACTCAGTGTTTAGTACCTATTCTCGACATGAGTTTGAAATGTAAGCTAACTGAAGCCACTTGCCAGTGATAGGAAGGACTCTCACACTGGCAGAAATCTGAAAATGACACAGCTGTCAACAGAAGCCAGTTTTCCCTTTATTTTCAGAATTTGTTTAAATGTGAAATAGATAAGACATGAAAGGTACAGTTTCCGATTGTTCCATTAGGCTTATGAAACAACTAAATATATGAACTTTTGCAAAACACTCATGTTTATTTCCTGTCCAAGAGAAGACCAAGGTCCCCATGACATTTAGAACAACAACAAAAAATCATTTCTTAAGACTGTATTTTATTCTCAAAGAGACAAGTGGATATAACTTCATGTCTATTAAATGTCATAGCACCATTTGGAAAAAAAGGTGCATCTGGGATTCTATAGGAAGAACCCAGAGTTGTTAGACTATGTATTAGTTCAAATTTCTAACTCTCACATAACCATAGAGAATGTCATGGCATGATTGTTTCCTTTGGAATGCGTAGAGACTCAGGTCAGTGTGGCCTGGAGATCTAGCTTAATGTTGGTATCACTGAGAGCCTGTTGGATGTTCACCTGTGTCTGGTTTTCACTAGATGGCAGTTATACTAGATGTCATGAGTATATCGCCCCCTGTGATGACAATCAGAAATAGATAATGACTTTTTCTAGTGTCTTGGTAATAAGTTTATGTCTAGATTATATTATTAAAGTTTATGTGTGTAGTACACAACATTTATTCTTAGGAGCTTAGGTTTGGTGCTATCCTTAAAGAATTAACTGTATGAACTGAACTTACCCAATATCTTTGAATGTCAATAATTTTACGCAATTTTTGATGGTTAGTTCTAATGATAGGCAACCCAATTATATTGCCATTATATGTCCAAAGTCACTTAATGGATCACATTTTGAATAAACATATTGCCAAGTATTGAACTAAGATTCCCTCTCTTCCTTAGTTTAAAAATGAGATAATGATCATTTGCTTGAATGTGGCTGGATTAACAGTATGCTGCAGCTACAGAGGCACATTCCTGCCATTTCAGTACTTGGGAAGTGGAGCAAGAAGAATCAGAAGTCATCTTCAACTATATGGAAAATTTAAGGCCAGCATGGGATACATGAGACTCTGTCACAAAAACTAAAAGTCACCAAAAACTTACACAATTGTCTAACTTTGGACTGTTCTTCTCAACCTATGCCTATACACCTGCTGCTTACTTACAGTGTCTAACAAATGACAGAGAGGAACACATCTGTTTGTAAGAGCCACAGAACCTCCACCAGTGAGAAAATTGTTAATCCTCTATTCTATGCAGATGGCACCATGATCGAGAAAATACCACAAATACTTGATGCAGCACAAATAGTGACAACATTCACATTGAATATACTTTTAGAACACTTAAGCGACAAAATCTAATGTACATTCTATTTGATTTTCATATAACCCCATTTACACATTCTTTCTTATGTTTTCTCTCTCTCCCTTAATCTGTGTCTCCTCATAATCTTGCAAGAGATTTAAAAAAAAGCTTAGTTTATAACTTCAGTTATATGGAAACAATGTCTCTGGGAAGTTTATTGGAAGTATATTGGAAGTATATTGTATAGCTCATCCATAGCTATACAGATGTGTTACTAGATCCAGGGCCAGAGCCAAATCAGCTCACTCAGGGGCACAAAGGCTAACTCTAATTGAAATTCATCTTTGCCTGTTATGAAAATACCTTCCTACTTCATTAGAAAAATGCAAAATAACTATGTTAAAAGGTATTCATTCCATAGAAAATTTTCATTCTATATAAAGAAAATGATAAAAACACAGGACAGAACACAAATATGGTAGCGTCTTTGCCACAAAGAGAGCATGGTAGTAAAGTTCCATGTTTCCAAGACATATAATGTGAATTAAAAATCTACAGAGACAAACTGCCTTGTGCTGTAGAAGTGAACAAACAATGAAAATCACATTTCAAAAGGTTTTATGAGATTTGTAACCCCATATGGAAGTTTTAATTTTAATATAGGGGACATGTCTGAATGTCCCCTGTCCACTGCTAAAATGATTTGGTAACACAATGCAGCAAATTTGATTTTGAGACAACACTTGGCTCTTTCAGCAAGGTAGATACAATGTTTCTTGGACACACATCAAAATCCAAGAGAATACTTTGGAGAGTCTTTTGAAGAGAGACAAATATAAAATGCCAAGGGTCAAGCCATATGTAATTATCACTTCTCAACACTCAGAATCCACTCATAATCTTCCCCATTTCAGTCAGCAACTTTTCAAAGAAATAACGGGAATTAATTCTCAGTGGCATATATTTCTCCCTGTTTTGAAAATTCTTAACAAGAATTGAAACGCACCCTTGTCACCCCAAGGCTTTCATTAAGAAAAGCCTCTTTCCAGTACAGGGCAATAGAACTGTAATATCAACGATTTTGATCATGTTTTGCTATGTAACACAAAATAAGAGGAGGTGAAACTATGGACAGAGTATACTATGGCTGAGGTATAGAGGCAGGGAAGTAATTTTAGCAAAACCACCTTCCCAGAGATGTGCTAAGAAAAAGGCTCCTTATAGTTCTGCTCACAACTTTGAAGCCTTGAAGTAGAAAAGCAATTTAACTCTTTCACTACCATGTTTGGGGTTTATTAAGTTGCTTGGTTCAAATCAGCATCTTATACCCAAAGGATTTTAATTTTCTGGGGGAAAAATCATCTTTACCTAAAGCAGTCCTTTTCTTTATGATCTATTTGACAATATTTATAATCATCATGAAGACATACCCCAGGGGCATGTTTATGAAGGTCTTTCCACAAAATTCTAACCAAGAAGACGTGGCAATATCATCCCATGAGCTGAGACTCAGAACTGGATAAAAAGGAGAAAGTGATCTGGGTATCAGCATTCATTTCTTTCCTGCTTCCTCAAATGCAAACAAAAGATCCCCCACATTTCTTCCACCATGCCTTCTCCATATTATCAAAATTCCTCATATAAAATTCCAAAAAGCTGGAAAATCTATAGCTGATAACATCTAGACACCTCTAAAGTAAATCAAGCAAGAATAAGCAATTTAACTGGATATTTAACAAGCATTAGTACTGGAGAAGTCTTCCAACAAAGACACCTGTAGAAACTGATGTATTACTGTTGAATTCTGCCACATTATAATAGAATATACTTTTGAGTACCCTTCAGAAATATTCCATAACTGACCTGAAAGCCTTCTCCCTGAAGACTAGCTCTCATAGTATCCAAAGATTCTATGCAAGCTACCAAGGGAGAAAAGCCTTCGACGGCTGTACATGGCTATGAAGCCCACCAACCACAATACATTGACAAGACATCTTGGGGTCAACCAATAGCTATCTAATTGGATTTAAGTCTCACTCAATTGGAGGGAATTCGTGACTGATACTAAAAACCTAACTGACTACCTGTGTCTGGAGGTCATAAACATACTGCTGCCTCTTTCCTAAACCAATATAATTTCTAACTGCATTCCAAATTTTTATTCTTATACCCAGAGATAAGAGTACCTCTCACTCCTCACCAAACAAACTTGGCTATCACAGAAATCCACAACTAAGTGAAGAAAATAATAGACAGCTTTAGATGTATCAGCCTCAGCTGATAAATCTACAATACAATTCTGACAGTTAAGGCTCATGGAACTTGTGATAGAGGGGGCACAAAGACTGTCAGAGTCAGAGAACCATGTTGTCTACTGAAATATAATGTTATCTACAAATTACTAGGAAAATTTCACTAATGAAATCTCAAGTTTTTGGTCACCTAAATAAGATCACTTCACAATGGCATTATTGACATGTCAACACAGATGGGAGGAATCTCACAAGGCCCTATCCATAAATGAAGAGCTATAGATAAGATGGCTGCTGAGAGACAGAGAAGCAGTCTTCTTGAGGGACAAGCCCCCTTACAGACTATTCAATTCCAAGCAGTCAGCCCTAAACACATACACATATGAGCAACATTAAATGGACCCAGTAGGATGTGTGAATATGTGTGTTTATGTGTTTCTATGTGTATGTATGTGTATGTCTATAGCAATAATCAAAGAAAAGTTCACAAATTCAAGAAAAAGACACGAGAAGAGTTCGATAAGGGAGTGAGAGAAATTATGTAAACACAGTAAATACTTAGAATCTTTAAAATTTTAATTAAAAGAAAGTCCCATACAATTGAAAATGAAGGAAGACTGCCAATCTAATTCTATGGAATTTTACAATAATTTTTAAGTGATGAAAAAGAAACATAGATCAAACACATAGATCAATTTTTCTGATGAGCATATGTTCAAAATTCTCAACAAAATAGTTGCAAGTCCAGTTTTACAGCACACAAAATAACAACTATGATCAAGTTAGCTTTATTCCAAGGATGCAAGGATGTTTCAACACATGCAATTCTAGTAAACACATAGCACCTAACTATATTTAGGAATATAAATCACATGATTATCTCAACTATATGCAGAAAAGGCATGTGACAAAGTTCAATATCCCTGTATGATGAAGCCACAAAGATACTAATAATATGTGCTGGTTCTTCATTTGTTTGTTTATTTGTTTGATTTTTGTTAACTTGACACAAGATAAATTCACTAAAGTCATCTAGGAAAAGTGAGGAATTGCCTCCATCAAAATGGGCTCTAGGCAAGTCAGTCAGGTATTTTCTTGATTGATGATCGGTAGACCCAGCCTACTCTGGGTGGTATAACTCCTGGGTAGCTGGTCCTGGGTTGTATAATAAAGCAAACTGAGCAAGCCAGGGGAAGCAAGCCAGTAAGCAACATCTTTCCATGGTCTCTCCTTCTGTTCCTGCTTGAGTTCCTGTCCTGATTTCTCTTACAAAATCGACTATGACATGGAAGTTGTAAGTCAAATAAGCTCATTTCTGTTCCAAGTTAGTTTTAGTCAGTACTTTATCACAGCAAAGAAAACCAGGATTGAATACATGGATCATACCTCAACATAATAATTTTTATATATGTTAAGTCCTTTACAACATTATATTGGAAAAATGAAAACATTTGTTTCAATATCAAAAATGAGACAATGATATCTACTTTCTAGTCATACAATATAATGTTTGAAGTTGTTGTACAAGCTAAGAAATACAAAATGTCACAAACAGGAAAAGAAGATGATTTGAAAATATACTGAAAGATACTATAGTCTCCACTAGAAAACTCTCAGGCCTGATAAACACAATAAAGTAGTAAGTTACAAAATCTGCATAAAAAATTATTAGCTTCTCCTAAAAACCAATAATAAACTAATGAAACAGAAATCAGGGGAAGATTCCTATCAACAATAACTTTAAATTTAAACCTTAAATAAGCCAAAGTAAAGAGATAAAGGATCCCCACATGAAAACCTTAAAAACAATGAAGAAATAAACTGAAGGAAATACTAGAACGCCTCCTAAGTCAACACCTCCAAGAATGAATATTGTCTATATTATGAAAACTGATCTGCCCACGAAATCCAATCTCTGTAAAATTTCCAATAACTTTTTAATAGAACTTTGAAAAAAGATAAAAGTCCCATGAAGATACTCACGGTCAGTGTGAAGCAGAAAGAGCAGCATGAAGCTTATACAGCCTGCATCAGGTCTCCTGACCTTCACAGGTGAAATTGTCAAGTGTTCAAACTCCAGAGGCCTCAGTCACAAGGTCCTCAAACTTTTCTGAGTTTTACTTTTAGAAGTCCTAACAGACCTCAGAGCAACAGGGAGGAAAATCTCTTGCTTCTGACAAGGGTAAAGGAAGTGTAGTTACTGTTAAATAAGCCAAGTTTCCTGCTCTTTCTGATGAGGCCTGCCTACAGGGAGTAATTAAGAAGGGTCCGACTTGATTGGTTTTACTAGAGGGACCCTTAATAGCCTACACCTGGCAGATGGGGCCTGCCCAACTCTAACTTCCCCTAGCCATTCTGCTCTATGTGGGCACAGGAGGAAACAAGACAAGCACAGTGAAACATCACAAGCACAGACTAGGTCCACAGGACCACGTGGGGACCTCTCAACCTATCTAAGGATGTGGACACAAACCTGTTATCCTAGCACTCGAGAGGCTGGAGCAAAAGGACCATAAATTTGAAGGAAGTCTGAACAAAAGATTTTTCAGGTAACAAGATGCCACTTCAAAAAATCTATCAGG
The DNA here is from genome assembly GCF_011762505.2 of Arvicanthis niloticus. Taxonomy (NCBI): domain Eukaryota; kingdom Metazoa; phylum Chordata; class Mammalia; order Rodentia; family Muridae; genus Arvicanthis; species Arvicanthis niloticus. The sequence continues at coordinate 65,747,313 of NC_047665.1, read as the reverse complement.
AACAAAACAAGGGTAGGCAAAATTACTAAAAGGGCAAGGATATTTGCTGTCAGTCTGATTCCCCAGTCATTCGATTCCCAAGGACCTACATGTGGCAGGCAAAAACTGACTCCCCAAAGTTGTCCTCTGATCTCAACATGCACATTGGGGTATGTGCCACAAAATTAATAATAATAATAATAATAATAATAATAATAATAATAATAATAATAACAATAACAACAAACTAACCTGAATGTAGAGCTCCTTCTTACCTTGCTTTTTACGTTACTACACACCAATTCAGCTCAATTCCTTTTATCCAGTATATTAGGCCCAATTCTGATCAAAAGCAGGGTTAGCTCATAATAAATCAAGAGATAGTTGAAAGAGATAACAGGAATGTTAGAATTACTAAACCAGAAAACTTTGACTATTTCAATTAACAAGTTAAAGAAGTAAAAGGGAAAGGGGAACAACGGATAAGTAGAGAAGGGAAAATTCCAAATCAAATCACAAATATATACTGGAGATAAAATACTGTAACAGAAAAAGATGTGACCTGTGAGCTCACTGAGAGACCAGGCATGGCTGTAGAAAGAAGGTCTGAGTTTGAGGCAAACACACAAGAAACTTCAACAAGAGCAGGGAGCAGGAAGACCAAGAAGACACAGGATACCTGAGAATTTTGAGACAACCACAAAAGCTATAAGGAAGCCCGATGAAACTCCTGCAGGATATCTGATCACCATGTGAACCCTGAGATTGTATGCTGGAAAAACCTATTTCTAGTTGTGTGTAGCACGGCACTAGCACACGCTTATAATCCAAGAGTGTTTTCTTTATTGTAAACAAGATTAAATAAAGTCAACCATAGGTCAAGAGGCAGAGCAAGCAACTGGTTGACAGGGCGTGAACATAGAAAAAAAACATAGAGAGTGAGAAGAAGGATGGATAGAGAGATGTACAGGAGGTAGAAAGGATGGATGTTCAGTTTGAAGGGAGTTTTAAGAGAATAGAGAAGGAAAACAGGCTCTTTCCTTCTGGGACATCAATCAGTTGAGGAAAAATGTAAGCTGGGAGCTTTTTCTGACTCTCTGAGCTAATAGGCTTTCACTCCAGCATCTGGCTCCTGAGTCTTCATTCAGTAAAACCAAATGATTGGGATTTTGTTTAAAAAACAATATGGGGAGACAATTCTATATATGAAAAAAAAATGCAATCAAAAATTTTCTCAAATAGATGTCAAGAGATTAAATATCCAGGAAATTCAGAGACTACAAAGCAGTATAAATGCCAAAAATTCCTGTATCTTGATCAAGGATTTTCAAACTTCAGACAGACTTACAAGAAACCAGAATAAACTGCCTTACCTTAAAATAAATGAAAATAATAACTATATGGCATGTCTGTAGAGACTATGGAAGCAAGAAGATGGAATGAAATACTACTCAACTAGTAAAGGAAAAAAAATACACCAGCAGAAGTCTACCTATGGTATAACATTATCATTCTGGTGACACGGCTCAAGGTGAAGGGCTTGCTGAGCCAGAGTGAGAGCAGGAGTTCAGATTCACAACCCACTCCCCCTGCCATTTAAGAAGAAAGCCAGGTATTTCAAATCTGTAGCTCCAGTACTAGGGGATGAGACATCCAATCTGCCAATCTATCCAAAAACATGAGCCCTAGGTTCAGTGAGAGGGCCATAGAGAAAGACACTCAGTGACAACCTCTGGCCTCCAGATGTGCATGCACAGGTAAACACACACACACACACACAGAGAGAGAGAGAGAGAGAGAGAGAGAGAGAGAGAGAGAGAGAGAGAGAGAGAGAGAGGTGTATACACAGAGAAAGACAGAGGACATAAATGATCTCTCAGAAAATAAACTGGAGAAAAAAATTTAAGTATGCTGTTTTTTACTACCAAATAGCATTAACAAACATACCTTATGTCAAAAGATAAAAATTTCTCAATAAAAGAAAAAGGGTATGGGTCAGAAATGTCAGTCTATACATCTGTGTATAGTTAAAGAATGAGTGAGTGAATTAAATTGCTTGTATTGTTCTTATTGCACTATTGCCACAACAGCAGAGAGATTTTAGAAAGTAGACTTGAAATTGTTGTAAATTTATTTTGCAACTTGAAGACAAGCGCTAATAAAGGGTTCTCAGGGCTGGAGGGATGGCCCAGTGGTTAAGAGCACTGGCTGTTCTTCTAGAGGACCTGGGTTTAATTCCCAGCACCCACGTGGCAGCTCACAACTGGGAGTCACACTGTCCCATGGATTTAGCCCTTTGCTAGTCTTTGTGAGCATCAGGCAGGCATATAGTGCACAGATATATACACACTAAACACACATACACATAAAATCTTCTAAAATGCCATCAAAGAATTAAAAATAAAAAGGATGCTAAGCATCCTTCGAAGAAGAAAAAGCAGAATCACATAGAATGCTGAACCAAAAAAAAAAAAAAAAAAAAAAAAGACAGCAAATGAGTGCAAAAGAAAAACAGCAGCACAGAACAAATGAGAAGAGTAACATGATAGAGATACAGTAGATGCTACTACAGATATGTCTGTAATCGCTACAACAGCGGTGGTCAGAAGACACCCATTGAAAGACATTGTCAGAGTGGGTCAAAAAGCAAGACTCAATGATACAAGTCTACTAGAAGCATGCTTTTACTATGCAGGTGTTTCGTGGTTACAAGGGTAGGTATGAGAAAGATTCACCATGCAAATACTAAAATGGTCAGAGTAGCTGTATTAACTCTAGAGAGCACACTGCAAAACTAGGAAAGTTGTCAGGAGTAAAAGGAGCATTGCATATGATAAAATGTAGCACTCCAGCAAGACATAAAGGCTTTAGTTAGTGAATACACCTCAAACACAACACTGGGGTACGTGAGGCAAAACTATTAGAACCAAAAGGAGGAATACATTAATATATGTGTTAGTGTGTGTGTGTGTGTGTGTGTGTGTGTGTGTGTGTGTGTGTGTGTGTGCACGCGCGCTGTGTATGTGCCACATGAGGAGGTCAGAGGACAATTTGCAGTGGTTTGTTCTCTTTGTGTGGGTCCTGAGGTGTTAACTAAGCTTTTCATGCTTATAGGCAGGCACTTTACCCTCTGAATCATCTCACTGTCCCTGTTCTAATGTACTATTTTAACTAAAGACCTTAACTCCTCTCTGTGATAAAGACACTGGATTCAGTAGCAACAGCAGCAACTGAATGTAACAGACATCTATCTATAGGCTCTTCTATCCTGGGAGACCAGATTACAAATCCTTCTATAGATCAAACAGAACATTCAGCAAGACAAATCATTTCAGCTTGTAACTTTAAAGACTACAAGCCATGTTGAATCTGCTCTTACAATTAAACTAGAAATGTATAACAAAGAGACTTCAAAAAGAACCCTAAAGTTAATGAAAAAAATGTTAAGAATGGCTAAATTATTTTAAGTAAAAAAAAAAAAAAAAGATAAAATAAATTTCACCAAAATGTGTGGGGTGAAGGAAAAGCAGTAAAGAAAAATTCATAGTATGGAGTACAGGTATTGGATAACAAGAAAAATTTAAACTGATATTCTAAACTTTGATCTTAGTAAATCAGGAATGATATCACAGCCAGGTTCTTTCTCCAGCATCTTCCAGTTTCCAGGGAATTTTCTTCATGTGAAAGAAAAGGACAGAATATTTTGATTTTGCTTTCTTTAAAACTTATGGGAAAAAGAAAAAAAAAAACCTGAAGACCTGATTACTAAACCCAGCCAATAAATGAACTATCAATAGTTGTCTAGGCTGTTTCATAATTGCCACAGCTCAGCAAATGCTACATTAACTGTTACTGTTATTGTTATTTCAAGATAGAAAAGTTTGATGAGAAGGAAATGAAGCAGACACATGTCTAGGATACACTTCTCATGACTTGACTATGAAATTGAACTGGATCCTACCTTTTCAGTCTTTTGCCCTCATTGTATCCTCAACATCATTTTACTTAATTTATTTGAACGGTTGTATATGTTCATGTATTAAGGTACATATTGCCATACTCATGCTAAAATTGGGACCTACAGAACTATAAGATAATGTGTCTTTTCCTGAGTACAGTAGCTAGAAAATTCCTCTAAACAATGCCCTTCACTCTGGCTTTTCTTCTTCCATTATTACGTAAGACATGCATTTAAAGGGAAAGTATTGATAGTCTTGAAAAGGATGAGACTTTGGGAAGGAACATCAAAAAATTATAGGGCAAGTTTCAGAAAACTGTGGTATGTTGATTGGCAGGTGTGTGTGTGTGTAGGGAATAGGATTGAAAACTGGGCATCTAGTCATTTGTCAGTGTCCAGAAGACATTTATTCCAGGGATGCCCTCCAATGCCAAAATTTGAAGATGCTCATATCCCTCACATAAAGTAATTCAATATTTGCATATAGTCAATATAATCTTCCTCTGTATTGTGAATCAACTGTAGGTTATTTATAAGACCTGAGAAGGAGAAGACAACACAAAAATAATTGTTGTTCTGAGCTGTTTAGAGAAAAATGACCAGAGAAATCTCTGTGTCCTGTGTCCAGTGCAGACAGAATTCTTTCCTGGGTTCTCTGGTCTGTGGATAACCAACTTCTTTAATCTACAGCTATGAAGAACTGCCTGAATTCTCATCTGATTTGCCTTGCAATTTCAAGGAAGTGGTACCCGAATTCTACTTGAATTTTTTTCTTTCCACACTGCCACCTCAGTGAGTTTTAGATCTCCAACATCCACTAGTTCTATTAACACAGTGAACCCTGGGAAGTTGTCCAGTTCCCCCAATTCCAGGGACATCTCTAGTTACAACTGCAGTCAGAGTCCCTTGAGGTTTCTACTCACTTGTTGCTATAGAAACTGACTGCAGGATCTAAAACTTTAGGGAAAAATGCCTGAAGATTTCAGACTTTGCCTCAGCTCCAAAAATAAACCGTTCCTGGCATAACCATATATTTCTTTAAAAATTAATTAATTTATATATTATAGAATATATGATAGTCACTAAAAAAATGAAGCTTCTCTACCCAAACTGCTGAAAAAGCTACTCTGAAAGTTTATTCCTCCTTACATCTAAGTGATTTATTAAATTGAGAGATGCTGAGCCTGAGAAATCCTGTACACTTTCAATTCTGAGAATTTTCTAAGAAGAGATTTTAGTTTCTCAGACAGAAAAAGATGCGTTTACAAAGCTGTCTCCGTTTCTAATTACATCTAAACATAAGCTGCTACCAAAGGGATGGATTAGTTTTCAACAGCTGCTATTAACACATGACCACAAACTGAGAGCCTTGAAACAACAAAACACATTATCTTATAGTTCTGTAGGTCCCGATTTTAGCATGAGTATGGCCAGGTTAAGATCCCTGTGCCATCAGGGCTGGCCCCCGTTCCTAAGCTTTGGAGAAGAGTCAATTCTCCTTTCCATCTTCTAGACTAGAGAGTATCCATGCTCCCTGGCTCCTGGCCTCTTCCTCTGTCTTTAAATCTAACAACTCTACATATCTTTGACCTTCATTTTATCATTTTAGCCCTTTCCCCCTGATCATAGCCAGGTCAAGGCTTTCCATTTTCAAGACTCATTTTCAAACATTTAAACCTCCATGACATCTACAAGTCCTTTTGGACATTAGATAATATAGTCACAGACTCTTCCAGATTAGGGGGAGTTATATGTTTATAATTTTGATAGAATGTTGTATGTATAAAGATTATTTCTCAAAAAATATTTATAGCAAACAGAAGACTGTGAACAAAACATTAAACCAATGGATCTGGGTGTAATTAAGATTTGGAGAAAATGTACTATGAAAACAGAGGAAAGGAATACTGAGGGTGAAAAGGTATAAACAGAAATGGGAAGAATATGGAGTGAGGAAGGTAGTTACGTGAAACTAAAGGTATATGAAGAAGCCATATGGAAACTCATTACCTTACAAGCTAATTTAAAAATATTGGCAAAGTCCTTTAAAATAAAAGACTTTTAGAGAAAGTACCATGCATGAATGGGTAGTGTTGATCCTAGAAACCAGGGTTTATTGAGTGAAAATCCTAGTGCCAGTTATGGGGCACTTCCCTAGGGGTAGTTGGTCAGGAAGGACCCAGAACTCCCTGACCACAATAAATTGAATGGGTTATGGTTATTGTCATTAGTTGTCCACCAGAACTGGATGTTAAGAGCCTGTTGCTGAAGATATCACTTATTTTGGCTGCAGAATAGCAGAAATTCCAGCTAGAACTGAACTGGAAGCTTACTCTCTGGTGGCTAGCTTTTGTTGTGACAAAAGTTGCTATGTGAGCACCTGGGGAAGGAGAGTTAGAAATGGTCTTTCCCAACTTTAATTTAATTCTTGCATGCTACAATATCAATTTGCACAGCAAGAGCTCCTTTCTGGTACAATAATGGCATGATGATTGTAGGGAAAGAAGATATATAAATACTAGGAGTGATAATACTACTACTATTGTTTGCTATTGTCAAACTGCCTCTAAATATTTAATTTAAACCAATAGGCTAGTGCTATCCTAAGCATTTTTTTTTAAAGAAAAATAGTTTCTCTTTGCAGCAAACAACATCTAATTCAAAGTTTCATATCTGGTCAAGATGCTGAGAACTAGTCATTGTTGAATGCTCATGATTAAACAGGACACACATGTCCCTCCTCCATGGTTCAGGAAACATTAAGAAGAAATGGTATAAATAATGGAAGGGCTACATGATACAGACAGGGCATGAAATGCTGACTTATGGGCATGACATTCTGTGGCACTCACAAACTTATAATATCTGTGGATGCCCACAGACAGCATTCAGAAAACAAAGCCAGTAAACATCTATCCACACATGGGGGATGGGCTCATGGGACCCCATACCACCCAAGGGACCTATTGACTATTCAAAGTTGTTAAGAGAGAGGAAGTCATTGTCTACAGTGATGTAGCCTATAATGAGTTACTCATCTTCCAGTAGACAACTTCATACCCATGCCTACATGAGGCATCTTGATTAAAACTAATGGCTCACAAAGAGAAAAACAACACAAAAAGACATGAAAATGGAATAGAGACTGAGTGAGAGGAAAGCAGTGGAGGCAGGAGAAAGATGAGAGGGTTGAAAAATGAGTGTGACTATAGTATAATATATAAACATATTAAAGTCATATATCATAAACGTATAAAATAGCACATACAAATGTATAAAATTGTCAACTTCTATTTTGGTGGCTATTCTTGGTTGTCAACTTGACTATAATCTGGAATTAGCTAAAACCCAAATGGCTGGGTACCCCCTTGAGGGATTTATTTTCTTAATTAAATCCATTGAAGTAGGAAGACACACGTTTATCTAGATCTTTTGAGGTGGGAAATATACCTTTAATCCAGATCTTTAATGTGGGAAGATCCACTTTAATCTAGACCACACCTCCTTGTGGCAGTCTACATAAAGGACATGGAACAGGGAAAGGACTCTTTCCCTCCTGCTTGCTCTTGTGGACAAGTCTATTCCTTCATTACCATTAGAGCCTTCTTCTTCAGGCTTTAATAGATCTAGATAGATAGATAGATAGATAGATAGATAGATAGATAGATAGATAGATGGAAATAGATAATTATTATAGAAAGATATGATATAAATTCATTCTATAAATTCTATTACTCTAGAGAATGCTGATTAATATAATTATATATGTGAAATATATGTATCATATAGATGTATATGAAATTATATATTATACATGTATCCAAACTTCTATATATCATATATATGTGTGTGTTTCATATATATGAAAATGTCATATATTATATGCATGCATTAAATTGTCAAAGGACGATTTTTAGTGGTTTGTAGAGCTTGAACAAGCAAGGTGAATGGACAATAAATAAAGATTGTTGGTTATGTCAGATACTTCTGCTATATCCCCTTCAAGTACTCTATCTGAGCTATACCACTTGGTTCCCAAAATGATGGGGGAAGGTACAAATACAGAAAGGACAGCCCACAACAGTTAAGAGGAAAAGAGACACCAAGGCAAGGATGTTGTCTCAGACAGAGATGGTAGAAATGTCAATTCACTAGGGAGACAGCAGTACTGCAATGAGTGCTATAGGTGTGGTCTCCACAGAACTTACACATAAAAACCTTCGCACCTATTGCAAAAACCTTTGAAGATGAGGTCCTGAGAAGTTTACCAGATGCTTTTCTACAGCTACAACCAAAAAAAAAAAAAAAAAACCCTATACTGACAACTTACAGAGAGGAAATGTCAGAGTTTGAAAGTGCCCATGGACACTTGGATCTGTAATTCTGTGCCCTTGTTAAGGCACAATATCATAGGGTAAGCATCGTGGAGATTTTCACCTTATGATAGAGAGAACACACAGACATGCACATATGGAGAAAGGGGAAGAAGAGAGAGAGGCAGAGAAACAGACAGACAGACAGAAGACAGAAAGGAGGATGGGGCCAGATATACCTTTCAAAGATATGCCTTTAGTGCCTATGATGGCTAATCCTGGTTGTCAACTTGACTACATCTGGAATGAACTTCAATCCAGAAATGGAGGGCACACCCATGATCAAGATCTTAAGGCTGGAAGATACAGGCTTCTGACCTGGATCTTGATATGGAGGCATATTGGCCATAAAAAGCTTAGGCTGAGACAAGGCAGTACATACCTTTAATCTCAGGAAACTAAATCAAGCAGATCTGAGTTCAAGGTTAGCCTGAACTCAGCAAATTCCAGATCTATGAGTGGTGGTACACACCGTAGTCTAGACTACACTTCTGCTGGATGTCTATATAAGGATAATGGAAGAGGGAAGACTCACTCTTCTTTGACTGCTTCTACTAAATTGCCAGCACATCTGTTAGAACCTACTTCTACAGAAGATAACTGAAACACCTAGCCTCATGGGACTGAGCAACTACTAGGTTCTTGGACTTCCCATTCACAGCTAACCATTGTTTGGGTAGGTAGAATATAGATTGTAAGTCATTACAATAAACTCACTTAATGTAGAGTGACATTCCATAAGCTCTGTGACTCTAGAGAACCCTAATACAGTGTCTTACTTACTTGAGTCACATTTCACCTCTAAAAGTTACTAGTACCTTACAAATCATCCAACCAGCTATGGGACAAGCATTTAGTATATAAACCTGTCACACATACATCATATTCAAACCATATCAGAAATTAATTAGGCCATGAGTGTGAGACCATCATGGTAGAATTAGTACCATTGTAAGAGATGAGAGATTGAAATCTCTCATTGCTGACATAGCAAGATGACATCTGTCTGAAACCAAGAATGCTTTAAGTGGGGACCCAATTGGCCAAAACTTTGATCTTGGCCTTCCCAGTCTCTACTCCTGAGATAAGTACATTTCTGTTGCAAGATCCACCTAGACTTTAGTGTTGTTACAGCAGCCTACACTGACAAAGAAAAATTTGAATATATGTGTAGCGAATGACAGAAGCCAGACCCATGAAACAACATTGGCAGAACTAAGAGAAGAAGCAGGCAAACCCACAGACATGAACTGATACTTTAGCATTAAACCACTGGGAGAAATCAGGAATTTATTTGAAAACATGACTCATACTATTAATCAGGTTGACTTAACTGGTGCTCTCAGAACCGCATACCTAACAACTAAAATATCATTCATCAAAACAGATTGTGTGATATACAAGTCTCAAGGCATACCTGTGTACTAATATAAGAAAACATACCTGCTCTAAAATTCCATTGAATTAAATCAGCAACTGAAAGACACCTCTATTTCAAATATTGCTTAGACAATATACTTCTAAATAATCCATGCATCAAAAAGAAAACAAAATAACAGAGGAATTTGAAAACACTTCAAAGGAGCATACTGAAAGCACAGACTTTAAGGGGGGTCAGTAAGTGATGCTTTGTGGGGAAACATCTAGCTTTAAATGCTAATGTTATAAAAGAAGCTTTTGAACCCCATTCAACATTCTACCTCATAAAGTGAGTGAATAAAGAGAAAACTACATCCAAAGTTTAAAGAAGGTAAGACTAGAAATTACAGCAGATTCAAAAGCAATAAATCACAAACTCCTGACACCTCAACACTGTTAGTTTTCCACTTGTTTTGTTTGTGCTTCCTGTTCCTAAAACCTTAAGTCAGTACCAGACCAGAGACCTTGTTCCCAGAGATAATGCAGCAGAAGACATAAGAGATCCCAATGAACTAGACGCTATGACTAAAATTTAAGCATCTAGGGAAATCCATTAGATGTTCAACCAACAAAGAATGTTGCTATGGTGATGGGCACACAGATTGCTGATTACACTGAGAAGCCAGGGTTGCTGCTGTGAAGACTCTATCTAGAAACTGGGAGAGTCCTTAGAGTGTCCCTTGGGCATTCAAATCTAGCAGTAGTGAGCAGGCCACTATTGGGAACATAAAAGATAATGACAAAGGCTCACACCTCTCAGTGGCACCTGGATTGTGCCCACCAGGAAGGAAATCCAAATTGGGACATGGGTTATATGAGGGTAAGGAGAAACAAGTTTGTATTCTGGAGGTCTAAGAAGATAAATAGCAAATAGGACCTCAAGGGCAGCAATGGACTGGACATTTTCTGACTACTATTGTAAAGTCTTTGTGGACATTTCAGCTAGCTATTTGCAGAGAGAAAGCTTGGATAGATGGAACTTGAAATTAAAACAAGGGCACATGCACTTCTGAGTGACAGACAGGGAAAGTGTTAATGGCTTTTACTTATGTCACTTGTACTCTCCCGTCCCCATCTCCGACCCCACCCAGGCCCTGGGAGATAAGGATTAGTCTTGCACAGTTGTCCTGGGATGTCCCTGATGTCATGTCATTGGGCTCTCCAAGGAAACATCTCTGTCATCTCTGTCACTGTGGAGAGAGAATGCCTATAGGAATATCTTTGGACAATGGGAGAAAAGCCCATAAGTAACACCTTTTAAAGCTGAGGGGATAACTTCATTGGTGAAGTGTTTGGCATTTACGACTGGAACCCAAGTTTTATCTCTAGCCCCCATATAAAACGTCAGGTTCGATAGCATGTACTTGTAATTCCAGAACCAGGAGGTAAAGACAAGGAGATCATGGGGGCTTGCTAGCTAGCCAGCCTAGACTAATCAGTGAGCCTTGGCTCTGAGGGAGTGACCCTGCCACATAAACAAGATGTACTCTTTCTGAGGAATAAATACTGAGGATGACCTCTGACCTCTAACTTCCAACACACACACACACAAATGTGGAGGGGTTGTTTTCATGTGTCATTGTCCTTGCTTTGAGGAAAACCCAGTTGGAACACTGATCTTCATCCCAGTATATTGATTTCCCCTGGCCACACAGAGCTGCGGTGTTTCTTCATGCCTTTTAGAAAGGACTCAACACAACTTGGAGTTCATGGGTTTGGATAAAGCCATCCCACTTGGGAGAATGAAGGCTGGCAGTTTTCCCTAGGGAAGACTTCCTTCCAACTTGACCTCATTGCTAATGGCCCCTTCTTGCCCACATTTCTTTCTCTTTAGGAGTTTCATTTCTTTGAAACAAACAAACAAACAAACAAACCACACATGTAGCTTGTCTTTTCATTAACTCTCCTCAGGGCGAGCCTGATAAACATGGAGGATCAGCAAACTGCATTACCCAAAGATGGTCTCTTTCTACCCTTCAGTTACTTTCATTTATTTTCTTTGCTGTTTTATGGTCTCTGAACCATGTTTTCCTCTTTCTAAATGACAGACTGTTTTGGTTGGCACAGCCCCAGAGTACAGCAACAGTTAAAGTCGCCGCTATGTGAAAGATCTGTATTTGTTTAGAATTTACTCTGAAGGCCGTGAGACCAAGGGACCTGGATTTTAGAAGCAGCCCCAGGAAATTCACAGGATTTTCTTTCCTGTCTTCTTGCCAGGGTGCTGACTTTTCTTTGGCCAATGGCAAGTTGCAATATGGTCAAAATTTATGCTAGCTGGTCTTTCCTAGGATATTAGCCCACCTTACTTTTTCTTTTACCCTTAAGGGATACACAGCAGGAACAGTGATAGGGAAATGACACATGACATTCCACATGACATTCCACATGACATATGGGACAAATAATCTTTATATATATATATATATATATATATATATATATATATATATAGAGAGAGAGAGAGAGAGAGAGAGAGAGAGAGTGTATGATAGACTCTGCACTTATACATCAGTCATACCTTGAAGAGCAATACAATCTAGGTTAGAAAACAAACTTCAAAAAAAGAAAATTCTGCAACTGTCTACAACTGGCCCAGAAAGGACAAGAAAGTAAGAAGCTGAAATGGGGAGGGGGGTTCAGAAGTGAACTTGAAGATTGACAGAGGTATTTGAACGATGGGTAGCTCACTTCAATTAATGAAAAGTGATGGGTAGTTCACCTCAATTAATGGGAAGTGGTGGCATGTTTTCAAACTTACAAAAGGCTAGAAATCCCAATTCCTTACTTCAGAAGAATCACAGGAGTATCCGTGACTTCGAGTTGGGAGGCAAAAGTTAGAGGTAGAACTTCATGTCCTTTTAGCTTCATTATTAAAATTAAAATGTTTTGATAGCATGGCAAGTAACATTTAGAAATATTTCTAAACAGAGAGTGTGCCTGGTGTTGACTCCATGATTAAGAGAAGCTGCCAGGGATCAGAAGCTTGGGGTTCAAAGCTGGTACTTACCCTGGGAGCCACTCTGAAATCTGCCCTCAGGACAGTCTGGCTCTCGGCTTGTAGAAGCTCCACTTCTTGTTGTCTTATTTTTTTCCTCTTAGGGAACAATTCTGTACTTACTTCCTGGACAGCAAATAACCAGGTTTCACAGCACTGTTAGTCAATCCCTAAGTATCTACTCCACAAATCACCTTCAAGACTATTTATTTGGCGTTATCTTCTCCAGGATACAGGGAATAACAGAATTTGCTTTTGTTCGGGCTGAAGTATTCATTCATTTCATTTTCCTTTGCTGTCTTCTAACTCAAAAGAAGGGTTGATAATTTACCTTTTTCTAGGAGGTCGTTCACTTTGGTTTTGAGACAAGGTTTGTAGCTTAGGCTGACCTCAAACTCGTTATACAGCTGAGGATTAACTTGTAACTCCTGATCCTTCTGTCTCTGTCTCCTATGTGCTGGAATTACAGCTGTGCATCAACATGACAGGCTTACATACTACAGGGGAATGAACTCTAGGATCTGTGCATTCGAGCCAGGTAGGTACTCAACCAACTGAGGTATATTCCCAGCCCCATCCTAAACCTATTTAAAATGAGAACAAGTCCAACAGAGGGTAATGTTAGAGAAAACTGGCCTATCATATGGAGAGAATTACACAAGAAAACAGGAAATAAAGGAAGACAGAAGAGGGAAAGAAGGCAACAAAGAAGTGGGGACAGAACATGTGGGTACAATTTTTGAGGTTCTAGATTTCTTAATATGATTATAGAGAATGAAAATTATTGAGCAGGTTTTCATTATTATTAAGGATCTCGTTAAGAAATACATTGTGATTTAGATGCCAAATGGCTGCCATAATCTTCTTTATTTCACCGGAATGATAGTCCTTCCATATTTAAAAATGAACTGTTTTTTAAGACATGAGGTTGATTGTGAGTCTAATGACAAATTTTGCTGAACTGTTGCTTACCTTATAGGAAGAATGGCTGTTTGAGAGTATTTCCATTTTCAGCTGTAAGTCTCAGCTTTTTGTACAGAGGCAGAGCAGGGATAGCATAGTTGATTGCCGGATTTGGGGCTATGATTACAGCCTTCCACTTCCATTACTGTCAGAATGTCAGCATTTTCTGAGTCTTAAGTTATGTTCCTTCTGCTTACAATTTATCTTCTTGGATTCCACAGAATATTTACTGTTCTATATTCTCTCTATCTACATTTTACAACTCCTAAGACATTCCCATTTTAATTGAAAATTAATTAAAAACTTTCTCTTTTCAGTCAGTTTTCCCATTTCTGATGTCATCAAAACAAAACAGAAAACACATAAAGCTTACCATTCCCACCAAGGATAGATATAAGAACATTCCAGCAGTCACTGTTAAAATCCAGTCTTGGACGCGTGGGTCAGCAGACACAGAGAGACCAATGAACAGTCCTATGAAGGCTGTCAGGGCACTTAGAAAGTTCATCAGGATGGCAGTCCTGACAGAGAGTCCTGAGCTCAAGAGCACTGCAAAGTCTCCTGGAGTTTGGGATGGAGGAAGAAAATATGCCACCAAAACTTATATGAAGATGCTTTTGATAAGTTCATGGACTACTGGTTTGCTTTTAATTCCAGCAAATGGAACTTGTTCAAGAAGTAAAGATGAATGATCAGCTATTAAGCACATCTACCTTACATCTCTGGAGCTCACCACCCAGATGAAGTTGAGGGTGGAGAGATTCTATTCCTTTGCCTAAATATAACCCATCCAGGGAGGTCTGTGACATGTTCTCCCCGATACTCTGTGGCATTTTTTTTAAATCAGATAAATGAAAAACAAAGACACCCTCATCCCTGGAGTTTCTGAGTTGGTTTCTGTTGTTGCTTTGCTGGATCCTTGCCACGAGAATCATGATATTCTATAGGTTTTTATAGCTTACTTATTTCAGATCTGTTTGTAGGAAAAGAGGAAAACTTCTTAATTAGAGATTTTTTTTAAATCCTCAAAAAGTTAGTAAGAGTAACAAAATCTCTATTTAGAAAATGATTTTCTGTCTTCATGATCAGAGAACAGCATACCTTGCCACACCTTTGTGTCAAAGATGAACATTTTACCTCCAAATCTAGAGTGTTTATTTCTCAGACTCCATCACCCAATAGAAGCTGAAATTGAAGAAACATGTGTGGCTCCATCCCCTGATTGCATTACATAATGGCTCCCAGAAATAGCTCTTGATGCTACTGCAGTGGCCTGCTACAAACTGCTACACTGCCAGGTGATTTGAGGTTGAATGTCAAATACCATGCCACTAGTATAGCAGCTAAACACATGGCCATGGGGTTTAATGTACAGAACAGTTAAATTTTAATGGGCGCATAAAGGACGTTGGCTAAAGGGGGTCAATAATAACTTGGTAACTGGACTTTGGGGAATGGACATTGAACACAAGAGGGCAGGAGTTACCCATGGAACAACATGAACTTGAAATTGAAAGCAGAATGAGCCTATGCTACTTTCTTTTTTGCTATGGTTATACACTCTGACTAAAATCATAGGGGAGGAAAGGATTTATTTTGTATTATACTTCCAGGTCACAGTCCATCACAGAAAGATGGACTCAGGGTAGCAACTCATGCAAGACCTTTGAATCAGAAACTTTGGAGGGATGCTGCTTGATGGCTCAACCCAGTTTATGCTTAGCTAGCTTTCTTAAACAGCTCAGGCCCCCAGATCAGGGAATGATGCTGTCCACTATGGGTTAGGCTCACCTAGCCCATCAATGAACAATGAAGATGATCCCTTGCAGACATGCCCCCAGACCACCAATCTGATTTAAGCAATCCCTCAATGTATACATCCTTCTTGGGTAACCCTAGGCTATGCCAAATTGACAATTAAAGCTAGCCAGGTAGAGGCCTCTTTCTAGTACACATATGTGGACAGCTCCCCCTCCTCTGATTCCAGGCCTGTTTTTAAAAGACTTATTTTAGTTATTTAGTTATTTTAGTCCTGGTTCCTAGGAAGCAAGATTGGTATACAAGGTTGCTAAGTATATACAGTACAAAAGATCTTATGGGTATCTGATACCATATATCTATTGCTTCAATTTTATGCTTAGCTGTAATATTCTATATTAATCATGTTGATACATGCTTTGATTTTAATTTAAGTGTGTTATCTCACAGGCCCATTTTTAAACACAATGGTATCCCTCTCAACATGTTTACTATATTTAACATGCAGATTTTGAAGTCTTTGCCAAAGTTATTTAGAATGACTTCTCTGAATGCCTCTCTCCTATACCAAATCAGCTAGAATCCCTGGGGCATAATTCCTAACCCTGGGAAAGAAGACAAAGTGTATTTGAGCTTTATCTCAGGGTACATGTTTTTGTTTTACTTGGATATCTTTTGTTTTGTTTTGCTTATGGCTTAAATAAATAAAAAAATGGGAGGTAATTGAAAAATAAGGTTACCATTTTTTTTTTTTTTTTATTATGAGTCTGGAGAAGAATTCAAGCAAGCTGTTCATGGGGATGAACTAGGAATCCCCCAAGAAACAGGAACACTTACCCATTTCATGTGGAATTTCATGACATAAAATAGCAATTGTTGTGGTCACTCCTGACTCCAATGAAGAGGAGAAGGCTGTGCCTATTACTAGGCCGTCTGCAAAATTGTGCAGGCTGTCTCCAACCAGGATCATAACGGCCAATAAGCTGATGGTTTTGCCTATAGAACGAAAGGAAGGAGTGAGTAGTATAAATAAAGTAGCAGGGATGTCACTCTTCCCTCACATCCAAGCACCTGTCCCATCTCTAACATTCTCACTTCAGACCTCACTATCTCTAACAAACAAACAAACAAACAAACAAGAATCGAATTAATGTATCAGAGTATAGTTTAGTAGTAAAGCTCCTGTCTGGCAAATATGAAGGACTAGGTTTAATCTGCAGTCTGAAAAAGGAAAAGATAGAGCAAACTTACACCTTTTCAGGGTTTACTAACTCATTTAATCCTTTGTTAAAACTGGAAAGAGCTCCGGAAATAATTAATCATAAACACACAGGATATGACACCATGAAATCACTTAGCTGCTCCTGCCAATTTTCAAAAACAAAGTTTCTTTTTATAAAGTAATTTAATTTAAAGTGATACATTTATAGAACAGCTGCCTGAAAAGGGGGGGGGGGGGACTCCTTATGCCTACAGTGCAGTTCAGATACTGATAGAATACATGCAAGTATAACAGTTTCAGAGATCTAGCCCTTTCTAGGAGACTGCATGGCCTATTTTCATTGTCTATCACTTTATCATCTCTGATTAAGGCTTCTAAATGCCACAATATGGATAGATAGGAAGATGAAAGGCAAATGCACACATTTGCATGTAAGCCACAAAGAACACACTGTGCTTCTATGCATATTCAGCAAGAGCGTTTAAGCACCAAGGAGAAGATAAGCATTTGCTGGCAATTTAATAAACTTGATACCAAAATAACTCTAATATTAAACCTTTGTTAATGTGCCTGGCAGTCTCCAGAGTCACGCATGTCTGAACCATCTAAAATTTTCCACCACAAAGCATAGGCTAGAACTAATCTGATTTGGGGTTTTGTTTATTTAAATCAGACCGTGGATAGGATTTTCACATCCTGTCTTTTGAAATACAAGTTGAGCCCTACCAATGAGGTAATATGAGACAAGCAATCACAGAGTCAAAGCTAACTCAGTGTTTTCCTGGCAAACAGCGGTTGCATGTTTTAATTTGGATTTGCTCACTGTTCTTTCTGTATGCCAAGCTTGATACCTGTAGTAGAAAGATTATTTGCATGCAATGATTGTGGCTCCCTGGTGTGGTTTCCACACTTTGCTCCTAATTAGATTTGGCATATCTTTCCTCCTTTTCCCTTTCCTTTATTTCAAAAGTAAAAACAACAAAGTCTGGCATAGACCACTAGATGCCAAACATTCCAAATTCATACTGGAACTAAAAATTATATAAGAATTAAGTAATATCTTTGAGCCAGAGAGATGGTTTGGCAGGTTAAGTACACTATCTGCTCTTAGAGAGGACCCAAGTTTGATTTCCAGCATCTACATGGAGACTCACAACCATCTTTAACTTCAGTTTCAGGGGATTTGACTCCTTCCTCTGGCCACTGATGGTACTGATCACCCATGTGGAGCACAGACATACATGCAGACAAAATACTCACACATATAAAACAAACTAAACATATTTACAAAAGAATTAAGCAACATCCTGAAAGCAGAATGGGACAGAATAAGAAATTACATATTTTGAATCAAAACGTTAGTAAATTCCCTGATTTAACACTGCTAAAAATAGAGCAATTATTTTCATAATAACATATGTAGTAATAATTTGTTCTTTGCTTATTAGTATTTACATTATGAGCTACATGGCAAACTGCAGACAATGAACATGCTTATTCTGTTCTGCAGTACATATACAAGGCCTCAAGCACAGCATATCTTCAGACTGTGTTGTTCATGCTGGTGATCAATTCCAGGGCCTTATACATGCCAGAAAAATGCTCTACCACTGAGCTGCAGCCCCAGCTCCCCAAAAAAACATCCTTAATGAATAAGAGAATTGAGAGAATCCATCAGCATATGCAGAAATAATCACAAGGAAATTTTGATACACTAATATTTCCTCTGTTCCTTTATGCCAGAGCTCACTAGCTGTGCAGCCTCACCAACAACCAGTTTATTTACTTGTGTAAGTTAAGAATACTTACTCTCATTTCATTGAACTATTGGAGAATCAAGTGAGATCATCCATCCCAAATGTTTACCACAGTGCCTGGCATATAAGAGGTGTCCATTCCATGATAACCTTTTATACTTGATCACCTAATTTATTGCTGTAGAATTAGAGAAGCTAATCATGACTGATTAGAATTCAAACATTATGAAGGTTTTGTTCCAGAAGAGTAACATAAATAAGAAAATTTCAGGTGCTAGAGAATAATTTTTTTTTCAAGCCAAACTTGAAAAGAATTATTCAGAAACATAAGCAATGAAGGATGAGATGAGAAATAGATTAAATATAAATAGATGAGAGATAGATTAAATTCAGAAATAATAGATACAAACCAAGCAGGATGGCTGATGCCTATACGCCCAACACTTAGGAGGCTGAGACAAGACAGTTGCCATAAATGACAGGTCAACCTCACCTATGTAGTGAGTGCCAGGCCAGTCTGGATAGAAGATAAGATCCTGTCTCAAATAAAAATCCTCTTCCCAGCAACAGAAATAAATTAATTGTGGAAATCAAGGAAATATAGATAGATAGTGCACCCACAGAGAAATAAATGGCTACTAGAATAAGATGTGAATGCGAATTGCTGACTGGAATGTTGCTATGTCAGTGACTGAAGTGAAAATTCCTTGTTTCTTTGGAGACTCAGTTGTGTCATGTGATGTTTTTTTTCTGGAAATTGTCTTCTGAGAGGATGTTTTTACTAAAGCAGACATGTGGGGAGATGATTTGCTGAGAGCAGACATGTGGTGTATTTCTTGAAACTGCCTGGAAAAATGGTGTGAGATGTTTTGCTAGAGCAGACACTTCAGAGAACTCGTGATGTTTGGAAAGGATATAAATATAACCCAACAGACAGTGGATGATGCTGTGTGGCATTGGTTCACCTTGCCACTGTTTCTGATCATTCTTGGTCATGACCCCATAGAGAGAAACACACCAAAGAATATCTGGTGGTCTGGCAGCTTCTTGCTGCTTCTGTTGACTCAGGCTGATCGGCAGAGCCTCACGGTTTCTTCTAGGTCGACCTGCCATTTCTGATTCTTGAATGATATTTGTGAGTAGATTGAGCTGCTGCTGCTGTTTCATGTGAACTGAACTGCTGATATCCTGACAATACAGATTAGATTCATCCCAAAGAATTATTTCTAAACAGGTTCACATTATTTTTGCTCTATTAACCTTTCCTTTCTACTACTTCTGGTGGGTGGTGGACTAGGAGGGAGATTAAAGCATTTAAATATAATTATTAACATAGGTTTTGAAAAATATAAGCCTATAGTTGACAATGTAACAAATGAGACAGACAGGAAAGAAAATAAATAAAAATGAAGTCATGCCTCCATAAGTAATAGTGAATTAAAGATCTGGAACAACATAGAAGTTTAAATGGAATAAAGTTCATATTAGTATGTGATGCTTGGGAGGAAGACAAGAATGAGTTCTCCGTGAAGATTTTATTGAAAAGCTTTTCATCATGAAATAGAGCTCTACTATGTAATCTCATTACTTTTTGACATATTTGTTTAAAAATATATATAACCTTTTTTCTGTATCACTTCTTATATTTAATTTTTAAAGACTTACTTATTTATGTATCTTATGTATGAGTGCTCTGTCTTCTGCATATCAGAAGTGACAATCATATCCCCTTATAGATGGTTGTGAGCCACTATGTGATTTCTGGAAATTGAATTCAGGACCTCTGGAAAAGCAGTCAGGTGCTCTTAAATACTGAGCAATCTCTTCAGCCCTTATTATTTGAATTTTAACTGTAAAATCGGTACTCACAGTTTCTGTTGGAGGCTGGCACATTGCTTATGGGTACCTCAGCTGTCTGTGAATCTTCTAGGCCTTTCTATGTTGAATTAAAATATAATTAGTAAAGAGTGAGTAACTGTGACATTGGGTTGGCATCTGAAATATCTAAAGAGTTACACTGGCATTTAAAAGGCATTTGAACCCTCCAGATACATATCTGAACTGCCATCTTATGTACACACCATACAAAGTAGACCAAGGACTATGAATAGAGCATACTCTTTGTATTATCTATGTGTAGGGAAAAATACTATCCACAATAGAGGACTGAATACGTTTCAGCAAGCCTGTGGTTCATTTAAACTCTTTAAGTTACATAAGCCTTTACTAAAGACAAAAGTTTGGAGCATGGTTCTTAACCTAATTTGGCATGTCTTCTGGAGGTTCTCCTGGGACAGGCTCATCTCTCAGTCTATAAGTGGCTGGTACACTCAACTAGAGAGGAAAAATCCAAGTTAACCCAATGCCATGTGCCCTCCTCTATGGCACAATGCTCTCTTATTGGTTTGCCAGTCAGTAAAAGAATTTTGCCCATATACAGAGCCAAACAACAGACAAAAAATATAACTGTATGATTCAATGTTTTTAACTATGTGAGATTTTGAAATCATCATGTACATGAGTTATGATTTTAATTTCAGAGATTGGACTGTCTATAGTTCAATTTCTTGCCCACATTCTCTGTGCTTACAGTTCTTACTCTGACTTGTAAAGAGGACACATTTAAAACAACCATTCCACCCAAATCCAGCATAGTAATCCGACACACCTATTAGGCTTCCTTCTAAGCACTTAGTGAAGGGGGTACTTAAGGAGTGTGAGTGACTGCTCAACACTCATATGACCAGAAAGTCCCTCCCCAATGTGGATCATGTTTTTCCCTTAGCTGCATAAACAGAGTACCTCCAAGGTTACATTACATCCACTACTAAATGCTTCTTTTAAAAAGTGTCTGCATTGAATCCAATCACCCAAAGTTGTGGAAACTGACAGAAATTAATGTAAGACCTCGTATCATTGTCACATAACAGTAAAACTAGAGTTCATAAGTTAAAATAATAGTAGCTATTCAGAAGATGGGCTGTCTGGGGAGAAGGGAGACTAACAAAGGAAGGAGCTGAAGGATACAGATTATCACCCCACCTGAATGGGCAATACGCTAATTATAGCTTATCCAGACATGTACTTATAATCACAAGCTTTCTGATTCTACTGAAAGATATAAATTCAAATTGTTATTTTATACACATTTTCTGAAGTTTATATGTCATTGCACAGTACAATGCAATTTAGAGGCAAGCCTCTAAGACCTCTTATAAATAAAAAGAATAATAAAGTTTCCATTTTCAACCTACATTTTCCCGAAAAAAAGGAGAGAGAAAATCAAACCCATCAAATGGTCTAATATTAATTCAAAATTTTCTTCCAGTTCTGTGCTTAAATAAAAAATGAATTGTGGCTATGTCAGGGTGAGGAGTGTTCAAACAGTTCAAAACTCGTTAAGTCAACTTCAAAGACTTTCTTCCAAGTATGTTGGCACTCCAGACCCTTTATTCCAACCCAACCAATAAAGCCAAGAGGAATATGATTTTTCAAACTAATCTTAGCCTTAGGTTATCCTCTTTCATATCAAATTTTAATGCACCTTTGCAATAAATATACTAAAGCTTTAAAATAATTTTATTTCATTAACTAATTATCATCATCATCATCATCATCATCATCATCATCATCATTATTTTGCTTTTCAGAGATAAGGTCTCACCATATACACAGACTGGCCTTGAACTCAAGAAAAGTCCACTTGGGTCAAAACTCTGTTCCTGCGTGGACGAGCAGTTTTGACCTTGGCTAGCCAACTCTCCCCAATAAGCCTCTGCTGATTGCATCCAGGCATGGTTTCTTGTGATTTTTGGGTGGTTGTGATTTCCTGAGACTTGAGGAAGGGTCTCCCAAGTTTGGGGGTCTTCATTTGGGGGCTCGTCCGGGATTTGCGACCACCCTAATCCAAGAACCACACTGGGAGGTGAGGGAACACCGCAGTTTTCTGTCTGGTTGTTGTGTGACCTATTGTCTAAATTGCCTGGTTTCTGGTTTTCATGTGTTGGGTTGTCTAAATCATCTGATTTCTCCTGTGCCGTTTTGTCTAGGTTTGTCTAAGTTGTTTGTGCCTATCTGTCTGAATTATTTGGTTTCTAAAAAGTGCACTTTTGGTTTGGACTGGCAGGTGTTTCTGTCTCATGAGGGGCAGTAAACCATTTCTGTCTCGAGAGGAGATAAACGAGTGACTGACAGACGTGTTGTGAGGTCACTAGCTGCTACACCCCCAGAGACGTCTGGGGGTTCATCTAGGTGTCAGAGAGGATGTGGAATCCCTCTTGGCTGGCACTGGGTTCATCTAGGTGCTGGAGAGGATGTGGAATCCCTCTCGGCTGACACTGGCAATTGAGACAGGCTTTTGTTAGTCTCTTTGTGTGTTAACAATGGGGCAGAGAGGAAAGGTCAGAAATGGCCACTGCAGGCTAGGGCAGCGGTTGTTGTGCTCTCACTTGTTGTACTCTCATGGCAGTATGTCTATTTTTGAGTTGTTCATTGCTGGTGTGTTAGAAATCTGTTAGACTTGGTCCAGCATAGGCTGGCCAAGTCTTCTGAATCTGTTAAATCTGAGTCTGTGAAGACTGACCACGTTGTCTGGTTATTGGAGTCTTACTTGAGAGGCAGAGGCAGGCAGACTCCTGGCTATCTTTCTATGCCCTTATTGTGTAACTTGGTCTCTGCACCCGTGGCAGGGGCGAGAACTGTCTGTATCACCTGGGTTATATGCCGCCCGTGAGAGGGGTGAGTTATCTGTGTTATTTTTGTGTGTGTGTTTTCTTGGCAAATTGTCTGTGTGTTAGCTGTTAATTTACTGTGTTAAACATCCTGAGTTAAAAAGAGATAACGTGATCACCAGCAGAGAAAGAGATGAAGCCACCAGTACAAGAGTGCTGCTGCAGAGCAGAGAGGTGGGCAGATCCCTTAGTAAGGGGCACCAACTGTGGTTTGGGTTTGGACAGCCCACCTACCATATGTAGGGTGCTTTATAGATAACACCACATGGAGGGTGCTCTCACCCAGCCTGCACTTGGTGGGAGACAGCTCATGGTTCCCCAGCACAGCCCTCTTGAGCCACCCAGCCATGCAAGTTGGCCGCCACCTAATTTGGTGTGTGTGACTGTATTGGGGACCTCGGGGTCACTGCTGTAACAAATCGGTGGCTTTCCACCTGCCACCTAATAAGATAGATAGGGCCCAGGTAATTAAAAACCTGGCAGTGGAGCCAGGGCAGCTAGACAAACAGCCCCAGCAAGATTATTCATCTGAGAGTTATAATTATATATTTTTAAAGTTAGTTATCAAAGCAATAGATAGGCCAGGATCCCTCAGACACCTAGATCTAGTGCCCAATATAGTCACCTAGATAAATCTAGTAGAAGAATAACCTTCCCCCTGATAAAAGCCTTTCTTCCACAAGACCCTTGTAGGTTCTGGTCTTCAGGAGTGAAGAACAAGAGAGGACACCGGAAAAAGAATGTTCCCTCAGACATGGGGACCCCATCAATTGATCAGGCCTTGGTCAACAGCGGGTTACAGAAGGTAAGGGACACCGATAGGCCCATGCCAGATCCCATTGATAGATCTTGTATAAGAACATGAGACCCCACTAATTTTGACCAACTCACATGAGGTTAAGCAGGGATCAGATGAGCTGCCCACAGCCTTTCTAGACATTCTGTCAGTATAGACAAGGCTTCAGAGGCTAGAGAGACAACAAGATAAGTCATTAAAAGGTTTAGTGTAAGTCTAGAGAAAAGGAGTGGAGAAGGTTTAGTGTAAGTCTAGAGAGAAGATGAAAGGTTTAGTGTAAGTTGCTGAGACTAGAGAGAGGTGAAGAAAAAGAAAGGTAACAGGAAAAGAATTTACGGAAAGCAGAGAAGAGGGACTTCAATCAAAGGGAGATAAGAAACTCCTTGAAAAAGACCAGTGTGCACATTGCAAGTAAAGGAGCCAGCTTCAGGGTCCAAGAGGGCCCTAACAAATAGAAGACAGGGCCAGGAAATCCAAGGCCTTGAAAAACACCCCAAGTGGCGAAGATATTAGCTCTGTGTGAAGACAGCTATTGAGATACACAGGGAGGCTTGGAGCCACCCAACTCTTGATAGACACAGGGTCCTCCTCCAGGCCAATGGGCCAAAATGTATTCATGGACTACCTGAAAAATGGTGGACTAAGAGATGGGCTGGATATCCCATTCATCTATGGTCATCCTAGACTGTTCCTATCCTCTGTCGGGTTGAGACTTACTCCCCAGGATGGGGGTCCAGATACACTTCCTACCTGATGGGCTGCAACTAACTGACAAGAACTCACAGGTAGAGGAAAAGCTTCTCCTACTGACTCCAGCCAGGAGCCGAGGTAACCTGCTTTACAGACAAGAGCAGTTTTCTTCATGCTGGTCAGAGACAAGCCAGCACTACTGTGGTGGACACAAATGTCACCTGGGCTGACTCCCCACCCCTGGGATTGTCGGTGCAGAGAGCAACCTTAGAACTTGGGGCCGACAAGAAATCAACATCTGCATGGACAGCAGGTATGCTTTTGCCACAGCCCACGTCCGCAGGGCTATATACCAAAAGAGAAACCCTGATAAAGCCAGCAACTATAAATATTCATTGCCCAGGACACCAGAAGGGAGGAGACTCAGTGGCCTGAGGCAATAACCGGACAGATCAAGTGGCTTGATACAGGAGCCCTTCCCGGTTTTGGGCCTAAGAGATGGCCTCACTTAAAACACAGAGTAAGAGAAAGAACTCAGATTGCTAGCCACCCTGCCAGCTACTATCTAGAGAAAAAGAGTCAATGGTGCACACAAGAAAGGAGAACTATACTCCCCAGAAAACAAAAGACTTACCAGACTAAATACACAGATGGACTCTTAAGATATGAGTGCAACCAAGCAGCTAAGAGATTTAAAGTGCATAATGGACCTCAGGTTTTGGGCCAGAGAAATAATAAGACAGTGTAAGATATGCCAACAAGCAAAGGCTTATGAGACTTAGAGTAAATAAGAAAATACCTAGGAGAAAACAGCCTAGAATAGGGACCTTCCTAAGGTTTCAAGTGTCCTAGGTAATTAGATCAGATAGCAGTTTTAATTTGTTTTTAAGGTAAGTCAGAAATTGTCAGAGATATTAGAAGCTCCACTGTTTATACTGTCTCCAAAGCTCAGGACAGGTAGAGAGAATATACAGAACCTTAAAACTAAATTGCCCTCAGGAACCAGCGCTGGCTAGAGTGTCCCTTGTCCTTGTTCCACACCCAGAATGTCCCTTCTTGCGTGAGAAATGATTTTTCAGGCTACTAAGAAACTGTTCCTGGCGCTGGTGACCATCCGACCTCCTTGAAGTTCACCAACACCTGTGCCTGATGCCAACTGGAGAACATCCAGATGCCTGAGCAACCCCCTGCTGTTTAGCTCAAGGTCACCTGCTATTCTACAATGAGCAGCAGGCCTTGACTCCTGAGACATCCCCACTCTAGAGGCACAGGGGTAATGCTGCCTTAGAGGGTGGGGCTTAGGGTGTATACACCCAAGGTTAAATGACAGCTTGTGATTCCAAGATTGAAATCAAAATGTGAATCTATCGTTATATAGATTTGTTCCTTTTTGCAATTTCTCTTTATTATATATGTGATTTCATGTGTATGTAAACAACTATGTGCCACAAAATATGTTAAAAGTCAGAGGACAACTTTGAAAGTGTGTTTAAAAAGAGACAGACCCCTAGCCAATAGAATAGAGCCCGAGGACCCCTGCTAACAGATACTTAGTGCCTAAGATTGATAAATGATAGGCTTGCAGCTCTGGGCTAACACCCTGTGTCTCTACTGCTATCTTTGATGAGAGCAAAGATTATTGTATACTTGTCCAGCTAGTTCCCCGGGTTTTCTACCACCCTACAGCTACTCTTGAACTTGAGTTTGAGATGCACCCTAGATGCTTCAGCAGAGAGCCTATTTCCTTGACTCTAGCTGTTATATTGGGACTAGGAGTGGCTGCAGGTATAGAGACAGGTGCCGCTACATTGATACAGACACCTCATTATTTTCATCAGCTGAGATCTGCCATTGATGTAGATTTGAGAGCCCTAGAACAGTCAGTAACAAAGTTGAGTCATTGACTTCCCTCTCAGAAGTTGTTCTACAAAATAGAAGAAGACTAGACTTGCTGTTTCTTAAAGAAAGAGGTTTATGTGCTGCTCTAAGAGAAGAATGTTGCTTCTATGTAGACCAGAGACAGAAAGATAGAGAGGTGCAGCAAAGTTGACTTGAGAGTTGTTCAATAAGTCCCCTTGAATGACGACCTTATTATCCTCCCTTGCTGGACCACTTGTGAACCATAGGTCCTTGCATTTTAAATAGATTAGTAACTTTTGTTAGAGGAAGGATAAGTGCTGTTCACCTTTTTGTGTTGCGCCATCAATATAGAGCTTTAGGTCAAGAAAATGATAATTATGATGACACTGGAGTTTAAACTTTTCTAAAGATTCACATCAGAAAAAGTGGGGTGAGAATAGACTTATTAATAATTGAGTTTTTACGATTAAAAACCTAACCTAATCAGAAAATGGGGGATGTAGGGTGAAAAATTATAAAGATCATTTTATGATATATATATATATATATATATATATATATATATATATATATATGCTTTTTCTTTACCCTAAACTTGAGCAAAAGAATGCAAGTTCCAGAAAGCGGAACTGGATGTAAGATTGCAGGCTTTCACTGCCCCGGGACACATTCCGGGTGGAGAGCATTATCCCTGAATCAGAGGACACTTGCTGGATTAACATTCCTCAAGCCTCAGGGTTGGGCTACGGCAAGTGAGAAATAGTTAACCTGAAATAGTTGGTAATGACAGGGTAGGGCACAGTGACATAGAAAAACTACATTCTTGAGACAAATGAGTGTGCAGAGTGATTTTCACATGACTCTAAATCGTTTAGGGTGGGTTCCTCTGAAATGTTCCACTGTTCTTGGTTATCCCCCTCCTTTGAGGTTTTCCCAGTGTTACAGCCTGCTGATGTTCAAAATTTGTAAAGCAACCAATCATGTGTAACCATGCAAAAATTCCTTCCTTTCCCCACCCCATGCTATAAAAAAAACACGCTCAGCTTGCCAGCCTTTTGTCAAAATTCTGTTCCTTCCTTGGACGAGCAGTTTTGACCTTGGCTAGCCAACAATCCCCAATAAACTTCTGCTGATAGAAAAAAAAAAAGTCCACTTGCTTCTATCCGTCTAGTGCTAGGATTACAGGTGTGCATCACCATGGCCAGCTTTAAAACTGCTTTTAAAGGAACGTTTTTTTATGTTCCCATCTTTGAGTTAACATTTGATCTGCAATCTCCTGCTACATTTCTTTGTTGTGTGTGTGTATTACTTGTATTTCTGGTATCTCTTCACATACAGCTAAGCCTTGAACTTCAACCCCCATTCATGTTCATAAGTTTAGAGTTGTGCGCTCTTGTATTTGTCCTGTCCCTACATGCTTTTGCTTAAGAACTAGAATGAGAGTATTTATTGACCTTGATTGAAATTTTATTTTTAAAATTAACATGGAAAACTCTATTGGAAGAAATCCATTCACATCAATGGTATTTTCCATGGCACACAGCACTAGACAAAATAGGTTCTCTCCTGAATTCTGAAAATGAACACTCTCATCCAAAACAGACTAACAAATCCCTTGCCCAGCATTTATTTGCATCAACCAAGAAATGACTTAGGGTTATACAAAGCGGAAAGCCCAAAGCTCAACTGGCTTATGAGAACAAAGAACTAAAATAATAATGAAAATTATTATGTTAATCATATTTCACAGTGCATCTCATAGTACAGATGCTGACCTAAATCTGTGGAGAATGTGGTTTGTGCTATAAATAAATAAATAAATAAATAAATGCTTTAAGGTGATTGCTAGTTTTCTCAGCAGCTTTTCTTATGGTTAAGAACAGGTCAGTTCATTCACCCTACCAAGCTTCCTCTGTGCACTGAGGTTTAAAGAAACATAGCTTAATCTGTAGACCACTTCAGATCACTGACATACCAGCTGGATGGTTGATATAGACTTGCCTCCACCTGACTGGTCATTTAATTCAGGATTGAGTCCAAGATGGTGGGTATGTCCCATATGTCCATTAACTAACGGCAGACCCTGCAGAAAAAGGACAGTGAAAAATGAGTCAGGGGCCAGAAGCACACATGCATACACTTTTTTTAGTCCTGTGGCTCTATGCAATGTTTTGTTTGTCAACATTTTGGGGAGGACACATAAAAATAATGCCTAGAAAATCTCATAGTAATGAATATTTATTAAAAATATCACCTTGGAATACCATTACACATACTCAGAATGCATTAACAACATACCCTTAGAAAGTCTAGTTGTGACTGAAAGAGGCTGTAATGGAGGTAATTTAATATTGTCATTTTATTTACTAAAAATTAAACTTACATAAAATTTGATTTTTATTTCTCTTTGATATAGGTACAAAAATGATTGTCAAATTGAATTGCACCCTGGAACTACTAAGATAATATCTCCCCAATTACATAATTCAATTATGCATTTGTGAACATTCAAACATTTATATTCCTTTTATTGTATGCAATAACATGAACCTTAAATTGTATTGTTATTATTGTTATTATTATTATCATTGTTATTAATAAATGTATCTCACATGAGCATAAGCCCCAGCACGTCTGTGGAGGTAAGAGGACTACTTTGTAGAATGTAGGACTTTGCAGTCCCCAAATCTGAAATGTTGTCCTTTTTAAACCAATCATGAAGGTAAACCAGAAGATTGCAACATGTATATTACCTTCTCAGTAATGGGCTTTTTAAAACTATTAATAACTATGGTTAAGAACCAACATGTTAGTTAGAATGAGCTGTATGTTGTTGAAATTACTGTGTCTTCCCTTATACAGATCGACTCATGAAGATGTCACTGTGATAGAACTGAGGATCAAATATAGGCTCTTGCACATGAGAGGCCCTTGACCACCAAAATGATCGCCAGCCCTTTAATTTTCTTAAACTTTAAATTAATTAGTTAATGGATTAATTTAGTCTGTTGGAGATAGCCCAGGCTGGCCTTGAACTCTCTATACAGCTAAGGCTGAACCTTGAACTGATCCTCCATCCTCCATTCCCCAAATGCTGGGGTTATAGTCATGTACCATCAAACCCAATTTATGGAGTGCCGGGATCAAACTCTCAGGAATTTGGGCATGGTAGACAAGCACTCCACCAATTGAACTACATGCCTAGGCCTCTTTTTATTTTATTTATTTGTATTTTGAGTCTTGCTCTGTAGCCCAGGCTGGCCCTGAAGTTGCAATCCTCTTGTCAGCCTATCAGGTACATGGGATGTAAGGTGTGCACGTCCACCCACTGCTTACTTTTACCTTTACCCAAGTCTTTCTGAAATCAAGATGAATCTAACAAAACCTCAGATCAAAGGACAAAGGAGACACAAACCTTGGTATTTGGTGATACAAGAAGGATAAAACACTTTTCTATTAAGAAAAATCCATGGATGCCTCCAAGTAGTCCCAACAGCTTCCAAATAGGACTCTGGCTTTCATGGAAGTGTCCAAGCTCTGCTTCCTGCTTATGTAGACCAAGAACCTAAAAAAATAAAAAGACTCAGCAAGGGAAGCAGGTAGGCTAACTGCAGAACTTCACCTCTCTTTTACTCCTCCAAACCCAATCTCCTAGTCTTACCTTACCTTCAGCTTTGTAGGAGAACATTTGCTGTGGCCTTACTCCCCAACTCTGCCACCCCATCCCCATCTCCCAAGGATCACACACGTCTTCCACAACCAAATTCCCTTCCTAACTCATTGCTAAATCCCAGGCCCCAACTCCAGCAGGCACGACCTAGGAACCCACAGGCTACTCCAGCCAGGGAAGCCATTAGGCTAACTGCAGAACTTTACTCCCAACCTCTCCTCAAAATACAATCACCCCCAACTCCCGTTGCATCCCCAGCTCTGAGGCAGAGCCTTGCCTCCCTCGTTGTCCTCTGTCTCCAGCACACAGACCTCCTCCAACCTTTCTTTCCCCAACTTAACATTTTAACTCAGTCCTCAAATCCAGCAGGCATTCCCTGAGACTTCACAGCCCACTCTAGCAAGGGAAGCAGGTAACCTAACTGCAGGTCTTTTCCACCTCACCCTCTTCTCCAAGTCCAATATGCTAGTATCATTTCACCATCTCCGGAGCAGACTATCTGTTGTCCTGCCCTTTATCCCCCATCTCCAGAGGATAACTCAGGTCTTTTCCTCCTTTCTCGATTATCCTGTTATAACTAGTTCTCAACTCCAGCAGCCTTTCTCTGGGAACCCACCAGCCAAGCCTGTCAGGGAAGCAGATACATGAGATTCAGATCTTGCCTTTCCCTCCTCTCCTCCATAACCAATCTCCAGGCTCAACCCTAGCTCCTTAGCAGACTACCTTTTGTGGTATCTCCTCACCCACTCACTGCCTCATTCCCAGGGGACTAACCCAATACTGGAAGAACAACCTGCTTTCTTCTCTCTTGCAGACCCCTCCTAGCCCATACCTATCCCTCAGTGTTATCCTAACATGCATTTTACCAGGAAGCCCCCAGGAGCCACACCTATCAGAACACCCAAAGAATTTTCTACCAGGCAATACACAGGAACCACATCCTAAGAACTAGAGAGGGCAACAAGGGTGAAACCAAGGAACAAATCACCCATCCAACAAAGACAAGACCAGATATTAGCAACAAGAATTGCAGTCTTCCAAACCCAGATATCTAGAAGCCAGCATAAGAGCACAATTAATAACAACCAGGGCAGTATATCTCTATTAAAGCCCAATAACCATACCAAAGAAGGCCCTAGAATTGCAACAAACTTGAAGCACAAGACACAGCTCTTGATACAGCTCTTGTGAATATGATAGAGGTCCTTAAAGAGGAAAAAATTTTTAAATCCCTTGAAAAAAATCTAAGAAAACACAAACAAACAGTAAAAGGAAATGAGTAAAACAGTCAAGACATGAAAGTAAAAATAGAATCATCAAAGAAAACACAAACTGAGGGATATTTGAAAATGAAAATTTAGAAACTCAAATAGGAACCTTAGAGGCAAATATCACCAAAAGAATACAAGAGATTAAAGCACAAGAGCCTCTCAGGCATTAAAGACATGATAAAAGAAAAGACACATTGGTCAAAAAAAATATTGAATCTAAAATACTTCTTGTGTATAACATCCAGGAAATCTGGAACACCATGAAAAGACCAAATCCAAGGATAATAACATGAATTATGAAGAAGAAGAAGAAGAAGAAGAAGGAGGAGGAGGAGGAGGAGGAGGAGGAGGAGGAGGAGGAGGAGGAGGAGGAGGAGGAGGAGGAGGAAGGAGAGGAGAAGGAGAAGGAGGAAGGAGAAGGAGAAGGAGAAGGAGAAGGAGAAGGAGAAGGAGAAGGAGAAGGAGAAGGAGAAGGAGAAGGAGAAGGAGAAGGAGAAGGAGAAGGAGAAGGAGAAGGAGAAGGAGAAGGAGAAGGAGAAGCAGAAGGAGAAGGAGAAGGAGAAGGAGAAGGAGAAGAAGAAGAAGAAGAAGAAGAAGAAGAAGAAGAAGAAGAAGAAGAAGAAGAAGAAGAAGAAGAAGAAGAAGAAGAAACCCAGGTCAAAGGCACAGGAAATATTTTCAACAAAATCAAAAAGAAAAAATTCCCTAAACTACAGAAGGAAACGGCTATCAAGGTATAAGAAGCACACAGAATACCAAATAGAAAAGAAAAGAAAGTTCCCTCAGCATGTAACAATCAAAGCACTAAACATACAGAACAAAGAAAGAATATCAAAAGCTGCAAAGAAAAAAGAGCGAGTAACACATAAAGGCAGACTTACTACACTAATACCTGACTTCTCAGTGGAGAATCTAAAAGCCAGAAGAGGCTAGAAAGATGTCCTGCAGACTCGAAGTGATCACAGATGCCAGCCTGGACTAGTATGCCCAGAAAAACTTTCAATCACAATAAGTGGAGAAAATACGACATTTCATGATAAAATCAAATTTAAGCAACATCTATCTATAATACAGCTCTACAGAAGATGCTAGAAGGAAAACTCAAAACTAAAGAGGTTAACCACACTCAAGAAAATACAAGAAGTAAAAATTCCCAAACCAGCAAATCAAAAGGGAGAACACACACACACAACCACAACATCAAAACAGCAGGAACCAAAAAAAAAAAAAAAAACCCAAAACACCACACTCTTTGACAATCCCTCTCAACATCAGTGATCTCAGTTCCCCAATAAAAGGACACAGGTTAACAGAATGAATACAAAACCAGGATCCATCCTTCTGCTGCCTTAACATCAAGGTTTGACATTACCACAGGGTAAATTATGGAAAAGGGTATATTGGGAAAAAAAAAAGAACCTAAGAACCAAACTGGTACAGCCATTTTAATATCTGAAAAAACACACTTCTCTCAAAACTCATCAGGAAAAATAGATACAGACACTTTATACTCATGAAAGAAAAAAAAATCCACCAAGAGGCATTGCAATTCTTAACATCTATGTACAAACACAAGGGCACCCAAAATCATAAAAGAAACACTACTGCAGATTAAATCACATATTCACCTTCACACATGGATAGTGGAAGATTTCAATACTCACTCTCTCCTACAGACAGGTCATTTAGACAAAAACCAAATAAAAAATGCTGGATCTAACTTAGGTCATAAATCAAAAGGGCCTAACATTCATTTATAAAACATTCTAGCCAAACACCTCATGGAATCTTCTCCAAATGGCCCACATATTGGACACAAGCAAGATTCAATAGATACAAGAAAATTGAAATAATTTCCTGCATCCTATCAGGCTACTATGGATTAAAGTTGGACATCATAAATGACAGATGCAACAGAAAGCTTACAAACTTATGGGAACTGAACAGCTCTTTACTGAATGAAAAATGAGTCAAGACAGAAATTAGGAAAAAAGCTAAAGATATTCTAGAAATGAATACACCACATTCCCAAACTTACCAGACACAATGAAGGTGGTTCTAAGAGGCAAGTTCAGAGCACTAAATGTATATATAAGAAAATTAGAGAAATCTCATACTAGTAGCTGAACAGCACACTGAGAGTTCTAGAACACAAAGAAGAAATCACACCCAAGGAGTTATAGAGGGCAAGAACTAATCAAACTGAGGGCTGAAATCAATAAAATAGAAAGAAAAAGAACAATACAAAGAATTAATAAAACAAACAGTTGGTTCTTTGAGGAAATCAATATGATTGACAAAGTCTTATCCAAAAGAGGGAGAAAAAATATACAAATTGAAAAAATTAGAAATGAAAGTGGAGACATAACAACATACACCAGAGAAAACCAGAGAATCATAAGGACATACTTTAAAAACCTATATTCCACCACATTGGAAATCTAAGAGAAATGGATAATGTTCTTAATACTTATCACTTGCCAAAATTAAATCAAGATTACCTAAGCAATCATATAAACAGATCTATACAACCCCTAGTGAAATAGAAGCAGTAATTAAAAGTCTACCAACAGCAACAAAGACTGAGGCCAGATATTTTCAGCAAAGAATTTTACCAGACTTCAAAGAAGAGTTAATACCAATACTCTTCAAATTATTCAACAAAATAGAAAAAAAAGAACATTGCTAATTAATTTTAGGAGGCCACAGTTACTCCTATAACCAAACCATTTAAAGCAGTGATTATCAACCAGTAGATTGCAAACCCTTTGAGGGTCATATATCAGATACCCTGTATATATCCTGTATATGTAATTCATAACAGTAACAAAATTACAGTTATGAAGTAGCAACGAAATAATTTTATAGGTGAGGGTCACCACAACATGAGGAAATGTTTTAAAATTGACTCAGCATTAGGAAGGTTGAAAAACACTCACTAAAAGACCCAACATAGAAAGAGAATTACAGAAAAATGTCCCTCATGACCGTAATGTAAATATTCTCAATAAAAAACTTTCAAAGTAAATTCAAGAACACATAAAAATGATTATCCACCATGATCAAGTAAGTTTCATCACAGAGAGGCACAAGTGGCTTAACAAAGATAAACCAGTAAATAAAGTTCACCACATAAACAAACTGAAAGAAAAAAAAAACCACATAAACATCTCATTAGATGGAGAGAAGGCATTTGACAAAATTCAATACCAGTTCATGATAAAAGTTCTGGAAAGATTAGGAGTACAAGAGACATAACTAAATATAACAAAAGTAGTTTACAGCAAGCCACAGACAAGATCACCATAAACGGAGAGATACTCAAAGCAATTCCACTAAAATCAGACATAAGACAAGGCTGTCCACACTCGATGTATATTCAATACAGCACTTAAAGTCTAAGCTACAGCAGTAGGATGGCTAAAGGAGATCAAGGAGATATAAATTGTAAAGGAAGAAGTCAAAGTGTCTTTACTTGCTGATATTATGATAGTGACCCTAAAACTTTCCCTGGAAAACTCCTACTTTCAGTAAAGTAGCTGAGTAAAGGAATTAACTCACAAAAATCAATAGCCCTCCTTATAGAAATGACAAATGTGTGGAAAAGGAAATCAGGGAAACAACACAGTAGCTTCA
Source organism: Arvicanthis niloticus (assembly GCF_011762505.2). NCBI lineage: Eukaryota > Metazoa > Chordata > Mammalia > Rodentia > Muridae > Arvicanthis > Arvicanthis niloticus. The sequence goes on along the minus strand of NC_047665.1, from coordinate 65,712,236 downwards.
AATTACATACAATATCTTAGGGTAATTCTAATCAGGCAAGTGAAAGAGAAGCTGAGGAGGAAGGTGACCCTGTAGGAGGATCAGCAGTCTCAATTAATCTGAAACCCTAAGATCTCTCAAACACTGGACCACCAAAAAGGCAGCATATACCAGCTGATATGAGGACCCCAACACATATACAGCAGAGGACTACCTGGTGTGTGCTCAATCAGAGATGGTATACCTAACCCTCAAGAGACTGGATACCCCATGGAGCTTAGAGTGGGAGTTGGGTGTTAGGGACATCCTCATGGAGACAGGGGGTGGAGAGGAAGTATGGGATGTGGAACAGTCGTAGGGTGGACTGGGTGGGGGAATAAAAGCCAGAGTATTAAATAAATAAATAAATATATCAGAAGATGGAAAGATCTCCCAGGCTCATAGATTGGTGGAATTAACACAGTAAAGATGGACATATTACCAAAAGCAATCTTCAGATTCAATGTACTCCCCATCCAAGTCCCAACACAATTCTTAAAAGGACAATTTTCAGCATTGTGGAAACACCAAAAAACTCCAGGATAGCTAAAGCTAAAACAACCCTGAATAATAAAAGAACTGTGAAAGGTATCATCATCCAAGATTTCATTTTGTACTACAGAGCTATACTAATAAAAAAACAGCATGATATTGGCACAAAAACAGATATATTGATCAATAAAATAAAATTGAAGATTTGGACATAAATCCATATACACCTGATTTGTGATAAAGAAGCCAGAAATAAACAATGAAAAAAAGTCTTAAATGATGCTGATAAAACTGGGAGACTGCACGTTGAAGAACCCAAAAAGATTCATACTTATAAGGTTGTGCAAAATTCTACTCCAAATGGGTCAAAGATCTTAACATAAAACCAGATACACTGACTCAGATAGGAAAAAAAAATGGGGAATAGCTTACATTTGTTGCACAGGAAAAGACTTTCTAAACAAAACACTGTTAACATAGGCACTAAAATCAACAATTAATAAATGGGACCTCATGAAAATGAAAAGCTATCCACAGGAAAAGATAGCATTGGTTTAACAAAGTAGCAGCCTATAGAATGGAAAAATATATTTTCTTTTTACCAACTGCACATCTGACAGAGGACTAATATCAACATTATATAAAGAACTCAAAACACTAATTATCAAAAAATAACCCAATTAAAAATGGAGTATTTGTGGAGATTAAAATTAAAAATGGAAATCTAAATAGAGAATTCTCAGTAGAGGAATCTCAAATATCTGAAAAACACTTTAAGAAATGTTCAACATCTTTAGCCATCAGGGAAAATACAAATCAAAACATCTTTGAGATTTCATCTTACAACTATTAAAATGGCTAAAATCAATAAAACCAGTGACAGCTCATGTTGACAAGGTTGTGGAGTGAAGAAAACACTCATCTATTTCTGATGGGACAGCAACCTTGTATAGTCACTACAGAAATCAGTGTGTTGGTACCTCAAGAAGATGGGAATTGATCTACTTCAATCTAGCTTTGGGGTTTTTGAAACAAGGCTCTACCATCATCTGCTGACAACTATTCTCTCTTTGAAAGACAGCTCTGGGTCAGCTATTAGGCCTTAGGGGAAACTGAACATTTGATAATAGACCACTACATTAGCTAAGTTACCATGCAACATCGTGAGCTGTGTGTTATCTGATGGACCAAGTCATAAAGTAGGCTGTGCACTGCAGTAATCTATAATTAAATGTAGGAGGAGCTAAGGTGGGAGGAGAAAGGAGAGGAAGTGGTATGTACATGGTTGGTCCCAAGCATTTCCTGAAGGCACAAACAAGTTAGATAAAGATGTTGCCCAAATACCTATGGTTTCTACGCTTCATTATGATTCTGTCTACTGCCAAGTAGGCACCCATAGCCTCATGGGTTGTTTCTTATGATCTGTTCATAGAAGAAGAGAAGACTAGGGTCTGGTTTGCTGATTGTTCTGCACATTATGTGCACAGCTGCAGCATCACAGCCCTTTTCTGGAACAACTCTGAAAGACACCAGCGAAGAGAAATCTTCACAGTGAGCAGAACTTCAGGCAGTATACACTGTCATACATTTTGCTTGGATGGGCAGACGTGTGACTGCTTCACTGATCCATGGGCACTAGTCAGTGTATTAGCTGGATGGTCAGGGTCTTGGAAAAGGTATGACTGGAAAATTGGCAAGAAAGACATCTGGGGGGAAAAGTATGTGGATGGATCTCTCCAAATGGACAAAGTACATGAAGATACTTGTGTCCCATGTGAATGTTCATCAAAAGGTGACTTCAGCTGAGGAGTTCAATAATCAAGTATATAGGACAGCCTATTCTGTGAACAGTCAGCCTCTTTCCCCAGCCATCCCTGTCATTGCCCATAAACAAAGTAGCCATAGTGGCAGAAGTGGAGGCTGTGCATGGGCTTGACTACATGGACTTCCACTCGCCAAGCTTGACCTGGCTAGAGCTGTTGCTGAGCTACAATTCTGTCAATAGCAAAGATTAACATTGAACCCCAGATATGGCTGTCACCATTCCCCAGGGTGACCAGCCAGAGACCTGGTGGCAGGTTGACTGCAATGGCCCATTTTCTCTGTGGAAAGCATATCACTTTGTCCTTACTGGCATAGATACTTATTCTGGTTATGGATTTTCCTGCACACATGCTTCTGCCAAAACCACTTCACAGAACACTTTTCCACTATCATAGTATTCCACGCAGTATTGCTTCAGAGTTAGGGACTCACTTTTTTACAGCCAGTGAATTATGACACGACTCACCAAGGAACTTACTTATCCAGGGAAGTATGACACTAGGCCTATGATCATGGCATCCATTGGTCTTAACATGTTCCCTACCATCCTGAAGCAGCTGACTTGACAAAGTTTTTGAAGACAAAGGTACTGAACCAATTAGGTGGTAGCAGCCAGAGGGCTGGGGCAGGATTCTTCAAAAGGTGGTATATGCTTTGATTCAGCTCCCAGTGTATAGTACAGTTTCTCTCATAGCCAGGATCCACAGAACCAGGAATCAAGGGGTGAAAATGGAATAGTTGCACTTACTATATGACCCTTAGAGCCCCACTAGGAAAATTTTTGCTTCACCATCCCACAACCTTACTTTCAGCTGGTCTAGAAGTTTGGGTTCCAGAGTAGGAAGCACTCCTCCCAGGAGCCTCAAACAAATATTTTATTGAACTCAATAAAAAAGTCTGGAAGCTCAGACTTTCTCCTTGCCACTTGGGATTCTAATCTCTTTAAACCAACATAAGAAGAAAATAACAGTGGTAGAAGGGATGATTAATCCAAATTACCATGGGGAAATTAGAATCCTTCTCCACAATGGAGGTAAGAAGGGTTGTCTAGAGTGTAGGAGGTCCCTAAGGGTATCTCTTCATGCTACCATATCTTGTGATTGAAGTCAATGGGAAATTACAGCCATTAGGCTGGAAGACAAAGAACACAGACTTGTCAGGAATGAAGATATGTAAGTCATTCTTGTAGGAAAAGAGCCAAGACTTGCTGAGGTACTTGTCAAGGGTGGAGGAATTACAGAACTGGTTTCAGAGGAAGGTAGTTGTAAATAGTAGCTAAGGCCTTGTAACCAGTTACAGAAATGAGAGTTATAGTTGACATGAATGTTTCTATCGTATTTTGTTAAGAATTTGTTTGTACAGATATTTGTGTTTTCTTCAACGTTTTATCATGTTATATAACATCAATTAAGAGAATATTAATGATTAACATATTTAAGTTTGAGATGCTAAAAGACTGCCGGGCAGTGGTGGCACACACCTTTAATCCCAGCACTTGGGAGGAAGAGGTAGGTGGATTCCTGAGATGCTAAAAAAAACCTCTCTCAATGGACATCGCCACCTATTCTAAATTTATAATGCATTTGCAGTTGCACTAGAGATAGTTATAGCATATTGGACATAATTATAACCCTGTCAAACATATAATATGCTTTTAATTGTACATGGAATGGCTATATCATGCCTAGACATTATTATGACCAGGTTACTGCTTTCATTTGGAAATTAATCACAACATAAGATGATACTATTGTGTGTCATGTTGACAAGAGATGGACATGTGGTAGCTATTGTTAATTGCAAACCTGGCTGCATCTGGAACTAAAACCTAAATGGAGGGCACACCTCTAAGAGAACTTTGCTTAATTTGAAGTAGGAAGAACTACTTCTAACCTGAATCTTTGAAGCAGGAAGACAGACCTTTCATCTGGATCTTGAGGATGGAAGATCCACCTTTAATCTGGACCATACCTTCTGCTGAAAAGCCTATATAAGGACATGAAAGAAGAAAGTTTTGCTCTGTGCCTAATTGTCCTTGCCTTGCTAGCAAATCCATTCCTTCACTGGCATTAGATTCCAGAATGCACTAAAACCCAGCTGAGACATCCAGCCTTGTGAGCTGAGCACCTACTGGATTCTTGGACTTTCCAGTTCCAAAGGATAAGCCATTGTTGGATTATCTGGACTGCAGCCTGTAAGTCATTCTAATAAATCCCCTTTCTATAGATGATAGATAGATAGATAGATAGATAGATAGATAGATAGATAGATAGATAGATGATAGATAGATGATAGATAGATAGATAGATAGATAACTCATTCCATAAATTCTGTGACTCTAGAGCAGTGCTTCTCAACTTTCCTAATGCTGAGAACTCTTTAATATAGTTGTAGTGACCACCACCTATAAAATTATTTTCATTGTTGCTTTCTAGTAATTTTGCTACTCTTATGAATCACAATGTAAATATTTTGGGAGATAGAGGTTTGTCAAAGGGGTTGAAAACTGCTCTTCTACAGAACCCTTACTTAAAACAACCTCTCTTGAGCATGTATCAAAAGGATGCTTCCACAGAGACATTTGCTCAACAATGTGCATTGTTGCTCTATTCATAATTGTCACAAATTAGAAACAACATAGATGTCCCTCAACAGAAAACTGGATAAAAGCAAATGTTACTATTCTTTAATAATAAAAAAAGGTAGCAAGAACCTACAGCCAGACATTATGCAAAGTGAGAGACCTCAGAATACCCAGCCCCAAATGAGATGTCTACATCAAAGCCCTCCCCTCTAGCTTCAGGAAACCCTGTGGAAGATGAGGCAGAAGGAACATAAGAGCCAGAGGCTAGAGAGGACACCTAGGAAACAATGCCCTCTAAAACTGCATGATGGATGCACATATGAACTCACAGAGACTGTGGCAACACGCAGAGGGCCTGTGCAGGTCTGCACCATTTGGGGTCCTAGAGCTGGAAGGAGAAGTGGACACAAGGCACCATCTCAGCCCCAAAGCATCTCCAATTGATAACAACTTGCAAGTTTCCTCCAAGGGAATATCACCGGGGAAACAAACTAGAGTAGGCTGCCCGCCTAGATGGCCAACTGAAAATTAACTCGATGGCATCTTTGGAGGCTCCTTGTCTTATAATGTCATGTCTTACATAATTTTATCTTACTATTTCTATTTTTTTCTCCTTTTACCTCATAGTACTTTGCATACATATTATGCCTTCTAGTTTAGTATTTTTGTGAGATTCCTGAGTGTGTGTAAATGAGTAGAAATCTCAGTTTCTTGTGCCTTCTGTTTTTGTTTTGTATGGCCTTTATAGCATCGTATTTGTTTTGCTCAAGTACAATGTGTTAGTTTTTGTTTTAGCATTTTATTTTATTTTATTTTATTTTATTTTATTTTATTTTATTTGTGTTTCATAGTAGGCTGTTTGTTCTCTAATGTGAAACAGAAGTACGGTAGGTGTGGAGAGTTGGGTGGGAAGGGATGTGGGGAGGATCTGGGAAGGCTACAGGGATACCATATCAGGATGTATATAATGTGAGGGGAAAATCTATTTTCAATAAAGAAAAAAAAATGAAAGAAGGGAAAAAACTTTCAATGATTTAAATATCAAAGAGTAAACCTAGAAGTTGAATGAATTCCACTCTCAGTCTGTGGAATGTCATGACAACCAAAATCATTCAAATCTCAGCAGGGCATGTGAATACCTCCATGACGTAGTGTGATTGGTATCGGAGAAAATGTCAACAGACAACGAAAGCAAACTTCGACTAGCTTCTGCTAATGAATAGATGGGTGCCAATGCTCCGGTCGAGCACCGGGCTTTGGTCTTTACATCCTTCTGGTTTCTCTTCCAGAGGTCCCTCTGTGTAGTAATGCTTCATGACATGTCAGCATGCTGTACACATGGGGCACAATGCAAAGGTCAGTGTGTCCTCATCTGCCTCTGCAATTAAACTGTTAATTCAGTTCTGCCATAGTAGAGAAATCTACCTTAAAGTCAACGCAGCACACAGTGCATGCTGTGTGACCAGGAGTGTTAATCAGTTTTCTGAAGGGTGTTGTCAACTTCCATCCAGATAACTCAAGCTTCACATTCAGCACCTAAATGACTCTATGATTGTGTGTAATATTACCTGATATATTCCTCTTTCAAAAGACAGCAAGCTGGACGGTGGTGGCGCACACCTTTAATCCCAGTACTTGGGAGGCAGAGGCAGGCGGATTTCTGAGTTTGAGGCCAGCCTGGTCTACAGAGTGAGTTCCAGGACAGCCAAGGCTATACAGAGAAACCCTGTCTCGAAAAACAAAACAAAACAAAAAGACAGCAATTTGTGAGATACCTCACTGGATTGTAGAAGTAAGATGATTGTGAGTTCCAAATAAAGAAAGTAGAAATTATATAAGCATATATATCATTTATGTATATATAATATAGTTTGGGGATATACATCCACCAAATAAAGAATAAAAATACTCAGAAAAAACCCTGCATTTCTACTTAGGCCTTATGCCTTTCTTGTTATTATTCTCTAAATAATATGGAGTTGCATTTATTTTACATTGTATCACATACTGTGAGTGATCTAAATGTCATTTAAAATAACAAGCTATACATAGGTTGTATGTATATTCAATACAACTTTCACAAAGGAACCTTGAGCAGGTGTGGGCTTTCATATCCTCAGGAGTCTGAGAACCAATCCCCATGTGGATACCATGTGTACACAGGTAAGCACATATGTGCACTTAAAACTAAAAACAAGACTATGGTGGTCTGCTTGCTCTAACATGTTTGATTAATAACACTAATGTATATCCACCTCATATTCATAATCAATATTTCATAATGTTTGGAGCATTATAGTATCACAAATATTAAATAAAAGCAGAACTAACAATCTCGAGTTAAGACATAGGTTTTAAAGTTGAATACACTTAGCAATTATAAAGTCAATCAAGCAGTGATATTCTCTTCCTTCTGTACTGATCTCTGAAAATGCAGATAACTTCCCAGGTCCACTGATTTCTCTGGCTCTCCATCCCACTTTACACAAGGTTTTTCTTCCTCTTTCCAATAACTCTTCTCCTCATCTGTTTCCAAGCCAAAACCCTGCCTTCTAAATACTGTAGGCACAAGCTAACGTTTTCACTCGGATCTGCAGCATTTTCTAAGCTCCCCAAGTCCAGGCTGGCTCCCCAGCTGTGCACTAAGCCTTGGAGGAAAAACCGGGCAGCCTCCTGCTGTTTCCCATGATCCCAGGTGACAAACAACTCAGTATCTTCTGCAGTGACCTAGAAAATGGCTGTGGCCATTGCCTTGAGCCAATACACAAAATCTTGAAGTATTTCCAGAAAAATTGGATTATGAGGAAATCTAAAACCAACAGTGGCTTGTTTGATTTCTCCAATGCTCACTTTGCAAATTTTTTGAATATCAAGTAATTATTGCGCCTCTAAGCAACAACAGTGACCCCAAGGAAGTTGCCAGAGGCTTGTAGAAATGTTTACCACTTCCTACTTCACAGGGGGCAGGATCCTTAGTCTGCTGTCACCATTCCTATTAAGAGCAAATGACAAAATCCTTTGCAGTACCTTCTGCTTCACCTCTGCCACCACCTCAAGCTTAGTCCTTTGATTTCTGATAAATGAAAAAGCTTCAGAAGACTTGAACAGATGGCCACTTGGTGTTTCAATCCAGGGGATGTTGGTAAAGTACTCACCTCACAAAAACAAGGACCTGACTTCAGATCCCTTGCATTCATTCACTTGAAAATCTGGATGCCGCAGCATGTGTTTGTAATCCCAGGAAGGACTCAGGGGCTGAGTGAGAGTGGTGGATCCCTGGAGCTCATTAGCCACCAGTGTAACCAAACAGATGAGCTCCAGGTTTGGTGAGAGACCCTGCCTCAAAGAGTGAGGACGCTGATGTTGATATCCAGGCTCCACAGTCATGGCCAAACTCACTCATTCAAACTCACATGTGTATGTGCACACACACACATGAGCATGTGTACACACACACACCAAGCAGAGCAAAAGAAAGAAATCCAAACACCATTATTAAGGTGAGAAAAGAAAGTTTGTTCTGAGGAATCAGAGGCAAAGATACTCATGGTGACTCTGTGGCAGAGACTCATGCAGGGTCAAGAAACAGGGACCCAAAGAATTGCAATCCAAGAACTTATTTCCACCTTAATTCTGAAGGGACTAAGATAGGAAATGGCATTGCTGGAACTTTGAGAGAGGTGATACTGAGCATGGAGCCTCCAGATACAACATGACAGTTGTCAGCCGCTTTTGGAGCAGGTGCCAGAGCCAGAATCTGGAGTGAGTTGAAAGAAAAATGACCATCCCTCTTCCTTTTGCCCTGAATTTCTCCTGGTGCTTCCCATTGGCAGAAACTAAGCAAAAATTCAATTGGCAAGAAACCCAAGAAGAAACAAACTTGGGGGCACAACACAAGAGCAGAGAGAAATGGGTCTATCTATGAGAGTGAAGGGAAGAAGTTGAGAAATTCTGATAATGAGGATGGACCCACTGTCTGCTTATCTCTCTTCTCCTCCACAGGTACAGAGATGCTCAGGGCGGGTGGTAATATTTCCCAAGGAAAACACCAGCCATTGTCTTTGTTTACTGAAGTTCACACCAAAACTTTTGCATAAACATCTCAAGTTTGTAAATGGAAAACCGAGCAGACACAGCCCATCTGGGATGGAAAAAAAAAAAAGAAAGAAAGAAAGAAAGAAAGAAAGAAAGAAAGAAAGAAAGAAAACAAAACAAAACAAAACAAGACTACCTGAGGAATGAGATGGAGCAAGGCGTCCCCAGACAGCGTCCCCACAGCCAAGCCCACGAACAGCTGTAAAATAAGACTGTAGTTCTCCTCACAGCTGTGGAAAAGGACCAGAGCCGTTCCGAGCATGGAACCCAAGGTCAGGAGTGTTACTGCCGCTGTGCTGTAGCCATATTCTAGTCAAAAGAGATGACAAAGGCTGTCAGTGTGCACTGCTCTTCACTCATGCCTCAGCTAGCAGAAATTCAAATCCACTCTCCGGAGGTCACACTCCATGGGGATGCACATGGTTTTCTAAGTGTTGTATGGGATAAAGGATTATTTTTATTTGTAAAGCAAAGAGTAAAGTGCTGTGTTCTTCTATGACTTGCTGTGTTCTAAATGTTTATTACTCCTCCACCCCAGCCCGCAAGGTGACAATACAAAGAAGGTGAGAACTTCAGGGGGTCATTAGGTTACTAGGATTCTGTTCAAGTGAATGAGGTAGGTGCTTATAAGTGTTGGGAGCCAACTTTTAGCAGAAAGCGGCTAGAAAGCAGCTATCCACATGCTATCCACGCCATACATGCCTGCAAGGCGCATGTGCACTGTGCACGTGCTATCCATGCCTGTAAGGCTTACATGTGTCTACAAGGCACGTGGCAAAAGTGTATAAATACCCCAGATTTCCCTTCAATAAATGAGACTTGATCATAACCTCTGTCTTGTCGCTATTCTGTGCGTCTCTTCCCCTTATCCCCACTCTCTCTCTCTCTCTCTCTCTCTCTCTAGACCCTGACCGGAGCAGCAGTGGTGGCGCAAGCCTTTAATCCCAGCACTTGGGAGGCCAAGCCAGGCAGAGCGGAGCAGATTGCAACATTTTTGTTATAGTAACTATTCAGGCATTGTTAAGTCTTTGTCTCTAGTCAGGCAGAGCGGAGCAGGCCGCAACATATAAGGAACCTCCAGCAGGGGGAGACAGTGAGCTCGTACCATCCTGTGAACCAGAGAGTAGACCCCCATCACCACCACCATTAAACAATCCACCAATACGTTGACTTGCGCTTCTTGACTTCCTGAACTGTGGGAGACAATTTTCTGTTCTTTATAAGTCACCCAGATTATTTTATCACAGCAAAGACTAAGAGATGAGATTTTTGTTTGTGTCACTCTGCCCCCCCCCCACACCCCCACCCCAGACCCTCACCTCAGGCTTTGAGGCTATCCTCTGCTTCTTTAAAACCACTGAAAGAAGTACATACACCGCCTACCTACCACCCACAGAAAAAGGTGATTTCCAGACTGGTAGATGCAACACCAGCATTGAGAGACACTAGGACTGATACCATCTAATGACACTTAAGTACTTCAAAGGCAGGAAGCTGTGCTGAGGGAGCATGGGATATGGCTTCACTGTAGACCAGGGCTCCACCATGGCGGGCTGATCTCTGGAACTGTGAATTAAAGCAAATGCATATCCTCCCTTCTTTAAGTTGCTTTTCTCACAGCAACTATAAAAGCAGCCAATTCAATAAGAGTTTAGGATTAGTTTTTTTTTTTTTTTTTTTTAATTAATATCTGTGTATGGAAAACTAAGGAACAAATGGAACCCTTCAGCTATCATGGTTAAATCCAATTGTAGTTTAACCGATTTTGCTTTTATTGTTTTTAATTATTCATATGATAAGTGTGCAGAAAGAATAAGCATGGGAGGAAGCAGGATTGTCGGTCACACAGGACTACTTACTTCAACTTGCAATGATGCCTGGCCACCTGGAATGGCTGAGGGAAAAGAGGCCAATCAGCCTGATTCTTTGCTCGTACATTAGGAGCCAGCCTCTACCTGAATCCCCAGTATCCTGGACATTGTTAGGCCCTAATCCTGCAGGACTAGAACTCATCCCTGAGAAAGAGGCCCCTTCTACTTTGCCTCCTCCATCAATAGAGTCTATCCTTATCTTCATCAAAGAGCTTTCCTCTAGGTCCTAGCTGTGAGTTCTATTTATCAGCCAATAGAATTCATTCTTACTTTAAAGGTCACAGGTTACAAATTCTACTATGTTGAAATGTATAAGAAAATATAAACCATGAGGTCTTGACCCAGTGCCTTCAAAGATGGTAGTGTCCCAAGATGGTACCATCCAAAGATGGTAGTTTCATTCTGCACTTCACATGGATCCTCCTGCTTGTGTGGGTGGGGGAGGGGAGAGAGAGGAGGGAGTGATTGAAGAACCAGCCTGCCTCCAACTTAGACTTAAAAGCTACCTTATAGTTAAGACAAACTAGGCTCATTACTATTTGTGATGAGACATGTTTCTCAGTGATTGGGCTATGTCTCCTATGCCTCACAAATGGTTCTGTACTGCCTCTTCTAAGAATGGTGATCATGCCTTTGTTTCAAAAGGTTAATAACCATCTTGCAACCCTACCTTTGTTTCAAAAGGGCAGTTATGGCTACCTTGTTATGACTTCCTGTTGTTATAACCACCTGGCAAATCATGTCTTTGTTTCAGGAGGCCATTGTGACTAATTTGTTAGACTTATTTTCTGCCCTGTAACCCTGCCCATCAAATTGCCTATTTGGAAATTCCCTACCCACCTGCCTTCCTCGAATCCAATATGACCTATCCAACCCCCACCTTATGGAGAGGCAGCCCATATGTATGATTTTTTTTTTAAAGCTTGCTAGCTTGGTTTAATTAATTGCTTGCTTTAATTAATTTGACCATGATGATTCAGATCAGTTGTCTTTCTCCTCCCATTTTTGGGGTTAACATTGTCTGACATATATGAGTGTCTATGATTATATGGAGCAATATGTAGGTGCCTGTGGAGGCAGCTGTTAGCCATTTGACATGGATGCTTGGAACCAAACCCCTGTCCATAAGAGCTGTCCATACTCTTACCTGCCAAGTTGTCTCTAGCCCCTCAATTGTAGCCTCAAAGGAAATATCCTCTTACAGTGTGTTATAATAGAAGAATGTTGGGGGAGGGGAACATGAAGCCCCCTCCTAGCTCAGGAGCTATGGCTGCTGGTGGAGGGAAGCAATGATTTCTCGGCAGGGGTGTGGCTGCCCGTAGGTTTCCCAAGTTCAGATGCAAACCTCCACACTCATTAGCATGTTGGTGGAACTAATTGGATTCCCTGGATTTTGTTGTTGCTGTGTTGTGTTTTGATTTTAAAAAAGAGAGCAAGAAGTAGGGAGACTTCTTGTTGGGGGCTCAGGGTAGTGGGAAAGGAGACCTAGAAGTAGCTATAATCAAGATACATTGTGTCCATGTATGAAATTGCCAAAAAAAAAAAAAATATTGTAAACATTGTTTTTAAGTAACTAATGCTCCTTTCCTGCCATTCTTACATGTTTCTAGAAGGTTCTCCCTTCACATCAGATCATGTTAATCACAAAGCAAGAAGCTGGAGATTTTAAGAGCTGCTTTGTGGGTTCCCAGCTCTCACTTCAAAGGGATAAAGGGAGTTGGTAGTGTGCTGAGTAAAGGCAGGAAGTTGCCAGTCCTCAGTCTCCTCATCTCCTCTGCCAATCTTTCACTGTGGATTCCCTCTAGACTGCTCTAGGGGACAATGAAGACTCGGCCTTTGCCAAGTTTGGAAATATGAAAAGTTAGCTGTTTCATAGCTATGTGAATACACAGAACACTGCTGAACTGTACAAACAAAAGTAATTAAGGAGTTGGGAGCCCAGGCCAGTGGTACAGCATGTACTTAGAATTCACAGGGCCCCGGCTCCCTTCCTCTGTCTGCATCTGAAGAAAAAAGTGAAGGTAAACTTTATGATGTTCATATTTTACAACAGTTAATTTTAACAACTTTAAGGATGGCTGGGCTGCTCACATACCTACACAGCTGTTATATTTCATTATAATTTATTAAGGACACAAGAACTCTCATGTTATTAAAGCATCCTTGAGGATTTTCATAGCCCATCCATTCCCAGCTGAACTTTATTAATGGATGGCATTGTTTTCTCCTAAATGTATGAAGTTATTAGGATTTTAACATGGGCAACTGGGAGTTTTGAATAGTACCTACAAGAGACCATAACAATGCCAAAACCTCATAAGACAACTGAAAGTCTGAAAGTGTCTGGTATTCCAACTTCCTTCTGTTCTGTGGGCAGATACAAACTGACACTGAAGGAAAATGGATGTTTCATGACTTTGGAGCTTCTAAAGACCCTGTGAACTAGATTTTTGCCTTCTTTCTAGTGAGTGGAATAGCCTGGAAGTCATAAAATCTCTGATGTGCTGTAAAGTACTCTGCTGATTTGCCTTTAGCCCCAGGCCAAGCATCGTGGCATCTGGACCTGTGTCTGGTGACTTAGCACCAGCTTCTGTCTCAGTATTTCCCATCATGACAGAACTTGCTGAAATTTGATCTAAACAAGGTCCTAGGCTCCCTCCCTAGGAATGAGGCTGAAAGTGGTGTTTGCTGTATGTTATTAATAGGATATTTTAAAAGATTTCCCTCGAAGAGTCTGGAGGTTCTTTTTACCCATAAATCTTTTTCCCATAAATCTCAAATTCAATTAGCTTTCCTGTTAGCAACTTGTATGCACCAGGCCCCAAGAAAAGAGCCAGGCCCTAAAACTGGAAGAACAAGTTGCTCAGAATCTCAGAGTGCCTGAGACTGAAAAATATGTCTCAGGTAAACATTTTTAATTCCAATATCAGTATGTTTTCTTTTTTACACACCATTTCTCTCCCTTTGCTGTCTGTTAATTTCTCTGTCTCTTGATCTCTCTGTCTCTGTCTGTCTCTGTCTCTGTGTGTCTGTGTGTACATTCATGAATGTGAAATATGGGCTCAACATAGGGCAACTTCCTTAATTACTCTATATTTTATTTGTTCTGATTCCTTTTTAAAACCCAGTCTCTCACTGAACCTAGAATTCGTTGATCTGCCTGTATTACAGACCCCTGAGATTGTCCTGTCTCTACTTCCTAGAACTGAGATTTCAGCAACATGCCACCACACTTGGCTTTTGTGCATGGGTGCTAGGAACCCAATTCATGTCCCCACACTTGCCTAGTGCGTGCTTTGCTGATTGATCCTTCTCCAGACTCCTTAACCCTAGAATTTTAAGTTGCTTCATGATTTAGTCAAATATGAAGGACAGAATCAATTTACATAAAGTATATACAAAATATTAAATATTCTCTGAAAATCATCTTTCATGCTGGTACATATCCATTATCCCAGCATTCGGGGATAACAGAAAGATCACAAGTTCAAGGCCCACCTGGGATACAAAGCAAAACTCCATCTCAAAAGTAACAACAAAAGTTCACTGAAAAGCATGAGAGACTCTTGACTTGGCTTGACTTCCAATGCCATTGTGTTAACAAGTGTGTAACACTCATGCCTGTGTTTCTTCATCTCTAAACTGGGATCATCCCTTCTCTATATATGGAAGACGAAGTAGGTTGGTAAATGTATAATGCCTAGGATCATTCCTGCTGCACAGTGGGTATGTTGCACTTCCTTCTATATGCATTGTGCACATGGGTGAGGAACCCAGACTTACTCTCCAGAGTGGTGGGTGGGGACTTTGTTTGCTGGTCCATGGGCATCTGACAAGAGCAGCTGAGCAGTTGCTGGATGATTCCTGGACTTAGCTGCTTAAAGTCTTCCCGAGAAATGGACAGACTGCTATGGTTTTGAAGAAATATCTCCACCAACTGCCTAGCAGAGAAGCAAGCCTGTATGAAGAAAACATGGAGTTACAAACCTCAGCCTTCAATCAGCTGTAAGAGCCACCCAAGGAGGCAGAGCTCCACAGGACTGCAACAGATGTGTGAGACATCATTGCGATGACATCATTGTGAGTTCCCTCAATACCTTTGCATCGTTAACCCTTTATTGTCTATCTCCCAAGGTTTATTTAAAAATCTATAGTACCTCTCTTTTAGTATGAGTATAATTTCATATTCCTGGGATGTATCTTTTCTTTCTGGCCAAGAGAGACTGATTTACAATGTGTTGCATGGTGTTCTAACCAGAGACCCCCTCAGAAGTTTACAAGTTTTTGTTTTCCCACATTTTTCAATTGGAGAAATTTTGTATGTGCAAAGCCAACATTATATGCTAAAAAGGAATCATGTGGTAATGAAATTGGTGGCTTTGGTACTATCTCACTTAACAAGGCTGAGTCAAAATGTGTTTTCAAAAGAAATGAAAGGTTAAATTTAGAAGAGAATGCTATGTCAGCTAGCCAGTATAAAAATTAAATAATAGAGTGACCTGTCTCTGTTAACATTCTATACAAAAAAGAAACAGCAAAAATAATTGTTATTTTTGACTAACTTTATTTTTATCCAGTTTTACCTACAGTTTTGTTCTTTCATGTTATATAGGTATACTTGGACAAACACTCCTAAAATAATTGCAACATGCCTTTAAAACAAGCCTAAGATTGTTTTTGCATTTTAAAAGTAAAAAGTGGGCTTGTATGCAATAAAAATTGCAACTTAAGAAAGTCTTGAGTAAAGATTCATGCCACCAAGGCTGAAGGTCTCAGTTCAATTGCTGAGACCCATGTGATAGAAGGAAAGAACTGACTCCTTCATGTTGTCCTCTGACCTCAAAGAAGGTGTGTGTGTGTGTGTGTGTGTGTGTGTGTGTGTGTGTGTGTAAAATGTTCCACAATAGTATTTCTTATTAAAATATGTGTGTGTAATTAACTTACTTGAGCAACATTTCCTAAATAATAATAGAATAAAGAACAAAGAATAAAGAATATGCTATTAACCAAGCTATATGCACATTCTGTGTCTGCAATTTAATTTAAGCAATTACTACCTCTATGCCTTATCATTAGGATGAAATATTACAAAAAGTAGTCTTACATATTAGTTTTCATATGAATGAGATAATATAACTCCATGCGCAATGCATAATAAATAGTCAATAAGTATGAGCCATTGCCATGAGACATTAACTTCTGAACATTTTAATGAGCTATGCAGAAAAATATTCTACAATAGAAGTCGGTACAATACTGTGCTTCTTGAGATGAAAGAAATTTGTTTTCTAATGGGCTTCTCAAGACTGTCATGTGACACAGTAGAATATCTGTCTTGAGAATGGATTTGCCCATGAGCTGACCATATAGGGTGAGTTCAAAGAGAAGCAAAACCTTTGATTCCAGCTGCTGAAGAGTCGGAAACAGGAGCCCTGCTAGTGCAAGGCCTTTCTGCATAGATTAAAAAATTCAGACAGGACCAGGGAAATTAGTGAGACTATGTCTCAAGATAAAAAATTGGGGGTTGGGGAGATAGCTCAACATGTTAAATAATTGTCATGTAAGTGTGAGAGTCAGAGATTGGATCCCCAGAACCCACACAAAATCTGGGCAGGTCTGGAAACCTGCCTGCACTCTTGGTGTACTGCAAGTACGGAGAAGGGACTGCCAGATCAAACTGGCTTACTATGGTAGCAGAATTGGTGAGCTCTGAACTCGAGTGAGAGAGCTTGCCTCAATATATAAGGTGACAATCAATCAGGAAGATTCTACTACCCCCTCTGACCTCTACACACATGGTACACATATGCATACACAAACATGCATGCACACACGTCAAGAAAAAAAAATAAAAATCTTAAAAGAGCTAAGGATGTAGTTCAATGATAGTGTACTTATATAGCCTAGGTTTAATCCCCAGAACCATTTGAAAGAACCAATTTATTATACAAATATGATTCTGTTAGTCAACACACAAAGGAATCTCTTCCTAATCTACATTAAATTTAAAGTGCTGGCTTATCACTGTTTTTACATATGTAATAATTAAATTCTCTGATTTGTATGATTCTTATGCCCAAGGCCTATCTTTGACCAATGTGGCATTCTTCATGCCAAGATAGCATTAGCCCATCTTAAACGCTTAGTATATCTTTTCTAAATTACTTATTCATATATTTAGTACGGACCTAAAAGAAACCCTAAAATTTTGGCCTATTTCTATGTTTGTAGAAATCCACTTACAGAAAAAGAAAACTATAAACACACCACAGAGAGATAAAATACTTTGAGAAAAATGCACATTTTCTTCATAAGTTTTTTTTTTAAGTCTACTAAAACTTCCTTCAGCAATAAAGAGTAATAACATAAAAAATGGAAATACCTGATCCCAGGAAAGAGAATGATCATCAGACTTATTGTCTGTTGCTGTAGATGTCTTGGGGTCTCTCAAACCATGTACCTCTGTATTCTGTTTTCTTTGGTGTTGATGGAGAGTATCCTTTTTGGCACAGGCTCTTCTGGTTGAGAGCATGCTCAGAAGTTGCTCTAGTTCTAGAAATTTCATATAAAATCTGGTGTCACACAGAATAGACAGGTCACATTTTGAGTAGTCACAACTTCCATGGACACAGCACAAACTTTTTATAAGGTAACATGGTTCTATTGAGAACGGTTAAAATGGAACAACAGAAGGATGTTTGTCTTGCCACAGGTACTAATCTCTCAAAAGACCTTGGCTAAACTTGGGTGATAAGTCTTTTAAGAATAATCCTACATTATTACAACCAAGACATAATAAAAGTGAGCAGCCAGTGGACATACATTTCACTGATGAAGGAGAAAGGAAATAGCTCAAGAGTAAAGGCATTTGCTACCAGACTTTATGATTCACTTTGATTCCTGGATCCGAAGTGGTAGAAGGAGACAGCTAATTCTAGACAGATTTCCTCTGATCTTTTCTGGTGAACTGTGGTACCCTCATGCATACACACATATACACAAACATATCCATGCACTCACACATACATACATATAAAATAACTAAAGTGCAATAAAAATGGTAATTAAAAAATATAAAGTTAAAAACTGGCCTGATCTTCAGGAAATTTAGTCCCTTAATGTAACCTACATCCTCAAAAGATTGCATAGTTCTAATGTATATAAATCAATCAAAATGTTTTCCTTTTAAATGTATATGCAAAAAGAGAAAATAAGTGAAAGTAAGCAGAGATTAGAGAGGTGCCCTAGATCTTATTTTTAATTCTGCTGTTGATGGTGCACATATATTGTAATTCAGCATTCTTAATCCATCTCTTTGCTATTAAAAACATGAATACAGAGAGCAATTAAATAAAATAGCCATTTTATACGGCATTACTTTTTAAGTAAAATATAATTTTTCTAAACAGTATAACCAGTATTGTTTAAATTATCAAATAATTTTATTGCAAATGACTAATTTTAAACAAGAATAAAAATACTACCAGCTTTCCAGATAATTTGGAAAACGTGACCTGTGTTCAGGAAAAACAGCAATCAATGGGTATATCTCAAAATATTCCTAGATATAAAATTTCATCTCCAAAGTCCCCAAGGCAGTTAGCAATAGTATATTTAAGAAACTAAATAAAACCATATTTAAATAATTAAAGTTAAGCATGGTAAAAAAAATTAGATAAAAGCCAATTTTCAATAAGAAGATAAAAGTTATATAAAATTTCCAGCAGATATTTTGTTGAGAGAAAACGGAAAAATAATTACCAAAAAAAATCAACAAATGATGTTTGTAAGAAAACAGAAAGTAAAATTCACCCATCATTTAGATTGGGTAGCAGAAAGAATTTTTCCTGCAGAATAGCGGGGTAGGGAGAACGGGAATAAATTTCAGAGACCTAGAAAACAACAGCTATTATCAACAGATACATATTGGCAGCCACAGGCAGACAGGACAAAGGCTAACGAAAAGATGCTGATGAAAATAATAGTGAAGAACTCAGGTGTATTACAAAATCTTCACTAGATGCTCAGGAACTTTACCAAGCACAAGGAGGTTAAGCAAGGAAACATCCATGTCCACACACATTGTAGTCAACCTGCTTAAAATCAAAGACAAAGTCTTGAAAGCAACAAGATAAAGTGACTCATATATGTGAAACAGGTGATGGCTGACTTCCCATCTGAACAATGAAAGCCAAAAATAAATAAATAAATAATAACAGGATGATATATTCATACAATGGAAAGAAACAGTTGTTAATGGTTTTATACCCAACAAAACAACCCCTCAAAATAAATTGGGAAAAATAAAATCCAAGCAAATAGGAAGTGATAAAATTCTTTGGTAGTGAACAAGAAATACAGAATTACATTCTCCTTTTATAAAAGATTTGTTTTTAGTTTTATTTATATACATGTATATATACATTGAGTGTGAGTATGGGTATGTGTGTGCAGGTACCTATAAAGGCCAGAAAAGGGCAGTGAGTTCCCTTGAGCTGGAGTTTCAAGCAAGTTGCAAGTCTTCTGGTATGGATGCTGAGAACAGAAGAACAGTAAGACCAATTTACAACACTGAGCATCTTGCCAGCCCTGGAATGAAATTCTTTAGGCTGGAAAGAAATGACCTGAACTTTCCTTTGGGTAAAATTTCAGTTTGTTCAAGTTTAGTATAGAAAATGAAGAACTTTGGAAACTGTAAGTTAAGGTAAGAGACTCTGTAAATATATCTATAAATATAAATAAATTCAATGATAAAATATTACAGTTTTTTTTCAAACTCAGAATGACAGGAATACAAGTAATCCACTGTATTCTTGAATATTGTACTGCAGTTATTAAACAAAGCAGGCAGATGAGAGGGCAAAGAAAATTGCAGAAATTGGAAGGAGACAATACTATTTGGCTATGATACGTGTGTGTGTGTGTGTGTGTGTGTGTGTGTGTGTGTGTGTGTGTCTGAAACTTCAGGAAACCAATGCAAATAACAATTTTCATGAAGCAAATTATAACCTATAAAAGTTACATATACATACACTCTACAAAAATACACATATAGGCATAATGAAGTTGAAAGATATATTATTGGATACAATGTATAATGTGTTACAAATGGCATTCCTCCCCAAGCACTGTGGGTGTTCTACAAGGGCACTTGGTCTGTTGTCTACTGTCATCATGTAAAGATGTGCCTTCCTCTACTCTAAAATGCACTGTGCATGTCTTATATGATATGTGTTTCTTTTCTGAATTCTCCCAACAGAGATAGATCAAAAGGATCAGAGAGTGGAGACAAGGCCAGAATAGAGCATTAGAGCATCATTTTATATAAGCTTTATATAACCACTGTAGACAATTACCTGAAGCTTATGAACCTCATACAAAAGATAACCAAATATTACCAGTCCTTTGATGGAAGTCATCAACCACCAAATGGAGCTCTTCAGTAAATAAATGAAAACGAATCAACTTTCCACCTACAGCCACCAACACACAGGGAATGGATAATGTGGACATTCATGTTAATTCTGAATGCAATTAGCAATCAACAGGGCAATCACTCCTTTACTCCCCCAACAAAATAATTTGTGATAAAATAGACCAGATGAGGGTACAGGCATATATGCCACTTGTAAAGGAAATGAGAATCCTACCAACATTTTACATTTTGTGGATTTTAGATATAATTTGTCTATGTGTGAGCATGTATATTTATGCGTGTGAGGATAGGCACGCATGTGCATGGCATGCATGCGGGAGTCTACAGTGTCAGTCCTTACTTTCCACCTTGCTTGAGACACAGACTCTTGCTCCTACTGTTTATGCCAGGTTAGCTGGCCCATGAGCTTCTGAGGGTGTCTTCTGTCTCTGCCTGTCTTGCCAGAGGAATGTTGAGGTCACTAATCGCTACCATGCCTGGCTTTATTTAGATTTAGATGTGCTGTGCGGAATCTCAACTTAGCGTCTTATGTTTTCACAGGAAGCAATTTACCCATCTTTTTAGTTCATTTTATGAATCTTATCTGGACCCTGATTCATTAAAAAAGTAAAAATATTTTTAAAACTCAGGTCCAACGTTCTCCAATGCTGAGAAGTGATTACTTTAGGCTGGTATTGGTAATGTGACCAAAAAGAAAATTCGCCTTCAGACACTTAGATTCACATATTGAAACTTTCAATTCACTTCAGATACTTAGCTTTCAAGTCATTTTCCTTATTAAATGCAAAGAAACATACAAAATCAATATTCAGATTTCCTTCCTTGTAGCACATTTCATCTTGGAGCCTAGAAATAATTTTATCACAAATTAAATACGTATCAGTGAATTAGTTAAACCACTTTGACTCGAGGCAGGGCATGCACTCTGCACCCACCCAAGAGCTCTCTGGATTCATGAATGAAAGAAATACACACATACACACACACACACACACACACACACACACACTAGCTAATTTTGATATGCCTTGAGGGCACTTCTAAACTTTCCCATGGCTAGCAAACACTTTCTTCCAGTATTCCTGAGTTAACATCTTTAAAATCTATATTTCATCTCTGCTACTCCAGACCCAATTAGGGAAGTGGCCCGTAGGGCTACTTTCCCAGATTCTTTAAGTTTCATCTTTCTGCTTTCCCATCATGGTGATTCTCTTCTTCCCCTCTCTCTCGGTCTCTTGCCTGAGCAATCTAAAAGTATCTCCCTGCCCAGGAATTCTTTACTATCAGTCAAAGCCAATTGGGGGCAGGGACCCTCAGATATGGAAGTACGGCTTTGGGAGCAGAATTCAGACAAAGCATTAGAATCAATTCCCAATAAAAGTAGATGAATACCATACAAGTTACTTCTGCTGAGAGAGAAATGGCTTATTTTTATGATTACATGCACACTTCTGCAGACTCTCTTAGGGCATTTTGAATAGCGTTTTTATCATTCCATACTGCTCTGCCATCTCGGGTCCAGTGTTATATATGAAATAGGGAAGGGTTTAGTTAGTTCTCAAAGACAGGATTTTAAATCTGTCCATTTTGTTACATATCCGTAATTTGTATCCCTACAAAAAATGGGCCAAGTTCGTGTGTATGCTTCATCAACCAATAGACTTCTGCCCTAAAAGGCCATCTGTGCTCTCTTTATCACATGCCAAGATAAGACGATGTTTAAAACAGACCTGGATAAATTCAGTCAACAAAATACTCTAGCCTTTGTTTTCTGGCACAATTAATCAGACAGATGTGACTTGGAAATGAAATTTGAAAAAAACAATCTTACCAGATAGGTGGAGGGTATTGCTACTATTCAGGAAGCTGAAAATATAATCTGTAAAACCATCTGGGGAAGGCAAGCCTTTTCTCCCCAGACAAACTCCTTGGAGTGACAGAGCAATGATGGTTGCGGCCAGCTGAGGAAGTGTCTTTTCGTCAGCACCATTGCTGCCCTGAATGCCGGATTCCCTCTGCAAAATCTTAGTTTCCATACACTACAGCCAAAAACAAGGAGGAAATGTTAACTTCTAGAGTTTCGTTGAGGAACTGCATATCTAAAAGAAGATTGGTCTGTAAGGAATGATGTCATCATCTACTACCTGAGAGGAAACTCAATTTGGGAAACATTTGACTTTTTCAAACCTAATCCCACCCTCCTGCGTCTGAGTTATCTACCCTTCCTTATGATTGTCTTTGAAAAAGACAATCTCTTTTACATGCTCTTACAGCTTGCATGAATTTTCTCCCAGATTCAAGGACTCTTGTAGGCTAGATGACCTTCAACTCTGCATTGATGACACACTGGGACCTGCAATGATTAATCTTAACCGTCAACTTGAGGAGGTTCAGCATCACCTGGGAGAAGGGTTTCTAAGCATGCCCATGAGAAAGTGTCTTAATGAGGTCAACTGAGGTAGAAAGAGCCATTCAATATAGGTGGTGTCACTCCCTAGGGCTGGGATTCTAGGCTGTATAAAAAGGACAACACAGGCTGGTGACAGCAGTATTCACTGCTGTTTTCCTACTGGTTGTGGGACTGGGTGACCAAGTATTTCATGTCTCTACTGCCTTGATGAACCTGGTGACTAACATTCTTTTTTACAGCCTATGAGAAATTTACATCACCATGAGGGTTGTGCTGTTATGTCTCAACTTGTTCCTTTCTCTCATAGAACTTTCCAGAATTTATCAACAATGTACTATGAGAGGTTCTGTTGAGGGTAGATCTCCAGCCATTTTTTTTTTGACCCAAGAAGTCCTTAGAGTACAATCAATATCTATCTTCCAGAAGAGGCAGGGCTAGGATGAGCTATGGACAGATCCATGTATGTTTACCATAGACCCAGCAAATAGCAGAAAGAACCGCAAAGGCAAGCACTGGGGATTGATTGAAGACAATGAAATTACTTATGGAGTTACTTATGGAGGTGGTAGTGAAGGAATGGGTTGACATTTATATTCTGTTCTTAGAGTATGGCTGGATGAGGACACTAAGATATAAAACCACTTCTAGATTATTGATGGTTGATTAAGGACCATCTAGAATGGCTACTGGAGGCCTACCCTGTGGAAGTCAAGTCCTGTGCATTTTAAGAGCTGGGACTGCAAGGGATAGGCTGGCGTGTAACTCCTATGCTATCTAGAACAAAACATTAGTCTGCAGAGAGATGTCACCAGCCTTCTGCAAAGGCTGGACTGACTGAATGACTGACTGACCACGTAGGTCATTGTGGGTAAATAGACTACAGGAACCATCCAGAAGTCATGTACATACATTGGTATAGTTGGAAGATCACTGTGCTAAAGCCTAGAAAGGTACATGACAGTAGTTTGCTTCTTGTTAACTAGATTTTTTAAAAAAGTAGTTTCCTATGCCATGTTATTTTATTCTCTATACATGTTTGATCTTACAAACACTGCAGAGGCTGAACACTGACCATGTGGGCAGTGTAACTAGAAACCCACCGCTACCCATCATTTGCCCGTAAGTTCTGGATTTCCATTTCTATTTAATCTATACCAGTAAAGAGGCAGGATGTCTAAAATCCTAGTGGGTAATTCAAGACAATCTTACATCATAGAGAAATCGCAATGAAGATGTTACATTTAGGAACACATCCTTATTCAAGCTAAAAATTGAATTATATTAAGTAACCTTTTTCTAACATGGAAACAGGACTCATTTGGCCAAAGGTTAATATTCACAGGATTAGAGGTGCCATACAGATCTTTGCAAGGTCCTCAGTAAATATGCTTTTTCTTGTATTCTAAGTAAGAAGAGATATTAAAAACATTTGTAACATATAGGAAAGGGATTTGCTAGTTGTTGAGCCTGAACAGGCCAGCAGAGACCTTTTGCTCTTGGACAACAGAATGGAGACTAAGAATTAAGCTTGCTTTTTTTTTTTTAACAAATCAATGAATAATTCAAAAGATAATAAAGATTCACAACCATTATTTCATAAATAATGTACATACCCTTTCAAATTGTGGTATGGATTCTCAAAGAACTCTTCTGGAAATATGACTCAAGATTTATGAGGCAGAGGGTGCAGTTCAGTGGCAGGATGCTTGCCTAGCAAGCCCAAAGCCCTGGGTTCAATCCCCAGTATCAATGATGATGATGATGATGATGATGATGATGATGATGATGATTCGTGGTGGTGGTGGTAGTGATGTGTGTGTGTGTCTGTGTGTTATAAATATGTGTGTAAATGTGTATGTACCCTGATTATGACCATGTGGAAGACAGAAGTCAATGTCAGTAATTATACTCTACCTTTATCTTTTTTGAGACAGTGTCTGTCAATAAACTTGCAGCTTGTCGTTTTGGCTACATTAACTGACCACAAGTCCCAAATAACTGCCTTTTCTCCTCTAACCCCGAGACTGCAGGAGTAATAGTAATCCTTGGCTTTTATATAGGTGCTAGAGACACAAATGCAGGTGTTTGTGTTAACGCTTCAAGCATTTTGCCCCTGATCCATCTCCTCAACTCCATTGATGACAATAATAATAATAATAATAATAATAATGATAATAATAATAATAATAATAGACATTGCATTCAGATACCTTTGTTTGCTGAAACTTCCCATTGTAAAGCAGAAAGTAAAAGCATATTTGAAAGGCCAGCATTTCTAGAATAGTAGTGAAGGCAGGTGCCCCTGTCCTGGGCTGGGGGGAGATGAGAAGGAGCCAGGACATGCAATGCTAAGCAGTACAGGGCTGCTGTTTGGGGTTGAGTATTGCAAATAATGCTTTTGCAAGCGATTTCATCAATGGAATCACTAATGATAAATCATCTCTTAAACTGTTTCTGCCTGGACAGAAGCCATGACAAATGGACACATGGCCTTCCACCACTTTAGTTCAGCTCTTGGAAGGGGCTCAAAAGCTTTGAGTCATTGTTATTAGGCAGTTGAGAGCTGCCCTGTCACCTGGCCTGCCTACTCACTCACCCACCCACCCACCCACCCAGCTTCTGGCTAAAAGTCATCTGCCATGTAGTCATCCCATTTCCACTTGGACTTTTAGATTATGTCACTTACTATCTGGAGTTAAACCAGAAATAGCTGTCGCTCTTAGAAGTTCACCCATGTCCTAGGAATAAGTGGTAAAACTAAGACCAACCATACAGCTCAGCCCTTCCTCACTTCTTACCTGACTACTGGAAGTGCCAAAGTGCTTCCTGGTGAAAGCCAAGATGTCATCAGTCTCCTTCTCTGAAAGGAGATAGGAGTCATCATCCTGTCTGAGGCCAAGTAGACTGTGCAGGTAAAACTCATATTCTCTGTTGCTCATGTTGAGCTTGGAAGAACAGATTTCTTCCTGATGAATGATGTAATAGAGGAGGAGGAGAGAAACTCTCTGGATCACCTCCTCTCTCAGCTCATCCTCCAAATTTCCCCCAGCTGTGAGTAACAGTGCATCTGGTTCCAAACACTGTAGGGGAAGGTAAGGAAGAAAGAAGACAAAGCCAAGCTTTACACAGGGCTCTGAAGTATTATGCACACAAAGTTTCAAGTGCTTATGCCTTGTGTGTGCAGGGCAAAGCGGTCAGTCCCTGCAGCTACATTCATGAGAGAGTGAGTCATGGTGAGACTTTTGTCTGACCACCATCTCCTCCTGGGGACCCTTTTGTAAAAGAGGACTCTTTGTCCTCAAGATGTTGATTTGCTCCTTTGTATAAAACCAGCCAATTCCCTGGCTTTTAAAATGATGTTCTGTTCCACATAGCATCCTTTGTCTTTTTCCAACCATAATCCTTGAAGGGTAGTGGGTGGTGGAAGGGATGTTCTAGAACTATGGCTTTTCTGACTCACAGAAATAATAGTCCTAAGTGAATAAGTTCATATAAATGAATCAGATACACGAAAGTTATAGCAAGTGAGTTGGGGGTGGGGCCAGTTGTGGACTAAAACCAGTTCCTTAAAACAGTGGCTGTGGCCTTAAAAGGATCTGAAAACTACCTGAAATTTTCAGTTGAAATCCTAAGCATCTAAGACAGATAGATGAAGAGGGCAACGTCTGGGGATGGGTTTCTGAGGAATGTCATCGTTCCAGAGTTCCTGAAAAAGGATCAGACATTGCCTTGAAGACTAGAGACAATAAGGAACCGAAGGCATTGTGAGCTCCCCATGTACAGCACATGCATCTTTGTCCACAAGATCCTACAGAATTATCCCAGAAGAGACCCATTATCTTTGATTAAAGATTGGAAAAAGAGGTTCAATATGCCTCAATGGCTAGACGTTTCCCCACTAGAGGTATTTGCCCTCCTGGAAGCTATGCAGGGTCCTAAATCCCACTATGAGTGAGATAATTCTGTAGGAGCTACTAATGTTAATCCCAACAATGGGAAGAAACCCATTTGGGTCGAGAAAAACCCCCAACCCAAAACATGGAAGGCAAGCAATTGATTAGAGCAAGGTTTTTTGGTTGTTGTTGGTTTGTTTTTGTTTGTTTGTTTGTTGTTTTGTTAAACTAGGGTGGGGTTTGAGATGGCAGTCTTGAATATGAAGAAGACAAAGCTTTTATAGAGCTCAGGGTAGAGTTTCCGAATGGGAGATTTGGTGGCCAAAACAGCCAGGATTACAGGAGAAGAAAAATAAGCATAACAAGTCAGTCCCTCCTGAGACAAAGGTAGGGTTGCAAGATACGTTTTGAAACAAAGACATGATTCCTGTTTCCTGGAACAGGCAGCCCAGAAAGAATCATTTGCAGTTAAAGTTACAGGTGGGGCAGATCGAAATCTTTGAGAAACAGAGGTTTAATAAAAAACAAGAATGAACCTAGTTTGTCTTTACTATAAAATAGCCTTTAAGCCTAAGATGGAGGCAGGCTGGTTCTTCATTTAATCACAATGTGAGTCCATTAAAACTCCATTCAGGGGCTGGGAATACAGGGCAGGTGCCAGAGCTCTTGTCTATTATGCATAAAGCCCTAGGTTCAATTTTCAGAACTAAAAAACAGAAAACATTCCAATTATTCTTACGGGGGGAGGGGAGAGAATAAGCACCAGGATCAGGACCAAACTGTTCATTTTTAAAAGTTACAACTTGAATGTCTTTACTCTTAAAGGCCTCATGTTTTCAGATCCCTCATATTGATTTTTTCTAATTCCATTTTACTTTTTTTTTTCTCCTCACAAAATCAATAGCACCACCTCAGTCTTTCTTTCCTCTGGTCCTGAGAGATATAATCCCATCCCTCACTCTCCTGGTTCCCCACAGAATATCTAACATGAGCACAACCTGTCAACAATATGTCTTAAATTAACAAAGAGATTCAACAGCAAAGCCAAACCCTGTTGTTTGGGCCAAAACCCGAATGTCTGTACAACTGGATAATTCCTCCCCACCCCACCCCCTACACGCCACTAGCTTTTCATGAAGGACAAGAAGACATTTTCAGGCATCTTACAAAAAGAATGTTCTGGAGAGCCAAGCCCTCTCCTATCAGTTCCCCTTCTCCTCAGTTTCCCAGAACAAGTGAATGAGCATCCTGAAGATGTGGCACTCTTAGACTGAGCATTTCAGAGCCCAGGAATAGATATAATTCAAGTGGAAGCTAAATAGCTTAAACCCTTGATAATGTCACTAAAAACAACATACAACACCCCCTCCCTCCTCTTCAGCCCCAAACATGGAGAACAGTCTTGCCTGTTTATGTTCATCCAGCAAAACTAATATTCAACCAGCCTTAATAAGGCACTTCATGTCATTAAAGGAGAGCATGGCCCTGCAGCAGATTCTCAGCGGAAATTAATAAGCTCTGACTCCTGGTTATTTCCAGTGGGATGTCTGTTGTTACTATCTATATCTATTCATGTCATCACAGACGAGCTGCCTGTTATAACACATCTCCTCTGGGAACCATTGGGTGTTTTAATAATTATGGTGTTATTTATCATTCACAAAGAGCAGAGAAAAAATTCTATCTGTGCAAGACCCTTTCTGTCACAAGAAGGACAGAACCAGAAAATATTTGGCCAGGAAATGCACACCCTCACCCCACCCTTTGTCCAGATCTCTGTGGGAATGAGAAAGCCAGTCCAGATTGACTTTGGAAGCAGCTGTGCACTTCTGGTTTGCTTATATGTGCTTTCAACTTATCTATGTATCTATAGGTTTTTTTTTTTCCTTTAAAACCTCATCCATCTGGGATAGAGTGACAAAGAGGGATTTCATGGGCAGTTGTTTTATAACCCAGGTTCTCCTCCACTGAAACCTGATGGACCTCCTCCTAAAACAACCAAAACCCTGGGATTAGCAATGCCTCCCCCCTCCTCAATTTCATGCTAAAGCAATCTGGAGAGGGTTGCAAAGGCAGAGGGTGGGTTTAAAGGGATGGGGAGATGAGTGGGACTGAGGTACATGATGAGAAATTTACAAAGAATCTATAAAACATAAATGAGAAAAAAAGAAGGGGGAGGGGCAGATAGAGAGGGAGAAGGAGAGAGGGAGAGAAAGGGAACAACATATCACCAACAACAACATAACCAACCTAGGCAAATCGAGATTCAGCCTGGGAAGGAGGAAGCCTTCTTGTGAGCTGCACAACTGACTGTGGTGAGGAGACAGGGTAGGGCGCACTTGTTAGGTCAGGAGACGGGAAAGCTGTGGGAAGGCTGTGGAATCGGTCTAGGGAGGCATGGTAAGAGTTTCATCTCAACTCTTCTCTCCCGCGCTTCACTTTCTCCTGCAGCTCTGACTGCTCCCTGCTTATGATTATCAAGGCATTAACTCCAGGCCACACAGACACAAAAAAAAAACCACCATCTGATACCTAGGCATGTACATTCATTCGGGAACTGAGTGTCAGACAATTATCAGAATGCTGAGATCGTCTCAATAGCCTCTGTCTAACATCGTCCGTGGTCACTGCAGGGCAAAAATAAAAAAGGATCTCAGGAAAGCAGAAAGGAGGAGGGGCCAAGCATTCATCAGCAAGCCAGTGTCCCCAAACAAGCAGAGAGGCTCTGGAAATCGTAAACACTATTTTCCTAACGAAAAACACAATCCCTTGTGAATGGGTTGTTGGACGGAAGATTTGGGCCATTATCGCGCCACGCTGCACTTTCTGCTTGCATATGAGCTTTGTGTGTCATTTTGCTGTGATAACATCATCTCTATGTGATCCACTGTTCCCTTTGGAGAGATCCTTAGTACCCGGCCCCACTTTATTTCACTAACCAGCTCGCAATCTCCTTGCGTCCTGTTTTTTCTCTGTGGACACCCAGTCCTCTCCAACAGAACCTTGATGAGGCTTTGTGGATGGTTGTGGGACTGGTGGTCATCAGCAGAGAGGACCCTCAGAACTTCTAGCAGGTCTTGGCTCCCAGCTCTGCTGTTATCCTGAGTGAGGGCTTTGCGGGTCTCAGTAGAGGAAACAAGGCTGAGGGAGTGGGACAGTAGCACCATCCACACTGAGAGGTTTGTCCAGAAGCACATGCTCACTCTTTGTCTTGAGTTGCTGTGGATGTCAGTGGGAGGCTTTGTGCAGGATAAACTTACAACCAGAGGGATTCCTGTGGTAGAAAGAGAAAAAGAAAGACTTAAACGACTGTGCATGCAACATGTTTGAAATTACTCACTAATTGGATGCCTGAGCCAATTCTCAACAACAGGGGGTCTGGCGGTAGCTTATAACCCCAAAGACCAGACCAGGTAGGAAACTTCGTACCTCACAGTGGGCAGGAAACTGTGCCTACACTACTCAGTCAAATGGTTAAATGAGGGTGCACTTTCCTTGTCTGCAGCCAGTGCCTGGCACAGGACCCAGAGTGAGCTGCAACCCCATTAAAAAAAAAAAAAAAATCTGTGCAGTCAGTGGAGAAAATTAAAGAGAAAATGACTTCTAATACACTTCCAATATCACACTGAGTCAGAAGCCTTTGAAGAGGACAATGTCCTAGAGAAAATTAGTGACATTCAAGAAACACTAGTTTTCAGCTTAGTAAAACCATCCGAGACACTGGTGAATGAACTATCTCTGAAAAATTCCAAGGCCCCAGAAGGATGATAAATCTATTTACTCAATAGTCTGTGAAAGGATGGGAAATCACTTTAGAGTCAATCAGAATTTACGGAGAAAACAGTCTTGAGCTGATTGTTTAAGGAGTGCAAAATGTCAACAGCGTCTCTTGTAGTATCCAGAGTTGAGCCAAAAATGACCCTCGGGGTAGTAACGAGATCCTGAGATTATTTTTATGGCTTAAACAACAGTTTCTGACTCTTCCGTTAGCAGTTTTAAAAGGAGACACTGGGAACACAGACCTTTCTAAACCCAGCACTTACCTTAAGAAAGGGAAATGGTTATTTATCTGGAGCTCCCTGGGCCTTTAAATTTCTGAGAGCATTTTGTGGTCCCACAGTTCTCCGTTTTAAAATTCCTTGACTGTGTGCTGGGAGCTGGAGAGGATTATTTCAGCCCAGAGACATTTCTAGTTGCTATGGCGAGAGCTGCTCAGAAGGTAAAAATGAAGGTGGATGAAAGCAGACAGTTTCTGGCTGACAGATTTGCAGGATAAGCAAATAAATGTGCTTGAGGAATTATCCTTTTATATCAACATTTAGCACAGTATTTTAAAATTACCTATAGTCATTTGCCTTCCAAGGGACAGAATCTAGGTCAAAAAAAAAAAAAGAAAGAAAGAAAGAAAGAAAAAGAAAAAAGAAATAAAATTCTACCTTGCAAAGGGAAAGAGATTAGTGTTAGATAAGGCATTTTCTTGAACAGCAGATTTTGGTTTAACCCAGGTTTAAACCAAAAGTCAACAGAAAGATTGGCCCTTTAAAACTCTGTTTTACAACTTTGAAATATTTAAAAGATATGAGAATGTGATAAATAATGGTTTAAACTAAAAGTATTTGTTGAAGGAACACATTTTCTACCTGAGAAGTAAGTAGATACAATTGGGGGACCTGTGCCAATCACCCATTGGGTATGAAAACTGGGCACAATCAACTGAGGTAACCAGGGTTCAATTTAACTACCCATGTGTCCATGGTTTTCTCTCAAATGTAAAAGAAATGGACTGGATCTTTTTCTCAGAAGCACCATGGTGATAGTAACTGGAGATAAGGACCAGACTCACCCAAAAAGCAAGGAATTAGACCAAAGTTAAGACTTTCAAACTGAAGGTTGAGCAATAACTGAGGAACCAGGAGGCTTTGGCCATTGGACCACAGGACATTGGATCAAACTCCCTGAAGGCATGTGCGCATCACCTGTGGCAGTCCCTCCAGTAGGAACCACCATGTAAAAGGCTTGGGTTATCAAGAGCTTGGTTAAAAGGTTACTAAAGAAATAATAGTTCACTGCTGGTGCAATATAGCAGGTGTTTTAATCTCTTCACTAATTAGTCCTTTTACAAGGAACAGATCATATCGTCAGATTCATTCAACCCCACAGCATGATCTGCCCCATTATTCCAAGACTAGTTTCTGATGTGCTCTGACCACTACTCTCAAGACCACAGCTTTGTCAGAGCCCTTCCAGTCATTGCCTGTTCCCTTTAGCCAGTGTCCAAACTGAAAGTTCCACATGGTTTCAAGTTCTCCGACTCAGGGGTGTAGCTGACCCCTTTGTGCTCACCCTACCTGTTTCCTTAGCAAGCCTAAAATTAATCTTTCTTAAATGTGTTTCCATTTTCAATCCAGACTAATTTCCAGGAAGTGAACTTCATGTGTTTACTGACTCCATAACAAAGGAGATTTTCTACTTTTGATGGGAATATGTGAGATAATTGGCTCACATTTGGAACCCATCTCATCCGATGCAGCATTTACTAATTTATAGATGCTTATGTGCAACTTGTATAATTTATATATACAAATTTGTTTATGTGATGGTTTGTTTATGCTTGGCCCAGGGAGTGGCGATATTTGGAGGTGTGGCCTTGTTGGAGTGGGTGTGTCTCTGTGGGCATGGGCTTTAGTACCCTCATCCTAGCTGCCTGGAAGCCAGTCTTCTGCTAGCTGCCTGTGGAACAAAAGGTGGAACTCTCACCTCCTCCAGCCCCAGGTCTGAAAGGACCCTGTCATGATCCCACCTTGATGATAATGGACTGAACCTCTAAACCTGTAAGCCAGTCCTAATTAAATGTCATCCTTATAAGAGTTGCCTTGGTCATGGTTTCTGTTCACAGCAGTAAAACCCTAACTATGACTATGTATGTATGTATGTATGTATGTATGTATGTATGTATATTTTATGTTTGTGTAATTTATAGAAGCTATGGTGGAAAGGAGGGACTGAGTCTGGTTGATTACCCCATCATTTAGCCCAGTTATTTGCTTTCCCATATATCTTGAGCTTCACACTTCTACTAGACGGTGTATTATCATGTATGTGTTTGACAAGAAAGAACTTCAAGGGACCTGTTAAAATGGAAGAGACCAATGATCGAAGATGAGACTCAAGCAAGACTGAGATATCCAGTCCTGGGGTTCTATGTAGGTATCAAGTAAGCCACTGTGGGGACTGTGTCTCACTTCTGTAATAATCTTGGATTTACATATTTATTATGACAGATTTTAAAGCATATAGATGTATTGAGACACCTGACAATTCACGCATGTGTACATTTTGATCCAATACCATGGCAGAAGATGCTGCTCTTCCTAGATACTCAGTTGTTCCTAAGGAGATGTCTCTGGCAGCAATCTGGGATCCAATAGCTATGAGCTATTTCTAGGCCACTTCCCCCATATTCACTCTGTGTTGCCTACTTCCCTCTTTCCGAACACTAGCCCTCCTAAATGGCACTTGTGATATTGTCTCTTAATTTTTAGCCTCTTTTATGCATAAGTATTGTGCCTGCTTTAGCTCCTATCATGAAACACCAGTTAAATGTTCAAAACTCCTTACAGTACAATTCAGAAATGCTCAGCATCACACAGCTAGTGTGCATCTCCAGAAATCTAAGGCTGTTTGCATCAGAGGTGGTACATGCCCTACCAAGCAACTGTTGGTGGCCATGGGAGCTGTGGCTTGTTTGTCTTTTAAGGTTTATTTATTTTTATTTTATGTGTATGTGTGTTTCTGAGCATATGTATATGAACCACATGTGTGCAGGTCCCCACAGAGGCCAGCAGAGAGCACCAGATCCCCTAGAGCTGGAGTTGCAGGCTGTTGTAAGCTACCAAGTGTGGGTGCTGGAGCCAAACTCCAGGTCTTCTTATTGGAAGAGCAATAAGCTCTCTTAACTGCTGAGCCATCTTCCCTGCCTGTCAACCATATTTATTTTTAAGTTTCCAAACAGCATGTGAATAATAAGAAGAACTAGGATTCAGGGGACAAATGGTTCCATTGAGAATATACTGCAGAGTAACAATACACCATGTTTTAATCTTTGCTTTCTTGCCCCTTCAGTCCAAACATCTTCAGAGAAAGACAATTAGAAAGTAAAAATTTCACACAAATATAAGTTAAGGTTTACTCCATTTGTAATACTTGCTAATCATATTTATTACTGGGTAGTTGGATTAAATAATTTTCTTTTTCTAAATGGTTTTCTCCAAGTATGTATTAGCTTTCATCACTGTAATGAAATATTAAGAGAACAACTTAATAGAGAACAATTTATCTTTCCTCACAGTTTCATGGTTACTTGGTTCCATTGTTCTGGGCCTGTAAGTGGTGAATGGGGTAAAACATCCCAACAGGGAGCATGGCACACTAACCTCATGGTAGACAGAAAGAGAGGAAGAGGGAGAGGGAGAGAGAGAGAGAAATACTCTCTAAAAACACCTCTATTAACTTACTTTCTCCAGCCAGCTCTACTTCCTGTAGCTATGAGCTCAACAGAGTAATCCACTGACGAGGTCAGCATGCTTATCACCCAGTTACATCTCACCAGCATCATCTGCTGTGGACCACACCTCCTTATGAACCTGTAAAGCCATTCCAGGCTATAACAGAGTATGAACCCACTATACAAGCAAACAGGGAGTGCTACAGGCAGCAACTAGTCATGTACACCCTCTGTGACACTGCAAAGTCATAGCATCTCCAATACTTAGAAAACTGTCACATTGTATGAAATTTAGCTCTATAAGTTGCCTTTCCTTTGGAAGCTGATAGTAAATGATAAAGGAAAACAAAAGCTAGCAATTTTATATGAGACTCTCCAACACTGTTTCTTTCCCATGTAGAAATTGGGCATGATTACAAATTAACATTTGTAAAAGAAAAATGACAACAAAACAAACCATAACCAAATGAATAGGTTTAAAAAAAAACATCAATTATTCAACAAAGATAAAAAGCCAAGATAAAAGAGATTATCTGAGGTAGTTTGGGTCTTCACTCTTTGCTCCTTTAATGCAATTTCAATTATATATCTATTTCTGTGTTCACTCTTTATCTACGGAATTATATCAGTCTTGTTAGATGTTATCTGCTTTATCTTGTATGATATGTATCTGTCATCTTGAAGGTTCGCTTCTCAGAGAATGTAGCATGCTATCCATGTTACTCATTGAGTTGCTGGCTGCCATCTTTGGAATTTAGAGTAAGACCAATAAACTCCCATTCCTGTGAAAGCACTTTTCAGCTTTTTCACTGATTTGAGCCAAATGTCAACCCAAGTACAGCTTGATGCAACAATGACGTGTCTTGTCATCTTTTTGCAACACTGTTTCTTCAAGTGACATTTTCAGGCAAAGGAGAAACTAGCAAAAACAGAATCTGGTGTTAGGAAAAGTGGTGCTTTCAATTTCACAGCTACTGTCTGAGTCACTGGGAACGAGCCTTGACACAAACAAGGTCTGCTCTGGGTTTCAGTATGAAAAATTGACATGAAATAAGTCACAGGGAGATGCATGACTTAAGCCACAATCTTTGTGGGCCAGGAATCCTCTGCTTCATGGTGTCAACGTTTTCAGCAAGGGTTGGGATTTCTTTGAAGGCTTGCCTACATGGGGTTCCCTTTCAAGCATACATGAGTGTTAGCAAATGGTGGAATTTAATTGGAGTATCATTTGCATTATAGTGGTTAAAGGTGAATCCCTGGTCCCATTCATACTTGATGGACTACCACAGGCTCCAGCTCACCAAAAACGTATTTAGGGCCATAAGGTGCTACAGGTGGATGAGTAAGATGTTACAAGTTGATGAACATTCCAAGAGAGCATGTTTGTCACCCATGGCCTTTCCTGGGGTGGGGATCGGTGAGGCATTGCATCATCGATTGATGATCATACTCCAAGTTTACCCATTTTTAAATGCCCTGGATTAGTTGCAAATACCACCAAAATATATCTTAACATTAATATTTATTCAGAATCCTTAGTAATCAAGTAAAAAGACATTTAAGTAAGTAACACTTTGTTTTGCCCCAAGTTTGAAGGTATAGTTCACCATGTTGGGTGTCTTAGTTAGGGTTTTACTGTTGTGAACAGATACCATGACCAAGGCAACTCTTATAAGGACAACATTTAACTGGGGCTGGCTTACAGGTTCAGAGGTTCAGTTCATTATCATCAGGTTGGGAACATGGCAGCATCCATGCAGGCATGTTGCAGAAGGAGCTGAGAGCTCTACATCTTCATCAGAAGGCTGCTAGCAGAATACTGGCTTCCAGGCAACCAGGATGAGGGTCTTAAAGCCCACACCCACAGTGACACACCTACTCCAACAAAGCCACCCCTATTCCAACAGGGCCACACTTTCTAATAGTGCCTCTCCCTGGGCCGAACATATACAAACCATCACAGTGGGCAAGGCAGCATTAAAGTAGGCAGATACATTGCATCCACTGTCAATTATATTGATTAGACTACTTGGGGTTAGAAGGCCTGCCCACTATGGTTGTCATTCCCTGGACTGAGAACTTGAACTGTACAAAAAGGAGAATGTTATTTGAGTAAAAGCATTCATCATCCTTAACTTCTTGACAGTGGATGATGAGGGAACCTTAGATGAAATGCCCTACAATGGGGAGAGGAAACTTAGAGAGCCCACCACCAGTAGAAAGACAGGACATCAAGTAGAGGGGTGGGGTTGCCATTTCACAGTCAAAAACTCTGATCCAGAAATATTCCTGTCTAAAAGAACTACAGGGACAAAAATGGAGAAGAGAGTGGAGAAAAAGGAGGTCTAGTGACTGGCCCAGCTGGGGATCCATCTCAAAGGGAGGCTCCAAAGCCTGGCACTATTACTGATGCTATAGTGTGCTAGAAGTTGTGGAGGAGAGTGACCCCATAGGAAGACAAGCAGCCTCAAGTAACCTGGATCCCTGAGATCACTCAGACACTGAGCCACCAACCAGGGAGCATACAATATGAGGCCCCCAACACATATGCAGGACTGGTCTGGCCTCAGTGAGAGAAGATGCACCTAATCTTTGAGAGACTTGAGGCTCCAGGGAGTGGGATCTGGTGGGGTGGGGGAGTGGGACCGGGGTAGGGACATCCTTTTGGAGATGGGGGAGGAGAAATAATATGAGGAACTGTTAGAGGGCTGACCAGGAAGGGGATAACAACTGGACTGGGGAGGGAGACATGGAGGCTGGAGGGAAGCTCCAGCTTGCTCACCCCTTGCTCACCCCACTTCAGCACCTTCTGACTCTTGATGCTGTCTCTGGTGGATACTTACTCTCTTGCCTTTGGGTTGTTCTGGGTTGCCTTTGGTTTGGCTCCACCTCATGGCCAATTTCACTCTGTCCTGACCCATTCTTTCTCCCTCTTGCCCAGGAAAGAATGTACAGAGATAAAAACTCCTTGTTTTCCTGTCATTTTATTTTTTATTTCTTTCTCTTTCAGAGTTATCTTGATTACTCAAGAGCCAGCCTTTCAGGCTCAGATTCTGCCTCTGCTACTTGAGCTACAAGAAAAGCTACATGATGATCCTAAATTTTCTGAGTAACTGTCTTAGCTACTGCTCTGTTGCTGTGCAGAAACACCATGACCAAGACTGCTTGTAAAAGAAAGCATTTAATTGAGGGTTTGCTTATAGTTTCAGAGGAGGCATCCATGACTATCATGGCAGCAAGCAGGCATGCTTAGCTCCAGAATGGTAGCTGAGGGCTTATATCTTAGCCCCAAATCAGAGGCAAACAGACGGACTACAAGTCCTAGGATGGGCTTTTGAAATCTCAAAGCCCATCCTTACTGACCCCCTCCACATAAATCCACACTACCTAAACCTTCCTAAACAGTTCACCAACTGGGAACCAGCCAGTCAAACACATGAGTCTGAGAGGCCATTTTCATTTAAACTACCACAGTAAAAATAGAAATGTGTCTTCCAAACACAATGGATAACAGTTAGGACTACAAGTGCAGCCCAAATTCCAGCACAGATGAGAAGAAACTAGAGGATTCTCACCCCTAGAAAAGGTGTCATATTGATAGCTGCTGAAGATGGGGGGTGTTGCAAGTAGTTTCTACTACCTACTGTAAGCTCTGGGCAAACCCCGCTACCCGCCATTGTCCTGGTTCCCTTGGATCCATGGATGAAACACACACACATCTTAGCTTATTTTTAACATACTTTTTACCTCAGTGGCTGGGCACTTCTAAGCCTCCCTCAGCTGATGTGCCCTTATGTTCGCTCCCTGCTTAACAACTGCAAATCTGCTCTTAGCTTAGTTTACCGGTTACCTTCTCCTTGCTCAACACCCTACATCTGCCCTCAGCTTAGTTAGGTGTCTAATCTCCCCACTGGGGAAGTAACCAGTGGCCACTCCACCCGAGATCTCACATGGCTGATGATTCTCTCTTCCTCCCCTGCATCTATCTCCTAGCCCACTTGCAAAAACCTGGAAGTCCTGCCTCTTCCGTTCAGCCATTGGCCGCTACCATCTTTATTGATCTATCAAGAACCAATGAAAGGCTGCCCATGCTGCACTAGCAGGTCTTACATTCATAAACCACATGAAACAGTCCTGAGTAGACTTTGTGGGTTTAAAAAAAACAAACAACAAAAAACCGTGCATTTGAAGTTGGAAAGGAAAAATGGTAGGGGTGATAGGAAAAAATCTGGAGGGCATGGACTGTAAATTTTATTAAAACACATTATATACATGTGTGAAATTCTCAAACAATAAAAACACTAAAGCAAAGTTACTTACTGGTCTGTGACAATCCTTAATGTATAATTGAGGACAGAAAATTTGGGGCAAAAAAAGTTCAATTGGCCTTGAATTTTATAATAACATGGAGATTTCTATGAGAAATCAAGTGGACCACACAGGTCAGGATCGTCCTTGAATAAATGGCTATTGCTGGGTACCAACTGGCACATAGCCACAGCTGTCAAGGATTCCTGGGGACTTGTATTGGACCCTCAAAGTAGGTCACAGTGTATTCTGGCTCATTAAGAGACAGTGATCGCCAAGTATAAATGTATCTCCTTGTTTGAACTCCACAGGCTTCCCTCAGAAGAAAGTGGGAACACTGAAAGGCAAGAGCCACCATGTCTCCTGACACAGAAGGTCAAATGCTCAGCTCACGACTCTCAGATTGTTGTGAACACTGTCATGGTACCCTAGAATTTATTTCTTACATACAAGATTTTCCTACCATGAACTTGGAGAATAATCCACCCTTCCTTCCTTCCTTCCTTCCTTCCTTCCTTCCTTCCTTCCTTCCTTCCTTCCTTTTCCTCAGTCCTGTTTGCTGTTTGCTGCCCCATTTAAACTAAATCTCTCTCTCTCTCTCTCTCTCTCTCTCTCTCTCTCTCTCTCTCAGACATATACATGTATATCAGATATATTTCCTAATAAGATTATGAAAAATTAGCTCACAAATTGCAAAGGCTGATAATTCCAAGACCTCCCTGTAAGTTGGAGACCCAGAGGAACAGGTGATAGAATTCAATCTAAGTTCTAAGTCCCACAAAGCAGGGAAGCCAGCCAGTGGTATGATTCCTAGCCCAAGGACAGTGAGGTGGGACACTCCCAGTTTAAACAGGAAGACTAGAAGCAAAGGGGTGGATTTATCTTTCTTCTGCCTTTGTTCCTTCCAGGCCCTCAGTGGACAAGGAGATGCCCACCCACACAGCAAGGTGAACTACACTGTTGAGATATCAAGATCTCAGCTGAGGACGATGGCACGTGCCAGTAATCTTGGCGCTTGGAGGCTGAGAAGGACTTACTGTGCTTTTATTCTACCATGAACTCGCTCTCATGTGCTGGGGCTTTCAGTTTTTATCTTAGCCTATGTGAGATTTCTTGGCAGGGATGTTATCTTGGCTAAAGCGTTCTGCTTCTTGTGAAGGCGCAAGTGTTTTGTAAGCAGTTCTTTGATATCCTGAGGCTTGGCACCACACAACGTACTGGGTTGAAGACAAGCCAAAAGAACACAGTGGCTTGGATGTCCAAGGATCAACTTCAGGAAAGGTGGCCTGACACAGCCTCAACTTCCTCAGCTAATTTTTCTCACTGCTGCGCATGTGCAGAGCTCACATGTTCGCTGCCCTTCAAGGAAGGAATCTGGCTTTTAAATAAAACAAGAAAGGAACAACATCAAAAACCAGGAAAACTATCCACACTGGGTGGGGGGTTGGGGGTGGTGGTGCAGAGGCAACCTTGAATTTCAGCCACACAGGCTGGCCAAGGCGCTCAGAACGTGTGCCAGATTCCTTGCTACTTGGCAGTAGATTCGAGTCAGCTGCTCAGGCTAAGGTCCTAACTGAATCCGCTTTCTTCATACCCTGCAGGTTTTGCCTGGAGGAGGTATAGCCCTGCAAACATCAAAACAGGAATCCTACCTGTGATGCATGTGTCACAGGTGCCTGAGACCCATTGCTGACACATTCAGCCTGGTTGCTGCACGTACTCAGACGGCTGTCAGCAGAGGTTGCCGAGCACATTCAACAGGAATAAACTATTCTGACAGAAGCATTTATTTCATGACCCATTCCTAGTAACAGTCAGGCTGGCAATAAGGCCCAGTTGGCAACGTTCTTGCCAAGCAAGTACGGGCGATGTGCGTTTCATCTCCAGAACCTCCACTTTAAAAAGCACACATTTGTAATTATAGATCTGGAGTGGCAGAGACAGATAACTTGTTGACCAGCCTCCCCAGCCTTCTTTCGGAGTTTCACTGGGATAAGGAAGGAAGGAAGAAAAACATCACTGGAATAATACCTATGATAGATCTTTGGCCTCAATATGCGCATGTGCATACACATAACCATACATACAAAAATAATAAAAGGGAAGCAGAACTTGTTCTAAGACTCAAACTAAGTAACACAAAAATCACAGAGAAGTAGGTCCATCCCTTTGTTCAGAGTATTTTCAAGAGAGTCAAATCTTACCAGCAAATTAAATGTTTCTATTCAAAGAAACAGATTCATAAAAACTCAGTAACCCCTTTTCCACTGGGCACTTTAAATCCTCCTTTGCTCCAGCAACATAAGATCCAGTGTCTCTGAGTTTGGAATCAAGTCCCGGGGGTGGAATGAAGCAAAGAAGGGCCGTATGGAATCCCATTAATTTCCCTGCCTTGAGCACAGGATGGGTACCAAGTCAATTATTGTATTATAACAAATGGTACTGTTACCTTCATGCATTTGAGGGGAAAGAGCCAGAATTTCCTTCAAAATATGCATTGCTGTTCGCTTAAGAAGCTGATGTGGTTTCTACTTCTGCCTTTAGGGAAAAAAAAAAGGAGAATAGAGCTGTGTTAACAAGTTCTGCTCGTTCTGTGCTCTCAGCACAGAAGCTCTTGCTTCCTTCCTTTTAGGAAAGGAACAAACTCTGACCCAAGGATTCTGAAATTCTCATGAGGTCAGCATAGCTATGGGGACACTCTCCACTGTTATCAATAAGGTACAGATGTCGCTCCTTTCACAAAGCTGTACGTTCCTCCCCAGAACTACAGAATATCTGGCCACTCTTCTCTTGGAGTTCATACTCCAGAATTTGACAAATGAGAAGTATTTGCTTGCACATAAATGGTGTTGATGAAAGGGACCTGGGAACAATAGAGTGCAGGAAATCGAAGAAGATCAAAGCAAAGGCATCATGCTGCCAGTTTTCTGTTACTATAGCACAACACCTGAGACTATTCATTTATAAAGAGAAAAAGGTATATGTAGGGTGCCTCCTGTTTTTAGTCTCAACACTCAGGTGCTGAGAATATAAGGACCATGAAAATTTAAGGACAGAATAAGCTACATAGAAGTTCTAGGCTGGTGTGAATGAGACAGTAAGACCTTGTCTCAAAAAGAGAGAGGAGAGGAGAGGAGAGGAGAGGAGAGGAGAGGAGAGGAGAGGAGAGGAGAGGAGAGGAGAGGAGAGGAGAGGAGAGGAGAGGAGAGGAGAGGAGAGACATACAGGAAAACAGGGGTGAGCTAAAGGAAAGATGGGAGGAGGGAGGGAAGACAGTGTTAGAGATTCCAGCCTATGACTACTAGTTTGGGGGCACTGCTGTGAAGAGACATCAGGACCAAGTCAAAGTCAACTCTTAGAAAAGAAAGCATTGAATTAGGATCTGGATTATAGTTTCAGGGGATAGTCCATTATCACGATAGGGGAAGTATGACAGTGCAGAGGTGGACATGGTGCTGGAGAAGTGGCTAAGAGTTGTATATCCTGATCTATATGCAGAGAGAGAGAGAGAGAGAGAGAGAGAGAGAGAGAGAGAATATGAATATGAATCTGGGGCCAAGTATGGGCTTTTAAAAACTCAAAGCCCTCCCCCCTAGTGACACCCTTCCTCCAACAAGGCCACACCCACTCTAACAAAGCCATATCCCCAATTCCTTGTAATCCTTTCAAACATATCCACTCTCTGGTGACTAGCATTCAAATATATGAGCCTATAGGGACCATTCTTACTCAAACCACAGAAGCCTATGTTAAGGCAACATGTTGTGGAAGGGGTGAATAGCACAACAAAGATACCACACAAAGAACCAGAGAACAAGGATGAAAAGAAAACTGGGGACTGGAGGTCTTATTATTACCTTCAAGAATATGCCCTTAAGTACCTAAGGAGTTTTCACCAGGCACTATCTCTCAAAAGATACCTCGCTTCCCAGTACTGCCACTGTGAGACCAGGCCTGGGGACTATTTATGACCCAATCTACATCAAACACAGGAGCTGAGTTTAGAACCTATGGTTACTGACAGGGAGAAAAAAATGGAGATGCTATACCTTTAGTTGATTTATATGCTCTTGGGCTGTGCCCTCAGGTTATGTGAGATTCCTAACAATTTAGGGACATACTATTTTAATACAATATATAAATAATACAATGTAGAGTGCCCTGAAGGTATAAACTTTTTGCAACCTACTTTTAATAAGGGTTCACCGTCTCCTCTAGCCCACCACCCAGCAGAGGCTA
The DNA here is from genome assembly GCF_011762505.2 of Arvicanthis niloticus. Taxonomy (NCBI): domain Eukaryota; kingdom Metazoa; phylum Chordata; class Mammalia; order Rodentia; family Muridae; genus Arvicanthis; species Arvicanthis niloticus. Next base: position 65,669,562 of record NC_047665.1, on the reverse strand, counting down.
TGGAAGAGAAAAGTTATTAGGATGTGGGGAAAGTGGACCTGTTCAGCAATAGTTCTTTGGGGGCGAGCTTGATCTTCTTTGTCAGCAGTTCAGTTCCACAGCAAACACCAAGTATGACTCAGCAGCTGCAGATCAGTCCTCTTGGCGGGAACTCACCACGCATGAACCAGCAGCTATAGTTCAATCCTGAAGAAAGTTCAAGGCTCACCAACTGGCCTGAGGCAAGGCCATGGAAACAGCAAGCTGCTGAAAGAACTTCACGAGCAGTTCTTTCTCGAGAGAGTTCCTCTCAGTGGCAGCATTACCACAAGCAGAGCTCAACAATGCTATGTGAGGTAAACCAATACATACAGGTCTAGCGAAAATAATGAGGTGAAACAAACCAACAAACCAAACCAATGCTCGGTGCTCATCTCCCACTGTCTGTAGGCGCATATTTATACTCCTTCATCACAGATCCTTTTGTGTGTTTGCTATATCCAAACATCCCTTCACCCGTGTCTGCTTCAGGAAAACAGTCTTTCACATGTTTGCTTTAGCAAGACATCCTTTCACCTTTGTGCCCCAGCAAAACATCATTTGACACAACTGACTTTCCAAAGAAACTACAAGTTTCCACTTCAGAATCCATCAGATTCATTGAGGAGCTGATGAAAATACAGGTTCCAGGACTCTGGCCAAGGTACTTCATCAAAATTCCAGGCATGGACCTAAAGAAATGGGAACTTTGAACAGGCTCCCAGGGCTCTAGCATGCAGCAGGGTTGGAGATTCCCCCACAAAAGCCATGCACCAAAGAAAGACAAAGAGACTTTGGACTTTCTTGTCCTTTTACATAAAGTAGATAAAACCTATTGTTTTACATAAATAAAATCTGAAAACCAGCAAGAAAAAGAAAAAGTTATATAGAGCTACTCCACAGGAATCTAATCAGACCCCAGAGGAGGAAGCTATCCAAGGAAGGGTTTCCACTTGTCACTCAGGGATAGCTCAAGATCAATAATTATTGCCAAACAAAATTAGCAGCACACAGGGTCTCCAGCCAACAAAGGGAGTCTTCTAATGTCCCTGTCACCTTCTTTTAAAGGAGCTGCCTGTCAGGGGCCCTTATAAATGAAAAAAAAATCTATTTACAGAATGCAGAAGAAGAGTTGCTAATACCAAAACAGACATTCAGGTACTTGGTGGTGTGGTTCGGGTAAAATTTTTCACTGAAACCATCTTCTCCTGATACATTTTTAATGATAACATTTCTTGAGACTTAACCAAAAACAATATTTTTATGGCCATTTTTATGTGATCTTTGGACACAATATGTATTCACTATGAAAAAAAACCCCAGCAACATGAAACAGGCAAAAATTAGATCACTTTTGGTTAAATTGGTTTGAATGGAAATTGGTTGTTTTAGGAACAGTCACACTACACTGGGAAATGGGCTCACTGCTCTCCCCATAACTGGGAAAGAGCTCACCCACCACTTTCATTCCTCAGGAATGCAGACACCTCAGGAATGGTGAGGAATGATTGACACTACCAGCATGGACTGTTTTGTATCACTTCTTCGTCTCTGAGGCCCCATTGTGCTATCGTGATAGAAGTGGGTAACTTAAGAGAACAGAACTACTTACTCTCTCTCTCTCTCTCTCTCTCTCTCTCTCTCTCTCTCTCTGTCTCCAGGAGAAGTCCACAGGCAAGGTACTAATTTGCTAGAGCCTCCTACATTGTGCTTCAGAGGAGAAGAAGGCCTGGTCCTCACATGGTAGAAGGCACAATGACAAAAAAAAAAAAAAAAAAAAAAAAAAAAAAAAAAAAAAAAAAAAAATCTTAATGCGTGTAGTGACTCTTTCCTAAGGAACTCAATCAAATCTCCAAAGGAGGAATTCCTGACCTAACACCACGAAGCAGCCATCTGGCAATACCATCCCACTGGCTTATAAGTTTGGATACAACTTTAAGAGTATGTCTGTCAATCAAGCCTCGGAAACTCATTACCCAGTAGAATTGTCTGGATTTTTCTTCTGTCTGGAAATTTTCTTTGTTGTTGTTTCAATGCATACATAGACACAGAGGCCATAGGCCAATCTCAGATGTCATCGTAGGGATGTCATCCATGTCCTTGGAAACATTGTCTCTCACCGGCCTAGGGTTGAAATGACTGGACACCGAGTCCTAGGAACTTTTCTGCCTCCACCATCCACGTGTTTGGATGATATGTGTGCCCCACCATGCTGGTTCTTTACATAAATTCTGGGGGTTGGGGAATCAAGGTTAGGTCTTTATACTTTCCAGGCAAGTGCTTCATCAGCTGAGATGCACATGCGCGGGCGCTGGTTTCGGCATAGGCATGCGTGTGCGTGTGCATGAGCGTGCATGTGTGCGTGCGCGTGTGTATCTGCCTGTCTGCCTGTCTGTCTGTCTGTCCCTTACCTACAGGTTTTATTTATGCTATTGAATCCCTCTCTCTTCTGATCTAAGAGGTCTGGGGGAGGGCCAGATGATTACATCTAGTCGCAACAGAACACTCTTGCTTAATGAAACTGTCTCTCCCTAAAATCTCAGCTGAGAAGTTCTTACTAGAACAGGCATTTTATTCTCTTAATAATACAACAGTTTGCAAGGAAAGGACATGCTGAGTCTAGTCTGCTACTGAGAAGGCAATGATATTGTGATTTGGGGTTATTATGTGTTTATGCACATAACAGTTCTGTGTCCCCTGAACTGTGGAGACATCCGACCCTAATTCTCTGTGATTATACCAGATTATGGCCTGGGAATTTAAATGCATATAAAGCAGAAGTACTTGTAGCTTTTAAATTAAGTCAGGTCAGGCAGGCAGCTTTCATCCTGCAGTCCCTTTGATAGGTCACTTCAGCAGAGCCTGACACCAAACACATCAGGGCACTCTAAATGCGGGTGGAGCACAGGAGCCCACCATGTCTGAATCACAGTCAGAGGCCAGCAGTCCTCTTACATTTCAGATTCACCTGCTTGCATGAGTCCCTTCCAAGGCCCTAGCGGGTCTCTCACATAGTTATGGGATTTTGTTGCTGTTTTTTCTGTTTTGGGGGGTGGGGTCTTTTTTGGTGGCAGGGGCCGGAGGGGGGGGGAGGGTAATGGGGGTGGGTCTTGTTCTACAGCCAAGGCTAGTCTCAAACAGGTAATCTTCTGCCTCAGCCTAGCTAGACTGCATATGTCGCTATGCCTGGCTGTCATGATTGTGTTTAAAAAAAAAAAATAAACATTTTGTAAGATATTTTAACTATAACAGTTTTAATTTTTAATCAAAAAATATTTTTGCCTGTATTTTTGTGATAGCATTTATCTATGTGAGCAGAATGTCCTGATTCTCACTGTGTAGCCCAGATACATTTTAAGTCACAGCAAATGAGCCTGACGTAGCCGCTTAAGTTCCGGGATAGCAATCATGCACCACCATACCTACCATTATAACTGCTATAGATCTTTCATCTCAACTCTCCCTCAATTACCTTCCTCAAGTACCAAATACTGATGTGCATTTGGGGGAAATCAAGGTAAACAGACATTGAGATCGGGATAAATTATGTGGCTATGGATATAGCAGAGATACGTAAGTCAATGGATGGATGGAAAACCTAGAGGGGGCTGGCAGTGGCGGTGAACTTCTGCCATCCCAGCACTTGGGAGTCTGAGACAAAAGGATTAAGGATTCATGAACATCCTAGTAAAGCCATGCCTCAAAAAAGGAAAGAAAGAAGAAAAGAAAGACAGGAGAAAGTGACAGGAGATATTAAATGAGAGCAAGACAGAGGCTGTCACATGCAATTGTGCCAGAATGGCACATGTGTGACACTGACAGGCCACCAGGAAAGGGGGACCAGGGCAGCATCGGAACTTGCCTGGTCAAAGCTGTGCTCCAGGCAGGAGTCCCTTCCTTCAGCCTTCAGAACTAAGAGAGACTTAATTTCAGCTGATAGAGAGACTGTAGATACTTTCTTACATTAGACTAGTAGACAGGAAATTTATCAGATTAATTTCTAACAGTAACATACGGCAGTATGCACATTGTGATGTCATGCCTGGCAATTTCTCATGAATAGTCTAGTTTTCCCTTGCATATCTATGTTTGTGTTTCTATGAGACTGTCTCTCGAAATATAATATTAAACTTGTTTATGTCCCTGCTCTTGAAAGATAGAAAAATCATAAGTTGATCCCCTGAACCCTACTCTTAAAAGCAAAGACATAAAAACCTGTAAGTCAAACACTGTGTTGCCTCAGTCCCAGGAAATTAGCTGACCATTTGAACAGATGGCCCTAACTAAACAAACCTTAAGATTCATGGTGTCAGGATGCTATGGGCCCGAGATTAGCCTGGCCAGGCTTTGAACTAACAGCCCTGAGACAGTTGGTGCCAGGATGCTAAAAGTTTGAGATAAGCCTGACCCCCTTGAACTGGAGCTCATGATATATAGTGTGAAACTAGTTCGTAATAGCCAATTATAAAGTGACACACCATCCATCTTAAGAATTTGAGATCAAATGTATCGATGACCTAGTGACCTGTTCCCCCTCCTTCCCCCTTCCCTAACTCCACCCCCACCTGGTTTGTAGATACCCCCTTAAAAGCTGTTAACTTCTTTGGTTCTGGGCTGAATTCCACTGCCCCTGCGCGGGCTTGAAGGAAAGTCAGCCCTGGCTAGCCAGTAAACCTCTTGCGATTTGCATCAAGTTGTGTTTCTCGTGAGTGATTTGGGGTGCCTCTGCAGTTCTCCACGGATCGGTGAGGTCCTTTTCATTTGGGTTTTACACTCTCTCCTCCACAGATACCTGTAGAATGATTTACCAACACACCCACCACATTGTCATAACGTGATGGTGGTGGGTCTGCAGTTCCCCTTTATGAATACAGGCACCATTTTCACATACTTGTGAATCTACACAGGACATACCATGCATCTGTCTGATGACAGAATGGATAGCCTATAAGCAGAAGCTCAAGTGGATGCTGAGAGATACAGGAGTGACCCAGACTCCGTTGAGATCATCTTTGCTTTTAGAATTCAAGTTGCACATGATTCATGGGGTTTTTGTGTGTGTTTATTTGACTTGCTTGGAGAAAAGAGTGCTTAAGAATTATCTGCCTACTGAACGGTGTTGAAAGCCAGGAGCTAGCCAGTGAGGAGATCAAGGAGCATTGAAACGGCTAATCTCAAAGGAGAAAGTTCCAGTGAAAAACATGTACACACACCAAACCCATTATAACAGCCCAAGACATGAGTGAGTAAGACAACCCACACAGAGCCTGGTCTTTTCACCTCTTATAAACTAGTGCAGTTGCAGATCGGGACCTGCAAATGCAGGACTCTTCTATTTGGCCTTATGTTTTAGGGAGGGTATGGAGGTGTGAAATACAGTACTCAGAAGCTCTATCAAGCACAGGTTGTCCCTTGAAATGATAGGATTTATGGGTCTGGGGTGAATGCTGTTTATAACACAATGAATTTTCTATAGGAATATAACCAAAATTACAATGAAATGACTGCTACAAGAAAGTGTAAACTACTTTTACTCGTGTACTCCACCCTGTTCCATAACTACCATCCTTTCCTGTACCTCAAGGAGGGTGGGTAGGACAGGATGCATATATACACAAAGAGAAACGGATGTCCTTCAGATACTTTCCCAACTACTGCTTTGACACCAGCCATCCTTTCTGTTAGAACATGCTCAAATAGATTAGGTATCATTTTTACCAAGAAAATGAAAAGCATTTGCTTTTTATTATTTAATGTGTAGAAAGGAATTGTTGGCACCTAACAGCATCTCCCACAATTACTCACATCTCAAGTCCTGTTTCCTTCTCCCTGTAACATGTGCAGGCTGCGGTACTGGCAACTCCATCACAGGACTATTCTATAACCCGCTTCTTACCCTTTTGTTATATTATGGGCTTTCTTGAAAATATAATTCCTCTGTCCTCAAATAAAAACTCACAAACCCATATGCACATAAACCCACAAAATTCTAGCTGGGCATAGTGGTACAGAGCTATACTTCCAGAACTGGAGAAGCTGAAGCTACACAACTCCAGCATGTCTAAGACCATCCTAGGTTAAATAGTGAGTTTGAAGCCAGCCCAGACTACTTAGCAAGACTCTACCTCAAAAAGTCACAGAAAGGAAGGAAGAAAAGAAGGAAAGAAAGAAGGAAGGAAGAAAGGGAGGGAGGGATGGAAAGAGGGATGGAGGAAAGGAGGGAAGAAGGAAAAAATACGTTTTACATCATCTCTGTCTCAGTGATGCAGGCCACAGAGGCAAAGCCTGGGTGAGAAATCGTTGTGTATGAGTGATCCATTGGGCAAGAGAAAGGATAGTCTAGTTTTGCACACTCCTGTAATCATAGCACCTGGCAAGCAATGGGACAAGAATCAACAATCTGAGGCCAGGCCAGAAAGATGTCTCAGAAGGTAAAGGCACTTGCCACCAAGACTGACAACCCGAGTTTGATCCCTGGAACTCACAAGGTTGAAGGAGAGAACTAACCCCCATAAGCTGTCCTCTGACCTTTATATGTGTGCCTATGGCACATGGGTGAATGGACATGTTTGCATGTATGTACACACGTGCATGCATGCACAGAGAGAGAATATCCCAGGCTCTAAAGACTCTAAAACAAAGAAGCAAAGAAACATAAGAAGTGGCAGAGGGATAACTGTGGGAAATTTGAAACCTACAAGCTATTTCACAATTTACATAAAATGTTACCTAAAGCAGTTCTGTAAATAATAAGACATTACTAATGGGGAAGGTAGTTATTTGTATTTCTCATTCCTAATAGTGATGTCATGGATTGTTAGATCTTAAGCGATTGTGTAGCTTTTATAAAAAATAAAAGATCATGTTCCACAGTAGTCACCCAGAGATGAAATCCAGTTGGCATTTCTCTACAATTCGTTCATCGATTTTAATAGTTAAATGTAAAGCAGCTAAACTGTATGTTCAAGCAAATGTGTACTTAACAAGGTCACAGAAAATTAAAATAGATGTCATCTTTAATTTTTATTTCACATTAATTCATCACATTAATTAGATAATAAATAGCACTATTTATTATCTAAGTACACCCAGTTATGTAAATTTACAGGGTTTTTTCTTCACATAGTCACCTTCCTAATATACATACGACAGAACACAAAACGCATTTGCAATATTCAGCCTGCCAAACCTTGCCTGGGACAAACAAGATTCTCAGTAGCTTTATTATTCTACATGTGGATAAATACAGTCCTCAATAATTGACATGAATGAGGACTGCTGAAAAAGAAACGGAATACATTCTTATTCCATCTGGGGTTATGTGCACTTGTTTATTTTAACATGGTCTTCTAAATGTTGAATTACAATTCAGCTCATAACACATCTCTGGGAGGTCTTGAAAATACCCTGAATGGTTTACGTGGTTATTTCTAGAGCTCTTGACATCTGTGGTGTTGACATGAGGCCTACCACCAGTGTAGCGGTGTGGAGACTGTAGTGCTGTGTATTCACCAAAGGTATCTTCAAAAGTGGTAATCAACAATCAACATTATTATCCCTCTTTTGTTTTTTGTTTCTCTAATCTTGCCAGGATAGAAAAATGAGCAATTATTATTCTATTAGGCGAAGAAAAAAAAAACAGACCAACACAACCCAGTGCTATTTTTTTTAAAAGAAACAATCATACTGAATTAACAAATTGAAACCTTTAGTTAAGACGTCATGAACTTCGAATGTAAGACAACCGCATCAGAATGCTAAATGACAGCATGCTCATTCTGTTCGATGTTGCCCATGAGATCTTTCGTGTCACTTGTTCCTGGACTCGGATTACTGTTGAAGTAGAGAGTGTTTTCAAAGCTGGCCTCTTGAGGCATGTGGAGCACACGCCTTTTCTTATAAAGGAAATAGGCGGCAATGCCAGCACCTGTCACAATCAGGAGGACCACGATGACCACTCCTGCTGCTTTGGAAGAGCCTTTGGGCTGAGGATCCATCTTCCGCTGGTCAGCTACAGACGAATGAAACCATTAGCAACCAAACAAGTGAAGCATGGGGGGAAAGGGTGGGTGTCAGAAGCTTCGGAAAGCAGCACAGCTGATCTTCCTGGGAAGCTTCAACATATGGGTATTCTTTAAAATGGTGTTTGTCACAAGATGTGAAGGCAGGAGTCAATGTGACATAGAGGACACTTTAACATGTTCAGTTGAGTTTTGGGTTGGTAGAATATTTCACCTCTCTATGTAACACTGAGGTAGTGCATCAGGTAGAATTCACACATATTTCTTGCATCAAAATAATTAAATAATTGAAGGATGGCTGGAGGGAAGTCTCAGTGGTTAGGATCACTTACTGCTCTCCCAGAAAACCAGAGTTTGGTACCAGCATCTACTGCCAGCTGCTCAGAACTGTCTGTAACTCTAGCTCCAGGAAACCTAATGGTTTCTCTTGTTCTTTCAGGCACCAATACATATGTAGCAGCCTGTCACACAGACACACAGACACACACACACACACACACACACACACACACAGACAGCCCCACACAAACATATTATAAGTAGTAAAATTTTTTAAAGTAATTATGTAAGGCTGCTTACAAGTATGCTTTCAGGAGACAAAATAAAGTGGTGGTGGTTGGTTTAGCAATTACAAATAAAATTTTAAAACTAGGGGAAATTTCATTATAATGGAAATCTGAACTTCTGAATATAATTAATAAACAAATGTCATTCACGCGATCAATAAGGTATTTACTAGCAAGCCACTGATCTCATTTTGATTTCCTGTAGCAACCACCAAAATAGGTAAAATACGATTAGTTACCTAATTAATGTTGTCTATAAAGATGAAAACAAACAAACAAAAAAAAAGCAAACAAACAAAAAAAGAGAGACCTAAAAAGACCTTGAAGGAAATGTCTTTCATAGGATCTCACAAGGCAACTTTTTGTAATTCAGCAACATCTTCAAGAACTTTTTAAGATAAAAATATAAATTTATTTTTCTTAAACATTATGAAAGGTGGATTGTGGCCTAATGATAAAAATTAGCGTGAGGCAGTCTACTGAAAGTGAAGGAGGAGAAGGAGGGATACCATGGCTTTTAAAAAAAGCAGAATCATAGGACCAATGGTGGCATTGAGGTTTCATAATGATCTTACCTTTGGTCGTAATGGATGAGTGTGTAGTTACAGGATCAATAACTGTTGAAAAATGGAAAACAAATGTTAGAAAAATCTATAATAACTAAATGTAGATAAATTGTATTCAGGTCAAAGATGCATGACATCTTCCATTGTTAACTGTAATGTGATCTGATATGATGTAATCTGATGGGTTCTCATGTGATCTGATGCATTGTGATCTGATCTGATGTCATGTCATGTGATGATGTGAATGCCCAGATGGTGTGATTGATATCCATAAATATAGATTTAGGCATATAAATAGAAAGATTATCTGTACCTTCAGCTATCTACTACCTATCTACACACTTACCTATCTACCTGTCTGTACCTGTCCATCCATCCATCTTTCTTTATGTTTTTATATCCAAATGTAGCATCCTATACATATGGATAAGTTTGAATATGCTAGAAGATTTGAAACTATGAAACTTCAAGTTTTATGTGAGCATTAATACATCTCAACACCTACAAAATCCATGTGTAGCTAAGGTAATCTAGACTACAGGTTTTGAAATTGGCACAGCAAAGTCTAAACTGTTATAAGACAATTGACTGAAAAGTAAAGTAAGACACCAACATTGGTCCAGAGACTGTAACCACAGCTCTATACCAAAGGGTGTAGAATCTTAAAGTACAGTTATAAACTAAAAATCTACACAGTTCCAAAACAATAAGACCTATTGAAGAAACAGAACTATGTTCACTGCTTGCTGGCTGGCTGGCTGGCTGGCTGGCTGGCTGGCTGGCTGGCTGGCTGGCTTGCTCACTTGCTTGCTTGAGTGATTACAATCATAGGAATCAAAGTCAGGGTCCTATTTATGCCAAGCAAGGGCTCTGTCACTGAACAACCCCAGGCCTCCTCATTTATTTCAGATTCCTACAAATAACTTTTCTCTTGGGAAAGATCATGCATCAGGTAGAATGGCATAAAAATATCACTCAATTACAGTCAGTGGCACACGGAGGTTTACCAGTTGTTGTTTCCCTTTGCATGCTATTACCACTTAATCTCAGATGAAGACTGGGCTGATTTTATATGACTTAATTCTCTTGCTTCGTATGATGTGAACTAATGACTGCTCTTCCCTTTTCCCTAGTGCAGTAGCACTGTGGAGATGGGCTGTCCAAATTGCTTGTAACTTAGCACAACATTAAAATATACCAGTAAACCAAGGTTTGGCAGAGCCATCACCTTTCACTCAAAGCTACAGGTGGAGATTGATCTTTATGGCAGGACAAATTCCCACCAATAACGGGGAAAGATACACAAAAGGGATGCAACTACTCTAGCACTATGTCAGCATGTTACAGTCAGAAAGAGATGGTGGTCTGGGAACATATAACCATAGTACAAAATGTTTACTTTTTGGCATTTTACAAATAAATCCTTTGTACGAAGAACAGTGGATATTATTCCAAACGCCAGAAGACGAAGATAAAACTACACAATCATTCCGTTCGCCAGAGGGATCGCCTGTTTTCCAGTTGACAAAGGAGACAGGATTGTCGTTCAACCAAAGCCACTTTCCTGGTCATCAAATAAAACCAGCAAAAGCACAAGTTAAAAATAATCCTTTTTATGTTCCTCTCCTTAACATAAAATTCCTAGCCTATTATTATTATGTTATGCAAGAATCAATGGTTTCTACAACTTCTATCAGGCAAGACACTAATAGAAAATTGTTACAGAAAAGAAAAACAATGTATTTGTTAGATTGTTAGTTGAAATTTTATTTCTACTTAATAGAAAAATGTACACTTATATTTCTCTAGCATTTTTATTATGGTGGGAAGAAAAAACTGTTCTCTGAATATTTTTTAACTAATAGCTACAGGAGAGCTTTTTAATTGACAACTTTCAGGGCTGGACAATAGGTAGGTTGTTTAAACTTTTGGTTATTGCAAATAAAATATGATTTTAACTTTTCAAACTCACCACAGATTAATTATTATTTAAGGCATGATTTGCTGGAACCAAAACACTGTTTTCTATACAACATTTAAAAATATTAGCTATTAAATAATGGTTTCATAAGAGTTACCTTCAACATTTCGGAACATGCCTATCCAAAAATTGGTTTTACTTTTAAGAGGCTCAACACGGTATGACAGAAAACTTGATTCAGCAGCGCTGTCGATGGAAGCCAGAGAGGCACCTGCAAAGTGTAAGGCAATAATGAGAATAGCTGAGAGCATTCCTGTGAATATTCCTGATATTAAGAACAATAAATGACAACCTGAGCTCTACTCAAGGCTCAGTACACTGTAGGATTGTTAGCCCAGGGCCATGTATGGAATTATTCAAAGACTGAAGAGAAAACTGAACACTTTTCAGACAGCATATAACTAATAATTCCTCATCAATCACCAGTGTTTGCCTTTATAGTAAAATCCTACAGCTTAGCAATAACTAATATATTTTAAACAGTCATGACAGTTTGCCTTGGACCTCACAAACATTCTTTTACTAAATCTTTCTAAGACCATAAAATAGATACTTTTGTTAACTCATTTTCCAGATAAGAACAATAAAGCACACACATAAGTAATTTATTGCCTGGGGTCCCAGCACTGAGCACAGAATCCTGGCATGACCCAGGCATCCTGAATCTGGAGAGGTAATATTGAACCATGTGGATATACATTCTATAAACTGAGTTCTGAGTTAGCCCCTCAGTGACTGTTAATTGCATGCTTACTTAATCCATCATTGAATATACTTCACAGCTATTAGGCATTTTAAAATACTTCTGACATAGTTTTGATCAAAGAGAATTGCTCCTTTTATCTGCTAAATAAAACAACACCTAAAATTGAAAATAACGTTTGTGTATATTCATTGTAAAATTTAAAAACAAAGCACTTAAGCAACATGTAAGGATTTAAAAAAAAATTTTTTTTGAGAAGTCAAAGGCATATTGCAAGTCCTCTGTGAAACAATGGCGGCACTTTCTTAGTCATGGGCTTGCAAAGATTCAAGGGGGACAGGAAGGAGAGGAAGAGAGGGAGGGAAGAGAGGAGGGAGGGAAGGAGAGAGAGAGGAAAGGAGAAAGGGAAGGAGGGAGGAAGGAAAAGAGAGAGAGAGAGATTGAGAATATGATCATGGTAATATGCCCACAGCCTTTCTCTAGTCCCATGGTACCTTTGAAAGCCAAAATCCCAACAATCACAGTGAAAACCAGAAATCCAGTAGCCACAGGGGGAAGAGGGGGTGTCAGAATAAATTTGGAGTTCTTTTCAAATTATGAAGTTCATTGTAATCCTCATGACAACCACTAACAAAGTAACTAAACAGGAAATAAAGGTTCCTTAGGATCAAGTGGGGCTGAAACTCAATAAATTCATTGTGTAGTTCAGAAAGCTTAAGTTGAATGAACCATTGTGAGTTGGAAATTCTTTTTAACTTGGACATGGTGTTGTATGCTTGCTATCCCTGCACTTGGGAGGCAAAGGCAGGTAGATCAGGAGTTCAAAGTTATCCACGACTACATTTCGAATTCAAAGCCACTGGAGTATGTGAGACCCTGTCTCAACACAACTGCAACAAAGCTATCCTTGCTGTTTCTGAGATTGAGTTTGGTTTGGTTTTTCCTTACAAATAAAATAGATAGGCATAAAAAACCACTTCTATTAATAATAAAAAGTCAGTTCCTAATCAGTTATAAAATCTAAATTTATTAGCGATAAGGAAATATAACGCTTTGAGTAACTTAGGATCAGAACCCTAAGAACTTAAGTATTTGGATAGAAAGATTTTGTATTTTAATAAGAGGGCTTTTAAACCTAAATTCTTCAGATTCTTCATTTGTGGGAAATGATGTTGACTATTCTGTTAATAGAAAATTATTTTTAAAAACTACCCATGTGGTTGGGATGTAGCTCGCTAGCAAAGCTGCAGAGCACTCTCCTAGGGATGCCCTATGTTTGATTCCCAGCAACAGAAAATAATAGAAAAGCACTTAGACACCTTATATTTTAATTTATAACATTTTAATATCATTGATCTAAAAATAGATTGTTATGGGATTTTCTTTCAGGAAACATGGCACTCACCCATTCGAAGGCATTCCAGGGAAGCTTGACCCCAACTTCTTGTAAAAGAAGATTCAATATAGTAGCAATGGCCAGAGAAAGGAATCCACGCAGTCTGTTCTGAGTCTGGACACTTGCCAGGCAGTTGTGGAGGCTCAGTAGCAGGGATTTCTGTAAGTAAACATGTATTTAAAGCATAATCAAAATAAATCATAAATAAATCCGGGGCTACTGCAATCTGTGGAATCTTATTTTTATAGCTAAGGGAAATTATATTCTCTACCATTACGTGTCATTTACTGGTGTTCGTTATTGAGAGCCACCATTTTTCTTGGGTTTTCATTTACTTTATTGTTTCAAATGTATTTCAATAGAAAACAGTGGCCATGAATTTTATTCCTCATAATTTACAGTTAGTGATGTTTAGATTTCTGCAATGATGTTTGAGATTAAAGCTGGGAGTGGTGGTATATGCTTTTAAACCCAGCCCTCTGGAGACAGGTGGAGTTGTGATCCAGCTTGGTCTACATAGCAAGACCCTGTCTCAAACAAACAAACAAACAAACAAATAAAAGTGGTAAGAATTCAACAAATTATGTCAAAATAATTAATGAAGTGGATTTCCTTGTCAAGCCACTTCTTTTCTGAGATTCTAAGTGCTGTAATGTCCTCTTAGCTAAGGACAGCTGTGAAAAACTGCCCTAGCTTGAATTCTAGGACTGTGTCCATAGCTTTGCTGATTGTACTTAATTTGTATGCATCCTGGTATAACTCTGCTGAAGCAGATGTACTGACACCGAAGGGAAGGGCAGCTTCTTGGAGAATCTGTCACTGTAGATTCAGAGGACAATTTCAATAACATTCAGAAATCTATCACGAGCAAGTACATCCTAAAAATGATGCAAATTTTGACCTGTGCATATTGGTTGATATCTTTTTGTTAGGTTGATCAGACAGCCTATTTTGCTCTCAGCTACTGGTTCATAAAGTCAGCAGTGATGGGTAATAGTTTATTTCAGACAACTCGATATTCCCCAAACCCCTTCTGTATATTCAATTACCATCTGATTTTTTGCAGAGAAAATAAAAACTTTCATTGCAGTATGATGTCTTCCAGTAGCCATCAACATCCATGTAAACACATGCTGACTTAAGTTTGGGCTCGTCAGTGCCCCAGTTAGTGTACCGCACCCTCCATTTATCCGTCCAAGTATATTCATTGTTGGTCTGAACAAATAAGAACAATCATGAAGCTTCAGTCTTACTTCTCATATAAAACATGAAAGAAACAAGCAAGAAATAAGTATAATACTTAAGGCTATAACTGAACACAGAACCTTGAACATTAGTAACTTTTAATAAATTACAAGTCATGCTACTAACTCAAATTCAGTAAAAGCACCCTTTTGAAAAAGTGATTATTTCATGGCCATCTTTAGGTCCACAACCTGGAAAGTAGTTTTGCTTTTTTTAAAATGGTTTTTGTTGTTAAATTTCACTTTTTGTTTTTCTTTCTTTTCTTTATTTTTTAGAGAAGAAGAAAGGAAGGAGGAGAGAGAATTTTGAGACGTGTGTGTGTGTGTGTGTGTGTGTGTGTGTGTGTGTGCGTGTGTGAGAGACAGAGACAGAGACAGAGAGGGAGGGAGGGATGGGGAGAGAGGAGAGAGAGGGAAAAAGAGAGAGGGAAGGAGAGAGAGAGAATGAAAACAGAACATTAGGTGGGTACAGAGATGAAAATGATCCCTTGGATGGAAGGGGTTGGGGGAATGGAAAAACATGAACAGAACTATATGTATGAATAAAAAATTGAGGAAAAGAGTTACAACTGATGGTTTTAAAGAAGATGATTGGTAAGAAAAGAAGACAATGACTAAAGAATGTGTCTTATTCCATAAAGCTGCCTTTGCTTTCGGCTTCTCATGGCCAAAGAGACGTTGGATCCTCATAACAATAAAATGTTTATCTTACTGAAATTAAAGTAACATCCATATCACCTAATCCTGAAAGAAAGCCTCATTTGTTCTCATGATCTTGTTCTGCTGCTGAGACAGCAATGGTAAGTGATAGCTGAGTCCATTTATCCTTGTAGACTCTATAGGAGCTGGGGGTCTTGATACGACATCAGTGGCCTTTCAACTATGTGGATTGTGCTATTTTTAAAAAGCTGGTTGTTTTACTTCATTTTCACATTTGGCATATTTTCTTATTAAATGTAGACAAACAAATGTATGATCACATCCAAGCTAATAGTAATATAAAAATTACCACTTATCAATAATAGCACATAATCTAAAAATGGTTTTAGAAGTAATGCCTAAGTACAACGTTATAAAACATTAGCCAAGGAGAAATAATTGTTTAAGGCTGCAACACTTTCTTCATCTTAATTCCATCATTTAATTTACCAAGACAATCACGAAAGACACAACAGGAAAAATTAAAAACACATTTTATCTCAAGGTGGAATTGTGCAGCATTCTCTCATTTACTCAAATTATTCTTGCATATCATCGACTCTAGACGTGTCATGAAAATAGCATTACTATTCTACTCATAAATTTTGACATTGAGGAAAAGTATTTCATCTTTCAAAATATAATTGATGGCCAATTTGAAACACGATTATGAGAAGAATTGAATGATTTATCAGATCATTAATTATCTAAAAAATAGTCAACAGAAATATGAAAATCTCTTATCTAAGCACAATCACCAAAACCACATGGGGCTAATTATTTTAAATATTCTTCACCCTATTGAGGAAGTACCTAGCTTGCATCTCTGCATCACAGCCTAAAGCTTGGCAAAACCTGACCTCAATCCACTATCCAATTTTATACCTTTCCTTCCTTCTCATCCTCTCTGGTACCCTCCCTCAGCTCTTACTACCCTGAGCTATGTCTTAAAATGGTGAGTATCTTGGGATCAGGGCAAAGCTCGGTAGTAGAACCCTTGCCTATCATATGTGAGGTCCAGATTTAACCCAAGTACTGAAAAAGAGAATGGTTTGAATTTTTTAAACAAGGTTTCTTGAGCCGCTCCCCTGCCCCAGGACCTCTGCAATGCTGCTTGCTGATTTGCTAGCTACCAGGTGGGTGGAGGAATGGTGGGTATGTATGTCTCAGGAGTCTCTCTACCTTATTGCCTCTCTGAGTTGGAGCTTCATCCCTCACTTTGCCCCAGTCCTCCACCCTTCTCTTTCTGCTTTGGAATAAAAGGATGAGACTTCAACGAAACACTTCTCATACATAGATGGAAACTCTGTAAGACTGGGACTCATAACAATTCTAAACTCTTTTGCAACAAAACATTAAGTATCCCATCCCCATTCCCTATGCTCCTGACCTACTTTCTCTTCTCATGCCGCAGCTGTGTAACTATGAGTCTGGAGAGGAATAAACAAATGAATGGAGCTGTTTAGATGTATAATATAAATTTGGATATAACTATTCGAAGCCAATTATTGTATTATTGTTCTCAGTTTGGTTTCTGACACGTTATCATTAGGTCACTAGGCCATTGACAGTGGAGCCTCATGTAAATGTTCAACTGAAGAAACAGAAAGAGAAACACGTTTGACTATAATTTATCAATCATGTTGAGCTGTGAATGTTTTAGCATCTTACCAAGTTACTGTTCAGGGCAATCCATACGGGTACATTAAATGGGTGCATTTTCATCCATGCAAATGCATTACTGTAGGGGTCTAGAATGCTAGCAAGCAGGGAAGTACGATCCTTGCAATATTTCTCTGCTTCATGCCATGGTAGCTTCAATTTCATAAGGGAATAGCTGCTTTTACCGTAGTTAACAAAGCCATCTTTTGGAGTTGTGGTTGGAGAAACAGGCAAGGAAGGGTCTAGAATAGAGTGATTATTTTCATTAGCATTGTCAGTGAGCCAATAATTGAGTATCTTCAATATTCAACTTCCTGCTCATCCATCATAGATGTAAACACAAATTCCTAAGTCCAAACTGGCAGGGCTTAAAAATATTTTCACCACATATTTTACAACATAAAACTAGTATTTCTCTCTCTCTCTCTCTCTCTCTCTCTCTCTCTCTCTCTCTCTCTGTCTCTCTGTGTGTACAAATTTGTGTACATTGATGTGTGTAGAGTAGCACATGTGTAGGGGTGCACATATGTATGCATGTGCATGTATAACCAGGGGTCAACCTTGACTTTCTTTCCCTAGAAGCCAACATTGTGACTTTGAGAAGGAGCCTCTCCCTGAACTGGAATTCCTCAAAGAGTGTGAGCTGGCTGGACAGTAAGCCTCAAAGATCCACCTGTCTCTTTTTCCCCACTGCTGGGATTATAAGTGTGTGTCACCTCATGTGTCTTTTTATGTTGCTTCTGGGGATAGAACTCCTTACATCTGCAAGGTAAGCACTTGACTGACTGAGTTCTCTCTCTAGCCCACAAAGCTTTATTTTTAATCAGTATGTCTGATTAAACACTTTCTAAACTGTAATATATATATGCATTATATGATTATGCATCTGTATGTGTATATATACATATATGTGTATACGCATATTACATATGTATATGCACACTATTTATATCTAATACACACACACACAAACACACACACATATATATGAGTCTAGAAGGAAAACTCAGCGGTTTAGAACACTTGTTATTCTTGAAGAGGATCTGGTTTAACTCTCAGCAACCACATGATGTCTGAAAAACATCCACAACATCAATTCAAGGCAATATGATGCCTTCTTTTGACTTTCATGGCAACCAGGCATGCACATGGTACACAGTCATATAAAGCATATCACTTTATACATAAAACTAAATTAAAATTGTTTAATATATATACATATATTATATATGTTAAACAATTTTAATTTAATTTTATGTATAAAGTGATATATATATATATATACATACACACACATATATAAATATTATATATATATATATATATATATATATATATATAGTTTCTAAGTAGAAAACAAAGGCTCTTGAAAATCTTCTGTGATCTAGTGCCCCTATAAAAGAAAGGCCACAGTTTAATGCTACAAATTAAACAGTATCTGTCTTCCTGCCATCATTAGTCTTTGCTTTTTTTCTCTTGGTCAAATGGCATAATCAAGGATTTTTTCTGAGGCTGGAGAGATGGATCAATGGTTAAGAGTACATGTTGCCTTTTCAGAGTCCATGTGTTTGGTTCCTAGCACTAACTGCTCACAACCATCTGTAACTCAAGTCCCAGAGTACCTGTTGCCTTTTAATCTTCTCAAGTGCTGCATGCACATGATATACAGACAGGATTGCAACCAACACACACAAAAAATAAACACATATATTTCCTAAAAGAAACCCCTGCAGCCCTTTTTTGATTTCACGTTTATATATATCCAACTCTATCTGTAATACGCCTGTAGAAACTAGTGCTGTCTTATTGAAATTAATTCTGAACCTTGGAGCCCCTTGAACACAAGTCTTTTCTCCTTTCTTTAATGTCCCAGCTTGGACTTACTGCTATTTTCTATGTGGATTCTAAAGCACCCACTTAAGACATAGGAAGCAGAGGTTGTTCCTGTAAACCTTAGCTAATGCCACTGAGCAGAGACCAGCAAACAGGAAGAAAGCTAAATCTGATCATTTCTCTGGTTTTGTAACATATAAACTACAACTTGCTTTTGGGGGTGGGAGCATAAATGATTAATGTTTCTTGACATTATATGATAATCAAATTTGTGCCTGTAAAGTTCTATTGGAAAGCATCCACTTTCATTTATTTACCTATTATCTAAAATTGTCCCTGACCATGACAGAGTAAAGAGATCTTAACGGACATTGTGTGGCAGGCACACCTCAAACACTTGGGTCTTTACTGAAAAGTAATCAGTAGCGGCCAGTTCTATTTACGCTTGGCTACAGGTCCTAACTGGGCTAATTCTCTAACCTGTTCAACATAAACATCTGCCTTATTGTGTACCTAAGAGGTACCAAACTTTCTCTTTTCAGTCATGCTCTTTAATCATAAGTCATTTTCAGGAAATATCAGCCTCCCTCTCCTCTGCTGCTGCTGCCATCTTGTGTTGGTACAGGGTCCTTTGACTAAGAGACCCTAAACAAACTTCTTAAATTATCACATCTTACACGAAAGCCTTAAAACTTCCCAGCCTAGGAGAACTGGGCATCATGCCATAGGAATTTTTTTTTTTTTTGGACCATTAAAAGTGCTAAATGAGGCTTGAAGTGAAGTGAAGAAGAGGAGGAGGAAGAAGAGGAGGAGAAGGAGGAACAAGAACAGCAAAACAGACAGTTTTACAGAAGTTAATACATAATCAAGACATTTGAGTGTTAAGTCCATTGTACTTATTCCTTAAATATCTATAGAAAAGAAATGCTACCAAATATTGAGAGATTGTTTCCATATGGCTAGATTAGGCAACTTTTTAGTTTTTATTTATTTTCTATGTGGGAGTGTTTTGTGCATACATATTAGTATACCATATGCATAAAGTGTTTATATAGTTTAGAAGAAGGCATTGGATCTCCTGGATTGGAGTTACAGATGGTTGTGATACATTATGTGGGCACTGGGATCGGACCTGGGTCTTGCCCAATACTCTTACATCCCTCCTGTCCCACTATGTGCTTTCCAGAAGCTTCATCACTAGCTCATGGCAGTATTATGAAGAAGAAAATTAAAGATGGATGGATTAACATGTAACATGGCTGCTCTGGCAAAGAATCATATCTGAATATATAATCTGGTAGAATTGCAGACACATCCTGGATTACAGAATGATTTGGCTGGAATACAGACATGCCCTTAAATACACACCTTTAATCCCTAACAATGTAGGTAAGTTTAGTTTGTAGAAGGAAGCAGCTATGTTGGATAAGGATATCTAATTGAGGGGCAGACAAACTGATGAATCAGAGAACAATTTGGCAGAATGAATCAGACATAGAATACACCCCAGTCTCACAAGAATAGACTGGAAAGGGGATACTGAAGAGAGCAGTGTGGGGGTTGGGGGGGAGTTTTATAGAGACAGGCTATAGAAAGAACAAGCTAGACACAGGTGAAGACAGAATGAGCCAGAGAATAAGAAAGAGTCAGAAGATTGGAACAGATTGCCAGAGTTAGTTTGAGGCCAAGCAGAGCAATTCAGTCAGAAGTCAAGAGAAGCCAGTTTGAATCAGTCAGCTTGAAGAGGAGTTTGGCCCAGGACAACTAAATTGAATCAGCCAGTCAGAGATTAGAAAGAACTCGAAAACCTGAGCCTATTCAGCAGTAAGCTTCTAAAATGACAATTATATCTGGAGAATAAAAGATACTTTTATAATGAAGCAATAGCCCTTTCTTTCTTTCCCTTTTGTTTCCCAGCCACTGTGACATGGATGTGTTGGCCTGCTCCACATTGTATTTTTCCTTACCACAGGGCTAATGTAATGGAGCCTAGAGACAAGACTCTGAGATACAAAGCCAAAATAAATCTTTATTGCTTTTACATTAATTCCTTTGGGTATTTTTTCATAGTCACAAAAGGCTAACTGACATATATTACAAGTTTCTAATTAAAAAAAAAAACACTTCAAGTTTAATCTGCCCAGAACTTTCTGCAATAAAAGGGATCAGATTCATGAATAAAGTATAGAAAATAGCACCTCTTTGGAGAGGGGTAGTCCACCTCTTTCGTCTGTCATGGGCTCATGTGGTTTAAACCCAGCCCTTGCCAGTGAGGTTTGGCAAAACTTACCAGTCTGTGTTTGGCATATATAGCCTTGTTTACTCTCACAGGTGTCATCCATCCAGGTCCCTGCCTCTCGTGAACTGCCACCAATCACAACAACACAGTCAGCCTGTCCATTTGTGGATAAGGAAAACAGAGGCAACAAGGATAACTTAATAATGACTCAAATCAATCCATTAGTAAGAAAACACACTCTTGTTATTCCTCATTTACAATTAAGATCATCTATCCGCACAGCTTATCCAACTCACTACCATCTTCCAATTGCTGCATCCACCTCCCATGCAGATCCCCCACACACACCTGAACCTTTACTTTTTATGGCTTCCTAGTGCATTTTATTTTAACCTCACCATGTTTCAGCCCTAATTTATACACTCAATGCCAAATAATTTCTACAAAGAAAATCACTTACATATCAACAGCATATAGCTGTCAAGATAACTGTCATAAAAGCCACACTGATCAGATCATTCCTCGCTCAGCCTTACTCTTTGTTTTCCATCTGTCAACACACAAACTCTCTCACAGAGCTTCAATGTTTCTCTCAGTTCTGCTGACTCCTACTTTTTTCTAACATAGAAACTCCCACTGCCGTCTGAGACCTTTACCCATTTTTAAACACACCTGGAACATTTTACAGAATGACTTTTTTCATCTCACTCACCTAGCATGGCTGCCATCTTTATCCTCTTTAGCTTTCCTGATTATTATGTTTTAAGCTTCCTGAAAATAACTACCCACAGCTGATTCTTTTCCACTCCCACCCACTGTGTCCTGCAATGACAGTGTCTGACACAAAGAGCTCCACAGGTGCATACCCACACAATGAAATCACCCTATCCTCTGTCTTCTGGCATTGGACAGCAGACTCTGTCATGTTATACTTGCATTTCTCTATTACCACATTTGTGATATAAGACTTTAAAACTTTTACTTTTAAATATGGATAGCCATATTTAAACAAATCACAAACAGATTCATAATTTTTCATGATGTTCATAATCCTTAGGATAATGTTTAACACTAGCCAATTGATCATTCAATGATATAAGAATGAAGGAAAAATTTTAAAAAGAAGGTAGAGAAGCAATAGTCTATATTCTGATGTATAGAAGCACTTAGCATGGTATTTGTCATGGATCAAGTGCTGTATAAATGCAGGGTAAATAATGGTCATGAAGCTGCTGTCATCTTCAGAAGTAGTACTGGCATCCAAACCAGCATCCCAATTGCTGCAACAGCTACAAGGGATAAGGGGCAAATGGTGCAGTTATAACCTTGGTATCAAGTTTGTCTCCTGCGTACCAATGAGGCTTAGAGTGAAGCTAGATTTCTACCACTCACTGCCAATGAAGAATTCTTAACTAAACATCCCTTCTCTAAGGTTGATTCAGTCTGAGAAAGAAAAAAAAAAGTTCTGCATAATCAGGAAAAAGGAAGGAGGATTCTTGGGGGTATATCACTGAAAATTAATCAACAACATGACTCTTTGCACATAAAGATGGTATGGAGAGATGATGCAAAGCTTAAGCTCACATCTTCGTAAGACAGGCTGCTTCTTCTTCCACCAGGATATCCTTTCCCCCAGTTTGTATAATGAACTCCTCGTCCATCTGTCCACAGGAACGTGTGTTCTGAGTTGACATCATTCAGCCCAGTCCAGGCACTGAAAGTTGAGTCTCTCATGTGATAGGTAAGAAATGCTGAAAACAAGTTATACAAGATGACTTAAAATTTGGGACTGTGAACAGTGAGAGTACAAAGAAATATTTTAAATATGTTAATTTAAAAATACTGACCACATAACTCTTGTTAGTATTCCCAAGCCCCCCCCCCAAAAAAAAAAAACCCTACAAAAATAGACAGAATCTAATCTTAGTATCCGTATCAGGAACCAAGTTTCAGACTCATTGATGCTAGTCTGGGCCTCATACTACTATCGCAGATAGTTGGGAAAGTTGTATGCCATCCAAAGATACCAGATAAAGGCTTAAGAAAGTCTCAAAGCCACCCCATCCACTCATGCTGGATACCTCAGTATGAGCTATGGCTGGATACCTCAATATGAGCTGCCTACTAGCTTACAGGAAGAAGCATGCTCTTCTAATTTATTAAAACTCATCCTATAATTCTATTTTGTAGTTTCGTTTTTAAGGGTTTATTTATTGATGTGTGTATGTGTGTGTGAGAGAGAGAGAGAAAGAGAGAGAGAGAGAAAGAGAGAGAGAGAGGAGAGAGAGAGAGAAAGAGAGAGTGTGGGGTGTGTGTGTGTGTGTGTGTGTGTGTGTTCACATGTGTTGGGGTACCTCAGAGGACAGAAGAGGATGCTGGATCCTTTGGATTTGAAGCACAGGTCGCATAAGACTTTAGACCAAGGATTCTGAGGCAGGAAGATCCCAAGTTTAGTGTTCTCTGGACTACAGGATGAATTCAAGGCCAGCCTGGGCAACTTGGCATAACCCTAACTCATAATGAAACATGAAAAGGTGACAAAGCATATAGAATGAGCATGGGCAAGGCCCTGCTTTCTGCCCCCTTGTACTTCTCCCTTTCAAAAGAAAAAAAAAAAAAAAGCACCATATAAGTTACCAGTTGTCCTGGTTCTGTAAATAAAAACAATCTGCTGACAATAATTAAGGGAGAAAGAGTTCCCAAGCCAAAAAGGCTCTGAAGATCAAAGCCATTTATCCAAACAAGAAGCACCCTGCCCCCAAATATTAGTTTCACAGAACACCCAAGCAAGGGTTATCTAATTAGAATCCCTCCAGAGAAGCAAGTCCTGGGGAGCCTTGGTCATCTAATGAGGATGTACAGACCCAGATATCCTTAAACTAAAGGGTTCATTCACAACATGGAATTAGAAGATCTGGAGTATATAGAATGCCATCGCTTTTCGTTGCATCAATAATTCTGTGGCAGAGAGGACAGGAACAAATATCCAAAAACAATGGAAGATTTTATTACCCATATGCCCTGTACCTTCCCTTCACCATGCCCCCACAAAGCCTCACTCAGCAGCTGCCTCTTAATCCCACCATCTATATCTGTTAGGTTAACAGTATCTCTGTTTGCTAAAATAGTAACATATGCCCCATAAATATGGACAAGAAATTGAAGGACACAGCATTTGGGAACTCTGATAGAAAAGACACAATAGGGGCCTGGAGAGATGGCTCTATATTTTAGAATGCTTGCTATATTTTCAGAAGGCCCAAGTTCAATTCCTAGTACCTACACTGGGTAGTTCACAAGCACCTGTAACTCCAGCCTCAAAAGATCCAACACCCTCTTCTGGCCTCCACAGGCAGCCACATCCATGTGGCTTTCCACACACACACACAGAGAGAGAGAGAGAGAGAGAGAGAGAGAGAGAGAGAGAGAGAGAGAGAGAGATGCACATACACACAAATAAAAAATTAAATCATTTTTAATGCAAAATAAAATCTGCAGAGATATAACCACCTGCTCGTGCATGAGCACAAAATTCTGTGGAACAGTAGTTCCTAAATCCTAACCCCATTTTCAAACAGAAGAGCCTTGTTCATTTTTACATTTTTCTCAATTAACTAAAGATAAAAATATACCCAAATGTTTCTATTTCCATATTCTTTAGTGAACTAAGAGTGCAGATGGATATTTGTTTCGGTTTTATTTGTCTCCTAAACAAGACAGCAACGTGTCTGCCTCCTGCTCAACCTGAAACACGATGTGAGCAGCTCTATGTGGTAGCACACAGCACTGACTCCCCCCCCCCCCCACCATCACCACTGCCAACAACCACATTATGAATTCAACAGAGTGTGTCTGTTTCGCCAGAAATAATGTTATTTTATCTGAAAATTGTTTCCTTCTGCACATCTCACTGTTCCGGTTCTAACTCTGTTATGCCAGGAATCAGCACTTTGTGGGGAAGAGAGGAAATCCATTACTGTGTTTCCCTGCTGGGTAGCTAAGGCAAAAATGTGGTGAGCCAGCTCAAGAAATGTGAATGTTATGTCCTTGTATCATGTGTTATTGTTTGATCCTTTGCTGTGGGTGTCTGAATAGCTGGTGAACTTGTCAAAGATTCTTGTGGAAGCTTGGTTGGTTTCATGTATCATGTGTCCTCTGAAAGTATACATCTGTGCCTTAATAGAGCAAGCATTTGGAAAAGCAAGATTCAGGTTTCTAGTGTCTTCTCTTCTGTACTTTTTCAGATACATAATTTTGGATAATTATTTTGAAAGTTAAAGATGCTCTGGGGCTGGAGAGAAGAAGTTGTAAGAGTTAGAACCCAAGACCTCTGCCCAGTCTGCTCTTGTGTGGACCTCGGATTCCGCTGGAGACATCCTGGAGGCCCCGTGGATCCCACAGCCGTAGGTAGGAAGACCCACACACTGCCCTAAGCCCATACCTGGGTGCTGGGAGCCCTCAGATTCCAGCAGATACCCAACCCCCCTGACCCTGCATAATAGCACTCCCCTTCCACCCCTCTCCCAGATCTGAGGCCTGGAGCAGACCTCTGCCTGGTCTGCTCTTGTGTGGACCCCGAATTCCGCCCGAGACATTCTGGAAGGTCCACTCAACCCAGAGCCACAGAGGAACAACTGAAAACAGAGCATCAGACAACAGATCCTGAGATATCCTGGAGGAGCCACTGCACTCAGATGAGTGGGCACCTTATCCTGAGACATCCTAGAGGAGACACTGCACCCAGAACAGCAGACACTAGCTGGTCTGCTACCTTGGAGGCACCATATTTTGAGGCATCCTAGAGGTACCACTGTACTCAGTGCAGCTGGAGATCACAGAAACATCAAGACACCAAGGAGATCAAACACAAGCAAGATAACTGGAAAGGCAGGCTTCAGTCAGAGACAGCAAGTACAGGCAGCACTAGAGTTAACCAGATGGCAAAAGGCAAGTGCAAGAATGTAAGCAACAGAATCCAAAGTTACATGGCATCATCTGAACCCAGTTCCCCTATCATAGCAAGCCCTGAACACTTCATCACACCAGAAAAGCAGGATTCAGAATTAAAATCACTTCTCATGACGATGATAGAGGACTTTAATAAAGACATAAATAACACTCTCAAAGAACTTAAAGAGAACACTGGTAGACAGAAACCCTTAATGGGAAAACACAAAAATCCCTTAAGGAATTGCAAGAAAACACAACCAAACAGGAGAAGGAATTAAACAAAACCATCCAAGATCTAAAAATGGAAGTAGAAACAATAAAGAAATCACAAAGTGAGACTACCCTGGAGATAGAAAACCTAAAAAAAAAAAGATCAGGAGTCATAGACACAAGTATTACCAACAGAATACAAGAGATAGAAGAGATAATCTCATGTGCAGAAGATACCATGGAAAACATTGACACAACTGTCAAAGAAAATGCAAAATACAAAAAGCTACTAACCCAAAATATACAAGAAATCCAAGACACAATGAGAAGGCCAAACCTAAGGATAATAGGTATAGATGAGGGGGAAGACTCCCAACTTAAAGGACCAGTAAACATCCTCAACAAAATTATAGAGGAAAACTTCCCTAACCTAAAGAAAGAGATGTCCATAAATATACAAGAAGCCTACAGAACTCCAAATAGTTTAGACCAGAAAAGAAATACTTCCCGCCACATAATAATCAAAACATCAAATGTACAAAACAAAGAAAAAATACTAAAAGCAGTAAGGGAAAATGGTAAAGTAACATATAAAGGCAGACCTATAAAAATTATACCAGACTTCTCACCAGAGACCATAAAAGCCAGAAGATCCTGGACCGATATCATACAGACCCTAAAAGAACACAAATGCCAGCCCAGACTACTATACCCAGCAAAACTCTCAATCAATATTGATGGAGAAACCAAAATATTCCATGACAAATCCAAATTTACACAATCTCTTACCACAAATCCAGCACTTCAAAGGATAATTGGTGGAAAACTCCAACACAAGGAGGGAAACTACAACCTAGAAAAAGCAAGAAAGTAATCTTCCAACAACCCTAAAAGAAGGTAGCTATACAAACATATCTCCACTGCCAATAACAAAAATAAAAGAAAACAACATTCATTTTTTCCTTAATATCTCTTAATATCAATGGACTCAATTCTCCAATAAAAAGACATAGACTATCAGACTGGATAGGTAAACAGGACCCAACATTTTGCTGCATACAGGAAATGCACCTTTGTGAAAAAGACAGACACTACCTCAGAGTAAAAGGTTGGAAAACAATCTTCCAAGCAAATGGTCCTAAGAAACAAGCGGGAGTAGCAATTCTATTATCAAATAAAATCGTTTTTCAACCAAAAGTAATCAAAAAAGATAAAGAAGGACACTTCATTTTTATCAAAGGAAAAATGTACCAAGAGGAACTCGCAATTATGAACATCTATGCCCCAAATGCAAGGGCACCCACATACATAAAAGACACTTTACTAAAGCTTAAAGCATATATTGCACCTTACACAAGAATAGTGGGGGATATCAACACCCCACTCTCAGCTATGGACAGATCATGGAAACAGAAACTAAACCAAGACACAATGAATCTAACAGAAGTTATGAACCAATTGGACTTAACTGACATCTATAGAACATTCCATCCTAAAACAAAAGAATATACCTTCTTCTCAGCACCTCATGGTTCCTTCTCCAAAATAGACCATATAATTGGTCACAAAACAGGCCTCAACAGATACAAAATGATTAAAATAATCCCTTGTACCCTATCAGACCACCATGGACTAAGACTCATCTTTGACATGGACAAAAACAATGGAAAGCCCACATACACGTGGAAACTGAACAATGCTCTACTCAATGATAACTTGGTCAAGGAACAAATAAAGAAATTAAAGACTTTTTAGAATTAAATGAAAATAAGGACACATCATATCAAAACTTGTGGGACTCCTTGAAAGCAGTACTAAGAGGAAAAATCATAGCTCTAAGTGCCCACAAAAAGAAAATGGAAAGAGCATACATTAACAACTTGACAGCAAACCTGAAAGCATTAGAACAAAAAGAAGCTAATATACCCAAGAGGAGTAGATGGCAGGAAATAACCAAACTCAGGGCTGAAATCAACCAAGTTGAAACAGAAAGAACTATACAAAATATCAACAAAACCAGGAGCTGGTTCTTTGAGAAAATCAGCAAGATAGACAAACCCTTAGCCAGACTAACCAAAGGGCACAGAGACAGTACTCAAATTAATAAAATCAGAACTGAAAAGGGAGACTTAATAACAGAAACAGAGGAAATTTTAAAAAATCATCAGATCCTACTACAAAGGCCTATACTCAACAAAATTGGAAAATCTGGATGAAATGGACAATTTTCTAGATAGATACCGGGTACCAAAGTTAAATGAGGAGCATATAAACCATCTAAACAGTCACATAACTCCTAAAGAAATAGAAGCAGTCATTAAAAATCTCCCCACCAAAAAATGTCCGGGGCCAGATGGTTTTAGTGCAGAATTCTATAAGACAGATTAGGAAGACCTAATACCAATCCTCTTCAAGCTATTACATTGAATAGAAACAGAAGGAACACTACCCAATTCGTTCTATGAAGCTACCATTACACTCATACCTAAACCACAGAAAGACCCAACAAAGAAAGAGAACTACAGACCAATCTCTCTTATGAATATTGATGCAAAAATACTCAATAAAATTCTCACAAACCGAATCCAACAACACATCAAAACAATTATTCATCATGATCAAGTAGGCTTTGTCCCAGGAATGCAGGGATGGTTCAATATTCAGAAATCCATCAATGTAATCCATTACATAAATAAACTCAAAGAAAAAAAACCACATGGTCATCTCACTAGACACTGAGAAAGCATTTGACAAAATTCAACATCCCTTCACGTTAAAAGTCTTGGAAAGATCAGGAATTCAAGGCCCATATCTAAACATAGTAAAAGCAATATACAGCAAGCCAGTAGCCAACATCAAACTAAATGGAGAGAAACTTGAAACAATCCTACTAAGATCAGGGACTAGGCAAGGCTGCCCACTCTCACCCTACCTATTCAATATAGTACTGGAAGTCCTAGCCAGAGCAATTAGACAACAAAAGGAAGTCAAAGGGATACAAATAGGAAAGGAAGAAGTCAAAATTTCACTATTTGCAGATAATATGATAGTATACTTAAGTGACCCTAAAACTTCCACCAGAGAACTCCTAAACCTGATAAACAACTTTAGCAATGTGGCTGGATAGAAAATCAACTCAAATAAATCAGTAGCCTCCCTCTACTCAAAGGATAAACAGGCTGAGAAAGAAATTAGGGAAATGACACCCTTCACAATAGCCACAAATGAAATAAAATATCTTGGAGTGAATCTAACCAACAAGTGAAAGATCAGTATGACAAGAACTTCAAGTCTCTGAATAAAGAAATAGAAGAAGATCCCAGAAGATGAAAAGATCTCCCATTCTCCTGGATTGGCAGGATTAACTTAGTAAAAATGGCCATCCTGCCAAAAACAATCTATAGATTCAATGCAATCCCCATCAAAATTCCAAATCAATTCTTCATAGAGATAGAAAGAGCAATTTACAAATTCATTTGGAATAACAAAAAACCTAGGATATCGAGAACTATTCTCAACAATAAAAGAACTTCTCGGGGAATCACCATTCCTGACCTCAAACTGTACTACAGAGCAGTAGTGATAAAAAACTGCATGGTATTGGTACAGAGACAGGCAGGAAAATCAATGGAATAGAATTGAAGACCCAGAAATGAACCTGCACACCTATGGTCACTTGATATTTGACAAGGGAGCTAAAACCATCCAGTGGAAAAAGGTCAGCATTTTCAACAAGTGGTGCTGGCTCAACTGGAGGTCAGCATGTAGAAGAATGCAAATTAATCCATTCTTATCCCCTTGTACAAAGCTCAACTCCAAGTGGATAAAGGACCTTCACATAAAGCCAGATACACTGAAACTAACAGAAGAGAAGTTGGGCAAGACCCTAGAATACCCAGACACAGGGGAAAAGTTCCTGAGCAGAACACCAATGGCTTATGCTCTAAGATCAAGAATGGACAAATGGGACCTCATCAAATTGCAAAGCTTCTGTAAGGCAAAGGACATTACCAATCCTACATCTGATAGAGGGCTAATATCGAATATATACAAAGAACTCAAGAAATTAGATGCCAGACAACAAAATAACCCCATTAAAAATGGGGTACAGAGCTAAACAAAGAAACCTCAACTGAGAAACACAAATGGCCGAGAAGTACCTTAAGAAATGCTCAACATCCTTAGTCATCAGGGAAATGCAAATCAAAACAACATTGAGATACCACCTCACACCAGTCAGAATGGCTAAGATCAAAAATTCAGGTGATAGTAGATGCTGGCAAGGATGTGGAGAAAGAGGAACACTCCTCCATTGTTGGTGGGGTTGCAAGCTGGTACAACCACTCTGGAAGTCAGTCTGGCCATTCCTCAGAAAATTGGACATAGCACTATCTGAGGACCCAGCTATACCACTCCTGGGCATATACCCAGATAATGCCCCAACATATAACAAAGAGATATGCTCCAGTATGTTCATAGCAGCCTTATTTATAATAGCCAGAAGATAGAAAAAACCTAGATGCCCTTCAACAGAAGAATGGATACAAAAAATGTGGTACATCTACACAATGGAGTATTACTCAGCTATTAAAAATAATGAATTCCAGAAATTCTTAGGTAAATGGATGGAACTAGAAAATATCATCCTGAGTGAGGTAACCCAATCACAAAAGAACACACATGGTATTTACTCACTGATAAGCGGAGATTAGCCCAAAAGTTTGAAACAACAAATATTCAACTAACAGACCACATGAAGCTCATGAAGAGGGAAGAACAAGTGTGGGTGCCTAGGTCTTTCTTAAAAGGAGTAACTAAATACCCAAGGGAGCAAATATGGACACAAAGTGTGGGACAGAATCTGAAGGAGAGGTTGTATGGAGACCATTCTACCTGGGTATTCATTCCATGTGCAGTCACCAAAAATAGACGCTGATATGGATGACAGGAAGGGAAAGCTGACAGCAGCCTGATAAGGCTGTCTCCTTAGAGGTCCCCCAGAGTCTGACATACCCAGAGGCAGATACTCACAGCTAACCATTAATCTGATCCAGGGTTCCCAATGGAGAAGTTAGAGAGTAGACTGAAAGAGCCTAAAGGGTTGGTGGCCCCATGAGGAGAGCAACAATACCAACCAGCCATAGCTCCCCAGGGTCTAAACCACCAGCCTAGGAGCACATATGGAGAGACACATGACTCCAGCTGTATATGTAGGGGAGGATGGCCTTGTTGGGCATAGGTGGGAGAGGAGATCTTTGGTCCCATGAAGGCTGAACACTGAGTTGGGGGGAGAATCTGAGGGTGGGGAGGGGAGAGTGGGGGGTAGGTGGCTGCGCACCCTCATAGAAGCAGGAGGAGGAGGATGGGATAAGGGGTTCCTGGGTGGTGGGGGGAATGAGGTAAGGGGATAAAATTTGAAATGTAAATATTATATCCAGTAAAAGAGGAGGAAAAAAGAAAAGCTGTTAGAACCAACATCTTTAATAAAATGTCAGCCCTCTTTAAAAAAATTATCTTGATACTAAAATTTGTTTTGAGAATTGTATATTGCAGAATACACAGCCTTGGTGTATCTACTCATCAAGCAAGCTGAGCAGACCTGCTCAAACCTCTGAGATCCAGGAATTCCATCTGGATGCAGTGAAGACACAGCATCAGAGGTTTATCAATTTACTCTTCCCCCCACTCCTCTTCTAATATCTCAACGCCCATAATCAGCTTGAAGAAGTTAAAGAAGAGTCAGCGCCCCTATTCCCTGGGCTTGGGGACTAAGGTGGTAAATATTGGGCTGTCTTTCTGGGGAAAAGTAGTAGTTTTGTGGGAATAAAGAGGATTAGCTAGGATTTGTTGCATAGCCATAACCTATTAGTAGAAATCTGTACAATTATTATCAAGATGAAGATATAATTTCTTAAATGGCACCAATTTACTTTGATTACAAATTTTAAGGTTTTCATTGGTACAAACTTCTTATTGATATAAAAGTGAGATGAATATTGATTGATACTCTCATGGACATTTTACCAGTATAAGACATTTAGGAATACAAGGCTTAGACCCAGTCCTTCTTTAACTTTTTAAACAGATTTGAGATGGTTAGCCTGTGAGTTAAGGGACTATAGCAAATTCATGGCTTGGAGTTTATTGTTAGGGTGTTTTCTATGTTTTATTTAGAAATAGCTGAGTGGAGTTAACAGACAACTGTCCCGATTACCTTACATGGATAGTTGGTTTTCAAAACGTCAGAAGTCCACAGAATTAACGTTACAAACATTTCTGTATTGATGTTCATTTTGATTAGAGACCTGTCTGCTCCTAACAGCTTCCTGTATTGGATTCTAAGAAGAAATTGAGCATCTTTGGAGTTACTCCAATATTGGTGAGACACTAGACAAGAATTGCCTCTTTCCATCTACAGACAAATTACTGTCCAGAAAAGGACACACTTGCAGAATAGTCGACTGATTATATCTGCCTAGACAGAGTAATCAGCCCTTAATAATTCTGCAGCACTAAGGTCTGTCAGATGATCCTGGGCCAGAAGGCAGAAGAACAGATGCTCCAACGTTTTGTAGTATAGGGAGTGTCCAGGTGTTCAGAGGTCTTGAAAAATTGGCCAACTGTTAGAAGCTATGCTTTGTGCTTCCCACAATTATAGTTAACCCAGTCATTCTGGATTTCTGACAGGGTTGAAAACATATAGTCTCATAGTCAATTCTGGCTATTTACTTTGAGAGAAAAGATTTGAGTGGATGGTTTTCAGCTGACATTCATTCTAAAGCCAAGGAAAAAGCCAGGGTTCAGAACTAAATGTTTTAGTTAGGAGAGATGACAGATGTTCTGGTTAGTCAACAAAATGATGGACTGGGTATTAGGTCTATCTTGTACCTCACTGGTACAAATTGGCATAATTATGCTCTAATTGTGTTTTGAGAGAAAAGTTTTATTTTAACAGGAAGGGTGATATGTAGGAGGAGCTAAGGTGGGAGGAGTACTGAGAGGAAGAGAAGGAGTAAGGAAGGAGGAGAAGGAGAGGAGAAGCTAGGTGATGAGAGAGAGAAAGAGAGAGAAAGAGGGGGAGACAGGGAGGCAGATGTTCACGTGTCTCTGCCAGTCAAAGATAGTTGATATATCTAGGTTGGGTAGTGGGGTACACTTCTGATTGAGCATTACCAAACTTATAAAGCCTTTGATTAACATTTTTAAAAAGTGTATAAATGCAAAAAGGAAAAGGGGGCAAGGGATAGAGGTTTTCTAAGTGGGGGGGATGGGGAAAGGCATGGCATCTGAAGTGTAAATAAAATATCCAATAAAAAAAGAGTCAGAACCCAAGTCTGGATAACAAAAGACCAGATAAAAGCGAGATATGGTGATATACATGTCTGTAACCCCAGCATGGTGGAGGATAGAGGCAGGAGGATCACTGGAGCTGGCTGGATGCTAGCCTAGCTGAAACTTCAGTGAGAGACCCTGACTCAAGATACAAGGCAGAGGATGACAGAGCAGAAGATACCTGGTGTTCTCCATTGGTCTTCACATAATCACACACATCTATGTGCACCTGCACACCCATGCATGTGCATACCATACAAGTATATGTTCCCCCACATCTATCCAACTAAAAGAGAAGTTAAAGAATACATAGCCTACTTTTTTCCTACAACCTTTTTATAAATTTACACATACAACAAACCTCTATTGGCCTTTTTTTGTACACAACAGTATATATGGGTCTACCGTGTCCACTTGAGCACCACCCAACTTAACCATTTCAAAATCCTTTGCAAACCTTGCTCCATTTGTGATGAGACAATGTGTCTCATCAGTCCTGGCCATGGCAATAGCCTCCTCATTTTGAACCTAAATATATATTCCTTGTATCCATCACTCATTCACCCAGATCATCCTCTGAGGACCATACAAGGTGGACCATCAAAGGACATGTGATATTTTTTCTCAAAGTGTTTAACCTGAGGGTTTCTGATGCATACCTCAACCACTATGGTTTCCATATTCTTCAATAGCTCTGTCTAAATCTCCTAAAATTGCTCAAGATCTGCCTTAGAACACAAATCATAGTTCGAATGGGATACCTATTTCAGCAAAGGTGGTCCCCAAAGGATCACGCAAGAGTGGTCAATACCTTTATTTCTGGGTAGAAGAGAGAAAGTCTGTGTGTTCATGCATGTGGGCATGTGTGTTGAGATGAGAGTACCTCTGTATTCTTCAGGATCCAGCCAACTAAGGTTTTATGTAAAAAGGTCTCTTACCAGCCTATAGACGGCTGGTTTTATTAAGCTGATGGGTCAGAAATCCTCAGGGATTGTCCTTTCTCTAACTCCCCTGTGCTGGAACTAGACATGGATGTCACCACCCCAAGCTTTGCACATGGGTGCTGATGATTAAACTCAGGTACCCATAGCTTGTGCAACATGCACTTCACTGACTGAGGTTTCTCCCCAGCTCCAATTTCTTCCCTTTGACAATGGTTGTGACAAACGTTCTCTTATCAGATACTCCCATAGCTCCATCTTATCCTTGTATCTCATCAAAAAACTTTTTCCTGCATTTGTTCAAAGTTTACATTAAAATGTCAGCTTTGCTGTGTTGTAAATTATATGATCAGGGGCCAGACAAGGAGCATGTGGGAGACCAGCAGCTCCTCATTTCGTTCTCAGAGCTGTTCTTCTTTGGTCCCTTGCATAACAGATTTGTTGGCAATGGGACAGGATGTGGGCTGGTACTCAGGGTTTTGATGCTAAACTCCACTTCTAACCAAGCATGCTTCTTCCCCCAAGGCTCTATGAATGCCATTTCCTTGTCCATAAACTGGAATAATAATAATGCCTGGCTCATAGAGTTTCTATGAAAATGGGAAGGAATTCTAGGGAGAATTTTTTAAAAATCCCAGTATATCTAGCATCAATGAGAGGGGAGGCCATTGGTCCTGTGACAGCTCGATGCCCTAGTGAAGGGAAATGCTAGGGTGGTAAGGCAGGAGTGCGTGGGTGGGTAGGGGAGCACCCTCATAGAATCAGGGCAAGGGGGATAGGATAGGAGGTTTGAGAAGGGAAAACTGGGAAAGAGGATAGCATTTGAAATGTAAATAAATAAAATATCCAATAAAAATACATTAAAAATCTGAGTATAGTATCTAACACTAAATAAAATAAAATCACTCCTAATAGGAAATTGAGAAGATTTTCCCCTACTGTATCTTATTCCAGGAAAAAAGTCAGTTATAACAGTCTATTACTTTAGGGCAAATTTAGACATATATTCATAAATGGCAGGAGTATTCACAACTGCCAAGGTGTGTCGGTCTACACACCTTGCTCTTTTGCATTCTCTATGGACACCAGGTTTCCTTTCAGTCCTATGCAAGCTTTCCGTGCCTCTTGCCAGCTTTTTTTTTCTTCTTCAGCAAATCCAAAAATTTTAAAGCACTGAAACGGAAGGGGAGGACAAAAGCAGAGGTTTTAGTTAAAGATAATAAAAATCACATCCAGAAATCAAGTCATTCATGACAAGTACAGATAAAGAAAATTTTTCTCAGGTCTAAATGAGAGTTAAAAAAGAAAATTAAACCAGCTTCATGGCCTACATATTCTCTCAGCAGAGTTTTTTTCGGCACAGATTTTTGGCTAATAGCTCATGTATGTTCTTACTTTCCATTGAGATTTTGTGATGAGAATCTCCAGTTATTTTCGCACAAGTTGCCCTAAAGTGATGATGTAGACAGAAGTTAACTATGTGGGTGGCAGTTAGCACCTGCCACTGTCCCACAGTGAACAGCACTGATGGGGTTTAATGGGAAATGATCCCCATAGGCAAATGCATCTGAACTCTTGCTCCTCAGATGACGGTGCCGGTTTTTGAGAAATATGTAATCTTTAGGACATGGACCTGGCTGGTGGATATAGGACATGGAGGTAGATCTCCAGGGATGCAACTGGACCCTCTTCTGGTCCTTATCTTGCTAATCCACTATGGCCCGAAGAACCTCTACGATTTGTTCCCACCTCCATGGAGTTGTCTGCTCCACTTGCTTTGCTCTGATAGACTGAGTCCTGAAAATAGGGAGCCAAAATCTCTCTTGCTTCTATTGTCTATTTATTTTTACAGCAACATTTTCTTCCCCCAATACAAATACCAAGATTGAGATCAATTTTCTCCGATACCTTGTTATTGTACAAATGCCAACCTTGCTTGCAGCCACCTGGGGTTGGGGGCGTGGTTGGTATGGCAGTGGCATTGATGCTGCTGTTGTGTCGCTGGCAGATGAAGTTATTTGGATAACCACAGTTGATGTCATTCCAGAACCCTGTAAAAGAGAACAGCTAAGGTAGACCTGCATACTCTTAGTTTAAAACATACCTTCAAAGATACAATATCTCAGGTGGGGTCTCAAAAAATGGTTCAGAAGAACTTTACCTTATTTTCACATGACTAGAAGAACCTATGCAATCTCCCTCTCTCTCTGTCTCTGTCTCTCTTTCTCCCCCTCCCCTTCCCCCTCCCCCCTCTCTGTTTCACTTAGCTCATAAGAGTTCAGCTTTGCAGAAAGATTCCTATATGCTGAGCATGCTCTTAGTGTTACAAATATATTATTAAATTATTTATCACTAATATCAGTCATATAATACTAAAGTATGTGTTTAGCATTAGATATTACTTCATTTAATCTTCTCAAGAAAAGACAAATTACATTAACACTCCCATTTTATGCAATGAAAAAGAAAAGACCTAGAGAGAGATAAAAGTGATTGGTTATAAGCACATTCTAGGTATTTTCCTCACATAAGAACATAAAAATGCCTCCCAATTTGGAAGAAATGAGATGATACATCACTTGTTAGCTTGCTGATGAACATCCTGATAAATTTATCTTTGCGATTGGAACTGTTACATAAATAAAATTTGGAGTCTCTGTTATTTTTCCTATGAAAGTGTACTACTTGCTATTTTTAGCCTAAAAATGCAAGAAGTGGCACACATCACACCCCAAAGCACATTCAATAAGATCGGTATATGATTATGATCTACCTGAATTTGTGTACATCGTTACACAGTTTTCATCATCATTTGCAAAGTTGGGTTCCCCTGTAGCCCAAGCCACAAAATCTACTTTGCTTCCATCCATCCAACTGCAAAAGAAAATTGAAGCATTTTTCAACAACCCAGACAAAATGACTGACTACACCTCAGAGGTGGAAAAAGGCCAATACATCAAGATGAAGAGGGCATTGGATGTGTAGCAAATAGGAGGAACCTAAAGAAATAAATAGGAACTCTGAAATGTCTGGTACTAAGTATACTTTGTGTTCCTCTGTAGTCTCCCTGATACCTTCAGGTCAAATTCACAAACAACCACAGTTAGAGTGAATCTTGTAAAATAAGAATTCTCATTATTTGGGGAATTCATAGTCCATTACTAAAGAATCTACTTAAGAAGATGCAGAAAATTGATGTGAATACTGATTGCTGGTCCACCCTCTTTGCACTCCTCAGAACAAGCTCCCAATAGCACTGAAGAGGGAAACATGTAAGCCTGATTAGTCTGGAATCCAGAAGCGAAATTCCTTCCAGAGTACTCTTCAATCATGATTTCCATACAATTTAATGACATACAATTTCCATACAATTTATCAAAGAGGTGGCAAATGCATTATTTCTCATTAGCTCCTTTCTGATTTTTTTTTTTTTTTTTTTGCTTACTCCATGTTTTCATAAATGGGTAAGCCAACAACTATTGTCATAAGTTATAGAAACTCAAGGATTCTGGGAGCTGGAAATAAAAGAAATAATAAAAATCAGCCCTCTTGTTCTGGAGATGATCAAATGGGTATTTGTCCATATTTCTATTCCCTAGAAATAACAAACTTGACTTTAGGTCTCAGTTGCTCAAAGGTAGCAATCAAAATTCCAAAGAATGTGTGTCATTAAGATAGCTGTATGTGGGACAGATAGACACATCTGCTCTTGAAATTCAGGAGAACATATTAATAAACATTAAAAGAAACACGTGAGATATAAGAGTTCACTTTCTCTAGTACAGCCATTCCTGTCCCAGAGTCTAAGGATGAAGCAAGTCTGCTCTTCTGGGGCAAAGTTTCAGCATGAACTTGAATACATTGCCACTCCAAGGTGGGGCATAGAAAAGGGGACATTTAACCCTGTGTACCAACAATGGTCCAAACAGGGTAGCAATTTTGAAAATATATTCAACATTCCCCTCTCTTTAACACATCTTAGCCAATGGTTTGCTGATGGCTAGTACCCTAAAATAAAGACTAGTAACATTTTGTGAGATCAAATCCATTTTTGAGCTTTTCAATAATTAACAATGTTGAAACTCTTAATAGAATCATCTTAGTTTTACGTTCACATTTTTAAAGATTTTTTTTTTTCAGATTCAGATTGTCATGGAACTTTTAATGCATTTGGCAAAGGTCTCAAAACAACTCATGTGTTTATCAGATCTCTTTTGTAAGCCATGACATTAGCTTAATTTACTTACATGAACTTCTTATCCAAGCTGATCAACATGCCAATAAAATATGGTGACTGTCCACCATTCTTGTTAATCTAGAATGCAAAAGTTTATACATACAATTTACAGTCATCTACTCAGCAAATTGGGCAAAACTTATGTATGAGTAAGGGGGCCTATTTAGTTTTCCAATGAGGAATTCGTGCACAAATACTATAGAACCATAGTCATAAGGATGAAAATATGTTCTCAATGCAATAACCTGTGTTTACAAAGTTAATACCTTATGAAATTCACTATAATAACAAATATATTTAATGGTTGGGTGCTTAAGAATAAAATGGACAATGGGTTTTGTACATTATACATAAGAACTTAATATATAACCTGTATTACAAATAGGCATTTATGCAACATTAGGGCATATCCTGAGAGTTTCAAAGCAAGGATATCCACAAAGAGGAAAATGTTATGCTATATTTTCATATCTTTGTACTCAAGTGAACTTTTCCTTTAAATACTGAAAAATCTATTTTCTACTATTCTGTTCATTCCCTCTCTGGCAAATGACGAGGAGGCCATATGAAGATTCTTTTTTTTTTTAAAGCAGAAAAGTACTCAGAAAATACTAAAAAAATTACTTTTAGAAATACCTGATAACTTGGGTACTACTGAGATTTTTATATGAATAATAAAATTATACTATCTGTTCACAAATAATTTGAATTATATTGTATGTTATACACGTGGTCTAGGATTGAGACATAACAATTAGTTAAGACATGATCCTTGAAAATTAAATCCATAAACCAAAAGGGATCTTCACAATGTTTAGACTTAATTGATGTTCTAACAATAAAGTACATCCCTCTGTGGGGCTCTGTATCAGGGCATCAGGAACTTGAATCACTTACCCTCAATTTAACCTTGCATTTAGTACATAATTTGAAATTTTGTTTTAAGGTACTGGATGCAGAAATCATTGGGAGTGGGTGTCTGGGTGAGGGAACACCCTCATAGACGCAGGAGGAGGAGGGTGGTATAGGTGATTTCATGGGGGGAAGACTGGGAAAGGAGATAACATTTGAAATGTAAATAAAAAATATCCAATAAAAAAAGACATCATCTTTCTTTATAACATGTCATTCTACACTTAACCATCTTAACCATATCCTTACATATTTCCATAGAAACTTCTTTTCACTTTCACTTTTAATAGTAGCAAGATCACCAAAATTCTTCTTGCAAAATGCCCGTGCGTTGTCCATGGTTTCTTTCTCTTTGCTAAAATAGTACTGGTAGTCTTTGTAAATGACCCACCCATCTGCAGTAACTGGTGGATCTGAAAAAAATAAAGTCAAAGAAAAAGATATTTCTTTACTTAGAAAAATTAAGCAATGTGGTGAGCAAGAATAAGCACTACGTCAAAGATATGAAAAACTCCAAGACCCCAGAATATGCAGAATGTCCTCAGGGAGAGACTGGATTCTTCCAGGCTAGTATCTACTTTCTGTCAGTTTAATGAAGATCAGCCTCTCTCCTCTTAAGTAAGATCTATGAGTGACTAGTTAAAAGAATTCCTGGCATCATTTTCACTGGCAGGACAGCAGATCTAGCAAGATTTATACACATGCCTGTGATGTCCAAGCACCAAGACTTAGGAACTATGAAAACTCAGATTTCATCTACACCCCCAAGACTTCTTATAAATGGATTTGAGTTGTTCATGGTAGAATTAAAGAGCAAGGAAGTTAATTCATGAAGAAGGTATCTAAATCCTCTTTCGGAGCGTAGATTTTTTTTTTTCCTATACCGCAAAAAGCTGTAAAGGCATCTATGGTCTAATCCTAGAATGTCGGATTACAATGGAAAGGACTTTGTAAATGTGATTAAATTATGGATCTTGAGAATGCAAGATTATCTTGTTTTAAATCTAATGCAAGTGCTCTCAGAAAAGGATGCAGAGACAAAGGTCCAATGCATAAGGATGCAACATGACACTCAACCATATGGCACAAAGAGGGGTTGAGGATGGAGCCAGAGGCATTTAGGAAAGACCTCAAGTAAACCAAGTGAAGGCCAGTGGCCAGAACCTCTGGTGGGGGAAGGAGAGGTGGTTCTGTGGATGAAAGCTTGCGTTCTGACTCAGTGGAACCAATTTCAGATTTCTGACTTCTAAAACTGTTAGCAAATAACTGTGTGCTGCCTTGATCCACCAAGTTACAACTGGTCATGCGCTAAGGAAAATCCTGGGCTCTCGGATTAGACTCATGAAAT
The DNA here is from genome assembly GCF_011762505.2 of Arvicanthis niloticus. Taxonomy (NCBI): domain Eukaryota; kingdom Metazoa; phylum Chordata; class Mammalia; order Rodentia; family Muridae; genus Arvicanthis; species Arvicanthis niloticus. Next base: position 65,628,704 of record NC_047665.1, on the reverse strand, counting down.
CACAAGAGAACATGCTAACAGGGCAACTGGTGTGTGTTATCTGCTCTCCGGAGATAAAACTCCAACCTTTCCTGAGATCCTCAAAGATACTAAGAACTCTCTCCCCACCATCTCCCTTTTCATGAAGGAAGGAAAGGAATCAGAAAAGGCTATAATTGAGAAATCAGAAAACTCAGAGACACCTACTGTCTTGCGGAGCCGGTGTGGGCTCAGGTAGTAGTGTTTTCCCTGTAAAATAAAAATATAGTTGTTAAGCATTCACTAGTGCCGCTCTTTGTATTTTCCTGTGTTAATAAAATCTTGACAATCTTCCACACTTGTCCCATCTTCCCTCCAATGCACATCACATCATCATGTGGAGAATGAAAGAAGAAAGAGGGACGAATTGAGGTTTATGCAAATGGATACAAATTCCGTAAGTAGCAGGCAATGTCTAGGCTCAAATTGTGCCAAATAAAGGAAAGAAAAGAACATTAATTCTAGAATCGTGAAGTCCAGCTTCAAATCCCAAACTATTTGGTCTTCGTCCCCCTCCCCCAATTATAAAAACGGACTAACCATGTTTATAATTAGGCAGGGTAAAAAATTAAATTTTTGGTTTGCAGTCAGTGTTCACTACACAACAGTTTTCCAGGTAGACATTTTAGTAGTAACTATGAAAGAATGTATATACTCATTATCTGGAACTATTTAATGTGAGTTGTATATGGATAAAACACAAATATAGTTTTTTCAAAGAATCATATCCTTACTAAACTTTTACTTATAACTCTAGGATTTTTTTTTTTTTAATATTTTTTCTTTCAAAATAGTTAATATCTGGATTTTGTTAGAATCTGACAAGAGGGCACAGATAATACTTAGTTTTCTGGGTAACATATTTTCTATCTGCCAAAGTAAAACAAAGCTACTAACAACATAAAGAGGTCCTGATGAGTCACTGGTAGGCAGCAGGAGACTGTTCTTAAATACAATGCAATGATTGTTCCATTCCAGAAACTCAGAAGGACACTAATCTAGAAACATGTGCATCCAGCCAGCAGAGGGCAGTCCCAGGCCTCTTAACTGCAGAACGAGGGCAGCGGCCACAATTCCCCAACAGCAGAGGGCAATGTGGTTCCATTCATCTATTGCAATGGCTTCAATACATGTTTTGATTCAAGAGTGAGCTTGTTTCCTCATTTGTCATAACCCAGCTGCTCTGACCTCAATGCCTAACCCGTCTTTGCGCTAATTTCCAAGTCATCATAAATAATAAAAGGTGGGTCCCATAACACCAGGGCCTTCCCCACACTGCTGGTTCTGTGTGTGTTCTGGATATTAAAACATCTGACTTGAAGGAAGCTTGTACCTGTGTCAGAGATAAAATAGAAGGTCAGAGGGTGAAAGCTCCAGAAGTCGAAACTACATTGCCTTTCTACAGCACTAAAGGGCAGGACTCCATTAGCCCCTGAAGCTGCAGAAGACTGCCAGAGTCCCTGCTGCTGGTGGGGGTGTTTCTGAGGACATGATTCTCATCCAGGATTCTCGGGTGGCCTTTTGATCTCCTGTTCCTTGGGAAAACTTATCTTTTCTCAATGCCTCCAATCTTTATCCTGTGAAATAAGAGCACCACACTTCCCTGATGCTGGTATTTTTGTTTGTATGTGTCAATAGAGAAAACAAATTAGGGAGAAAGAGGGAACAGGATTTGTACCTTTTTGTATCTGACAAATCCAGTTGTTGAGGTGTTCACAGTTAATATCATTCCAGGACATGCCAGGGTCACCTTTCAGCTCACCACAATATTCAACATTTTGGTAATTATTTGGCTCACCATAAGCCCAGTTTTCATAAGAAACCTATGGTAGAAACATCACACTTGATGTGAACCACAACACCAGGTTGCTATGCTGTGCTAGAAACATTAGGCTGCAGGTATTAACCACGTATACCAGACCAGTGCAAATCCAAATTGGGGGAGGAAAAAGAGGAGCTGTTTGGATTCTTCATTCATTTTGAGTTTTACTTTTAGCTTGGGAAGCACATTTTATGGACACGAGTGAGAAAGAAACAGCTTTTATTACATGGAAACTTTTGAAGCCGACTATGGTAGGGAATTGGTTTTTATAACATTTCCTTTAGTCCCATTAAGCAGAATGGATCCAAGGGCCACAGCAGTAGGATTTATATGTAGGAAAAAATGAGCAAGAAACTTCCACATCTCGGTCAGCGGTTGTAATTTCCTAAATTTACAGCCCATTCTTAAGGGATGATATTTCAGTAAGTTGTTGGAAGCTTTCCCTCTATTACACAGGCTACAGAAAAATAATTAGAGAAGAAAATGTCTTATAAAATGTGGCTAACAGAATGACCAGCCTTTGCCAAAATGAACAATGGAAACAAACTGGGGAGCTGGGTGGTTTTCAGTAATCAGAGTCTGAAGGGGTCTGGATTAAGAATTATGACCTCTTTTCTATAAATACAAACATGAAATCCAAACTCCAATGCAGCCACCAAAGAAACCATGTCACCTAAGTACCTTGGAAGATGCCTGTGGGTTCTAAGAGCAAATCGTGTTAATATCATAAAACATCTTTCTCAAGATGACCAGGACCGCTAATTGTTGCTAGCAAAAACCAGAGCTTCTCATTTCTCAAATTTGGAGAAGTCCATCTGACTCTGATGGCTACCAAAGTTGTGTCTAGTTTCATTGAGCTAAAGTCAGCTGCAAAACAGTTTTGAAGATATTTAACCACCTAAATGGTGGTTCTGTGCAGAATGGAGTCATTTAGTATAAACTGAGAGGCATGGCCATTCATTTGTTAGGTTATTCTCACCCATAGCTATGTTTAAAGTATGTGGAAGCTGGGTAATGAGTCTCTACTACACTTGTATTTACTTTACATAAAATGTTGCCAACTGTCTTAATGGCGTACCTTGATAAAACACCAATTAATCCAAATGATGATGCCAAAATAAATACACTACAGGGTAAAAAAAAATGATATATTTAAAACCACTTACAGGAGAACCATCACTCCAGGTGAACCCCTCTGAAGGACTTCCATAGGTCAGTCCCAACCAAAACAGCTCATGGTAGCTTCCACTGCTCCTGCAACATTCAGAGAAAGAATATGCCACATCCTGGAAGGGACGTCAGTTTTTTTAAAGGACCATCAAGAGTTGATAGGTCCCTCTAAAACACACGTTAGATCATTAGATAATATACAAGCAAAGAGAATAACAATTAAATGTGTCCTATGAAAGCAATTGCTCCTGGTGGTTACTGTTGGTTGTACACTTGATGGGCTCTAGAATCATCTAGCAAACAAGTCTCCGGACACATCTATGAGAAGTTATCTAGATTATAGTTGTCTTGAGGCATGCCTGTGAGAAATTATCCTAATTAGATTGAAGTGGGAATACCCACTCTAAAAGTGGGTGGCACCATTCCTTGGACTTGTGTCCAATACTGCATAAAAAGATCGCTAGCTAAGCACCCCACTAACTTTCTATTTCCTGATGCCAATCCCATTTCCATATTGCCAATGCAATGTGACCGGCTGCTGTCCGACTCCTAGGACCATGCTTTCCTGCCATAACAGATATGAGCAACCTCTCAAGCTATCAGCCACAATAAACCGCGTCACCTTTAGGCCACATCACAGCAAGAGAAAAGTGATTTAGGAAATGTGAATTTGGGTACCACTTATCAATGTTTTGAACATGGACCAGTATTTGGGGAAGGGGAGAGGATCATAGTAAAGCACGGAAAGATATTCATTCATTCAAAGATGTACTGGATGTCTTGTACATTTATAAAGTGATCGATTGTAGAATTTGTAATTATTAAAGGGTTTTGAACTGAAACTAAGTCAAATATTTTTTCAGCATTATAGGTATCATGTGGGTACCACCCAGCAGCCCTGTGCAGAAGAGGGACTTACGTAATCAGCCTCCATATCACTTGCTGTTCATCTTTGCTCTTGATGCTCGCCAGCTCCCCACCTATAGCTTTGCAAAAATCTCGAGATTCAAACCACGTTTTCTTTTCATGTTTTCCCTTGGCATACAGCTAAAAAAAAAAAAAAAATTTATTTCACGTTTGGTAGCTGAACGAATCAAAACGAACAAGTCATCTGCTTCTAATGAGATGTCATTTGTAGACAAAGCAAGCAGTGCCATGTTCCCAAACAATGCAGGGCTCTTGGGTGAAAATCAATTTCTGAGTGACTATTTGGACAGCTAAACAAGGGGTGGGAGGTGATTTCATTGAGAAAGGCTTACAAAATAAAAGCAGTTTAAAGCCTGGGGGAAATTAGATTAAAATATTGGAAGCTGAAGACATGTGGATTGGGTATACAGATCATTGTGGAAAAGAAAGAGAGTAATTTGATTAAGTATAAAAAATGCATTAGGACACACACACAAAACAAAGTTTTGAAACAGAGAAAATAAACATGAATAAGCAAAACACTGTTCCCTTTGTCATCCTGTTCAACTTAAACAATGAGTACCCTGGCAAACTTTCAACCATATTGGTGATGTCCTTCAAAATGGTTGTCTCTTTTCCTTAAGCCTGCATATTTTAACAACTACTAGAACACACACCACAGACGACTTTCATCTGACAGAAGTGGGTTAAAGTTAAATTTTGCAGACTGTGTAAGTAAGTACTAGGTCCTATCATCCTGAGAACTGCAAACAGGATCCACAGTGGTAGTATAGGGCATGCTTAGTGATGCTAGCAGGAGCTTGCTAACTGTAGCGGGTAAGGGAAAGGGCCCATGGTCAAAATGGCAAGTGGCTCAGTTACAGTGAGAAAGGATTCAGGGAAAAGGGAATGTTACGGACAGGAAACAAATAAGTTTGCAGCAGAATGCAAGCTACCAAGCTAAGTAGGCAAGAGGAGGGACGGGGCCCTGAGCTAGTGACCATTAAAGTTAACTAAAACCACTGCAGCTGATGAGGAACAAGGAGCATCTGGACCAGGTATATAGAGGAAGCAGTGGGCCAGTGACTGCCGGCTAGCAGAAAGTCACAGTCTAACTAACCAAGCTTAAGTTTGCGGGGGGGGGGGGGGGGAAAGAGAGGTTCCACCTACCACTAACTGGGTTGGCTACACAGGAACAGGGTATGACCATTTTCTTGGTTAGACCAGAAGAATATGCACAGAGTTGTGCCAACTAATTGCTCAACTAATGAAATCACCTTAGTCTGCCATAAAATTAACCTGAACAAAGAAGATCAACAGCTTTTCCTCTTTGAGGAATTCCTTGCACTCTTGAGAGTTACTCTTGCTTTGCCTTCATCATCATCATCATCATCTGTCCATTTGTCATCTTTCTATAATTTTCTTTCAGAGACTGTGTTTCTGCTTTACTTAATCTGACAAACATCTTCATCTTTAACCTTTATTGGCACTCAGATAATGAAATCAAGAGTTATTCTCTCAGGTCTATTTTTGGTGACTGTTTTTGGGTCAAGGATACCTGGGTGGAGAAAGATACCATTTCTCTTTAAAAAAAAAAAATTGCACCAGAACCACTAAGCAAGCAGAACCAGAACTTGCTGGAGCCACCAGTTTTTAAGGTTTTCCTTCATTATTGTTGATGAGTCATGGCTCCCACCAACATAGGCTTGCAGAAAAGGAATTAGCTTCCTCTAGGTTGTGGCTGCCTAGGTGGTTAACACCAATACCTTGACCTGGACTTGGCTTGAACTCCACAAGTAAGTGTGTCTTACGCCAGCTTTGTCAACAGCAGCTCTCTCAACTCTACATCAGCTTCCTGTATCCTGATATTGGATTTGTTTCCTTATCTATCCACCAAATGTAATCAATTTCCACATCTTAGAATTCCTAAGAATAGCTTTTATGTATGTAACAAACACTACTTCAAATACTTCTGAAACAACGTAATTCATACTGAGGCGCATAACTGGATCTGGCAAACATCTAGATTTTGTCGTTACTGGAATTCCTAGTTCACAGCATAGCTACAGACAATTCTACTGTGATCAATCACTTCAGCCTATTTTACCTTCAGGTATCTGTACTGTGAGAGGTGTGGCATTTGAATGATGATACATAATTTCCAGTATCTATTTTATAAATTTTCTCTTGCCTTGCCCCATAATATTCCTTTTCATGAGAATTATGTTTAGCTCTTAATAGATCAAACTAGATTAAACAACACATGAATCTTCCCATCTTCAAAAGGAGTTCCAGTTCAACTAGACATTCTCTTCTCCAGTTAGAGCTCAGACAACTTTATTTTCTCATAGATTTTTTTTCTTTATTTGGCACTGAGGATGGACCCAGTGTCTCTCACTTGCTAAGCAAGGACTCTACCTAGAGCTACATCCAGAGGCTCTGATTGAATTCTTCAAATCTCACCCAACTGTCTTCCCGAAACATGTCAGAACCATGTGCCTTTAAAAGGGATTAGACAAAAGAGGTCCTGAGTATAAAACTTTATCATTAAGCAGTAGTTATGTTTCTGTATTAGAGTAAATTTCAATTTTTTTCTGGGAAGTTTATGGCAACATAGAGAGGGGAAGGGGAACGAAACAAAACCATATTTCACTGGATGTTTTGTTTGGTTGGTTGATTTTGGTTTTGTTCCTATTTGTGTTTGACTGGTTGATTATTTTGCTGACTGCATAAAGAGAAAACAGAGGGTTCAAGCTAACAATATGTAAAAATAATGACAGAACACTGAATCCCTATTTAAAGGAATTGAAGGGCTATGTACACTTCCATAGTCCATCATTATAGTTATTAAGTGTTAAATTAGAAAAGTAGAACATGAACTATGTAATACTGACACAATATAATTGTAGACCAGGTTTTTCAATTAAGCTAACTAAAGTTCAGGCTTGAAGGCAAGGGCAAAACAAAATGCCAGAGGTTAGAGTAAGAAAGAACAGATGTTTTCTTAAAACGAGCATTAGGACATTACAAGCTCAGTACAGGGCTCGAAAGTCATGGAGGAGAAACAAAGAGGGAATGATTACAACAAAGGAGATGAGGCAAGAGGTCTGAGAGTCCTATCTGGGCTGTTGCCTGTATTTGTGGATCTCAGTTAACGAGTCCTTTATCTCTAACTATGGCACTCACCATCAATAAAAACAGATTAAAATTTCGACAGGTAGAACAGGAGCTGGATGTTGCATCTTCTGTAACTTGGTTCTAGTTCTTGGATATTTCAGATTTTTTTTATTAGTTTGACAAGTGATCCTTACCTTGAAACACATGCTGGTTTTACTAGTGGTACCCCAGTCTTCTGGACATTTGGGTTCAGGAGTTGTCGTGGGCTCTGGTGGGCGAGTCACTCCTTCTGCCCAATGTTTGCACACAAATTTTGCCTTTTCTTCACAACCCAAAACATCCCATAGGCCACCTGCCACTCCGGTTTTCATGGCAACACATCCTGCCTTTCGTCCTGCATTAAACAGAAAGTAGAACTCAATCAATGGGTTGCATACTGAAGATCCACCATGCTCAAAACAGGCAATCAAAGTGGTGAGACAGTGTGGCTCATTCCTACATGTTAAGAATGAAATGTAGCATTTGAAAAGGTGGGTTGCCATAATTTGCCTTTTATTTGTGTGGTCTATAGTCCCAATGTGATCATCATAAGTATAGGAAGTTTTGATAACATCTTATATTTTCCACATCTGGCAGGGTGGTCCACATTTAGACATTTGATAATAAAATATTTCTGCTATAATAGCAAAGATAATAGCATAATGGATTTTCCTTCCTGTCCTTCTGCTCGACTTCCTCCCTTTCCTTTTTAATTCTTTGAGATTCTCCCCTCCCCACCATGATCCACTTCAGCCTCCAGGAGCAAAGCACTTGATAAGATTTCCAAACAAGACACATCCGGGTTTGAGGATTTGGGACAGGTACTGGAGCTCTCTTGTTTCCTTGTCTTAATATGTAAACCACAGGCTCTCCTACGAAGAGCAGTGATGTTGGTAGCGAAGTTCATAAAAATCAAACTGATCCCAGTAGAATTAAGTTTGCAATTCTGTTTTATGGCCATTGTAGTAAGAAGTTTACATAGAGGTTTAAAAACATCAAAACTCTTGCTGCTAAGAGGAGCTAATAATGTTATCAGTAGTTTTCAAAGTATCTTAAATGTTCATTAGTCATAGTCAATGTTTATATGTCATAGTTCTAAGAAGACATATATCCTTTCTAATTTGTTTTCTCTAAAGCCCCCAATTTCCCGAGACATTTTTCAGATTCCTATAGTCATCTCCTTTCCATTACAGTCATGTACTGAAACCAACTACTACTGCACTGGATGGCAGCTGAGGCTGCTGTGACCCACCGATCATTGGTTACAAGAGTCATTCATCTTTCTTGATACTCAGGTCAGGTCCCAAATGCCCTGCCTGTTCTTGAAGCTGTACATTTCGGCACTGAGTCATCTTTCCAACAAGTAGATACAGGATAGTGGGGCCTGAGGGCAAGGCTGGTGCCAGCACATGGAGGGCTGAAACCGGAGGATCTTGAGTTTAGGACCAGCCTACAGAGTAAGCACCATAGGGAGGTCTACTGGCTACATAGTGAGTTCCATTCTAACCCTGGACAAGAGGCTTTGTCTCCAAGACTCTCAATGGTCACAGCTGAGTTATGGTTCTAGTTTAATGAATTTTTATTCTTGAAGGTATTCCAGGACTCATCACTCAGAATCCTCCTGGCGAATAAGTAACTGAGGCAAAGTAAAGCCACTACAATAAGAACTGTGACTTTCACCAAAATTGAAACAAACAAAACGAGAATGTGTTAATTTACATGATCTGGAATCTCACAGCTCCTATAATGTTTAATGATTTAATAATCAAAAAGCAGTTGTACAAACAATAATCTGACTGAAGACATCAGTTCCCCACTCAAAGCTGATTATGCAAATTTGAATAACAGCTGGAGATTAGGTTGTATTGGGCCAAGTAGCAAACCCATGCACTTAAGCACTTAAGGGGGTATTTCTCTTTTAGTTTGTGATTCTTGCACACTGACTTTTCTGTAAAGGGTGTTAAACTGTCTCAGAGATGGCATAGCCATTTATATCATTTGCCAGTAACATCAGTGTAGAAAGATGATAAAGGAGCTTTTATGGTCTGTTAGAGAGGCCACTTCAGGTCTCCAGTTTTAAAAAGCAGGTCAAAATACCAGGGCAGCTGGTTGATCCAAAACCAGATACCTCAGACTAGCTTACTACCCAGATTAGTGTAAGTCTAAGCTTGGGCATCTCTAGTCTTATAAATCCTGAGTTTCAACTTCCACATCTTTTAAATGGAGATACTTAAATGCCCCCTTGTTATTCTTGGAAAGATAAAATAAAATTCAATGTTTGTACAGGGTTAATGATAAAGATACAGGGAAGAAATTGGAATAATGATTCCCATGAGCACCTCAGTCCCACCATTCAAGGACATTCATGTTCATATTCAGCCTATTGAAAAGTTTTACATCTGCCTCCTATAGAGTCTATTTGGGGGAAATTAGGCAGACATTCATAACACCTGAGAGCATTTGAAATGTTTCGTCTTTTTGAGTACACCAGAACCAAATTACTTAACAATTTTTTCTTCCTCTTTGCCCCAAAATACTGCAAGCTGGATGGGAGGGCATGGAGGAAGAGAAACATAAAGATTACGGAAACACAATTGACTCGAATGCTGCAACAGAGGACCAAAAGGCTCAGCTGGCAGGGGTGAGGGAATGCCCCAAGCACAGCGCACCCATACCTGCCCTGAGCACAGCATCTGCATACCTGGCATGTCGGCATTCCAGTGTGTAAACTGCACCTGCTCCTCCACAGTCCACCGAAATGTCCCTTTGTTTTGAACATCTGACAGTCCTGTCCAAAAATATTTTTCAGGCCTCAATCCAACCAAACTAGTCAGGAATGCTTGTTCATATCTTTAAAAGAATTAAATTCAACTAAACTTTAGAAACATTTACGCACATTGCTTAAATTATCAACATGAAAATTATTTCAATTGTATAGTTGAGTTATGATTTTGATGATAAATTCAAACAAAGCATTATTATTCTGTAGCCATTTCCTCTGGATTCTAACATTCTCTCTTAAAGACAGAACATATCTCATAGATTTAGGAAGCTAAGGGAACTTAGAAAGCTCAGGAGGTTTATGAAAGTTACAAGACTCACAGGACCTCTCCCTTGGATTATAGATAAATAAATAATTGCTAGGGAGGCGAGACTCTTCTATGGAGCTACCGGTAAGTTGGTCAAGGAGTGTCAGGGATGCAGCCTTCATGAATCATCACCCATGCTGAGGTGGGCTTTCCAGTGAGGAAGCTGTCAATGAATCACTCATACCTATATAGGCAACCTTTACTCACACTCCCCCTTAAGGCACCCCATAAACTCCCTGATTCACCAAGCTGAACCTGGGCAGAATCATTTCCTTTAGGATCTGGCATGAATAAACATTTCATAACTTCCCACAGAGAGTCACACAGGAGTCATAGTTTTATATCATTTACATTATAATATTCCTCACTAAGGAAATGTAAGTTTATGAAGTTAAACTACCATCTAGCTTAGTGGATCGATCCACTCAAGATATTGTTTTCTCATTCTCATACTGGCCTCTCTAGCCTTCACAAAATTTAACAGAACTTTGAAAATACAAAGGAGAAAACTACAGCAGTTGGAAAAAATTATCTGAAACGACCGGTCCACTTTTTACACAGGTCAAGTATCCTGCTCAATTCTTGATTACAGGTGACAGGGTTATCAAGGGGAATCAAAAATTGGGACCATCATGTTTCCTTCCCTTTCCAGTGATAGACAAAGCAAAAGGATCTGTCTTGGCTAAAAAACTCGAGACGATGCCAGCAGCTTGGGCAGGAACATCTCAGAAAAGAGGCACTCCATTTTCTGGAACATGGAGAGCCAGGGAGAACAAAGAAGACTGTGGAACCTGCTAAAAATGGCAGATTTTTTTTTAACCATAGTCGGAATAATCCCAGATGCCTAAAAACAGCAACCAAAATGCTATAAGGTCAATTTAGTTTTTAAAACACGGAAAGCGAATTTAATGACAGTTAGTAGACTGCTGAATACAAATAGCTCAGAGAACACATGAAGAATAATTCTCTTCTTGTATATGAATCTTTAACCAAACAGTCACAGTGCAGGCCAAAATGTATCCCCATGGTACTTAAACAATCCACCTTCTCCATCTTAAGAGAATACATATTTGTGTTCTTGTATTCAGATGTTTATATTAGCATGTCAAGGCTGTGAAAGATGCAGTTTGAAACACAATCCTCTGATATTTACTTTTATCACAGGATTTTTAAGTATCAGCAGGACTCTGTGGGTTTTGAGTCTGCCCTGAAGCAATAAACTGTCACTAACTTTTAAATTTTTTGAAGTTTCTTGAATGTATAATCCAAGCTTTGAAAAGAGTAAGAAAGAAAAAAAAAAAAAAAAACAAAGACGTAAATAAATCTCAAAAACGGATGGAACCTCAGAGGTTAAAGTTACATTTTTAAATTTCTATTTAAATTTTCTATTTTCTGTTTGATTTTCTTAGCCTATCAGTCTATTAGCCAAGCCAAGCAAAACTTCACTGATTAATTAATTAATTAACTAAAATAAAGAATAGAAAGAAGAAGTAGAATATTTGCAGATACTGCAATATATATTTAGGAGGTTGGGATCATAATTTGGGCCTCTGACCTGCTTCAGTAATAAGTGATATTTATTCACTTCAGTAATAAGTGATAAGACCCATCATATCAACCCCAGGGATCAATGTGCCACACCCTGGAGAGAGAAAGACTGCATACACTGAGAGACACAGAAGAATCTTGGCACATGCCGTGTTTCCTTGCTTAGTCTATTAGCAAGCATCCTCAAGCAATAAGGTCTCTCAAGAAGCTCACAAAGTGTTCAGAAAGCTTCCACATGGCTGAGCGGGTGGAGATATCAGGATGGTGACAGGATAGCAGAAATGATGGAATCTCTACATACCCTGTCTTCCACTTCACCCTGTGTCTCTCCACCTGTATCCTTATACAGGTGTGTGTGTGTGTGTGTGTGTGTGTGTGTGTGTGTGTGTGTGTGTATGTTTCACATATAAAAACCAGAGATCAATGTTGGGCATCTTCTTTACTCTCTCTCCACCTTGTAACCTTGTGTTTTGAGTCTGGATCTCCTGAACCTGGAGCCACCAGTTCACCCAGGCTGTCTGGCCTTAGGGACCCTCCTCTATCTTCCGTAGAGCTAGGATGACAGACGTATACTACAATGCCTGGCCTTTTACCTGGGTGCTGGGAATCCAATCTCAGGTCCTCATGCTTTGCATGACAAGCACTATACTCACTGAGCCCTCTCCTCTGACTCTCTTCTTATGACATCCCCCAAGTGAATCAGGAAGTGTAAGTACTTCGTAGAGTTCTCTGAGTTGTTCAAGCAAATGAGTGGAACCTAGTGTGGGGTGGTAGAAATGCCTTTCTATAGCTGGCCATTCAGAAATGCAGGTGACATGGCTTAGGACTTGCAATTGGACCCGCCATGAGTAAAGTACAACCTCCAGAGGACCAAACCCTGCCTATGGGATCTGACATTATTTCCAAACAGATAACATAAGAACTGAATTCAGTTCAGGCATCCTAGGGTGGAGTCACTGAAGAACTGCTTGCTGAGTGCTCTGTAGGCTTCACAGGAGAAGACTTAAGGGGAAGTCTTGACACCTTTGAGATTATAGAATTGACTTGATCTGTGAGTGTGCATTAGGAAAATATACATGTGAGTTGGTCTTTCCTCGGAGTCAGTCCCCCATGGCCCTCTTTTCCACAGAGTGAGCGCTAAAAGCACAAAATGGGGTGGTACCTGGACAAATCTTACTCTTTTTTTTTTTTTTTTTTTGCTTTAAAATCTGACAACTAATACACTAGAAAACACTTGGTCTGTAACATACACTCAGTAGATTAGCCATAAACTTCTGAATAGGGATGCCAGTCATGATGTCTCACACCTTTAATCCCAGATCTCAAGGCCAGTCTGATCTACTTGGCAACTTCCAACCAGCCAGGCTACATAATAAGACTCTGTCTTAAAAGTAATGTTCTAAGTAAACAGATGCCTAAAAGTAACAAACATAACTTTGTGGTGTTTTCAATTAAGCCAACAAATAAGAGTATTTTAAACACTTCTACCTTTATAAAGCATGATTCAAGAACATATGTAATCTACTTCAATATGTATAGCATGCTAATGCAAAGATTTTTTTTTTTTTTAACAATTTCACCATTTGGCTTATTTTAGGATAAGGTGAATATAGTTCCATACCTGTCTTCAACTGTTGTTAAGTAAGCCTTCTCATTTGTGCATGTTTGGTTTGCATCAGCAAATATTGAAAGGGTGGATCCAATCAAGTAGCAGTAAAACCCATGCCGTTTCCAGCCCTATGAACACCAGCATGTAACAAGCAAACAAAAGGGTTACCATACATAATTATTAGGAAATACTTTTAAATAGTTCCTTCCTGTAACACAAGTTGATAAACAGGAGAGTCTAAAGGAAACACATCAGGATGCTATAAAATGCAATGGGAATTGCTTATGCGTTTGAATGATGAAAACAGCATGAAATTGTCCCTCACAGAACAGACAATGACACTAAAGGAAGGGTAGGCTGTCCTCTGGCATTTCAGGCATTCTGAAAGGCACACTACTTGTGAAATGACCCCTCAGGAAACCAAATAATACAGCACAAGATCCATTTCACATGAGGTCATCCCAGAAAATAACTTGAGAACTGTAACCGTAGATGTCTACTGATGTCAAACGTAGGTGATGAACATGAAACTGTATCTCCTGGCCATTGGACTTCATGACATTCATTTCCCACATTTCAAATACACAAAATACTACATAAAATCATGCAAATTCAGATTCCAAGGAAGAGTTTGAAAGGAACTGAAGAACTCTCCAGGTACAAAAAAAAAAAAAAAAATCAAGTTGAAAGCTAAACTTGTGGTTGGCTAGGAGTATATCAAATGCACACTGGGGTCTGGGGGCAGGGTCCTGCTGTCAACACAGAGCATAGTGTTTGGCTTTCTTCTATGGTGAGAGCAATAGAAAATTCTAGCTACACAACTCCAAGTTAACAGGCCCGTTTTCTGCTTGGTGTGTTAGATTCCAGAAAAGAGTCTTACGTTTCAAAATAAATGCCATCCATGTATGCCTGCAATGCCAAACTTACGAAACATAAAAGTTAGATTCCAGCCTAGATTATATACAGCAGGACCTTGTGAAAAAGCCAAAGATGGGTGACTGTATCTCAGTGATGAAGTGATTGCTTACTGTTTTCAAGACTGTGGTTTAAAGTCCAATACTGCAAAAAATCAATCAATCAATTGACAAGACTGCTACAGACAGAGTCTAGGTCCAACACTGCTGTGCAGGCACTGTGTGTCTATATTACCAAATGACAAAGTAGTGTTTTGTTTCCACAAAGAGAATATCTTAGATATTCTAAGAAAATACAAAAACTATACAATAAAAAAATTTCCACAAACCAGGCCATAGAGGGTGTTAGCACCTGGGAATAGCCAGATGGGCACTAACTTACACACAAAAGTTATAAACTAATTGAGAAGATGTCTTGCATTGGGTGAGAACAATCAAAAATTTTTATTACACAGATAATCATGTTTGAGATGATTTAACAACCAAAGATAAAATAAAAATCAAACTGTGGAAGATTTAAACTGAAATAGAACTTCTAGAAGAGGAAAAATATAGAAGTAAAGTTTAAAAGTACAACAATCAGATTAAATACAGTAAATAGGATTTCAGAGAGAAATGGTAAGTTAGATAGATGGATAGGAAGACAGAAAGAAGCTTAAAACACAGAAAACATATTTTCCCTATGGAAATATAAACACTACTTTTGGTGGTTTGACTATTGTTGGCCCAGGGACTGGCACTATCAGGTGTGGCAATGTTGGAATAGGTGTGGTCGTATTAGAGGATGTCTGCCACTGCAGGGGTGGCCTTTGAAGTCCTATGCTCAAGCTCTGCCCACTGCAGAAGAGTCTCTCCTCAATGCCTTTAGAAGACAGTCTCTTCTGTTGCCATTGGTAGAATGCTTGGCTCCTGCAGCACTATGCTTGCCTTGACATCACCATATTTCTTGCCATGGTGATAATGGACTTAACCTTTGATACTGTAAGCCATCCCAAAGAAATTTTTTCCTTTATAAGAGTTACCTCAGACATGCTGTCTCTTCTCAGCAATAAAACTATAGACACTAGTACTAAGGGTAAAGTGCTTGTTGAGCAGGAACGAGGACTGGAGTTCAAACCACAATTCATGTAAAAGGTGTGGTAACCACCTATAATTCCAACACTCAAGAGACAGAGACAGGAGAGCCCCAGGTTAAGATAATTAGCTAGAATAGCCAGAATTAATGATCTCAAGGTTCAATAAGAGACCTTGCCTCTGTACATAAAAATGAAAGGCAATCAAGCAAGACACCCAGCACTAATTTAGGACACATACATGTACACACACACACACACATACACACACACACCTACACAGGTGAACAGGCATACACACATGCATGTGCGCCACATACAAATATAAAAACATAGAGAAAAATAGACACTAGGACACTGAAAATATACATAAAACAAGTATCAGAAGCATAGTGAATAGACTAAAAGAGTACATATAGTTCAAGAATTGAAAGGTAAATACAAGCCCTCAAAATCAAGAATTACATGCAACAACAACAAAAAGAGTCATAAAAATTGTAATATGAATAAAATACATTTGGGGTTGCATTATAATAAAAACACGGTTTTAAAGAATGGCTAATCAATGGTCTCAGTTCCACCTTTCTTTCCTGTTAGCACTTAAAACATGCATATACTATATCCCTTAACTCTCCCGAATGAAAATCCTAATACTACATTGAAAGTCAAGCTCAAAAGTGGCTCAGAACCACTTTGTGTTAACATCTTTATTTAGCATTTTTTGCTCTGGTAGCGTAGAAGAGAAAGTGGAATCCCCTGAGGCTGGTGAGACAGTTCAACTTGGTACAGTGTATGTCCTGTAGACACAAAGGTCTGAGATCAATCCCCTAGAAGAAAAGACAGGTCTCCTACTAAAGTGGCCACCTCCTGTAGACAGCCAAGACTTCCAGGACAGGAAGGGAGAAACCAATCCACCTACAAAATTTTGGCTCAAAATCTGTCTTGCCTACAAGAGGTGCAGAGATAAAGATGGAGCAGAGATTGAGGGAAGGCCACCCAAAGACTGGCCCAACTCAAGGCCCATCACATGGAGAGAGCCAACTCCTGGCACTATTAATGATACACTATTGATGCTATGCTTGCAGATAGGAACCTAGAATAACTGTCCTTTGAGATGCTACATCCAGCAGCAGATAAAAACAGATGCAGAGACCCACAGCCAAACATTAGGAGGAACTTAGGAGTCTTGTGGAAGAGTAGTGGGTAGGACTGAGGGTCAAAAACACACCAAGAAGACCTATAGAGTCAACTAACCTGGGCCCATGGGGGCTCTCAGAGACTAAACCACCAACCATAAAGCATGCATGCACTAAAGCTAGGGCTCCTTGGTGTCCATGTGGATCCCCCAGTACCTGGAGCAGGGGCTGTCTCTGACTCTGTTGCTACCTTTGGATCCCCTTCCCCTACCTGGACTGGTCTCAGTGGGAGGAGATGCATTTAGATGTGCCAGTGAAGGTTAGTACTCAATAAGGGGCTTCCAATTCTCTAAGGAGAAGGAAAGAAGATAATGAGAGTAGGGATTTGTGAGGGTGAGACTGAGAGGAGAGGAGGGAAGGGGCTGCAATCGTGATGTAAAGTGAAGAGAGAAGAGAGAGAGAGAGAGAGAGAGAGAGAGAGAGAGAGAGAGAGAAGAAAGATCCCTAATCTCAGCACTTAGAAGGTGGGAACAGATAGATTCTGGGGTTTGTTGGCCATTCACTCTAGCCTGTTTAATGAACTGCAGGCTAATGAGAGACCTTGTCCCAAAAAAACAATGTGGGGGTCATCATCAGATAACCTTCCCCCAACAGCAGATGGGAGCAGATGCAGAGAACCACAGCCAGACGAGAGAGAGAGAGAGAGAGAGAGAGAGAGAGAGAGAGAGAGAGAGAGAGAGAGAGAGAGAGAGAGAGAAACTGGAAGTTCTCCATCAAATCCCTTCCCTCAGAGCTCAGGAAACCCTGTAGAAGAGGAGGCAGAAAGAGTGTAAGAGCCAGAGGGAATGGAGGTCACCAGGAGAACAAAGCCCTCTGAATCAACTAAACAAAGCTCATATGAGCTCACAAAGAATGAAGCAGCAAGCACAGGGCCTATGCAAGTTTGGACCAGGTCCTCTGTGTGTATATTATAGCTCTTAGCTTAGTATTTTTATGGGAATCCTGATTGTGAGAAAGAGTGGATCTCTGATTTTCATGCCTACTCTTGGGATGCTTTCCCCCGTTGGGTTGCCATGTCCAACTTTGATATGATGATTTTTGCTTTATATTATTATATTTTATTTTTTGTGTGGTTATTATCCCTTAAGCCTGTTTTTTTTTTTCCTTCAATAAGGAGAAACAGAAAAGGAGTGACTTAAGAGGTGAGGGGAGGAGCGGAGAAATGGGGAGGAACTGGGAGGAAGAGAGAGAAGGGAAACTGTAATCAGGATATATTGTATGAGATAAGAATCTATGTTCAATAAAAGAAAAGGTAGCAAAATAAAACAAGCAAACAAACAGCTAACAACAATAAGACAATATGGGAAGCCTTCTCATTAAGGATAACATAGGTTGCTAAATAGTCTCAACTAACACACACATATAAACACAAACATGCACACACACACACACACACACACACACACACATAGATGGAACGTAGTACTTGAGGAATGACACCCAAAGTTGATCTCTGGCCTCCATACACACATGTGTACACATGCACAAATACCAGCACACACACACACGTGTATCCACAGAAACATGCACACAAACCAAAAGAAAAGAAATCTTTATAACCTCCTGGCTGTGTTTCTGGAATGCAAAATTAGGAGGAATTTCAACCACTGTTAAGGCCCTCATGCATCTATCAGATGCTGTGATTTTTCTGTTATCTACTGCCTTTCTTTACATCGTATTTGCCCCATGAGCTGTTATGAGTCATATATTCCTATATTTCAGTGTTTGTTATCAGATGATGTGATCACAGCATAGCACTGGAAATGCTACCAAAAGACCACTAGTTTTCAACTCTGCCCTAAATTCAGGAGAAGTGAGAAAGTACAAAAGGGGAAGACGAGCTACTCATCAGATGGGAAAACAATAACCTACAAAATAAGAAATAAGCCTACAAAATTATGTTTGTAGTTTCTTCATGCTTTTAGAAGTCTTTTATAATATAATTTATTTTAGCCTCCTAGAACTCTGCATGTTTCTGTGTCTGTGCATTTCTGTATCTGCTTCTGTCTTTGTGTGTCTGTCTCTGTGTGTGTGTGTGTGTGTGTGTGTGTGTCTGTGTGTCTGTCTGTCTGTCTCTCTGTATCTGTCCATATTTATCGACATTCTACTTATCATCTATCTATCTATCTATCTATCTATCTATCTATCTATCTATCAGCAACCTACCTATCCTTTATGTCTCAGTGTGTCTCTGCCAATAAGGTGCATACACTGAGTTTGTGTAATTTTATTTAACAGTGTTTCTCAGCACAAGTTGAAGGCTAGGTGCCCTGCCTCATACTGTAGTGATGTCCTGAAAAGTTTCCCCTAACTGGAAAAAAGCTCATTTAAAATACCATAAGCAGGAAAGTGGCCACTAATGGCTTGCTATCAGTGTGTCAGCATTCAAAATTATTCATGCTGTTAACTGCCCATAGGATCTCAGACTCCCTGATTCCTGCACAGCAACTTTTCATGAGTCTGTCTTCATCTCATCTCCAAGCCTAGGCTCTTTTAAGTGTTTCATTTTATTTTTTATTTCCCTTTCAGTTCTCATGACATTCTGAATGGAGTCAAGGAGTGTGTGCACCTCCCCATTAACCAGAGACTGTCCCAAGAAACCTTCAAGAAGGGTGAAGTTATCAGACAGTAAAACACCGAATATTTACACAGTTCAAACACTGGCCTTTGATGATAAGCAGGCACGGCTTCATACGAAACAAAGCTAGCTGTCCCAAATGTCTATCTTAAATCATCGTGGATGGTCCATACTCACCTTCCGGCAGCCCTTTTCTGCAACCTCTGGTACTACAGCATGGGTTTGTGATGCCATCTTACAGATGTAGCCCAGTGGTTGCTCACAGGCTCGATCTGCCCAGTATCCATCCTACAGAGCAAAGACAAAAGATTATCTGTTTTAGGACCTTGGTACATTTGTTTCCTTCCAGTGCTGAACCCCCGGGGTTTTATGCATGCTAACTAGGGGAACAAATTGTACATTCATATCTAACATGTTAGCAGTATATTTGTCTCTAACTGTACAGATGCAAAGAGATTGTAGGACTAATGTGATTCTTTATCTTGAATATTCAAAGCCAGTATGTGTAGTTGGCCTCATGCTGTTTGCACTCTAATGTTAACTCTGCTTCCTCGAGAGTGGTTTCCCCCGGATGAGCAGACCATCACATACTCAGGTGATGTCATGTGAACCTTCTCCCCAAGTTAACTGGTCAATAAAAGGCTAGAACCAGTCCTTGGACAGTGGAGAGGAAAGGTGGGACTGGAGATTTAAGAGTGGGGGGCAGGAAGAAGGAGAGGAGAAAGGTGAGAGGAAAAGAGAGGATGGAGAAAAAGAAGAAGCCACAATGAACCAGAACCACGAGGCCAGGGGCAACCAGTAGAAGGTGCAAAGCTCTGAATTGTTGAACCAAGTCATATATATGCACGCATGCATACATGCATACATATTTGCATCATAATACATATATAAATGCATACATAAATATGTCCAAAATAGTGCTGTATACACAGATACAGCATATGCATATATGTATATATATACATACACATCCATATACATTCATATATATATATAATTTCAGAATTCAGCACACAGTATTATTAGTTATTCCTTAATGCTATCGTTTTTAAAATTTGTTTTATTGGATATTTTATTTATTTACAAAACAGATGTCATCCCCTTTCCCCATTTCCCCTCTCTAGAACCCTCCCATCCCATCCCCCCTCCTCCTTTATGCTTTTATACCATTTTAATTACATGTGATGCTATCTTTCAGCCAAACTTTATATCATTTGTCTATCTTGTGGACTTCTTGACTTCGCTAGACTATAGTGAGACACTCCAAAAACTGAATCTAAATTGTCGCACAACTTATATCTCAACCAACAGCAGAATCCATCTCAGCAGATAAGAATCAGGGCAGATAAAGGAGGTCACGGCACCACTATCTGACATCAGCAGAGTGCCTCACCTTGCCTTTCATCACCACGCAGTCCTCCTGCCTGTTGTTCTCATGGCTTGGTTCTCCGGGAAGCCACTTGGTAAATGTCACTGGGGTCCTATCACTCCACTCAAAGTACATCTGAATTTTGATGTCGTTTAACCCAATCCATAGCTCATCATTTGGCTCTACAAAGGAAGAGAATCACCTAAGTACTTTATGTACTGCTTTCTAGAAGTGATACACAAATACAAAAGGAGTATACTTTCCAAAGGCCAGCAGAGTACCTAAAAAGGGTGCTGGGCTGGCCCACTCAGCTCTGCTCCCTTGATCTATAGAACTATCATAAAAGATAATCTATATGCAATAGATACATACTGGCTCCATATTATGATGTCAGTTTTAGATTATTCAATGTTTTCTTTCTATTGTAAATACGACTGTATTTCTAGTTACAATATTATAATTTATGGGAGTTTTAAAAATAAATTGACCAACCCCAATCTTGTGAATCAGTGTTATTGTTACAAATAACTTATACTTCTGGAACTACAGTATCATATATACATACATACATACATACATACACACACACACACATACACACACACACACATACACACACATACATACACACACACACATACATACACACACACACATACATACATACATACACACACACACACATACATACATACATACACACACACACATACATACACACATACATACACACACACACACACACACACACACACATACATACACACATAGTAATCAATGACAGTCAAATAAATAATGGAACAAATTTGTAGTGAATGAAGATCTCAGGTTTCATAGTTACAAAATAAACATTTCCAAATTTAAAAATTAAATGCTATACAATTCAGAATCTGTTTAATTTCCTTAATTGTGAATGGCATTGTAGCCTTTGATTCCCATCTTTGACCAGTACAAGCCAATCACTTCAAAGAATTATAAAGATGGCATTTGGTAGAAAATGCTAAGTGGCTGATTTTCTTCCTCCTGAAAGCTGTCAATCAGCTTCATTTTTGCAGAAGTCCTCCAGTGGCCTTCTGCCAGCTTTAGCAGATGTTTCCAGCATCCTGA
This sequence comes from Arvicanthis niloticus, assembly GCF_011762505.2. Lineage (NCBI taxonomy): Eukaryota > Metazoa > Chordata > Mammalia > Rodentia > Muridae > Arvicanthis > Arvicanthis niloticus. The sequence goes on along the minus strand of NC_047665.1, from coordinate 65,607,149 downwards.
AGCACGGGGGGTGGGGGTGGGGGGATAGCTCCAGGATGGGCCCCTCTTCCTTTCCCTTGAGTTGGCAGATCAGGAGCTTCTGAGTAACAAACAGAGGCTTCAAAAAAAAAACCTTTCATACCTTCAAGAACTTTAGGATAAAGACCAGTACAAAATTACACAGGTACATGTGAGTTTTCTGTGTACACTTGCTTTGATTTATTTTTATTAGTTTACCAAGAATTAGACTTTATTATGGCATTCCTATGTATACTTTTCTTACTAAACCGTTTTCCTGTTAGATTGCTTACAATTCTACTAACGCACATATACTCACACACAAACACACTGTGTGTGTTTCAAGCTTTTAAATCAATTTTCATAATCCAGTTAAACAAATTGTATGTACTGGAATTTATTCCTCCCATCCTTGGGCTCTGTATTATCTACTTTGTACTTTATTTCTATGACTAATATTAGAGCTTCTATCTCACCTAACTAATTTGGTTTTGAAAAAAAAATTTTATTTAGAAGCAATACTCTTAATTTTATATTTTACTTTTATTGAGGTTATTGTATTCTGTTAAATAAGGAAATGCTGTACTAAAATATAAATGTTTTTAGTAACTTTTCTTTTTTTTAAGATTTCTTTTCTTTTATGTCAGTTTTTTTTCTTCATGTATGTCTCTGTGCCAGGTGTACAGTACCCACTAGGATCAGAAAAGGGCATCAGATCTTCTGGAACTGGTATTACAAATGGCGGTGAGGTGCCATCTGGGTGCTGTGAACCAAACCTAGGTTCTCAGCAAGAGTAACAACTGCTCTTAACAGCTGAGTCATCCCTCTAGGCCCCATAATTCCTTTCTCTCCCCAATGGTAAGCTCTCTAGCTCATTCATTTGTTCTCAGGCTAAATTGAAACTGATCATCCAGCTTCTACAAATTCAGTAATAAAAACACATGGTTCTGCTGTGGCTATGTCATGTCACACAGAGTAGAACGGACATCCCTTTGGCATCTTAACTAACCTGCTTCCAGCACTGGTCCATTCGAAGCTTCCCAATAGGTCATGATAAGCTTGAGTGACTATTAGATACTCCCATTAAGATTACAATTCCATCACTTAATCTGAGTTTTTCAGGATAGGTGAGCACAGAAAAATTAAGTTGTTCACATGTTATAAGGTCTATTTTCCCGTGTGTGTGTGTGTGTGTGTGTGTGTGTGTGTGTGTGCGCACACGCGCGTGCGATCATGGGCATGTATGGCCAGGGGACAACCTCAAATGTCCTTCTCCAAGCTCCAACAAGTAACTTGCAATGTCCACCAGGCTGACAGGTCAATAACCGTCAGAAGAAAAAGAGCCAAAGAAAACACACAAGAAGCACCCAGTTGTGTGTTCATTCTGGAAGTCCTCCTCATTCTATAGCTTATGGAGATGTATCTCTCACCCTTCAGAGCCTCAAGACCACACTCAGTCACATCCTCAGAGGCAAATGGTTTCTACTGGAGCCTCATGCTGGGAACAATAGTGTTTGCAAGCTCTTCACATCTTTCTCTGCTCCTCCTGTCTTATTTTCCCCTCATGCATTTGTTAAATACCTTTTCTTCCCCTGCACCCTGGTAACTGTTCAGGCAGTATGTTTCAGGAGGCGAGGCCATCCATCACCACCATTTCCTCTTATTTTGCTGGGTGGAAATTGGGAAGAGCTGCAGCTGTTCAGCAGGCGCACCAGTGAGAGACACATGGGTGTCATTTAATCAGCAAGTCCTCAGAGGGCCTGGCCTTCTGTCTCTTGGCCTGCATTTCTTCAGAACAAACACTCCAGGGTCACTCAGCTCCTCTGGAATCTTATTTCTGGGCTTTTACATTCTCTATGTATTCTCCTAAGTATATGCCTGAAATTGAGAAATTTCTTAAAATCCCCTTGTGGCAAATTCAGGTTTTGCTCAAAAAGTTTCTGAACCTAAATTGCTTTCATGGCCACACGGGTGGTGTCTTTTGGGAGTGAACGAGTGGGACGTGCATGGACGTGAGGATCACCAGGGACCTGTACAGTCATCACATCACCAGCCTGCTGCTCGTGCCTCTCAACTTCTCTCAAAGGTTTAGGGCAGTGCGTTTTGCAGTCATTCACTTCTTACTCTGTGTGACACCCCAGTAAGGAAAAGAAAATCCCAAGTATGAGAAAGTGTATTTACAGATATTTGTTGTGAACTATAATATGGCCTTACTGAGGAAAAAAAAAAAAAAGACCAGCAGACCAAAATGTTGACATATAACACACACACACTCACACACACACACACACACACACAATTCCAAATTTTACAGTGGCCAACTTAAACACAGATATCCTCAAATCCAGATACGTGAGAAAATAATATTGAAAACTATTCATAAAGAGAACATTTTAAATTTCTTAATGATACAATTATTTAAACTACTATAAATTTTTTGTTGGCAGAAGTACCATTTATTTAAATCTATATTGTCAATCAACTATCAATTTAAATTTATTAAACTGAACATTTATCATTATATTCTCAAGATAAGGGTGGAGAGGGGGCAGCCAAGATGAGCTCAGAGTCAGGGGGATGTTTCTCACCGTATCCCAGCTGGGAGAAGATGAAGTCAAACTCCTCAATGCTGTGAATACTTGCCAGGTCACCGCCTTCCTTCTGACAGGCTTGCAAAGCATATTTCTGGATCTTCCTCTCTTCCCTATAGATCCTATAGCAGTGGCCTGCATAGGGCCACCACTGATTAGGGCAGCTAGTAGGCACATCACTTTCTAGAAAGAAAAAAAAAAGTTTAGAAAGCATTTAAAAGAAATTTGTTTAAATTTGCAACATTTTCAACTACCTTGTGTATAAAATATTTTATTATGTATATTTATATAGTACTCAATTTTAGACATAAAAATAACATTTTTTATTTTATGGCATATGCATTTATAAGAGATATATGAGAAAGAACTATTCTATCTTGTTTATTTTGTTTTAAAAGGGTGATTTGAAAAAAAAGTATCTTTTACTTTAAAAGGAAGACTGGCAACAGAGATCACTAGGCTATCCTGGAAGCCATTGAAGAGGGTCCTTAAAATCTGTGAAAAAGATGCTGAGATTCAGAGTTGATGGGGGCGAGGGGACTAGTCCCCTAGTAGGGACTGGGGAGGGGGGAACGGGCTTAATTATCTTTAAGGGGCTGGTCACTGAGGTTTTAACCCTGTTCCATTGAGAATATGGGCAACACAAACTGAACTTGGTGTATTTTTTTTCTTTTTGGGAGGAAAGCAGGAAAATGGGAGGGTTGACCTGTGCAAAATGGGAAATGGTGCAACCAGAGAGCATTGTATAAAATAAATCAAAATAAAATGTCAAGGGCTGACAAAATGGGCACAATGTTAGTGGGAGTGTGAGGTCTCAGGTACAAGCCCCAGGGCCTCAAAAATAAATAAATAAATAAATAAATAAATAAATAAATAAATAATAGAATGCCAACAAATGAGAAATCTATTTTTGAAATGTGTGCCTTTAATGAGACTATCAACAGACCAATTGTCTAATTTTATCTGTCCTTCTCACTGTCAATCCTGAACTAAGCATCTGTGATCTCTGTTTAAGACTGATATCTAATCTACTCTCTAAAAGGATGCAATACACCCTGTTCTTGTGGGCAGTAAGGAAATGTCATCCATGGAGAAAGAGCAATACTTTTCATGCAGGTAGGAGAGGTGTTAAGAGCAGAATGGGATGGGAATGGGCATGGTCACCAAGGGACCTGTACAGTCATCATAGCATGAGATGCCACTCGTGCCTCTCAACTGACCGAGCACCATTCATTCATTCCCCAAAGACACCACTTGTGTGGCCAGGAAAGAAATTTAGGTTCAGAAACTTTTTGAGCAAAACCCGAATTTGCCACAAGGGGATTTTAAGCAAGTCACAGCCTATGAATTAAAGTAGCCATTTGATAGTTTGTATATGCTTAGCCTAGGGAGTGTCACTATTAGGAGGTGTGGCCTAGTTGGAATAGGTGTGTAACTGTGGGCGTGGTCTTAAGACCCTCATCCTAGCTGCCTGGAAGTCAGTCTTCCACTAGCAGTGATCAGATGAAGATGTAGAACTCTCAGGTCCTGCATCATGCCTGCCTGGATGTTGCCATGTTCCCACCTTGACAATGGACTGAACCTCTGAACCTGTGAGCCAGCCCAATTGAATGTTGTCCTTTTAAGAGTTGCCTTGGTCACGGTGTCTGCTCACAGCACTAAAACCCTAAGACAAGCCACATACGTTTTTGTTTTTTTTTTTAAAGCAGAACCCATATTAAGGCTACATTGTTCATCTTCACTGTGTTGTGGATGAGGAAAAAAAAAAAAACAAAGACACTGCACTTAAAGAAGACAAATCACACAAAATCATTATTATTTAAATAAATCAGTGTTAAACATCCTCCTTGTTGCTATGAGAAGTTGTGGTCAAATGTTGTTACCTTGATGATTAGATGTTGCAAAAACTTTAATAGTAATGAGCTATGGGGAGCTACAGTGAAAGCTTTTGAAGCGAGAGACATTCTCATGCCAGGATGCCCTTGAATCTGGCATGGGTCCTGGCACACAGTAAGTGCATTGAGTATTGAATAGAAAAGAGAATGATACTATATTCAACACATAGCACATTTGCTGTTTTACGAATACCATTCTACATAACCTGTGATACTGGGTCGGTTTATGTATTTAAGCTAGATATTATTAAGTGATCTCGAGTGTGCTGCTTCTCTTAAGACTTGATGCTGGTCCCTTTGGTGATCCTCTCATGCGGGTGGGAGGAGGAATAAGACAGAGTCTCAGGCAGTAGCTGAGTGAGGATGTCCTTGAACTCCTGTTTTGCCTGCTTCAGCCTTTCAGCTGCTGAGATGACAGGTACACATTCTCACAGCTGGCTCTCTGTCACTCTTTGAATCCTGTTTCTCCTTCATAACAGAGACTGCCTAAAGCCTCTTTGTACAGAGAAAAAATTCAGGAAAGTTCTAAAGCTGTGTATTATAGCTCTGGAGATGTGGGAACTATAAACACACAGGGAGTATGGCCAGGACTAAAGGTTTTAAGACTGGATTCTTGCCAAGAGGAGCCACCAATCGGGAATGATACAACCTTTTAACATGTGCAGTGGCTCCAGGAGGGGAAGCTGGAACTTACTCTGCAGACTAGACAGGCCTTGAACTCAGAGACCCACCTGCCTCTGCCTCCTGGGTGCTGGGGTGAAAACTGTGTGTCATCACACCTGGAAAACTAAATCTCTACTTACAGGGGTTTGTCTATACAGCACAACAATCCTGTCAGTGTAATGATGCAAAGGCCAGTGCTGAGTGGAGCTGAGAAAGCAAATCAGGGGCAGTTGTGGATTTTACAGTCCAAGTTTGATGATATAAATGAGATTTTGCAAGAAGAAGAGTTGCCAACATTCATATTTTACAAACGAGGAACTTAAAACTGGTGGATTAAGCAATAAGGCCAAATTATAGAATTGTGCGTTTCATTCCAGAGAAACTTAAAAATAACTTTTCTCTACTTCCCCAAAGTGGCAACTTCAGGTCTCTGAAGGAGAACTATATGAATTCTTCCAAGAAAGATTTAGCCATCCTTTCTACAATAGCAATAGAAGAGACACAACTGCAAGCACAATTGATGTCTCCACAGGTTCACCCACAGTGACTCTAGAAAAATCTGTAAAGCAGAACTGAGACCATGAACCAGGGGCCTCCACCCATATCCACAAGCGTTCATAAAACAGGGCCCTCTACCATGTCTATCAGAGATTATAAACTAGGGACCCTATTGTGGACATCACAAGTAATGTACCAGAGTCCCCATACAAATCTATCAGTGATCACTAACCAGGGGGCACCCACATCCATCAGAGGTCATGAACCAGAGCCTTTATGTACATCCATCAGTGATCACTAATTAGGAGCTAACCACATCCATCAGAGGTCATAAACTGGGACCCTCCACCATGCCTATCCAACAGCTTACCTGCTAAAACTGAAAAAACACCTACTCTCAGATGTAAAAATTCTACTTCTAGGAACATCATGTCTGCAGAATGGCATGCCTGTGAGGTTATTCAGTTTCACAAATGATTAGACACAAACTAGCTGTCAAGGCTGGGGGATAGCTCTGTTAGGAAAGTGCTGTCTTTTTAAGTACAAGTACTAGAGTTAAAAATTCAAAATGCATATTAAAATAAAAATCATGTGCTTATAATCCCAGCACTGGGAGGTGGAAACGGGAAGATCCCTAAAGCTTACTACCCAGCCTTGCCAACTTGGTAAGTTCTGGACCAATTAGAGACCTAGTTTCCAAAAGCAAAGAGGGGGTGGACAGAATGACTGGGAAATACATCTGACCTCAAAACATATACACATAAGCACACAGAGGAAGCAAATAAAAAAATCTCTTAATCCAGGACTGATATTTCCATATAATGCTCCCCCAACCCTAAAAGAGTATGGAAAATCAATTTACATAATCAGTAGAATGATGAACAAAACTGTTGACTAACAAAACCTTAGGATGAGGACTACCTAGAAAATATCGTGCAGTCAGGTGGTGGTGCTGGTCAAGGCAGGTGAATCTCTGTGAGCTCAAGACCAGCTTGGTCTGCAAATCAAGTCCAGAACAGCCAGAACTATTATACAGAGAAATTATGTCCCCCCCCCAAAAACCCCAACAACAACAAAAACAAGAACAAAAACAAAAAAATGTATGCTGCCATTTGTACAAATGAGAGGGAAAAACCACTGTGAATGCATTTGCCTATACAGCGCAGAAGTATCAAGGGGTATAAACACTCTGAAACTAAGATCTTCTGATAAACAGCTCTGGGTGGCAAAAAAATAAAAAGATAGGGGGAAAATATTATCATTGTTGATAATTTGGTGCCTTCTGAATTTGTAACCAGGTAAATCATGTTTACAAATAAATAAAACTGCTTCTAGGAGTCAGGAGAGAAAAGGTAAAAAATGGGTGGTCTTCGTCATTAAAAAGCATTTATTTGAGGCTCATGGTTCCAGAGGATTAAAGTCCATGACATACATGGGGATTATGTCAGCAAGAAGGCAGGCATGGTGCTGAAGCAGGAGTTAAGAGCTCACAGCTTTAGACACAACCATTAGGCAAAGATAGAGAGACCCTGGGAATGGCCCCAGCCTATTGAAATCCCAAACCCCATCCCCAGTGACACATGTTCCAATAAGGTCAATCCTTCCCAATCCTTTCCAAACAGTTCTACTGCAAGGGAGCAGAGGACTGAGTATTCAAATATTTTAACCTATAGGGGACATTCTCATTCAAACCATCACATGGGCCATCAAGTTTCCTAAGCAGAAACAAAGTAAATAAGTAAACCCAGGTAAAGCATGAATTATGCCTCCAGAATAACTGTAGTAATGAGATGAAGGTTATCTTTCAGTACATTGAAAGGGCAATCTATTGCTGCCTTAGCTGCTCAATTCTTTTATAGAATTATAAAGCCACTCATTTGTTATTCTTCTGGAGCTCAGTAGAATATACAATGCTTAGTTACTGTGTTTGTCTTTTCAATCATTTATTCCATTGTGTGAAGATTTCAATGCAAGATGCTACATTGAATCCAACATTATCTGTGTGCACAGAATAAAGTCTTTCCCTCCAGATAGTTATTTCCTAGTTTTAATTCCAGTTTTGTTAGGTAGACAGGAATTATATATCCTATGAATTTCTCTTTCTTCTTCTATAACATGTGAAAATAATACCTACTTTACAAGACTGGAGAGATAAATTTCTTACTTATATCAAAAGTTTTGCCCAACATTCAAACAGTTCTTTCTGTTCAGGAAACATCAACAGACAGTAGGACCAAAGAAAGAGCTTTTGAAGACATACCATTTTATTAATCTATACATAATTAAAATCTCCCTAGAATCATTTCATGCAATTTTGATTGAGTTACAGTTTTATTTCTCTTTAATTTCTAATAGTTTGCACATTTGATCACAGAGATCCACTTACCTGAGGGAATGATAAATGGGTTCAAAGTATTGTTGCCCTTTTTACAAATGTAGCCAAGCCTCTGAACACATTCCAGGTTCTCCCATTTGGCATTTTTTCCAGGGTTTAGTGACACACAGCTCTTTCCAGGCTCTGATGATGGACTTCCTTTAAGCAAATTACAAAGTTAAATTGGGACTACTGCATTCTCCTAAGTGGATGGTTTCCATCTGCCAACCACCACACCTCACATCGTCATCCTTGGGATTTAATGGATCCCCATCCTGTCTTTTGCTACACATTCACAAATGATTATTTACTGAGTGCAGAGCAAAAGGCATGGTGGGTATCTATTTGGTTTCTTGTTGCTGGCTTATTCCAAGGCTTAAAATGTTGTCACAGTAGAGTGCTTTGAAATAACCACCCAGTACAATGGATTACATTAGACTTTAAACTTTAAACAACTGTGTGATCATATATAATATCATGTGTCGATATATGATATCACATATAAAATGACTGAATAAAAGTAATGTATGATTCTCTAAGCTGGCCATATCAATGTCAATAACAACCCCCCAAACTAATTGAAGATAGCTAAAGAAATATTCCAGATAGGCCAGATGACCTCTGTTAACTTTTCCCAGTCAGAGAGGAGAGATCAGAATAAAAGACAATGGGAGGGACAAACAGTGAAAGAGATCTAGAAACCAATGTGCCACTACAAGAACTAAGATTCTTAGTGCATTTAGTTGAAATAATTGAAGAAAATCTTTTGGAGCCACCTCTTCCTTTTCTCACAGGAAGCTGGTTAAAGAAGCAGATTTGTTTGACATCTATATCTATGGAGACATCAGTCTATCACTACATCCTCTGATGTATCATTTCGCTACTGCAATGGATGCATGCATCTATCACTGTATCCTCTGATGTATCATTTGTCTACTGCAATGGATACATGCATCCATCTACATCCTCTGATGTATCATCTGCCTACTATAATAGATACATGGATCCATCCCTACATCCTCCTATGTGTCATTTATTTACTGCTATGGATACATGTGTCCATCCCTACATCCTCAGATGAGGCATTTATCTACTACAATGGATTCATACATCCATCTCTACACTCTCAGATCTATCATTTCAACCCCAGCGTTTCAGAAAGTAACTTCATCTCATACCTAAGTCTAACAAATTAGCTACAAACATTCTGTCAATAATTCTATTTTGTGACTTCTGACAGATGCTTATTATGCACTGGAATTTCACTCTCCCCATAAAAGTAAAATCATGTCACCTGCCCTTAGAATTCTTTAACAGAAACATTTTCCAGGTTGCATAAATACTATAAAAAGTTTTTTCAAAAATACATATAAAGATGTTTTTAAAAATCTATTGATAAAATGGCCAAGATAACAGGATAGTAAAGCTTACAGATTCTGCATCAGTGTGGAAAAAACCTTCAAGAAACAATAACACATTTAATACACACTGGTCTTAAATATTATGCTCTTTTGTAAATCAAATTATATATTCATTTATCAATACAACACCTCTTCCAACCTTGAGACAGCAGCTAGAGGTCTTTACTAATCTCATGACTATTATATAGTTGAATTTATATTTCATCATTCACATAAAGTATTCCCAATTGAAATTCAATTATATTTTATCAGATGCATTGCTTAGTAAATGTTTAATTGAAACAGTTGACTGAGTAATTTAAACAGAAATAGTTTAAATATTCTAATTTTAATTTCAAGAAACTTTCACATTATTTAAGAAGGTGAGTTAGTGTTGAACCTATTTTTTAGGAATAAGAAAAGCATTTTTTCCTTTCCTATTATGCCTTTTCCAAAGTTAATACCCAAATTTCTTCAGTGAGATCTAAGACCACAAGGGGTTGGATATTAAACTCTTTGTACACAACTGAATAGTAGAGAAAATGGTCTATTTTATGAAGTAGGGTTCTTTTAACTACTAAAAGCAAGAATGAACTGAAGTCCCCTACCACATGATTAGCATTGTCTGAAGCTTCTATGTCCAGCTGAGATTCTCTAACTTTCCTTGAGCCCAAGAGCAGCAGACAAATGATATCCTCACTCATGATAAAAGGGCATCTATATTCATATGCACTGACAGTTACTTCCCATATTTCAGAAGATGATAAGGCAGATTATCATTTCAAGAATCAAGCCATAGGGCTGGGGATAGCTCAGAATTAGATTAACCAGTCATGATTTCTAGTATAAAACAATTCACATAACATCCCTATGTTCATCAGACAGTGAAAGAACATGTTGAATGGAATTTCATGGTGAACTGTAACCAGTACAAACATATATTATTTTTGCAGGATTGATCATTGGACCCAGGACTTTGTGCATGTCAAATGAGTGTTCTGCCCCTGAGCTTTGTCACAGTCCCTGAAGCCTAATCAACTTAAATAAACACAATGCCCTAGATGTTGTTCTCTAAAATTCTCTCCTATGTTTAAACACTTTTAAAAAATACTTTTTTATCTATTTTTCTTCTTAAAAAGTAAAAGTCAAGATATGAAGCAGAAAGCTTAACTTGTTTAAGCCAAATGGTTTTAAAACACATTTAATGTCTCAAAAAAAAAAAAAGGAAGAAAAAAATTGTGAAACAAGGCATAGCCTGCATATTTATGGTTGGTCCCAACACTCAGAAGGCAGAAGCATAAGGATCAACTGCTTGAGACAACCTGGCCAATAAAGGAAACTAGGCTGGGAGTGGGGTAATGGAGAGGAGAGGAGGAAGGGAAAGGGGAGGAGGGAAAAGGGAAACCTCAACTTTTCAAACACAATCTCAACAGTGTCTGCGGCAAAGCTGATAAAACATGATTAATACACACTTCTCCTTTCCTGATCCATGGCAGGAATCACTAATCATTAACTTTACTCTTCTCCACTAAGCCAAGTTCGGTAGTGTGCTATAGTTAGAGAGGCTTGAATCACACTGAACACCACTCCAGTGTTAACATCCTACTACTCAACAGATGAAAACATGTCAGAACTGATCTTTATGTTTCTCTGAAGAATTGCATCTTATGTTCAATTTATATACAGCCATGAGTCTCCTATTGTGTTCTGTCAACCTTGTATGCTGAAACAAAAGAAAGCGATAACAAAGAAAGAACAAAACCACACACACACACACACACACACACACACACAACCATAGAAGTGTATCAAGATGGAAGTTATCGCTTTTCTAACTTCAAAATAATCAGAAGCTGCTGAACATCCCGACTTTCTCTTTTATAATCAAACTGTATATTGTCAATAAAACAATTTTACAAATTTACAATTTGTGGTTGAGATAGTATTTTAATTTAACCCTGTTATATTATAAACAACATGAAACAGTATTACCATAGACTTTAAGATCACGGTAATATTAAAAATATCTTACGACCTAAGATTATGAGAAATTCACCACCAACCCAGATATTCAGTTCTCCTAAATTCATAATGTGTATTTATAGATATTACTAGATATGAACATATGTGCGTTCCCAGGCCTCATGTCATAGGACTGAAATCCCAGCTACTCAGGAGGCTGAGAAGGAAGGCTCCCAAGTTCAAGGTCTTCCTAGAGTAAATTCAAGGCCAGTCTGTATAATTAAGTGAGACTGTTTCAAATTAAAAGCATATAGAGGGCTGAGAACATAGTTTAGTGGTTCTCTAACATGCACAAGGCCCTAGGTTCTGTCCTTAGTATCCACCCAAGTGTGTTATATCATTGATGTCTATATAGCATTGCATATATCAGAAATATATATGTGTATAAATATATGCTTATATATAATACATAAGCAAATTTTAACTAAATTTTAAAAATTCAGATAGTACAAGAGAATCCCAAAATTTAGGGACAGTAATAGTCATACAAAAAGTTAGAACACTTAAACTCTACAACAGTTGTTTCAAGGACAATGACAAAGTTAATACAACACAAAAATACATATTAACACTAATTCTATTATCTTTAATCATACGTGAGAATAGGTACAAAATATACTTTTTGAGTGTAAAACCTTAACAAACTACTTAGAGAGTGCAGACATCAAACAGAAGTGAGTTGACTGTCACAATTATCCTGGGAGACAAGTCCTTACCCAGAAAGCTGGTCTTGTGTAAACTTACACATTAGATAATCAAATCCAGGCTGTAGATTTCAAAGCATAATGGGAAACGAGCTATTTCCCATTGAGTCTTTTTGAAATCTATATGTAACATGAGGAAGACCTTTAAGATATCTCAGTGAATTACACTCAGCCAATAATACCAGGCAGGCTTAACCTTACCTGGTAGCCAGTTTAGATACCGGAATGGGTGTCCTCCAGCCCACTGCCAACCAGTGCTTACACGCAGACTGTTGAGTCCAATCCAGAGTCCCGAGCTCAAGGAACTGGTTAATCCTATAGGGCAAAAACAACACAAACAGGCATTGAGAAACGACAGTGAAATTAAATCCAGAATTAAATGTATTTATTTAAGTTGTCAGAGAAAGTGCTGGAAAGATAGCTGAGTAGTTGAGAGCACATTCTGCTCTCTCAGAGGACCCTAGTTAGGTTCCCAGCACTCATGTTGGATGGCTCACAATCATCTCTAACTCCTGCTCCAGGGGATCCAATGCCTTCTGGCCTCCAAACGAACTTGTATATGCACACATGCATGCATACATGCACACACAAACACATACACACACACCTAGAGGCAATAAAAAAATAAAATATGTTTCTTAAATGTGAGGGAAGTAGTGATTAATATCACTAAAACTTAATAATCTACAACAGGTAGAACCATGACATCCACTGGCAGGCAGAGAATGCTGTGATAAGCCAGCAGGGCTCTGGGTCAGGGTTCCACACAAATGCCATCACCTTATCCACTGTATACTCTCATGCTTCTTATGTGGACATTAACTCATGAAATAATGACTTTCTTACTTCCTTTGAGAGTACAAATAAGATTTATTTTATAGAAAAGCAAAGCTTCTCTGCGGCAGAAAATTTTTACTAAAGACTTTGACCGACATTGTCATAACTCATTACTTCAGCTTTGTATTTCAGAACTTATTTTGAGAATGTATGATATGTTTTAAGTCAATTTTACTACTTTAACAGTGGTGACTAAACTGAACATTTTAATATTTATTCCAACACAAGCAATGTTTTCTTTAGGCAGATAATAAATAATAACCAGAGTGGTTTTGACTACTGAAGCCTAATATGGAAATAAAAATAAAACTGCCACATGGACCCGCTAACGTATTTTAACCTCTTACAGTTTGTATCTTTGAAAACAAATCAAAAGTCAGGATTTTCTAATCTCTCCAAATTGTTTTAGTTACTGGGAAACAATTTTTAAATATATACTTTGATTTATTTAATTAAAAAAAAACACTCAAATTTTATATATGTTAGAAAACAAATTTGCCAGTTGATGCTGAGTGGTATCGGCGGGACATTTTCCTCCATAAAACGTGTTAGCAGGAAGGGTTAGCAATTAAGCACTTGCCCACTTGTTTCCAAGGCTAAAAAAACAACACAGGAGAGGAGGCAGAAAGAATACAAGAGCCAGAGGATGGGGAAACATGCAGCAGAAAGATGGTTCTGAACATGCACCACCATTGTGCTCAAGACTCTGCAGCTGTGGTTATCTGCAGGAGAGCAGGGCCCTCAGTATGCCATCATGGGTAGGGGAGGGAATTCTGAGGCCACACCCTTTTTTGAGGGGCTATTGGCCATTAACAGTTGCTCCAGGGAGGGAGAATCGTTTTCTTCATGGGTATATAGCCACTGGTAAGTTGCCCTTACCCCAGGAAATAAGCTCCCAGCCATGATCAGTCAAGAAACTCTAATCAAACTCAGTATGAAACACACAAAGGGAGACTTGAGATAGGAGGGGCTTTGTTAAGAAGAATCACCCCAGCAGACAGTGATGAGAAGCAGGAATTCTATATGCGAAAGTGACTAAAATGGATTATGTGAATGTATGGGGCCGTCAAATGACAGTTTTTTAATTATCTGTAAGTTATATATACAAAAACAGTTGAAAAACTATGATGGAGTTTTTTACCCAGGGTCCATATGACAGTGGTTCTCAGATTCCATAATTAGAATTCAATAAAAAGTCACTCTGAAGTATATCGAAGCCACTAAAATTGCTAGGTTTCCATTAGCCTATTCATGCACATATTAGTGTCTTCTATTGAAATATCTGGAAATGGGACACCATGGCAATGTCAAGGTCAGATTCTACATCTATTCATGCCAATTCCAAATACGGTGTACTTTCTTGGGAACCATGCCTTGCACCTTGCCCTTGGCTTGTTCTCAGCTAACAAAGGCACTGCAAAGAAAGATTACCTGAGGGTATTGGTCAGGCTGATATTCATTAGTTCAATAGAGATTTATTCAGTTTTATTATTTAACTGTCCCCAGGACTGGAAGCATGTGCTGAAAAATCAACCCACGAGGATGTTTTAAAAATTGATTGGTTTTCTTTCTGACAGTGCCATGTTATGTAGCCTGGCTTGCCCAGAAGTCACTAGGAAGACCAAATTGATCTCAAAGTCACAGAGATCTGCCTGCCTCTGTCAAGCACTGGGGTAAAAGACGTGTGCCACCAAACCCAACTCTTATTATGACATTTTAACATGAACTAATAACATGAGAAAAATAGAAAGGAATTAAATACTGACATGTACATTTTCATGGCAAATAATTCAAATTCACTTATTTTTAAGGTGTACAGGTATTTTGCCTGCATGATATATTGGCACATGGGTATCTGGTGTCCAGGCCAGAAGAAAGTCATGGGTCCCCTAGAATTGGAGATTTGGTTGTAAACTACTATATGGTTGCTGAGAATTGAACCTACGTACTCTGGAAATGTGATCAGTGATCCTATACTGCTGGGCCATCACTCCAGCCTCAGTGTATTCTTTATCAGGCTTTCTAGAAGAAAAAGGCTGAAGAAGTAGCACAGCACTCTCAAGTACATTATATTTGGGGAAGCATCTAGTCCTGCTCCCTCATGGAACAGCTAGGACAATCAAAGATGGACAGGTTAAACACCTTGCTGAAAGTTACATAGTATTCATATGGGTCAGAATCAGAGCCCAAGGTTCAGCTGAGTATTTCCAATGATTTAATCCTTTTTAAACTTAAATTTCCAGGGGCTAGAGGGATGGCACAGTGAATAATAGCATTTATTGCTCTTGCATAGGACCAAGATTCAGCTCTCCGCATCCATATGGTAGTTCATAACCATCAGTAAGTTCAGTACCAGGGGAGCTGATGTCCTTTTGTGACCTCCACAGGCATTGGTCACATATGTGGTACACATACATACATGCAGGCAGGCAAATACTCATATGCATGAAGTAAAACTAATAAATCTGAAAGCCAAAAATGTCATCAAGAGGGGAGAGATTCACTTAGTCTTAAATCTATGTTATAAATATCAAATATTCTTTATTAAAAATAGATGGTAAATTTGTGTCATGTCAATTTTATAGTTTTCTGTCTTACTGGTAACTCCTTTTACTTAATTTTTAAATATATTATTGAAATTATTTTGAATAATATATCATCCCTTTAGGATGATGAAATCAGCTTTAAAAAGTCATTTCACTCTTAATGCAAGAGAAAATATGTCTCTAAACTGTGCTAAGAAATAACCAAAGATCAATACTGTATAGATATTATCCTGTATATTAAAACAATTACTGTTTAATGTTAGATTTTTTTTCACAAATTCTATCATAAATAAGGTTATACTAACTTGACTAGTAATCACTCTTATATTTCCCAGGGATATAGTAGAGAAAATGTTCTTTAAATTACAATTTCAACTTAAACATGATGATGCATGTCTATAACCTTAGCATTGAGGATGCTGAGCCAAAAAGAATGAAGAGGAAGAGGCTGAGGTAAGCATGATGGCGTATACCTTGCATCCCAGCACTCAGGAGGCAGAGACAGGCAGATCTCTGTGAGTTTCAGGCCAGCCTGATCTACAACTCAAGTTCCAGGACAGGCAGCACTACACAGAAAAACCCTGTCTCAAAAACAATAACAAACTCCCTTAGGATGAGATCCTATTTCCAAATTGGAAATTTAGTGGTATTTTAAAATGTTAAATCAGCTATTACAAAAAGTGCTCTGGCACTTTAAATATATGAGCAACTAAAGACATAAGAGGTAAACATAATAATAAATGTTTATAATCTCAGCACTCTAGCCTGAAATAGAAAAGTTGCTATGTGTTTGGGACCAGCTTAAGGTACATAATAAGTACCAGGCCAACCTGTACTACATAACAAGATTCTGTCTTACAAACAAACACGCCTTTAATCCCAGCACTTGGGAGGCAGAGGCAGGTGAATTTTTGAATTCTAGGCCAGCCTGGTCTACAGAGTGAGTTTCAGGACAGCCAGGGCTATACAGAGAAACCCTGTCTCGAAAAACCAAAACACAACAACAACAAAAACAAACAAACAAAATGCATAAGATTTTCAAAGCTATGAAAAACTCAGTGATGGATGAAGAATTAAAGTGTGTTCTGTATCACACTTTTCACCAGATCTGGCACCATGAGAAGTTGACTGCAGCTGTTTAAAGAAACCACCCTCTGGCGACTTCAAATCTGTGCTCCAGACCCCAGACCCTGGCTTCTGTGAGTTGCCATCCTCAGCCCAGAAAAAAGAAAGAAAAGGAAGGAAGAAAGGAAGCAAGCAAGCATCACTGAATTCAGACGGGCATCACCTACTCTCCTGCATGTGTATAATTTTATAAAGGGTCAGACCAAGAATTTTTATTTTTATATTAGCTATATAGAGCATCAATTATCAATTCCAAAAAGATATTTTTGGTGTATGCATTGTATAATAATTATATAATGATGCATACTTAAGTCTACTTTTAAACCTAGCTAAGTCTGTCCATTATTGCACCAGTATCTAGATTTTTCTTTCCATGTGTATATCTCTTTTGTTTGCATGAAAGGAAATTGGTTTACACACATGTGCACACACATACACACACACACACACACACACACACACACACACACACACACACACACTGTGGTAACAGGCCAAACTTCACTTCCCCCAGCTCCAGTTCTTTAAATAATCATTCAAATTACACGTAGTTGTGAATTAGGTTCAGGAACTGAGGATTAAATAGAGTATCCTGACATACATGTTTCTGGAGAGAAGATACCATGGCAGTGGGCTATGTGCAAATAAGCATCTGGGTAGAAGCACGCTACCCTGGAGATAGTATAAAACCACACTACAGGTTAGGAAGACATTTACTGGCAAGAGGAGATTCTGATGAGTGAATTAAGCTTCTCCCTGGAGCTCTGGACATGCCAGATTACTGCTATTTTATGAGTGAGACTCAGGCTGGGTAAAACTGAAGACAGACACAGACTCCAATTCATCCCGTTTTTTGAACTTAAAACATGAAGCAACCTACCTCAGCTTTCACCCACTGATCTGCCATGCCCTTTCTAAACTGAGATAACGATATTTATTTGCAAGGTTAATGTGGGCTTAAGAAGTAAATTCCAGTTTATAGCACATGGCCCCATCCAGTAGAGGTCACCAAATCTGTTGGTTTGTTTATTTATGACAATCTTCCTATGAACCGTGGCCTCAAGCTTGTCCCACCTTGATGTTTGAGCATGGGGATGACAGGTGTCAACCACCACACCCATACTAACAATAGTCTTTAATATCAGAGTCATCGCTATTGTGTATGCATATTTTAAAAATCCTGTTCACTTTCCAAACTCCTTTAATAAGATACACTTTATTTCTATTATGGGTTGTTTTCCATTTTGAATGTCTATTTCTCACAACAGAACATAGCACAAACATCCATGTGCCACACCATTAGTTCCTAGATTCCTCCCCAGGAAAAGCCAAAGGATATCGAATACTGTGAATATCTTTCTTCTTGAGAAAGGAATGCCTTTCCTCGGTTTCAAGATTTTTGCATTTCCTGTCAGATAACCTTTCCTTGTGGCATGCTATTTCAGACTTACAGAAAGTCAGGAAGTGCCCTGGCTCTCCCTGGAAAAAGCCACTTATATCCAGATTCTACTGGAAATCTGCTGACTACATTCTGGAAGTTGAATAAGATTTAAGAGAAACATGTGAAATGAACTCAGCCCCAGCCTCCAGGGCCTCCTGCGGCCCTGATGGACATGCTAACTCACCTGCTGATCTGACTATGGAAACCAGAGACCAGAGCACAGGGTCTAGTTTGGTAGAGTTGCTGTCCACACCTAAAAATCACTTGGTATATAGTCAAAATACAGATTCCCAAGCTAGATACTCATCAAGACTTAGATAGCCCTGTACCTCCACCTCAAAAATATGCTGCCTATGATGAATAACTGGCATCACTTTTAAGAACTATAACGCTGAGGCCAGAGAGATGCATTTGCAGGAGAAAGCACTTGCCACCAAGCTTAGGAACCTGGGTTTGATCTCTGAAACCTACATGACAGAAGGAGAGGACCAAGTGGAACAGGCTGTTCTTTGACATACACAGACAGACAGACAGACAGACAGACAGACAGACACACACACACACACACACACACACACACACACACACACAGGCCACTATACTGTTTTCTTGCAATCAAATAGCTGTTCCATTGTTCAAACTTTAGGGTGAATTTCTAAACAATTACCTTTATTTTTTCATCATTTGCCATTCAGCAAATATTGAGACACACTTCCTTAGAAGGGTCAGTGAGAATCTCCCTAGAGTGAGAGGCACACCTATCATAAGGAGCCTCATCTCAGACAGCTTACCTCATGAGATCTCTCTCCACATTGTACTCATTTGGCTTTCCCTATGTGCTTCCTTCCTATCTCTGTGCCTGGTCACTTGTTGGGTTTCTTCTTTATATCTTATGAGACTTTAAGTCCCGTGTTCATAGGCCAGGATCAGCCTAGGTATCCTAACAGAATGTCCACTGCAAAGTTATCCAGATAGATAGCCTGCTCAGTAAGTAAAGGAACAAATGTTTTTATCTATGTAAAGTGTTTATAAGTAGATTATGGGGAATTTGTGCAAAGCAGCATGTACATAGGTAATAAGAAGAGCTAAGGGGATAATTTCATCAATAATGTGATTGCTATGTTACAAGAACTGAGTTTGATCACCAGAGGCTCCATAAAATGTCTTCTGTGGTGGAGCATTCATACAGTCCCAGAGTCGGGGGAGACAGAGACAAAAGGATCCCTGGGTCTCAGTGGACAGTCAGACTAGCCTGATCAGGGAGTTCCCAGTCCCAGACAGAGGCCTTGTCAAAAAGAAAAATGGTGGATGGCTACTGAAGTATGTCACCCAAGGTTGATGATCTGAGTCCAGGGCAGGACCCACACACAAGAGTTACTGACCAACAAAATTTGGATGCCATATATTTTGCTTTACTTTTGTTGTGGTAGTGATTTTACTTCTTTGTTTGTTTGTTTGTTTATGAGTGAGTGAGTGAGTGAGTGAGTGAGTGAGACCATCAAGTTGGATGGGTAGGGATGTAGGAGAGAAGCTAGATCTGGAAGGCACTGGGGAAGCAGAATGACTATGATCAATATGTTGCATGAAATTTTCAAAGAAGAAATAAAACCATTATTTCATTTAAATAATAAA
The DNA here is from genome assembly GCF_011762505.2 of Arvicanthis niloticus. Taxonomy (NCBI): domain Eukaryota; kingdom Metazoa; phylum Chordata; class Mammalia; order Rodentia; family Muridae; genus Arvicanthis; species Arvicanthis niloticus. The sequence continues at coordinate 65,587,424 of NC_047665.1, read as the reverse complement.
GTGGCTGACTTCTGAGGCACATCACCCAAGGATGACCTCTGCTTTCTACATGCACAGGAAAACATATGTATGCAAACCTGTACAGACATACAAACTGTAAATAACTATGTCATAAAAGTGCTAATACGAACATGAGAGAAATCAAGAGGATTCCATATTCAATGTGTACAGTTTGGGAAATTCTAGGTTTAAAATGAGGTGGGACAGAGAGCAGTATGAGACAACCATGCCACCCATGAGGAACCAAAGACCTTTGGTAAGAGGCAAAATGCTGCAGTGGGGAGCTGTAGGTGGAGAGATGGCATCCTGGAACCAGGTAAAGGTGTTTCTGATGAAAGGTTAGTATGCGTATGTTGTAACAGCAGTCACAGGTCCAAGACCTGTTAACAGTAATGCCAGGGAAACTGAGGGAAGCAGGCTCCGACAATGGGGAAGAAGAGATATGTTTGTTGATATTTGTGGCTTTTTGTTGACTTTCTGTTTAGTTTTATATTTGAGGCAGATAGCCCATAGCACAGACTGATCTGCAACTGCCTGTGTGCTGGAGGATGACCTTGAACTTCTGGCCCTCCTGCCTCTACTTCCTTCATGCTGGAAATATAGGTGTACACCATTGCAGTGGTTGGAAAGAGAAATACCCCCTCCCATAGGTCTATTCATTGGGATACTTGGTCTCCAGTTGGTCACATGGTTTGGGAAGGTTGTAGAACATTTAACTGGTTGCGCATTGCTAAAGGAAGTATGTCAGTGGGGGCGGGCTTTGCAGTTTTATAGACCAGCCTCACTTCCTATTCTCTCTCTTCCTCTGCTTCTTCTGTGTAGCTCAAATGTGATCTCTGTGCTTCCTGCCTGCTAGGTGAGCCTATGCACCTGCTGCCCTAACTCCCATGTCATAATGGATTCTGCCCCTCAGGAACTGTAAGCCAAAATGAACCCTTTCTTACCTAAGTTGATTTTGGCCAGAGGATTTTATCACCATGGAATAAAAATGATTGTTATAATTATCATGCCTGTTTTATGCTTCTGTGGTTGATGTTGTATTTTTTAAAGACAGAACAGTTAACTTGTGTGAGTAGATAGGTGGGAGAAGATGCTGGAAATCAAACCCAGCTCCTCTTGCCTGCTAGTCAAGTTTCTAACAACTGACCTACCTCTCCAGCCCTCAGGGCTGAGTACCAGAAATTAAATGTATATTGTTTTCTCAATCAAATACTAGTTCACAACTTGATAACGATAACAGATGTTTTTGGAGAGCCAAACAATACACTGTAGAAATAAAACCTGAAAATATACAGAACTGGGGGTTAGAGAGGCACAAAGCAAAGGGGACTTAGGTTTGCACAGGAATTATTGACTTGTCTCTGCTCCTGATTGTTCATTTCCTTTTAACACCTTGACCTCTCTGATGCTAACAAGAAATGTTTGGGTTTGGTGAGACATGGGTGCTACTGCTGGATCCAAAAATTCATACCATTCCCTGACAGTAGCTGCCTTTGTTCTTTTCCCAGTTCCATCTTCAGAACTGTTTTTAACATGGACGCTAAAGACAGTCACAACTGAGAGAACAAAGTTCACTCAAGAAATGACAGCTGCTTGCCATTTCTGGTGCTGCTTTCTGAACACGGATTACTTATATGAACTGTACCATCTGCTTGGGGACAAACGTTTTCATGACATTCATAAAGCTTCTGAGTATCTACTTGTAACATGCTATGGAAACCAAGTAACCTGACTGTACTGACAACTGTGAGCTCTGTCATTCATTACCTGTGAGGTACATTTGCTCGTGAATCTCCGTGACACTCAGGAGGTCAGCATTCTGCTGCTTGCAGCTTGCCCTTGCCTGATGCCAGGTTAAAGCAGACTTGGAGTTTATCTGGTAAAGGATGCCAGTCAGTGGAGCTGTATTCCATAATCTCTCACTGCCCTCAACTGGGAAAGAAGACAATGAATTAGCTGTGTCACACTTGGGAGATGCTTCCAGTGAACAAACAACACACTTTAAAAATCCATCCAGTTCCCATGATCACATCTGCTGCTGCTGCCCCTTATTTTAAAGCCTTTCTTCACTCCTGAGATGAAGAGTAGATTTCTCAGGAGCCAACCTCATCTACAATGTTTTATATGCCTAAGGAAAGAAAGAGACACCTTCTCCCTGGTTCACTGCTGAGACATTTGGACCAGATGATGGGGTAGACGCAAGGAAGAGAACTCGGGACACCAGACCAGTGTTCTGAAGCAGGGAATGAAGTAGGTAAGGGAGAGAAAATAAAGGAGTGGTTTCTCATGGCAAGGGGGTCTCTGGTCCCATTTGCTCTTTTAAGAAAGAATGGCATAGAAGGGAAGTTCACAGGTTTCTTCAGGCAGGCTGACAGTAAAGTGACCTTCAGAGCTTCATTTTCTCATCACCAGGACATACTTAGCCTAGGTCTCAGCAATAGAGTGTGTTAATTATTAGGCTTCCTTCTCTTAGTTAAAAAAAAAATGGCCATTTAGCTTATATTGACCCTGTGCTGTTATATGACTGAAAATTTGGTAGACTCTAGACAAGGCCAACACTACAGATACGTGACTACTATTTATAGCTTTTTACATATAAGGTGTTTGAAAGCTAGCAAATAAAATCTTCTGTATCACTTTCTTCATATTTTAATAAAACAAAATTGTGTTTATGACCCTGGGAAAGAAGGCATGACCTTCTCATTTGTTTTACCAGAGAAAGAAAAGAAATTATATAATTTTAACAATTATATAATTTCATTCTATAACAAAGCATTCAGCTTGCCAAGTTGTCTGTAGCATCTAGTGGATGCCATCATAATTCTTAACTCTGGCTGGAATTGTGTTTCATGTCCAATGAGGAAGTGACAATCCGAATGTTTTCAGATACACGTATATACCTCATCCTGTGATTTGACGTTTGTAGTAACCCCACACATCAAAGAGAAATGAAGGCAAGGCAAAGAAATGTCCAAAGTTTGTTGTTGATGATGATGATGGAGATGGAACCCTCACCTCTGCAGAAGGCAAGTAGGCACTAGACTGCTGAGCTCCTCCTGATCAGCACTAGAACAGCTATAAAATCACAGTATGCTTACAAAACAATTCCATTACTAATTTAAATCTTAGAATTAATGTAAATCTGATGTCTGACAAATTTAATGCTTGTGTAAATGAGATTTACCAGTGAGACTTACTTACATTGTATGTGGAGGCAAACATTCTAAAGACTATTTTATAATGGTGGGGTTTGCTTAGAATAAGGTAGAAGATGCAACTGTTAGCTAAAGGAGGGTATTTTGTTATTTGGGAATAGTCAAAAGGATGTAACGACCCCAAAATAAGATGAAGTAACTCTTCTCCTTTAAAGAAAGTTTCCCTTAGAGTTTAGATCAAAGGGTTGAAACTTATCTCTCAATGGACATACAAGTGTGGTGAGTGTGCAGTTCCCCAGAACTCAGCTTTCATCAGTAAACCAGGAAAGCCAATGGGAAAAGCCAAAGCTGCAAGCTATGGACAACTGGAAGCATGGGGTCTCTTCCTGTTCCTGTTCTCATGATCCATGAAAATGAGTGTCTCAATAAAATACATTACAATAAACAACCCAAAGGACAATGATGGAAGGTGTTTGGTGTCACTAGCTCAGTAACTGATACCTCTTTGCCCTGTATCAATCCTATTGGGCTGAGGGCTAATATAAAATAATATAAAATGAAATTTTGCTTTGAATGGCCCACAAAGCCAAATTAAAAATGTATGCAGATGGAAATAAAATAGCTCTTCTATAGGTATTTGCCTTTTACAGATGTTTTCTATCAGGAAAAAATATATCATTTGTCTACACAGAATACACAGAATTAACAAGACAGAACAAGAATATTATTGTGCTGGATATACTGGAGACTCTCTTTCCACATATATCCAAGGACAACAACGCCTTCTTTATGTTACTGACATCCCATTTGTGTTCCACACTTTCTCCATTGCATGTTCATGCAACAAGCTGCCTCTAACAATATCAGTATCAGTAAGTGGAGAATACTATAGTTGGACCCGTGGAACATACTCCTAAGAAAAACTATTTAGAAAATATCACTTTTCCTAAGTAAAGACAACTAACTCTTCACTAGTTGAAAAATAGGTGTGCTTTAAAAAAAAAAAAAAAACTTCACTTTTTTCAGACAAAAGAGTTCTCATTCAGAGACATTATTAGAAATAATATTATAAATATTAGAAATCTGTAAACCTTGAGTGAAAACTCAGATTTCTGAATATTGATATGAGAGGTAAATTCATGTACCTCATGAACTGAGGTCAGAGAATTGTACCATCATGGACTTGAAGCCTGTGAGCTTCAAATGTTGTTATAACTACATCTACCTCAGTCAAGGCCAGAGGATGATATTATTATGGACTTGAAGCCTGTGTCATACAAAGCATGAACTCAAGACTATTTTTAATAAGATGAATAGGAATTATAAACCAAAAAGGTCAAGTAGAGAAAATTCTCCGAAGTCTGGCTATCATCTGATATTAAGAAATGTTGTTTAGCCTCACTGACTTAGAATATTGGCATAGTTAGCATCCTGATGTGTGGATCCGTGGTCACAAAATGATTAGTAGAAAACAATAGTATTATAACTCAGATAATTCCACAGTAGTTCTGAACCATGCTGGAGTCTGCTCTCTGGCCCAGGTTCCTACATGGGGTAACAGAAAGCCCGTCTTCTGTGTCGTGTGGAAACGTGCTTCCATAATCGAGCGGTGTGAGAGAGGATGGCTGTAAGTAACCTAGAAAGGGTACTTGACTTCTGGAAGTATGTTCAGAGAAACAGAAGTTAACCCGAGACCTCAACCTCCTCCCTCAGTTCTAGCTCTGCCTCCCAGTTGACCTCCCCAGCACCCTCAGCTGCCACATATTTTCTTATAGATTCTTAGGAATGGATAGAACCACACGAATTCAGGTTCTGTTACTTTATGTGGTCTCACATGTTCTAATGACACTGAACTTCTATTTTCCAAGGACTGAGAAGCATAGGTTACCCACTTCCCTTGATTTCTAGCTCAGTTGAATTCCACCCTTCTTTTTAAAAAAAAAATAAATATTTTATTTATTTACATTTCAGATATTATCTACTTTCTCCATCCCCCTGGAAATCCCCTATCCCATCTCCCCACCTCCTGCTTCTGTGAGGGTGAGCCCCCACCAATCCACCCACTCCTGCCTCCTCGCCCTCAAATTCCTTGAGATTCACAAGCCTCTACCTGTATCATCTGTACAGGGAGGAGCTCCAGCACATGGAGATGCAAAACGCAAGAGCCTTCATAGACACTCTCCCACCAAACACATTTGTGGTATCATTTAAATTCCTGTTTTAACCTATGGCTTTTTAAGACTAAAATACTTGGAGTTTGGGAGAATGATGTAGCTATCTCCAGCACTGACTATGTATAATGCTATTTACAGTATGATTTGCCCTAAAGTCTTAGCAAATAACTGACAGGGCCAGAATATGTAGCTCAATAGTAGAGTGTTTGCTTATCATGTGCATGGCTGGGTTTGATTCCTAGCAAACAAAAAGATGGGGAGGGGGGAGAGAGGGGAAGGAGGAAGAGAAAGAAAGAGAGAGAAAGAGAGAGAAAGAGAAAGAGAGAGAGAGATATCAAGGAACAAAGAAAGGTCGATAAAGGGTGAAAATACAGGGGTTATTTCGTGCAAGGAATGATGTTGGAGCAATTGGAAATGTTGCATGGTCTTTCTCCCAAGATCTAAATACAAATGATGGTCTTTAGCCACAAAAGTTCATTTTCCCCATGGTAAAATGGGAGTCATGGTGTCTGTAAAGGGTTATAGTGGGATACTCTGGAATAAGTGTAAAAGAAATTGGTGGGCCATGAGCTACAAAAAGTCCAGGTCCTACCATCATGTCGCCATGCTGAATGTTCCAAGTGTACCATTATCAGTTACTTACATTGCAATGGACAAAATCCATACAGCTTGTCTTTGTCGTAGTCAGTGGTGGTTCCACACCAGAGCCATCCGTCTGACCGCCCGGCAGAGGTGCAGTCTGCGTACCACTTGTTTTCAAACTTGAATGGAAATGCACAGACGGCTCCATTTGCATTGCCCAGTAAGGAGTACATGGCTGGAGGGACAGAGATTGTGCATTTAGAATGTGAGTGGCTCATATCTACTATCTATGTTGACTTTACAATGTACCCTGAAAGAGCTGGTCTCATTCGTCTAATCTGTTGACTCTTTCTCCCTTCGATTCTATGGAGTCTTTTGCTGGGTATCAATGGACCATGTACTTAGGAACCTTTAGTACTGCCCCTTTGCAACGACATTTCCGAATGGACTATCCTCCTTTCTCTAAGGAAATAATGGTAATAAGCTTTTCTAACACCAGCTTTAACTTCTAGCTGCCCTCCAAGGCAACACAGATGCTATCCTCTTCCTCTTGGATGGAATTATAGTCTCAGGAACTATTTAGATTGAAAACAACCTTAAAGCTATGAAGCTTGCAGCAAGTGAGGGTGGGAGTTTGGATTCAATGGACCCATATACATGGGGAAATGCAAGCGATCCCCAGAGCAAACTGCCTAACTAGACTCACCAGTCAGTGAGCTCCAGGTTCAAGGGAGAGACTCTGACTCAAGATCAAGAGAGTGATCGAAGAAAACACGAGACATCAACCTCTGACTAGTGTGCACATACATCCATATATACATGTTTATCTACACACATGTAAACATGAATGCCATGCATATATACACACATGCAAAACATCCATGGCGTCAAGCACACAGGCAATATTCAAATCCCCTGCAACTACTTCTGAGCAAGTCAGCCCTTATCCTCTCAACTGTGATGTGGGGAATAGGGTAGGAACCACAAACTTCTCTAATGCACGTCCTAAAAAGAAACCACTCAAAACCCTTAAAGGCAGTGTTTGCAGTTAATACTTTTCTCTTTGAATTTATGAAAAAAAATGTATTTATTTTTGAGGCACAGAATCATTATTAAGCCTACCATGGCCTCGATTTTTTCATCTTGCCTCCGTTTCCTGAATGCCGAGCTGGCAGGTATGTACCACGACTCCAACGACTTTTTTACTGGGTTTTGTTTCCCTTTTCATTTTACCCATTATACGTATTTCAAAACTCCATTCTAGCCTTAGTTCTGCTATGTGAAAGGTCAGATCTTTTTTTTTTTTTTAATTTATTTAGCAAAGTCGGGCAGAGCGTTGTGCATCAGGTAGCAGATGAGGAACTGAGAGGGCAACCTGGTGGGTAGGGTCTCTCCATCCAACCATGTGTACTGCAGGAACTGAACTCAAGTCATCAGGCTTGGCAGCAAGTGTCACCAACACTGAGCCATCTCACCAGCCCCAGGACCAATCCTCATATCTTAAGTTTGCATAAGGAGCATGCTGGATACAGTTAAGAATTGGGCCAAGTCTTAGTGCCAAGGTTGCCTGCTCCTTCCTGCAGAGAGAGTCATAGGGACCACCTCAGGACCAGTTGTGCTCTTCAATAAGTCAGACAACACAGCCTCCTATTGGATCTATACAAGTGGCTCTTTGAGAGGGCTATTCAAGAAATGGGCACAGAAGAGATTCAAAGAGCCACACTCCACCCTGCCCTCCTTATTAAAGAGGAACAAAAAGGCCATCAATTAGTGTTCCCTTTAGCGCTCAAACGTCCAGATAATCCTTTAAAATCATCCAAGTCTGCAATTCTGATACAGTTATCAACCAGTTCTCCAATGGGATGGTGACTTCAGTTCTAATCAATATTGCACTAAATTAATTAAATGGTCACTCTGGGGTTGGAGAGATGGTTCAGCACTTAAGGGTATCATACAGAAAAAGGAGAAGCAGAAGGAATGGGGAGCAGGTAGTGTTCTTGCAGAGGGCTCATGAACTCATCTCAGGTGGCTCACAACTGTCTTTTTTATGCTCTTAAAGACAGATAATTCACTTATAATCATTCTTCTCTCTCTCTCTCTCTCTCTCTCTCTCTCTCTCTCTCTCTCACACACACACACACACACACACACACATACACACACACACACTCATGCATGCACATACTCACAATGTAATTTTTTAAATTAAAGTCATTTCGAGTGGCTATGCCCTTCTGCAGTATTATTTTAAATATTGAAAGATCATCAACGTGTTGGCGAGGTGTGGGCCATCTTCAAAACCATGCCCGGATTCTTTTTTGTTGGTTTGTTTGTTTGTTTGTTTGTTTTTGAAGACAGGGTTTCTCTGTGTATGTAGCCCTGGCTGTCCTGGAACTCACTCTGTAGATCAGGCTGGCCTCGAACTCAGAAATCCGCCTGCCTCTGCCTCCCAAGAGCTGGGATTAAAGGCGTGTGCCACCACCACCCGGCTTACCGGATTCTTCATAAAAGTAATTCAAACACTCTTGGGTCCTCCTTGTGTACTGATTAAGAATCTGAATGGGGGAGGGGTGAGTAAAGCCTGGAGTCTACACATTTAAACAAGCTTATCAGATGTTTCTTAAACACATTAAAACGTGCTGATTGCTATTCTAAGTACTATGCACGGGGGAGGGGGGTGCGGGCTACTACTGTATTTTGCAGTATGTTAAGGCAAATCAGGTGGTACAGGCCTGTAATCCCAGCTACTGAGAGGACTGAAGCAAGAAGACATCATGTTTAATTGGTGGCTGACTGGGCTACAGAGTGAGTTCAAGGCCAGCCTGAGCAACCCAGTGAGACCCTGCCACAAAATAAAAGGTAAAATCTAAAACGACGGAGATGATAGCTCATTGGGAGAGCACATGCCCATAATGTGTGCAGCCTAAGGTTTAACCCCAACTATTGTGGGGAAGAAAGTAAATAAATGACTTCAATGAGATGACCTCTAACACTATTACCCTCAAATTTAATTCCTCAATTTGACAATTGTTCCCTTTTTAGAACGGAACATGGCTCAAGTTTGAGTGACCCTCTCTGCCCTCTGAGTTTTGTATTGAGTTTCCCCTGGAAGGGATGTTGCTTGGGTTGCCTCTCTTGTGATTTCCAAGTTTATATCATGTTCAATAAATGTCTGGAAATAACTTCTCTGAACTCCACTCTCACCTACTTCAATTTCTCCTCTCCTCTTCTCTTTAGGACAGAGAACAGAAAGTAGACAGCCTTTTTACAGGGAACCGGGCTCCTGGCTGTCTCACTGTGATAACCTAGGTTCAACCCTTGTCTGCAGCCCCAGCAACAAAGTAATTTTGGAATAGGTTTCCCCGGTCCCAAAGACCCACTCTTCCTCTGACCTTGAAGCTGTTCTAGATAACGCCTCACAATAGCTCAGTATCCAAAAGAGAAGTATGGTTGCAGGATCATCCGACCCAAGACAGCAGCCTTTGTTAAAGGCTTCGGGTTCTTTAGAATTGTCTTTTGGTGTCTGATTCTGAGTGAGTGAAATTTGATCAAGACAAGGGGATGTTAAATACTCCAATTTTATTTTCTTCCTCGAGAGCCTAAGGAATCAACTGCCTGCCCCCTGCTCATGCTACCCCTTTTTAGGACAAGTGACTAAATATGTTTGCCAATTCATGAGCCAGTTCTTCACTCTGAATAATCCAGAATGATTATCATCTCTAAATACTCCGCAGTGACAGAATAAATCAGAAATTCTTGGGATTACTTCTCTAGAGAGTTCTTAACCTTACCCTTGAGGTAAAGAAAAGTCTGGTTAGAGTTAATGAGATAATCTCATCGTGTCAAACAGGAGGCTTCAGGTCAAAGGCCACTATAAAATGTTTCTGAAAACTCTCATGTCTTGCTTCAAAATAAGTAATATCAAGACATTCAAAAGTAATATTTATCTGTGAGTTACCAATAACTAACAGTTATTGGAGACATTTCCTCATACCTATTGGCCATCATGTCTGTCCAGAACATAGGATAATTTTAAAGTTGTTTCTTGTACATACCATTCTAGGGCATGTTTATCTCCCTCAGTGTCAAACTAGGAGATGAAGAGACAGCTGACAAAAGATGAATCACCCTCAGCCTCTTACCTTCATATCCCCTGGAGCACAGGTCATCTGTGGTTCCATAGACCTTCCATCTGCTCCACAAACCGGAACCTTTGTAAAGCTTGATGTTCTTTTCTTGTCTGTTGCCATAATTAAAATATAATTCTATGCCTTTGAGTCCAAAGAGTGTGTCATTTTTACACTCCCATTTCTGAAGTTCAGTTTTTGAGTCGCAGGCATACAGGGTGACGGAGGCCCAGTCAGTTTTCGATGGCACCCCCAAACATAATTTGAAAGCAACACTCATGACCTGTGACTCTGACACCCAGCGGAATTTCTGGGATTCAGCTTCCGGGTTGCAAGTTGCCGTCTGAACTGAGGTGGCACTTAGAGCATCCACGCAGCGCTTGTGATCTTCATTATAGATTAAAAATTGCCTCGAGTCTGTTCATAAAAAGGAAAGAACACATGCTTAAGTATGTTCACATAGAGAGGGCAACACTTTAGAATAAAAGTTCCTAGACTTTTATTTTCCCAAAAGAGTTATGATTCCAGAAAAACTGGTGGAGGTAGCTGTCTGCGCCTTGGAGTGCGGGAGGAAGAGCGAGCCTGGAGCAGGGGCCTGGTGGTTGAAAGTAAATGAGTATGGATAGCTGTGGCACATTTTACATAGCTGACCTGGGGTCAAATGGGATTTCTTTAGGTGAAAAAACAGTTGAGAAAAAAGTATTTAGTAAGCATAAATTTCCCTACATATGAATTCACGTCAAAGTGTTTCCTTTCTGTTTGCTTTTAAGGACTATACAAGGAAAATAAATGACTATATTTTGGTGGAAATATATGCTAACCCCTTCTTGTGACATTTCCCTGCATTTATTTTGTCTGCTTTGTGTGGTTCTTTCCACATGAGCTGGTTCAGTTGCAGGCTTCTGAGAATTTGAATAAATGATCTTGGCTGTTCTTAATCAAACTATTCTGGGGTTGAAGGAAGGCGAGGGAGAGAGAACACCAGCAATCAGGAGAGTCCCCTATTTCCAGAGCATTTTCAAAAGAGTAATGCTATTTCCTGGTCCTCCCCAGCGCAGTTGGTACCACCTACACCCGAAGTCAAACCTAGGACCTTTGACTTCAAGCCTGTAATAAATCATAGCCTCCAAAGGTCATTGTCTCCTGACACATCTGCTCCATCTCTCCCCTCATGCCCACACTAGAAGAGACCTTTAGTCTCTTCTCACCCTGATTCTTGATTTTTGCCACTCTTTTCTGGGGAACCTGATGTTGTCCATTAGAACTCCTTTGGTTTCCTGAAACCAAGACTCCATAAAGCCTAGATCCAGGACACCTGCTACCATTTGTTTCTCTGGAGTTGACAACTATCCCCTGTGTATGCCATAAGCTGACCGGGTCACGTGTATAACTGAACTCCGTTTCATACCTTACCTCCCTTTGTTATCCTCGTCAACAAAAATGTAAAGACTACAAGTAGGGCGCTTTGCTCATGCTAAAGTACAGGAGACAAGGAAATGAAGCTTTCTGTAAAGCTACTATGAACACGAGCATTTATTATGCGCAAATGCTAACTTAGCCTCCTTTAATTTAAAAATAAAGCAGTCTGAGAATCTTCCATTGAGCTTAGCTCTCCCCCTGACGCTTTCCTAGCCAGCACTGGCTTGCACTTTTCAGAGCGCTTGTCTTAGCACATTTCTCTTCACTTCAGATTTCAGACATTTTGGGTTTACTGTTGACAACCTTTATTAAAAACCTTTACTAAAAGAAAAAACCACCCAAGAGGCAGCCGCTCACTGATGGTAAAGGACAGGAAAGTCTGTCCACTATGCAGCTCAGCAGGGTTCTACTTTCATGTGCTTAATTTTCATCTGTAGCTCATCTTAATTCCACTTAATTACAGTAGTATTTTAACGCACTGACTTAGGTTTCTAGAGCCGCGATAAAACACCATAACCCAAAGCAACTTGCTGAGAAAAGGGTTGTTTCCAGGTTACAACTCTTGGGTCACAGTCCCTCATCCAGGGTACTCAAAGCAGGAACCGGAGCAGAGAAAGTGGAGAAACACTGCTCAGCATCTTGTTGCCTTTGCCTTGCTCAGCTTTTTCCGACTCATGACCCCTTGCCTAAGGGCAGTGTAAGCCCAGTGTCTCCTCACAATCATTAATCAAGAAAATGCCCTAAAGTTTGCCTACAGGCGATGAGATGGAGGCAATTCCTTACCGAGGTTCCTCTTTCCAAATAACACTGACCTATGTCAAGTTGAAAAAAAAACAAAAAGCAATAATAAAACAAAACAAAAGCAAAAAAAAAAAAACACCAGCCAGGACATGAACCAACATACACTCTTTTTTTTTTTTTCCTCAGTAATGAACCATCATGCACCCAGATCCACAAGCCTAAATCCAGTTGTCACCCTGGATCCCCAGCTTTCCCTCCCTCTCTCTCTCTCACCCATGACCACCCCTACAGACTCTGTTCCTCTGCAGAACTGCAACACACTCCTCCGTTTTCTTCTCTCCAATGTCACTGTCATTAGTCAAGTCTATGCCACGCAAACACAGTCTTGCTCCACTCGAAACTCTTCCCGAAATACAATCATTGAGGATGATAACTCCAGAAGACCTAACTTCTTTTGCTATGGTCCTGGCATGTGTCTATACTACAGAGCCTCCCCCACAGAATGGTTGCATCTGCTGAACCACATAAAAGAGTCACAGTCTTTAAAATCTCGCCATCTCTTTTCTGGATTGCCCTATGTGCATTATTCTAGTTGAATGCTTATTGGTTAATAAAATGGTATTGTTTCTTTTCTGTCTTAAAGAGTTGGGGGAAAACTTTGTTTCTAATTTAAATAGTTGTTCTCTAACTGCAGAAATCCTTCCAAACTGGAATGAATGTTCCTAGCAGGGAAATATCTGGCCTTCATGAAGCCCACCCCTGGACAGGGAGCCACCCAACCCTGACACTTTTCCCTCTAGCCCCTCAGCATGCAGCCCCCTTCCCCTCATCCTCTGCTCTCTCCCCCATTTCTCACCTCCAGCTCTGGGCCTCTCTGTCACTCATCACTCCTGGCTGGTTGCTACTTAAGCACTTCACGGTCCCAGCTCAAGTGTCAGCCCCTCCACCAGCTGACTACTCCCATTCCTTCTGCTTCTCCTTTTTCTGTATGATACCCTCAACCATCTTGAAGTATATGTTCTCCTTTTATTTGTGAGCTTTGTGGAGGTTGAGATTTTTTGAGACAGGCTAGCCTTGAAGTGTCTATGGTACAGAAGCTGGTCTTGAACTCCTGGTCCTCCGGCCTCTGTCTTCTAAGGACTGAGATAACAGGTATGTACCACCAAACCTTGCTTTCTTAGTCTCATTGTGTGTCTTTTTGCTATAACATAAACTCCATGAGATGGACATGGCCTCTCTGGGTCAATATTCTCATCTTTCCACAGAAAGCATAAATAATATTTTGAATAAACACTAGTTGAATGAATGCTCTAACTGAAGCATTTTTACTCAGACAAGTTATTTATTCAAAGGTGGTGGATTCATGATTATGGAACTATTTTAAGTTAGTGTTTTTCACTACAAGCTTATTTTTCGCTAGACACATGTACAAGCATCTGGGCTTCTAAGATGAGTGCCTGAGGTGATGCTAAAGTACACACTTATCAGTGCTTATTTCCTGTGTTTCTCCTTTGCCGCTAGATGCAGAGCAAGAGTGATATAACTGCCATCAGACAATGCAAGGAAACACAACGTTATCATGACATGATAACAGAAACACAATGTTTATTCTCCTAACGGTCAGTTCAGAGTTTCTCTTTCACCATTGTCTCTTTCAAATGCATCTGGTTTTAAAAGTAATACATCTTCTTCCAAAGAGATGTTGAAGACATTGACCAAGAGACAGCTTGTGGCATGGCTGCCATTTCTCAGCATTCCAGTGGACACATTTGTAAACATCTTAATGCTGGTCCGTGCACGTTATGCTTTTATGACAAAAATGTCACTAAGCTGAACACATAGGGACAGACGGACAACCATGTTTATTTCTTTGTGGTCTCACTATGGACCAGGATCTCTGAAGATTTTGTTTAATACTTACATACTAGAAACATGTAAAGGAGAATCTCCTTTCACCTTTATCTTTCTCACCTCATACCTACTTTCCAACAAATACCTGGCAAACATCTCCTGTACTGAGTGTTGTGCTGGTGACAATATGAAGAATACAAAGACATTCATTCCCTCCACAGACCAAGGACATATGCTGCTGTGGTTATTTCAAGGACTAGAGAGAAAGAAAGAAAAAGGAAGAAAGGAAAAAAAGAAAGAAGGAAAGAAGCAAACAAACAATGAGAAAATATATGGGAAGAAGGAGACAGGAAATGGTTGAGGCCTAACAACACTGAACCAAAGGATGAAGGAAAACCTGAGTTACTTTATTCTTCACTTTGATCCTTTATTCATCCACTAGAGTGTCATAGAGGTTACTAATTTATGTCACTCCACATGGTCACTTGGAGTGGATTAAATACAGTACTAAAACGGGTTCTGAGCTCAGAGAAAAAGCAAGGCATTGAGTGTTTTGGTATCCCTCTCATCCTCCTCACAGGGTACATTTCACAACTTCCCCATCACGTATCTTGGAGGGATGGCCTCCCCCACTGCTCTGTGATCTCTTGTTCCACCTGTGTCACTAATTCGTCCCTTCAGGCTTTGCCTCTCCACTCTCTCCTACGTCACCAACTTTGCGGCAGCAGCCTCTTCCCCAGCTTGGGGACAACAAATGCCTGCAGATAAGATATCCTCTCTGCATACTGCTTCTTTCTAGTATGGTCATTAGGATAGCTTCATCTCAGGTATCCATCACCCAGTACGAACCAGAGTGTTAGTAGCAGACAGTGAGAGGCCACTGCTCACTGCCTGTGGCTTTGCTAAGTTTCCTAGTTATTTCTATCACGTCAAGAGTGAACCATGGGAACGAATATGTCCATAATAATTAAATGAGACCATTTAAGTGCGTGGAACGGCAAAGGATGCAGAAATGACTCCATACATGTTTCTGATCCTGATCAGGAGTGTGGAGAAAACAGGCTTGAATGGGGGTGAGAGACAGTTCAGAACAGGATGAAACTGGAAACAAAAAAACAAGCTGATGAAGCAGCTAGGCTAAGGGACAGTGGGACAGAACAGCGGTGGAGCCTGGAGGAGGTCACAAGGTCCACAAGGGATGTTTTAGAGGGTCTGGGACTTCCTGTGTCGCCTGAGTTAAACCCCTTATTTCATATCTGTATCTTTATCTGTAAACGGAGTGTAATATTCTCTGACGGAATCTCTGTGAACCTCCAACTGATGTGCTGTAGGTAAAGCAACCAGCTTGTTCTTCTCCCTAAAGGAAATGCTTAAACACTGATTCCCTCCTTCTCCTCTCTTGAAAAACAAAACAAAATAAAACAAAAAACCTTCATGCAAATCTGAATATCTAAGTCCATAGTTTAATCTGCTGTTGTTTTGAACCCCATGTTCCTTTCCTGAACAGAACAGTCCAGTTGATAAACAGTATCACCTCCCAGCCTCAATGCTGAAGTCATACTCAGGAGCTGGGTGTCACTGGCTCACAACTACTGAAATCCACTTTGTCTTCAAAGCCTAAGTGGTTTTCATGTAGTAAAACATGTCACTTTTCTCTCTGCTCTGTAGGACACTGTGGCCTTCAGCTCTATGCTCATAGCATGACCTCCTTTCTAACACATTGACTTCATCGTGCATTAGTTTGTGTATATTTGTCTATTATATATGTAAATATATATATATATATATATATATATATATATATATATATATTAAATTTTAAATTTTAGGGCTGACCAGATAGCTCAATGGATAGAAGCACTTGCTGCCTGAAGACCTGAGTTTGATCCCTGGAACCCCCAGGATGGAAGAAATGAAGCAAATCCTACAATCTGTCTTTGGACTTTCACATGAATGCCATGACAAGACCTGGCCCCCACACAGACACAGACACACATAATACACAAATTTAAATGTAATAAAAATATGTTTAACTAGAAATAATCTAACCTAGGTATTTGTCCCAGGTAAATGAGAAAACGGGCTTTCCAACATGAAGTCTGAGAAAGATGCAGAAAGGACCACGGAAGCCAACAAACAGAAGGATGGAGGGTGAGGCCAGTTTTCTCTTCCCTAAATTGAGCTCAAGCAAATAAATACAGCATCCATGTTGTAAGAGATGAATGTAAGATGAAATCAGAGTTTGCAAGAGCGACTGTAGGAATGGATACTACAGTAGCCACGGGACAATTAGAATAATTCTCTTCTGTGCATTAGATGAAGAAACAAAGATGGGATACACATCCAGGTGAATGCTCTAGCAAGATGTCAGTGCCAGAATCACAGCTTAGCTGCTTCCCATCTGCTTTAAGTTCCCATTGTGCTATATAGCAGGGATGCTCTAATGGTTTTATATTATGGCAAGAAATCAAAGGGGGCTGGAAGAGCCAGAGATGGAAGTGAGTGGTACCCTAGGATGGCTTCTACCTGCTATCCACTAACCTGGGCACTTGACTGCCCAAGCCTATTGCCATCATCAGAATCCAAGGTGGCACCTGTGCTATTGAGTCTTTCCTCCGAATGAGGTTTCCCCCCATGGCATGACTTCCTCTCCTTTCCTATGGTTGAACTTCCCCTCATGTGACACCCTGTTTTGCTGTGTTCTAAGATCTGGAAAGGTGCCCTGGTTGCTTTGTGGCACCAACCAACCAGAGTCTGTTGCTTGCTTCTCTTTCCAATTCTGCTTACGTGGCCTCAGGGTAGTAGTTAGAAGTGAACTATGATGGGAATATTTATACTATAGGAGGGAAAAACAGCAAATTCCACCAATGAGCTAGTATTTTATGTTTTGTTTATTCCTACAAAAAAAATGTCATTTTGTTTACTAACACACCATTACCCATGAGCCAAACCCACCAAATTATATTTTTCCACTTAGTGTTCAAGGTTAGTGTCCAACGTCTCTAATTAAGGATAACTCCCTACCTACATACTGATGCTTAAACACTGCCAATAATGCCTGAGAGGTGGGTCAGAAGAGCAAGAAGGGCCAGGCAGCTCCTCTATTACCATCTCTAGACTCCAATCAATCAGCACTGGAATGCATTCAGTGATGTTGGGGTGGAATGCCCCCTTGGGGTAAAGAAAAGTTTGTAGTTTATCAGGTAGCAAAAGATTTTCCATGGATCTTGTGTGTTGATGGGAAACCAGGAAAGGTGGTCCTGAGAACTCAGGTGTCCTTTAATCAGCTGTTGACTAAGCAAATGTTCTGACCTTACCCTTAGGGACTTGGGCTATTGAGAGCATGATAAGATAAAATGAGCACAGATGACCTTTAGGCCAGAGGTGGCTCAGCAGATAAAGGTGCTGCTTGCCAGGCCTGACATCTTGGATTTGATCCCTAGGACCCATATAGTAAAGTATCTTCTGACTTCCACATGAATTTCTATGGCACACATATGCCAAAATGAAATAAACATAATAAAACTTCTTTTAAAATAAATAAATAGTAAAAAGAGTCTGGGGGTGTGCCTTTACAGCAGTGTACAAGTCTAGAATCCACCCCCCCCCCCCCAGTTGGGGGCTGAAAATCACAGGCTCTCGAGTAACACAAAGACATCTGAATCTGGAAGGGCCTCTCCTGTCCCCAGTTTTTATTTGCTTTTTATTCTCTAGAGAGACCTGAAAGACCTGACACTTTGTGTCCCAGTAACTGAGTCCATCAAGCAACCCATAGGACCTCACACTCTCTCAGTATCTGTTCCCAACGAGACCCACAGGACTTCATACTGTGTTCTAGCAACCGTGCCCAAACAGACTGGAAGAACCTCACACACCATCCTGTCCATATTTGTAGCCTCAAAGAGAAAGCCATTAGGGAGGCATCCTGCTGTCTCAAAGAGGGAAACATTCCTAAGCTACTTGAGAAAATCTTTATCAAACAGCTCCCTAGCGAACTTCCGGCATGGGTGTCACCACAGGACTTGGGCTAAAACCAAGAGTACGAACTGTGTCCAACAGGCTTTAGTTGTCTGATAAAAATGAAGGGTGATGAAAAGCCAAAATAAGTCTCGGAATAGACCTGGGAGTGCAGACTCTCCCACTCCCTCCCATTCTGGTGCCTAAAGAGTCCAGAGAAACACAGACTCAGCAATGCCCTTGAGCATCTAAGGAGCCTTGATCAGTTCCTACTGACATGTCAACCTCCTTCAGACTTAAGCATCGAACACATCCACCTGTGAGACAGTATGAACAATTTTGGATACAGAAAAGAATGGACTTTCTAGCAATAAAAATTATGAATGAAAAGGCTCATGGAAAAAGCCGAGTGTGAGAATCCCAATGTCCCTTCACGAGGGAGATTCCCCTCCTTATCAATTAGCATCTAGGATGAGGGGCAGCAACTTCCTCTTTCCCCACCGGAGATGCTCAGAGGTATCTGTAGGGAGTAAGGTAGCAATGGCATAAACGGAAAACTAGGGCAAACCATAAAACAAGAAGCCACTGCACAAACCAGGTAGAAATACCCAGACATGAGAAATGTCCTCGGGACGAAGGAGGTGCTGGGGAGCTTCAGCCTGTACAGCATCTAACACCGGAGAGCAGCATCATCGACTGGCTCTAGCTCAACACCCACCCTGGATGCCAGGCCAAGGCCAGATGTAGGCCAGATGCGGGTCAGGTAAAAACAAAGAAAGGACAGTGCGCTCAACTCCTCTTCCAGATGTGCACAGGACTCCAAACAAAATGGTACGCAAAGCCCCCACATCAAAATAGACTTACCCAATAGCTGAACAGCGACCGGGATGACAGAGATAAAAGCTAGGAGCAGGGGAAGCCTCATGGCCCAGAGCGTATCTTCCATTGAGGGAGAAGAGGGGAAGGGGAAAAGCTGAAGAATACAGCCAGGTCCCCGGGTTGTCCCTTTGCTTAGTCCAGGGTCTGGGAGCTGCCTGCTGAAAAGGAGGACAGAGGAAGCTGTCCCTTTTAAAGGTCTCCTGAATTTAGGAAAACCCTCCAATTGAGAGATATCCTGTCACATGGGGGCGGTTAGAAAAACAGGAATTCAAAAGTTACAAGTTTGCTTCGTAAGCTAAGGCACAGGGGGAAGGGGAGAGAGGAACATGTGTAGGAGAGGAGTGAACGCAGGAAGTGGGGAGAAATTAGGACCCAGGCCTCGGCTGCAGGAGGGAGAGGCAGCCCAGCTGAGCCCTCCACAGGTGCTGGGCAGTAACCACATAGGAGGGCACTATCTGGGTGGGGAAAGAGACAATCTCCAGGAGGAAGCCGTGGAGGCTCTCGTGGCGTGTAGTCAGAAAGGGAGACACTCACTACAAAGGTCAGAAGCATTTCCTGAAGGTGTAAAACTGACCCCTGTCCCAATCCTGTGTTCAGTCTTAGAGCCTTGCCCCCTCACACACACACACACACACACACACACACACACACACACACACACACACACACACCTTGGGAAGGATCAAAGGTATGATTCACATAGAGCTTCACTCCATCTCTACAATGAAAATAAAAGAGAAGTTAATTTTAAGACAATCTCAGTAAGACCCAGAGAGAGAAGGTTCTAGAAGACTTTCTCTAGAAAGCCAGAGGAAACGGTCCCAAAAGCTTTGCTGTTGGTTCGCTGCCTGGCCTCAACCATCACAGTCCTCTGAGTTTAGAAAGGGGAAGACCTCTCTCTTGCAAAAGAAAGCCTGGCTTGGGTCCAAAAGTTACTTGTTGATTTGATGAAAGTGGGATTCTGTCTTCATAACATTTCAGGGTCGTGCACAAAGCACCATGCAACCAACCTAAACATTGATTTTTTTTTTTCTAGGAGTTCAACAAGAATTAAGAATATTTAGAAATGGATAGTAGTGGTTAGTCAGGGAAGACCTGAAACTGGAGCGTGGGAAATGTCAGTGCTTCAAACTGAAGCTTCTGGAAACACTGGAGATTTAGAAATTGTAAATAAATGGCTTATCTTCAAATGAAAAGCTGTTAAGATCCATCAACTCTGAGGCAAAGGTACACATTTACTTCCCAATAAGAGTTGTGATTTCTCTCAATTATTTTCTTTTTTAAAAAGCCTACATTAGGAAGATTTTGAGAGAAGAAGTAGGAAAGTTCCTTTCCATTCTACCAAGGCTTAACTGACAAAGAAAATTCTCCCCAAACTGGAGAGACGCTGCTTAAGCTGGCTTATCAGAAGAACACTGAAACAGTCTTGCTTTTGTAGCTCAGGCTGGCCTTGAATTCTTGATTCCTCTGTTTCAGCTTTCTGAGAGCTGGGATTATAGGTGTGCCCCACCATGCCTGCTGCCCCAAAATGTTTTAATTGGTCTTTTAAATGCAAGCCATTCAAATTGTTTTGCCTAATTGGGGTTTACATTGATTTATTTTCAGAGGTAAATAAGAGTTAACTTAATTGCAGGCATTTGTATATCCATGGTTTTATTATGCCAGTGAGTTGTACACACACATGAATAAAAATCAGAATCAGTAAGGAGTCCCTGGATTTGATATAAAGTGAAGTTCAACATCCCACAAGTTTTGTCTTTATCGTCGTCTTTATCTTATTGGAACATTTATCAGGTTAGAAGGGATGACCAAGTCAACACAAATCCATGATTTCAGGTGATGGCGGAGTGGGAATTTCCATGGCACTGCCCTTAAAACAATCTTTGTATTGCCAGGAACCATGAAAAATAGCACTTTCTCTCTTCTCTCTTCTTCAAAACCCTGAAGCATCCAATTCAGAGCTTAGGGTTTTTTTTTTAAATTGTTTTATTTATTTACGTTTCAAACATTGCTCCCTTCCCTGTCCCCTTTCCACGAGTTCTTCATCCCATTTTCCCTCCCCTTTGCCTCTGAGAGGGTGTCCCCCCCCATCACCCCCATTTCCCCTTGCCCCTCCCCCACCACACCCATACACACACATCTCCCTCCCAGGGGCATCAAGTCTCTACAGGATTAGGCCCATGGTCTCCCAGTGAGGACATAAGAGACATACATATGCGCCAGGGGCCACGGCCCAGCCCATGTAAGTCTCAGGGAATCCTCAGAGGTCTAGGTTAGTAGACACTGTTGTAATTCCTATGGGGTTGCCATCTTCTTCAGCTCCTTCAGTGCTTTCCCTAACTCTTCCATAGAGGTCCCCAACCTCAGTCCAATGGTTGGCTGTAAGTGTCTGCATCTGTCTCAGTCAGCTCAATCACTGCTCCATTTTTATCCCTGTATTTCTTTTAGAGAGGAACACTTCTGGGTCAAAATTTTTGAAGGTAAGTTGGTAACCCAATTCCTCCACTGGAGACCATGTCTGTCTACTAGAGGTGGTCTCTTCAGGTTCCATCTCCCCACTGTTGGGCATTTAGGCTAAGGCCATCTCCACTGAGTCCTGGGAGCCTCTCTCATGCCAGGTCTCTGGAACTTTCTAGAGATTCCCACAGACCCTCACCCCCTGCAGTTGCATATCTCCATTCATTCTCCTGGTCCTCTGGGCTTCTCTCCTGTCTCCCCACACAAGCTGTTTTCCACATGGACTATTCCAATTTACCCTCTACTTGACCAAGAGTCGAATTTCTCCACATCCTCACTAACATGTATTTCTGCTTCTGATAAGACCCATTCTTTTAGATGAGAGAGGTGTCTATAGTATGATTTGCATTTCTGTACTGGCTGCTGTGATTACAGTTATTCACATATGCCCTCTGGCCACTCACAGATTT
Source organism: Arvicanthis niloticus (assembly GCF_011762505.2). NCBI lineage: Eukaryota > Metazoa > Chordata > Mammalia > Rodentia > Muridae > Arvicanthis > Arvicanthis niloticus. Next base: position 65,565,612 of record NC_047665.1, on the reverse strand, counting down.
TCTGTGGAGAAGTACTAGCCCAGGTCCAGAATTCATTCTTAACATCTGTGGTTCTGTGGTTTTTGAGTAGATTTTTATAGTCTGAATACTAATCTTTTATCAAATGAGTGTGTTGTTAAAATTTTCTAGTAACCCGTGGTCTTCTTTCTGCTTTTTCCTTCCTCTGTTTTTCTCATTTTTCTTCTTCTCAGCTCCCTCTCCTTACCTCCAACACTGCATCCTTCATTTTTTTTTTTTTTTTAATTTTGAGTCAGGGTCTCACCATGTAACCTAAGCTGGGTGTAAACGTGTCATCCTCCTGTATCAGCTTTCCAAGCGCTAGGATCACAGACACATGTCATTGTGCCCAGCTCACTCTTCTGATAAATGTCCCTTGACATAAAAGGTCTTAATCTTGAGAAAGTTCAGTGTGTCTATTTTTTTTCTTGATGTCACAGCCAATGTGTCATTATCAAATCCAGTGTTAGGAAGATTTTCCCTGATTCATTCTTCTGAGGGTTCCATAGCCTTAGCACATGTGCAGATCTTTGATTCACGTGGGGTTTTCTGTATGAGTATGAAGCCACCTGTCATTCTACATGGGGGCACCCAGCTTCTCCATCATTTCCTGTTGAAATACTATTGCTTCCACAATAAATAGTCTTGTCCAAAGTCAGCTGCCACACATGGTGGAATTTCCAGATAGGCTCTGTGTTAGCCCACTGGTTATCTCCTGCCAGTATTATAGTGTTTATATTACCGAAGTATGGTTTAGTAGTAAAATTTAAAATCAGAAATTACAAGTCCTCTAATTTCTTTGAAAATTGTTTTGGCTATTTGAGATTCCATGCAGATTTTTGGATAGGATTTTCTATATATAAAGTTAAGCAACTTTGTGATTTGGATAAGGTTGGCCCATTTCTGTGCATCTCTTCAAAAACTGCCATCCACTTCATAGTATTTAGTTCTATTGCATGAACTTGGGCAATCTTTCTACTTAATTCTTCAATTTCTTTTAGCTATGTTTTATACTTACTTTTAGCTATGTTTTATACTTAGCAGAACATAAAAATTTTAAGGTTATTTTTTAAATTTAATTATATTTTTTACATCCAACTGCAGCTCTGCGTTCCCATCCCCCACCTCTGTTTCAATTTAGAAAAGGTCAGGCCTCCCTCCCACGGATATCAACCAGCCATGGCCTATCAAGTTACAGTAAGACTAGGCGCATCCTCTCCCGTTGAGGTTAGAAGAGGCAGCTCCTGCTCCCACTGTTAGGAATCCCACGTGAAGCCCAAACTACACAACTGTAACATATGTGCAGAGGGCCTAAGTCCATCCCATGCAGACTTCCTGGTTGTTAGGTCCATTCATGTGCCCTCTTATAGGCCCAAGTGAGCTGATTGTGTGGGTTTCCTTATGGTGTCCTTGATCCTTCTGACTCCTACAATCTTTTTCATCTACAGAATTCCCCAAGCTCCACCTAATTTTTGGTCTCTGCATCTGTTTCCAGTTTCTGGGTGAAGCCTCTCTGATGACAACTGAGTTAGGCACCAATCTATGTGTGTAGCAGAATATCTTTAGGAATCATTTCATTTATTTTCTTTTTCCTTTCTTTCTTTCTTTCTTTCTTTCTTTCTTTCTTTCTTTCTTTCTTTCTTTCTTTTTCCAGTTTTGTTTGGTTCTATCCCAAGTCTTTAGGCTATCCAGCTTCTGGTTTCTGGTTTCTGGTTTCTGGTTTCTGGTTTCTGGTTTCTGGTTTCTGGTTTCTGGCCCTTCAAACAGTGTCAGGGGCGGGCTCCCTCTCATGGGTCTCAAGCTGATCCAGTCATTGGTTGTCTACTTCCACATTTCTATGTGATCTTTACCCCAGCACATCTTGTCGACAGGAGGAAGGTTTTGTGGCTAGGTTGGTATCCCAGTTCCTCCACTGGGAGTGGCTGCCCAGTCTGGTCTGATTACCGTAGGCTCTGTATCCCCGCCTTACTAGAAAGATTTCCAGGAGTTTACATTGCACTAAGTTTCTAGCTCATCTCAGAGATGCTCCTGCCTGGGATTCTAATTGTCTCTCTCAGTACTCTCTCCTCTGTCCTCCCCCAACCTCGTCCTGCCTATTTCCATCCCCATCTCCCTATTGAGACCCCCTCCCACAAGGAAGTCTATTTCCTTTTCACAATGAGATCCATGCATTCACCCCCACCTTGAGTCCTATCCTTGTTACTGAGCTTCCTGGAGGTTAAATTTACTCCTAAATATTTTATTATTTTGAATGTTGTCTTAATTACTTTTCTATCACTGTCCTAAGAAACCATGAGAAAGACAACTATAGAAGTGTTTACTGGGCTTACAGTTTTAGAAGGTGAGTCCAGGAGCATCATGGCAAGGAGCATTTTAGTGGGCGGGCAGCCATGGCACTGGAGCAATAGCTCGGAGCTTGCATTTGATTCACAAGTATGAGGTACAGAGTAAGCTAACTGGGAATGGCACAGGCTTTTGAAACTCTGAAGGTCACCCCCAGTGACATATTTCTTCCAACAAGGCTACACCTTCTAATCCTTCCCAAACAGGTCTACAAACTGGGGCCCAAGCTTTCAAATATTTAAGCCTACAGACAACATTCTCATTCGAACCACCAAATGTCAATTCAAACCAAATGTCATTGTAGATAGAATTATTTCCTTGATTTCCCTTTTGGGTTGTTCATAATCAGAGTATGAAAATACTATTGATATTTGTATATTTCTTGCAACTTTAACAACATTCTAGAGCTTTCTACATATAAAGTCATACCATCTACAGACAGAGGAAAAGTCCCTTTTTTCTCTCTAATTTAGGTGATTTAAAATTTTAACCTGATTCCTCTGGCTAGAACTTCTAGTTTAAGGTTAAACAGAATTGCCCAAGTAATTACAAAACACGTCACCCTCAACACCTACAGTCTGGTATTTGGAGAGTAAGGTCGTTATTATCCACACTGTTTCTAGGAATGTTGGGATTGCCCTTCTAGCCTGAAGAGTGAGTGATGAGGAGGGACGGGTGAGAGATAGATTATGGAAGCCTTCAGAACTGAACAGCTGAAATTCACTGACATTCTAACTTTTTAACCTTGGGGCTGACAAGATGGATCTGCAGACTCTTTAAGTGCACCTCGGTTGTTTGAGATTCCTCTGTTGAGAATTCTATGTTTAGCTCTGTACCCCATTTTTTAGTTGGGTTGAAGTCTAACTTCTTGAGTTCTTTATATATTTTGGATACTAGCCCTCTATTGGATGTAGAGTTAATGAAGATCTTTTCCCAATCTGTAGGTTGACATTTTGTCCTATTAACAGTGTCCTTTGCCTTATAGAAGCCTTTCAGTTTCATGAGGTCCTATGTATCAGTTGTTGATCTTAAAGCCTGAGCCATTGGTGTTCTCTTCAGGGTAGTTGGACCTGTCCCCATGTGCTTACACATACACACCTCTGTTTCTCTAACCCTGTCTTGCTGTCTCTGTGTTTGTACCACATGACTGCAAAGCTGGAAAGAGAGGCAGACTGCCAGGCAGCTAAAAGACAAGTAAACACACTCCCATAATGAAGCAAACCTCACAACAAAAGAGTTACTCAGATTTTAATTAAAAGGTAAAAATAACTGAGCATGCTGGCACACACCTGTAACTATCCTAGCACCCAGGAGACAGAGGCAGAAGGATCACTCTTGGCTTGAGAACAGCCTGGGCTATGTAGCAAATCCCAGGAAACCCAGGGCTACACAATGAGACCCTGTATATAGATAATAAATAAATAAAATTTAAAGATTAAAAATGACAAAAAAACCCCCACAAAAACAAAACAAATATTTTTGTTCCATATATTAGCCATACCTTTCCTTTTTTTTAATTATTGTTTCCTCATGGATGTAGGGAGCTATTTTGACACCATTAGTGCTAAGAGGTATATCTTGTTTTTGTGAAATCCAATTCAACGTACTTTTAATGTTCATTAGGTAGAAAAGGTTGTTGAGGTATTTGGTAAAACAAACCACACAGCCCACGTTGTGCACACAGCAAGCAAAGCAAACTGCTTCCTTTCTCTTTAGGTTCTTGTGCCTTAGGAGAGTGGCCACTCAGAGAAGTGGCATGCTAACTGACCACTCAGGCTGGCATACTGTAATGCCAGCATTAACTTGAAGAAAGAAAAGGCACCAGAAAAAAAGACAATTAAATTTCCATATAAATTGTTATATGACACTAGTCCAGTCATAGATACATTTTATGTATCTCAGCAGTTAATCTTATATAAAGTTGACATTGAATGAAGACATAATTGTAGTGAGAATTTTAATTTCTTTTTAAAAAGAACACGCAGTAATGTTGCATGAATGTTTTTGTTTTAATCCCAGGTACAGGCTATAGGGCTGCTTCAGGCTATTCACAGTCACTAACTGTGATTGTCTCATGCTCTAGGAGAGGCATGATTTTTGCCAGCTCCAGATAGTTTATGTTTGGAATTCTGGGGACTCCTGAGAGGATATAAGTGGGAGAGCCCCGTGAGGGTCTATGCTGGCTGCTGCTCCCCGATGCTGCCCCGCCAACCCCCACCCCCGTCTGATCCCTGCTGCTGCTGGTTCCTGCTGCTGTGTTTGCTATTGCTAGATTGCTGGTTGGAAATATTCTGATGATGAAGATTGGATTTGCTCCAGGGAACTTGATGCCTCTAGTCAGTAGGAAATAGTCTAAAAAGGTCTGCACCCCCTTTCCCCTCTAACCTTCTTTCTCTCCTACCTACTGTTGAGGGGTTGGAAGGGATTAGGCTGAAATAAGGGTTGGCAGGGAGATAGATATAGGAACCCAATAAAGCAGCCTCCAAAATATACCTACACATAATTATCATGCAACTTCTTATTTTATTTAGAGTTAAATACCACATAGTCTATTGCAGATCTGTCCAGTTTTTTCATTCACACTTTACAGAAGAAGTTAAGTTTTTTATTAGAACACAAACCTTTAATACCATCAACAATAAATAGTTTATAAGAATTACAGTACAATTTTAGTAATATAGGTTTTAATTACATAATGTAAAACTATCGATGCTACATTTGCATAAATTCTTGTAATGTCTCTTAAATACCATAGGTTTGAGATTTATAAACATCTGTGCATTCAGGCTAGAGACTCAAAGCTTTTCCTGTCTGACATGATCTGTTTGTTATATATGCCTTCATTACCAGTTTCAAGTATTGCTAACATCCCCAGATATCAGGCATATCCATGTTCGACTGTCAGACACAAAGTGCAGATTTAGCTCAGGTAATACTTTAGAGTTTACTGAGTGCTCATTCCCTCAAAATTGCAAAATAAGGATATGTACATTTATGTAAACGAGTTTTGTATTTATGAATATTGTAAATCAGTCACTTGGTTGCAGGCATTTCTTAATTTTAGAAGGTATGTATTTATGTTAGAAACATTGTGAGCATCTAACCGTAGGACAGAGGCGTAGCTAAACAAGACACTCTCAAGCTTCCTCGTGTGGGATTGTCAAGTTAATGAGAAACCAAGAAAAGTACCTATATAATCAAAAGCTTTCAAGCCCAGAAAGTGCAGTCCAGGGGTGTGGCTTAGTGACAGGTTGCTCGTGTGGCATTGGTGGGCTGGTGAGGGTGTGTTAATTCTCAGCAATGCACATCTTTGGAATCCCAGCCTTGGGAGTGGAAGCAGGAGGGTGATGAGTTCAAGTTCAAACTTACATGGCTACACAGTGAGTTCGGACCAGTCTGAACTACATAGGGAGATTCTGCATCCAAAATAAAAAAAATTAAAATAGAAGAGACACAGTGCCATAGTCTGAGTACTTTGAAAACTCAAAGAAGTTCTATTCAAGTGGAAGAACGGCTTTCCACATTCACTTTCATCTAAATATTTAACAATTCATTGGCTACTGACCACAAGAGTGATGGATAAACACTTGTCTGGGGTAACCTTGAGATCAGACATGCTATATGTCATAAATGCCAGGTATAAAGTATTATTCTCAAAGGGTGGGCAGAAATGTGGGATGGTGTCGTTCAATTCTCAGCATTTATTAAGGGGTTATTATTTGTTCGACACTGTGTTGAGATCACTCCAAATCCCACAATCCCCTGACACTACTAAATAAGTATTTATATTGTGTTCACCTTTTGCGTACCAGTGCGGGGAGGGCACAGCATTCAAGGAACTAGCCTCAAATCACAGAGCTGGTAAGCAGGGTTTAACAATTACAAGATCTCTACTGTGTAAGAACTATGAGACATAATGGGAAAGGGGCTTGGGGGAGGGGCACAGAACGGAGGCCAGGTACATTCAGAGTTACTCATCTGTTCGTAAGCTATTTGTTTCCACATTTCTCTGCAGAGATCAACTTCTTACATACTCCTCTTATGAACAGAGAATCTCCGCTTGGATATGAGTATCCAATTTAGCACATGCAGAGTTCGTGACTGTGTGTATGATCGTTGGAGCAGGAAGATACTCAAGACCTAGTGTAATGCAAGACACCTTCGGCATCCCACTAAGCTCAAACTATCATTTTAAATAAGCCTTGTAGTTGACTTTTTTATGATGACATCAAATTCCATATATGTTTCACTCTTGCACGTTGTGTTCAGTTTATGGTGTCCATGATAAAACTATCTAGGAATCACAACGTACCTTGGCTCCATTACCCTCAGTACTGAAGTACTAAGAAGCTTTAAGGAAGCTTTGTCAGGCTGGTGTCTGCTGAAGGCCCTAGTTTTCTACGCAGTCAATGAACATAATAGAGGTCACTGCAGAGGAGGAAGAAATGTATTTCTAAGGCCAGGGATGTAGCTCACTGGTAGGTGTGTGCTACTACTAAGATGGTGTGCCCTGCGGTTCAATCCTCACTGCTGAAAACACACACACTCACACACACACACACACACACACACAGAGAGAGAGAGAGAGAGAGAGAGAGAGAGAGAGAGAGAGAGAGAGAGAGAGAGAGAAATTTTGAACAAGACCCTAAAACTCCAGTTTTCAGACAAACTCTAAAATATATTCAATAACCTCAAGTTATTTTCTAAAACTAATTTCAAATAATTAAGCCACAAACTGTTCGTCAATGGACTAACTGGGTAAAAGAATGGATAAAAATCTCATTCTTAAGCTATCTTGTGGCTCCTGTTATTTTTTAAAAGGCTTTACTAAGGAGTGATTTATAGCCAAAAGTAGATTATGCATGTCTAAAGTTAACAACTAAGCTTTCTGGAAGCCTGGAAGAGGCAACTTGGAGAAATATAATTTTGTTTAAGTGTAGCACCATTTATATATATATATTTAAAAAGCTATGATACAGGTTGGAAATGGTTAATTCTATATACCATAAAAGCTTATGCCTAGAAAAACTTTACAAATGTGTTTACATGCATAATCAGAAGGACTTACTATTTGAAGAACAAGCATTTGCTGTTCAAAATGGAGAAGTTTCAAAGGCAGAGAAAGGCCTGAGTTTGGTTACATAATTGAAGTAAATATATGACACGGTCACTAGGATATTTTTACAAAGGCCCAGTACTGGCGTGATCGTCCCCAAGGCAATGATTAAACTGAGTCTAAGAAAAACAAAGGGCAAATCTTGCATCAGGATCCCCAGGGAACTGAGGAGAGGGTTCTTAGGCGTGAAGACCATTCGCAGGAGAGAGATGAAACTGAATAAGTAGACCGGGTACAGCCAGCCTGACTTGTACACTGCCTGGTGCCCGGCCACGCGGAGCATTTCTACTGTGTCGGACCACATGAGGAAGCTTCGCAAGAACAGCTCCGCCCGGACGTCCCTTTGAGACATCGTCCTCAGGATTCCAGACTCAAAGGAGGGCTCCAGGGGCTGGACCACCACTGCCACGTGATTCCGGGTCCGGGGCCTCGGAGTGGGCTTGACTGCCTGGGCAGATGCAGGATTTTCATCACTCTGAGCCACCTGTTCTGTCACGGTTTTTATCTGTTGCAACGAGGTTACACGGATGTCATTGTCTTCATAACCTACAAAACATTGATAGATTTGAATACTAACTGTTTCTTTAATCTAAAATTGTTTCATTTACACATCTAAACTGAATTCAATGGTGGTTCTACAATCTTAGTGTGGGAAGAGGACATAGAAGCTGGAAGGATGGCAAAATAGAAGTTGATCTAAGGTACTTAGAAAGACCTGTTGCAAGGACAGTGTCACAGGCAGATAGATAGATGATAGATAGATAGATAGATAGATAGATAGATAGATGATACATAGACAGATATATAGATGATAGATAGATGATAGATAGATAGATAGATAGATAGATAGATAGATAGATAGATAGATAGATAGATGGGAGGGAGGGGGAGGGGGAAGAAAAGAAACGGGGAGGGGAGAGAGTAGGGATTGCTCTGTTGGTAGAATCCATATGGAAAGAAAAGGACTCTGTGACGTGCACATGTCCCTTTTGACGAACCCATGCCCGAACGCACATGTAAAACTTAAAATTCAAATTGAAAATAAAATTCTATGCGCTGGAATTTTATATGGCTAGGCGGCAGCAATGATTATCTCATACTGTTCTTGCTAGTGTCCAGAGGACCTGAGTTCAGTACTTAGCGCCCTCGTCAGGTGGATCTCTGCAACTGCAGCTCCAGCAGACTGAAAGCCTCCATCCCCAATGTGCACCTGCTCCCGCCTGTGCACACACCTCCACACAGACACATAATGAAAACAAATATTTTAAATGTTAGTTCTTAAGATAAAAGTTCAAATCTTTAACATGAAGAAAACAGTGGCTGAGTGAATGACATACTAAAAACGTTTCAGAAGTTTGCTTGGCATGTTGGTGTTTTTTCTGGATATGAAACCTAAGTGGTTTTCATGATTTGACAGAAAAGGCATTATTGATTACTTATTGAATCCTTGGGACCAATGAGGAAATGATTATCAGTCCATTTCCAGGTTTAGAACTGGAACACGTGAGGTTAAATGATGGTCCAGTTCAAGATCAGGGCAGAGCTTGATCCCCCAGCCTCAATGGCTGGGCTCCAATTGGCAAACTTTTAATGTTATAACTGTTATTGTCTGTGTAGAAGCAAGATTATAAAAGACATGAATATCAAAACCAGGTGAACGAAGCATTTACCAGCTTGTCACTCGGTAAGATGAAATAGGTTCACAGGACCGACTATACACTAGTTTTCTAGCATGGGAAAAGCTGTTTGAGCCACAGAGAATCTTCATAAAAATAGGTAAGCAGTTCTTTCCCAGGGTTTGAGAAGCAGACAACAGGAGTGTCATATTTCAGTCATGAGCTTGTATGTTGATCAATGTACTTGTCAGCAGAATGGGAATATCACTGATCCCTGTCACACTGTGTGTGTGTGTGTGTGTGTGTGCGTGTGTGTACATTGTACATGTGTGGGTGAATGTGCATGTGAAGGGATATATGCATGTGGATGCAGATGATAGGGGTCATCTTTGGATGTTGTTTCTTAGATGGTGTCCTCCTTTGTTTTTACATATTGGGTCTCTCACTGGGAACCAGGGTGACGGACTAGGATAACCTGGCTAGCCAAAACCACCCAGAAATCCACCTGTCTCTCCTCCCCAGGGTAAGGCTTACAAGTACCTGCCACAATCTCCAATATTTTTAATCTTCATTTTTTGAGATTTATTTTATTTGTATAAGCATTTTGCCTATATGGATAGCTCTGTCACATGTATATCTGATCCTAACAGGCCAAAAAGACCATTGGATACCTTGAAACTAGAGTCACGGGTGGTTGTTAGCTACCATATGAATGCTAAGAATCAAATTTTAGTCCACTGGAAGAGTAGCCAGTGCTCTTAAGTGTTAAGTAGTTGCTCTAGCCCCATGTCTAGTTTTCATGTGGGTTCTGGGGATTGGATTCAGGTTCTCATGCTTGCTTGCAAGGACTTTACTGACTGAGCCCTCTCCCAAGGCCCTATTGCACATCATTGTCAAACACTTATCCACTTAAACACCATTTTTTTGTTGCTAAGATTTTATCAGCCTCACAAGTTTATTGAGAAAATATTATGGGAAGTCCTGTTATCCAGACAGACCAAAGGTAAAGGGAGTGTTCAGTGAGAAGATCCGAAAGTCAAAGACACAATGTCAATAAAAAACTATCTGGACTGAAAGTGAAACATTGTGAGATAAGTTTTGCTTCATGACTAAGAAGCTTAGTTACTAAGATAAGACTATTTATTAAGTATACATTAACCCTCAGTCATTTTTTCATATAGTTAATTATTTACAAATTTTAAGATTAAGCTAAGTTTTTATAAGCTACAAAAATTATCTAAGTTTTTATTGCTCTTTTGTTTGTGTTGGGGGATGCATTGGATGTGGTGTGTGTGTGTGTGTGTGTGTGTGTGTGTGTGTGTGTGTGTGTGTGTTGTGTGTGTGTGTGTGAAAATACATGTAGAAGCCAGAGGTTGACTTCAGGGGCTTTTCTCAATTGTTGCTCTCTCTCTCTCTCTCTTTCCTTCCTTCTTTTTTCTTAATTTCTTTTTTCTTTTCTTTTGTTCAATCATTCATTTATTCATTTTTAATAAAATGTGATTATTGTTTTATTAAATATAGTTTTTTCTCACATAATATAGCATATATATTATAATATATATCTATTTTTCATGGTTTATCACATCTCCCCTCCCATCCAGATCCATTCCCTTTCTGTCTCTCATTAGAAAACAAACAGGCCTCTAAGATATAACAATTAATATACTAAATGCAATATAACATGATAAAAAACATAACTAATACATTGGAATTGAACAAGACAAACAAACAGAAGAAAAAGTGCCTAAGAGTGTCAGAAACCATCTAGGAAAGGTTAAAGGCATGCAAGTGACTTTTCTGGAGATGGCTCACCATTTTGCATGTTCTGCAATGGGCAAACTCTGAGGCAAGGTCCCAAGACACTTCATCCCTGGATTGCTTCTTGCTATTGATATGCCTTTTCTGTCACTATTATATAGCCTAAGAATTCCTGGGCATCAACTTACCCTATTGAGCAGATTTTCTGCAGATCAACATAAAGATATATAATCATGTAGTAACAGTGTAGACAAATTGATGATTTCATAATTCCTAATAATTTTATAAAATTCCTAAATTTATATGCACAATTTCTAACCTCTAAAGCTACAAATAGGACTCCTTAAAACTTCATGTGTCATGGATAATGGCACTAGGATAAGAAAGCAGGCTTGGAACAAATTTACAATCAGGGAAAATTATTCCTTCTAGGTTAGCTGTGAGACCATTATCTGGTAACTAAAAGTCATAAACTGAGAATGGAGAATTTATTGTAGGTGCAAGGACAAAAAAAATAAAATAAAATATTGACTAGTTTATCTATACAAAATTTCAAAACTAGATCAGGATATGCTCAGCTGTTGTAGGCTATTGTAATCAAGTCTGTTGTCAGGGTATATGGCTCAAGATGGCTGCAAGGATCATAGCCGTCTTCTGTCGGCTCCCCACATCTAGGGGTTACAAATCATAGAAAATTCTTATAGATCCCCAGCACCCAAGCAGAAAATCAACACTATGCTGCTGTGGTGGGTGCAGGGAAGGTATGGAGAAGAAGAGATTTGACACTCATCACCAGCAGCCTTAGCAAACCAAAGGGCTCCAGGTTCAGTGAGAGACCTTTCCTTAAAAAAACAAAACAAAACAACAACACAACAACAATATGAAACAAAGTGATAGACACTGATCTATGAGTGTAAAGAATGTCACAAGGAATCATCTAATTGTTACTCCCCCACCCCCAGAGCAGTAGTGTTTGGTTTTACCCTAGGTCCCTGGGTTATCTAGTCTCTGGTTCTTGGTCATCAAAGCTCAGCAATGAACAAAGAATAACATCTTTCTTTAGATACCCAGGATCTTCCCTTGGGTGTATGAGACTTAAAGCTGTGATTTAGAGCTTAAAGGCTTTAGACTTTAGGGCATGATTTAGAGATCAGATTTAGAGACAAGGCCTAAGGGCATGACTTAAAGATGTGACTTAGAGGCGTGGCTTAGAAGTGAGACATATAAAAGGCAAGAGGCAGCCAGAAGAGTTCAGTACAACTTGGAACTAGGAATTAGGTTAGACTGTACAACTTAGAGTACAACTTGGAACTAGGAATTAGGTTAGAGAGTACAACTTAGAGTACAACTTGGAGTTAGTTATTAGGCAGTAGAAATTTGGCACTTGGAAGAAGTAACTTGGAAGTTGGAGGCACTAGGAACTAGGAACTAGGGACTAGGAACTCAAGACTTGGGACTTGGACTAGGAAGAGAGACTGAAGAATAAATGGGATTGAATCACACTCTGTCTGGTCTCCATTATTCCAGTCCATCCTCACTCTCTCTCTCTTGCTGAACCCTGACCCGAGGACTGGAGCAGCTTGGGGCAGTACGGTCTAACAAGTTAATCCCCAAGGCTTTTTGGCAGTGCGAGACATTTTGGCCTCCAAACGTGGGGTAGTGCAGTTCTCAAGATTTCTGGCCCCCAAGTGTGGGGCAACTTGGGCCGCAACACCTAGATACCTCTTCTCTCACAGTAGAAGCCACAATGGTCCGAATGGTTATCATTTCATGAACAATGCTAAAAGAATACGACACTCTATAAGTTATTATTGCTTTAAAATCCATAAAGATCCTCTTTTTAAAGTCAGTTGCTTACTTGTATATTTCACTTAACTTTTAAAGAATCCATAGAGTGCTGGGAGACAGTGGTTGGTTAACACTTGCTGTGAAAGCATGCATGTAGCTTGACCCCAGAACTTACATTTTAAAACAATTTTGGATATGGAAAGGTAGAGACAGCCAGATCCTAAGGGCTCATTTGCTAAACAGCCTACATAATGATCAATGTCCAGTCTAGTGAAAAATCTTGTTTCAAAAGCCAAGTAGACAGCTGCTGAGGACTGACACTCAAGATTGACATCTGAATTCTACATGTACATACTGTTGTGTAACTGTCTCCTCTGAGATGAACAGAGTGCATCCTGAAGGGAAGCTCTTTAAGCAGGATGGTAAAGAATTCAAAATAGCTTCAGGAAGTTCTTAAACCAGACCGGACTCACTAGGCTCCTCCCTTCCAGAGTAAGCAATAAAATCTGGGAGTCCCTCTCAGACTAGGGTAACCGAGCCAAAAAGATTAAGACAAGCTGCAAAGAAGACTCTGAGGCCAGACTAGCTATCAGGAAGAAACAAAAGCCAGAAAAGCTTTCTTGGAAGATGTTTAGAGCAGCTAAAAAAAAAAGGGGGGGGGGAGACATACTCCAGCCCCATGAGCTGCCTGCAGGCTGTGTAGTGGACTCCAGGTTCCCAGCTCTGTGAACTGTCACCATGCTGGTTTGGGCTTTGGTGATATAGCTGTCTTTGAATCATTTTTGCTCCTGCAATTATCTCCTCAACCATAGTCCTCTAAGTAAGCCCAGTTAAACTGTCTGATTCACCAAGTTGGACTTTCTTGGTATCAGTGCTTTGGTCACTACCTGGGGTGAATAGATCTGTGTATTGTATCTCCCTCAACAAAGTTTTTTTCACATAACACATATACTCATGCACATATATACACACATGAAAGAGTTCAAGAGAAAATACATTTCTTAGAGTATGTCATGGCATAGAGAACTCTCCTTTGCTTCACTTAGTAGACAAAGTTATTTATATGAAAAACAAATCTTGACTGTTAAAAAAAAAAGAAAATAGAAAACAAAAGAGTATTATATGTGTGTGTGCATATATATATATATGTGTGTGTGTGTATGTTTATGTGTATATGTATATATTACACAAAAGCAGAGGAGACCCTATCAGACAGAATGAAGGGGACCAGCAAGAGAGAATAAGGGAATATAGAGAAGGCCAGGGGTATGTATGAATACAAGTGACACACATCAACAAAAAAAGAATAAAGGAAAAACCTAAAATCCTTTTGCAAACCTTAATACCACACACAACACCAACTTGACAAATGATTTCAAATTATGCTTTGTTTTAAAGCCAAGAAGTGACACTGTAAGAAGTGACACACTATGGTCATTCAGAACTGTGATATCTAAGAAGAGCTGTTGGTCAGAGCACCGAGTCCTTAGCTAGGGTTTGGTTTTGAAAATATACTGAGTCAGTATATCTTTAGTAAAGTTGGGTCTGGGAACATCATGTGTCACACCAGCTCTATGGGGATGAGTTTAGATTTGGGGGTGTCATCCTGACTTCCACTGTGATGAGCTAGAACTATAAAGCAGGGGTCTCTCCCTCCCAGTGGAGCAAAAGTGGGCTGAACAAGCCAAGAAACATGTGGTTCATTGGAGTAGACCAGCAATGGGCTATCAAGACAGAAGTGCTGCAAATTCAAAAGCTGACCCCAAGACTACCAACCTTTCCAAATTAACACTGCTTAAATTTCCTCCTACAGTCTTCTTCTTGCTGTTGGTTATTTGTTCTATTTGGATAGATAGATAGATAGATAGATAGATAGATAGATAGATAGATAGATAGATAGATAGACAGACACACATACATATCAGAAAATGAAGAAAAGATTTGAGCTTAGAGACTCAAGGTGTCTGAATGCACTGAAACCTGTTCTGCATTTGTGTCAATGGCTGAAACAGCTTTTATCTTTATTCTACCAAATGAACAATTAAAACACATTATTTTGGTAACAGTTGAGCTTAAGAAGGTAATCTTTGCCTGCTCTACTTCACAATTTACTTGTATTTCTGCCTCTCACTCCCCTGATGTCTTGATGGCTCTCAAGGAGAGTATATGACACTCCAGAGCAAATCAGTGGTGAGGCATTTTTAGTTAATGTGTGTTTCCTCTTGCAAAGAGAAGGCCATAAATTATATAAACAGAATGAAAAAAGGCCACAGGGAGGACTGGAGGAGAGGAAACTTGAAGATCCAGGGAGGAAGCTGATACCAAAAGTCACAAAGTAGACTCCCCATTGGCTCTTCTGATCAAACAAATGTTAGGATACCACATAAAAGCTGAGCATGGTATATACACTTATAATCCCAGACTTGGGAAACTGAGGCAGCAGGTTCATCATAATGGCAAAGGCTACACAACCTGATTTTGTCTCACAAAGTAAAAAGGCAACCAAATAAAAAACATCACTGCATCAGGTGTAAGCTAGACTTTAGAGAGTTATGAAGCAAACAAGACAGAGATAGACCTGGCTGCTAGGACTCTGAGCCTCCCATAGTTAGAGCAAGAAGGATAAAATAACAGATGATGATGGGGCTTGAAAAGGAAAGTATGGTTATCCCATGGGATTCGTTCCTAGGATGTTCCTGGGATGCCAAATCCAAGGATGCTCTAGTTCATGATAAAAATGATGCAACATTTACAAATAAGCTATGCATATCATCCTGTGGAGTTTAAATCTTCTCTATGCTGCTTATAAACACAATAGATCAAGAATATATATATTACGATAATATTATATATATATAAAGGGATAATAAAAAGAAGTCAGTACATAGTGCAAATATAATTTTTCTCAGGCATATACTTTTTGGTATGTGTTCCTGTGTGTGTATACCACCATGTGCATGTGTGTGAAGGCCAGCTGACCTTAGATGCCCCCCTTACTTTTTCTCTACCTCATCTTTTCAGGCAGAATATTTCACAGGCCCTGGAGCTAGCAGACTCGGCTAGAACCCTGTATCTTCTCTCCAGTTCCACAGCTCTGAGATTGCAAGCACCTAGCTTTTTTATATGCATTCTGAGGATTCAAACTCTTGAGTCCTCATGCCTGCACAGCCAGCACATCACCCACTGAGCCATCCTCCAAGCCATTCAAACACTTTTGGTGTAAGGTTGGTGAATCTGTAGATGCAGAAACCACGGGTGGTGGTGGAGTTGGGGCAACTCTAAACTCTGTAATGAGGCACTCCAATAACCACTGCTGGTCAAGGAGAGCTCATCTGAGAAATGACAGATGAAAAGGGAACTTGACAGGAAGTGAGAACAGCACATATCAATATCCTTCCGTCTTCAGGAATTGAAGCAGAAGGGAGGAAGCAGTGAGAGTTGACACTTACTGTTCTCTGTATCAGGCACAGTTCTGTGTTCTTTATACTTACAAAGCCATTTACCTAGCCACATAAACACCTCCTGTTTTCTCTTTTACATGATGAGCAAACTGAGGTACAGAGAGATTAAAAGCTATTTCCAAGGTTACAGAATTCACAGGACTTGAATCCCAAAGTCCTAAACAGTCTACAACACTGTCTGTGGTAGAGACAGATTGAATAAGACCTGCGTGACCAAGATAAATGTTTCATACTTTATTCAAAGCTCAGTAGCAGGAACTTTTTTTAAAAGATGTGAACAAGAGAATGACACACTTAAAGAAGAATAGAAGGCACTAGGACCAAGAAGACAAGTGAGGTCAACAGAAAAACAATATGATCTCAATTCTCTGGACACAAAGAGTTACCCAGAATAAGAAGTAAAATTGGTCTTGGCCAATAATCTCTAAACTATTTTCTCTGAGAGTAGCGTATTCCACAGAAAACTACCCGCTAATGACGCAGACACAACGTTGTGGGGAAGTACAAAAAATTAGCTGTTGTTTTAATATTTTCTTTAAAAAAAAAAAAAAAACAGGTAGTCACAAAGCATGTGTCAGCATGCCACTTGTAGAGGACAAGAGGAAAAAAAAACGGACAATGTGTTTGAGTTGGTGCCCAGGGGAATGATGGCCGTAGTAATGTTGACACTCCAGACTCCTTGAGGTGGAAACACAGACAACAATTTAAATTAACAAATGATTAGGTGTAGCTCCTATCTGGCTTAGCTTTAATTAATTAAATAATTAAGTTAATTAGAGAAGAAGAGAAAATCAAGAAGGTGAAGCAAACAGTAAGAATGACTAAAGTCACGGGTGGCTTGGTGCCCATGGAGAATTTCCACAAGTTTGAGAAACAGGGTTATACTACTGTCTTAAGATCATGAACAATTCCTCATATTTGCCCATCCTCATCACCAAGAAGAATGCTGCCCTGGGAATACTATTATCCTCAATAGAGAGCTTATACCCTCAAGCAAGAACTCACGGTGAGCACCTCTTCCCAATTTTGGAATCACTAGTGTGATTTTATTTTTATAGGAGTGTTTACACCACAGGCACTGGCAAGTGCTATGAATCAGGGGCTGGGAGATGGCTCTTAGCCAAAACGTTTGCAATACAGGCAAGAGGACCTGAATTTAGATCCCAAGCACCTGTGGAAAAGATGGGCATGGTGGCACCCATCTGTAATCGCAGTGCTGGGGAGGCAGACAGGAAAATCGTGAGCGATCACTGACCAGCTAGTTTAGGCAAACTGGCAAGTACTAGGTTTAGTGAGAGACCCTGTCTCAAAACAACAAGGTAGATGACTGAGGACTGAGCTAGCCATCCTGGGATCAGTTTCTGATCTTCATATGTACATATACATGTTCCTATGCACAACTACACATTTGCATACACACATATGAACATGTTCATACACACACACACATATGTACCTAGAAGCCAGCTTTCTCATTCAGAGTTCCACACTGGAGAGCAGCAAGTTAAACATTGACCAGCATAATAGTGGCTGTTCCCAAAAACATATGCAATTTTCACCAAAATGATGAGGGAAATGAGGAGGAAAAAAAAAAAGACATCAGAGGCATGGCAAGGAAGAAAAGCAGGAGCAACTCAGTACAATGAATCAGACCATCATCATTTTGGGAAGGGCTGGTGAGCACTTCCTCGATGTGAATTAGCTGTGTCAACTTCCATTCAAAAGACAATGCATGATTATTCAGAAAATTCAGAAACCCTGGTATCCAGTTTCAGTTTCCTGTAAAGCATTGCATCAATCTGCTAAGAGAAGCATGTGTCATCTCTGGGCTTTAAGCAGTGGAAGCTGAGAATCCAACGAGAAGGCTGGGGGTTTAGAGGCTGTTTTCTCTGCTGTTGTTACTCCACAGATGGAGCTAACACTGAACCAGAACTGTTGAACCTGGTGCTTCAGTGTTTAAAGGGATTCCATTTTTGAATGTCGAGAAAGCTTACTGATTAGAACTTCCTGCCCGCTTCCCCTGGCATCTCATGCAGGCAGTTCTGGCGTTTCCCTGCAGTCAAAATAAGGTTGGAGAACAGGATTGCCTTACTATGTATGTAAATAGAAAAGACTCACAACAGTATACATTTATAGTATGTACACTTCTAAGCATGGTTTATATATAGAATGCAAAATAACATGCCAAATATTTTAAGCACATACCAAGGCTCAAATCATTCTAAACTTGGAAGGTGAAACACTTTCAGTATTTCCTGTATTTTTACAAATAATTGGGGGATTCAAGTGTCCAAATACAGACTAGATTTAGAAATGTTGGTATTGCGCTGAGGCTGGGTTACAAAGGGTGACACACATGAAAGTGAGTTTCTTCACAGCCTTCAGAGCACCCATCTCAGCTTTATCTATGCATACTCAGCGGTATAGCTTAGTCCCCTAGACTAAGAGCTCATGCCTCTTCCTACTCTTGTACTCTTGCTGGAGTACTACTCCAGCAGTGACTACCCAGCTACCTTACTGTGAAATACTTATGCTAAATAAAGGATGGGAGGAATATCTGTCCTGGAGTCTGTTAGCACGAGGGAGCAATGAGCATTCTGGGAAAGAAAGAGCTTACAGTAAGTTAGCATGCCAAAGCATGGAAGCGTGGTCCCAAAACAATGCCTCTGCCTTAAGAGAAGGAAGCACTTTTGAGACCTGCGTAGGCTCAACTACTCAGCTGATCTCTTAGCCCTGTCCTTAAATACATTGTAAGACTGAGTCCCTTCGAAAGCCCTTGAAGATATCTGGAAAAGCTGGCACTGTGACCTGAGAACCCAAGTAGCTCTACATAGAGATAGAAGATGTGTCAGGGCCATGGCCCCTGAGAAGGACGACCGCCTAGTTCAACATTTACACAGGACCCAGGCAGAAAGAAAGGTTCCACCTCCAGCATTCGTCATTCAAAGGATTTCAGAGGCCCACAGGAATAGCATCAAGGGTCAAGAGGCTAGGGAATAAAAGTCCTGATATATTTATTATTCAGAAAATACTGTGTAAGTTCATAGCAAGCAGTCGTGACTCATATTCCAGTAACCAACCCATGCACACCCTGTGAAATAGGGGCCTTGGTGGGAGCTTAAGAAAGGCAACGTTCCCATAGATAGGACCCCATCATCAATTTTCACACGACGTGAACACAGAGCAAGGGCGAGCATGTGTAAACAGTCCCCTCTTGTCTAAGTTTCGAACACATAGACATAGAAACTCAATAACCCCGGCCTGTGATTGCAAACTTGCCTTGGCTAATACGGCCGTGAAAAATGGAGCTTGGTGTTTATTGTAAAGAAACACACACTGGATTCTTTATATCTCTTATTAGACTCTCTGGAAACCTTAACATTTACCCCCAAACATCTTATAACTGTCAGTATTCTTGTCCTGCATACTAAAGTTGTTCATGGCTTTCTGCCCACGGAGGAGAAAAGTGACCATTTGTAACGCACTACTGAAAGCATCTAAAGCTGAGACGGTGGAGATGGCTGCAGTTGGTACAGCACTTGCTTTGCAGACCCTGAATTTGGCCTCCAACACCAACATAAACATCTGGGGAGGGGTTGCTGCATGCTTGTAATCTCCATACTTGGAAGGCAGAGACAGGCAGATTCCTGGGACTTCCTAATAAGCAAGCCTAGCCCAGTTAGTGATTCCTAAGTCCAGTAAGTGATCCTGTCTCAAAAAAAGCCAAGGTGGACATCTCCTGAGAAACAAAAGAAACAGTGGCCTCCAGATACATGTGCAGACATATGCATGTGTATCCAAACACACACGTGCGCACACACACACACACCTGACCTCATAAAATGGAGCCTGAACTCAGGGCTATTCAGCAGTGTCTGCTGGCACGTGGCTCATGCCGAGAGCTTTTTGGGACTTGTCTCTGTGATCTAACCCTGACAGCTGGTACTTCATTAGGAGGTATAAATCAGAAATTTGACTCTCCTCTCCCACACAGTCTGGGAAATGGACACTTATTTCTTCAGAAAAGGGGGAAAAAATCCTAAAATTACACAGCTTTCTGAAACTTCCTTCTCTGGGAAAGCAAGGAAGGGAACAGACTCGCTCTCAGAACAGCCCCGGACACAGTGTTCCTCAGACCAAGCCCCAGCACGCTGCCAAAGTGCACATCATGGAAACTTAGCTTGCACTGTATGTGCCCATATTGTTTAATAAGCTGTTCCTTAAAAAGAAACAAAGAGGAACTCAAAATGCCATTTTACTCAGAAAAATATCCCATGTCCCCCCTTTTCCTCATCTGTGGGTTCATACATATATAGAGTATTTATGATTATATCTACATACACACACACACACACACGCACACGCACGCACACATTTCCCTCTGGATTTTCCACTCCTTTTCCTGACACCACTGCTTTTCTCTCCAGTCCCGGAGTGGCTGGGCCAGTAGTGAAAAGGACACCCGCCTCCTTGTTTTGTTTGAAGAGATTTTCTGAACTGTGCCCTGATCTCATGGATATGCTCATGGTGCAGCCCAAGACAATCGTCTTTGCTGCAGCTCCCCGCCCTTGTTGTTGGATGTGCTGCATCTATGACATGAAGACTAGATTGTGCCTTTGTTGACAGTAAAGAGGAGGGTGATTCTGGATGGTAGGAAATGAAATCTAAGGAAGTACATTCATCACAGAGTCCCAGACTTCATGGCTTCGGAGGCATTGAAATCAACATGGTGTTCAGTGGATTGAGAACACAGGGGTGACTTGACATGAAGAACAATAGGATAATAACATCAGGTGACTTGAGGAATCAGAAACACAGTACTGCATTTCTGAATGTGCCTCCATCAGGACAGAATCACCAATGGCTTCCCCATGTTATAATTATATGGCCAATCTATGAACTGAATGTTCTCCTTTTGTGGACTAGTGTGTCACTAACCTCAGTCTTAGGTTTAAAATCTCGGTATCCCATGACCTCATGATGTATGATCAAGAAGATTATAATCTAAGCCATGTTGGTAGCAAAATGCATTAAAGTCAATTGTAACAAAAAAAGATTTCTCAAAACAAACAAACATGGAGTCAGTTTAGTGTTGGGTAGTTTCTCCTAGGTTTGGGGCCTGCCCTCAAGTGTGGTTGATATACCCAGTGACACCCCATTGGAGAAAACATTTTGCTGTTGGCAGAGGGTAAGTGTTGCAGATAATTTCTCAGTTAGGAGTGGTGCTCTACATCCACCTTCCCTTCTCAGTTTTGGGATTTTGTCTGGTTTGAACCTGTGCTAGTCTTGTGCGTGTTGTCACAGTCTCTGTGAATTTATACAGGCATCATCCCTGTTATGTCTAGAAGCAGATGTTTCCTTGGAGTCATGCTCTCTCTGGCTCTTAGAATCGTTCTGCTTCCTCTTTGGTATAGAACCCTGAGTCTTGAGGGAAAGAGTTTGATAAACACCATTTTGGGTGTTTTCTATTTTGTTGTCTCAGTACTCTAGGCTGGCCGTATGCTGGCTATCTTCCTGCTTCACTACCCAAGTGATGGGAGCATAGCATGTTACATGTATACATAGTTTGAAAGGATTCTTCTGGTGGTTTGACTTGCGAGATCCCATGTGTATGTTAACAAGTGGCTTCTGGTTCAGCTCAAATAACTTAAAAGTACCACATATATCACCATTGCCATTCAGTTAAGTAATTATGTACAGGTGCTGGGTATCTAGTTTTGTGATAAAGCATGTGATTATTATGTACACAGACATGGGTTCACTTTTTAACACAGAAAGATGAAGAGGAAGAGGAGAGTGTAAAGGAGGAGATAGTAACTATATTTTGATAAGACACTATCAGAAAGACATAGACCAGAGGAACGGTTCCTTTTCTTCCTTCCTCCATTCTATATACAGTGCTGAATCAGGATCATTGCTGCCCCTCCACATCTTCTATAGCCAATGTGAAGATTCCTCGGTGTTGTTGAACACACTCCCATACTGTTGATTAGAAGCAGAAGAAATTCTTTCCACATTGTTTCCAGCAAGTTGCTTATCCACCTGTTACCCTGTCCCTTACCTGTCTCATCCCTGCCCTGTCCCTCCAATATAGGCCCTGGGCTTCCCTATCTGCACACTCTCCCTCCAACCATCCTTATGGTTCCACACTAAGCATACATCCTAGTTCAGGATGAAGTTGTGAACATCACAAGTTGTCAGCTATTGTCATTTATTTCTCTCCATTCCTTCTTCTTTTTTCATAATTGAAAATCACCTAAGAATCTAAAAATTACTAGTGCTATGAAATTTTATGAAAACATTAAATAGTAAAATAATTCACTATCTCTTTTAAAACTACAAATGTGAAAATATTACTGCTCAAAATACACATTAACTATCTTTGGATACAGCCTGCATTTCATAAAACACAAGACCCCATATTTGATTCTAATATATACCTGTGAATGAGTACCATTGCTGTTAATTCAAGACTCAAATCAAGATTCATCCAGTGAGGTTTTCTGTTTAATAATCTACGCGTGTCTGAGTCTAGACCCAGAAGTTCTAGTTTAGTCATGTTTAAGATGAGTCATGTTTAGAAGTCTAGGTTAGGACTGTACTTGGCTCTAATATCTTTAATATACACCATCAAATGGTTTATTTTAATTTTACCCTGTGTGTGTGATATGTACATGTGTGGATGTGTGCATGCACACTCCTGAGCACGCACACGCGGAGAAGAGAGGAGGACGTTGAGGATCTTGTCCACTGCCGAAGTCACCCCAGCCAGACTTTCTCACTGAACCTGGAACTAGGCTGGCAGCCAGTAAGTCTCCAAGATCTCCCTGCTTCATTCACATGGTACAGCGTTGTAGCTAGAGGTGTATGAGGAGCCTCTCCAACTCCCAGCACTGGGGTTGCACACATATGAGGTGCTTTTTATGTGGGTGCTGAGGATGTGAACTCATATCTGCATGCTTACCTACTGGGCTATCTCCCCAATTCCTGTAAGTGGTTTTTATATGCTATAAGCCATTAGAAAAGTAGAAATACAAGAGAGGTAGAAATCAAAAACTTCTCAGAAAAGTAAATTAATGTGTTAACTTGTTAATTTATCAATTATTTTTGAACTAGCAAACTTGTATCCTAGAATTCAACTTTTTGCTTGCTTGACTCAATTTGCTTTGGCTTTGAAACAGGGCCTCACTATGTGGCCCAGACTGGCATGGAACCCAGAATTCTCTTGCCTGAGTCTGTAGAGTGCTAGGATTGCAGGGGTGCTCACCAGGCCCAGTGTCAACTTTTCTTCATCAGACTTCATTTAAGAAAAAAAAAATAATATTTTTTTTCATTTACAGAAAAAGAAGACTTTTAAGCATAATGTCAAAGGCCAAACCAATAAGAGCAAATGGGTAGCATGAACTATGAAAAAAATTAACAATTCTATCTAAACCATCATAGCAAATCGAGAGGCAAAGAAACGACCACATTGATAACTGCAGCTGTGGCCAGCAGAGCTTAGCGTCCCTGACAGTCATGGCCACCCAGAACACAAAAGCCCAAAGGCAGTGATATGTCGTTATTAAAAATCTAAAAGTTACCAATGAAATGGGATCATTTCAAACACAACCAAGATGTTTACAAAAGTAAGGTATGAAAGCCACATGATACTATTTTGCCTCTGAAATTGGTAAAAAAATAAATTAGAATAAAAATCATGGTTGAGAGGGGGAGTGTGTGTGTGTGTGTCTGTGTGTGTGTGTCTGTGTGTGTGTGGTGTGCATGCATGTGTATGTTTGGGGGGTGTGGGCATGTGTGTGTGGTATGGGGGTGTGTACATGTGTGTATTAGTATGTGTGTGTAGTTTGTGTCTGTGTGTGGTATGTGTGTGTGATGTGTGTTTGTGTGTGTGGTGTGGGGTGTGTGTGTACATGCATTTGTATGTGTGTGTGGTGTGTGTGTGTACATGCATTTGTATGTGTGTGTGGTGTGTGTGTGTACATGCATTTGTATGTGTGTGTGGTGTGGGGTGTGGGGGGGTTTACATGTGTCTGTATGATATGTGTGTGTAGTTGTGTCTGTTGTGTGGTATGTGTGTGTAATATGTGTGTGTGTGTGTGTGTGTGTGTATGTGTGTGTGTGTGTGAATGCATTTGTATGTGTGTGTGGTGTGGGAGTATATCTGATGGTGGAGATATACATGTGTGTGTATGGTATGTATGTATGTGTGGTGTATATGTGTGTATGTGTGTGTGTGTGTGTGCTCACACCACTGCTTAGGAACTGAAATAGAGCATTTGGAGAGAAAGCTATCTTTGGCTACATATATAAAAAGTCTTGCAATCTTATGTGGACTTTGAGTGAGAAATTTGGCATGGAAGCATTTGTCCTAAAGAAACATTCACCTGTGTTACCAAGGACTCCGCAGTGCCTGGCCTAGGACCATGAGTTAAAGAGAGGGGTGGTGGAGGGAGAGGATGGCACTGGGAGGAGCGGAGGGAGGAAAACTGCTGTCAGAACATACTGAATGGAAGAATAAAATTTTAAAAACATAATTTTAAAAGGTTGCCTAAAAGAAAAGAAAGCAAGCAAAGAAATATTCACCTGTGTTACTGAGGTCCCTGCAGTGCTTGGCCCAGGACTGGGAGTTAAAGAGATGACACCACAAGAGTTGGACTAAGGCCCTTGTAAGAAGATTTATTTGAAAACCTCAGCCTGCCAACATCATACCTGGCATCTCCTCTGCTCTGCAGTGCTGAGGTTTTCCACTCAAATAGCCTGCTGACCTCATCTCTGACAAGCCCTCACTGTCTATGCTGGAGGCTCTAATAGCCAACCACGATTGCCACACACCACACCAGCTTCCCATCTCCTTCTCTAGTTCCCTGCGTGAGCAGCCAGCCTGTAGTAGTCAGTGTCTTCTGGCAACATGGTTGCCAAGGAGTCTGGGTGGCAACATGGTTGCCAAGGAGTCTGGGCATGAACAGGCGCTCCAGGTCTTCTGAGGACACTCTGCACTCATCTTCCTGATATCTCCAGGCTACCGTCCAGAGGTGGTTAACTCTTCCCATTCCCAGCTCCTGTTTGGTCATTCACCTCACTGAGTGGCTTCTAAGTCCCCCACACAGTGCAGAGTCACTTTAAAAGAGACTACCTGCGCTGTATAATAAGCCTACTCTGCCCTTCATGTCTCTCCTTCCTGATTCAAACACACATTGCTTGACTTGCTCTACCCATACTCCTCTCCTATACAACAACAATAATAGAAAAAAGTTTTAAATAATAAATCATACAAATCTAGATGCCATTAATAGGTTACTTAATATAATGGAATAGTATTTGACCAATAAAAATGGTGGTATAGTAGATAAAATAACAAGACTAGCAAGCCCAGTATACATTGTAGGGGAAAAATCACAAAGTAACTTCTTTTAACTGAGTATGTAACAAGAGTCCATCAATTATACATTTCTAGCTTATAGACTTATAGTTGGTTTATTTTTCCTTTCCCTCCCTCCCTCTCTCCCTCCCTCTCTCTCTCTTTCTTTCTTTCTTTCTTCCTTTTTTTGTTGTTGTTTTTCTTGACACAGGATTTTTATATGTAGCCATGGCTGTCCTAGAACTGGCTCCATAGACCAAACTGGCATCACTTATTTTCCTTTTTAAGATGTCTATTTTATAATGTCTTTAAACAAATATATATATATATATATATATATATATATATATATATATATATTTATAAAAATAAAACACTCAAAAATGAAAGGGTTCAAAACAGTGCAATGAAAAAGTTGTGTGGTTTGCGCTGACCCTGTGTGTTCCATCAGGATAGGCTGAGTTGGCTCTGAACAGCAGGAGCTATGGTGAGGCTTTGCGTGGGGTTCCTTCTGCTTTTAGATGACCTTCTGCCTACAGGGCCATGCTTCCCAGAAAGCCAGGTCTATAGAGAGCCTGAGCTACTCTGTTATGGCGCTGGCTGAGAGGAGGCACAGTCTACACTTCTAAATGAGCTTCTGGATTAGTGGTCTTCAAGCATTTGGAGAAAATCCTCCTGTTATCTCCAGACAGAACTTTATATAAAACATCCAAACAAAAGCCCTTATTGTCCTGCTGAAAAAGGGACTAAGGCCTCTGATCCAGTTAAACCTCCTTCACTTCCTTCTCCAAGTCCTCTCCCTCTGAGTTTGCACTGAAACTCTCAAAGCTGTTTTGCAAGTTTTCCAAGTGACACATTGACAAACTGGTCATAGATCGTTTTCAGAAGGCAATTTCTGTTGCAGCAAGGTTTATTGACTGATGATGTGACATCCAACCAAGCTACTTTAACCTCTGGAACACACCCCCGTGGTTTCATGCACACTTGACTTTTTTGCGGTCCAAGCTTGCTCAATGTTTCCTCTCCATAACCACCTACAAACCCTTGTAAAACTCAGGCCTCTCATTTGGTCGCTGCTGACCTCTAACACCTAAGATGACATGAGTGTCCCTTCACCTGCAATTGATTATAGTACTTTACACACAGACCCTACAGCACTTTTAATACTATACTCTTTACATTTTGTAACATTGGGTCCACCTAGGCTACAGACACTACTTAACTGAATTCTGCTGACAGGACTGAAAACTCCTACCCAGCCACTGATATTCTAATGTTTATGTTTGTATCTTCCTGGTTCTGTGGGGTTGAGAGATCCTGACAGAGGCAGGGGGAAGAATCCAACTGTGGACACCATTGGGATTCAGGCAATAGAATATCTATTATAAATCCTGATGTAAGGAGGGCCTATGAATCATCTAGAGAAGGTTATCTGGAAAGGAATCTAACTTTATTAGATTCAGCTTCAGCCTATCGGTAAGAGGGGACACTGCTGTCTAGAGGAGAATAATAAACATTCCTTGAAATTCCTGAAGCCCAGGCAGTATGTTAGCACTTGTACATTCTGGAGCTAAAGGGCCTCATTTCCAAACAAAACTTCTAATCTTCTGTTTGCAACTTGTCCAGAAAAGTAAGACGCAGT
This sequence comes from Arvicanthis niloticus, assembly GCF_011762505.2. NCBI lineage: Eukaryota > Metazoa > Chordata > Mammalia > Rodentia > Muridae > Arvicanthis > Arvicanthis niloticus. Next base: position 65,538,530 of record NC_047665.1, on the reverse strand, counting down.
GGAAGGAAGTCAGCATTCCAGCTGTCAAAAAAAAAAAAAAAAAAAAAGAGAGAGACAAACTACCTAAAGTCCAGAGAGCATACCCGGGAAATATCCCAGACACCAAGGACCGGGCTAACTGTTTGGAGCTGAGCGTGGTGGGCAACCACACACCAGAGACAACTCTGCTTAAAGTGGAAGCTCCAGGACAGTCTGAACCAACAAACAGGAATACAGGAAACCAGTTAGAGTTTGAAATGGGAGCAAGGACAATATGGTGATTGAAAGCAAAGAGTGGTAGACGTTCAACTCTCTGGAGCCACAGGTAAGAACACAAAAGTCAGCATGAAGATTCTCTTAAAGTGCGAGCAAGAAAGACACGGTGGAGAAGTCTACTCATTTATAGGAGACTCAGCTGGCCAGCCTCAGGCAGAAGTGAGAGACTGGCAGTAGATACTACATGTGTCTATGAAATTATCATGCACAGAGATCCATGTATCCCATGGAGGTTCACTGTACATGAGACCCTGCACTCAGAAGCCATGATGTCATATCATGGGACACCCCAGTTCCCACTGGTCCCCACCTGTAACTCAAGCTCTCAGACGGTAGACTCAAGAGGATTCTGAGCTAAAGAGCAGGCTGGGCTGCACAGCTGGACTGCACAGCTGGACTGTCTTTGAAACTGATTTGTAAAACCAAAGTGTTTAAGCAGTAACTTCTAGAGGATAAGTGAGAATGCACTGTAGACTCAAAAGTCACGTAGTTTGTTGTATTAATGGGCATACTAAAATGAGGGTAGAGTATCTGAGTTCAAGATTTACATAAAAAGTGAGTATTTGTAACACTAATATTTACAAAGGTATTTTGAACCAGTTCTAGGTTTTAAAGTGTGACTTTGTTATTGACTGGCAGAGCTATTGCATTATGTGTCAGTTAACCCCACCCCACCCCGAGTTCTGGCAGAAAGGGGCTGGAGGTGATGTCTCAACTAAGAAGCAGAAGGGCTTCATTCTGTTCTAGTCCCTTTCCAAGACTGGCTGCTTTGGAAGCCTTTATTTAGTATCTCAAAACATCACTTCAGGATCCAAAAGAAAGTGTCCAATTGTCACTATAGATAACTAAATGTTGTTAACTACTTTTATTATAATAAATGTATATATACTTCTATATATTATATATTATTACATATAATATTGTTATAATATATTAACAAATATAACAATTTTAATATAATTATATAGTATAATAAAATATATATTGTATACTATGTATTATATAACATATCAATGTATTATATATTATATAATTACATATATTATTACATAATGTATATTATATATTACCTATTATACACAATAATAGGTAATGTGTAATATATTATATATAGCAATATATTATGTTATATATTATATGTTGTATGTTGTAAATTGATTATTAATTATATTAATTAATATATGTTGTATATATAACATAATATACCATTATATTATATATTATTAATATTGTTAATATAAAATATATATGACATAATGATTCTATAGAGTATATAGATATATTAATATATTTTATTATATATAATTTAATATATAATTATATTGTATATTTATATAATTACATTATATATAATACAATATTATACAAAAAGCATATATTATTTATATGTAATTCATATAGAACTACATAATATAATATATACTTTATATATAAATATATGAGTTTTTTTCTAAAAATGAAACTTTTATTTGGGCAAGAAATTTACATAGACATGTAACATACAGTCATCAAAACCAGAACAATTTGAAAACAGTTTCCAGGAGCCTAGAGACAGAGCAAGTGAGAAAGGTGTAGAGTGCTACAAATTTAAAATAAAGACACTTGGCTTTCAAGGGAAGGTGGAGCTTGGGAGTAGTTTTCCCTCAGTGTCTGGCCCTTGGGCTGTCACTGAATTGTCACCTGTGTGATGTTGAATATAATGGCATGTAATCTCTCATGCAAGGACCAAGTGTAAAATAAAAGGCTCTGCCTTCCTGGTGGCCTACAAGACAGACTTCCTTGCCATATCCAGAGCAATAGTGACTGCACAAGAGTTATGTATAGCCCACAAATGACTGTCTCTGGTCATTATCCTTGCTACTCTGAAGCCCTTCTCCATTCACCTCTTGGCAGTGATCTCCCAGTTGCTGCATATTTCAAGTACACACCCAACACAATTGTATTCTTATAATCCAGCATGTCAATCATTCATTAGCACATGAAGCTAAATGGAACTGGAAAGAATTCATGTCTGAACGAAGAAAGTACTCAACTCATGAAATACATTTCAGAAGCCAACCTATATTTAATTTCAACTTTGTGGGAAAGTGGTTTGTCTCAATTTTACTAATGTGAATTTTGTGGGTTTTTTTATAATTTATAATTTGAAATATGCAATTCTCTAAATCCTAAGCAGGACATACAGTTTATTACACTGATTCTTGTAGCAAAGATCTTCAAACAAAATGACTTTTTTGTTACTGTCTTTGTTTGTTTTTTGAGACAGGGTCTAGCTACATAATTTAGGCTGGCTTCCAATTCCCAGTTCTCCTATCTCAGAGAGAATACGGCTATGTGCCACCAAACCAGGCCCAAAACTATTTTATTCCTCTAAATTTAAGAACATTTCAAAAATACCATGTCAATAATGTTTTTGTGCTAGAGTTCACATTAAGCTTTATTGGTATTAAATAGTAAATTAAATAATTAGTATTAGGTATTTTTACAAATCTATAGGCACTACCAAAATATAAATAAGTAATAATGACTGGTACCAAAGTATGTTTTAAAATATTTATGTCTAGGTATCTTAATTTTCAAACTTCACTCAGTGATTAAGAAACACTGCATTCCTGGCATCTGGGACTTTCTAGTAGTTCCTACTGTTCCCCATCCTACACTGTTCCCACAACTCAATGGAGATGACATTAGCTGAAATACTCAACAGTGGGGAGATAGAACCTGAAGAGACTCCTCCAGTAGATATACATGGCCTCCAGTTGAGGGATGGGGCCATTTACCCATCTCAAAATCTTTAACCCAGAGTTGTTCCTGTCTAAAGGAAATGGGGGAGGGGAAGAAAAATAAAAAAATAAAAAATAAAAAAATGGAGCAGAGACTGAAGGAAAGGCCATCCAGAGGCCACTCCACCTTGGAACCCAACCCAGCCACAGACACCAAACCCTGACACTATTGCAGATGCCAAGAAGTGCTTGTTGACAGGAGCCTAGAATGGCTGTCCTCTGAGACGCTTTTGCTAGCACCTGACTAAGACAGATGCAGACACCCATAGCCAACCATCAGACTGAGTCTGGGGAACCCAATGGAGGAGTTAGGAAATAGACTGAAGAAGGTGAAGGATATTGCAACCCCATAGAAAGGACAACAATATCAACTAACTGGACCCCCCAGCGCTCTCAGGGACTAAACCACCAACCAAAGAGTAGACATGGAGGGACCCATGGCCCCAGCTGCATATGTAGCAGAGGATGGCCTTATCTGTTATCAATGGGAGGGGAAGCGCTTGGTCCTGTGGAGGCTTGTTGTCCCAGCCAATGGGGATGCTAGAGAGGTAAGGTGGGAGTGGGTGGGTGGGTGGGTGGGTGGAAAAGCACCCTCTTAGAGGCAAAGAGGAGGAGGATGGGATGGGAGTTTGCACAGGGGAGACCCGGAGGAGGGACAACATTTGAAATGTAAATAAATAAAATAATTAATAAAAAATACTGTCATTAAACATTTTATCAAGCAATGGAATAACAAGATAAAAGCCAAATAAAAATTTAAGTATTGAGATTTGAAAGGATACTTACCCTTTTGACTCCCTCTTAGAGGATATATCCTGAGTTTTTCAATAATGTCAACCACGATCAGGGACAACAGAACCAGAGATACTGGCAGATCAGGTAAGGAATCAGGCAAAAAGTCAGCTGAGCCGTTGATGTTCTTTTGAACCTGTTTTCAGAAAGTCACATAAGCGCATGTAATCAGTTTGATTTATTCATTCTAAACACCGTCAATAGTTTGCAGACCATACTAAACTTATTGTAAATATATTTACTGAAAATTTCAAAGCTCTAGTTTTAGCTTCTCAGATTTGAACTACAAGTCTTTGAACCATTTCTACATATGTAATGAGGATTAACACAAGGTTTCATTTAAAATAGATTCCCCTAAATGAATGCCAAAAGTACATTAATAAAATACTATGCATGTAGCTCAGTTGGTAGAGCACTTGCCTAGCAGGTGTGAGACCCTGGATTTGATCCTCACTTCTGGCGTGTGTGTGTGTACGTGTGTGTGTATGTGTGTGTGTGTGTCTGTCTGTCTATATGTCTCTCTGTGTTTATGTCAGAGTGTGTTTGTGTGTATTTGTGTGTGTATTGCTTGTCTCTGTGTTTATCTATGTGTGTCTGTGTGTGTATATATATGTGTGTGCATCTGTATGGTATAAGTGTGTATGTGTGTGTATCTGTGTGTATCTGTGTGTGTGTGTATCTGTGTGTGTGTGTATGTGTGTGTTCAGTAAAAGTGAAATGGGCCATTCCTTCCAATTTCCTGCTAAGTGGAGCTCTGAAAGTCCTGGGTAAGATCAACCGAGCTTTCTTCTTTATCTGCTTATGGTTTCTATAAAGAACAGACAAAACAAGCTACAGCCTGCATCATATTCATGGTGAAATATTGGAAGTTTTCTCTCAAAGACAAGACAAAGATGCTTTCATGATCAATTCTAACCAGCTTGTCCTGAATATCTTAGAGCTCCTAATAAATCAAGAGAAAGTAATAAACTGTATTTAAGAATGAAAGATTAAACATCGTTCTCATAGACTGTGTGACTATATATGGAAGAAATGCTCCCAAAGGGATATATTCTTTTTAATTGCTAGTGACAACAAAACATAAAAATAAAAATTGTTTTAAAAGATAGAACCACTAACTGCAACTTCAGTGAGCATGTCAATTATAATGTTTATGCTAAAATGAGTGTGGAAATAAAAGGGCAAAGAGTTGTAGAAGAAAGAGAAGATAGACCAGATTGATCTTCTACTTCCATAGAACACTTATAAAGCTACAAGAAGAAGCTGTGCAGTGTGAGTAAGAACAGAAGAGACAGGAAGCATGAGGACAGGTCACTCACATGAACACCCAACTTGAGAAGACTCTACTGAAACAGACAAAGGACTAAGTTTTTATCAAACGGTACTCAGCTCATTAGGAAAAAAGCAAAAACAAAACAAAACTTGATCAATTCCATCCCTACACAACATAACAAAACAATTCATTAAAGCTAGACTGTGGATCCAAAAGAATAGGAGGAAGAGGAGGAGGAAGAGGAGGGAGGAGGAGGAAGAGGAGGAAGAGGAGGAAGGAGGAGGAGGAGGAAAACACAGTTTTCAGAAAATGAGATCTTTAGGACTTTGCACTTTAGAGTCAAAAGTCATCTCAGTTCACTCACAAGAAGCATTTTGCACAGATAAAAGAGTTGGCAAATCAGACTATTTTAAGCAAAACAAAACAAACAAAACCTTTTCATCAAAAGACACCAATAAGATTGTGAAGGCAAGTGCCACAGTAAACATATTAAAGTATTTTAAGTGTTGTAATTTAAACATGTGAACAGCACTTTCATTATGATTTTTAAGTAATTCTCTTATTATTGAGATTATAATATAATATAATTATATCATTTCCTCTTCCCTCTCCTTCCTCATAATTCTTCCATGTTACTTACCCTCCACCTTGCTCTCAAATGGTCTCTTTTTAATTGTAGGTGTGTGTGTGTGTGTGTGTGTGTGTGTGTGTCCTAAATACATAAGTACAACCTGTTCACTCTGTAAATCAATTTTAAAAGATAAGCAAAGATGAATGAACAAAGATGAAAAGTGAAAACATGTGAAACCTCACTTATTTAAAAAAATGAAATCTTAAAGTCCAGTGAGCTTCAAAAATATGTCTCTCAAATGAGCTAAAGACAAAAGGCAAGTTCTGGTAAAGAACAGGAAGCCTGGAGATTATTCATTCTCTGCTCCTGGAGTCTGCAGACAGATGTCAACACAGTCTTTCCTGATACTTGCTTGACATAATAGATTGCATCTGATGGTTAGATATTGTATAAAATATAACCTGCATATTCTACTCCTGTATGTTAAATCAACTGATGCATCACACATCTGTAAAAAATGTTTGACCTAGTTCCCTGCAAAACGTTAGCTTGAAATGGCAATAACTGAATTTGTCATTAAGAACAGACCTGACCGAACTGAGAAGGTGGCTGAACAATAAAATCCTCACCTCAGATGTGCAAAGCCCCAGGTTCCATCCTCAATGCAGCAGCAACAACAGCAGCAGAACAGAACTGTTCAGCTAAAATGTAAGTTGGACCGTTGGGTTGGGCTGGTGTATCTCAGAGATACAGGACACACTTAGCACAAAGGCTCAACCCCAACACAGAAAAATAAATGAATTATAATAGCCTCAAGATGAAATATTTGCATCTGTAGTGATGAAAATAAGTGAACTATATCTGGACATAAACACGTGACTGACTCTCACCTCATATTTTTGAATAAAATAGAAGACATACACCATTATGGAATCAATATGTGTAGTTGGAATTTGACTTTCCCTAGTAGAAAAATTCAAAAGTAGGTAAATGACTCTGTTGTAAACGTCAAGGTGAAGAGAGGAAAGAAAGGGGGGGCCTGGCAGAACCAGTAGGATTGAGGCTGCTCAGACTGCATTTCGTGACTTGAGTTTGTTTCCATAGGGATCAATTGTGTGGCATTCTGTTAATACTATACAGTTGTGCTTCACGTGGGTTCCTGTTTATGTGGTGCACTTCAGTGGGAATTTAATAAAACAAGAAAAGACATTTATACAATGGGTGAGACATCTTAGGAATTAACAAGGAAAAAGCTACCATGTCCTGGATACACTATCACTTTATGAACTGAGATTAGAACTCTTGAAACAGCCTTCCCCACCCCTCCCCACGTGATGATCTTCTCTGTCCCAGTATCTTGCAAGTTAATAACATCATTGGGAAGGCCTTTCCTGACTTCTGTGGGAAGTGAGGGTCTTTCAACCTGTTGGTTTTGCCTATGATAGTCCTGACCTATGGTCTGGTTAGCTGCTGGAAAACTTTTGAACCCATATTTCATCAAAAGAAAAGGCTATCAACAGAGTTAACATGTGCAAAATATTTATCAATGGGTGGCTACACATAGATCAGTGTGTAAGAATGTAGATAAACTGTCATTCTTTACTCTTTCTGACTTTGCAATATACTCTTGTATCATATACACAAGCAAAGAAGTAATCTGTGTTTTAAAAACTAAATGCCAGACTATCCCTCAAATCGTGGAAGTAACAATTATCTTATAATAAGCAGTGTGTGTGTGTCTGTCTGTGTGTGTATGTGTGTATGTGTGTGTCTATGTGTGTCTGTGTGTATATGTGTCTCTGTATGTGTATGTGTGTATGTGTGTGTGTGTGTGTAATGTGTGTGTCTGTGCCTCTGTGTGTGTGTGTGTATGTGTGTGTCTGTGTGTGTTTCTGTGTGTGTTTCTGTGTATGTGTCTGTGTGTGTTTCTGTGTGTGTGTCTGTGTGTGTTTCTGTGTGTGTGTCTGTGTGTGTTTCTGTGTGTGTGTGTGTGTGTGTGTGTGTGTCAATTTGGTAGAAGATTGGAGCCAGTTAAACAGCAGAAAATGATTTGGGTATGCTATTCTCTTGAAATTCAAAACCATGCCATTTTAAGATCTCATACTCTTGCAACAGAAGAAATCAAAATCGGATACCTCCGTCACTGCTATGGAGAAGCTGAAGCTGGGGAGAGTCGTGAGCACGACACACATCACCAGAACAGGTCGCCTAGCAAAGGAGAAAAAACAATAAGCAACAGCAATATCACGGCCTGTCAACAGTTCCTGTTAACATTTCGCTAATTTTGTAGTTCCTCTTTCATTCATCTATAGTTTTTTTCCTAAGAAGCTCACTGCTTCCCTATTTCCATTTCCCAGATGTTTGAGCATGGCAAAAAGTAACAATGTGCAGAAAAAAAGAAAGAAAAGAAATACAGAATTCCTTTCTCTAACAAACAATGGAGCGGTTTCCCAGTAGCTCAAATAATTAGTAACCTAGTGATTGAGATATGAAATAACTAACATATGTATTGATGACTGGGATAAATCAAATGGATGTTTGTTGTTGTTTAGCTTCTTGAATGAACAAGACAAAAGACCGAGCTTTGGGGTATGTGTGAGTGCAGACACGGAGGGACGGTGTAGCATGCATGTGGTGGTCAGAGGATAACTTGAGATATTGTTTGTAGTTTGGTTTCTCATTATTTTACCTCTGGGTGTGCTGGACTAACCCATGAGTTTCTGGAGTCTCCTGTCCATGCCTCCCAACTCCCCATAAAAATACTAAGTCTGGCCCTTTATGAGGGTTCTAGAGTTCAAGTCCCATGCTTGAAGAATAAGCACTTAACCCATCGAGTCATGTCACCTGCCTAACAAAGCTTTTATTTGTTACAATAAAATATTTAAAATATTTATCTCTCCTTTCCCTGAACACCTTACCTTAATTGTATTCATATAAAGTGCTCCTCAGTATAAGAAGTATTGAGTATTTTAAAGTATTAATAATTTCTCCTCATTTCTGCATGCCTCTCTTATCTCAGCTCCATCTTAGAGACATAATTAACAGAGGAGAAAGAAGCCCCTCTGTAAGCCATATCCACTACAACCAGCTAACACTGGGTACTGTGGGATTTAAAACAGGCATATCAGAACTAATTATTTTGTTCCTTTAATAAAATAAGACATAAAGAAGGAGCTGGTTGCTTTGTTTTGTGTCTCAGATCAGAACTATATTCCTGCAGCGTGAAGCTACCTAAAGGACCATGGCTAAGGATGGTAGCTAAGCACGCGTGGGGTCCCATCCTTATTACCCGACTTCTGAAAGAGGCAAATGTCGAGAGGATTATTCCTTCCCTAAATAATCTCCCAATCACTGAACCCATTCCCATGCTTTTAATTACTAACCTACTTCCCCAGGGCATTCAATAATACTGTACTTCCCCCTCAGCTCTAGACTTAGACAACAAACAGCCATCTCTGCCTGAAAGTTTAAGAGGCAGTCCAAAGTAGATATATCTAAAGAGAATGAAAGTCCTTCCTCACACTCACTGTAACTTACCACCCCTCCTCCACACTCACTGTAAGGCATCATCCATCCCCCACACTCACTGTAACCCACCACCTCTTTCTCTCTGACTTCCTGCGAAGTCCAAGTCCAACCCACTCTCTGTTCACTCACGCCAGAGCCCGTCCTGCGTCAGCTCCCACTTGTAATTTTTCCTCACGGGTTTCCTGTTAGAACTTCCGTTCTTGACACTATCTAATGTCTTCCTCTCTTGATCTCTGACTTATACTTTGGAATAGGGTCTCTTGCTGATCCTGAAGCTCACCATGCCAGCTAGCCTTTGTACCTAGTGATCTCTCTGTCCCCACCTGTCTCTGTTCCCACAGCACTGAAGTTACAGTACACACATCCACCATACCAAGCTTTTATGAGGGCTGAGGATTGACACTAAGTTTCCCATGCTGGCACCTTTACCCAGCTTGCCACCTCCCCCAGCGTCACATTTTAAAATGTAAAACACATTTTGCATCTTATCTTTAAATATAGGAGGCTGGGGGCAAGGGATAGGGAATTTGTTTGCAACGGTATAAAGATTCAGTCTTGAGAGATGAGAAGGGTTTATATCGACAGATGGTTGACACTGATAGTTGCCCAGCAACACAAATGCATATAATACCTCTGAGCAGTACACAAAATAGCTCAGGTCATAAACTTCATCTTAAGAATACTGCAATCACAGACATCTCTGGTGGACACGCAATGCATTTGAAATACAACTCATCCTTCTCACACTTTGAGAAATCCTTCCTCCTGTTTTTCCTCATTTAAAATGATCTACCTTCCCCGCAACCTCCTACTTAACACCAGCCATTCCAGCTTTCCGGTTATCTCATGATCTCTCCACTCTGGCTTTTCCTCAGCCTTGCCTCAGTCTCACACTACCTGTTCCTCTTGCTAGGGCCTCCATGACCCATCTGCTTTCCTGTCTCTATGCTGTCATCTCTGCCTGATTTGCACACTTGACCCCTCTGATGACCCGAGATCCTGCTGCTTTTCTCCTGGCTTTGTTGCTCGTCCTCTTTCTTCATCTCACAAAACTGAAACTATTTATTCTTTGTTTCCAGCATCTAGAATACTGTTTTCTGAATCATTTTTATGCATAAGAATCAGTTAGGAATCTATTGAATCTTGAGGTATGAAAAATTAGATTATGTCAGGATAAAATCTAATTGACTAAAAATAAGATGCAGATTTTCATAACATGAAGTTGAAGTCATCTGTAACTCTATTAAAATAATTCTTTAAGTCTCCAATCTTCTTAAGAACTGTGTACAATGAATTCAAGTTCTTTTGGAATTTTAAGCACAATAATTCATATACCTACCTACTGATGTACTTCCCCAGAGGTGGAATGCTTAAAACTTGATTGAAAGTTGCAATGACTCAAAGTCACAATGTAGTTACTACTGAATACCAAATTTTAAAGAATCTGATACATCTATAAATAGTGTGATATGAATAGATTGCATAATAAGTTATAGTTCCTGATCATTGCTGCCAAAACTTATATTATGTAACCTGCTAGCTTTCAATTACAAGATATGTCTTTATTAAGTATTCCATTAGTTTGGTATGGTATTGTAAAATACTTGCTACATACTAATGGAATAGTTAATAAATACCAGCCCCCTGCTTATGTTTTCTTTAATGGCTGTTACTGCTAAGTCCTGCTTATAATTTATCAATAAGAGACATGAATTAATTGATATGCTTACCTAAAAGATGTGCTGAAGTCACAATGCCCCAGTACCTTGGAACACAGCCTCATTTGGAAATGGGATTTTTTGCACAGAATGATCCAATTAAAATAAGATGATTAGAATGGGTCCTAACTCAATATGACCAATATTTTTATAATAGAGACTAGCATAGAAAAAGACATGAAAACATTTGGAGAATGCCATGTGGCAGTAAAGGCAGAAAGCTCAGTGATTTCCATATTACTCAAGGAATGCTACAAACCATCTGAATCCAGCAGAGGCTAGGACAGAGGTCAGGAATAGAGGTCACTCGTATCCACCAGCATCAGTCCAACTGATACTTTGGCTTCTGGACTCTAATCCAGTGAACAATGAATTTACCTTGTGTATATAGCATGTGGCTGAGGCACTTTGTTCTAGCTTGTCTAGAATATAAGCCACTGGGCAAGAGAGATGCTATTGAAATGTCTGAAAATGCAGACTCAGCTTTGGAAGTGAGTAACAGGGAACCTTGAGGTGCACCAGACAAGCCGAGAACACCTTGGAAAAGTTGCTGGAAATGTAAATGGTACAGGAGATTCTGGGCAGGGCTCAGAGGAAATATCTATAGTATCAGAAAAAAAAAAAAGACATGCTTTTGTGAACAGAAAGCTGCTAGAAGTTTGACTGGAAAGGTACTTCTGGTGTGTAAGGTAGAAACAAGGAGGACTTTATCGGGACCTAGAAAAAAGGAGGTACCTTTTGTAAGATGGCAAAGAACAGGTAAATTGTTAGAAGGAAAACAGAGTTTACATATCAGTTACTTTTTCTTCACTGTGACAAATCACTGCCAGAAACCATGTTGGGGCATGAAGGTTTATTTTGGCTCACAGTTTCAAAACATCAGGATGCAGAAAGCATGCTATAGCTCACGGAAGTAGAAGGGGTTGTAGATACTTTTCGCGTGGCTGTGGATAAAAAGCAGAACCTGGGGGATATATGCTCTTCATTCTCTAGCTCTAGCCACGTACTTACAGTAGCCAGATCTCTATCTCCTATGATCTTCACAGCGTGGAACCAAGTGCTAACAGCATGAGCCTGTGGGACCCTTCCAGATCCAAACCACGGCAATTTGCAAGCAATGAATCATATACAGCAGCGCTAAGGACTGTATTCTCCTCATTATTTGTGGTAAAAATTAACTAAAGAGCAATATTTTTTTTAAATGCGTGGCAGAAAAGAAACTAGAACTTTAATGTTTAGAAAGCTACTGGCCCTTAGCCGGGCAGTGGTGGCGCACGCCTTTAATCCTAGCACTTGGGAGGCAGAGGCAGAGAGGCAAGTGGACTTCTGAGTTCGAGGCCAGCCTGGTCTACAGAGTGAGTTCCAGGACAGCCAGGGTTATACAGAGAAACCCTGTCTCACCCCCCCCCCCCAAAAAAAAAAAAAAGAAGAAAAAAGAAAGCTCCTGCCCCATCCATATTGAGAGGAGGAACTGAGAGGAGGAGGGGTGACAAAAATATGTTCAGAAGAGAAGATGGAGATCGAGGCTTGTGAATTCAACCACACCAGCAGAAAGCCTTGGGCTGAGAGACAAGGCGTAAGATGAAGGAAGGCTGTTCGGCTTCTGGGACTCTCAGGAGAAAATGAGCTGAACTGCTTGGCTACAGACATGTTATTCCAAAATAGGGAAGAGTGGCTCTAACTGGTTCAGAGGCAGGTTTCCTCTATGAATCCAGAGAGCAAATCCAGAGAGCAGAGGCTACCAACCATGAGCCAGCTTCCGATGGGCCTAGAAGGTGGATCCAGAGAACAGAGCATCCAGCCACAGAAAATCATCCTCAAGCTTAACACTGAGTGGAATTTTCCGTCCTCAGTTGTATCGTTTTTGGAACCCATGGCTTTCCCTTTCCTGTGTACTGTTTATCTCTCAAAGAATGGTGATGCCTAGTTTGTCCCACTGTATTTTGGAGGCAATGTACTTTTTAAAAGATCTGTAAGTTTTGGGGGGGCATGCACGTGTGTGTGTGTGTGTGTGTGTGTGTGTGTGTGTGTGTGTGTGTGTGTGTGTGTCTGAAAAGGCCAGAAGAGGTCATCATATCTCCTACAGCTAGATGCTCAAAACTGAACTTGCATTTTCTGCAAGAGCAGCACGCATTCTTAGTCCCTCTCTGTAGGTCCTACAATCTACTTTTTGGCTGGTCTCACAGGGTCACAGATAGAGAGGAATTTTGACCCAGAACAAGTCCTTCCCCAAGTCTTGCTCATAAAATGGAGATTTGGGGGTACTTTGGGATGATGTTTAGATGAGCTTTGAACACGGAACTGATACTAAAATGAATAAGACCTTTTTTTTAAGAGGGTAAAATGAATGTTCTTTCTGCAACAACAGTAACAACAACAAAAGTGAAGTTTGAGGGTTCTAAAGGTGGTATGTTGTGGGGTAACTTTGCATTTCAGTTATGGTTGAGCCCCTATTTCTAGTCCCTCAGAATGGAAACAGAATAGAATTTTGAAAGTATTGCTTTACTAAAGTAATTAAGCTAAAATAGAATATCATAATAGATTTTAAGTCAATATAATAGGAAGACTTTTGGAAGCAGACATAAACAGTGGGGATACCTCGAGAGGAAAGACAGGAAGAATGTCATGTGATTATGGAACTCAAGACCAAGATGGCAGACCACTGCTACATACCCCCCAATGGACATGAAGCACATTCTCCCTTAGGTTTCTTCAGAAGGAACCAACATGGCTAACTATTTGACTTCAGACTCCTAAATATCTAAGACTTTGAGATGACAAGTTCTGTTAGGTCACCAAGTTTATACACTTTGTTCTAGCAAGTTTCAAATGCTGCAGCATAACTCCAGACAATGAGAATTTCAGATAGAATATTAGCAGCATCTTTGAATGTCTGCTTACATTTAAACTAACCAGATGCCACTAAATATAACTGCACAGAGAAAAAGAAGACCTGTGTCATGGTGACACGTGACTATTGCAAAAGCGAAAGCCCCATGACTTCAACAACCATGGTTATTGAAAGAGCAATGAAAAGACTCTTCCAAGAGTTAAGCCCAGGATTAGAAGACCAGGCTCAAGCACAATGGGTTAAAACTTCCTGTTTGTGCAGCAAGTTTGGTCCTGAGATTACTCATGGAGGAAGCTTGGTGGGTGGAGAGGTCAGATAATTTACTTGGGAAGTGACTCTCTGCTAAGAAACCTGTAAGAGTCTCTTTTCCCTAAGTCATTAAATCAAAGTTTCCTGCCACAAGGTTCCCTTGAATCTGTTAACTCCCCCAACCAAGCACACTCCTGTACTATCTTCTTAGTGGCTACTGAATGCTGAGTATTTCAGTGAAGATGGTGTTTCCATCACCCAGACCCCACCAAAGCCTCTCACTGATGCTGAAGCTGATGAGTAAGCTTTAATTCATCCACTTCACGCCCTCCCCTGGGATGTAAAAGATGAGCTCCAATCCAGGGTATTCTGACTGCAAATCTCATGTTCCCAATGACTGTGATGCTAAGCAGCTCTTTCCTTTCTGCTGGTTCCATTTAAAACACATTGGTCTTCTCCCACTCCTTAAAACATATACGCTTCTTTCCCAGTCAGCTCATTATCCATCCTCACCCATGGAGATATCTTCTACCCTCTTCTTTTCAAGTTCAGCTCAAATTAAGTCTACACTGTGACTTTTCCCTACTCTGAAACCTGTGGTCACACACACCCAAGCTTGACAACCTGATTCACTCAAGGCACCATGGTGCTGATGGACTGAGGCAGGGTGGGGCATAAAGAATAATTTTTAAATGTGTGAGGGAATGTTGTGTGAGGAGCCACATCAAAAGCCAGGCAGTGCAGAGTGTTCCTACAGTCTCAGCAGAAACAGAAGAAGGATCCTAGGGCCATTCTAGCCAAAATAGCTAGATCCTGGTTCAATGAGAGATGTTATCAAAAAATAAAATAAAATTGAACAGCAATAGAGGAAGTCACCAGCATCAGCTTCAGCCTTTACACATACACACATACATATGTGCATTCTCAAGAATACATGTACATACATGCATACAGACATGCATACAGACATACATTCATACAGACATACAAGAAGAAAACTCTCTTACTGTCAATATGACATCAGTATTTTCCATGAATAATTATGTAATTTCTACAGTAGACCACAATCATTAAGGAAGTGCCTAGTGTGGTGAAAGATTTCCCTATAATTGTTTTTGAATAGCACCAACTACATGAAGAATTTGTATAACGAGATCGTTTGAAAAGAAATATCAGTGTTAGAGGGTAGACAATCTCAAATGCCAGGGATATGGTAATTAGTATCCATTATGGTAGTTTTGGGACAGTCCTTTCAGGTAGTGAATGGCTAATATGTAAATGTTTAGTTAAAAGAGGATTGTATGATTGAGAAGCTGGGAATTGCAAAGTGGTCAAATATCTGAAGTTATAGCTATTTATGCAAGCCCTTATTTTTCCTAAATCATTAGAGTACACTGGTAGATTATTGTTAACCCAAGGAATTTCTGGGAAGATCATTTAGGCTAAGATATTTTATGTGACTTGACCAGAAGTAAGGAAGTTACTTCAGCTAACTAGCAGAAAACACAGAATAAAATCAGGCTATAAACTTTCAAAGTGGCACCATCTAGAGCTTAAAGTTTCAACTGAGTAGAGAAGTATTTTAAACTGGTATAATTATATTAAATCAGGATAAGAGTAAACTAATGGAAAGCAGGGCGGAGACTTTCTGCTGCACTAGAAGCCACACTGAACATCAGAACTCCCAGTAGAATGCTTACCTGCAGACGCCCCTCTACCCTTTCAGTACCCCCACAACACTCTCCCCAATTCTCCCTCCCACCCCCACTGCCGTCTACCAAATGCCAAAGTGGGCAGAAATACCCCCCTTCTCAATAGCAGATGATACACGCCAAAGAACAGAGAGAAAACAGCAACCAAGAAACAAAATACCCATCCAACAAAGAAAAGCCCAGAAATCAGCATGTAGACCTACAATCACCCCAAACCCAGCTGCCTAGACACCAGCATGCAAACACAATAAACAAGCCTTGAATATTCCAACAGAACTGAAGCACAAGAAAAGGACCTTAAAATGAACTTTAGGAAGACAATAGAGGTCCTTAAAGAAGAAGTGAATAAATCTCTTAAAGAATGCCAAGAAAGAACAAAAAAGAAACAGAGTTGAAAGAAATAAATAAAAATGAAAAAAGAATTGAAGAGCTGAAAACAAAATAGAAAAAAATAAAGAAAAAACAAACTGATGGAAATCTAGATATGGAAAATCTAGATAAGTGAACAGGAACCACAGATACAAGCATCACCAACAGAATACAAGAGATGGAAGAGAGAATCTCAAGCATAGAAGATATAGATACATCAGTTAAAGAAAATGTTAAAACTAAGTAATTCCTGTCACAAAACATCCAAGAAACCTGGGACACTATGAAAAGACTAAATGTAAGAATAGTAGGAATAGAAGAAGTAGAAGAATCCCAGCTCAAAGGCACAGAAAATATTTTAAACAAAATCATAGAAGAAAAATTAGTAATCTAAAGAAGATACAAAGAAGAAGAAGAGGAAGAGGAGGAGGAGGAGGAGGAGGAGGAGGAGGAGGAGGAGGAGGAGGAGGAGGAGGAGGAAACCTATAAAGGTAAAAGACGAATATAAAATACCAAATAAATTGAACCAGAAAAGAAAGTCCCCTCACTGAATAATAATCAAAACATTAAACATAAATAACAAAGAATGTTAAAAACTGTAAGGGGAAAATATTAAGTAACATCTAAAAGTAGACCTATTAAAATTAAATCCAAATTCTCAATGGAGGCTTTCAAGGCCAGAAAGGCCTGGATAAGTTTCCTACAAACTCTAGAAGATCACAGATGCCAGCCCAGAGTGCTATACCCAGCAAAACTTTCAATCATGATAGATGGAAAACACAAGATATTCCATGATAAAGTCACATTTAGAAAATATCTATCTACAAAACAGCTATACAAAAGATACTAGAAAGAAAAGGTGGTTAACTACATCCATGAAAACACAAGAAATGAATACTCTCACACCAGTAAAACCAAAAGAAGGGAAACACACAGAGACACACCACCACCATCATGAACAACAATAATAACAACAGCAGCAGCAACAATAACAACAACAACAAAATAGCAGGATTTAACAATCATTGGTCATTATATCTCTCTATATCAATGGTCGCAGTTCCCCAATAAATAGACACAGACTAACAGAATGGATGTGAAGACAGGATCCATCCTTACACTACATTTAAGAAGCACATCTTAACATCAAAGATGATATTACCTCAGAGTAAAGAGTGGGAAAAAGATTTCCCAAGCAAATAAATATAAAAAGCAAGCTATTATAGCCATTCTAGAATCTAACAAAATAGACTTTAATCAAAAATTTCTCAAGAAACGGGAAAGGTACTTCACACTCAGCTAAGGAAAAATCCACCAAAATGATATTTCAATTCTTGACATCTATGCCCCAAATGCAAGGGCACTCACATTTGTAAAAGAAACACTATTAAAATGTAAATCATACATCAAACTCACACATTAAGAGTGGGAGACTTCAATACCCACTCTCACTTACAGACAGGTCATCAAAACAAAAACTAAAATAGAGAAATGCTGGAGCTACATTGTAAACCCAATGGACCTGACAGATACCTACAGAACATTTCACCCAAACGTAAATGAATATACCTTCTCAGCACTTCATGGAACTTTCTCTAAAGTCTTGGAGAGATTAGAGATACAAGAAAAAGACCTAAACATAATAAAGGAAATTTATAGCAAGCCTGTATAACCAAAATCAAATTAATTGGAGAGAAATAAAATACTTTCACTAAAATCAGGAACATGGCAAGGCTCACCACTGCATATATGTTACAGTTGTTTATCTTGGGAATTTTGTGAGACTCCTTAACAGTGAAAGCTGAGGAGCCTCTGACTCTTTTGCATGCTCTTGGGACCCTTTTCCTCCTACTGGATTGTCTAATCCAGCTTTGATATGAGGGTTTGTACTTGTTATTGCATCTTGTTATGCCTTGTCCAGTTGATATCCCTTAGAGACCTGCTTTTTTCTAGATGGAGCCAGAGAAGTAGTGGATCTGGGGAAGAAGAAAAGTTGTATGGGGGGTACTAGAACTAATGCTAGGTGGAGGGGCTGTGGTTGGGATGTGCTGTATGAGAGAAGAATAAATAAAATGAAAAGAGGAGGAAAAAGAGGGAACTACTGAATTGAAAATATGAAGACCCATACACATAAAATAAAAGTTTCTTTCCATATATATTCAAAATAGTACTTGAAGTTCTAGTTAGAGCCATAAGACAACTAAAGAAGATTAAGAGTGTACAAATTGGAGAGGAAGAGGTTAAAGTGTTGCTAATTGCAAATGATAGGATAGTATACATAAACAACTCCCAAAAAATCTATAAGGGAATTCCTCAACTGATAAATACCCTCAGTGAAGTGACTGGATACAAGATTAACTTAAAAGAAAAAAACAATAGTTCTCTAGAAAGAAATCAGGGAAATAACACCCTTCATAATAGCCACAAACAATATAAAATATCTAACCAAGCAGGTAAAAGACCTGATAACAAAAACTTCAAGTATTGGAAGAAACTGAAGATATCAGAAGACAGAAAGATCTCATGCTCATGGATAAATAAGATTGATGTGCTAAAACCGGCCATCTAAAAGCAATCTAAAGATTCAATGCAATGCTCATCAAAATTCACAATGCTCATCAAAATTCCAACGTAACTCTTTAGAGATCTTGAAAGCACAATACTCAGTTTCATATGAAAAAAAACCAAAACAACAACAACCAAAGAATAAATAACAATAAAACAATAACAGAACTTCTGGAGGTATCATTATCCCTGATTTCAAGCTGCAACAGAGCTATAGTAATTTAAAAAAAACATAGTATTGGCATAAAACCAGACACTTTGATCAATTGAATTGAATTGAGGAGCTGGACATAAATCCACACAACTATGGACATCTTATTTTTTAATAAAGAAGCCATAAATATACACTGGAAAAAAAGAAAGCATATTCAACAAATGATGCTGCTCTATCTAGATGTCTGCATGTAGAAGAATGCAAATTGTTCCATAGCTGTCACTCTTCACAAAACACAAGTCCAAGTGGATCAAAGACCTCAATAGAAGACCAGATACATTGTACCTGATAAAGCAGAAAGTAGGGAATAGCCTTGAACCACTGGCACAGTGTTCTTAGACAGAACACTGATAGTGCAGGTACTAAGATCAATAATTAATAAATGGGACCTCATGAAACTGAAAAGCTCATGTAAGACAAAGGCATTGTCAGTAGGGAAAATACAGCAGATGACAGGCTATAGAATGGGAAAAGATTTTTAGCTACTCCATGTCTGACCAAGGACTAATACCCAAAATATACAGAGAACACAAGAAACTAGACATCAACAAACTAAATAATCTAATTAAATTGGGGTTCAGACCTGAACAGAGAAAACTACTCTGAGATTCCATCTTACACCTGCCAGAATGGGTAAGATCAAAAACACATACATCAGCTCATACTGGCAAGGATATGAACCAAAGGAAACAGTCCTCCATTGCTGGTGGGAGTGCAAACTTGTATAGCCACTATAGAAATCAATATGGCTCTTCCTTAGAAAACAGGAAATTGATCAAGAGCCAGCCATATAACTCTTGGACATATACTCAAAAGATGCTCCAGCCTACCCCAAGGATACTTGCTCAACTATGTTCATAGTAGCTTTATTCATAGTAGCCAGAAACTAGAAACAACCTAGATGCCCTTCAACTAATAAATGGATAAAGAAAATGTGGTACATTTACACAATGGAGTAATCATTTAACAGTTTTTTTCAAAGTGACATTATGAAATGTTGGGACAAATAAAATTAGAAAAAATTATCCTGAGTGAGGTAACCAAGACTATGCTATGGACTCTCTTATAAGTAGATATAAGTAGGTATTAGCTGTTATGTAATGGATAACCATACTACAGTTCAAAGACCCAGAGAGGCTACGTAACAGGGAAGGCTCTAGGGGAGATGCCTAGGTCACCCTGAGAAGGGGAAATTGAATAGATTATGTGCATGGACTAGGGGAAGGTAGGAGTGGGAACAGAAGGAATCAGGAGAGGGACAGAAGCACTGAAGGAGAGAGTATGGGGAGAGATGATTGGAATTGGAGGGAGGCATCTGTAGGGTAATAGACCTAGGAGAGTAGAAACTTCCTGAGACTTATGAGGGTGACTCTAATGAGAACTCCTAGTAACAGAGAATATGGAGCTTGAGCCAGTAACCAGGCTAGGCTTCCAGTGGTGGGACGGGGGCACCAACCCAACCACAAAACCATTGACTGACAATCTATCCTACCCACAAGATGTGTTCATATAAAGGTGGTACAGAACTTGTAGGAGTGGCCAACCAATAACTGGCCTAACATAAACCTGGAGCCTCGAGAGGGAGAACATACCCAACACTATCTAGATGGCCAGGAACCAGAAGCAGGTCAACCCAGAAGCCTAGGGTAGAAGCAAACACAACTGCCCCCTCAAAGTCAATGAAAGAATGAAATGACTCCTAATGATACTCTGCTATACTCATAGATGGATGCCTAACCCAATTGTCTTCAGAGAGCTTTCCTCCAGAGCTTGGGGAATCCTGCAGAAGAGATGGAGGAAAGAGTGTAGGAGCCAGAGGGGTTGAGGACACCAGGAGAACATGGCTCTCAGAGTCAATGAAACAGGGTTCATGGGGGCCCACAGAGACTGAAGCAGCAATCATGGAGCCTGCATGAGTCTGTGCTAGCACCTCTGCATATATGTTATGGTTGTTTACCTTGGGGATTTTGTAGGACTCCTAACAGTAGAAATTGGGGACCCTCTGACTCTTTTGCCTATCTTGGGACCCTTTTCATCCTACTAGGTTGCCTCATCCAGCTTTGATAGGAAGGTTGTGCCTAGTCTTATTGCATCCTGTTATGCCTTGTTTGGTTGATATCCCTGGGAGACCTGCTCTTTTCTGAAATGAACCAGAGAAATAGTGGATCTGGGAGAGAGGAAAAGTTGTGTGTGTGTGTGTGTTTTGTGTGTGTGTGTGTTTTGTGTGTGTGTGTTTTGTGTGTGTGTGTTTTGTGTGTGTGTGTTTTGTGTGTGTGTGTTTTGTGTGTGTGTGTTGGGGGGGGGGGGTTACTAGCAAGAGTGTTGGGTGGAGGCCTGTGGTTGGGATGTGTTGTAAGAGAGAAGAATAAATAAAAAGAGAGGAGAGAGAAAACTACTGAATTCAGGTTTAATTAACCCATTCACTTGCCTATTCTCCTCAACTGTGTTAAATGTATGTTCAGTACAAAGTGTTCTAAAGACAGAGAAGTAATGACCTCTGTCATTAATGCATTTTTGGGCTTGTAGGTGTTGCCTAAGTTCAGGATAAGGAAACCTCTCTTTGAAGTTTCAGTCAACTGGGCCCTTAGTTGTAAAGCTGGTGGTGACATGACTGCAAATGGAGCCAATGATGTTGAACTGATGGTTGAAGTCAGTATTTTGAAGCAAAAGGACATCAAGATATGATATCTGAACATTAGAAAGCCAGCTAAGTCCGAGGAGACTTCTAGAACTGTATAAAACTCAGGAACCACAGGGTGTGGAGGACTGGTGGGATTCTGCAAACTGAAAACAAACAAACAAATAACCCCTCCCCCCAAAAAAACAACCAAACAACAACAAAACCAGAATGGCTTGGGTCATGTCTGGGCCCAGTGGGGTGACCTGACTATGTTCATCTGTCTGAGAGACTTTGGGACAGAAACAGTGTGCTAGGAGAAGTCACCCTGGAAAAACATCTCAGAAATGGCAGTTTATAGTATGACAATGAATAATGTGCTTAAGGTATGACAGAGAAGGGGTTTGGGGGAGTGATAAAAAGAAATCCTGGCCATGGACAAACTCACTGATATATAAAGGGAGGTAAAGTCTTGAAAGAGGATTGAAAGGCAGCCACACAGTGGCAGGTTTTGTCTGATAAATAAGAAAGACCATTCTGGTAATTAAAACCACAAAACATACTAAGCTCCATGTTTTAAAGAAAGAAAAACAAGAGGCAGATGATCTATCTATCTTGCACAAGACAGTTTAGACACTCTGTGGTTTCTTCCAGCCACCAATTTTAATTTTAAGGAATAAAGTTGATGTTCAGAAACCTTTATTCAAGAAGGATACAGCTGCTGGGTGGTGGTGGCCCAGGATGTTAATCTCAATACACAGGAGGTAGACAGATCTTTGTGAGCTCAAGGCCAGCCTGGTCTATAGAGCAAGTTTCAGGACAGCCAGGGTTACTCATAGATAGATAGATAACATGTTCAGAAGTAAGCATGGCACATTGGAGGTGATCAACAAATGTTTGTTCTTATTCCACTGTCATGACCACAACCATACAAAGCAAAAGCAAAATCACAACGATCTAAAATGTCACTCAAAATATGGTCTTTCAAAATTCACAAATTCCTGACACATCATAGCTTGAAATAGTTGTATTCTGAAAAGGACTAGAGAGAATTCCTGAGACAGCTCTAGGTCCTGTGGCAGTCTGGGCATACCACGTATCCTACAGAGATGTCCTGTCCCCAGTGAGCTGAAAAGGGTCTGTCTCATGGGTTGGCATATGCACTTAGTTATTTACTTAAGTAGCTTTTCTTTATTCCACTCTGCCTCTCCCTAATCCACAGGAATGATAACAGGCAATCAAGAAAGGACAACAAGTCTAAAGGAACGAGGAAGTGTTGGGTACAAGTGAAAGTTCAATCTCTTCTGTTGATTTAGTGTATGTCTTCAGCTCCGTGACATGCTTCCTCTTCTTAAAAGGAGGATTATGGCCACCTGGTCAATTCACAGCACTGCCCAGTAGGTCACAGAGAAAAGGAAACCCAGAGCACTTGTTTGTAAATGCAAAAGTAACTTCTGAGGATGTAATGGGTTTTCATGTTCAAATGACAAAACAGATCCTACAAAATACTTCAAATTCTAAGGGCACCACTGTCTGCATCTGCTTTTCTTTGGTTTTAGTCAGATTTATTCCATTTCTCAAGATTACTCTAAACAAGTTCAAATTTTAAACGGAAATAATCAGCTCAGCTGAAGGTCAGTAACACTGATATCCATATAAAGCCTCAAGGCGCTGTTCCAGTGACTTCAGATGCACAGTCTTATACTTTTTTTTTTTTTTTTAACAAATGCTCCCAAATAAAAACTAGATTGTCTCTGTTTGGTTCTTGAGAAAATTAAAGCTCAAAGAATATAAATAGCTCATATTAGCCAATGTCAAAACTGAGATTTGAATCCATGTTTGATCTTTCTTACTTCTATCCTTTGGACAGACTCTTGATTAGCTGTCTGGTACCTCTCTCTCTAAAATGTCAGTTTCATAGGGTTCATGTGGTCTTTCCCAGGATGCTTTTAAACAGTCTCATCAATATCAAACCTATGAACTTAAGGATCTGTGAAACTTCAAATGAACAACTATCTACCTAGTTACTCAACGATAAATAATAGATTAAAATAGTAATGTTTGTGGTACCTAATATGTATATTAACAGTTATGTGGGGTTTTTTTTAGCTATCTTCATGTAGCAATTAAGGTTTAATACCCTTCTTATGACTGAATTTGTGTAAATGCAAAAATAACTTTGAAGTTGTAATGTGTCACTATGTTGCCTCCCATATGTTCAAATAGGAAACAGGATCCTAGAAAGTGTCATTGGCAATCATCTGTGAATACTACTGAAACAAACATCTTTGAACAAAATACATTGTAATGCCATTAAAGTAAACCATTTTGGCCTTCAAAGTCAAAAAATAAATAAAAGAAAAAATTCATAAAAAAGAAGAAATTGTTTAGAATTGTTCAGAGAAAGCTCTGGACTTAACAGATCCCAGAACTATGGCAAGCTAGACATGTCTCTTGACAAAGTTATCACTTTAAGTTTCTATTTTTTCAGATATAACGTGAAGGCAGCAACACCTAACTTCATTACATTGCCATAAAGTCTAAATTTAGCTTTGCTGAGTGTGTAAAATGCCTACAATTGTTTTCATGAGCTGTTTCCTCTCTTTAATGACCCTAGAAGGTAACTACAAGATAGTATCCACAAATGAGCCTATGAGGAAAAAGTGACAGAGTTCACCGAAATTACAGATAAAGTGATATCTATGTAAAACCACTGATAGCACCCAAGGCCAGCCTCACCTACAAACAGAAACTGAAGTGTGGGAGAAGTTTGTCCAGAAGAAAATACTGAAAGATGAAGTTGTGGCAACTAACTGGAATCTTAGATGCAGGGACTACTTGAGACCTATATAAAAATAAAGTTTGAGTAGATCCCAAAGGGATGAGAATTTGCCACTCCCTGAAGATTAGGAACAAAGACTTGTCTTCCACTCAACCTCAGTTGCCTACAGGCCTGAGACCTTGTTCATCAGAGATAGTCTGGAAGGCAGTTGGAGTATGAACCATGAATTGAAACGGGCCAAAGTTCAAATCCCAGTTTTATCATCACTTAGTAGAATGACCTTGGAAAGTTACTAAGTGTTCCTGAGTATCAGTTTCCTTTGGGGGAATGCTAATGACACACTCAACACAATGTCTACTTTTTGAGGTATGAAGTGGTCCACAATTAAAACATAAAAATCCATGTATATCCTCAGTACACAGGATCTGTGAAAAGGCCATTGTAGCTTAATACCTACCATATTGATAATACGTTATATGGGAAAGTTTGCCATCGGGATAACATTTGGAACATAAGGTACTGGAGATATGAGTCAATGTAAAAATGAACCAGCAAAATCAAGAGCCTTGGGCAGGAGCACTGCAGTGAGGTATTGTCCTTTACTCTCACTGTCATTTGGAACTGCCCTTATCTCCCCAAAATCCTTTGCTCATCTAACAGTCTCGGAAAGTCAAAGGACTTTGGGGTATATGGTTTACCTCTAAGACACCTATTGGTGACACTGAGATTCAAGCCAAGGTTGAACAGTCTCTGCCTCATCCCAACCACAAAATGATTTACTTCTTAGAATCCTTACCCTTAGGGAACAGAAAGTAGCTTGGCCACCTCCAGTGTTGTGCCTGTGGAGCCTTTGGTAAACTCCACCCATACTTCAGCTCTGTGTGTCAGCATCCTACCCAAGATTATTACACCACTGTATGTACAGCTTTTACATTTCTACCCTAAATTATATTACAATGCTTAGCTATTTCCTGTTCAAATTGCTCTATGTTGCTCATCCATGAAGTAAAGCATCACTAATGAAAAAAATTAACTTATCAGAGAAAATAAAGAAATCCCTGATGAGAGAGAACCAGATCTAAAGGGAAAAATACAGTAGTAACAGGGGTTGTTCTCTGGCTCATCAGTCAAAGATGGCAGGTAATGCCACAGGAGGAGGAGGAAGAAGTAGGAGAAGGAGAAAAGGAAGAAAAAAGAGAAGGAGAAGAAAGAAGAAGAAGGAGGAGGAGGAGGAGGAGGAGGAGGAGGAGGAGGAGGAGGAGGAGGAGGAGAAGGAGAAAAGGAGAAGGAGAAGGAGGAGAAGGAGAAAAGAAGAGGAGGAGGAGGAGAAGAGAGAGAGAGGGAAGAGGAAGAAGAAGGAGGAGGAGAGGAAGAAGAAGGAGGAGGAGAAGGAAGAGGAAGAGGAGGGGAAGATGAAGAGGGAGAAGGACAAGGAGGAAGAGGGACAGAGAGAGGTAGAAAAAAAGAAGGAGAGGGAGAGAGAAAAAAAGAAGTTGTTTTCACTCTTTTTAAGATCTCACTATGTAGCCCACACTGACCTAGAACCCATGGATCCTCCTGCCTCAGCCTCCTGATTGCTGGAGTTACAGGCATGTGGCAATATCTAATGTTTATCTAAGGTACTTCTGTATTATCATGGACATATTTTCTCCCTGCAAGGGTTAATAGGATTACCTGAAAGGGTTAATAGAATTTATGACCATCTAAAGCATTCTTTTCTTTTTAAATCTTAGTAATCAAGTTGCCTAAAACATCTAAGTTAATGAATGGCCAAATCGTGCCTTAGACCAACAAAGTTCGACATAAACACTTAAAAGGAGAAGCTACTTTCAGTTTGGCATAAAAGTGAAATTCTGCATTCTAAGCTTGTGATTACAATGTGTGTAGAGCAACTCTGAAAGACTTTGTACACTTTAGTGTACTGAGAAACTACTGGCAATATTGAAACCAACATACCTTGTTAACTTATGTCATTCGTTATTTAGGGAAAAAAATGATCATAGAAAATGTAAATGATGTCAATTATGTCAATACCTTGACATAAAAGATATAAATGATACCACAACATCAATATGTTTACAGAAGTTAAATGCAATGTCACTATTAATCTTGTACGATCTTGTGCTAAGTTCACTTGCTTAGCACACATGCACACATCATATGCAGGGATAAAAGCATGGCAGGGGGTCCCTGCTAATGAGACCCTCTACTTACCATCCTATAATTTTCTTGTAAAGATGTCGTTTCTTGTATAGGACAACCTTTACCGGAACCCAGATTAAGAGACTCACTACAGCCACATAGGCGATGGAACAGGAAACAATGAGCCAATAGTGAGTCTTTTCATCCTTTGTTCGCTGATTGGCAGTCGCAAACTGCTCCATTATCACAAGGGTAGGAACGGAGAAGGCAGCAAACTCAAGAAGCTCAAAAACCACCAGCTTGATTATTTTGCCAGAAGCCATCCTGAGAAGCAGTGAGCAGTCGAGGACCTGACACTCCCCTGTTCACAGTGAGCAGCACATAAACACACTGGGATCAAGTTCCTTGTACTCAATTCTCTAACCAGGGATTTTATTCTTTTATTGACCCTCATATGGTTCAATGATCTGAATTAACAGTCATACTTCTCTTAAAGAAACAGAACCTCTGTAGAAGTGATCACTAAATGTATTTACACATGCCCTACTAGAAGTCAGGTGAACTCTCAAGCATGGAACACTGGTAAAACAAACAAACAAACAAACAAACAAACAGGGGTTTGTTTGTATTGTTGTTGTTTGCTGTTTTTTTAATCCAATGTTTATGGATAAATTTGCACAAGAGTCATTTATATAATAGATAGCTTTTATGATATAGAACCACTAGAATAATGTAATTCTAGAGTTAAAAAAAATTTACTTACTAGATTATATCTGTACTTTCAGTACCCTTTTTTTTTTTTTTTTTTTTTGTTTTTTTGGTTTTTTTTTTTTTTTTTTTTTTTTGGTTT
Organism: Arvicanthis niloticus; assembly: GCF_011762505.2. Lineage (NCBI taxonomy): Eukaryota > Metazoa > Chordata > Mammalia > Rodentia > Muridae > Arvicanthis > Arvicanthis niloticus. Next base: position 65,511,259 of record NC_047665.1, on the reverse strand, counting down.
TTCAAGACAGGGTTTCTCTGTGTAGCCCTGGCTGTCCTGGAACTCACTCTGTAGACCAGGCTGGCCTCGAACTCAGAAATCCGCCTGCCTCTGCCTCCCAAGTGCTGGGATTAAAGGCGGGCGCCACCACTGCCTGGCGTACCCTGTTTTTATACCTAAGTAAACTCATGCAGAGAGGGACACTCAAACCCAAGACTTCATCTTCAAAACTACTCTTCATCATTCTTCAAAGTTCTGAGAAAAGAAGTTTGGATTGAGTTTATCAGCTTTCTAACCAGGATCCCTCCTGACAAAGGCTTCCCTCATTATTTCCTCTAATTGGTGTGCAGCAAAGATTTACACTGCTCTTTGCTCCTTGATCAGGAAACTGTCACAGAGTTAAGAGAAGCCTGTCACTAGGATTTGCACACTCAGAGCTCTTTACCTTGCCTAAAAGTCACATGAAAAACCTAAAATACATATGTACCCATGGAAGACACTTCCTTCATAAAACTCATTTGGGGCCCCATGGTGATCTTTTTACTAGGTATTCTAGGGTGACAATGAACGACAGGGCTGCCTATTCTGAATGTGTTCATAGTCCAGTAGAGAGAACAAACCTCTTAACAACAACAGAGAGCAAAGGCCAGAGATATAAACTACATGGCACGGCAAGCTGAAGTGTGGGACAACTTCTTTGCCTTGAGAAAGAAAATGAAAGATGAAGGGTGAGCAAGGTGAAGGAAGGATATTGGAGACACCACAGACAGAGATGAGGGAGCTGCAATGGCCAGCGAGAGCCATCAGGACAGAGCAGGTCCAGGAGAAGGCGACATTAGAAGACAATACTGAGTCCTCAAAAAATCAATGTCCCCTATGTGTAGAGAGAACACTAACATGAACAGCAATACCAAAAAAGTGATTTTTCTCTTCTTTTAATTAATTAATTAGTTAATTAATTAATTAACTTTGGTTTTTTAGGACTGAGTTTCTTTGTGTAACCTTGGATATTCTGGAACTAGCTCTGTAAATCAGACTGGCCTCGAACTCACAGAGATCCGCCTGCCTCTGCCTCCCAAATGCTGGGATTAAAGGTGTATGCCACCACTGCCAGGGTTTGATGTTTTCCTAAATCTCTCTGTGTGTGAAGGAGTCCAGACAATTGTATAGGCCACCAGATCGGGGTGCTGGGAACTGAACTTGTTTTCTCTGCAAGAGCAGTATTCTTTTTATTCTTATTCTTATCATCATCATCATCACTAGATATTTTCTTTATTTACATTTCAATTGTTTTCCCCTTTCCAGGTCTCCTCTTCAGAAGCCCCCTACCCCAACCCCCTCTCCCGCATCTATGAGGGTGCTCCCCCATCCACCCACCCACTCCCCTCTTTCAGCCCTAGCATTCCTCTACACTGGGGCATCAAACACCCCCAGAACCAAGGGCCACTCCTCCCACTGAAGTCCAACAAGGCCATTTTTCTGTCACATATGCGGCCAGGGTCCCTCCATGTATACTCTTTGGTTGGTGGTCCAGTCCCTGGGAGCTCCGGGGGGGGGGGGGCTGGCCAATAACAGTATTCTTAACCCCTGAGCCATCTCTCCAGCTGACATCCCTGCTCCCTGTCCACAGACAGCCCAATACTACCATGTGAATAAATGTTGACTATATTTACATATCCACTGAATATTTAATGTATGCAAATCACCACCATCCCTCTGGGAAATGATACAAATGCATAATGAAACCTGGAAATTTTTATAGAATGTGCTAGACAGATCCAGGCTGGGAAAAACTGCTGTGTCTGATTCTTCCACCCTTCTTCAGTCACATGCTCCTTAACAAAGAGGAACATCCAGCAATCTTCCTAAGACCTGAAGTCCCATTGACCCTTCAGACTTTCTCCTAGGAATGTTAACTAAGAAACACGGGGAGTGTTCTAGTTAGTTTCAGTTGCTATGATAAAACACTAACAAACTTGTTGGAAGGGGATCTCTCATCTTATACCTTATAGCTCATCATGAGGGGAAGTCGGAGCAGGAACACAAGGCAAAGAATCTAGAGGAAGGAAATGAAGCAGAAGCCATGGAGGAATGCTGCTTATCGGCTTGGGCTCCAGGCTCACACTCAGCTACCCTTTCTTATTCCTCTGAAGACCAGTTGCCCAGGGGTGGCACCACCCACAATGGGCCAGACTTTCCCATATCAATCATTAATCTAAAAAATGTCCCATGGACTTGTCTACCTGTGAGGAGTAGAGGAAGATCTGAGTGTGTCAAGGCCCGAATAAACATGTTATTGACATGGCCATGGTCATGGCAAAGACCATGGCTTCTGATCCATGGGCAAATGACAAAGGGTGAGGCTCAGAGATATGGCTAAGCACGTATAGTCCATATGTGGATGCCATCAGTGTGTGCAGAGAGTGCCCACCATAGCTTCCCTCCGTGACCCACCCCAGATACTGACAGTCTGAAGACTGCTCCCCTACAGAGTCGGCTCCTACTTTTACTCAGCTATAAGCAATGATCCTGCCTTCCTATTCAGTGTACATACTAAACGCACTTAGCTCCCTAGGCACTGTGGTTTCTCCATCTGAGATCCCAGCCCAAATGATTCCAGCCCCTCTATGTCCTTGAGTCCATGTGTCTGCTATTTTTCATTCCTCTGCTGCCCTGGTCAGGTCAATAAGGACTCAGCCCCTACACACTAATCTGATCAAAGTATTTTTGCAATTGATGACCCGGTTTGTTCCAAACTGACAAAAACCAAACCAGCATAGGAAGGATTGGGTAAGCTGAGAGGGCTATTATTTTTTAGTCAGAATTAAAACAAGTCTAACTAACTGTATTTACTCACACTACCCATGACACATTGTCAATTATTTAATAACTGTGATGGTTAATTTGATTATCAATTTGACAGGATCTAGAATAACCTAGAAGGTAAACCTCTGGGCATAGCTATGGGAGATTATCTAGATGAGGTTATTCCCTGACCATGCCTATATATATTGGTGTGGTGGTTTTGGTAGAATGCCCCCTCATAGAGTCATATTTGAATGCTTAGGAAGTGGAATTAGGAGGTGTGGCCTTATTGGAACATGTGTGCCTTTGTTGGAAGAAGTGTATCAATGAGGGTAGGCTTTGGGGTTTCAAATGCCCAAGCCAGGCCCAGTCTCTTTTCCTGATGCCTGCCAATCCAGATATAGAACTCAGTTCCTTCTCCAGCACCATGTCTGCCTGCATGCTGCCACACTTATAGCCATGATAATCCAGACTAAACCTCTGAATCTGTAAGCCAGCCCCAACTAAATGCTTTCCATTATAATAGTTAGCTGTGGTCATGGAGTTTCTTCACAGCAGTAAAAACCCTAACTAATACAGAGTATCTCAATTAAGCTAAATGAGGTGGGAAAACCTTCCTATTATGTACCGTGCCATCCAGGGTCCTGGACTGAATACGATGAGAAAGCCAGTGGACCATAGCAGTCTTCACGCTTTGCTTCCTGGTTGTGAATGGAATGTGACAGCTGTCTCCAGTTCCTGCCACCATAGCTTCCCATCCGTGATGGATGATATCCTTAAATCATGAGCCGAAATAAACCTTTTCCTTCATAAGCTGTTTCAGCCAATGTATTTATCACAGCAACAAACAAATTAGCGAAGACAATAACTCCGTGATAGACGATTAATGAGCAAAAGCCAGAGTCCGAGGGAACAGAAGACTCAGTAAAAGGATGATGTCAATCCAGAGAGTGAAATGACTAGGATAGAGTGATAAGAAGTAAGCAGACCAAGAAACATCCACTCTAGTGCCGCCTCAACTGCTCATACGAACCCTTACAAAAGGAATCGCTGTGCTCTGCATGAATGTACATGTACCTGCGCGTGCACACACACACACACACACACATACACACACACACGCACACACACACCGCTCACTGCGAGCATTAAGATAAAGAAGTAAGGCTTATATGTAATGGATAAAAAACCTTCAGAACTGACACGTGCTGATGATTTGAAAAAGAAAACACAACATTGAAAAGAAATGTAGAAAGCGCAAGGCCATTCTCTGAGCTGGGTCTGGACCTCTACTGCTCTTCCTCCTGACTCAGAGCAGGCTCCATGTCCTGCTTCAGCGTTATCTTTGCCTGAGGGAATGGGAAAGCATCTCCTTTGAAGATGGCTGTAAGGCTGTCGGGGCCTACAGAGTTAAGAGGAGATAGAAGGCAGTAAGGTGCAGAAAATGTGGTTTCGTTCCCGGGGAACACAACCTCATTTTTGCTTTGAGTTGTTGTAGTTTTAGATATTCATATAAATTTAAAATTCAGAAAGATATCCATCAAACTCATAGTGTTGTGTATGTGAGGGAGAGAATTAAAAAAGAAAACCTTCTCATTAGTATTGCATCATCTAAATGACTCATAACCCTAAAAAATTGGAAGATAATTTTAGATTAAGAAAAATAAGAAAAACGTATTTTAAAACCACTGCAACTAGGCTGGAGAGATGGTCCAACAGTTAAGAGCACTTGCTGCTCTTATGAAGAACTCGGATTTGATTCTCAGCACCCACATGACTCATAGTGACTCAGTTTCAGGGGATTTGACACCCTCATCTGGCTCCCCAAGGGAGCAAGGTATTCATGTGCTACAGAAGCACACATTTCAGCCAAACTCTCATCACATAAAAACAAAAATTAAAAAGCATATATATATATATGCTTTCATTTACCAATTTACTTCCCTCACTTTTCCTTGGGCAGAAGCTAGACAAACAAATTTCACTTCCACTTAACCTCTGAGTGGAAAAACTAAACAGAAGCAAAGAACCACAGAGCCAACATCAAGCAGGACAAAGGCATGGAAACCCTCTCCGCTGAGCTGGGTCGCTGGGTTGCTCTTGCAGTAGAGACAGGTCACAGGCATCCTGCAACGTGCTCACCTTAAGTACTTTCTCCTGCCCAGCCTTTCTCTAGGCCCTTTCTCCAAGTCGACTGTGGCATTACCTCCTCTGTGCCAAATGCTTTTGGAAACCCTCTCTGCTCACAGTTATAGCTATCTATATCCTGGTTTGCAAGCTGGATCTCCAGGAAGCCCATTCACTCCTTGAAAGCAGGAAACATCTGCCCTAAGCTTTGAGTCATCATTTCTCAGCACAGTGCCCAGCACAGAATGGGCTCTTAGCACACATTCGTGGGAGGCATGGGTGAAGATGTGAAGGGAAACACAGAGCAGCTGCAGAAGGCATAGCCTTCTGTAATGGCTAAGGGCTCTTTTATTCCAAGGGAATGCTGTTCCTCACACTGCGGGAGAAATCAATCAAGAGCCATCTGTCCTGTGTAATGGACTCACTCAGCCCACAGGCTTGTTTATTTGTTCGGTCATACACCTCCTATATCTCCTTCCTCCAACACATGGCTCTTTAGAGTCCCAAGGCCAGAGAGGGAAGACAAAGTCCTGGGTTGGAGGAGGTGTTTACACAACTAATTTCATGCCTGGTGTTAGGCAATGCTTCTGGCCCTATCCAGACACTGACAAGCTTCACAAATGCCAGTGCTATGGTGTCTTCCAAATTTTTCCAACATTTGTGCCCTCAAAAGCAGATGTGAGCACTGACAAAGGTGCCTAGGAGAGAACCACCTGGTACTTGTCTGGTCCAAGGCACAAGCTCCAGTGAGTTCAGCCTCTACTTTTTCTATTGTCTCATTTGCCCAAATTATAACGAATAGACTGGCAGGCAGGGAAGTTATCCGAATGACTGATAGAGCAACCGGCTTGCTTGGCAGAAGAAAACGATACCATTATGCTCACACTAAGCTACGAGGAAGAAACAATGCCAGGGCCAGATTTGGAGACACAGTCATGGGGAGATGCAAGAGGGCTTCCCAAACCATCTACCTCCAACTGAGAGCTGTTGGACTAAAGTCCTGATGCCTTTCATCCTAAGTTCCCTGACGAATCTCCACACAACTGTACCGAACCAACCTGAAGGCATGCAAAAGCCATTTTCAAACCTTCCAAATGCTTTATTTGAGAGAGTCCAACACTGATCTGAGAGGCCTGTGCCTCAGCCTGCACTTGCCTGCCAGGCCGGGTGTCAGAACTTCCTGACAGAGAACACATTTGGTTTCTGAAGCTGGATCTGTGGTGGAATGACTGGCCCCTGTGGTTTTGAATTTACTTCCATGTAGGAGTGTTGATGCAGTACTTTTTATTTTAGTAAGCAGAAGATAACATTCCATCCAGAGGAGCACCTGTTGTCCACACTACCAACTGCCATTTCCTTCCTGCAGGCAGGAAGTCAAAAACTGAAAGTCTCTAAAACTGTTAGCGAGAGCACTGGGAATCTAGAGCTTCATTCATTGTTTTTAGCAGAAGGTCAGTGAAATAAAATGGACAAACTGCCAAGAAACATTGTGGCATGTCTGGAGTTTGCTTCCTGAGATCACATGGTGTTGAGGTGCATAAAGTCAGGAGCTGGTAACACTTCTCTTGGGATCAAGCTGGATCTACAGAGACTGGGGAGGAGGTCCTGGGTCTAATTTACAATTTCTAAAGTTTGCTGAGCCTGATAAGCAGGTGTGAGCAAATAAATCACTACAAGTCATCTCAGTAAGCTTATGACCCCACGCGCTCTCTGCCCTCCGCCGATGTTACTCTGAGTTTACACTATCCTAAATTTAGTATGTGATCCTGCATAACTTCATCTGTCCAGGTAGTAAATAACCTTAGTCTTTGTGTAAGAGCCAGCTCAAGGCCATATTCCCTTTGGAGGGCCTTTCCTAATGGACTCTTCCTGAGTTAAAAAAAAAAAAAAAAATGCAAAGAAAGCCCTGACTTTTTAAATGCTCTCCTTTCATGATGCCACAGTCTTAAAGGCGAAAACTAAAACAACATCTTCCTACCCCTCCATATAACCCCGCACCACAGTGGAGGGTGGCAGCTACAGAGCATCAAATACAACAGCAAAAGGGGAAGAACAAAAGAAAAAAAGAAAAGAAGAAACCACCACTCTGTACAATGATTCTTAAATGCTGCTTTTCAAGAGATGACAACCACCCAAGTTTGCCTTTTAAGACTTCAGAGTAAGGGAGTCAATGGGAAACTTACCTAAATGTGCATGCATCCCTCATCAGTTAACATGAATTCACTCCCAAATTCATAAGGATGTTTAAGCTTGAGTTTTCCAAACTTCCACAGTTGAGGATTTAATTGGTCCGATTTTTATTCAAAATTAAAATCTTGAAAGTACTCAGTAGTATTGACCACAGACTTGGAAAACATGTAGTCAACTCGATCAATGTATTTGAAACAATTTCACAGCAGTTTGCCTACGAGGCAGCGCTCCTTAACAACACTGGGTGGCACACATTTGGTTTCTGTTTGAGTCAGATAACTCAGTCACTCCCCAAGTACCACTTTTTCCTCACCTTATCGGGGAAGTCCTACTTCTTCCCCTTTTAACATCCTTCAAATGCTCTGAGGATAAAGGCTTCCTTCTCAGCTCTAATTAGGGATTGAAGCATCCTCACTTGGGCCTTTCTTCTTGTTACACTTTTATGGTCTGTGGGAAGTATCCTACATATTCTGTACTTTTTGGCTAATATCCACATTAGTGATCACATACTGTAGCAGGATATTTTCCCTGCAACATTTACCATAAACTTGATAATTTAGGAGGAGATAATGTGGAAGGCGTAAGGAGAGGAAGAGGAGAAGCTAGGATGAGGGAGAGATGTAGGAGCCATGGAAGACCACACATGTATCAACTTATATCATAAGGTTAGATATTGGGACACACCTCTAATTGTGTGGGCATCTTGTTATTTGACCAGTACCAAATATATAAAACTATTGGATATTCTTTAAACATTAGAGTCTCATTTCTACCGGGTATTGCATGGATGGCTAGATGGTCTGGGCTTAGCCCAGACTTGTGGAGACAGCATGGGAGATTTGCAGAGCCATCTCCCATGCTGGCGTCTCATAGGTGGCCTGGCCGGTGCTTCTGACCCACTTGAGCCAGTGGCCAGAGCCAAAAAGTGGCATGCTCCTGCAGCCACTCGTAGCCTCAGGCCTTGCCTAGTGAGGGGAGAGGGGGAATGGTGGGCCTGTAACAAGACAGATCAGGTGCTGCTGCATTAAATTTTAACCGTAACAACATACCATGTATATCTTTTTGGGACTGACTTACCTCACTCAGAATGATATTTTCTAGTTCCATCCATTTGCCTGCAAAATTCATGATGTCCTCATTTTTAATAGCTTAATAGTATCCCATTGTGTAAATGAACCACATTTCTGTATCCATTCTTTGGTTGAGGAACATCTAGGTTGCTTCCAGCTTCTGGCTATTACAAATAAGGCTGCTATGAACATAGTGAAGCATGTGTCCTTGTAATATGGCCCAGGAGTTGTATAGCTGGGTCTTCAGGTAGAACTATTTTCAATTTTCTGAGGAACCTTGAGACTGATCTCCAGAATGGTTGTATCAGTTTGCAATCCCACCAACTATGGAGGAGTGTTCCTCTTTCTCCATATTCCTGCCAACATGTGCTGTCACTTGAGTTTTTTATCTTAGCCATTCTGAGTGGTGTACAGTGGAGTCTCAAGGTTGTCTTGATTTGCACTTCCCTGATGACTAAGGACTTTGAGCATTTCTTTAAGTGCTTCTCGGCCATTCAAGATTCTTCTGTCTTGAATTCTCTTTCTAACTCTGTATCCCATTTGTTAATTGGGTTATTTGGTTTTTTTGGAGGTTAACTTTTTGAGTTCTTTATATATTTTGGATATTAGCCATCTGTTAGATGTAGGGTTAGTAGACATGTAGGGACATGGGTGGGAGAGAGGAGGAAAAGGGAAAAGGAGAACAGGATCAAGTATGTGAGAGGGCAGGAGAGAAGCCTAGAGGGCCAGGAGAATGAATGGAAATATGCAGCCTTGGTGGGTGGGAGGTTGGGGGACTCTCTAGAAAGTAGTAGAGACCTGGGAGGTGAGAGACTCTCAGGATTTAATGGGGGTGACCTTAGCCAAAATGTCCAACAGTGGGAGAGGGAACTCGAGAGCTCACCTCCAGTAGAAAGACCTCAAGTGGAGGGACAGGATTATTAACCCACAGTCAAAATTTCTGACCCAGAATTGTTCCTGCCTAAAAGAAATGCAGGGACAAAAATGGAGAAGAGACTGAGGGAAAGATAGTACAGTGACTGGCCCAACTTGGGATCCATCTCATGGCAGGGCACCAAGGCCTGACATTATTACTGATGCTATGATGTGCTTACAGACAGGAGCTTAGCATGGCTGTCCTCCGAGAGGCCCAACAAGCAGCTGACTGAGACAGATGCAGATACACACACCCAACCATTGGACTGAAGTCAGGGACCCCTGTGTTTGAATTAGGAAAAGGCTGGAAGAAGCTGAGGAGTAGAGTGACCCCATAGGAAGTTCAGCATTTTCAACTAACCCCTAAGATCTCTCAGACACTGAGCCACCAACCAGGCATCATACGCTAGCTGGTCTGAGGCCCCCAACACATATACAGCTGAAGCCTGCCTTGTCTGGCTTCAGTGGGAGAGAATGCACCTAACCCTCCAGAGGCTTGAAGCCCCAGGGAAAGGGGTTGCCTAGTAGTGGTGGCAGAGGAGGAGCACCCTCTTAGAGGCAAGGGGGAGAAGGAATGTGATGAGGAACTGTGGGAAGGGGGACCAGAAGGGGAGCAATGGCTGAAGTGTAAATAAATAAAATAATTTTAAAAATTAAAAAAAATAGTTTTGAGTGACTGGACAAATCCAACTTCTTGTGGGATGCAGATGCTAAAGAGTGTTTTGGCAACGTTTGAGGTGAGTCCTTGTAAATCATCACTGGGTTATAAGAATGATACCTGCTGGTTCTAACTATGCTCTAAAAGCAGGAGGCCATGTCTTTGTGGTAAAAGAGCTATATCTTAACAGATTACCAGCATCTTTTATCATCTCTTATTCCTGGAAGTTTCTAGTAACTGTACTATATGAAGTCCTGATTTGAATATTTACTTTAAATAGAGTTCTCCTAGCTATCTTGAGGAACATACACACTTAAAGGAAACCATATAGGTTACTTTGGTTTTAATTTTCTCATTGTTCAGGAATATAATATGTAATATAATATGTCCAAATCCATGACCTGTATCTGCAGTGGGGATGATAAGGCTCCACTGGTGGAATGGGAAAGCCTTGAGATCTAGGTTGGAGTTTTAAATCGATTTGTAAGATAAACTGCATGGGCTTATGGATAAATTGATTCTTAAGATAAACTTGCTGTACCTTAGGCAGAATGGATGAGATTTAGTTCAAAGAGAGGCTGAAGAGGGTCAGGGTTTCAAGACTAGTCTCTTCTGTGTATTACTAGAACACATATTAATACAGCTTTCCAGCCCCGTTCCAGGTTAACTAAATCAGATTCTTGAAGTTCTTATCAAGAATCTCTGCAATGTAATTTTTAAAAAAATCAGAACTTCAGCGTCCTGAAAAATCTCTACCAGGCTCAATGGTTTGTAAAACTGTGATTTTCTTTTATGGGCATAGTTTTCATTTGTGGAGGTATATAGTATTTTCTCTATCTTGAGACTTGACAAGGAAACGGTACTTCAGAGCGTCACTTGGGATGCTGCCAGAGGGCACAAAGCTCTGAAGTTTCACACATGGAATTCTCTTCTCCAGGAACTCAAACTGAAATGTATTATGTGTGTATGTGCATGTGTATGTGTATATATTCAATGGCTAGATTTCTCTGAGTAAGACATGAAGACAAGAAATGCCCACATTACAGTATGTCAGAAAACTACCAATGCTCAATAATGTGCCACGTCTGATTCTGCAGACACACATCTAAGTCATTATTCTTCATATTGTTGGGTGAATCTAGAATATTCTACATATTAAGTACTATAAAACTCTAAAAAAGCCAATGTTTCTCAAATACCACACTGCAAAACACCGGTCAGAAATTGACTGAGCTGTGGATGACGTTCTTCCCACAGCCTGTCTACAGCCTAGGTAATGTTCAGCTTAGTGAACATTCTATACTCGTTCCATTTAAATCTCAGCAGCACCACCTACTGATAATTTAAAATCAGTATTTTAAAACAAATTATAGTAATGCACGTATAAAGTGATTCACTGGAAAGTACCTACAACATGTCTGGCTTTTCACAATGTGTGCATATTCATATACTTCCCAGAGGGTAGGTTTATGATTTTTTTGCAGGTGCCAAATCAAATTTCACTAACTAGCACTGCATGCTGCTGTCCAAGCATGTCTCTAACGTGCTCCTTCATCTCCAGTTGCCTTCTTTCTCCTGGAAGGCTCCCGTCATTATGTGGCAACTGGGCTTAGCTAGTGAGAGGAGTGCCAGATCAGAAGGCAGAAAGATGTGGGAGTTTATTCTATTTATATCTGTCCTGCTTGCTGTACCTGGTACAACTCTGTCAGTCTATCTCTCCTCATGTCCGGCTCTACTGAAGTTCATACACTTGAGGCTATCACCCGGCCTAGGTGTGATGACAGTAGAGGAGGCCTCAAAGTCCTATGTCTGCTCCCTCAGGCTGCCTGTCTGCGTGGTACGCAGGAATGCTCACTCTGTGTGTGCCTGTACAGGACCAAGGTAGAGATCAGGTGATTGTTGCTCTCCACCTTATTTTCTGAGACAGGGATCACTCACTGAATGCAGAGCTCAGGCTGCATTTACTGGCCTGCAAGTCTCCATGTTCCACCTGTCTCTGCCTGCCCAGTTACAGGTGCATGCAGCCATGTTTGGCTTTTACACAGGTGCTAGGAATCCAGATTTCGGTCCTTGTTCTTGTAATCTACTGAACCGTCTCCCAGCCTCTTCCTTTAGTCCTAATGAATTCTTTCTTGAAAGTGTGTTCATATGAACACCCTGAGTACATTAATGTTTCTTCCAGGGCACTGACTGTGAGAGAGCTCTCTGTAAACTCAGCCTTGCCTGCATATTGAAAAAGGTAATGGCCATTTATTCAACATTTATTAAGTGAATTCCAGGAAGAAAAAACAGCCCTTGGTATAGCAGAGGAAGAAGATTCATTAGTATACTTAAAAGGTCAAATTAATAGAGAGGGGACTGAGTTGAGTAAAAACATTGTGTGTTTGTCTCTATGTTTGCATGTTATATTTACATGTGCACATGTGTGCAAGTGAAGATGTGCTCCCCTGTGTATGGCCAGAGATCAACAGTGGGTACCTTCCCTCTGTCACTTGTACCTGGACATTAAGGGACAGCATCATCCAAGACTGCAAGAGACTGCTCTTTTCTCCTAAATTCAACACCACTGCCTGCAAGATATCCAGACACACAAAAGACCTATGGAGAACCACCTCCTAACAAATTCTATCCCATCTCTCCATTTGGATTTTGTCAAATTCTCCAGTGAGTACTTCAACCCAAGTAAAGCCCCTTTAGAAGACCCTTCACTATGAAAGGCACAGAGTTCTGCCCCCAGCATTAAAGAACAAACAAACAAGCAAACAAACAAAACCCACAGACCCAAAAAAAAAAAAAAAAAAAAAAGAATCATGATTCAATTTTATAGTAGCCATTTCAAAAAACATAAAGCATACTCACCACCACAATGCTAGTTTATGTGATGGCGTGACAACAGTGAAATAAAGTCCCATTAAGACAGCAACTGGTCCATATAACCAATTTATTTAGTAGTAAACTCAAATTAAGCCCATTAATCTATATTAATTTTTCTACATTTTCTGAGTCCAAACTAAGATTTAAGCTCAGTTCCACAATAACATCAAGTCATTACAAACATCCAGTGCTCCAAATGGGTGGTGCAGTTCTGGGTCCAGTCTCACTTAAACAGGAAGCACAGCTGTATGGAGTGAGGTAATGCGAGTATGACAGAGAACCGCCACTCCCTGATCAGTCTTCAGCCAGGTGTTCTGAACCATCTTCTTCATGAGTCCTTGGCCTTGACCAGATCCTTGCTGGCCTAAATAGGCCAGTTTGAAAGATTCCTGTTGGGGTCATGAGAGATAGCTCAGTGATTAAGCACACCTAATGTTGTTATTGCTGCAGATGTAGGTTCAGTTCCTGACACCCACATGGCAGGTCGTAGTTTCGGGAGATCCAACTCTATTCAAGCATCCATGGGTGGCATGCAGGCCAACACTTGTACACAATTAAATAAAATAACAAATCTAAGAATAATTATTCCTACTGAGTAGGTTTAGAGACAACCTCCCAATTCCCTTAGGCAGTGGACCACCCCAGCTTGGACTCCCCAGAATTCTCCCCACCTCTGAAGCCTCCTTAGTTGACTTCTCATCCACTGACTACTCCCCCACTCCCCCAGTTTATTGTATCCCATAGACCATGACTGCAACTACTGTAGTGGTTTCTGAACAAAATCTATCTTCCCACTTCAGATGTTGGCATTGGTTGTCCCTAGCCATTGAGAGGGTGACACATTCCCTGGGGGCTCATGTGGTCGATTACATGTAGGAAATGCAAGACAATGATGTTAGATGTGTGTGTTCAAGAAACTAAATACCAGGGGCTGGACAGATAACTCTGCAGCTAGAGGATCTGATTGAGTTCCCCTGGCTCAGGTTAACAGGCTTGCAACCCCCTTTCACTCCAGATCCAAGGGTATTCAATACTTACCGCTTCCAGAGGCTTATACATTAGGCTTTTCAATGTAAGAACAGTCATGTTTTTCTGGTAAACTTTTCATCTTGTGTTTCTGTATTTTCCCCCAATTCTGAGTTTAAAATAAGGGCAGAGTGGGAGCTAGCCTACCATGGTGCTTCTAAGCCATGTGTTGATTCTGGAAGTTACTGTGAGCAGCTTCCATTATTAACATGGATGCACAGACATACCAACTGTGTGCTGACTTGGTTCTTCTGGGCATATATATATATAATACCCTGGAGAGGAAGAGTTGGATCAAATGGTATTGCTATTTTGAATTTACTGAGGTACCTCCATACTGATTTCCAAGGTGGCTGGATGAATTTACATCCCTAACAAGAAATGTATAAAGGCTCCTTTTGCCCATCACGCCTTTAACTCTTGATACAGTTTTCATAGCCATCTGACCAGGGAAAATGCAACCAAGTTACTGTTCGCAACGGCCATGTAAGCTATAAAATCAGCCAGGTGTCCATTGACCCTGCAGTCCATCAACTCATGAATGGCTAAGCACTATATATGAGAGGTCTGTTCAATTAAGAAAATAAGCATGTTGTTTGCAGAAAACGAGTTTCTGGAGAGTATGGTAAAGCAAAATCAGCTCCTGCAGAGGAACCCAAACGTAAGTATCAGCTGTCCAGGCTTCTCTAGTTCAACCTCGGTACTCCAAGGGAGTTACGTAAGACAGGCTGCTCTGAGAAATTTCTTACAGTCATCAAATGGATCAAGTAATGAGAAAGTGTGATCTGAAGCTTCAAAAATAAGCAGGTAGATTATCTCTGGAAGCCAAAAAGGATAGCTGGCTCATCTAGATTATGCCTAGTGATGGATACTGGAGACAGGGTCATCATGGGACTGTTGGTGGGCACTAGGTCTGGACTAGAAATGTGTCTTTTCATAAATCCCCAATGTTATATGCATTCCCACACCATTTAGGAAGGCCTGACGCCTTCATCTCTAAGTTCAGCACCTGTGTTTGGTGATTTCCTTCCATGCTGTGAATAAATTCCTGACAGGAAACCAACAGGAATGAGCTTCACTCTGTTTCCCAGTTTAAGAGGACACAATCTCTCATGTTGGAGAAGAACTGCTGGTGGGTGGCTCGATGGCACAGGGGCATAAGGAAGCTGCTTGTTTCATGTCACCAATCAAGGAGCAGGGAGAAATCAGAACAATGCAGGGCATGGATATACCCTGAGTCTCGCTTCCTAGAACCCCACTTCCTCCAACTAGATCTGATGAAAGTACAACCTCTCAAAATAGCCACCAGAGAGGGCCATTTATTAAAAAAAAAAAAAAAAAAAAAAAAAAAAAAAAAAAAAGAGCTTGAGTGTAAGCGTTTCACATTCCAAGCATAGCAACATCATTATTAAATATCCAAAAGTACTAAAATGAGCCTCACAAACTGATTCAGAGTAAAAGGCTTCAGCGGTATACTATGTAACAGATTTGGGGTAGATTGATTTCAGAACTAATGTTCTACTAACACCAAAATGAGCTTGTAATGACATTGATTTATACTACCTAGCCTGCAGATATGCAACTATGAAATACCAATTCTTTAGAAAGTTAATGAACCTTGAAAATCCTGTGCTCATTCTAGTCAGTCAAATGAAGAACTAACAGTTACAAAATTAAAGTGACCACATAACAAGCATTCTTATATCTGACTAAGTAGGAAAAAAATAAATCCTAAGTTTCTGATTTTCTTCTGTTCCATCCTTTTTGGGGAGGATAGTACTGACGGGTATTATTTCTCTAAGACTATAGACAAGACATAAAATAATCCTTTGAGTTGTTCATGCTTTAACTGGAAAGTTTATTATCTGCTAGGAGGAAAGAACATTTTGAATCACAGAGGTTATTTGTAATTCATAATCTGTTACTTAAACAGATAAAGGATATTTCCCCAAAGTAGTAAGTGGGAATAAGCCACTCCTTCTGGCCCCACATGACCTTTCGGGTCAGCACTGATGTTATATTTGCTTAAAAACGTGTTTGCTCCAGGAAGCAGACACATGTTGAGATCATATGAACAAAATGCAAATCTGCATTTGCTTATCCAGGGAAAACGCAAGGTAACATGTGGGAAACCACCGCCATCATTAGAATACAGGGAACACACATGTAACACTCTGAACCCTTACCAGTGACCTCAGATCCAGGAGTGCTTAGTCACATTCACCCCTAGCCAGGTCACTTCTCTTCTTTCAGCTGACTTCTCCCACAGCTCCTGTAAAGAACAGCTGTAACCCCTGCTGTGCCCATTTCTATGGTCTGCCCTTTCCAGAGGGACGGTGCTGTATTTATTGTTGTGTTCATATATTTTCATTTGAGCCATTTAACATGTGTGATCCTGAGCTGGCTCACTCATTGCTCAAGTTTATGAATACTGTGTTTCCAGCCTAATTTCATTGTAAGTCCTAAGGAACTTATTATTGCATTGCTTTCCCCACAACAGTGACTTTTAGGACACACAATGTGAACCTACTGTGTCATCAGCAGCAGTTCAACATAATTGTAGGAATCAAAAAGCAAGCCACAATGTCTTGCTGCCTGAAAGGACCACCACTGTCTAAGTTCCTCTTCAGCTGGTTGTAACCATTCTGGGAGTACTGTATGTTTCTCAAATGACAGCTCTGGAGTTGACAGGGGGAAACTAAGGAGGTGTAAGTAGCACTTGATTTGTAATTCACAGATGAGTAAATAAAGGGGATAATTAAAATAACTTTAGGAAGACACCAAATATAGTATGGACAGAGCTGCTCAACTCTAATTTATAGTGGTTTGCCTAGGTCAGGAATGGGCATCGGCAATTCTCGCATTGCAGACCTCAGATGCTCGCTTCCTCGGGACGCCAGCATCTGACAGAACCACCACACACATCTCTTCTTTCACTCCTCACCATCTCATCGTCCATTTGGGGAGGTTGGTTTTTAAAACAATTTTCTTGGCTATTTTGACTTATACATAAAACAAATGTGAACTGAATACTTCATGTAAAATTTCCCACAAAATAAACAGAATTATGTTTCAATATTCCTCAAAAAGTTTTTTTTTTTTTTAAAGTGGTATTTGTGTCACAAAGGTACAAATCAGTATAAATCATTATAAACTCTTGATGAACATCAGGAACAAAATTTGCTCCGATCATGCTAATAATTTTGAGGTAATAATTTCAATATGTGAAAGACAAGCACAAAAGTAAAACTCTGTACGCTACCATTTTATCTACCCTTAGCAAACAGTAAAACTTGCATCGACTGCCTAAGAGAGGTCTGTCCATTCTAGACAGGCCCCTCCACTTCAAATGCATATAAGTTAAACTTGAGAGAATCCATGAGGCTCCGCCTCTCTCCATTTGAATTCATATTAGGCAACTACATAAATAAGAGATGGCCCTGACATTCACATTCATGTTACAATATCTAAGTTTTATTAGAGTGTGAGTTGCCCATAAAGAAAAAGAAGCAGATGTGAAATCAGTATTTACTGTGACACAGAGGTATTTTGCCACTGAAGGAAGAACCATGAGTACCTCATTCATTCTGGGGCCATTTCTGAAAAACTTTATGAGACAGAAAAACAAAACAAAAACAAACAAGCAAAGAAACAAACAAAAAACAGGCTGGCCTATGGATGGAATGTTGAGCCACAAGTCCAAGGCCAGCCTGGGTTACAAGATTCAAAAAAAATTTTTTTCTTCCTCAAATCAAGAGCTTAACAAGAGGACACACACACACACACACACACACACACACACACACACACACACTGTACTTGAAGTAAGCCATTATATCTTATCTTTAGTGGGCTCTATTATAACAGAAAATAATTAAAAAAAATACAAACAATATCTAATCTTCTAAAGTCAAACATAAATATATTTTATCTTTAGAATTATTTTATATACCTGTAAAAATTTTTTAAAAAATCAAAAAAGATGACATGAACATAGACGAAAGTTACCTGGGGAGAAGTGGGGGAGGGGTAGGTAATGGAGAATGATTATGACCAAGGCACAAACATGCAAGTATGGCAGTGTCACAACAGAACCCCAGTATTTTCTATGATTATAGTGTGAAGCACAAATGACACTAGAAAAAAGTTCATTAGAGCAATCAACATAATAGCTAACATTAAATAAATCGACATAATAGCTAATATTTTGTATTGGTAACCTGGAACTAAATGGTACAGACTGAGATTTTTCTTGACTATTTAGGATGCTGACCTTTTACCTCATCTAGAATATTTTCAAGACATTCTTAACCAGCACCAAGGACAGAAACTACAACATCACAGTACTATAGTATCTGAGCTGTTTGCTTGCCAATGAAAAGACACAACAGAGTTAATGAGAACATTCACTGCCTCCATTTTTCTTGAGGACCAAAATACACCATGCACTAGAACCCGGAGAATAGTAAAACCTCAGTCTTAGGCTAACTTTCTTCTTGGGTTAAGTATTCAAATACTCTGTAGGCCCCAGTACTGCAAAGCAGAGAATGACCATTACTGCCAGTAATCTAGAGCCAATAAAACAGGACTACACAGGACTACTTCTGCCAGAGAACATATGCCCTGGCAGGGTAAGCTCATGGGAAAAGGCTCACTGGCTTGCTGAGAGCTTCAGTTTCCCCAAAGTATGTCCAGAAGGTAAGTTCTCACAGCTACGCTAGAAACATGCAACCCCAGAGCCACAGTACCCAGCACTATCCCACTCTCCCTCCTCATATACTTCAATACAGGTTAACATGTCCCAAGTTAGTTACTCAGGACAAGTGGCTGGACATCTCAGACACAAGCAGAAGAGAAGGAGCGGATCTACCACTGACTCTGAAGGTACACCAGCACTGTAAATCCCAAAGTACAAAGCAGGTCTGGGATGAACCACAGAGTTGCCTAAGACCATTTACTAACCAAGAACGCTCTCTTAAGAAAAGCTGTATCTGTGTGATAGTCCTCTGAATTTCTAGAACAAGAAACTGAAATTTCCACTTAAGGATGGATATGTGTATATATAAAGTATGAATGAATGTGTACACACACACACACACACACACACACAGAGATTATATATATATATATATATATATATATATATATATATATACATACATATATATATATATATATATAATCTTACTCGTTATCTCCAATGCAAAATACTATCATTACTTCCTTTCCAAGAAATCTTTGTGACAACAAACTGACACATTTATAATAAAAGTTAATGCCATGATTTTATCTTGTGCTATGCAATCTATAGGTGTGAACATGTTAAGAAGCCTCTTAAAAGCAAATATATTTGTATCTGTTTACTTCTTCAGTTTTAGGAACTCCTTTGAATATATGTTCATCTTAAATATGTTTTATATAAATTTTCCACCTGGGATGTAACCTACCATGCAGATACTATATACTATCTCCAGTATCTATTATGTTTGTCTTTAGGATACACAATGGTCTACAATAAAGATCCCATCCATCCTTCTAAGAAACAATACTTTCGTAGTATTTTTATAAAATCCATTAACCAATGGATCCCAAGCCCTAACCATCTAATAGCGTTTATTGTTGCATCTTTTATGTTTCTAACTTAAATCTATGTTTTACTCAATCTGACTCCAATTTGATAATCAAATGGAGAAAATTAACAATTCTGATTTTTAAAAAGAAAGAACTTTTACCCTCTCAGAATCTTCATATTCACAAGAGGGTAAGGAGAAATCTTTACAAGCAAACCAAATGTGTGCATCTGAAAGTATAGCCCTTCTACAGTATAGCACTTACGGAATTACCTCGAAGCTACCCACCCTGAATGGGTGTGTGAATCACTGAGAAAAGCTCACTTTGGTGAGAATAGGAGGAAGAAGCTAATTGGGTTTTTTTGTTTTGTTTTGTTTTTAACAGTTTCTTAAAACAAAACTGCAGTGCCCTCTTCTGGCCTCAGTGGCCACAGATTAATCAGTTATACACAGCAGACAGAAACTGCAAGGCTAACCAAGTTTCTTTGTATGTGCAATTTCTGAAATAAGCCTGAAAAACTAGTCTCACTACTTTCTGGCATGTTTGTGTGATCTACATGCAGTCTACACACACACACACACACACACACACACACACACACACACACACACACTCCCTATGCACACTCAAGAGAAGCCAGAGAACATCAGGTATACCATTCTACCATGTACTGGCTGACTTATACCCTTAAGACCTGGTCTCACACTGAAACTGGAGATAAGCAGGTTTGATCCTGCTGATGCAATGTCTCACAGTACTGCTACATCTAGTTTTTTATGTTGGTGCTGGCGATTTGAACTCGGGTCCCCAAGCTTGTATGACAATGAAAAATGCTCTTACCTGCTGAGACATCGTCTAACAAGTAGTTTTGTTACTTCTAAAAACAGTCATGTGGGTTCTGATTTATGTATATTTTAGGAGTAAGAGTCACTTCGATAAAAATGGATGTTCAGATTTGGGTGGTGGATAAATTAATAAAAATGTGTATGAAATAAAAATGTGAAAGTGTAAAATCCAAAAGAAGTTCAACAGCTTCTGTTCTAAATGCCCATTTTAACTGTATAGAAATAATTTGGATGCATAATCTTTTCTTCTGGTTAATCTTAGTATGTGCTTTTTATTTACAATTTTTTGTATAAAAACAAAATATATAAGAATTTTCATGGGACATGAAAAACTAAGTTAAAGGATACTATGAACGAACAAAGAAAGGAAGGAAGGAAGGAAGGAAGGAAGAAGACTCAGAATAATGTAGGAAATTCTATGATATACTATGAATCTTTAAAAGTCAACATAAGAGTAAAGAAAAATGGTAATGGGAATTCATCTATATTAATCTAGCAGAGTACAGGGACACTATATAGGTGGCATGTGTTCCTGGAATGAATCTTAGATTTAACAATATATACATTTATATTGAAATACACATATTTAAGACAGTTTGGAGGACAGTTAATGGTCATACTATCAGTCAGTTTTCCTGGAAATGACAGTGGTTTAGGTTACATGTGAGGCTGTTCTGATCTTTACAGAAAGCATAATGAAGTAGTCATGTATATAGTCTCTCTCTGTAGCATGTTTATCCGGTCAAAAATAGGTGTGTGTGAGTGTGTACACATATAAATCTACATACAAGTACAGATGTACATGAATATATATACAAAGAGATGAAGCAAATGTGGGTAATTAGTGAATTTAGATGAATATTTGTGTAGTTGATGTTTTGTAGGCTGGAAACTTCTCGGAGCAAACAGCTATTGGGTAAACCAACACCCATAGCAGCAGCCCAACTGGCATTCTTGCTCCCATTCCAAGGAAAGATAACTGAAAATTAAGACCTCAGAGAAAAAACCAAAGATAACTTCTTTTATATATTCTTTATACTAAGAAATACAAACAGGTATCAAGCCCAAACAAACCAAAGAAACAAAAATTAAAAAACCTAACAAAATTGTTGGAAAATGACAAATGAAATAAAAATTTTAGCCCTAATTTGCGTTATTAACATAAAAGGAGATATAAAGAAAGCTATTATTATTATAATACAATTGGTAAGTAAAACAAGGTAATAAGTAAAAAAATAAAACAATGATTTTAATGTACACTGCATGAAAATGTGCCCAATCATACCAATGAACCTTTTTTTTTTTTTTTTTTTTCCCGAGACAGGGTTTCTCTGTGTAGCCCTGGCTGTCCTGGAACTCACTCTGTAGACCAGGCTGGCCTTGAACTCAGAAATCCGCCTGCCTCTGCCTCCCAAGTGCTGTGATTAAAGGCGTGCGCCACCACTGCCCGACTACCAATGAACCTCTTATTAGAAAATAATTTCTACAGTTTGTTAGAGCTGCACAGTTTATTACACAGGACACTCATCTAATACAAACTTAAGCACTGGACAAAGACTATATTCAAGTTCCAAGAGACAGAGGTCACACACGAAAGCCCTCTATACTAGAAATGAACGATGCTGATTTATTGAACACTTTGAGTATTAAAAGGGAAGAGCAAAGAAATGTTCCAGAAGGAACTAAGAAAGAAGTGAGTAAGATGGGCATGTCTGGGCACATCTTAGAAAAATATCCCTACCCAACTGGGGTGACAGGGAACAGTGATGGTCAAAGGGTCACGAAAGTCTATAAAATCCTCTTAGTACAGAGCACAGGCCACAGCTACTGATCTCAGGCACTGACATTATTATCACACCCAACACTGTATGGGGACTATAGCACGGGACACAGCTGCATTCTGTCTCCTTCAGGGGTCATTTTTATAGAAACATTTCTCAAAGCCTAAAAAAGGAATAAACAAAGCATCTCCTTCATAGATGTTTACTCTACAGAGACGGTTTTTAAAATAGTCTATTTATCAAATTATGAACGGCCGTCAAGGAAAATTTGTTGCTGCTGTTGCTATTTGGTTTTTGAGACAGGATCTCACTATGTAGCCTGGCAGGCTTAGAACTTACTCAGCAGTCCAGGCTGGCCTCAAACTCTGCCTGCCTCCTCCTTCTGAGTGCTGGGATTAAAGGTGTGCATCCTCATTATCACACCCAGCAAAGGTTTTCTTGAAGTGCAATTTGCACAGTATTTCAAATAGAACTATTTCCGAACCCCCTTAACCCATTTTCTTCCCTAGTCATGCTACTTCAAAGTTGAAAGGTCGGTGCCTCATTACTACTGAACTTTTCTGCCTGGTTACCCAAGTGAAGTTACTAAGACAGAGTCCATACCAGTCACTCATTCATCTCTTTATCTTCTTGGTAATCTAATACATAATAAAAAAATATATATCCATTGTACAATGGGTAGCTTTTCATTTTTTCAGTTCACCACTGACATACTTAAAGGGTAAGATGCGTACTGGAGACTATTTTGTTGCTGTTTTTTAACATGAAGGTATCAAAATGAAAATAGAAATATAGTTAGTTGTAAACAAAAACTTATAAAAATACAAGAAAACTACAGTATGACCTGAAGAAAAGTATATCACGTATAACATAAGATTTAAATTGGAACAAAAAAAAAGATTATAATCTACCTGCTTACAAAGTTTTCTAAAAAAAAAAATAAATAAAACAACAACAAAAAAAAACCCTACTTAAAATGTGACACCTGAATTAAAATCTTAACATTACTATTTGGTGGTGACATACTTTAAACTCAAGTAAACCTAAGAGTGAAAGAGCTGTAAATATAAACCTGTGAGTTAACAACTCTTAACATTATTTGCCAAAGCTGAAGTCATTTGTCAAAAAGAAAACAAGTCTCAGAAATGCAAATCTTTAGGTCGAGGAAACATGATACTCAAATTTTAGGTTATTTAAAAAATAGTATAGTACAATCAGGGGAATTATAAATATTTATGACTAAAATGTCAGTGGAATTTTTGTATGGATTAAAATAATTCATTAAAATTACTTGTAAATAAGCAAAAATAATTCTATTAGAACTTCAAATGAGACAGAGATCAAGAGGGAAAAACTTAGACTCCAGTTTGAAACTTAACAATAAATATATAAGCTATTAAACAAAATCAGAATATAAATTACTTTGAAACACCTATTTATATCCATTTTAATGAGAATTAAAAGATACAATGTGTCAACAACATTTTAAAAAAAAAACTAGTGGGGTAAGACAAGTGAATCGAATTTTGTTTATACCCTATAAATTACAAGAGACTTTGAAAATGTAGTGTTAGTTCTTTTTTTTTTTTCCAGTTGAAAACTCTCTATGTGCATCGCCTCTATCTTTGGTGTCACTGCTACTAATAAACACAGAATACAGCTTTAAAACCTAATCACCATGGTCAACTATGAAAAAGTAAATCAATGTTACTTCTTTCCAAATAAAATACAAAGACTAATTTTTGTCTCATGGTCCACAATACTTGGAACATCATGCCAAAATATAAAAGTTTAAAGGGAACATTATTTTCCACTAATTGCACCAAAAATGTGGCTACTGTACGCTGGTGTGATGACAACCAGCAGTGGGCAGGAGCTACAGGAAGATACAACATACACGCTTTCCTCACAATTAGTAAAAGGTTCAATTTAATGTGACACTACAAGACAATGCCTTCAGGTCAATGTGCTACAACTTGGTTCTCTTGTAGCTTAAAAAGATAGTGTACTTATCTTAAATTTACACAAAACATTAGCAAACATACTTGTTCATGATTAAAATAAAACAATGTAAATTAATTTAACACAGTGTTAAATATATTCACATGATCACCATTGTAATTCAAATGGTCACTAATGAAATTACATGTCAATATATGTACATAACATTTGCCACAGCAGTTTTTGATCTTTTGAGTGTTGCAGACCAGGTAATTTTACAAGACAATAATCTTGTAACAATTCTTCATATTATGAAAGGAAATAAATGTTGTAAGTAGTTTCATTCCTCGGGGGGGAGGGGCATTCCTCTAAAAAGTCAGTGCAAATTGAAGACAGTTCTACCTTCTTGAGTATTTGAACTTGACCAAGATAGACTCTTATAAGCTGAGGAAAAACAAATTTTAGGATGTTACCGAATCTCCTGACATTGTCAGTGGCATTCAGCAGAAATATGCCACCAAGAGGAATATCAAGCATCAAGTCCTATAGCAGAGCCTTCTGAGAATATGCTTGCTGTGGCTGAGGTGGCTGTTGGCTGCCTCCTGTTTGAGGCAGGGTTGATGATGTTAAAGTATAGTTTGGCACCTGGGACATGTTAGGTCCTGCATTCTGGTATATGGTAACGTCAGCAGGTACAGGTACAGCAGCAGGTACAGGAACAGGTACAGGTACTACAGCAGCAGCAGCAGCAGGAGGAGGACTATATATTGAAGCCTGGCTGGGATACGAATTTCCTTGAACAGAACTAACCATTGCACTGTGGAGGGAGAGAAACACTCAATTAGCTCAATACTGAGTTATGCGCCCATTCAGAGATGAGCAGGACAGCTATTAAACAACTCATCTGACAATTTATTAAGTATATGCAAAAGTATCAAACCCTGTTACTTAAGCACTGGGATGCTACGAAGAAAGAAAAGAAGTATCCATTATTACAGAGCTTACATTTTGGTGGGAGAAAAAAAAAAGCTGATAAATTTATAGTATGTAAATGCTTAAAATCTCAGTGAAGAAAAACGGGGAATGGCAAATACCAGAAGTACAGGAACCAAGGATTCTTGCTTCTGTAGGGTGTTGGAGGGAGGCCTTTCAGATAAGGCTTCATTCAAGGGTAAGTTCTTAAGAAGGGAGAGGAACTCCATCAACAGTCTAGGAAAGACAAACGTCAGGATAAGATAAAGAAGCCTATGAGGTTTTATAACGCCAGACATGTTCAAAGGACAGAAAAGAGGCCAAGGCATTCATGGCAAAGTGAGCAGAAGGCACATGTGGTGTAAGAGATAAAGTAGCGGTTAGGAGGGGCTGCAGCAGATCCACTGAGTTCCTTAGCAGCCACTGGGCTATGAGTGTGAGTCAAGTGAAAGAAGCAGGCACTGGGTGGTTTTGAGGAGAAAGGTAATGAGATATGACATACTTCTGACAGGCTCACATGGGGACAGAACAGATGTGAAAGCTGGCAAGTGCCCAGAGCCATAGTGGACACAGGAGAGAAGGGTCACACCCTACTCTGAAAAAAGTGCCAGTGAAATCTGATAATGGACCAAGTAGTTTAGTGTGTCTGATTTTATAACTGATAAGAATAACTGGAGTGACCACTTACTAAAAGGAGAAATCTACGCTTGGGACTGCAGCTGACTGGAACAAGAGCGGCATGGGCAGGAAGAATCATCGATTTTGGACACTGCAGGAGAGATGTCCAGAAGACACATAAGAAAACAGCACACAAGCGGCCTGACGTCCCTGGGAGACCAGGAGTTGAAATAGACACGCAGAGTACTCATTCAGTAACACGGGAGTCCTTAGGAAATGTCTGACCAGACAGAGCAATGCATGAAGGGAGGGAGGGCTTCTACACTGTCTGATGTCAGCAATGTAAAGGTGTGTTTGGAAACAGCAAGTGAGGAGCAGTAAACGAAAAGAAAAACCAAGTGACAAGAGCCTGACCCAGTAACACACATTAAAAACAGGGAAGGCACAGAACTGTGAGAGAGGTGGGCTTGGGAAATGAGCAAGGGATCAGGACATCAGCACTTCCTGACAGAACAATCTCAATGGACTAGTGAGATGAAGGCATGGCCACCTTCCCTATGAAATCCCTAAGGGTTCAGGCTAAGGACAACCCACGCACTCCAACTCCCACCACATCTACCTACTACCTGTAAATGTAGCTGTTCAGGTTGGCACCTGTATCCAATGTGCCCAACCTGGCACATAGTAGAACATTCAGGTCACCTCTAAGGGAACACCTGTGCATTCCACAGTACTTTCTGTAGGGCATGTCCTTTAAATGTCTGGTCTTCTTGGCTGGTCTCCTATCTGTTGTCTAGTTAGTTCTCGGCTTGGCTTCATTTTCTCTAGGACACCTCTGCCGTCCTTCGTTTGTGCTGCTCCTGGTACCATCAGACTCTATGTGTGCTCCTGACACTGTTTCCTCAGACTGCTTCCTTTCTGTGTCTATGTCTGTAAAATTGCAGCAGCTTCAAGAGCCAGGATTGAGTTTCTTTCCCCCTTTTCCAGCCATCTCTTAGGACACAATTTTATACCAGAAACTCAGTGACTAAGTAATACCTACATGTGAAAGTGTCAGTGCCGACAATTCCAAATTCTACATTAAGACAGAGGTGAGAGGACAGCTTTCAGTCCCTTGAAAGGTATCACACAGACTCTGAGGTAATATAAAAACTGATATGTAGTATATTTGTACATGTATAAAAACAAGTGCCTGCCTAGGAGGAGAAACAAGGCAACTGCTGGCAGAGGAAATGGAGCATCTGAGAAAGGAAAATGGAAGGGAAAGCAAGGCCTGGGTAGTCAGGAGCGCTGTCTCTGACTGAGCTGAAAGCTCAGTCAAGGAAGGCCATGCGGAGTTTCATTGACTCACAGGCAGGTTTCCCCAGCCCTCTTCAGCATACATTTGAAAAGCTACTTCTTTTTTTTTCTCTTTTAAAATTTTTTATATATTTTAATTAAAATATTACATCACTGTCCCTCTTTCCTTCCCCAAGCCCCTCCCATGGACCCTACTCTCAAGTTGATAGCTTCCTTTTCTCTGGTTATTGTTACATCTGGTTTGTGTGTGTGTGTGTGCGCGCGCGCGCGCTCGCGTGCATACCTAAACACAAATACATAAACACAACCTACTGACAGTGCACTTTTGTTCTTTATTTGTACACAGTTTCAGGGCTGACACCTCTGTACTAAAGAACCAATAGGGAATGTACAGGAGGCCATTTCATCTTCCTTTCCACACAGCTTTAATTTTAGAATTAAGAACTTCTCAGCCATCTGTCCCCAGGATATCTGGAAGGTGCTCACTCAGGAGGCGGTACTCATGTAGTGTCCACAGCTACCTCCAGTGGTGACAGTGTTTTGAGAAGAGAGAAAAAAATAAAACCACCTTAACTTCCTGATTTTACTTATCACTTTTCATGTGTTAAACACACGTTTAAGAATTTAATGAGAAATGAGATATAAACTGGTGGTAGGACACTGGCCTACATACATATGGTTCTAGATCTGATCCCAGCACTGTGAAGAATGTGAGCCTGTGAGTGGACACAGACAAAAGCAATTTCTTTAGAATAACTGATAGAAGATTTTTCTATTTGAAATGGGGTAATCAAGAAAGGTCTCACTGAGAGAAAGGAATATTTTATATAGGTATGTACTTCCAAAGTAAAAAAAAAATAATAGATTAAAAAAAATAGAAAGATGGAAATAAAGAGAAAGTAACTTTAAAAAGCAACCATTCAACAAAAAGTCTTCAATGATAATATTAGCCCCTTGAAATGAGTAATAAATTCACAAACAGGGCAATATTGAAGGAGAAAAGCAAAATCAATAAAAAGTGAGAAGGAAGACTCAGTGAACATATGCTAACTACTTCCTATACAAATATGATTTAGTTTCTTAAGTTTAAAGACAGTCTAGTTATCTATAAAGTGTACAATTTGTTGTATAAAAAATTAGAATACAGGTATGTACCCAGTGCATTAAAATGTCTCAAGATTTGAGGAAGTTCTCCAAGAATATATATCCAACTTGTATCTTTCAAAGAGGTAAAAGTAGAAAGATGTTACATAACCAACAAAAATATAGTATAAGTGTGCATGTGTGTGGCATGGTGTGGCACCTGTGGCAGGAGAGGCAAGAGGCTGGAGTGTGCTGGAGCATACTGTTAGTATAGTTCCTGAGGGGTTAAAGTAGATGACAGGATCAGAGAGAATACCACAGATACACTGGTGAGGACCGAAGAATGAATGAACCAATCTGAATTGATGAGAAACTATCTTTATGTAGTAATTGGACAAACTCATTCATAAGGACAAAAAGCTGTGCAGCCATAGTGATTGGGTAAGAAATGATTAGTATCCAGCTGTAATGTCATTAATATCATGATATTAGTGTGAAAGATTTATTTTGGACATTAGTAAATAATTATATATTAGTTGTCATGATAGACAAAGGAGGAGAGATAAGAAAAAGGAGTTTGTATGAACTGCAGGGGTTAGCCTCAGCAACCAGGTAGCTAGCAGAAAAGAGACAAAGTGTATAACATAAAGGAGACAGCTAGCATTTAAGAGAATATTTAGTATGTGCCCAGAGCATACTACACAGCCATCCACTATCATTCCAAATGTGCTGAACTGTGAGAAAGGAGGTTAAATTTTAGTGTCCTGGCCTTGATGCCTGGTTTTGGATCTTAGCTAAGTGGGACCTAGTCTGTATCTCAGTTTTCCATTAACAAAATGGAGTGCCAATGTTACCTCTCTCAGGTAATATAGGGAGTCAGTCGGTCAGTATGTGTTACACACAATCACAGCACTTGGTCTGTACCATGCAGCCAGGACTGGACTTCCTTACTATCTTCCTTGAAGCCACAGTAACATCTGAGACATGACAACATAACGTCTTTAAAAGCTCACCCACTCTTTGTGGATGGGCCCTGCAATAATGAGGTACATACAGGACATTTATAGACACTGCTGCTTTCTCGAAGCGTGCCTGTGCAACCCAGAAACACTGTGCTGGTGAACTCTTAAAAGCCTACCCCTACTTGCTTCAAGGAAAAGATTTCACCTGCGTTCTTCCAAAACCCACTCTATACACAAACAGGGCAGTCTGAACAGTGATGCCTACCTCCTGTTCTTCTTATCCAGATATATGCTTACAGACCAATGTAACCAATTAAAAAAATTTAATGTTAACCCCAACAACCATCAATAATGAAATTACTTCGGGTAAGAAGCCTGGGTCTGCTGACTAGGAAGAGCTGGGTTTGCAGAGGGTGGAACTGGTCCTTGGCTGATAGAAGACAGTTGCTCTGGGGGAAGGCTGTAGCTCTGCAGATGGGTCATCTGTGCACTCCCAGCAACCAGGTAGGTACCACTCTGAGCAGGCCCTGGATATACCTATAAGAGATGATGCAGAAACACTCCATTAGATAAGTTTAATGAATATTCCAAAGTTACTCAGCAGAGGCATTCAGTTACAAAAATAGGAAATACTGTTCCAACTTCCTTTATATGTTACTTCTAGCAATTAAAATTTTATGAAGGCACTTTTTAGTAGACTTGATGATTTCCCATCTTTTTGAAAGTATATGTATGTTTGCATGAATCGGTGTGCATGTGTGAGTATGTAGAAGCATTCGGGCTAAAGGTTGATGTCAAGTGTCCTCCTGGATTAGTTCCCACTGTATCTATTCAACCAAGGTCTCTTACTGAACCCAAAGCTCAACTATTTGGAAACTAGAGCTAGCCAGCTTGCTCTGGGAATCCCCTCTGTATCTCCATGTGCTGGGATTGCAGGAGAGCTACCGTGACCAACTGGAGTTTACAAGAAAGCTGGGAATCCAAACTTTAGTCTGGCAAGCACTTTATGTACTGAGTCATCTTCCAAGTCTGAATTTTTATTTTAAGCATTATATGAGCAAATTTTACTTTCATATAGAAGCATTCCTATTGCCAATTCCTATATCCAAAAGCTGTTCTTTCTGTTGTTCAAATATACTTTACACTAACATAACCTATATATTGAATTTATGATATACTTTCCATGTTAAGAGCGTTTTTTTAAAAAAAATTCCAGTTTGTTTGTCTGCTTGTTTATTTGGGGGTGGGGGGGGAGTAGCTGGGGGAATGTGGAAATGAGAGGATCTGGGAGGAGTTAGGGGAAGGGAAACCATGATCAGATTGTATGAAAAATGTGTGTGTGTGTGTGTGTGTGTGTGTGTGTGTGTGTGTGTGTATGAAATGAATCCCAAAACTTTGGAAATGTACTTGAATTCATAGTTTTATAGCCCTAGACTGTATTTACAATTCACATTTCTAAACTCCAACTGAATGAATAGAGACCACTCTAACTTCCTAGGGTTAAAGTACACAAAGTCTGTTGTAAGTACTCAGTTCTATAGGTTTAGAAAGCAGACATACGTAAAACAGAAATAAATGGGGTGGCTGTATCTATCGATAAAAACAGGTAGCAGGCTGGATTTGTTTGCCAATTCCTATATCTAAAAGCTGTCCTTTCTGTTGTTGTTATATTTAAGTAAGTCCTTTTTTTCTGAGAGAGATTGTAACCCTGACTAGCTTGGTATAGCCTCTCTGTGTTGTCCAAGCTGCCCTTAAGCAGGAAGCCATCCTCCTGCCTCAGCTTCCTCCTGAATGATGGGCATTTCCATATGCTCAGCCAACCTGTGCAGCAATTATCCTACCATTATGAACCACCGTGGCTCACTGAAAACTTAAACTTTTCATCTTAACAAAATTATTTATTGTGAAATCTGTTTATATATTTGAAAAACCATTCTACTGTCTTTAGATAGCAAGATTGTGTTCATGTGCTATGAAAACTAACACAATCACCAAGAAACCAAATACCTTCCACTTCATTAAATGCAACAGATTCACATCAGAACTCTAACGGTCTTCATTACATGAATAGACAAAGTCTCACGGCTACATTTCATTATTTCATGCAGTTCAAAACCACTTGTAAATCCAACTCCAGGGGATCCAACACCCTCTTCTGGCAACCAAGGGGTACCGTACACACATGCAGCATGCATTCACAAACACAGAGATACATACGCATGCATTTTACAAAAATTTAAGACATTCCAAATAAACTCAAGTACATTTAAGAATTTGCACAACACCTCTGAGCTTTACAAAACATACCTGGGCACCAGAAACAGCAGATGACTGCACATAATACTGCGGATTCTGTAATTTTGCATACATAGAATACATCGGATCTTCATTCATTAACTTCGTATACAATGAAAGAGCTTCCATCACCTTCACATTTAGTTCTGAGAGTTCTGAATGCTTTCTGAAACATTACACATAATTTGCTGTTAAATGATACGTTGCTCTAAATTATGACTCATCAAAATAACAAAAGTGATCAATAAATGGGACAAAAAGGCCTTCTGCTTGGTCCTGAGGCAACAAAATCTGTTACAGGTTAAGACGCCATGCTGGAGCCCTTTATCTCGAACTGTCTAGATGTCCTCATTTGTAACAGATGGCCAGCCTGTGGGCAATGGTAATGCTGCCTTCGTGAGCATTGTTATATAGAAAAGAGGAAGACAGGAAGTCCCATAGGAAGCCTGCTTTTCAAGAAAGGGAAAATGAGCCCAAATCCTCACTCACAACAAGGTAAAAACAGTGAATAAAGAGTGGTTCTAGAGAGTCCTGTCTGTGTGTTGTAGTGCAATAGCTGCATGCACATGTAGAGGCCTGAGACACTTCAGGTGTCTTTTCTCTATGGCTCTCTACCTTTAGTTTAAGACAGAAGGAAGCTGAAGCTCATCCGGACTCCATGGCTGGCTGGACAGTGGACCTCAAGGATCTATCTGCACCATACTCTTCTTTGTTTCTCCCTAGCTGCACCCCCTTGACTGGGTTTATAGCATGCACCACCACACCCAGCTTTTTATGTGGGCTGTAAGGATCCAAACTCAGGTCCTTGCAGTTGTGTGGCAAGTTCTTTACCATCTGAGCCATTTCTGCAGTCTGGAGTACCTTTTTCAAGGCAGTTTATTGGCATGGTTTCAGAGAGACAGATTTACAATTTAAATATAGTTCAAGTTCTTTACCTATCAATATCTTCCAGCTTTTCATCAATGAGAGGTCCCATCTGGTGACACATCGCTAAGATGACAAGAAAGTAAACTTTTGAAAAATATATAATTAAAGAAATGAAAAACTTAATGTGAAGTAATAAAATTATTAATTATTCTTCATCAATAGAACCTAAAATAGATTTGCTTAAAATATAACAGTGACAATTTAAAATACTGACTTCAAAATATTTTTTCCATTGTACAAGATTAAGGTGTTGAATAAAATAATTTATATAGTAAGGTTTGTGATTTCAACTTCTACTCAAGATTCAAACAGCATATGAAAGGTAAGAATGGCACAGGAAGAATGTGTAACGTTTCATTTTTCTAAGATTACTCTCAAAACCCATCCTGGAGCAACAAAGTAAGAAAGATCTCAGTTTACTCTTTGCTTGTAAGGTAGACAGAAAATGAAGTTACCTTCAAGATGAAGTAACTCTGGTAAGTCTGGCTGATTATCACTAGGATCTGTACTTTGCAACATCTGTAACAACTGGTCCATTTTATCCTACAGAAATTAAGTAGTTAATGTCAAAAGCAACCAATATCTATGAAATATTATGTTCTCACTTTGAAAATCATGGATAGAAGCGTTTTACCATTCATAGTTAGAATATAACTTAATTTTTCAATTATCTTTTAGCATCTTATGTATTCCTTTTAGCACCATAAGAAGTCTAACCCTTGTACACTATCCTTGGGTATTTTTCAAAACATTCAAATCAGAACAGGACTACCCATTTAAACTTGCAGGGCGTAATCCCCGAAATCTCTTATACCATGTTTAAGAATTTCACTTTGTTTTAGAACAGTTGTAGCTTAGCCACACCACAGTTGTGTGGTGTATCCCTCTCCAGATGGCCTGCTATAATTGCCAGCTCAGTCATGACTTCTCTCTGGCAGAGATTATGACAGCTGTTCCACACACAGAGCCCAGACCTTTCACAGCTGTTGTCCTAGTGGGGCTCTAAGGATTGATTCTATTCTCTTTCATCAACATTTCAGTTTGTCATAAAAGAAAGAAACTTGTACTCTATTCCTTTTTGTGGGAAATGATAAGATAGATCATATCCACTTACTTGGGTCTATTTCAAAATCCTTTAATACTTAGGATGGAAGGAACTAAAAAGGGAGCTGCATAAAAATACCCACATAGTGTACAAGATGGAGCTTTTCATTTACCAAATTCTATGAAAATTTTTACAAACTTTTCACACATATTTTCTAGCAGTAATGCTACTATACATAGGAACATAGGGCTAATAAATTAAAAACTACAAATTGAAGGTAAAATTGATATGTCAAACAAAGACTGTTTAACAGATGAAGTAATTGTTAGATTGGAAGCAAAGAAAAAGTTCCTGTCAAGGCAAATTAATTCTGTATTTTAAAATGGATATTCTTTCAGGTAAAAGATTCATGTTCATTTTAAGACATTTAAAAAGACAGCAGAAATGTCTATCTCCTGTTCTGTTAATACAACATGGTTTCTACATGGGCTACAGCTGAGTACTCCTTCCCTTCCTTATGTAAGGCAATCTGGCCAAGCAGGGTGTTCCTCAGGTCTTAGCACTCTTCCACACTCTTACTTCTCTCAAACAGAAAGCAGCAGCAGCACCACTTACACCAGGCTGCAGATGTGGCTCACCAGAACATCACTTGCCTGCCATGGACTCTGGGTTCTACCTCCAGGAAGGCAAAACAATTGTTTTTTAAATCAGTAATTCCAAATTGATTTTCTCCTTAATCTCATTATATTATCTCCTACAAAGTGTTATCTAAATGCACTTTAAAGTCTTCTAGAAGACTATGTTAAACTTCTTTGTGATAAAATGTGTATATAGACTAGCAATACTCTTATGTGGTAAATTCATCTGTATGCATTAATGATTTCTACTGATATGTAAATGGGCTGAAGTAACAAAGCTCAAATTTAGGACAATGAAACCAGTCAGGATTTACGGCTGTTCATATTCCTATCTTATGACACTATAAATAAAACTGATGGGAAACCTTGTTCACATATTTCAAGCTCTTAGTCTTATCAGTAAACATCAGACTTAGGGGCTGAAGAGATGACTCAGCAGCTGAGAACACTTGCAAGCAGCTCTTCCAGAGGATTCCCAGCACCCGTATGGCAGCTCTTCCAGTTCCAGGGAAAGCCAATGCCCTTTCTAGCCTCTGTAGGCACCAGGAATGCAAGTGGTATAGAGACATAAATCCAGGCAAAATACCCATACATGTAAAGTAAAATAAAAATTTAAAAATTACATTTAATAATCTACTAGCCGGCAATTCACTGTGCTCATTATTTTTTTTATTATTGCAAAATGTACAAAGCCATGAGTTGTGCTACCTAGTCATTACTACTACCAATATTTGGGTCTACCCCTAGAAATGAATGGACCAGAATAAGGCTCAGTATGGGCACTGGATGAGGCTTTTATCTGTATAGCGGAGAAAGAAATTGTAAAAGAGAAGAGAAAAACAATGGAAAATGATAGCAGAAGTTTTCTCATGCACACTGACTTCAGGAATTATTACAAGAAATGAAGTCCTGAAAAGAGTGTTGTACACTGCTCTATACCAGGAGACAGAAATGAAGCACAGGACTACACAATCTCTTTGGTAACTTAAATTAGAAAATACATAAACTAGAAAATACATAAATGAATGTAGAGGTACTTCAAATTTGGCCTGCTGGGGACAGCATCCTGTATGGCTTGCTAATTCCATTATGTAATACTTTACTGTAAAGTAAATTTTAGTGGATTAATAGTTTTACCAATTCAATACAATATTGATACTGCTATTATTCAAAACAACAGTATTAACAGGGGTGAATATAATTTAATGGCTGTTGAGTACACGAAAAAACAGGTATTTTTACAAAGCACCAACAAAACTATAAAATTTCCCATCTGTTTAACAATTTTGCAGTAGTTATTAACATGAAAAACACACAGATCATTCAGTTTCGAAGTTCCATTCCTGAATATCTAAGCTAAGAAAATTAAACTAAATGTTAAGAAGAAAAACAACAACAAAAAAACCCTCATTATAATAATCCTTGTGACAGCAATTAAAATTGAAAACTGCCTATGTGCCTAATAATTAAATGCACCAATATAAATCCAATCTCTAAAATACTAGACAGGAATTCATATTCATTCCTATCTTATTATCCCTTCTTCCTCTCTCTATAGCACTGGAGATTGGTTCAGAGTCTCACACATGCTACACAAATGTTCAACTACTGAGCTATATCCTTAACCCTTAGCAGAATAAAAATTAAGATTTTTAGTAAGGTAGAAATGAAGCCAAGGAAGCTGTAACAATGACATATGCGTTCTCTATACTGCTAACATTCTCAGAACAAGAAAAGAAGTAAGCCAGCTTCCATACAAAGTACCCATTACTGTTAATAACAAGGAAATCACTCACCTCATCAATAAAGGCTGGTTCTGGTTCTGGTTCTATTGTCTCTATCTGAACATCATCACTGAACTGTACTGTCTTCTTCTCTGTTTTAACTGAAAAAAAAA
This sequence comes from Arvicanthis niloticus, assembly GCF_011762505.2. Classification (NCBI taxonomy): domain Eukaryota; kingdom Metazoa; phylum Chordata; class Mammalia; order Rodentia; family Muridae; genus Arvicanthis; species Arvicanthis niloticus. The sequence continues at coordinate 65,475,741 of NC_047665.1, read as the reverse complement.
TATAAAAATTATATTTTCCTCAAAATAGATCTAAAAGTTTAATTCCTTAATCGAGAATATGGAGTTTAGAGACTCTACATAAGGAATAACTAAGCTGCAGACAGCTCAGACAGCAGAGAATATTACTTGATAAAACTGTCTAGATTTTCAAATTCTCTCTTGCAAAACTCTGCTTCCTATAAGAGATATATAAAACTAAGTTGTTTCTGAAATTAAAAATTACCTACTTCAGAATTAAAAGCTTAGTACTAGCATACGTAAGTTCTATTAAATTATTTCTAAATGACCAGACAACTCAAAAGAAAAATTGTCTTTGATAAAATACCATGTCACCTCAATATAATGAACTGGAAAATCACCATGTCCCCTGGCAAAGCACTGGGTTTTCTACCCAGAGAGAAGCATCAAGGCTCATGGAAAAACCGTGTGTGTGACCTCAGCAGAAATCTGCACTGGCCAGCACAAGAGTGTGACTTTGTAGGTTCATTGTACTTACAAGTAAAACCTAAGTAAGATTCAGTGAACTGGACATATGCACTTATTTCTTCTGCTCACCAAGCAATCTTTGAAAACCACTTAATGTAACTAAAAACGTGAGGGTATTGGCAACCTCCAAGTAACACAAAAACCACAGCCAGTTCTTGAGAAGGATCATCTTTTTTGGATGTTTGGTCCTTGTATCAATGAGGTCTATTACATACAAAAATATTAGGAATAAAGATAAAAATGGGGATGTCCCAGTAGGGGGAACTCAATGTGCTAGACAAAAGAGTAAATTTGCTGTGGTAAATTTCCAAAACAATCCTATATAGTATGCCTATTTTAAGAAAGTAGTTTAGAAAGATTAAAATCTATTGTACAAATAGAAAGCTAACAACTGGGATGGCTGTGTCTGAATTTCAACTGCTCTTCTCCTTTAGCCCTACTACTGGAATCTGGCTTGTGGCTTTGAAAAAAAGTTGGTATGTGTTATGGGCTTTGGTATTGTCTGTTTAATTGCAAAGGTAAGGAATACATTCATTACATTCAAGTCATCATAAAGTAAAATTCTACATACAAAAAAACAAAACAAAGCAAAACAAAAAACCCAGCTTGGCTGATTCATTTTCCCACGGGGAAAAGCAGACATCTGCGACAGACATTCTGCTTGCCATCCTACACTATTAACAAGAAGAAAACTGGGATAGCTTTGCATTCATTACTGTTACCCAAAAGAAAACACACGGCAGACTTCACAGAACTAATAAGACACAAGTTTGCAGCCCCCTTTCTCATAGGAACTGATACCAAATGTGTATGATATGTTATTCACACATATATAGTGGCATATTTTCACAGTGTCTGTCTCCAAAATCCCATAAGTGAGGCATATGTGTGCATGTGACAGGTCAAGTGAGACTGGCTTCTGTCTCCTGTAAAAGAATGATGGGACACACAGTTTGCTAGCACATTCTCTAAAGCTGAGGACTATGACTGCATTATGTAAGTTCTGATCCTCCTGTTTCTCTTACATTGCCCAGAGTGAAACATATAAAACTCAGAAGACTCATAGTAAAGCAGCATTGTCAGATGAGAGCCAAAGATTAAGTGGCCACATATCAGACATATGATCTTGGCTCTCATCTTGAAAGCCAACAGCTGACATTGAATAGAGCCCAAAATACAGCAAAAACCTCCAGTAGACCAGATTATTAAAAAACATGATACATTATGCAATGCCATTCAAATATGCTCATATAAGTTTTTAAATTTATTGTTTAAAAACTATGCACACATGTCCTGTCTGTGTGTCACAGTGTGTGCCTATAAGTGCAAGTACCCTAGAAGGGCAGAGGCATTAGATCCCCTGGAGTTACAGGTAGTTGTAAACCATTCAATATAGGCACTGAGAAACAAATTTGGGTCCTCTGGAAGAACAACGGTATGTTCTTAACAACCGATGCATCTCTCCAGTCCCCAAGTTTATGCAGTGTTTAGTTTCAACGACTTTTTAGTTCTATCAATGGAGAACTGAATCAAGATCTGCCTCTACAAAACTGATGTAAGACAACTTGGTAGCTATAAGAGAGGACCATTTTATTAAAGGTCTACAATTTCTGACTTGCTAGTAAAGGCTTTTCTTCACTTTAACATGCATGTACACGACATATATTCTAGGAATATGTATATACTATATATTGTGGTTAAGATTCAGTACCAGGTTCAAAACAGCCATGACAAAAATCCTTCCTTAAATTTTTTGTCAACAAAAGAGGAACTACATACAGACCTTGTGCATTTAATTTGAATCCTTCTACCTATTATTGCAAAGAGAAAAAGTGAGATATCCTGACAGATAAGCACAGCTTAGCAATTTATATATAAAAGTTCTTTTAAGACCCTGAACCTTTCAGTCACTAACAGAAGTCTTTCCATACTTAACATATTTTCTGCTTTCTTAAAAACAGAGTATTTTGACTTTCCTGTTTCTCTGATGATTCTTAACATGAAGTTTCACCACAGCACAGATATTACAGGCTCTATAGACAGGACACAGCATTGTTCAAGGGCCCTGGCAATGCTATCTCCTACTTATATTACAGCTGCCACTATTATTGTTTTTCTCTATGATCACACTCGTTTTGTTTTCAATTTAGCAAGGATTTGAAATCAAACACAAAAGTCTTTATGTGATTGATTAAATAAGATTTTACCTAGCTTCTGCAAATATGACGGTGTATGGCCATTATGTGGCTTACAGGCTGCTACTGAAAAATCTAAGACTAGACACCAGAAATTGGCCCCATATTTAGAAAACAGAATCTATAATGTTGCACTGCATTTGCCACACTTTATCAGCTGATAAGAAAAGACTTCACAGTACACATGAACTCCACAATACTTCTTCATGTATTTGTACCTTTTATGGCACCTATTCAGAAGAATATATAACAAAGTTTGGCAACACAGGATTCTAATTCTTAGATTATTTCTAGTAAGGAACTTTATTTTACTTATTTGATTTTTAGAAACAAGGTGTCGTTAAGTGGCTCTCATTTGGCTGTGTAGCACATACCAGAACTGCAGGAGTGTTGAGATTACAAGCATGCACCATAATGTCCACCCTGAAATTTCACTGTTAGAAATTCCCAGAGGCAAAACCACTTAAGTCATTTGCCTATAAAGTTGAGCTTACTCAACTTTCATCAAGATTATGGATTATCTATCATCCACCAACAGACTGAAAAGTACTTACTCATTTCTGGTTCAGCAGTAAGATCTGCAGTTACAAAATTAGAAGGAAAAAGCCCCATGCCTTGATGGGTTTCACCTTTCCACCAGTTGGGATCACTGTGACAAACAGAAAAAGAATGTTTCATCATTAAGAAGGACTTATTCCTGTATTCCTAGTATTTATCCTGCATTATCTCCACAATCCAATAAAGGCAAGAGCAGCCTATCCTCACCAACAGGAAGTGAGGAGCTCCAGAGGCACCATCAGTTAGTGTGAGGTTCTAACACAAACAGGACATGAGCTCCGCCAACAGAAGCTTTTAAAGCCACAGTTCTTTCCCTCAGAAAGTCAGTAAATCCTCTGAGAAGCCAATAAAAGGAGATAAACAGTATAGTGATTAGAATTTGCCATGCTTTTCTGGTACTATTATGGTCTTGCATGGATTCCTAACAATACAGCAGATTCTCGAATGCTGGATTTTAGTTGTCTTACATTTTTGTTGTTCTCATGAGTAAAGACCCGAAAAATGTTTCAGTTTGTCAAATCATACATGTAATGTTTGTATGTAAACCTTCACATGTCAATCTCTACTGAGCTCCTGGCTATAAGCAGTTTCCCTCCCATGGGTTTTAACTGTCTTAGAATGAAATATTCTATTTTAGCCTTTAATGCCATGGACGTTATACACTTTTCTCATTCCCAGCTTTGTCACTGGTTAACAGAGTAAGTCAAACAGGGTATTATTTTTTAAATGAGAGATGTTTAATATTGTTTATTTCCTTCAGAATGTTTTAAGTATTGCGGATCAGATGCATGTATCTTTCAAAAATAAACAAAGGCTGCATTATTCTTAATTTCAAAACCATAAGAAAACAGAACAAACAAACAAAAACAAAACTATGAACTCTTTTCCACCAAAAGAGGCCCTTAGGCTTAAAGCCACAGTATCTGGGAGTCACTGGGCTTCTATGTAAGCTCTTTGACACTATCTATAGTACAAAAGGTGAAACGAAACTGTCCCCAGTGCCTACGGTAGGAAAAGCCAGCAAGTGTTTAATAAACACTTCTCCAAAGAATGAATGACCAAATTGCAATGCTAGCTGATGAGCTCAAGTTTCATATTGGCTTGACTTCACATGACAATATTAATGGTCTGAATGTCTGTCTTCCTAAAACTCCACATGCTGAAATCTTGTCAGTGTCAGAAGGAGGCGTTTGGAAGGTGATTAACCCATAAAGGTAGACCTTTCTTGAATGGAACTGGTAACTTTATAAAAGAGATTCCTGATCTCTTCTTTGTTCCTGCGACTACATGTGACAGACAGCACAGTGAGCATACAGCTGTGTCTGAACCAGAACCTGCCAGGGCTTGGACTTTTCAATCTCAGAACTTAGAGAAGCATATTTCTGCTGTTTAAAAAGACTAGAGCAATACAACAACAAAAAGATATAAAAATAACCTTTATCAATCCAAATTCATTTTTAAAAAGCAGTTACAAATTTTAATACATTATGATTCACTTCACATAAAAAAATTACATGAGTAAACTCTAAAAACCTATATAGTTCTCCCATGATACCATAAGCATAAAATTATTGTTTTATATGGATATATGGTTCTGTAATGGATACTATCAACAGATCATGAACTTCTTCAAATAAATCCACCATATCTTCTAAAACTTTAACCTTTTAAAAAATTTAACAATTTAAATTACTGGATGGAACAAAACAGGTTTCTAAAGCAAATAAAAATTATTTAAATAACATAAATTAGGGGAAATACTACACAATGTGTCTGTATAGTATGAGGCAGCAAGTTAATCATCTAAAACATCTAGTCAATATTTTGATTATGTTTGGTAATTACATTCAGTCATATTAAAGCAAGGGTATTAGGAATATATTTTTGCAAGAGTGTTCACTGTGTAATTAACTATTACCTGTCATCAAGGACTGTAATAATCTCTCCAGCTTTAAAAGTAAGCTCATTATCCTCAGCAGCTTCAAAATCATACACAGCACGAACTTTTCTGCCTTCGTGTTGGTGGTTAGTGAGAAGACTGGATGTGCTTGGATACAACGTGGAAAGGGGGGTTGACTGCTGCCTTTGCTCCTTGAGGGATAACTCAATAGCTGCAGTGAGATTTTAAAGACCTCAAATGTTAGTCGGCCAATAATACACTGAAAGTATTATTTTTCAATAGTATAACAGGAGATGCAAGCATAACCTCATACAATAACAAACCATTAGCAGTTATATATATTCACTCATTACTGAAAAAAATAAAACAAACTTTTAAAAAATGTGTGGCATTTTAATTGAAAAAGTACAATTAAAGTTATTCTAAGTAATAGAAAGACTCCATTTAAAAAATAAAGCAGCTTTGCTTTATCTGAAGACATTTCCTTTATCTGTAAAAAGCTAAGAAATATTATTTAGTCAGAGATCTGTCTTCTTTCCTCCCCTTCCAGGATTTACAAACTCACCCTTTGCCAAATCTTCTTCCTCCTTCTTGGTAGCCACAGTGCCAGGGTCCTTAGCTACTAGAGCCGGGCTTGCTTTCGCTTGTTCTGCAGCCTAACACATACAGAAAAGGGTATGAGGGTCATTCTCAAAATGTCTTACATGTATATCTAACCTAAAATCTCGATTTCTCATGCTACAGATTTCTCAAGAAAAGATACCCAATCTGAAAGGCTTTCCACTTGAAAGAAGAAGGAGCAACAGAAATGAAAAATAAAAAGCTACTGGGCAGGTAGATAGACCACCTGCATTTCTCCAGATTAACACAAAGACAATAAACCTAAAAACAACATGCGAGACAGAAAAAAACAAAAATAGTGTTTTATAATTTTACAAAAATTCCAGAGCTAAAAGACAAGTTGTGAGAGCAAATTGGAGAATTACTTTAGAAACAGCTTTGGAATTTTTTAATAAAAATTTAATAGTTGTATTTTACTGTTTCTTTCAGGTCAAAAGGCAGAAAGTAATCTATATGTGCTAATATTTACATTTTATAAACTAAAATACAGGCACCTCTGACAGTGTGGTAATGCTTACCATTAATTATATTGTAAACAAAATAATGTGCAGATAAAAACGTGGGCTAATTCCCAGGTCTGCAATTAGAAGCTTCTAAAGCTCAAGGCCTTCACGGCCTCTGGGAATTTGCATATCATCAATGCAGATCAGAATGCAGCCTATTTTGCCAATCTCCTTTTTCAGTCTCCAGCCCAGAAGTGGACAGTGGTTGCTGAGCAAACTGCTCACTCCAACTAGTATACCCATGGTCCGCATTTGTTCTAGTTACATGCTCCCCTTGGTTCATTCCACTTCGTCACTTTGTGGTTGTTTCCTACTGAGTCTGAACAGCCAATCAGTAAATAGCTAACAAATCACTCTCTCCATGAAACATTTCTAAGCTCTTAGTTCAGCGCCCTTGTTAACCTCTGGTACTTAAACAAGGATTTGGAACAAGGCAGTATAAGATGGGTGACTAAAATTACAAGTTAAGAATGAGGCAAACATGGATGCAAATTCTACATCTCAGATACTAGCCATATGCTATCAGGTGTCCCTAGCCACTCTTGATAAACTTCCCAATAAAGCCATGATACAAAAGAACATCTGCTTTTCATATCTTACAACACAGTTAAAGGCCTGGGTTAGTAGGTACAGCTTCTAAAACCAGATGAGAGGAGGTTCATTCTGGGTTCAAAGCAGAAGTATAGCATTTATATCCTATCCAAAGGTTTACCATAATGTGTACAGAAGAAATTCATATGACAACCACAATACAAGGCATGTTGAGGTGTGCAATAGCAAATGATAAAACAATGATTTGATTACCAATAAATAAAAAGTATTCCAATCAATTAAAAAAGTGAAATTAACAGAGTAAGCTCTAGAGCCACACAGAAAAAGACTATGTCAAAAACCAAAACCGAACAAAACAAAAAAAAAAAAGAAAGAAAGAAAGAAAGAAAGAAAGGAATGAACGAAGGAAGGAAGGAAGGAAGGAAGGAAGGAAGGAAAAGACAAGACAAAAAAAAAGATGAAATAAGAATCGTATATATACTACTCAGGACAATGGCTGAGAAGCTCTAAATTTCAGCTTCTATTGTAACTGAGCTTCTGTCTCTCCCACCAGACGATATGTTCCAAGAAGGAATGTATCTATTATAAGCAATGAATAAAATGTATGTTGAGTGTAATGCATGGCAAACAGTCAACATGTCAACATAATATAGTTATGATTTATCACTTACTATACTATCCATTATTAGATGCCCAGGCAGTTTTTCTTTATTTAAACACAATTTTAAAATCTTTTAACTCTGACCCATTCCTAGTTAGATCTTAGATTCTGATATAACTACTATATACTTCTTCAAGTTACAAATAAACTTGGTCAGACACAGCCTTTATTATTTATACGACTTTTTTCATTACTTGTTGAACCTAACACACAGATAAGTTGATATTTTACATTATTTGAAGAAACTCTCTACGAGCTGAGAGGCCCATTCAGAAAGAAGCCACATGAGCACAGTGTTCCTGAGCTCTGTGCTTCTTAGTTCCTATCATGACAGCCATTAGCTAACCAAGATACTCATCATTAACTAGGTCAGCAGTGCTAGTCCACCACCACTATATCAAGTGCTAACAGAACTGCAGCGCGACTCAGTGGGAAGTATGATTTCCACAACATGTTTGCATAATCTTCTTCTGTCTTTGAATAAAAATACATATTTAGAAAAATCTATATATATCTTCAGAAGCTGTTGCTAAGTGTGCTCTAATAAAAACCTAGTCTGATGAAACTATAGCAAGGACCTCAGCAGCTAAGCTCCGTAGCTTCAATAGAGGAGACTCTAGAGTTGGACCTACATCATTGGTTTCTCATTAAATACATCGTTACAGCTTCTAATGACAAGCCTTTCAGAAATAATAAAACACAACCACAATTCTCTCGTATTTTACTTTCTATGCAATTAGCTGAAAGAATAATAATTAAAATAAGAATGGTTCTTGCATGTATCTATATGAAAAATCTTCAGTATAGGTTTTCTACATTTCAAATAATTTGAGGAGGATAATGTAATTTCTATACCAATCAACAATAAATACTTTACCAGTGTCCATTACACTTCCTGCCCCAATGACATCTGATCTAAATATGAGTACATCCAATGAATGCTCTCAGAAAGCAGGCAAGAGCAGGTGGTACAAAAACACTGGACTGAATTATCCAGTCTGTGGTGTCTCTCCTCTAGCAACTCAGAATCAGTTCCTTCACATGTAAAAATGAAAGGATTACATTAGGAAACCCCTGAAGTTGCTCCCATAACTGTCTAAGACTAATGACAAAGGCTCCGTGTCAGACACATCACTAGTGTTTCCTTCTCTTACAAGGGCAATTCCATCTGTGGTGTGAGAATTGTTTACACTTGCACTAGGCTGTGCTCCAGAGCAGTGCTTCTCAACTTCATGTACACAATGCAAAGCATCTGGGGGTCTTATTTATGGAGACAATGAGTCCACAGGAGTGGAGTGGCACCGCAGAGGCTGCAGTCCTGATAATCCTTCCAGTGATCCTGATGATAATGGTCAATGAATCATATTCTGAGTAACAAGTTCCAGAACAGGTATAGAAAATGCAATTCTAAGTCTGGTCTGTATTTCCCTCCAGTGTATCTACTCTTTGATAGACATTGTTTCTGGTACCAAAGAATTTATAGTGCCTTGAACTGTTCTGTATAAAATCAATCATTAGTTTTAAATTTTTATTACTAATAAAATCTAGCTATTGGTTATAAATGAATAAAGACATATTACCATAGACTTAGTTTAAAAATTGACTGTTTAAAACAAAAAAAACAACAACAACAACAAAAAAGTAATTCACTGGCTTTCTTTCTCTCTCTTAGATATCTTTCTAGGTCTTCACATCTAAAGAACACTCATATTGGCCTGGGAAGAAAATCTACACAAAAATATACAATTATACAGAAAGTATGCTCTTCACAGAAGGGCTGCTTCATTCATAGTCTCACATAACTTGCTAGAACTTGTCCAATCCACTCAGCAGGAAATGAGAACACACTAAAGTACTACGCCCTTTAGTCACCCCACATTGGTTAAACACCCCTTAAGGATGGTTACCCAGAATAGAAAAGACTGTAAAAGATGTCCTTGACTTTCTTCTTATATGACACAGATCAAGAAATCCACTGGATAACAGGCACAGCAGTGTGTGCAAGAAGAAAGCGAACCCTGCAACAGTCAGTCTTATACAGGGAAAACAGAAGACTTGGGCTCTACTTAGCTCTTCAAGTAGGTCATTTTATTTGCTTCTTTTTCTACTGACCATTCATATTTCCTCATTTTAAATAAAGGTATTCATAAATTTCTCAATAGAAAGACACACTAATTTTTAAGCTATCATTTTTTTATAGATAAACTAATAACATTAAAAACATTTAACAAGACTGTCAACAGTTACCTGAGCCAATGCAATTTTGTTATATTCAAACTGAATTAAAAAATTTAAATTATAAAACATTAAAGCAGTTTCTTTCTGAAGTGAAGGTGGTGGGAAAGGCACACTAGTATTCTACACTACAGCCTGTTTTGTGGGGACTCTCTAAATGTTAGCAGTAAACCACGCTATAGCACCCAAAGGTAACTATAAATAAAAAACAGAATAAGTTGAACAGATATAACAACTTTGGAAGAAAAATTAAACTGTAACATATATAACTTCACAAAATACCTGAGAGCCAATAGCTGGGAATGTTACACCTTGTTCCTTAAGGTTTTTAATCATTGCAGATATCAGACTAAGCTGTGGATCATTCTTAAATTCATCTGTCCACTCAACCATAAGAGCCTTTAATTTTTCACATACTTTAGGATGACCCTAAGGAACAAAAAAGAAAAAAATAATGAGAAAGCACCAGTTTTACAGTTAAAATATATTTCTTTCTATTGCAATAGACAATACTGGTAAACATAAAACAGCATCTATAAATCAATTAACGTTACTTTCTTACCATAAAAAAAGAAAAATATTATTGCCTATATCTCACTTAACTGATACATTGAATATGTAATAGTTTATTTTGAAGATCAAAATGACAGGACCTTTCAGTGTAATTTACAATTTTACATGCTTTATACATCAGCACAAAGAAAAATTACGTATTTCCATTGCTAAAAACTGCAAGGCAAATAAAAACTACTAACAAATGCTAACATGAGCTTATATCCCTGAAATTGAGTGCTTCTTAGTTTAGAATCACAACCTACCCAGGGCTTAGAGGCAGTTCCCAGTAAGAACTTCTCTGCCACAACATTAGGGGCAACTCCATCTAAAGGTATGGCCCAATAGAATAGTAATACAGTAGGAAAACACAGTGATGGCCAGTCAGGTAGTATCCCTGATCACATAAGATGAAGATTTAATAGAACCTTAAATTGTAGCAGTTTTCTCTGAAGGATTATACATTAGGGAAATGCCTTTGTGGGTACAAAATATAGAAAGAAAGAAAGAAAGAAAGAAAGAAAGAAAGAAAGAAAGAAAGAAAGAAAGAAAGAAAGAAAGAAAGAGAGAGAGGGGGAGGGAGGGAGGGAGGAAAGGGAAGGGAAAAGGGAAGGGAAAAGGGAAGGGAAAAGGGAAAAGGGAAAAGGGAAAAGGGAAGGGAGGGAAGGAAGGGAAGGAAGGGAAGGAAGGGAAGGAAAGGAAGGAAAGGAAGGAAAGGAAGGAAAGGAAAGAAAGGAAGAAAGAAAGATGTCCTGAAGTAAACTGGTATTTCATTAAATAATGGAGAGATACTTAAAGCAATCTCACTAAAATCAGGGACAAGTATCTTCCTTTATCTATTCAAAATAGTACTTGAAGTTCTAGCTAGCACAATAAGATAACAAAAGGAGATCAAGGAGATACAAATTGGCAAAAAGGAAATCAAGGTATCACTATTTGCAGAGACCCCAAAAATTCTACCAGAGAACTTCTACAACTGATAAACAACTTCAGCAAAATGGCCAGGTATAAAATTAACTCAAATTAGTAGTTTTCCTTTATACAAATGATAAACGGGCTGAGAAAGAAATAGGGAAACAACACCCTTCACAATAGTCACAAATAATATAAAATAACTTGCGGTAACTCTACTCAGGAATGTATCTTTTCTTATCAAATGAAAATATAGAAAAACCCCAAACCTATTACAATGTGGCTTGTAGAAGAACCAATATAAAAATTCATATGGATTTGTAGTCTTTACAAGGAAACACAGTTCTTACTTACAGTCTAGGAACACACACACACACACACACACACACACACACACACATTCTTTAAAATTTAAAATAGGAAAAACTTAATAAAAAACACAAAGAACGACGACTTCTTTGATTTCCGGACATAATGCTCCTTACCTTATTGAGTACATTGCTTACTTCACTAGCAAAGTCTCTTGAACATACTTCTAAGTGAAAAATTTTGCCACAGTTTGATACACATGCTCCTAGAAGCTGTAAGGATAGAGTGAGGAATTAAAAGAGTTCAATGCTTAAAGACAATTAAGTAGTGCTATTTACCTAAAACAAAGCTACTTACAGTTAAAGCCTGCATAGCAACATGGGGGTCTTTATGGTTCACTCTTCTCATAATAGAACGAAGACAATCTTTAGGTCTAAAAAATGAGAAGTTTAACAATTAATAATACATCTAGCTTCCTCCACTTGATATATAAAAGGGAAGATACTGTACAAGGGTTTGATTAATAGCAACATTTGCAAACTATATGCTAGCTCCTTTAAGCTTTCCAAAGGTAAAACATTGTCTTGCTTAGACATAGATGAGGTATTTCAAGCTAATTCTGAAAAATGAATGCAGCAAGATTTATATTCCTACTATAAACAATCATAAAACTAGAAAATACATATAAAATATGTATTGGGAAATGTTGCCACATAGTTTTGATAGAGACAGGAACTCCCTCTAGTCCTGGCCCAAGCAGAGCCAGCTTGACCTTCTCCACACAACTGTGAGCAAGGGAAAGGTGATGATCAAAAGCAGACAGGTCCAAGGATATGCAACAGGAATGGGTGAAGTAATGCAATCAGGCAAGGAGAATAATCATGGCATAGGAAAGGATGCTACAGCCTAAGTCTTATTTACCGTAGTGCAGGAGTGGTCACGGTCTTCCTAATGAGGAAGACAGGGATGAGGGACATAATGAATGCAGTCAGGGATAAGACCCATGAGAAAGAAGCACTGTGTCATGGAAAGGAACCTCAGGAGCTATGACACAAGAAACACATACTGCAGCTATTTGTACCTGGGCTAAATGGCCAATTTTCTACTCAAAGCTGCTGAAAATGACTGTGTCACAAACTCAGTGACCTACTAAAAAAAAATTTTAGGCTAACTATCAGATAACAGAGACAGAAACCTTCAGGCATCCAGACCAACATTTAATACTCAGAATTTTTATTATGGACAGCAGTTCTGGCTATGTAACGCAATGAAGAAAAGAGCTGCTCTTGTTTTCTGTTTCTGAGGTGTTAGGGACTGATCATAGGACTTTTATGACATAGGGAAGATTGAGATACACTACATCCTCAGTATTCTATTCTTTCTATTCTTTATTCCTTTCTATTCTTTATTCCTCTGCCTCATTTTTCCCTCAATTCATTATTTTAAAACTACTGTAAATAAAAACCAAGCAGATGTGCACATAGGTCAATGAGAGTGCCTAGCATGCACTGAGTTTGACCACCTCCCCCCAATACTGCAAATTTATTAGTTAATATATATTAAGGTGTTTGGGGACATCAGGCCAGGCAGTAATGACTAATAATTCACAAAAAGGAAACAGGCCAGATAAGCCACAAGTGTGTTCCAACTTTCTGCCTCCAGATGCTTTCCACACTTTAGTGTACATTTTTACTTAAACACAGTTTCTAGACCACAGAACAAGGAAGGTGATTCTGAAAATAGAGTACGCCACTGAATCAAGCAGAAATGTATTAAAAACCAGGAAGCCTATGAAATCTAGAAATCACAAGATGGAATAGAAGGTACTGCATCAAGAAAGAATTCCAGGATTTCAGAGATGATCTAGTCCACAGAGCACCTGCCACATGTGCATGAAGCCCTGAGCACAATGACCCAGCCAGCCTAGCAAATGCGCTCAAGTCTGGGTTCAGTAAGGTCCTGTCTTGAAAACAAAATAAAAAATGACTAGAAAAGATACCTGACATCAACTTCTGGCCTCTACATGCACATGCATGCCCACACCTATACATCATATACATGTGAACACACATGTACCAAGCACACACAAATTATAAAAAGTTAGAGAATTAATTTAAATAAACTAGATTTCTCAATTTGCTTCAATGTGAGCTGCTTCACTCTGCCCCTACCCTAATGGACTGAAACCTATGAATTTATGAACCTATGAAATCAGAAGTAAAGTTGTTTCTATGAGTTTACCTTATATGACTGAGAACTCTTCATTACAGATCTGTGGGAAGAATTTGAAAAAACTTGAAGATACAAGTTAAGAGAGTTTTGCAATGTTGTAAGCAGAGCTCAATAGGAAGCTCAGATGTGAGCTTAGAATGCTAACAGAATATAGACAGTATTGGCTGTGCTCAAGAGGCTTCAAAGAAGAACTAAGGACTCCACAGGATATGGAGTCAAAGGCCATTTGTGTTACACTCTGGCAAAGAACTTGCTATATTTAGTCTTGTCCTGAGACTTATGGAAGGTTGAACTTCAAAGGGGTGGAGTATTTAATCTGCTTGAGGATATTCCAAGCCAGGCCACCATTCAGGCTGTAGCATGATTACTGCCTCTTTTTAGCCAAATTTACATAGAATCACAGTGGAAAACACAACAGAAAGGCCTGGAAAGTTTGTAGTTTGCTCAGAAAGAAACTGTGAGCAAAGTTGAGGGCAGAAAACTATGGTTACTGAAGAGATTGAAACCAATAAAAAAAAAATTAGACAAATACTCTACAACAGTACAATAGGAATGATATTTAAAGGACCCTCAAGGATTCACGCCATACCCTACATTTGACCCAATTTTAAGAAAAGAGTCCTGAGAATTATATGGTTATGAAAGCTTCCCTCCGGATTTCAAAGAAATGCTTGAGAAGCCAGGGAAAGGGTCAAGATCCCTGCAGCAGCGAAGATTGTAATTTGTGCATCTGTGACAATGGGAGCTGAATGACAGCAATGCAGATCCTAGGAAGTCAGAGATGCCACAAAAGTGGGATAAACGTCAAGGTAAGCCACAAGCAGTAAGTGAAGTCAACCCAAGAGAGAGGCCATGGAGGCAGTAAAGCAAAGGCCATGGGGTGGGGCTTACCACTGAATGGGAGGAAATATTTTCTAGTTATTTATCTGATACAGGATTAGTACACAGAATATACAAAAAATGAAAAAAAAAACTATACATTAAGAAAACAAGATGATTAAAAATGGGGTATAGAACTAAATAAGGAATTCTCGAGAAGAAATACATATGACTACTAAATACTTCGTAATTTTTAAAATATCCTTAGCAATGAAGGAAATGCAGATTACAACTACCTTAAAATTCCATTTCACCCCAGTCAGTATGGCCACCAAGAATAACGGCAACAAATGTCTACGCAGCATAGAGAGCATCCTTTTACACTGTTGGTAGAAATGTAAAGAAGTGCAACCACTTCAAAAAACAACCTGGAGAATCCTCACTAAACTAGAGATAACATTACCATGATTCATCTATACCATTCCTGGGCATATAACCAAAGAAATCTATGCCCTATTACAGAGACACTTATCTATACACATTCACCACTACCTTCTTGTAAGCAAGGCATGGTGTCAGCCTAGACACCCATCAATTAGCGGATAGGAAAATGTTGTACATATACACAACGAGTTCTAATAAGCTGTAAAGAAAAAGTAAATTTTGACTTTTCCAGGAATATGGGTGAAATCAGCATTTGGCGGAGGGGGGTTTGAGTAAGGTAATCCACACCCAGAAAGACAGATGTCACATGTTCTCTTTCCTAAAGGATCCTAGCTCCAATTTTAGGGGTTTTGTGTTTAACTTAAGAGGACTTGTGGAAGTCATGAAACTAGAAAGAGATCAGGGATAGGGTACAAAAAGGACCTTAGGGAGAAAGACTATAAAACTGAAAGATCAGAGGGCCATTAATTGAGATAGAAAGAGTTAAAGATGGAGGGAGAGGATGAAGACAACAGAGACAGGAACAAATAAAAACATACAGGGGTATGAAGAAGGCCACATAAAAACTAATCTTCTAATCCAATTGAAAAATAAATGTTGGAATGGGGACACCTTAAGCAACAATCCTAGTGCTAGTGTGGGAAAGCTCTATAAGCACAGTTGGTCAGTGAGGACCCAGAGGCTCCAAAACAACATAATCTCCTGTCTTTCCATGTGGTTAACCACCAGAGCAGGACTCACCATTTAAGACATTATACATCTTGGCTGCAAGATATAGAGAAATGAAGCTAGACTGGAAACCTTCCCTGCTTGCTAGCTTTCAGACTGCAGGAAGGCCCTATACAGGGTACTGGGCAAAAAAAGAAAACTATCAACAATCTTACTCAGCAGTTAACTCCATATGCAACACTAAGCTGTCAAGCAAAATGTGCCCACATGTGCAAGAGCAGAGTTACAGTCATGTAGGGTTGACTGGATCTGAGGCCCACTCCACAGAAGAGAAAACTCATGATGGAAATTACCACTGATGTTAATTTAAGTTAAATATACACAATGTTAAACTGCCTTCTAAATATCTGAATTATACCCTTAAGACAAAGGCTACTCTCAACCCTAATGAGAGAAGCCTATCTTTCCAGTAAACAGCTGTGAATGCAGAGACTCAAGACGCTGAGGGTAAGTAACAGAGGAGGGCTCAGTCCTTAGCAATCATTTCTCATCTTCTAGACACGCCAGTTACTGGCACTGGACTGCATGAAAAAGCCTTCTCAATACTCCACTGTGAATGGAAGCTAGAATCACGGGACTCCGACTCTTACTGCTCAACTGCAGGCTATTGGTCAGACTCTTGGAAAATCAGTGTCTTCAGTAGTGTACCCACTGGTGAACCACCAGGCTCTATGGATAGTTCTAATCTCACATCCACAGAGACAGTCCTATTCAAACCCTGTTCAAACAAAACAGAATGGCAAAGTGGGGTGTAGGGATGTGGAGGTGAGAGCAATCAGAATACATTATATACATGCATGAAATCTAATCTAAGTTATCCAACTTGAGCAATAATGTTCCCTCAAGAACCATGGACCACGTAACAAAACCCCACCACCCAGCATGAGAAATCTCCTTTTGAGTTGTTGGTCAGGGAGTCCAAGAGACCCCTAAAACAATATAGGATGCTGTAGTTGCTCTTATAGGATGTTGTAGACTCCCAGAGGTTGAAGGTGTATGTCCCAATTATTGCTGAAGTACTTTGGACACAGAACCTAGAAGATTCAATCTGGATCTTGCCTAAAAAAACTCCTCCTTGAGGAATAGCTTTCATAGTACTAGAAGGTTCTATGTGAAATACCACAAAAGGGAAGCAATCAATAGGCCTACCCAACTGTGCTATGAACCACAATAATAACTAGTATGGCAAGATATCCTAAAGGTGCAATAGTGGCACACATAAATGGAAATCAAAAGCTCTCTAACTGGATTTAAGACCCACTCAATTGGAAAATCATGCTTATTACTGGAAACCTAAACAACGATGCATAATTATTAGATGACTCATCTTATAATACATCTTAGAGAACTCACTACCACTACTTTACTAGAATAGCATAATTCCTAATTGCATTCCAAATACTTATGCATATAGCTAAGTATAGCTCTCCTTCCTCATCAAAGATTCTCTTTGCAACAAAGAGCCTATCAAAGAAAACTGGTCAAAATGCAGAGAATTGGTCATGAGTTGCCTAGCCTCAGCTGATGGGTACTCATGCACTGATGGGTTCATACACTCAAGGCTCAGAGAACCTCAAGGAAGAGGAGAAAAGATTGTTTAAAAAATAAATCAGAGGACCAGGAAGTCTGTTATGAGGCTGTGTCTCTTAGAAAAGGCAGTTCCTTATACCAATATCTTAATAATATGGTGGCCTAAACAAGACCCAAACAATGAAAGCACCAACAGAAATGCTAACATAGAAGGAGGAAACTTCACATGACCTAACTCCTAGTTCAAAAAGACTACAGGCAAAAAAGGAATGCTGAGTGGGGGAGAATTAGCTTTTCCCTTTAACTGGTCATCCAATAACAAGTGCTCAGCCCTGAAATTATATGCATATAAGCAACACTAAACAGAGTAAGCAGGTGTGTGTGTGTGTGTGTTTGTGTGTGTGTGTGTGTGTGTGTGTGTGTGAGAGAGAGAGAGAGAGAGAGAGAGAGAGAGAGAGAGAGAGAAAGAGAGAAAGAGAGAGAGAGAGAAACAACAATAATCAAAGAAAAAAAGACCATGACTGTGGTCTGACTGTGGTCTGCTTGGAAAGGCCATGAGAGGGGTTGGAAGAAATGGGAGGGGTGAAAATGATGTCATTATATTTTAATTCAATTTAAAAATTTAAGAAAAGAAAGCAGTGAGGAAGACTAGTCTTACCAAATATAAAAACACATTACAAAGCTTCATTAATTAAATCCCTAAGTAATTCACACATAGGCATCATATCAATGAGACTAAAGAGGAAATTTAAAAATATCTAAATCCAGATCAGAATGTACTATAGAAAGGTAGTATTTCAAATCAGAAGAAAGTAAAATAGGACTATTCAGTATATGGTACTGCAGTGTTTGGTAACGAGTAATTGACTATTAGCACTATTGATGCTGACCAGAAAGTAAGTCCTCATGGTGCTTAATAAATACAAAACCAGACTAAAGACCTCAATGTAAAAGATGAAACAATATAGTGACTAGAGATGGTGTGGTGACTTTTTACAAAGCTAAATACAGTCCTATTATAAGAATACACTCAAATTCCTAGACATTTACTCAATAAATAAAGTTTCCAAGAAGTTACATTTTTATTTTTGACAAAATGTCAGACAAAATGACTATCATTCATTATCTTATGTCTCAGAAATATTATGACTGGTTTACTAGCTAAGTATATCATTAGCCAACTAAAGAATGACATGTTTTCCAGCTTCCTCAAAGACAAAAGCAAAACAGCCCCAATTAGTCCATATCAATCATAGAACTCCAATTAATGTGGGTGATCAGTTCTGTGCTGGACAGTTTTTACAGTTTTTACGTCAACTTAATACAAGCTAGAGTCATTTAGGAAGAAGGAACCTCATTTGAAAAACTGTGTCTACCAAACTGCTCTGTGGGCAAGCCTGTGGTACATTTTCTTAATTGATGATTGTGCTGGTTTGAATAGGATTGGCCCCCACATACTCATGTGTTGGAATGCTTGGTCCATAGGAGTAGTGCTAATAGGTATGGCCTTGATGGATGGAGTAGACGTAGCTTTCTTGGAGGGAATGTGTCACTATAGCCTGGGCTTTGAGTTTACTTCCTGCTGCCTGTGTAGAACTCTCAGCTCCTCTGCACCATGTCATTCCGAATGGAGCCCTGTTTCCCCTTCATGACAATAGTGGACTAAACTTGTGGAACTGTAAATCAACCCCAATTAAATGCTTTCCTTGGGCTGGAGAGATGGATCAGGGGTTAATCCCCATGTGCTCTTCCAGAGATCCTGAATTCAATTCCCAGCAACCACATGGTAGCTCACAACCACCTGTAATGGGAACTGATGCCCTCTTCTGGCATGCAAGATAGAGCACTCATAAACAAGGAAGGGAGGGAGGGAGGAAGGGAGGGAGGGAGGGAGGGAGGGAGGGAGGGAGGGAGGGAGGGAGGGAGGGAGGGAAGCTTTCCTTTATAAGAGTTGCTGTGGTCATAGTGTCTCTTCACCAAAATAGGAACCCTAACTAAAACAATGTGGAATGGCCCAGCTTACTGTCAGTAAGGCCACCCCTGGGCAAGTGGCCCTTAATACTATAAGAAAGCAGGCTGAGCAAGCCATAGTAAGAAGGCCAGTAAGCAGCATTCCTCCATGGTATCTGTTCCTCAGTTTCTAGTCGACTCTAATGTGCAAGTATAAGAAAATGAACACGTTCCTCCCAGAGATATTTTTGGTCATTGTCTTTCATTGAAGAAATAGAGACCCTAATTAAGACAAATACCTATGTGTATTAAATGAACAATTAATAAATCTAACACTCAAAAGAAACTATTCTGAAATTTCTCTTGGTTTCTAAACAAACAGAGGCTGTTCAGATCATCACATGACCTAGTTGACATTCTTCACTATTGACTCATACACTGGAGTTGCAGTCAAAAAATCATGTGAGTTGTGAGATTTCTGAAGTATTTTTCAAAACATCAAGCTTTAAGTTTAATACAATCAAATAGTTTAATTTATCTTTATAAAAAAAAATCATATAACCTACCTAAGCAAATGGGGGAAGTACATAAGTAGTTTTTCAAGATTGATACAGTTACTTAGTTATTAGTTTCTATTCATTAGTGTATAAACTTTGTCAAATATGTTTATAATTAAAATTGATATTAAATTAGAAAATGTTTTTATTAGTCCAATACTAATAGACATCTTAAAAATGCATTTCTAAATGGCTGGCTATATTAGGGGACTAAACACAGAGTACATTTATAGAACAGTGTACAATATGCTTACAGTATATAAACAAACAGTATATAATATGCTCACAGTATATGAATGAAGAACAGACTTCATATTTGTGTAAAGATACAACGAAAAAAAGTAGCGAAAACTACGTTTTACCTACATGAGCCCGGTATAAGAGACAGGGACAGGAGTAAAGATTTGTCAGTTTTCCTTTTGTAGGCAGGTACTCTGGTATATACTTAACAATCAGCACTTGAGGCTGAGGCAGGAAGATGAATACAAGGCCATTCTGTATCCCAGTTTATTATTTTCCTAAAAAGAAACTTAATGGAAACTTAATAGAAACAGCTCAGTGGGTAAGAGCCACTTACTATGCAAGACACTGTGGCAAGAGAATAAGACATGACCAGGATAAAGCATGACATGTGACATCCTCCTCTGGCTTCTAAGTGTGAGCAGGTATACACAAGGCACAAACACACACACAAACAAGACTTTCATTGAAAAAAGCAGCGTAATAATTTTCTATTCCAGACTTGATCTGGTATCCTATAAACTGTTCCTATAATGTTAATCCTTTGGATTATCAGGCTCACAATAATTCTAGAGTCACACAGAAATGTTGAACTCTAAAATGGTTTAACATATGTAAATTTATTTATTAACAATTCAATGATAAAATATTACATTTATGTGTATTTTTTTAAATGAGGAAAGTATCCCATAGAAGCAAAATTGCCTTTGGGCTAGGGAAGTCAATGTGGAACCTTATGCTGACCAATTTCTGTAATTAGAATATTAAGGTACTGTAATAAAGCAGAAACACATGTATGTACATAAATACAAAACATATATACACACATTCACAAATTCACTCATTCATTTATCATTGTGTAACCCAGGCAGACCCAGAACTCTCTATGTAAGGTAGTCTGCCTTTGAATGCCATCACACTTCCTGTCCCTGCCTTCTGAATACTGGGATTACTCATAGGAGTCACCAACTCTGGCTCCCAAAACAGTCTTACCTGAGCCAAGGAGAGAAACACACAGATGATTTTTAAACCTCAATAATACTGGACCAGTACTTCTAGTATTATTTAGATTTCCAAACCATTAACAAGGGCTCTAACAAGATGTCCCACATATACAAGCAAATAAATGCTTAAAAAATAATGGTTTACAATGGCTCTTAACTTGTGGGTTGTATATCAGATATTTATAATTCATAACAGCAGCAAAATTACAGTTATGAAATAGCAATGAAAGTAATTTTAGGGTTGTGGGTCACCACAACATAAAGAACCATATTAAAGGGTCACAGCATTAGAAAGATTGAGAATCACTAGTTTAACTCTTCATAAAAAAAAGGGGGGGGATGAAAGGAGAGAAGGGAGAAGAAAATAGAAAACACAAATGAACACGATCAAGTGAAAAAGAGTACCATCCCTCATCAAGATAGAATGATCTTCTAAGTAAATTCCTAGATTTAGTATAACCAATTCAAATCTCCAAACAGCAACTCAAATGTTGACGATATCCTTTGAAAAAGCATGCAGATTGATTTTTTTTTCTTTTCAAATGAATATATACCTAAACCAACTGGTACTGAATAAAACACAATGCATACAAAAGCACTCTTATTGCTAAGATGAGTATATTTCATATATATAAAAAATGTTAATGAATATAGCTGGTACAATATTAATATACTGAAAAACAACAACAAAAAAGTAACTTCCACATAATTACACACCACATAAAATTTCAAGTTAATTCTTAAATAGAAAAATAGGAAATTTTCTAATAATGAAAGGGAATATATGCTTGTGATTTTAGGCATTTGACCAAATTATTATAAAAGGTCCCTATAGGAAAATGGTAACAAGAAACCTACCAAAGTAAAGAAGAAATAAAAGCAGTGAGAAGGACAGACTTCCTAACTGTGATACTAGATAAAGAAGTACTTTTAAATACACCAAACCAATCTTGAGTAGTACTCAGTCCACAGTGTCACAAAGTATGAATTTAATCAAAGATAGACACTTAACCAAGTGCCAACTACTGTTAAAAACATTCCAAACAACAAATCCCAAACTATTAACACCTATGAAAGGAGGGGCCTTTTATTCTTTTGTGGAAGACTAGAAAGTATAGAAATCTCAGAATGGGAAGTTATTTGCTCAATGTGTCACAACACCCACAAAGCCAGAATCTGAACCCAGCATCCTTCCAGAGTCCATGCCCTTCCAATCACTAAACTATGTTTCTTTCCTCTACACAGTTTAAAACAACAACAACAATTTAGTCTACAAATATATTAAATAAGCTGAGTGGTGGTGGTGGTGGCACATGCCTTTAATCCCAGCACTTGGGAGGCAGAAGCAGGTGGATCTCTGTGAGTTCAAGGTCAGCCTGGTCTACACCAGTTCCAGGACTGCTAGGGCTACATGAAGAAACCCTGTCTCAAAACAAACAAACAAAAAACCCCACAAAACAAATGTACTATGCAAATTCACTACATATATTACTAAAATACACAAATAAGAACGGGTTTTTTTTTTTTTTTTTTTTTTTTTTTGGTTGGGTTTTTTTCCTTTGTTTTGTGCTGGGTTTAAACACAGGGGTTCTTGTAGGGCAAGCCTGCAGTCTACCACTAAGCTATATCCTCAACCATAAGGATATTTTTGACAGTAATTTGAAGACCCAAAGAACAATTATACAATCCTCAATGAAGAGGATTTAAAAAAAAAAGTTGAGAAAACTGATAGGTAAACTGAGTCTGGCAAGAAATGTTAAAGGGGTGGGAAAGGAGAGAAGAAAAAGTTCTACATTTAAGGAATAAAGAAACCAATCAATGTTTAACCCTGTTAAAACCAACAACACTCACTGGAACCCCAGCAATTAACTGCACTGAAATCAATGTCATGTCATGAAAGAAATAAAGGATGTTAAATGACCTGGAAAATACTACAGAAGGCAAGAGTGACATGGACAGTTTTACATGGCAACTGTGTACAAGACTTAGATATAAAAGTGAAAACAGGTTAAGGTTCCACTGCAGATAACACATGTGTTCTACTTTGCATTTCTATTGCTATAACAAAATACCTGCCCTCCCACAAAAAGCAACTTAGAGGGAAAAGGTATTTGGTTTACAAGTCCAGGTTATGTCCATCATTAGAAAGGCAGACATCAAGACAGAAACCAAAGATAAACAGAGAAAGAATTAATTTATGCATGCACAGTGGGTTATCTGTTTGCTGTTCAGTTCAGTTTCTCCTTAAAATAGTTCAGTACCCCACCCCTCCATCCTCACCCTGATGGCCTGACTCTTTCCACATTAAGACAATCCCCACAGAATGCCTACATGCTGACCAATGTAGACAATCCTCCATTGAGCCTCTCTTCTCAGGTGAGTCTACATTGTATCAAGCTGACAACTAAAGCTAATCATTTATCACAATGAGGAGGAATGTCCCAAATAAAGTAGGTCAAATGAAAAGTGAAGGAATGTCTGACACACAGTATTCAAATTTCAGTTAAATTAATGAGCTAAACCAGAGAACACCGTCTTAATACAAAGATAAAAAATCAAAGTGGTAGAGAGCTCAGGAAATGTTTCCATGGGTAAAAGTGTTGCCATGCAAGCCTGAGGAACTGAGTTCAATCCCTGGAACCCACATAAAGGTGAATGGAGAGAACTGACTCCTCAAAGTTATCTTCTGAAGTCCATGTGTAACTTATGGCATGCATGTACCCATGTACACATGTGTTGGGAGCCGACTTTAGTAGAAAGCGGCTAGATCAACTTTGCAGCCATCTGGAACTATATACCCTGATGAAAGACTTGGTATGAGACTTGAGACTTGAGACTTGAGAAAAGAGTCAATAAAGAGAGACTTGGTAAGAGACTTGATCATACCTTGTCTTGTCTCCATTCTTCGAGTCTCCTGCCCCTGCAGCCCCACTCTCTCTCTTGACCAGAACACTTAACACCAAAGCGTTAGACAGAATAAGGTTCACAACATTGTGGCGCCCAACGTGGGGCTCCAGTAAGCGGGATACAGTGGAAGACACCCTGCGCTGGAGAACCAGTCAAATGACAGAGTCTCAACGTTTGAACTCCAGTAAGCGGGATACAGTGGAAGACACCCTGCGCTGGAGAACCAGTGGACTGACAGAGCCTCAACGTTTGAACTCCAGTAAGCAGGATACAGTGGAAGACACCCTGCACTGGAGAACCAGTCAACTGACGGAGCTGGCTGAATTCAGAAGTGAAACAAGGGTGATTGCATAGTAACAAAAATGGGGCAAAAAATAAGCAAAAAACAGATGAAAAAGGTTTTAAAGATGCAAGGAGTAAATTGCAGGCTGCTCTGAGTCAAGAGAGCCAAACAGATAGATAAAGGTTATAGTAACAAAAACGGGGCAAGAAAAAAATTAAGCAGAAACAGATGAAAAAAGTTTTAAAGATGCAAGGAGTAAATTGCAGGCTGCTCTGAGTCAAGAGAGCCAAACAGATAAATAGATAAAGGTTATAGTAACGAAAATGGGACAAGAAATAAGTGAGTAAAAACAGATGAAAAAGGCTTTAAAGACTCGAGGGATAAATAGAAGGCTGTTCTAGACAGAGAGCTAATAAGCAGAATGATAATGTTAATTGATTTAACTTTTAAAATGAGTGTGATTCTGAGTTGTATAATATTTTTCTGGATAAAAACTCAATGTAAAGGTTTTTCTGGTTACTGGCTTAAGGAAAGGCTAATTTGGAAAAAAAGGTTTTTCTATGAGTTCTCTGATGAGGTCATTAAGGTAGTAGTTATGTCTTCCAGAATTATATGGATCAGACATGACAGAGGTAGGCCTCCAGAACACTAGATTTCAGAGAATCAAAATAATTATCTTGATACTAAAACTTGTTTTGAGATTTGTATATTACAGAATACACAGCATTGGTGAATGAATCAATCTTCTTATCACTTGCATGTTCAGTGATGCCCTGGACTTCCAGCTGGATACAGTTAAGACAGACATCAGATGCTTATCAATTTACCCTTCCCCTCGTTCCTCTTCTAAAAGTCAACGCCCATGTTCAGCTTGAAGAAGTTAATGAGGAGTCGGCGCCCCAATTTCCTGGACTTGGGGACTGAGGTGGCTAATATTAGGCTGTCTTTATCTGTATAATTGTTACTAAACTGATACAAAATTCAAGGATTTCATTGGTATAATTTCTTCTATTGAAAATTTGTGGGTACAAGGCTTAGACCTTTCACTTCTCCAACAGGGGAAGTTGTGTGTTGCCTTAAAGAGTGTTGCTTTTATATCAACAGTTTAGATATTAAGTCTCTTGTCTCTCGGGTTCATGCTGTTCAACAAACTGATGGCTTTGGTACGGCAACAGATAACAAATGAAACCCATACAGGTCCAATATTACAGGCTGGAAATAGGGGACTCTGAAACCTCTGTCATCAAGATTGACGAGGATTAACCCCTAACTTACGCGCTAAGCTGGATAGCCAATGACGGGTAAGAGAGCATATCGAGACCCTTGCCCCTAAAATAAGGGAGGCCTCACCATCTTAAGTGAGGCTGGGGTCCTTTGTTCCAACCTAGGACAGGCACAGTTTCCGTAAGTTTTCCCAGCCTTCCCTTTTGAAAAAATTTAAAAAGGGGGACCTGTTGGGAGCCGACTTTAGTAGAAAGCGGCTATCAGCTTTGCAGCCATCTTGAGCCATATACCCTGATGAAAGACTTGGTTTGAGACTTGAGACTTGAGACTTGAGACTTGAGACTTGAGAAAAGAGTCAATAAAGAGAGACTTGGTAAGAGACTTGATCACACCCTGTCTTGTCTCCATTCTTCGAGTCTCCTGCCCCTGCAGCCCCACTCTCTCTCTTGACCAGAACACTTAACACCAAAGCGTTGAGACAGAATATTGATTCACAACACACATACATACACACACACACACGTGCACAGACACACATGACTAAAATTAAATTTAAAAAATGTTTTAAGTGATTGGACAGAGGACATATCTCAGACAATCTTAGGGAACCAAATAAAAACAGCAAAACAGAGGCTGAAAGAAAGCTCTGGAATAAAGGCATAGACTGACCCTGGCCATAAACTTCCACTGTCTAGCCAGGTTTATGGATTATGGAAATCTTGTTACACAGACATTTTGAAAGAGACTATACATGGCAGAACTGAGTAATGGCTAAGACGGTAGGATTACCATTGTAAGAATGAAGCACAAACCTGACAGTGTTTCTGTACAATTCCCATATGAGTAAGACAATACTATTTGTGTGTCAAAACATGTAACTGATACTGCTCTGAGCTGAATGTTAATAGACCAGAAGCTGAAGAAATAGTCTATATACTATCAGTTAATCCACTCTAAACTGTTTGGAAAGCCTAAGATTCTATTTTGCTTATCTTTTAATCATCATTAATCATTTGAAAGATGTGAAAAAATTCAAATATAACCATGAAAGTTGATAACTGAGAAATAATTAGTGACTTTGACACGAGTGAAAAGATGGATTTCAAAAAGAAAATGATACAAGTGAGTAACAAAGCTCCCACTTTCTAACAGTCCTACCACCATCACAGCCACAGTGGTTACAGTAGTTGTTCTTCTCAGGACTCAGACAGACTGACTAGAAGCAACTTAAGGGCTTGTTCTGGCTACAGCTCAAGAAGGGATACTGTTCTTATGGTATGGAAGATACAGTGACAGGAACAAGAGGCAACTGATCACACAGTATCTGAACTCAGGAAGCAGACAGGGGACAGGATGTAGGGTCAGAGGTAATCCCTCAAGGACCATTCCCAGTGACCTATTCCTCCAACAGAGGTACACCTCCAAAAGGTTCTACAGCAGCCCCAAACAGCACCACCAACTGGAACTTAAGTGTTCAAACACAGGAATCTAAAAGGGTTCTTTCACATTCAAATCACAAGAGAATCTAAACAATTCTTCAATCATTCTAGTAAAAACACTCTCTTGTTAAAATAATCTACAACTGTAACATACTTTACTTTTCTAATTTTCTTAATTATAAGGAGAATGAACAAAAACTCTTGAATCTTTGAACACTCACCCTGTGCGAGATTGGCCAACCTTATCACAAATATCCAAGATGAGGCCCCAGTCCTCGGCAGTATTCAACTCACTAGTTGCTTTCTCTGTAGATTAGAAAAGAATATTGTTATAAAATGTTATCACATTCAAATCACCAAGCTGTAACATAATTAAATCTCAACATCAAACCCAAATAGTTGCTAGTACTATTACTAATCAGATTTTGATGTGCATCTCTCACAGGGACAGGTTCAATCTATCACAAGTCTTTCCCATTCACACTTCAGTTGCTCTTTATTTCACTTGAAAGCCATTCATCTTTCTTCATTCAAATCTACCTCTATCTGAAAAAAGACTATGTAAAAAATATTTTTATTTTCAGAAAATTCTTAGCCTTACTTGGCAATGAAAAGGACATGGACTAAGCATTGACACATACACCCATTCACACTCACAGCAAAAATCAGTCAAAAGCCTGATATATTATTAAAGACATCAACAGAGACAGTCAGATTGAATTTAAAAAACAAGAGCAAGATAAACATAGGAAGCTTTCTTAGCAGCAAAAGTTTTCTAGCAATACAGATATAGAGGGTAGCCAATATAGAAGACATAAGAAAGGAGAAACAAAAAGGAATAATAATAAAGCCTTAAGAACAAGGCTGTTTTATACTACTGAGTTACAAAGAACTTCGCTCTAGAAATGAAAGAACAAAGAGAACTGAAAAGGAATGGATGCTAGCTACAGTGACACACACATCTCTAATCTGAACACTTAGCAAGCAGAAGTAGCTGGATCTCAGCATTCAATGCCAATCTGGCCTACACAGGAAATTCCTGGCTAGCAAGAGCTACATAGGTGAGACCCTCTCTCAAAAGAAAAAACAAATCATAAAGAGGAATAAGTACAAGCTGATTAAAATGTAGGTTGATCACTACTTGCCTTCCTCATGCAAGAGAGCTAGCAACTACCAATGAGAGAAAGAGAGGAAGTTTGCTTTCTGGAGATCAAACAATGCTTTTCTGGACTAGTAGACACCAGAATAGTAGAGATGGGCACAAAAAATAAAGGAAGTATTAATTCTTGACCCAGCATGAAAAAGAGAAAAGATGCCATCACCAAAAGCTGGGTGAACTGAAAACGTAGCTTGTTCTAGAACGATCCTTCAGGAAAGGGAACTTACTGCCAATTGCTGATTCCAAAACTACAAAGACAGCAAAAAGAAAGAATTCTAATGTAGCACACATTCATCTATCTCCTTAAGAACCAATGACATGGCCAGAAGGCTGAAGATTTGATGCTCCAACGTTCGGTAGTATAGGGGCTTTTCAGGTGTTCAGCGGTCTCTATAAATTGGCTAAGTTTTAGAAGCTATGCTTAGTGCTTCCCATAACTTCGGTTAACTCAGTCATTCTGGATTTCTGATGGGGTTGAAGACCTATAGTCTCATAACCAATCCTGGCTATTTACTTGGAGAGAAAAGATCTGAGTAGATGGTTTTCAGCTGACATTCATTCTAAAGCCAAAAAAGCCAGGATCAAAAGTAAGTGTTTTAGTTAGAAGAGATGACAGAGATTCTGGTTAGTCAACAGAATGATGGACTGGGTATTAGGACTATCTTGTACCTCACTGGTACAATTAGGAATAAGTATGCTCTAATTGTATTTTGAGAGAAAAGTTCTACTTTAACAGGAAGAGTGATATGTAGGAGGAGCTAAGTGGGAAGGAGTACTGAGAGGAAGAGATGGAACAAGGAGAGAAGATGAAGAAGAGGAGAAGCTGGGTGATGAGAGAGAGAAAGAGAGAGGGGGCATGGAGGCAGATGTTCACATGTCTCCACCAGTCAAAGATAGTTTTTATATCTAGGTTGGGTATTGGGTTATGCTTCTGATTGAGCATTACCAAACTTATAAATCCTTTGATTAACATTTTAAAAAAATCGTATAAAAGCAAAAAGGAAAGGGGGGGCATGGGACAGGGGTGTTCTAGGGAGGGGAAATGTGGAAAGGGGATGGCATCTTAAATGTAAATAAAATATAAAATAAAAAAAAATTTAAAAAAATAAATTAAAAAAAATAAAAAAAGAACCAATGACATGACAAGCTGGAGGACCCAACATAACAGACTGATGGAGGCTCAATGAGGACAAGTCAGGGCACTTTCAAGCCAGGGGTAAAATCATGGGGTCCACACCTCTGTAATCTCTAACTGTAAGAATTACATAGGGAGTGTATTTAAACTCATGCATGAAGAAATAAAACCATTTTGAAAAACCTCAGAGAATTCAGTTCTTAATGCAACCTGTCCTTAAGAAAAATTAAGGTCAACATTTTACTAATAACTAATCAAATTAGTTTTACCAGAGATTAACTCCCTTGAGGTAGGAAACTTCCTAACTCTAGCCTCCTCAAGTACTCCACGTGAAGAGCATCCAGCTACAGTTCACCCTAGCTACACTACTTCATATAGTGGGGCAACACTAAGAAGCATTGGTGAAGTTTATAACCCAGGGCACAGGCTCATTACTGTACTTACCATGATGCCATGCTTCTCTGATACACTGCTCAGGCCGATGCAAAGATCACTAAAGGCCTAGAGTAGTTCCTATTCTCTAGTACATAATGTTGGGATTTTAGCAAAATTTTACAAGTCATACTAAAAGACAAAAACAACCTGAAAAGACATGCAAGCTTCAAATTCTGACTGATAGATGGTAGAATGCTAGACTTAACAGTCTTGGAATTTTCAAACTATGTTTAATATGTAAGAACAACCTATAAGAACAAGACAGTAGAAGCAGATAAAAGTTTGAAAAAAGAATAAAAATGATTATTTAAAACCAGAAATTATAGATAGAAGGGTTAATGAAATTTCTCAGTCAGTGAAGATGTTTGACATGCATTCATGAGAACTTGAGTTTGATCCACAATACACACATTAAAAAAAGATAATGATAAGCTAGGCATGGTTGAACACACTTGTAATCCCAGTACTGAGGAGACAGAGACACATGGGTCCCTGGGGCCAAATGGCCATTCAACCTAACATCAATGAACTACTTTAACCAGTAATAGTAGACTAGACACTCTTCTCTAGCTCACATGCAAACTTACCAATATATACTACATCTGAACCATACATAAGATACAAGTACTAAAAATACAAATCATACAATGTTTGCTCAGACCACAATAGCATTAGACTAGTAAGTAATTACTGAAGAATCCTAAATACATGGAGAAAAGATTTCATTTAATTAATTTGTCTTATGTGTATCTGTGCGTGTGTAGGTATGTGGGAGGTCAGAGGACAACTGGCAGAGTCAGTTCTATACTAACACCACATAGATCCTGGAGATGCAACTCAAGTCATCAGACTTGAAAGCAAACTCTAAGCCATCTCACTGGCCCTAGGTCTGATTGTTTTGTTGTTGTTTGTCATTGTGGTTCGTTTTTGTTTGAGGGTCTTTATAGGATCTCATGTAGCCCAAACTGACTTGAATTCACAATGTAGCTGAGAATAACCTTGAACTTCTGATTTGCCTTTCTCTAATTCTCAGCACTGAGATTACTAATGCATCACCATACCTGGTTCATGAGGCTCTAGGAATCAAACCCCAGGGCGTTGTGTGTGCTAGACTACCACGTTAGCAACTCTGCTACCTCTTAGCCCAATACACTTCAAACATGAATAAAAACTTTCAAAGCCTCTGTAGTGGTGTGAATAAAACTGGTATCCACAGGCTCATATATTTGAATGTTTAGACATCAGGGAGTGGTACTATTTGAATGGATTAAAAGAATTAGGGGTAGGGGTGTGGGCTTGTTGGAGTAGGTATGTCCTTGTTGGGGGAGGTGTTTCACTGGGGTGGGTTTTGAGGTTGGAAAAACCCAGTCTCCCCTAACTCCCCCCAAGTTCCCACGCTTGTGAATCCAGATGTAGCTCTCAACTACATGTCTCCAGTACCATGCCTGCCTGCTGCAATGCTCCTTACCATGATGATAATGAACTAACCTAACCCTCTGAAGCTGTAAGCATGCCCAGAATTAAATGCTTTCTTTTCAAGAATTGCCATAGTCATCTCTTCACTGAAGTGAGAAGTTTGGTTTCTTAAACAAACAAACAAACAACAACAACAAAAACAGAAATATTATGAGAATGTGCTTTTGTTTTAATCCCAGGCCCAGGTATGGCAATGTGGGACATAGTCTGCAGCAGCTGACTATGATTTGCCTCATGCTCTCGCTGGGGTGTGATTTTGCCAGCTGCAGATAGTTTTGGGGATTGTGTGGTTTGAAATTCCAGAGACTTTTCAGAAGATATATGAATGCTAGGGCCCTGAGAGGTGGAAGCTGGGGGGTAGGGGAGACTGTTGGTAGGTTGGTTGTTGTTGGTCACAATTTGTTAAGCAGCCCCATGCACAAAGAAGAAATTTGTTATCCTGACTGTAAAGACCAAAGTTGCCCCAAGAAACTTGAAGCTTCTAATCTTCAGGAAGTAGTATAATACTAATGTCTCCCCCTTTCTAATCCCTGACTCTACTCAGCAATCTCTTTCCTTTCCTCTCTATCATTTTCTCTCTTATCTACTGTTAGGGGTGGAAAGGATAGAAGAAAAGGCTGGAGAAGGGTAGAAGAAGGACCCACAAAGTAGCAAAAGACCAGCAACTCCTCACAGCAACAGAGAAGTGACCAAGACAACCTCCAAGCAAATAAAAAAATACAAAGCAAGCAAAAAATAGAAAAGCAATTTCTAAATAAATAAATAAATCAGCATAACTGTTTAAGAGCAACCAAATCAATATTTCTAAATAAATACATAATTAAATAAATCAACATAACTGTTTAAGATCAACCAAATCAGTATTTCTCTATAGAAGCTAACTATAAAGAGATAAAAGGTACTAGTACTAGAAATCAAAGGAATAAGCTTATAAGTATTACAAAACAAATGTTGCAAACTCTATGCCCATTTTATTTTATTACTTGGATAAAGCAGGGTAACTCTTTTAAAGGTATACACCTAGACAAAAAGAAAATAGACAAACAGGCTACCTATTAAGACAATTAAACCAATAAAATTAATAATGTTTCAAATCACAAAGAATCAGGCCCAGTTGGGTTTACTAGAGAATTCTACAAAACATTAAAAAAAAAAAAAAAAAAAAAGTACATCAATTCTCTACAATCATTTGCAACAGACAGAAGCAGAGAGAATACTTCCTAACTTAGTAATGCTTCCAGAGTTACCATAATACTCAAGTCAGGTAACACTACTACTTTCAAACTATGAATATATCCTTTCCATAGATACAAATGCAAAAACTACTAGCAAAATATGAACAAACTGAATTCAATAATGTTTAGAAAAATCACATACTTTGACTAAGTGAGGTTTATTCTAATTATGCAAGACTGGTTAGACATCAAGGCTATCATTTTCTGCAACATGATAAGAAGACTTCTTTAGACTAGAGGTGATGGCACACACCTTTAATACCAACACTTGGGAAAAAGAGGCAGGTGGATCTCTGAGTTTGAAGTCAGTGTGGTCTACAGATCAAGTTCTGGGATAGCCAGGGCTAGAGAATCTGTGTCTCAGAAAGTTAAAAACCAAAAAACCAAAAAACTTCATGTGCTCTGTTCAGCTCAATATGAAAGACTAAAACAAAATGTGGAGGGTTGAGGAAAAGACTCCATAGTAAACTGACCACCAGAAACTTACTAAAATGAAGTTCAAGGTCAAGACCTAACTCTGTATTATCAGCATTTCCAGTGTGTGTTTGATTTTTTATTTAAGTATTAACCAGAGGCAGTCAGCCAAGGATTATCACCTGAGTGTTCTAACATGAAAATAAGAAAAACACAAATAAGTGGGAAAAAGAAGAGAGGGAAAAAAAGGTTAAACAGAAGCTATGTTCAAAGGTCAAAGCTGCATACATGCACAAAGTAACTAGTCCTGACTAGAACACTGTAATAAACAAGAGATTTAATTTTTTAGCCTGACACAAATCAAACAATAATACTAAAATTCTTAGTTTCTTTTTTTGCTTTTTTTTTATGCAGACTATTTTTGTTGAATATTTTATTTACATTTCAGATGTTATCCCCTTACGCCATTTCCCTCCCACCCAGAAACCCCTATCCTATCCCCCCTCCTCCTGCTTCTAAGAGGATATGGCCCCACCTACCCACCAACTCCCCCCTCCCCACCCTCAAATTCCCTACCACTCATGTTCAGCTTTCATGGGACCAAGAATCTCCTCTCCTACGTATGCCCTACAAGGCCATCCTCCCCTACATATACAGCTGGAGCCATGGGTCTCTCCCTGTGTGCTCCCAAGCTGGTGGTTTGGACCCTGGGAGCTCTGGTTGGTTGGTATTGTTACTCTCCTCATGGGGCCACAAACTCTTTCAGCTCCTTCAGGTCCTTCTCTCTCACTCCTCCATTGGGAACCCCATGATCAGTTCAATGGTTAGCTGTGAGGATCTGCCTCTGAATATGTCAGACTCTGGCAGACCTCTAAGGAGACAGCTATATCAAGCTCCTGTCAGCATGCACTTCCTGACATCCACATCAGCGTCTACCTTTGGTGACTGCACATGGGATGTATACCCAGGTGGAATGGTCCCTCCTTCCGTTTCTGTCCCACACTTTGTCTCCATATTTGCTCCCTTGAGTATTTTGTTACTCCTTTTAAGAAAGACCTAGGCATCCACACTTGGTCTTCCTTCTTCATGAGCTTCATGTGGTCTGTGAGTTGAATCTTGGGTATTGCAAGCTTCTAGGCTAATATCCAATTATCAGTGAGTGAATACCATGTGTGTTCTTTTGTGACTGGGTTACCTCACTCAGGATATTTTCTAGTTCCATCCATTTGCCTAAGAATTTCAGGAATTCATTGTTTTTAATAGCTGAGTAGTACTCCATTGTGTAAATGTACCACATTTTCTGTATCCATTCCTCTGTTGAAGGGCATCTGGGTTCTTTCCAGCTTCTGGCTATTATAAATAAGGCTGCTATGAACATAGTGGAACATATGCCCTTGTTATATGTTGGAGCATCTTCTGGTTATATGCCCAGAAGTGGTATAGCTGGGTTTTCAGGTAATGCTATGTCCAACTTCTGAAGACCCGCCAGACTGATTTGCAGAATGGTTGCACCATCTTGCAATGCCACCAACAATGGAGGATTGGTCCAACTTCTGAAGACCCGCCAGACTGATTTGCAGAATGGTTGCACCATCTTGCAATGCCACCAACAATGGAGGATTGTTCCTCTTTCTCCACATCCTCACTAGCATCTAATATCACCTGAGTTTTTGATCTTAGCCTTTGTGACTGGTGTGAGGTGGAATCTCAGGGTTGTTTTGATTTGCATTTCCCTGATGACTAAGGATGCTGAACATTTCTTTCGGAGCTTCTTGGCCATTCAAGTTTTCTCAGTTGAGAAACCTTTGTTTAGCTCTGTATCCCATTTCACACTCATACGTTAAACCTCACAAAGACCCAACAAAGAAAGAGAACTTCAGACCAATCTCCCTTATGAATATCGATGCAAAAATCCTCAATAAAATTCTCGCAAACCGAATCCAACAACACATGGAAACAATCATCCATCGTGATCAAGTAAGCTTTATCCCAGGAATGCAGGGATGGTTCAATACTCAGAAATCCATCAATGTAATCCACTATATAAATAAACTCAAAGGAAAAAAAAAAACACATGATCATCTCACTAGATGCTGAGAAAGCATTTGACAAAATTCAACATCCCTTTCATAGTAAAAGTCTTGGAAAGATCAGGAATCCAAGGCCCATACCTAAACATAGTAAAAGCAATATACAGCAAACCAGTAGCCAACATCAAACTAAATGAAGAGAAACTTGAAGCAACCCCACTAAGATCAGGGACTAGACAAGGCTGCCCACTCTCACCCTACCTATTCAATAGAGTACTGGAAGTCCTAGCCAGAGCAATTAGACAACAGAAGGAAGTCAAAGGAATAGAAATAGGAAAGGAAAATGTCAAAATTTCACTATTTGCAGATGATTATGATAGTATACTTAAGTGACTCTAAAACTTCCACCAGAGAACTCCTAAACCTGATAAGCAACTTCAGAAAAGTGGCTGGATATAAAATCAACTCAAACAAATCAGTAGCCTTCCTCTACTTAAAGGATAAACAGGCTGAGAAAGAAATTAGGGAAATGACACCCTTCACAATAGTCACAAATAATATAAAATATCTTGGAGTGAATCTAACCAAGCAAGTGAAAGATTTGTATGACAAGAACTTCAAGTCTCTGAAGAAAGAAATCGAAGAAGTTCTCAGAAGATGGAAAGATCTCCCATGCTCATGGATTTGCAGGATTAATATAGTAAAAACGGCCATCTTGCCAAAAGCAATCTACAGATTCAATGCAATTCCCATTAAAATCCCAACTCAATTCTTCACAGAGTTAGAAAGAGAAACGCTCAAATTCATTTGGAATAACAAAAAACCCAGGGTAGCGAAAACTATTCTCAACAATAAAAGAACTGGAGGAATCACCATCCCTGATCTCAAGCTGTACTATAGAGCAATAGTGATGAAAACTGCATGGTATTGGTACAGAGACAGGCAGGAAGATCAATGGAATAGAATTGAAGACCCACACATCTATGCTCACTTGATCTTTGACAAAGGCACTAAAACTGTCCAGTGGAAAAAGGACAACAGTTTCAACAAATGGTGCTGATTCAACTGGAGGACAACAGGTAGAAGAATGCAAGTCGATCCATTCTTATCTCCTTATACAAAGCTCCAAGTCCAAGTGGATAAAGGACCTTCACATAAAACCAGATACACTGAAACTAATAGAAAAGAAGGTGGGGAAGAAGCACAGGGGAAAGTTCCTGAACAGAACACCAATGGCTTATACTCTAAGATCAAGAATTGACAAATGGGACCTCATAAAATTGCAAAGTTTCTGTAAGGCAAGGGACACTGTCAATAGGACAAAACAGCAACCCACAGATTGGGAAAAGATCTTTACCAATCCCACATCTAATAGAGGGTTAATATCCAATATATAAAAAGAACTCAAGAAATTAGGCTCCAGACAACCAAATAACCCTATTAAAAATGGGGTACAGAGCTAAACAAAGATTCTTATTTGTAGTATTTGGTCTTTCTTAGTGCTGTGCTAATTCAAGAACATTCCCTGTTCAACGGGTAAAGGTAAAGGAGGTATTGGCAAGTTTAAAAGCAGAAAATTCCTTCAGGCTTACAAAACGATCCATATCAGAGCTGTCAGGATCATAGCATTGCTCAAGTTAGTCTCTAGCCTTGAACGTCTAGAATAAACACCTTTCAAGAAAGGCATCAACCCACAGGTGCTAGTTCACACAGTGCCTCTGCCTTGCTGTCTCTATCACCAGTGTGAGGTTGTAATAACAAATACCTGAGACTGGTTGCTCTAGTAGCCCCATCCGGAGACTTCACAGTAGATTTTAACACACCAGTCACATAACTTCAGAGTAGATTTTAACACACCAGTCACATAATTTCATGAAACAGGAAGCCATGGAATTTTAGACAACAGGCTCATTTTAAAATATAAATGAATACCAGCTCATTTTTATAGGAACTAATCCAGGTTCTGTAAGAACTATGTTCATCTCTTCCAACAACCCAATTACTTCCCTCTTAAGTTCCACCTTTTAAAAGGTCCATCACTACTCAACATTGCCACAGTGGGCACCAAGTTTCTAGCTCATGAACCTGAGGGCCATACTTAAACTACAATAGTGTTGCATAATCTTTTAATATGGAAAATAACAAAAATAAGTTATTCATTGATATGTAAGAATACACAATTTTCAAAACATTTTTTAATTTACTTAGCCTCAGAAAATGATACCTCAAAGCAAAGGCCTCACATGCAATTTTTTATTTTTTCCTGCACCTCAGTCTCTCCCTCATTCTGTCATGATCAAAGCCATAAACCTTTCCAAAGTTACATTATAGAAACTAAAAGCCATTCTTTCCTCAGTCAGCTGTAAAAACTAGGATTACTCTAATCTTTCTCTGCCTTTCTGTCTAGGAGCTGGCTGTAAAAACTTTAAGACCATCATTACAGAGGTGTCCTGGTTCACACTCAGAGGATCTGCTACAGCAGACAGAAGAATCATCTCAACAGGTAGGTCTCAGTAGGTTTCTCCACTCACTTCATTACCACTAGCTCATAGACTTTCTGTCCAATAACTTTTCTACATAGCTGTGCAAATATCGAATTTTAGCATAAAAATGAACAGAACCCCAGATGTCTGAGACTTCAGTAATATGGCTCCCATGTCAAGAAAAATTATTATCACAATTTATTATGTTTATCTCTTGTTAACCTACCTTAATTTTTTTTTTAAGCAACCCTTGGATTCATTAAAGTGCAGGCTAGCCTGAATATATAATCTTCCCGCTTCACTCACCCTAATGACAGGAAGACCACTAATAAGCACCACCATGCCCAGCTTAATCTGGTTTGATACAAGGGATACAAACCACAATACCATCTTAGAAATAGATCACCTGCTCTTCTCTACATTGCTAAATTGATTTTACAGGAAATTACAAAATCTAAGTATATATTCAAGAAAATAAAATGGATTTCTAACCCAGTCCAGGTCATATCTGAAGCAGCTTACAACTATAATAACAAAGGAGTTAACAGAGACCTAATATAAAACAGGAAAAGTGTCCCAAAATGATGATGATCAACACAATTTAAAAGAAAAGAGTGGTGGGGAAGAAAGAAAAAATCAGAAAGGATGTTGGATGAATTTAGAAACTAAAAAGAAATGGGAAGATCTCTTTTCTTTCTACTTAAGGGATAAAGCATAAAGTAATAAAAACAGAAAAGGATAATGATGAAATAATAAGACACAATTACTACACTACTATGTAACCCATTAGAAGAGGTGTTTGTATTGATTCAAGAAACATCAGAAGGCCAAGAGTCTTGAACAAGCAAATACAATCAGATTTGGGTTGTCAGAAAAAAAGAATCATTCTCCATGAATATAAAAGCAGCTTATAAAAGGAAAAAGAAGAAAACAAAAAATTTATGAACCTGTCATAACTAGGTGGGTTGTTTAGAATGCAAATACAAAATGCTTTTTCAGTTTAGTTCTGATTGAGAAAGAACTGTTTCAAACATACCTGCAATTATTCAGGCAGCCAAAATATAGTCTAGGTTTCCTCAAAAATAACAATTCTATCTTAAGTGTTTCAAAATCCATGCTCTCTACCTGTTGAACAAGTGCTAAGGAAGCCCCATACGTAAAATAAAACGTCAGTATCTAAAGCCCTGTAGGACCAGACCTCAGCTGCTTTGAATCCCAAGAAGGTTTGAGTCAGCCTATACAGCCATCTCTCAGTCTAACATTTACTTCATCTTTGGAAACCAGTTATTACTTTGATTTAGTAGTGCATTTTAATAATTGATTCATCTTGGACAAGTAGCCAAGCAGGCACTTAAAAAAAAAAAAAAAAAGCCTATGTGAATGAATCAAAATGACACCTATTTAAAAGTTTCATGCTAACTGGAACTACCAGTCCTACTTTTGATGAACTATACATTGCTTGTTATGACTTTACGTCTCCTAAATTGACGTTTCCTAAAATGACATTTCCATGAATATATGGCATCTTAGCTTGGTTTCTACTGCTGCAATAAAACACCATGACCAAAAGAAACTTGGAGAGAAAAAAGATTTGGCTTACATATCCGTCATAGTACATCGAGCAACGACACAGCAGGACGTGGAGGTAGAAACTAAAGACCATGGAGAAATGCTACTTACTAGCTTTGTTCTTCATGGCTTGCTCAGTTGCTTTCCTATACACTCCAGAACCACCTACCCAGGGGTCACACCCCATCACTAACCAAGATAATGCCCTACAGACTATTTTCTTAGTAGAGGTTCCAAGGAAGGAAGGGAGGCAGGGAGGGAGGGAGAGAGGGAGGGAAGAAAGGAAAAAAAAGAAAACTCACCCAACCAGAATCTATGGCACAATCCTTATCAAACATGCCAAAGACTATAAATTCCCTTCTCCACATGCATACAGAGGATCAGCATCTGACTCACATTTGCTCATGTAAATCAGAAATGCATGTAGCAGGCACAGTGGTGCATGCTTTTAAACCTATCACTTGGAAGGGCAGAATTATATAGATCTCTAAATTCAAGGCCATCTTGGTCTACAGAACAAGTGCGAGGGCTTCCAGGGCTACACTGAGAATCTTGCCTCAAAAACAAAAAACCAAACACCTCAATAATACATTTTACAGTTCTGAACTAATCATTTCTGATGCTTCCTCAAGATCAACCAAATAGTGGCCTAATTCTTCTCAGCTCACACAAGACACATACATACATACATACATACATACATACATACATAAATACACACACCCACCCATATCTGCTTCTAAAGAATTCAAAACCTATTTTTGTTTGTTTGTTTTTTGGGTTTTTTTTTTCCTCAGACAAGGCTTCTCTGTGTAACAACAGCCTTGACTGTCCTGGAGCTCAGCTCTGTAGATCAGTATGGTCCTGAATTCACAGAGATCCCTCTGCCCCTACTTCTTCTGAGTGCTGTTATTAAAGGCACATGGCACCACAGCCGGGCTTATTTTATCATTAGATTATCTCTGCAGTTGTGGTGGTCTGAATGAAAATGGCCCCTATAGATTTATTGGAAGTGGCACTATTACAAAGTGTGGTCTTGTTGGATGGAATTATATCACTGGGGTGGGCTTTGAGGTCACATATGCTCAAACTAGGTCCAGTGTCTTTCTCTCTTCCTGCTGCCCACCAATCAAGATGTAAAATTCTCAGCTACTCCCCAGTACCAAGTCTGCCTCCACACTGCCATGCTTCCAACTATGACAATAATGGATGAAACCTCTGAACTGTAAACCAGACCCAATTAAAAGCTTTTCTTTGTAAGAGTTGCTATGGCCATGGTGTCCTTTCAAAGCAATAGAACACTAAGACAACAGTCATAAGGAGCAGAGTAAGGATTTTCTAAAAGTACTCAGTAGAATCACACATTATTAATGCTTCAAATGAATTTTAAGTCTTCTTAACAGATTAGACAAGTTTTTACTGATAAGCAGGTGTGGTGGTTTGAATATGCTTGGCCCAGGGAATAGCACTATTAGGAGGTGTGGCCTTGTGAAGAAAGTGTGTCACTGTGGAGGTGGGTTTTGAGACTCTCCTCCTAGCTGCCTGGAAAACAATCTTCTCCTGGCTACCTTTGGATCAAATCATAAAACTCTGAGTTCCTTCTCCAGCATCATGCCTGCCTGGATGCTGCCATGTTCCCACCTTGATGATAATGGACTGAACCTCTGAACCTGTAAGTCAGCCCCAATTAAATGCTGTCCTTATAAGAGTTGTCTTTGTTATGGTGTCTCTTCACAGCAATAGAAACCCTAATTAAGATAGCAGGTATTTCTGATTTCCTAAAATTTAACTGTTGAACATGTGAGAAAATAAAGAAATGGGACAGAACTCATAACCCATAACCATCATCCTGTAGAAAAGGAATTCTCATTTGCCAGCTTCAAGATGTTGTCTAAAACTGAGCATTAGGGGCTTGAGACTCAGTGTTAAAGTATATGCTATGTTTCAGATACTGGGCTCAATCCTCAACAAAGAACCAAGCTAGTGACAAGAAAGCTAATTAAAGTCAGAAGAGAGATGTATCTGACCAAACACAGCTGCATAAAAACAGTAAGGAGTAGAAATGTTTAAGAAAGAGATAGAGGGCTGGAAAGATTGGTTCAGTGGTTAAGTGCACTGTCTGATCTTCCAGAGGACCCAGGTTCAATTCCCAGCACCCACATGGCTGCTTACAACTGTCTATAACTCCATCCAGTTGCAGAGGATCCAAAACCCTTACACACACACACACAGACTACATACAGGCAACAGGGAAAACACCAATACCACTACATAAACAGAAAGGAAGAAAGGGAGAGAGGGAGGGAGGAAGAAAAGACTGCAGAATTAAAAAGAAGCCAAGTCAGACACCAGAGCTACACACCTACAATCCCAATATTTAGATGCAGAGGCAGGAGAATTGCTTCAAACAACAGCCCGCTTTAAAGAAAGCTTTTTGATCTGTCAAGGTTTCACATGAAGGCACAGGGGAACCAGAAAATTTGAGTTGTTATAATTCATCATGAGTTCATATTAGACTGTAGAGTCAATTAAAAATATTTAATCAAAAGGATTACATTTACATTCTTAAAACACAACCAAACATCACTAGAGAAAGAAGAAAACAATTAAAAGCTTCTGTACTAATCTAAAAGCTATTTACAATGGTAAATAACTTCCCAGTTGCAGAAATAGAAGGATGGATTCAAAGCAATTAAGATAAAGCATATACACTATACCATTATCCTGAAGGGACACAGTAAGTTCGTCTATTACACAGTCAAGAGTACATATTTGTTGTCAGGAATGTAGACAATTACAACAATGGCAGTCAAGATGTCATACAGGCTACTAACCTAAATAACAAATAATAACTGATGTCTAGTCAGAAAAACAAAAGGAAAAAATGTTAACTAATAAAAAAAAAAGGTTCAATATAGGTTTGAACAAGCTGAGGTTCAGGTGTATGAAACATATTCTATACCAGTAAAGAATTAGAATATCAAGTGTCTTGACAAATAATCCTGATAGCAACCTGAGATATTTTTATAACTACTTACAACACTAGAAAATGAATTCAAAGGAGTTTGATCCTGTTTAATACAAAATTCTCCTACTCACTAATAGTAAATGCTATAGGGGCAATTGAAGGCCAAAATCAAGAGCTCAGGACAGTGGTTCTCAACCTGTGGGTCTTGAACTCCTGGCAAACCTCTATTTCAAAAAAAAAATAAAACAAAAAATTAACATTATGATTCAAAACAGTAGCAAAACTACAGTTATAAAGCAGCATTGAAAATAATTTTATGGTTGTAGGGGTTACTACAATATAAAGAACTTTATTAAGGGGTTGCAGCATTACAAAGGTTGAGAACCACTGCTTTAGAGGAAAAACTAACCTGACTGTGGTTTATGATGCTGACTGGACTAAACAAAATAAGTAAAAAGTACATATAGTGGATTAATAGTATTCATGACATGGACTGGTCAAACAGTTTGACTAGAAATACATACTTTTTAAAAATTAATTAATTAATTAATTAATTAGTTTGTTTGGTTTTAGGCAAGGTCTTGCTATATATAATACCTTTGGCTAACCTGGAACTTACTAGGTAAACCAGGCTGTCCTCCAACCAGTAGAGAACCACCTACTTGCCTCTGCCTCTTGAGAGCTGGGATTAAAGGTGTAGGCCACCACACCTGGCTGCTAACTTACTATTTATTCTAAATATTTAAAGCAGCATTTATCAGAGACAAAGGAATGATTCAAAGACATTTCTTATTGGCACTAGGCTTGTT
Source organism: Arvicanthis niloticus (assembly GCF_011762505.2). Lineage (NCBI taxonomy): Eukaryota > Metazoa > Chordata > Mammalia > Rodentia > Muridae > Arvicanthis > Arvicanthis niloticus. The sequence goes on along the minus strand of NC_047665.1, from coordinate 65,433,186 downwards.
TTTGCACAACTGTCACTTAGCAGGCAAAGGCAGCACTTAGGAAGCAAAGGCAGGCTTGGATACAAAGTGAGTCCCATCTCAAGAAAACAAGACCAGGGACTGCAGGGTTTGGGTTTCCTAGCCAATGCAAGGCCCTGAGTTAGATCTCCAGCACAGAAGGGAGGGAAACCCACACTTTTTATATTTTAAAGGTTAAGAAGGCAAAGGTTAAGTAGGCAAATCTCTGAGTTCAAGGCCAGCCTGGTCTATGGAGCTAGTTCTAGTACAGACAAGGCTACACAGTGAAACCTTGTCTCAAAAACCAAAACTCAAGATGAATGACACATACAAAATCTCATGTTTTGCCAGGTGATGGGACAAGCCTTTAATCCTAGCACTTGGAAGGCAGAGGCAAATTGGAATTCTATGAGTTCAAGGCCAACCTAGTATAGTGTTGAATTCTGGGACAGCCATGTTAAACAGTGAAATCCTGTCTCAAAAACCAAAGTCAAGATAAATGGAACATTATAAAATAATCAAATAATGAAAATAACATAATGGAAAGGTAAATTCAAGTTTCTAATACACTGACTTTTAAGTGGTAACTGAACGTCAAACTGACAATCTATAAAACTGTCAGTAGGTCATTGCTAGATAAATTATGGGTTTTAGTACATTTTAGGAATTGCCCCTAAGGTACAAGAGACAAGACTGAAATATTCTTTATGACGTTTATGCCATACAAGACCATCAATTGATGAACTTAATACTATCAAGAAAATGAGTAAGGAGTAGTGAGTAGAAACAACTGATGATTTGCTTTAAGAGACAGTAGCTAGGAAAGCCTCTCTTAGAAAAATTTTTGAACAGAGTGCCCAAATGATGTGATGGACATTAAGATCGTAAAATGCCTATGGGAACATTAACATAAGCAAAGAAAATGGTCTACAAAGCTACAGTGGTGGAAATGCTTGCAAAGTTCAGATCCAAGCAGCTTGACATGATAGGGAATCCAAGGATCAGAATCATATATATCTTTAGGTATTACATAGAGAAAATTACCAGAGATTTTTTTGAACAGGTAGGTGACCTTACCCAGTATTTTTTTTCAAAGAGTAATGGCTTTTATAAGTGAAACCTTATTAGAGGAACAAAAAGGTAATAAAAAAATTCTATCACAAAGCCCCTGTCACAGTCTCTGAGAGGGCTGAGATATGGCTGAGTATAACATTGAGCTAACAAGAATCTGGATACAAGTTACATAGGGCCAAAAGATCTTACTAACAGAACGGGTGGAAGTATGAAAGAATCAACATGACTCTTAGACATCAGAACTGACTAACAGGAAAGATTAATGACTCAATCCTGAGACGGGCTAAGATGACAGAATGAGAAGTGGGAGGGGAATAAATGAGTTTTTCTAGACGCCTATCAAAATCCAGTGGAAATATTCAGCAGATGGATGCCTAAACTTCCAATACTGACAGACTATTTAAACTTGTGAGTAATTGGAATATGAAAAGTGTTTAAAGCTGTTTTAAATCTTACATCATAAATATTTAAAAAAAATTTTTTTTGTTTTTTTTGTTTGTTTGTTTTTTTGTTTCTCAAGACAGGGTTTCTCTGTGTAGCCCTGGCTGACCTGGAACTCACTCTGTAGACCAGGCTGGCCTGGAACTCAGAAATCCTCCTGCATCTGCCTCCCAAGTACTGGGATTAAAGGTGTGAGCCACCACTGCTGGGCAAAAAATTTTTTTCTAAGTACTTCTTAAACACTGACTCAATTCTCTTACCAACGCTGTCAGTTAAGAAACACTGTACTTTTTTATTTGTTTGTCTTTTGCTTTTGCAAATATATTTTCAAGGAAACATTATAGTTCTTATACTCCATATTTAAAGACAAAGAAACAAAGGTACAGAATATCTAAGCAACTAGCTTAAAGCCACATTGCTGATAAGGGGCTAGTCTGAAACCTGAATTTAAGCAAATCACCCCAAACTCTAAGCACTGAGTCTCATAAGACTCTACGAGAACAAAGTGCCAATGGAGAAGAGGTTTTATTACTGCTCAACATTTGGACACTGAAAAAAAGGGGAGGAGGACACTAAAAAGCTAAGCAGAAAACCAGAAAGAGTTGGTGACCTACAAACCTATAGGTAAAGCACAGAAGAAAAATGTAAGACATCAATAAAAAACTGGATGAGGAACTGACTGTTGGAATTGTTAAATACAAATCAGTAGGGAGCTTGATGGTACAAATTATCTTTATAATTCAAACTGCATTTTTTTAAAAAAAAGTCTAACAGGCTTAACATATTTTCAACTCAACAAACATTTATTCAAATATGTAATGTTTAATTTAGTAAAGACAAAAATGCTGAGATTTGTAGAAGATGGGGGAAGGTGAAAATTACCATATTTAAACAGCCCCAGAGACATTAAATCATGACTGAAGACTTAAAGTCATGACTGACTGTGAAATGTTATTGGCATCTACTGGATGAAGAGCAAATACAAAGTTAACACTCTACACTGTTTAGAACATAACCTCCTTAAGGATTTTATCTAGTCTAAACAGTCAATAATGCTGCTACTTATAAACTCCAGGTTGCAGGAATCAGCAAATAATTCAGGTACAACAAGTCTGACTCTAATTTGACCTCAAAGCATGAGGACACATATGTAGAAAGACAGATGAAATAACAGAAACAAAAGCATAAAGGCAAGAAGGGGCCTGTGTTTGGACTGGGCGGCGTAGGTAGCAAGAACAGGTTTAACATTAAGAAATCCATCTGAATCCACTGCAAATGTAGGTTCAAAAAAAAAAAATCAGAAAGAACACATATTGATCCCTGGGTTCCATTCCGGACACCATGAAAACTAACAAGCCAGGAGAATATAAGTGTGACTGCAGAAAGCAAGATTATATAGGATCACTACAGGTGCTGGGAACAGAAACAGCAAGTTTTTTATTATAAGCATATGTCCTAAAAACTGATGCAACAAACTGTAAAACTGCCAAAGGACTGCAATGAGATGCTCTTTATGGTCAATGAACACTGTGTTCAGTAAGTACTGGTGCTAAGCATTTATTAAACACAATTTCCCAATTCATTACTTATTTAGCATTATTGATGATTTCTCAAGTTCCATCCACAGCTCAGATTCAGGACATTCAATTAAATCACTATGAACCAGGAACAAAGTGGCAGTAATAGGATTTCCAGTTGGCAAAATTTAAAATTCACCTTTAATAAACAAAATTCATAAAGTAACTCTCACAAGTTATCTTTACCTTTCTTTTAATACAGTTACGGTTAAATTCAGCCTGTGGGACTGGCTGGTTCGCCTTCATTCTACACTATGGTGCCAGTGTAGTTCAGTGTAGTGCATTCAAAACATTCCAAAATTCTTTCAAGAAATTCAAATTCAGGCCAGGAAAACAGTCCTGCTAAATTGGTACGATCGGTACCTAATACCAGTGATTCAGACAACAACAAAAATTTACGATTTCAGACCCCTTTCTAGAATCAAAATCCTCTTCTACACTTCCCAAAGGCAGAGGCCCAGCCTGAAAAAGGCTCAAGTCTTCAATGGCGTTTCAGTTGTTGCCAAGTAATCCATCTTCATCTCTTCCAACATTTCAAACTATCCATACGTAACCAGACCTCTGTCCTCCAGGGACCGTTATAAGGGCCACTTAAAAAAACCCTTTAAGTAAGTAACCTTACCTAAAACATTTTGCCAGTTCCTGATGCTTTCCATTGGGCCAAATACTTTGGCGATAGAGCTTATAATCAATTTGCTCAAGCCAAGATACGCCTCAGCCCTTTACTTCTCCCAGAAGCCAAGCCCCAGCGGCAGATGGCTTCGTCGTCTGTTCCTCCTCCCGAGGCAACCCTTTACCCCAAATCCCTTAAGCGATCCTTTCAAAGCTCCCCCTCCTCAAGGCCCATTAGAGAGGTTCTAAGTCCCATGTCTTTCAAAGAGGATGCGCCAAACGCTCAACCCTCTCCCAACTCTGAACGAAGGGGCCCCGGGAGAGAAGAACGTGAGCTCGGCCTTGGGAATCCAGAAAGAACGAACGCAGGGGGTGGGTGGGCGGCGTGGGCTCGCAGTCCCGTGGGGAACCCACCGGGGACGATGAAAACACTTACCAACATCCTGGTCGAAGGGGTTGGTGGCAAAGAGAGGCATGTCCGCTGCGTGCCGAGGTGTCCCCAGGGACTGCCCTCGACACCGCGGCACTCAAGGTGTGACGGAGAAAGGAGGCCCCTCAGGTACAAAAACAGCCAGGGAATCTGCCAGTGCAGGGTCCTTCTCAGCCCCTCCTCTCACCCACCCCCAGCAACAGAGGCGGCGGCGGCGGCAACAGCGGAGAAGCTGAACAGGTCCCCGCGCGGGGCGTGTCGGGAATTTAGGCGACTTGAGCGCTGCCTGAACGCTGCCTGCTCCAGTTCTAACTAGAACTCCTAGAACTCGCCGCCTGCACCGAGACCCAGGCGAGGAGCCGCCTCTGTCGCTTCCTCTACTGAGCTTCCGCGTGCCCGTGTGGTCAGAGGCTATGTTCTCGGCTTTTCCATTGCCCGGGCGTCTCGGGAGGACGAGGTCCTTCAGGCGCACCGAGGCCAACTAAGAGCCTCTGGAGTGAATCAGAGACTGGGAAAGGAAGAGGGTTCGGTTTGGGTCCAGCCAAGCCTTTAATTTTTAACTCCTTGAGTTTATTCGATGGGTTGTTTGTGATGATGTTGTAATCCCTCTAGAAGATCAGACAGTCCTTTGGGTTATTTGAGTAGAATGTCGAGCGTGCTGGTTGGGGGGCCAAGGAAGTTGTTGGGATTGGAGTCATGTGAGCTGGTGGAACTGCCTGGAATCCCTCGGAGGGGGAGTGTCGAGGCGCGCAGCCTCCCGAGAGGCTGAGGTAACGCTGGCTCCTTCCCCAGCCTGAGATCAGAGGGAAGCTTTCTGGGTGTCGGCTCCGACTGACTAAACGTGCAGTCACTGAGTCGCTGGGGTGACTGGAAGATTAGACCGTCGCAGCCCTAGTTAAGCACACACATCCAGCAGCAGAAATAAAAAAAAAAAAAACAAAAACAAGAAACCACGAAAAATGAAGCCAGACATTGATGAGGACTCTTGGCAACTTAAATGTTGATTTGGTGATCTAATTTGTAAATGTGTGTGTAACAAACGCCCCCCCCCCACACACACACACACATTGCCCTCTAAATGATGTGAAATCTAAAGAATCATCTCTTGGAAATATTACGTAAAATTAGTAAGTCGATCTTGCACACGCAGTGAGATTATGTAAAATGTGCCCAAATAGGGACACTTAGAAATGAAGCTTATAAACTAATAGATGTCAACAAGATTTGTGTAACAGTACAAACAGCTTGCTTACCAAACGGTTAAAGTCGAATTCTGAAGAGAAAGGAGCAAACTAAAGCATCGGTTAATGTTTTCAGTTACTTAAAAATAAAAGAATCCAAGGGATGGAAAACAAAGTTGCCTGATGGGATATAAATTAATATAGCATTCTTAAGAGAAACGATGGGAAGTATATAGCGAGCTTTTGGAAATGTGCCTTTGGTTCCAGTAATCCTGATTTTTAAAATGTACATAAAGACAGTCTTTAAAAACATGAACCAAGATATTAATGGCAGCGTTGTTTACAGCATCGAAGCATTGCTGACTGCTAAAATGTCCGACATTAAAGAGATTGGACAAACTCTTCTTCGTGTCTGTTTCCTCACTTATAAGAAACGGAAATGAAAAAAAAAAAAAACTACTGAAGATTAAATTAGTAGAAGCAAATCCCCTGTAATAGTGTCTATCATATAGCAAGCACTCAAGTGCAATCAATAGTTTTCATTGTACTGCTCAAATAGAGCGTCTGTGATATAAAAAATTATTTAGCCATTGAAAGTAACAGTCTAGATCTGTATTAACATAGGTAGACATCTGAGTACATAAAAATGTAAAAGGTTGTAAAGACTAAGTATGTGGCTCAATGATGGAGTGCTTGTTTAAAATGAAAGAGGCTCTGAGTTCTGTCCTTAGCACTGAAAAAAGCCTACAAATACATGTGAAATAAGTTCTGCAATTTTTAACAATCTGAATGAAAACATGAATGACATGATTATTTCTGGACAGGATCTCTCTGAATAATTTTTTGCTTATGCATTTTATATTTTCCAAGTGATTTAATGATGAGCATGATTTTCCTTTCAAAAGGGTGAGATTAAAATATAAGAATGTAACAAACATCATACATTAAAGCTGCCATATTCTTAACATTTTGAAGTGCTTGTGTGTCATTATGAGAAGTATAAAATCTTCCCGCTGTTGGTATGGGAAGCAGAGTCTTTTAATAGACTTTCTCTTGATTACTGCACTGACAGAATGAAGTGTCAACTTATCCATTTAAAATGATGAACCTGTGCCTTAGGTACCTTATCATAATTGCCCTGACTCAGAGCCAGATGGTTATGAAAACTTATTTAGGCATGCTTATAATCCAGTACTGAAACTGAATTGTTATGTTGCTAGCAAAACAGTACTTTTCAAGTTTTAATCATCAATATGTGAAAATCAGGAATAACATATATTAGTATTGATAACATTAACCATGTATTCTGACCTAGAAGAATGACTTTGCTATTAGGGATCTTTATGATGTAATATGCTATGAAATAGAGGTTTGGAAAATAAGAAATGTTATATGTACAAGAAAAGCCAAATATACAAGGTGGCATGGCTTTGTATTTTGGGGTTAACTTGTCATATTACCTAAAATACTGAAATTACTGGTTTTAATAACAGTTTCTTTAAAAACATTTTAGAGACTTGATTTCACATTAAAATGTTTCTGTAATACAGTTAATAAGTCCCACAGTTAATTTTGAAATGTTACATCCCGTTAATCAACTTGATTTTTAAAACTGTTCTATATTATAAAGATATCTGTGTGTAAAATGGAGTAGCTCCAGGAAAAATTTCTGTTATTATAATAACCCACAATTAATACACTCAACCTACCTATCTGTAAACCACTCTCTATATTACAGAGTGATTTTTCAATAAATGTGACATCATTCATTCACAACTCTTACATGATTCCTCAATCAGGCAATGATTCAATAAATATGTATCAACTTCTTATATCTTTCAGGTATTTATATGCTGGAAATATTATAGGATACATATCAAGAAGAGAGTCCTTAAGTTGTTGCCCTATTATAGGTATGCAGAGAGTCTCCTGCCTTCAAAGTTAATTCATTTTTTAACACATAGAATTGTTAAGGAAAAATGAGAAAGAATGTTTAAGAGTGGGAGGTGCTCCAAGGGAGGAATGCCCAGCCTTATACTACTATTACATTCTTAATGAGTTGGCCCCCCGATTGCCCCTTCACTTCACATACTTTAGGTGTTTCTGAACTACAACAGCAGTCCAGATGTCCCATACCTTCCATATCCTAAAACAGACAACATTTATCACTCTTGTTGTATTTAGAAATCTCTGGACCTTCTCTGAATCTCCACTTAGGTATCACTGACAAGAGCATTTCCTAACTCAGTACGTGATGAATAACAATACGTCATAAATGTTTGCTAATTAATCTGTTAAGTGGTCACTTCTATCACAGCACTAGGTAGGGGATCGGTGGGTTAACATTTGTTCCAGATACTGCTTACTACATAACACATTCTAAGTGTAGCCTCTTAGTGTAAGAACAATAGGTTTATTTTGCTTATGAATCGCAAGTTTGGTCAGACCTCACCATGAACAGCTTGCCTCCTCCCTCAGACAGCATCAACAGAATTGGTACAGTGACTGGGATCAATACAGCTTGTTTTCAATATTTAACGAAGTTGCTCAGAGTGTGTCTGGCAGTGGATGCTGGAAGTTGGCTGAGTCATTGGGCCTGTCTGCCACACCAACTGCACAGAGCACGCTATGCATCTACTTGGCTTCTCCCAGCATACTGAATGGACATAAGTCGGAACATTTCAGGAGACAAGAAGAGGAAGCTTCCCATTCCTTAAGACGTGGACTAGAAAGTGGGGATAGCATCACTTTAACTATGCTCTATTGCAGCCACAGTGTCTACACTCAAGGACAGAGAACAAAGTTGATCTTTTGGTGAAATGACTTTCAACGAACTGGGGTAGGGGGCATGTTTAAATGCTACCACAGTATTGTACCCTCTGTTTAAGCATTTTATTTCAAATTATTTATATGTATTGGCTTTTTATAGTTAGCTGTTCCATGATGTTTACTAAATGGAATAAATGCAATCTGCTATGATTAAAACAGCATACTATGGCCGTTACTGGCCATAAGAGGTTACAAAATCTGTACCTCCTTTATTGTAAGCAAAAGAAAACTGGGGGAAATTCATATATTATAGATTAGATTGAAATGTGCCTTGAAGGCTCATGTATTCCCCACTGGTGATGCTATTGAAGACAATCAGATCATGAGGATACTAACCTCATCAACAGATAATGTTCATAACGGAACTGGAAGTGAGGTCTCATCAGAGGAAGTATATCTTCAAAATCTCTTCTTTGTCTCTCTAGCCCTGCTTCATGGCCACAGTGAAATGGCAGCTTTGGGTTCTGCTTCTCACAGCCCAGAAACAGTAGAGCCAGCTGGCCATGGGCTGAGGCCTCTGAGGGTGTAAACTAAAACAAATCTTTCCTCCTTTGAAGTTGCTTAGGCCAGGCATTTTATCCCAGCTATGAAAAAGTCAGACTATAAGGTACAGGTGATTTCCAACATGAGCCAATAGCAGTATAAAACAAATGCCAAGGAGGCAGGAAATGTGCATCGAGCCACATAAGAGTCAAGAGCTTCTGGCCAGCTCACGACTGGTTTCTGAACTGTAGCATAGAACCCAAAAATGACCCCAAGTAGTCATAATGTACTTGTGATTGTTCGAATATACTTGGCTGGGGAAGTGGCACTGTTAGGAAAGTGTGGCCTTGTTGGAGTAGATGTGGCCTGTGGTTGTAGATGTGTCACTCTGGGTATGGGCTTTAATATCCTTGTCCTAACTGCCCGGAAGCCAGTCTTCCTCTAGCAGCCTTCAGATGAAGGTGTAGAACACTCAGCTCCTCCTGCACCATCCCTGCCTGGATGCTGCCATGCTCCCACCTTGATGATAGTGGACTGAACCTCTGAACCTGTAAGGCAGCCCCAATTAAATGTTGTTTTTATAAGAGTTGCCTTCGTCATGGGGTCTGTTCACAGCAGTAAAACCCTAAGGTATTACTGAAGAGAAAAAAAATCAGAATTGAGGGAGGCCAAGAGACTAGTGCATAGTTTAGAGGTTTCAGCCCATGCTCATTCATTCGTCGTCCTTTTGACATAACATATCTTTGAAAGAGCCAGTGGCAAAACAGAATCACACATTCAGTGGTAGGATAGCAAAAGACAGGAAGTATCTCCTGGCAGGAGCCTATTTGCTAACATTTCCACCACCTTTCAATAATGTCAAGATGAGGACCAAGCCTTTAACACATTGATACTTGGGGGGGGGGGGACACATGGCCCAAACTGTAGCACCCAAAAGATGCAATATTTTAAAGTACAACCATCTACAATGTCCAAGGGTCAATGAGAAAATTACTGAACATATGACAGAAAATGTGACTCACCAGGATAGCCTGAAGAAACAGACCCTGAAATGAAAGGATGTCTCAGATACTGTAGGGATGTTTTAATAGCTGCTATAACTATGATCATGTGCTCCAGACTTTACAGAAAATTAAGTATAGAAAAGAGAAATGAGAGAAATAAATGGTACCCAAAAGGAGCACATGGAAAGCCCAGAAATGGAAAACAATAAAAGAAAATGTAAATTGGATGTAGATGACAGAAATAAAAATACAAGAATGCAAGCAAAGCAGCCTGAAAAAAATGATCAGAACCTCAATTATCCGTGGAAACAACAAAAATAACAAAAACCAAAATAGTGTGCTGTGTGTGAAGTTCCCGGGGAGGGGAGAATAAGTAAAACATGATGTCTCATGCCTGTAACCCTGACACTGAGGAAGCTAAGGCCAGAGAATTACTTTGCCATTGAAGACAGCCTAGGCTAAAGAGTAAAATCAAGGCTTGGAGGAAGGGGGGAGGGACAGGGCATAGTGGCACATACCTTTAATCCCAGCACTCACTCAGGAGGCAGAGAGTCGATTCGGGCAAATCTCTGAGTTCAAAGACAACCAAGTCTACAAAGCAAGTTCCAGGACCCTGTTCTGAAAAAGCAAAAACAAACAACAAGAAAAGAGAAAGGAAAAGGGAAGGAAGGAAGGAAGGAAGGAAGGAAGGAAGGAAGGAAGGAAGGAAGGAAAAGAAAAGGAAACCTAGGCATGGTGGTACAAGCTTTTAATCCCAGCACTAGAGAAGCAGGGGCAGGCAGATCTCTGATTTCAACACTAGACTGGTCTACAAATTGAGTTCCAGGACAGCCAAGGCTGTTCTACAGAATAACCGTGTCTGGGAACTGGAGAAGGGAATGGGGCTGAAGAGATGGCTCAGTGATTAAGAGCACTGGCTGTTTTTACAGCAAACCAGGGCTCAATTCCAAGCACACAAATGACTGCTCACAACTGTCTGTACCTCCAGTTATAGGGAATCTGGCACTTTCACATAGACATACATGCAGGCAAACACCAAGGCACATACAGATAAATTTTAAAGTTTATTTTTTAAAGTGAAACACAAAAGTGGCAGGAGACATTGAAGTCTTGAGTACACGGATCATAGTTATAGCATCTAACATAGTAAAATAATGTCTAATCCAATCAGAAATTACCATACAACAAAGAACCCACTTTAAATATAAGAGTATTCTATGAAACATGGGTTGGGGAGATGACTTGGTTGCTAAAGTGTAAGCATGAGAATCTCAATTCATTGCCCCAAACCTACATAGAGCAGGCATAGCATCACTGCCTGGGATCTCAGCGATGGGGAGGCAGAGACACCACGAGGGGGGGGGGTGTCCCTGAACTTTTGTTTTGATCCTGGTGATGTTTTCGGGTCTTGGCATGGTGATGCAGGACTTTAATCCTAGCACTCAGCTGTCAGACCCAGATATCTGTGAGGCTAAGGCAAGCCTATACTATACTGCTAAATGTCATTCTCCAAATATGAGAACCTCAATTTAGGTCCCCAGAATCCACATACAAATCTGATATTGAGAAACAAAACACCATTTCAGAGAAGACAGATAGGCAGGTACCTGGACATCACTGGCGAACCAGGCTAGATTTTAATAAGATTTAGTAAGAGACCCTGTACCAAAAATGGTGGAATATAAACAAGGAAAACAATGGACATCAGTATCTGGATTCAACATGTATTTGCGCACACACACATACCATACACACACACACCACACATACCATACACACACACACATACACACACACCACACACACACACACTATACCACACACACACACCACCCCACACACATACACGTTGAGGATTTTGTCTTTTTCTGTCTATTGTAATACTAAGTGCTAGACCACAAGACCTGGAGTCTGCACATAGCCCCTGGGACCCTGGCCTCAAGTTAATTCTGATTGGTCAATAAAGATACCAATAGCTAATAGCTGGGCAGAAAAGATATCAGTGGGATTGAGGTTTCACATGTTTGCAGGAGGAAACAAGGAGGGAGGGGAGAGAAGGAGCCTCCATGGAAGAAGAGAAAGGAGGAGGAGGAAGAGGAGGAAGAAGAGGAGGAGAAAAAGGAAGAGGAGGAGATGCAGCAGCAGGAGGGAGGAGAGCCGATGTGGGCTAAGGACCAAAAGAACTTGTCCCAGAGGGCTGCCTAATTAGATTAAGAGCAGCCCAGATGGAACATAGTAAATAGTAAGTGATAACTTGGGGTTATCAAAAGTAGATTTTAACAACATGGAAGGTAGGCAGCTGCCTAGATATTGTGATACCTAAGGCATATTTAAAAAAAAAAACTATAAAGGCTGAAATGTGTCTTTCTTCAGGAAACATAAATGTTCTATGGTGGGAAAGAAGCTCTGGACTAGGATTTTTCATATTTTTTACTACACACACACATACACACACACACACACACACACACGGAGAGATTCTAATGCATGGGCTGATATGAACAAAGCACAATGTCATATATGTATAAAGTGTCATAAACTATTTTATATGCCAACTAAATAATTTTAAAATGAAAATATTGACGCCTTCAGCAGTAGGAACCTATCTTCACCCTCTGAGAGGCAAGTGAGGGCAACAGCAATAGCTGATGTTGTTATGGGAGTCTTTTGGATTCCGTTGACCTGCTCGAAAGATGGTTTCTCATATCTGGGACTGGGGGTTTTGTTAGATAGTCCATGGCTCTTTAAGGAGCACATTACCAGTTTTTAAAAAATATATATCTCTATATGTATATTTAATATATATGTACATATACATTATATATTATATATTTATAATATATTTAAATATATTTGTTTATATATAAAATATTTAAAAATATATGTGCCATATTATATATATAAATATGTATGTCTATATGTATATTTAATATATATGTACACATACATTATATATTATATATTTATAATATATTTAAATATATTTGTTTATATATAAAATATTTAAAAATATATGTGCCATAAAATATAATAAAACAAAAACTCCCCAGAACAGTGCAAAACAAACAGAAGGAAAAGATTTTAAGCAAAGGCACAAGAAACAGATGAAGAAACCTACTCATTGACAAATACAAAACTGGAAACCTTAATATATACACAAAGGAACTGTGAGAGAGAGATAGAGATAGAGATAGAGATAGAGATAGAGATAGAGATAGAGATAGAGATAGAGATAGAGAGAGAGAGAGAGAGAGAGAGAGAGAGAGAGGAGAAGAGAAGAGATGAGTATATAAATAAAGTTAAAAAGATAAAATTAAAGGTGGTACAGAACTTGTGGAGTGCCCAACCAATGACTGTTTCAACTTGAGACCCATGCCACAGGAGGGAAACCACTCCTGACGCTGGATAGCCCAGAGACCTAGGATAGAACCAAACACATCTGGAAAAAAAATAATGAAATGATGCCTGATGATATTCTGCTATAGTCATAGATTGGAGCCCAGCCCAGTTGTCACCAGAGAGGCTTCATCCAGCAACTGATGAAGACAGAAGCAGAGACGCACAGCCAAACATTTAGGTGAACCTCAGGAAAATCTGTGGAAGATGGAGAAAGAATTAAAGGAGCCAGAGGGGTCAAGGACACCACAAGAAAATGGCCTACAGAATCAACTAACCAGGGCTCATAGGGCCTCACAGAGACTGAACTCACATCAGGGAGCCTGTATGGGTCTGACCTAGGCCCTCTGAACATGTTATGATTGTGTAGGTATCTCATGGGACTCATAACAGTGGGAGTCAGGGGTGCTTCTGACACTTTTGTCTGCTCTGGAGACCCTTGTCTTTCTACCAGGTTTTCTTGTTTTGCCTTAATATAAGGGGAGGTGTCTAATCTTACTGCAACTTGATATGCCATGTTTGGTTGATATCCCTGGGAGGCCTGCCTTTATCTGAAGGGAAATGGAGAAGTAAATCTGGTGGAGAGGGACTGGAAGGAGAATGGGGATGAAAAACTGTGGCTGGGATGTAATATATGAGGGAAGAATAAAGAAGTAATAAAATGAAATAAAATAATAAAATAGAACCCTGGCCTGGCACTATGGTATGAGTCAAAGAAGCTCCAAAGAAGCACTTGGGTTGCTTTTCTTTTTCAGGGTTCCCTGAGGGCTGAGGAGACGAATTTGAAGGTATGATAGTTTGGATTTGCTTGGCTCAGGGAGTGGCACTATTGGGAGGTGTGGCCTTGTTGGAGTAGGTGTGGCCTTGTTGGAGGAAGTGTGTGTCACTGTAGGGATGAGCAATGAGACCTTCCTTCTAACCACATGGAAGCCAGTCTTCTCTTAGCTGCCTTCAGATGAAGATATAGAACTCTCAGCTCCTCCTGCACCATGCCTGCCTGGATGCTGCCATGTTTCCAGCTTTGATGATAATGGACTGAACCTCTGAACCTATAAGATAGCCGCAATAAAATGTTGTCCTTTATAAGAGTTGCCTCCGTCATGGTGTCTCTGAAACCCTAACTAAGACAGAAGTGAGCCTCCCATTTGGGAGGAAGTGTTCCAAGGTCTCTCATTCACTTTTTTTGCATATCGTCTGGCTGTGGGTCTCTGTATTTGTTCCCTTCTGCTGCAGGAAGAAACTTCTCTGATGATGGCTCACCAAGGCACTGATGTGCTTCCCCGGTTGGAGTCAATCCATAATCTTCTTTATTAATGTCTAGTAAACTCAACTTTGTAAGCAGATGACCTAAGTGTTTTGACCATAGGGTTTTTTGTTTGTTTCGTTGCTTGTTTGTTTCTTTATTTGAGACAGTATTTCTCTGTGTAGTCCCAGCTGTCCTGGAACTCTTTGTAGACCAGGCTGTCTTCAGATTCACAGAGATCTGTCTTCCTTTGCCTTAACTGTTAGGGTTAAAGGTGTGCATCACCTGTCTGCCACTCAGTTAGACATTACTCTCAAACACAGGTGCTCCCTTCTACAAACAAATTCTACCCTCATGTTTTAGGATTAAAAGGTGTGTACTCAGGACATGTCTGTATTCTAGCCAGGGGGATTAAAAGGGTCTATGCTAAGGGTTGAGACACACCACAACTACACATACTTTTGTCAGTAAGTAACACAATCTCGGGGTTCACAGTATGATCAAATATCCTCAACACCCTACCACTGAGCTAGATGCTCAATCCCTCCTACAGATATTTTTTAACAATGAAATTCCAAATTGTATATGGTAGACATGTGTATATCCTCAACACCTCTACAATCCCAGTATGGGGAAGGCTGGGGCTACACAGTGAAGCTTCTTCTTTAGGAGGTTTCCATACTACTCCCCAAATGGCCCTTAATTTTAGCTATCTCTCTCTAGAGCCCCTCCCTTGTCCCCCTTTACCCTCCACCCCTACTTGATCCTCCCATCCCACGCCCCCCCCACACCTGCCCATTCCTCACTATTCTATTTCCCTTTCCTGGAGATCTGTCTCCTCTAGCCCCTCACCCTCTATCTCACCCCTGTGGTTCTACAGATTATAGCTTGATTATTATTGACTTAACAGCAAATATCCACATATATGTGAGTATATACCATATTTGTCTTTCCGGTTCTGGGTTAACTCCCTCAGGATGACTGGTTTCTAGCTTTATCCATTTGCCTGAAAATTTAATTTTATTAGTAGCTAACATTTTATTGTACAAATATACTACATTTTCATTATTAATTACTGCTTTTATTTAAAGCTGAATAATATTTTATATAATATATACCATATTTTGATTATCCAATCATCCGTTGAAAGACATTTCTGTTGTTTGCATTTTCTAGCTATTTAATGAGGAGAAAGAATAGATCAGAGTACATCTGACTGAGTATCTGTGGAGTGGGAGGTCCAGCTCTTTGGGAATATGCCAAGGAATGGTCTAGACAAGTTGTATGGTAGATTTATTTTCCAGCCTTTTGAGAATTATCCACATTGCTTTTCAGACTGGCTGGATCATTTTGCAACTCTACAACACTGAATAAGTATTTCCCTTTCCCCACATCCTTACCAGCACCTGTTATCCCTTGTTTTCTTGAGCTTAGTCATTATGACTGGAGTAAGAGAATCTCCAAGTTGCACTTCATACACACGACT
Organism: Arvicanthis niloticus; assembly: GCF_011762505.2. Taxonomy (NCBI): domain Eukaryota; kingdom Metazoa; phylum Chordata; class Mammalia; order Rodentia; family Muridae; genus Arvicanthis; species Arvicanthis niloticus. Next base: position 65,417,433 of record NC_047665.1, on the reverse strand, counting down.
AAAGGAATGTTAGCTTTCATAGTTGCTCTGAAAGCTGCCAAGGGAAGAAAGCAATCAACAATCCTACTACATTGTGACTCTTATGAGCTACACCAATGACCAGTTTGGTAAGATATTTCTAAAGTTATAATAATAGCATTCATAGCTTTGTGGTAACGAGCAGCTGTTTAATTGGAATTACAGCTCACTCAAAGGAGGAAAATTATACTTAGTACTGTAAACCTAGCCAACTACCCATGGCTAAGGAGGTGATGGAATTTAGAGAAGAATCTATTACGACCACTTTTCTAAATTACCTAAATTCCTAGCTGCATTCCTAATTCTCTTTTTTATACTCATAAATAAGTATCACTTTCACCCAGCATCAGAGAAACATCTTCTTTGCAGCTGATGGAGTTCATATGAGAATCTACAACTGGTCAAAATTCAGAGAACAACTGACTGCCATGTTCTCTGCTTCAACGGATACATCTACGTACAGCACAACTCTTATATCTAAGACCTAGGGGGGACATTATCAGAGAGAGAACAGAAGGCTCATAACAGCCAGAAAATCAGGAAGCCGTTTGCAAGATTGTATCTTCTAACTATGACAAGAAAGCTACACCCATCAAATCCCAACAATGGTGAAAACAGTTGAAACACCAACATGAATTTAGTGAAGTTACATGGGACCCCACCCAAAGATGAAGACCCATAGGAGATTCATATCTGCTGAGAGAGGAAGAATTAGTCTTCCCTAATGCAGCTAATTGGTTACCCAATACCAGTGGACAACATTCAAAGATATGCATCAAAGCATATCTTTTATGAAACTGACTCTGTGGGTTGTATTTTTATATTTATTTTGATATGTAGTAACAATAAAAAGAAGAGGCTGTGAATTTGAGAAGCAGGGAGGTGGGAAGGTTGAGAGGGATTTAAGGAAGGAAAGAAAACTGAGAAATGATGTAATCATATTTTGGTTAAGAATAAAATAAAGGGGGAGCTGGAGAGATGGCTCGGCAGTTAAGACAACTGGCTGCTCTTCCAGAGGACCTGGGTTCAATTCCCGGCACCAAAGTGGCAGCTCACAACTGTTTCTATCTCCAGTTTCAGTAACTCCAGTGCCAGAGGCTCCGACATCCTCACACAACACCTATGCAGGCAACACGCCAATGCACAGGAAATAAAAAGAAAAGAATTTTTTAAAAAGAATAAAGTAAGATTAAAAAAGAGATCAGTAAGATGGATGAATTTGGAGGATGGTGGATCTGAACGGCTGATATGATCAAAACACATTATAGGAAATCTTCAAAGAATTAACAAAAATATTTAAGATGAAAAAGGAAAACATTGAAATAAGCTGGTACTTTTGCCAGCATTCACCTGTGAGTGAGGCACTTTGAATATTCAGCATTTTGTATTTTAACACAGCTGGGGAGGGGTGTTCTATGTCAAAAATCAATGTTAATAAATGAAGTAAGAAAAGTAAATAGTTAACAAAGCCAGAAAAATGCTTGAAAACTACAGTCTCAGACCATTCTCTCGTTCCTAGATTATTTTCCCTTTCCTGACTTTTGGAAAGTGGTTGAACTAAGGTTTATAATGCCAAAGTTTGTAAATAGCCTCTTCATAACCAATAACAGTTTTATAATAAATACTCTTCCCCAGTTTATAGTTCACGTTTGGACTTTCCCTCTTCCCTGTAACAGTGAGTCTAACACTTATTAACTGCCACAGGCTGGTTAAGTGGCTAACCTGCATCTGCCAGCTGGTCTGGGTTGAGAGCAAGTCCTTGCTTGGGTCTGCAGCTGACACACTATGAAGGATCTTTGAAAAGAAGACTCCTCCCCCAAGGAATCTGCTTCTTCAAAGCAATTTGCCGTGCAAAGATTTCTTTAAAAGTTTTAAAGGAAATTCAGTGTTTAACACTGAAATGTGCAGATGCTGGCTGTAGGGAGATTTACAAGAAGAAAAGCATCTTCATTCTAAAGTTCCCTGGACTTTATCTGCTTATCTGAACACTCTCCCTAAAGGAAAATTTAAAATACTCCTTCAGATGTTATATTCAGTCATGCACAATGACTGTTTATCGTAGCATGTGAATATTTTCATGATCAGGGTGGGTGAGGGCATATCCTCATAGAAGCAGGAGGAGAGGGGATAGGATAGGGGGTTCCTGGGTGGGTGGGTGGGGGAAGGGGATTACATTTGAAATGTAAATAAAATATCCAATAAAAAAAGAAATCTTGGTTTTCAACTCTCAGGCTATCAATTTTTATGATTGCCTCCATTGTGAAGGAGGTTTTAGATTCTGTGTAGGGCTTAAGGGACCTTCTTCTTGACATTCATAAAAGGTAAAGAGACTATTAAATCAACTCCCTCTCAGGAGAGGTGTTATGCAACTAACACATCTTATTACTCCAAAATATAGAGTATATCCTGAAATTTATTCATAAGACTATTTTTCCTATCCACTATAAAATACTGCTCACGAGGATATACCCTCATTTTTCACTCATCTGTACAAGCTATTTACAACTAGTACACAATAAATTACTCATTTTCAGAGAGAGTTTAGAAAATCTGTCATTATTTATTCCTAAGTATTTACTATTTTTCTGAAATGTTATATTTTGAACTTTGTAAGAAACATCATTATCATAAAAATGAGGTACAATCTTGTGTCAGGTTCTGTGGTTTGTGCTCGTCTCAGTCAAACTGCTAAGAAGTGACTCAAATTCGATGCTTTAAAGGGATGTTTGGAAAGAAGATGATTTTTTTTTTGTTTAGTTTTGTTTTGTTTTTTCATGACAGGGTTTCTCTGTGTAGCTCTGGCTGTCCTGGAACTCACTCTGTAGACCAGGCTGGCCTCGAACTCAGAAATCCGCCTGCCTCTGCCTCCCAAGTGCTGGAATTAAAGGCATGTGCTACCACTGCCCGGCAGAAAGATGATTTTTTCCTATTTTTATTTTATTATCAAATCATAATTTTTACTTTTTAACACAGGGGTTATAAACACAAAAATGCAGGATGTGGAGAAGGGGATGACACAGGAGCATAGGTGTTCAGGGGGAGTACAGATATCAGAAAGATGATTTATTAACCATGGAATAAACCCCACCTCTGCTATGATATTGGGATTCTTGTCACCACTAATTTGTAAATATACACTTTATAAATAATTTAATATATTAAATGTGTATATATATATAATATATATTAAATTATATATATATATATATATATATATATATATATATATATATATATATATATATTAACTTGGTGTGAAAATAGAAATCACAACCAACAGGGCCCCTGTTTAGTCTTGGTCTTTCTTCCCCACACATCATTAGCTTTAAGTAACACTGTTACTGTTAAGCTTTTATCCTTTCTAATTTCATAAAATATAACCATACGTTGTATGTTTGGCTCCTTTAGCTCAGCATGGCGTTTATGAGATTCATTTTTGTGGAATGGCCAGCTGCTCATCTCTTTATTCTGCTGAGTAATATCGCACTAAACGAATGCACTACCATTTGTCTATTCACTCATGTGTTAATGGACATGCGGGTTATTTTTAGTCTGGGACTACTATGACTAAACTGTTAGGAATATCTGTGTCTAATTCATTGTGTGGGCATATGTTTTTGTTTGCCTTGCTTAAATACAAAGGGGGAAATTGCTCGGCCATATGACAACTAAATGTGTTGATCTTTTAAATAAGTTGATAAATTGTTTTCCAAAGCAATGTTCTCTTTAGCCCTGTGGAAAAGGCCAATTGCTACACAGCCTTGCCAGCCCTTTGAAATGCTAGCCAGTTTAATTGTGCTGTTCTTCTCTCTGTGGGTTTAATTCAAATTTCTCAAACAACTAATGAGGCAAAGCACCTTTGAATGTGACACTGGCTATTTCTATATTCCCCTGTGGTCTACATTCTCTTATTTGCTAAAAACAAATGAGCAAAAACAGACTCTTTTATTGAATTAAAAAATACTTTATTTCACTCCTGTGCTGTGTGTCTCTCTGTGTGTAGGTGCCCGAGGAGGCCAGGAAAGGGGTTTAGATACCCAGGAACTGGAGGCTGTGAAATCACAGACCTGGGTGCTGGGCGCCAAATTTGGATCCTCTGGAAGAGCAGCAAGCACTTTAAACTGCTGGGCTCTCTCTCCAGCCCCTGTCTTATTGAATTATAAAGATTCATCATGTATTCTTGTTACTTGAATGTATGGTGACTATTTTTCATTTTTAAAATGAATAGATTTGGAATAGATTTTTACATTTTGATGTTCAATTTTTAAGTCTTCTTTCCTTCCTTCTTCCCTTCCTTCCTTCCTTCCTCCCTTCTTCCTTCCTGTTTTTGATGGTAGTTGCACCTAAGAAGTCTTTGCTTTTTTCCTTAACATCAGAGATTCTGCTGCTTTCTTCTAGGAGTTTTACAGCGCTTGGTTCTGTGTTTAACTCTATGATCTCACCTTGAAGTTAGCACGTGTCTGTGATGTAAGATTCATTTTTATGTGGTTGTCCAGTTCCACTCATTGAAAAGATTAGAATTCCCACACTGAATTATTTTAGATTATAGTAGATTTGGACTCTGCGGCTACAGTGCCCCACATTGAGGCTATGCACGTGCTCCTTGTTCTTCTATACACTTTCATGGATCTGTAGGTTTTAGCTTTTCAAATAAAGTCTGCTGGCATCTGGAGCGAACTGACATCCTAACATTTTGAGATTTGGAGGCCTGTCATATGGCAGTGATTTAATGTACAGGGCCAGCACGTGCTATAGTAAATTTATCCCTATTGCACTTTCCACTTGGAAGGTTTTTCTTACGCCCCCCCCCAACCCCCCAACCCCCGACATTTCTGAAATTGGGTCACATCCAGAATAATACGCACACCTAGGGGAGCACATGGACAAAACCTATAGTCATTTGTCCCCTCTGACGGTAACTGATTCCGTTGCTGAACTGTGTAACACTTCCGGGTGCCCTTTGCTAAATTCCTCTCTATTTATAAGCAAGATCACCAGAAAAGTACTAATACACGTATTTGATAAGGTGACGAACAGTAGCAAGTCAGTACCTGCTTTTGATGGATAATTTATTTAACCCTACCTCTCTTATCAGGTACACCATTTTGCTTTCTTTTGCGGAATTTTAGGCATACACAAACTTCTAAATTTCCAGACTGGTGGAGTCAGGAATTTGGGGGCTGAATTTCCCGTAAACTGATAGCCTGCTTGCTTAGCTACACTCTATAAAGAGAAAAGGAAAGGGAGCTATTACAAGAATGGTTCTTGAAAGGAAGAGAGAAAAATGGGAGATTAAGTGTGGAGAGTAGTGGAGCACTTCTTCCCAGCAGGACAGGGAACTTGTTAACACCATGGCTGGATTTCCTAGAAGTACCCTAACACCTACCCCTGTTACCATGTCCTTTCCCCTTTGGCACACAACTTTAAAACAGATTCTCTAGAGCCCAGGATACCCATCTGACCCAGTAATGGCAGGGGACAAGACCGGAGCTGCTTCTCCAGAAGCTCGGGAGACCGAGTCTTTGGTGGGGAGACCCTGCTCTAGGGTCAAAACCCCCACTACCTTAGGTGCACTCGCTCTGTCTGGACAAGGCGCACCAGCGGGGCACCCATTGCCAGGGCGCGCGTCGCCCGCGTCTCTCTAGGAAGAGGTCGCAGCCAGCGCGGACAGCTCTTTCGCGGGAGTGCGCAGCGCGACACCGCCTAGAAGCCGTGACCCCAGCTGGCCCACCCCGGGGCTGGGGCCCTGAGCGCGCGCTCCCAAGAGGCGGCGCCGGGGCGGGGCGCGCGGCCGGGGGCGCGCTCCTCCCCCTCGCTGGCGTCCGGGCAGGCGGCGCCGACCCCCCGCGCGTCGCACATGGAGCGCTGGACCGAGGCGGCGACCGCGGGCAGCGGCGCTTCAGTGGCGCGCTCAGCCGGCCCCTCCCGCTCCTGTGCGCTGCTCCTCCGGGTCCGCGTGCGCGGTCACCATGGCGTCCAGTGAGGAAGACGGCACCAACGGCGCCTCCGAGGCTAGCGACGAGAAGGAAGCTACCGGCAAGCGGAGACGCCTAGGCTTCCTGGCCACCGCGTGGCTCACCTTCTACAATATCGCCATGACCGCCGGGTATGTGCGCGCGAAGGTCCTTCCACGCTCCGCACGCACTTGTGCGGTCCCTTCGCGATCGGGGCTCGGGGACGCGGGGAGCGCGCGCTCGCAGGGCTGCCGGGGGTCGAGCCGCGGCGACGGCGCGCGCACCGGGGTGGAACGGAAGCGCGCACGGGAGTTCTCAGGGGTCGAGGCGGAGGCGCGCGACGGACGTAGGGGCGCTTATGGAGCGAGAGCGCGAGTGTCGGCCAATTGGGGGGTCCCGGCGTCGCTGGCGCACTTGGAGCAGGGGCGGGGGGGGGGGAGCGCGTGTGCCCGGCCACTTGCGATCGGAGCACTCTGGGCTCGTGGCCGCGGCGCAGAGAGCCAGAGCGCGCGTGCTGGGCCCTAGGTGGTCGCGGCGGGGGCGCGCGGCGCGGTGGGGGAGGGGCGCAGCGGGGTTGAATGGAGCGGGGCGGGGCGGGCCGGCCGCCGCTCGCTGGGCATTGCCTAATACGGTGCACGGTGTGGCGCGGCGGCACGGGGCGCGGGCCGGAGGTTAAGTATAGACCCGGGCAGGAATGTGGGGCTGACCCACGGGGGAGGCGACTGTGGCCCAGCCGCCTCCGCCTGCTGTTGAAGAAACCGCCGGGTCTGTTTCCCCGAGCCAGGAGCTGTCCGCTGGCTGTGGACAACGGACCCTGGGCTTGTGGTTCTTGGTGCTGTGTATCGCTGGACAGTGTCTTCACCTACTGTTTCTTCTTCACCTACAGTTTCTTTTTAAGCATGACACTTAGAAATGCCCACTTGGGACTTTGTTTGAAACACATGGAGCAGGGCAGATGTCCAGTGTTGTTCCGGCCTTACCCTTTCCAGATTTCCCGTCTCCTCCACCCTCCGGCCCACCTCCTCTGCCCCCAACCCTCCAGGCTTAGTGTGAGTTGGAAGTTAGGATCATACAAGATCAGTCTTCAAAGGGCTGTCAAGTGACTTATGGGTCTACGGTGGCTTAAACCCATTATAAAAATGTCCTTTGCTATCTTCCCTTTAGAAAGTTACTTTGTCAATATCTTCGCACGTTTTAAGTTACAGAGTTGCGAAGAAATGTTTAGTATTTACAACAGTCTCTGAGGTTTATAGAAATCATGTGAACTTTTCTATAAATTGAATTGACCTGTTAGCTACGTCAAGTGTAGAAAAATGCAATTCTTCTACTTAACAAATGTTCCTGTTGATCATCTAACATATAATACTGAACATCAAATATAGTTCATAAATATGTATTTATTGAGGGTTACTGTGTGCCAGGGACTGTGCTGTTTTCCTTTGGCTATGTCTTCTAATTTTTAGTTTTCTGTGAGGGGGTACAGGAGAAACCTTAAGTCACTGGCTGGAAATCACAACCAGAAAGTGTCAGGCATGGATTTCCACAGAGACTGACTCCAGAGTTGTGCAGCTTCATCTTCTTGCTGCCCCAAATTATAGACCTTTGAAAGTTCAGAAAACGAGCCGGCTTAAAACGACAATTGGCAGACAGTTCAGTGCCCACGGTGCTCCGTTGCCTTAAAATGCAACAGGGGCTGAGAGAGTCCCCTCTCCTCGGAGACAGTCTCACCAAGTTAGTAAACGTTTTTACCCACCTTATGTTAGTTGATTGGCTGTCCCTTCCCTGTTCAGCCTGCTTTTTTTTTTTTTTTTTTTTTTTTTTTTTTGCCACGTTAACTGTTTCAAAAGTGAAAACTTGCTGCATAATCCCAGTTTAAGATCTTGAATGAAAATGTTAAGGTGTTCCCTGGGTTACCTTCTCCCGTTTTAAGGGACTTGGGGCTGTCCTCATTGAAGACCATTTTTACGTACTCCCCAGTTCACCTTTCCAGTGTTCTTGATTTTGAAACCCCCAACTCTGTTTTTCAGGGTGCATTTTACAGCTCTCTCCGTCTCTGCCTAAGCTGTTCCCTCTTTCCGTGATGCCATCCTTATTCTCGTGGCTGAAGCAGTGTGTTTGAAGTTTTCTAGGCTCCCTTGCCTCGAGGGGCTCATGCTTTGTGTTTTCACACTTCAGTCCTCTCTGCCCTCCTTTCCAGCCAGCCACTGCTTATCCTAAACATGTCTTTCATTTGTACTGAGGGCCCACTGTTACTCTTATCAAAGCAGAGTACTCAGATGCAGCAATCCACGTAGTTCTGTGAGCCGCCTATAGATAAGCTTTTATATTTCCTTACTTATCATTTGAGCATCTGATTCCCTTCAAGTTTATGCCCAAATCTCTATCCTTAGGGAGACTTTGCCTGGACATCTTCTGTGATGTACTAGTACATCCTGACTCCTTGATTTTTCTCCGTCCCACTTACTGTTACTCAACCATACCATATATTGTGCTAATTCTTCATTGTAAGCTCTAGGAAGTCATAAATACTTATTGAATGAATGAATGAATGAGTGAATGAGTGAGTGAATATCTTGTAGAACATTGGTGATGAATGTCTTTTGTATAAGATCCTGTTTCGACTTGATATTCAATTATGTCATTCTAATTTTCATAACTCTATTTTATATTGTTATATAAGACTGTATGGAAGAAATGTACAATTATGGATTAAGTCAGGCCCTAGTGACATTTTAAAGTCCTTCTACCCTGACCCTGTGGAATAATTAGTGGCTTTAGGCAAATCCAGAGTACAGGCACTTTTAAAGGAGGGATTTTTATGAATATATATATATATATATATATATATATATATATATATATATATGGCTTACTCATAAGTTCTTGACTAGAGTAAAGAGCATCTGTGCTTTACTTTCCAACAAACCCATAGAGGCTAATGCATTGTCTTAGGTCAAGTGGGGAATGTAAGACATGTATATTCCAGGCTCGTCCTCGAAGAAGCACAGCCTGGACATTTACAGGTAGATACTAATTGCAATAAAGATGGAATAGGATGAGTGAATACAAAACAGGAGCCAGAGGACTGAGAAGACAGGGAGACTGAGAGAAATCTTTGTGAAGGAGATGAAGGCATTTGAACAGATCTTTGAAGGCTAAGCCAGGTTTACCAGACACGGTTGAGAAGATAGCCTGTGCTAGTATAGAGACAGGATACTGGGAGACATCAGTTAGGCAACACCAATGGCCCTGAAGCAGATAGACAGGTAGCTCGGCTGCTCAGCCCGTCCATTGTAAGGCTGCAGGTGCCTTGCTGATGTGTGGATTTTATTTTTTAAACACTGTGAAACTTTTGATGAAAGGTTCTGTAGTGCAATAAAGTTGATAAATTGTTTGACCTTTGAGCCTTAGTTTTCCCATCCGTAGAACTGGAACAACACAACTGCTTTGCTAGATTATTACAGGGGTAAAGAGATGATAGCTATGAAGTTCTTAGCAGAGGTGTTTGATGAACAGATGCAGGAGTCGGTGTATTGGCCAAAAAGGGTTGCTGCTTAGTAATTTGTGCCTCACACTTCAGGAAGAAGTATCCTATCCCTAGTGGTTAATTTGAAATTACACTTCATGGGGGAAAAAAAAGAGAAACTATTTAAGATTTTTTCTTTTCACTGTTATACTGAATGTACCTTGATAGAAAAATAAATCAAATTTCATTTCCCAAAATGTTAATAGCCATATCTTGCTATGGATGGTAGATTGAGTGAATGGATATACCACAGTTGGTTTATCCATTTACCTGTTGATGGGTATTTCTTGTTTGGGACTGTAATATATTTAACATTCATGCACAGGTCTGCATGTGGATTTTTGCTTTCATTTTTCTTGGATAAAGATTTAAAAGTTTAGTGGTTCTGTCATAGAGTAACCACATGTCCAATGTCTCAAGACACTCAGCTCTTCTCCCAAGGTGTAATGCCATTTTCCCTTACCATTAAAAATAAATGAGACAGTTCCTGCATGTCATTGGCAACTATTGGTATGGCCAATGATCACTGTCCATCGCTGAATACAGTTAGGACGGGAACTCAAACAGGGCAGGAACCTGGAGGCAGGAGCTGATGCAGGGGCCATGAAGGAGTGCTGGATACTTGTTCCTCATGGCTTGCTTAGTCTGTTTTCTTACAGATCCCAGGACCACCAGCCCTGATGACCCCACCTACAATGGATTGGGCCCTCCCCCATCAATTACAGCCCCTTCTCCATCAATCACTAATTAAGAAAATGCTCTATAGATTTGTTTACAGCCTGATCATATGAGAGCATTTTCTTAATTGAGGTTCCCACCTCTTAAATGACTCTAGCCCGTGTTAAGTGGACATAAAATTAGCCACCACACCCAGTAAGTATATTGTATATCCTCAGGGTGAATTTAATTTTCATTTTCATGACCAATGATACTGGATATGTTTTCATGGGCTTACTTGTTGGTAAGCTTGAATGTCTTCTTGGGCTTAATGTCTGTTTAAATCTCTTGCCAATTATTTTGCTTTGATGTGCTGTTTGGTTTCCTAATATTAGCTTTTAATAATTCTTTAAGTAGCCCTTTGCCAGGTATGTGATTTGCAGATACCTTCTCCTGGTTCCTGCTCTCTTTCATCAGTGGCTCTCAGAGAGCAGGTACTCCTAATCCTAAGTCTGCGCTGTCTCTGAACCTTTCCATTTAACTCTTTATGGGCATGGGTGCCTATTTGCAGGCAGTCAAAGCATTCATGTGTTGACTGCAGAAGGAAGTAGCAATTTAGTCTAGGAAATGCAATTAAGAGTTGAAAATGGATTACATATGCAAGTACAGCGGTGTATGAATTGGAGGCATCCCTCCTGCAGGCCTAATTGTTAATCTCAAGGGGGTACAAAGAAGAAATTCCAAATTAGGGTGACATTTTTCAACCGTGGTGGAAATGGTAGATTCAGGCAGTGAGCAGAGACTAACATCACAAAGAAAGAACAGCCAGAAATGTTTTAGTCCTTTAGAAATACACCAGAAAACTTGTTAAAGTAGCCTTGTCAGAGTCTGATGGAGCCCTAGAACTAACTGCCAATTTATAGAAATGTAGGAGGCAGAACATAGTGAATGACTTAAAACCTCAAGTATCCAGTTAGATCAAGACAGTGGCACATACCGCAGGCCCAGCCACCCAGTGTCCACCAGACAACTTGAAAGAAAGGGATGAAGGGAAGGGGAGGGAGAAGGAGACCTGTAGATTCAAGAGACACACCAAATAATTAGAATAGATGAATCCTGTTTAAAGTGTGTGTGTGTGTGTGTGTGTATACACACGCACATGCACGTATGCGTGCCGTGCACATGCTCTGATGCTTATGTAGTCAGAGGACAAAGTTCAGGAGTCAGTTCTCTCCTCCTACCATGTGGGTTTCAGGGACCAAATTCAGGTCATCAAGTTTAGTGGTAGACACCTTTTCACCCATCTTGCTAGCCCTCAATGTTTTATAACAGCCAGAAGTCGTTATTTTTATGTAGGGCACTGAGGATTATAGTTTTAATTATAAAGATAGTAATTTTAGAGATATACAATAAAGTATTCAGGACCACATTAGTGAGTGTCATGGATCTAGTTAAAATTAATTAGAGCAGTATCAATAGTAGAGGCCTTGATGCAACAAGATGACCACAGCATGGTAGTCCTTGAAGCTGGATGGTAGGCACATGGGGGCATCTCTTTACCATTGTATATAATTTTGTGTAAGTTTGAAGCTGTTTTATAGTAAAAATCATAATGTAAGTTTTCCAAAAGAACTATGAATATACATAACCAAGTGCTTCAAAGAACAGGTGTTGTGTCTAGAAATCTAGAAGAAATCTTTAAGAAAAAGTGCTAGAAGTTCGCTAAAAGAAAGAGATAAACTTGTCAAGGACATTGGAGCCAGTGTGACATAAAAAAACCCCTTCATTTTGTAGGTTCTGACATATGTTGCTTGTCCCAGCACTGTCCTCTTATCTTTACTTGCTAAGTTAGTGCAGTTTGAGCTAAAATAAATCATGTCCCATTTATCTCACATCTAGTTTAGCACCTCCCTATCTTAGTAATACTTGCTGAAAGAGGAATTAATGGACGAATGAATGAAAAAAAGCAAGCAGAAACCCCTTTGAAACAGTTTTTGATTGTTTGTTTTTGCGTTAAGAGAATCTGATGGGTTTGTTTGTTTGTTTGTTAGGCTTGAGAATCTGGCTTGTCAAGGACGAAAATTGAATCTATTTGAGTTCATGTAATTGATATTCCTAGCACATTTAAAAGAAAACAAACATCCCTCAAACCAATTCCCAATGCTATGATATATCTCTATGTATTTATGTATGTAAGTATGTATGTATGTATGTATGTATCTATGTATTCATCTATCTATCTATCTATCTATCTATCATCTATAACACACACACACACACACACACACACACACACACACACACATATATATATATATATATATATATATATATATATATATATATATAAAATTATTAAACTGATACCCAAAGTTTGCTAAATGTAGGGCCCTTAGAGAACCTTTGGGCATTCTTGGTGAAGGTATCCATGGGAAATGAGGTCTGATTAGTTTATATACATCTTGGCCTTGTTTACTGAAACGCAGATGGAGTCAAAGCCCTGCTGGTCTTTTCCAGCTCCCGTGCCTCCGTTTGTTTTCACTTGTATAGCATGTAGCTGGTACAATGCTGCCACCTATGGGACAGTACCAAACTTGAAATACCACAGAAATACTGTTTAAAATGTGAAGAACACTTAATGCTTTGACGATTTTGTTGTTGTTGTTGTTGTTAACTTAGTAATTGCCTCACAAATTAGATTTTATAGGAGTCTAACTTGTCTCTGCCAGGTGTATGGAAAATGAGTATGTCTCCACTAACTTTTTTGGTTTTCTTATTAGAACCTTAGGGACTTAGAACCAAGGTTGATAAAGTTATTACGTTTTGAGCTGCTTAGAACATCTTTAAACCAGTGCTTCAGGAATAGCTCAGTACTGATTCTAGAAATTGCCCTTACAGAAGTCAGGGTCATGAGCTGAATCAAATAAAGCTGTGATGTGATAGGACAGAGGTTTGGGGACTTTAGAGACTCATCCCCAACCTTGCCCAGTATCTTACTCCAAGAGGCATTCTGTAAGTTTTTTTCCCCCAATGTTAAGGATTGAGCCGACTATTTCCTGTGTAGTCGGTGGCAGTCTACCAATAAGCAGGCAGTCTACCACAGAGCTATGTCCTCAGCAGGAGGCTTAGGAAATTAACCTCTTTATTATGAGTAGACTCTTAAAAATCATACTATCAAAATGTTTGAGCACAGTCTCTCCCTAAGACTTTGCAATATAAGGTAAGCATGGATGATTCTGGGATCATAGTGGCTGAAGTCAGCCCAAGACACTCAGCTCAGGAGCTCAGGAGTGGGGGCTCTAGGTCTCAGCTGGCTTGGCTGTGTGTCCCTCTGTGTCTGCTTCTTTATCAGAAAAAAAAACAAAACCCACGAATAATCCTTCAGAAGTTTGCTGCAAGGACCAAAATTGGTGTGTGGCCATGTCTGAAACAGAGCTGAAGATCCACTTACTGTCTTTGCTGTAGTTGTTAGTATTTCTGCATCACAGAAGTCTGATGGTGTTAGACATTTGCTTGGCTTTGTGTTGTCCTGTCCAGTGTGCCCTGTGCCAAGCAGGGGGAGAGGAGAGTGGTTCTGCATGTTGCACTCTGTCCTTCAGTTCTGTCAAGGCTGTATAGTCACTGCTATCTTTATAAAGGAATGCATTTAAGCCAGTGGTTCAGCCTTCCCAATGCTGTGACCTTTTAATACAGTTCCTCATGTTCTGGTGACCCCCAACTATAAAATTATTTTTCATTGCTACTTCATAACTGTAATTTTGCTATGTTTTGAATCATAATGTAAAGATCCGTGATTTCCCAGTGGTCTTAGGTGACCCCTATGAAAGGGTTGTTTCATCCCTGAAGGGGTTGCAACCCACAGGTTGACAACTGCTGATTTGACTGTACACGTTGATACGTCCCTCTCTTAAAGCCTAGGGTAAATGCTCATGTCTGTAGATGGAGTGGTCCAGGCTTTCAAAAGCCACTGATGAGGCAACCTTCTTAAGCTTCAGCATACAGGAGTGGAGATGGAAACCAGGAAGTTAGCTCTCACCAGGAACTATGTCAAGTGTGTGATGAGTGTACCAGAGAGCTGCTGTCCACAAGTGTAAATTCATGGAGGAGAGTGCATACTTAACATAGATCTGTAAGCTGAAAAGGGGTCAATACATGTTCTTTTCTTTTTTAAAAACTCCAACATTTGGTTGGGAGTGCTGGCAAGTATCCTCACTCCTAGCATGTGGAAGATAGAAGTAGGCAGATCTATATGACTTTGAGGTCAGCCTAGTCTACACAGTTCTAGACCAGCCAGGCCATCACAGTAAGACCTGGCTTCCAACAACAGTAACTCTTTGAAACCAGGCTCATATTTGATCTGTATGTATCTCTTCAATATTCCAGCCATTGGTTTTGTTTAGGGAAGATTAATAAATGATTCTTATTAAAGTTTTCTGTGTGTGCCTACATAAATTATAAGCTGTATTTTCTTATTTATTTATTTATTTTATATTTTATTTACATTTCAGATGCCATCCCCTTTCCCCTCCCTAGAAAGCCCTATCCCATTTCCCCTCCTCCTTTTAAGCTGTATTTTCTTATGGTTTCAGCTTTTTGATAGCTTTTTAACTTGAGACTTGTACTGGTTAGTTTACTTATTGTTAACCTGCTACCTGGGCAGAGGGAAAAATCTACTGAGGAATTGCCCAGATTAGAGATTAGATCAACCTGTGGGCCTGTTTGTGGAACATCAGCTTACTTGATGATTGATGGGGGAGGGCTGAGCCTCCTGTGGGCGGGACCATCCCTAGGCAAGTAGGTCTGGGCTGTATAAAGAAAAAAAAAGCTAGCTGCGGAAGGAAGCAAACCAGTAATCGGTTCCTCCATGGTGTTTGGTTCAGTTTCTGCCTAGATTTCCCTCCATGATGGTCTGCGACCCGGAAATGTAAGCTGAAACAAACCCTTTCCTCTCCAAGTTGCTTTGGATCCGAATGTTTTATCACAGAAATATAAGGAAAGTGGCACTGTGACATTATGTAATTATAAATTCTTTGATAATCGCATTCTTTTTTAAATACACGCAGCTACTTCTGTAATCTGTCAGTTTAATTGCTGAAAACAAGCACATCTCAGCCACTGCTTGTCTGTAGTCAGCCCCTCGTATATTCCAGAGAATGCCTTCTGTTCTCTCTTTTTCCTCTGGGCTGTTTTTGTTTGTTTGTTTTCAAAATAACGAACCAAGAACAAATATTACTGTAGAGTTTTTGGCATATGTTTTCAAGAAGTTCAGTGAGTCTTTAAGGGTAAATATACACGTCAGAATCATCTTGAACTTTATTAACAGGTATAGTCCTGAGACACTAAGTACATTTACGATTTGGGTGGCTGTCATCACAGTTCATATCCCTAAGTTCATCACAGACAACAAAATTCTGCACACATTAGACACTAACTCCTACTCGCCCTTTTCCCCAGTGCCTGACAACCACCAGTCTTTCAAAGCCTAGGATTCCAGTAACCCTTGGTACCTCATGTAGATGAAGTAGAGTATGTGTCCTTTTGCAACTGGCTTATTTCCCTCAGTACCTGCCTTCAGGGTCCACCTATGTCATAGCATATACTGTAGTCCCTTCTTTTTAAAGACAGAATAATATTCTGGGCCTGTAGGAAGGAGTCCCATAGATAGGAATGTCAAGCACTGGTATATTTCTGTCTACACTGTTGGTTTATTGCAGAGCGCAACATGAGTGAAATAGGGTGGCTTGAATTTAGGTACCATGGACTGACTACAGTCAGTCAGCGACCGATACCTGTTGCTTCTACCTTTTAGTTACCACTAATAGTAAATAATGCTGCCATAATTGCATGCATGTAGCAGTAATGTTAGTTCTGATAGAACTTTGTAAAATGCTTTTATTTTCCCTAGGTGGTTGGTTCTAGCTATTGCTATGGTACGCTTTTATATGGAAAAAGGAACACACAGAGGTTTATATAAAAGCATTCAGAAGACACTTAAATTTTTCCAAACATTTGCTTTGCTTGAGGTAAGTTTTTTTCAGTATGTCTGCTGTGGTGTTTATTTGGAAATACTTCAGTTGAACAATGGGAATCCTCATTTGCTAATTACATAATACCTATGGGCTTGTTTCCTACCCCTGCCGATGGGTATTTAATGTTCATGTTATTGACTTGTCGTTTCTCAATTTCCCTACAGGTAGTCCACTGTCTGATTGGTGAGTTTTTCCTTTAATTTTATACTTTTGTTTTAAAGTGCCTGTGAGGCAGTCATTGACTCAATTTCTCTTCCAGGAATTGTACCCACTTCTGTGCTTGTGACTGGGGTCCAAGTGAGTTCAAGAATCTTCATGGTATGGCTCATTACTCACAGTATAAAACCCGTAAGTGATGCGGACATGTTGTCTACTTGAGCCACGGGGAAGCTTTTCATTCTTAGAAACCTAAAGTACTAACACTCTAGTGTTTCGGGAAGCCCAATGATTGCGCAAAGAGAAGGTGGGCTTTGGTGTCGAATAGGCCGTATCCTCTGTTAAGAGCATCTGCTCCTGTGTTTTCTGGATGGGAACACATTTCCATCCAGCTGAATTTTTCTTTTCTATTAGGTTACATTTCTTCTTAACCTAAGTCATTAAAAAAAAAAAAAAAAAACCTTCGAAGTTGTCAGTGTAAATAGTTATTTGCTTCTCGTTGTTTAGCACAGGCATTAAAACAACAGGCAGATGTAAATGTAGTCTTACATCTGAACCGATAGAAAACACTTGCATTAAAAGTTGTAGCTTTTAGATCTCGGACAGGACATTTCAGAGAGCTGTTGCACGTGGTGACTGCAGATGTTGACAATGTCTACTTGAAAGTTGTTGACAGTAGGGTTTAAAAGTGTTTACCCCAAACACATGAGAAATATGCCAAGGTAAAGTGTAAGTTAATTAGCTTCAGTCAGCCATTCTGTAATGCGTACATATTTTCAGAACAGCATGTTATGTACCATAAATATATGCAGTTTTAATTTGCTAATTAAAATACATTTTGAAAGTTAAGGTTGAAGAACTTAGAGGAAAAATAGACACATTATTTATGGACGCATGACAGGAGACAGACCTAATTACTGAATCTAATTAGTGGTTTTAACGATGTAGACAAAACAAACACTGTGCAAGTCTCTCTGAGGATGTTGGGCCTTTTAAACCCGTGTCAGAAACATTTCTCAGCTTGACCCTTCTGACCTTCTTGACAGCCTCCGTAGTCTCCTGTCCACTTGAGGACAGATCTCTGGCTTTCTTTCCATCCCTCAGATTCCTTTCTCGTCTCCTCTGTGCTTTGGGGCTGACACCTAACCTCCTCTCCATTTCCTCTGTGCCTCCCTGGCCTCGTGTCTGTGTGGGGACAGATCTCTGACCTTGTTTCCTCTCACTCCTCTGCACGTTAGCCTTCTTGACGGGGATCTTTTGCTCAACTGACTTGAACCACCTGTCTGTAGCCAGCACTGAGTACACACCGCACACACTGCCCAAGCGTTTTCTAAAGTTGCTTTCTAGTTTAAAAGCAGGTCTACCACATTGACAGACCAGCAGAACGATGACTCTAGACAGTGAAGGAATATAATATTGGCCAGGACCACAGAGACTCTGAAGAAGGAGAAAGAAGGAAGGCAGAGTTGTGTAGCTGACACTACCTAGAGGAAACCATTAAAGAGAAGTTACGGACGGGGAGGTCCTAAGGGGGAAAGGAGGCTCCTGGCCCTTTCACACCCTGGAGGCTCTATCCCTTGAGTTTATTATTTGATTTTCTCTGACAGTAGCTTCCCATTGACATTTATCAACAACTAATTAATTAATTCAGTCAATATTTAGTGAACGTATTCTATACGTCTCGTATTAATGCCTGGATTTCCAAAAATCGAATACGGCAACTGCAGCTCTCACTCTGCTGGATGCTGGGTACACAGGTCACGCAGCGGCTGTGCAGCCACTCTGTGCCTGACACTATGCTGAGGATGTGGCTGTCAACAAAGCAGAAGGGTTTCTGACCCTCTGAGCCTGTGATGGAGGGAATCTAAATACATAGTTATGAAAATGCTGAGTTGATTGCCTTTAAGACAAGAGCACAGTAGGCATTACATTTTATAGCTAGAGTTTAGTGTCTTCTGGGAAGTGACTGGAGCTGCCAGAGACAAAGGTGTATGTAAGATGAGTGAGCACTGACTGATGTATTAGAACATTTTCAATTCAGATGGATGAGTGTTAATCCAGAAAGTCGTGTCAGAATGGGAAGGTGAGCTAGGAGCTGAACAGGCCTTGGAGAGGCTTAGGACTTGTGTTAGACTGAATCACCGTGACAGTGTGCTTGACACAAACAACTTAACAATGAAGAGACTCATTTGAGGTCATGGTTTTAGAGGTTTCAGCATATAGTCCTTGCCTCCTAGGCCATGTGGAGGGACAGCATCCTGGCAGCAGGAATATGTACAAATTACTCAGCTCACAGTAGAGACAGGAGGTGGAGAGAATAAGGGATCAGGAATCAGGTGTAACCTTCAAAGCTCTACCTCTCCAGGGACCTGTGTCCTTCAGCTATGTCCCCTCTGCCAATTTCCATTGTCTCCCCAAGTAGTGCCACCACCAGGCATGTTTGACACATTCAACCCATAACAGGAATGTTTGCAGGGGCTGGGTAATCTCAGAGCTGGGTCTTAAGAGATGAGAAAGGGTTTTGTATGGGAAAAACTAATTCTAATTAGAGGTATCGGCATGTGTAAAGATGTTCTAAGCATAACCGGGAAATAATACAAACTAGAACATTACCACAGTGAGGAGTGGAGAGAGATAAGTAACTGCAGATGAAGTTGTGGAGGTTACTGAGCTCAGACTAGGAGGACCTTTATATAGTATTCAGGTGTTAGAATTTACCTTTTTAGTCTGTTAAGCAAGGAGAGATCAATGCTAAGTTTCATATCATATGACTTAGTCTGATTTCATCACCATCACCACCACCACCATCATCATCATCATCATCATCATCAGCTTTGTTTTATTTTTAAGAAAACTTTCGTGTTGGAGAGGAGAATAAAGAAATGAAAACCACTAGGAAATAGTTAGAATGGTCCAACTGTGACTTGATAAAGCTGGAACTGAAATCCGAATGTTAGGGACAAAGAAGAATGGCCAGATTAGAGAGTTGGTATCTTCAGTCACTGTTCTATTGCTGTGAAGAGTCATCATGACCAAGGCAGCTCTTATAAAAGAAAGCCTTTAATTGGAGGCTTACTTAGAGTTTCACAGCGCCAGTCCATTGTCATCATGACAGCAAGCAGATGGGCATAGTGCTGGAGCAATAGCTGAGAACTGAGCTTCATAGGCAGCAGACAGAGAAAGAGAGAGAGAGAGAGAGAGAGAGAGAGAGAGAGAGAGAGAGAGAGAGAGAGAGAGAGAGACTGGGCCTGGCTTGAGCTTTTGAAAGCACATCCCCCAGCAGCACACAAGGCCACACCTACCCCAGCAAGGCCACACCTACCCTAACAAGGCCACACCCACCACAAGGCCACACCCACCCTAACAAGGTCACACCCACCCCACCAAGGCCACACCTACCCCACCAAGGCCACGCCTACCCCACCAAGGCCATACCTTGTATACCTTCCCAAACAGTTCCACCAATTGGGGGAGAGGGATCCAAGCTTTAAATATATGAGCCTATAGGAGCCATTGTCATTCAGACTGCCATAATATCGCAGTAGCGTTTGTATGATTTGATGACTACTAGGAAGTTGGAAGGGCAGATTGTTCCCATTCAGCTTTCAAGGCGACATTGCTGTCCCAGGATATTAATCACATTTACTGGCTGGACTGAGGAATGAGGGAGCAAATATCAGTAAGTAGTCAGGCCTTCCAACTATAACCAACTATAACCAATTACGTAATGGTGACTTCATTGTGTCCCGCATTCCATTATAATAAAGGGCGACAAACAATCTAAAAAAAAATTTGCTTATCTCACTGGACAAAAAGCCGGAGGTTGAACGGGACTGTGGCTTTCTCTAATCTGCAGATCCAGAATGAAGAGAGCGTGGTGCTTTTTCTGGTCTCCTGGACTGTGACTGAGATCACTCGCTATTCCTTCTACACATTCAGTCTCCTCGACCACTTGCCGTACTTCATTAAATGGGCCAGGTGGCAATGTCTTGCCTTCTAGTTCCTTCCCGCCCTGTGCATGCTGACCTTGTGTGCTGAGCTAACACGGGAGAATTGCATTTGGGTCACAGCTCCACGATGCCAGAATGCTACTGCTTGGGTCACTAGCAGTGTTTTAACATAGGTACTAAAAGCTGAATTTCAATGGTTATAGGCACATAGTAGTACCAAAATATATTTTATGTAAAATCATATTCCTAAGTAATATCCATCCGTAAGTGATCTCAGTTGGTCACTTATTTTATTATTTTGGAAAGTACAATATACATTTTGGGAGTTACATTATAAATGTTTGCTTTAAGGTATTATGTGGAGATTTATTTATTTATTTATTTATTTATTTATTTTGGCTTTTCGAGACAGGGTTTCTCTGTATAGCCTGGGCTGTCTTAAAACTCACTCTGTAGACCAGGCTGACCTCGAACTCAGAAATCCACCTGCCTCTGCCTCCCAAATGCTGGGATTAAAGGCTGAGATTTATTTTTATTATTTTTGATTTTGTACATATATATGTATCTGAGTGAGTGTCGGCATCCTTGGGGGCCAGAGGCATCAGATTCCCTTGCAGCTGGAGTTGCAGGTGTTTGTAAACACCCTGATATGGGTGCCTGTAACCAAACCCTGGCCCTCTTCAAGAGAGCAAGTGCTCTTAACTGCCGAGGCAGGACCCCTTCCATACCTTTTCTAGTCAGCAGGAGAGCATGTCAACCTAGCACTTCAACACCAGTACTTGGAGGCTGCCAGCAGTGTTCCTTCCCAGCCTTCTGATATTATAAGTAGTGCTGCAAAATATTAGAGACAATACCATATCTCTCATTTCTGTTCTTCAAAAACTGACTTTTTTTTTTTTTAGATTTGTTATTGGATTTTTTATTTATTTACAATACAGATATCATCCCCTTTCCCCATTTCCCCTCCTTAGAACCCCCATCCTATCCCCCCTCCTTCTTTTATACCATTTTAATTACATGCATGTATTAAGGTCAGTTCTAGGTTGAGGTTACAAACTGATTTTTAAGCCCAGAAGTTGATGCGTGCCTTTCATGCTAGCACGTGGAAGGCGGAAGCAGGTGGGTGGTTTCTGTGAATTCAAAGCCATCCTGGTCAAACTGGTGAGCCCCAAGCCTGCCATCACTACACAGGGAGACCTGTCCTAAAAACAAAACAACTAGCCAGATGATGGCAGCCCATGCCTTTAATTCCAGCACTCAGGAGGCAGAGGCAGATGGATCTCTGAGTTCCAGGTCAGCCTGGTCTACAGAGAGAGCTCCAGGATAGCTAGGGCTACACAGAGAAACCTTGTCTCAAAACACCAAAAACAAAACAAAACAAAACAACACACCCCCCCCCAAAACAAACAAAACAAAATAGCTTCTGACATCTGTATTAATACATGCTTAATTTTTCATACTTGCTCCAGATCCCCATGTATTAAAAGCCTAACATTTTTTTTAAAAACTCATGTATTATGCATGTTTAATAATATTCTAATAAATTAGAATAAATAAATACATAAATAAGAAGGAAGTAAAACTTTAAAAATTATTCACAACTCCATTATGCAAAGGCATCACTGTTGACTGTAATTTTTAGACTCTTAGACTTAAAATATTCTTTGGTTCCTCTTTAGACATCTTTACCTCATAATGTTACACACAATACAGTGCTCTAAAACTGTATCTCAATTCACTGTTTGCCATAAGAAGGTTGCAAAGTTAGGTTCATTTTATCCTTATTTTACATGAAAATACGTTTACATTTAAGCATTAGGCCTTTGAAGAGGTCTGCAGCTTTGCATGCAGTTGGGCCTAATGCTAGATGGCATGGCAGTTCCGTTTTCCAAGAGCCTTTGGAACCTCTGGTTCTTTCAAACATACTAACTCAGCACACTGTCTCTGTTCATGAACTGTATTTTGTAAAGTCTTCACGAAGAAGGTAACTGTGAACACTGCATGTTTGCATAGGTCAGGCCTATTAGCATTCAGTGTCTTGGTCCTCTTGTTTGGAATGTATCTGCATGTCATACATTTCTAGAAGTGTACAGAACTCTGCTGTGTCATGCTTCAACTTGCTGTATTGAAATCATTTGTCATTTCATTAGTGTTAAGGGCTTAGTATCTGGGTATGCTAGTGTACACAGCAGTTCTATCTTTTGGGAAACGAAGGTGGGAAGTAGTCCAGGGTCAGCCTCTACTACATATGTAGTTCAAAGCCAAGTTGGCATGATGTGAGACCAATTCTAACAATTACAACAACAAAAGGTTTTACATGAACTGTTCCAACACTGAAATAGATCTGCTAATATACGTATCATTTGATTATAATTATCAATAATATTTTTTAAAGATAGAGTCTCATTTTGTAGCCCTGGCTAGCTTAGTATTATGTAGACCAGGCTGGCCTTGAGTTTACAAAGATCTGCCTTCTCCTGCCTCCTGAATGCTGAGATTAAAGGTGTGAACACCATCATGCCTAGCCATCATCATCCATAATTATGTTTCATGTCCAAACACTCTTGAAAATTTCACATATTTAAATATATTTTCCAACTTTATTAAACAATCTAAAGTAATTTTCATGTTTAAGTTCAAATGTGGAAGATATTATTCTCAAATAAAGTTTGGAAATGGATTCTTGTTTATCGTTTGACCTATCAACATTGACTACCTTGATTTTATTTACGAGTTGAAAGTGCTCCTGGATAATTTTATGTTGGGTTATGTGTTCACACTGATTTCCATTTTAATTTCAGAAGTACATTTCCTCAAAGAAATGTTAGGTAACATCTGGGAATCTCCAAGGTAGTAAGGCTTTCCATAGTTAGTGCAGGTCACAGGACAAGTATGCAAGGGGTTTTCTCCTTTGCTGTATGTGTCCTGGGGATTGAACACAGGTTGTCAGCCTTTGAAGCAAGCACCTTTACCCACCACCTAATCTTACCAGCTTGGGAGTGAACATACTACTTTTTAAAAAATCACCGGAGAGCTTCGTGAGGTTAAAAAATAAGTTAGATTAGATATTTTGTTTCAAAGGAGATTATAAAACTGGCTACAGGATTTTTAAAAGGTAAAGTTGGAAAACATTGATTTAAATAATACACACAATTATACAAGTCTGGGAAGAGAACAGGAGCATAACCCAGAAAGGCCAGAATATGTAGGGACAGCAGAAGCTCTTTCCCTTTCTTTCTGTGTAGTTCCAACCTTATCTCTTCATATGACTGTAATACATGGGAATCAGGTGACCTATCATTTGTGTGCCTGTATGTCTGTCTGTCTGTCTGTCCGTCATCCATTCATCCACCCACCCACCCACTCATCCATCCATCTATCTGTCTGTCTGTCTGTCTGTCTGTCTGTCTGTCTATCTATCTATCATCTATCTATCATCTGTTTGTCTCTGTTGCTCTTTCTTTTTCTCTCTGTCTTTTACTTCCCTCCCACCTACCACTCACCTCCTGACATACAGTGTATTATGTGTCTCAGGCTGGCCTTGAACTCTGTGTAGTGGAAGATGATTCTGAACCTCTGCTCCTCCTGCCTCTATCTCAGAGTACTGGCATTCCAAGTATGCTTTACCATGACCATTTCATGCAATGCTGGGGCTCTAACTTGGAGCTCCATGTGTGCTTGGCAAGCACTCTCCCAGCTGAATTACGTGATTCTTCTGTATAGATGTTTATTCATGCCAGCTGGGGGGTTAAATGAAACAGATGATTTTTCTATAAAAATTCTGTTGTTGTGAAGGCGATTGTGCACCATGTACTAATTACTAGTGGCTGGTGACTGACGTTGTGTTGTCAGTTTCCTCCAATAGTATGTTTAATCAGTAATCACAGTTTGACCTAAAATACCTAAATGACCTAAAATACCTGCTTTAGTCATTTGAAACTTACTACCAAATTAGGATCCTAATTAGCCTTTTAAAGGCATAGTGGTCATCATTAAATGAGCAGCTATAGGAGAAAAAGGAGCCATTATGATTATATACCCCAGAGAAGCTATTTTTAAAAAAATAATAAAATGAAACAAAAGAGCTGTATAGTCACAGTGTCCCCATTGGTGGTGTCAGTGACTTGGAGGTCGAAGCAGGAGGGTCATTTGAGACCAGGATCGGTCAAGACCAAGACCAGCCTGGCCAACACAACAGTCCCACATCGCAAAGCAAACAAATGAAATCTGCACGTATACTTTTAAATAAATTACAACGATATTTTAGTACTATGTAGAGTAAACCGCCTCTTTTTTTCCTATGTTGTTGTCACTGAGCATGGGAATTACTATTAGAAGCGAGGTGATAATTAGCAAGCATATGGTTAGATCAACAGCCCGTGTGTGATGTGGTAAATGCATAGAGAGAGATTTCTAAGTTAAAACACAGTCATAACGGAAGGGCTGTGCTGTAAAAATACAATAATCATTCTAGAGAAACAAACATCGGTGTCTTGTCTTTCTCCAGATACAATTTTTTTATCATCCTATATCCTGTTGGAGTTGCTGGGGAACTTCTCACAATATACGCTGCCTTGCCTTACGTAAAGAAATCAGGAATGTTCTCAGTAAGGCTTCCTAACAAGTACAATGTCTCTTTTGACTACTACTATTTTCTTCTCATAACCATGGCCTCGTATATACCGTGTAAGTATAGGCTTGTTAGTACTTTGATTTAATGTATAACATGCAAGTATTTGGAACAGCAACTTACACTAATTTAAAAAGGGGAAAAGAGAATCATTCCTCCCAAATACATGTTTATACGTTTGGAATAACGGAAGGGAAGTAAGTTGGTTTTTACTTTTCTTCCTTTTTTTTTTTACTGCTTATGTAAAAAGGTAAGTACATTAATATTCAAGCGATTGCTTTCTTTAAAGCATTTAAATATGCTTTGTATGGCTAAAAGAACAAAACTAAATCATTTCAAAAGCATGCATCAGTAGGACTATTGTTAAGCATCTAGCCTTCTGTGTATCAATCATAGGCATCCTACCAAGAAGATATGAGATCACTTCTACCCATTTGGCATATCTGGAGATTTAATACAAATACTCTCTAGTCTTATTTGTGTTGTTTCATATTCTTGAAAGAAATAACGCTGCTTTTTTAAAAAATGTTTTGAATAATTGAGCCTTTCCCCTAACTTCTCACTATCTTTCAACAGTTTCAATGAGTTTATGAGAGTTTTTTCTTTTCTTTTAGGTGCTAAGAGTGATAGATTTTTAAGTCTTTTTTTTTTTTCTAACGTCACTAGCAGCAAATAAAAGAAGAAAACATGATTTGTTCATCTTCTCAATAAAATAAGGGGTTGGATGTCCATGGGAAGTATAAGGAGAAGGGAGAACTTCAGAGAGCCTGAACTTAACATGGCCAGGCGACAAAGGCCTCTGATTTCTCAGGGATGTGCATGTGATATGGCCAGTCTGTGAGAGCTCCAACCCTAGAGCTTTTCTAAAACCAAAGTAGACAGAGTTCAGAGGAAGCATCCTCCTTGACCTTGTAAAGGACAAGGACAAGGTTTTACTAGGTACAGCCTGATTGACCACCTAGCCAGTGCTGGTGAGCTAAGGAAGATGGACAGACACCGTGTGTCACACCCCTTGCTTTGTAAGAGTCTCTAGGTGGGGACATCATGCTTCAAACAGAATCAGAGCTCATATAGACTGCTGTGGTCACAGGGGTGACCTGTCCTGTGGTCCCCTCGCTTGTGACCTCTGAAGTTAGTCCATAGAAACCAAGATCTTTAGAGAGTGTAATTTGAAGCTTCAAACTTCTAGCCTGCTTTTCAGGTGTCCTGGGAGATGGAAGTCTGACCTTTGCCAGTAGCAACTTCTAGCTCATTGTCCCTGGGGTCACTGAGGTTCCTCTTGCCCCAGATCAGTCTGTCAGAGACCCGTGTTTCCACATCCTCATTGCTATTAATAGATACAGCAACTGGTTTTACTTTGAATTAAAAGTAGTATTTGAATACTTAATTTCAATACTGAGAAGTTTTATCTCCCACTCACCAATGAGGGCATTCCATGTGGGAGAATTTCAGTGAACTTGTAAAAGTACCCAGGATGCAGTGCCTTCTGTTAAACTACTCAGGATTTTATGGGAGAACTCACCAGAATTCCTTGGTTTGCTTTAAATATACATATTCTGCATGTTTTAACCTGTAGATATAATATGACTGAATTTATCAGTATGGGAAGTATATAAATAAAAACTGAACCCTGTCTACATTCTTGTAGTGTTTGAACTAAGTTTTTAAAACAATTTTTGAAACACACACACACACACACACACACAGAGGCCAAAGTTGCTTGAAAAAGATATTGAACGCTTCTGCTGTGGTTATTCTGGGATGGCCTTACATATGGAGTTTATAGTGGGTACACATTTGCTCAGACACCAGCCTTTATGATGTGATTGAAAATCTTGATTCATACTGCTTCAAATTTTTCTCTAAATTTGCTGCACAGATAGCCATATATCTGGTTGATATGATCTATGCACACATTTCTGTGTGTGTACATGACAGAAGCTCCTAGACCCAGCTGTAGGGAGTGTCTGATCAGGACTCTGTTCTGGCTCTCCCTTAGACACCACATCTGGGACTATGGCCCAGGTCCGGTATCTTTCCTGATCCAAGAGTTAACCACATCATTAATGTGTGTTGTCCCGAAAGCATGTGCAGCTCTTCAGTGGGTATGGATGAAGGCTGGATGCAGTCGGGACATTCACATGCGTGTGCATGCAGGTGCTCACGGAGCCAGATACAGTCAACAGAACAGATAAAAGCAGACAGTGTGTTCTGCTGTCCTTGGTTCTGATATATTTCTGTGTTACCGACTTCTAAAAATAAACCTGATTGTCTAGGTCCATATGGAAAATGTATTTATCAAGGTATGTGAACTTGGTATGACAGAAACACCTCCAGTAGTTTATGTGTTACATGGCCTCCAGTTTTTCTTTTAGCCCCTGCTCCATAAGCACCAATGGGTTGAGTGTATCGTAGTCCTATATAAAGTGCAGGGTTCTCTCATCTTACAGGTTTCAAGCAGTGTTTAAAGCAATGACTCATCTCTGTTTTCTTTTTTTCCAATGAAGTGTTTCCTCAGCTCTATTTTCATATGTTACGTCAAAGAAGAAAGGTGCTTCATGGCGAGGTGACCGTAGAGAAGGACGACTAAATGGCCCAACAAACAAGGTGCTTTTTTCAGAAAAACCGGATTACTTGAGTCCAAGTTTTCATAATAAGAATAAACAACTTCATGAAATACCATGGATTGTATTGTTTCTTAAAATATAAGAAAAAAAAACATGGTGTTTGCCAGTATTTTTCTTCGTATTTCGCTGCATCTGTTTTTGACCACTGCAAATATTCTAAACCAGTGGGTAAGGGGTGAGGGTGAATCATTTAGGTAGCCATTGGATGTATTACCTGGGAAGAAGAATTTTGTGTTACCTTTATTAATATTCTTTACAACATGTGCTCAAGGCTTTTTAAAAAATCAATAAGTAAAAACTGGTTTAATTTAACGTGATACCTACCAATGACATCTATATTTTACTTTATAAATGAAAGCCAACACAAAATTGTAACGACTGATTGACCTTGCATTAGAACTGCCTGTCCATGGTTTCAAATTGTAGGGCAATATTTAGGATTAATATCGATATCTGGGAAGCGTGGACATAATTTTCTACGGTGAGCTTTTGATATAAAGTGGAAGCATAAAAATTTTCAAATAAATGTTCAGTATTGGAAACCATTTTCTTTTCTCTGGAGAGGGTTGGGGTTGCCGGAGACACAGCCAAGGACCTTGTGCACTCCAGGTAAGTGCTCAGTCACCAAATAACATCCTTAGTTCCAGGAGAATATTCGTTGAAGATCTTTCTAAACTGTTAAAATTATTTATCGAGCAAACTTTTATTGGCATTAATCACACAAAGACAGCTTTCTCAATCATAAGTATTTTTTAAGAGGTTAGACAAATTGCAGATGTTTATTTTGCCTACTGGCTAAAAGAAACATCTAATCATATTAATTATTTCCAGATATTTGGTGGAGCAATCTACTCTAACCTGCAGAGTTATCTTATAAAACCATGCTGTGATAAACCTTTGTGGTTCTTTATAACTCAGCATTGCTAGCTGTCTTCTGAAACATTTCGTTTTATTCTGAATTACACAGGGGAGCAGAAGTCTTATGATAAAGCGCTGACCCCATGTTTAACAGAAAGATGTCCTGAGCATTCTTCGCTTCTGCTTTAGTTAAATAAGGTCTTTAAAGACTTCTGTCCTATGGCAAAATATGCTGATTTACTGGTCAAGTTAAAAGCGAATGTAGATGTGGTAAGAAAAGAAATCCTTTGTCTGCTGCAGCTACACAGATGCAATTGTAGCTGTGAGTGTTTGGTCTAGTGTGTACTTACACATGTAACACACTCTTTTCAGATTGGCTTGTTTTTTTTGTGTTACTTGCTCCTATAGAAAATCTTCATATAGGGAGGTGGAGTTCAGAACAGTTTTTCAGATTTGTTATCAATATCTTTTTTTTCCCCCAAATGCTATTTTTGTTACATTGTACTTTATGTCTCCTCTGACTGGATGTTCAAATGAGCACCATATATTAGATCACTAATTCTCAAACGCTACCGGTTATTCTGCTCAGACACTGCTTGGTTGGTTTTCATCTTGAATTTTGTGATGAAGAAATTTTTCCTCGTTTTGGATGACACAGTGTAAAACATTCACACTTATTAAATGCCCGCCTTATGGAAATACCTTCAATCATATCCCTGAAGCAGGCATTCATTCAGTCTGCACTCCCTCCATGAAGCTGGAATACTTCTCTACTTCCAGTTATAGACTACCCTGAAATAGGAATTATAATTAACTTTAATAAAAAAAATGAATTCTTAAGCTATTTGGTGAATTACTCAAATAATATACTCAAAACATTTAAGTTTTAGGCTTAGTTTGGTATCGCCTAGAATCAAGCAATTTTAAACTGTCAATTTGTGTAGGAAAGTGCTAAATGGTAGTTTGACTTTAGGTGAGAAAAACTATTTGAAATTCTCCGTGCTGTGACTGCATCTCTGAATTTTCTCCTGTAGTCACCCTAGCCTATGAACCAGGGCTCAAATCAAATAGAATTTGAATTCCATTGCCATTTGAAAAAAATATATCAAGAAATTTTATTACCAGCAGCATTCAATTACATTTCATGACAGTCACTAAAATTTTGACAGTTCTTTATTTAAGCTTGTTAACAATATATAACATGCAAATTGAAAAGATTGTGTGACATATTAATGTTGATTTAGTATCAGTAAACAGCCCTGCTAGTTGTAGCTTACTAAAATAGCAAAGTAAATATAAACACATGTTCACTGAAAGCCTTTACTGCCTGAGATCTGGTCACTTTCAGAAGTGTTTTGCATGTTGAGAGTTCTGTGCATCTATTTATCATGTTGCTACTACACCATTTCAGCAACCTTTCTCACGTACCAAATATTATTTTCAGCCCCTTACATGCTAACTATTGCAGAGGGCAACTAGCATTCTCTTGTCTTTTGCTGTCCTGCACAGAAGCCCCTTGGCACAATTATTAGGTCACATTGTGGAATATTATATATACTTCAACAAAATACAGTGTTTTGATGATATGAAGATGATGGCCGGATTCTTGTTCCATGTGTCTATCCAGGCACCATTCTGTATTTGAGCTACTTCAGAGCAGACTGAAGAGCAGTTATAAGATTGAGAAAATTAACCATTAAGGGACCATGGAAGGAAAGGACAAGTGCAAAAAAGCAACAGTTTAAGTATTTTTAAGTGAGTACCTGGCTGTTGATATTTTTCTGACTCATACTTATGGGTCTGGATTATACATACAGTGAGAAAAAAAAACAAAACCAAACAAAACAATAACAACAACAAAAAAACCTCAAGCCAAAACCAAAAAGCAACAGAGAGACTCATTGGGTCAAAGTGCTAGCCCCGAAAGCCTAAACATCTGAGTTGGATCCCTGGGACACAGGTAAAAAAGCCTCCGGACACAGGTAAAAAAGCCTCCTGGAGAGGAAGGAGTCTGTCAGTTTGTCATCACACTATTCTAATGGCTATGGGAAACAGGCAGGAAATCCATCCGCTAGCTCTCAGGCCATGAGCCCAGAGCACACAGCCTGGGAAATACAAGACAGACCCTGCTCCAATGAGGTGAAAGGTGAGAACCAGCTCTGCAAAGTTGTCCTCTGACCTCCACACATCTGCAGTGACATCCACATGCCACCTCCCAAATAAAATATAAACACGAAAGAAGTCCTCTCTTAAATGGGTGGAACTAGAAAATATCATCCTGAGTGAGGTAACCCAATCACAAAAGAACACACATGGTATTCACTCACTGATAATTGGATATTAGTTCAGAAGCTTGAAATACCCAAGATTCAACTCACAGACCACATGAAGCTCATGAAGAAGGAAGACCAAGTGTGAGTGCTTCGGTCTTTCTTAGAAGGAGTAACAAAATACTCAAGGGAGCAAATATGGAGACAAAGTGTGGGACAGAAATGGAAAGAGGGACCATTCCACCTGGGTATACATCCCAGTGTCACCAAAGGTAGACACTGATGTGGATGTCAGGAAGTGCATGCTGACAGGAGCCTGATATAGCTGTCTCCTTAGAGGTCTGCCAGAATCTGACATATTTAGAGGCGGATCCTCACAACTAACCATTGATCTGATCAAGGAGTTCCCAATGGAGGAGTTAGAGAGAAAACTGAAGGAGCTGAAAGGGTTTGTGGCCCCATGAGGAGAGCAACAAAACCAACCAATCAGAGCTCCCCAGGGTCTAAACCACCAGCTTGGGAGCACATAGGGATGGACCCATGGCTCTATCTGTATTTGTAGGGGAGGATGGCCTTGTCGGGCATAGGTGGGAGAGGAGATCCTTAGCACCATGAAGGCTAGATGCCAAGTGTGGGGAAATTGGAGGGTGGGGAGATGGGAGTGGAGGGATAGGTGGGGACACATCCTCATAGAAGCAGGAGGAGGGGGGATGTGATAGGAGGTTCCTGGGCCGTGGCTGTGGCATATGGGGTAAGGGGATAACATCTGAAATGTAAATAAAATATCCAATAAAAAATTAAAACATTTAGCAATACAATAGTATAATTTCTTAGAGGAAGTCATTTAATAGATTTGTTCATGTTTTGGTATAATTGTATAAATACTTAGACAAAAGTGGCTCCTTCAGAGATGAAGCTTAAATAGTCTGAAGGTTTTACATTTTTAGTATTCTCATGTCAGCTTGAAGACTATTCTGCTTGCTTTTTGCTTTGAAATCATTTCAAACTTACAGGCAGCCTGCAAGGACAGCGTAATGAGCACTTTAAAGCCTTCTCAGAATTATCCATGTGTCAGCTGCTTTCCAGTCTCCCCAGTGTTCTCTCTGGAATCGGAAACCATCAGCACCCAATTTCCTTAGTGTGTATTTTTCTAGAAACTTTCCTACATTTCCCCCGTTTAGTGACCAGTTAGGCAAACAGTGTTGCTGGCATATTTTTGGGCAATCTGCCACTGTTCCCAGTCTTGATGTGCAGGCACATGTGCACTCTGGGTCAACTTCCAAGCCAGGTTCAGGAACTGCATGCAGTTGTCACCTCGTTGAGTCTACAGAAGTTCCTTGCTTGGTGTGTGTGTGTGTGTGTGTGTGTGTGTGTGTGTGTGTGTGTGTGTGTGTGTGTTGGGGGAGCACACGTGCCACAGTGTGTTTATGGACATCAGAGGACCTGATTCCTCCCACCTTTATATGGGTTTCAGGAATGGGACTAAGCCTGTCAGACTTGCATGAAAAACACCTCTGCCTCCTGACATTCGCCGATTCATCACTGGTTCTTCTTGACTTAGATGTATATCAATAGCACAGGACAGTTGATTTATAGCAAGTCCTTCATCTTGGGGCTTTCTCCTTGATGAGCTTACCTGACTTTTGGCAGGAATATTTCTTCTTACTCTCTCTCTCTCTCTCTCTCTCTCTCTCTCTCTCTCTTCTTACTCTCTCTCTCTCTCTCTCTCTCTCTCTCTCTCTCTCTTTTTTCTGTTACTAGCCTTGAGGTGGTAAGATTTTTGTCCTGTAGTGTTTTTGTTCCAGAAAATTTCGTGTAGCAATTTTAATGTTAGAAAATCATTGTTTGTCTTTGAGAAAGGGCCTATTAGGACTATGTGGCCCAGGCTGGCCCCAGACTTGCAGCTCTCCTTCTGCCTCAGCTCGCAAATGTTGGGGTTGCAGGTGTGCCATCATACCCAGTTCCATAGAAAATCTTTTGTTCCGATTCTTGGGAGTTTGTGAAATAAGGTATTGAGTCCTTTCTTTTCTTAAAACCAGATTAATGTGTCATTAATGCATGAACATTAATGTCTAAGAGATGAAAAAGTACTCAATTCTTTACACACATACAATTTCCTGGCAAATTATTAACTCAGCCTTTATATTGACTTTTATGCCACCAGATTAGATTCTATAAAATTCTGTAATTAATGCACTTTGATTTTGCTTGGCCATTCTCGACTACATCTTGTTCTATATTACTATACACTCCTCACTGTCAGCACTGTGCTAACATTCTGTATGATTTCAGGCTGAGATTACTGATTATATTTTATTTTATCTTTTATGATGGCATTCTATCCCTATCAATTGAAACTGTGGTTTAGACAGGTTGAAAATTTTAAATGGTCTCAAATGCACTTTGTGGATTAATTCTGACAGCAGAATTGTTTTCAGCTCATACTTTGTAAGAAAAGACATGCCCCAGGTACCTTAGCATCCTGCCCATTGAGACTTTCACATCAGTAATCGCAGAGGCAGAAATGTGCACTTTGACCTGGTGTTAGGTGATACCTTGGTGCAGACAGTTAGGTTGTCTCACAAGCCTGTGAGAAACAATGAAATAGCTTGGCAGTCTGGCCTGGTCGTATAACAACCCATGTGGATGAGACAAAGGTACCAAGCTCAAAGCCTGCGAAGACTAGGAAGTGAGTTCAAGGCCAACCTAGGTAACTATGAGATTCTGCTTCAAAATAAAAAGGGCTGGGGTTGTAACTTAGTGATTGAGTGCTTCCCCATCATTTACAAGCAGTGCAGTAAATCTTCAACCCCAATAAGCCTGTGCAAAGAATACACAACTCAGTTCTACTATTTATAAGCTGCATGAGTAGATTGGGCAGATATACTGTAAGAATGTAATTTCAGGTCTCAGCTTGAACTTAAAATTAAAAGATCCGTAAGTTTGAGTCAAATATTAGCTGCCCCCTAGGCACATCCGGGGAAGAGCACAGTCCAAAGACTCAAACAAACATTCCAGGAAGAAAGACCCAAGATAGGAGTTTATGAGCCCTTAACACAGTAAACCTGGGTAAACAGAAGCTACTTAAGCTGACCTTCTTTGTTGTAAAAAGATAAGGTGCAAATTTGAGTTACTTAGAAACCAGGCCTGGGAATGGAAACCAGGCCTGGGAATGGATGTTGGAGTTTGGGCTTTATGGTTATTGTTTAAGAAGTAATTAACTGTCCTTGTGAACTCTGTAAAAAAATGATATAAAAGCTACTTTCAGCTCCAGCTCGAGGTTTCTCTTGTCTGCATACAGGGGAACACCACCATACTGGCTTTCATCTTATTATCAATAAACCTCACGTTATTGCAGCGAATCCCATCTGTGAGTGTCTCTGGGGGAGCGCATCCCCTGGTTTAGATCTTTAGGTCCAACAATACCACTACACTACTCTATTCCCCAGCTGTCAGATCCCTTGCTCCTCCAGGCCACATGGTTCTGCTCCATCTTCCTTCCACCTCCTCTTCCTCTGTTTTCCTCTGTCTCCTTGTCTCTCCACTTCTCTAATCCCTCCAGTCCCACTTTCCCCTTTTACTGCCCAATCACAAGGTTTAGCCTTTATCTGACTAGTTAAAATGAGGAGAAGGTTCACATGAAATCACACACACACACACACACACACACACACACACACACACACACACAGAGAGAGAGAGAGAGAGAGAGAGAGAGAGAGAGAGAGAGAGAGAGAGAGAGAGAACAATAGTGAAATCAAGTAGGGTTTGTTTTTCTACGTTATTTAATGGAGTGAAATAACAGGCTTCAATTAAAAGACATTTCACACAGTGGTATTGTTATTGACTAGACCCAGAGAACTTCCAGTGTCTCCTTTCTTCCTTCAATAAGCTTTCTTTCCACAGTACTCATGGTAGGAAACAATGAATATGTCCAGGTTGTAGAAATGTATGTGCTCTTGAAAAATGGGTATGATCAGAAATAATTCTAGTTTGCCTGGATAATTTTTAATTTCATAAGTTGAGTAGAATAGACTTGCACCTTCATGAGTGTGTTCAGAATCTCTTTTTATTGAGCTAAACTTTAACTGAACTTTACTAAACTCTTAAAATAGAAAAAAAACTCAAAAACTAATGAAATTAACAGATTAATTTACAGTAAATGGACTAAAAAATCCAAACCAAACAAAAAACTCAACCTAAACTTTTTTTTTTAACCTTGGAGGACATAGTTTTGGAGGGACATGAGACATTAACATTTTACAAAGTTGCAACTGTATTAGAAACTTGTCTGTATAACATTTTGCCAAAGCCTGGAATTTCTTTTTTAGTTCTGACATTAAACTACATCAGATATTTTATAAAGAAATTACATTTATAGCATTAAAATGTGTTGCTTTTTTGTGTATGTTTGCCTCATGTATGTATGTGTGTATGTATGTTTGTATGTGCACCTGGTACCTGTGCCTGGTGCCTGAGGATGCAGAAAATGGCTTCTAATCCTCTTCAACTGGAGTTATGGTTGATTGCGAGCCACAGTGTGGGTTGCTGGGAACCAAATCTGGGTTCTCTGTAAGAGCAGTAAGTATTTTAACCTCCGAGCTGTATCTTTATCCTTCCCACAATCACCTAGTTATAATGTTAAACTGAGCTGAATGGACTCATTTAAAGCTATACACATTTCTTTAGGGATGAAGTACATGCTCTTGCTGGGGGTGTGGCTCAATAGTCACATGCGCGCTTAGTACATGCTAAGTACTTAGTACAGGCTTGGGTTCAACTCTCAGAACTACCTGCATTCCCCAAATATATAAATTTACTTCTTAAGAAATATTAACGACATCTTCAAAGTTACAGACAGTACCTTAGGATGTTGCTGGATTCTGGTGACAGGTTCTTACAGGTTCTTATCAGCCACATATAGTAAAGATGCAGTGGCTGGAGGCTGGACATGAGGCTTGGGTAGGCAGACATGTGGTGGAGGGTTTCCAGCCATCCCTCCCCCACCCACAGCAGTGCTTCCAGGAAGGACAGGGGGGTTTGACCGGCTAGCAGGAGCACCATGAACTGTTGCCCTATGGACCCTTTTAGAGGATTCTGTGCTGTCAGCACATTGTTCATATTGTTAATAATTTGTATATGTGCCATTAATGGAAGATTATAAAGGTTTTATGGGTTTCTCAAATGAGAGATTTCCTTAGTCAGAGTCTGCTGAAATAATTTCGGTCAGAACTGCTTCATTAATCTGTCATTGCCAGCAATAAGATGATTTTCTTAAACAAAGAAAATTCATTGATGACCATCCCCATTAAAGTATACATGCAAATCTCT
Source organism: Arvicanthis niloticus (assembly GCF_011762505.2). Taxonomy (NCBI): domain Eukaryota; kingdom Metazoa; phylum Chordata; class Mammalia; order Rodentia; family Muridae; genus Arvicanthis; species Arvicanthis niloticus. The sequence goes on along the minus strand of NC_047665.1, from coordinate 65,381,427 downwards.
TTAACTCTAAGTGCTATGCAAAACGTAGTTCATAAAGATATCTCTGGTCACTTCCATCCTGAAAAATGAGTTGAGTTGATTGGTTTTAAATAACTGAAGCCAAATGGTCAGTGGTTGTGGCTGGATGCGTTGAGTTTGCTGGTCGTAGTGAGATCATGGAGCTTTATTGGCTGTTTAAATAGGACAGGATTAAAACAATGAAGGACACCTGAAAGCAAGTCTTCAGCTCTTCCCTTCATGCCAGCACTTACTATGTTGATGATAGCCTCATGTCTTCTTAGTCGCTTAGGTAACAACTATTTTTATCCTTTAAATATTGTGTTAATTCACTGAGAATTTCATGTAATATATTTTAATTATATTCACCTCTCTTCTCCCTCTCACCTGCACTTTATAATTTGTGTCATTTTTAAAAAAACCCATTGAATCCATTTGTTCCCATACTCCTGTCTGTAGGACCATCCACGGGGGTGTGGTTGACCTGCCAGGGACCATACTACATCTTCTCCATCAATTGTCCATAGCTTCTCAATAAGGGTTGGGACTTATACACCCCTTCTCCTTTTATGCCAGAATGTTGACTGCCTCGATCACTTGTTCAAGTCACCAGGGCTGATGACAAGTGGGTCTTGTTCAGTCAACTGTGGCTGCTGTGAGTACAGGAGAGCAAATAGCCCATCATGTCCAGAAAACACTGCTTTGCTTTGCTCTGCTCTTTGCTGACTTCTGGCTCTTGCAGTCTTTCTGTTCCCTGTTCTCTGCTGGTCCCTGTGCCTTATCAGGGAAAGTGTGGTGCAGATGTTCCATTTATGACTGAACACTCCAGGGACATTTATTCTCTGTACTTTGCCTAGGTGTGAATTTTTGCATAAGCTGCCATCCAGTCTATGAAGATTCTTCTTTGCTGAGGTCTAAGAGAGGCACCAATTTATGAGCAGAGAGACATATTTAGAAGGCAGTTTGAGACTATGTCTTAGTAGCAGGATAATAGCAGTAGACTCAGTGCTGGGGCCTGGCAGCTTCTCAACCATGGGTTCTTGGACAGATGTGTAGTGTCAGACATGTGCTTCTGGGTAGCAGGCCTTAACTCCAATCAGAAAGTGGTGGGTTACCCCGAAACATCCATGCCACTATTGTACCCATGGAAATATGTTGCCATGCAGGTCATTTTTATAGTTTACAGGGTTCTCAGCCGGGTAAGACTATTGATGGCACTTCCCCCAGCAGCCTACATAGCACCTCCCAATATTATATAAGCTAACCAGCATGCAGAACTTTTCTGGTCAGTACCAACTTGTTTCCTGCATGTCCTTCAACCATTGTACATGTTATCTTCAGCAATAGGGCCAAGTCCCGGGGCACAAGAGCAATGGCAGTAGCCTGTATTATTTTGAGAGTGTCCATTGAAATCAACTTGAGAGCACAGTGTTTAATCTCTGACCTTCGCCAATATTCTAAATGTATATCATATGCTTTTACTCCTTGGTTCACGTGTTGTCTTAGAAATAAGTGTCATATATGGGGCAATATGCACATGCTGTTTCCCAACATTAGTATTAGTGGACATTTTCACTTCAGATTTGTTATATACAGCTACATAAAATGCCACATATAATGAAATGAGGTTTTAAATAGTATGTGGTATTTATCTGTTCATTGAAACTGGCTATGTACCAGGCAAAATATCATTTATCTCACTAAAAGTAAGTTATGTCATATTTTAATTAAAAATATTTTCTGTGTGTTTACCTGCATGTGTGTGTGTGCAGCTCTCAAGCGTGAAGCCACCTCTCTAGTTCCAGTAGACTGTATTTTATTAAAAGCACTTTAATAAGAAGAATCAGAGTTAAGGATCAGGCACAAGTGCGTTCTACCTTTGTACAGACCTGCACACACGAGACAGATTCCTAAATGTAAAATTATTTGGTGGAAGGTAGTACATTTAAACTCTGGTAGATGCTGCTAAACTGTACTCCAAAGACATCTGTACCACCTTATTCTCAACATTAAAGTACAGGATCAGTCTTGTGTCCTTGTACTAATGGGTATAAAATTTCTCCTCTCCCCAACTGTATTACATAATTATTAAAACTGGACAAATTTCCGTGTTTGTTGGTTATTTGTATTGTTTCTGGAATTACCTTTCCATACTGTTGGCCTTTTATATGCTTGCAGCTATGTTCTTTTATTAAAAAATGATTTGTAAGTGCATTTGTAAGTTATCTAAGTGTATTCTTTGTTGTATTTTTTCACATTTCTGTCTGGTGCCTTGTTCAGCTTTGTTCATAAAGACTGTTGTCTTATTCGATATTTAAATTTGGGGGTACACAATCTTTCAGTATGTCATTTGAGTTTTACTTAAAGATATCTAAACACCTCAACATTTTATGTGCATTTTATTTTATTCTTTATAGTATATGTAACTTTCTTTCGAGATTTTGGATATCTACAGGCACCTGTTTTATTTTTGTCTTTTTATTTGTGTCTTACGGTATCCTAACAACATTCATCGTATAGCTCTTCTACCAAAAGGAAAACTTGCTGTGCTGTGAATTATGTTCATGTATACATATGCATATATACATTTATATAGACATAACCAAGTTAAGAAACAAACCCAAACTTGGTGATGTAAAACACCTGTCGATAACCATCTTCCACCATCTTGCCAAATAGAACTGACTAGCAAATAGGCTGTGTTTGCTCCCTGTGGTCGTGAGTGACAACTTGTTTCCTGCATGTCCTTCAACCATTGTACATGTTATCTTCAGCAATAGGGCCAAGTCCCGGGGCACAAGAGCAATGGCAGTAGCCTGTATTATTTTGAGAGTGTCCATTGAAATCAACTTGAGAGCACAGTGTTTAATCTCTGACCTTCGCCAATATTCTAAATGTATATCATATGAGTGAGGCTCCAGTGTTTGGGACTCAGTGGGCCTGGACTTCATAATGTCTCATGCACGTGGCTGGCATGTTGGGCTGGCTGGCATCTCAGCTGGTTTACTGTATGTAGTCGTTCTCTCTGCTGGAGACCAAAGAATTGGAAGACTGTCCTCATGAATGGCAGTCCCATAACTGGCCATATATCATGTGTGCCACATTCTAAGGATTAGATACACACAGGGCCAGCTAGACTTAAAAACAATGAGAAAATTAAGACACCTCTGCATGAGGAGACTGCAGAACAATTTGTGACCATCTTCAATCCATCACAAGGATTAAGGACGTCTTTACTAGAAATTATGTATAATTAAAGTTCCTACTAAACAATTCATTAGAAAAAAACCCAAACTCTAGCTAGAGAATTACAAATGTATTTGAAGAAGTTAAGACCATTCCTGAAACAAACCTCCCTTCCCGTATCCTTGGATGCATCGAAGAAGACCATCATTAGTACAGGATACTTAGTCTAATTTTTGGAAGCTTGGACAGTTGTGTTCAATGAGTTTTGCTGTGAAAGTATTCTCTATAGTTACCAAAGGGAAGCAACGGAAGCAGTCACTAGCCACTGATGCTGTGTTTCAGAGTCCTGGCTATATCCTTTCCATGACCTAAGTGATGATCATGAAAGCATTAAAGAAGTTTTTGTTGTTTTCAAATCCCAGTGCTAGGAAATTCCTATGGCCTGTGAAGAATTGACATGATTACTTTTTGTAGTCAATATTATGTCTACAGCATATTACATTAAAAATGTTAAAATTTTTAGATGAATTTAATGATGATGTGGATTATGACCTGAATGAATTGATACATTCACTACCTTAGTATTTTTCTACACTAGCTATATTTTTCACAAGGCCAAGTTTTATATATGTCTTTTTTTAAAAGCTTAGTCTATTGTCCTTGTAAATCTGAAGTTTCTTGCAAAGAAACTAATTTATAAATAGTCTAGACAGTGTAGTCACTGGAGGAGATAAATATAAGTGTATACTCTAAGGTTGAATGCATGAATTTGTAGGATAAGGACCATTACCAAGGTCAGATCTCCAAATTATCTAAAAAGAATTCAGAAAAGCCATCCTGGAAGTTACAAACTTGCACACCCCTGGTTTTCAAATTAACAACAAGAGAGGATATGCTTAATCACTAATACCTGGAGGAAGCCTGCAGTGGGCACCATACTAAGTGGGGACATAATGAATGATTTCTGCACAGCAACAAACATTCCATTGTTGTCAATTCACCCTTGTAAAAATTTCAATTAGTAAAGAAGGGAGTAAAGATGGAGATAAAGAAAACTTATGCTGGGCGGTGGTGGCGCACGCCTTTACTCCCAGCACTTGGGAGGCAGAGGCAGGCGGATTTCTGAGTTCGAGGCCAGCCTGGTCTACAGAGTGAGTTCCAGGACAGCCAGGACTACACAGAGAAACCCTGTCTCAAAAAACCAAAAAAAGAAAGAAAAAAAAAAGAAAAAAAGAGAAAACTTATTACTCACAGGTGATACTGAGAATGTAGAAATAGATAACTCCTAAAATAAACAACATTCAGGAGTGAAGTACCAAGTTCACTGGGTACAAGTGGGGCTGTATGTTCTATATGCTAAATGTAACCAAAAGTCATATAAAAAAACTTACTAAGGGCTCAGTGGATAAAATACTAGCCAAGTAAGACTTTAGAAAATGAAAAACTATTGTAAGAAATGAGAAAGAGACTGTATATCTCACCAAAACATATTCAAATGCTTGTTACACATGGTTAATTACCACAGAAGAATCTAAAACTATGAGACATGACACACAAAAATGGCTAAAGTTAAAATTCACTGTAAAGTTGTGGAGCACCAGGAGGTCACATATATAGATGGTGGAAGGGTGAATTTGAAAATCTGGCAATGGAGTGTGTGCATGCACACCCGTGTGTGTTGTATACTATATGTATACATGCATGTACATATATACTTATATACATATGTGTAAATACACACACATATATGTAAGTACATATAAACATAGTTATAGGTATATATACATGTTGCGGACCACACTACCCCACATTTGGGGGCCAAAATGTCGAGGATGGCTCTGCCCCATGTTTGGGAGCTAAAATGTCGGGGACCACTCTATCAATGTTGGAACCCGTACTGCCAAAAGCCTTGGGGGCTAAGTTGTTAGAGCCCACACTGCTCCAAGCTGCTCCAGTCCACGGGTCAGGTTCAGCAAGAGAGAGAGAGTGAAGAAGGACGTGAAGAATGGAGACCAGACAGAGTGTGATTCAATCCCGTTTATTCTTCAGTCTCTCTTCTTCTCTCCAAGTCCCTAGTTCCAAGTCCCAGTTCCAAGTTACCTGCTCCAAGTTACAAGTTCAAGTCTCAAGTACCTTCTTCTGTTGTAGAGTGGAAAATTATAAAGACCATTTTGTGAAAAATATGTAGACTTTTTCTTTGCCCTTAGACCTGAGCAGAAAGAGCACAAGTTCCAGAACGTGGAACTGAAAATAAGATTTGAGACCTTCACTGTCCCGGGACACATTCCAGGTGGAGGACATTATCCCTGAATCAGAGGACACTTGCTGGATTACATTCTTCAAGCCTCAGGGAGTAGACACACCTGTGGGTGGGAAAAGCTCAAAAGCAGGAAGACACATTCCTGACCACAAAAAAGATACAAATCATCTAGGTGGGGCTGTGACTGGAGAAAGTGAGAAATATTTAACCTGAAATAGTTGGTAATGACAGGGTAGGGCACAGTGACATGGTAAAACTACATTTTTGAGAAGAATGAGTGTGCAGAGTGATTTTCACATGACTCTAAATCATTTAGGGTGAGTTCCTCTGAAATGTTCCACTATTTTTATGTTATGTATTCTTGACAACCCCTCACCCCCCTTCCCACTCCCCTGGTTTGTGATTTACTCCTTTAAAAACCCTTCTCAGACTGACTGGTTTTGTCAAACTCTACTCCTGCGCGAGTGTGCAGTTTGGCTGCTGGCTGCCAGCTTTCTTCCCTAATAAACCTTTGCTGATTGCATCCAGGTATGGTGTCTTGGAGTTTGTGGGTGGTAGCAACTTCCTGAGACTTGAGTAAGGGTCTCCCGAGTTTGGGGGTCTTCACTGTGTGCCTCTCGCCTTTTATATGTCTCACTTCTAAGTCACGCCTTTAAGTCTTGTCTCTAAATCACACCTTTAAGTCATGCCTTTAAGTCTCACACTTTTAAGTTTCACACACCCAAGGGAAGATCTTGGGTATCTAAACATGCTATCAGAGTGTGCTCAGCTGTTGTAGGCTGTTGTAAACAGGTCTCTTCTCAGGGTATATGGTTCAAGATGGCTGCAACGATGATAGCCACCTTCTGTTGGCTCCCCACATATACATGTATACATATATAATATAAAGACATACATACATATTATATATGTATATATATAATACAGAATTGAAAGTGTCTATCATCCTGATTAAGATATCAAACTTCACACAGCAGTGAATTAATCCATTATATATATGTATATATGTAATGGATTAATAGATATCATATATATGTATATATAATGAATTAATATATGTACACTATATATAATGTGTGTCTTTATAGTTATCTATATGCTACATATAGATAGCTATATATATGTATATATATATATATATTGTGTGTATATCTTTATATTTCAAACCCAGCAATTCTATTCTTAGATATACACCCAAGAGAACAGTACATATGTGTACCAAAAGAAACATGCAAGGTTACTTAGTAACAGCATTTTTCATTACAATCCTAAACTGAAGACAATGCAACTGCTTTTCAAGGATAAATGAGTAGAACCCATTAATGGAGTGTTATCCATTATTAACTAAAAACTACCCACTGCTGTGTGCAGTAATAAGGATAAATTATACAGACATAATGTTGCATGAAGGGAGCTAATAAAAAAGAGCATATGGTTCACTGTAATTCCATTTAGAGCTCAAAATGAGCAGAACTCAATTAGTATGATTAAAATCATCACGGTGTTGACCTTTGTTGTGTGGGAGATTACTGTTTTTTTGTTTTGTTTTGTTTTGTTTTTTTGACCAAGGTCTCTCTTTTCCTGCTATCTACTATTTCAGATCTGGTCTCAGCCCCTCAAAGCTTACTTCTTCTCACATGGTCTTGTCTATCCTCAAAGCAGTTGGGGTACATCAAATCCATCACACCCTTGATATAACCACCCATGAGATAGCAGGAGGTAAACATCACTTGGGCCGAAATGTTGATTCCCATAACACATAAGCATTGTGTTAGTTTTGAATGGAAAGAATTATTTTGGCTCATTGTATCAGAGGATTCCGGTCATATAGTTTGATTGCATTGTTTCTGGGCCTGTTGGAAGGTGGTTTATTGCAGTGTATAGTTAGGCAGAGCTGCTTACTTCATGGCAGCCAGGAGAGAGAGAGAGAGAGAGAGAGAGAGAGAGAGAGAGAGAGAGAGAGAGAGGCTTGAGACAATATGCATCTCTAAAGACACATTCCTAGTGACTTACTCCTCAATATGCATCTCTAAAGACACATTCCTAGTGACTTACTCCTCCAACTAGCCCCCAGCACTGAAAGTATACACCCTGATCATGTGATCAAACTCAACCCAGCAGTGAATTAGCCCATTGATTTTATCCTATTACTCTCAATGATTAGATCTATGAGCTGAAGACTAAGTCCTTCAACCTTTGGAGGGACACTTTATATCTGGGCTTACAGTCACTTTCAAGTATAAACATTCACTCTGCTGTATCTTTAAGTACTGGTAATCATATGCATACTGTGTTTCAGTAAAGCTTAAGTCAGGTCTGGAGATATGGAGGACTTGGTTAAGTGCTTGCCACGTAAGTGTTAGGATATGAGTTTGGATCTCCTAGCACTCATGTAAAAGCCAAGTGTGAGGTGTTTTCACTTTTAATCTCAGTGAGGCAGAGACAGAGGATCCCTGGTCTTGCTAGCCAGCCAAGTCTAACCAAACCAGTGAGCATCAGGTTCTTTAAGAGAACTATCACAAAATAAGGTAGAGAGGTTCTACTAAGGGATAGGTACTCCTGACGTGGCACTCAAAGAATAGATAACAGTGAGAGGTAACTAGGAGCAATCTTGACAAAGTGAATGATCTTAAAAATGCTGACATGGGAAATACAGAATGTGTGCAAGGAGCAGCAAGGAGACCGGCGCGCACCAAATGAAACACAGTGGGAGAGACAGCAGGAAAAGTGCAGGGAGGAGAGATGGCTTGGGATCAGCCTCAGTGGCATTTGACATCAGCCCTGGGCTGGAGTTCAGGAACCAGAGTCCAGGCAGTGTTAGAAAGTGGCTCCGGCAGCAGACGCCATGCCATCAGTTATAAACAGTAGTGCTAGCTGAAGGAAGGACTGCAGAGAGGGAAATGGAAGAGACTGATAAGATGGGAGGTGGCGTTATATTCATCATTATAGTTCATGAGAGCTTTGTCGTCCCCATCCTCAACTTCTGTAGTAAACACACACACACACACACACACACACACACACACACACACACAGTTTTCCCATGCAATATATTTTGATCATTTTTTTTCTCCCCAATTCCTCCAAGTCCCCCTTGCCTCTCTACCCATCCAACTTCACATTCTCTCTCCCTTTCTTTCAAAAAATAAAACAAACAAAAACAAAGAAGCTAGAAACAAAAAAGATAAACACAAAAATACTCCCACAGAAACAAAAATCAAACAAGAAAAAAACCCCCACCAAATAAAAACAATAACACAAAAGCAAGCAGACAAACAAAACCAAAACAAAGCAAAATGTTAACGTCCACAAAAATGTACAAAAGTTGAACAAAAATACTCTTCCCTTTTCCTGTTGGTATCAACTACAGATAGCTTCATGGTGAGGATATGGGTTCCCATATTCCTTTCTCCCTTTCGGTGCTGAGACCCAGCCTGACTTGAACTTGTGCAGGCCATCTGCACACTGCCACAGTCTCTGTGAGTTCATATGTGCATCAGCCCTCGTGTGTGGAAGACACTGTTGCCTTGGCATCACCCATCACTCCTGGCTGTTACAACCTTTCAGCCTCCTGTTCAGCACAGCTCCTTCAGCCTTGAAGGGAGGGATTTGATGACAACATCCCATTTAGGGTGAAGTGTTCCAAAGTCTCTTACACTGAGCGCATGGTCCAGTTGCGAGTCTCTGTGTTAATTTAACTTATTACAAAAAGTCCTAGTATCTTTGATAAAGCTTCAGTGAGGCACCAGTATATGGAATCCTTCAGTTTTAGCTTGTCATTGAGAAGACATTTTCAAGTCTTCTTGATAGCTAGGCATGACTTATAACTAAGCCCTAGACAGTGGGATGTGTGTGAAGCAATTTCTTATGATCATTTTTTAACGATTTATTTTGTGTTTTATGATGATTTATTTTGTGATTTATGATGCTTTATCTACATGTATGTCTGTGCACTACCTGGGTGCCTGATCCTACAGAAGCCAGAAGAGTGTGCCAGATCCCTTGAAAATGAAATTACAGATGTTTGTGTGCTACCATGTGAGTGCTAGAAACTGAACTAGGGTTCTCAGAAAGAGCACCTAGTGCTCTTAACCACCGAGCCATCTTTCAGCTCCACATAACTAGATCTCTCATGGACTGTGAATGTGATGAAGGTGATACAGCTTGGAACACGATAGATCTTTGGATTGTCCTGGAAAGTGGAACAACAGAATAAGCTGTGCCTCAGGGAAGCAGCCTGGGAGCAGCAGTGCAGGTGTGTACTGCATTATGACAGCAGCTGCCATTTCCACAGATCAGTGTGGATGGGACCACAGTACTACAGCATGCACAACCATATGCAGTACCCATGAGTCACCTGTGCACATAGGACATATTGCAGGAATGAGTCTTGGGAAATGTTCACAGGAGGTAATTTAAATATATATTGTGAGTAACATGAGGGCCTCAATCAGAGACAGAGACTCAGGTGTTTCCAACACTGAAGAAGGGAAAGTTGAAAGGAGTGACAGGCAAATGGTGAGAAGAGGATAAGATTTTGTAAGGGGACAATGTGGGGCACTGTGTGTAATGTTTTAGAATGTGAACTGTGGGAAATATAGAGCAGACCGTCCATACCCCCAGGAACTTAAACCTATAGAGGAAAAATGCATTTGTAAAAATACATGAGCGCCTAGGGACCATAGCAGCTGGGGAATTTATACTCTAGTGAAAACATATGTACATACTTGTTAATTATACATTATTACCTTTAGTACTGAGACTGATCTCAGGTCCTTGTGCATGCTAAGTTCTTGCTCTACCACAGCACTACAAACCCCAGCCTTATATTCATAATGTTAGTAACCAGGAGTGAAGTGAAAGTGTGGAAGCAATAATCTAGTAAGTAAAAGACATTTATACCAATAATGGTAATATACAACAGGGAAGCGAGGGCCAGAGGCATTACTGATATTAAACAGAATCGAACTAGCTTGCCTGCAGCTCCAATAAACGTTTATCACATTTCCCTTAAGACGTCCTTAAGTTATGAGATACAGAGCTAATTTTTCCATTTCATTGTCCTTAGACAACTGGCCTTTGCAACGAATGCACAAGCCATTTGCTGGTACGTTTTAAAGAGCTGTGGTTTTTTCCTCACCCCAGAAAAGAAAAGGAAAAATCAATATATTTTTATTTGTGCAAGAAAATGAAAACATACTTGGCCCCAGAGGAACAAAACATCTAATTTATTTTACAATGTTTTCTAAATATTTCTCCAGAGAAGCTTATGTTTATGGATAGTATCTGAATATGACCTTTAAAATACATTGGTAGTTTTGTTCTAAGCAATCCATGGCAATAATAATACACTATAAAAGAAAATGCATTTGGAAAAAATAATGTAAGGGATGCAAATGCTTATGTGTGTGAAGTAGCCACAAATCTTGCAAATCTTTCGTCAGCATTCACACTGTTACCACTGCAGCAACAATTTGCTATTAAGACTCACTGTGAATATTTATTGAGGACCTCTTACAAGAAGTACTCTACAGAACACTGTGGAGGAGCAGGTTTCTAAGACAAATTCTCCGTTCTCATATTGTAAATCATCGCCACAAAGAGTGTGTGGACTTGTGCATAAAAAGTCAATATGTAGGAGCGTTAATAAATGACATTAAAATGATACTAAAATAAATAAAATTAAATTATTAAAAGTAAAGGGTTGTGGTCATGGAAAGGGGTGAAAGAATTTTTTCCCCTTGGGTGATGCAGGAAGGCTTCAGTGAGGGGGAGGGATTTGGATATTAAAGGGTTGGTAGCATTTTGGCATGCACACTGAGAAGTGAGCTTGATCAAGCTTGGGATGAACTGGTTATGCAGCTAACTGGAACAAGGAAGGAATCAGAGTATTCAGGAACAGACAAAGGGCACCTGGCAGACGAGGGACTGAGAGTTGTGTTAGGTTTTTGTCATTATGACTAAGTACCCAAGAATATCCACTAAAAAGAAAGATTTATTTTGGCTCACTGTTTCAGAGGTTGCAGTATATGACTGGCTTAGATTTGGGGTCTGTGGCTAGTTAGGAAGAAGGTGTGATAGAGCAAAGCTGCTGGTCTCTTGGTGCCTGAAAGAGACAGAACTAAAGTTCCAAATCTCACCGGGCTTCCCTCCTCTAGATACTACCCACTGAGACTCCTACTGCTTAGAAGTAATGCCTCACAGCATTTGCAGGAAATATTTAGGATCTAACCATAACAAGACACAAAGCTCGTGTCCTATGGTGTTTCCTGGGGAGACATAAATGTTTACTCACCCCGGATAGGGAGAGCACCAACAAACCAAGTGAAGGATGGCATGTGAAGCTTGGTGAATGAATGGGTTTACTGGGAGTGCTCATCAGAGCCTCAAGGGACTCAGAAGCAACTCTGCCACTCAGAAGTCCCTTGGGAAATTAATACTATCTCACCACAAAACGTCCTACCTGCAGTATGAATGACTTGTCAAAAACTGCTCTATTGAAAAGGCCACCTGGGCAACATTGGCAGCTAGGCTACTAGGGAGTCGTATCTCCTAGTCAATCTTCCTCCTATATCACCGTGGAAAGGAGAGAGGGCCTTGTGAACGTCTCATGAAGACTCATAAACCTCCTAAAGGGGATGTTAGTAGCACCAATCTCATAAGGGCCACCTGTGGGCTATTACACTTGCTCTAATGCCAGGGCGACAATGTTATTCTGTTGGAAGAATGATCTATGGTAGCTGTGTTTTTGATTTTGAGTCAGTGACTTTATTCAGTATGTAGCTAGCAGCAGATGATACAAAACATCATCAAATCAGGCACTGAGAATGTCCTGTAGGAACCAGAGGAGGCCTGTTGAAACAGTCTGCTGGAGTCCCAGAATGAGAGATTTCTGAGAAAAGCAGAGAGGTTTCTGCACAGATGAGCTTTCAACTACTTTTAATACTACAGTAACATTTAAATCATGAGATGAATAACAGTACCCTCAATTGGAAGTGCTTTACCTCCTAGCTTATGTCAGCACATCCTTATACTATATTGGTTGGCTTAGTTCTTCAGTTTTTTCAATAGAATTAAAAAAGCATTATTCATCATATCATCTGCAAATAGTGAAATTTTGACTTCTTCCTTTCCTATTTGTATTCCTTTGACTTCCTTTTGTTGTCTAATCACTCTAGCTAGGACTTCCAGTACTATATTGAATAGGTAAGGTGAGAGTGGGCAGCCTTGCCTAGTCCCTGATCTTAGTGGGGTTGCTTCAAGTTTCTCTCCATTTAGTTTGATGTTGGCTACTGGCTTGCTGTATATTGCTTTTACTATGTTTAGGTATGGACTTTGAATTCCTAATCTTTCCAAGACTTTTAACATGAAGGGATGTTGTATTTTGTCAAATGCTTCCTCAGCATCTAGTGAGATGATTATGTGGTTTTTTTCTTTGAGTTTATTTATGTAGTGGATTACATTGATGGATTTCCGAATATTGAACCATCCCTTCATTCCTGGGATAAAGCCTACTTGATCTTGATGGATGATTGCTTTGATTTGTTGTTGGATTCGGTCTGCGAGAATTTTATTGAGTATTTTTGCATCGATATTCATAAGAGAGATTGGTCTGTAGTTCTCCTTCTTTGTTGGGTCTTTGTGAGGCTTAGGTATGAGCGTAATTGTAGCTTCATAGAACGAATTGGGTATTGTTCCTTCTGTTTCTATTCTGTGGAATAGTTTGAAGAGAATTGGTATTAGGTCTTCCTGGAAGGTCTGATAGAATTCTGCACTAAAACCATCTGGCCCCGGACTTTTTTTGGTGGGGAGGTTTTTAATGACTGCTTCTATTTCTTTAGGGGTTATGCGACTGTTTAGATGGTTTATCTGCTCCTCATTTAACTTTGGTACCTGGTATCTATCTAAAAAATTGTCCATTTCATCCAGATTTTCCAATTTTGTTGAGTACAGGCCTTTGTAGTAGGATCTGACTATTTCTTTTAATTTCTTCTGTTTCTGTTGTTATGTCTCCCTTTTCAGTTCTGATTTTATTAATTTGAGTACTGTCCCTGTGCCCTTTGGTTAGTCTGGCTAAGGGTTTGTCTATTTTGTTGATTTTCTCAAAGAACCAGCTCCTGGTTTTGTTGATATTTTGTATAGTTCTTTCTGTTTTGACTTGGTTGATTTCAGCCCTGGGTTTGATTATTTCCTGCCATCTACTCCTCTTGGGTATATTAGCTTCTTTTTGTTCTAATGCTTTCAGGTGTGCTGTCAATTTATTAATGTACGTTCTTTCCATTTTCTTTTTGTGGGCACTTAGAGCTATGATTTTTCCTCTTAGTACTGCTTTCATGGAGTTCCACAAATTTTGATATGATGGGTCCTCATTTTCATTTAAATCTAAAAAGTCTTTAATTTCTTTCTTTCTATATTCCTTGACCAAGTTATCATTGAGTAGAGCATTGTTCTGTTTCCATGTGTATGTGGGATTTCCGTTGTTTTTGCGCAAGTCAAAGACAAGTCTTAGTCCATGGTGGTCTGATAGGGTACAAGGGATTATTTCAATCTTTTTGTATCTGTTGAGGCCTGTTTTGTGACCAATTATATGGTCTATTTTGGAGAAGGTACCATGAGCTGCTGAGAAAAAGGTATATTCTTTTGTTTTAGGATGGAATGTTCTATAGATGTCAGTTAAGTCCAGTTGGTTCATAACTTCTGTTAGTTTCATTGTGTCTCGGTTTAGTTTCTGTTTCCACGATCTGTTTATAGCTGAGAGCAGGGTGTTGAAATCTCCCACTATTATTGTGTGAGGTGCAATGTATGCTTTAAGCTTTAGTAAGGTTTCTTTTATGTATGTGGGTGCCCTTGCATTTGGAGCATAGATGTTCAGAATTGCAAGTTCCTCTTGGTACATTTTTCCTTTGATGAATATGAAGTGTCTTTCTTTATCTTTTTTGATTACTTTTGGTTGAAAAACGATTTTTTTTTGATACTAGAATTGCTACTCCAGCTTGTTTCTTGGGGCCATTTGCTTGGAAGATTGTTTTCCAACCTTTTACTCTGAGGTAGTGTCTGTCTTTTTCACAAAGGTGCGTTTCCTGTATGCAGCAAAATGTTGGGTCCTGTTTATGTGTTCAATCTGATAGTCTATGTCTTTTTATTGGAGAATTGAGTCCATTGATATTAAGGAAAAATGAATGTTGTTTCATGTTATTTTTGTTATTGGCAGTGGAGTCATGTTTGTATAGCTACCTTCTTTTAGGGTTGTTGGAAGATTACTTTCTTGCTTTTTCTGGGTTGTAGTTTCCCTCCTTGTGTTGGAGTTTTCCACCAACTATCCTTTGAAGTGCTGGATTTGTGGTAAGATATTGTGTAAATTTGGATTTGTCATGGAATATTTTGGTTTCTCCATCAATATTGATTGAGAGTTTTGCTGGGTATAGTAGTCTGGGCTGGCAATTGTGTTCTCTTAGGGCCTGTATGATATCAGTCCAGGATCTTCTGGCTTTTATAGTCTCTGGTGAGAAATCTGGTGTAATTCTTATAGGTCTGCCTTTATATGTTACTTTGACGTTTTCTCTTACTGCTTTTAGTATCTTCTCTTTGTTCTGTATATTTGATGTTTTGATTATTATGTGACCAGAGGTGTTTCTTTTTTGGTCTAGTCTATTTGGGGTTCTGTAGGCTTCTTGTATATTTAAGGACATCTCTTTCTTTAGGTTAGGGAAGTTTTCCTCTATAATTTTGTTGAAGATATTTACTGGCCCTTTAAGTTGGGAGTCTTCACCTTCATCTATACCTATTATCCTTAGGTTTGGTCTTCTCATTGTGTCCTGGATTTCCTGTATATTTTGTGTTAGGACTTTTTTACATTTCATATTTTCTTTGACCATTGTCGCTATGTTTTCCATGGTATCTTCTGTGCATGAAATTCTCTCTTCTATCTCTTGTATTCTGTTGGTGATGCTTGCGTCTATGACTCCTGATCTTTTTCCTAGGTTTTCTATCTCCAGTGTAGTCTCCCTTTGCGATTTCTTTATTGTTTCTACTTCAATTTTTAGATCCTGGATGGTTCTCTGTAATTCCTTCACCTGTTTGGTTGTGTTTTCTTGCATTTCTTTAAGGGCTTCTATCTGTTTACCTGCGTTCTCCTGAAATTCTTTGAGAGTGTTGTTTATGTCCTTTTTAAAGTCCTCCATCATCATCATGAGTAGTGATTTTAATTCTGAGTCCTGGTTTTCTGGTGTGATGTGGTGTTCAGGACTTGTTATGGTGGGGGAACTGGGTTCTGGTGATGCCAAGTAACTTTGGTTTCTGTTGTTTACATTCCTGCACTTGCCTTTTGCCATTTGGTTAGCTGTAGTGCTACTTGCACTCACTGGTTCTGACTGGAGTCTGCCTTTCCAGTTATTTTGGTTGTATCAGAACTCCTCAGGGTAAGGATGACTCTATGATCCTGAGCTCCAGCTGCTCTGGGTTCAGTGGCTCCTCTAGGATATTTCAGGATATGGAGTCTCCACAGTGGTAGACCAGCTAGGTGTTTGCTGTTCTGAATGTAGTTGCTCCTCTAGGATGCTTCAGGATATGGTGTCCCCTGCTCTGCCGCTCTGTGGGCTGTGTCCTCTCTAGGATGCCTGCAGCTCTAGGGTCCTTGACCTCTCTTGGGTGCCTCTGCAGTTCTGCGGTCTGTGCCTTCCCTAGGGTGCCTCTGGACTCAGTTTCCAGAGGGGAGCAGCTCAGCTGGAAGACTGCTCGAGCCACAGGTATCTGGGCCAGAGGCAGAAGGGGAGTGGTTCTCCGCAGGGGCAGGGTCTGGCTGCCAGGTGCACTCTGGGGGGCTCTCTACTGCCAGTTGTGCTTCTAAGGCCTAGGGCTGTGGGCGGGTTCTTCTACCTTCTGCTCTGTGATCCGTGCCCTCCCTAGGGTGCCTCTGGACTCAGTTTCCAGAGGGGAGCAGATTGGCTGGGAGAATGCTGGAGCCACTGGTATCCGGGCCAAAGGCGGAAGGGCTGGTTTCAGGTTCTAATATGACTCTATTCATAGCTGAACCCAACCTCTGTAAAGAATTTTGTAAAGGGTTCTTCAGAACCCTGTATTATCTTAGTACATGAGCTAGATTTTTCCCCAGGCTCCTCAATCATATCCCAAGCTCTTAAAGCTACAACATGACCTTGTTCAGTTAATGCACTGTCAGATCATATTTGTTTTGTAAGTCAGCATAATGCTCTTCACCAAGAAACTGGTCTTTAGTTACATTTAACTCCCATGACATTTCATTGTTCTATTCTTGTGGCTTTGTTCTTCTACCACAACAGCCATTGTAATTGCTGTCCAGCTTCTAGTACAGCTGACACCAAGTGCTTCCAATCTTTGGAGACAACCCTATGCTGCATGGCCCAGTTATTTAGCATTTCTTTAACAAATGGAGAATGCAAGCTGCACAACAGGACGGTCTCTTTAAAATGCTTTAGATCTAACATTTCTATCAGTTGCCAGGTGAAATCATTATATGCATGGCTATCATTGTTAGCAGGCATATACTGAATTAAGACTGGGAAAGCGGAAGGTGCCTGTGTAGCCCAAGCAAATCCTCTGGTGTTGCACTTGGCAGAACCTGTGTTGAGTTCATATAGTCTCCTGCTCTTCCCACCCCCTTATCTCACTGAGGTACTCTGGAAGCATGACAGTGAAAGTTTGTGGAGCAGGGTGGGTTGGCAGTTTACCTTCCATCCTAGTTTGATTCCCACTTTCATAGTTCATTAAATTCCCAGTCTCAGACACCAAGCCTGAAGCCTGTTGTTCTCTCCCTGACCCTTTTTGTTTTTCAAGCACCTCTCCCTCAATCTGCAAACTCTTTTAAGTACATATCCAACCCTACAATCTTCTCTAACAGAAGAGAATTGTCAGATTTCCCTCTAAACGTTTCCAAATAGTATACATGAGAACTATGAAGTAAAACCAAGAAACCCCTTCTGGGAGCAAGACAGGAGACCACCCAGTAGCAGCAGCTGGTATTTTGCCAATCTCCTTAAAAACATTGCTAACCCATAAAACCTGTCTTTTCCTTTAGTAAGTTAGAAGCATAGTTACCCATAATGCCTAAGCCATGTTGGGCACTACCTGCGCTCCTATAGTTTTTCAAATCCTACTTTTAATAAGAATATTTATATGCTTTAACTTCCCTTCTAGCCTACTGCCCACCAGAGGTATTGGAAAGGGAAAGTTAATAGGGCAAAGGAGGTTGTGGACAGGTGTAGAAAGGGTTCTTTGGAGTGAATCTGATCTGACTTGTTAGGTTTGACCCGCACAATCATCTCGCCAGCAAGAACGCACGCGGGCACCAGGATCCTTCTGCAGCAAGCGTTTATTGTGATGGAAAGAGGAAGACCCCGAGCCCTGAAAAGGCGCTGCCTATATACACGCTAGAGTGGCATGTTCACTTCTAATTGGCTGCTTGCTCATTACCTCGTATTACACCCCAGGTTGGGCAGTGACTTGGCGCACTTTCACCACTTGCACATGCGCAGTCCATTTATTACTTGCGGGAGCACCGGATGCCAGCACCATCCTATAATGGCGAATGTTATCACTGCTCATCGCGGCTCTCTACATCTCCCCCTTTTTGTTTTATAAAGATGGAACTGCCTTTGGCCTATCTAGCGCGGCACCAATCAAAATTCGAACTCAAGCCCGATCAAGCAAACTCCATCTTGGGGGAATAAGCGATCAAGAGCTTACAATCCAAAGATTCTCCCTTACCCTACCAGGTGCAATGGAAACAAGTCCTCTGGGTGCAAGGGCTAAGGGGATGTAAAGAGGAATTGACGCCCATCCCTGTGCAATGGAATATAGTTCCCAGGAGTGCAAGGGCTGTCAACCTACTATTCAGGTACCACGGCTATTCAGGCAAGGGCTGGCTCAACTTAGACCTCTCATCGACCCAGTGCAATGGGCTGAACCCTTGGGGTGCATCGACTGAGGGTCTCAGTCATCAGTTACTTTCTTAGCATAGATAGCCAAATTTCAGGGGATGATCCTTGTTCCAAGGCTACGAGTGCTTGGGTAATAACGACCTTGTCACGTTTTTGTTGGGCTCTGAGTTTGCAGACCAACCATAGCATAAGCACTAATTCACAACATAGGGCTGCACCAAACAGGCCTACCCCCACCCACTTTTTAAAGAAAGAAAAGGCTGAAGAAATCCAGGAGGAGAGTCCTTCAGTCAATGACAGGTCCACTCGTGTTGAGTTGATGGCTATCACTGTGGCTCGCAATGATTCAAGAGTCTCATCAAATCCTTCCGACCACTTTCCTGCAAGGTATAAAGATAATTTTCTAGACAAGTTAGCTGCTCGTGTGTAATTATCATATTGTACACTGGTAATACACAGGGCGCCTAACCTTCTTTCACACCCCAATTGGGCTAATAAGAAGAGAATATCCAACCTTTCTTCTACTAAATCAATGCGCTGATTGATCACCATCAACCCACCTTTCAACTGGGCACTAGCAGAAGTATGAAGGTCAACTGAGTCTGCCACTGTTGCGGATAGTTGATTTAAAACTGCACCTGTTTGGACTGTGGTTGACATAGCGATTCTGGCGGCTATGGCTGCTACCACACTAATGGAGATCGCTGTTATAATAGCTGCAGTTACCCCAAAATCTCTTTTTGTCTGAATAATGACAAAGTAGATGGGGTTTCCACGGGAACAGGGATCCATCGTGGCACTCTAGCAATCATGGCATGCCTTGCTTGTTCGGCAGCCCAACACTGAGACATTATGCAAGAATCATTAGTGCAATTTTCAAATGAGGAATTTGAAAGAATAAACAGGAAGGGGGGATAGACACATACCGGGGTAGGTGAGAAGTCAATTTGCTTTTGAGTTTTATTAACCCCAGTAATTTCTGTAGTAGAATTAACGTGTACACCTGAGGTTCCATCAGGTCCCTGAGTTGGTATCTTATGATACTGATAAAATTTGGAAATGCTGTTAAAGAAGGCCTTTCCTGTGGTTCCACCCTGAATAAAAACCAACGGACTGAGAGTGCTATAGAGATGGTTACTCGTGGCACTGAGGGTAGAGCCTCCTCGACTCCCCCTTTTTGTTTTATTAAATAAGACTTGAGAGTGCGTTGAGCCCGTTCTATAATGCCTTGTCCTTGAGGGTTATAAGGGAGACCCGTCAGATGGGTCACCCCCATTTGGCGACAGAATTGTCCAAACTTTTGAGAAGTGTAAGCTGGTCCATTGTCAGTTTTAAGGATTTTAGGCTTTCCCCAGGCACTCCATGCCTCGAGACAATGCTGAATAACATGGGCCGCTTTTTCTCCGGCTAATGGAGAAGCAAATATAATTCCAGAACAAGTATCAGTGGAAACATGTAAATATTGCAATTTGCCAAAGGATGGGATGTTAGTAACATCCATTTGCCAAATCTGTAGTGGCCGGATTCCTCGAGGGTTAATTCCAACATGAGGCACAGGTAAGAATTGACAGCAATTCTGACATTGAGTCACTATATCTCTAGCCTCTTTTCTAGTTATGTCAAATCGACGACGTAACATCTCAGCTGTCACATGAAATCTTTTATGAAAGTCTTTAGCCAAGTCCAATTTTGGCGAGAGGGCAATCGTAATCAACTTTGTGGCTCGATCTGCCAGATCATTTCTGTGGGACATGGGTCCCAGTAGACTTGAGTGAGCCCTAATATGTGCAATAAAAACAGGGAATCTTTTATTAACCAAGGTAAACTGAATCTTTTGAAAAACTTCTACAAGTCTACTGGATGTCCTAATTGGTCCAGCCACTTCTAAAACTTTAACTGCGTTTACTACATAAAAGGAATCTGAAACAATATTTAAGGGACCTGAAAAATTTTCCAGAACCTCTAACACCACTAAACATTCCACAATTTGAGGTGAGGTTTCATGGTATTGTTTGGATGTGACTTTGTTATTAACCACATAGGCACCCACTCCTGTTTTTGACCCGTCTGTATAAACTACCACTCCATCTAGGAGTGGTTCCTGAGATACAATGCGTGGAAATACAATAGCTTGAGTTAAGGCAAATTGTAAAATGGGATGTTTGGGATAGTGATTATCTATCTGACCATTAAAGGAAGTGACCAACACCGCCCAAAAGTCAGAGGTAGCAGTTAATATTTGGACTTGATGGGCAGTATATGGCACTATTAAAACCTTAGGTTCCCTTCCAAAATGGGTGATGGCTGCTTTTAGCCCACGAAGGGCAAGCTGAGCAACTGCATCTAGATACCATTCAATAATCTTTGCGGGAGAAGCATTGGGATGAACCCATAACAAGGGCCCATCCTGCCACAACACAGCAGTTGGTAAGTGTCTAGTTTTAAAAACACATAAGTCAAAGGCTTTGGTTTCATCTATGCGTTTTAGCTGGGCATCTTGTAAGGCATTTTCTACCACTTGTAGGGCGCAGCTTGCAGCTGCTGTTAAGGCTCTTGGCGAGGAAATATGAGCATCCCCTTCCAAAATATCAAACAAAGGTTTTAATTCAGCAGAGGGAATTTTCAGGAATGGTCTCAACCAATTTATATCACCCAATAATTTTTGAAAATCATTCAAAGTGTGCAAATGGTCTCTGCGAATCTCTAATTTCTGAGGAACTATTTGTTCTGGGTAAATAACTGTTCCTAGAAAGGAGCCTATTTCTGAAATTTGAACTTTCTCAGTAGCAATATGCAGGCCCCACTGTCCCAGGGTTTTTAGCAATAAAGGGTATGAGGTCTACAAAATAACTAATTCCTTATGGCACATAAGAATGTCATCCATATGATGGATCAGTAACAAGGAGGGAAATTGTTTTCTAACTGGCTCAAGGGCAATTTGTACATACAGCTGACACATGGTGGGGCTATTGGCCATGCCTTGAGGCAAAACTTTCCACTGATATCTTTTGTCTGGTTCAAGGTGATTAACAGCAGGTAAGGTAAATGCAAATCTTTGCCTGTCTTGTGGGCATAAAGGAATGGAGAAAAAACAATCTTTAATGTCTATAATTATAATCCTCCATTGCTTAGGTAAAGCAGATAGCAGAGGTAGGCCTCGTTGCACGGAGCCAAATAGCCGCATCTGCGCATTAATGGCTCTCAGATCATGGAGAAGTCTCCATTTTCCTGACTTCTTTTTTATGACAAAAATAGGTGTATTCCAAGGAGAGGTGGAAGGCTCTAAATGACCAAGCTGTACTTGTTCTTTAATCAGCCTTGTAGCAGCTTCCAATTTCTCAGAGGATAGGGGCCATTGAAGAACCTACACGGCCTCCTCCGTAAGCCAGGGTATGGGCATAGAACCCTCAATGGCAACTAGGGAAAACCCAAACCTTGTCTTCCTGTATTACACTCTTGTGAGATTGGGCTTAATCTTCCTTGTTCTTTTCTGCCAAGGCCTTTTCCTTCCTTATATCCCATCCTTTTCATAATATCAATAGCTTGTTGAGAGTACTCACTAGTTAATGTTAATCCTAAGTCTTGTAAGATGTCTCTTCCCCAGAGATTAACGGGGAGAGGAAGCACATAAGGTATAAAGCTTCCTGTTTGACCTTCTGGTGCCTGTCAAGTCAATGAGCGTGAACTGACTGCGGGGCTGGCTTCATATCCCAACCTTTGTAAGGAGTGGGACGATTGTGTAACAGGCCATGCCTTAGGCCACCAGTTGGAGGAAATAATACTTTTATCAGCTCCTGTGTCCAAAATTCCGATAAAGTTCTTCCCCTCTATCATTAATTGCAAGGTGGGTCTAGTTTTAAGGTCAACTACCAAGTGAGCGAAGGCAGTTCCTGAAGAACCAAGCCCATTGGTGCCTCTAGGCACCCCGGTGGATGGGAAACAATTATGCAAACTTGGAAGGACAACCAATTGAGAAATCCTATCCCCAGGAGAGATAGAAAATATGCCTTGTGGACAAGAGCAGAGAACTTGAAGTTCCCCAGTATAACCTTGGTCTATCACACCAGGATGAACCACAAGCCCCTTCAAGGTAAGAGAGGAGCGACCTAGAATAAGGCCGACAGTTCCCTCAGGCAGGGGACCTTTAAAATCAACTGGGACAGGCTGCATGCCCACATGTGGCATTAGTAAGAATTGGGAGGTGGAATGGAGGTCCAATCCTGCGGAGCCTCTTATAGCTCTGCGGCTAGAGGTGTCCTCCGGTTGCCGACTTGTGTCCCATATTTTTTGGGGGCCCTGGGATCTGGGGCCCGGAAACCTGTTTTTTGGAATACCTTCATCTCTTCCCACTGGTGGGGAATCATGTTGAATAAGCTTTCCTTGAATATCTCTAACTGAGCAACACTCATTAGCCCAATGATAACCTTTTCTGCATTTGGTACAAAGCCCTGAAGTTCTTTTTTGCGTGGAAGCACGACATTCTCGTTTCAAATGACCTGGTTTGCCACAGTTATAGCAGACTTTACGGCCGCCAGGACTTGGGCAGTTTTGGCTTTGTAAGATAGCTGCTGCAAGGCCGGCATTAGTAAGCGGGCCTCCAAGTCCTCGGCAAACCTTTATCCAGTCTGTCAACCCTTTGCTTCTTCTAGGGGTAATGACTGCCTTGCACTCTGGTGAGGCATTTTCATACACGAGTTGTTCTATCAGTGGTTTAACTTGCTCTGGGTCTCCAAAAATCCTGCCTGCTGCTTCTGTCATCCTAGCCACAAAGTCTGAGAATGGCTCTTGGGGGCCTTGTAATATTTTCATTAGGTGTCCCCCGGCCTCACCTTTCTTTGAGAGGGCTTTCCATGCTTTAATAGCGGCAGCGGAGATCTGGCCATATGCTCCCCAATCATAGTCTGTCTGATTATTATCAAACTTTCCTTGCCCTGTTAACAATTCAAACGTCCACTGTCTTTGATTGCCTTACGCATTGACGTTGGCCCTTGCCTGTACTTGAGAAGCATCATGCCATAAGGCTTTCCATTCCACGTACTGTCCCATATTAGGGAGAGCAGCTTTTACTGTATTTTGCCAATCATTCGGAGTCATCGCCATAGTGGCAAGTCTCTCAAGCTGCATGATTGTAAAATTAGCATCAACTCCATATCTGTTAACTGATTCAGCAAGTTCCTTAATAGGGGTATATTCTACCGGTGCGTGGACGCAACCCCCCTCCACAGCCTCAAACACCGGAAAGGCTTGTAATAACTTTCTTTTATCTCCCTTTGAAAGGAAGGAGTCTGAGCAGCACTTGTCCGCATAAGGCGGAGGGGCGTTGGGGACAATAGGTCGGGAGGGCGCAACAGGCTGAGAGGCCGTGCGGTTCCTATCTCCTGTTTTCTTTTGCTTTCGATTTTGCAGCAGTGGCCGCTCATCTGAATGGTACCTTTCCTCCTCATAGCGGGCTGCCTCTTCATCTAAGTCTTCCTCCTCAGAGGGGCTTAGTTCCTCCGACTCAGAGCTATCAAGCCCTAAGGCCTCCAGTTCTTTTACCGGATAAAGAGGTTTCTTTTCCAGGGCCTTTTCTCCCTCCTTACGCTTCTCTCCCAGGGCGTCCTTTCCCTTATCTTTCGCTTCCGCAGACTGGGCGTCTTTGGAAGGGTCTTTTTTCTTAGGCATGCCTTTTCTTTTTTCTTTGTGAGCTCCCAACCTTTTATCCCGCTCTGTTTCTGACATGCTGTCTTGCAACTCCTCTAACATTCCCTGGCCAGCTGCTACAGTCGAGCGGCATTTCTCGTCCTGTAAACACGATCTCACTAGCTTCCACAGCGGTCTAGTTCCAGGCTTTAATTTCCCATTCTGCTGTTCTCTAATCAAGTCACCCTCCAATTTGTCCCAGGAGGCGAGTGTTAACAACCCTGAGCATATATACCAGGGCGCCACGCGGTCGACCTCCTTCACAAACCCCTCCAACGTTTTTGTAGAAACTTTTAATTCATGCTGTCGCAAGAGCGACTGAAGCACCGTGATCACCGAATGTGAAGCTCCCATGCTGCTCTCTTATCTACGAGAGAAGCTGATACACAGAGAGGGGCACCATGGCTTATCTACGTCCGTCTAACTGTGCCCAATGGCTGCAAGCCTTTTAACAAGAATATTTGTGGAAGCAAAATGAAACCAAAAGGAAGAGAATGAGCGCTGCTAGCACAATAGCGAAAGCTTCAAGAGCTCCTGCCAACTGGGGAGAGAGATGAGACAAATCAAGACCAAACATGCCTCTCAGAACTTACCTTTGTCCTGCAGTTCTGAATCCTCCTCGTGGATGGGGGGTCTCCTCGGCACCGGAGATGGTGGGCGTCCCGGGTTTCGGCACCAGCTGTGACCCGCACAATCATCTCGCCAGCAAGAACACACGCGGGCACCAGGATCCTTCTGCAGCAAGCGTTTATTGTGATGGAAAGAGGAAGACCCCGAGCTCTGAAAAGGCGCTGCCTATATACACCCTAGAGCAGCGTGTTCACTTCTAATTGGCTGCTTGCTCATTACCTCATATTACGCCCCGGGTTGGGCAGTGACTTGGCACGCTTTCACCACTTGCACATTCGCAGTCCATTTATTACTTGCGGGAGCACCGGATGCCAGCACCATCTTATAATGGCGGATGCTATCACCGCTCACCGCGGCTCTCTACAATCAGGATATCAGCAGTTCAGTTCACATGCATCAGCAGTAGGAGCTCGATCCAGAAGAAAGCACTAGGCTCTGTCAATCAGTGTGAATCTATGGAAGTGGGAAGAAGCCACCAGAACACTGCTAGAAGTTCTTTGGTGTCATTTCTCTTTATGAACTCACAACCAGCAAAGAGTGGCAAGGCAAACCCATACCACAAAGCATTGGCTGTGAAGACCAGCATCAAAGCCCATCAATAGCCAGCAAAGAATGGCAAGGTGAACCAATACCATAACAGCAGTATTCACTGTCTGTTGGGTTATATTTATAACCTTTTCAAACACCACTTCTCAAGCATCTACTCTAGCAAATCATCACAAGCTTTTTTCCCAGGAAGCTTTCAGAAAAACAATGCATATCTGTTCTCAGCAAAACATTTTCCAGCGTGTCTGCTTCAGCAAATACATCCTCTCATAAGATGGTTTCCAGAAAAACATCACATGACACAACTGAGTCTCCAAAGAAACCAGAAATTTCCTCTTCAGTGCAAGAGAGAGAGAGAGAGAGAGAGAGAGAGAGAGAGAGAGAGAGATTAATTTTAATTAAAATTGAGCCTGGCAAGTGCTTTTTGAGTCTGTTGTTGCAACCCAAGGGGAACACTAACCAAGGTACCAAGGTAAGAGCTATAGAAAAGGCCAGTCTTCCTTCCGGTCTGGGCCAGAGCACTGAGCAGATCTGGGGTGGCAGCTCTGCCCCCCAACCTTCAAGAACCCAGAGGAAGCGGGGATCCCAGGCGTCTAACTCGGGCAGTATCTTAGAATACACAGCCTTCGTGTATCTACTCATCAAGTATACAGAGCAGACCTGCCCAAACCTCAGATGTCCTGGAATTCCATCTGGATTCAGTGAAGACACAGCATCAGAGGATTATCAACTTACTCTTCCCCCCACCCCTCTTCTAATATCTCAACGCCCGTAATCAGCCTGAAGAAGTTACAGAAGAGTCAGCGCCCCTATTCCCTGGGCTTGGGGACTAATGTGGTTAATAATGGTCTGTCTTTCTAGGGAAAAGTAGTGGTTTTGTTGGAACAGGGAGGATTAGCTAGGACTTATTGCACAGCCATAACCTATTGGTAGAATTCAGTATAATTATTATCAAGATGAAGTTATAATTTCTTAAATGGTAGAAAATTTACTTTGATTTCAAATTTAACGTTTTCATTGGTACAAGCTCCTTATTAATATAAAAGTGAGATGAATATTGATACTCTCATGGGCAATGTGCTTGTATAACACATTTAGGAATACAAGGCCTAGACCCAGTCCTTCCTTAACTTTTTTAACTCATTTGGGATGGTTAACCTATGAGTTAAGGGACTATAACAAATTTATGGCTTTGAGTTAATTGTTAGGAGGTTAACCATATTTTATTTAGAAATAGCCAAGAGGAGTGAACAGACAACAGTCCAGGTTACCTTACATGGATAGTTGGTTTTCAAAACATCAGAAGTCCATAGAATTGACGCTACAAAAATTTATATAAATGTCCATTCTGATTAGAGACCTGTCTGCTCCTGACAGCTTCCTGTTGTGGATTCTAAGAAGAAATTGAGCATCCTTGGAGTTATGCCAGTTGTGTGGTGACAGCCACTAGGCAAGAATTGCCTCTTTCCATCTACATACTAACTACTGTCCAGAAGAGGACACACAAGCAGAATAGTCGACTGATTATATCTGCCCAGACAGAGTAATCAGCCCTTAATAATCCTGCATCGCTAAGGTCTGTCAGATGACTCTGGGCCAGAAGGCTGAAGATTTGATGCTCGAACATTCGGTAGTATAGGGGCTTCTCAGGTGTTCAGAGGTCTCTATAAATTGGCTAAGTTTTAGAAGCTATGTTTAGTGCTTCCCATAACTTCAGTTAACTCAGTCATTCTGGATTTCTGACGGGGTTGAAGACCCATAGTCTCATAGCCAATCCTGGCTATTTACTTTGAGAGAAAAGATCTGAGTAGATAGTTTTCAGCTGACATTCATTATAAAGCCAAAAAAAAAAAAAAAAAAAAAAAAAAAAAAAAAAGCCAGGATCAAAAGTAAGTGTTTTAGTTAGAAGAGATGACAGAGGTTCTGGTTAGTCAACAAAATGATGGACTTGGTATTAGGACTATCTTATACATCACTGGTACAATTAGGAATAAGTATGCTCTAACTGTATTTTGAGAGAAAAGTTTTACTTTAACAGGAAGAGTGATATGTAGGAGGAGCTAAGTGGGAAGGAGTACTGAGAGTAAGAGATGGAGTAAGGAGAGAAGATGAAGGAGAGGAGAAGCTAGGTGATGAGAGAGAGAAAGAGAGAGGGGGCATGGAGGCAGATGTTCACATGTCTCCACCAGTCAAAGATAGTCTTTATATCTAGGTTGGGTATTGGATTACCCTTCTGATTGAGCATTACCAAACTTATAAATCCTTTGATTAACATTTAAAAAAAATCCTATAAAAGCAAAAAGGAAAGGGGGACATGGGACAGGGGTTTTCTAGGGAGGGGAAATGGGGAAAGGGGATGGCATCTTAAATGTAAATAAGATAAAATGAAAAAAAATAAAAAATAAAAAAAAAGTAAAAAAAAAATAAAAAAAATAAAAAACTTAAAAAAAAAAAAAAGAAAAGGCCAGTCTAAAACAGAATCCTGAAAGATTATGGGGGTCTTACCTAGGTGGGGATATTCTGGTCAACTATGGCCTGAGCAAAGGCTTACAGTTATTAGAAAAATGCAGTGCTTTGCATGTCTGAGTTCCTCCAAAATTCATATGCTAGAAACTCAAGTTCTCCTGAAATGGGTCTTTGGGAAGTGGTGTAGCTGAGAGGACCTGGCCTCCATGGATGGCAGTAATATCTGCATAAATGCCACGAGGAGCAAGGTTTTGCCTCCTTTAGCACTTCTGCCATATATGAAGATGCTACAGGGAAGCTTCATCTTGAAGACAGGACAAGCCTTCACTAGGAGCTCAGTGTGCTAGCATCTTATCCTGGACTTCCCAGTCTCTATGACTGTACAAAATAAATTACTATCATTAATAAATTATCCAGCCTAAGGCATTCTTGTAATAGTAGTGGAAACAGACTGAATCAGAATATTCAGGTAATTTTTCGGTAAGACTGCGATCCAGTGTTTTCTCTGATGTGTTGAACAATGAGCATAGAAACATGAACAAAGCACAGGCTGAGACAGGAAACAGAGTGAGCAGCCCTCCTGAGAAGAGGTGTCATAAGAGAATCAGATTCATGCTGATGAGAGAGATGAACCATGTACATATGCCACCATTTAAACCTAGCCTTCAGTTCAAGAGAGGTTCAACGTATTTTCTCTTAAAATATTCTAAAGAATTGTGAGTTCAATTTAAAAATAACTTTTTTCTGTGATCACGCATCAATTTTCGTTAAGTTCATTAGATTTGTGAGTTAATTATAGGCAGAAATCAGCACATTTTTGTTTTATTTGTGGCAAACTCATGATTGGTGATTTTTGGAGAGCTTTAAATTTGCTCTTCTGAGTCAGGCATAGAGCTACACACCTGTAATCACAGCACAGGAGGCTCGTGAAATCCAGGCCAGCTTAGGATATAAGTGAGATTCTAGCTAAAGAAATATTTTTTCAAAATTCATACTTCTGGAGGGCTAGGAAGATAATCTGCGCAGCATAGAGCCTGCCCTGTATGCATGAGGTGCACATGTTTAATCCCAGTGCTAGAGATGGAAAAAGGCATATCCCTGGGCTTGCCAGCCTTGACTAGTTAACGAGTTTCAGACAGATGAGACTCAATCTCACCAAACAAAACCAAATTAAAAACAAACAAACAAACAAACAAAAAGCCAGGCAGACAGTGCCTGAGAAATGACATCCAAGATAGTGTGATGGTCTCCATGTACGTGCACATACACATTCACTTACACTTCCTACACATGTATACCTACTCTGTCACACACAAACATGTGTACACACACACACACACACACTGACAACTTTAGATCTTTTATCCCTAATTTAACGTTAATCACTCTATCAACTCTATAATAATTTCTATATTGAAGAGCAAGTAGCCTTACTCTGTTGCCACAGGACATCTAGAGAACATACCCAGCTTTTAACAAGGACAGTGGTCCCTCATCTCATCTAACTATGGGTAATGGCTGTTAAAAATCTGTGTAGAGTCCTCAGGATTAGCCTGGAACACATCCTTGATCATTAGCAATACCATGGCATGAGATAACCAGCCATGGCCTGTGTCCTGTATCTAAACCACACCTGTTGACGAACATGAGCCCTGACAACTCAGTCTTACTACAGGGGCAGGAAATTTGAGAACTCTTCTTGAATGCTTCTCTGAAATGTTTGAGCTTTAAGAATCTTCTGGGTGCATTTTTCTTACTAACCCCCAACCCTGATTTTTCTGAGTTTCTTGCTGTTCAAATAATGAACCATGAAAGACAAAAATAAATTGTGGTATATGAATGCCTCTCTCAATCTTAAGATCTTAAACTTCCTTTTCCTAGCTTTATCTTAGGAAAGATAAAGCTCACCCATGGCTACCCGACACAGTGTGATCAGCTGTAGTCAGTCTAACGTTCTCCTTTCCTATGATATGTGGTACAACATTTCCATGTGCTTACATTGGCACAACAATATAAAAAAAGATTACAATGTTTTTCTTAGATAAAATAAAAAATAGAAATAGTAAAAGGAGAGGTGACAAATCAGAAATAGAAGGAGTTTAAACTGAAAAAGAAATAATGCAGTCTGGGTTATCTGTATAGAAACAAGAAAGTTCTCATTTGGAAAAATTTCAAGAAGTCTCTATTCTGTTGCTTTCTAATTTCTTATTAAAGATGACAAAAAATTCTCAAATTAAAGGGATAGTAGAGAAAGAAAGCTTATTTAAGTGATATACCCAGAAGGCTTACTGGTGAACATAAAGATAAAGTGATCAGATGTGCTCTTCAACTCCAAACGGGGATTCAGGAAAGTAGGCTCCTCCTACCTTATGAATGTGCCATCTTTAACATGTGACTTCCAAGGGCAGTGTGATGGTTAATTTTGAAGATCACTTTGATTTTATGGGCAAGAACATAGGAGAATAGTAGGCATATTTCTGAATATGTCTAAGAGCATTTGCAGAGAGCATTAAACAAGGGGGAAATACACTGTAAAAGTGAGCCACAGAATCTCATTGGTTGGGGCCCTGGATGGAACAAAATTGAAAAGGAAAAAGGCTTTACAGACATTATCTCTGCTTACTGGACCTACATTATGAGTGGTTCTGTTTTGTTCTGTCATGCACCTCTTCTCCCCATCACAGAAGACTTCTGAGATGTGAGTCAAAATGGATCTTTCTATTCTTATGCTGCTTTGCTGGTGTATTGTATCATGATGAAGACATAACACAGAAACTTGGTAACTGTAAAGTGGAGGTGTATTGCTTCTACCCAATCAGGTGGCTCAGAAGTCTTTTAATTGGATGGTAGGAGGAAGGTGGAAAAATCTAGAAAAGTAGATGTCTTAGTTAGGGTTTTAATGCTGTGAAGAGACATCAAGGTAACTCTTATAAGAAATAGCATTTAATTGGGGCTGGCTTGCAGGTTCAGAGGTTCTGTCCATTATCATCAACGCAGGAACATGGCAGCATCTAGGCAGGTGTTGTGCTGCAGGAACTAAGAGTTCTACATCTTGTTCTGAAGGCAAAGAGAAAAAGACTGAGTCCTCAAGAAGCTAGAAGGAGGGTCTCTCAAAGCCCACCCCCATAGTGACATGCTTCCTCCAACAAGGACAGACCTACTCCAACAAGGCCACAACTCCTAATTGTGCCACTCCCTGGGCCAAGCATATTCAAACCACCACAGTAGATTAGATAAGCCTATAATGCTTCAAATAGAACTTAACACAAGTTTTGGTAAATTTCACAAGACAGAATGTCAAAAGGGATGCTAATGAAAGATAGAAAAATCTAAGTTGACCCTCTGAACCCTACTCTTAAAAGCAAAGACATAAAAACCTGTAAGTCAAACACTGTGGTGCATCACTCCCAGGAAATTAGCTGACCATTTGAACAGATGGCCCTAACTAAACAAGTCCTGAGATTAATGGTGTCAGGATGCATTGGCCTGGCCGTGCTTCAAACTAACAGCCCTGAGACAGTTGGTGCCAGGATGCTGAAAGTCTGAGATGAGCCTGACCCCTTTGAACCAGAGCTCATGATAAATAGTATGAAGCTAGTCTGAAATAGCCAATTATAAAGTGACTCACCATTCACCCATCCATTAAGAATTTGAGATCAAATGTATCGATGACCTAGTGACCTGTTCCCCCTCCTTCCCCCTTCCTTAACTCCACCCCCACCTGGCTTGTAGATTCTCCTTAAAAGCTGTAAAAATCTGTCGCTGGCTGCTGAATTCCTCTACCCCTGCATGGGATAGAAGGAAGGAGGCCCTAGCTAGTTTTTGTTTGTTTGTTTGTTTTTTTGTTTTTTTTTTTTTTGTTTTTTTGAGTAAACCTCTTGCAATTGCATCAAGCTGTGTTTCTTGTGAGTGATTTGGGGTGCGTCTGCAGTTCTCCATGGATCTCCACAGATCATGAGGTCCTTTTCGTTTGGGCTTTACACTAACAGTAAAGGCGTATTAGATGAGAATAAAGACTTAATCAGAAATTGGATTAGAGGTCATTTGTGTTGAAATGTTGCAAATAACTCGAATACTTGTTATCCTTGCTCTAAAATTGTGACAGATTGAATTTAAAAGTAACAAACTAGTAAGTGGAGAAAAGCTTAGAGGCAGCTGGACATTCAGATTGTATAATGGATATTGCCAGATGCTTTTAGCCAAGTTTACAGTGAGAATTATGATAAAACATCCAAATGGAAAAGATTTTTAAGAAATTGTAGTTTTCCTAAAAGTTAAATGCACACAGTGTTTGGGTCAAGGAAAGTGTATCTGATGAAGAGATTTGGGTCATTAAAAAGAAGCAAAGAAATGTAGCATACACATTTAATCCCAGTATTCAGAAGACAGAGAGAGGCAGGCAGAGCTGTATGAGTTTGAGGCCACTTTGGTCTATATAACGAATTCTGTGCCAGTCGGGGCTAGTGAGACTTTGTCTCAGAGTAAGCATTGGGACAATGGTTATCGTGAGAAATACCTGGGGACCAGCTATAGTAGGTACAAGAACAGGAGTATTTTAGATTATCCAGAAGACTTTGCTTTGCAAAGAAAACTGCAGGGCTTCCTTCTCATTCCGGCCCATCTAGGGAGGTTTTACCAACATTCATTCAAACAGATATCTAGAAACCACTATAGTAACAGTCCAAGGGATCCCAGCCTTACTCCAGATAGCAACAGGTCTTGGAATTTTCCTCTTGATGTGAATCTTAGTTATTTCTTTATTACTGTGATAAGACACCATGGGAAAGCAACTTATAGTAGAAAGAGTTTAATTTAAGACTCATAAATTTGAGGATTAGAGTTCAAGACCATCATGGCAGGAAGCATAGAAGTGGGCACAGGCAGGGCACTAAAGGAATAGCTTAGAGCCTACCCCTTTATCCACAAGCACAAGGTAGACACATACACACACACAGATACAAACATACATACATACATACATACACACACACAGAGAGAGAGAGAGAGAGAGAGAGAGAGAGAGAGAGAGAGAGAGAGAGAGAGAAAGAGAGAGAGATTGATTTTTGTTTGCAACTATGTAGCTACTTGATTACTCAGGTTATTGCATTGATATTGTCTGCTTTGGAAGCTGACACTTGAAACACATTTCTACATAGAAGCAAAGATGTGTTAGTGTGCAGTCACCTGAGTGGCTTCTGGAAGTGTTTTTTGCAAATGACAAAACTAATCACAAACTGGTTGACATAAAAGTTGTAAATATAAACTCATTTAAAAGATACCTGTAAATTTTGGGTAGAACTTAAAATGCTGATTTATTACACCACCAGGAATTAGTGTCCTTTTATGCAGGTCTCAGTTTTACTCTTTACAGATTGGGTGCATGCACAGCCATCCTGGATTTTTTTTTTTTTTTTTTTTTTTTTTTTTTTTTTTGTGACAGGGTTTCACTGTGTAGCCCTGGCTGTCCTGGAACTCACTCTGTAGATCAGGCTGGCCTTGAACTCAGAAATCCACCTGCCTCTGTCTCCCAAGTGCTGGGATTAAAGGCGTGCGCCACCACTGCCCAGCCCATCCTGGATTTTTATGTGAAAGCTGAGGATTCAGACTCAAGACCTCATGGCTTCAGAGCAAGCACTGTTATCACCAAGTGAACCATCTCCTGAGCTTTTAAAACCTCCAAGTCTGCCCCCAGTTACATACCTCCTCCAACAAGGTTACATGTCCTAATCTTTCTCAAGCAGTTCCACCAACTGGAATAATTCAAATATAGGAGCCTTTTCATTCAATCCACCTTGATGCTGGCCTAACAGGTATACAACATGCAAGTCCCATAAGATTATGGGACTTCCATCCAGATTTCAAAGAAAGTCTTGTGAGGCCAGCAAACATGTATCAGGCTCAGAATCACTTCAGAGGGTGAAGCATAAAGCCATGCAGGTGAAACTAAGCATGCAATGGAAACACCGTAAGAGTAGAAAGACCGGGGCAGAAGAGATGGCTCAGTGGTTAAGAGCACTGGCAGTTCTTCCAGAGGTCCTGAGTTCAATTCCCAGCAACCACATGGTGGCTCATGATCCTCTATAAAGTGATCTAATGCCCTCTTCTGGCATACAAGTGTACCTGCAGTCAGGGTACTCACATTAAAAAAAAGAGAATGCCTTAAAAGAAAAAAAGTAGAAAGACCAGTACCATGGAATATTTACTTTGGAAAGCTGCAAGCAACAAGTGGCACAGCCCAAGAAAGGTGTGTGAGCTGTGAAAGGGCATGGCAGTGGGGCTCTCCAAACCCTTTGGCTCTCACATCTTGTCACAACTTGCCCTTCATTCCAGACATGGATCTCCAGGATGGAACATATGCCTTACTAAGGTTCAATCCTTTCATGGTTCCATTCCTCATTTCTATGGCCCCATTTCTTCTTTTTGAAATAAGAGTTTGCCCTGAGTATCAGAGGAAATTTTGAACAATGTTGAAATTATTAGTATTATGGAGGGTCTTGGAGAGGGACTGGATAAATTTGCATTATGAGATGCTTATGAATCTTTTGTGGGTGGACGTGGAATGTTATAGCATGTGATGCCTGAGTTTCACTGACAACCTGTGGGACTGAGAAGCACCTTTCTGTGTGGTCAGGTATTGAAAACACCTAACCAAGATGGCTCCCCATGCTGAATATATACAGCATAATGCACCAGGCTGTGGTCAACACTGGAATAAAAGTAGAAAAAGCAGAAATCCAGTCAGGGAAGGGATTCCATATTTCTGTTTCCTGCCTGCTATAATGTGAGATGCTCCAGAGACTCCTCCACGGCCTCTCTACCAGGACAGGTTAGGATCTGGGGATCCTTTAAAACCTCGGGCCCACATTAACCTCCCCTCAGTGAGGTTAGTAAATTCATGTATGTTTGTTGCAGCAATAAAGTATGAATTGCTCACGTGACTGTTTGTATTAAGCTACAACATCGATAAAGACATACAAATCTGCATGCAGCAAGTGTTTTGTTTTTTCGTCCACTGTGGAAGTAGTATTCAAAGGTGTTCCACTGCAAAACTTAGTCACAAACCAAAACAAACTGAAGGGTGGAGGTGTCCAGGAGGAACTTTCCCCAGGAACACAAGGCATACCACTGACTTATTGCCACTGGGATATGCTTGCTTAGAGCTTGTGGTCTGTTAGCTACTTATAAAAGCATCCATTATTTTTATTTTAAGTGAAATGCTAAAACAATTAAAGCTTTGGAAAAAAGCATAAGTGCATCCTATGATTTTATGTTTATGATCAAATAATTTTTTATTTAAAAAAATACTAGACAAAACAAACAAAGAAACAAATGAATAAACACCAATGAACGCCCACGAATGTGGGCAGATGGTTCTTTGAAAAGTACTTGCTGCATGAATATGAGGCCCTGAGTTCAGATTTCCAGAACAGAAATAAAATCTCTTTGGTGGGTACTTGTAATCCAGTTCTTGGAAGGTGGAGACAAAGATGCCTTTGACAAGCTGGCAGAGCTGGTTTAGTTGAAATCAGTAATGCTCCAGATTCTGAAGAGGCCTTGCCTCAATAGATAAAGAAGGGAGGGAGACACTTGGGACACACACACACACACACACACACACACACACACATCTGCACAAATGTGCATCACCACACATACAAACATGCACACCACATGCATACATACATGAAAAATAACAACACTTTAAGATCTGTATCATAGTTAAAATTACTGTTAGAAATACATGTATCAGATCCTGTGGCGGCAGCAGCATTATTTCCAGAGTTTTCCCTTTGTGGATAGTAATTTAGCCCTAGATGTTTTTGTCCCATATATAAGACTTCAGTGAGAACCTTCAGAGTTAGTTCTTGCTTCTATTAAACTTTTTTTTTTATGGTTACACTTTTGAATGGTTGTATAAGTAACTCTGAAGCAAGAGCATTTCAGCAGTCATTTTTTTTTTCTAGTGGATTATCTCCTTGGACTTAATATTGATCAATTGTATTACTCGATTTGATAGTATGGATATTTTAGCAATCTCTCACATGATGTTTCATCTAGAAATTTTGTAGCAGTTTCTACTTGTATTAAATTTATTTTTTATCCAAGTCTTACTGTCATCATAATACATTTTCCTCAGTTAACTTCTTAAGTGCAAAATGATACTTGTATTCGCCTTAACTTTGATTACCAAAATGGCTGTTTGCATTGCTTGTGTCTATGCTGTTTTTCTTATATCTCATGAAAGAACTGTTTATCTGATAAAGAGATTGATTATTCAACAATTGTATTGGCTGCAAATTTATCTTCTTCTCTCTTATTTTCTAAGCACAAGGCTTTCCAGATCCCCTCCCTCTCAGACGCAAGTGCTTTGGTATACACAAGCTGTCTATATTTGTTGTTGTTGTGTTGTTTCTTCCTGTAATTTGAAAGCAGAGAACTGCATCAACTATCAGATCTATGTGTGGCTTTGTACTTCCTGCTTCTGGCATTTGCGTTAATTATTTTAGATAGGTTGGGGCATATTTCAGAGATGAGAGCATGATTCAAGGAGAAGGCAACCAGCTACTTTTCTTTACCCATTTTTTTTTTTTACTCAGCTGATTGAAGTCAAGCATCCACCTGCATGTCTATAGGGAGAGGGGATAGATAAAGATGAACACAAGAAAATGGAGAGACATGATCATCGTGGAGGATAAGGATAGAGCTAGTGATCCAGTAAGTCAGTGTATGTGTTATAAAAGTCTAATTGTGAAAGGCCAGCTTTGACATGTGAGGCAGGGTGTAGAGTCAGCACTGATCACTCAGTAGACTTTTCTCTGAGGAAACAAAGCTTGATTTTTTGGGGCCAGTGTAAAGCTTCCTGGGGCCAGCAAAAATGGTTAGGGAACACACACACACACACACACACACACACACACACACACACACAGAGTGGATGAAGCAAGGCTCCAACCATTTTATTTTACATATATACATATATATGCATACACACAATTGGTAGATGGAGCAAAGCTCTAAACAACTTTACATATATACACATATACACATATATACATATATACTCACAGATACACATGCACATATACATATATATACTTATACATACATACATATATACACATACGTATATACATGGATATGTTTGGTGGATGGAGCAAAGTTCCGACAACTTTATTGTTTCTTTTAAACTTTTTTACCATCTAAGACAGAAATTCTATATGTAAGAAAAAGATTACATGATGGCCACACGTTACATATTCTCCAAAACCAATCATCACAAGAACATATTCTTCAAGAACAGATTAAAATCATTACACAAAAGGAAATTGCAACACAATTATTGATTGTGTATTCTTTTGAAACTTATACCCATCCATCGAAATATTTGTCATCTGTCTTTCTCTCCACAAGTTCATAACCCTAAATCAATAATTCTTTTGTCATTGATTAAGAAAGTTTAAGCAAACCAGTCTATAATAGAAAGATTTTTCCTATGCTTAGTGATGATAATTTGTGTTTACCAAGAAACAGATAGTTGACTATCTTAGATCTTATTTTTGAAGTCTTGTTCACTTAAACTTGCTAATCATCCAGTCTCTATTCTTATACTCAGAATTATTTACTCTTTAGACATAATCCTGTCTTTTTATAGTGCATTCTGTAACCTATGGCCACATCTCTAGATCACAAGATTCAGAATCTCAGACCCAAACTAGAATTTATATTTTCTCTAATCGTTAACTTGTCTCGAGCTTATTTTTCTTTTCCAAGTATAATTATGTGCTTGTAATGCATGCAGGCTCAGTGAAGTCATGCAGCCTTCACTATTCTACAAGGCACGGGCACATTCCACTCTTAATTCTTACATTATCATATCTTTCTGGCAAAACAACTGAAACCATCCCCTTAAACTTTTTTTTTTTTTTTTTTTTTTTGGTTTTTTGAGACAGGGTTTCTCTGTGTAGTCCTGGCTGTCTTGGAACTCACTCTGTAGACCAGGCTGGCCTCGAACTCAGAAATCCACCTGCCTCTGCCTCCCAAGTGCTGGGATTAAAGGCATGCGCCACCACCGCCCGGCCCCCTTAAACTTTCTATTGACTACCCTATCTTTCTAAAACCAAGTCAAATCAGGAATGATGTAAAATCGTTGATTCATTGAAACAACATTATTTTATGCAAGTTCATCTTCATATTGATCTGCAGGAAAATTGCCCAACAAAGTGTGCTGTCTCCTAAGAAACAATCACACTAGACTACAAGCAATGAGGGTCTCCCCACACCCAATTGTACCCTGCTTACTTAATACAGGAGAAATACAGCAAAGACAAACATGAGAAGGAACAACAGCAGCAAAAGCAATCCTGAGACAAACCTTCCAGGGCTGGGCCTCCCCTAAGTACATCCGCTGCAGCTGTGTAAACCAATGGCCCGCCTCCAGAAAGCTCACTTGCCCATCACTGCTTCTCTTGAGTGGCATCTGCCATCTAATTGGCTTGGATTAGTCATGGGCAGGTCAGCATTTCATCTATGATTGAAAGGAGTTCATTAACTTTACAGAAAGAGAAAGGCTAGGGGAAGAGAGGCTTAGAGTCAAAATAAATAAGTAAAGTAAGTAAGTAAATAAATAAATATAAAGTTACAACAAAGTGTACTTCTTATCAGAGTGTTAAATGAGACTGTGGTAAGTCATTGTGAATCTTCCATGATTTATAGAACTGATTCATTTTCAAGTTTATTTTGATTGTGTGGGTCATTTCTGGGTTTGGTCTGCTTTTCTATAATCTAGTATAGGAGTTCAATACAAAGGAATATCCTCCCTTAGGTTTCATTGACCGCGTGATTCCGCACATCTATTGATTTCATGGATTCCAAATTTCTGAACTGTCAGTCTTGATAGATATTCTGTCTTTCCTTAGTAATGCAATGTTTGCTTCAATGTTGCAAAATTAGTCATTAATGGCAATGTAAATTTGTGTTCTTGTTTTTTTTATTAGTTTGGTTTTTTTTTGTTTTGTCTCCCTAGAAAGAATCAATCAAGCTACTTAGAAAGGAGAGGGTAGTAGTGTGGTATTTAATAAAGTAGCTTTTTTTTTTTCAGAGAGACACAAGAAAAATGATTTTTTAAAATATTGTAATTTTAAAATAATTGTACAAAAATTCATATTTTCTCATGCTGAAAGACAAAAAGATCACGACAAGTGCAAAGGACTTTATAGTTCAGCTATGAGAATGCGCTGCCCGAGCCTTATTTGAATACCTAATGAAGGTAATTCAGAAGTTAAGTGTATAGCTTTTATGTGTACAATGTGATCATTCCTAAGCCTCATCTGATTCCTTGATCACATAAAAGTTGCATACAGTGGAGTTATTGGCAGTGTTGGAAGCTGGAAGGGATCCAGAATCTAGTACAACCCAGGGGAAAAGTTCTTTCGTGTAGTGGATATATAGAATCCCGGCACAAACCAATTTTCATCTACTTATTGCAATTCATGGTCAGGTCCGTTCTGTCTCCTGCCAAGGCTTTTCTGGGAAGCTGTATCGGGAAAATGATTTGCTGGCCTGGCTTCGGACTTGACTTCATTCCTCTTGGTGGAGGATTACATTACAATTTCCTTAATCGCAGGGACAGCTTGTATGGATGGCAGTTGTTTGAATGGAGAAATGGATTTTAATGAACTGTGGTTTCTATTGCTCAGTTGGAAGTTAAGGACCTGTGGACCAAATGAGCAGCTACAGTCCGAGCACAGACCACAGCTCTGTTGCCGAAAAGGAAAGGTGAATGTTTCTATGTTAAGATTGTGCTCTGAAAACCATGTCGTTTGCAACATCACACCTTTGACTTCCATTGCTCATTTTCTCCCTCAAGACCAAAAGATTTCTAGAAGAAAGTGTCCTAAACCTCAGGTGACAAGCCACTGAAAGCCACAGGCTAATGTCAGCTAGCAATTTGTAGCTATCTCGTGATTTATTGCGTGCTGTCTTAGTTTTTCCCTCCACAATGAAGCGATTCAATACATCATAGATAGTAGTTCTGTTTAACATCTAAAGATGTATGTGCAGACAACACAGAGAAGTCATATAAATAACAAGAATAGGAGCAATAGCACCTAACTTTTAATTTAATAAATATGTGCAGCTTCCCCTATTTCCACATGCCTTGTAAGCATTACATCATGTACCATGAAAAGACTTTTTATGAGACATGCAAATTGCAACAATTAGTATTATATTGGTTTTGCTCATTCTTTGTGTCTTACTCCCTAGAGAACTCAACTTGCCTGTAGGATCTTCCTAGAAGACTGTTGGTTGTTGATATGCTTTAAATGTTTCTATCCACTCATCATTTTGACAGATGGGTTTAGATGAATATATAGGTTACTTTGTCTCAAAGCCAGGTAACAATTTTGCAACAGGAAATGGAAGATCTGTCACTCGTTTATAATTTATCATATTGCTAAAGGCTGCAAGGAAACCAGTGGAACTGAACTCTAAGGGCAGAAGGCTGTTGTCCTGAACTGACGACAGGCTGCATGTAATTTTATTTATCTTAATTTATTTTTAAATTAAGATCTATTTGTTTTCATTTTATGGATATGACTTTTGCCTGCATGTGGGATTGACTGCTATGGAGGCTAGAAGAGGGTGTCATGTCTTCGTCCTCTAGAACTGGAGTTATAAGCTTTCATGAGGATGTGGAGAACTGACCACCAGTCCCCGGAATGAACAATGAGGGCCTTTGACCTCTAGGCCATTTCTCCAGCCTTTCACATGCAGTTTTGATGATAAAATGTAAATATGTCATTGTTCTAAGCATTTCTTACATCTAGAGAGGCCAGCGCTTTTCAGTTTGCTTCAGACCCCGTGGATTTGAGCACTGAAAGTCTTTCTGGGAAATTTGGCAATCTTTGGATGATCACGAATGCTGATTGCCCCATTTGCAGGTGAAAATTCTAAAGGCAGAATAGGGCTCAGGAATGGCTTTCCTCAAGTCACAGCATCAACCTGATCTACCTTTCACCTTCAGTCATGTTTCCAACCTTGACTCTTCAGTGTTTCAAACCTACACACAGAGGGAAGACCATTTCCTAGAAGCCCCAAGGTGTCTTTCTCCTTTAAACATTTTTCTTCTTTTTCATCTCCTTTTTTGTGTATAGTACATACATGTGTGCATCTAACTAGGCATGTACATGTGTGTACATGCATGTGAGGGCCAGAGGATGATACTGGGTGCCTTCTTTTACTGCTCTCCACCTTGTTTTTTGAGACACTGATCTCTCACTGAACCTGAAGTATGTCAACTGGCTAGGACAACTGACCATTAAGGCCCTGGGATCCAGCTTTCTCTGCCTCCCCAGTGCGAAGATAATACACATGTGTGCCATGTTGGCTGCTTAAAATCGTGTGCTGAGCATCTGAACTCAGGTCCTCATGCTCGCATGGCAAGCACTTTCCTGACTGTGCCATCTCCTCAGTCTGCCTCCCCCCTTTTAAAAATCACATTTGTTTGTTTACTTAGTATGTGCTCACATGGGTGGGCTCATGCATGCCCACAGTCAGAGGACAACTTGCTGGAGTTGGTTCTCTCCTTATACCACATAGACTCTCGAGATCAATCCTTGCACACTACCCCCACTGTTGTGATAAATATTAACTGGGGGTTTCTATCACACCTTAGATTATTTAGTTCCCAAATAAAAGACATAAAACCTTTATATTTACAATACCTCTGAACAGCACCAGATTAGGGCAGATATGAACCCTCTACATGATTTTGTCTACTTTCCTGTCAATAACTGCATTATATAGCTTGGCATGTTCTGCCTAGGCCATTCCTACTTCAACTGGCCAGATCTCATGGCTGTGCTCTCATGATACACCTATTCCATGGTGTCTTCTTCTCTCTTCTCCTCTCTCCTTCCTTTCCTCATAGTCTTAGCCTCAGACCCCAAGCTCTATCACTGAAGCCCTGCCTACCTCTCTTCTGCCAAGCTATAGGCTGTGGGCATCTTTATTCAACCATTAGTCTTAAATTAAGGAGTAAGGTTCTATAGCATCACTTGGTATATGCGAAGATCTCCTCATCCCTGAGGATCTCCTTGTCAGGGGCAACCAGGTATTGGGGGCCATTAATCAGTGTTACAATACACAGCAACAGACCAAACCCTCAACATCACACCCCACATTGATTCAGGGTATCACTCTGTGCCCAAATTGGCCTGGAACTTTCTATGAGACATATAACTTGTTAAAACCCTCCCACTTTAGTATATGAAGGGCTAGACTGGCAGTATGAGTATGCCCCACTACATCTGGCTCTCTATGGCTCTTCATCAATGTTTAAGATGCTGGAATCCAGAAAAAATTTTAAAATATTTTAGATTACATAAAACCTACCTGTTCTAGTGTGGTTGGTCCCACACAATATGACTATTCGTCCTTTTCTTCATCCACTGGTGTCTGAGCCACCAGTGTGGCCTTGAGCAAAAGCAGAAATTGTATCTTTGCTCTTCTGGAACACTGTCCTAAGACATGTGACAAAGTGAGCCCAGTGCAGGGGAGAAAGGCAGCCACAAAGCAGGGGGCCAAAGTGATCCATCCAACAGCGTCAGCCCTTGCTGGACAGGTACATCAGGTCATCTACTATCTTCCAGCTCAGGCAATCTTCCCATTCATACATCTATAATATTGATCCCAGGTAGAGGAAAGGCTTAGCCAATGCACAGAAATAAAATTCATTGTAACTGTTAGACATTCATTTGGGGTATGGTTTCTACTCAGGCACAAATAACTGACAGAAATATGTGGTAAAGTTGTCCCCCAAATGTGGTGGCAGTAAATTCACTATCAATGAATCAATGAGTATATTCAGGAGACCAGAAGACTCATTTGGAAAAAGTAATGTAACAAATGTGTGAACAAATCATGCCATTTTTTATGTATGTATTTTTACCATTCTTTATGATACATACGGATGTTCTTTACAGATACCTTCTACTGAATGGAAGAACAACATTGACATTCATGAAAACTAACA
The DNA here is from genome assembly GCF_011762505.2 of Arvicanthis niloticus. Classification (NCBI taxonomy): domain Eukaryota; kingdom Metazoa; phylum Chordata; class Mammalia; order Rodentia; family Muridae; genus Arvicanthis; species Arvicanthis niloticus. The sequence continues at coordinate 65,338,712 of NC_047665.1, read as the reverse complement.
AAAAGGAATATGCTAGAAACAGGATGACATAAGAAACTATAAACAGAAATATATTGGAGGAGGCCTGGGATGTAAAAATCACTGCGACAGTTTGTCTCAGTGCTAGTCTCCTTTTGTGGCAGGCTGGTGTTTTAATGCCCCGTCTCCGCTCAGACATTTGAAGTGAGGGAACCATCAATATACCTAATCTTTATAAAGTCTCCCAGCTATAACATTAACAGAAAGTGTGTTCTTCTAAATTACACTCAGGCACTTCTTCCTTGATTTTTGAACCATGAAGTTAGTTTCTTCATCCCTAATAATAAAACAAGCCTTGTAGTCTTCTGTCTTTCACACACTGAATCCTTGTTTGTCTTCTGAAGTCCAGTTCTACATGAGATCCCTTCACATGATAAACGACAATAGATATATTCCTCCAGACCCAATATTTCTTTAAATATTCTCCTAGATATGCTTTATAGAGACTTTGCGCCTCACCTTTACTTTTCTTGATGCCATTCCATTAAAAACCACTTTAAATATCATTCACAGTGCTGAAAACTTTGAAAAAATTGATGAGGGTCATCATCAATGATTCATAGGCTGAGACTTAACTTCTACAGTGCTGTGTCTAAGCCCCTATTACTGAGACACTGGTGTTCTATGATTCAGAGAAGTGAGGGGCAATGTCTCTGTAGCATATGTGTCCAGTAGACATAAGATAGCCAGCTACCTGTTTGTCCTTATCTTCCTTTTAATGAGAATCCCTACCTTTGTAATAAAGATTTTCCTCTCTGGGGTTGGTCATAGCTACTGATTTACTTAATCACCTGTTGGTTCAGCATGTCACTCATGCTGTCTAAGAGCTCAATCTTTGATGAATGTCCAAGTCTCTGGACACTTCTTTGGAGACTTTTATCTGCAATTCTGACTAGCCCACAGCTGGTGGCCTTAGATTTAATTTCTCTGATGCGCATTCTTCTCTTCCCTTTAATGAAAGTCACCGAAGCAAGTACACAGTGCTCATGTTCATTATCCTTTGCTCTCAGCCCCCAAAGCATCACTTCTAGGAAGCCAACCTGAATGGAAGAGGAAGCAGCAGTCTGAGGAAGGTGATGGTGGGAGATGTAGACGTTGCCTGGACTCTACACAGGTCCTCTCTGCTTGGCCATACCAGCCTTTTCTCCTCAGGGTAGCATTATTCACAGAGACTCAGTGAAACCTGACTTAGCCTCTTTGTCTGTATAACTATAAATCTCATGTGATTTAAAAAAATATTTGCAGTTATCTTTACAGTAAGATTTTGACATTATAATGTAATGACAACATTTCTCCCTTTCTTTTCTACCCTAAATCTTCTATGTACCCCTACCAATTCTCCTTCATGGCCCCCCCTTTTCATTATTTGTTATTGCATGTGTACATGTATATAATACATATACATATGATTATATATGTGCATGTATGTATATATATGCATTCCTAATATAATCGACTCAGACTGTATATTACTTGAACGTATGTTTTCAGGTCTGACTGTTTGGCCCTGAGCAACTGTGGTGGTTTGAAAATATATGGCCTCATAGGCTTATGTTTTTGAATGCTTGGACATAGGGAGTGGCACTACTAAGAGGTCTGGCCTTGTCGGAGCAGGTATGGCCTTGTTAGAGGAAGGCAGGCTTTGAGGTCATATATATATGAATACATATATGCTCAAATTCTGCCCAGTGTGAAAAGCAATCTCCTTCTCCTGCCTGCAGATCAAGATGTAGAACTCTTCTCCAGCACCATGTCTTCCTGGATACTGCCATGCTTTTTACCATGCTGATAATGAAGTAAACCTCTGAAACTGTGAACCAGCTTCAATTAAATGTTTTCCTTTTTAAGAGTTGCCTTGGTCATTATGTATCTTCACAGCAATGAAACCCTTTTGGGAATTCTGTATAGATCTGAATCCCATTTTAATTAGGTTATTTGTTCTCTTGATATGTAAGTTTTTGAGCCCTTTATATATTTTGGATATTGACCTATTGGATGTGTAGTTGGTAAAAATCTTTTCCCATTCTGTAGGCTGCCACTTTGTTAAGCAGAAGCTTTTCAGTTTCATGAGGTTTTATTTACTAATTGTTGATTGTACAACCTGCACTACTGGAGTCCTGTTTAGGGAGTCTTCTTGTGTGCTAATGAGTTCAAGGCTAGTCCCTACTTTCTCTTTTATCAGCTTTAGGAAATCTGGTTTTATATTGAGGTCTTTGAGACATTTGGAATCAAATTTTGTGCAGGGTGATAACTATGGATCTATTTTCATGTTTATACATTCAGTTACATAGTTTGACCAGGACTGTTTACTGAAGATGCGATCTTTTTTTTCAGTGTGTATTTCTGGCTTCTTTATATAAAAAAAATTAGGTATCCATAGGTATGTGGATTCATGTCGGGATCTCTAATTTGATTCTATTGATCAGTATGTCTGTTTTTATGCCAATACTATGCTGTTACTGTAGCTTTGAACTTGAGAATTGTGATATCTCCAGCAGTTCTTTTATTATTCAGGATTGTTTTAGCTATCCTAGGTTTCTTGTGTTTCCACATGAAGCTGAAAATTGTCCTATCAAGATCTGTGAAAAATTGTGTTAGAATTTTAATGGGGAGTACATTGAATTTGTAGATTGCTTTTGGTAGGATGACCATTTTTGCTATGTTAATCCTACTGATCCTATGAGCATGGGGCATCTTTCTATATTTTGCAAACTTCTTCAATTTCTATCTTCAATTGCTTGAAGTTTTTATCATATAAGTCTTTCATTCTTGGCTAGAGATACCTCAAGATAATTTATATTATTTGAGGTTATTGTAAAAAAGCATTGTTTCCATGATTTTCTAAGACCATTTGTTATTTGTATATAGGAGGGCTCCTAATTTTTGTGAGTTAATTTTGTACCCAGCTACTTTATGGAAAGTGACTCTTTAAAGGGTTGTCCCTTGTCTTCTATAAAAAAAGTTCATTCTACCAAAATAATCCCTCCTCCTTTTCTCTCCCATCTACCATCTTGTAGCTCTAGTTGAAAAAGGCTGATAACACATAGGTGTGCAAGCCAGCCATCTACTTAAAGAACATGCTCCCATTGATTATTTACTTGGGGGAACTTAATAATGCCACTCTCTAGTGAAATGTCTGGCCTACTTTATTACTAAGATGTGAGAATAGTCATTTCCTAGTTTATGAATATTATATTGTATGTTCTTATTGTTGTAGACATAGAGTTGCATCTTGGGGGCACATGCTGAAGCTTTCCAGGTTGTTGTGTCTGAAGACAAAGAGTTAGACCAGGGTCACATGTTTGGAAAGAAATAGACAAGGAAGAAAGAGAAAGCACTACTTGGGAATGAGAGTGGGCTAGTGAGCTGAGGGGAAAAGCACCACTCAGAAGTGGTGGGTTGCAGACCTACCTCCTGCTTCCCCCATGTTTGTAAGACCCAGGTTTTTTTTCCTGGGGGAGGGGAGGTTGCTTTGTCTATTGGATGGAGCTCCAGTAGAAAATGGTGCCCAGTTTTTCTCTGCCAACTGGCTCTTTTCATATGTTAATTTTGATGTAATTTCTCCAGTCCCTAGTCTCCTGCCATATTATCAAGCTAGCACCCAATTCAAACTCTGTTTGTTACAGTATTGTAAGGTTCCAAAAATCTTTGAATATGATTGGCAGGGCCAAAGCGGTGACATTAGTGTAACTTTGATTGGCCGCTATGTTAGTTCTTCTATATGTAGAGAGTGAGTTAGGTAATCTAAAATATCATTGGTTGATGCTTGGAGGTGCAGGGGTCGGCTTCTGATTGACTTGTGCCAGGTGGTCAGTGGTCTGCATTCCTATGTCAGAACACTTAACTACAGGATGGGATAGGACTGCCCAACACAGATGACCCATCCTGGGAACTTTTTCATGCTAGCATTATCCTCAGGCTTTTCTTTGGGAGGGGCTTTTATGATCTTGTTCTGAATTTTATGGTCTGTTCCTGGAGCTAGTGTTTTATGGCCTAATTTCTGGGACTTATTGTCTGTTCTTGGAGCTGGTGCCTTATGGGCTTCTTTCAATATCAGGCCTCATCCCTAAATGAGGACAAATAGGGTTTATGTTGTCCTTTCAGTGTGTTAATTAAACAGGAGATCAGTTAGATTACCACAACCCGACTCTGGGCCAAAAAGTTAAGCACATACTTCATAATTGTTTGTGTGTGCTTTCCAGAACAAAGCACGGAATTCCAGTAGGGTGGAATTCTAGACTGATAAACCACTGACCAAAAACAAACAAACAAACAAAAAAACAACAAAAAAAACACAAAAACCAAAACAAACAAAACAAAACAAAACAAAAACGACTGAGGGAAGAAAGGGATTATTTGTATGCCAAATAAACATAACTATCACAGTCCATTAGACAGAAGTCAGGACAGGGGCAGAAACAGGAACCTGGAGGCAGAATCTGAAGCAGAGCTGGTGAAGAGTGCTGCTTACTAGCTTGCTTTCCATGGCTCACCCAGCTTATATTTTATACAAAGCAGGACCATCTTCCCAGGGGTGGCACCATCCACAGTGGGCTTGGCTCTTGCACATCAGTCATCAGTTAAGAAGATGCTCTACAGACTTGCCCACAGTCCAGTCTGACCGAGCCATTTTCTCAATCTTCTTAGTTTGTCTCAAATTGACAAAAACCTAACTGGCACAGGAATCTTTAATTCTATTGCCTAGCAGTCCTAGTGGTGTGTGTGTGTGTGTGTGTGTGTGTGTGTGTGTGTGTGTGTGTAAAAGAAGCAGTTTAGAGCCAAATATTTTCAACTAAGAGAAGCATAAAGCCAAATTACTTCTAGTTAGATTTCCTCATCCCCTCCCTCAAATACCTTCAAATAGAATGAACATAACCATGACGAGCAAAGCCAGCTGGCATTCCCAATGGTTTTTCTCTCTTGTATTTATAATATTTCTTGATATATTGAAGGAGTAGCAGGAAAAAAGGTTGAAATGATAGAAAATTAACAAACTAAATCTTCTCAAATCAAACAAAAACAAATGGTCTGAAACTACATGTTCTGGGGGTGGGGGAAGCAACCTGGATCCCTTAAAACTTTAAAAGCGAGTGCTCTATGATCTAGTCTTAGATCCTGACAGCCAGACTGACCAATGAACATTCACTTCTGTTCAAGATGGTAATGCTGGAGGGTTGGGCACAATGGTCCCATGCTGGCATCTGGTGCCCATCCTGGTGCTCCCTCCAGTGAAAGTAGGTCATCCTTTGAACCCCACCTAAAAGCACCAGCACAAAACACAGCTCTCATTCTAAACAGAATAAGAGATCACTTATCCTGGAGCCATATAAGAAGAGAACACTGCCTAAAGCAAAGACTGAAGCTACCCAGACTCATGTTCCAACATGAAAACTGTTAATCTACTTTTCACAATGATAGAAGAAAGAAAGCCATCAACCATGGCATTTTAAAAAGGTATTGTGGTAACTCAGGATAGCCACATTACAGCAAGGCGTAACTGTTATAACTCTGTTATAGTTTTCAGACGTTATCTGGTGACAGCTAAACTTTCAGTTGCTTGAAGCTAAGGAATTTGTTTTTACATTCCAAAGAATTTATCAAATAGTCTCAAGGCTGGATGTTAGTTTGCCATGGGCAGTGAATGGCTATTATGAAAACTAAAGCTAGCCTGAGATAATTTGGCTCTGGACCTGTAACATTCCAGCCACTACAGACATTCTAATCAGTTCATCAGTCTTGGAGAAGTTTAGCACAGGTGCAGCTTTTTTTCCTGAGCGCTTCAGTTCATACTGAATTAATAATGACACTTGATTATATAAGAATAAAGTAACATGTAAGAAGTATATATATAAAAATGATAGTTACATATAAATATGTATTTATTAAGGATGAAGTTGAAATAATACATGCAAATTGCTTAGCTTATTGATCTATAGGTACCAAGTGTTCAATAAATATTATTGGATCTTTCATTTTACCTTTCTTTTAAGAAATAAACTTCCCCAAGATCCAAAAAATTTGTTCAGCTTCATTTGCATGAGGATGTAGTGATTCTATGTTACAAATGCCATAATTAAGCACAACGGATTCACTGTGTGAGTGCCAAGCCAAAGAACAATGGGAAGGTGGAGTGAAAATTATTCACAGCAAGTATTTGACCTTTAGGGCCATTCCCAAAGTGATGCCTAACTTCCAAAATAGATAGGAAGAGGCATTTACTGGGGGCACTTACACATGTTCATGAAGAAAATACGACATCAGATAAGTGAGCAGGCATATCCCTGAGTGTGCATAGTTCATAGCTTGAGGTCAGCTTTCTTCACACAGTACCTGTTCAACATGGCCAGCCTGGAGGTTAGAGAGATGGCTCAGGGGTTACTAGCACATGCTTCTCTTCAGAACAGCTGGCTTTGGTTGCTAGCACTGGTTGAGTGACTCACAACAGCCTATAACTCTAGCTCCATAGGTTCTGATGTCCTCTTCTGGCCTTTGTGAGGACCATACTCATACAGATCCCCTCATGTAGACTCAGGAACTTCTGTAATGTCAAACAAAAGGATAATTTGATAACAAGTTTTCCATGAGTTAAAGAGGCATTTTTTCTCCTATAAGTTGAGGGAATTGACACTATAAGTTCCTGCCTACCTACCACCAAGAGTGGAAAAGCTATCTTTTTCTTTGTTTCCCTCTCCTGGGAAAAGTGTGATTACACTGGGTTCCTCTGTGTGATTCACACTCATTTTATACAGCACAGCTCTCTACAGCAATGTCTCCCCAGGTAGGAATTTGGAAGTTTGCAATCTCCTAGACACTAGGGTTTAACTCCCTCTGGTTAAATTCAAGAGATGAGTTTCAGATGATGAGGAGAGACCTAGGTTTGACAGTGCCTACCTGTAGCATGCCATAGAAGAATTGTGTGAGTTCAGAAATTCGAGTTTGGCTTGAGCAATATGGTTAGGCCTTCTCCAACAACAAAATGGGGTTGGGCTTCCATTAAGACACTGCTTTTGAAAACCATTTGCTAACTCTCAGGATTAAACTCTAAAATGCTGAGTCATGAGGATCTTAGTTTTGGACTACTCTGCCATGACCCAAAGAAACAGGAAATAAGGCCCCTGCTAAACTAATCTTGTCTGACTCTAGGAGCTCCTTCCTCATTCAGCTTAATAAAGTTTGTGGGACTCATGTTTGTCATGAGAGAGAGTGGGGAGGGAGGGAGAGAGAAGAGGAGAGGAGAGGAGAGGAGAGGAGAGGAGAGGAGAGGAGAGGAGAGGAGAGGAGAGGAGAGGAGAGGAGAGGAGAGGAGAGGAGAGGAGAGAGAAAAGAGAGATTCTTCATTCCTATTTCCAGGAGACAAAATCTAATTTTACTCCTTTGTAGCAAGCTATGTTTGCTTATTCTGATATTTGACTGGCTGTGTCAATCTGGTACCCAGATATTTAGTCCAACACCAGTCTAGATGTTTCTATAAAATCACGTTTAAAAATGTGATTTAGCCCTTCAATCTGTATACTTTTAGTATTGTAGACAATGTGTGTAGACTTCATCTTATTTAAGGTCATAAGAGAAAGACTGATCTCTCCAGAAGGGAAGGAATTTTGCCTCCCAACTGCCTTATGACTCTAGGGGGAGCATGAGGCTCTTAGCAAGACCATCCTGCTTTGAAGATTTCATACTTGTACAACCACAGGAAATGATTCTTTAAAACAAGCCCCCTCTTTTTTTTGTATATACATGCACGTATCTCATTGATTGTACTCCCATGGCTAATAAAATTATCTTACAAAGCTAGAGGGACATAAATATTCAGCCACACTGGACTTTACCTATGGCAAGAATTCAGCAAGGAAGAAAATGGATGGTAAACATCTGGGCAAACCAGATCCCAGGCTTCTGAGGACACGGGACTTACATTTTGTAATTTCTAAATTTAGTTGGGTCTGCCCTCACTTTTTAAGGTCATATTCTAATTTTATGAAGACTCTCATTGAAGATCCACTGTCCTACTTAAAATTTCTTTAGCTTAACTTTATTAAATCAAAACAGAAAAGAAATACCAGGAGAAAAGCTGCAGTTACGTGCATCTGTGTGTAATGTTTGAATATGGAGGCATGCATAGAAGTGTGTCTTGTTCTCAAGTGTAAACAGTCGGATCCACACACCTACAGCTGGCAGAAGGGTTTTATATGATAAATTCGACAAAGGTAGGCCACAGCCTATTCCTGGCCTTTTTCTCCAAGCAATCAATATATGTTTGTTAATAAATAGTCCAATAGTTGACACAAAATGATTCATTAATCACCAGCTTAACAACTCTGTTTTATAGCTTGGTGTGGTGCCTATTCTTGGTTATCAACTTGAATAAATCTGGAATTAACTAAAGCCCAAGTGGCTGGGAATGCCCCAGAGGAATTCTTTTCTTGATTAAATCACTTGAAATGGGAAGACCCACCCACTTTTTAATCTGGATTTTCTGAGGTGGGAAGATGAACTTTAATACAGATCTTCTGAGATGGAAAGATCCACCTTTAATCTAGCTCACATTTTCTGCTCATAGTCTATATAAAAAACATGAAGGAAGAAAATTTAATTTCTTTTTCTACTTCTCTTGCTGGCAAGTCTATTCCTTTACTGGCATCAGAACCTCTTTCTTCAGGATTCTGGCATATACTGAAGACCAGTGGATACATCCAGTTTTGTGGACTGAACAACTACTGAATTCTTGTACCTTCTATTAGAAGACAGCATGTAAACCATTATAACATATATATGTACACACACACACATATATGTGTGTGTATTTGTGTATATGATGTACATATGTATATATGTATTCACATATCACATATATATGAATATATATTTATTTTATAAATTCTGTTCCTCTAGAGAACCCTGAGTAATATACGTCAGATGCAGGTCAGGATCATCTGGTGGTCAAGATGTTACCCAGTTATAACTGTGTAAAAATGCTCATTTTCTGGCTAAGATGGATCTTTACAAAGGATGCTTGGTTAAAATGGGTGGTTACAAAAGATGCTCTAAAATCAGTTAATGTGCATTGGTGGAGATTTAGAAATTATTGACAGAGAAACTGGGAACTGTCAACTACACTAATAATTTATTTCATTTTCTTTGTTTTAAAAATATTTATTTTTATTATTTTTAGATAGATGGGTAGAGAACAGGTGTGCAGGTGCCTGCAGAGGTCAGAAGACAGTGTCAGATCCTCTGGAGATGGAGTTATAAGAAGTTATGAGCCACCCCACATAGGTGCTGGGAACTTGGGTCAGTTTTGAAGAGTGTCAAGTGCCCTTAATTGCTGGACATCTTTCTGGATTCATATTTTCTTTGTCCTAAAAACATTTTATGTATTACTGGGAATTGAACTAGCCTCTTGTACATGCTAGGCAAGTACTCTACCACTGAACTACATCCTGAGTCCCTCACCCCAACTTTTATTTATATAATTGTATCTATAGGCTTTCGGGTGTTTCCTCCAAGAAATTAAATGTTCTTGAAACTCACAGTAACAATTAAGAAATTGAATTGAAGCAGGTCACACACTCTTCAGTATAGGGAGAATTGTTTCTTAGTTTTTTTCAAATAATTCGATCTCCTGCTGTATGACTGGAGAATGCACAAAATTCTCAATGACTCCGTTAATGTTAAGAGAGAACCTAAGAAAGAACAGTTGGAGTTTTAACAAATGTTCTGAGAGTAAAAGAGCATTAAAATCAAAATGAAAGGTTCAGGTCAGGTCTTGCCATTGGAAGAGCAAGAGAAAGAAATAGGAATCAGATGGGGTTGTGTTTTGATGTTGATTGTGTTTTGATGATGGAGAATAATGGGCAAAGCTGAAAAAAGGAAGGGAGGTAGGGAGAGTGGAATCATCCAGGCCATGATGATCACATGATAGTCACAGACAGGTAAGAAAAAGAAAGGGAGGTAGGCAGGGTGGTACCATACAGGGCATGATGATTACATGATAATCACATGATAATCACAGATGTGTGAGAAGAGGAAGGGAGGTAGGCAGGGTGGTACCATCTAGGCCATGATAACCACAGACATGTGAGTGTGATAGTTTCTTATTCTATGACAATTATTTTGGTTGATGTTCCCTTTTATATAAGTTTATAGGCTGTTAAAATTCCAAGGCAGCCAGGATAGAGATTATCCCTGCACAATTAAGGATTATAGCTCCTCAGAAGATTTTCGTGTATGAAAAGCACAGCAGCAAACACTGACAGCAGGAAAGACGTTAAACGCAGCCTCACCAAGCAGGGGCTGAAAGTTCATTCTCAGGTGTTCAGAATGTAATTGTAGCAACCTGTGGGGACTGCTTAGAGCTATAAGACGGAGCATTAGCCTCAGTTCTGTAAGTAAGAGATAAAAGATGACAGTCTTTATTAGAAGCATTCTCCCCCACCCTTGTTTTTTTGGCTGGTTGCTGATATAGAGAAAGGAAACCTGTAGGGCAAGATGAAAAGGAGTGGCTCATAGGGAGGACTTCCACTGTGTGTGCAGTGTCTAAGCAGTGTTTGCGTTTGAGAGTTCCATGTTAAATAATATAGAATGACAACACAGAACTTTAAATAGGAAGGAAAGAACTCGAGAGGAAAACCTAAGAGTAAAAAGCAGAATATCCAACTGTGAGTTTGCTGGCATTGTTATAATTTTGAAAAGGCACACATGATATATCACCTCACTTTAAAAAAATTATAACACATTCATAGAAAGAAATATACTTGCAGATCTTATATCAAGTCAGAGAACTCAATTTAGGATATATGAAGTTTTTAAAAATAGCACTATCTATCTATCTATCTATCTATCTATCTATCTATGTATCATCTATCTATTTAATGTTTTGCCTGAATGTACACATGCACATCAGAAGAGGGTATCAGATCCAAGGAGACTGCAGTTATAGACAGTTATGAGCCGTCATGAGGGAGCTGGGAATTGAACTCAGGACCTTCTGCAATTGCCTTCTCTTGACTGCTGAGCCATCTTTCTAGCTCCCATGAAGATTTCAAAAAATCATTAATGATAAGAAGACTCAATTTTAACATGGGCAGGTGATTTGAATATTTAGATAAACAGTTTTCAGAAGAATGTATACAAATGGTCAACAACCACAAGAAAAGATGTTCAAACATGATTTTAGGAAGACATCAAAGCCACAATGAGATGCCTATGTAAGGCCCCCAGGAAGGGAGGACCTCACCCAAGCCTCAGGAATTCATGGCCACCCAATAACTTACAAGACACCGAACTTGATGCAATCAGCAAGAGGTATATTTCGATCAACATGTTGAGGTCAAGATCTGTAGCCCATGCTGGGGTAATGGGGTCTGACCCCAGGAGACAGAGAGAATTTAAAGCCAAAAACCAGAACTCAGGGGGGGAACCACAACCCAGGGGGAGTGAAGAGGGGTTATTGGAAAGCACCTGTGGAAAGTACCAGCCCATTATTCAGTTTGTGACAGTGTCCAAGGAACAGTCATGAGGAACATTTTGTATAGGCTATTTTAAAAGAGCCTATTCATAATCAACCATCTGTCTTGTGGTCAGCCAAGTTCCTGAAACACAGAGCTCACAACCAAGCTGACCTGTTCTCTTGGTTCTGCTCAGCCTGCTAGGAGTTTCTGAAAATTTTTAACCCTTTCACCTATTTGTGGCTAGTAGGATGGTTAGAATGTTAAAAAGGTGGGTAATAACAAATATTGAAAAGGGTGCCCAGGTCTGCGGTCCTTAATACATTGCCAAGGTACTTATAATATGTACACTACTTAGGAAATCAGTTTATTACTTTCTCAAGATGTGAAATAACAACAATTCCACTTCTAGGTATATGCCCAAAAGGAATAAAAACTGTCACATAAATAATTGTTTACAGATATTTATAACAACATGGCATAATAGCGCTCCAATAGAAGAATTCAGATGTCCTTCAGTAGATGAGTGGGCAGATGCAAGAATGTTCTTATTGGAATGGAATATCATTGGGCCATAGACAGAAATGAAATTCAAATCCACATTACAGTGTGGCTGAACCTTGAGAGTACTAAGTAAACAGTCCTGTGAATGTCATACTTCATTGTTGAGCCTGTGGTTTCTTTGGCAGGTAATGAAAATGGTTCTAAAATAAAATTCTGCTCATGTTTGAGCTTTAGGAATGTGCTAGCTCAGAACCAGGGACCATAAATCAATAATTATAGATTTTGTGCTATGTAGATTATATTCTGAGAGTAAGATGAGGATACTTACACTATAAACGGTTTTCTGAGAGTAATGCAGAATGAAGGTTTAGCGTCTTGCATTAGATATTCGTTGTTTTATAATCTGGACAACAACTGTACTACCATTGTTTGCTTGACTGACTATTATCTGATCAACCTAATCCTCATTTTTATTCATTTTTTATTTTCCTAAAATTTGGAAGGATGCTGGAACTTTATCAAGGTAAAGGAAACACACTATTTGTAAATTTTAATTGTCATTATTCTTTTGGTGCTCTGATAAACGTCCAACAGTTTTCAGAATACAGTTTTAGGGTGACTGACTATTTTGGTCCCATGGGACAACTTAGCAGATAAAGGCACTTTCCACCAAACCTGACAACCTGACTTTGATCCCTAGGACATATATGGTAGAAGGAAAGAAACTATACTCCCCAGAGGAAGAGGAGGAGACTTAGCAAGAAAAAATGGATTTATTTCCTTCATAGAACTTTGGACACATTTAACCCTGACACATCATTCATGTATATTTTTACATATGTCAAATTGTCAAATTATTTCAATTTCACTTCAAGTAACCTTTCATCAGAGATGTTCTTTTTTATGTTGATATGGGTTTCAAATTTATTTAAAAACTGATGTATGTATGTATGTATGTATGTATGTATGTATGTATGCATGCATGTATGTGTCTCTGTCTCTCTCAATCTCTCTCTCTCAACCTCTCTCTCTCTCTCTCTCTCTCTCTCTCTCTCTCTCTCTCTCCCTCTCTCCCTCTCTCTGGCTCTCTCTGTGTGTACAATAGGTGGGCATGCACAAATGTCAGAAGAGGAAATCTAATGGCCTCCTACATCATTCTTATAGTTTCTCTACAGCAGAGTAGCATTTTAACCTTGAATTCTGGGCTCCTGCTTGGTGAGCCCAGAAGCCAGATGACCCAGAGATCCTTCTGTCTCCAACCCCTTGAGGTTGGCTTACAGGAGATGTTTTCATGCAACATGGGGGTGCTGGAATCCAGAATCTAGTCTTCTTGATGGTGGAGCAAGTGCTGTTACCTTCAAAGTCACTACTCCCCTAATCATTATTGCATAAAAAATAATCATTACATCTCTCTATAAGATGTTTAGATCTTAATTGTAGCTCTGTGACTCTTACCTTATGTAGCAAAAACTTTTTAAATGTAGTTAGATTGGGCATTATGTGTTAGCCATATTCCCATTACTATAACAAATATCTGTTATATTCAGTTTAAAAAGAAAATGTATATAGGAGCTGGAGAAATTATTCAGTGATTAAGAGCACTGACTGCTCTTCTAGAGGATCCAGGTTTAATTCCCAGTACTCACATGGTGTGGGTAACCTCAGTTCCAGGGGGACTGACATCTTCTGGCCTCTACAAGCACTGCATGCATATTGTACATATATTTACATGCAGACAAAATGCCCATATACATAGAAGTAAATAAGTTTTAAATTAATATTTTTAAAGAAAAAGATTTATCTCTGGCTTATGGTTTTAGTGGTTTAAGTCTATGGTTGTTTGGCCCCATTCCTTTGGTTAGCAGCAGAATGGATCTACTCATCTCATGGTTTAGAAGTGAAAGCAACTGGGCAAAGAATATAGCTCAGTGGTAGAGCACTTTCATTCCATGTGAAAGTTTCTGGGTTTGATATCCAACAAAGATTTAAAAACTGAAGAAGCTCAATGGATGAATGAAGGAGATTCAGGGCTCCACTATTCCCAGTAACAGCATAGACCAGTGTCCTGAATTCATACCTCCTCTAGTCTCTGTCTCCTAAGGATGCTACTCTGAGGACCAAACACATGGGGGCAGTAAAGTTCCAAATTACAATATGGGTTTTAAGATGGACAGATTATCCTGATAATGTGCCTGGGCCTGTCGTAATGTCAAGGGTCTTTATGAAAGGACAGGACATGAGTCAGTGGTAGAGATTTGCCTAGCATGCATATAGCTCTGGGTTCCAACCTCAACACTCCCCAAACCAAGCAAATGTGCAAGCAGGCAGACAGGCAAGCAAGCAAGCAAGCAAGCAAGCAACCAACCAACCAATCAACCAAGCAACTAACCAACCAACCAACCAAGCAAGCAAAGAATCAAACAAGTAAACAAATAAGCAAGCAGGCAAGCAATCAGGCAATTGGACAAGCAGGCAATTGGACAAATGGGCAAGTGGGTAAGCGGGCAAGCAAGGAGGCAGGCAGTCAGGCAGTCAGGCAGTCAGGCAGTCAGGCAGTCAGGCAGTCAGGCAGTCAGGCAGTCAGGCAGTCAGGCAGTCAGGCAAGCAAGATAGCAACCAACCAAGCAACAAAGCAATCAAGCAGCCAGCAGCCAGCAGCCAGCAGCCAGCAGCCAGCAGCCAGCAGCCAGCAGCCAGCAGCCAGCAGCCAGCAGCCAGCAGCCAGCAGCCAGCAGCCAGCAGCCAGCAGCCAGCAGCCAGCCAGCCAAACAACTAACAGCTCCTACCACAGGAGGCAGCAGAACTTGAGGAGATGGAAAAAGTGAAAAATGATCAGAATGAGGTGGGGACCAAGAACTGAGAAATGCTGGGAGAATCTGAAAACTAGAAGTTGGGAAGTACATTGTGTCCTAGACCTTCCATGAGAAACACAGCTCTACTGACCAATTTTAGACTTCTGACCAACAGAATGTTGTCTTTAACTGTTGATTTATGTTAATTTGCTACATCTGGAAGAAGTGTCATATGCAATTATGGTAAAATGGGCTTCATTGTTGACCTAATGATCCATAATTTTCCAATCAATTTTTGTTTCTCAAGAGCAAACTTTCTGAAATAGCAACCAAACCAAGGCATCTGTATCTTCATGGATTGAACTTCGGTCCATAGGTAGAGAACAGGATCAGTTTTCATGATCTGATAATCAAGGTGGCCCTGCGTCGACACTACCATCCTTTCATCTCCATGGAGAAGGCTCACCAGTGAATAGCACCACAAAGAGCTCTGCTTTGTACCAGAGTGAAAACTCGTTATTTTCTTAAGTATCATTATTTGGGAAACAAACAACAAGACAAACATGAACAAAGCATATGGAAAGCAAACTTTCCAAGCTGAAGAATGTAGGATGGGAGTAGTTAAAATCTTCAGTTTTGGGAAATCTGGACTCTGTTGGTGTACATATAAGCACAGCAAATCATAACTTATGATTTCCAAGTTGATGGTAATTACACAGTCAAGGCAGAGGGCAGAACTTGCATTTTCCGCCTTGATTAACTATCACACTAGCCAATTTCTTGTTTGGATATCAGCAGTTTTGATTGTATCTCTTGAAGATAGCTGGAGTCCCAACAGATGGGAGCCCAGCAGCAGTTGCAATGAATGGCCATGGAGAGGGGCTTGCAAACACAAGCAAACAATGACTAACTTCCCAGCTGCGGAGAGCCTAAAGCTTCCTTACATTCCAATTTTACTGGAGGTAAAAGAAATGACGGGGCTACTCTTCCCTGAAAGTCTTTAACCCTGTGGGCAGATAGGCTAGGTTAGGCTACACAAGCCTACGGACTATGATGATCCAGTTCACAATGTTCAATTAAGCTTAATCTGACACATATGGGCTGGTGTAGACTGTTGCTTAATAGGCTGCATGGTGATTACGGAAATGGCTATTAGTTCACACAAATGACTATAATTGGTATTATTTGCACAATGAGCCATTTTAAAACAGTTGGTTTCTGCTTTTCATTTTTGGAGTCCTCCTGTGTCTGTAATAAGAATGAAAATCACTACTTTCCCTCCCTTTTCTATTTGAGTCCCCAGAGAGCCTCCCCTTGGAAAGGTGATGGTGTACAGGCCCCCAACATGTCGTCTGCATCCTTACCCAAGGGTCTAGGGTCTTCCCTAGCACTGGCATTTGTAAGTTTTGTTTCTTCCAGGGGTGCTGCCTGTTCACTGCAGTGGATGCTTTGGGCAACGGAATTTTATGTGTAAAGCTTTGGTGAGTTCACTATGAGCACAGGTAGACAGGAGTGTCAGGGGAAGCTAACTGAGCATTAAGGACAGTATGTTTTATGTCAGGTTTTTTCCAACTATTATAAATAATGCTTTTGATATTAACTTAAATTTTTAACATTTATTCTCTCTCTGTCTCTCGTGTGTGTGTGTGTGTGTGTGTGTGTGTGTGTGTGTGCGTGTGCCCATGTGCCAAGGAGGAGAGAATGGAAGTCAGAGGAAAACTCCAGAAGCTGATTCTCTCCTCTTTCTATGTAGGTTCTGGGTTTGAACTGTGGCCCATTTTGTTTTTTGACATTGAGTGATGTCCCTTTATGAGAATAATAGGTTTAGTTGTTCTTTTTTTAATGGACAATGTAGTTATTTCCAGTATGACCTATTATGTACAAAACATGAATGAGGATTTCTGGAGGAGTCTTAGTGAACATACTCACTTGCTTCTTGTGGGGGAAGGGAAATGATTCCTGAGTGTCAGAACAACTCTTGTCTAACTTTATTGTTAGCAGCCACATGGATTTATATTATCTTATAATCCCATCACTAATATTTGGCCATCTTTTTCTAAAGCTTTCATTTTATATGTCTCATAAAGGCTTGTGTGTCAAAGGTTTGACCTCAGAGTGGAGCTCCTGGAAAGTGAAGGGGTCTCTAAGAGGTGGGGTTCTGTGGAGGACTTCAGGTCATATGAATGTGTTCTTAGGTATATTTGAGACACTGGTCTCCTTTTTTTTCTTTTGCTCCTTGTCTACGATTAGAGTTATGCAATGTGCATGCTATCATGATGGTGTGCTGCCTTGCTATGGGCCCAAAGACACAGCCAACATAACGTGGACTGGATGCTTTAAAACTATGAAACAAAATAAACTTTTTATCATTATAAGTTGATTCTTTCATTATAAGTTGTTATAGTAATGACAACATATACCAGAATCTCCAACATCTGTTGGGTGTGCAGCAAAACTAAAGACTAACTTAGGGAGAAAGAAATCTCAATACTATGGAGATTTACATTCCACAAAACAGTGTTTATGTGTCCATTTTTTAATTAATAATTTTTTTCACTCACATTTCAAATGACACCCCATTCCTGGTTTCCCCTACACAACTACCCCCCATTCCATGCCTCCCTTTGCCTCCATGGGGGTGCTCCTCCACCCACTCACCAACTCCCTCTTTATAGCTCTAACATCCCCCTAACGCTGGGGCATCAAGCCTCCATAGGACTAAGGGCCTCCCCTCCCATAGATGCCTGATAAGGCCATCCTCTGCTACATATGTAGCTAAAGCCATGGGTCACTCTATAGTCGGTTGGTGGTTTAGTCCCTGGGAACGCTAGGTGGTCAGGTTAGTTGATATCATTCTTCCTATGGGGTTGCAATCCCCTTCAGCTCCTTCAGTCCTTCCCTTAGCTCTTCAATTGAGGTCACCAGGCTCAGACTGATGATTGGCTATAATTATCTGTATCTGTATTAGTCAGGTGCTGGCAGAACCTCTCAGGGGACAGCATATCAGGCTCCTGTCAGCAAGCGCTTCTCAGCATCAGCAATAGTGTAGGGGTTTGGTGTCTGCAGATGGGATGGATCCCTAGATGGGGCAGTCTCTGAATGGTCTTCCCTTCAGTCTCTGTTCCATTTTTTTTTTTTTTTGTCTCTGTATTTTCTTTAGACAGGAACGATTTCGAGTTAAAATTTTTGAGATGGGTGAGTGGCCCCATCACTCAACTGGGGGCCATGCCTATCTACTGGAGGTGGTCTCTACAGGTTCTATCTCCACTTTGTTGAATATTTTGGCTAATGTCATTCCAGTTGGGTCCTGGGAGCCTCTTGCTTCCCTGGAGTCTGGGACCTTCTAGTGGCTTCCTTCAGTTCTCCATCCTCCACTGCTACATATTTCTATTCAATTTCCTGACTCTCTGTACTTCTCTCTCATCCCTGATCCTGCCCACTTTTCCCCTCCCCCTCCTCACTCCCTCCCAGGTCACTCCCTCTGCCTCCTGTGATTATTTTGTTCTCCCTTCTATGTAGGATTGAAGCATCTACACTTTGCTCTTCTTTCTTCTTAAGCTATGTCTCCATTTTTGTGTCTTGTTTATATCCGCACTTTTTTCTTTTTAGAGCCTTTATGTAGCTTTGAAATTAAATTTATCCAAAAGCCTTTTATGTTATTTGATACTATTATACATAGTGGCTTTCTAAAATTTAATTTTCAATTGTTTCTGATATAGACAAATGCAATTGATTTTTGTGAGTTGACCTTGTATCTAATAGTCATGTTAAAATGAATCAGTTCTAGCAGTTTGTTGAATCCTTTGGGTATTTAAGCACAAAACTACTTTATCTGTGAATGACAATTTTAATTTTTCTCTCCAGTTGCTATAATCTTTCTATCTATCTATTATCTATATATCTTTTATCTATCTCTCTATCATCTATCTATCATCTATCTATATATCTTTCTATCTATCTATCTATCTATCTATTATCTATCTATCATCTGTCTTTCCATCTCCTATTTTAATGTAACACTATATTGGATTAGACTTGGTAAGAGTGGGTATCATTACATGGTTTTTATATTCTCATCTTAGAGAGAGAGCATATAATAGTTCAATATTAGGAATGACAGTAACTGAAGTTTTTTATAGACATATTTTATTTAATTGAGAAACTTATTCTTCCGGGATTGTTAATGGCTTTATCCACAGTCTAGTGTTGCCTTTTCTCAAAGGCTTTTTATGTTGTGAGTTTACGGCATGTTCTAATTTTGTCTTTTCTTAATGTGGTGAATTGCAATGTCTTAGTTTGTCTGTGAACTTATAGCAGATTGCCCACAGCTAGTATGTATAAACAAGGACTTCTTCTCACTGTTCTGCAAGCTGGAGTGCTCGAGATCAAGGTGCCCACCTTGTTGGTGCATACCCACATGGTGGAAGGTAGAAGGGCAAGAGCAATAACACACTCTGGCAAACCTGATTCAGAGCAGCATTCTTCACTCGTGAAGGTGGAGCTCTGATGACCTGCATGCCTCTCCAGGGATACAGTAATCTGTTGCACTGGGGATTCATTTTTAACATATAAATACTATAGGGGAGCCATTCAAATGATATTATATTTAATTTACCTTTTGAATGTTAAACTGATTTGCATTCCTACAATAAATCTCACTCTGTATTGAGATGTTGTCCTTTTGATATATTGCTGAATTGTTTTCTTAAATATTTTATTAAAGATTTTTCTCTGGCCGGGCATGGCGGTGCATGCTTTTAATCCTTGGGAGGCAGAGGCAGGCGGATTTCTGAGTTCGAGGCCAGCCTGGTCTACAGAGTGAGTTCCAGGACAGCCAGCCAGGACTACACAGAGAAACCCTGTCTCAAAAAACCAAAAAAAAAAAAAAAAAAAAAAAAAAAAAAACCCAAAATTTCTCTTTCTGTTTATGAGGAATAATTTCAGTCCATAGCTTCTTGTAATAGCTTTTTCTCAATGTTTACATTGGTTTTATAAACAAGCCTGGGAGATGTTTTCTCTTCATATACTGAACAGGTTTGAATATTGCTGCAATTATTTCTTCCTTAAAATTGTACTGGAATTCACCTGTGAATTTTGGGCCCAGGATTTTCTTTAAATCAACAAGCAATTTCTTTAACAAAATTAGAGTCTCAGAGTTGTTTCTTTCTTCTTGTGACACTTTCTCCAGAGTTCTGTTTGTAAAGGGTTTTGTCTAATTCCAGAGAATTTCTCAAGTGTCCCGACAGCAGGGTTTTCACACTGTTTCATTTTGTTAGCATCACAGGACCCACAGGTCAGTCAGAATCACATTTCGCTCTCTTTCTGTGCTTTATTGGCTTTACCAATTTTATACAAAACCACCTTTGGCTCTGTTGATTTCTCTGCCCTCTGTCCTTTCCTCTATCATATGAGGTTTTTCTTACCTGTATCTATGACTTCCCTTAGTGACCATGGCTCACTTTGTGATCATGATGCTTCTTCAGGATTAATCTTAGCTAGTTTGGGTAATTTTATTTGAAGCAGCTATATGTCACTGTGCTATAGTGACACATTGTAGAGACAAATTGTGATGCTGCAGTTTTGTGAGCACTATAGTGTGTCCATGCGCAAACCAGAACAGTACAATATCATTAAGTGATGTAATCTTATGGGGCCACTATTATATATGTGGTGTGCTGCTTGCTGGCTAAAATATATAATATTGACTATATAATGTATAATTTTCTTGTCTCTGCTTCTCCTGTCTCTTTAAGTCTCTGTCTCTGCCTATCTCTCTGTCTCTCTCTGTCTGTCTGTCTCTGTCTCTCTCTGTTTCTCTCTGTCTCTCTCTCTCTCCTTTCTTCTTCAGGGTCTCTCACTAAACATGGAGCTCACCAATTTTCTGCCTCCCCTTTACTGGGATTACAGACATGTGCCATTGAGCCTAGCTTTTTATGAGGTTGCTGTGGCTCTGAACTCACATCCTTGTGTTTATACTGCTGTTTTATTTTTTTTCCTGACTGAGCCACCCTCTCAGCCAGTGTAGAACTTGCCCTATATACCATTTCCCTGGTATCCCACAGATTTGCATGTATCTCATTTTATTATCACTGGGTTTAAAACAGTTTGTTTTGGGTTTCTTCCAGTCTGGGCCAGAGCACTGAGCAGATCTTGGGTGGCAGCTCTGTCCCCAACCCCCAAGAACCCAGAGGAAGCAGGGATCCCAGGCGCTCTAACTTGGACAGTGTCTTAGAAACTATCTCAGATCTGAGGCCTGGATCAGACCTCTGCCAGGTCTGCTGTTGTGTGGACCCCGGATTCCACCTGAGACATACTGGAAGGTCCACTCAACCCAGAGCCACAGAGGAACAACTGAACTCAGAGCTTCAGACAACATATCCTGAGATATTCTAGAGGAGACACTGCACCCAGAACAGCAGACACCTAGCTGGACTGCTACCTTGGAGGCACCATATCCTGAGGCATCCTAGAGGTACCACTGTAATCAGTGCAGCTGGAAAAGATCACAGAGACATCTGGTCCCCTAGGAGATCAGACACAAGCTAGATAACTGGAAAGACAGGCTTCAGTCAGAGACAGCAAGTACAGGCAGCACTAGAGTTAACCAGATGGCAAAAGGCAAGAGCAAGAACGTAAGCAACAGAAACCAAAGTCACACGGCATCATCAGAACCCAGCTCCCCCATCAGAGCAAGCCCTGAACACCCCATCACACCAGAAAAGCAGGAATCAGAATTAAAATCATTTCTCATGATGATGATAGAGGGCTTTAAGACAGACATAAATAACACTCTCAAAGAACTTAAGGAGAGCACTGGTAGACAGATAGAAACCCTTAAAGAGGAAACACAAAAATCCCTTAAGGAATTGCAAGAAAATACAACCAAACGGGAGAAGGAATTAAACAAAACCATGCAGGATCTAAAAATGGAAGTAGAAACAATATAGAAATCACAAAGGGACAATACCCTGGAGATAGAAAACCTAAAAAAAAAGATCAGGAGTCATAGATACAAGTATCACCGGCAGAATACAAGAGATGGAAGAGAGAATCTCATGTGCAGAAGATACCATGGAAAACATTGACACAACTGTCAAAGAAAATGCAAAATACAAAAAGCTACTAACCCAAAATATACAAGAAAACCAAGACACAATGAGAAGGCCAAACCTAAGGATAATAGGTATAGATGAGGGGGAAGACACCCAACTTAAAGGACCAGTAAATATCCTCAAAAAATTATAGAGGAAAACTTCTCTAACCTAAAGAAAGAGATGTCCATAAATATACAAGAAGCTTACAGAACTCCAAATAGTTTAGACCAGAAAAGAAATACTTCCCGCCATATAATAGTCAAAACATCAAATGTACAAAACAAAGAAAAAATACTAAAAGCAGTAAGGGAAAAAGGCAAAGTAACATATAAAGGCAGACCTATAAGAATTACACCAGACTTCTCACCAGAGACCATAAAAGCCAAAAGGTCCTGGACTGATATCATAAAGACCCTAAGAGAACACAAATGCCAGTCCAGACTACTATACTCAGCAAAACTCTCAATCATTATTGATGGAGAAACCAAAATATTCCATGACAAATCCAAATTTACACAGTATCTCAACACAAATCCAGCACTTCAAAGAATAATTGGTGGAAAACTCCAACACAAGGAGGGAAACTACAACCTAGAAAAAGCAAGAAAGTAATCTTCCAAAAACTGTAAAAGAAGGTAGCTACACAAACATATCTCCACGGATGTTAGCCCAAAAGCTTGGATTAGCAAAGACTCAACTCACAGACCACATGAAGCTCATGAAGAAGGAAGACCAAGAGGGGATGCCTCAGTTCTACTTAGAACGAGAAACAAAAATGCTCAAGGGAACAAATAGGGAAACAAAACATGGAACAGAAACTGAAGGAGGGGCCATCAGGAGACCATTCCACCTGGGTATTCATCCCATGTACAGCCACCTAAGCTAAACACTGTTGTGGATGGCTGGAAGTGTATAATGTGAGGAACATGATATAGCTGTCTCCTTAGAGGTCTGCCAAAGACTAACACACTCAGAGGACAATGCTCACAGTTAACCACTGATATGATCAGGGGTTTCCCAATGGAGAACTTAGTGAGAGGACTGAAGGAGCAGAAAGGGTTAGTGACCCCAGGTAGAAAGCAACAATACTAAACAACCAGAGCCCCCCCAGGGTCTAAACCACCAGCCTGGGAACACATAGGGAGGGACCCAAGACTCCAGAGGTATATGTAGGGGAGGATGGCCTTGTCGGACATAGGTGGGAGAGGAGTTTCTTGGTCCCATAAAAAAAAAAAATGAACACACAGTGGGGGGGGGGATGTGAGGGCGGGGAGGGGATAGTGAGGGGGGGTAGGTGCGGTCACTGCCTCATAGAAGCATGAGGAGGGGGATGGGATAGGAGGTTTTTGGGTGGTGGGAAGAAGTAGGGTAAGGGGATAAAATCTGAAACATAAATACTACAACCAATTTTAACAAGCAAAAAAAAAAGTCGTCAGAACCAACATCTTTTAAAAAAAAATGTCAGCCCCCTGGGGGTGGGAAATTTTTTTTTTCTTGATACTAAAACTTGTTCTGAGAATTGTATATTGCAGAATACACAACCTTGGTGTATCTACTCATCAAGCATACTGAGCAGACCTACCCAAACCTCTGATGTCCTGGAATTCCATCTGGATTCAGTGAAGACACAGCATCAGAGGCTTATCAACTTACTCTTCCCCCCACCCCTCTTCTAAAATCTCAATGCCCTTAATCAGCTTGAAGAAGTTAAAGAAGAGTCAGCGCCCCTATTCCCTGGGCTTGGGGACTAATGTGGTTAATAATGGTCTGTCTTTCTAGGGAAAAGTAGTGGTTTTGTTGGAACAGGGGGGATTAGCTAGGACTTATTGCATAGCCATAACCTATTGGTAGAAATCTGTATAATTATTATCAAGATGAAGTTATAATTTCTTAAATGGTACAAAATTTACTTTGATTTCA
This sequence comes from Arvicanthis niloticus, assembly GCF_011762505.2. Taxonomy (NCBI): domain Eukaryota; kingdom Metazoa; phylum Chordata; class Mammalia; order Rodentia; family Muridae; genus Arvicanthis; species Arvicanthis niloticus. Next base: position 65,314,940 of record NC_047665.1, on the reverse strand, counting down.
TTTGTTTTCATTGGTACGAGCCTCTTATTAATATAAAAATGAGATGAATATTGATACTCTCATGAGCATTGTGTCTGTATAACACATTTAGGAATACAAGGCCTAGACCCAGCCCTTTTTTAACTTTTTTAACTGCTTTGGGACGGTTAACCTATGAGTTTAGGGACTATAGCAAATTCATGGTTTTGAGTTTATTGTTAGGGTGTTTTCCATATTTTATATAGAAATAGTTGAGAGGAGTGAACAGACAACAGTCCAGGTTACCTTACATGGATAGTTGGTTTTCAAAACATCAGAAGTCCATAGAACTGACGCTACAAATATTTATATATTAATGTTCATTTTGATTAGAGACCTGTCTGCTCCTGACAGCTTCCTGTCGTGGATTCTAAGAAGAAATTGAGCATCCTTGGAGTTACTCCAGTTGTGTGGTGACAGCCACTAGGCAAGAATTGCCTCTCTCCATGTACAGACAAATTACTGTCCAGAAAAGGACACACATGCAGAATAGTCGACTGATTATATCTGCCCAGACAGAGTAACCAGCCCTTAATAATCCTGCATCACTAAGGTCTGTCAGATGATTCTGGGCCAGAAGGCTGAAGATTTGATGCTCCAACGTTCGGTAGTATAGGGGCTTTTCAGGTGTTCAGTGGTCTCTATAAATTGGCTAAGTTTTAGAAGTTATGTTTAGTGCTTCCCATAACTTCAGTTAACTCAGTCATTCTGGATTTCTGATGGGGTTGAAGACGTATAGTCTCATAGCCAATCCTGGCTATTTACTTTGAGAGAAAAGATCTGAGTAGATGGTTTTCAGCTGACATTCATTCTAAAGCCAAAAAAGCCAGGATCAAAAGTAAGTGTTTTAGTTAGAAGAGATAACAGAGGTTCTGGTTAGTCAACAAAATGATGGACTGGGTATTAGGACTATCTTGTACCTCACTGGTACAATTAGGAATAAGTATGCTCTAATTGTATTTTGAGAGAAAAGTTTTACTTTAACAGGAAGAGTGATATGTAGGAGGAGCTAAGTGGGAAGGAGTACTGAGAGGAAGAGATGGAACAAGGAGAGATGAAGAAGAGGAGAAGCTAAGTGATGAGAGAGAGAAAGAGAAAGGGGGCATGGAGGCAGATGTTCACATGTCTCCACCAGTCAAAGATAGTTTTTATATCTAGGTTGGGTATTGGGTTACGCTTCTGATTGAGCATTACCAAACTTATAAATCCTTTGATTAACATTTAAAAAAATCCTATAAAAGCAAAAAGGAAAGGGGGGGCATGGGACAGGGGTGTTCTAGGGAGGGGAAATGTGGAAAGGGGATGGCATCTTAAATGTAAATAAAATATAAAATAAAATAAAATAAAATAAAAAAGAAAACTGAACCTGAATTAAAAAACCAGTTTGTTTTCCTTTGTGATTTCTTCTTGGTTCCATGGCTTACCAATGAGCATGATATGTGATTTTTTAAAATTATTCATGGAATTTTCTAGTGATGTCATTGATTTTTGGGTCTGAGTTTTCTGTAATCCACTCCATGGGCACAATTCAGATTCTTTCAAGGTAAAGAACCATTTTTCTTATAATAGGTGTTACAGCCATTCAATATACATAAAAGGATGTTTCTGTTTTTGCTAACTTTAAAAACAGTCACAGATGAGTGCATTGAGTGTTAAAGCTGCACCAGTTTTACAGGGTGTATGTAGGATTGGACTGTATCCCCAACATGTCCTTGAGGTTTGGTTGTTAGCTGATCATCATCTTAGAAGGTGGTGAAGCATTAGGAGGCAGAGCCTAGCTGGGAAACTAGGTCACTAAGGGTGCTCTTCAGGGGGTAATCATATTCCCTAGCTCCCCCATCCTTTCTTTTTCTCTTTTTGCTTCCTTACCATGATCAACAAACAGCCTCACTCTACTCTGTGTTCTCTTCTGTGATATTCTCCCTTCCCTCAAACTCTGGACAGAGCCAGGCAAAAAAAGATGTGACAAGATGGACTCCTGGTACCTGAACACAGGTAATTGGCCATGTGGCAGAATGCAGGTGAAAATAATTGGGTTATTTTAGTTATGCTCTAGTCAGAGAAGAGCCTAGTTATATGGCCAAAGTATTTGTAAATATATTTTGAGTCTGAGTTGTATTTTTGGGAATGTGAGCTTGGAGAAAGAACCAGAGCTTAACTAAAACAAAATGGTACCCATTATGGGAAACAAACCCATGGCCCGAGATTAAGAATCTCATGCTCTACCAACTGAGTTCAATGGTAGGATTCTTACCTGCTATTCTCTTCTCTTACCTTCTTACCTTCAGACGTCCAGTGCCTAGTTGTATCCCAGAATTCTTTCTCCTCCCAGATATCTCACCTTCCGTTTACTGCCTAAGCCATAGGCCATAGGCTTTTTAATTGACAGGTGATGCATCCATACAATACATAAGATATTCTCTCTACAGTGCAGAGATCCTCTATAATATCTACACAGTTTGTTAACAGAGTAGACCATATTTAGAAAAGGGCTGAGCTTTAGGGGACTGTGACAATGAATACACGGTAAGTTCCCTTTCCTGTGTGAGGTTTTAAGCAAAAATACAGAGGAATAAAGGATAGAAAGACATTCGTAAAACTGTAAGGTTGTTAGGATGTAGGTAGAAGGTGTGCTTCTGGGGCTGTGTGCAGACTAGGCAAAGGACAAAGAAGGAAATGAATTTCTTTTCTGAGGTATTGACTGTAGTGGCAGGGATAATGTGGGGATGGGGAAAGATCCAGGCACCTCGTTATTTCTGCCCAAGGAAGCAAGGACTTACAGAGGTGAGAGAGTCAGGGCAGAAGTGCTTTTGATGGGCATAATGGGAGTGAACACTTGAATGAGAATCACCTCTTGATGAAAATGAAACAAAAGTGTGTGTCTGTTTGGAAAGAAGGGACTTAAAAGTAGAGAGACTGTATGAGAGAGGGGAGGGGAAGGATAAAGGAAGCAAAGCCTACACATGAGGGGAAACATAATCAAAGGAGAATGTTGGAGACATGAATAAATAAAAAAACACTTTCCTGTCCATCACAGCCTTGCCTGGGCTTATTTTCAGTGCCTGAGCAGGAATTGTCAGGGGGACTTTGTGTTACATCTGTCAAAACTGTCAGGTTTGTCTTTGGATAGCAAACATCCGTGTTTTATCTTAAAAATAAAGTTAATGTTCTTCCATAAAAAATGAGCCAAGTGCTAAGAAATCTAAGAAAGGGAAAAAATAATCTCTAAAGACTGTTACTGCCTTTTATATGTTAGTCTCTTTTCTTTAGATATTTTCTGTATGTTAGTCTTTAATGTAATTGGACCATATACTCAAAACAGGATTTAATAATCACTTAAAATGGCTTCCTTATTTTAAAAACGTGAATCTTGGGTCACAGGGGCTTGCAGAGTAGGTAAAGTTCTTGTTGTGAAAACATTTGGGTTTGATTGTAAAAACAAACAAAAACAAAAACAAACAAACAGGTATGGTTGTATGCACTTATAACTTTGCACTGGGAAGTGGAGACAGGAAAGAGAAATTCCTGTGACTCATTGGCCAACCAGCTTAGCCTCAAGTTCTCTGAAAGACTCTACTTCAAAAAGTGAGTGGAGAGTAGTTGAGGAAGACACCCAACATTGACCTCAGGCCCCCACATTCCATGTACATGTATACACACATAAAATACTCACACACACATACCCCCACAGAGAGAGAGAGATCTTTATCTCAACATAACATCAAGAAATACAGAAAATAAAATTTAAATAAAAAGGAAAAGAGAAGATTGCTAATAATTCCTTCAGAGCTTTATTTTTTCATAAAGACTTATTTATCAATGGTTTTATACTGTGGTATCTTCTGTGTGGTGAGCTATTTTGTTTACTTTTTAAGATTTATTTTTACTTTTTGTGTAAGGGTGTTTTTCCTGTATACATTTAAGCATACAATGTGTGTGCAATGCTCAAGGGCAGGCCAGAAGAGGGCATTAGATCCCTGGAGACTGGCATCAACAGAAGGACAGTTAACCTGTATCCTGTAGAAGAACAAGGAATGCTCTTAGTCACTGGGCCATACCCCCTGTGGTGGTTTTAAAGCACAAACCTGCATCAAGTTACATGTACAGGGTCTGTACTGATGTCTCTCTGACTATAGTTTACATCGGAAACTCCTGGAATATTTTGGAAACACTGATTCTGCTACTTATATTATCTACCCTTTACTTTAAACAAAATGTACTGTGTTTCCCTATTCATTTATATTAACCTATACTGTTTTAATTACATGGTTTTCTTGAGGTATAATATCTGTTATTCTTTAGGTGAATATTTGTTAATATATTTTTGAAGCTTCCTATGTGTAGTCTTGATGGCACCTTGGCTACCCTGAGGACAGCGATAGAATGGCTGACACGCTGTCCATAAATAACTTCCATAAGTCACCTTTAGTTACCTCTGATTGGGATGGAAAATGCAGCAGGCACTGTGCAAAAGCATCATTGTTCTGGAACTGTGGGTTTGGGTTGTTGTGGAAATGTCTTTAGGCAGAGGCAATAAAGGATGAATTAGGTTTAGTGCCATCCCAAAACTTCTGAGATAGGACCATTAGACAAAAAAAAGCCAAATGTGGCTAAAGCCAAGGGAAAGAACCCAGCTAGGATTCTTTATGTCTGTACAGACATACAGACTTTGTGGGGCCTTGAAGGCCTTTCCCTCAGGTGAACCAGAAACCAGCAAGGATTTGAGGCAGGGTGGTGCTGTGTTGAATGTGTGTTGTACTCCGAGATTACTCCTTCTCTGTGTTCTGTTGAAAGATGGACAGGGAGAGTTGGCAGTGTCCCTGAGATAGGAGGCTAACTGGAGCAGCCAAGTGCTCCAGAAAAACAGAAAACAGAAAGCAAGTGTCTACATCCACTGAGACATCATGTGGAGTGGTTCGTCTGATCATTCAGGCTGACATACCTCAAGGTCTGCAGTCCGTAGCTGGGGGCCCAGGGACAGCTGCTGGCTGCTGTGGTTCCAGTCCACAGGTCCTGTGACCCAGCAGAGCTGGTAGCTTAAATTCTACTGTAGGCTAACGTTTTAGTTCGAACCCCAGGGCAAGAAAAGATAATATAGCGATTGATACAATTGGGTAGAAGGCATGATTTCATTAAACGAGTTAACTGTTCAGTTTTAACCAGACCTCCAACTGAAGAGATGGGCTCCATCTATGTCAGAGAGAGCTGTCTGTCTTATTTGGCCTACTGTTATAAATGCTGATACCATTCAGAAATACCCTTCCAGACATTCTTGTCTTAACACTGACCAGATGTCTGAGCAGCCTGTAGCCCAGTCAAGTTGGCATATGGTACTAACCATCATGCCATCACTACTGTTGAGAAGTGCAGATGCTGGTTGGAAGTGGTGTGAAGAAGAGGGGTAGGCAATGCTGTCAGCGGAGACGTACAAGGCAGACCCAACTCTGACAGAGGGGGATGAAAATTTTCTGACTTAAAGCATGGTTAGCTGATTGGATGGTGTTGCCTTTCAATGACAGAGATGTAAGCTACAGAGTGAAGGCTTTCAACTCACTCTGGACTCTGGATGTCAGCAGCACTTGTAAGTAGAGCAGTGTCAAGTACACAGTTTGGAGTGAGGCATGAGATCTGGCTGTCCCCTGACAGATGCTTTGTTTTTGATCAAATCAGGGCAGATGACTTTTCTAAAATGGAAGGGATCACTTCCAGCTTGCAGGTTGCTTTGCCAGGAAGTTGAGTTTATGGTGGTCACAACCTCCAGATAGACATTAGAAGACAGGACCTGGCCACACCTGGGGAGGAGTGCAGTGGAGGTGATAGGGCCCAATGGCAGTTTTTAAATCTCCAAAGCGGACTCATGCAGAACAGCACCAGCTGCACATATGGCTCCCTGGCCCAAGCTTCGCATCTGGTGCCTGGGAGAGTCACTGTGTCAGGCAGAGCATTCTCTTCAGTTGCTGAGGCTCAATTATGCTGCAGTTCCACTCGACTATACTATACAGAATGACCCAGATATTTTAAAAGACAATAATGTAGGGGAAGGGACTATTTGTAGGGAGAAACAGAGGCAGCATGAAGCAGTAACAAGGACCAGGGAAGATAATGGCGGCGATGGGATGCATTGTATACAGTGACCTAAGTGCTGCAGTGTCTTCATTTTATTGTCCTGTTGTTGCATAACACTTTCAAATTTTGTAAAAATTAGAGTTATTAATGTTATCTGTGTTTTGGCTGCGTGTCTTTAAGTGTACCATGTGCACATTTGGTGATCTTAAAGGGCAGAAGAGGGCATTGGACCCCCCAAAACTGAAATTACAGATGATGTCGAGCCACCATGTAGATGCTGGGAATTGAACTCAGACCCTCTATAAAAGCAGTAAGTGCTGTTAACAGCTGAGCCATCTGTCTAGCCCAATAGCATAAACATGTTTTAAGAAAAGTTTAGGAAGTAAAGTTAGACTTTGCTCAATGGGCATCATTGTGCACCAAATGGTAAGTTTCCCATGTTCTGATTTTTGAATGCTGCATGAAAAGTAGTTCTGTAGTTTAAATAATTTAAAGGTATAAAATAAAGCATATGCTATGCACTGAGGTACCAAGGGCGAAGATGTAGCTCAACTGGTAGCTTGCTTTCCTAGCATGCATGGTGACTTGCTTTATAGCTCAGGCTGACCTAGAACTCACTATTCAGTCTAGGCTGCCCTGGAACGTGCTATATTCTCCTGATTCTATTTACTGGTGTTGACATTACAGGGATGGTCTATAATCTTTGGTTTATGTCCTTTGTTTTTCACTTTACACTTTGATAGACTACTCCTTAGCATACATGAATCCTTGTTGCTTATCAGAGTTAAAGAAATACTATTGTGGTGTACTGTTTTCTTCAAAGCAAGAGATTTGGCATTATGGCTTTGTTAACATCTTACTAAATGCTTTAGTTAGCACACCAGATAATGAATTCCATCCTGGCAATCCCTGTATGTGTGTCAACATACTTCGCTCAGATTACCCTCCCAATTCTTTCTCTTGTCTTCTCTCTTCCTTCTTACAAGCGCCCTTCCTCCTCACAGACAGTTCCTCCCGTGTTTCCATATTCTACAAATGAAAGCCTTGTTATTTGCATAGCATCACAAGAACTACCTTCTTATCCTTGGGTGGTATTTTGCACTTGGCCCTTTCTGCATATCAACACTACACAATATAGCATTTATTCTAATTCATAATTACTTTGTCTAAGCAGTAGTTTGGAAGAGGCGAAATGTAGCATGAAGCAAATGTGAATCAAATCAGGGTTCCTTCAATGAAAATCCAGTGGGCCCTAGTACTTTATTTGTTAATCTTTTCTCCCTGTGGCCTTTGGTTTGTGAACACTTGTGAAAGGAGGTTTTGGTGTTTATTCACTTTACATCCCAGTATCAGCCCCCCTCTCCTTCCAGTACACCTTCACAAAGACCCATTCCACCCTCCCCTTTCCCTTTGCAAAGAGGGAGCTCCCCTCTGGTGTTAAACCCACAGTATCCTTCTCCCCTACATATCAAGTAGCTGCAAGCCTAGGTGCATCCTCTCCCAGTGAGGCCCATCAAGGTAGTGGTCCATTTAAAGGAACAGAATCCACAGGTAGGCAGGCAATATACTTAGGGACAACCTCTACTCCAGGGACACAACATGAAGCAACATGAAGACCAAGCTGCTCATCTGCTACATATGTGCAGGAGGCCTATGTCCAGCCCATGTTCACTCTTTGGTTGGAGGTTCAGTCTCTGAGAAACCCCAAGGATACAGGTTTCTTGAATCTGTTGGTCTTCCTGTGGAGTTTGCATCCTCTTTGGGTCCCGAAATCTTTCTCCCAACTCTTCCATAAGACTACATGAGCTCCATCCAATGATTGGCTGTGGGTCTTAGCATCTCTTTCCACTGGTTGCTGGGTGGAGCCTCTCAGAGGACAGTTATGCTAGGTTCCTATCTGCAAGCATAACAGCATCACCAATAGTGTCAGGGACTGGTTCTTGCCCATAGGATAGGTTTCCATTTGGGGAAGTCATTGATTGGCAATTCCATCCCTCTGTGCACTATCTTTGTCCCTGAACTTCTTGTAGGCCTGCCTACAATGTGCCCTGGTACATTTTGGGTGGGTTATTGTCAATATATCTCCACTGGGAGTCCTGCCTGGCTCGAGGAAGTGGTCATTTCTAGATCCATATCCCACATATCCCCCACTGCCAGGAGTCTCAACTAGAGTCTCACCTCATAGGCCCCCTGGGATATCCATCAATCCCAGATTTCTGACACATCCTAGAGATTGCTCCCCCCATCTGCTAATTTTTCTTCCTTTTCTCCTGCTCTCCCAACATCTAATCCCCTCCCCCTGTTCACCCTTCCTGTCCCCACCCAGTTCCCTATTTCCTTCAACATCTGATGTCTATTTTGTTTCCCATTTTGGAAAAGATTCAACCATCCTACCTTGGGCCCTTCTTGTTATTTGGCCTCTTTAGGTTGATTATATTTGGCCTCTTTTGATTATAGTGTTGTTATTCTGTAGTCTGTGGCTAATATCCACTTATGAGTACATATCATGTATGCCCTTTTGGGTCTGGATCACCTCACTCAGGATGTTCCATTCATTTGCCAGCAAAATTCATGATATCTTTGTTTTTAATGGCTGAGTAGTATTCTATTGTGTAAAGGAACTATATTTTCTTTATTCATTCTTTAGTTGAGGGACATCTGGATTGTTTCTGGCTATTACAAATAAAGCTGTTATGAATATAATTGAGCAAGTGTCCTTGTGGGATGGGGGAGCCCTGGAGTGGGTATGTGCCCAGGAGTGGTATAGGTGGCTTTTGAGATAGATCTATTTCCAATGTTCTGAGAAAGAACCAAATTGTACAGAGTAGTTTTACCACCCTCCACCAGTGGAGAGGTATTTATTCCCTTTGTTCCACAACCTCTCCAGCATGTGCAATCCCTTGAGTTTTTTGATCTTAGCTATTCCAATGGGTGTATGGTGGAATCCAGAGTTGTTTAGATTTGCATTTTCCTGATGACTAAGGACGTTGAACATTTCTTTAGGTGCTTCTTGGCCATTTGAGATTCCTCTGCTGAGAATTCTGTTTGGCTCTATACCCTTTTTAAATTGGGTATTTGGTTTGTTGGTGTTTAACTTCTTGTGTTCTTTATATATTTTGGATATTAGCCCTCTGTCAGATGTAGGGTTGGTAAAGCTCTTTTCCCAATCCATAGGCTGTCATTTTGTCCAAATTACAGTGTCCATTGACTTGCAGAAGCTTTTCCATTTGATGAGGTCTCATTTATTAATTGTTGACCTTAGTGTCTGAGCCACTGGTGTTCTGTTTAGGAAGTTGTCTCCTGTGCCGATGCATTCAAGTTCTATTAGATTTAGTGTATTTGGTTTCAAATTCTTCTACATGCATACATCCAGTTATACCAGCACCATTTGTTGAAGATGCCCTTTCTCTTTTCCATTGTACGATTTTGTCTTATTTGTCAAAAATCAAGTGTTCATAGGTGTGTGAGTTTGTTTCTGGATTTTTGACTTGATTTCACTGATCAGGCTTTATGTTTCTATACCAATACCATGCAGTTTTTATTACTATTGTGCTTTAGTACAGCTTGAAGTCAGAGATAGTTATACCTCCAGAAGTTCTTTTATTGTTCAGGATTGTTTTAACTATACTAGGTTTTTTTTTTTTTTTTTTTTTTTTTTTTTTTTTTTTTTTTTTTTTTTTTTTTTTTTTCCATATAAAATTGAGACTTGTTCTGTCAGGAGCCATAATGGGACAAGCTAATAATTGGCAGATGCTCATCCTGAAATGCTTGCCTCAGATTATTATATAATCTGCGACAAGTGTGCCCCATTAGCAAGGCTGTGGTGGACATAATTTTAGGAAAGATTCCTGCTATTAATATGCTTTTCCTATTATTATTATTATTAGACATATGCAACTATCACTAAGCAATAGCACACCCCTTTGTAGCAGATCTCTGTAGATCCACGAAGATGTACTGTCTTGTAGTGATACTATATAGGCAAATAGATGACTTCTTAAGCCTTAATGATGATCCTATAAGAATTCCTAAAATTATATCAATTATTACTAAGCTCTTTTATATCGTGACTGCTATTAAGTCCCTCAAGCGTAGTTGAAACTGCAAAGAGAACTCTGTCAATCTCCCAAGTGTTGTCAGTTAATTGCCCTGAGAGAGATAGTAACCAGACTCTCTCCTGTTCAGAGCACATTCCAAGAAGTTGTCAAACAATTAACCAAGGGAATTCACAATTTATTGTAGGTACCAGGACAGAAGAGAAAATATTGCCTGGGTTTATCTATACAAAACTTCACTAATTTCTTTCTTTCTTTTTTTTTTTTTTTTTGGATGCAATCAGCAGAGGTTTATTAGGGGAGGAGCCGGCAGTCAAAAACGACAAGCTCTTTAGCTCCAAGAGCAGGGTTTTTGGCCCACTAATTTCTTAAGTTATAGTTTCAAACTTTCTGTGAACCTGTGGAGCTAGGCAGGTGATGAATGTCTAGCTAGATAATTACTTCTAATGGATATTCATGTAAATATTCTGTGTTGTAAACTTCTATTTCAATTTATGATTTGAATTTTGGTGTGAACTTGTGATGAACTTTGTAACGTGATCATGTACTCTGAATGGTGTATAAATACTGAAGACAAAGACAAAGGAGTCAGTTAGAATAGTCAGTTAGTTAGAATAGTGAGTTAGGTTAGTTAGAATAGAGTTAGAATAGAGTTAGTTAGAATAGAGTTAGTCAGTTAGTTAGCTAGTTAGTGAGTGAGTGGGTAAGTGAATCAGTTAGTTAGTTAAGACCCTTTCCTTTCCCCCTGCCTAGAATTTTTCTCCCTTAGAATTTTTACTTTGTTAGAATCTTTTCTTCTTCCTCACTCAGGACCTTTCCAAACCTTTCCCCTCAGAAAGCTTTCATAGGATACTTTTTACACTTAAACTCTATAGCAACTTTTCTAAGTGTCTTTTCTTCTTGCGACCCATCAGCAAGTTAGAGCCCAGCAGTTCCTGCTGAGATAGAACAAAGGCCACGTTGCCTAATCCTCTGCTGTTAGGCTACAGGTGTTAATCACCCTAGCCTGCAGTCTCTTACCCTCAGAAGAAGTTTTTAGGATAGTACAAGGCTATTTACTTAACTCCTTGCTGGTCTTAGGGCTGGGATGCAAGTGCCAGTTTCTGGCCACCTGCAGTAGCATAGGGGCTACCTCAAGAAGAACTGGATGGAGGAGGAGAAGAAAGAAGAAGAAGCTGCATCTCTCCCCCTCACACCCAAGCCCGGGCTGCCCCCCCCCCCCCCCCGCATTGTTCTTTCAAGATCTGTAAAGAATTGTGTTGGAATTTTGATGGGGATTGCATTGAATCTGTAGATTGTTTTTGGTAAGGTGGTCACTTTTGACATGTTAATTCTACAGATCCATGAGCATGGGAGTTCTTTCAATTGTCTGATATCTTCCTCAGTTTCTTTCTTCAAAGACTTGAAGTTCTTGTCATATAGGTCTTTAACTTTTTTTTGCTAGAGTTACACCAAGATATTTTATATTATTTGTGGCAATTGTGAAGGGTATTTTCTCCCTTATTTCTTACTCAGCCCATTTATTGCTCATATAGATGAGGGCTGCTGATTTATTTCAGTTAATTTTGTATGTAGCCCCTTTTCTGAAGGCGTTTGTCAGCTGTAATTCTTGGGTAGAATTTTTGTGGTTGCTTATGTATATAATCATATCATCTGCAAATAACAACACTTTGACTTCTTACTTCCCAATTTGTATCCCCTTGATCTCCTTTTGTTATTCAATTGCTGTGGCATGAACTTCGAGTACTATATTGAAGAGACAGGGATAGAGTGGACAGTCTTGTCCCTGATTTTAGTGGTCTGCTTTAAGTTTCTCTCCATTTAATTTGATATTGGCTATTGGCTTTAGTATATTGCCTTTATTGTGTTAAGGTGTACTCCTTCTATCCCTGATCTCTTCAAGACTTTTAACATGAATGGGTGTTGGGTTTTATTAAAGGTGTTTTCACCTAATGAGATGATCTAATGAGATGATCATGTAGTTTTTTTTTCCTTTTCTTTGTTTATATGGTGGATTACATTGATGGATTTTTATATATTGAACTACTCCCCCCTCGCCCCCATCGTTGAGATGAAGCTACTTGATCATGGTGGATGATATGTTTGATGTATTCTTAGATTCAGTTTGCTAGTATTTTTGCATCAGTTTTCATAAAGGACATTGGTTTGAGATTCTCTTTCTTTGTCAAGTCTTGTGTGGTTTAGATATTGGGGTAACTGTGACCTTATAGAATGAGTTTAGTAGTGTTCTGTGGGGCACTAAGCTGAGAGACAACCAGGTGTCTGGTCAAACGAGCTTCTGAACCCCGGAGAACCCTTTAGGGATGGCAGGAGTTCAGCTCTGTTCCTGGCCCCCTGGCTCTCTCAGCTTCTACCCTTCACAGCCCCTCCCACAGAGAGGTTGAGAGGTCTATGACCATCGACCATCGGGTTATGTAGGAATGGTGCCCCAGGCTCTCCTCACATGCATATGAGGCATCCCCAAAAACCTCAGACTAAGCCAATGAGGTTACCTGCTGCTAAAACCTTCACCCACCCCTAACTGTATATATTGAGCTTAATTGAGAAGTAAAGCGCACACAAGAACCATCCTGTTGTCTGAGAGCTTCGGTCGTGGACCCTCCCCTCTTGCCAGCTAGCCGGCTCCAGAGCTGTTAACACTGGGCAAGGGATCTACTGCCTTTCCCTGCTACCTAGCCGGCACTTCCCGGCTTAGCAAAGAGCTGTAACACTTCAGAACCCACCGACTCTCCTGGAACCTGCCTGGACACCAGGCTGCTTCCTTGTCAGCTAGTCGGCTCCTTATTGGCCTAGCCGGAGCCTGGACCAGTTCAGCTCGGAGATACAGAGGCAACACCTGGGAGAGACCGGTCAGTGACAGGGTGCCAGAGGCAGCGGCAGGGGCAGGCAATCTCTCCTCCCGCTCGCTCTCCGTGTCCTTTGGCCTCCACCTCCTGCATCAGGTCGGACTGAGATCTACAGACAGCAGAAACGCAGGCCGGAGGCAGCACGGAGGCAGTAGTGAGCCCTCCCTGCTCTCACCCTGTCCCCAGCCGGGAGATCGTCGTGGGACACCCTCCAGAACAAGGGTCCTACAGTGTTCCTTCTGTTTCTGTTTTGTGGCTCTTAATTGAAAGTCTGGTAGAATTCTGTGCTAAACCCATCTAATTCAGGGCTTTCATTAATTGGAAGACTTTTAATGACTGCTTCTATTTTCTTAAGAGTTATAGGACTGTTCAGATAGGTTACCTAATATTGATTTCATTTTGATATTTGGTCTGTCTAGAAAATCATCCATTTCATTTAGATTTTCCAATTTGGTAAAGTACAGGCTTTTGAAATAGGACGTAATGATAATTTGGGTACTGTCTCTCTGTGTTTTAAGTAGTATAGCTAAGAGTTTGTCTATCTTGTTGGTTTTATCAAAGAACCAGATCTTGGTATCATTGATTCTTTGTATTGTTTTTTTTTTTCTTTCTAACTGATTGATTTCAGTCACAATTTTGATTACTTCCTGCTGTCTACTCCTGGGTGTTTATGCTTCTTTTTTTCCCTAAAGCCTTCAGGTATACTTTTAATTCATTAGTATGAAAACTCTTCAATTTCTTTACGAAGGCACTAAATGCTATGAAATTTCCCCTCATCACTGTTTTCATATTTCATAGTATCCCATAAGTTTGCATATGTTGTTTCTTCATTTTCATTGAATTCTCAAAAATCTTTAATTTCTTTCTTTACTTCTCCCTGACCCAGTGATCATTGAGTAGAGTTCTTTGGTTTCCATTAATATGTAGGCTTTCTGTTGTTGTTGAAGTCCAGCTTTATTCCATGGTGATCTGATAAGTTGCATGGGGTTATTTTAACCTTGTATCTGTTGAGGCTCGCTTTGTGACCAATTATATGGTTAATTTTGGAGAAGGTTTTATGAGGTGCTGAGAAGAAGGTATATTCTTTGTGTTTGGATGAAATGTTTATAAATATCAGTTAGGTCCATTTGGATCATAACCTCTGTTAGTTTTGTTATTTCTTTGTTTAGTTTCTGTCTTGATGACCTGTCCATTGGTGAGGGTAGAGTGTTGAAGCTCCTATAGTGTATAGGGTTCAATATGGGTTTTAAGCTTTAGTAATGATTCTATTATAAATGTGAGCATTTTCATGTTGGGCATAGATGTTCAGAATTTAGATGTCTTCTTGGTGGACTCTTTCTTTGATGAGTATGAAGTGTCCTTCCCTGTGTCTTCAGATTACTTTCAGTCGAAAGTCTATTTTATTAGAAATGAGAATGGCTGCTGCAGCTTATTTCTTAGGTCAATTTGCTTGGAAAACCTTTTCCAGCCCTTTATTTAAGATACGGTTTATCTTTGTTGCTGAGATGTGTTTCTTGTTTACAGCAGAATGATGGATTCTGTTTATGTGTCCATTATGTTAGTCTGTGTCTTTTTACTGGGGAATTGAGTCCATTGATATTGAGAGATATTAATGACCAATGATTATTACTTACTGTTATTTTGATGTTGGTTAGTGTATGTTTCTCTTCTATTAGTTTTAATTGTGTGAAATTATTTATTTCTTGTGTTTTCTTGAGTGTAGTTAGCCTCATTGTGTTGGAGTTTTTGTTCTAGTATTCTCTAAAGGGCTGGGCTAGTGTAAAAGTATTGTTTACATTTGGTTTTGTCATGGAATATTTTGATTTCTCTAGCTATGGTGATTGAGGGCATAGTAATCTGGGCTGACATCTGTGGTCTCTTAGAGTCTGAAAAACACTTTCCCTTTTAGCTTTTAAAGTCTTAGTTAAAAAATTAGGCATAATTCTGATAGATCTGCCTTTATATATTCCTGAGCATTTTCCCTTGCAGCTTTTAAAACTCCTTTTTAATTCCTTATTCCTTATTTTTAGTGTTTTGATTATTATGTGGCAGGAGGATTTTATTTTGTGGTCCAATCTGTTTGGTGTTCTGTATGGTTCTTGTATGTTTACAGGTATCTCTTTCATTAGGTTCGAGGAATATTCTATGATTTTGTTGAAAATGTTTTCTGGGTCTTTGAGCTGGAAATCATCTCCTTCTGTTCCATTATTCTTAGGTTTGATCTTAGGTTCGTGTCTTAAATTTTCTAGATGTTTTATGTCATGAACATTTTAGATTTTGCATTTTCTTTGACAAATATTTTGATTTCTTCTGTGGTATCATCTATACCTGAGAGTCTCTCTTCCATCTTCCGCACTCTGTGGATGATGCTTACATCTGTAGTTCCTATTCTCTTTCCTAGCTTTTCCATTTCTAGGATTGCCTCAGTTTGTGTTTTCTTTATTGCTTCTATTTCCCCTTTCAAGTATTGGACAGTTTTATTAATATCCTTCATCTGCTTGATTGTATTTTTCTGTATTTATTTATATTTATTTGCTTCATCTTTTAATGTCTCCACCTGTTTTGATATATTTTTCTATATTTCTTTAAGGTATTTTTTTTCATTTCCTCTTTAAAGGCCTCTATAATTGCCACCAGAGGCCCACAAAACAAACAAAACCAGCACAATGCTCAAAGCATTTAACCAAATATGTAGTGTTTTCAGTCTATTGCTACTGATATAACAAAAGTATCTCAGATTCTATCATTGAATTGATTTCTCCTGGCTCAAGAAAGTCTACTCTAAAGGCCCTTACAAATTTGATGTCTGGTGAACCTCT
Source organism: Arvicanthis niloticus (assembly GCF_011762505.2). Lineage (NCBI taxonomy): Eukaryota > Metazoa > Chordata > Mammalia > Rodentia > Muridae > Arvicanthis > Arvicanthis niloticus. Next base: position 65,299,115 of record NC_047665.1, on the reverse strand, counting down.
CTCTCCTTTCCAAGTGTTATGTCATTTCTGCAAACTGCAGAGGGCAACTCTGTGTCCTTAAATGGTGAAAAGGATAGAAGAGCATGAAAAAGCAGCCAAAGTTCTTATGAGTAGGGCCAGGTAGCTGCCTGCAACCTCTTCTCTGATGACATTGACCTCATCTGTGAGAATAGAGAATAGACTTGATCACTTACCAAGATGGAAGCTACTTAATAATTTTTTTCTTTTTTTCATATTTTTTATTGGATGTTATGTTTACGTTTCAGATTTTATTCCTTTACCCCATTCCTCCCACCACCCAGGAACCCCCTATTCCATCCCCCCTCCTGCCTCCACAATGGTGTGCCCCCACCTACCCCCTCCCCCTCCCCCTCCCCACCTTCAAATTCCTCCCCACTTGTTGTTCAGTCTTCATGGGACCAAGGATCTCCTCTCCCACCCATGCCTGACAAGGCCATCCTCCCCTAAGTATACAGCTGAAGTCATGGGTGCCTCTCTTTGTGCTCCCAGGCTGGTGATTTAAACCCTGGGGAGCTCTGGTTGGCTGGCACTGTTGCTCTCCTCTTGGGAGGCCCACATTTGTAATATCACCTCATGGTAGTTCAAGTCTTAACATATACATTTTCAGGGAGATGTAGAGTCAAACCACAGCACCAAGGAAACATGTATATGTCTATAGTGTGTTGTTTATTCTTTAAGGGCCTGCATCTAGTGGGATTACAACATACCAGGGAAAACCAAGAGATGAGTGAGCTTAGTATGTGCTAAATATGGGCACTTCTAGCCCCTGCTTCCAATAGAAAAGCTGAGTATATGGCATAGTCTTGGCAAAGCTGGGAGCATGAAAACTGGCCAGATGGAAGGGGCTCTTTGAAATCACCTTACTGACTGTAGATCAAGTAATTTGCTGAAAAAAATTCCCCATTCAGTACTAAAAATGAGGATTTTTATGATTGAAAAATTTTATGAGTGAAATTAGAAGCCATTAAAAGCACCATGGAGATCCAAATTACTTCACTTAACCAAGGGCCAAAATGGCTTTGTGGATCACAGTTGCTAATATGAATTACACTCAGTGGTGAACTGGAAGCCAGAACAGACTGTAACCCAGTTGCCTCACGAATCTAGCCCAAGTTTCTGAATGAGCAAGCTGCTGCCCTCTGAACCTCCCAATACCTCCAGCTGCCTTGAAGGGCAGCTGCTAATAGAGAGAATCGATCCTGGCAGAGATAACACCCAAAATGCATTATGGATTCAAGGGAAAATGGATTTGTGGTTAAATTAGCTTGGGAAACACTTAGTACTAGCAAAGTTAAAAAAGGGTTTTCTACTTCAAGACCTCTTCCCAATTTTAACACACCAAGAGTAATTGTGAATCCACAGGCTTATTTCCCATAGTGATTCATCCAGTGAGCCATTTTTTTCCTTCCTAAAGAATCTTTTAAGAGTTGTGTTCTGCAAAATATATTGTGGGAAACATTTTATTGGGTGACTCTTTGAAAACAGGTTTTACCGGAGATAAATGTTGAATTTGTTATACAATAAAGGAGACATTGAGGATGTGCAGGAGGCTGTAAGTAATTATGCTGACAGTTTATGTAAACTGGACTCTGTTGGGCAATCTGAGAGGTATGTTTTTCCCTAGTTATAACAAATAAGAGACATAGCCACAGGCATAGTGATACTATGAAATCCAACAGGAAATAAGTAAATCAGGTCATTTCAGATCCTCTGAGGAACAGGTCCCAGGATGGGCTTGTATGGGCAGGAGACTTTCAGGGTGAAGCACCTTTGAAGGATAAAGGAGGAGGAAGGGGTAGTAATTTTGGTACTTGCAGAAGGACAGATGGCATGGGGAGGGAGGAAGGGAGGGAGGGAGGGAGGGAGGGAGGGAAAGAGGGAAGGCTGGAGGGAGGGAGGGAAGAAAGGAACAAAACAAAAGCATCTTACATCTGCTCCTGTAGGGCTGTGAAGAGATGTTTTGGTCTCCCCAGTAGAGCACTGGGTTTGAGATAGCTGGAGACCCAACAGGAGACCATGGCCTGTGAGAGACATGGCCTGTGGGAGACGTGGTCTGTGAGGGACGACATGTATCTCCCCACGCCCCCGGATTCCAGACTCCTCCATGCAGTCCACATCTCTCATTAGCCTGTGCCTGGCAGACACTTTTTGGCTCAGTAGCTCCTACCAGAGAGGTTTTGCATCAGCATCTACAGCTACAGGTAGGGGGTGTGACTAACAGGCCTACGCCTCGAGATTTCCATATTCATGAGTTACCTAAAGTTACCTAAATAAAGTTATTCCTTCCCAGTCCCTCCTCTTTTCCCTCTCCCTATTTAAGCCAGCTCCCCTCTGGTTTGGATGGGAGGCACGCACATCCAGACCCAACGACCACACCATGAACAATAAACTTTTTGGAAATCCACGGACTTCTCATGTCATTGGGGCCTGTCAACGCCAAAGTTTCCAGCCTTTGAAACCTTGGACTTTCTTGTGTATGTGGGACTCGCCGATATGGAAAGCCTCCCAGGACACCACTGCCACCCCGCAGGTCGCCGTCGCGGGGGTGGGGGGTGGGGGGATGGGGACCCAGCCACCGGTCCGCTGCTGCAAGTTTGTCTAACATGCTCCATCTAATTCCTCCTCTCCATAGAGATTTTTCTTTGATTTCTAAGCCTAAGCTCTGGAACTTTCTAAGGGAAAGCTTCAAATTTGTTATGCTTTTTCTGGAGCCTGATGATCTAAGGTGTGCCATAGATCGAAAGAGACCAAGGCTGTGCAGCAGAAGAGAAAAATCTATTTACAACAGGGATGTGGAACTGAGGGTATAACTCAGCATAAGTGCTAACTTAGCACACACAATGCCATGTAAAAAATAAATAACGTGAAAGTGATATCTGTGTCTTTCTATGTCTAGAGATTTCTTCTCAGACGATCTTACTAAATCTACTACACGCAATACACAGCTTTGGGGCTGGAGATAAGGCTCAGCAGTGGTCAAGAGCTTTTGCTGCTCTTGGAAGAGACCACAGTTTGATTCCCAGACTTACCTGACCACTCTGTAACTCCAGTTTCAGGAGATACAACACCATGGTCTTGCCTAGGAGGGTACCCGGCATGCCCATGTTGCATTTATACATGAACAGACAAAAACACTTGTATAAAATGAAAATAAATAAATAGCTTTAAGGACAACAATTTCATTGAAGTGAAATTGAATTCAAGAAGTGTCTGGATATATGGGTTTTTTGAGGTGTCTGGAGTCTGTAGTGTTTTGAAAATAGATGTGATTTCAATTGATTACGAAGACATAACTTTTTTACAATTCTACATCAGCATGTCAACAATATTTATAACTGAAGAAAGTGCTAGATTTCAGTCAAAGGGCAGTGAAAATGAAGGCTTTTTTCTCTCTGTGCATGATTCACTGATGCGTGCTATGAATGATTGTTTAAAAGTTTCTAGACATTTCTTATACAGGTGGAGGACAAAGATACTTAAAGTGGATCTCTAATTTTGTGGCTTTGAACGATCATTAGTGTGGTCATTATCCTCTAGGACACATAGGTGCTGACTAGTCTGCAGAGTGCATTATTCCTTTTTTGTGTATGAAAACTTCTCTGATCTACATTTTGGATATTAGGATAGAAATGGTGCCAAGGAAGAGAAAGTTTTACATAGGATTTATGGCACTTCCAGGACGCATGAAGTTTCTTTCTCTGAGTTTAAGGAAGACATGGTTAAGAGTCCGGCTCTATAACCACCTTCTTAGGTTCAAACTCCAGCCCCAATTACTGCTTGTTACTAGCTCTTCTATATCACCTCTTTATCTTTCTCTTCCTTTATCAGAAACAAATTGGGGTAAAAATATTTACCTCAAAAGATCCCTGTAAGGATTAAACAACATGCAAAGGGCAGACTCTTAAATATTAGTTATTATCAAGAGTCAGCTTGTTGGTGTATCATTGAGGATGACGATGGTTAAATGACTGACATCTGGCTGACACCTTGCAAAGACGAAACAGATTTCTAAGGTGTAAGTCACCATCAGGAAGAAGATTTTGAGGCTTCTGGACATGAATCCACATAAGACATTACTTGTTGGTTCAACTGCCCTTGTTGGGTGAGGATGATGGAAATCTCTCTTGCCTCCATTATCCTAGCTGAGTTTGGAGCACCGTAGCTGAACGGATAAATGAAAATAAGAAAAAGAAGTACCATGAGGAGGCATCTTTAAGACACTACATGACTCAAGCCATGGAATCACTTATAGACAGTGGCATACAGCTTTGAAAAACTTTGCTGGCAGCAACACAAAAGAAATAGCAATGCAAGTTGGGGCTTGATATGGTTTGAAAGTAATGTGATTGGTGTTGAGATAGTGTGGCACGTTCTCCACCCACCGTGATGTTTTATAACCCTTAAATTATGAGCCCAAACAGACCTTTGCTTCCTTAAATTGTTTTGTTGAGTATTTGATCACAATGCTAAGAAAAGTAATAAGTACAGGACCTATCAGGTTCCTTGATCACTCTATACTTGCTCTTGGGAAGGTAGATTGGTCACTTTGGGAATTTTTCAGAATTCTTGGATCGATCTGATACAGTGAGTTGTGTTAGTTTTTGTTCTCTTTGGGATGACAAAAATACTCAACAAAAGCCACCAAAAAAGGGTTTATTTTGATTCACAATTTGAATACACAATCTCTCATAGTGGGGACAGTGTAACTCAAGGACACAGGCAGAATGTGGTCAGATCCTTTGCCAAAATATAACAGGAATGAGTGTTGTCCAGCTTCTGGTAGAGTCCTTGTTCCCCTCTGAAATTCCATGAGCCTTTTCCACTGTTCACATTTTTCTTGGCACCCTGGCCTTCTGAACCCCCCACTAGACTGGCCCATTAAGCTCATCTTACAGCAGTCTCTGGTTTCTTTACCACGCAGCTTCGAACACCTAGACATTCTCCCATAAGCCAAGTCCAAAGGCCTAAATCCAAGCTGTCAGGCTTATCATATCAATTTTCTGTATTAGTTACTTTTTTCACTTCTGTGACAAATATATGACAAAACTAGATTAAGAAAGAAGGAAGATTTTTGTTTTTGTAGTTTGTGGTGTGTGTGCTTATATGTTTGTATGACTGTGTGTGTGTATGTGTATGTATGGATGAATGTATGTATACATGTATGTATGTGTGTTTCTGAGTATGTATATGTGTGTATCTGTACATGTGTGTATGTATGTGTATGTATGTATGTATGTATAGGTATGTGTGTGTGTATGTGTGTTCTCTCCCAGTCTGAGGGTACAGTTTATCTTAACATGGAAGTTGTAGCAGTGGGAGCTGTTCACAATAGTGTCAGTCAAGGAGCAGAAAGAGATGGTTGCTTAAGCTCAGCTTATTTTCTTTTTTTATTAAGTTGAGGGTCCCACCCCATGGAAAGGTACTGCTCCTCCAAGATTGGGTCTTCTCACTGTAACTGAACTTTTTGGGGAACACTCCTGAAGACACAAAAAGAGGTAAGTCCTCATGGTGAATGCAAATCCAGTCCAGTTGACTATGAAGGCTAATCATCACGTGGATGTTTGAGCAGTTCATTTGAAAATTAAAGTGATATAGCTCTATTTGTGCTTGAAGGTAGCAATGTGTGATCATGCTTGCAAATACTTATTGTTGATATGATAATTACCTTTAAAGATTTATTTTTAGTATTTTAAGTTATGTATGTGTATGTGTGTCTGGATGTGTGCAGGTGACTGTGGAAGTCAGAGGCATCAGATTTCTCTTTAGCTGAGCTGCTTGATATAGATGCTAGAACTAAACTAGGTCCTCTGCAACAGTAGTGCATGATCTTAATCACTGAGCCATCCCACCAACACAGACATCGCAATTGTTTTAATTATATGAATACGTTTAGTTTTAGAAATGGTACTGAGGTTTGGGGAATAAAGAAAGAAGCCAATCTAAGATTTAAAATATGCTTGAGACTTTAGGAGGTAAATAAGTGGTAAAGCCATAATGGTCTAGCATGCTTGAGGCTCTTGGTTTGATCCTTATCACTACTGCTGCTACCAACCTCACCTTACTCCCCCCCCATCACTCTTAAACCATACACATACCACACCCCATGCCATGTACACACACCACACCATACCACAAATACACACACCATACTCATTACACATATACCGTACCACACATAGATACCCTCTACATTCACCCACATACTCACTTATATACATACATCATACCATACCACACACTCACTCACACATACCACACAGTCACACAACACACACACACTCACTCACACACACTACACACCATACCACACCATACACTAATACACCACACAAATATCCAACACACTCATACACATACATACTAACTCACACATATACACACACTGCACATGTACTACAACCAATTTAAGCTTATCTCTGACTAGCTTACAAATAAATGAGCTTCAGACTATGGTTATTTTATTTGGCTTTGACAATTACTGGGGACAGGGGTAACCCCTAATCTACTTTTCTAGCTACTGACCTTGCTACCCCCCAGATGTATATCTCAGATACTCGCTGCTTCTCCTGGTCATGTGTGCATGGTTCCTCACCTCTCATGGAGACTTCCTCCTCCTTCTTGTCCTCCTTCCTTCTCCCCTAGTCTCTCCTCTCTCCCAACCAAGTAACTCCAAACCCACCTAATTCTGATCCTCCAAGTTTTTTTTTTTAAGTTTTTACAACAAAACCTTGTAAACATAAGTCACTTGTAGGCCTAGACCTTTAGGTATAGAACTTACCATCATAATACATAGCAACAGACCAAACCTCAACACACACATATTAAGTATATATATATATATATATATATATATATATATATATATATATATATATATATAATTTTATAAGTAATTTTACATTAGGCTTTGTTTAAAAATACTGCACACCATCTTGTAGTCCTCTTCAGAAGTACTGACAGTCTAAAATTAATTGAAATTTCCCCTAAAAACTTTCAAAAGGAGACAGAAATTAAAAATTAAAAACATAGTATATACTTTCTGAAGTGGCACTGTATCTTTTAAGAGGCCTTACAGTCAGGAAGGTAGGCTGAGATAGTTCATACCCATTCATATAATGGACTATGGGTTGGTCAAGCTGAAGCTTGTCCGTCTGAAGAACATCCTTGATTTGTATCTCTATTTGCATTCTTCATTTGTGGTGGTTTGAATAGGAATGGCCCCCATCAATTTACATGTTTGAATGCTTGGCCACAGGGAGTGGCACTACTAGAGGTTGGCCTTGTTGGATTGTGTGTCACCTTGGAGGAAGTGTGTCATTGAGGGGGCAGGCTTTGAGGTCTCATATGCTCAAGCTATGCCCAGTTTGGCACAGTTTCCTGCTGCCTGCAGAGCAAGATGTAGAACTCCCAGCTCTTTTCCTAGCAACATGTCTACCTGCGTACTGTTAGGCTTCCTGCCATGACAATAATGGACTAAAACTCAGAAACTGTAAGCCAGCCCTAATTAAATGTTTTCCTTTATAAGAGTTGCCTTGCTCATGGTGTCTCTTCACAGCAATGGGAACCCTAACTAAGACATTATTTTAATGTATATTATAGAAGACATATGCTTTTGTCTGGGCTGTGAGCTGCAAGCATTTTATTTATTTATTTATTTATTTATTTATTTATTTATTTATTATTTTTAGAGCTTTTGTTAGCTTTTGTTAGCTGGTAAACAATGCCTTTTTGTTGGCATTTGCTTTAGAGGTCTTGGAACACTTGCTGTACCTAAGTTAAAGAGGTTGACATTATGTTAGCTTACCTTTGCATCTGTGATCTGACAGAGACAACTTAAAGGAAAGAAGGCTTATTTCTGTTCTTGGTTTTAAAGGGCATGGCAGAGTGCATGGTAGTAGAAACTTGTGGCTGAAGCTGTCTAGGAAGCAGAGGAAGAGGCTGGAATCGAAGGTCCACCCACAGAGACTTATTTACACTACTTGGTCTTTCCTTCTGGAAAAGTCATAGCCGTTCTAAATAGTGCAACCACATGGAGAACAAGGACTCAAACATGAACCTGTGGGAGACATTTCAGGTTCAAATAAGCACCGCCATCAAGTAGAGAAAGGAGTAGTACACAGAGAAGCAAGAGACTGGACTGGGGTCTTTGTCTTTTTTCTATCTCTTGGTGCTCATGTGATCAGGAAGCATCACTGGATAAACTATGCCTTAACTATTTAAGCCAGTGGTTCTTCACCTTCCTAATGCTGCAGCCTTTTAATACAGTTCCTCATCTTGTAGTGACCTCCAAACACAAAGTTGTTTTTGTTGCTATTTCATAACTGTAAGTTTGCTACTGTTATCAATCATAACTGAAATGTCTGTGTCTTCTGATGGTCTTAGGTGACCCCAAGGTTGAGAAATGTTGAATATGGACCAAATAACCACAAGGTTCTTTCCAGAAGAACTTTGTCTATAGAGTTGTTAAAATATTGTATTATGTCTTTGAGTACAACATTATCTTTTCACATTATCTTTTCTTTTTAATACCACAGAAGAAGCATTTTATTGCTAATTAAAATTATTTAATAAGAAATTTGTACTTAGGTATTCCTAGCTAAAGAATTGCTGAAATTAGCATTAGCAGATTAAAGAAGTTTTTGTTCACATTATTCTGGTTTCTCTGTTATTTTAAAAATGGATGTCATTGATTCTGAATGCTTGGGAATATGGCAATCTGATGCTCCAGAATGGAGAAGGCATTCCTGTGGTTATCAAGGCCTCGAAAATTCTTGTGTTGTTTTGAAGTTAGTCTTTGTTGTTAGTCTCCTCCTGTTTTTGTTGTTTCCCATTTGGTGTTTTCATCTATGAAATGCATTTCTGGGTATATTATCACAACCACATCTGATTATAGGCTGTAAAAGGCCGTAAAATGCAATTTATCAATTGACATGATAAAATCAACTTATCAATTAATTTTAACCAATTCTCTTCAATAGTTTTCCTTGTATAAAAATTGTTTTATTGTTTTTCCTATCATTTTTTCTGACTACAGAGTATCACAAAAATGATTATCTTGTTTGTAATTATGTTTGATATGCCTCAGTCTCAAGTCTTCTTATCACAGCTGGATGCTGGCTCTATTTTGCTTCTTAGGGATGTTTTTATTAGAGTAGTTATATTTTAAACACAGAAAGATTGAAAGAATAAAAACATGCAGAACAAGTGGTCATTACTTTGTTTTCATCTAATTATATCACAGACTTGAATTTTTTCTCTAAGGTAGCATTATATATCTAATAAATGTATTAATTAGTGAACAAATATAGCAGGGAGAATACAACTACGGAAAATTTTATAGAATCATTAGAAGCTAATCATATGCTTTTGATAACATAACTTTGACAATATCTAAAAATTATGAATAACCTAGTGGGTTAATGTTTGAAGGCTTGAAGGCTGTATTTTAGTGTCAAATACATATGTTGATTTATCAAGGAATCAATTTAGAGACAAGCACTAGAAAGGGAAAATTCTAATCTAAAGTTACTTTCATCTTACTGTATGCAGAATGTTTTATTAAAGTTGCTTAATACCCAGTTTCTTTCTTGTCACCTTGAAGATTTCTGTCATGAAAACAGTAATTCATTTGTCAGATGTTTTGAAATTGCAGGCTTCTGTGGTTATTATATTTTATCTCATTACCAAATAAAATTTATGTCCTCATGAAACAGTTTTTATTGTCATAGTAGTTTCTGAGGACGTTGATACATTGATTAATTTGTTGCTTGACAGCCTATAGAATGTTTTGGCACCTAGAAGTGAGACATGTCTTCCTCAGTGTAAAACCTCCCATACATTACCCTTGTACTTATCTTTTCTGTTGTGGAATTTTCTTCAATTGTGAGATACAGCCATTGCTTGTCTAGTTGTACACTTGGCAAAGATACAGTTTGTGAGGTCTAGCTCACTGAGAAAGCCTGCAGAACTTACATATAAACTTCAATCAGTATATGTGCCTCTATTTCCAGATGTTAGGTAGCTGGAAAATATCAAGAAACACATTCCACTTCCTTCTCAGTGCCCTGGAAAACCATCAGTATCGATGTGCGTGCATGTATGTTTGTGTCTGTGTGAGCTCATTTACTCATTCTATCTTGGCTTGTATGGCTCCGAGGTTTAATTCTTAAAGTTTCCTAAGGATCTTTAATCACTGTCTCTAGTAATGGGCTTAATAACTTTTGATTACCTTGACACTTATTTATTAATTTCTCTTCTCTTTTTTCTGTATCTACAACATTGCCATTCTCTTATGACTGACTTTGGGAAACTACTCGTTTCATTTTGTCGTTGAACTTTCTGGGATTTCACCATGTGGCATATGTTAATTAGTATTTTGCTTTACCTTGACCAAACATACAATTTATGGTATGAAATATTTATTCTGATGCATGCTTTTAGAAGTTTCAGCCCATCATGATGGGAAGGGTATGACAGAGCAGAGCAGTTGACATTATGATGGCAGCCAGGAACCAGACAAAGGCAATATAGAACAGATCCAGGGAAAAACACAGTCTCCAAGGATGGACTTACAATGTCATTCTCTCAACTGGGTCCCTTCTACTCTCACCACCTCTGAATAATGCTGCTATTATATAAATCTAACAAGGGACCCGTTCATTCACTAAATTAGAACCACATGACCTGATTATCTCTTGATAGGCCTTCACAGATATAACCATAGGTGTGCTTTACAAATCTAGCTATTTCTTAGTCAAGTCAACTATTAAGATCAACCATCACATGACCAGACTTTAGAAATGCCAGGAAAATCAGTCTCAGTCTCTACTGTAACAAACCTCACCTTCGCAGCTTCATACACGACCTACTTAGGAATTGCAGGCAGAGAATCCAACTAAAGTATATGTTACCTAACCTCGGCAGCTTCTGAAACACTGATATAACATTCCATGATCCTTCCCATTCTTGCATGCTTGCAAAGCAATACTACCCTGACTCCATACCCAAGTTTTGTTGCCAGCTGAAGGTGTAGAATGGGTTCTTTGCTCTAAAGCCTCTTTGGTTTTCATGTGCCTGGAAAAGCATTCCCTTAGTGTGGTCATTTTCCAGCAACATATCTTGAAGTTTCTATCTTTTCAGGCACTCATCTTTTTAAAGGTCAGACCCCAGAGCTTCCTACGGGGGGGGGGGGCAGCCTAGGTAATTCACCATTTTTATTGTTTCTGTGCAAAGTCTGTTGTTGCTCTGTAACTGTAGCACTACTATCATTAAGAATTACAGATGGGCTGTCCACACTGTTACTTCTACAATGTGCCAAACTGCACATTATTCATATTTTTCTCCCCTGCTTGCTGCCCGCTATCACTAGAAATGTTAACAAGTAGTGAGAAGTAAGTAGAGAACAGCCAGATGCACCTGAAATCTTTGCCACCACACATAGGAACTGGTCTGTTACTTCCGAATTCAGTCTCCCTTAGGTTTGAGGACTCAGACAGAACTCAAGGGAATGTTTTGCCAGAATATAACATGGATGACTCCTGGCGTAATCCCTGACAGAGTCCTTGTTCTCCTCTAAAATGTCATGAGCACAGACTTTATTTACCATTTTCCTACAGGTATTTTGGCCTTTCAGGTCTTACAGCATCCGGTTTTGCAATCCACAGCTTCAAACTTCAATTCAGTTCAGAAGGCCTATGGACCACATGATCAGACTCATTCCACATTCCAGCAAATACCTCAATTCTTGGTACCAGTTGACTGTATTTGTTATTTTTTTTAAATCTTTACATTATTATGATAAGTAATGTCTTAAATGGTGAAATATCTATTTTGGCTTATGGTGTGAAGTGATACAGTCCTCTACCGCACAGCATCAGGCATCTTGGTGGTGGTCAGAGTATATGACAGTTGCTTACTAATAATTTAGTGGATTAGGAAGCAGAGATGAGACAGAGAGTGGGGCCAAGATATAAACATCAAGGTTTTCCCCATAGTGACCCACCCACGTCCTCCAGTTAGGCACCTATTATCAAGAGTTCCACAACCTCTCTGTGATAGTTTGTATATGCTCAGCCAAATAGTTGGCATTATTAGAAGGTGTGGCCCAGGGAGTAGGAGTGTCTCTGTGGATGTGGGCTTTAAGACCCTTGTCCTAGCTGCCTGGAAGCCAGTATTCTGCTAACAGCCTTCAGATGAAGATGTAGAGTTCTCAGCAACTCCTGCACCATGCCTGTCTGGATGCTGCTATGTTCCCACGTTGGTAGTATTGGACTGAACCTCTGAACCTGTAAGCCAGCCCCAATTAAATGTTGTCCTTTATAAGACTTGCTTTGGTTATGGTTTCTGTTTAGAGCAGTACATTCCTAACTGACCCACTCCAAACAATAGTGTCAGCTGGAGATCAAGTAATCTAACACTTGAGCCCGTGCAGAGCATTTTTACACTCAAGTCATAGCAGCTTCATGTTGTTCTTGTTTTTCATATGGTCTCATGGCCTTACAGTAGCTCCACTTCCAAGACAGTAAGTGGGAGCTGCAAGGTATCTTCAGGTTGTTGCTTCGAAGTCCTGGTGGAGGACAGGCTTCTCACTACCTTTACTTTCAAAGTAAGGTTTTAGACAGCCCTGAGTTAGGGGAGAAAGTGTTAGATTCTTCCTCTTGATGGAAAGAGTGGTATGCTGCGGGGCTGTAGCTTGCACGTGGGCGTGGGTTCTGTTGGGCTGAGATGTGGTTCCCCCACGTCTGCAGCTGCAGGCAGGTGGAACCGTGGCTCAGAGGGCAGAAGCTTGGTAGTTACTGAGTTTACTCCATTGAGGCGCCGGGCAGATGTCGGGCTGTGAGAAGTTGCAGAACTTCTTTCCAGGCATGGGGAGATCTCAGTCTGAGGTCCCGCAGGGGCAGAGCTCCTGGGGTGGGGGTCTCCGGGCTGAGGTGGCTGACTGGAGACCAACTGGTCTCAGACCTTGGGTTCCCAGGCGCTGCTGGGAGGCTGCAGAAGGACTGAGAAGGGGGACATATGAACTGGACCGACCCACAGCCGAGAGGAATGAGGGGGAGAAGATCTAGCAGTGCCCCGTGGAGTGGATGAGACTCTTGGTCGAGGCGACTCACTTGGCTGGGTCATGGCTGGCTCGGCTAGCTTGCTTGAGTTGTCAGGCCTCCGAGGCTGAAATGTAGAGAAGTCCTCTGGCGGGAGATTATTCGGAGGCTCGTTAGTTGAAGGCCTTCTCTATGACTCTTCATGAGGGGGCCCAAAGTACGAGAGGTAGTCCATGGTTTTAAACGGTTTATTGTCATGGCATAAAGTGGATGAAGCTGTACTGTGTTCTCAGGGCGAGCCTGAGGTTAAATATATTTTGCAAGGAGGAGGGTCTGGGAAGGAATGCTTAATTGGCTATGCCTTCTGGTCTTTAGGTATCTCACTAATATGGAGATCTCTTGAGGCTCTGTGGCCTGTAGTCACACCCTTTACCTGTGCTACCTGTGCTATGTGACCTAAGCCCACAAACCTTTCTTTGGGAGGGGCTGTGGATAAGTGAAAGGAACCAGGACTCAGGAGCAAGGCTGAACACCGACCATCCCATTAGGATATTATCTGAGGACTGTGCTCAACCAGGTACCCAGTTGCCTCTCACAGCCCACTGCCCCACAGTGTGCATCTACAGGACAAGGGAAGTTTGCTAAAATTTATATACCTCGATAACTTATAGCTTTCACTGGTGGTGAACAGCCTGTGTTTTTTATTATCTTAATGATTCATCTCACTTTTGCTAGTAGTTTTTTTTCCTCCATGTTTATAGAATGTTTGGCCTATTGGTGTTGATTCTATGCCATAGATTTCTTCAATGCAAACTGTCCAGGGCTTTGCAGGATTTGTGGGTTCAAAATCAAAGAAATGCCCCATATAGTTGCACCGATTTTGATAGTACTTTTGTGCTTGACAGTCTAATTAATTATTTAAATTAGTAGTTGCAGAGATGCCAGGTAATATGTATTAAATTTATTAAATATTTATGTGTAACTGGAAACATAGCTATATGTAGTCAAGTATTCTTATCATTATAATCTACTCCCTGTCATTTAACAAGAACAACATAAGACCTAAAGTTAAAATTAGCTACTTGCAAATTTTGCTTCATTTTCCTAGAATTTCAGTGGCTGAGAAATCTTAGCAATTTGCTGTTAGGTTTCTGCAGCAGATACTTAAAGGACTTTTTGGCTTTCTCCTTGGGGAGACCTGTCAAGCATTTCTGTCCCATTATCTCTAAGAGTTTGTCCCAATGGGAAAGGTCTATGGACTTTAACATTTATTCTTTCTTTCCTAACCCTCTCTTCTGAGAGAATACATCTTGAATTCAAAATAAGTATAAAAACCAGTCTTTGGAGTGTTCTTCCATTTTGTTATTTATTGGTTGTATTTAAAATCTTTCCCTAGAGCCAAGGCAATTTTTGGACAGTGTTTTAGAGATAAATGTAAAAGTCTTATTTTTTTGTATCTCTAGTATTAAGTGAAAAGAAATTATTTACTGTTTGCCCTTTTCTCAGCAGTAAAATTGTTACTCAGATGACCAGAAGCTATGTCCTCTGGCTTTAATTTATAGATATTTTTGGAATCTCATCTCCAAAGGATTGGTTCAAGGAGCAAAGGCATTTGCATATTTAATTTGTCATGTTGTGAGCATGGAATGGAGCTTTCTAAGGAGCTGACATTTTCTCTTCTCATCATGTTCATTTCATTTCATATGCTTTGCTTAACCACAACAAAATGGGTCTCATCCCTTGGATGTGGAGAGAATTCCGTGTAGCAGCAGAAGTTTATTCTGTGGGAATGTCGGCAACATGGAAGCATCAAAGTGCTCAGATGAATTCCATGCCTTGGCAAGGGAGAAGGTTGGTATGAGTAACTTTTGAAGTCTTAATTGTGGACCCTTAGGAGCATAGAGATCTGTCACTGCTACCACAGACTTCAGGTACCACAAAGGATTTAGGCTGGCATTAGCTTGAATACTGACTATTTTCCCAAAGACAAGTGTGTTGAAGTTTTTGCATTATTGGGATGAGGCATGGACCCTTTGTAGATGGTGCCTAGAAAAAGAAAATTGGGTCACTGGGAAGAGTATCCTTGGAGTTAATACTAAAATCCAAGCTTCTTGCTTTTTCAACTTTGCCTCCTGGGTACAGCTTGCTGAATAGGCCTCTACTACCACATGGTCTCATCCTGAGGTACTGTGCACCATGGTGGGCTATATCCTCAAATTCTGAGGCAAAAAACCCTTTCTTCCTAAAGCTTTCATCAGAGTACCACTTTGATGACAGCAATGAAAAGTACCCAGTGCAATGCTTTCAGAGACTTCAGTTCATAGTCATCTGGCTCTTCAGCTTTGAACTTTAGCTTGAGGGTATAGACTATTATGGTAGAGAAAGCATGGTGGTAAGGGGTCCTAGTGTGGCAGCAGGAATGTGAGGTGGCTGGTCCCACTGTATTTGAAGTCAGAAAAAATAAAGCAATGAATGCTGGTCTTACTCAACTAAATCTCCTTGCAAATGCCCTCACCAACGTGTGTCTGTTAGATGACTTTAAATCAGCCAAATTGGCAATGAAAACTGACCAACATATATCCAGTAACTAAGGGGTGTGATTCTCTCTCAGAGTGGATGGTACCTTCCATGCTTGTGGACTGCTCCGCTCCATGTTAGACGCCAAAAATGTCATGGACTTCTCTGCCCCACACTTGGTGGTCAAAATGTCAGGAACAGCTCTATCAATGTTGGAACCCACACTGCCAAAAGCTAAATTGTTAGAGCCTGAACTGCCCCAAGCTGCTCCAGTTCTTGGGTTGGGGTTCAGCAAGAGAGAGAGAGAGAGAGTGAGAATGGACATGAAGAATAGAGACCAGACAGAGTGTGATTCAATCCTGTTTATTCTTCAGTCTCTCTTCTTCTCTTCAAGTCCCTAGTTCCAAGTTCCTAGTTCCAAGTCCCTAGTTCCTAGCACAAAGTCTCAAGTCCTAATTCTAGTTCTAGCTGTAATAAATGTCAAGTCCTAATCCTAGTTCCAGCTGTAATAAGTCTCAAATCCTTATCCTAGTTCTAAGTTGCTAGTCTCTTTCCCAGTTCCAAGTTTCTCTCCAAGTTCCAAGTGTCAAGTTCCTAGTTACTTTCTTCTGTCTGCCTCTCGCCTTTTATATGTCTCACTTCTAAGTCACGCCTTTAAGTCTCACAGCTTTAAGTCTCATACACCCAGGGGAAAATCCTGGGTATCTAAAAACAAGATGTTATCAGAGTGTGCTCAGCTGTTGTAGGCTGTTGTAAACAAGTCTCTTGTCAGGGTATATGGCTCAAGATGGCTGTAAGGATAATACCTGCCTTCTGTTGGCTCCCCACACATGCTGTACCTTAAAACAGCCATGAGGAAAGAGTGTTGTGTGCCTCCCTGCTTTTGCCTCCTCTTCCTGAGCTGTGCATCTTGTGGCCATTCTTCAATGACACCACACTCTAGCCTCTTCAGCTCTCCCAATGCTGACTCAATAGCAGTGACTGTGCAGAGAGCTCTGAACCATAGGCCAGGTTTGTGATTGTTGAGTGTCTAACCCATGGACTGAGCATCTCCTTGCTTCTCAGCTTTTCTGATGTTCAGAGAGTCATTTTTTTTTTGACCTACCTATCTTCTGTCCTATAAAATAATCTAATAAACACTTATTTTACACCACATATATACTCTACCACTTTAGTTCCTCCTCAGAACCCTGCCTCACACACCTGTGAACCAAATTAACCTTCCCTCCTTACTTACTGATCATTTTAGGTATTTTGCTATAGTAATGGAAAACTGGCAATTATGGTCAAACTGAAATAACTCCTGAAGGTTCATGTTTTAAATATTTATTTTCCAGTTAGTGGCCCATTTGGGAGGCTGTGGAACCTTGGAGGAGAAATGGCCCAGGTGGAGAAGTAGGTTATTATAGTTGGGCCTTTTAAGGTTAAGGCCCAGAATCTGTTCCAATCTAGATCTCCCTATGTCTTGATCTGTTGTCATGGGAACAGCATCACCATGACAGGAGTCCTCCATCGTGCCTTCACCATCATGATGCACACACAACAACTCTTTGAAACCATGACTCAAAGCAAATTGTTCTTCTAATAGGGTATTTCTTTAGGATATTTTGTTATAATAATGGAAAAGTAAGTAAAACATGAACTAACATAGAAAGACATTAAACATTCCCAAGTAGAGGAACAAAAGGACAGGAGCCAGGAAGATCTTTGTCCAAGAGGAACTAAGAGTTGGCAGAGTTTCCAAAATAAAAATGGAATATTGACTATTTATCAAATGCAAGCACAGGCATGAGAATGTATGCTTACTGGTTGAGCTCACACTATGCAAATAAATGCCTCCTAAATAAGATGGGACTAGTAAATTCACCCCTCCCCACCATTCCCATGTGACATGATGCTTTCTTAGGTAGGAACCAGCAAGGTTCATTTGCCCCTCCCTATGTCTCTTGAATAAACTGTGACCAAAGAAAGATCTTTGTGATTTTCTAATCCAAGGTGTCTTATAATTCAAAGTGTATTTAAAAAATAAATGAATTTATTTGTTTCTTAAGTATGGTCCACCTGCCCCCAAATTCTAGGTTGAGTTTTTTTTTCCAGAAAAAATATTACATACCATAAAAACAACAACAACAAAATTCCTCCCAGTATTGGCTTTATAAGATGAGACATGGTGACAGTGATAGACAGAGAATGACAAGGATGACGTTGAATTATAGGGTAGGCTGGAGGGTAGGGACTAGCCAAGGGGGAACATGAAACAGCCTCTCTTACTGTGGAGATGCCTTGGAAGTTGGAACACATGTAGCCTTTGTTTCCACCCTCTACAATGGCTGGGCATGGTCTTTCATTTCCTGAATTAATCATCACTCAAGCCATTCAAACATTGGTAATTTTGCTCCAAAGACGGCTGAGAAGGTAAGAACCAAATAAATGATACAGTCTGATTTTCCCCAATTTCAGAATGTGATAGACCATAACCAGAAGGAACTTCACTACTGTGTAACACTGAAAACCTTCTGCCATGCAGGTGAGATTGCCTTCTCTCTAGAATCTCACCCTCTTCTTACCCACCTCTGCCACAAGTCCACAAGTCTAGATAGCACATCTCTTGTAAAGTCCTGTGCTATGCTAGATATTTTGAGGAAAGGAGAATAAACAGAAAAACTAGATTTTGAACATTTATTTTGCTGATCACCACATCCTCAGCTTTATACACATTTTATTTAATCCTCACAATAATCTCCTAGGCTGCCCCAACTACTGCTGCTATTTAACGTAAAAACTCCTTTGTTTGGCAATTTACCATAACCATGCCCACCATGCTCACAACTATGTATAAAACTTAGACCACAGGTAAGTGGGCTGTATGACACATGAATTATGGTCTCAGTTACTTGAGAGCTCCAGGGCGCAAGTCATGGAACTCTCCTTATTCATATGTCTGAAAGGTGATATTGACTGGCCTAGAGGGATTTTGAATGAAACATCTATTTATATGTGGGTTTTCCATGTCATATGAACTTCCTCTCAGGATGATAGTCCCAAGATCTTCCAGAGTGAGTGTTCTAGACAACAGAGGGCAAGGTGTACTGGGTTTTATGAATAGCCTCGGTCTCTTGCAATGATACTTACAATCTGTAATTGTTTGAAATTCATTCTGTCACAGCAGAATTGGCATTGAGTGTGTGTGTGTTTGTGTGTATGTGTGTGTGTATGTGCATGCACATTCAGTTGTGTGCATGCTTTTAATAGGAGGTAGGTTGAAGCGAGAACAGAAATCACATTACTTGAAGGGAGGGGATAGAATCATTTGCTGACTTGTCTTAGAATAGATACAATCTATGTCACACAAAGCACTTATCTCATCCTAGGAGCTTCTATAAGTGACATTTATGACCCACTGGACTAAAGCTTGGATATAGGATGTTATCGTTATTATTAGCTCAAGTTTTCTGGTGACTCAATCAGTTCAAGTTTAGGTCCTTAGCTGAGGACCTGTGAGATAAAGGAACACATGGTGTGCCTCACTCTCACAGAGGAGATGGGCGTGTTTTAATTGCTATATATGAACTTGGGAGGCACCACAATCACTGGGAGCACCACAATCCTGGTATGGACCTGACCTGGCCCCCACAGGGTCATGTTCTGAGTGTTTAGTCCTGTCCTGTGGTGCTATTTTAAAGTCTATGGAACTTTAGAAGGCAAAGCATGGGTGGTGGAAGTAGGTCACCAAAAGAGGGCCCTCCTTTGTTGCCCTCTTTGTCTGGCCCATGTTCTTTATTCCTGGTCTAGTAAGGTGTTAGAAGTGTCTCATGTGTTCCCATCATAAGAAGGCTCTTTCATTCAACATTCCTTCCACAGTGCTATAAACTGACACTGCAAACCAAAATATGTAAAGCTTTTCTGCTGTAAGTTCCTTCTGTATGGCATTCTGTGACGGTGACAAGAACAGTAACTAATAAAGCACTAGTGATACAGTTCTCAGAAGCAGTGGGGCACAATGCTGCTACTCCAGGAGAGTCAGTTCTGCTCTGTGAGTTTGCATCTCCAGGTCCTGACTTGACCGACTGAGCTCTGATCCACCTTCAAGATAGCCTTTGTTTTCCACAGACATGATCCATATTTGCGAATGGGTGATTTTATTTTCTGCTCATAGCAGTTGTGGTTCTAGGGCAAAAGTTTCCTTTTGTGTATTATTTCTGTTTCTCTTAGGAGAAACATGACATGCTTCTGTCAATAGAATTCCCCTACAACCTCATGGATTGGGGTCAGAGAGCTGGTCCAGCAGTTAAAGGCACTTGCTCTTTTTCCTGAGGACTAGCGTTCAGTGACCAGAGTTTAGTTTTCAGCAGTCATGGTTCAGAACCACTGGTTAGTTCAGTTCCAGAGGGATCTGATGCCTTCTTCTGGACTCCATAGATATACCTCCTACCCTTCTGCAAGCATGCATACACACATATACATTCACACACAAACACACACATGCACACATGTACACACACGTACATACACATATGCACACATACATGCATGCACATATGCACATACAGACTCACACACACACATACTGTTATACACACATACATCTACACACATATATATACACACACACATACACACAGTCACACACATACACATATGCACACACACATTTATACATACACACATGCATACACATACACACACACACACACACACACACACACACACACATATGCACACAATTATTAAGCTAGCATTACATACAGGTGGTTGGTGGTTGTCTGACATGCCTTTAGGAAACAAATGCTGGTCCTCTAGAAAAATAGCAAACGCCAAACCAGTGAGGCAGCTCTCCAGGTCCTGTGATGTTCTTTGTTTACAACTGTGAGATTCCAGTAGGCATTGCTTTATATCTTTTTAAGGATGTAACAAATGCTCTCCCAACTCCCACTTCAGATGGGATCTCACACTTAAACCATTTTTCTCTGCTTTGGACATATAAGGAATTAGAAACAGTTTTATTTTGCATCCAGCGGTATCTGCCTCTTTTTTTTTTATTCCTAAGCTTTTGCTTGCAGATGAAACAGTTTGTATTTTAGCACAAGTGCCTACTTATGTGTTTTTATCATAGGCAGCAAGAAGGCAGGTGGCTCTTTTAATATTTCACAGGAAAATCTGTTTAAGTAGGTCATCAAATTCCTTAGGAATGCTTTTTAGATTTTGTGCATTTCCACTTGTGAACACTTGGCTCAACCCTCTACTACTAGGTTATAAAGGTTTTGTTTCTTTGTTTCAATCTTCTTCTTTCTTAGAGCAGTTCCCTGGCTTCTCTAAATTCCCTAATAAACATTTCTCCTACATTTCGGGGTTCCACTAACAGTTTCCTTAAAACCCATGGTTCTCAACTTTCCTAATGCTGCAAGCCCTTAATACATTTCCTCATGTATTGACCCCCAACTATAAAATTATCTTTGTTTCCAGTTCATAACTGCCATGTCGCTACTTTTATGAATCATAATGTAAATATCTAATATGCAACCCCTAAGGGGTCGGGACCCACATGTTGAGAACCCCTGCTAAGAACCACTCACTTAGTGGCGAGCAGCGGCTTCTACACCATTGCCTCAACCTTTAGGTTCTCATTTCACTTTCTCTTTGTTGTGCTGGGGGTTGAACCAGTGCATGGTTGGTGGAATAGCTGTTTTTCTTATTACAGTGACCAATGGCCTGAGAAGAAGCAATTGAAAGGAGGAACAATTTATTTTGGTTTGTGGTTCATAGTAGTGAAGGCACAGAATGAATAAGCTCCTACTCACAGTGGGAAGCGGGGGTGGGGGAGTGCTTGCTCACATCCTGATGGCTAGGAAAGCAGAGACAGAGGAACGTGAAGCCCTCGGCTGATATGCTCATTGTCCCTTTCCTCTAGTTTGTGCACGAGCCATCCAAATTCGTTGTAGATACTCTCCCCTCAGTTAATATCCTCTGGAAAGTTCCTCACAGGCACTGCTGTCATAGAAACTTTTTAATCCAGTTAAAACTGACCATCTCACCAGCAGCTGTTTTCTGCTGAGCTGTACCCCAGGGTCTCTTTTTGCTTTTTCTTTTGAAACAGAATCTGATTACATTTTTGAGATGGGCCTTGAACCTGTGTTCCTCCTGCTTCAGATTCCTGGAGAGCTGGCCTTCCAGGCCTTTTGCCACCATGCCCAGAAGGTTTCCAATATCATATACTCTGCTTGTAGCTACTAACTGCCTTACAAATCAACTGAGGCTCGGAAGTATACTGGCTTAGACAAAGACCGTCAACAAGGGTTATTTTTGTATGGTTGAGAGAATGAGGGGAGGGAAAAGACTTGAAAGTGGGGCACAGGGCAGGGCATATCCAGGAACTCTTGATGGCAATTTTATAGGGTATGGGTAGGGTAATGATTGGAGGTGGGAAAAGAGTTAAAGTCTGCCTGATAAGATAGCTTGTTCTGAGGTCTTTGAATGTCACATTCAGGAACTTGTACTTCAATCTGTACCAGTGGCTGCTATGGTTTCTGAGCAGAAAAACAAAATGATCTCATCTTTGTTTAAGACAGATAATTACATAAGCAATATGATTATGTAAATTAGGTAAGTAATGTGATCTAATCTTTGTTTAAGACAGATAATTAATTTCAGGAGACTAGATAAATTACTGTGTGGTAAGACGGCCGGCAAATTCCTAGTGGACAGTTATTAAGCACGATGCTATTTCACTTCTGATCTATTTTCGTATTATTTTTCTGGTCTGAGTTTTACCCGTCTTGAAAAGCTCTACGTCAACTGCATTCTCTAGCAGCTAGAATTATTTATAAGTTCTTACCATTATTTATTCTATAAAGATTCATGTCCAGCTTAAAAGCAATATATAATGTGGCCATAGTCTTAAAACTAAAGGTCAAGACTAGAACAAATATGAGTCCAATAACAACATCAGATCAGCTACGGGATACTTAAAAGCACACAAAACTAACTTTGATTGGCTTCCTTTCTATCCCAGTATGCTTCCCAGACTGTTCAATTTTAAGAAAGTTGACTCATTAGTGATCATGAATATTGTATTTTATAACAACAAAACAAACTTCCCTTCTTATTACTGCCACCAAGTCTTGCCTTCCCGCTTCTCATCCTGACCCTTTTCACTTTAAGGGCTGCATTCTTTAGCCTCAGAGCACTGCCTCCCTGTGATTAACCTTCATTTCTTAGCATATTTGGAGCTTAGACTGCAGAGATAATTGAGTTTAGTTTTAACTCAGTAACTTAACGTTGCCTTTAAGATGAAATAATATGAAAGGGCTCTTTGGATTTGTTAAATTAAGCAAAAGATTAACACTGAGCATCCAGGTAGCTAGTGCAAAAAGGGAAGCTCAGATTGCTCCAAAATTCAATTTCTCATGGGACAAAAGATACAAGGGATCAAAGGACTGTGAATCATGAATCATAAATCATGTATAACTCAGAGATCTGCTGCATCTGCCTCCTGAGTGCTAGCATCAAAGGTCTGACCCACCATGCCCAGCAATATCAACAGTTATAAAACATGTTAGGAGATATTTCAGGGAAGTATATAAATCTTTTATTATGTGTCTATTTAGCTTACACTTTCCATGTATTTAACCAACACTGTCCATATATTAACTGTCCATGGTTATGACTAACACCCTAAGATAAACCTCTTGTAAGGAATCAGTGTTTACTTTGGCTCACAGTCTTGGGAGTTCTGGTTCTTGATTGCTTAGATCCTGTCATGGTGCAGTATCCCAAGGTGGGAGGGTTGTTTATCCTGTGGCACCCAGGAAGCAAAGAGAGACAGAGAGGGGGCTAAGGTCTCAATATCCCCTTCAAGGACACTCTCCCAGTGACCTTACTTCCTTATACCATGGCACATCTTTTAAGGATTACACTGCCTCTCGTAGTCTTTGATCCAAATCTTAACAGTGTAAGGTTCTAAAGGACCACCTGGCTTAACTGACTGATTTGTAACAAAGAGTCTAATGATGGTGGTATCCTAGCTCCAATTTTTATCTTTATAGAATAAATCATTCCAAGGTCCCCGAGTAACCTGCAAAGCCAAGGATTGCATTCTTGTCTATTCTTGGAACCTCCTGTCAGTATTGATATCTGGCATCAATATTCAGTTCTTTTCACTTTTGTCCATTTTTTTTCAATAAAGAACTTGTTTTTGAAAAAAAAAACTGTTCAAGACAAATGGCCAGAGATAATTTTAAGCAAACACACTTAAAACGAGACCTCTGACAGCCTTGTGCTTGCTGAGCTGTAATGGCTCTGCTGCATGCAGCAGTCTGAATTTCATGATAGACAGGTTTCTTTCATCATAAAACCAACCCAAACCATCAGCATATAACCCCCCTTCTCATATCACTCTCTTTTCTTTTGTAGCAAGCACAATTTGATGCCTACATTTATGGCTTGAATTAAGAACATAGGATTCTGAGATCCATAAATTGAAGTATACCATCTCATTGCTAATATCTTTTTTTCTCTTCAATCTCTAAGGCTTCAAAGGAAAGCATTATTCTTTTTAGCGTCATCTTTTAGGTACATACAGTCCTTTGGGTTTGAGATAGGAGAATTCCGTTTGATTTACATTTTTCTCAGCTCCTGCCTACCATACAGGGATCTATGCTAAGTACTTAAAGTAGGATGTCACTGGCTTAGCTTAGGAAGGGAAATGAGAGCTCAAAGGAGGGCCACAGAGCCATGGGTACAGGCACAAGGCGCAGGTTCCAGGCATTTTCCCAACCCTAAGATACAGGAAATTAAGAAAAAGACCCTTTGTTGAGGTAGTAGGAGAATTTGGCATATACAAAGAGGAGAAGGAACTTTAGTAAAATTAAAGAGCATTTACATTTACTTAACAGAGATATGGGATGTCACTGAGCATCACCTGCCAGTGGCTGTCAGGAAGGAAGCATCTTATTCCTCCTTCCGAATAATATAGGAACTGTCTGGGAGAGAATTAAGATGGTGTTATACACCCGGGTGCACAGCAGCCAGAACCAGCAAGCCCTGTTCTGACATTTTTAGTTAGCAGAGAGATCAGCTCTAAAATGTTTAAATGGAGGAGAGACTGTTGCACTGTGTGCCCAGGGAGCCATCACCCTCCTCTGGTTCTCCTAAAGCCTTGATAGATTTTTAGTTCTCTTTATTATCTGCAATTCTAGTAAAAAGTAGGCTAGGCATGGCTTTGTATCTGAATTTTCAAGAGAGAATGAACATACAGACTAAGATTGTGTGACTTTTTATTTGAGGTATGTTATCCCCACTGAGGCACTTTCTAGCTGAAGCTTTAAGGATTTCCTGAGAAACAGCTTGTAGAGAAAGCTTTATTTCAGAAAAATCCAAAATAATGGAAGAAACACAGGAGAGAGACTTTAGCACACATAAAAATGATTAAAAACACTTACAGGTCTTCATTCAAACAGGTTGACTGGTAGGACATTCATAACCTTAAACCTCCGAAACAGAAGGCTTAGCAGGAGAGAAAGTGCTTCTGTGTAAGATCGATCCTTTGGAAGAGTAGGAAAAACCCGAAGGGGAACCTGACATCTGGAGGCGTGAGATGAACAAATCTGTACAAGTCCCCAGTAGGGGATGAAGTTCCTTGCTTGTTCAAATGGAAGCTAAAATAGAATCCTGTGTGATGGTCAAAGGAGGGCTGCTGAATGGGAGGTCGGAGGGATTCTGCGATTGGGTCAGATGCATTCTGCTTGAGTTTGAGTCTTCTCTTTTGTAAATACAAAAATGATAAAGGCTATTATAAATCTCCCAAGTCACTCTTAGAGCTTTTTGCTGGAATATAATAAGAACACATACAGGAGATGTTTCGAGAAGGGAAATGCAAAAGCAAATATTAACCGTCACTGTTTAGGTAGAGAATGTCAAGCACAGGCTTTGAGTGTATCGTCTTACATAAACACCACTATCTGATGGATGAGGACACACAGGTTTAGAGAAGAAAAGAATCTACAAATAATCATGGAAATGGCAAATGGTGAAGCCAAGATATTCTGATGCCACAGCTACACAATTATGTGTGTGGAAGGATCTAATGGGTCATCGAGTTCAACCTCAGCATACTGTGATGTGCCTCTCCAATGTCTTTTATTTTTTCTTTATTCTAAACCATGCTTCTTCATTGTACACTGGGTCTTTTCCTCAACACCACTGAAATACCTTTGCTCCTAACACTTCTGCCTCCTGCCAACCCTTAAAGATTTCTCCCTCGGGTCCCTCTGTGGAGATTCGATGCTTTGCTCATCTCTGCCTTCCTAACATCTGTCCAATTCTGCTCACTTGGGAAGTACATAAATATTTAGTCAATGAAGGATTGAATGAAGTATACTGGAACCCAGAGAAATGAAAAATGTGGTCCAATACTGCCAAGTAGAGTGAATCTCTAGACAGGCAAATGCACTGCTCTTTCTACAGTATCACTGGAGTCTGTCTATTTCTTTTTGTTTAAAATAATGTACTTAAAGCTGGAATATTTAAATAAAAAGCCATTAATTAAAATTTCAGTGCTTTCCTAAATTAGTCATGTACTGCAAAAATAGAATGATATATTATTTTGGTAATGAAAAAATTAGCTGGAAGGAACACTAACATGAGTTGGGACCAATTAATGACACAAAAGTTAGAAGCTGGAAGCAACGAGCAGATATTAGAGAAAAGACTCAGGGCTACTTCATATTAATTTTTGTAGTGTTGGAATATTTTGTGTCAGTATAGTTTGAAGAATACAAAATTCTTCTTCCTACATAACTATCAAGAGTTCAATTTCAGTTTTATTCCGCCAGAGTACAGCCATGCTATAAAATGTTGGGAAATGAATTTATGCAATTTACATTTTATACAAAGACAAGTCTAAAAAAGATAGTGATAGGTAGGTAACACCTGTAATTTAAAAATGAATAAAGATGTTTTCAACTACAGCCATGTTGTAAGATATTAGAGGATGAATAAATGCAAGAATAATTGTTGCCCTATAAACAAGATTATAAAAGATTAAGTTTAGGTGAAATGTAATAAATAGGCAACAGTGTAATTGTGAAATGCAAAAAAAAAATACTTCCATCTATTAAGAAATGACATAATTTCAAAAGTGATGTCATCATGCCCTAGTGTTGACAGATAGATTTACTCCTGTCAGTGAGATAATCAGGTTTCTCTTTTGCCCATTTAGTATAAAGTAATCACTATGCCACCTAGCGTTTATTAGCATTCATTGACAAATGATATACAACACCATCAAGGGAACTATGTCACACTTACAGTATGATTTATTCCTCCAATGTGGGGCTCATTTTCAAATAGCTTGGTAACCCAGGCCATTAATCTAACATGCTCATTATAGGTGGACTGGCTGAGACAAACTATGAATAATAAAATGGGGACATGATTGTGTAGGCTTAAAACTTTGTATTTAGTTTGCTTTCTGTTGCTGTAATAAACCACTCTGGCCCAGAGCAACTTGGGGAGAAAATGGTTTTATTTGGCCTATACTTCCCAATCACACTCCTTCACTGAGGCAAGCCAAAGTAGGAACTTAAGGCAGGAAACTGGAGGTGAGAACTGAAGCAAAGATGGAGATAGAATGCTGCTTCCTGGCTTGTTTCCAGGCTCAGGTTCAGATATTTATCTTATGCAGCCTATGACCACCTTCCTAGGGGTGACGCCGCCCACAGTGGGCCAGACTATTCCATCAATCGTTAATCAAGACAATGCCTGACAGATATACCCACAGGCCAATTTGATGGAATAAGTTCTTTAATTGAAGTTCTCTTTCCCAGGGTCTCTATTTGGTGTCAAATTGACAAAAAACAAAGAACTAAGCCTCACAGGCCTTCCGATGTAAAATTTTAAGCAAAAATTTGAGCATAGAGGATAGTATAACAAACCCCACATTTCATTGCTTTTATTTATGTTTTGGTCCAAGAAGTTTATTAGTATGCATCATTAAAGCATAAAAACTCCTTGAAATATAAAAGGAAAATCATTATTAAACCTAAACACACTAAAAATAATTTAATTTTTGTGCATCGTGTGTGTGTGTGTATGTGTGTGTAGTTGCATGTGCAAACCAGAAGTCAACCTCAGTTGTCATTTTTCAAGTTTCACCCACTCTGTCTTTTGAGATGTTTCTCATTGGATCCTGGGCTTTCACCAATTAGAATAGGCAGGCTGGCTGGTGAGTCCCATTCTATATATGTCTCCCCAATGCTGGCATTACAAACACATGCATCATGCTCAGATGTTTATGTGGGCATTAGGGATCAAATCCAGTCCTCATATTTGTATGACAAGCACTTTACAAACTAAGCTATCTTCTCAGTCTCAATTTCTTAATTTTAGACACTCTTTACATAGTGTTTGAATTTGCCTAGTTCTATTTTAATTTTAAATAATTGACTTGTTTGAAGTGAGATCCAAATAAGGTTTGTGGAATTTATTTACATATATCATGTTCTTTTAATCTATTGATATTTCAATCCCCCCCCCCCCGGCTGGCCTTAAATCACAGCTTTTCTGCCTTTGCCTTGCGAAAGCTGGGATTATAAGGATATCTCAACATTCCCACCTATAAGTTACTTATTAAAGAAACCAGATTTCTTGTTTATTTAGCTTCCATATCTGTAATTTCTGATTGCATCACCATAGTGTCTGCTGTAAAGTGTTCTCTTCTTTGCATTTCCCATAAGCTGGACAGTAAGGAGTAAAGAGTTAATACTGACTTAATGTTTTGATGGTAATACTTTGTAAATGTCTTTGCATCTTGCCACTAGGAGGCACTCTGTGATATAATTAGACATTAATGATGACTGTGTGGATCCAGATTTATTTGTTATAGATTTATAAATGGCTACTTAACTAATACATGCTAATAAAAACCTTTTGTTTTCAAGGGGAAATAGTGTTTGCCATGTGCTATACTGAGAACCAAGGTTTCTGTGAAAACAGGACTCGAGTCCCTTTACCTAGGGATTACTTCCTGTCATGGTTGATGATTTTGAAGAATCCAGAGCATTGCTGACTTGTCTGAGGCCAAATGTGATTCTGTGGCTTGTTTCCTACAAACTGTCCAGCTGGCAGTCGCATGCTGTTATGCTTTCTTGGTGCCTTGTTTTATTTATCCAAAGTATGAGAAAAAAATAAAAGAAAAATGTATCCTCAATTAAAAACCAAGACTTATCACTTGTATGTTCTGATTCTACCATTTTTCTTCATATATTAGCCATATAACGCTTCCAAGTTTTTCCCCTCATTAATTATGGGTTACGGTCAAAACATGTAAGCCAAGATAAAGATAACATTTTGATTTTATAGTGCTTTCATGAATTTTCAAAATAACAAGTTGGTACCTAGCATCTTCTACATGAAGCCAATGCCTTTTTTTTTTTTTTTTAGAACCAACATTGACTCATGGCCTAGTACAAGTTTGATGTGTTTCAATTAATTATAGCTATAATTTCTTTAGTGTTTAAATTATCCATCATTGGCCAATTTGAGATTCTTCAGCTAGGCTCTTGAAGTCCTTTTGGCATGAACTCTTAGGTTTATTTTAAGTATCACACTATTTTTGGCTTACCATGTACATTTCTTATTCTAGAGCCCAAGGAAGCCATTTATATGAGCAGCTGTGGTTTCTTTTTCTTTCTTTCTGTTGACATTCTTATATAGTTTTTTATCTATAGCTTTCATTTTTTTGTAGACTACCATATGACTGTAATCAAGCAGTACATAATTTTCAGTGTTACATTCTTTCTTTACAAAATAAAATATAATAAGATAAAAGAAAAACCATCATATTAAAATTGGACAAGCCAAGCAAACACAAAAATAATAAAGCCTCAAGAGAAGGCACAAGAATCAGAGACCCACTCATTTTCACACTTAGAAGTCTCATAAAAGTATTAAAATTATACTATATAGACAGAGGACCTGGTGCATACCCATGTAAACGTTGTGATTGCTGCTGCAGTCTCTGTGAGCTCATTTGAACTTTGCCCTTTAAAAGGGACTTCTTTTCCTGGTGTCCTCTATCCCTTTGGCCTCTCTGATTCCTTCTGCCTTCTTTTTTCGAGGGGTGTCCTGAGCTCTGAGGGAGGGATTTGATGGAGACATCCCGTTTAGAGCTCCACAGCTCTAAGGTTTCTCTCTGTGTAATGTTGGACGGTAGGTCTCCATAATTGTTTTCAGATGCTGCAGGAAGAAGCCTCTTTGATGATGACTGGAAAAGGCACTGATCTATGAGTATAGCAAAATAAGATTAGGAGTCATTTCATTGTTACTTTTTTGTTTGTTTTTGTTTTTAAGCCAGTAGTATTTGGTTTTACCTTAGGTTCTGGGTTACTTAGTCTCCAGTTCTTGGTCACCCAAGCACTGCCAGGTGTCGGTTCCATGGAGTAGACAAGTCAAATCAGATATTGGTTAGTTACTTGCATAAGGTTTGTGCCACCATTGCCCTAACATATTTTGAAGGGAGAACAGACTGTAGATCAAAAGTTTTGTAGTTGGGTTGGTATTTACATTCTTCTTTGGTAGCCAGCAGAGTACGTTTCTGTGTCATAGTCACTAGAATATGGAGATGAAGGTTCCATGTAGACACCAGCTCGACCTCTCCATGATCAGTGAGTTGTGTGGATGTTGTCTTCAGCAATGGACCATTTGTGGCGAGCAACCCATTGTCTTGACAACAGCCTGGGTTTTGTTTGTTTGTTTGTTTGTTTGTTTTGAGATTTACATGGAAATCCTTTGGCCAACAACTTAGTTGGATGAAACCTAGTCCCAGGACAAGAAGCTTGGTTTTGTGACAAGAGATGACCAGTGACTATTTAATCTCCCTTATTATTTGGAGATTTCATTAGAATCACCTTCATATATTATACAAACTTTCCACTTGATGAGGTTTCCATACTGTCCCTCAAATGTCCTTCAATTATAGCTGTTTCTCCCTCTTTCTCTCCCTTAATCCCAACTCCTCCCACTTCCTACCTGATTCTCTCATTTTCATCTCCCTTTCCAGCCTCAGTCCACGCATAAAATCTATTTTATTTCATCTCCTAGGGAGATACAGGTGCCCTCCATCCAGGGCCTTTCTCTTTGCTTAACTTCTCTGGGTCTATGGATTGTAGTTTGGTTGTCATTTATTTAATGACCAATATCTAGTTATAGTGAATATATACTATAGTTTCCTTTCTGGGTCTGGGTTACCTCACTCAGGATGATTTTTTTCTAGTTCCACCCATTTGCCTGCAAATTTCATGATGTCATTTAAAAAAATAGTTCTCCATTGTGTAAGTGTACCACATACTCTTTATCCAATCTTCTGTGTTGTCTCCAATTTCTGCCTACTATGAAAAAAAGCAGCAATGAACATACTTGAGCAAATGTCCTCGTAGTAGGATGAAGCATCTTCTGGGTATATGTGCAAGAGTGGTATGGCAGGATCTTGAAGTTGATGGAATCTCATTTTTCTGAGGAACTTTATTAATTTCCATAGTCGCTGTACAAGTTTGCACTCCCACCAGCAATGGATGAGTATTCCCCTTGCTTCACATCGTCACCACATGAGCTGTCACTTGGATTATTGATCTTAGATATTCTGTCGGTGTAAGACAGAATCTCAAAGAAGTTTCAATTTCTATTTCCCCGATGGCTAAGGATGTTGAAATTTCTTTAAGGGTTTCTCATCCATTTGAGTTTCCTCTAGTGAGAATTTTCTGGTTAGATTTGTATCTCATTTTAAAACTGAGTTACTCGGTTTTTTTGAAATCAAGCTTCTTGAGTTCTTTATATCTTCTGGATATTAGCTCTCTACTGGATACGGAATAGGTAAGATATTTTTCCATTCTGTAAGCTGATGTTTTTGTCTGATAGAAGATGTGCTTTGTCATGCAAAATCTTCTCAGTTTCATGAGGTCCCATTGATTAATGGTTGATCTTACTGCCTGTGCTATCTGTGTTCTGTTGAGGAAGTCTTTTCCTCTGCCAATGAGTACAAAGGTATTCTCCAAGTTCTCTTTTATTAGGTTCAGTGTACTTAGATTTATGCTGAGGTCTTTGATCCATTTGGTTTTGAGTTTTGTACAGGGCAACAGGCAGGTGTTTTCATTCTTCTATGGAGGTGTCCATAGGTGTGTGGATTTATATCTGAGTCTTCCATTTAATTAATCAATGTCTGTTCTTATGCCAATATCATGCTGTTTTTATTACTATAGCTTTGTAGTACCTCTTGAAATCAGAAATGGTGAGACCTCTCACAGTTCTTTTTATTCTTTAGGATTGTTTGAGAAATTCTGGGTTTCTTCTTTTTCCATATGAAGTTGAGAATTGTCCTTTCTAATCCTACAGATCTATGACCATAGGAGATCTTTCCATCTTCTGTTGTTTTCTTCAGTTTCTTTATTTGAAGACAATAATACCCAGTCCATCATTTTGTTGACTAACCAGCACCTCTGTCATCTATCCTAACTAAAACATTTAGTTCTGAACCTGGCTTTAGGATGAATGTCAGCTGACTACCATCCACTCAAATCTTTTCTCTTACGGTAAATAGCTATAAGTTTTCAACCCCGTCAGAAATCCAGAATGACTGAGTTAACTATAATTGTGGGAAGCACAAAGCATAGCTTTTAAAACTCAGCCAATTTATAGAGACCTCTGAACACCTGAAAAGCCCCTATACTACTGAATGTTGGAGCATCAAATCTTCAGCCTTCTGGCCCAGAATCATCTGACAGACCTTGGTGATGCAGGATTATTAAGGACTGATTACTCTGTCTAGGCAGATATAATCAGTCGACTATTCTGCATGTGTGTCCTTTTCTGGACAGTAATTTGTCTGTAGATGGAGAGAGGCAATTCTTGCCTAGTGGCTGTTACCACACAACTGGAGTAACTCCAAGGATGCTCAAAACTTTAACTCTTGTCCTTTACTTGTTATGTTAGAGTTACCCCAAAATGTTTTATATTTTATATTATTTGAGGTTATTGTGAAAGGTGTTATTTTCCTGATTTCTTTCTCAGTCCAGTTGTTGTTTCTATATAGGAGGGCTGATTTTTATGACTTAACTTTTTATTCAGATAGTTGACTGAAAGTATGTGTTTATTGGCTGTAGAGTTCCCTGGTGGAATTTTTAGAGTCAGTTACTTATACAACCACACCATCTTCAAATAAAGATATATTGACATCATTCTTACCAATTTGTGTCTCATTGATCTCCTTCAGTTTCCTTATTGTTCTAGCTAAGAATTCAAGAATTATATTGAATAGGTACAGAGAGTGTGGACAGCTTTGTCTTGTTTCTTAACTTAGTGAAATTGCTTTGAGTTTCTTTCTATTTAATTTGATGTTGGCTATGGGCTCGCTGTAAATTGCCTTTATTTTGTTTAGATATGTTTTTTGTAGTCTTAACCTTTCCAGGACTTTCATCAAAGTTCTTTTATGCTTTTAATAAGATAATAATGTGAGTTTTTTCTTTCAGTTTGTCTAAATGATGGATTACATTTTAAAATGTTGTGCATTGTATGAAATGTATGTGTTCTTGGATTCTGTTTGTAAGTATTTATTTGAGTATATTTGCATCTATGTTCGTAAGGATAGTTGGTCTGTAATTTTCTTTCCTTGTTGGGTCTTTGCATGATTTGGGTATCAGGGTAAATATGGTCTTACAGAATGAACTGGGAAAGGTTTCTTCTGTTTACTGTTTTGTGGAATAATTTGAGGAGTATTGTCATTAGCTCTTCTTTGAAAGTCTGGTAGAGCTCTGTACTAAAACTGTCTGGCTCTCAGCTTTTTATGATTGGTAGACTTTTAATGACTGCTTCTATTTCATTGAGGCTTATAGGTCTATTTAAATTGCTTACCTGATCTAGATTTAACAAGATCATGTAAATAGTATTTAATGAGAAAATTATCCCTTTCTTTTAGATGTTTCAATTTTGTGGGTACAGGTTTTTAAGGTATGTTCTTATAATTTTCTGCATTTTCTCAATGTCTGTTTTTATGTCCCATCTTTAATTCTGTTTTTGTTAATTTGTATATTCATGCTCAACCTTTTAATTAATTTGGAAAGGGTTTGTTAATCCTATTGATTTTCTTAAAGAGCCAATTCTTTGTTTTATTGATTCTTTTTATTGTTCTCTTTGTTTCATTATATTTATTTCAGTCCCTAGTTTTATTATTTCTTGTCATTTACTCATTTTGGATTTGGTTTCTTCTTTGTGTCTTAGAGCATTCAGGTATGCTATTAGATTACTAGTATAATATACATCCAGTTTAATGTAGGCACTGAGTGCTATGAATTTGCCTCTTAGAATTGCTTTCATTGTTTTTATAAGTTCGAGGAGAATGTGTATTCATTTTCATCCAATTCTTGAAAGTTTTTCATTTCTTTATTTTTGTCTTCAGCCATTTTTTCATTCAGTTGAGAATTGTTCAGTTTTCATGAGTTTGTAAACTTTCTGTTGTTTCTAACATTAAGCTTTAATCCATGGCACTCAGTTAGAATGTAGGCAATTGCAATTTTCTTGCAATCTATTGAGAGTTGCCTTGTGAATAAGTATGTAGTCAATTTTGAAGAAAGTGCTATGAGGTATGGAGAAAAATGTGTGTGTGTGTGTCTGTGTGTGTGTCTGTGTGTGTTCATGTATTTGAGTGAAATGTTGTATAAATATGTAAGTATTTGTTAGGTACATTTGGTTTTGTACATTGTTAGTTCTAGAGTTTCTCTATTTACTTTTTGTCTAGATGATTAATCTATTGGTGAGATTAGGGTATTGAAGTCCTCTACTATCAGTGTGTTAGGGTCAGTATGTGATTTAAGCTATATTAATGTTTCTTTTACTAATGTGGACACCCTTGTGTTTGGGGCATAGATGTTAAGAATTGAAATGTCATCTTGGTGAATTTTTTCTTTGATGAATATGTGGTGTCCTCCTGTATTTCTCCTGATTAGTTTTGGTTTGAAATATTTAGTGTTTTAGATGTTAACATGGCTACAGGACCTTGTTTCTTGGGTGAATTTTCTTAAAATCTCTTTTCTCATCCTTTTACCCTGAATTAATATCTGTCTTCAATGTTGAGATGTGTTTCTTGAATCCAAGAAAAGGAAAAAAAAATCCTCCTTTTGCATCCATTCTATTAGTCTGTGTCTTTTTATTTGGGAATTAAGACCATTTATTATTGAGATATATTAGTCATTAATAATTGTTGATTCCTGTTATTTTGTTGTTGTTGGTCATAAAGGTGACAATGGTGCCTGTGTGTGTGTGTGTGAGGCGTGTGTGTGTGTGTGTGTGTGGTATGTTGTCTGAGATTTTTTTTTTTTTTTTTTGCTTTAATGGTTTCACTTAACTTCCTTAGGTTGGAGTTTTCCTTCTAGCACCTTCTGTAGATCTGAATTTGTAGATAAATATTGATTAATTTTGGTTTTTATCATAGAATATCTAATTTTCTCCTTATATGGTGACTAAAATTTTTTCTGGGTATAATATTCTGGGTTTGCATCTGTGGTCTCTTTGAGTCTGTAGCACATCTGTTCAGATCCTTCTGACTTTCTGAGTCTCCATTGAGAAATCAGGTTTAATTTAATAGGTCTGCCTTTATATATTAGTCATTTTCCCTTGAAGCGTTTAATACTCTTACTTTGTTTTTTACATTTAGTGTTTTGATTGTTATGTGGTAAGGAAAGTTTCTTTTCTGATGAAATTGTTTTGGTGTTCTATATGCTTCTTATATCTTTATAGGTATCTTCTTGTTTAGGTTAGGAAAATTTTCTTCTATGATTTTGTTAAAAATATTTTCTGGTCCTTTGCGCTGGGTTTCTTCTTCTTCCTCTATTCCTATCATTCTTAGATTTGATCTTTTTATACTTTCCCAGATTTTCTGACTGTTTTGTTTTAGACTTAACTTTTTTTGATAGATATACTATCACTTTTTAAAATTATATTTCCAATGCCCAAGGGTTGCATTTGTTTTCTGGTTTTGTTTTGTACTGCTGAAATTCCATTTCTTGCTTCTTTTGGTGAATCTTACTTCTGTAGTTCTTGTTTAAATTCCCCAAGTTTTTTCCCCAGAATTCCCCCAGTTTGGGTTTTTATTATCAATTCTACTTCCATCTTCAGTTCTTGAACATTTTTTGCTCATTTCCATACACTGTTTATTTATATTTTCCTGGATTTCTTAGGGGATTTATTCATTTATTCACACTTTTTGTGTTTTTCTAGATTTCTTTAAGAGATCGATTCAATTCCTCTTTAAGGGTCTCTGTAATCTTAATAACATGCTATTTTAAGACTTTTATGTTGGTTTTCAGCTATTTTGGAATATTTAGAGCCTGCTGTCATAGCACTGTTGGACACCAGTGGAGACATATTGTCCTGGCTATTATTGATTGTGTTTTTATGCTGGCATTTAGACATCT
Source organism: Arvicanthis niloticus (assembly GCF_011762505.2). Taxonomy (NCBI): domain Eukaryota; kingdom Metazoa; phylum Chordata; class Mammalia; order Rodentia; family Muridae; genus Arvicanthis; species Arvicanthis niloticus. The sequence continues at coordinate 65,263,084 of NC_047665.1, read as the reverse complement.
GGGCTTGAGATAAACAGCGATCTGGGTGATGGTATCTGGTTTTGTGTCTCTTGGTGAGTGTTTTGTTCCTTGGTTTCTGCTTCCTGCCTTGATTTTAGGAGGCTGTGGTAGCTTTGTGCTGACTGATAGGAAATTTTCTGACAACTTGTTTCCCTGGCCCATTCAGCCGGTGTTCCCTGAGTATATTTGCTGGTGTTGTAGGCTGATGTAACGAGATGAGTTTGGGTTAGGAACAATGGAGGAGAAGATATTTGTGATCCATTGTGGATGGGATCAGGATTAATAAGCAAACTATAGCATTTTTATTTATTTTTTTTATTTTTTATTTTTTGCCACAGAGCTGGGGATGTGAATAAGGGTACTGGATCGGAGGGACAGAAAGTGAGGTGTATTTCCACTTTAAACCTACTTGTTGCCCTGGCTTGGCAGGTAGTGCCTGCTGGGGTTGGAGCCTGAGATAAAGCAACAAGTGGGGAAAGGGAAGTTGGAAGGGAAAGGTCTATGGGGTCCACAAGAGATGGGAACAGGGGTCAGGAAAGGCTGCCATAGGTGTTCTGCTGGTATGAAACTGGAGAATTGGATCCAGGGAACAGAGAATAGTTTCTTTTAATGCAAACTGCTATTTATGCTCTACAACTTGAGCAGTGTGGGCGTTCACTCTTATGTTGGTTAATGAATGCAGCTGGAACTTGTATGTACTCAAGGACCTTTTTGGTCATATTTATAGTTCACATGTACATTCTGAACAACATTAGTATAATAGATTCAAATTATTTAAAAAATTTAATTTAATTGTATATAACTTTAAACCCCATTGTCTGACTGGATGCAAAACCTTTGTCCGCATTTTGTAACTCTCAATATTACCATGTTCATCAATTACATTATAACGAATGTTACCAAGAATTCTTTACCCATCTTTGTTGTTGTTGTTGTTTTGGTTTAAAAATTTTGTTTTATTTTTCTCTTTTTTTGTATGTTCAACAGATTTGTTAAAACATTTCATTTTGACTACTCTGGACTGATTTTTAAAGGCATCTTCTGTGTTCTGTAAACGTAGACTCAGATCTTCTGTATACCAGGAATATTTTCAGTTTATAGTTGTTGTCTCTGCTTTGATTTTCTTCTTTGGAGACATTTATTGCAGATATATGCTACTATTTTAATCAATTTTGTGTTAATATAACAGAATACACAGAGCTAGGGGAGAATGGGTGTTTATTTGGCATGTGGTATAGGAGGAACTGAAGTCTGAGAGTGTCCCACTGGCATATCAGAAGGGTCTTCTCTGTGCTTTGTCAAAGTGGAAGGGCAAACAAGAGCATGAGGGAAACAGAAAAATAAGTGTTATTTCTTTGCCAGGTTCCCATTTCCAGGCAAGCTAAACCATTCCTACTGTAATGGTCTTCATCCACCGATTAGGGCAGTTTGTTCATGACATCACCAGTTAAAGGTCCCTCTTAATATTCAATTGAATTTCAAACCACAGCTCCAAGTGACCATTCTTATGTTTTCCATCAACACTTTCGATCTTTTTACACATCCTGTTACTATTTTTCATTTTCTCTAATTCTCCTTTCCCATCATTTTCTTTATGATGTGCCTCTGCTCTTCACTGTGTCCTACTTAAGTCTGCATTCTGAGCTTTTCTTTCACTTTGAGTTCTTTCTTAAATGTTCTCAGCCCACTTTTCAAACCTTACCCAGGCACCCCATGTTCTAATTCCAAACTGTGATCTGAATAATTTTTCTTCTCTGTCAATCACTCAACCTTAGCTACTGTCACCTGATTTCTACTGTTTCCAAACTCTCACAGCTCACTTAGAAATACAAGAATAAGATTTTCATTGCTGTCTGCTCTTGTCTTCATGATGTAATTTCTTTGTCCATAGAAATAATGTTCTGTAATTGTTGTTTCTTAAGAGAACATGACACAGGAGCCAACTAGCCACCCCAGTCTTTCTGGTTCTCCAGTGTCCCAGAGAGTACATAAACAGATAATTTCTTAGCTTGGTGCTTTAGAACCCCGCTCCTTGTTGACAGTGTGCTGTGTTTGTACTTCAGGGCAGACTCATTATTGACGTCTGGCCCTTCTCTTTTGCCTGGTTTTTCCTATTCTGCTCCATTTCCACACAATGCCTAACAGTTTCCTGTGGTATAAGGACTTGCCCTAATTTTCTAAGGTAACACTGAATGCATAAAAATCCATTATTTCATCTTTATGTAAAGTATGGCTTTTAGAACCACAAAGAATTCCTTATCTTTAAATATATATATACTGATCTGATATTTTGTGGAGGATCTGAAGCCTGCAAAGGGACTTTTCAATTTGTTCTTGTGGGCAATGGGTACCATCCATCATGCGGAGGGTAGACTTGGGGTTGGGTACCAGTTATGCCGAGGTTGGACCTTTTTTCCTTGATACTATGTATCATCCATGCTGACAGCAAATGCTTTCTTGAGGTCTTAGCCTTTTTACTATTTCTGGAGAGGAGTCCTACAAGTTTCAATAATAGACTTCTCTCCTTCCATTGGACTTATGTTGAGGGTGAACTCTGCCTTGGAACTGGGTACCACCTATGCTGAAGATACATTCTACCAGATTAGGACTGGACACCTCCCATTCTGAAAATGGTCCCCTCTCCCTCCCTGGGATTGGCACTATTCCTGCAGAAGGTTGAATTTTTTTTCCTTGGGATTGGTCACTCTCCATGATGAGGGTGGATTCTTCCCCTTAGGGAAGGATGGTCACCAGTTGACAACCCAACTTCTAGTCCAGCCATTAGATGTCTCCTGCCTTTCCTCTTACTTGAGAGAAAGGCATTTTGTTGTTCTTGGTGATCTGAAGCCTGCTCCTGGTGATGTTTTTTGTTGTTGTTGTTGTACATGCCATTTAGAGATCTTGTTTTTGTTTTCTCATAACAATGGCTCTATCTCTCTTTGTCAAAGGGATATAGGGATGATTTTTAAAAAGACAGTCATTGGTGCTGCTGCAGCTGCCTTTTGCCCATTCGTTATTTTGCAACAACTCTGGTACTGTGTACATTTCAAAGCATGTAAAATACAAGGGCAGAGTTTGTTTTTCTTTGTAATAGAATTACCCTTTCCTATCATATACATAATGCTGTTTGAAAGTACAGTGAAAACCACTGGATAGGCTCTAGAAAACTTTAAGGATTTCAGGAGAAAAGACCACTGGAATTTATTCTCATATCCCCTCCCATGTAAATTTGAAGAATTATGGCAATCAAGAAAATGCCTTGTAGACATGTCCACAGGTAAATCTGATGGAGGCAATTACTCAGTTGAGGTTCTCTCTTACCAGGTAACTCTAGTTTGTACCATGTTAACTAAAACAAGCCAAGCAAGCACACTTACTGGACATTATTTTTGGGTGTGTCTGGGGGTGGTGCTACAAGGTAGTGAATAAAACAGATGGTCCTCCCCTGTTTTATTGGGAATATATTTATTAAATGGTGCATAGGCATCATTTGTTTTTCTATTCATTGCAGTACAGAACATTGAACCCATAGACTTGTGCACAGAAAGCATGTTCTTAGCCAACTGAGCTGTTTCACAGTGCCACAGGCATTATTAAAAGTGTTGAAGACCAGGATAGAACAAAAGGATGGAATGCACCCTCTTTCTTAGACTCAGACTATAAGATGCACCACTAGTTCTGTGGCTCTCAGACTTGTTGATGATGTTTAAATGTGAATCTCTCCATCACCACCTCAATCATTTGAACACTTGGTTGATCCTAAATTGAAGATGCTGTTTGGGAAGGTGGCAGAGCATTTAGGAGATGGATCCTTGTTGGAGGAAGTAGGTTATTGTGTGTGGTGTGTGGTGTGTGGTGTGTGTGTGTGTGTGTGTGTGTGTGTGTGTGTATGTGTATGTGTGTGGTCAAGCTTTATAACTCAGCTCTACTTTCTGCTTATGTTTTATTTCTTGAGTTTGAATGTACAATGACTCATCAACTTCCTGTTCCTGTCACCATGTCTTCCCCTCCATGATGGACGGTGTCCCTTCAGAACTGTGAGCCAGAACAAACCCCATCTCCCATTAAGTTGCTCTTGTTGGCATTTTATCACGGCAATTGGAAAAAATGAAGACACTGGCTTCTCTGCATTTCATGATGCAAAAAGCAGAACACAGTATTTTCTGTCACTGTAATCACATGAGCTAATGATTTATAATAAATCTATTTTATATACATCATGCCAGTATATTTCCTATTGGTTCTCTTATTTTGATGAAGTACAGTATTTGTGTGTGAGTGTGTGTTTAGACCAGAAACCCAAAACAGGTGTTTACTCCAGTCACACAAGACCTTATTTTTTGAGACAGGGTCTGTTGTTGAATCTGCAGCTCACTGATCTGACTGACTAAGCCCTAGTAATTATCCTGTCTCCACCTCTCTAGTACCTCTATTCTAGTGCATGCTGTTATGTCCACTTTTTATGTGGATGATGTCAAATAAACTCAGGTCTTTGTATTTGTATTTGTATTTGTATTTGTGTGGCAAGCATGTTGTCAACTGTGCTGTCTCCTGAGACCTATTTTCAAGTATCAATATTAATGCAAAAATATCCACAGTGAAGAAAAAAAATATCAACAATTTAGATAAAGTTGGCATCAGTCACAGTGCTATGGGGAGCCATGTTGGAGCTTGAGGCAAAAGGAAAAACAAATCATTTGCAATGGCTCTGCCTTTGTTTTAAAATTGGATATTTGTTCATCACGGTTGCTCTGCATTAATTTTAATTTATTAAAATGCTGTGTGAAAAGCTTATTTCCTGGATTGCCAAGTGTTTTGAAGCACTCTGAAATTTGGGTGGCTAAAGAGAGTACTTCACTGATCTTGTTCTTATCCTGAGCCTGCTGTAGTTCTTTACCCAACCCTCCCATTCTCCCTTCCTTCCCTCCCTCCTTCCCTTCCTCCCTCCCTCCTTCCCTCCCTCCCTTCCTCCCTCTTTTCTTCCATCTCTCAGCATATCTGCTTTTCTGTATTCATTACCTTCTTCCTCACTGTAACTAAATAGCCACAATTTTAGAGAGGAAGGTTTTGCTGTGGCTAATTGCTTCAGAGAGGATTAGTTTGTCATCCCAGAGCAGGACCAACTCCTGGGGTACAACTTGATTCCATCAAAGCAGTCCCAGAAGCTGAGAGGTATAGAAGCTCAGAGCCCAGAAGCATAGGCCAGAGGCAAAGGGGCCTATAATCTATAATTGAGTTCCACCACCCAGCATCTAAGTTCCTTCTGTGAGGTTCCATGTCCTCAAGCTTCTACACTTTCCCCAAACACAGCCACCATCTAGGGAGCCAGTATTCAAACACGTGAGCCTATGGGAGCCTTCAAACCACACCTTCTAAATCAGGATCAGTACAGTGGCAGGCTCTGGCTTTTTTCTGTTCCCTTCAGGCATGTGGGGTTTGGTTTTGTCTGTGCCAGAGTCAATAGAGGCTGAAGCAGGCTTACCTGCTTCCTGTAGAACTCCCAAGTACCACTCTCTGTTTATAGAATGCCTCTCAAAGGCACTTCAGCATCTAAGCCTGGAGGCTATGGGGCAACTGCACTTCCTATTGCTGCTCATATCTAAAGTCCCCAGAGTGCCGCTAACATAACCCAGGGGTCCCAAGTCAATTCTCACAGAAGGTTTAAAATAATAAAAGAGGAGAGTAAAATAATAGACTTCACAACCTGAGCTGAGTAATAGATGCCATGGTTTCTCCCCTAGGAAATTTCTCATGGGCTGTATTCTTTCTCCACCTCTTCTCTCTATTCAGACTGTAGTGTGGCACTCTACTCAGTAGTCCATGTTTTGGACACTATAACACAATGCAGTCATCTACAAAGTTCACATTTAAGAACTATACACGCAAGATATCAAAAAATAATCACAAAATTCTGATTTTTAAGAAACTTTATGCTTTTTTCTTAAACAAAACAAAACAAAACAAAGCTCCCAAACCCCCTTTTTCTTAGCTGTTGTCAGTCACATGCACATGCAGTTGCATGGGCCTTGTGATGGCTTGTATATGCTTAGGCCAGGAAGTGGCACTATTAGGAGGTGTAACCTTGTTGGAGTAAGTGTGTAATCGTGGGCATAGGCTTTAATACACTAGCTGCCTGGAAGTGAGCATTCTGCAAGCAGCCTTCAGATGAAGATGTAGAGCTCTCAGCTCCTCCCAAATCATGTCTGCCTGGATGCTGCCATGTTCCCATGATAATGGACTGAACCTCTGAACCTGTAAGCCAGCCCCAAATAAATGCTGTTCTTATAAAAGTTGCCTTGCTCATGGTGTCTGTTCACAGCAGTAAAACCTTAATTAAGACAGACCTGAAGGCTATGGGCTGGACATGATTATAACTATGTCAATCTCACATATGGGATTGTGTTGAACTGAGGGAAAGCACACACAAGAAAAGATCTGTGCCATCTTGCATTGTACTACTACAGATATCTCAATCTCTGTGACAAAATACTTGAGACAATCAGCTTAGAGGAAGGAAAGATTTATTTTGACTCATGGTTTCAAAAATTTCAGCCTGTGGTTGTTTGGCAGAGCACTGTAATGGGCATTATCTAGCTAAAGAAAGCTGTTCACCTCATGGCACCTGAGAAGGGGGAGGAAAAGAAAATGAGGAGGAGGAGGAGGAGGAGGAGGAGGAGGAGGAGGAGGAGGAGGAGGAGGAGGAGGAGGAGGGCCAAGGTCATAATATTCCCTTCAAGTCCACATCCTCAATGACCTCACTTCTTCCCACTGGCACAGATTGGAAACCAAGCCTTCAGCACATGGGCTTTGTAAGACATTTGAGATGTCACTGGTGACACTCACCTACCAGAGAGGATGCTTTATGATAATCAGAGCAGGAGACAGATCCAGGGCAATGGTACCAGCCTTATAAAAGCACCTCACCCTCCATTAATTTTCCTTACGTGTTTTTTCCTCCCATGGTGTGTTGTGTTGACCCCCAAAGCCCAAAGCCTCTTTTGCCTTTTCACTTATTATTGTTCTTTGTCAAGATAGTACACAAACCCAGCCGCTATCCACCCATATGATTTTATCCCCATTGAAGTCTTTGTGTTTACATACAAAATCCATTACGTGTTAATCTGTATCTTGATAATCAAATTGTAGGAATCTGGTCCCATGATATATAGAAGAAAAACAGAGCATTTACTCCTTCCCTTTCTCCCTTCTTTCCTCCCTTCCTCCCTCTCTCCCCCTCCCTTTCTTGTTTCCTTCCCCTTTCCCATTCTATTGTTTATGATGCTGAGAATAACAGCAGAAAATAATCCAAGATTCTGTCCTCATGAAGTTTATGTTTCACTAAGAACAGATAAAAAATAAACAAGAAAATATGTATTATGTGATTAGCATGTCAGATAGTGGTAAGTGTTAAAACTACCTGGAACCACAAGAGCTAGATATGGGGAACAGGGTGTGCTGGGGAGTGGGGACAGGAGACTCTCACATTTAGCATTTCCAACAATGCAATCTTTCTACCAGCTCCTCTTCCACATCTATTTTTACTAATATGAAAAGTATATCCTTTAGGTCATTTTCTCTGCAAGTCGTTAAGTACCTTTCCTGCATGTTGCAGTACCTGCTAAAAAACCACCACCACACTTGAGCAACACAGCCTGTAGATGAGACAGAATTAAGTTTGCCTCTCCATTTAGGAAGGGAGAGTATTTCCTCCACCAGGTTCCCAGGGGTTTTCTGGAGAGGGGAAAGGTCGATTTCTATTGAGAGCCAGAAGAAGGAGAAGCTTTCAAATCTTGATTCGGTTACAGGATGGATCATGTTTAACAATTTTAGAATTGGTGGATATGCAAAGCAGGAAACTTGAGACAGGAGGCTCAAGTGCTTAAGGAAGCATATGCCAACTTTCTTCTTGGTGGTCCTTGTGAAGTATTGATGGGTCTATCAGGAATGTTTTAGTAATGAGCAATTAGATCATTTCCCAAGGCAGGAGTAATCTGGAATAGGTTATGGTAATAAAGCTGTAAAGACAATGGGGTATAAGAGGTGTGTTAATGAGGTTACTCTGATTATAAGAGTAAGTTGAATACATTGTCAATCCAGCGTATTTTATTTATTTGTTGTAGTGGGGATTGAGTCTGGGGCCTCAGGCTTGTTAGGCAAGCATATTGCCACTGATCGACATCCCCAGCGAAACTAGAGTTTGAAAGCTTTGTGTGATTTTTCAAGCATCATAATATGGGCTAAATTTGTAAAGTTTTAAAGACTCGGGTTTGGAAACTATGTGTAATGCCATGGTGATATGAGATTGCCAGTTTCACTTCTGACATTTCAGAGATATTTTGACATCTATCCTTTTTGTCGTGTGCTTTTACAGTTGAAAATAGGACAAGAATTTAGCTTCTGCCCCATCCTAAACCTATAGAATCAAAGTATATAAAAAATGTATTGTTTTCCGCACTTAAATTAATTGTACTCCAAACAAATTAAATTTGAGGTCAAAATATTTACCACTTGATCACTCTGTCATTAGTTTTTAAACTTTTTTTTTTTTCCATATTGAGATTTTTTGGGGTTTTTGAAACAGGGTTTCACTATATAGCCCAATTTGACCTCGAATTCACTATGTCATCCAGAGGGACCTTGAACTTGTGATCCTCCTGTCCCAACCTCCTGGATTGCCCGCAACTTGCTTTTAAACTTGAGCCCTGATTTTACCCACAGCTTCATGTAGACTTGAGCCGTTTATGGTGGCGGCAGTGCTTGGGGAGGACCAGGGAGATGAGGTTGGAAAGGCTTGTTTGGCAAGTTCCCCAAAATACTTTTAAAAATGCTCTGGCCAATTTGGAGAAGTGGGTCATAATTTATGTGTGCCAGACAGGGCCATTCATCGTTTTTGATGCATTTCAGCTACTGCACAGCTGTCAGGCCAAGGAAGTTATAAATCTTCCTACATGTTAACATTCACATTTAATTAATACTAATAGGCAAAGCTGTCTCTTGAGTGAGATGATGTGATGGAGAAGATAAAGTCTGGGAAGCAGATAATAAAGGTAGTGTGTGAACACATTATCTCTAGATCAATCTGGTTTCCTAGTTAATAGTACTATCCCCTGTTGATATTTTTTTTATAATTTGTTTATTTTAGAAGGGCTCTTTTGTGGTTTGTATTTTTTTTTAAACTGTAGACAGCTCTACTTTTTCTTTGGAAAAGGTAGGAAAAATCACACGTAGACTCATCAAACTTCTTATGCAATATTTTGACTGTTTCTCCCGTTCTTGACATTCATCAGTTTCATCCCTGTCCCAGACAGGTTTTTTGGGGCTTTGGGCTGTGACAATGCCCAGAGGCTTGGTTTCTAAATGGTTCTTGGGCTCAATCAAAGTCAAGTTGACTCAGCAGCACTGAGCAATGCAAGCATCCAGAATCCTTTGACCACTTCACCTTGCATTCTTGTGTCCTACAAAGTGACCTGAATGATGATTCTCTCCCAAAGCCCTTGAATTAGTTTCTATGTAGATAATGAACCACCCACACAGATTTCAGAAAACACCCACAGCACATCCAGGACAGACTGATTCTGGCTGTGTCCAATATGTAATGAGTTTCTGACGGGTGATGGGGAAGAAAGCTTTCTCAGACTTTTCCCCCAACCCCACTGCTCATCTTAGCAATTAGGGTAAATCCCAGTTAGGTGGCCATCTAGGGAATTTCCAAGTGTTACTCTTTCTCAGACATGATCTTACATGGTTTTGAGTAATTTGCATTTATCTATAAAGTTTGAAATAAATGGATCTAGCAATGTTTCATCTGGATGATTTTTCCCCTCTGGACTGCAGTGATTGCATTTTTCATTTCTTTTTTAAGACTAAAAGTTTCACTAACATAAGAATTGTCTTTTCTGGACATAGTCACTAGGACAAATTGGCAACTTACCGATTAAGAAAAAAAATCTTCACTAACCCCATATCAGGTAGAAAGCTAATATCCAAAATACATAAAGAACTCAAGAAGCTAACCTCCAAAATACCAAACAACCCAGTCAAAAATTGGGGTATAGAACCAAACAGAATTCACAATAGAGCAATCTCAAATGGCTAAGAAGCACTTAAAGAAATGTTCAAAATTATTAGTCACTATGAAAATGCAAATCAAAACAACCTTGAGATTCTACCTCACACCAATCAGGATGGCTAAGATCAAAAAATTCAGATAATAGCACATGTAGGCTGAGAATGTGGAGAAAGAAGAACACTTCTCCATTACTGGTGGGATTGCAAACTTGTACAACCATTTGGGAAATCAATCTGGAGGTTCCTCAGAAAATTGGAAATAGATCTACCTGAAGACCCATTTATACCACTGTTGGGAATATACCCAAAAGATGCCCTACCATGCCACAGGGGCACTCCACTATGTTCATAGCAGCCGTATTTGTAATAAGCAGAAGCTGGATACAACTCATATGTTCCACAACAGAAGAATAGATACAGAAAATGTTGTTCATTTACACAATGGAATACTACTCAGCTATTAAGAACAAAGACATCATGAGTTTTGCAGGCAAATGGATGGAACTAGAAAATATCATCCTGAGTGAGGTAACTCAGACCCAAAAGGATATGCATGGTATATACTCACTAATAAGTGGATATTGGCCAAAAAAGTACAGAATCTCCAGGATACAATCCACAGGACTCAAGAAGGCTAACAAGCCCAAGGACCCAAGAGAGGATGCCTCAATCCTGCTTGGGAGGGAGAAGAAAACAATTATGAAGGGAGGCAGAGAGAGGGAGGGATCTGGGTGGGTGGAAGGAAAACATGACCAGGTATTGGGGGAGGGGGACAGAAGTGAGGCCCTGAAGGCTAGCATAAAGAATAGAGACAGGCAACCTCAGGAGGTGGGGGACCCTCTAGAATGTACCAGAGTCCTGGGAGGTAAAAGACACTCAGGACACAAAGAGAGGAACCTTAGATGAAATGCCTTACAGTGGGGAGAGGGAACTTGTAGAGTCCACCTCTAGTAGAAAGATAGGGCATTAAGTGGAGGGATGAGGTTGCCATCCCATAGTCAAAAACTTTGACCCAGAATTGTTCCTGTCAGAAAGAACTACAGGGACAAAAATGGAGAAGAGCTTGAAGAAAAGGAAGTCCAGGGATTGGCCCAAATTGGGACCCATCTCAAGGGGAAGCTCTAAGGCCTGATAAGATTACTGATGCTATAGTGGGCTTACAGACAGGAGCCTAGCATGGCTGTCCACTGAGAGGCCCAACAAGCAGTGGACTGAGACAGATGCATATACTTACATCCAAACAGTGGACAGAAGCCAGGGACCCCTGTGATTGAATTGGAGAAAGGCTAGAAGAAGCTGAGGAGGACGGTGACACCATAGGAAGACCAGCAATCTCAATTAACCTGGATCCCTGAGATTTCTCAGACACTGAGCTACCAGCCAGACAGCATACACTAGCTGGTCCGAGGCCCCAAAATATACAGCAGAGGACTGCCTGGTCTGGCCTCAGTAAGAGAAGATGCACCTAACATTGAAGAGACTTGTGGCCCCAGGGAATGGAGACGCCTATTGGAATGGGGTGGGATGGGGTTGGATGGGGTGGGATGGGGTGGGATGGGGTGGGATGGGGTGGGATGGGGTGGGAACATCCTCTTAGAGACAGGGGAGGAGGAATAGGATGAGGAACTGTGGGAGAGTGGATGGGGCGGGGAGGGGATAACGATTAGACTGTAAAAAAAAGATAATAAAAAAGAATTGCCCTTTCTAATAACTTTGGGGGATACATTTTAGGATCTCTGGTGATAAAGTTTAATATCTAAACTAAGAACAGAGAGATGAATAACAATTAAATAAGATAGGGCAATTGTTATAATAGTGCCATAATAATTTTATGGCTGTAGTGTTTCTCTTTCTCAAAATATATTGTGCTACTCTGTTCACTGAGGTCTGGATTCTCATCCTCCAGAGAGACCAATGTCAAGATGGAGAGTATTGAGGAGAAAGAAGGTTTTTAGTCAGTGGATGAAGAATGGAAAGAAGGAAGCTACGCTTACAAACCAACTTATCAGCTCCAAGTGGCTGAGAAGTGGCAGACATGGGATACTTAGGCTGAGAAGTGGTAAGAATGTTCTTGTCTTTTCTGATGAGAACGGGAAATCTTCCAATTATGGTCAGGTAGACATCTTAAGTCTTGATAAGGAAGAAGAGAGACTGGATAAGTCTAGATCAAGCTAACCATGTATTAAACTCACAGACAACATTTTTCTCACACTATAAATGTGTATGTCTACATACAGAACTGAGTAACATCTGATCCAAAGGTTAAGGAAGCAAAAAAAAAAAAAAAAAAAAGATGAACATATTATGAATGCTATGATGCTTGACATTTATTGTCAAATTGATGGGACTGAGAATCACCATGGAAACACATGTGTGTGTCTGTGAGAATGTTTCTAGAAACATTTAATTGGGCAGAGAAAATGTACCCTAAATGTACGCAGTGCCATCCTATAGGCTGGGGTCTCAGGCTGAATGGGCAATAGTATCATCCCTTACTTCTTGATCAATTGCAGATACAATGCCAACAGCTGCCTTAAGCTCTCACTACCATGGCTTCTGGGCCTTGATAAACTCTATCTTCAAAGTATGAGCCACGGACATTCCCTTTCCTCAGTTTCTTTTCCTTGGTATATATTATTTTCTCAGCAAGAAGAAAAGTAATCTATCCAAAGGCAAAGACACCAAGCCATCTCAGCCTCTTCAGTCATGTGGTAGTGTTTCTTGACCTAAGGGAAGAGGCAGTGATTTCAGGAAAGGTGGACTCAGAAAGGTCACATAGGCAGTGATAATCACTATGACTCACACATCAGTAGTATTATTTATCTATAGCAAAGCTTTTAGGGAATTACTAATATGTTGTCTATCTTTGTGTCTTCCCAAATCAGTCATTTTTAGAAGCCAACCAGGAGCTAGTATGCTAAAGGTTCATTTAGGTTTTCCCTGTATAACATTTCTTGTTTGTCACTGGTAGCTGAAAGCAGGGGCTGCCAAGCATGGATAAAAGGAGAGTGTTGAACTCCAGCTTCCCCACAGAGCTGCTTTAAAACTCCCTGATTTTGGCTTCATTTTAGGAGATTGGAATGGGATGGATTTGCTGCTTCTCGCCCCAAATCAACCTTGAGGAAATGGAAAGAAAGTGTAGATCTGAGAAGCAAGGGCAAAGAGCATGAACCTCATGGGGACATGGTGGACATGGAATGAAATGGGAGGCAGGTATGGGAAAGAGGGACAGCCTGAGGGGAACACTGTAGGCACATGGGTTGGAGAACAGCACCCAAGTTGTTGTTGCTTCCTCCTTTTTTGGTCTTGAGTCTATGGCTGCTCGAGATTCTGCTGCAGACATTAATTCTTTCTAAGCCAGCCCTGTGGAGTGCTAAGATCTCTGAGGCAATGTCACTGTAGAGAAAGATCCCTTGTAGGAGTGAGATATTTATGAAGGTAGATGAGAAAGAACCAGCCACATTCTCTTTTTCTCTTTGTTCCTGACCTTGTAAATCCATAGAGCAGGCAGATTATGGCCAAGGAGGCTGCTAAATCATGAGACTTATTCTTTCCAGTAGTTTACAGATGAATCACTAACCACAGCAGGCCTTAAGAAATTCACAAAGTGCCAAGCACAGTCTGTGTGTGTGTGTGTGTGTGTGTGTGTGTGTGTGTGTTTAAACAAGATAAAACAACAAACAATACCCAGCTACTTGGGCTGTAGCAGCAGAATTACAAGCTGAAAGTCTCCCTGAGCTATATGGATACATTTGTAGCACCAAGACACAGCTAATAATGTCTAAATAGGGAAGGACAGAAGCTGTTGCTGATCCTTGGGCATCTCTTTCCCTCCCATGCAAGGTTCTGATGGCAGCATGTGTACCAGACACCAGGTCTGCTTGGGAAAATGATGTTTCTAAAGCTTCCCTTCTGCTCTTATTGGCCAATGGATAAAATTTCCTGCCAGAACTGGTTATTTTTCAGCTGCACTGAGTACTGTTTTTTTTTTTTTTTTTCAGAAAGAACATGCAAATTGGATAACACAGGTTTTCATTGCATGAAAGACGCCATGAACAAAAGTAGAAGTGACAGGTATTAAGAAATTGTTTGACAATGCCCCAAACTGACAAGGGACCAACAACCAGAATACAGAATGCACCAAGGATTTCTGAAAATCAACTAGAAGGGAGAAACTCCAACATGAAATCAGGCTGAGACTATGAATAGGCAATTTACAGAACAGAAAGCCCTAAAGGTTGGTACACACTGAAAAGCTACTTAAATTCATTATTCATCGGCATTTAAGTTACATTACCAGGAAAGATTTCACACACAATAGCCTTGAAAAACAATAGGGATGTGGACTCCTGTGATTATGCGTGGCTGATAGGAATATAAATTGGAAAAATCACTCTACAGAACATTCTGGAAGGAAACAAGCAAATTAACCATATGCGCAGTCAAAGGTTCAGGAGTGCTACTCCTTACAGTTTCCTGAAAATGCTCATGTGTAGTATTATTCAGAAACATGCTTGTGAGTGGTCATCAAGATATTTTTTTTCTGGGTGTTGGAAGCAATCTAGGTGTCTAGCACTGGGTTAGAGGGGTGTGAGGATAATGTCCTATATTTCCACTACGGCAGTTTAAGGAGTGGCTACAGCAAGGCACTATGTTAATACAGAACACTGCCAACAAGCTTTAAAGACAGAGTCCTGAATTACTAGCATAAGAAAGAATGCAGTCTCGGTTTAATGACTGTATATGGGATGGATCCCCAGGTTGGGCAGTCTTTGGATGGCCTTTCCTTCAGTCTCTGCTCCACACTTTGTCTCCGTATTTAGCTCCCATGAGTATTTTGTCCCCCTTTCTAAGAAGGACTGAAGCACCCACACTTTGGTCTTCATTCTTCTTGAGCTTCATGTGATCTGTGAATTATATCTTGGGTATTTCAAGCCTTTGGGCTAATATCCACTTATCAGTGAGTACATACCATGTGTGTTGTTTTGTGACTGGGTTACCTCACTCAGAATGATATTTTCTAGCTCCGTCCATTTGCCTAAGAATTTCATAAATTCATTGTTTTTAATAGCTGAGTAAGTTCACTATTGCATATACAGTCACCAAACCCAGACACTATTGTGGATGCTAAGAAGTGCATGCTGACAGGGGCCTAATGTAGCTGCCTCTTGAGAGTTTCTGCCAGACCCTGCAAATACAGAGGTTGGATGCTCACAGGAACACCCTCACAGAAGCAGGGGTTGGGGGATAGGATAGGGAGTTTTGGGGGGAACTGGGAAAGGGGATTACATTTGAAATGTAAATTTAAAAATCCAATGAAAAATAAAAAAAAATAAGCAAAGCAGTAGTGGCGCACGCCTTTAATCCCAGTACGTGGGAGGCAGGGGCAGGTGGATTTCTGAGTTTGGGGCCAGCCTGGTCTATAGAGTGAGTCCAGGGACAGCCATGGCTATACAGAGAAACCCTGTCTCTAAAAACAAATAAAAAATGCAGTCTATAGTATTGATACTAATACTACTTATATAAAGCCATAAGAAAGGCATACAAAATCAAAATCAATACTTTAGAAGAATAAACACAAGCCGGAGAGTATACACTAGATTCATTGAAAAGGTTGACAGTACGGTTGTAGAGAAAAAGAGAATGGGTAAGAAAAACAATGAGAATAATTAAATAAAAGGTGAGAGCCGGTCATTCTCAGATCATTGCTTGGACGCATTTCTGTTTTGTTAGAAATTAGAATGGATTGGTTCATCAAAAGTTCCTAGTTCTGAAGAGACACAGGTACAGGTGGACAGGGGATGGTATAAGATCATCAATTTGAGATCAGGAGACCTGCCATTCATAAGAATCCCACTGAGAAGATTGCATCACAGTGTTCTCCATATTAAAATATCCCAGCCAGGGATATAAGCTAATAGTTAAGACTCAGGAAGCAAACAACTCATGTTCCAGGAATTCCCTGAAACTTGCAAGACTCATAAGATCCTTCCTCAAGATTATGTGAGTGAGTAATAATGGCTTCTTGGGAGGAGACTCTCCAATAAGCTGAACTGCCTGCAAACTATGCATGGGACTCCATGGATGCAGCTTTGTGAGTGATTACCCATGCTAACATATGCTTTTCAGTGATATGTCTGTCTTTGAGTCATCTATGCACCTGTAAGTAATCCCTTGCCCATATTACTATACCTATTCCTTGTAAACTCGGTTTCACTAAGATAGATTTGGCTAGAGTTGGTTCTTTGGTCCATTATCAGTGCTACATGGGGTGAGTAGATATTTTTTAATTGATTCCTTGAAAAAGTCACATGACAAAGAGGTAAACGGAAGTCAGGGTGAATATCACCTTCCTTTTACTTGTCCTAAGAAATGAGAATAATGTTTAGATTGAAAAAAAATCCAAGGTCAAATATGAAAACCACACAGGGTCAGTTTTCTTTCTTTAAAAGAAAAGATCTGTCATCGAAGCCTGGAGTACAGAAGACAGTGGGGAAGCTCATCCTACCTCACCAGGGAGTTTCTGGCTTGACAATTAATTGGCTGCACCTGGACTAATTTCCCCAGGTATAATTTTTCTAACCATGAGAGATCAATCTTTAAAACGATGCAAGGCAGCAAATACAGCAGGAAAAAGAAGCACTGAAAGAAAAACATAGTCATCTTATTTTTAAAAGTATCCATGAAATAGCATTAAATGCTACAATACTGGCACAGTGCTTAATTTCTCACAAAAAATGCTTTATATGTCTATACTTTAGAAAGGATTTAAATCCTTTCTTAAAAATATTCCTAAACCCCAAAGTGGTATGATTCTAGAAGCCTCTTCCCAAAGCTATGATTTTTTGCCTGTGATTTTGCTATTGAAAACAACTTCACATTGAGAGTTATAAACATATGAAATCAAGTAACGTCATAAAAATTACAAAGCATGGCTGCAAAATAGACAGGTGAAAGAGCATAGATAGTCTATAGACAATCATGTCACATGAACATCTGAAGATGCCAGGGTGTGTATCACTCCATCACTAAATACTAGCCATTAAGAAAAACACACTACGTTGGATTCAGAAAATGGCAAATGTTTTAAGTAAGGTTTTAAGGGAAAAGTTGATGTTTGAGGTAGATTTTTTTTAAAGTAGTCTTAGGGATGTATAAAGGACATTTAATGCAGAGGAATATATTTTAAGGAAGGTTCAGAAATCATCAAAGTGAAGGCGTGTAGGGGAAATGGAATAAGGTTGGCCATCATAAAGATCAGTGATACGACAAACACTAAATACTTAGTCCTACTGTACATGGCTCCAAGAAGAGATTCTCAAGTGGAGAAACTGACAATGAGTTAGCATCTGGGAAGACACAGACAGCGACAAATGCAGAATGTTGAACTCAGGTGTCTCAATCGTTACAAGAGGATGAATGTTGGTGGTAGATCGCCAGATGTGTTCTCAATTGATAACCAATGCAGAGATGTCGATGTGCTGATTTCAAGTCAGGTACAGGACATGGCTTTGCGGGAACTCTGAAGAAACATGTTTTATTAGCTTTAGAATTAGTCAGACAGGACGTAAGTGAAGTCAAAGGCCCTGTTTTAGTGTTTTAAGAGAAGAGGGGAACAGTGTGGAGAGGCATGAAGTGGTGGGAAAAAGAGAGAGCCATTAAGGAGGACCTTGGGAAATGTCCAAGGATGCCAACAATTGTGGTGTCCTGTGACCTAGGGAGCCTGTCGGGAAGGCATAGTTGGGGAAGAAGAGCAGGTGAGTTTAGGAACTTGAGGGAATTAGGTACTGGTGGAAAAATCAAGGTGAAGATACTCGAGAAGTGTCTGGAAACTGGAGTTACTACTCACTCAAGAAGTCAAAAATGGAAGTCATCCATCAAACAAAAAGGATGTCCCCTGAGAACCATAGCAGCAGGATGGGTTGGAGGACTGGGCTTGGGGGGAAGTGGCCAAGTGTTCTGATATGTTTCTATCTTCCACTTTCTAGTTCCAACATACAGCACACACACTTCACTAGCAGACCCGTTAAGTGACCAATATATGAATTGAGTGGGTTTAGGACAAGACATACTGACCAGAGTCTCTGTGAGAGCTACCCATAGGTATTTACCATTCTTCCTTCTCTCCCTGTAAAAGAATGATTCTTTTTGCTCTCTATGGCTCATTCCTGTGGTGTTTGTGGGTGTATATACACAACTAGTCAACCCACCCACCTCTCCTAGCTGCAGATTTTCATGAATAAGCTCTTCTTTCATGCTTTCTGGGGTTCCTGCTTCTGACAACACCATTCCTGTGTAGGTGTCACCACTTTGCAAATAGAACTTGTCTCTCTTCACTAGGAAAAGTAACGTTTAAGTCAGGCTTGCCCATGGTCTCAGAAAAGAATGTTCTAGTTTTCGCATCTACCAGGATGGAGATTCTCACAGGCTTTGCAGATGTAAAACTCATAATTAGACTTAAAATCTAAATAATGCATAATTTATAAGAAATCCTAATAATCTGAGCATATTTTGGAGGATAAAGTCTCACAAAGTAGCCCAGGCTGGCTTGAAATTGACGATCCCTGCCTCTTCTTCCTTAGTGCTGAGTTTGCGGCTGTGTGCCATCACACCCAGAAATAATGCCTATGCTAGAAAGAAATATTCAGTCTGTGTTTAAGAAACAGCACCTCATTTACTGCAGACAAGTATTGTATGCGTTAGTAACAGTAAGATCTAATGTGTACAAAACAATCAACATTCATCTCATCTCCAGAGACATTGGATTTTGAAAATTTAACCAATTTTAAGTGAAATAATTTATGAAAAGGGAGATAAGAGGGGGCTATCTCAATGGATAAGCACTTTTCTACCACTCAAAAGGCCCTAGGTTACTGGGCTAGAGTATTAAAATCCCCTAACACACCCACATAGACACACACACACACACACATACACACACACACACACACACACACACACGGTGGAGTGAAAAATTTGAAATATTTGTCTCAAAATAAGTTTTGTTATCCTGGTTTTATTATTAAAATATATATTCTGAAATGTAATTTGTTTAAAAATGAATGGACAAGAAGAGAAGCACAGAGCACTCTCCCGTTTCTAGTGGGAGGCTCTTACCTATGTGGGGTGATATCCATCCATTCAGCTCTTTTCAAAGCTCCCTGCTGACTCTACAAAGTAAATTTCTTAAAATGTCAACTCATCATCCCCCTATAATTTTAAATTTCACAATCCTTGGTATTAAAAATTAATTCTCCAGATGTCCTTGACTTTAATTAACTCTCCAAACATTTTTTGGAGGCTGTGGCCTATTCTGTTCTGTATGTCTACACTGCCAGCAGATTACTCTAATGTGTGTGAATGCACCTGACAAAAAACCTCTAAGTAAAATTCTTTTAATTTTTAGGCAATTTTTTAATTGAAAGTATGGGCTGCAATTACATGCCAACATTGTTGTACTTGTGTAAGCTATTTTTAGGAATAAATTTAAAATAATTAGGAAGTAATTCTAAGGCAGTATAACATCTCAGGACCTGGGCAACATGTAGTTGTTTCCAGGAAGAAGAAAAAGTTTCTTCGTCCAGATCAGTAGACACAAAAGGTAATGTCTGATGGGTACCGGAGGAGACAGCAGAGACGCCTCAGTCTATTCCTGCTAATAACCTGCTCTGGGACCTGGAAAAGAAATCATTTCACTTCCTACTGGTTGGGCTTTCACAGCTGGAATAGAAAAGGTAATGAGGCTTTGTTTGGATGAGGCAGGAAAGAAGATTCTAGCTCCGTTCATCTCTCTGCAGTGGTCCAAACACAAAGGATGATGTGGACTCACATGTTCTTAATGCGCCACTCACACCAGGAGCATGCCTTGGAAGCCTGATGGGAGGAAAACAAGGGATACTCAACTAAAAACTGAAAAGCAAACAAGCCTGGGTGCTGTGGAGGAGGTCAGGGACCAGTGTGAAACCCTGGCTGGGAGAGGAGCCACGTTTATGTCCCTCAAAGAAGGCAGGAAGACAACTCTGAGTGGTCTTTATTCTATCATTTTGGTTATGAAGTAATTTTAATTTAATTTGTATTTTAATTAGATAGTCACAAGGTGTTAAATGTCATTGCAACATCTTAATCGAGTTAATGAGGTGAGAAAATAGGGCACAGAATTCTAGCTAGGTCAAACTTGTAAGCTCTATTATCAAAACAGAGAAAACGTAATGGTATCCTTTTCATAACCCAGAGAAGCAAACCATTAAAGTCAGGTGCCTTTGAACACAGGTAGAAAATGAGAATCATTCAGATATGCAAAACATAATTAAAGGAACATTTTCCAGGGGAAAATTAATTAAACCCAGTAAACATATGGGTTATCGCATAACTTAAGTGTAAAATTACCACTTTGCACATCATGTGACTCGAAGGGAATAAGAGTCCTAGTTTGTAACATAAGTGTTTTGGAACATTGCAGAGATCAATGTATCGGGCATGGAGTCATCTGTGTTCAGAAAGTCAGCAACAGAGAGGGCATAAGAAAATACTCTCAGAAGCATGACAAATCAAAAGTGAGTGTCCTTATCAACTGTACTCTTAGGGTAGTGCTGCTTGTGTCATACATACATACATACATCATACATAGATTATACATATGTACATAATACACACATACATAATAATGCACACATAGTAATACATGCATAATACATGCATACATAATACACACATACATAATATATACATACATAATAATATGTAATACATGCATAATACATACATAACAATACATAATACATACATACATACATACACACACACATACATACACACATACATACATAATAGGGCTGTAATGACATATTTTATTATCAAGGGTTTCTTACCTCATCATGGCCCAGAACCTGGAGGTGGGGAAATCAGGAGTTTAAGGCCATCGTTAGCAACATAACAAGTTTGAGAGTAGTTCCAGCTACATTGAAACCCTGTCTCAAATTTAAAATAGAACAATAAAGGTTTTTCTAAATATCAGAATTCAGATGCCATGCATGTGATTAAACACAAAATGCCTCTAAACGTTAATCTTCATCTTCTACCTCAGTGGGCATGAAAAAAAGAAATATCTAATTTCTGTGCTATTTTCCAATCACAATAGGGTTCTTTGTTAATCCCTAAGTGACCGCCTCTGATTTTCCATTTGGATAGCCAATTTCCCATTTTTAGATGCAGGAAAAATTAAGACTCCTTATGGGCATCTGATTTTTCTTTTATTGTGTTCCCCCCTCCCCAGGGCTTTCCGGTTTGCTTTTTAAAGATTTTGTTACTGATCCAAGAAACATTTTCCCATGGGAAGAAACGGTAAAATGTACTGTACTTTGAATAATTTACAGTATCTTTTTAAGAAAAAAGGTGAATATTTTATATTTGCTAGGAAATGAAATGTGTACAGTATGTATAAAAACAGCATAAATACTTGATGTGTCTCTGGGCCATTACTTTGGATAACCTTTTACAGGACGCATTGGCTGCTTATGGTCACCACACGTCTTTGGTGCTTGCTTCTATTCATTAGAGCAGTGGAGAAGCCACAGTGCTTTTTACATTACACTAGGCCCTCTGGGTCAGTATTTTCTTTTGAGTCTTGCTTTCTTCTGCACATTCATGTATCCTCTCCTCCCTCCCCCCCCCCCGAAATAGAAACATGGACAAGAAGACAAACATGCTATTGATGTGAAAATGGAGTTGAAGGCATTAGAATGACCTATGAGGGACACTTGACAGACAGGTGATTGAAAACAGGGGGAGGGGACACACATACTTTCTAATGTGTCAAGATGTAGGCTTGTTCTAGAAGTTCTAGAAGGTCTTAAATATGCCTATCTCTCTGTCCCTCTCTGTTTCTCTCTCTCTCCCTCCCCCTTTCTCCCTCTCTTCCTCTCCCACTCTGTGTGCATGTGTGTGTGTGTGTGTGTGTGAGAGAGAGAGAGAGAGAGAGAGAGAGAGAGAGAGAGAGAGAGAGAGAGAGAGAGAGAAAGATTTCATGCTTGTGGAGGCCAGAGAACAAACAACCTGAAGTCACTCTGCAGGAGCCATCCAACTTTCCTTTTTGAGACAGGGTGTCTCAGTGGCCTGAAACTCTTTGTTTAGGCTGGGCTTGCTGAGCAGTGAGTCCCAGGGTTCCACCCGTCTGTACCTCATGATCGTTGTGCTGTAAAATGTCTAAGAATGAACTTGTTCTAAGAATGAACTTGTCTTCATGTGGGCAAGGACTTCTTTGAGTTATCTCTCTCCTGGGCTTTCAATCATTAGAACTATTATTACATCAGGTTAGACTCAATATTAAGGAATATAAAAGTTAGGAGTTGCTTGTTCAGTCTTTAGTTTTACTTTTGGATGAAAGCATCCTTATACTTCAAAAAGGAATATAAGTCTAAATTCAAAAAGACATAGGGCCAAGTTTTGTGGTTTCATTTGGTAAATATGAGCAGGATTTTTACACACAGACACATACATGTGCCTGGGTGGTTCTTTGCATGTAGAGGGCCTAGGAGGAAGAAGGGAGTCTTTGGCAGGGTAGACTGCCCATTCTTTGCCAGTGAGAAGATTCAGAGGGGGATAAGCAAGCACCCTGATGAGCAGCACACACCCAGCCTGGCATACACTGGACTGCGGGAGACAGAGGTCTCATACCTTTTAACTCAAACAAGGGGCCCTAGTGTTGGACTAGGCAGACATATACCACTAACACCTCAGCACTGTATTTTTGCATACCTTTTTTCCCCTATGGAAATACGTCCATCTAAAACTTTTAGGGGGGATATTCTCATGGGAAAATGACCTACTAGAACTTTTCATTCTTTAGCCCAAGTGCTTTGTTTCTGGTCTTTGATGATAGTTTATTCTGCTCCACTCAATGATGGAAGTTTCTCCTTGTCTTGACTCTTTCTTCATAATTCTTACTACACTGAACATCCCTGAAATATCCAGGGGAAGTCAGTGGTAGGGAAAAAACTCACTTATGGATCATAAACACTCTGGAATTTACATTCGTTCCTTCATTTAGCACATGCCTGTGTTTTTATCCTTCAACTGTTCTAAGCACTAGGGGTGTGGAAATAGGGCAAAGTGCTCCATGCCTTTGTGAAATTTCTGTGCAATTGGGTGAGATTGAGAAGAAGAAAATAAATACAAAAAGTACTTGGTAGTCTATGTGCTGAGAAGACATAAAGCAAGAAAAAAGAATAGAAGTCTCCGCCATTTAGGTTTGAAGAGTAATTCTTACCTTGTTTAGGTAATATTTTATGAGACTAAAAAGAGAGAATGTTCAAACAACTTTCCTAGGAGAGAGTATGAGATAGCTGATACAAAGAGACTGGCAATTTCATGCTGACTTCATTTCCCATGTCCCTTGTGCACTCTTCCCATTACAGTGCCAACACAAAGTCAAGAAACATCATCTAGAATTCCTGACTCATTTCCAAGGGTTTCTGGGTACTTTTCGTCAATCTGGAAATGCAAAAGCATGAAATAGAAGAATGTCTGGAAGAAAAATGTCCCCAGTGACAATTAAAGGTTGAATGTCTTGTGTCAAGAGAGTGACAAACTCTCATCTATATCTAAATTCTAGTCAACCTTCTGGGGACCAGTTGCCATGCAAGTGAGTAGTGAGGTGTGTTTGTCACTACGGGTACTTGCCACTGACTACACAGTCAGACATTTTCTACATTATATCTCTACATGAGATATTTGTAACATTAATTTTAACCCTGAAAACTAAATATAGGGACAGAAGAATTGATGATCTTTCAGTTATACTGATTCTTAGAATATGAATAAAGGTTTTGAATATTTTAGATGGTCTCACTTAGGCTTAAAGTTTTAATGATATTAAGAAACTTATTTTTAGAATGTTGAGTTTTTTCATGGACTATGAAGGATCTATGTAGATCACTTCATTCCACAAGCATTCTGAGATATTAATTTCAGATGTGAAAGGCATTATTGTGAAAAGAACTGAGCACGAGACATTTAGCTATCATAAATCTTCAATGTTAGATGTTTATTTATTTTACCATTTTCATTAGAATATGCTATAAAATTCATGTTCAGCTACCAAAGATTTGTTTTCAATTCAGGGAAGTTCTTTGTGAAAATGGTCATAATTTCACTTCAAGCATGGCAGAAAATTAGATTTTTCTCACATTGAACCATCCTTGCATCATGCAAATAAACACTAACAGTTCTGGCTTGGAAATCTCGGAATTTATGGCGGCATTAGGAAGTGGACACTATTTTTATTAGGTCTATTTTTTAACATAAAGTTATTGAAAACTTCCACCTCAGGAACATTGAATGGCTCAGATAGAAACCCAGAGAATCTACCTTGCAACTTCTTTCCCAGCCTAAAGATTTTGCCTCTTTTCCTGGTGTTTCATTTTGGGTATTTTGTATGTGAATTGTGATCTATCTCAATGGTTTAGGTTTCTGTGCTAGTGTGAGACATGAGTGGTGAGGAACCTTCACATCACAAGTCCTGGGACTTCACTGAAGTGATGAGGCATAGGTAAAGATGATGCAGTCAGACCAGTAAGACCTTTGCATAGTAGATTCATGTGGTTAGAAGGAACATGGGCTGGTAGATTTGGAGGAATTCTCTAGAAACTTTAAGAAAGTGGAAGGCACATATCACCAGCCCACTGTTAGCTAAAAACAAGCCGACTTGGAATGCTAGAGGATCCCCAAGGTAGGGTTTCAAAAGGAAAGCATCACTTCTAGCTGCAGAGAAATCTGGTCCTGCATTATGTTTTATGGAGTAAAGAGCTATACAGAGGGTTACATCAACAGATAGCATAGGCAGATATCAAGATTATGATAGAAATGAGTGGGACTTTGAAGGATGTCTTGGGAATGTTTGAGAGGATTATTCAAGAATCTCGAACTCTCTAGGGTCTTTGCCACTGTTGTCTAATTTGTGGTCTATAGGTTACGTTGGGCCAAAGATAAGATGCAGATCAATACAAAATCTTACCCCTGCTTAAAATACTGAGAGAGAGAGGGGACGGGGACGGGGACGGGGACGGGGACGGGGACGGGGACGGGGACGGGGACGGGGACGGGGACGGGGACGGGGATGGGGACGGAGACGGAGGAGAGAGAGGGAGGGAGAGAGAGGGAGAGAGAGAGAGAGACAGAGAGAGAGAGAGAGAGAGAGAGAGAGAGAGAGAGAGAGAGAGAGAGAGAGAGAGAGGATGCCATGTCCTTAAAGGTAATTGTAGGTGGCAACGTCATGTCTCAGTGTTAAAAAGCTAGACACGTATGCACTTTTGACAAGATTGAACACATTTACATCCTTATGGGCTGCCAGGTATAGCTCTTCCCCACTGCCAGTAGAGAACAGCTTCCTCTTGCCTCATCCACTACAAAGTCTTCAAAGGTAAATATTAACACTATGGCATCTTGCAGATCTGCCTTCGTCTTCCTTGTTGACTTCTGATCTATTAGGAGGGTCAGGCTGCAGCATGCCTTGAGTGAGACAATGTCCAGTCGGGGAAATGCTGACCACCAACAGTGGTGCAGCATGTCAGCAGGGCTCATCTGGATTTGAATTTCAAAAGTACAAGAGCAGGTGAGGCAGAATGTAAGACTGAAGAAGGGAGATATTTATTGTGAAAGAACAGTCTTCTGTGAACCAAAGTCTGATCTAGGAACATGGTACACTGCAGGACACCTGTCACTCACTCTTGTGCAATCTGAAAATGCAATATGTAACAAGAGGCAATGGAGAAGTGCCAGGCTTCACTCTGCTAGGTAATCCTCAGGCAGATGCTAAGAGGCTCACCTGAGAATTCCCAGCCTGGGTCACTCACAAAGTGTCTAACTTGATGATGTATTTTTATACTGGCTTGCTTTTTTTCTGCTTTTCTTCCTTCAGGTCTTTTATTAAAAATCTTTTTTTCTCCTGGAGATATATATTTTAAAAAGCTACTGAACAAAAGCACTTGTCTCAGCTCTGCTTTCAGACGTGGAAGAAAGACCCGGGGCTGGTGAAGACAGCTTATTGTTTAGGAAAAAAAATGTTCCATGGACTAATCTAATGTCCTTATCTTTTCCTGTTTGTTTAGGAAGCTGTATTTCACATTATCTGAGTTTATTCTGCCATATTTTATGAGTCCTAGTTGAATGCTTAGCCTGTTGGTTTTCAATGTTGAATTTCAATATAAACATTCAATTGTAGCATCTCCCTGCTTTCCTGCAACGTGATATGGTCTTTTTATGACTAGTTCTGTTTCTAAACTTAATTAAGATGATTTCTTTGACCTATGAATTATTAGAAAATGCATTTAAGAATGAAGGTAGTTTTATTAATATTCTAAAATTAGCTTATATGTTTTCTGATTGTGATCTCTCTTATCTATTAATCGATCTATTATCTGTATGTCTATATATTTATATATATATTTATGAATTGTTGGGCTTGTTTTAGAGGCTGAAATATGGCTAGCTTAAGAAAAATGTGTTCTTTTACATTGTGCTGTGAAATCCTTGTTTTATTTTGTTACCCCTATATTTTTTTGTCTCCTTGAGAAAGAAGAGTGTTGATGCCACGAAGTCTGTTTAGTGTGGTTTGAATTTGTGTTGTTTGTTGTGTGGTGCGCATTCAGCAGCAGCATCTCCACATAGTGAGCTGTGCCTTTCCTTATGGAGAGACCTCTTCATTTCTCATTGTGCTTTTCTCCTCTGTGTCTGCTTTAGCTTTCTTTTAGGTAGCAAACCCCTATGTATCATTTTACAGACAACACTTGCCTTAAATCTAATTTTATTTATATTTATCTAGATTGTGGATTTCTCAGCTTCAACTGGCAATCCTAATTTATTTATATTTACAAAATAACAGCTGTATTTAGATTTATTTATACCATCTCTTTGTGCTTTTAAAATCCCCCTTCTCTGCCTGCCTTCTCTGTCTTCTACTGAATGGATTGATTTTTCTTTGATTGCGTTCTCTCCTATGTTGTTTTAAAAGTCATTTAAGATTATTTTTGTCAGATGTCTTGACACTGTAGATGTATGCGTTTCAGGTGTAGAGGTAACTGCTTTTGTAGCTTACATGGTGGTGCTCTGACTGAATTCTGCAAACACACACCTGTGATGCTCTCTTCTGCTCTACTTTAGTCCTGTTTTATGCTTTCCTTTACAAATCAATGGTCATTCTTTTTTTTTTTTTTTTTTAGTCAGTTAATATTATTTATCACTGCCCTTATTCACTTTTTTAAATCTCTTCTTCTTCTGGGGCCAGTTTTATTTCTCCTGGCATAATAGTGTCATAGTTTGTCTTTCCATCCAGGATCATCGCCCTAGCCCCAGTTTTTAGTTAATTGCTCTTTAATTGTTACTCTCATCCCTATTTTCTAGTTTCTTTATTCCTTCCAAAATCCCTATTACGTAAACGTTGTTAGGTTAAAGATAGCTGCCAGGACTGGAGAGATGGCTCAGCAGTTAAGAACACTGACTACTCTCCCAGAGGTTCTGAGTTCAATTCCCAGCAAAGACATGGGGGGCTCACAATATCTGATGCCTTCTTGTAGTGTGTCTGAAGACAGTGACAGTGTATTCACATCCATAAAAATAAATAAATAAATAAATCTTTAAAAAAATAGATAGCTGCCAGCCTATTTATGTATACCAGATGTGAGTCTAATCTAGCCAGATGTAGGGACTTATGTAATTAATGAAACATAGTAGACATAAAAGTGTTGACCTTGTTGAGGATAGATTGATTCCAAGAAGTTTGTAGCTTCTTCATGGACTTCTTTGAATGTTTTTGTTGGGGGCCATGAGCCTCAGTGTGAGGAGTCTGGCTGCCCCATGACACTTATGCCTACACAAGTTGGCAGTACTTGCTGAGCCTTGCTTTTT
This sequence comes from Arvicanthis niloticus, assembly GCF_011762505.2. Lineage (NCBI taxonomy): Eukaryota > Metazoa > Chordata > Mammalia > Rodentia > Muridae > Arvicanthis > Arvicanthis niloticus. The sequence goes on along the minus strand of NC_047665.1, from coordinate 65,235,118 downwards.
GTCTACCTGCACATTGATATCACACCAGACCCTGCAGATAATGCACGACACCATACGAAACAGTATCATCTGCCTGTGTGCTGCCTGAATTTCTGGCCCACGGCAGATTTATTTAGATATAATAAATGTGTTACTGTTTTAAACCACTAAATGTTTAGTGTAGCGCCATGCCACAGTTGATGGCAATGGCCTACAGGTTCTTACTCATTTTTTTCAGGGCTGTTGGCTTTTTATTCATTTTTTCCCCATCTCTTGCCCAGTATGAGCTACCAGGTTAGTGGGCCCCAGGGATCTGCCAAGCTCTGACTTCACAGAAATAGGATCAGAACTGAGCTTCCTTCTCCATACTCAACTTTTAAGTGCAGGTTCAAGGGTCTGAAGTTAGCTTCTCATGCTGAGATCATAATAACATACATTATACTTGATAAATATTAATTTTTGTTGTTGTATTTTGGAAAACATTCCTAATATATGAGATCCATATAGAATACCTATACAGGTAAATAGTCTGAGGCATTTTTTCTTCTTTTTTATTTGGTAGCTATTTATATATTATCTCTTTTAATATTTTTAGTAAAATAACTATTGCTTCTCTGATTGATAATTGCTATATTATTGATACATATGGTATATATAATATATCATATATATTAACCTGAAAGAAGAGAAGAGCAATGTGTGCTCCTTCATGCTGTTCCTTACTCTGTTACTTTCATACTTTTCATTATGCATCATCAAGTGGAATTTTCTTTCCAAGACGTTGCATCTACAAATCTTATGTTTATGTAGACATATTTCAGGGGGATAAAGACAGAGTCTCATACAGTCTAGAATGGCTTCAAACTTGCTGTGCAGTTCAATACGACCATAAACTTCTGATCCTTTGCCTCTGTCTCTGAGCCTCTGTCTCCTGAGTGCTGGGATTATAGGCATGAACCACCAGATCTGGTTTTATGAGGTGCCAGGTATCAAACTGGGCTCATGTCTGTTAGACAAGCACTGTACCAACTGGGTTACATCCCTAGTCCTTCTGTAACTATTTAAAAAGAGATTGTGATATTTTCATAGTTGACTTCTGTTATTTACTTATAATTCTGCACAAAAATTATCTATCACATAAATTCTTTACGATCAAGACTTCTTCACTGTGAATTGTAGTCACAAATAAGTTAACAGTAGAGATGCATTCTGGGAAAAGCGTCATTGGGCAACTTTGTTAGGTGAAAACATAAACTTAAATGATTTATTCTACAACAATGCACCTATGCTTTGTGATATAGGCTATCTCCTTTAACATAGTGACACAAAATTGTGAATTGAACACAGAAGATATACAATAAAAAATTAGATGATAGAAATTTTAAAATTTTACTATAATCCTGTAGGACAATGTTGGTATATCTGGTTCATTGATGGCTGAAACCTTCTTAGATGACTGACTGAGTTATTTTGACTTGTGTTTGATGGTTAGGTTAGGACTCGGGTTTATTTTCTTTTTCTGAGAGATGCACATGGGTGTCACCTGCTGAGCATTTGAACACTTAAAATCATATGAAAGTTTTATGCAAAAACATAACTGCTTTTACTTCTGAAAATTATCTTCAGTTAGTATAGGATTTCTAGCTAGGTGGTCTATGTTTTAAAACTCTGTAAATAGCCAAGTGGGAGAAAACATAGCTACAGTCTCAGGATTGGAGGGGCTGAGACAGAAGGATTTCAAGTTCAAGGTCATTCTGGGATACTCATTAAGACCCTGTTTTTAATGTCAGGCCATACCAACCAAAATAAAACAGAACAAAGAAAAACAACAAGGAAGCAATTTTGCTCTTTTTGTGTGTGCTGTTGCCTGGATGAAGGTGTAGGCAGGCCAGTTCAGCTTCACGTTTTCTGTCTGATACCTTTAGGATTAAAGTTAGTTGTTCCTTATTAAAGTTTTCAGCAACTCTGTGAGCTTACATAATAAGGTCAGAACAAGAGACCACAAAGCATCAATGATTCCTACATTGTTGCTCTCTAGAACGTTTCCAATGTTTAATTATTAATGCTTAATTTTAAGGAACCATCTAGAATCTATACATCTATATTTAGTATCTATAACCAGTTCATCTGCCTCTCCCTTTCATTAATGTGTGTTTTTTCCTCTCTTTTTTCATGGTTTGAAGATGTGATGGTCCCTGGTCTAATATCTATGATGCAGGTTCAGAGTTTGCCATAGTCTTTCTTCTTCTTCTGAGATTTCCATAATAGTTCTGAACTGTACAATTGTGGTCTGTTACTGTCGCTGCTTCACTTGATGCCATCTTATGTTGCCCTATAAGCTCAACTCTCCATTCAAGTTCTTCCCCAGAGTCTCCTGAAGAGTGTTCACATCCTACTGTTAATCTGGGGATCATGAATTGGTGGTTGCTTAAGTTTTCTTCTGAACTTTCTTAGAATAAATCTTTTTCCAACACACTTCATTAATTTACTTTTTCTGGTTAAGTATTTTTTTTCTTTTATCATATAATTGGTGAAACTTTTGAATGATGTTTTTCTTTGTTCACTTCTTTTTGACAAAAGTCACACATCTGTTTCTTTCTGCTGCTTTGCAGGAGTGATACAGATAACAAATCCCGGAGAGAATTCACTCGCTGAAACTTGATTTTTCTTGAGGTGCTTGCTATTGAACTTTTTTGTTTATTTTATTACTGTCTGCTTAGAGTTTAGATTACAAAGAATGAATAGGTGGAGAAGAAAATGACACACTTCTGAACATAATCTCTGCATCCCCAACCTTTGGTCTTCAATCTGTAGCATTAACTGGGCAATTTCTGACCCTGAAGACCCTGGAGTTAACCAGGCTTCTCTGGTTTTGTCTATTAGCCAACAATTCAAAGGTCTATCTCATTTGAATAGATAGAATTGGTTCTATTTTTCTTCAGTAAATGTTGAGACACCAAGTTCATGTTACCATATAACTTAAGCATAGACCTGTGTCATATTATCAGTAGTGGCAGTGAAAGAGACACAGCTCCTCATTGTCACTGACAGCAGGGCCAGGGAGTCTCTTTTAGAGACTTCTGCCCAAGTAAACCCAGACTCCTTTGATTTGTTGCAGAAAAGAGTTTCAGGACCAGCCAGAACAAAATCCCAGTTGCAGTTTATTGAGGATATCGGGTGCAGAGTGTGAAGATAATGAAATCCTCAGGAATGATAAGGACTCAGCATAAGTATGGACGTCTCAAAGAAGAGTCACATCTTGTTTTTACAGCAGCTGTATATGATCCTGTGACTATCTCAGTTTTACTGCTCAGAAAATATAATTTACAGCAAAGTTTAAAGGTTAATGTTTTTTTTTTTTTATTATAAATAAAGTTGTAATGTGGGTTTACAAGGGGTGCAGTCCAGGGTGAGGAATGATAAGGAATACTAACAAAGTCAAGGCTATGGGTAATTTTGATACTGTCTTAAACACATTTTCTATGTTGTCTTTGACATCTCTGGGGTGTCATTAGGAACCACTGTGTCTTTTGGTTTTCTCAGTGGTGTTTAACATTTGCTGACTCTGTTAGAAAATCTCATCTTAGGAGAGAGAACCTCATGCCCTTCACATTCCTCCTTACTATTTGGCCTTAATAACTGTGACCCTGGGTGGAGACACATCTATTGGCAGGTCATTGATAGGTAACCATGTGAACCTTAGGAAACCACTATTTAGTCAGAGGCTTCCTGATAAGAAATGAGCATATTCTATTTATTGTCCTTTTCCATACGAGCCATTCCAAAGACCCTGTCAAGCCTCTGGACAGGAACCATGCCTGAAGAAAGGCTGTCTGTCCTAGAGACAGTAGTAGTATTCTGCTAAGAATGTGTATCAGAGTGATGGTCTCTCATTCTGATGTCATGCCGATCACCGGTTGAAAGTGTGCTCTTATTTATTCTGCAATAAGAATCCTATCTTCTTCACTCTGCTCTGTGTGTCTCCTCTGAATTCTTTCAAGGGATCACAAGGGCTGGGGAGTCAAGGGGACCCCTAGTGAGATCCTAGTGACAGATCAGTTTTGTCCAGGAGTCACAGTATTTCTCCCCAAGATGCACATTATTTGAGGGTCACAGTCACTCTGGCAGGATCCTCTAGTCATGGAAAATAGAAATGGTGGTCACCGTGTTTCGTCAGCCTACCTGGAGGTAGGATAGTAGTGCTGAGTTAGATCTGGAAGGTCTCACGATGGCTACAGAATTAACACAGGAGAGAAACCTGTGGCAAAGAGGAAGGCAGCAAGCCCGCAGTGAGGCTGGCTCGAATTGCCAAGACACAGAGCACAGACAAGACACAGAGGCACTCTGGATTCCTCGTTATTACACTAAAGCTTACACCTCTGAGGTAGAGATCAAAGCCTCTTATGACACTCGTGATACATGAAGTTGTGTATAGAATTACATGTAACAGTGCTTGTGAGAAAGCCTGTACTATAAATTTGACCCTTTGAAGTCTGAAAAATATGATATTAAAGCTCCTGTTTTGAGTAGAGTTGTTATTTGAGCTTCTACATTTTCTCCCTGCTCTGGCCTGTTTCTCCCTTGGAAGCATTGTGTGGTTTTCTGATACTAGCCTTACTTCAGATATTGTCCATTTGCCTTTGTCTATCCAGTTCCGTGTTTTAGAACACAGGAGCCTAGAAGACGTATGGAGGTGACCATTGACCCTGATACCTGGCAATATCAGCCATTATCCTTTATGATGATTGCTATGTGAGTGGACTATGCTTGGCCTTGGTTTTCAAATTGGGGATCATAGGGCTTTGTAAACTTTTCTACATCATTCCCAGAGATTTGAAACACCAAGAGGAGGTGCATCTTGAGCTTGATTGACACTGTTGTCTTATTGGTTCAACATTGATAGACACTCTTAAGAGTTTGTGGGATGGGGGGCATGACCTTTTTGTAAAGTTAACCTTATTTGAAGCCATGGTAGGAGAAGAATTTTTCTAAAGAGAGATACCTGTGCCCTCTGCCCCATTTTAGCTTTGAAACTGCTTTGCAAAATAAATGGTGTTTATTAGGAATGTAGGAGTTTGCATCTTGAAGCTTACTCTCATAATAAATAAAGAAAAGTGTTCTATACACTACCTATCCAAGAAATGGACTTACAAGCAAAGAATACTGCCTTTTTAGAAAATAGAGAATTTTAACTTTTCCTCTTTTAAAAATGGATAGAAATAATGGAGACCCCTAAACTGCTTCTATAATGAAAAGAGGAGGCAACACAGGGTACAGGTTCCTTCTTCCCAGAAAAGGACTAATCAGCTTCAGAGCTAAATTTACATCTATCCTTTGTCTCCAGGCTTTCAATAAATTGTACTCTAAGCAGAGGCTCACTATGGGAGAGATTAGATACATCTTCCTGTTCATCAATCTGTACTGATTTCTGCTTCCCAGTTTCTTTTAGTTAATTAATTAACTAATTAATTAATTACATCCTGACCACAGCAGTTTCCCCTCCTTCATCTTCCAGTCCATATCCCCCATTCCTATCCACTCATCCTCTGTTTCTCCTCAGAAAAGGAGAGGCCTCCCATGGATATCAACCAGCCTTGGCCTATCAAGTTACAGAAAGACTAGGCACATTTTTTATTGAAGCTAATCATGACAATCCAGTTATGAGAAAGGGATCCAAAGGCAGTCAACAAAACCAGAGACCGCCTCTGTTTCTGATGTTAGGAGTCCCACATGAAGACCAATATACACATCTGTTATATATGTGCAGAGAGCCTAGGTCAGTCCTTTGCATGCTCTCTGTAAGCCCCTGTGGGCACAGGTTAGTTGATTCTGTAGGTTTTCTTGTGGTGTCCTTGACCTCTCTGGCTCTTGGAATCCTTCTTTCTCCTCTTTATCAAAATACTGCAAACTGCCTAATGTTTGGCTGTGATTCTGTGCAACTGGTTCCATCAGTTGCTGTGTGAAGCCTCTCTAGGATAGTTATGCTAGGCTTCTGTCTGTAAGTATATCAGAATATAATTAGCAGTGTTGGGGGTTGGCTTTCTTCCATGGGATGGTTCTTAAGTTGGACCAGTCATTGGTTGGCCTCTCCCTCAATTTCTGTTCCATCCTTATCCCAGCACATCTTGAAGACAGGACAAATCGCAACTTAAAGATTTTGTGGCTGACTATATGTCCCAATTCCTCCATTTGAAGTCTTGCTTGGTTACAGGAAATGGCAGGTTCAGACTACATATCCTCTATTGTTAGTGTATTGGCTAGGGTCACCCTCAGAGATTCCTGGAAGTTTCCATTGCCCTAGGTTTCTAGCTTGTCCCAGACATCCCCCCAACAGCCATTCCAGTTGTTTCTCCCAGTACTCTCTTCCTCCATCCTCCCCAACCTGATCCCTCCTGTTCCTATCCCCATCCAACCTCTCTCCCCACCTGCTGGTCCCACCCACCCATGATGTCCATTCTATTTCTCCTTCTCAGTGAGATTCAATCATGCTCCCTTGGGGCTTATTTGTTATTTAGCTTCTTTGAGTCTGGGTGGTAGCATGGGTATGCTTTACTTTAAGGCTAATGTCCACTTACATGTGAGTACACACTATGTTTGTCTTTCTTTGTCTGGATTACCTCACTCAGGATGATCTTTTCTAGTTCCGTTTAGTTTTCCTGCAAATTTTATGACATTATTGTTTTATAGCTGAATAATACTCTGTTGTGTATTACTCACACAATTCAGAAAGGAAGCACATTTTCTTTATTCATGCTTTAGTTGAGGAACATCTGAGTTGTCTCTAGTTTCTTATTACAAATAAGGCTTCTGTGAATATAGTTGAGCAAGTATCCTTGTGGTACAGTGGGGCATCTTTTGTGTATATGCCTAGAAGTGGTATGGCTGGGTTTTGAAGTAGATCATTCTCAATTTTCTGAGAAACCTCCAAATTGATTTCCAAAGTGGCTCTGTAAGTTTTCCCTCCCACCAGCAGTGGAGGAGTGTTCCCCTTGCTCCTCTGCCTCACCAGCAGGAGCTGGGTAAGATGGAGTCTCAGAGTCATTTGATTTGCATTTCTCTGATGCCTAAGGATGTTGAGCATTTCTTTAAATGTTTCTCAGCCATTAGAGATTCCTATCAAGAATCCTGTTTAGATCTAGACCCCCATTTTAAAATTAGGTTGTTTGGTTTATTGCTGTTTAGTTTCTCGAATTCTTTATATATTTTGGATATCAACCCTCTGTTGAGTGTGGGGTTGGTGGGGATCTTTTCCATTCTGTAGGATTTTTTGTTTTCTTTTGTCCTTATGACAGTGTCCTTTACCTTACAGAAGCTTTTCAGTTTCATGAGTTTTCAGTTGTTAATTGGTGCTCTGTTCAGGAAGTTTATTCCTGTGTGTCAATGGCTTCGAGGCTGTTCCCCCCTTTCTCTTCCACCATGTTTAGTATACTTGGTTTTATTTTGAGGTATTTGATCCACTTGGACTTGAGTTTTGTGTAAGGTGATAAATATGTATCACTTTCATTCTTCTTCATGCAGACATCCAGTTTGACCAGCACCATTTGTGGAAGATGCTTTCTTTTTTTCCATTGTATAATTTTTGCCCATTTTAAAAATAAAACACAGGGACAATGGACAATGGGAAAGTACATCAACCCAATAGGATGGATATATATATATAACTATTTCCATTTCTTTTTGGTCTTTTATGGTCTCTTAAGTGGATTTCAGAGAGCAATGTTTTTGAATTTTAATGTTTTTACATTAAAAATATATTTTGTAAAGTAAGTGATGATTCTAATTTTTGTGTGTAATTTCAGTTACTCTTAAAGTTAAACAAGCTTTATTATTAGAATTCTTTCTATATTTTATATTCAATTAGCAGTAGACAAAAATATGCAATAGGACATATCTGAAGATATGTCCCTCATACAAGGTCATCGATTTCTTGAAATTATTTCTGCTTTTATTTATATCCTATGATTTATTGAAAGTATGCAGCCTTGGTTATACTATTCTTATGAATTTCCTCTCCAAGGAGTAGTTTTAATGTTATGAATGTGGGATTGTCCTGCTGTTCTCACAAATCTTTAATATTGCAAAAACCGATCAGGCAGTCTGGAGACATCAGATACTTTCCTTTCTAGACAGAAAGGGGAAAATGTCATGTAAATGAGGGTTCTCTGGTGCATCGGATCTTTATCCATTACAACATCCATTCCTTCTCTTATATTGATGATTCCTATATCCACAGAGATCTCTCCATCTATTTGATGTTTAAACAGATGTAGATAAATATATTTTGTATCTATCTATCTATCTATCCATCCATCCATCGGTCTGTCTATCTATCTATCTATCTATCTATCTATCTATCTATCTATCTATCATCTATCTATACACAGAGAGAGACAGTGAGAGAGAGAGAGAGAGAGAGAGAGAGAGAGAGAGAGAGAGAGATTGTTTAGACAGTCTCTACTTAGTATCTATCTTCCTAAATCCTGAAATTTGTGCCTAAGAAAACCATACATATCTCTAGTTTTTCTTGGTCTATCTTTTTTTGTTGTTGCTGAACACCACTTGTTACTATTATATAAAACCATATGCCCCAAATAGAAAAACACTTTCAAGTTTCTGGAAGATTTTCAATTATTCAAGCAATTTTTTAATATATAAAAGTGCCCCAATCTTTCATTTTAAAGTCATTTTCTTGAAGTAAGAACATTCAGGGGGAAAATGAATAAAGAATAGTAAAGATTATATAAGAAGCCAATGCTGGCCATGTGGCAGAACGGTGAGGCAGAGAAAGGGAATCACAATCAATGTATGAGAACTGGGGCAGTGCCTCCGTGGGGAACAGTGACAACTGTGCAAGTGTGGGGACCTGAGTTCAGATCTCCAGCGCTTTGGTAAAGAGCTGAGTGTGGCTATCCCTGAGTCTGTGACCCAAGCACTATGGGGACCTGAGACAGGAGGATCACTGGGGTTTGCTGGTGGGAAAATCTACCTCAAAGTACTGTGTCATAAACTGTCTCAAAGAAATATGGCAGAGAGTATGGAGCAGGGCTTTCACCTACGTGCACATGTGTGCACACCACATACATACACACAAGCACACACACACACACACACACACACACACACTTAACATGAAAAAGCCAGTGACAGAAGAAAAGACTGGAAACCTACTACTACTATCAAGAGACAGACATGTACGTTAGGTGTGATGGCTACTCTTGGTTGTGAACTTGATTACATCTAGAATTAACTAACCCCCCCACCCCAACCCCCATGGAGGACACCCCTATGAGGGATTTTTGATGAATATGACGTAGGAAGAGCCACTCCTGATCTGTATCTCTGAGGTAGGAAATTGTGACTTTAATTGAGATCTTGAGTTGGGAAGACAAACCTTTACTCCAGACCATTTGAACTGACAAAACTCACCTCTACTCTGAGCCAAGCCTTCTGCCCGAAGCCTATGTAAGGACTTGGAAAGGGAAGCTCTTGTTCTTTGCCTGCTTGCTCTCACCTTGCTAGGAAGTCCGTGCCTGCACCAGCATTAGAGCCTGCTTCTTTGGGATTCCAGCATGTAATGAAGACCAGCTGAGCCATCCAGTCTAGTGGACTGAGCACCGCTGGTTTATTGAATTTTCTAAAGAACCCTGATTAATACTGTAGGTAAATAAATGCAGGAGAAAGCAGGTGCTGTGTAAATGACCCCATAAAACAGCACATCTTTTGTAACCCAGAGACCTTTAGCCTCCAACCTGTCCTGTTCTTTGATCTCCCCCCAAATGTTCCCTTTCTTAAAGAACTATCTTTTTTTTTCTACCACTAGTCACACATCCCTGGTCCACTTCCTTGTTCTGAGACACAAAAACCCCTGGAAATCCCATGGTCTGAAACACACCATCTGCTTAAAACAGGCAGATTTGCAGAGATCTGTCTGCTCACACACGAGTTTGGCACAGAGGCTTGAGCTTGGGTCTGGATTCCTGGTCTTACCATATTCCATATCTTACCTGGCAGCGATCTTTGGGGTCAAACCTGAAAGTAGAAAGTTGATAGCTTCTTTGATATCAGTTTTCAACTGATAAATAGTATTCATGACTTAACACTTCTGTAAGTTTCTTGTCTTTCAAGGATAAGCAAGTTAGTTAATACCTTACCAACTCAAGACTTAAATGAGGAGGCTTACAGTCAAGTTCCCACTGTCAAATTCTAAGGCTCAGCTCTGAATTCCCATTGCAAATTCACACTTGGTTTCCCAATTAAAATGGGCTTTTGTAAGTCCCCTGACTGTAGCCATGGGCATGATAGAAAGCAACTCCATTTGCAGCAAGGGCATTTAGGGAACCCAGCACAGGGATGACTCTTGCAGTTGCTTTGAGCCCAGCTGTGCTGAAATATTAAACTTTAGTAAATTAGGTAAAATTGCAGCTTCCTGATGGATACCTAATGTCCTCTTTTTTTTCTGCCAATTGTTGTTAGTATGAGTTGTCTGCATGGAAATACAATTCAGGATATCTTCCAAATCCAGGCAACCCTTCTGCTGTCAAGGATAATTCTGCTGCACTTATGCAGTCAAGAGCCAGAGTAAATTCTAACTATGTAGCATCGTATCATCACTTCATTTTACTTTAGTTAACTTTGTTCTGTAAATTTTGGATATTTTCGTTATTCTCTGTGTGTGCATGCACACACACACATTGTGTGTGCGTGAGTATGTGTGCTATTTACTGTGTATGGAAGTTAGAGGGTCAACCCTTAGCAGTTGGCTTTTTCCTTTCTCCAATGGGTTCAGGAAAAAAACTCAGATTGCTAGGTTTTCAGAGAAAGTGCATTAACCACTGAGACAACTTGCTACATCATTTGAGCACTGTTAGAATGTAGAAATGTAGCCTCATTACTTGGTGTAATACACAGAATAAACAACTGAGTCCCTAAAAATGTCCAGCTGTGTAAGAATAGCAGCTTTTTTCTTTCTTGATTAGTAACATTTTAATGACAGTGGTGAGCTGTAGGAAAAAAAAAATGTATCTGTAGTCACATTCATTTTCTGCTTCCAGATCCTTCTCTTTGAGAATAACATTTGTTTGAAAGTTGTTTCACTTCATTGGCCATTTACTGATCAACTATGTGTAAACCTTGGAAAAACCAGTGTTTTTCCAAGAGATACAAATTGGTACCAGGAACTAGAAATCCTTAAATGTGGGTGCCTGAGGACAGGGGAACACAGAATGGCAATGGGTATTTTCTGCTATTGCTCTTTATGGTATTAATGAGGTAAGGTCTCTCAGAAGTCCTGGTCAGATTGGCTGGGCAGTGAGCCCTAGAGATCTCCCATTCCCCCACCCCACCGTGGCGTTGTCTAGATTCATAGGCTTGAGCTACCAGGCCTAGCTACCTAACTGTTTATGTGGGTGCTATAATCTGGGTTCCAGTACTCCACTTTACCCACAGAGCCACTTCTCTGGCTCTTCTAAATATTTTAAATTAAGCCTTTTCCCAAAATGATAGATCACTAAGGTTGCTTTTGGAATAATCTCAGCTGTTCAAAAGCAGAAGGAATAATCAAAAGTAGTACCTGTTTTACAAATGATGTTTATGCTCTGTTGATGTACTTCAGGGATCTAGAGTTACAGATACAGCAGAGGAAGCCTTGCCTAACCTTATGGGCTAAGGCAGATGATGGGCCATGCATGGACAGGATAGCTTAAGGCTAAAAGAATAAGGATAGTTTTCTAAATGAATACTTGGAAAGCCAGATTATAGCATCCCATCATTGGCTCACAGTTCTGTATCAAGTGAGGTTCTGATCAATAAATGCGATTCCAACCAATAAGTGAGATATTCTTCAATATGATTGGAAGGAAGCATCCTTGTCCTCAGCAGTTACAGCCTGGGTGGATGACACAGCAATAGAGTTTTAAAGATCTAAATGAGTTCAATATCAGAGTTCCAGCAATGTGAAGTTCATGACTGAGGTTCAGCTTTTGGTGGACTGCTAGGTGGCCTTTTGCTGTCCCCTCACAAAACAGTGAGAAAGGAAGCTCTTGTCCCCACTTGTGTGTGTGTGTGTGTGTGTGTGTGTGTGTGTGTGTGTGTGTATGTGTGTGTGTACATACACACGTGCACATGTACAGGAACAAGAGTTGGAGGTTGGTATTGAGTGAGGTCTTCTGTCACTCTCCACTTTATTGTTTGACACAGAGCCTCCCACTGAACCTTGACCTTGCCAGTTCATCCAACTCAAGTGAGCCATCTCTCCAGCCTCTCATTGAGAGAGTTACCCTTTGGATCAAATCACACTAAGAGGCTAGAGTTTCAACACACAAACTGGGATACTGACCTATAGCAACAAGAAAAGAAATATTTTAGAAAAATTAATGTCAACGGTTTGCTTGAATAAAGAAGGATTCGTGAATTGGGAAGCACTCAGAAACAGAAGGGACATCTGCCCAGTAGTGGGCAGCAAGCTTTTGGTAGGCGGGCACAAAGAGTCTTTTTTTTTCCCAATTGGATCTTTTATTTATTTACAACACAAATGTCATCCCCTTTCCCCATTTCTCTTCCCTTAAAACCCCCTATCCTATACCCCCTCTTCCTTTATGCTTTTATGTGGGGAGCCGACAGAAGGTGGCTATCATCCTTGCAGCCATCTTGAGCCATATACCCTGACAAGAGACTTGATTACAATAGCCTACAATAGCTGAGCACTCTCTGATATCATCTTGTTTTAGATACCCAAGATTTTCCCTTAGGTGTGTGAGACTTAAAGGTGTATGACTTAAGGGTGTGACTTAGTGATCAGATTTAGAGACAAGACCTAAGGGCATGACTTAAAGGTGTGACTTAAAGGCAGGCATGGCTTAGAAGTGAGACATATAAAAGGCGAGAGGTAGACAGAAGAAATTATTAGATATTAGGCACTTGGCACTTGGAGGAAGAACTTGGAATTAGTAGTAGGCACTTGAGACTCAAGACAGGCAACTATTATTAGGCACTTAGCACTTGGAAGAGAACTTGGAACTGGGAAGGAGACTAGCAGTTTAGGACTGGGATTAGGACCTGAGACTTGGTACTAGGAACAAGGGATTAGGAACTAGGGACTAGGAACTAGGAACTTGGAGAGCAGAAGAGAGACTGAAGAATAAATGAGATTGAATCACACTCTGTCTGGTCTCCATTTCTCACGTCCACCCTCACTCTCTCTCTTGCTGAACCCCAACCCGTGGACCGGAGTAGCTTGGGGTAGTGCAGGCTCTAACAATTTAGCCCCCAAGGCTTTTGGCAGTGCGGCTTCCAACACTGATAGAGTGGTCCGAGATATTTTTGGCCCCCAACGTGGGGCAGCAACACTTTTATACCATTTTGATTACATGCATGTATTAAGGTCAGTTCTAGGTCGAGGGTCTAGCAATATAATAGATACAAACAGTTGAGGAACAAGCAATATAATACAAATAGTCAAAGAAAAAACAAGGCATTAAACCCAATTACATGAACACTCCTGTGATCATTGTTTCTAAAGGCTTATCAGGATGATCAAAGTATCTGAACCTACTTTTCTATCCTAGCCCAAGGTCATTTTTATGTCTGAAGCCTACTTCCTTGTTTTAGCCTAGAATTTAGATTCCTGTCTGAAATTAGTTCTTTGTTCTAGCCTAATATTTAGATTCCTGCCTGAGATTACTTCTTTGTTGTAGCCTATGATTTAGATTTTTACCTGAAATTACTTCTTTGTTCTAGTCTAATGTCAGATTCCTGCTTGATGCCTACTTCCTTGTCCTTGGCCATTGTCATGTTCCTGACAAGCAGCCCATTTCCTTGTCCTTGGCCCATGTCAGCTTCTTGCTAAGGAACCCCAAAAGCTCTCCACCTCACCCCCTTTTTTATTTCATTAGCAAGACTGAGCCTGTCTTAGGTAGTTTTGACAAGAATGGCTTTTTAACCCATCATGGAATATGCATTATCAAAAGCAATGCACTTCTGTCTTAGGTTGGTAAGGCTCTGTGTGGAATCTTACCCATCCTTGGCTTGCCAGCCTGTTAATTTAATAACTCTGTCTGGGGGTCCATTTTCAGGTTCAAGCCATGTACTTTGGCTGCCAACATGTTGATGTTGTTAAAGATAAGCCTTAACATGATGGGCAGGAATAAAAGTATTTCCAGGACAAGCAGGGCTAGCCTGATCAAGCTATATATGTCATTACTGAGGTTTGACCAAAATGGAAATACTAACTTCAGGCCATGGATAATTTTATTGGCATTATCTGCAGCATCAAAGGTCAACAAAGCAGCATTCTTTAAATTCATAATTTCACTATGCAAAGTTAACACACACAGAGAGGTGTTAGGATTATGCCAAATATCCTACAGGTGTCTTTAAACTTTTTTCTAATTATAATGACAATCATTGTGAATTTCAAAAGTAACACTACTTCAATGATATTTGTCATGACCCTTGGGATGGCTCCTAACTCTTGAACCCTGAACCTCCTTCAGATAATTTGATTGGGTTATAGAGCATTATTCATTGTTCCAGATATCTATATAAATCCTTTTGTATACTCAATACATTAGTAACATTTTTTTTGCTAGATAGTTAACAAAAATAGTTGTCTTAACTCCTTGTGTCAATATTATTGCAGAAGCAGTGGTGCTAGCAATTAATGGAATTAAAGCTGTTATACCAGCAATAATCAGGCCTGCTACCCTCTTGCTTCTGCTTAAACCCTAATTCACTTCTTCCAGCACTTTCAAGACTTTTTCAGAAAATCAAGGTTTTCTAATACTCAGGGCAGTGAGACAAAAGCTGGTTGATAGACCCCTGTAACAGACATGCCAGGTTTCAACACACTAACATTATTGGAAATTATACAGTCAATGCAACTTACAATAAATACTGTAGAAGAGACAAAACAAATTTTAGCTTGACAATTAAAAGAGACTTAAAACATGCACTGATCCTTGTTTGAAATCCAGATCCTGTACCAACTTTATCTCTTGCTATCGTAACATCATAGTGAGCTACAGCTAACTTCAAATATGTCTCTGACAAAGTCCAGATCCAGTCTTCCAAAAGTAGACTGTTAGTTCCCATTTTGAATTGATTTCTTGACCAGTACATGACTGAGTCCTAATAGCTGGTCACCTTTAAGAAGAATACAAGAGACATGATTTCTCTTTTTGATTCTCTATCCCACAAGGTCTAAAAACTTGAGTCAAGGCAGCTTGTTCCATCTGGGATATAGTCAAGCAAAGGTGGGCCAGGAACATATGTCCAATACAGTTCCCCAGTCACCCTTGTCAGGGTACCCAGTAAGCTCACAGGTTGGCATCATACTTTGTCTCAGCAACAGCATGTCTCACCAATCTTTTTAAAGTTGCCTTTCCCACAATACCTTGTCCTTGAGGATTATACAAAATCCCCGTAATAAATTGTTGACAAAAAGTCTGGACTGCTCGACTACAATTGCCAGACTCATTATCTGTCTTTTTCTTTTCTTTTCTTTCTTTTTTTTTTTTTTTGGATATTTTATTTATTTACCTTTCAATGTTATCTCCTCTCCCATTCTCTGCCCCAAAACCCCTTATCCCATCCCCCCTCCTCCTATTTCTATGAGGGTGGGGCACAAAGAGTCTTAGTAGAGGGATCACCTGATTGGCTACATGTAGGTAACTGACTATTTGCATATTCTGATGGGTTGGCTGCCTATGATTGGTTGGTGAGCTCTTCTCTTCTTGGTGAAATTCTTGTGTTCATTACAGTTCCAACTAGGGTCTGGGTTAGGCAAGCATTTAAAATCCAGAGATCACCTCCATTGGTGGTAAACCAATCTGGTTTTCTGGAAAATGTTTGATAAACAATGGTAAACATTTCAGGCTTTGAGAGCTATAGGCTCTCAGTCACCACTACTCAATTCTGTTCTTATAATGCATAAGCAGTCAGTCTGTCACACAATCGCATGCTCATCCATAACACAAAGTACTGCACACGAAGATGCCCAATGGAACAAATTTTAAAAGTAGACAGGAATGAATCTGGCCAAAGGTGGGTGGACTAGTCGCCCTTGAAGATTTCCTGGTAATTTTGTGTCAACTGTCCACATTACATGGTGGGAAGGTGACTATTTCCATGCAATGCCAAGGTCTACTCAAATGTCACCAAGACCCTGGCAGCTTTCAGGCACGTGGGAGGATCCAGCTGAGCAACTCAGTTTGCAAACTTTTTGAAGTGAGTCCTTTCTGCTCTTCTCTTAAGTCCTCCAGGTTCTAGCTCAGGGCCCCAGCTATACAGGAGAGCCACAGTGTGATTGGGTGTGTCGATTGGGTTCAAGCGCGCACTCAGGAGAAGGTGAGAGCAGCTGAAAAGTTGGAGCCCAATCAGCGCGGAGTTGAGCGCTCATGCCCCAACCTTCAGGTGACCCCGCGCGGCGGCGGCGGCAGCAGTAGGCAGAGGCAGTGGCGGCTGCAGCGACCAGAGCCCGCAGCGGCACCGAGCGCCTCCGGGAGGACAGGCGGCGAGCTCAGAGGATCGTCATCCGCTAGCAGTCCGCTAGCTTCAGCGGCCGGGGTCTGGCTTGGAAGAAGCGAGCGAGCCGGGACGCTGCTTCCTCGGCTCGGTGCCTGGCAACACTGTTGCAGGCTGGGCTCGGGGCAGCCCCCAGAGTGCCGGCCAGCGCCACCGCCTTTGAACGCTGGGGGTGTGCGTGGCAGCGGCCGCGGTGGCGGCAGCGGCGGCGGCGGTGACCGGAGCGGCGAGTCGGTGCCGCCCCGGCTGCGCTTCGCCCCGGCAGCTTTGGCGGCGAGGGCTCCCGTGGCTCAGGATGCGACCGGGGGGCACGCTGTTCGCCTTGGTAAGCAGCTTGATGCTGCTGCTCCTCCTGCGTCTGCTCTGGTGCCCGGAGGACGTACCCGCTCGCTCCAGGTAATTCCCCGGCCTCAACTCGCCCCACCTGCAAGGTCCGGTGCGCCCACGCTGTGCTTTGGGCGTTGCTTCCTGGGGACCCCCGGAAAGATCTGGGTGACTGACCACTCTTAGACTTTTGACCAAGCAGCTCCTTGAGGGTGGGCCTCGGGGGTCGCAAAGAGGCGACGCTTGGCCGGATGGCTTCGTATGTAGTGGAAAGCGACACGTCGGGGTTGGGAGGGCTCCGGATAGTGCCACTGTGGGCAAGGAAGCTGCGGAGCGTAACCTACTGAAGAAGGTTCCCGCCAGGCTCCAGAACTCCCCCATTCTACTCCCGGTTTTCTCCTATGGTTTTATTCCTCCCTAACTTCAAGATTAGGGACCCATCCTGGGAGCTGGGGTGCACAAAGACGCTCTGGTTATGCTTGGAGCGCAATGCCCAGTCTGCCAGCCACACTGGCTTCCAATGCGGTGTGGTAACTTAGTTTTCTCGCTGGCTGTGCAGGCTGTCGGTGGAGGAAAGCAGAGAGGACACCAGTGGTACCTCGGCTGCACTGAGGACTCTCTGGAACCTGACGACCCCAGTACCACGCTCCAGGAACAGGTACTAAGGCCCTTAAGAGCGGGTGGGCAAGGACTGAGCAAGCCTGCGAGACCCGTGGGATTCCCTTGGGTGGTTTGCCTGAATATCTTTCTGTCTCTCTGTCTTTGTCCCTCTGTGTCTCTCTCGTCTGTCTGTCTGTCTCTGTCTGTCTCTGTCTGTCTTTGTCTCTGTCTATCTCTCTGTGTCTCTGTTTCTCTCACACACAGAGAAAGAGGGACACACACACACACATACACACACACACAGAGAGAGAGAGAGAGAGAGAGAGAGAGAGAGAGAGAGAGAGAGAGAGAGAGAGACTATGTAATCAACCTTTTAAACCGCATCTCTCCATGTTAGATTCTTCCAACCAAGACACTGAAACAGCTACACTTTCAAAGATGGGTGCTGAATTATATAGATAATGGTGTGTGGAAAACCCCAGAGAAGCCACTCACCCATCTTTACTGAGGGTTTTGTTGGTGGGTTTTGTTTTCTGTGCTTTCAAGTGCATCTGTGTTGAGACTGAAGAAATGTAATTCTTCTGTGTGTTTGTCCTGGATGAACAAGGACTTACATTTCTTCCTTATTATGGGTGTGTATTAATGTACAGTAATTATTGGATATCTATTCTTCTGATTATAGAAATAGCACAACTTAATACAGAAAGACATCGGGGAAATACATAAAAGAAATTAATATTAACTCAGAGTCCCACACCCAAGTATCATTTTCAGGTTGGGACTGCTTTATGTCTCTGTAATGTCTATTTCCTATATGTGAAAAATACGTGTGACATTGTACTTTGTGGCTTGTGTGTAATCTTTTTTTCTCTAAAGGATAATATACCTGAACATGATTTTATCACCTCCCACCAATGTTACTTGTTATTAGTTAATCACCATATTAATATTCTGTAGTCTATTTAATAATTTCTCCTTTACTCATTTAAATGCTTTCCAATCTTCATTTCGTTTTGTTTGCTAGGAGATATTCTATTAAGTCTATCCTTGTATGTAAATTTTTATCTTCATTTCATACTCATTTCCTTAGAAGGACTGATAGTTGGATTATTAGGTCAAAATGAACCTGCATTTAACGTTCTAAATCACATTTCTTTCCAATTGCTTCCTAGAAGAGTTGAGTCAATTTCTGCTTCCACACATCTCTGGAGCATTGCTGCATCCTGTTCTGCTTTGCCATGATGGCAATTTTGTATTCTCTCTCTCTCTCTCTCTCTCTCTCTCTCTCTCTCTCTCTCTCTCTCTCTCTCTCTCTCTCCATCCATCCTTCTGTATATTCTTGGCTCTTGAATCCATCTTAATCTTCTGATCACATGAATGGACGTTGTTTCACACAAGGCTCTAGGCCTGATCCTCAGAAAGGTCAGGAAGTACTTTGAAGAAACTTTGCACCGAGGAACTATTACAGGCTGCCACAGGTACCTTATTGGAATTCCAGAGTCTGTTAGGGACACTAGGAAATTCTGGAGTAATGAAACTTTTGATAAAAAGACTGCTATGTATTTGATTTTGCCCAACTTTATGTACATGGAAGGAGCAGTTTTCCTTATTAAATGGGGTTGGGAGGCCTTCTGTCTACAAGTCAGTCATTCAACTATTGTTCATCCTGGGATTTTCCTTTGGGGAAGTTCAAAAGCACATACTCCTTACTGTCTAATCCCAGGTCTTTCTAGAGGTCACTAATGAATTTATTTCTTTGGCATCCTTCTCTTGAAAGATCTACTTGCCATACTTCTTGAACTAATAATGGCAATTCATACTTTTACTGAACACGGTCCATTTTTTAAAAAGATTCTTCTTGTTTAAACCAGACTGTTGTGTTTGTGACAAAAAAACTTTTTGTCCTTTGATCTATTTTATATCTTTCTCACTCATGATTTTTATTATTCATGGAGCAGGGGAGTAAATTGTAATTCACTACTGCTTGGGTATATAGAGAACTCGGCATTTTTTGTTTTTTTTGTTTCATTTCTCCGTGGCTGGTCTGCTTTTTCTTATTACTGATCTTAACAATAATAAGAGTACCCATCATCATTCGAATGCTTCTTGTGTAGCAGACACTGATCCAAGCATTTTATATTTATTAACTCGTTTATGCTTTTGAACCGCTAAAAGAAACAGTTCTCATTTCATAGATTGAGAAATTGAAACACACAAGATAATTTCCTGATGTCATAGAGTGGCACAGCCAAGAGTCAAACCCAGGTCATGTGGAGCCAGAAGCCTGTTCTCAAACTCATTCATGTATATGTGCATGTGCGTGAGTGCACAGGCGTGTGTGTGTGTCTGTTTGTGTGTGTGCGTGTGTGTGTATGTGTGTTTGTGCATGTGTGTCTGTATGTATGCATGTACACATGTGTGTGTGCTTGAGCATGTGTGCATATGTGTGTTTATGAGTTCTGGGCAAGGTGGAGTGTGTGTATGTTTCTCGTGTGTGTGTGTGTGTGTGTGTGTGTGTGTGTGTGTGTGTGTGTGTGTTCGTGTGTGTGTGCACGCACGTGCATGTGTGATAGTTTCAGCAACTCTTTCTGATAATATCCATTCTCTCTTGAAGTACACACTCCATGTATCAGATTGCTTTTTTCCCACTTCTTGTTCCTCTAAGATGGCATCTAGATACATGGGCAGGGGTATAAAACTGGAGTTTGGGGTCATGGTATGTTTTAACTCTCCTGCCTGCAAAATAATGTCTCTTTTCTGTTTGGAGGACCCAGTCACTTTTCTGTTTGGTGGCCAGCTTCCTGTCAATGACCACTGCAAGAACTGCAGCTTGTGGCTCTCTTCGTCTCTTTCAGCATTGCTCTTGCTGGCATCCCAGAAGCCAGAGGGCATCCTAATACTACCTCTGGGGGATCTGCTGAAGATTTTCTTTCAGTCTGTCCTAGCCTGTCAGTAAAATCTTTGCTTCTGTCTGTTGCAGGATACTTGATCACACTATGAACCCTGAGATTGTATTACTTACTGAAGAAACTTATTTTCTAGTTATGGTGTGACTCAGCTCTAGCACACATGTTTAATCCAAGAGCTTTCTGATTATTTTAAACAGTATTAAATAAAATCATAGACTGAGAGGAGGAGCAAGCAACCAGTTGACAGGGAGTGAACACAGGGCAAAACCATGAAGAGTAAGAGGAAGACAGGAAGACAAATAGAGAGCTACAGAGAAAATAGAAGGAAGGGACATTCAGTTTGAAGGGGTTTTGAGACAGTATGGAGAAGGAGAACTTTTCTTTTGTGAAGTTGGTTGAGGAAAAAGTCATCTGGGTGCTTTCTTTGCCTCTCTGAGCTAACAGGCTTTCACTCCAACATCTGGCTCCCACATCTTAATTGGTAAAATGGAATGATTGTTTGTTGTTGTTGTTTGTTTGTAAGAGAAGGTAGCAACCATCTTCTGCCATTGCCACCTTAAAGTTAACCCTAGTATTGTCCTAACCTTCTCTCGGTAAGCCAGAACACATGGTTGCCCTTTTTGCCCCAATGTAGATGCAGCCTTGATTAGAACATAAGCTTTAGTGATGAGTTGTGGGAAGCAGAGAGAAGGGACTAGGGAAGTGTCTTCCCAGTGAGGTGGTTGAATGTGAAAGGAGGCAGGTGTATAAACGCCCTCTGGAAAATTCTCTGGTAACTGCAGCAAGATCTGTTGTCTGAAGGGGAATACTTATGTCTCTTTTCTCCTTGCTCCCGTCAGTAAAACCTCTTCAGGTTCTCCATGTATTAAAGATAGAAAAAAAAAAGGACAGACTAAGAATTTTCAAAACATAACAATAAATTCTTTCTTTTTTCACATAAACTTAATCAAAGTCTGTACTGAGCGTTTTTGGATTTACTTCTTAAATGTATTATATGCTCCATTTTTATTTGTAGTTTAAAAAGGAAGTTATTCTTCTTTTCCAGTGTCTTGAACTGCAGGGTTGAGTTTTTATGTGATTTTTTTTCCTTTCCCCTTATAATGAAAATATCTGATACTATGAATTTTCCCTTGAATGTAGCTTTGGAATCACTTTCAAAAATATTTTACTTGTGATATTATGGATTGAACTCATAGTTTCATGCATGTTAGACTGTACCACCGAGCTGTATTCCTAGCCATAGGCACATTTTAAAAGTTTTAAGATGTAGTATTAAAAATTTAAATATATAATAATTATATATAAATATATCGTCTAGGGGCTTAAGGAGTGGCTTAATGGGTAAGAACATGTACTCCCTTTGCAGAGGACCCAACTTGGGTTCTCAGCATTCATTTTGGATGTCCCATAGTTGCCTCTAGCTTCAGCTCCTAGAGGATCTAGTGCTTCTGGCCTCTATGAGTAGCAACACTCACAAGCACACACCCATATACAGATCCCCGTGTCCCACACCACATAATTAAAAATAATAAAGCAAATATTAAATATGTTAACAGTTGGGGATGGGAACATTTATTTGCAATAACATTTAAATAATTTGTGTTTTATCTCCTAAGTAGTTGAATTATTCTTAAATATCAGGTTTTCTTAAGTGATAGTAATTTCATTTTTGATTATAAGAGAAATCTAGTAAAATTCTGCTGAACTATCAATGAGTGATTTCCTAAATAATCAATTACTAGAAATGAGGAATTGCATGGTTATTACATATGTCTGTGACAACTGATCTGGCGTTCCTAGAATCCTTCACAGGAACTATACAAATGCTCACTGTGGCTTGATACCCATTTGTAGAAGTTTCCACTGTGGTTTCAACATTTCATGATGAGCTGGGGTCTTGTGTCTTCCTGGATCATCAACAGCTGCTCTTTGGATGTTCTGGCTAGTCGCTGTCTGTCTTGGCCTATCTGGAATATCTGAACAGTGAATTTTCCAGAATGGTGGGGCCACATCTTCACTTTAATTTGCCTGGTGTTCACTTTAATGATGTTTCTCTCTTGGTTATTGTGACCTTGCCCTGTGCTTGGGTTGTGCCAGTTTGAGAACTGAGAGTTCAGATGTCAGTCATAGTACATTCGTATTCACCTGACCCTGAGGGTATTTCTGAGAACTCTTATTATGTGTTTTAAATGAATATACAGAAAAGAAAAGTTCCCAGGCATTTCAACACCCAAAAGATAGCTCCTACTCATATTCTTTCCCTTCTCACTGTGTTTATATTCATATATCTAATTTTTCTATGCATTTTGGAGGTGCAGAGCAACAACTTTAAACAACATCTGGGCAATTGTGGATGTAATGACTTTTCTTCTGCAGCATGCTTTTTGAGGCACAGTAGTAGAATGGGAGATGTTTCCTTAAAGTACTTGTTTTGTCCCTGTGCCACATGGGTAATTTATCATCTCAGATTTTGGCTTGTACCCTGAGTGTGTTTGGGCCTCTGATTATTTGGATAAATTCCTAGAAGCAGAGGTGCTTTGTCGTTGGACATTTAAAGTGCTGCTGAGGTTTGTGTGACAATCTGTCACGATGCCTCTTCTAATTTTAGCAGCATGCAAGAGTGACAGCTGACCCTAACTCCAAGAGAATTTGTATCTTGCGCCACAATTTTTAAAACTTCATCCTTAAAAAACAAAATTGATGCCCTAATCTGGACTTGTTTACCCACTGTGGTAGATTTTTTTATTAACATTTTGACATTTATATTTTTTTCCAAATTGACTTTTAATATCTTTCCATTGGCATTTGATTTTTATTTCTGATTTATGAGAAGTTCATGCATATCACATGTATGAGATTTATGCTCTGTGCATAGAATATTTCCTAGTTTTTATTGACATCTAATTGTTAGTCGTTGCCGTTATTTACTTTGTAGAAGTTTTCAGTCTCTCTCTTGCTGTATCCCTCACCTTTACCTTCTCTTCACAGTTTTAGTTTTCAATGTGTGTAAGAATCTTTGACACTAAAGTAAGTGTATGTATGTAATTTAAAACTACTTAATTTGAGAAAACTTAAACTGACCCATTGTAGCTTATTTTGGATGCAGCATAAGAGGTAGTATTCTTACTTGTTGTTATCTTAATAAATGCTTTCTTCCTTGAAAATTCTTTCCTAATGTAAACCTAGTTATTGCTTAAAAACCTAAACACATCGTTTTGATCCCCTTGTAAATGCTCAGAATATGCCACCTTAAATTATGCTTTCTTTGTTCCTTCTTATATTTATCTCTTCCTTGATCAGTTGGCATCAATCTTTCAATGCCTTTAGCCATGGGGTGTACATGTCAATCTCTCCGAAACCCCAGTACTCAGTTTCAGGATAGCAGTTTTATTTTCTTTGTTTTTTTTTTCTTTTTCATCTTAATACTTTTGGTTGTTGCTATTTTGGAATTTAAGGCTTTGTGAATGTTAGGCAGGCTCTCTGTCACTTCCTCTTTTAAAACATTTTCCCCTTAAGACTTAGTAGACATTGTTCCCTATTTTCTGACATTTTGACCTCAGAATGAGAGGCCTTGACAGTTTTATTTTCATAGCTTCTGAAGTAATTAATTTACTTATTTGTTTTACTTGATACTGACAGCAAAACTTAATGGCCAGTGAGATAGCTTAGCAGGTTAAGTAGCTGCTGTGCAAACCTGAGGTCCAGAGTTTGGGTCCCTAGATCTCACATACATGCTAAATGTGCATGGTGGCTGCCTATGTATCTAGTTCTCAGAGGAGACACTGAATTTTCATATCATGCTGACTAGATAGATTAACTGTATTGTCAATCTCTGGGAATTGAGAAGCTCTTCCTTAATGAATAAGGAGTAGAATTATTGAGGCAGGTTCTAGATTTCAACGTCAGGCCTTCATGTGCATACATGTGTACCTGGGTCCCTCGAATGCATGCATGCACATGCAGGCCCCAACTCATATCACACCTGTAATCCCAACACATGGGAGGTGGAGACAGGAGGATTATGTGTTGAATGCCAGCCTGGGCTACATTAGACCGTGGCTCAAAACACCAGAAAAAGAAAACAAAACAAACCCACAAACCCCCAAAACTCCAAATAGCCCCACAATGATACGTCTACACAGTAGTCTCTTTAGATGAATGTTGTCTCTTTAGGCATCAGGGTTAGCTAATTTAAAATTAGAAAAACCTTGTGATTTTCTCTGTGTGGTTGTTTCAGTAGTTCCCAGATCTGCCTGAGCTCAGTGGTGTAGCTCATGGTTTTCTGTCTCCAATTTCTGTCATTATTTTCTGCCCCGTGGATGTCTTGAATTCTCCTTCATGTGTATTCTTTCTTTGCCCTTTACCCTGCCTCTAGGGATGGGTTTTATACGTCTTCTCAGCATCACTGAATTATTAAGCCATAGCATCCGCTCCCATTTTTGTCCTCTCTAAATTAGTAAATGGATTACGGCTGTTTGTTCTTTATTACCTTTTCCTTTAGGCTGTACCATAACATAAAAGCTTCTCTCACAGAAAAGCTGTCTTAATTTTCTTAGCCTTTTTCTTAAACTATTATTTGTGTGTGCATTTATCTGTATGTGTTTGTGCCTGTGCGTGTGCGTACAGAAGTGTAGGCCAGAAGTCGTCGTCGTCGTGGGTTGTCTTTCTCAGTCATGCCCCACATTATTTTCTGAGGAAGAATCTCTCACTAAATCTGGAGCTCACTGATTCAGCTGGACTGGCTGGCCAGTGAGCCCCAGGGACTCTTCTTGCCTCGGTGTACTTATCTAGAGGAGTCGTAATCCAGGTCCATACCACTATACCAGCATTCTGTGTGAGTGCTGATGATCAAGCTCTCAAGGTACTTTACAGACCGAGTTTCTCCCTATAGACTCACTTTCCTTACTTTGTGTTTACTTTGGTGGTTTGAAAGAACATGGCCCACTGAGGTTCATAGGGAGAGGCACTATTAGGAGGTGTGTTCTTGTTGGAGTAGATGTGGCCTTGCAGGAGGAAGTGTGTCACTGGGGATATGTGGGGGAAAAAAAAAGGCTGGGGAACCACAGGGTTCCTCAGGCCACTCTGTGTGTAGTTGGCTGGGAACACTCTGGGTTCCTCCAGCTGAAAGTTAGGCCTGGCTGCTGACTAAAGGCCTCTCCATGGAGGCTCCTCACAGCATGGCCCCAACACACGAGAAAGTCCTTGGTTTCCAAAACAGGTTTATTGGCATGGCAGATGGTGGATGGATCTGGATGTGCTCCCCCTAAAACCCAGGGCATACCTGAGTTATATAGGGAGGGGAAGAGGGAGGAGGGGCTGGGGAAGAATGCTTAATTGACTCCACCCTCTGGCCTTCAAGTACCTCATTAGTATGTATCTCTCTACGGCCTGGGGCCTGTTCATCAAGCCCACCTGTGTACGTAACCGAAGGGTGAAGGTGGAATGGAGATTAGACCTCATGTCAGACTGGACAGGGATGGACATTGAGGTCTCAGATGCTGATGCCAGGCCCTGTGTAACAATTCACTCCTGATGCCTGCAGGTCAATATATAAATCTCTGGGCTACCTCTCCAGCACCATGTCTTCCTGCATGCTGCCATGCTTCCTGCCATTGCAATAATGGATTAAATCTCTGAACTGTAAGCCTTGTCCCATTAAATGTTTTTCTTTACAAGAGTTGCTGTGGGGTCACAGTGTCTCTTCATAGCAATAGCACCTAAGACACTTGTGTTTCTTGAGAACATGAAATGCCTGCTTTCTAAACATGTTTTCTATAGCTCATTGTAAACATTTTTCTTTTTTAGAAGTTTAGAATTTCTCCTGTAGTCTTAAAATTTTATGACATTTTTAAAGAGTTTGCTTTTTAGTTTAGGTACCACCAAAAAAGGAGATCTTTCCCCATTAGCATGTCACCAGACCAGAGACATTAGGATCTCTTGCTCTCAACCAAGAGCCTCCTTCTCGGAGCACATACCAAATGCAAGGCTGAGCCATAAAACTCTCCAACAAATACCTACATTTAAAACTGTGGATCTGAAAAAAAAATGTACAGTAAAATAGTTTTCTAATTATCAGCTTTTCAATTCTAGAGCCCAACACTGCCTTTTACACTCATGTTTTGGCTTTAATGCCTGTCACATGCATGTATTCCTGGGTAATCCCAGATGCCTGCCATTGCAATAATGGATTAAATCTCTGAATTGTAAGCCTTGTCCCATTAAATGTTTTTCCTGTCACATGCATGTATTCCTGGGTAATCCCAGATGCCTGCTACTATCAGGAATGGTGTATGACAAATTCCACTCAGATCCTCAGAGGACTGAACTCACCCAGCTCTGTGGGTATCTAACAGTACCTTCACATGGCAGGTCATAATAATTGATTGATTTCCTTTCTAATTCTTCCCAAGATGTTATTATAACTGTATAACACAATATACAATAAATAACATAAACGTATTAACATATAACATAATATATTATAACTGAGACATGTTCTTGAGGGGACACAGAGAGAGACTCCCAAACAGCACTCTTCTTGCTGCAGGAAGCAGGTTCCTTCTTGTGTGGGAGAAGGGACCTGACTTTCTGGTCTGAGTGGAAAGAGAGGCAGACTGTGGGTGGGAAGCGAATGTCAGCTTCTCTAGTATTTTTCTCTGGACTCTCTCGGTTTCACAGGTAAAATCTAGACCTCCTGCTGGCACTTCCCCCAAGTTCTCCATATCCACAGCTCACAAATAGAATAGCATTTCTTCTCCAAAGGGAATGAGCTTCTGAAGCAACCAATAGTTGCCAGCCATCCTTGGGATTGCCATTTTGGGTAGACTTTGTATGTCTTCTGGAGGGTGTAAAGTGTTCAGGAGAGGGAAAATCACCATCTGCACTCTATGGTTGGATCCTGAAAATTATAATAAATGGGTTTTTTTTTTTGTATTTTGTGGCATTTTGTGGCATTTTGTTGTGTATGTTCAAACCGGCATCATGACTGCAGGCTGTAGAACACTCAAGAGCATCGTGCACTAGAAGCCTGTTACTAAGCGTCACCCCACTCTACCCTTAGACAGATGAAAGCTTCTGGATTCGACTTCCAAGAGTAAAGCATCCTGGTGTGACGTTCTGTGGCAGCGGCAGAAGTATTAGATTGAAGCGGCTGCTTGGGGCCTGGTTGAAAGCTGCCCGAGCCAGGCCCGCTACCTCCTATGGGCCTGACACCCGAGGATAACAGCACCTTTCAGGAAACATGTCCACACTGCTTCCAGTTGTTGGTTCTGGATAACTCTAGAGTGCACCTCAAACCCAAAGCCAAACTGACACCAAGAATACAGAAACTTCTTAATTAAGAAGAAAGAGATGATACACTCAATTTTAAAGAAGCAAAAGTGTTGAGAAAGTATGAAGACTCCACAAGTGTGCTGCTGATTACCTGTAGAACATGCAACAGAACAGTGAGACACGATGGTAAGAGTAGAAGCTTCCGGTCGGGACTGAAGAACAATGCTGCCATTGCTGCAAACAAAGCCAGCCCAAAGATGCCAAAGAGAATGGCTCTAGGCTTTACAAACCTCGGTCAGAGTACTCATTGTTCCAAAGGCAGGAGCCCCTCCTTGACCATCAGAACACCTATATCTGGACAGTCAACACCTATCTGCTCCTCAAGGAATGGGAGCAAAAGAAAGAAACACTTCTCTCAACTGAAAGCACTGCTTAGTGAGAGTGCATCTGATGAGAACCCAAAGCTGGACTTCAGGCACTTCCTATCTTCTCTGTGAAGAGAATGCCCTCTGAAAAAAAAGAACTGTCTAGTGCAGCTCCTGAAACTGAAGCTAGTTAACAGCTTCTGTCCTCACTTTGATGCCTGAGCACATGGACACTAGGTCAAAAGCAAGCTCTTCCTGTCATCCATCAATGCTTAAGGGAAAGGCCTCATTAAACCGAGTGACTTGGACCTTTCTGGTGAATGTGAATATCAAAAAGTAAATGACCAAAGATAAAGGTTCTGCTGCTACTGTGCCTTCAACCTGAATTTGATCTCCAGGAACAACACAGCAGAAAGAACCCCAGGCTACAGGTTGTTCTCTGAGCTCCACATGAGCGCCCTCCCCACAGAAGATGAATAAAATGTAATAAAGGGTTTTAAAAACTAAGATAGTTTTTATGATAAAGGTATAATGGGTACTGAATGGTGGTATTTATTTTAGTTTTTACAGTTTTATTATCATTTCTTTCACAAGGAAACAAAGTTTCTTCCATGTGTCAATAACTATTGCTAATATAAAAAAAAATCAAATCTATTTCCTCAGTCATATGCCTAACAATATTAGGAAGCTATAAACACTTTTTACATTTTGAAAGATATACCAGCTCCCTCTATGCCTGTTCAAGAGATTAAACTCGGGGTCTTGTGTGCTGAGCAAGAGATGTACAAAACCAAGAGTTGGGCTACCAAGTGTAAGCACTGCAGCAGTGAGCTGGGCCAGACGTTCCGTTCCTCATGTGTCTGCAAAGTCCACCCTGTTACTACTGAGACTCTCCTGATTTAGATCATGAGTTCTGAAGAGTAAAGAAGAAATTCTGTAGTGTGTTTTAGGCAGCCTATGCCTTCTTACTGATTATTAGGGATTGCTTGGCACCATCTTGAAATTGTGAGCAATGCATCAAGCCTTTCTTTCTCCCAGACTGATGATAAACACATGAGTTCTGTTCCAACTGCACTGAGCTGATGGTACAGCCAGAAGAGCTGCGTTTACTTGTGAGAAGTGTATCCCTTGGTCCTTCTAAGGTGAGCATGCTGGGAGCTAAGGTAAAGTGCGTCACCGAGGAGGTCTTCAATGCACTGTTTTCCAGTGTTTCAAGAACTGGGGTAAAAAAAATGTTGAACATGACTTTTGCTGGCTCTTTGGGATAATGATAGCATGTCTTCTTAGGAAGACATTAAAAAAAAATCCTAACACTTCTGAAAATAGTTACTGAAGAAATATGTCAGTTTTTTTGTTTGTTTGGGTTTTTGCTAATGAAAGTGAACTTGTACAGTTTTAGAGATCATAAAAAAAAATTAAGGACAATTTCATTTGGCAACATACAAAAAAGCCCATATTTTAAAAAAATTTCCAAGCTTTTAAAATCAAGATTTCTAGTGTGCTATGTTGTCATAACCACCGTTTGTCCACATAGTGCACCTGTGGAATGAAGATAATGATCAAAACAAGAAAATCAAATCGATGTTTGGTAATGCCTACAGCTTTAGTAAGAAACTAAGTTCCTGAAACGACAGAAAACAAGCATGGAAAATTCAGATCATTAACTGCCAAAAACAGACCTCATGGATGTTCCATTTCATATACGACTTATTTTATATGAGAGTAGCAACTAAAACTGTAGGCCTATTGTGCTGGTTTATTTGAAAAGGTGATTATTTCACTGACTGTTAAGATGCCAAAAATATTCCAGAGGGCTGGAAAGGTGACAAGTAAAAGCACTTGCCAATTAAAAAAAAAAAAGAGTAAAGCATCATCACTTCTGTACAGGTCTTGGCTTCTTTGCTATGAGAAGTAAAGGTTCTAATGTGCTCTGATGTTTAAAATCCGTACACTTTCTTGAGTCTGTTTTCTACTTTAAAAGGAGGTTTGTAGACTTGTATTCTGCCTCCTTATTTTCTCCCCAGTTTTGTCTTTAATTTAATCCCCCAAGGACCTCTCCTTTATTCTGGTTTTGATGTAGCTTGCTTCCTCTGTGGCTCCCACGACAGGCCTCTTAACTCATGTCTGCTTTCTGACTTCTGTGTCTCTATGTAAGTTGCCCTGCTTCAGAGCGTGTGTCCTAAGAAGCTCGTTGCCGTTTCTCCTGGCTTCTCTGGGTTTGTTTGCCCATGGTAGGAGTGCCAGGGGAGCTTGAAGGACAGGGAGAATATTTTATTGTTTTCTCCTTTGTCGGGAGGTGGAAGTAGAGCAGGAGTTCATGAAGAAATGGTGTCCCCATTTCTTCATCCACCTGTTCCCAGGGGCTCTTGGAGTTGAAAATGAGAATTTTATTTTTCATCATGTTTATGGGACTTCACTACCATTATCCCTTGATGTCCAAGGGAAATGGGTTCTCAGAAACCTAGTGAACATCACAATCTAGATGCTCACGTTTCTTATACAAAACTGTAGTGTTTGTGCATTTTCTACGGCCGTCTTTTGCATACCTAAATAACTTTGCTATCTTAAGAGTGTGTGATGCAGTGCAGACGAGGTACGCAGTTGTTACACAATATTGCCTAGACAATAATGACAAGAAAAAACCTGTGCATATGTAATACAGGTCAATATTCCCCTCACACCTCTCTTTTGTGTGTGTGTCCATGCACGAATGCATACAGGGGGACTGTTTGTGTGTGTTCGGGTACACCTGACACTTCATACATGTGGAAGGCAGATGACAGCTTGAGTCAGTCTTCACTTTTCACCTTATTTGAAGAGTGTCACTGTTTTTCAGCTGCCTAGGCAAGACTGGCCTGCAGCTGCTGGGGACCCAGTCTCAAACTCCTGTCTTCTTACAGGAGTGCTGGGATTCCAGAGGCTCATGCTATGTGTCTGAATTTTATGTGAGTTCTAGGGTTTTAGACTCGGGTCCTCTTGTGTGGCAAGTGCTTTCACTCAGTCATATCCCCAGCCTTCCCACAAATATTTTCGGTCTCTCTTTGGTGAGATCCAGAGACAGGGAGGACTGGCTGCATTGAGTATACTTCTTTCAAGAAAGGGACTGGGATACTTTCCCATGACTAGAAAACATTCATCAGACAACTGTTGACTTGAGTGGCAGAGCCAAGGCTATGAACATCTCCATTATTAATCCTTTCGTTCGATGGCCCACATTTCTTCATTCACTCTCCTATTAACCGTCGTTTCCTTTAACTAACAGGGATTAGGATGAATTTGAAAGATCAAAACCCCTGGTCACCTGGAAGAAATGAGCTCCCTTGGACAGACAGAATGTTGAGAGAAGTACAGACACGTTGGGGGATTATTGGCTGACAGCAGAAGTATTGGACAAAGGCCTGGGCCCCAGAGAAAGAACCTCAAGAAAGGAAAGAAATGCATACCAGGTGCAGTGATTGTTTTTAGTTAGTCTTTACAGGCTTTGTGGCTTAAGGTTTTACCATCGCATTTGGAGCAGAAAGACAACCACCCTCCACAGCCCCTGAGGCTTGAGACATAAACTGCAGAGAAGGAGATGTCTTATTCCTGGTGCCTTGTTTTGTGGATTCTATTGTCCTTATGATGGCATGGTAGCCTTCTGTTGCTGACAAAATAGCTGAGAAAAACAAGTTAAAGGAGAAAAGACAATTCGGCCTACAATTCGGAGGGTTCGGTCCATGGCCAGCTTGCCTTTGTTGCTTTAGGCCTGAGGTGCGCTAAAGCAGCTTGGTGATGTACTGAGGTATAGCTGCTCAGCTCATGGCAGTCTGGGAGAATGGAGCCACTGAGGGAATATGGATGCTTCAAAGGAGTGCACCCTAGCGATCTGCCTCCTCCAGTCAGGCCATCTTCTGTCAGCCCATTTTATGCTGAATTAATCCCCTCATGATTCAGTCAGCCCTCTAAAACCCAGCTAGCAACCAAGCCCTGGATATCCCAGCCTTCAGAGATACTTTTAGATCCAAACCACAACAGGAGACTCTTCTGACATGTAGTTATCAGCCCCATACTTAGGGTACTAGCCTACCATGACTGTACTTTTACATTTCTTAAAAAGAAAGTTTTTCATCAAGCATGGTGAGTGGTTTATACAGGCTCCAGATAATCTGTCAGTAATTCTTGGGAACAGTCCTATCTATGACTATAATTATTTCTGAAGATAATTTTATAGGGCACAACCTCTTTTTTTTTTTGCAGTGGTTGTAAAATAATTTGTGTTATCTTACCTTGCTAGTTAGTTGTTATTTTAAAGTACACTATAATTCTTTAACATATAATTTTTTTAAGCTGTAGCATTCTATAAAATTGAGGTCAGATCATTAATTCTGCCAGTGATTGAAGTCTTTCATTGGTTTCTGGTGCCTTAATTGAAACACAGGTAATGCCTTCCCATGCTAGCTTTTGGAAGATGTAATATTTTGTATATTTCTTTTTGAGGTTATGTCTTATTTTCCATTATTTTATGGAATAGAATACATAATTCTAAACTTGTTGTTATGGTATCTTTTTTTCTTTTTTTGGTCTGTGCATGTGGGCATACATGTGTGCAAGTGCATACACGCACATGTGTAAAGGCATACATACATGAATGTGCATATGGAAGCCAGACAATGACATTATGCATCTTCCCCATCTGCTCGCTACCTTGGTTTTTGAGATAGGGTGTACCTTCCCCCATAACTCTCCACTTTAGTTAAATAGAGCTCATTGATTTGACTAATCTGATTGGTCAGGAAGCCAGAGATATTCTTCTATTTCCAACTTCTCTGTATTGCAATTAAACACATGCGCTGCCATGCCTAGCTTTTATATATACATAGCTGCTGGGGACTCAAGTCCAAAACTTTATGCAGCAAGGTCTTTACTGACTAAGCCGTCTCCTTAGACCCGATAATGTCTTTTGTACTTTCTTCTGTCAAGACAATGCAATATGTTCCTCCTTATAAGCATAGACTTACTATTTGCACATTAATCTTATGGACATATTTTTGTGTTTTGACTGGAGAATTTCCTTAATACTCATGATTATTTTGGAGGTACCAAAGTGCCATATTGCTCACGTCTGAGAAATGCTCTTCATGTGACAGACAATGCTACAGTGTATGTGTAGTCTTTACCTGGCTCACCTCTTTCACCGTTGTATCTTCTCTGAGCTATGACAGCAGCATGCTAGGATTTGTCCTGTTACCTTGCCTACACAAGAGACTTAAATCTTTATCATCCCTCAGTGATGAGAGACTGAGAGACTGACGTGATGAAATCTTCATGGCAAAGCATCAGAGACAACGAAACCTGAGTTTCTAGTTTGCATGTGAATACATAGACCTACTGACTTAATGGTTGGAAGACATGGATTAATCCTGCAAAATTAAAACTCCTATCTAGAGGGCTGGGATGACGGCTCTGTGGGTAAAGCAATGCCATGACTGGAGGTTGCATCCCCAGAACCTATGTGCATGGCAGGCAAAGTAGACAGATGCCAGTAACCCATTATTCGGGAGGCAGAAACAGAGGCTTTTTGTGATAAACAGCCTAGCTAGACA
The DNA here is from genome assembly GCF_011762505.2 of Arvicanthis niloticus. Lineage (NCBI taxonomy): Eukaryota > Metazoa > Chordata > Mammalia > Rodentia > Muridae > Arvicanthis > Arvicanthis niloticus. The sequence continues at coordinate 65,201,569 of NC_047665.1, read as the reverse complement.
AGCTGGGACTGACATCAGCAAGTTCCAGGTTCAGCTAGAGACCACATCTTTATAACTAAAGTGGAGAGTTATGGGGGAAGGTACTCCAGGTCTACTTCAAGCCTCTGCACACATGCACACACATATGAAAACACATCCACACCTATATCCACACACTCAAGAAAACACCTTATTATCTATAATCATTTCTTGTGGGGAAACATATATATTATTATACATAGAAAGATTCTTTAAAAACTTTTAATTAACATATAATTCCATCACTTCATCCCTTCCATTTACCCCCTTTAACCCTTCCCACTCCCCCACCCCCACTTTCAGGTGGCACCATATATGTATGTGCACACAACCTGTTGGGCCTGTTTAGTGCTGTTTTCTGTCTAATTTCAGGTCTGACCACCTTGTGTTATGTAACCAATAGAAGGATCATCTCTGGGAAAGGTTAATTGTCCCTCTCTAGACAGTCATTAGCTGTCTCTGATTCTTTGTCTAGGGGCTGGGACTTCATGGAATTTCCCCTTTCCAGTTTGCATGCTTACTGCTATGTCATTGTTCTGGCCTTGTTTAGATAGCCATGTTACTGAAATATCATGAGAGCAACTTCCCTGTCTTTTCTAGGAGATACAGGAGATTTCTTGGTCCTCTGTCTCTTATAGTCTTTTCTATCTCATCTTTGGAAATGGTCCCTGAGCTTCAGATGCAGGAGTTGCATTGAAACTGTATATATTGGGGGTTGACTTTTTCATGGTCAGTCAATGTCTGCATTATGACCATTTGTGGTTTTCCTGTAATGGTCTCTGTTTGCTGAAAAGAAGAGCTTTTTGGATGTGGGATGAAAGCTACACTTTGCTGTGGGTATAAGTTATAGACCGCAATTAGGAATTATGCTGGTCTAGTAAAATAGTATTGGTAAGTTTTCCTCTACAATCCATGACCTTACTGACTACAGGTAGGCTTGGCATACCAGTCATGGGTGTGGTCCATAGATGTCACAGCTAGATAGGACCACTGATTGCTTCCTCCCTTAGGAGCTTGCACATCACCTTCTGGTATTATACACACTGAGTGGAAGGAAGGAATTTTTCAGGTTATTTCCAGCTCTAATTTTCTGAATCCTATGTCTGAAGTGTATGGCATCATCAACAGGAGGGCTTACCTTCAGCCTCTAGGAGGCAAACAAAGGTGATTTCAAAACATTACATTGTATAAGAAGTCTATTAGTCAACCCCAGCCAACAACTAGAAAGGAGAATTCTCATGCTTGGTTCTGGGAGTTTTGTTAGATAGTCTACATCTCTTAAGGGAGTACTGTCAGCCCAAGTGGCATAATTTCATTTAAGGTGTATAATACTTGAATGTATCATATACCTTTAGGTAAATATAAGATAATTTGATTTCTTGGGACTTTATCAAACAACCATAGATTTTGCATCCCCCTTTCACCCTCTCCTTCTATAATGGCCAGCTTTCTTTCTCCCCAGTTAAAGCTTCCCCTCAATGCTTTTCCCACTTCCTCTAAGTTACAAAACAATATTGCAGACACTAGCCAGCAGTTAGTGTTAACTTTCCTTGCTTCTGGTAAGTTTTGAACACTCTGAAACTCCACAGATCACTAGAAACATTTGGTTGAAATATAACTTCAGATAAATAATCATAAAGAATCTTCAGAGCCAAACATCAGTGTTACTCGGATTTATGCTGGGCTGCCGATAGACTTCTATTTCAAACAAAATGGCATATTTTAAACTAGGAGGTCTACATAAATTTTCTAATTTTATAGTACATCACTCCTGCATGCACACTGCTTTTATATATTTTAACCTTAGACTATTTTCTTAGAAAAAGCTGAATCCTGAAAAAATGTTGATTATATAACATTTTGACTATTACATAAGACTTTCTCCATTTTTCTTTTTATTCTTAGTCTCTTTCTGGAAAGATTGTTTATTTTATAATTTTAAAAAGATTTTGCTTATTTTATTTTATGTCCATTGGTGGTTTTCCTCCATGTATGCCTATGTGAGGGTGTGGCATCCCTTGGAACCGGAGTTACAGACATCTGTAAGCTGCCATGTGGGTGCTGGGAATTGAACCTGGGTCCTCTGGAAAAGCAGCCTTTGCTCTCAACCACTGAGATCTCTCCAACCCTGAAAGTAAGTACTATTGAGGACTCTGATGTGGTGTGACCCCAACATGGTGTGAATCTCCATTTTTATAAGTACTTAGGGCAACAATGAGATGTTGCATCATATTAAAATTTTATATGATCTTGCTATGGAAACAAAATCAGAATACAGCTGCTGTTTAGAGATCATCTAAAAAGTGGAACTTTCCGGTAAGATTTATTTTTTTATAAATGTGTTTTATTGGGTATGACAGTCTTTCAAGTGAAATTAATTAAATGAATTAACACATTTGGAAGTGAGATTTCCAGATGGTGGAGAGAGGATACTCTTTTTAACAAATACTTGTGGCACGTTTGGATCGCTCCATGCAATGAGAGAAATGTCTACCAGTTTTTTGCCTTTGTACTAGAATAGCACCAAATTGGTCATTTATAAAGAATAGACACTTTACTAGGCTGGGAAGTCCAAGGACTTCCTGCTGTATTATGTCGTGGAGGAAAGGAGAAAGGCAAGTAAGCATGTGTGGAAATAAAAGAATGAGGGGTGGGCTTTCTTTTGTCACATCTATTCTCATGATAGCTAACCTTCTTCCTGGACATAGACAGAGATCTGTCCATGAAGACACTGCCCTCTTGACCCAGTCACCTCTTAGTGGGTTTCATCTCCCAACACTTTTTCATTGAAGATTCAGTTTCTGACTCATGAATTTGGGCAAAACATTCAAACCAAAGCAGTAAATTTAGACCTTTACACAGACACACACATATGCACATACATGTGCACAAATGCATGAATATACACATATACACACATGCATATACATGTGTAAAAATGCACCCACATACACACATGCATGAACACACACACATACAGGTATACACATACACCAACACACATGCATGCATACATACATGCACATACATGTGTACAAATGCATGAACACACACATATACACACATATGCAAATACATGTGCATACATGCACCCACATGCAAACATGCACACATAAATGCACATGTACACACACATGCACATACACTGTGTCTAATATGATTATGTAAAATATTTAACATCATTAGTCACCAGGAAAATGCCAATGAAAGCTGTAATGAGATCAGATTTCCTAGAATGGTATTTAGCATCACCCTATAACTTGAAGTTCCTTCCCCAGCTGAGGTGCTGACATTGAACCTCAGGAATGTAGTTGCAGGATCATAGAAAGGTTTATTACTCAGGCAGGAAGGGCAAACCTGAAAATGGAGGGAGGATGACGGCCAGATTTTGGACAGACAGTGAAAGTAGTGAGAGGCCTGTAGTTTTATGTCTTCTTTGGGAGTTCGTAGAGATCTGAGACCTGGAAGCATATTTGAGGAATTATTATAAAAGTGACTAAAAATTATTCCTCTTTCGTGGAATGTTTTTTATGTCTTATTATTTGAAAACCAGGGGTATTGTCTGCAAATCCTATAGTAATCCCTATCTGAATGCCCACTGTGGAGTGGAACCAGAAATAGAATCTCATTTAAGAGTGTTGACAGTGGGAAGGCTCAGTTCTGGAAAGGTTTAAGTCCATGTTACATGGGTGAAGATGTCTACACCTGGGTCCTCACACTTTGCAGGAAAGCTACTCCAGTATTTCAGCACCCCCTAAAATCCAACAAAACCATTTGTCTTGGAAGAACGAGTCTCAGCACAACACATGGGGACACATCTCTCTTCTACAAGCCATTCCATTTGCATTGACATACTGAGGGGTGGGGAAGGAAAATGCATTGTTAAAAGGTTGCAAGGATGACAGGCACATGTTGAACATGAGCTTAGAGGTTACGCACCTGAAATCAGACACCAGGGAAGGTCCAAGTGCAGCTAATTTGGCAAAGTTTGGAAATATTTTTAAAAAGTTAAATTTTCATATGACTCAGTCTCAGGTGTCTGTTGAAGATAAATAAAAATAGATGCCAATAAATGGCAGACTTACTTGTGAGCACAGATAGAGATATTATTTCTAACAGTCAAATAATGGAAGCAATGAGCATTGGAGCCTAGATAAACAAATGTGGTATATCTATTCATGGCATATTAGTCAGCAATGAAAAGGAACAGAAGACTGACACATAGTGCAATAGTACAAATGGATTGACTATATATCTCATGCTAGAGTAAGGATCCACGCATAAAATATCACCAAGATAAAAAGCAGATCAGCTCTTGCTTGATGCTCAAGGGTAGAGTTGGTGTTGAGTGCAGATAAGTTAAAGGCACCTATTTGGGAAGATGAGCCTATTATAAAACCAGGCAATGCTAATACTGTCACTATAAAAGTCACAGAATATTATTAATTATGCAATTATACTTAGTACATACCATAAAACTTACGGTAAAACATAACACATCTACATTAAGATACTTGTGAGCATACAAGCATCATGATATTTCATGTGCCTATGTGGCTGGGTTTTAATATCAGCTGAAACATATGAGCAAAGGTTATGTTATTGCGCTATGCAGAAGATTTAAGTATCTGTGAAGAAGTCTAAATTACAGGCAAAGATTCCACAGATAATATACAGAGGCATGTGGAGTGAGATACAGATGATACATCTTTTCTACTGTCTTAGGGGTTTTGTTGCCATAGTGAAACACCATGATTAAAAAAACAAGTTGGGAAGGGAAGGATTTATCGGGCTTACACGTCCATATCATAGTGTATTACTGAAGGAAACCAGGTCAGGAACTCAAACAGGAACCCAGAGGCAAGAGCTGATACAGAGACCATGGAGAGGTGTTGCTTACTGGCTTACTCCTTACTGGCTTGCTCAGCCTGCTTTCTTATAGAACCCAAGACCATCATCACCCCAGGGATGGCACCACCCACAATGATATGAGCCCTACCCCACTGGTCAACAATTAAAAAAATGCTCTGAGAGGCTTGCCTACCACATGATCTAACGGAGGCATATTTTCAAATTGAGGACTGCTATATCTTGTGTCAAGTGGTCACAAATCTAGCCAGCACACCTACCATTTCTTTCTTAGATTGCCTTCCAAGTTTTTAGGCCATTTGTGTCAGGATTAAATTGCTGCTCATACAATAGACACCAGTCACTCAGATGTGAGATTCCATGATGCACAGGGCATTGTGGCAAGCTCAGTGGAATTGGGGGAGTGTTAGCAATTACTGAGCTCTTATTACCACGTGCTGGGCTTCTGTAGCTTTATGTACATGGGATGAGACTATGTAAGTACTTTACAGCAAGGAAAATGAAGACACAGACACATTCTAGTAACCTGGCCCTGGCCACACAGCTGAGCAAGATGAGAATGCCAGAGGCTGTACTCCTGTTTTTATGCTTCAAGTCGGAGAAATAACACTTGAATTGTTTGTCCCATGGGACATGTGGGGTGATTTTTCAAGGCATCTCTGGCGTCTTGAGGTGGTTAGTGATCACAAATGACAGGCTTGCAGGAACAGAAGATTTGGGGGAGATTTAGGGGTGAGGACACTTGGTCTGGGTGTCATACCATTATCCCATTGCTGACTGATCAACCCATGGATCTTTGAATCCTTTCTGACTGTGAAGTCATACGTAATGAATCAGATGTGGCATAGAAACAGGAAATACAGTACAGCTCACAAGGGGAGGGGCATTTTAGAGGCTTGTCTGCAACTCCTGCACGCAACCTGGGGCAGCCTAAAATGGAATACACCTGGGGGCTCAGCAGAGGTGTCCTTGCTGACCCTGGTGGGTTAGAGATCCCTTGCCAGACTTGTGGTTGTCTCAGAAAAGCTTTACAAATCCCTAAACTCAGGAGTGTGTCTCAGTGTCCACTTCAGGTAGCCTTCTGCTATGAAAGAATCATTAGTCGTACTGGTTATGTTTCCCTGAGACTCCATTGTTTCACTAAGGGCCAGCTTTGTGTGTGACTGCTTTGTCCTTTTAGCCAGACCCAAGGAACAGACGTGTCCACCCCATTCCCTGTGATTTTCATTAAAAGTCAGTCCCCTAAGGAAAGAATGATTTGTGACCAAACACTTCTATTCAGACTCAAAGGGGTGATTTTCCTTTTTCTTTTGGAAATGTTCTTCCCAGCGGAGCGCTGACTCCAGCACGCAGTCAAAGGTTATTAATGACTTCATTCATCCCTTCAGCAGATATTTATGCTGCTGGAGACCTGGGCTGTTATCTTGGAGGCTGGACTGCAGGAGAGTGGCTATGCAGGTGGGACCTAATTCGATTTGGGGAAAAACATCCCTCTCGCCTTAGGGAGGTGATAGCCAGGTTCACTCTGGTGCATCTTCAGCACATCCCTCTTGCCTTAGGGAGGTGATTGCCAGGTTCACTCTGGTGCATTCATCTTCAGCAGAACACATCAATCACTTAATCTCTAGGGATCTTATGAGGCTGTGACACGGTCAGCTAGAGAGGCAGGGCCCATGACCTTCCTCTGGAGGAGTGTCCCACCTTGTTCAGGAAGGCCCCTCCCCATGTGGGGAACAAACATGCATCACATGCAGTGAGGACCTGGAGCAAGTACTATCCTGGGAACGTGTCCAAGCACAAAAAGTCTCAGAACTGTAAAATTCCACACAGACCAGAGGACACTCGATGCTCATGCAGAAAGGCTGGGCATAAAGGGTAAGATGCATTTGAGAATGAAGCCATTTCAGGGTGGCCAGTGGTGTGGCTTGAATCTAAAGTGCTTCCCCATAAGCTTCTAGTTTGAATGTTGGTTTCCCAGTTGGTGGAAGCCTGTAGGAGGTGGGGCCTGAATGGCAGAAGCAGATCACTAGAAGTTGACCTTGAAGGTTATATTTCTGCCCTTGGTTCATGTCTTGCTTGTCTGTTTTCTGGCCAGATGGGATGTGAACAGCCTCCTCCACAGGTTCCCACTGCCACTGACTGGCCCATTCTGCCACACAAGCCAAACAAGACTTTCCTCCCTTGATTAGCCTCTCTCGGGTATTTGGTCAAGGCCGCACAAAAGTAACTAATACAGCTTGAGCCTAGAATGCCCACTGAGGATCGATGGACCTGAGATGGAACAGCAGATAATGATTAGCAAGCAAAAGGGTGACCCTTGTGAAGTAATTCAGGCGTTCAGTCACAGGCTACAGAAACCCATTTGAGGGTTTTTGAAAGGTGTGGTGAGATGGAGTTTAATTTGAAGAGGTCATTTATCTTGTGTGAAGCAGGGCTGCCCACTGTTATCAAATTTTGAGAGAAACACAGGCCTGAGTTCAGGTGTGTACCAGACTCCCTTCCTGAGAAGTAGGTACTTGGTTAGAGATGCCTGCACTCTGAGGACCTGGCCCTGCACTTGTTTGGGGTCAGTTGGGTTATCTCAGGACTAGCCTTCTAATTAGAAAGGGAAGGAACCAAATGTTGAAAAAACACTCAGGAAGCTGCCAAAGCCAGAAATGAGGGCAGGGCTGAGTTTTAATTTTGGAGTGTGGCTTTAAGGAGATACATAAAGGGGATATGCATCTATCAACTGTATTAGTTTTCTTTGGCAGCTATAACAAAGCATCATGGATTGCAGAATTAGAAACTTCTTTTTTCTGTTCCGGAGGCTGGAAACCTACGCTTAGGGTCTGCTGCAGCCTTTCTCTGTGGCTTGTGAATGGCTGTGTGCTCCCTGCATCCCACATTGTCATCCCTCTGTGTTTGTTCCCAGATCTCCTTTCCCTTGGTGACTCCAGTGACATTAGTATAGGGTTGTTCTAATAATCTTAACTCAATTACATCCTTAAGGCCTCTGCCACGGTTGTATGCTGAGAAAATGGGAACACGGCATCAGCACATGCTCTTTTAGCCCACAACACACACATTAAACAGTATGGGTGAGCTTCTGGAAGTCCCCTGTTCTAAGGAGCTGATTCTGGGCTTGCCTCAACTTCCTGTGAGTGAAATTGATCTGTTATTTATATGGTAGTAGAAGACAAATTTTAGGCAAGAATTTCTTTTTTTTTTTTTCTTTTCAGATAGGTTTTTACAATTATATTTATCTACGGTTGGCTTTGAACTCACTGTGTAGCTCAGAGCAGCCTTGAACTTGTGGTGATCCTTCAGGGTCAGCTTTCTGAGTGCTGAGATTTGTAGGCATGTAACATCATGCCTGACAAAGTGAATTTAGATTACTATTCTGGAGGGGTGTTGGAATTGATTCAGGACCTGAAGCATGCTAGACAAGGGCTCTGATACTGAGCTGGACTGGTTGCTTTAGGCAGGAATTTGAAACAGCTACCAAGAGTTCCTTGACATAAGTAAGTCATGGCCTGAACATGGCCTGAGAATTCAGATTATGCCCAAGATGAACTGTGTGGGAAAAGAGAAGCCTAATGTGTGTGGACTTAAGTGCAGTGTGTCCAGACAGGCTATAGCCAAAGGCTTAGGTCTCTGGATAGTACATGGAGATGTCTCTGCATCTAAGTGTGTATGTGGCATGGGGAGAGGAAGGGATCCTTTGAGGCAGAAGAAATCAGCATGCTTAAGACAGGATGTTATAGGACGAACTAGATTTTCTCTGTCTTCAGCCACAACTCTATATAGCCACAACCGGGTGGCTTGCAAAATAGAAATACATCTTAGTTCTGGAGGCTCATGCCAAAGATCAAGGTCTCAGTATGGTTCATTCTTGGTGAGAAGAAAGAGGGAAGGAGGGAGGAAGGGACAGAGGGAGGAATGCAAGAAGGGAGGGAGGAAAGGAAAGAGATTAATGACTGACTTATTGATTGATTGATTGATTGATTGATTGATTGTCTTTTCTTGTCAGAACACTAGTCTCAATTGCTCATAACCCAACCTTTATGACTCCATCTAACCCTTCCAAAAGTTCTGCCACATTGGAATGCAGGTATTAGACTTTAACCTGTGGATTTTGAGGGAACAGGACAATCTCATGATGCTGGTCTCTAGAAATGTCTTTGTTCCCTTAGTCTATTGAGCTCCTATAACAAAAGCCTTTGGATAATTATAATTGGTGGATCTTTTTTCTCATTGTCCTAAAAGCTGCTTAGGCCAAGATGAAAGTCTGGTGAGAATCTTTTCTCATGGAAGATACCTTCCTGCTTTATCTCTTCATGAAAGGAGGGCTAAACAATCTGCTTCTAGTCTCCTTTGTAAGAGCTCTGCACCAGTTCTACTTTGCCGTGGCCTATTAGCTGACAGAAACAAGTTACAGAAGAAAGATTTATGTTGGCATATGACTTCTGTGGGTCTCAGTTCATCATGGTGGGTCAGGTGACTATGTTGGCTGAAGAGCTTGTGGCAGAGGCTTCTCACATTGTGGCAGAGTAGGGAACGAATTGGAACTGGAACAAAGAAAGGACTGAAACTTTCATCCTCCCCTCCTAGGGACTCTGCTGGCCCAGCCTTTCCTCTGAGAGGCCGCTGCTGGCTAGGAAACACACATTTAGACAATGAGGCTGTGGGCTACATTTCAGCTTCCAAGTTGAATAAGCACTAATCCCATCTTGAGGACTCAGCTCACTTCTTGAAGGCAAGCTGAACCTTCCTTCTGTTGCATTGGCGATCATCTTTGAACTGTGAATTTGGTGTGAGGACACAGTCATGTCAGAACACCTCTTCCATAACTATGGATCTTATGAAACTGATATACATGGTCATGGTCACCGTGCTTCTGTCTCTTGTGATAGGCAGGAGATCCCCAGAACCTGACATCAGCAAAAGCATCTGCTTGTTCCTCAAAGCAAATGTTACCTTCCTCTATCCAACCTCTGTCTGTGGTTTCTGGCCTAAAAGTTATCCTTAGTCTATTGAGCTCCTATAAGGTGGATCAGTAGGTAAAGGTACTTAAACCACCAAACCTAATGAAATTATCTGAGCTCAATTCTTGGAACCAGCAGACATGGTGAATGGAGAGAATCAACTCTCATGACTTGTCCTCTGTCCTTTGGCTTCCATATGTGTGTGCTTGTACACACACACACACACACACACACACACACACTCATACACACATGTATAAACACACACTAAATATTTTCAAAAATTACCCTTCATAATGCTGAGTATGATGTCACAATCTTCCAATCCTTTCCCTTGAGAAACTGAGGCAGGAGGATCAAAGGTCAAAGACTAGCCCCAGATACATAACAGATTCAACACTAGCCTCGACTATATCAGCTCCTATGTAAAACTAAACTAAACTAAACTAAATTAGAATAGACTTAATTACAGTTTATATTTATAATATTTAAAATTTGGGATATATAGAGATTTAAAATTTAAATATTTAATTACATGATTTAAGTCATTTTACTTCACATTTGTTTTGCTTTGCTGAGTAATCTATTAAATCATTAGAAAGCCAAAAAGGATGATGACTTTTTTTTTTCTAGAAAAACCCACGTATTTGTGACTTGGATTGTGCTCATTGGTGGGGGTGGAGTCAGGTTTGCTCTGCATTGCCCTCATGAAAGGAGTCAGCCACACTTGCACTCATAGACACAGACACGGATTGCGGTTCTCCCACTTTGGAACTTTGTCCAGCCAATTTCCAATTAATTCTGTATTCAGCTGCATTGCTGTGAGTGTAAACATTCCTCGAAGCTGAACCATGCAATGACTGTACTGTCTTTGTTCCCTTTTTCTCCAGCTTAATTCTTGTTTGCTTGGTTTTATGAATAGATGACATAGATTTTATTCTACACTTTCCGAAAGAGCTGTAAACCCCCCCCCCCCCACCACCACAGTCATTCACCCAGATACCCTATCTGTTCAGCTGCTTTCTATTTTCTAAAAAACCACCCGCTTCTAGAGCCCACGTGCTGTCCTACCTGGATCAGGACAGCCTGTACTCGCTTCAGTTTCTACATGGTGATTAGACTTGCATTTCAGAGTCATCTGAAATTCCCTTAGGCTTTCCTGTAAATCAAGATCTCAGGTACCTGGATTTTGGCCTTTCCATTTCTCTCTTCTCCTCTCCCCTCATCTCCCCACCTCTACTCTCTCCTCCCCTCCCTTCCTCTCCATTTTTTTCTTTTTGTATGTTACCTATTTCTGATAGAAGCCCCCCTAAGATAGTTTTCAGGAAAAATTAATTACTCTTCAAGCCTTTGTATATCTAAAGCTTATCCAGCTTTATCCCAGCTTCCCTCTTCATGGGAGCCCAGTCTGAGACCAGCAGTGGGGAGTCACTCCACTTGGGTATTGCAGAAGCCAACTTCTTGTTGTTCTTCCTCTGACTTCTTGTACAACTCTAGAGTCTCCTGAACCCTCCAGACTGCTCATCACTTAATAGGCTCATTCATTTATTTGCCCAACAGATATTCGTATCTCTGGTTCTCACCTTTTTGGGTAGCCACACCCCTTTCAGGGTATGAGAAACAACAGAATAGATAGATCTGTCTGGCTTCACAACATTCAGGTAATCGTGTTATCAATTCCTAATCTCCCTCTCTTTTCTCCAAATGACTTCCAGCCCTTCTTGGGGTCTGAGCCTATTAGCCCTCTGGGCTCAGTGGGAGGAGGGGTTGGGGAATTCACCATCTATACATATATATTTTTTAATATGATTACCCCAAACCCTCTTCCATGTTTCCCTGTTAATTTAAGGCCAAAATGACTTTTATATTGAATGATATCAATCTAGTCTTCCATTGTTACAGAGTGTGGTCTAAGATGGTACTTAATATTCTGCTTAAAACTATCTTCTTAGTCTCATACAAGCCATTTAAAGCAACATGACTATAAAGAACCAACTTGGGATTTTGAAATAAAAACCAAACATAGAAATGGACTAAACTATGCATTTTTTTTCTTTCAGGGTTCTTACCCTGTGCCATGACTCAGTGTTTACTGGGAGAGTTAGATCAGAGAAGGAAGTGTTGGGGAAAGTACTGATGCGTGTGAGTTTCTGTCACCCCCATCAAGAGGCTGGACTCTGAGGGTGGAGCTCATTGATCCGCACCCAGCAGTAGCACCACAGTATTCTAAGTAATGAATTCTCAGAAGATTCTTTGAGAACCCTGGGTCTGAAGGATCCCAAAACATTTCTAGTTTGTCTTTGACTTTCAAATTTTGACCACAAGTTCCTTGAGATCAGAACTTGTGAAAGAAGACAGACAATGGTGGGCAAATATGACTGAAATGTATTATGCACACGTATGAAAATGTCACAGTGAAACCCATTTTGTATAAGTAATATGTACTAACAAAAATATTACAGCAAAGTAAAATCACTAAATTGGAAAGGACAAAGATCAAAAAAAAAAAAAAAAAAAAAAAAAAAAGCCAGAGAAATTGGGGTATGGCCTGACCCCAGCCTCCCTCCCTCATCCATTGACTTGGGTCATAAAGCAGGCTCCAAAAAATGACCCTGAAGTGTATTTTTGCCATCTTTGAGTTTGTGATAGGGAGCCGTAGTTGTTGACTCTATTTTCCCTACTTGCATGTTTGTAGAAAAACCTCTTGACAATAGAACTGCATTATGACTCTGTGTGGTGCCTTGAAACTTAGACTCATAGGTGTGATATGATATAAAACTGGTGGGCCAGAACAAACTCAAAAGCACTTGCCTTCCTAATGGTTGTCCTTGCCTCAGAGCCCATACCCTTCCAGTGTTTATTCTGAACATAAGCAAAAGTCTTTTAAAATAAAAACTCCAGCCCATCACTCATCTTTAGCGAGTTCCTGACACACAGCAAAAGTCAAAGTCCATTTTATATAGCCTGCGTCATTAAAAATAGGGCCTAGCTGCCTCTCCGGTCTCATTCCTCTGGCTCCCTTATGTGCTTGCATGGTTCATTCATAAAGAACCTGAGACTATTTCTAGACCCTTGTGTCTTGGTCTCTGACCGTGTTCTCTGCTAGACTATGGTTTCCTACCCTTCGTTCCAAATTCTCATCTAGCTTGCATCCTGCTTCAAGTCTAGGCTTGAGAGACTCTGCCCCTCACCTCCTCTCCACTCCAGCAGGGACCCACAGCTCACTCTCTATTGCTTTGCTTTCCACATTTCACTGTTCACCTTGAAACATGAAATAGACTTCATATCAGTTGTTATCTGTCTCCACCCACTATGCAGGATGTTCTACACGGGCATGGCATGTTGCCTGTTTCCTTTATGGCTATGCCTCAAACAATATCTGAGACACAGAAGAAACAAGTTAACGCTTGTATGTCAGTCACCTTTTCATAGAGACAGGAAGTGAGACATGGGGAAATTGGTCAAAACAGGTGTGAGACTTGAGACGCGACCCCTTCCATGGTCATTTTCAAGTGAGCAGTAAGATCAGCACGGACTCTCTAAATTCTTTCCTTGTTTGTATAACAGATTTTTCATTGATGATTTTCGAGTTAATTCTTTATTCACTATAGCAGGCTATATAGTTCACAGTCCAAATAATTCTATATTGTAGTCACATCCATCCCTCCCTCTTCAAATGAAACTTCTATTATTTGCTAAAAGGACTGCTTTCAAGACAGCTTATCACTATTCTGGTCACACACTGAAGTGACATGCTTAAAATGCCTTCAAAATAACACTGTGAAGAAATCCTTTCTATATAAATATGACAAGTGTGGTTGAAAACCCATGCCCTGCCTCTTGTCTATCTGCTCTCTACCTGCACCTGACCTCTCAGATTTCTTCTCATTTTGTTATCCCGGCAAAGTAGCATTCATAGCTGGAGTTGACCCGGGATGCTGTCTAGCTTTGTGACATTAAGAGCCTTAAAGCAGGGTGGCAGGTGAAGGAAGATCCTTCAGGTCTCCTATTCTGGTTCATTTAGAGATGCACAGGGTATGTCAACTTGGTACAGGTTGATCACTACTGAATGAAATCTTATTAGTTGAAATGAAATGTTCCAGGCCGAGCATGTTGCTGGATGGTAGAACACTTGCCCCAGGTTTAATCCCCAACAAGGTGTTGGGGGAAAAACATCAAATGGTGGAGAGTGCCACAGAGAAATATTTGCAAACCGTTTGCTTAGTCATTTTACCCAGAGAAGCCACTTATTTAACGGTTCCCTGCATGGCTCAGTACAGGCTTCCTTTAATAGCTCATAGTTTTATGGCCCTTTGCAGGGTTTAAGACATAGCCAGCACATGCATTTATTACCTGGAGTGTCTGTGTGAAGTGAGAATGTTTAGACCTTCCTAGCCATTGTAGCATAGGGTGCATGGCACCATGGCCCACAAATCAGAGATTTTTAACAAGCAGCACCACTCAGCCTGTGTGTTCTCCCTTCTCACCACAGTGCCCCCAGCGTTCCTGCACTCTTAGACCTTTCCCAACTCCTCTGCCCTTTCTCTCTATCAGTTGTTTTACACACTGGGTGATGACCATCTACTTTTATTGGTGTTGAGATGCTGCTTTACATGTTCTTGTCCTGGAAGGTTCCTGGATTCTTTGGGACTTCATGTTGAAGAAACCAAATGGTTCAGAACTATCCTAGCAGTCTGCTCAGTGGTCTGGTAGCCTGTCTTCTGGCAGGAGTGGTGCTGGAAGCAGGACTGCAAGCAGGAGCAGTTTACTTGCTATGAACTAGGAATTGCTTAGCCAGGACCACAGGATGATGGCTCGAGGTCTCACCAGTCTCAGGGGTCTCATAGCAGCAAGTACCAACCAAATTCCTTCTTGTGATGCTTTCAGGAGCAATGTCATTTGTGATTGCTTGTTCCACAAGGGGTGGAAAACATAACAGGTGATATTTATGGCTCTCTCTTAGCAAGTAGTTCTGAGCTAGCTTAGGCTAGGTAGCAGCTGCTGTGTTAGCATCCCATGTTCCTTGGTCTCTACTGTACTGTGCTCAGTAGAGATACTCATCTTCCCTCCAGTCAGGTATGTCTGCCCTCTGTATAGTCCATATTACATCTGAGAGGATAAAGGAGAGGTGGGGGAGGGCATTCTAAGCCTGTGATGATGAACCTTGGTCATCAGTCTGTTGGTGAGGGACTTAGAATCACCCAGAAGATACACCTCCAGGCATGTATATATGAGAACATTTCAAGAGAGGTTGAACTGAGGAGTGAAGTGCCATCTTGAATGTGGACTGCACTATGCCATGATTGGTTGAAGTCCTGGACTGGCTGAGTATGAGAATGTGAGCTGAGCATTCACCTCTCTGCTTCCTGACTATAGTCATGTGATCAGCTTCCTTAATCTGTCTTGCTGCCCTGCCTTCTGCCATGATGGTCCATACCTTCAAACCACTAGCCAAACGAAACCTTCAAGAATCCAAAGATAAGGCACTAATTTAGGCTGTCCCTCTGTTCATGAGCAAGTGGATTTCCATGAAGCCACCACTGAGACCTAGGGGTCTTCGTACTACAAAGAGAAGAGTAACTAATAATGAGGCATTGCTTCATATCCGCAAAGAAATGCTAAACCCCCAGATTTCTGCCTAAATTCTTTTGTCATCTACCCAGTCTGCTTGCAGAATAGCCGAGACAGAGAAGCGATCTAGCTTTTGGAGCTTGTGTTCTAGAGGAGAACAAAAGAAAGGGGTCTGTGGATGGTTTGTGGATTCTAGATCCCTGCTCTGCCACAAGTGTGAATCCCTGCTCTGCCACAAGTGTGAATTCCTGCTCACACTGAGCTAGAGTATCATTAGTATCATTAGTGTCACCTAATAGACCAACTCCATTTACATAATAGAGATACATGAAAGTGTGGGGTAACTATAGCACCATGTACATAATGCTAAATAAATCCCTAAACCATAAAATGAGAGGAAGACATAGAGGTTCCAAGGCACAGAGATGTACATAGGAGAACTGTTGGTGTGGTGGGTGGTGTATTGTGTTCTTAAGAAAATCTGGCAGTGTTGCTTTTAAGGACAATTGATAGGTTCCAAGCTATGGACTATGAGCAGAGTTGATTGGTACATGCTAGATAGAAAGCAAAAGCAATGAGCATCTGGGATCTCTAGATGCTCTTCTGTTAGGAGTATGAACTCACTATCGCAACAGGAAATGGGATGGTGGTGCAGTCTAGACCACAACAACCACAGAGTCTGTTTATGTTCAACCGAAGTTCATGCCTCAAGTTATCACAAGCTGACTTCCGCTCTCACCCGCTGCCTGGTCTGTCTTTGCAGAAGGTTTAGCAACACAGTCAATCAATGCTTGTTAACTCCTGTATCACTTGCTTCCTTGAATTTAGCATCCTTTCTTCCAAAACTAGTTGTTTCCTTGGGTTCCCACTATGTCAAGTTGGGCAGCCTCTCTTATATGGCCTGCCCTTCATTTGTATCACTCTGACTCCCTCTCTACTGATTCGGATAGAGTCTGGTGTTGGCCTCTGGAACTTTACTCTGTTTCCTGTTCATCTTGCATGGCTACGTTCTCCTCTGTCTCACTGGTTCTGTAGATCTGGCTTAGTTTTCCTTCCACTTCTGGTTTTCTTCCTTCTAACTCTGTCCCTTTATGTTTCTCTGTAGAGCTTGTTGCCACATTTTATAACTAGAATCTAATGTGTCCCCCACAGACTCATGCCTTGAATACTTGGCCTCCATCATGTGGCCTTATTTTGAATGCTTGGCACCTTTAGGAGGCAGGGTTTGATTGATGTGAGACAGCAACTAGGGGAAGGGCTTTGAGGATACTACTACTTATAATTTTGGCTATAGCCTCTGCTTCCTGCTCCATCAAGGTGTGTGGATACTGACAGTACATTATGGCCTCCATGAATTCTACCCTGACTTCCCCCACCATGATAACCTGAAATCTCTCTGAAAACATGAGCCAAAATAATCCTTTCTCCTTTCAGTTGTTGCTTTCAGGTTTTTTGTAACAGTGTTGAGAAATGTAAGGAATACATGACAGTAGAAGAAATGAAGTCTTCATTTCCCTACCCTTGAGCGTCCTGAGTGTTAAGCAGCAGCAGGGACTGCATACCTGTTTTATGGCTCCAGCGTTTACTGAGTGTCATCTAATGAATAAAAGTCAATGTTTGTGAACTAAGTGCATGAATGGAGGTGTTGGGATTTATAATGCATATAATTCTACAAGGAGACACAATCATCATCACATGACTAAAGAGAAGGACCGAGTCCTGGGTGGGCAGAACCATGGAGGCTGCAGCGAGACAGACCCAGATAGACATTTAATGCATGTAATTTTATTATCCCAGCAACCCATAAGATACATGCTATAGTATTGATGTCACGATATTGAAAGTAATGGACAGGGAAAGAAATTTAGCCACTCAGCTAGTAAGTGAGATGTGCTAATAGAAATAATACTAAAAGTTAATAGGGCTTCAAATGAAGCCAAAACAATGTCTCGAAACACTGACGATCAGCAAAATGATCTCGGTCCTTTTTTCCCCACACAAGTGAAAGGGCTCTTGCATGCACCTTTTAATTTGAGCTCAGAAGCAAAGAGACAGAGCACTGTACTCAGTTACTCTTTTTGAGCAACTGGTCTTCCATGAAACGTAGATACCAGGCCATTTTACTGTGTTGCTGGAGGAGAACAGCCATGTTCATGAGGATCTTGGCTGAACTCACTGACTGTCATCTTTGAGTATTATTATGTGTTACCTAGCAACAAGAAACTATCCTGACAGATGTGTTCTCAGGCAGTTTTATCACTGTATTGACAACACAGAGAGTATTTACACAGTTTATAGGTTCTAAGTTTGTCACCTGGCCTGGGTTCACTATGCAGTCAAGTAACATGGTAAACACAGATGCCTGGAGGCTGTCAGCACACAACACAGCCCAATATTTTACCATAACACTGAAGAAGTTAAACATTCTAAAATACTCTATGGTTAAACAATAGCATAGTGTTTTCTCAGGATACATCTCAGAGAGTAAAGTGCTTGCTATGTAAACAAGAGGGCCAGAATTCAGATCTGGGGCACCCAAAGTGAAATTCAGGTGTCATGACAACACATCTATAACCCTGTTGCAGGGGGTGGTGACAAACAGATCTCTGGAGTTTACTGTCCAGCCAGATTAGCTGAAATAGCTATTCCACGTTCAGCAAGAAGGAAAAATGATAAGGTGAAAATCCACAGAGAGGAGATTCTTGACATTGACCACTGCCCTCCACAGATGCACATGTGATTGAGTACAACTGTAGTTAAGACTGTACACACACACACACACACACACACACACACACACACACACACACACACAGTGTAATAAGTAATTAAAGTAGTTTTAGCCAACCTGACATAAATTAAGTCCTCTGGGAAGAGGGAGCATCAACTGAAGTATTGCCTCCATCAGATTGGCTTGTGAATATGTGAGTGAGTCATTTTCTTCTTTAATGATTAGTAGGGAAGGTCCTACCCACTGTGGGCAGTGTCCTTTATGGGCTTCTTGTTCTGGGGTATATAATAAATTAATTTAAGCAGGTCATGGAGAGCAATCCATTAAGTAGCATTTCTCTTAGCTATCTGCTTCAGTTCCTGCCTTGATTTCCTGTTGTAGCCTCCCTAAGTGATAGACTGTAAACTTGTAAGCCAAGTGTACTCTCTTCCTAAGTTGCTTTTGGACAGTGTTTTAATGTGCAAATGAGGGCAGTAGTAGTAATATAGTTTTTTATTTTCAAAGATTGCTTCTGGAACATAATGGTGTATGTAGTACTCTTGCATGGTCATGAGTGTAGTTGGTTTGTCTAGACAAGCAACATTAGATGCACTGCTAAAGTACAGGGACCACATCTTCACTAGGCAATAGCGAGTTTCAGCTCCATTATAATCTCTTGGGATTGCTGTTGTCTGTGTGGTCAGCCATTGACTGGGACATTAACTATACCACTGACTTGATGTGTGGAAAGACCGTCTCATTTAATAGAAAATAGCACAAAGATGTCGAGCTTTCTGCTATGACTTTTCCTCATGCTTTGATGGTCTGTCCCCCATGGAATAAGCCTATTATGGAATCATTTTGACCATCAAATACCTACAACTCAGCACAGTCTGCCTTGGAAGACTTCCCATTGCAGAGTCTAGATTGGGACCAGGTGGCCTCAGGGCTGGTAGCATCAGTGTCGACTCTCAGACTTCCAAAAGCCCTGAGCTGAGACTCATGTGCTCTAAAGGATTTGGTACCCACCCCTCTCAGACTCATCTCACTGCTCACTGTTGTAAACGGTAGATTGATGTTATGCTTCATTCCAACATTGGCATGAAATATTTTTTATTTTCTTTCTCCTCTTTTTACATACAGAACTTTAACTAAGGAATAAGATACATGGATCAATGAATTCTGTGAGAAAAGATTGTGGAGGAAAAAAGAGTTTGGGCTTAATGGACTACCTCTCATTCACATGGTGGCAGCTAGGGTTCTGCCTGTATCCCATCAGACCTGACTGTAGCTATAGTGATGAAGATAAACATCCTTTTGTCAGTCTTGGAATTTCTCTATTTGAGGGCTGAGTTGTGGGAAAAAGAATGGAGACAGTCCTCAATCCATGACTGACACAAGAGCTAGCTTCAACAAAAACCCCGGCTTGTCTACTCCTCAGATATCTGAGGTAGGTTCTGACCTCTGCCACAATTCTCTGGAGGGCTTTGTTCCAGTAGCTAAGCAGCCACAACAGTGACTCATGGACAGTGCACATCTTATCCCCCCGCTTCTCCTTCCAGGTCCCTAGTAGTTGCTTCCTGTTTATCCCATTGGTGAGAAAGGGACTCCCATATCAGGATTTCAGGGACGGTACAATAATCAACCTTCAATACAGGTGATAGATGCTAATGAGTCTCATATTCACAGCCCATGGAAGGAAACCACTTCAGATCACACATAATCATGTGAAGACTGTGCTTAAGATCAGAGTATGCATGGGGTTTGAGGCAGAGGCTTTGAAATGTCTAGGAGTGAGTGTGGAATTTCCTTAGTGTGTTCAGGAAGATGTGATTGTTCTGATTGAGTCAGTTTGTAACCTTGCAGGAATCTGAAGATTGTTTCTTGGGTTCTTCAGCAAATGGACCGTATTCTTGTGATAGGAAGGAGACATTGGATAGGGGACCCTCGTTAATGGAACAGGGGAGGATGAAGGATGTTGGATAGGGAGCCTTTCCTGTGGAGCAGAGGAAAGACAGGGGCGTATAGTTGGGTCACCAAACTCTTTAGCTTTCTTCAGGTATAAAGAGATGCATAATACTGGGTCCCTGTGCTAGGCTTTATGCTATCTTCCTACCTCCTTTCCAAATCCTCTGGGATCATCTCCCAGACACCCTCCTTCCACCTTAGTCTTTGCTACATGTTCTATTTTCAAATTAAGATGACTCTAGGTGTCACTCACTATTCTTGATCGTAAACTTGACTACATCTGGAATGAACTAAAGTCCAAAACTGGACTGCACACCAGGGAGGGATTTTTACTTAATCTGAAGTAGGAAGATCTACTTCTAATGTGGATCTTTCTTGAATTAGGAAGATACATATCTTTAATCTGGATCTTGAGGTGGGAAGGCCCATCTCTTATCTGACCCACACTTTCTGCTGGAAGATATATAAGGACTTGGAAGAAGGAAGATTTGCTCTTTGCCTGCTTGCTCTTGCCTTGATAGCAAGTCCATTTAGCATTAAAGCCTGATTCGTTTGGGATTTCAGCTTCTATTGAAAACCAGCTAAGATATCCAGCCTCTTGAACTGAGCAACTATCGGATTCTTAGACTTCCTATGTACAACCAGCCACTGTTAGATTATCTGGACTGCAGCCTGTAAGCCATTCAAAGAAATCCAATGTTCATACATATGTATACATGTATACATATATTGGATTTATTATACATGGTAATAATATGTCTAATGTCTAATAAATATATCTAATAATCCCCATGTATTACTCTAGAGATCTCTGACTAATATAGTAGGTATGCACGGAAGCATATTCTACCACAAGAGATGTGCAAATGCTGTTTTATTTCAGGGAACATTCCCAGGAATCTGGGTGTTGGATACATGCCCATCACTTGGTAATCAGGCAGGAGCATTTCAAGCTGAAGGCCAGCCTAAGCTCTAATGTGAGACTCCGTCTCAAAAATAAATTTAAAAAGGCAAACAAACTAGAGCAAATATATAGATGATTAGTTCAAGTTTGTGTTCCAAGCAACTGGTAGCAAGGTGAGGTGAAAATGAGGTAGGGCTTTCATGAAAAGGAGGTGAAGTGAGGTTAAGCAGAGGTGAGGCAAGATGTAGGTAAGGGTACGATGCAATAGAGGTGAGGTAGACATGAAGTGGCTATGAGGTAGAAGCAGGGTGGAAGTTTGGTGAGGTAGGATGGAGCTGAGGTGAGGTAGGGTGGAGCTAAGGTGAGGTCAGGAGGAAGTGGGGTGAGGTGGAAGTGAGGTGAAGTGGAAGTAAAGTGAAGTGGAGGTGAGGTTGTGTGGAGGTAAGGTAGGGTGGAGATGAGGTGAAGTGGAGGTGAGGTGGGGTGGAGGTGAGCACTGACAGACAGCAGTGCTGAGGATAGCCTATGATATTTGTCTCTAAGAGAATAATAAAGGGGAATGATTAACAGCTCACAAATATAAGCTGCCAGCAAACATTAATAAGGGAGATAATAGAGTGAGTATGAATAACTGGACTGAGAGAAAAATTCATGTTAAACCTGTCAGTGTCCATTATAATGTGAATCTGGTTTTTCTTGTATGATTGACATGAAGGGGAAAAAAGTGTCTCAATGAATAATAGATGGCAGGGACTGACTCCCAGCACCATATTGGATACACTCAGGATTGAACTATGACATTAGCTATAGTGACATGCATGCCCACACAGGGCTCTGTGAGGGCAGGGGGTTCACTAAGCTTGTAGTAAAACATCTCTCTTGCAAGCTTGATCCAGTCCTCAGAATCTACAAAAATGCTTGGAGTTGTGATATGCTCTTGGAATCTCAGTGCTGGGGGTGCAGAGACAGTCCTGGGACTCACCAGCCAGCCAGCCCAGTTTGATTGGTGGGTTTCAGACCAGTAAGAGACCTTGCCATGGAAGAGGTAGATGGAATTCCCAGGATTACACTCAAGTTTGCCCTACACACACACACACACATACACACACACACACACATCCCCTGAAGATCATTACTTCTGTACTTCAGGACCCATTAAGGATGTCTGAATGCATCCAAACAAGTGATCTATTTTGGTGTGTATAACCGCAGGGGTGGGAAGAACTTCCCCCTTTTCTGAAAGTGTCAAAGTATTCTAGCAATGCTGCCAGCTACTGTGCTCCCATCAGAGTGCTTGCAAAAAGAAACTAAGAGTGCCTAGAGACAATTCCAGTCATAACCCAAAAGACTGGAAGATGAAGGCCGATATGTCAGCATTCACTGGGAAATACCAGAGCCAAGAGGGGACTCAGGGGGTGCTGGGTAACAAAAACAGTACATGTCTCATGAATTATTCATGTATAATGAGTGATCACTCCCTCAAAAAGTATACGAAGGACATAGATAAGCATGCCTTACCAGGCATGCAGGAACTCAAACAGATGTGGGCTCCTTGGCCTCGTGGATCTGACTCTGTCTGTCTCTTAAGGGCAGAAAAATATTAATTAGTAAATGTTAAATTACATGAAGAGAAAGAAAATAAGACACCGTGAAAACATATACTGAGGGAGCAGTTTTGGGGGACTGGAAATTTCCCTAAGGAAGCTGTTCCCTCTGGAAAACAGGAAAGAACACTCATGCACAGAGTCTGTCCCGAGCATTTCCACTTATTTCATGTGGTTGGAATTTGTGGGGTGGTTGCTGTCTCTGGTACAGTGTCAATATTTCTGTGTAACTACTTGCTAATTTGGCTGCATAATATATCAGGCACATATTTTTGCTGTTGTAACCCAGCACTGGTTGAATATCTCCTTGGCTCTGGTACCTGCCCAGTGAATGTCACCAGTATTTGATTTAGAAAATGCTCAGATGCCTATTTATTTTCTGCCACAATGAAATGGGCTTTCATCATTTTCTCTTTGGCTATATTCAAAGTGAAATTACCGCTGTCCATCATCCTGACAAACACATATTGTTAAACCATTTCTGTATTTTTTTCATCATTCTCCCTGGTTGTTTAAAATTGTCCAGGTTTTCCTGCTTAATTGTTGAAAAATCTTAGCAAAAACTCAGTTGACTTTAAGTGGCATTAAATCAATGAAACCAGGCATTTTAGACAATGTCTAAGTACCACTGACTGTAAAGGCAGAGACACCGCCTCGTCATTAAAGTGGAGGAAGATAAATCGTTGCCCCTAAGAGTCAGTAAAATAGTTTTTTTACAGTCCATTTCACTAAGTGTTTAGAATGTGTATTACCTGATTAATCAATGTGTCACGAACCATGACAAAGTCAATGGATTGTCAGTATTCAGTGCAGGGATAGTAAGGAGTAGACTTATTCAAGGCTCCGTTTGCTGTGGAGTGGTTCCTTGTCAAGTTTCTGCTTAGAGTAGCTATTGGCCACCTTTGGAGAAAGGAAGATTGCTAATTGTGGGAAGATAGACAGGAATAGGAAAAGATTGCCTTTCTGATTCACAGTAATTGGACTTGATGGGCCGAATCTTATCCCATAAACCCACTCTTAATTACTTATTGGGGTGCTGAAGGCAAAATGCTAAGCCAGAGCATAAATGCATTAATTAGCAAAACAAAAGTGGAATCTCATAAAAGTTTAAGAGTAGTAGCTCTGTCAAGTGTAAGCTCTCTCCTAAAGATACTTTTATATTCCTTTTTAAATATAAAAATTTTCCTTAACATTTTATTCTCTCTCTCTCTCTCTCTCTCTCTCTCTCTCTCTCTCTCTCTCTCTCTCTCTCTCCCTCCCTCCATTCCCCCTCCTGGTTTGTGTGTGTGTGTTTGTGCATGTATGTTCATGTTCTCCCTAAGAGGCAAGAAGAGGGTATGGGGTCACCTGAGAATCATAGTTCCAGGTGGTTGACATGACATGGATTCTGGGAATCAAACCCTGGTCCTCTACAACAGCAGAAAATGCTCTTAACCACTGAACCATCTCACTAGCCCCAAGATTTTTCTTTTGTCGTATAAACTAATATTGTTTCTATTGGCTTAAAGCTTTTACTTATTTTGTTTAAAACTGGAAGAAGGGATTTACTATCTCTGTTAGGTGTATACTGCTTTAAGTAAGTAAACTATCATCAGAATGAAAAATATAAAATATCAGATTGTATCCTAAAACATGTCTGAAAAGGACTATAGAAAACAGACTGCCAGAGAGCCTTTGCATCTCTCTGTTTGCTTCCATTGTACTTGGAGGGCTGTGTGTGTGTGTGTATGGAAAATGTCTGTGCTAAAAGGCAATAAAATTAAGACTCGTTCTTAGATCCTGCTTATTCTGGGCTGGCTAATTAAACAACATATAGGCAAGATTTTGTATGTCAAGTCAATAAAGTAAGTGCCTACAGTACATTCAGTACATTGTGTGTCAGTCAGGGTGTGTTGTGAGTTGGGCTCCCTCAGAAACGGACTCTGGGATGGAGTTTGGGTAGGAAGTTGATTAGAAAGTGTCTTTAGGAACAGTACCTATGAAAGAAGCAGAGCTGGGTACTGGGAGACAATGGACTGTCAATTGTTGTAATAGTTCCAGTTCTAGAGGTGTCACTGGGCTCCTTCACAGCCAGTAAATTCTTAGAAGATGAGAGCTGGTGGGGAGGTAATCAGGTTTATTCTAAGGCCAGCATCCCAAGAAGACAGAAGGGGGCCTGTTTCATCAACACCATCTTAGTAACTGAGGCATGCAGAAGGAAGGGAAGAGAAGTACACAGAGCAATGAGATTGGAAGACTAGAGTTGGCCTGCTATTGTCACGGTCCAGGGCTGGTCTTTCTACCTTCTCATCATGGCCAGAACTTGGCATTGACTTGACTTCCTTGTACTAATGCCTACAATACTTAATGAAAACGTTGTTGTCCTGCATATTAATCCTTGCAGCCATAGGCATGGTTTGTGGAATGAGAAAAAGCCAGGGACACATTCTGATGTTATCACATGGTCACCAAATATTTAGAGTGCTTTAATCTTATTATTGTTAGTAGTAGTATGTTTTTAGACACAGCATTTTGATAGAATTTAAAATGCCAAAAAAAAAGGAAAGTGTGTGTGTGTGTGTGTGTGTGTGTGTGTGTGTGTGTGTTAGAGTACACTCTGCAAAGGCGCACCATTTGTTTCACCGGGATTTTGGAAGCTGGAAAAGCATGTTTGTGTTGTGCCAAGTTGGGGTGGGGGGAGCCCAGTCGTGATCTTGCACTGGCTGTGGCTGCCTTCCAGGGTGGGAGACCATGGAAGGAATAGCTCTTATTTCTGTGGTTCATGGGGATAAAGCCAATGTGGGCCATTGTCAGAGAGATAACTCAGCAGCTAGAGGAATAAAGGAGAGGTGTGGCTGGCACACAGCATTCTGAATTGTCCCTATGTGGCATCTCAGTTGAATCCACGAGGTACTTGTGGGCATCTTTATGAGTGTTTCTCACAGAATGTCTGGAGATGGTAACAAGAAATAAAGATATCCACAAATAGTTCATTACAGTAGAAAAAAGCATGCTATTTCTTTTATAATACTTTTCATAGTCTTTAATCTTCTAGGCTATAATTTTAATAAATTAACCCTATAGGGTACTGTATAAGTCAGGGTTCTCTAGAGTCACAGAAGTTATGGAATGTCTCTATATATTAAGGGCACTTATTGTAATGACTAACCCAACAATGGGCAGCTGTGAATGGGAAGTCCAATAATCTAGTAGTTGCTTAGTCCATCAAGGCTAGATGTTTAAGCTGGTCTTCTGTAGATGTAGGGTCCAACAGAGGTGCTGGTAAGTAAGTTCAGACAGACAAAGAAGAGTGAGTCTTCCTTCTTCTAATGTCCTTATGTAAGCCTCCAGCAGAAGGTGTGTCCCAGATTAAAGGTGTGTACCACCACACCTGTATCTGAAACTTGCTTTGTCCCAGGCTGACCTTGAACTCAGAGATCTGCTTACCTCAGTCTCCTTTGAGACTGCATTACCTTGTGTGCTACCTTGCCTAGGACTAAGCTTTTTTATGGCCACTGTGCCTCAATATCCATGTCAAGATCCAGGTCAGGAGCCTGTGTCTTCCAGCCTTGTCTAGATGAGAGGTGTGCCCTTCATTTCTGGTTTGTAGTTCATTCCAGATATAGTTGACAACCAGGAATAGCCACCATGGTTATCATCTTGGTATTCCATTCTCGTTTGGAAAACATGTATGTCTAAGACTTTTAGGAAGAAACAGACAACAAAAATCTTCCTCAAAATGAATTTCCAGTAACATAAATATAAATGCAAATAGAAGGGGGTGCATTTTAACTTAGAACAATTGTATGGTCTCCTATCCACAAAAGACAGGTGGACAAGTACAGCATTTATAAGAAGGGTGTGCATAATATAATACTGAAAAGTGAGAAGCTTGTGTATGGATGTCTAGCATGAAAATGAAGTTCTGATATTTTTTTAAAATTTCAATTAGGGGTGTGTGTGTGTGCGTGTGTACATGGGCATTTGTGTGTGTAGACATGCACATGCATACACACATGCCTAATTTTATGTGCACCATGTTTATAAAGTGTGTATAAAAAGAAGAATAAGGTATTGAATGCCCTAGAACTGAAGTTACTTGGGTGCTGGTGATCGAGCCCGGTTCCTCTGCAACAGCCTTCTCTCTAACCTGTGATTTGGTGGTTTGACAGGGAAGCTTTAACGAAAACCAAGGAAAGGATATATGTTCATCATTTTTGGATCTAGTGGGAGTCACTCCCTGTTGGTAAGAAAATTAGTATCGTGTGGTTCCTTTTTTGCTTCCAGCTTTTCTAGTCCTATTCTCTTCAAATGGAAAAGATGAAGGTGAAGAAGAGAGAAAATAGAAATCAATGACAGCAAAGGAGAAGTTAGGTTCCCTCTACTGTAAGTCATTCCAGTCCTTCAAATGGAGACAGATTAGGTGCCAGGTACTAACTGCTCTTTACCAGTGATGCTGGATACTCACTGCTGGTGAGCTGGTAGGAATCACAGAGGAGAGGATACAGGAAACTAAATGTGTGGCTTGGCTGCCAAACATGCATGATGTTGTGAGTTCGATGCCTACCACTCTATCCACTGTGCGTAGTGATGCACACCTTTTGTCCTGGCATTCAGGGGGCAGAAGGAGGAGGATGAAAAGGATACTCTCAGCTACATAGAATGGTCATGACCTGGGATACATGAGATCACAGTTAAAATAAACAAACAAAAACCGAACCAAATCCAAACCCAAGTGAAACACCTAATTAAAAGGATATAAATGTTATGCTGATATCTAGATGGGTGATAAAGATTTTAAAGAAGACATTTGGAAACCAGAAATCAATGATCGTGAACTTCTGTGGCAAAGCAGAAAGGAAAATAGTAACAATAAGAGGTCATATATCCGAATTCTCATCTCTGTGTTTTTGGGGGGGTAAACAGGGAGGGGATAATAAGAACAAGGCGCTTGAAGAAGTGATAGCCTCACCTGTGACTCCTGTCTTCTCTACTTAGTGAATAACTGGTCAAGTCACCTCTCAGAAATGCAGTGTGTTCATTTCAGTCCATGCAGTTCAGCTCTAGGAAGCAGAAGTTTGTATGAAAACTGGCCACATAAATAGGAATCCTGTCACTTTTAAAAACTCAAATACATAAAAAGTAATTCAATTCATAATCTTTAGTGATATTGTTTTTCTTTTAAATCCAATTTCCCTTTTAATTTTTCTCACCCACAAGTCAGAGATTCAAGTTTGAGACACATTACAATGGTTCAGTTGTTTCCACCTGGGCCCCGTAGATTTCCTTCTCCTTCCATTGTTCTTTGCCTCTTCCTCATCCCTCACCCTCTCCCTGCCCATTTAACACTTTCCACTGATGAGCAGTTTCTCCAAGTCTGTCTCCTCCTGAGCCTTGCAGGACCCATCTTCTTCTATTAATTCTGTCAGCTCTTTACCTCTGATGTACAAAGAGCCCAGGAGGACTCTTGCTGAGCCAGCTTTCCTTGAGAGATAAACTGGGGTGGGTAGGGCGGGCAATGGGGAGTTGGAGGAGGACAGTTATGGGTTTCTTTTGGGAATCTGATGGAGGGAAAGAGTCTGAATCGATTTCATCCTTTCAATGAGCATCCTATGCCTGGGGCTGAGCTTGGTGCTGTAATAGTAACAGAGAGCGGAATAGGCAGAGCCATGCCTACTTCTGTAATAGTGATTAATATAACAAGCAGAAGGAAGATGTGTGTGTGTATGCAGAGATCAGCCTTAGACAAGAGGGAAGAAAAGTTGCCTGAAGGGGCTGATGATCTCAGCTAAGACCTACAGGATGACAAGGAAGGTTCAAGGTGGAAGAGCAAATAAATGCACCGGTACTGAGGCCTGGGTATGTGAAAAGTAGAGAGAACTGGGGCACAGGGGAAAAAGGGGGGCACAGTAAAAGCAGTTCTTAAGTCTAGGTATGTGATGGGATACAAGCCTTGGTGAGGATTTTGCATTTTCTTCTAGTAATAATTCAGAGCAAATTTTAAAGATGACCATGAATATTGCAGAGAGACGAGACAGCTACTGGGGTCCATGGAAGCTGAAAGACTAGTTAAGAGACTGTCCAGACAAGGCCTGATAAGACAGAAGAAGAGACAAAGTAATATGGGCAGACGGGAGACAGACTAGCCCCGAGCTTGGTTGCATGGAAGTAGAGGGATTAAAGATAATAATTTTTTCTTTTGGCTTAAGATTCCATTGTCATCATGAAGACATGAACAACTAGAAAGGGGAGAAGGGAGTCAGAGGTTGGGCTTGGATCAGTGCTACATTTGACAAGTCTGCTGAACACTAAGATGAAGTGCCGGTGAGGTTGGGGACTGTCCAGATGAATCTGGAGCTCAAGGAGCTCAGCAGAGGGGTCGGAGCTGCACAGATAAATTATTGTGTCGCCGCCAGGGAGACTGTTCAAGACAGAGATAATAGATGGATTCCTTTGCACCAGGCATGGCTGCAGAAGAGAAGGAGATTAGGGAGTAAGTTCTAGGGCTTTCCAAGATTTACAGGCTTAGGAAGTAAAGCAGGAGTTGGCAAGAGGAGGAGGAGGAGGAGGAGGAGGAGGAGGAAGAGGAGGAAGAGGAGGAGGAGGAGGAAGAGGAGGAGGAGGAGGAAGAGGAGGAGAAAGAAGAGGAGGAAGAGGAGGAGGAGGAGGAAGAGGAGGAGGAAGAGGAGGAGGAGGAGGAGGAGGAGGAAGAAGAGGAGGAGGAGGAAGAGGAGGAGGAGGAAGAGGAGGAGGAAGAGGAGGAGGAGGAAGAGGAGGAGGAGGAGGAGGAAGAGGAGGAGGAGGAAGAGGAGGAGGAGGAGGAGGAGGAGGAGGAGGAAGAGGAGGAAGAGGAGGAGGAGGAAGAGGAGGAGGAGGAGGAGGAGGAGGAGGAAGAGGAGGAGGAGGAGGAGGAGGAAGAGGAGGAGGAAGAGGAGGAGGAAGAAGAGGAGGAGGAGGAAGAGGAGGAGGAGGAAGAGGAGGAGGAGGAAG
Source organism: Arvicanthis niloticus (assembly GCF_011762505.2). Taxonomy (NCBI): domain Eukaryota; kingdom Metazoa; phylum Chordata; class Mammalia; order Rodentia; family Muridae; genus Arvicanthis; species Arvicanthis niloticus. The sequence continues at coordinate 65,171,989 of NC_047665.1, read as the reverse complement.
AGGAGGAGGAAGAGGAGGAGGAAGAAGAGGAGGAGGAGGAAGAGGAGGAGGAGGAAGAGGAGGAGGAGGAAGAGGAGGAGGAGGAGGAAGAGGTTAGTCAGTGGATGGAGAAACTGGGGGAGCATAATTTGATGCATCCAACAAGAGTATTTTCAGGAAAGGGGTGTTCCTCTGGTCAGCTTTAATTTAAGATGGAGAAGTAAAACATTGGGCTGTTGAATACAGGATAGAGAGTTTTCTCTAGATTTGAGCATTCTGATTAATCACGAGTTGTTGAGGAAGGGAAGGCAGTGACTTTAAATAATTTCCTGAGGGAATTTCAAAGGGAAGGGAGAAAAAGATGAGTGGAAAGAGGGAGAGTTTGTGAAGTTAAAGGAGGAACATGTTTGTATCTGGTGAAAATGAAGCAGGGGAGAGAAAGATTCTGGTTATACGAAGAGGAAGACATGAGTTAATGTAATCTTAAGAAAGCTTGTAATCCCAGAATGTGGAAGGTGGAGGTGGGATGCTCAAGAGTTCAAGGTCATCCTCAGCAATACATTGTGAATTGGGGGCTAGCCTGAGCTACATAAGATCTTATTTCAGAACACACACATGCGCGCGCGCACACACACACACACAACACACACACACACACTCAAACACACACAGAGAAAAAAAAAACAGAAGAGGATCCAAGACCAGAAAACATTGGGGATGAGAGCAGGGGCAATTCTTTGGTTGTAATATGTTACAATAAGATGAAGAATATAGACATCAACATGGTTATGAATGAATCATAAGTCCTAACCCCAAATTCATATTGAAACTATAATTTTCAATGTGATTATATTTAGAAATTGATCATCCATGTATCTATGTGTTTATGTATGTATGTATGTATGTATGTATGTATGTATGTATGTGTCTGTCTGTCTATCTATCTATCTATCTATCTATCTATCTATCTATCTATCTATCCATCCATCCATTCATCTATGAGATAAGGTTCTTTGTAGCCCAGGCTATCCTCAAACACACTATGTAACTGAGGATGACCTTGAAATTTTGGTCTTCCTGGCTCTACCTCCCATATACTGGGATTACATGCCTATGCTGCCATGCTGGGGTTAGAGACTAGATCTTAAGGAAGCTACTTTTTACATCACTCTGACAATTAAAGCAACAGAATGGTGGGAAGGTTCATTTTGGCTCCTGGTTTCAGGGTACTACAGTCCACTGTAGCAGCAAAGGCCTAATGGTGAGGCCTGTTCAGTCCCTGTCAGTGGAGGCAGGAGATGGCAGGGGACATAATGGCAATTGTATAGGAAGCAGGGGAACCTAGAATGTACTCAGGGCTGGGCTCTAACTCTCATAGGCCTGCACAAAGTGTCCTTCCTCACAAAGTCAGACTGTGCGTTCTAAATACTTAACAAATTTTACTTTGGTAACTATAGCTTGATTCTCTTGTGTTCTACTATAGCTACAAGTTGTAATGTGTAAACCATGGCACTTTAGATGGACTTATTACTAGCTGAATAAGTGTGTCAAAAATGTTAAATTGTTTATTCTGGGCAGGCATGGCCACTCACATCTGTGTCCCTAGTACTTGACAGTTGTGACAGGAGGCTTGCTGTCACAGCCAGCCTTGGCTACTTAACTACTTGGCCTGCCTAGACTAGTCAAACACCCTATTCTGTGACCTACACCAGTTTTTAAACAACTGTTGATTCTACTACTATTTTAACTATAGGCCATTGTTTGGTCAACTGCCCTGATCAGTGACTTTTAAGTGAGACATTTTACAGTGGGACACTATGTAAGGAAGACATTTTATGTCTTTTAGTTGTCATAAGTGATTAAATGGAAGGTCCATCAAAAATCTGACATCTCAGTTTCAGGAACTGTGAGGAAATATATATATATATATATATATATATATATATATATATATATAGTCAACTTTCTGTATCAGCTGGCAGAAGGAGGATGTGCTAAAACTGGTAAATTCTAAATTACCTTCAATTGTATCTAATAAAGAGGTTTAAGAAATAGAACAAATATACATTATTACTGGGAAGAAAGCAGAATTAAGACCCCAAAAGGACAGTAGGTAGTTGAAGTGGGTGGAAGCATTCAATGCAGAGGGAAAAATCCAGAACTGTAATAACAATTATTATCCTGAGTATTTTATTACCTGAATTTTTTTTTTATTAAAAAGTGTGTTCTGTTTTTGACAGCTGGGGGAGGAGTGCTATTATTTTAGATAAAATGCCAGCACTTGTCAGCATTTATTTCAAATTCTCTTTTATATGTATTTGCTTTGATTATGGGTCAATTTCTGTAAAATTATTTAAGAACCCTATATGTCAGGAGAGTAGAGGTTTGGTTCAAATTGAGAACAGTGATGTAATCATTCTGATATAGTGGTGATATGTTCCCCAGGCTCAGGAGATCATTAACCTCCAGAGGATGGCATCAAACTGGCTTCAGCCAGTCCCAGCCCATGGCCTCCTGATGTGTTTCATCATCTCCTCTACCTATGACCAGATACCTGGAACAGAAATTGTATGGCTCTGGGACCTGCATTCTGCCCCCAAGTTTAGGATCAGCTTCCTAATTACAACATCCACTTTAGGGCTTCTCATCAGATTAATTCATTTCTCTGAGTCTTAGGCAGGGGATTACGGCTGGCCTGAACAGCTAGTCAGCAGACACAATGGAATGAGACAGTTTGAGGGCATGTCCATGTGGGATCCTGAGAAGTTATATCTTCCAGAACAATGAGAACAAAACAAACTGTAGGTGGTGTGAGGGTGTGCACAACAACAACTAAGGCTCACCAAAAGGTCTTCAACTGAGCATGGTGGTACACACCTGTAATCCCAGTGCACGGAAGACCTAAGCAGGAGGAGCATGAGTTCTAGGCTAGCCTAGGCTACACACACACACACACAAAAACTGTCTCCAAATTAAAATAAAACAACAACAGCAACAACAAACAACAACCCTTCATTACTGAAAGCTAAGAACGGCTTCCAGCTGAAGGTTTCTGAGTGGAGACTCAGGCAGGCTCGAAGAGAGACATGATAGGGTACAGGAGACAGATACCCAAAGGGTGGTGTGACTCTGTACAGGTTAGCTGGGGCTCTTTTTGAATTTTGCTTAAAAGCATCAGGGCTGGGACTAAAAGAAAACAAAATTCCTTAAAAGTGTTTTTTGAAATGGAAATCTTTATCTTGAGGATTAAGACATTAGCTCTCTTTATAACTCATTGCTGGGCATGGTCCTTGATGCCTTTTATATAGTGTTTGGAAATAGGAGTAGTAAGCAGTTGAATAGACGTCTTCCTGGTAGGAGGTGCTTTAGAAGCCAACCTTAGAAGGCTAAAGAGGTCTTGATGGCCAATGAAGACAGCTTCTGGGCTCTGCCAACTTAGAAGAGGGGAGGGCAAGGCTGAAAAGAAAAACCAGTCCCCTTCCATATAAAGCCACAACAAGACAAAACAGTTTTACTTTACCTAGAGTCAGGGTATCCCAGCTGGTAAGGGAAGTCACACCAGGACACTATATTGACTGGGAAATGGTGAATAAGCAGGCAAATGAGCAGGCAAGAAATGAATACACTTGAATGTAGTTCAGATTCGTCAAGGAGGGTTATTGCTCCTGAGTTGCCTGAGATGACATTTGATTGATTGCACTTCTCAGAACTTAATACCACATCTGAGTCACTTCTATTCCAGCTTTTCAAAGATCTTGTCTTTGTGCTGTTTCCTGGTTGGACTCCATCTGTAATTATATTGCTTCAGGCTGTGAGTGATAGGCCCCTTGGGACACTCTCCTAACCTTTCTTAATTACAGTATACCTAAGCACAGTAAATTCGGCTACGTGCTTCCCTTAGACTTTCATTAAATATTAATGAGAAGATTTAAATAACTTCATTTTAAATGTCACAAAATCTCAATGAAGTAGAACTAAGAGATTGGGTCCATCAGATTAACTAATTCTTATAATCAGCAAGGGGTTTATCAGAAGACCCTTGTTCTAGAAGTTCTTTGTCTTTTTTTCTAGAATGTTCTTTTTGCGTGTGTGACTGGCTTCAGAATTTCCTTTTCCCTATATGAGTTACAATCTTGAGTCTTCACATCTGTGTGAATGTTTATTCACTCATTGGTTTAAATTTATTAGGGAGTTATGAAGGAGATCGGTCACAGCAGAGGGAGACAAAGGATCAGTCTACAGTGACCCACTGGTGAAGGCCATCGAACTCTTACATGATCCTAGCCAAACACTTGAGAAAGATGGGAATTCCTAATTGGAATTCCTTTCTCAAAAACTTATGGGTTTCTATCATCATTTTATAAAATATCAGTTTTGAAAAAAAGCAGAAATCTCTGTCACATTATCATGTTTCCCATTAAATGAATAAAGGGGTTCTCTTTTTATTCCTAAATCTGGAAATAATATTTTTTTTCAGATCTTTCCTGTCATTTTATATTTCAGAAATCACAGGGAGGGAAGATGTTCATTCCATTTTGCTATCTTTATTAATTCTTTTTGTTATGTACTCATTATTTAATCTGAGACATAAGGTCTCTCCCCAAGGTTTGAACATTACTTCTGAAAGTTTTTTTGCAATCATTGGTCTGAACTCTACAGAAAAACACGCACAGCCATGAGAAGATTCTCACACACATGTACTCAGCAGCTAGTTCTTTTTTTTTTTTTCAATTATGACTGTGAATTTATTTGTTTTATTCACTCTTTTTTTATATTGGATATTATATTTACATTTCAGATTTTATCCCCCTTACCCCATTCCCCCCACCACCCAGGAACCCCTATTCCACCCCCTTCTCCTGCTTCTATGAGGATGTGCCCTCATTTACCCCCCCTCCCACCTCTCTACCCTCTAATTCCCCCCCCCCCCCACTTGGTGTTCAGCCTTCATGGGACCAAGGATCTCCTCTCCCACCTATGCCCAACAAGGCCATCCTCCCCTACATGTACAGATGGAGTCATGGGTCCCTCCCTATGTGCTCCCAGGCTGGTGGTTTAGACCCTGGGGAGCTCTGGTTGGTTGGTATTGTTGCTCTCCTCATGGGGCCACAAACCCTTTCAGCTCCTTCAGCAGTTAGTTCTTGTAGCATTGAAGTTTCTATGACATGTGACTTCTCTGAAGTCTCTACCTTCATTAGGCAGCACCATCAGACTGGCTCTCGACTTCCCATCTGCTAACATTGTCTTCGTCTTTTCTTACAATGATCCAAGAATATAACACTCCACTCACAGAAACTTGCAGTAGTAACCCAAAGTCAGTATTATAGAAGTGCACATCTATTATCCCAGCACCCAGGAGGCTGAGGAGGACCATTCAAGTCTGAGGCTAGCCTGGCTAAATAGCAGGTTTGAAACAAATCTGAGTTTAAAAAAAAAAAAAAAAAAGGAGAGGGAATGTGGTGGTGAGAGATGGGGTGGATGATTTGGTGGGGAAGTGGGGAGCCTAGGTGCTTTTTTCTTAATGTTCTTTTCTCAAAAGTTGATTGTCCAACACTGAGTGAAAAACTATTGCTAACACAGAAATGTAGTCATTTGGGAAGAACATGCTGATTGTCATTGGAGAGACAAGATGGATGCTTCAATGTAGATATAACTGACATCTAAAGGTATAGCCTGTGCCTGCATCCCCTGATGACTTCTCAGAGGTGACCTGCATCCTTTAGCTGTCATTAAGGCTTTGGATAATGGACATTCAAGGGCTGCATTCATAGGCCAGATTTCATGCAAGGCTGCCTGGAGGCTCTGCTTTGATGCAGGTTACCCTGTGTTCTCTGCAGCAGAGCTTCTTGGAGACTGAGCCTTGCAGCTGAGTCAGAAAAGCAATTACGTTAAGTGTTCTCAGTGCACAAGACTCCTCAGACACTATTTCCTTTGTTGTGCCTTTTCATATGGAAAAAAGACTCCCCACTTAGTGACATGCGATTTAGTCATTTTGTTCTCGAGATTTTCAAATTATTTTATTGCTTTTTCTACCAACATCGCACTTTAACTGTAAGAATCTCCTGAATCTTGGTCTGTGAAGTCTCACGACAGGCTGTGTATTAGCTACCTTTCTGATTGCTGAGATGATACCTGACTGTATCAACTTAAGGGAGAAAGGTCTGTTTAGGGTCACAGTTCAGGGTGTCAGTGGTTGTGGTGGAGAACATGAGGTGACTGCCTGTGTTCTGCTCACCGTCAGGGAGCAGAGACTGGCAGATCCTGTGTTCAGCTGTCCTTCTTTTTATTTAATTCAGGACACAAGTCCATGCAATGGTACACCACATTAGACAAGATCTTTCCACATCAATTAACCGTATCTAGATAATCCTCTGCAGACATGCTCAGGCTCAGAAGGTTTTCCCACGGTGCTTATAAATCTCAGCAAGTTGGGCAACCAGTTTTTAACCACCGTGGGTTATTAAGAAAGAGGCTATGAGGGCAAAAGAACTTAACTCGGAGACTTTTAAGACCTTGTAACTCAAACCACTCCCATCAGTTCAGCAGATTGGCACCACATGGGACTCAATTAGAAGTTCAACACATTAGGGCCCAAGCCCATTTACTAAACCAACATTTGCATTTTAATAAAAGTTTCTAGGTGAGCCAAGGGCAGGCTGCAGTTGGAGATGCACTGCATCAGGAGTCGGCCAATACAATGATAAACAGTGGAGTGTGCACTGCTCTTCCTGAATGCCAGTTATTACAGGCACTAGCTACCCTTTCCCATTACCAGGCTGAGCTTCTCCCATGCATTATCTCCTACAGACTTTGCATCTCTTCCACGTGATAGTATTATCCCCAGACAGAGAAAGGTTAAATAACTTTCCTAAGGTTAATGGTGCAATGCAGAGCAGAATAGAGATCAGAATTAATCTCTCTCTCTCTCTCTCTCTCTCTCTCTCTCTCTCTCTCTCTCTCTCTCTGCCACCAATGTTTATCTTCTCCATCAGGGTGCTCTGTTTATTCCATTCAGAAATGATTTCAGCATGCATATGAGGGGTGTTGAAAAATAGTTTTTATCAGAAGGCTCTTACACATTTCACCCGCATGTGAGAGTGAACACTGGATGGCTTCTGTGATCTTTATCAGTGAGGAAACGTGTGAGATGTTATAATGGTTTGAAAAGAGAGTTTATAACAGAGACATACTTATACATTCAGAAGAGAGGGGAGTGTGAACACCAAGTGAAGTGTTCCTCTGTGGGTACATATGGAAGGGTTGTCTCTCTGTTGGAAATAACTCATTTGCATGCCTATAAAAGAGAATGCTTTTGTGTTGTTATCGTTATCTACAATGTATAACAGTGAAAAATGGCTCTAAGAAACAAAGTCATCCATACACTTGTTACATTGGTGACAAGGACTTTATTTAGATACCTATCAAGTTGGGTGTTACTGTCGTGGAGTTTTATAGTAGACAAACATGCGCTTGCCTCTGAGCAGAGGGAAAAGCGGGAATTTATAACTAAGGGCCATTATGTACAGGGATGTCAATGTATAGGAAATGATTAGGGGGAAAGATTTAAGGTAAGGAGTGCTCAAGTATGGGAATCTGCTGAAGGCAGATCTAAGTGATCAGATAGTCTGGTTTCTTTTCTGTGGCTAATATAAAAACACTAAACAAAAGGAATTTAGGGGAGGAGAAGTTCATTTGACTTACACTGCCAGACCATCATCTTCCATCATGAAGGGAGTCAATTTAGGAATTCAGGGCAGGAACGTGAACCAGAAACCATGGGAAAAGTCGGATGCTAGCTCACTCATAGGCTTATCTTTAGTTTCTTGTACAGCCCAGGACTACTTAGGGATGCTGCTTCCCACACTGGGCTGGACCGTCCTACAACAGTTAACAATCAACACAAGCTCCCACAGGTATTCTCACAATCTAAGAAATATCTCAACTGAGGCTCCCTTTTCAGGTTACTCTGGGATGTGTCAAATTGACAGTTAAAGCTAACTGTAGGGCAGTCGACAGTGAGTTTGATCAGATACTGAGACTACTTGGCAGGTGTAAGAGGTTCAGGATAACCTGACTGAGCAAGGTTATTGCTAGATTGGGCTCTTAAGAGTATACCCAATAACAGGAGCTAGTTAAACAGAGTTCAGGGTAAGGTTTAACAGAGTTTGATCAAAACGAGAACCCACTACCTCATGACCGTACAGTATATGTTTCTCTTATGTCCTTCATTCCTAACCACACTAATAATATGTGTAAATATTTGCATCAAAATTATGCTGACACAGAGGTAAAGTGATAGTTCCATTGGCAAAGTACTTGTCTCGAAAGCACAGGGAAGTAAATTTTATCCTTAGAACTCAGCAGGGTATGGTGGTCCATACTTGTAACCTCACTGGTGGGGAGGCAAAGACAGATGGATCTCTGGGGTTCACTGTTCATCTAATTCAGCTTACTTTACAAGCTTCAGGCCAGTGAAAGACCCTGTCTTTAAAAAGGAAAATGTTCTTAAGGAATGACACTAACTTGCTCTTTGACCTCCATATACACACAAGTGCACAGATGTCCACATGCACCCTCACATACACCTATATCGACACACACAGAAATAATATATTAATATTAAAATGTCCTAAGCATATCAGAGACTTTCTAATTCAAAGTATCCAAATGAGAAACAAAACAATCCTGATTATAGAGTAACATAATACAGTTCGGGTGAGTCATTAAAAAGACTATTTTATTTTAAAATTGCTGAGATCTGGAAAACATTTTCACTGTGAGCCGACTCCTCCCTGACTTAAAGGGTTTTTTGTTTGTTTGTTTGTTTGTTTTGAGACAGGGTTTCTCTGTGTAGTCCCGGCTGTCCTGTAACTCACTCTGTAGACCAGGCCGGCCTAGAACTCAGAAATCTGCCTGCCTCTGCCTCCCAAGTGCTGGGATTAAAGGCGTGTGCCACCATTGCCCAGCTAAAGTTTTTATACTTGCTTCAAGCACCTAAGGATTTAACACTTTAGGAGCAGTCATCTGTGAGGTGAGACATGGGTGCCTCAAGGTTTGCCACGTATTCCCAACCTGCTCCCATTTTATTTTCTTGCTGCCTACATATGCCCATGAAGAGGACCCTCTTGCCCACTGGGTTAGGAGTATTCATAAATCTTCCTATCAGTGGTAATGCCCTCGTTCCATCAGTCTACTCTTGGAAATCAGTTCTTCCTGGCTGCACTAGAGGACTAAGTAAGCGTAAGCCCCAGGCATTCAATTCTCTTTGAGGAAAGCCCTGAGTTGGAAAGGGACTGGAGTTCAGAAGAAGCAAGTCAGTTAAGTTTGGTGCTGTGAATGTACTGTTTGGTCTTGTGTAATGGTGTTGTTAAAGATGTGGGAATTTCTTTTCTTGTTCTTTTTGTCTCCTTTTATTGAAGTAATTTTTTTTTTTCATTCAAGCAATAGATCCTGATTACAGTTCTGCTTCCTCTATTTCTCCAAGTTCCTCCCCACCTCTCCTCCCAGCCATATCCACTCCTTTTCTGTCCCACATTAGAAAACAAACAGGCTTCTAAGGGGTAATAGTAAAATAAGATAAAACAACAACTAACACATAGGAATAGGGCAAACCAAACAGAAAGAAAAGCACTCAAGAAAAGGTAAAGAAATAATTATAGAAACGGACCCACTCATTCACACACTCAGGAATCCCATAAAAAAATACCATACTGAAAGCCAAAAACTATATTCAATGGACCTGTAGGGTTAAAAATGGGGAAAACATGTATAAATAAAATAAAAATTTAAAAATTAGATTAAAAAAAAGATGACATTCTGAGGCAAGGAGCCTCCAAAGATAAGTTGAGTTCATTTTTGTGTTGGCCATCTACTGGTCATGCACTGCATCCTTGAGGTAGTTTGTTTCCCTAGCAGATTCTCTTGGAGAAAAACAAAGTTTCATTTACAAATGCTTATCAATTGGCAGTAGAGGCTGGGTTGGGGATAGGTGTATGCATCCCCTTCTCCTTTCAGCTTTAGGACCCAACTGTGCAGACCCATGTAGGCCCTGTGCATGCCACCCCAGTCTCTGTGATTCATATATGCATGGATCCTGTTGATTAGAGGGCCTTGTTTCCTTAATATCCTCCATCCCCTCTGGCTCTTACACTTTGTGTCTCCTCTTCTTCAGGGTTCCCTGAGCCCTGATAGAAACATCCTATTTAGGATTCAGTGTTCTCAGGTCTCTCTCTGCATAATGTCTGGCTGTGGGTCCCTATTCAAATCTGCTGCAGGAGGAAACTTCTCTGATGATGGCTGAGCAAGGCACTGATCTATGAGTTTATCAGAGTGTCATTAGGGGTTATTTTACTGCTACATGCTTCTAATAGAACCATAGTATTTAGTTTTACCATAGGTCCCTAGGCTATCTATTCTCAGATTCTTGGTAACCCAAGCAGCGTCAGGTATGAATTCTATCTCATCGAGCCAGCCTTAAATTAAATCAGACATTAGTTTGTTACTCTTATAATCTTTGGACCATCATTGTCCTAGCATATTTTGATCTACCATTGTAGATCAGAGGCTTTGTGGCTGGGTTAGTGTTTATATTTCTCCTTGTACCATGCATTTCACTGTTCTGTACCAAAGACACTAGAATGTAGGAGTGAATGCTCTGTGTAGGCACCAGCCCAACTTATGCATGTTCAGTGTGTGGTGTAGGTGTTGTCTTTATCAATGGGGCCTTGCCATCAGTCTGTGAACAGCAACCTATAGTTTTGGCAATAGCCTGGGGAGTTTCAACGGAAGCCTTTTGGCCAACACCTCAATTAAATGTAACACAACCCAGACACTGCAAGCTTCATTTGGTGACAAGAGATGTCTGGTAGGGGCTCTGTCTCACTCATTATTTGGTGATTTCATTTAGATTGCCTTTATTTATGAATATATTTTAGGAGGCTTCTACTTAGGTATTAGGTTTCCATACTATCCGTCAGATGGCCTTTAATTTTAGCTGTCTCTCTGTATATTCCTTCTGTTTTTCTTCTCTTCCACCCCTCCCCACTTGATTCACCTACTCCAGTGTCCCTCCATCATCTATCCATAACTATCTGTTCTGTTTTCTTTTCCTATGGAGATATCCACACCTCCTGTTCTTCACTGTCTACATAACCTCTGTGTTTCTGTGGATTGGAGCTTGACTATCATGGATCTAACAGCTAATTTCCACAACATAAAAGCTAATATATACCACACTTGTCTTTCTGGTTCTGAGTTAACCTTACTCAGGATGATTTTTTTTTCTAGTTCCATCCATATACCTGTGAATTTTATGATTTCATTTTCTAAGTGGGTGAGTAATGTTCCATTGTGTAAATGTTCCACATTTTCTTTATTCATTCATATGTTGAGTGACATCTAGGTTGTTTCCAGTCTCTGACTATTATGAATAGAGCAGCAGAGAACATAGTTAAGCATGTGTTAGGATGAAGGGAGCTTTGGGTATATGCCTACAAGTGAGATAGCTGGAACATGAGGTATTTCCATTCCCAACTTCTTGAGGAACAGCCACATTAATTTCTATACTGGCTGTATGAGTTTGCACTCCTACCAGTAATAGGTGAGTGATCCCCTACCTCCACATCCTTGCCAGCATGAGTTGTCATTTGTTTGATTGATCTTGGTCATTCTGATTAGTATAAGATGAAATCGCAAAGTAGTTTTGTTTTTTCCCTGATGACTTAGGATGATGAACATTTCTTTAAGTATTTCTCAGTCATTTGAATTTTTTTCTTTTGAGAATTCTGCTTAGATTTATATTTCAATGGTTAATTGAGTTATTTTTTTGATTGTTTTTGGATCATTTTGGAGTTCATTATGTATTTGGTATATTAACCCTCTGTCAGATGTGTAGCTGATAAAATCTTTTCCCATTCTGTAGGCTTCTGCTTTGTCCAAATGTTGGTCTTAAAGGGGGCCAGCACATGCCCTGTATAGAGCTAGGTGCTCAGTTGTTCCTTATTCTCAGCATCTTAAACAACCATGAGTCTATGCATTTATACAGTCATTGCAGAATAAAGCTTCTGATTAAGGCAGAGAGTATCATAAGTCTATGGCTCCAAACATATGTTTCAAAGGTAGTTTGATGTCATATCAACTTAGCTAAACAACAGCACTATCTTATCCCCTGTGTAGTATAGGGCCTATGATCTGCACACCCATAGGTTGTCACCAGATGTGTAGTTCCAGGTATGATTTCTCCCATGAATCTTGCCCCAAATCTAAACAAAATGTGGTTGGTTGCACCCATCACTGTGGTGTCACTATTTCCATTGTGGGCACATCTTGGCTGACAGATTACTATTATAGTTGACAGGGTTCACAGCTAGGTAAGTCTGATGATGCTTTTTCTCCCTCAGTGACCATGAAAGCTAGCCAGCAGGTTCATAAGTAAGTTTGCTGTGTTTAGTTCTCACAAAACTCTGAATCATCTTAGTATGATCCTATGGGAGATATTTGAGAACTCTAAGCAGTATACATCATGCAAACTAACTTTTGTCTATAAATATGCAAATTACCTTACCCCTCTCTACCTGGTTTTACCTTCACATATTCATCGCAATATTTGTGATTTATAAATTCGTTCATACTGTGGATTCTTCTTTTAACTGGATCCCTTATGAGCAAAATAAAATCATTAAAGTATATCATTTTATATATCTGCAACAGCTTTGAATTTAGAGTTTTGAAAACTGTCTTTCCATGATGGGAATGTTCAAGAATGCATCTTGATAACTGATTTAATATTGAGGGGTGGATGATTAATCTTCATTGATGGTAAATGGAAACAGATAAGAGCCAAGTAAACAGAGATGATCTGCAGAATATTTTACAATTGAAGTTGCCAGCAGTGTTCACGTTTAAAAGAATAAGTCTCTATCTGTGCTGTCATTTTAAAAGCAGTTCCCATATTTTGAATTAAATGCACAGATTCATGGTTTCTTGAAATTAATATGATTATGGAAAATAGCTGGCTATCATGCTGCAAAGTCAATTGAGATGTATGCAAATACTTGCTTGCCTTCCCCAGCAGATGGCTTGCGCCAAGGATATGGCCTTATTCATTGTAGTATCTTAAGTGCCTCCCCTCTCCCAGGCACATGGTATAGATTCCACATATAATTGATGAATGACCAAGATCTGTCTCTCATCTTTGAAGGCACCAAGTCACACTTTTATCTGTTTTTGAGTATGGGCATTTCAGAAGCAATGCTTATCACATCCAAGAACAATTTCCAAGCCAGAACACTACTTTGTTAGGGATGGAGAGTAACTAGCTACACAGTGAGCTGGATGCTTGCTGTATAGGTGTCTCTCGAGGAGCAGAACTGATAGAATGAACAATTTTTATAAAAGATTTATCAAATTGGCTTATACCAAAGGGACCAGTTAGTCCAACAATGGCTGGCTGTGAGCTGCAGAATCTGAGAACCTGATAGCTGCTCAATTTACAACCTTGGGACTCAGCCATCTCAGTCTGGTGCTGAAGACATGGAGAATTCTTGAAAAGCTCCTATCTTCAGAAGAATCTGGGTTCTAATATAAGCGAAAGATGGCAGCAGCCATGACAATGAAAGGGTAGATGCTTGGACTAGCAAGATGCAAACACGTAGAATGACATATCCCCTTACAGCTCTTTGTGTCTTCTGGAAAGTTCTTCTGGACTTTCTGGAAAGTTCTGCCCACTCTCAGAGAGGATCTACTCCATTCAGTTCACCCTTCCCAAGAACACCCTTACAGACTGCCCAGAGGCATGTCTCTTGGTTGATTCTAGTTCCTATCAAGCTGAAAGTCAAGATTAATCATCACATGTGCCCTTCTTTTTTCAGATAGCCACCCTGGGGTAGGGAACACACTGTAAACAATTTGTTGGCTGAGCTTGGAATTAGGACTCAAGAGATCACCATGGTCTGAGTCCCAGAGACTGGCCAGCCTGCTAGATCCCTCTGCATAGGTTTTTCTGCTGGTGGTCAGCATGATTTCCACTCTCATTACTCTTAGATGAGGAAAGAGATATTAAAAATATTTATTTTAAAAATCCTTCTTGGAAGGATTTTTAGAAACTACTCTCTGCCACTTGTTAATGCATCCATTCCCCAGAGAGTAAAATTGATTAGACTTTAAGCTTTATGTTGTGGCACCTATTATGTTACCATAAATAGAACGTAGCTGCACTTGCTGTTCCTGAGAATTTTGCATGCAGATTGTTCCTTGGAATGTTTTCCTTGGCCAGGGAACTGATTGCATGATTATATGTCACACACAGAAGGTCACATTCATTCTGTTCTTTAGAGGTCTTGGTGGATGGTAAGTACCAATGGCAGAATTCTGCAGATTTGTGTTACATCATTCCTTTGAGACAGAGCCTCTGCAGTACCAGTGTCTTATTGTCTATTACATGGCAAGAGACAGTACAGTCTCCCAACTTCTTGCTTTCTGGTGAAATCTTGTCAGGTGGACATGTAAAGTGATCACTTTCAATGCAAGGATGACCTATCAAAACAGAATTTCCAAGAAAGCCCAGCATCCACAGAGATAACAATGATAGGTAAACTGCTTGCTTTTGTATCATCTCCCAACAGTCTTATTAAAGAATTCTTCCTCCTGACGTGCTGACATGCTGAAAATGTGCCTAAAGGCTTGTTTGTTGGCAGCAAAGAAACAAATTCTATTATTAAGTAATAAAGGTGGTCAGAAATCATGGTAGAAGACTTGCAGGGAATGGAGAGAAAAAGAAATTTGTACCATTTAGTGGTTAGCAAACCATCATTAAACTCATAGTCAGAGGCTAGCCAAATAGATGGGTGATGCTTTAGATATCTGGCCAAGAAGTAGGCTACATGTCCCAAGGGGGATGATTTAGAGCAGAGAAGTGGCATGCTCAGATCAAGTGTTCATGAGAGACAGCCCACTGTGGGGCAATGAGAATTGATGAAGAAAGTAGGTCTGTGGAGAAGTTTGAGGAGAGAAGGCAGGTTTCAAAGACCGGAGACCCAGAGGCAATGCACACAAGACCTGTAGCTAAAGAGCAGTCATTACCAAGTCACATCAGACAAAGAATGACAGGCAATACCAAGACATGCAGAGCAGTCCAGACAAAAAGCTGCAGAAGGGCTTTGACTAGCAGTCAGAGTCTGTGGAGCAAGGAGGACTGTGGGTGGAACCATATACCTCTGAAGGTTGGGAAGTGAAGGCAAGGCTGAGCTCTTCTTTGACACTTTGACATAGAGATGCTTGCTGAGAGCCAGTCAGTGAATTTATAAATAGCGGAAGTAGGCAGCCGTGGCTTGCAATTAGGATGGACAATAAAAGGAGGGGAATAGCAAGGTGACATATTTTGCTTCTGATTTCCAGACAATAGTAAATTGATCGCGGCAATGGTAGACAGCCAGCGAGTAAAGATGCTTTTAGAAAAAAGTAGTAGAGAGGGAACCTGGTCACAGAGGAGACAGAGAAGGATGGGGTGGCAGATACATTATCATCATGTGAGAGAGGAGGTCTTTCTTTTAGACAGAAGGTCAGGACTGACAGCTATGGATTAATCACACCCAGCAGCACCATGTTCTCTGAAACAGGCAGCATGATTGAATGTGATGTTAGGAGGGCAGTGAGTGGTCAAGATGCTAGGAGAACCGAATGTGTAGAGTGGCCACTGGGAGAACTAAGGCTTGAAATAGAACTGTTAAGGTGCATAGAAGGCCTGACCAACTGGACACCATGGATTTATCCAGTCACCAGCCCTACAGGGATCAGGTCCAGGGATGTGTATGGTAAGAGCTTTGTTTCTTCCGTCATTTATTTTGCAATGAGTGAGGAGATATTAGTGGAGGCAGGCATCCAGGGTGCTGGCAGTATGTGACAGATGGGACAAATGCCTTAGATACATATCGAGACAGGCTTGCCCAAGGACAGGTGAGCAGGGATGGTCATCTTGCAGAGGAGCATCACCAGGAAGGACAATTGGAGTCATCTCAGCTTGCAGGTCTGAGAAGCTTTAAAAGCCAACCTAGTCTCCAAGTTCTAGCACATCTCCAGACGGAGAATCACAGTGCTATCTAAAATACATCTCCTTGGTGGCAGAGGCGGGAGGGTGGGGTGGAGTTTGGTAATGAATATATAAGCTCATTATTTTCTGTTTGATATATATTTTCTGTTTTCATCTTAAAATTGCAATGAACTGGAATTCTACAACAATAAGGACTCAGAAGGGACAGAAACAGAAAGCTTGCAGAGTCTGTTTGTGTAAACAGTGCCTGGAAGCCGTCTGAATCCTGTTCTGCTTTCTTTCCCTCCACCAACAGCTCAGATCATATTGAGAGTTAGTACCAGATGGATAGTCTCGTCATTCATCTTGTTTAAAATGAGCTCCTTGTAGCCAACTGTGATGTTTGCTTCTATGGCTACTTCTGTGGCTTGCAATAGCTAGGTCTCTTTTACCTTTACCCTGGTCCTGTGGGTTGGACCATTCTGACTAGATCCCTGGGAAGGCATCACATCAGCCCACAATTGACTCATAGCAGTCTCTTGTTTTACCATTGTTTCCGACACAGACTCTTTGGCATTCTTGTTTTCCTCATGACTGCCCCATTTTCTGTTCCCTTTGACTTATCAGAATGTTGCTCCCCCCAGTCAGATGTTAAAGAAGGCTCTCAATTCTTCATAACATCCCCTTGAGGCTGCATCCTATCTTTAAGATGGATCTGTTTGCTGGTCATGAGTTTTGCCACCTCAGAGCTACAGAGGTTTCTTGTTTCCTTACTCCAGAGAAAGGTAGAGGACAGGAAAGAAAACTGGAGATGTCAAGTGAAAAAAAAAGGTCGGAGAGACATAGAAGGCAAAGGAAACTAAAAGACCCCTTCCCTGTTCTCTTGGGACTGAGTGACTCCCTGCAGATAGAGGTATAGGCAGTCTCAGTGACAATAGAATAACTAGCCTAGAAGAAGGACTGACTGATCTGAAGTCAAAGTTCAATAATGAGTTTAGAGCCAGAACTCAACACATGTTTATTGGCTTCTATGTGTCAAGTCTTTTCATATATAAACCCCCCCCCCCCATTTAATCCTGTTAGCTGCGTTACTGGGAAGAATTAAGAAAGAGAAACTCTCCTGTTGAAGGCTAAGGTCAGACTGAAGCCCAAAGACAAGGTCATCCTCACTAATTCCAAAGACTCCCCTTTGCCTCTTCAGTCTCTACCCTGTCATCTCCACTCTGCATCAGATACTCTCTTCTGATTTGCACACAGCCCGCCTGGTTTCTAGCTGGGCAAAGCTATTTAGTTTTTATTAAGAAAGATACTCTCCAGTTTAAGGGAAGGTGTATGCGACAGTTCTATTGGTGCCTGGTTGTCACCGGCCCACAATTGAGCATCACGAGGCCATCATAATTCAAAGCACTGCTGGCTGGGTAATTCACTTCATTAACGGTGCTGCCTGAATAAAACACACAACAAATTAGAAATAAACAAATGCTTGGAAGAGTGATAATACATTCAAATAGCTCGGGAAGTGCTGCCAAAGGAAGAAGAGAAAGAATGAGAGGTGGGAAGGAAGAAGTGGGAAAAGAAATTATATCAGGACTCACAGTTTGTTTTATCAAATGTATTATTATTTTTATGTGTGCATGCATGCACATGCGTATGATTGTGTGTCTGTGTGTGTATGCGGTGTGTGTGTGTGTGTGTGTGTGTGTGTGAGCCATGCTCACACTCTGTGAAGGTCAGACAAAAACTTGTGGGAATCTGTTCTTTCCATCGAGTGTTCTAAGAATTTAATCAGGTCACCAAGCTCGGAGCCATTGTGCCAGCCCTCGGTGAGATTTTTGTGAGCCTATAGGTAACCCACACCCAATACTTTTAGGAAGCCCCTCTGAGAAATATTGTCAAGTTAGCCATGGATCTATCTTGCTTATCTCTTTACCTTCATGCCTCCTTCTCTATCGCCTCTCATGCCCACTGTATCAAGAAGTCCTGTCTGTCTTGACTACAAAAACGATCTCAGATCTGTTGGCTCGTCTCTTTCCTGGTAGATCCAGGTACAGTGTGTTTACACTGTGTCCAGGAGTCAGTTACTTAACATGCCTGTGTCCACGAGATTTGCTATGTTAGAAAGTTAGTTAAACATGAATGTATCCGTGGAGCTCATAATATGCAAGAGTCCATTGCCTGATGCTGATTTTTGGTTTGCTTCTGTTCCACCTCTGGTTTTCTGAGTTCATAATAGGAAACACATGGGGCTTGTATATCAGAACTATTACAACAATCAGAGGCCAGATCCACCTGTGTTTTTTATGGAGAAAATGTTAATTTCCTGTGTTTCAAGGCTTTTTACCCAAGACAGCTCTTTTTTTCTTTAAAGGGCTATTTACATACAATGATTAAAACCACTTATTATAAGTACTAACTTGAAAATACAAAAAAAAAAAAAAAAAGAAAGAAAACAAATGGAAATACAATGCCTTCAGCTCGGATTTCTTTTCAGTTTGACTTTACAGTGTAATTTTTAAAATTTAGATCCATCAGAGGTAACACTATCAATTTCCTTTCCTAAGGAGAAATTCAATAATGGAATAAAATTCAGGCTGCATTTGGATACACACCTTATCAATTAAATCTGATTTTTATTAATACTATCTTATATACTTTGATATTGAATCATTTTTCCAATCTCTTTCTTGAAACAGCACATATCTGGATGAGAAGACACCCCAAATGACAGAGAAATGCAAAGACTTGCAATATAGCTTGAACTTGTTATCTAACAAAACGAGACGGTAAGTTTCACTCTTCACATTTAGTTTTAAATAAGTGTTTTGTATTCAAGGCATCCCAAAGCATATTTGAAATGATTTGGAAAATCAGGCTGGGCTCATGTCAGGCTTGATTTGGCTCTGAGAATGTCCCCCCAGTTGAGGAGGATGGAGCAGGGACACAGTACAGACCAAGGTCATGCACTGGCAGTAGGACTCAGCTTCTCTGTCTTAGATCCACATTTATTATGCTCTATGTGTTCTGGCTAAAATTTAAAGCCTGCACACCCTTCTGAAAATTTGATGTGTGTTTGAGGCATTATCCTAGAAAAATGCTCCCTCACACAAAATTTTGCTTACGACTTCAGGTTAATGGTTTACCTCTGGCCCCAGCTGTGGTTCACCCATCACTCACTGACTGGAGTTTACAATCTCATAATTTTCAATGATCTCCTACAACCTCTTTTTCAAATTAGGAAGAAGGCAAGCCAATATATATACACTCTATGCATGGAAGAGGTATTGGTGGCCTGAGGTTCTGATATCTGGGGCACTGCTTGGATTGTAGCTGGAAAACCCTAGTAGGATTAAACTGAGGCTCTGTCTGTGAAGCGTGGAGTTGTGTTGTGTTTCTTAGCTCCCTGAAGGAGGCTGGGCACGTATCTCAAGTTGTAGGAGCTTGTTTAATATATACAGGGCCCAAGGTTCAATCCCAGGACTGCCAAAAAGAAAAAAACAGGGGGAAGGGAGAGAGGAGGGCAAGAGAATCTTCTGAAAGAAAGTGCTCTAAATTTCATTTGCTGTGTGTTTAGCTGAGGATGGGAGAAATTGGCAATAGTCAAAAGAGAGAGAGAGTTGATTTGTTTGTAGGCATCTGTTCTAGGGCTACTGATCCAGGGTCCTTCTTCCTTCTTCATGCTTTCCTTCCATGCTTTATGCTAATACCCCCTTCTTACTTTTCAACTGTGAAAATGATGTTGATAGAGGAAAGGATTGAGCAGGTAATCCACCTTCTCTTTCCTGAGTGTGTGGGAGACTGACCTGAGAAGAGAAGCCAGGGTGTAGGTGGACTGTTCCAACCTGCTTTGCAACTGTACCTTGGGACAAGCCACTTTAGGACTTCTTCTAAATGCTTTGAGCTCCCAAGCAGGCTGCTTCCTAAGAGAGTATGCAGGAGGCAGGTTCCCTTGGAGAATGTGCTGCACTTTCTTCATACAACGGGGACCTATTTCACAATGGAGCCTGCTGTGTGAAGAGTCTTATGCAGCTCACATAGAAACCTCATGGACTGTTCTAGACTAAGTCCACCTTGGGAAGGCTGGACCAACATGACAACCCTTGATGTTCCATGCCTCTCTCTGTTTTGTTTGAGCCTCCTGACTGCCTGAATTCTTGACATCACTGGAAAGCAGAACAATGTTATGCAGGCTCTGCTTTGAGTCAATCCAGTAGAATAGCCTAATCCTGCACAACGAATGGACTATCAGGAACTTACCTTCTTTTTCTTCAGATCCAAATGATTAGTGCTAATCTTGCTGGAGAAAGTGCCTATATTGAATGGCCTCCATTGCCACCCGATGCTCTGTTCCTGCTTATAGCTCCTTGATTTTTGGCTGTCTTTGTTCAGAGCCTATACAGTCTTCCTCTGTGGACTCTAGGCTCTTCCACTATCTACTATCTATCTATCTATCTATCTATCTATCTATCTATCTATCTATCTATCTTTTCTCTCTTTGTTCCTTCTTCCCTTCCACCTTCCTTCCCTCCCTTCCTCTGTCTCCTTGCCCTCTTTCATTCCTTTAGCTCAGTGATATATTGTTAATAGTCCCTACAATCTGACCATATACTCTTGAGAACAGTCCTGTAGATGGACTGGACAGATGCGCCAATGCTTCTCACCTGTGCAGTCCACTCACTGGACTCAGAATGGCTCATGCATTGTAAGCAGCACTTCACGTCTGCTTCAGTCTTGTCAAAATTGTCTTGCTTTTAGGCCAGTGGCTGTTACAAGGCTTTGGTCTAGCTTTTCCAGAGAGGATCTTTATTCTAAACCTCTTGTACATATTATATCAGATATGTACCCTTCACATCTAAGACATGTGACAACAAGAAACATGACAGCTGCAAGTGGAAAACAATATTCTTTGCTTTAGCATGCCCTACAGAAATCTCTCTACTCCTCAAAAAAAAAAAAAAAAAAAAAAAAAAACCACACACACACACATCAGCAGGTGGCCCTCACGTCTGCCTGACATTCTCACTGATGTTGTCCATGTTTCCTCCTTAAAGTCTTCAACAGAAGGATGATCAGCTTCTGCACATCCCAGCAAAGTCCTGAGTCAGCATGGGGGAACTATGTTCTGACCTGAGGTGGGGCATCTGACAGTGCTTGGTGTGCAGGGACAGACGATTAACTGCAGCATGGTAATGAGAATGCCCAGGCTCATGCTCTCCTAGGCATTTTCTCAGTCTTGTCCTGTTGTTTGGGGTTTGATGGTGAGAGAGACCTTTTCTCAGCTGTTCTTCTAGGGCTTGCCTTTCCATTACACAAACAATTTTCGATTAGCTCATATAATTAGCCTGCACTAGTATTCTGTGCAGGGAGATCTAGAGAGAGCAGGCACGAGTGGCCCACTGCTAGGAAAGTGTTATTCTGGCACACAGGAGACTAATTTTTTCAGTTGTATTGTCTATTGTCAGGAATTGTGAGTTCTACAACCAGGGGACAATTAGGAAACTTGCAGGGGACAATTGGGAAAGCCATTCAGTGTATGGTGATTAAAAAAAAAAAAAGCAATTTCATTTTCTTAGAAATAATTATTTAGCCCTATTTTTTGTCATGGTCTGTTAAAGAGTTAGAATTTTCTCTTTCATCGGGTGATTTGTCCCTTTCAGTTTGCTAAAACAGGATTTAGGAGACAGAGTTACAGTGGGAGGCAAATAGCACTCTTTTTTATTTCTGCCTAGTGTTGACTACATTTTTGAATAAAAGGACAATTAAGCAGTAGAATTAGGACAATCAGGAGAATGAGTCTTATGCGTGGCAATTTTCTCTCTGTCTTTATCTCACTCTCTCTCCTGTGTGTGTGTGTGTGTGTGTGTGTGTGTGTGTGTGTCTGTCTGTCTGTCTGTCTGTCTGTCTCTCTGTGTCTCTCTGTGTGTCTATCTGTCTCTGTTTCTCTCTCTCTTATGTGTCTGTCTGTCTCTCTGCATCTCTGTCTCTCCATGTGTCTGTCTGTCTCTGTTTGTCTATCTCTCTGTGTCTCTGTCTGTGTGTGTGTCTGTCTGTCTCTGTTTCTGTCTCATGTGTGTGTGTGTCTGTCTGTCTGTCTATCTCTCTGTGTCTCTGTCTGTGTGTGTGTGTGTGTCTGTCTCTGTTTCTGTCTCATGTGTGTGTGTGTCTGTCTGTCTGTCTATCTCTCTGTGTCTCTGTCTGTGTGTGTGTCTGTCTGTCTGTGTTTGTGTCTGTCTGTCTCTGTGTCTGTGTCTGTCTGCCTGTTTCTCTGTGTGTGTGTCTATCTGTGTGTGTGTCTCTCTGTGTCTCTCTCTCTGTGTATATATGTCTGTCTCTCTCTCTGTCTGTGTATGTGTGTTGTATATGCTCGTTAATGAGGTTGTGTGGACATATGCATACATGCACATGCTTGTCCATGAAGTTGAATTCTGTAAATCCCTCTCCGTTTTCAGTCCTCGACAAGGTCTCTCACTGAGGCTGAAGCTCATCAACTTTGCTAGCCAATTTGTTTGGTCACTGTGCTTCAAGGATGTCTGTCTCCTCCTCTCCTTGCAACTGGGTTCAGACATACAATTCCTCTCTTGCCTTTTAGGCATGTTCTGGGGACCAACCACACTGTGGTTCTTATGCTTACACAA
This sequence comes from Arvicanthis niloticus, assembly GCF_011762505.2. NCBI lineage: Eukaryota > Metazoa > Chordata > Mammalia > Rodentia > Muridae > Arvicanthis > Arvicanthis niloticus. The sequence goes on along the minus strand of NC_047665.1, from coordinate 65,149,354 downwards.
TAGACCCTTTCCCTTCATCCCCAACTCCAAGATTTTTAATTCTCGGTTTAAAACCTTAATCTCCAAGATGAGAAGTGTCTTATTTTTAGTTCTGTCTCTGTGCCTGTACATGAATTAGGCACTCCTAATTCCATAAACATTTATGGAAATTCCATAAACATTTATGGAAATTCCATAAACATTTATGGAATAAAGAAGTCATGTCATTTATTTCTTAAGTCTGTAAAATACTTTCTATTCCATAGAATCTGTAAATATTAAAAATTATCATCAGTCAATCCTTAAGTTTTAACTCTTTTGATGCCAGTTTTTTTTTTTTATGTGACTCCTTCTGTTATTTTGGGCTTATGCTTCTTCTGGGGTTGATTTTCTAACTGATTCTTTGCCCCTGACTGTTTCCCCAGGTTTCTCCAGTATAATCCTTTTCACTGGGTTTCCCCTTTCTACTCAACAGCATTACTAAACTGTATTAAAAGTGCAAGCTTATCATTGTTAGTTTTTCCACTTCTCATTATGGCAAATTTAACTTACAGTTTTTGCTTGTGTGTTTAGAAAAACAGTTGTATGGCTCTCCGAGTTGTCCACTGCGGTCTTCATTGCTTCAGACAAATGATGTCACTTACCTCAGAGCAGTTGCTTCAAAGGTTCTGGTTTGTCCCTTCCCTTGGTTTCTCTGCCTCTTTTGTGGTTAGTCAGGTTTTATTTGCTGTAACCAATACCAAAGACAAATCAGAGAAAGGATATTTTCTTAGATGCTTTTGTGTGTGGTCAGACAGATATGAAGCTCTTAGGCTCTAGTGGGAAAGCAGCATCCACATGGCTAGAATGTAAACCCAGGAGAATCCCACAATTCTTTTCAAAAGCTCACCTCCAGTAAATGAAACTTTCACACCAAGCCTTACCCTCAAAGTTTCCACCATCTCTCAACAGTTGTCAAATGGGAGCAAACCTTTCACATATGACTTCTGAGGGACATTTAACACCCAAGTGCTAGCAAGTTTTGAACCATCTCTTCTCTATGGCATCAAGACTTCATCCCCAAATTAGAGTTATGATATTTAGTCTTCACTGTTTGGTCAGAATGATGAACTGCCCTAGTTAAATCTCTCAGAACTTGGTATCTTAATGCAAAACTCTTCCTGTCTACACACTCTGCTCAGTGTTCCTTCCTGATGAAGTAACTCCCTCAGGCGTATTCACCACTCAGTGATTCTGATAGGCATCTCTAACATAAGTGCCCTGGAAAGACAAAATACTCTACATAGTATACACAGACTCCAATCATACTCATACCTTGCTGACTGCTTCGAGTCAGTAGGCAGTGACTGCTGCTGATATGGCCTTGGTGTTTGGAATATAGTGTCTGTCTGGCCAGCTGTTTTCAGCTTAAACTTGAGGCTATGGAAAGAGAATACTGTCAGTTGAGGTCAGCCAGGCATCTTTACTCCATGTGTATTTAATAGCTTTACCATTCTGATTATTCTATTATTTACAGGCCTTGTGTTAGTTGGGTTTCTATTGCTGCAATGACACACTATGACCACAAGCAATTTGGGGACAAAAGGGTTTATTTGGTTTACACTTCCAGATCACTGTTCATCTTTAAAGGACGTTAGGACAGGAACTCAAATAGGAAAGGAACCTGGAGGCAGGAGCTGATGCAGAGGCATGGAGTGGTGCTACTTACTGACTTGCTCAACATGGCTTGCTCAGCCTGCTTCCTTATAGAATCCAGGACCACAAATCAATGGATGGCACTGCCATCCACTACCCTCTCCCATCAATCACTAAATAAGAAAATGCCCTATAGTCTTTTCTGAAGCCCGATCCTATGGAGGCATTTTCTTAATTGAGGTTCTCTTCTCTCAGATGACTAGCTTGTGTCAAGCTGACATGAAACTAGCCAGCACAGGTCCCTTAAATCATCTCTTCAAATGAAAAGATGTAGTTCTTTTACATAACAGCTTAGGTGGAGGATGTAGCTCATTGATAGTGTGCTTGCTTAGCATGCCCCAGAAGCTCTGGGTTTGATCCCAGTCGTACATAAAGTTGGGAGTGGTGATTTTAATCCCAGCACTTGGAAGGCAGAATGGGGGAATGGAAAGTTCAAGGTTCTTCGTAGCTTCACAGGAAGTTTGAGGTCTGGGATAGAGACCTTGTCTCAAACAAAGCCAGAAGAACAACAACGGAACAAACGAAAAATCCAACCAAACACACACACACACACACACCCACACCCACACCCACACACAACCAAGCTGGAAAATAAAATTTTAAAGCAAAGAAAAAGTGTAGAAGCGATCTTGGACATCTTTTGAATCTTCGAGCCTTTTATAAATTATCTCTACTAAAAAGATCAGAGATCTTCTTTTTCAGAAGTAAGCGTAAGCCCCTGCCTTGTAACTTTCTGCAAAATCATTAAAGCGTGAAAGGCCCACTTTGTATTCAGAGAGTTTTCCTGGGTAAGGTGCAATGCTCAGAATTATGATTCGGGACTTCTGTCTGGCCCTGTGGGCTGTGACTGTTCCATAGACTACTTAGTCAGTATATATGTTACCATTGCATGCCATTCAGTTTTCAATTACAACAGAATTTCCTGAACGATATCTTCTTCGTGGGGCAGCATAAAGGTGCTCCTTAAGCAGGCGCCGAATTGCAGGTGACATGTGAAGTGGATTGAAGACTGGCCCTAAAACTTTGTCATTCTTTATTACCCTGGAGAGAACAGCATGACCTGAATTACCGTGTGAAAAGAGATGGTGTAAATTACAGCAGATCAGCGAGAGTGTGAGCATGTCACTTGACAGCCTGCTAACAAAGCAAGGATTTCTAAATCTCAAGTTGCCTTGTAGAAGGAAAAATTTTTAGTAATTTGCAAGATCTTTGGGGCCTAGAATGATAAATGATGTGTGTCCCTTCAACTTCAAAGTTGCTTTTGAAGGTGACATGCACACTTTTGGCTCTCTGTTCTTCTCTGACCAGACCTTTTAAACTAGTCCTTTCTGGTCAGCATTTAAGGACCCCTAGTTCTAGCATGTCTTCTTGTCTTCTGGTCATTGGTGAAAAGAACTGGGTCAGAAAACAGCAAGTAAAGACCAAGAAGCTTATCAATGACCAGAATATAAAATCCATATTTTAAGAGCCTGGAGAGAAGACTCATTGGTTAAGAGTGCTTGCTGATCCTTCAGAGGACCCAAATTTAGTTCCTGGTACCCATGTTGGGCAGCTTACAATGGCCTGTCACTCCAGTTCCAGAGGATCTAATGCCCTCTTTTGGCTTCTGCAGGCACCCACACACATGTGCAGATACTCTCAAAATAGGATCCATACTTCACATATCTCCTAGAAGCCAAAGCAAGGGATGCTTCTACTGACACAAAAATTTATGTTGGGAGGTATGTGAGCTGGTATTGACATCTTTGACATTCTTTGCACTTGTAAGGAAACATGTTTCTCCAACCCTAATCACAGTATGTTTAATGATATGCTGCATCTTCATGAGGACAAGAACATGAACAACCACAACTCAAGAGTTTGAAGTAATCACTTCTTAAGTTCTTCTAACCCATATGCAGTGTTTGGTTGAAGTGCATTTGTTTATCATTTGATGAAATCTGATTTCCTTAGGTTAAAAAGAAGGGGGAAAATGGGATTGTGACTTATTCCAAATCATCTGACCTAGTCAGGGAGGGTAAAAATAAGATTTCTCCCCTCCAGGCCTGTGTGTGTGTGTGTGTGTGTGTGTGTTTGATTTTGAAAGATAATCACCCAACATCAAGTCCATTAATCAATACTTGGGCATAATTGCTTGCTGTCATTTCCACAACGCAAACAATGCTGTTTTAAATATTTGTTTTAAAAGAAAATAGAAGACTTGACTTTCTAGTTAAAGTTGATTGTGTGCTCATATCAGTCACTTGATAAAAGCCTTTAGTGGGAAGACTATGACAATAGAAATAATTACATGTAAAGTCACTGAGAACAAATTAGAACTAAAATAGCTACAAAAGAAACAAATGTTAATTTTCAAAATCTTCCACTGTATCACTTATGTACTACTTGTGATAGTCAGACCTCTAAGATAGTCATGAAGGGCATCTTAGTGGCACCTGCCCAGTTCTCAGTGCTGGGCAGTACCTGCTGACCCATAAAACCAGTTGGTTAGTGCAAGACAGAATGGGTGACTTTATAGGCTGTGACCTCTGACTTGCTGCCCTGTTGATTGTTTGACATGATAAAAGTTGGATGCAATGCCATGAAGACTTAGGATGATGAGCCTCATGCAAAGACCTGACACCTACTACCAAGGGATAGCATCATCTTATCATCCATGTGAGAGAGATGTTTGGCAGTGGATCCTTCAGTTCCAAACAAAACCTTGAGGCTGCAACCTAATGAAAGATGATGCATAGGCACGCAGCTAAGCTGCTCTCAAATTTCTGACCTGTGCGATCATATATGCTCATTATGCCATTCATTTATTTATTGTTTATTTCAAGGCTTTTTGTGTAGCCTTAGCTGTTCTAGAACTAACTCTAGCTCTGTAGATCAGGCTGGCATTGACCTCACAGAGATCCACCTACATCTATTTCCTGACTAAAGACATGTGCTACCACCACTTGGCTTTATTATTTTCAATGACTAAGTTTTGTATTTTTATTAATTAACCATATATTCACACACAACCAATGAATTTCTCAATTCATAATGGTTTGTGTCATTATATTTTCATCATAATGATCATAGTGATTATGACTATGATTAACAACAGTGACAACCACAACTTCTTATTTCATGGCTCCATTACCTACCAGCTATTTTAAATGCTTGAAGTCATTCTCCCTTTATTATTGCAAACCCACAAAGGTGACCAGTGAGCTCCAAGTGCTTCTTTGGCTAGCAGACCATCAGCTAGTTACCGTGGCTTAACCAGGATTGGTTTGTATAAGTTTTATTCTTAACATCTCTATGGTATCACTCATAGTGACCAGGCTCATAACTTACAGGTTTTAACAGAGAAAGGCATTTGATTTTATAATGCAAAGATACTCAAAATGTTTTACTCATCCATTTCCTCTTTCATACTTATTTCACTTATGTTTCTATAATGTAACTACTGTGATATAGTATTGATTAATTACATTGATATAATGTCGACTACATTGTTATAGTATTATTGCATAGAGTTGCTCTCATTGCAACTTGGGTAATCATGTGCCTTCTCGTGGTTAGAACATGGTTGTTTGTCAATTATCGCCATGGTTCAGAATTAATATTTGGAACTACGTTTGAGTCATCTATTACATTTTAATGTCAGAATCATATGGCAAAGAGCATGTTTCTGGTTCTATTGCAGGCACATGGAGAGATTTCTTTTCAGTTTGTATCTTGTTAGTATGCCTTCTACTCACTTGGGGGATTTCTCAAAGTAAGAGCTCTTGAGTGAGGAGCATATCTGTGAAGACATTTTTAAAAATTGCAGTGCTAGGTGTTGAATTCAGAGTCTTAGACTGGCAATCTACCACTTAGGCACATTATGTCAGTTCACAGTATATCAAGACAGTTAACTTGCTAAACATATTTGCAGCACATTGCTTTTCCTTCTCACTTTTGCAGATTTCTCTTCATTTGCCTTCACTTTGGACACTCAGTGTGTCCTGGGATGAATGTGGTGGATCATATCTTTTAACCCAGCATGTAGGAAGCAGAGACAGGCAAATCTATGAGTTGGAGTCCAGCTTAGTCCATATAAAGAAATTTAGGCAAGTCAGAAATGTCTAGTGAGACCCTACCTCAAATACAAACCAAATCAAACAAATAAACAATCAAGCAATAACTACCATCATCAACATCACCAAAAACAACCAACCAACCAACCTACCAAAACTAAACCAAACCAAACCAAACCAAACCAAACCCAAAAAGAAAACCATAGGCAGAACAAACCCAGCATGTTCTCCACTGACCTGGACTTCTGCTACTCTTCAGTTGTCCCTGCCTGCCTTATTTCTAGCTCTGTCCTGGCACTGTCTCAGGCTTATAACCTCGAGATTATTCTCAGCTCTTCTCTTCTTAAAAAAGAGCACTTGTCTTGCCATTCAGCTTTCATGGCCACCACCACATGACATCCAGAAACCAGAGGCTTATCACCATGCCCACTGTGACCAAGCCTCCTTCATCTCTTTTTAATTATTCTGTCTTTCACTTCTTGCACTCTTAGGGATTCTTAACAAATACAGCAGAGAAACCTTATTTATTTTAATCAAGATTAGATATATTTGCTTCTAATACCTTGAAATATATATATTGTATACCAGTAATAGAACAAAGCCATAGTTTGCGAAGAAACGATTATGCATAATCAGCTAATAATTAACTCAATATGTGCTTAGGTTTTAACATTAATCGTTTTGTTTAACAATAAGTCTCAAAACAGGGAATAGATCTATAAAGGATATTTCTACCCATTGCAAGACACATCATGTAAAAATGAAGCAGATTTTGGTGTTAAGATGGTAAAATGATTAAAGTCATTAGGATTCATCTTTAGATTAGACAACCACCCCCAAGGCAAGAAAGCTGTAAAAGAGGAACGCTCAGACAAAACCAAAAAAAGTCATAAAACACTCAGCATACATGTAAAATATCAGCTTCAAATATAATCATGTAATGCCACTCCATTTGAATGGAGCAGGGATTGTCAAACTGGGATTAAAAGACACCATACAACTTTCTATTGTCTGCAAGAGACACACATGAAACAGACTGAAAGCATCAGATGATGTCTTAGTGGTATAAGACAAACTTCACCTTTTTGGGGGACCAGATCTCCTAATGTAGCTCTGGATAGACAGAAACTAGTAATCCTCCTGTCTCAGCTATTGGACTGTTGTGTTCACAACCACATTCACTGCAAAACATAAGTTGGTGAAGACAGAGATTTCATAATGACCAAAAGACCAGTAACTTATGATTATAAGATAATCACAAATATGCATCTAATCACAGAGCATTAGAGTATACAAAGCAAGTGTTGGCTGCATAGCTCTGAGAAGAGAACTTGCCTAGAACAGTGAGCTTCTATATTGATACTTAGCATTAGTGACACAAGACAGAAGAGAAAGGTAACCCAACCATAGTAATTGGAGCTGGACATTGAAGCTCATGTCTGTAATATCAGTACTTTCAAGGCTGAGGCAGGTGAGTTTCTGTGAGTTTGAAGTCAGTCTGGGTTGGATAGTGAATTCTAGGACACTGTCTCAGAACTACACCTCTCTTTCCTCCCAATAGAAAGACACTGATGATTTGCTTTCACCAGTGGATGGTTAAGTCAAAGAGAAATCCATGCTCAAGGAACACTATAAACTAATGATATGGAACAGATATCTGTGAATCCCCAACTACAACCAAACTTATCTCCTCAAAATCACGAGGAACAGTACTGGGTCACTAAAAAAGATGAGCAGATTTAAAACAGACACAGTACCGAGTGTACTGGTTAATCCCAGTGGAGTAAGATTCAAAATCAATAGCAAAAAGATGATTTTTAGAGATTCACAAATATGTGAAAATTAAACAGCACTTTTCTTAATGCCCAGTGCACCCAAGAGGAAATCAATACAGAAATAAACCATATTTGATGTGAATGAAAACAAAGACAATAACCCAGATTTTTTTAGGTTTGTTTGTTTGTTTAATGTATGTGAGTACACTGTAGCTCTTTTCAGATACACCAGAAGAGGGCATTGCATCCCATTGTGGATGGTTGTGCACCACCATGTGGTTGCTGGGAATTGAACTCAGAACCTCTGGAAGAGCAGCCAGTGCTCTTTAATCTCTGAGCCATGTCTCTAGCCCAATAACCCAGATTTATGGAAAGGAAGAAACAGCAGGTAAAGAAGAAAGGATTTCTTGTGGAGGGTGATACAAACACTGTAAACTTATAACATTGTTGAATATATATGTAAATACAACAAAAAGCTGACTGATACACTTGCATGGCTGAATTACATATGCAAATTATACCCCAGCAAAGCACTTAACATTCAAGTCTTGCTACGCCTACATTCACCTGGGGGTTTTGTTTGAACACAGCTGTAGTTGTAGACCTGGAGTGAGGCCTGAGGTTCTGAACTTCCGACAAATCTTTGCTGTGTAATGGAAGATTGCCGATCCGAGTGACACACTTTAAGTGAGGCCTATGACACCTGTTCTTCTTTCTGACCTCATCTACTGACATTTTTGGTAAATGTCACCTTGACTATCTCGGTCCTTGGCTGTACCTGTTCACCTTTCCTTCTTTTTGTCCAGAATGCCTTCCACATATCCACACCCCCTACATACAAAGCCCAGCCATCTCCTTCAAATCTCCCCTCATCCCTTACCTCCCCAAGAGCTTTCCTGGACATTCTGCAACAATTCCCACTCTCTTCTACTTCCTTTGCCTATTATCTTTCTTGTTTTTCTTCACATTACTTAGTGCATGCAAAACCTTGCCATGATACTAATCCCTGTCTCAACAGGATTTACTGCAGTCATCTCTTTATTACAATACAAACATCATGAGAGCATGGATCTTTTATTATGTTTAGTTTCCTGTATTATTGATGCTCAGAACAGTGACTAAGCCACAGCAAGTGCCCAGCAAATATTTATTCAATAAATATTTGAAAATAAAATAAGTTCTATGGGTGTATACGTGGTGAACAGATGATGTGATAGATACAGGAGGGACGGGTCACCTCTGCTGGTGTGACTCAGATGAATGTGAAAGGCAAAGGGATGATAGCCACTCACACATGGCTGGAAAGTCACACCAGATACTGCAGCTGCTCTGGCTTCTTGAATGCTGTAGCTCACACTTCCTACATGATAGTGCTCAAAGGGCAGAAAATACTATATTTTATTGGTTCCCTCAGACTGTTTGCAGTATATAAGATGTTTCTACCAGTTGACATTGTAAGATCGCTAGCCTGCTAGTTTTAGCTCTGGATATCTACTTACATATCTGTAAATTCCTTCAAGCTTGAAAAGTAGGGCATCATTTTTTTTTATCTTCCAAAATCTGATAGTAGTCCTATTTTAAGAGTAAATATGAAAATCTTAAATAGGCTGCTCATTCTTTTCTTCTTTTTTTTTTTTCATATCCTGGTGATGTATTTGCATGTTGCAGATATCTCTGCAGAAGGAACTCTTTCCAGAGACTGAAGATTTACACTTTGTTTTATTCTGTGAGGTTCTGAGTTATTTTGACATTGTATCAAAAATTTTCCACTAAAGCAAAATTCAGTTATTCCTAAGTAATACTGAGAAACACCACCTTGAATAGACTTGGATTCCTCTTCTGGAATCTTTGCTGTCTATCCATCCAAGGGTAGTCTCTGTTATTCTACCTTTTATACTGCTTCTGGAGGCTGGCTTCGTCGCACTAACTACATTAGATGGGACTCTAGTTAAGGTCAGCCAGGGAATAAATAGCAAGAACCAGAGAAAGTAGGAGGAGTAGACACAATCTCAGGTCATCTGGAAAAATGTCTCCATCAAATCGACCTATAGGCAACTGTGGGACATTTTCTTGATTAATGATTGATGTGATTAGTGTGGAAAGACCCAGTCCATTGTGGACAGTGATCCATGGACAGGTTGTCCTGGGTGCTTTAAGAAAACAGGATGAGCAAGCTCCAGGGAGCAAGCCAGCCACCAGTGTTCCCCCATGGCCTTTGCTTCAATTCCTGCTGCCAGGTTCCTGCTCCAGTTCCTGTCCTGGGTTTGAGCAATGATGGACTACAGAAGTATAAGCTGAAACAAACCCCTTACTCCCCAGGATGCTTTTGATCATGGTGTTTACCACAAACCAAGACAGGGCATCTTCAGAAAGAGTCACTGCCTGTAGCTCTTTCTGGGGACACTATGGATGTGGGATGTTAACAGCTTTTCTGATCTACCTCTTTCCTAGTCCTATTGTGGAACATTCTCTTCGGTTTGCAAAGGTTAGTCACAGCTTATAGCATCTCCTCCCATATCTACATTATCTACATAGAAAATAAAGATACCTCTAAATTTTCATTTTCTAGGTCAGAGAAAAAATTCTTTCACTGAAAAAAAAAATTCAATGCCAGACATTTTCAAATGTTGTGATGTAGTGCCATGGACACTTCACTGAGGCTGGAAACAAGTGCCTTTAGGAGTTAGCTCTGAAGCTCTCCTGTATTATTTGCTTAACTTGTCAGAGAGACGTTAAGAGTTAAAAAAAAAAAAAGAATACATGTTTGGGATACTTCCTTTCCATGGCAGTTGACAATATCTACAGCATTCTAATTGGAAGCTGGCATCATATATACGGAGTTGAAAAGCAGTGTAAATTGAAGTCTTCCTTTGAGGATAAAGGGATATGAAATCACAGTGCAATTGCATGGCTCCACGCATACAGTGGCCACGTTTCTCATTTAGCTTCCATGCACTCATTAGTCATGCTTTTAAAAAGTGTTTCTCAATACAAATGATTAGGTGAGTGGACTAACAATCTTTCAACAGTGTGTTAATTTATAGGAGTTATTTCTGCATTTATTTATTTATTTATTTATTTATTTATTTATTTATATGTACGTGTACATGTTTATGTACATGTGTCAGGAAGTGTTTGTTCATACAGAGGCCAGAAGTCAACATTTATGTCCGTCTCCATCATCCTCCACCTCATTTTTTTTTTTTTGAGACAGGGTCTCTCATGGATCCCGGAGCTCGCTGATGCAGCTACACAGGGATCCTCCTATTTCCACCTCCCCTGCACTGGGGTTGCAGTGTGTGCTGCCGTTCCTAGCTTTTATATGGGCTCTGGAGATCAAACATAAGTCCTCATGCTTGGATATGCAACAATTTACATACTGGCCATGTTTCTAGCCCCACAGGTTATATTTCATGCAGAACTGAGCTCTGGTAATGGCTGCAAATTATTTTGAGCCATACAGCATAACACAGAAACTGATATGATAGTACTGAGCTGTCCATATTCATTTCAATGGGCAGGGTAGGTTGGCCTGCCACATGAAGAGACACTATAAGAAATTAAATGAGAGTCACAGATGACTGGACGGGACTAATAAATGAATATCCTCAGGATAACTTCAAGGCACCTAATAAGTGCCCAATAAATATTTAATGCTTCAATTAATTACCCATAAATTAAAGCATTTTAAAGGCCCAATTTTATCTTAATTGACATAAAACCAGTCACAGCATGTGGATATTCATCTTCAAAGAGACATTTCTTGAAAAAGTACTGAGACATTTAATATGATATTTATTTAATATCATTTACTGTTATTTATGCTGTGTCTCATTTTGAGTATTATTAATGATGACTTAAGTAGATAGTATTTATTCTATTGAAATAACTTCCAATATTATTTAGTGTGATTTACTGTGTGTCTTGGGACCAGAAAATGTTTCTGATGAGATTAATTTTCAGTTTCATTATAAAAGTAGATGAGATACGGAATGATATATTAGAAAGAGAACTGGAATGTAAATTCAAAGACATGCACTTAATTCTTAGCTTACCCACTTATGATGAAATATTGAACAAGCTGTTTACCTCTGCAGACATCTGAGCTTTATTTTCTGTAAAAATGGAAACCATGGAGTTGCTTCTCACGACTCTAGTGCAGCAATTCTACTTTCTAAACTGCAAACCCACTATAAAGCCATAGACAGTTTCACGCAGCTACCTTTTCAGCAAAATGAGATACACTATGATTGACATCTTTCAGCATTAAGTTAAATTGGAACCAACTCCAATTTAACAGAAGGTATGCATCACAAAGAACAAAATGTTTTTGAATACTGTCTTAGTTGGGATTTTATTGTTGTGAAGAAACACCATGACCACAGCAACTGTTATACAGGAAAACATTTAATTGGGACTAGCTTACAGTTCAGAGATTTAGCCCATTGTCATCATGTCAGGAAGCATGATGGCATAGGGAGACTCAGTGCTGGAGAGGAGCTGAGAATTCTACATCTGGAGCCTCAGGCAGCAGGAAGAGAAGGTGACACTGAGCCTGGCTTGGGTATTTGAAATCTCAAAGCCCACCCCAGTGACACATTTCCTCCAACTACCCAGGTTTCTGTACTACCTTTATTTTAGCAATAAATGGCAACTTGCTATAGAGGCAGGAATGATGTCAAAACGGTTCACAGATTGCTTTCTTAATAAAACCAAGTAAAAATATAATTAACCCGAAAGAATTTATACCACATTTTAGTGGGCACAAAATCACCTTTGCCGATTCCTGTAGTGTAAGCACTTCCATGCTGGCCCATTTCAGACCACTTGTTGTTTAACTGCCTGTTCATTCTTAAAGGTTAAATAAGCTCCTATGAGCTAGCTACAGTTAGTGAGAGGATGTGAAGGCAGGGAAAAGAGGCTCCCCATATTTACCCTACACCAACAACAAACCTCAAGAAAGATTGCTTAGCAGCAAGTCCTAATGCCAGACCAGCTGATATAGACGTTGTGAGCAGAATAGGAAATGTCCCCCGCAGGCTTGCATATTTAAACATTTGGTCCCTGGCTGATGTCATTGTTTGTGGGACGTTTTGGAGCCTTTGGGACAGGGTTAGCAGAGGTAAGTATGTGTGCACACATATGTGTGCGTTGGGGAGTATAGTTTGGCTTTCTTACTATGTCTTCTTTGTTCCTGGCTCCCTTGAGAGCTGCACAAGCTGTTCTATCACATGGTTCTGCTGCCATGAATGCTTTGATGTCCTTTGTGGCATAATGGACTAGTTCTCTTTGAAACCATGAGTGCAAATAAACACTTTCTTCTGTAAGTCATTCTGGCCAGGTATTTTGTCATATGGAAAAAGAATTTGTTATATTCTCCAGTTGCTAGAGGTTAGATCCCTACTGCTCAGCAGCAGAAATGACTACTCCATTTTCTCTTTGAAGAGCTGAACAAATTCTACCATGGTTGTTTGGAGTTCCAAAAGAAAGCTAAATTCAGTCAACACGCAAGAGACTTATGGATCAGACAAGTCAGTGGAGGTCAGTACTAGGGACATTATAAAGTAGAAACCATAAAGTATGTGCCAAGGAAATGTTGCTTTGAGCTTCTTTGGAGTAGCTGATGGCCTTGTGGCATTTTACATTTGTGTCCCTAAGACATACCAATGTTCTCATTGCCTTAAGAAGCAAGTGTTTAATTAAATACAAGTGTTATAGAACCAACATAAGAAGGGCCATTGAGAAACAATGGTCAAGGTTCTCCAAAGGCCAATGAGAGCCAGCACTAGCTGTCCAGGGAACTCTAAAAATCTTATCATTTAAAATATATTCCAGGTTCATGCAAAAATTCCAAATTGTAGATATTTGATGAAGAGCAAGGTCTGATAGAGCACTGTTTATTGCTGTCTATTGTCATAGTAAAAACCAGTTCTCAACATATTTACTTATTACTATGTATATGATATTTGTAAACATGTACAAACTCACACGTCATGGCATGCATGTGGAATCAGGGGACAACTTCATGGAATCCTTTCTCTCCTTCCACCTTACATGTCTTCTGAGGAACAAACTCAGGTCACCAGGCTTGTGAAACAAGTGCCTTCACCCACTGAGCCATCTCTCCAAGTCCCTCAAAATATAATTGTAGAGCAATTGTGAACACCATAAAGGTTTTAAAACAGTAGTAATGTTATGTATACACATCCATCATAAGTATAATGAAGGTTCTGAACTTGTCAATAACCTGCAGTTTCCGTGGCCATTTTTGTAATCCATCCATCTCCTCTATGGCTTCTTCACCTCTGCATGCCAACCCCATGCCCAGGTGACTGCTGAATTACTTTGTCATTTTGGTCCAGTTTGCACATTTTCAATGCACTCTGTGCCATGAACTCTTTTTGTATCTGGTTTCTTTCCTTTGTTATAATCATTCTGAGGTCTGAGGTCTGTCTATATTGCTGCCACAGCAATAGTTCATCCCTTTGTACTGCTGAACAAAAGCATCATTCTCCATTAAGATGTAGATAAAACAATTCTCTGTAGCCCTTTCAGATTACATTGGGTTATTTTCAATTGGCGGGGGGGGGGGGGGGTCTGGTACAAATAAAGGTGATATTTGTCAATTGTGTTTTGATCTTTGTTGTCGATGTGTTTTTATGTCTCTTGAATATCAAAACACTCTAGAAAAATGATAGCAGTGTTTTCATGATATGTATGTGCTTAACTTTTGAAAGAACTGCAAAACGGCTTACTAAAATAATAATCTATTTTACATTCCCACAAGAAGCATGAGAATTCTAGTTGCTCTGTGCTCACCAAACTTTATACGTCCATATTTACAATCTTAGCCATTTTGTTGATGTGTCGTGGCGTCTCATCGAGATTTTAATTTGGCTTTCCTAATAGCTAACATTTGCTTCATATTTTGTTTTATTGCTACCTATTATCTTTGGCAGAGTGTCAATTTAAATCATTTTCATATTTTTTACAGGCTTGTTTGTCTCACCATGAGTTCTGAGAGTTCACTGTACATCCTGGTTCTTGTGTGTGTTGTGTAGTTCCTCAATTTACACTTTTAAATTTTTCTATGTAGTGTTTTCCAAGCAGGATTTTATTTGATATTTAATTTATAGATTTCTTCTTTAGTGTGCATACTATGTGTAAAACCTAGTACCTGTGTCTGCATAGATGACTCAGTAGGTAAAGCACTAGCTCTGTGAGTCCAGATCCCAGAACACACACTAAAAAGGCAGGAGAGGCAACCCCGGAACTCCTGAGCTAGGGGTGAGAGTAGGAGGGGTGAGAACAGGAGGATCCGGGGCCTTGCTGCTCAGCCAGTCTAGCAGAAAGAATAAGCTCCAGGTTCAGTCTCAAATAAATAAATAAATAAATAAATAAATAAATAAATAAATATTAAAAATGAAGTGGAAAGTGACTAAGGTAAACATCTGAAGTAGATTTGTGGCTTCTACACATACACTCATAGATAATCATACCTGCCCACACACATGTACATGCATACTACACACACACACACACACACAGAGAGAGAGAGAGAGAAAGAGAGAGAGAGAGAGAGAGAGAGAGAGAGAGAGAGAGAGAGAGCACATACACACACATCTACTTCTACTTTTTGGAATTATTCATTTATTTTATGTATATAAGTACACTGTAGCTATCTTCAGACACACCAGAAGAGGGCATCAGATCCTATTACAGATGGTTGTGAGCCACCATGTGGTTGCTGGGAATTGAACTTAAGACGTTTGGAAGAGCAGCCAGTGCTTTTAACCACTGAGCCATCTCTCCAGCCCCCACATTCATCTTATATACACATATGAACCACATAACACACACACACACACACACACACAGAGAGAGAGAGAGAGAGAGAGAGAGAGAGAGAGAGAGAGAGAGAGAGAGAGAGAGATACCACAAAGATTTTTTTTCACACAGCTCTTATATTTAGATTAGTAAAGCACTTAGAGTTAATATTTGTGTTTTGGGCAAGATGAGAGTTGATGGTTGTTGCTGGTATAACAATTCAACTGTTGAAACAATCATTGTTGAAAAGATTTTATTTTCCACTTGCACTATGTGACTGCCTTGCTCAACGCCCTTATTTCTAGGTTTTCCAATCTTTTGGTTGTTTTTCTGTCTGAACTGAAATAAGATACCATCTGATTTGGGGACAATCCAGTGCACCCTGAATTTGGGTAGGGCCACTTAGCTTTGCTGTTAGTTTTCTTATTCTGCTGGCTAGGCTTAGTCTCTCAGTTTCCATAGGAACTTTAAATCTACCTTTTTTTTTTTTTTTTTTCAATTTTGGAAACAGAATCTTACTATGTACCCCTGACTATCCTCAAACATGCCACGTAATCCAGCGTGGCCTCAGACTTAGAGGTCTTCTGCCTCTTCTCTCTAGAGTGTTATAATTAGTTCTAATTTATTTTAAGAAATAACATAAGATTGATGAAATTATTATTTAATTCCACCAAATTTCTCAATAAAGTTAAAAATCGACAATCTCAAGTTTTCTGACTAATGGCTATGGGATACGGCTCCATTTACTTCTTTCATTTCTCTTTACAATATCTTATACTTCTCTATGCATAAGCCTTGCACGATTTTGATCAAATTTATTCTCCCATAATTCATGGTTTTTAATGTTCATCTACACGGGAATATTGTTGGTCCTAGTTCTGATCACTTCAGGCTGTTGTACAATGAAAGTAAATGTTACTAATTTTACTTCCAGTTATTGCTTCCAATGTAACTGATTAAGTGTATCTTTCAGATGTGTTGTTACCCATTTTAGCAGGTTTTCTGTGGATCCAGTAGATGATTGTGTTATCTCTGGGTAGAGACAATCTTACTTCCTTCTTTCAAGGCAGGGTGGCCTTGCTTCTTTCTCTTGCCTTAGCCTTACTGTGCTGATTAGACACCCAGTGCAAGTGGACGACAGCTGGAGACACTGTCATCCTTCCATGTTTTTCACCTTGGGAATGCTGGCCATGAAGTATGATCTCAGCCATAGACTGTTTTTGTGAGCTCTTATCACTGAACTATGAAAATTCCGTTTTTTAAAAAAAAAATCTGTTGAAATTTTTGTGGGGGTTGGATGTTAGGCAGGGCTGAGTGCTGTTTTTATTCTCATCTGTTAAAATGATGACTGGGTCTCTCTTTGCTATTACATGAATCTAGTGAGTCGCTTTGGTTATTAATCTTACTACTAACCTTGCATTTCTGATACATACCTCGACTTGGTCATGGAACCTTCTTCTTTTTCTTTAGCACTGGATTTAATTCAACAAGCTTTTCTTGAACAATTTTGTATGTATGTGTTTAAAGGATATTTGTACACTTTAGAACAATATTTTTACTTGGACTTTGAGATCAGGGCAACACCGTTCTTATAGAGTAAGTTGGGAGATAACCAGTGCTTCAGGTTTCTTGGAGTTTATATTACCAGTCCTAAAATGTTTGTGTACATGTTTTCTTTTCAGAAATTATTTTCATTGCAGTTTTAAAACAGCAGAGATAGTATTCATGAACAATTTTTACTTGAGTGGACTTTGGTGGTTTCACCTTTTAGTAAGTAAAGAAAAAAAACCTCCATTGAGTTTAAGACAGCCAAGTTGTTGTTGATAGATTTATTATCTTATCATTATTGCTTTCCAGGCTCTCATTCTCACTATTACTCATTTGTATCTTCTGTCAGTCTTCTTTGGCCAGGGTAGCAACAAGTTTATATGTTTTATTTCTGATCTTACACTATTTTCACAACAGTCCTTGCTTATAAATATTGATTTGATACGGTGATTTTTCTTGTTTGGGCTCTACTGTGACTATAGTCAGTCAAATTTTGTTTTCATTATCTCAACTGTGGTTAACATTCTTCTGCTTCTTTTACACACTTTTTTGTTTGGATGATGTTGGTTTCTAAAGACTTCGGTCCATCGTTCTCTGCCTTCTGATGTGTCTATCTATGTCATTTATACTTAATGTTGTAGTTCATATAGCTGTGTTTACTTCACCCTCTTGCTATTTGCTTTTTATTTGCCAGTTTTTTTTGTTTTTTTGTTTTTTTGTTTTTTTTTTGTTTCTTTTTATCTACGTCCTCTTGTTTTGAGTATTTTTAGGACTACATTTGTGTGGCTTTCTTTGTTTCTCACTGGTTACTTTAGAGAGAGCAAACATCTCGTTTCCCACTGCAGTCTACTTTCACATGCTTTATATATCTTCTGGCTCCAGCTTCTAACACTCTGTTCTTGTTTGAATCAACAATATTTCAAATTGTTACATAATTTGTTTCATAATTGCCATTATATTTATTTTGCAAATACTACAACCATTTCTGTCTATTTCTATCTTTAAACTGTCAATCTTTTCTTTGCTTTTTTATTTAAAAAAATGTGTGTTGGGAAATTCCTGAGGGTGATGGCAGGGATTATGCATCTGCCAGAGGACAATTATCACTGTTGGATATCATCCTGAGGAATATTGTCCACCTCCTTTGAGATGGGTTCTCTCATGGATTTGGTCTCACCTGATAGGCTGAATTGGCTGGCCACCAAGCCCCAGGGCTCCTCTGTCTGCACCTTCCTGCCATAATTACAAACATGTGCTCCTCCTTGTCATTTTTTACCTGGGTTCTTGGAATCAAACTCAGGTCCGCATGCTTGCCAGGCAAGCTTTGTACTGGCTGAGCTATCTTTCAAACCCAGGTACCTTTTTAAAGAAATGTAGGAGAGTAAGGAAAAGGTGCCTGTGTGTGCTTATGTGTATTTACATATTCTATTTCTGGAGCTCTTCATTACACTTTGTCAACGCAGACACCGATTTGCCTTCATTGCTGTTCTGCCTGGACACTCCCTCTGACATTGCTGATGATGATGTCATTATTTTTACCTTCATTTTTTCTTTTTGGAAGGATTTTCTGAGTATAGAATTCTAGAATGAGCTTTCCTTCCCCCACCCACATTCTGCAGTTTATGCCATTAGCCCCCTGCCTTTCAGCTCCGGTCCTTTCTAACAAGTAGCCTGTCGCAGGCTGTTGTTTCTTCATGCATAGTGCTTTATTTCATTACACTTAAGATTTTTCTCTTTGCTGCCACTTAGAATTCATTCTTGCGATGTCATTTTCCTCAGGTTTCTGGTATTTTTGTGTTTGTTGGCCTTCTCAGGTCTGTGATTTACAGTTTTCGTTAGCTTTGGTGATAGATCCCGTCAGACTTCAAAGATGCTTTTCCTCTCTATCATGAGGACTGTAATTACACATATGTCAAACCACTTGACGTTGTCTGCTGCTAATTTTCCTCTTCTTTTAAAAGTTCATATTTACTTGTCAATAGGTTAAAACAATATAGTGTCTTGCTATAGAGCCTGGGTCAGCTCAAACTCTTGGTCCTTGTGCCTCAGCCCCCTGCCTACTGGAATCATGGGCTCGCACTACAAGCCTCTGCTTGTTCATATTTCACTAAGCTTCCCCCATTTGTTTTTAATTTTCAATAGTTTTGTTGTTTAATATTCAAGTTTGCTAATTTAAGCCATCCATCATAAAAACTTTCATTTTTCTTGTCTTATAAATAGCATGCCAATAAAATTTAAACTCTGACATATCTACTCTGACTATAAGACAATAACTTCCTATTTCTTCTATCTTCCAATTATGCTTTATATTGACTTCAAATGCAATTGCAATTCTCATTGACTTAATTAGATAAGTGCTTGGCCTCCCTCCCCCATACACTTTCTATTTGGTGAAGTTTAGTGAACGAAAGCTGTTTGCTTACTTTGGTTTGTGGGCTCTTGTTTGTACACTGATCCGATTGTCCCAATAACACTCTGCCAACGTTTAAAGCCATGTCTTGGTAATTAGTTAGACTTCTCTAGACAGGAGAGATGTCATAGCAGTGCCTTTTTCTTAAGGATCCAGAATTGAGAATGTTTTAGGTAAGTTGCTGGATGGGTGTTTTGTTGTTGTTGTTATTGTTTTCAATTTTAGTTTAATAGTCATTTGCAAAAGGTTTTTGGTCTTCAATCCCATAGAGGCAGGCACTGCACTTCAGCCAGGAAATATCTTTTCTAGACAGTTTAGGGGTCACAGCACGGAGTTCTCGTGACTTAGTGTACTAAGATGAGTACAAGTCCCATGGAGGGATCTGAGTCTGCTGTGCTTAGGAACTGTGTGCTTACATCTACTTTGAATCCTTCTGGTAGAAGCTCTTTGTTTTGCTTTCAATATGTACTGTGTTCTTGGGAGATTTATCTGGGTTTATCTGCAGAGTCCGTGGGAAACACTTGATTCCTGTTGCAAACCCAAGAGGAAAGAAATTTCAGCTACAAAGGAGTTCTGTGGTTGACTACACCCCACCTGTCAGAAATGCTTCCTTTTACAGATCACCTTGCAGAATCTTCATTGCATTCACGTGGGTAATGAACCCATTCTCCCAGGCAAGAATGTGCACTCGCCTTTCTCTTCTCTACACACTGACTAACACATTCCCTCCCCCCGCCCGTGTGTGTGTGTGTGTGTGTGTGTGTGTGTGTGTGTGTGTGTGTGTGTGTGTATGTGTGTGTGCATGCATGTGTGTGAGTGTGTATGTGTGTGTGTGCGTGTGCGTGTGTGTGTGTGTGTGTGTGTGTGTGTGTTGCACAACTTTGATGTTTAATGGCTGTTAACTGTGGCTAAGAGCCAAATGGAAAGAAAACTCAAGGTGGTTTAGTTTTTTTTTTTTTTTCTTTTTCAATTCAGAGGGATATTTGCATTTCAAATGAACACCCTTAAAGATGAAACAGCATTCTCTGCTTTAGGAATTAATACTTAATGGTGGAATTTCAGATTGAGAGAGAGCTAAGGGAGCTGGGATTTTTGTTCCTATCCTATCAGACTGTGTCACTCTCTATAGCTTTTGATGCCTGAATGCAGCTTTCTAGCCATAGCTCAATCTGGTGTTTTTATGTATTGCAGAAAATTAATACCAGATGATTACCTGTATGTGTGTGTGTGTTTGTGTGTGTTTGTGTGTATGTACGTATGTATGTACATATGTATGCATGTATGTATGTATGTATGTATGTGTAGGGTATCCTAACTACATATTCCAATGTTAAGCTGTTAACTTAGGAACTGAAAAATCAACTATATATTCATTCTAAACATTTAAAAAAGTATTTATCTGCTATTGAGTTAAACTTAATATAAGTTGCTTTAGTATGTGAGAGAGAGAAAAAGAGTGCAAGACAGAGACAGAGAAAACGAGACATACAGAGAGAACATGTTCACAGTTTGCAATGATGAACTTGGCCTTTGAAATATGTAGTATACATATTCATAAGCCAGCATAATAATAAGAATAACAATAGCAATAACAATAGTAATAGTAATTTTCAAGCTATATGTTTCTAGATATTCAGGAGCAAGTCTGATATTTAATGATTTCTGCTTGGTTTCAGGGCTAAAGCGAGGAGCTTCTAAGAGTGAGAATTTCTTGTCTAATCATGTTAATATTAAACTCCTAGGTACTCAGAGGATGACTACCTCCAGATCATCACAAACATACAGAGATGCCCATGGAAGCGGCAAGCAGAAGAATATGACAATTTTAGGTAAAAAAAATGAAGTTTCATAAATAATATGAGTGAAAACATGCATTGTTCCTTTGATTTTTAGGGGAGAAAGGCAGTAGGTTGTTAAAAAGAAAAGTGGGAGGGGCTTGCTGTCAATCAGTGCAGCTAAACTCTACAATCTTGTGAGTACTCTACCCCAATGACTGATAGAGGCATTCATAATTTTGCTGCTGGAATCAACTCCAAAGAAATCCAAGTCTAAAGGAAAGCTTTTATTATGCTGTTTACCGTGAGTTAGATTGATGTCAGCTCTTTGTGTCATTTTCAGTTGCTCAATATTTATCTTGTAAATAAAGTGCTATAGCACCAGGGACATTTGAGAAAGGACGGAAGGAAGAGATTTGCCCATGATGCTTTGCTTTAGAAAAACAACTGGACTGAGGAGATGGCTCAGGGCTTAAAGTGCTTGCTGTCTAAGCTTGAGGAGCTGTGTTCAAATACCTAGAGCCCATATCATAAGGTGGGTGTGGTCCTGAGCACTGACCCCAGTGCTGTGGAAAGTGGAGCCAGGAGGGTCCCTGAACTTGCTGTTGGACAGACATGCACATGTCATAGTTTTCCATTGGACATCCGCCCACATTGGCCTTTTCCCCCCTGTCATTTCAGGATGAGGAGCTCTGTTGTGGTTCCAGTAAGAAATGTTCTCTACAAATGTATATATTGAGTGTTAGGTTCACAGTGCCCTTGCTGCTTAGTCAGGGAGGGGAGATACTAAGAACTCCGGGGGAAGGACCTGGTTGGGAGGAGTAGGTCACAGGTAATGTCTTTAAAGGTCCCTGCTCTTTTTTCCTCTGCTTCCTGTGAAACATGAGGTGAAGAAATGCTTCTACCAGTGCCCCAGTCACCACAATGCTCCATCCAGAGCATGAGGTGGAGCCCTTAACCAAATCATCTGTGACTGTAAGCGGGAGGTGGGGAGGGAGAGAGACCAGAGACACAGAGACAGAGGAGAGAGAGAAACGAGAGACAGAGAGAGAAAGACAAACACACACACACACACAGACAGACAGAGAGAGAGAGAGAAAGAGAGAGAGAGAAAGAAAGAGAGAGAGAGGATAGAGAGAAATTCTTGACTTTAATGGGTTTTGTCAGGTATTGAGCTAAGTCTGAGTGGAAATAGTTAAATTTCAAGAGACCTGTTTATATAGACAGGATGGGAAAGAGAAGATACTGTGTATTGAGCTATTAAAGATCAATCTAAGCTACTTTGCTAAAGGACAGGTAAAGTGACATTGGCGATCAGAACAGGGCTGTGAGGTCTTCTGCTTCTGGCCATTGATTCAGAGCAAGCCTCCCAAGAGTAAGGGAAGAAAAGCAAGGAGCAAGCCACCTGTGTGCCAGTGCTGAAGAGCTGAGGAGGCAGGGAGGCAGGGAGGCAGGGAGGCAGGGAGGCAGGGAGGCAGGGAGGCAGGGAGGCAGGGAGGCAGGGAGGCAGGGAGGCAGGGAGGCAGGGAGGCAGGGAGGCAGGGAGGCAGGGAGGCAGGGAGGCAGGGAGGCAGGGAGGCAGGGAGGCAGGGAGGCAGGGAGGCAGGGAGGCAGGGAGGCAGGGAGGCAGGGAACCTAAGAGCCAGAGGAGGAAGGAGACCAGCATCTGAGACTGCTCTTTCCCACAAGATGCTTGCTGAATGTCAAAAGGCTGAGAGCAGAGAAGTTACGCAGGGCTCCCAGAATTCTTTGCAAAGGCCAGCTCTCAAAAGGAATAGAGCCTGAAGTAGAATTATTTCCATCCTCAGCTGGATTTAGGAGATCTGCCCTTAGCCTAGATAACTAATAGAAACAGAAAGTAAATCCTCTCTGGAAGAAAGGAGTGTTATTCAGAGACTTAAATTGGCTTTGCAAGTTCTCACACACAATCAGACACAATTAAAATAATATTTTCTTTTTAAAGATATTCCTTTTATCCTCTCCCTTTTAAAGATAAAGTGTGTATGTCCCAGGCTAGCCTTAAACTGGCTGTGTACTCAAGAATGACCTTGGACTCTCAATCTTCCCGCCTCCACCTCGCAAATGCTGTATGTGTGATCGCCACTTTGTGTTTCTGTGGTATAGGATTTTGAACCCAAGGTTTCGTGTATGCTAGCCAAGAGAATTCTACCAAGCGAGCTACATCCCCAACCATCCTTACTTTAAACAAAAATCAGCAGTCTCTTTAAACCTGAACCTGCATGATGAGCATCCCTGCTGTACATTATGATGGATGGAAGCTATATGATAGATGGTACCATTTTGTCTCAGTACCATTCCCACATAAAGAGTGCATCAGTAACCATGGTGATTACCCAGCAGCCTATCCATCCCTTCAGGGCCAATTGAAGTAAACATCTGGGGCTATACCATTTATTGTCTGTTGCAATTCAACAGAATAGTCACAGTGACATTTATTCATTTGCTTGAATATGTATTATATTATAATGCTTATTTTATGGACATATTTGTTAGCTAAATGATGTAAACCCTCAACAGAAGTTTATGCAATTAAATCATAATAACCAAATCTGGGAGCCTTTGCCTATTTATAAATCTCGCATCATAGAAACACCCTCCCCCCTGTTATTAGAGATGTCAAGTAGCTAAATAGTTTTCCATCTGATTTATTTATAGCATTTTATGTCAAACTGAAGGATAAAATGTATAGTGTAAAAAGGCAATAACATTCTTTTAGCAGCCATTACAAAAGTGACATTAAATTCTCAAAAATATGAGCAAGTGAATATATAATAAAATCCATCTGAAACCCATTTGTTGAAACTTCCTACGGTTGACTCCTGGGGACTATTTAAAAATTATAGGATTTCTGTGGTCAGATGAGCTAAAAATAAGAGAGCTTAAAAGTCTTTTTATGTTCCCCTCTTAAATAAGCAGGCTACTTGCTAAGAGAAGGGGTACAATTTATTCACCCACAAATATTTGTTTAGGACTTCCTATGCCAAAGTACAGTAGCTTCCTTTATTACCTGATATAGTGCTGTGTACAAAGAGGGCTTTAATAAATAGCTCAATGGTAGAATACATGAAATAAGCAAGAAAAATGGAGTTTCTTTACTGACCTCAAAGAACTTTAAGTTCACAAAACAATAAATAGATAGATAGATAGATAGATAGATAGATAGATAGATAGATAGATAAAATATGAATTTATTCATGTCTTAATTTTAGAAAAATTATTTTAGACAAATGCTGTTATATGCCAGTGCAAGATCACTGTAAGTGTAATTTCTTGGTTTGTGTTCTGGAAGGAAACAGAGCTTGAACATTAGCTCTGAGGGTGAAGAGACAGGGAGCTAGGGACCAATGCAGGAATAAAGAAGCCAGACCTCAATTTCAAGTCTGTGTGGATGGGAGCTGTAACAGGTACTTGGTATAAAGGGGGATGCTTGGAGACAGAGTTGGGAAGGTTGTATGATGCAGAGCAATGCTTAGTAGAGGCAGACTCCTGGGCATTTTGTGGATACCAAGGACCAATAGAGGTGTTCCCAGCAGAGGAATTACACAGTGGATTTATTGCATAAGTATTTGGTCAGCATACCATTGTGTGAACTTGAGTGTTTGGTACACATACAGAGTCAGAGCAGTTAAGGGACTGGTCGGAGAAGAGTGACCAGAGGAAACAGTGGGACTGAAGTACCAATGGTATCTGTGAAACAGAAAGGGAAACACTTGACTTTGAGCTCTTCTGGGCATGGCCTCTCTTACCCATGGCTCTACGTCTGTGTGATTCACAATCAGCGGCCCTTAGCTCATTTTGATTTAGTTCAATTTCAGTTCCGTAATTAAAGGAGAAGAAAAATAAAGTTAAATATGAAAACTGGAGATCTGAGTGATTTGGATAATCATGGTGTTACTGACCAAAACACAGCTTTCAAAGGAAAGTTCTGTTTCAGAAGATAAGCCTGGTTTGGACAGGCTGTGTTTGAACTGGTCCTGGGACAACTGGCCATAGAAAACCTTTCCTTATTCTGGAAATGCTAAGAGCAAATGTGTTCACCAAGCAAGGAAAACAAGTACAGAAAAATCCCCCTTCTCAGCAGGCTTTTTGCTTCTTTTATAGATGCCCAGCCTTCTACTCACTCAGCATTTAATTGAGGGCTTGAGAATTTTCAAGCCTGGTGTCGACTTTTCTTTCTTCTTTTAGATTTCACCTGGAAGTGAGAAGTTTTAACAGGAGAAGTTCTTTATACAATGCCCATCTTATTAGTTTCCCAATGCTGTTGATCCCTGCTCCGGGAAAGAAGAGGCAGGTTCCAGACCAACCTGGTCTACACAGCAAGTGTCGGTCCAGCCTATCTAAAAAACAAAGATGCATGATTATTAAATTGCCATCCGATAATTACATTTATTTCCTAATGGGCTGAGGCATTAAACCAGCTTGACAGAAGTTTCCGGAGCTTTGCAAAGCTGCCCTTTGCATCAGAGGTGCTTGAGGTGGCGCTTGGTTGCGTATTCTCCCTTCTGCATAGACATGGTTATTATAGGATGTACACATTCACTCCTTCCTCTCCTCCAAACAGTCAATATCATAGCTGTGGATCATTTTTATGAGCTCTTAACTAAACCTAGTTAAAGAAGTATTTAAGCAAAAGTTGAAGATGCTCTGTGTCCCCCCTTTTTTTGACCTCCAAGTTCAATATAGGTGCACGAAGTCAATCATATTGAGGTGTCTGCTGTCCCTACTTTTCAAACTATTTGTTGATTAGGAGTTTTCCCATTCCCACAAGGCAGTGCATAGAATCCACCTAGATTTCGACTTAAGACGTTGCCAGTCTTCATAGCTTTCCCTCTCCCTCTGATAAACCAAGCTCTACTCAATTTGTTAAGCATGATACTTCGATGTTTAAGCAGGACCCTGAGCTGTTTCATCGAAATTAAACGTTCCCCTTCCCTCACTTGCTCAAGTTCACCCATTAAAATTCCTTTGCAAAGCTCTGGGAACTTCTGTTAAGCAGGTTTCATCCTAACAGACCTTTGAGCTCCAGCCATTAGTCTTAGATTCGCTATGTTACTTTCATGGTAATTGCCAGATTAGATTTCCCATGTTAAAAGATCTTACTCATCTGTGCCATCAGTTACAGAAATTACCAAGCACGGCAACCATGCTTAATCCTCATGTTACTATTACCTTTCCTCTCCTAGAAATCCATATACCAGTATACTGATTTCAGATTTTGGAGGCGGGGCTCTCTCTCTCTCTCTCTCTCTCTCTCTCTCTCTCTCTCTCTCTCTCTCTCTCTCTAGTATCAATTGATTTATTAAAACATACTCATGTTTCTGATACATAAGAGGGAAACCTAATGTTGGAAAATGGTGCTATTGTGGAATATTGGTGTTTAAGACTCAGGTAAGTGAGATACCTTTCCAGTAATTTATAAAATAGATGTTTTGTGCCTAATTATTTTGTTACCGAAAAAAAATTACATGGTAACAATTTTATTAAAGCTTGAGCTAACTCCCAGCTTTGATGAAGTTGAAATTTCTTACAACCCAACCCTACACTTGTGTTGAATATATAAGAAAATGTCCCAGAGCTGGTGACAGTCAGATGGATCAGCTGGTAAAGGACTTCCCTTTAAGCCTTATGACCTGAGTTTAATTCCCAAGACCCTTGAGGTGGAAGGAGAGAAAAGACTCCTGTGTGTTGTCCCCCAACCTCCACATGTGTGGCAGCGTACATACACATGAACCCAGATACACAATAAATAAATACACTTTAAATTTTTTAAAGACTCTAAAGTCATTTAGCAGTTTCATTGAGAAAAAAAAAAGCACAGTGTTAAACAAAATAAACTTATATAAAATGTTCCATATACTAATTTTAAAAGTACATGTTCACATTGTTAGGAAGTTTCATTACATTTAATTTGGTGTAAGTAAACAAAGTCTGCAAACAAACAAACCAGTCACTTGATATCTGGCGAGAAGTCATTGAGCTGGAAAACCTTATTCAAAAGCAACAGTAGCGTTTCTTTTCATTACCACCTTGTGAGTTTATTCTTTGTCATGCTGCCAGTACTTCATATCCTGTTCCAGGCAGTTTGTTCTGAAGCATAGATTTCTCGGTCATAAGCAAGCATCATCTCCATTACGTGCTTCTGATTATACAAGGCCATGCTCGTTTCTCTGAGCCACCATTTTCGGTTTTTTTTCTGTTGCCTTAAATGTTTGCTGTTTTCGATTCGTGCCTGATTTCTGTGATGACAGCTAAAAGCAATGCATATTTTATTCCTGTTCAAATTTAAGCAGAAACATGCACTTTATGCTAGGTGTTCTGGGTCAGTTGTCAGACCAAGAAAGCTCCGTTCCATTTCCTCAGCAACAGGACCATTTTTCATTGTTACTACCCTGTCATATCATCTTCTCTCTGCCACACCATTCAGCATGTCTGTGCATTTAGAAAAGCAACAAAACCCACACCGTGTCATTACCACTGCAGCATTTAATAATAGAAAACAGGTCTTGTACATGGAAGCTAGTTCTTTTCCTTAGCTTTTAGAATATGAAGTTTTCCATAAAAATGCATCATACATAGGATTCACTGGCCTCTAAATTTTGTTTCAAAACTCTCTGCCAGGTCACACTAAGTAGTACCCACATTGTTTCACTTACTGGTGTCAGATAGGCCTCCCTGCAGGCTGCCCCCGTCAGTCAATCCCCTTGTCTTTATAAGGTTGCATACAGCATCTTCAGCACTTGCAAAGCCTGTTTAAGCATGGCTACTGTATCCCTGCAGATTTGGCTAGTCAGTGTGTTGACAGTGCCCCTTTACAACGGGGCTCTCGCGACAATCAAGAAGTTTCTGCTTCTTTGCTTGGATAATCGCATTCTCTCGTGTTTTATTTTGCCTTGAGTCCGTTACCCAAACATATGAGCTCATCTTTCTTTAACTTAAAGGTACCAGTGTATATACAAGCCATGAAGGGAAATCTCCATTATTTCTTGCTGCTTCACTTTGGTCTTTATACATTCTCTTGTCTTATGCTGAGGCTTGAAATAATTCTATTGAATTTTGGCTCACATAAAAAATTCTCTCTCTCTCTCTCTCTCTCTCTCTCTCTCTCTCTCTCTCTCTCTCTCTTTCTGTGTGTGTGCGTGTGTGTGTGCATGCGCACACATACACATGCATGCGTGTGCTCACATGTGTACATGCAGATTCGCATGTGAGGGTACCTGTAAAGACCAGAAGTTGGTGTAAGATCTCCCAGGACTGGGGTTATGGTTAGTTGTAAACTGCCTGACATAGTAAGTGCTGGGCACCCAGCTCAGGGTCCTAGTCTGCCTGAGACACAGTATGTGTAGGGGTGTGTGTGTCACAACATCAGGGTTGTGGGTGGGGGTTGGAGAAAACCTTTGTGAAGTCGGTTCTCTGTTTCCACCTTTATGTGAGTTCCGGAGTTATGCAAAAAGTGCTTTATCCACTGAGCCATGTCACTAGAACGACTTTGGATTTCTCTATGGTTGATGGGTTATGAAGAACTTTGAGTAGATTGAGGTATTATGAGGTTGAACGCTCAGCAATACTATAAACCATATTGTGCTTTATATTTTATTGATGTCTGTAGCAGTATTGAATATTTGCTTTTCTCTGCTGGGTTCTTGGGTTCCATTTCCCTCTCCTGCTCTTGTAATCACCCATAGGTTGTTTCTGGTCCTTCTGTTTTGCTTATCAATGTAATGCCTGGGTTGGAGGCAAGGCTACCACACCGTGTTAAGTTTTCACATTCCAAATATTATTTTTCTCATTTTAAAATTTTCATTTACTCTGTGGAGAACTCAATGGCTTCTGATACACCAACTCTTGTCACCCAAAGGGCTTAGTGGACCTCTCTGAAAAGGAGATGGGGGAAATGAAGACAGACTGACCACCTGGTCCATGTATGCCATACATACAGGCATGTATGATTTTAAAGGCATGTTTTTAAAATTTTTGAAAAGTTTTATAATAATTGAATATAAGTCAGTGTCTTTAGCATATTCATTTATCTACATAATAACCAATCCCAGAGTATTTTCGTCATTCCTAAATACTTATTCCCATCAACAGTAACTTCCTATTTTTCCCTTCTCTATGACTTTGGCAGCTGAAGATCTACTTTCTGGCTATATATGTTTGGCTTCTCCTGGAATTAAATATATATGGAACTATATAACATGGTCAACATGCTCTCCTTTACCTACTGGCTTCTTTTACTTAGCATGATACTTTTAAGATCTACCCAAAGTATTTCCTTCTGTTAGGTTGTCATGATGTAGTGCCCTAATATGTGGATATGCTGTTATGTTTACTATTTGTTTCAGTTACTTTAGCTGTTGCTGAGATAAAATACTTCATCAAAAGCTTCTTAAGGGCAAAGGGTTTGTTTTAGCTCACTGTTTACATTTGGTAGGGGCAGTTACCTCAGCAGGAGCTTGAGGCAATTACTGATATAACATTCACAGTCATGAAGCAGAAAGTTGTGCATGCTTGTGCTCCATTCACTTTCTCCCTTTTAAACAGTCGAGAATCCCAGCCAAGGGAATGGAGCTACCCACAGTGGGTGTGTCCTTCCAACTCCATTAATCAAGTCTAGAGCATCAACCCCATAGCACAGACTTTCCCAGAGGGGGTCAGTGCCCCATGGGTTTGCCCAAGAGCTTTTTTTCTAGTTGATTCTAAGTCTTATTCAGTTAATGGTTGAGACTGTCATCTGTTCATTAGGTGATAAGTATTTGTTTTTGTTTGTGAATAATATGTTTTCATTACTCTTAGTCTACATTTAGGAGTAGAAATATTGGTAATATGGTAATTCTGTGTTGAGTATTTTGAGGAACTGAAATCTTCTTTCCAAAGTGACTGCTGCATTGTACAGTCTGACAGCATATTAAGGTAGAAATTTCTTTTTATCCCCAATGACATTTCTGTGTTGTGGTTTTGATTTGCATTTCCCTAGTCATTCATGAGGTCAAACATCTTTGATGTGCTCAGTAGCTTTTTTATGTCTGTATTAGAACAATGTCTAATCCAGTCTTTAGCTCACTTTAAAATTGAGCTTTCATCTTACCTTTGAGTAGCTGCTATAATTTATACATTTTTGGTGGCAAATTTCTAATCATATAAATGATCTGGGAGGATTTCTTCCCATTCTATAGGCTGCATTTTTTCCTTTCTTGATTGTTCTATATAGCACAACACATTTAAATTCTGATGCAATCCAATTTATCCTTCTGTTGTCATTGATACTTTTGGTTTTACATCGGAGAAAATATTCCCCGACTGAAGCTTTATGACTATGCTATGGTTTGAATACGTAATGGTTCGCTCATAGACTCATGATTTGAAAGATAGGTCCCAACATGATTTTATTTGAGGAATTATGAAAACATTAGAAGGTATGTACTAGATGGAGGAGGTGTACCCCTTTAGGGCAGATCCTTGGAAGAATATTGATTGTCACTAACAACTTCCAGTCTCACTCTCTGTTTCCTGGAATACCATGTTATGCACTGAATTGCTCTACCATATATCTTCCCTGCCATGATGGACTGAAATACTCTAAAACTTTTCCTCCCTTAAGTTGTCAGTGCTATGGTACAGTGATGAAAATGTACCTAATACAGGAAGTTTATACAAGAGAAGTATGGTCATTCCTGTGACTAAACAGTATCATGCAGTTCATGTATCTTTCCATTGATTTTAGGGAAGAATTTTGTGATGTTTGGAGACAGATATGGGCAAGAAAAACTCTAGACTATAGCTAGAGCTGAATTAGTAATTCTGGCAAGACTCAAGACCATGATTCTGACAAAAATGTAGAAAGCGTGAAGATATTTTCTGATGTTTCAGATAGGAAAAAGGACTCCACTGAGCACTGGACTTGGGCCATTAGTATTACATGCTGGCAGATAATTTTGTTTATATTCTAAGATTTGGGAGAAAGCTGACTTCAAAGATGACAAACAAATTAATTTTGTGGAAGACATTTCAAAACAACATAGCATCCAGGCTGTGGCATGGTTATTGCTGGCTGATTTTAGGTAGATTTAAAGTTAAAATTCGAGTCAAAAAGCAGAATGGATGGATTTGAAAACATAAAGTCTAGCCAAAAAAAAAAAAAAAAAAAAAAAAAAACAGAATTGTAAGTGCTGGGCAATGAAGGTCCTGTTGTTAAAGAGATTAGAACCATTTTGCATTGCATCAACAGGAATTTGCCAGATCTCACAGTAGGCTCATTTTGAAGACTTCCCCTTGAGAAGAGCTGATAGTCCACTCTTCACACAAAGCAGCCTAAGGAAGTGGTTTTATGGAACACTGAGCTTACCCATGTAACCAGTGTGTTCTGTAGCTGTTGTCTAAGGGCATCCACCTACTTCTCAAGCTGCCAAACAGACCATGAAGTCATCCGTGTAATGCTAGCTTTGCAGACATGTAGAATACAAGGGTTACAATGTCTTGAAGGCTTCCAACAAAGTTCCAGCAAAAAGCCCGAGATATCCAGCAACAGTTGACAAGGTCATACTCCCTGCATGGAGACCCTGAGAAAGAGGCATGAACCTCTCAGGGAGAACCCAAATTTCAGTGGAGACCCCAGGATGTTGGACTTCTAGCTACAAAGAACATCTCCTGAGGAAAGCTTAAGCTTAAAACTATACTAAGGCCATAAGAATGGTGCCCCCCAAGCTTCTCCTACATATCATCACAAGACCATGCCCTTTGATGTTGTTCATGGAACTCTAGTACTGAATATTCTTGCTTTGTTGAGTTTGCACCTTGCTGTGAGCCTAACCCTTTCTCTGTCACTATTCCTCTTGGGAGTTGGAAATGCTCATTGTATGTTGGAAGGATGTAACTTTTCCAATTCACAGAGGCTCACAGCAAAGAGTTTGTCTTGGGTTTCAGAAAACCTTGAAACTTTGGACTTTTGAACAATTTTGGAAATGGATAGAGATGGTACTGGTTAGTTTTGTTGCCTTGAACCAAACCTGTAAATCTTCAGGAAAGAAAGAACCTCGACTGAGAAAATGTTTTCATCAGATTGCCTATAGGCAAGTCTGTGGAGCATTTTCTTTATTGATTGATTTATGGGTGCTCAGGTCACTCTGGGGTGGGGGGTGTCACCTCTGGCAAGGTAGTCCTGACTTGTTTAAGAAAGCAGGTTGCTCAAGCCATGAGAAATAATCTGTAAGCCACTCTTCCATGGTCTCTGCTTCAGTTCCTGCATCTGACTTCCTTGGGTTTCTACTCTGACCTCTCTCAGGAATGGGCTGTGACCTGGAAGCACAAGGTGAAACAAACACTTTCTTCCTCTAAGTTGCTTTTAGTCATGATGTTTATCACAATAGCAAGCAAAGGAAGACAGTAGAGAATTAAAGACATTTACATTATGAGATTGTCTTGAATATTCGAATGACAGGGGTTGAATGTTATGGTTTGAATATGTAACATTCCTCAGAAGATCATGAGTTGATTGCTTAGCCAAGAATGATAGAGCTGGTTTGGGGAATGTGAAAACTTTCTAAGGCGGGATTTTCCTCAAAGAATTCAGTCACTGGCAGCTGCTCTTGGGCCTTTCTGACCACTCCTTGTCTCTCTGCCTCCTGGGCCACCGTGATATAAACTGAATTGCTCTAGCATGTAGCTGTGTTCACCATTATCTCCAACTGTGATACACTGAAACCTGACTGTGAATAAAAGAAATCTTTCCTCTGCTAACTTGTCTGTGCCAGGTAATTTGGTCATAGCAATGGGAATGAAACCAAAACAGCCTATAGTTTCTTTAAAGAGTTTCAGTTTTAGGCTTTACACTTGATTTCATGTAATCCATTTTGAATTATTATTTAATAATAATTGATTTATTATTATTATTAATTTGAATTATTATTAAATAATATAAATTATTTGTCAATTTATCAATTATTTATCAATTATGTATGATTATTATATTTATAATATCAATAATTTAATAATAATAATTCAAAATAAAATAGGCATGAAATAGGTCTCCAAGTTTATATCCATTAACCTGAGTATCATTTGTTGATAAAACTATTATCACTGCATTGTCTTGAAAACCTTTTGGAAAATCATTTTGTGGGTCAGTGAGACTGCTCAATGCATCATAGCCAGTACAAGCACAGGCTTTGAACTTGTTCCTTTTGTTGGTGGGGTTTTTTCCTTTAGTCTGTTTCGTTTTGTTTTGTTGAGACATGGTCTTAACATGGCCATATAGCTTTGGCTGGCATGAGATTTTCTATGTAGACTAACTACTGTGCCCATCTTCCACTAAAATATGACAAAGGCACATTTTTCCATGGCTGCTGGCTATTCATATCATCGTAGTCGTCATCGTCGTCATCATCGTCATCACTAGGCAAGCCTAAGTCTTACTCTAGTCTCTTTGTTTTGTAAAATGGAGATGATACTTGCCTTTATTTAAAGAAATATTCCTTATAGTAAAATGCTTAGTAGGATGCAGGTGATTGCTTAGCCTACATGACAGCTGCTGCTATTTTCAGTTTAAAATACTTTTTAGCTTATTATTAACGTTTCACTAAGAATATGAAACACTCTCGATATCTGTAACTGATACATGTCTATGATATAGGAGAAAAAGCGATATCTAATTAAATAGATATGATGCATTTCTCTGCTTAGGGGGAAGTATAAACACCCACAGGCCTTAGTTTTTCTTCTGTGATCATTTCAGGTAGATTTCGCCATACCTGCCGTAAGGACCAGCACTTCTTATTCAGTTTGTTCCATTAAAACTTTCTTTGAACCTTTCATGATGGAAAATAGGTCACACTGAACACCAAGTACAAAGCCTCAGCTCTCTAAGGTACAATCATCTTGAATATTATTTTCCTTTTCTGTAGCAAAGGACGTACCTCTGTAGAAGCCACTGGCTGTTTGTCCCTCTTCTTCAAAATGGATGATCAAATCCCATGTTCTAAGGTCTAAACAGCAGTGTTGATGAAATGTCTGAAAATTAATCAGCATAATTATGGGAAGATCCTAGAGTTTTGTGAGCATGAATTAATTACCCCACAATTGGGAATTAAAGGGAGATGCAAAAAGCACAAAGTGGGGATTGCCCATTCATGTTTGAAATGCTGTTGGGCAGAGCCTGAGGGCAGATTTGAAAAGTAAGGATCTGTACAGAAGCTGGAAGTTCAAAGGAGGAACATGTGTGTAGTTCCCAGAGGCCAGGCAGAAACAGAAGCTATGTTTGGGACTAAAGCCAAAAGAACAGATGATAAATTCCACAGGGAATCTGGATAGTTGTCTTGGAAAATTGCCGCCAGAGTTGAGTACTCGCTTTCTAGGAGCAGTTAGAGGACAGCTGTGGATGTGTGCCTGCCTCCACAAAGGACAGTGGGTATAGCCTACCTACCTCATCCTCCACCGAGCAAGATGTGGGCTCCCATCCAGTGTCTTTTGGATACTTTTTACAGGCACATTCAATCCAGAGTTGGTCTAGTATGTAGAAGTTCATATATTAATGAAAGCTTTGAAAAAGGAAATAGCATTAACACAAAATAAACCAAGCTATTCCTCTTTAAAAATGCTTTGTGAGACCAGGAAGCTGGCTCAGTGGACAAAATGCAATTGCTGAACAAACCAGAAAATCTAAGTTAAAATCCCTAGAGACCCACTGTCATGTTTCTGTAATCCCAGCATTCCTATGGTGAGTTGGGAGAAGGAGACAAAAGAAAATCCTCCTGGAAGCTATGGTACATTTAATCTAGAATTTACAGCACAGTGGGAACAGGAAGAATCTGATTCCAAACAAAACAAAAGGTAAGGGACAGTGGTTGAGATTATCCTCAAGTTTCTCTGCACACACATACACACACTGTGGATTGCTTGTATTTATATTCTCTCTCTCTCTCTCTCTCTCTCTCTCTCTCTCTCTCTCTCTCTCTTTCTCTCTCTTTCTCTCCCTCCCTCCTTCCCACCATCCCTCCCCCCTCTCTCTCCCCTCTCTCTCTCTCTGTGTGCTCATGTGTATATGTGTATGAGAAGGAGAGAGAGAGAGAGAGAGAGAGAGAGAGAGAGAGAGAGAGAGAGAGAACTTTTGAAGAATGGTTTGCAGAGTAGCATGTTGGTGTCAACTGATTCACCATTAGAATAAGTCACTTCTTCATAGGACAGGACCTCATCCAGGATCGTTCATGGTGCCAGTCAGCTGAGGACTACAAATCAACAGTCACAAGAAAATGTTTCTTGGTTCTTCTTTTTCTTCCCTAAAAACATCTCCCTAAGTAAAACTATGAACTCAGTCAACAAGAGGTCAGCCAAATGGCTTCTTTTTTTTTTTTTTTTTCTTTGAAAATGGATTTTTCCCTCACAGGATATATTCTGATTAGTCTCCCCTTCCTCTCCTCATTCTAGTTCCTCGTCCCATTTATATCCATAGGCATCTAGGAGATAACAATAAAACAAAATATAATAAGATAGAAGAAAACAATACAAATCTCAGCAGACAAGAAACCAAGAAAAGTCACAAGAAATGGGTATAGACGCAGAGAGCCACTTAGTCACACACTGGGAAATCCCATAAATACACAAAAACAAAAGCCGTAATATGTATGAAAAAAACATTAGGGTTAAAAAATAGATAAATTTTAAAAACTTAAAAAAAAAAAAAAAACCACTGAGATGACATAATGAGACAAGGAAGCGCCAAGGCTGCCCTTGATTTGTTTCCTGTTGGCCATCTACTGTAGAGCATGTGATTTACCCTTAAGAATAGCTTGTGTTCCCTGGGAGACTCCCTTGGAGAAAACCAATTTTTCATTTGTAAATGGTAATCAATTGGAGGTAGCTTCTGGGTTATAGATAGGGGTGTGTGTCCACTTTTTCAGCTCTAGGACCAAATCTGAGGCCCTGTGCATACTGCCTCAGTCTCTGAGAGTCTCTATGTGTATTGGCCATGCTGCATTTTCTATGTAGGTACTTAATGCTATGAACTTGCCTCTTAGTGCTGTCTTCATTATGTCATAGTTTGTATATGTTGTATATTCATCTTCATTCAATTCTAGAATGTCTTTAATTTTTTCATACTTTCTGTCTTGACCCATTTTTTTTTCCAAGATTGGGTATCTGAGCCCATGGAACTGGACTGCCTGTGGGTGCTTGGAATCAAACTCCAGCCCTCTGGAAGAACAGTCAGTGCTCGTGACTACTGAACCATTTCTCCAACTCCACCGCTAGAAGTGTTTTATTAGTATGTCATTGTGCAGTGATGTGCTTCATATGGGTATTTTTGTTTGCATCTATATGCCCTCTGTTTTCAACCCCCCTTTCATCTTCCTGCTGTCACTCCTGCTAGTCCTCTTTCTTTTTCACTCTATTCTACTCCCATGTTATAATTAAGGATGTATGTCTATCATATTTATCATATGTGCATACATGTACGCACACACACACAAACATACACACATACACACACAGTTCAGGTTCCACATATGAAAAGAAACATCATTTGTTTCTTCTGAATCTGGCTATCTTGCTTACTACAATATTCAGTGTTATCCATGTTTCTTTGAATGGTACACTTTCTTTCTTCTTCATGAATAAAACTCCACTGGTTTTGTATATCACACTTCCTGCATCCATTCATCGGTTGGTGGACACCTAGGCTGGCTCCAACTTGGTTATTGTTAGTGGTGCAGCAATAAGCACAGATGTGCTATTATCTCCATGGAGGGCTGACCTAGACTCCTTTGGGTGTATTCCCAGGAGTGGCTTAGATTGATTACATCACTGCTGGTGGGAATGTAAACTCATCCAGTATGCAGGTTCCAGGAGAAAAACAAACAAAATTAAATAAATAAAAGTGAAATTCTCTAAATGTTTGATTAGAAAGTTTTCTCCTTGCAGCCTGGCAGCTACTTCCTTTCTCTGATCACCTACTGCTTTCTATTCTCTGACAAAACAAACTATTATTGCCAAGCACAGGCTGTTAATTCAACAAACATTTACTGGGGGCTCTGATCTACTTTTGTAAGCCTCACTGACCGGTCGCTCTCCCTATGTACCTAGGGTAAGGGTTTCTCACATCAATCCACACTATGTCAGACTATACCAACAAATGAATTACAACTCCCGTATGTACGCACACTCTCAGAAGGCAGACCTAATTTCCATGTAAGTTCTAATTTCCATGATCTTGGACTCTACCTGCTGGCTGCCCATTAACAGGTGTGCTGAATTGCTGCCGTGCGATGGCCCTTGTTTTAGCTGTAACAAAATGTCACAACCTGGGCGGTTTAAACAGCACAGCTCTAGAAGCTGATCATCCAAGATTGGGGTTCCAGCATAGCTGTGTTAAGGTCAAACTAAGTCTTTCTCTGGTTAGCACAGGGACCGAATTTCATACTCTGATGGCTCCATTCTCACGACCTCATCCATCCATGATACCATTATACTGAGGGGTATAGTTTCAACATACACGTTTTTGGGGATTCAGGCACTCACATCCCACTGCCCACTCCCTGTATCTTGAAGCTTCCTGAGTTCACTAATTCTTCCCTCTTACAGTTATTGTGTCTCCAGTGTGGACACGGTTGATTCAGTTGTCTTGGGTTTCAACCTGCTCTCTCCAGATAGGCCTTTAGTAATGTGCCTCTGAAGTTCCACATAGACCCTACACAGCAACAATAGTTCATCACAATACAAGACGTCTTTCTCTCTCCTCCTAGCCAATCCTCCTTTAATTATGTAGTTTAAGACCACATTCAAGTGGGATAAATGGTCTACAATGCTGATTTATAGCAAATTAACTTAAAACCTGCCAGTCTTTAGCATTCCCAAATTGGCCTTGGAGATCACTTAGTGTCAACCTTTAGGTCTAAATGACTTCTTTCTCCTATGTCCCCTGTATCTCGGCTCTCATGACTGCACATACAGGCCCTCACACAGACACACAGTCCCCCAATCCTCAGCCATGAGGTCTGTGTGTAGAGACCAAACAGGGGTTTAATGTGTGATGTATGTGGCTTGAACTGAAGCAAGAAAGCCCTTTGAACTCAGTGTTTCCCTTTATTGTTAGGAGATGCTTCCAAACATGAACTTGAGGATTCTAGAATAATCTATTGAGACAATGGTTTAGATTAGGAACAAAAAAAAATGTGCTCACGTGAATTTGCACAGTTCCTTTATGAGGAATATTGCACACTGTGGGTTTAGGTATGCAGTGGGCTACAGAATATAGCTTTGAGTTTGGGATTTTAATCTCAGCTTTGTCATTTACTATCTTACAATTAACGTGTTCTCGCACTTCTCCTTAATAGCCCCTGAACACTAGAAAGGTTGAGACAGTGATGTTTTATTCACAAGTGTATAGACAATCTCTCATGGTACTTAAGATTTAATAAGTTCTAAGTACATGTGAATGAATAAAAGAATGACTGCTCAATATACAAGACCAAATGAGCATGATTTGTGACATCCTTAACTCTGAGAGTTCAAATGGTCCTCATCTGTAAAAACAACATTAACTGTCTGTGGTTTGTAAGATCTCTGTTGGGCTTAAATGTCACACAAACCATTAGGGACAGAGCAAGACTGAAGTAGACACGGGCTATGCTATTGGTGAGTATCATTGCTCAGTCAGTGAATTCATTGTACACTGTAGTCCATGGCAGGGTGGGCAGTCCACAAGAAATGGGTGTCAAATAGATGTCTGTTCATTATATATTTAAATAAATGAAGGAATGGACCGAGGAGACTGCTCAGTGATTGAGAGATCTTGCCGCTTTTGCAGAGGACCTAAGCAAGTGTGCTTCCCAATTCCCACAAAGCAGCTCACAGCCTTCTGTAACTCCAGTTCCAGGAAATCAATGTGTTCTTCTAGCCTCTGTAAGGACAAGCAGCGTATACACAGAGAGACGTCCATAGATTGAAAAATTAAAAGACAAATCTTTTTTAAAATGAGAATAAACAGGAGAGAGGCAAGTAGAGGACTGTTTGCCCTAGGTGAAGCCAAAATGGAGTTGGATAATTAGTTAGCAATGGTTGCGATGGTAAATAAGTTCTCTGCATTTGTGAGGATCCTTATATTTTGAAATTCCTTTCCCAAAGATTCTCATCAGAATTATAGAGAAGAAATGAATCCTAAATTGTAGCTCCTTTTTGAGACCTAGAAGGAACCTGCAGCCTTTCTCTGGCTCTAAATGGCCCACATCTCATTAGGGAATCTCTCTGAGAAGTAAAAAGATTGGATGCCTGGGAGCCATGGGCCCAGGCTGGAAAGTCTTTAATACACAGGCTGTCCTGTAGTGTCCTGCCCATTGTCAGCCATAAGGAGTGATTAACATTTCATGGAAAACCCACGGAAACATTTCTCTTAGAACTGAAGGAGAATTTTCCTTGAAGCTTCATACAAATAAAATAATAAAATAAAACAGAAAGAAAGAAAGAAAGAAAGAAAGAAAGAAGAGAGAGAGAGAGAGAGAGAGAGAGAGAGAGAGAGAGAGAGAAGAAAAGAAAGACCCAAATAAAATAAAATAAAAAAGGAAATTGCTCCTACTGTGGAAAATAAAAAGAGATTTAAACCACCTTGAAGACACATTCTTTTCTCAAAAAAGTGTATTTGTGAGGCTGTCTGAAAAGAAAAGATAAGTTTGCACATTTTCAGATTAATCTTTAAAGATAAAGACTAAACATGCCAGGCAGGACTCTCCCAGGACCAGCCTACCCCTTGGAAGCTAAACTCTGCTGAGAATCTCATGACCTCTCCTGACTTCTAGAAACTCACATACTCCAGGGGTGGGACAGCATGCTCTCTTTTCTTTTAATTTTGAATGGAGGAAGTAACTGTAGGTAGGATCCATCAAGAGTGCAGGGCACACTGACCCCGTCACTTGACAATACTGATTTGGTACATGCCTCTGTACCCTCTCAATGTGAAAGAAGAACTTGACAGCTGCAGTCATATATGGAGAGTTTGAGCCTTTTAATATTCAGAAGCAGTACAAGAGCCAGTAAGGTGTGCCTGGATAGGCAGGCACTCGAACGAGCATAAACTGTACAGTGACCTGTAAGGTGTGTCTGTATAGGCAGGCATACAGAATGAGCAAAGGCTATACAGTAGTAGCCTTTAAGGTGTGCCTGAGAGGCAGGCACGTGGAATGAACATAAGCTGTCCAAAGACCAGTAAGGTGTGTCTGAATAGGCAGGTAGCAAGGTATGTTGCTGGCAGCGTGAATTTGAATACCTGTGTCCTCACAGTCAACCATTTCCCCAAGAAGAGGCTTAATCAAAGAGGCAACGTTTCTCCCTAATGTTTATACATTCTGACAGACTGGAAAGAATATGAAATAGCTTTGTTTATAGTCTGCGTTTCTTGGTCTTCCTTTCTTCTCTCCCTCCTTACTTCCCTTTTCCTCTCCAAGATTTTACTGAGTAGTCCATGCTGGCCTCAAACCAGCCACATAGCACATGTTAGGCCAAAGCTAGCTAACCTACTGCAGTAGCCTCCTGCACTATGCTGGGATCACAGGGCTAAGCCAGAGTGCTTGGCTCACTCACATGTCAAGCCCAGGTTTGTTAGGTCTAAACTGGGTATGATAACATTGCCTACCACACTCTCAGCTGTGAGAATTGAGTGTGAGGATAGTGTATGTCTGCAAATGCTCAGGAAAATGCACAGGGCTTTTACAAGTGCATGGCTCATAAACCTTGGCATTCACAAAAGACTGTGAAGTCTCTCTCACAGCGTATGGTAAGTAGCCCAGAAGTGGCAGGTGTCCTAATCAGCATCAGCTGCATTCTCTATTTGTTAATGTAAGCTCACTTTTCAAAAACTAGATAAATAAATAAATAAATAAATAAATAAATAAATAGTCCGCAAGCCAGTTACTGTGGCACATGGTTGACTTCACGTCACCCTGATCGGGGATGACTGTCTTTTAGAGGGATGAGAATAGAATAACAGGATTTTTGTTTTGTTTTGTTTAGCTTTGTTAGGTGCTTGCTTGTTTGTTTCCTGCTTTCCTCAGTGGTTACAAGCTGCTTACTTTTGTGTTACCTCTGGATGCTTCTCTGCTGTGTAGACAATCTGCGGTGAAACTGAGGATGCTCAGTTATCACCCTTGTAAGTTCTGTCAGCCTGCATCTAAAGGCAGACACTGGAAATGTTGTTCTGTTACACTGATATTTCCTTGGAGATCATTTTGCACCATTAGATGTTTATGTTGGGCTTTTTTTTTTCTGGTTTTGTTTTTGTTTGGAGCCAAGGCTTCACTGTGGAACCCAGGCTGGCCCTGAGTCTTCCCCTGTCTCTTAAGTGCTTAGGTTATAGGAATGTACCACTAGGTTACCTTGCATTACACATCTAATGATAATCTTTTTTTTCTTATGATTTGCTGAAGAACTTAAGGCCAATTGCTAAACAGAGTTGGTATATACATGTAACAGAATACCCCTGAAGCAAAGGAAAGAAACACACACATTGTTGAGTGGGAAGAGTATACACAAAGTGTGTATCCTAGTGGCAAAACCAGGGCTTGAAGTGGACGAATGTAAATCTAGCAATCAGCAGTCGAAAGCAGGAGTGTTTGCTATGGGATGGAGGGTGTTGAAAGTAGAGTCCTGCAGTTCAGCTTGATGGAAACAACGACAGCCATGAAAAGGGACTAAAGGCATACAATAGTATATACTTAGTAAACAGTTCATTGTAGAATCTGGCTGGTGCTTACTCAAGGGCCCCTTGTTCCACCTTTAACTTTCTTGTAAGCTTAAAAATGTTATCATAACACACTTAAATAGTATAATTCCAGAAATACCTATTAATATAAAGAAGCACTAATGCAGAACCCTGGTTGGTGTTTATGGTTTTGTAGTATTCTCATAAGCACTGAATATCCTAAGTTACTTGTTGAAAGTAGGTAAGAATTTATTATCTTGCCCTTTCTTTGGATACTGGATTAATGATACATTTAAAGTGATAAGCACACATGAAGTTATGAGTTTGCAGAGTGATATTGGAATTCTTATCAAGTTAAGTTTATAATTAAAAACTACTGAGTATTTTATGTACATTATTATTATTATTTGATTTTTTTATCTCTATAAACTGTCTTTTAGAAATGGTAGATTCTAAGGAACAGAAAGATGGAAAGGAATAAGCAGCCAACAGAAATCAACTAAGAAGATCGGAGTGTTTTTTATGAACGTGTTTTCTGATGAGCAATATAGCCTTGACCTTGTACAAATGGCTTTACTTTCACTTTCTGTAACCTGAGACTTAACTGGAATTTTGAAGGACAGAATTTTAAATGACCAAAACAAATTAGAGCACTGTGTAACTTCAAAAGCACAGAACTCCATAGGAATGTGTCTGAAAGGGCTCCCTTCAAAACTAAGATCCAACATAAAAACTGTAGGGCTGGAAAAAACCAGTTATGAGTTCTCTCCCCACTGCATGTCCCACACTGGAGACAGTACCTTTTCTGTGGGTGGCTCCAAATGCATGTGTACTACATAAGTAATATAAAAGGGACAAAGTCAGGGAGTGATGGGATGATGACAATAATGACAATTGGGCTCTACTCAGAAAAAAATCCAGAAGTAAGGGAGGAGGGGTTCTGCAGAGTCCTGCAAGGTTGAAGGGTGAATCAGACAGTTGGTTACTGTGTCCGGTTGCTTTAAGCATTGCTAAGAAACAACAGAAAAAAAAGAGACCTCAGCAAGGAGATAACCTAGTTGTGTAAATAGAAGTCTATCCTGGAGTAATTAGAGTAATTAACTATTAAGAGATGCTTTGACATCTATATCCATAAGGAATTACACAAATAAAATATATATGTTATGAAATGTTGACATTGGCCTGTATTATAGTAACTGGGACTTCTAAACATATTGGATAGTAATTGACATCTTTCTGGGATTTTTATTAGGAATGGCCGCTTAAATTTGTTCCACTTAAAAATCACCATACTGATTGATTGTTCTCAAATAAGTGGCTATACATTATTGCTTAGATGACTGTAATGCTACTCAACTTAGTTTTTTCTATTTTTATAATTATTACAAAACAATTGTTGAATTCCACTTTCCTATCTTGAATTGTTTCCATTATCCCATTCAACTGTGTTTTCTCAAGTTTCCTTGAGGCATTATCACATCCTCTTTGAAGTCCT
This sequence comes from Arvicanthis niloticus, assembly GCF_011762505.2. Lineage (NCBI taxonomy): Eukaryota > Metazoa > Chordata > Mammalia > Rodentia > Muridae > Arvicanthis > Arvicanthis niloticus. The sequence continues at coordinate 65,106,100 of NC_047665.1, read as the reverse complement.
TGAACATACTCCTAATTGCTATTTTGAACTACTTGTCATGGGCTTCAGCTAACTTGCTTCTCTCTAGCCTATTACAGCAGGCCTCTTGGTCCCCTGGTTCTTCCTGCAGGCCCTGTCAGCCATTCATTGTAGCCTATGTCCATCTCTTTGTGACTCCCTGCCAACAAGCAGAATCGCTATCCACAGCCACCACACTTAGCTGGTGTGTCTGTGGGGAGGCATGTTGTCTTGTCCATTCATCTTTGTGGTTTTGCCCTGGGATCGAAGTATCTGGACTTCGTTATGGTGACTGTGGTGTATCTTGATGTAGCTCTCTGGTTTATCCTTGATTGGTGGGTGTCCCAGCCAAGGGTGGCTGGTGTGGAACCCTTCATAAAGAAGGATTCTGAAGGTTGGAGTGAAGTGACAAAGGAATGGAGGCGGGCTGGAAGGAATGGCTAACAGGAGCTGTGAGGAAGAGCAAAGAGAATGGCAAGTCCTCACCACAAGGCCAAGTGCCAAGGGGACAGAGGTGAACTGGGAGGAGCTCAGGCAGGCCTATTACAAAACAACTGTATATTTTCCTTCATTATCCTTGCTTAAGAAATTCATTACAGAGCCTCCCTTCCCACCCATGGCTGTCTGAAACTATAGCTGCCTGTAGCTGCCTGCAGCCATGGGGCCAAGACAAAGTATTCTGATCAAGGCCCAAAGTTTAATAATTTGCTTTCACATATAAAGGGAAGTCCCCCCACCCCCAATCTCGGGTCAGCCCAGGGGCTGGGTAAGGAGATAGCAGTCCGGAAGGTGTCAAGGCTAGCTCAACAGGCAGTCCATTCTTCTTAGCTCAGGTAACAGACTCCAAGGCACCCGAGGCTGGCAAGGCAATGCCTCTCAGGTTTTACTGTTGCTTGGCCTATTGTGATAAAAGACTTGCAGGCCTTCTCAGGCCTGGGGGAAGGGCACATGAAACCTCAGATAGTACTGAGACACACACACACACCATACATATATATGTATGTTATCTACATGCATATATAGTATATGTATCATAGATATATAATATGTGGTATTATATGTATATTATATATGTACCTATAAATGACATATATGGTATATATCCATAGTACTTATTGAATATATAGTATACAAAGTATATAGGTGGATATAGACACATTGTTTGTGTAGATTGCATATACACAGAATATTATAAATGTATATGATTATTTTATAAGTTCTACACAATAAGAGATTAACAATACTAACTCATGATAACTTACAGTTAAAACTGGTGCTAAAGAGATGGCCCAGTGCTTAAGAGCACTTGGGGTGCTTTACCTGAGGATTCAGGTCTGATTCTAACACCCACATGGTGATTCATAACCATCTCTTAACTTCAATTCCAGGGGGAGCTAATGCCCTCTTCTGGCCTCTGCAAGTACTGCACACAGATGGTACCCAAGTATGGAAAGAAAACTCCCACACACATAAAAAAAAAAAAAAAAAAATACAACCGTAACAATGTGCTATACTAAAGTTATGTGACGTGGGTTCGTCCTGAAATTTTCTTGGAGCAGAATTTCCTTTGGGTGATTGAAACCTCTCAAGCATTATGGTGGCTACGGGGACTATTGTGATGGATTGTCTCATGTCTCTGTCCTGGCAATCTCATGGCGAGGTTTTTAACCTTCGCCACTGCTGTGTTCAGGACTGTTACCTGTGGTGAAGCGGGCTACTGCCTGAGGGTGTGCATGTTTTCTCGCCATCCCCCCCCCCGACCCCCCCAGGGCTGCAGAGAAAGACAGTCACGTGGGTGCCTGACTCGGCTTCTTTTTGAAACTCACCAGCGCCTCTTCATCCTTGTCCTCTGGCTTACTTTCATTCTTATCTGTTGTAGAGCAAAACTGGCTTCCTGTTGCGATGCCGTTCAAGACTTTGTGGTTTCCCAGAACAACACTCCAGTGGGGACTAACATGAGCTATGAGGTGGAAAGCAAGAAACAAATCCACATTCGAGAGAACATTTTCCACATGTTTCCAGTGGTGAGTAAAGAGTGTGTGACGTCATAACGTGCAGTAATGAGAGCGTGATTTTAAAGCTACCCTGTGACTATTATAACATATGGAACATGTAGAGTGGTGGCCTGTCAGAGAACGCAGGTCTTGAAATTTTATATTTTGCCTGCTCGAGGCTGAACCCAGTACCTTGCCCAAGCTTGATCGGGACTCTACCACTGACTCTACCCCAGGCCCTAAGGAAAACAATCTTGAATGCAGTGTGGCTCCCTCAGAAGAGGGTTTATATCATAAGTGATAAGTGCTTTCAGCACTCCACCTGACTTTTCAGTGAAAGTCCTGAAACACTTGGGGTTTCAAAGCTGTAGTGACTGAGGCTTAGGGAGTTGACTACCATGCTTTGCCTAGGGTCAGATTCTTCCAGTTGGCATTTTGGATGACTAAGCCCATTCTTGTGTAATAGGCTTCTGTGGCTTATCTTTGTTACATGACTACGAGAGAATTCATGGTCAAGTCGCATAACGTCCACAAGACAAGGCTTATTGTCTACTGTGTTCACTGCTGTATTCCAGATTCCTAGAACATCCCCTCCTGCACATATGTGCACTCACTACATGTCTGTAAATAAACACGAGTAAATCGTACATACTCTGCTGCTAGGCTCAGTGAGAAAAAACTTTTTATGTATTACTTATGTATTACAAGTACAAAATTGAGGACGTTTTTGTCACAAAAAAAAATCTCTCATTTCCGGGCGGTGGTGGCGCACGCCTTTAATCCCAGCACTTGGGAGGCAGAGGCAGGCGGATTTCTGAGTTCGAGGCCAGCCTGGTCTACAAAGTGAGTTCCAGGACAGCCAGGGCTACACAGAGAAACCCTGTCTCGAAAAACCAAAAAAAAAAAAAAAAAAAAAAAAAATTCATTTATATTCATGCATTCATGTGTGTCTTTTACAGTGTTTAAAAACAATGAGGCCAAATTGATTTGATCAGAATGAGATTGATATATTTATGCAGCTTGCTGCCTGTAGATTGGGTTTCCTAGTTAATTCCCTCTGTTCATTATTTGACTTCTAACAACTAGTTTATTGTGGCTCATTAAGTTATTTCAATATTTTTGTATGGCACTTCAGAGAAAGAATAATTTATTGAGAATAACTGAGAAATGCCTAGAAAATCATAGAGAAGAGTACTGCAGATATTCTAGAAGAAACGGACAGAAAAGGCACTCATGAAACAGATAAAATCTTTTTAAATAAGGACAAATTTGGTGTTTTTAAATGATTAATAAAAGAAAATAACTTATTGTAAGTAAGTGTACCTCAAGAAGGTTTAAAGGAAAAAAAAATCTTAGTGGAACCTGGTGATTTATGTATGTAATCCTTGCACTTGGGGGGTAGAAACAGAATGATCCTGGGTTTTTTCCTATGTTTTTGTTTGTTTGTTTGTGGCTAGCCTGGGCTACATAATGAGACTGTCCCAAATGCCAAACTGTGTGTGGCTTAGTGACAAAACTCTTGCATAATAGGCACAAGGTCTTGGGTTCCATCCCCTAACTACAAAACCATACAGAAAGCATACAAAGCAAAACCAGGATCCTCATAAAACATCCTATGATGTATTGAAATTACAAGTAGTGAAATCATGCTAGTAACCAAGTATTTCTGTGTCCGTGGGAGGCCTCAGATGGTCGTGTAAGCTGTGTCTTTTCATCTAGGCACAGTATGCTGATGTCCACTTGCATTCTGTTGCTCAGCTCACAGCATCTGCCTTTTGCGCAGCACCTTGAAAGGAAGAGCAGTCAAAGTTGGTAATTCTGTATGTTAACGACTGCACGCACTTCCCATTATCTAGAATTGTTTGGTTTTAGTTGGTAAACAAGAAATTCTGCAGTGACCTGGATAAGATGATGTCACCTTGTGCTGCTTCCATTTTACCTTCCAAGACTGGGATTCAGGATGCAAGCACCCTCCTTCCCAAAGTTCACATGGTCTCCTCTGCTCCTCTGTGCCCATAGCTCCCTAGAACCTCCAGAACAGCTTGCCATAAAACCTTTCCACCAAAAACTATGAAGTACCTGCTTCCAAAAAAAACTGCTTTATTTTTAGGGGATATTGAGGTTTGTAATTTATTTCAGCTCCTAGGGCACCCCGGATCCCTAGACATATGGCTGCTTCTTCCCTATTGACCAAGAAACCAGAGAAAAACAGTCGTTACTTTAAGGGCTTCATTTGAGATATATTTCCCATAGCAATCTTTGCTATTGTGCCATAAAGAGCATACTTGCATTATTGCATCCCACCCAGTCTATAAAATTCCAAATTTACTGAGACACCATTGAGTACAGACTCTGGAGCCATCCTGAGTTTGAATTTCAGAGATGAAAGAGCTTTTGCTATCTGAAAAGCATTCATTTAAAAGCTAGGCACCATGCCGGACCTTCTGGATAGAGGGGAATGAATTGTATCATGGACATGTTAATACACTGACTAGTAACAAACTGGGCTGAGGAGTGGTTTGGAGCAGCCCAGCTGGGTCCTAGCTCAGGCCTGCCTGTCTAGAGCCCCTGCTTCAGTGTACCCCTCTACTTTTCCATCTGTAAAATGCTCACACAATGATTGTGTGAGTTAAATCTGCTAGGAAATTATGTGTATGGAACAGTGCCTCTCATACAATAAACATAATATGACAATTAAAATTTAAAGGCAAGCCTACAAAAACCTCCGGCTGCTTGTAAAGCATCTTGCTGATGCGGTCTCCGAAGCTGGTGGCTATGATCATGGCTCAGGGAGCTGCCAGCACCCTTGGTACCACAGCCATCCTAGTACCTCACCAGTGGGGCCAGAAACTTAGCTTTGAGGACAGGGTAGCCTTGATGTTGTAACCTCTCCCATACTCTGTGGTTTAGATCCTAACATCATAGCCAATTTTATGTTACTGGTGATTTAACTGCCAGCTCACAGAATTGCTGAGTGTTGCCCAGTCGGCTCTTGCAATGTCAAATGAGCCAGCTCTAACGCACAGCTGGGAATGCACAGTGGGGAAATGCACTGGGCCAGCAAGTGCTTATGAAAACCTCACTAAGAGCACTGAATTATTCTAGCTATGGGATGAGAGATGAGGAGAAATGACAAATGAAGAAACACATTCTCTGCCTGTGTGGATATACACTCTAACTTAAGAGACAATGGACTCCATCACTGTAGGGTGGGAGTCCAGGGCTCGAGGACACTTTCTTACTTCAATGGATGTAGAACAGTAAGGGACACACATACTGTTGAACGGCAAAGTTCTGTTTTATCTGTGGGGTTGTGAAGAAGATGTGCAGCCTTTCAGGGTAAACAAAGTTAGTGAGTCTTGGGAGGGAATGAAAACCTTGTCAGCCCAGAGTTGTCTAGTGTCCCCAACCTGCACTACTGACCACTAGTAGGGATGACCAGCATAAATCCAGTGACCTCGCGGAGCCTGCATGTCTAAGGTTTAGTGGAGCTAAGATAGTTTTGATAAATAATCTTTAATTTTACACATCGAAATAAAAGATTTAAAGCTGCTAATTTCTCTATGTTTGTCCCTTTTAAATCCTGAAATGGTCCTGCTTGTTGTAAAGGCACCATATATAATTTTCCCATTCTCCTTTCATTATTCTGTATAGTAAGAGATATGGTATGTTCATGGAAGGTAGGAACTGGAGGATCAGGCACCCCAGGCCATCCTCAGCTACATAGTAGCTATCCTCAGCTACATAGTGACATTGAAACCAGTCTGACTTACATGATGAGATAGCTTCAATAGAAACATTATACTACAGTTTCTATACAAGCGTATTTTCAAGTCCTCCATTCTAGACATTATTTTATCCCTCCCAAGAGGAATGAAACAAACTTACATGATTTAAAAAATAAATAAATAAATAAATAAAAAGCTGTGCTGCCAGCGAACCGGCCGTGGCACAGCCCGTAAGGCATCTTGCCTGCAGAGGGCGTGGGGCCCTCTGCGCTCTCTCTCTACCCTGCGGGTTCGAATCCCGCTCGCTCCCGTGCGTCTCCTCCCGTGTCTCACGGGGGAAAAAACATAAACCAAAACCAAAAGCAAAAAAAAAAAAAAAAAAAAAAAAAACTGTGCTGCAATAAGTTGACCATAATGATAAGCATTTATTTAATTAGTTAGGGGTGTGTGTGTGTGTGTGTGTGTGTGTGTGTGTGTGTGTGTGTGTCGAATATGAAGGCACACATAGACGTAGAAGACGTTCCATGTCTTCCTGGATTGCTCTTCAACTTATGTTTTGAGACAGGCTCTCTCATGGAACCTGCAGCTCACCGCTTAAGTTAGACTGGCTGACCAGCAAACTGGAACTCCCAGGATGCACCTGCCTTCTCCTACCCTATGCTAGATGGCAGACATGTCTATGATTTTACATGGGAGCTGGGGATTTGAACTCGGGTCTTCTTGCTGTCATAGCAAATGCTCCTATTGGAGGAGTCATCTTCTTTAGCCACGGTGTTGCTTTTTTTTTTTTTTTCCCTCCTCTAAAGTCTGTTTCTGTTTCTTTGTCTTACACTTTTTTTTTTTTTTTTTTTTTTCTCCTAAACACACATGAAAAGTCAAGCTTCTGGAACCCAGCTGATGACATTTGTGGTTTCTTTTCTGTAAGAGTTCTGGGGATTGGATTTCTTCCTCTGAGACACATTGTTGCCTTACTTCTAGTTGTTAAGCAAGCCTGGGTTGTGATTGGTTTCCTCTATCTCTCACCAGTCACAACCTTTTGTGGATTATCCCTATAACCAGTGTGCAGTGGTTGGCAATGGGGGAATTCTGAACAAGTCCCTCTGTGGAGCAGAAATTGATAAATCTGACTTCGTCTTCAGGTGAGTCTTGCCAAGATGGTTTCTTGGGAACCAAAGAGATATTGACTGTTTTAAAATGTACCAGAAGCATGTCCTGTGTCAATTTTGCCTTGTCTTTGTGATTGCACTGCTAACATCTACAGGTTGCCCAGATAGGCCTTCTTGGAGGTCGTGGGACTCAGGAGTTTCTGAGCGTATTCACATCAGTATTATAAGGATATGCAAGGAGAGACTGTGTGGAGTCGCAATGGGGTTTGGGACTGTGGAGCTTATCAGAGCCCTCAGCCTGTAGATGGTGCCAGGGCTCCCTTGGAAAGCTCCCAGGAGGAACATTTCTCTGACCTTGAAGATCTTTGCTCTCACCGACCATTGCTCAATTCTGGTCCCGTAAAGTATTTTTGTCTGAAGCCAAGGTAGTTTATGAAAACAGACACAAAGTTGGCTTATGTGTGCTCCATGCTAATACTTGGTATAAAACATCCTACTTTAGGATATGACAGAGGTGTCTTTCCCAGCTGTAATATGACTTAGAAGAGGGAGCAGAAGTCCACCTCTTCCTGTTCTAGGAACATCAATTTTGTTGAGATGCTCTGGTCCTTGTGGATTTGATGCTACTGTTCTGTAGATTAACAAAAGCCACAAACCAGAATTCAAACAATAGTTCCTCCCTTACTCTCACCTTGTGTTTTTAATTTATATTGGCAGTGATTACACAATGGTTGATCTGATGGTCCAGAAATTATTCAACACTCATTGACTTCTTTACAGAACAGTGTCTATACTCTTCATGTTTCACATTGACAAGACCAACATTGGAATCTGTTATCCACTGTTCAAATCCTCAGTGTTTGTATGTGGTAGTGGGGAGGGGTCAAAATGAAGATAAATAATGGTTCATGTGATAGGCTTTTTATAGACTTAAAATCCCCCAAACATCTGTGGTGAGTATTATGCAAAAGCTTTAATTTTACTTTATAGCATCCATAGAAAGAACAGTTTAGGCTTAAAGTCTAGGAAACAGTCTCAGCAGACAGTTGATTTATAACTTTAAGACAAGCCCTGGGTTTCCAGGTTCTACTTTAGCTGACGCTAGGATTTTTCTGAACATGCTCTTTCTTTTGAAGTTGGCCATTCAACTGGAAGCAAAATTAGGGCTACATATGGTGGATGTCATTAAAATGTATTTAGTTTTTAAGCCTGTACTTATTTTGCCTGTGCTTGCTCATCACACAGTGAAGTTGCCCATTTGTTTTCATTCCAAACATTGGGAGTTACACATTAAGTGTATAAGGAACACATATGGCCATAACTACATTACACTGTATGCTATAGCTATACTGTTACATCTGTTTTTACATAAATATCTTATATCTATTATACACACATGCATATAAAAGGATGCACACACACATTTCCCACCAAGTCTCCAGTTATATTAGAAACCACCTTTAAGCCCGGCATAGTGTCTCATGCATGGAGACAGAGGCAGAAGGGTCATTGAGAGTTTAAGGCCAACCTGGGCTTCAGAGTGAGCCCCGGTCAGCCTAGGCTACAAGAAACACCCTGTCTCAAACAACAACAAACCACTTTGGATACTTCAAAAGAATCTGTGTCTGTGATTTGTTACAGGAGGCCACTGATAATGTCCTTTCTTGTGACTTCCTATCTATAATGAATACATATTTTCTGATGTATATTTTATATCAAAGTGAGAGGGATATATTTCATTTATTCCTGTGTTTCATCTGGTGTGGAGCAGAATCCTGCAGCTCCATCCACATTGCAGATGGTATGGGCTGTACGCAGCTTTCCGGGGGGTGAGGGCACTAAGTATTGACTTTCCATGCTTCTCCTTTAATAAATGGCCTAATTGAAATTTAAAAAATATCCTCATTTTAATGTGATTGGAATATACTCAAAATTAGTGTGTCTTTTGGCTTCCCAATGAAAAATGAATATTCCGGGTTTATGACACCAGGATGAAAATTGTTACAAAAAAAAAAAAAAAAAAAAAAAAAAAAAAAAACTCTAGAGTTTCCTTTATTTGGTGATGAAGTCATCCATATGGAGATCAGGAGATACTAGTGTTCCTATGTAGGTCTTATTTCTGGGAGACTTTATTACCATATTTTCAGTACCTTGGCTTCTTTAACTCTATATGGATCATTCTATTGCAATAATATAATCAACATCGGTCAATACAGTTGACCAAAGTCATGACTTCAATTTAAAAACAAAACAAACAAACAAAAAAACCACCTTGAAAATCCTTCAGAAGCATGGTGGGGAAAGATTTGAAATTTCTGGTCTTGGTACTTACAAATGTCAATGAAAATGCTAAAATCACTTATCAAATTGATGTATGTTGTCCAATGTTGAAACAAGTACAACCTGTACTTGTTGGTATTTTCAAGCAGAAAGCAGGTGGATTCTGAGGTTCTTATCACAGTGCTAGTTTCCTCTGAAATTATAACAGTTATCAAGTGTGTGTGTGTGTGTGTGTGTGTGTGTTATATGTGGGTATATGTATATGAGTGTGTATGTGTGTGCATGTGTATGTTTGTATGGGTTTTGTGTATATATGTGTTTATGAGTATGTGTGTGTGCCTGTGTATGTATGTGTATGTTATATATGTGTATGTATGTATGTGTATGAGTATGTATGTGTGTTTATGTGTTTTGTGTATGTGTGTATGAGTGTGTACATGTGTTTATGTGTTTTTGTGTATGTGTGTATGAGTGTGTATGAGTGTGTATGAGTGTGTATGAGTATGTATGTGTGTACATGTGTCTATGTGCATATATGTGGGTATATGTGTGTATGTATATATGTGTGTATGTGTATATGTGTGTATGAGTGTTTGAGTGTATATATATGTATATGTGTGTCTATGTGCATATGTGTCTGTATATGTGTGTATGTATGTATATGTGTGTATAACTGTATATATGTGTGTATGTGTGTATATGTATGTATATGTGTATGTGTGTGTATACATCTGCTTTTTACAGGTTATATTTGGAAAAATATTTTTTCTTCTTTATTCCAGGTGTAACCTCCCCCCAATCACAGGGAGCGCTAGTAAAGATGTTGGAAGCAAAACGAATCTTGTGACTGTCAATCCCAGCATCATAACCCTGAAGTGAGTGCCTGCAAGTTGCACAACTCCTCAGAACACTTTCTGATCACTTCACACAATCCTCTTGCTGCTGATGCTAACACACCACATGTGTGACACACGGCTGAGCCAACTTCTGGGGAAAACACAAAAGAGCACAACCACAAAGTTTGATAAATACACTTCATCAGAAGAGTGACTCAGTTGTACTTCTAGTGTCGTGAGCTACACACTTCTAATCAAAGGGGAATTTATTTCTTCAACTTAAAAAGTAGAGAAGTCATTTCTTCCATTTTCTTTCAGAGTCTCTGTGCTATTTACACCTTTTCCTCCGTGCTTAGTGTTTCTTGACAAAAGTGTTTGTTTAGAAGTTTTGGAGGAAGCACTCACATAGCCTGACAAAGCACTGCTTGCTTTCATTTTGAATAGTTTGTTACTTGGAATAACTTTCATGGCCCACTTCTGTAATGTAACTGTTACAGAATGTTCATTAGTTCATAAAAGTTCCACATACACTTTCTTCATTATTTCTGTCAAGAAGAGATGGCTAATCATTAATAATAGAATAGACAACTCTCGTGCTAGAATCTCGGAGTCAAAACAAAACAAAACAATATATCTGTCTTCCAAAAGCTAATTGTGAAAAAATTTTACATGAAAGAGTTCTTCCTAAGGTGTCATGTGAAACAGAAAGGAAATCATCTATCTATCTATCTATCTATCTATCTATCTATCTATCTATCCATCCACACACACATTTCAGGCAGGCATAGGCTTTCTAAACAAAGCTTCTATTTGTTGAGTAAATATGTATAAAATTATTATAACTTTTAAATATGTGTATGCTATGGTATTTAGTTAGGTGTAAGTTTAAGATATCAAAAAGCCAAAGCAATACTAGATAACATTACTGGGTTGAAATATAAAATAATAGAAGAAATATATGTCTGGCAATAAGTCTTTGTAGCTCAAGAAAGAAGAATGAAGACCAGGTCCTTAATATTTAATACTTGATCAATGTTTTTCGCTCAGTGGTTTGACTTTTTAGTGTTATGAATATAAACAGTTGCATTTTTGACCAGATGTATATTCAACATCAAATAGCCTAAATTAATGCTTTTATTATTACTATACTCTGACTGGTTTTTTTTAATTTGTCAGATACAGGAATTTAAAGGAGGAGAAAGCAAGATTTCTGGAAGATATTTCCACCTATGGAGATGCATTTCTTCTTTTGCCAGCCTTTTCCTTTCGGGCCAACACTGGCATCTCTCTTAAAGTCTACCAAACACTCAAAGAATCTAATATGAGGCAAAAGGTTCTCTTCTTCCATCCCAGGTACCTGAGACACCTCGCTCTTTTCTGGAGAACTAAAGGGGTGACTGCATTCCGCTTATCCACGGGCTTGATGATCGCAAGCATTGCAGTGGAACTGTGTGAAAATGTGAAGCTCTATGGATTCTGGCCTTTCTCTAAGACTGTGGAAGAAACGCCTCTCAGTCACCACTACTATGACAACAAGTTACCCAAGCACGGCTTCCACCAGATGCCTAAAGAGTACAGTCAAATGCTCCAGCTCCATATGAGAGGCATCCTCAAACTGCAATTCAGCAAATGTGAAACGGCTTAACACTTCTTAGAACGCGAATGATTTCAGTAGGTGGAGTGCATCGCGCGGCATCTCCAAACACGATGGAAGAAGGCACAAGAGCATGGAGGATTACAAAAGAGCTCCCCAACTTGGCTAGACCAAAGCCCCCCCACTAACTTTACCGTCCCCACACGTCACTCATTCTCACCTTCATTGTTCTTTCTCTGAGATATCAGACTCCAACAAGTAAAATGAAATAATTTTTCAAATTGGTATAGAATTTGATTTGAGGCAGGGACTCATGGAAGGCTTCCTTGTTCCTATCTGTGATAGCCATTCCCACCTCCATCAGAGTGGTGATGAAACTGTGCAATTGTGCCAAAGACCCTTTCTGAAGACAATGTCTGACTCATGCACCTAGTTCTTACTCATAGACCTTCTCTTATGAATAAATCCTTCCCATTATCCTCTCCCTCCTAAAAACGTACAGAAACAAAATACCCTTGATGATTCAGGAAGACAAATCTTTTTTACTTAGCAATGTGCCTGCTTCTGATTCAGTTCACTCGTGATGTTAACCACGTTGAGGCGTTGGTTGGATTTGGGGCATTTCTTCATCTCTTTTGTCTATAGTTTCCTTGTCTTTATCAGTTTGTACTCAAGCTTCCTGCTTTGGGGTTCTGTTTTTCTCCCTCCCACTGGTAGGATCCACTCAATGACATAAAGTAGTTTCAGTATCTTCTAACATGTTATCTCATCCACAAAGTTACTTGTCTGATTTTTTTTAAAAAAAGTGAACATCTATTTGATACCAGACCCTGAGGACCATCCTCTGTTGGAGGATATGAAGATATTGTCACTGGCAGGAAAGCCCGTGTGTACTATTAATTGATAAGATACCACAAGCATCATCACGGCAGTTATAAACACAGTGCTGAAAGAATCATAGACAGGGATGGTTAAATCTGATTCCAGTAGAATTGACTTCAATGTATCCATTTCAAGGAAGAGTTGATTTCACAATTAAAACTAGCTCTTAGCAAATTAAGTGGATTATGAGTAAAAGAATGGAACAGGAAGAGAAAGCTGTCCCCTTGATTGTGATTATTCAATTGCGTATCCTGGAAGTAGATTGTGAGGTTGCCCTGAAAACTCTGTGTTGAGAGAGAGTGCAGTGCATGGTCATGGCAGCTTTTCCCACGGTGGTGAAGAAGTGTGAGTAATTCACAGGCAACCACCTCACAAGGAAGGATTAGGACGGAAACACCTAACACATTCCCCCAGGGACAGATGAGAGTTTTCATGAGAAATTACACTCATAAGCTAAGCATCAGTTTTGAGTAAAACTTGAGTAGATGTTAAATATGAGCATTTTACACCCTTACTCGTGTCCCGGTGATACCCTTTAATGTGAGCACGTTTATTAAGTTATTTTATTTACTACATATTTATGTGTGTATATTCCTGTTCATCCACGGATGTTCCCAAGAAACAGGAATATAGGAGGTGAGGTCCATATGCCAAGAAAAATATAAATTTCACTCTTTAAATCTTAGTTGAGCCAGCTTGTTGTTTACCAAATGCTTTCTTGAAGAGACAGTACCCTGTGAATTCTTCACTCTGATACAGTGTCACCTTGTATTTGACATTTGTAATGTTGTTTCAAATTTGCATCTTGTTCATTCTTTTATAGCAAATCAAACTTATTAGCTTTAGGAATATATCAGATATTCATATATAAATATTTTTGCAAAGGGTAAAAGGCTTTTCTGTTAAATAAAATCAAATTTATTTATTATCTTCTTCTGGTGAACAGAGGCTCTTTTATTCTGCTGCTAATGGGTTTAATTAACTTTAAATGATCTCCTAGCAACGTTGGTCATGTGTCAATCATGCTACTAGCAAAGGAATCTTTTAAAAACTGGATCAGAAACTATTATTTTTATAGTTAGCAAAAATGTTTCTCAAAATATTTTGTGCTAAATAGTAACAAAGTGTGTTTGATGATGTTGGCAATATATGAGTGAAGAACAAAGGTAGGAGACTACAGAAACCTAATTTATTAACTAGTCAATGTGGAGATGTTATAAATTACTCTAGCAAAAATTATGCCTTGTCGGGAAGTTTTGAGCTTAGTGTTTTCCTATGTACGATGCTATTTTAACTCCAGAGATTTTTTTTTCTCTAGAATGTCAAAACAGATAGACAAACAACTCCAGTGTCACACACATGGGTTTCAGAAATTCTAAAAGTAATGTGAGGTTAATATCACGATGACAGCCCTGTTTCAACATAAATTAGTAGAAAGGGGAATTTTTGAAATTTCTAGAAAAGCACAGGCTTCTCCACATATGCAGATTATTGGTTTATTTCTTGTTTCATGTTTGTGCTGCCAACCCTGAACACATCTAAAATTTTACAACCCTACCTGGATTAATATAGGCAGTAGTCAGAAGGCTCCCTGAGATTTCCTGTCTGCTGTGGTTGGATCTCATGTTGGTTAGTCTGTAGAGCTGCAAGTGGAGTTCAGAGATGATGGTGATGATGATGATGATGATGATGGTGATGATGATAAGATTATTATTATTATTATTATTATTATTATTATTATTATTATTATTATTATTATTTGATTCTTTCATAGTAGTGTGACACTTCCAGCAATTCACTGCCATGGGACAAAAAGAACTGTGACTAATGGTTCACAGTTTCCAAAACTGACATGCTTTTTGTAAAAACTGGTGCTTTGTGCTGTGAACTGGATGCATTATATGCCACCTGCATGTCTCCAATGTGTTGTTCCTTTGATTCTCTTCTCAGATGGGTCCGTAGTTGTGATTTTACCATAATTTGAGGCATCTAGCTGTTACTCAGACTCAGACCACATCTAACAGAAGTGGGTGGCTCATTCACATCAGGATACTTTCTACCTGAGCGAGCATGGTTTTGCCTTTGTTCCCCTGCAATCTGCCAATAATGCCCTTTATCTGCCCCCCTCCAAGTCAACATGACTAAACATATTCTAAAATGTGCTAGCATATGAATTAGAATAATTCGGTACATCAGTTGTATATCAGTATATTTAGCTACTCAAATTGTAAACAAAACCCAATTCCTCTTGTTTTTTTAATGGTGGATAATATCTCAACCTTCCACCAAGATCCAAACACAAAAATGACCATCAACTCCTTGTAGACTTTTAGATTAAACACATGGAATCGGATAACACTGTTAAGGACTCTTTGTGTGGCGAGCATTGTGTAGTTGCTGGTAGATGGTTTGAATTTATTAAATTCCAGTTCATCTATAGCCATTAAAGACAGGTAGTCTGAATACTGGTGCTAGGTAATGGTAGACTTCCAGTTAGCAGTTTTAGGATACCACATGCTTGTAGGCTCTAAGACAGATGGCAGCTTACTTGAATTTTGTTTTCTCTGTTGTTTTTGGCATCATTGGACAATGAAACAGAACAATAAAATTCAAAAATCATTTTCTGCCAAATTCAAAAGTCCATCCAAGTCCAAGACACATCCAAGTCCATCATCCACAGAGCTCCATGCAAGAAGGACTCTGTGGACAAAGGTAGGGCTGTTTTGTTGTTTTAACTCCCAGCAAAAAAAAAAAAAAAAAAAAGGCAGAACATGAGTTTTATGACAGATTATTACTCTACATGTAAATTTAACTTAGTAAATGTGTGGGCTTTCAACAGATAGCCAAAGCCATTGTTCCCTGAGGACTTTCTTTGTATGGAATATTGAATTGGGCCATGCATCAGACCCATTTTTGCTTGAACTATTTTACTTGCTTCCAAAAAAAAATCTTGCTAGTTAAAGGCTATATCTTGTCATGTATTCTGAATAATTCCAGGAAATTCAGAAAACTTTGGGGAAATTTAAAAATGCATATAACAAGTATACTATGATCTTAGGACTATCACAGAAGTATAGTTTTGATGTGACATATACGATATTTTATTTATTTAATGTTATATGAAAACCTTATTTTGCTACTGAACATTGAAGCCATTGTGAGAATCTGTCATATCTGATAGACATAGGAAGAGTCCTGCTCTACACTTAACCCCCAAATCCAGGTGTGTTTAGTATTTCCTGTTTATATGTGGTTCTGAAAGGTGGATAAAAATACCTCTTGACCTTCTATTACTCTGGGTCGTTACTCTTCTAGGATCATTTTTGGTTTTCTAAAAATACTCCAGCTGTGTGTGATAAAGATGTCACTGCTTGTGTGATGGAGACAGACTCTTTCACAGACAGTGTTGGAACACAGATCATTACATTGGAAGAAATGTGTGCCTGCCCAGCTCTGTGTGAGATGAGAAGCCAGGCTCCAGGTAGATTTAAGGAAAACAAAGTAACAGTGTAAACTCCAAAGGGTGAAAAATACATTGGATGTACTTGTGCACCCGACAAAGGTAATTATCTTAAGTAACTCGGCTAAGAAATAGCAGGCGTGACTATATTAAAATGAAATATCACTACTCATTAAGTGTCATCTTAATACTCATAGGCTCATGACAGACATTTCAAGGGAATGCCCATCAAAAAGTAAAATTTTTAAAATGAGCGAATATTAATATGATGCTGTTTACAAAGGAAAACCCTGGGTAGCTAATAAGAACAAGAATTGCTCACACTTATTAGTAATCTGAGAAGTGGAAGTTAGAGTGAATGCTACATGCATTGTATTGGTAAAAATTAGTAATATGATTAATTCCCAGAGTTAGGAATTCAACATTTTGAAAAGCAGTTTGGAAGTGCTGAGTGAAATTAGTCTTACAGTTCTCTTATAGCCCAGATATCTTACTTCAGGATTTATGTGCCAGAGAATTTCCAGGAGACAAATATTAAGGCAGACGATTAGACACTGAACTTTCTACCTGGGAAAGTTAGAGTTAAGTTTGCTGGATACATATGTAGAAGCTAACGCAGCAGTTAAAAGCATCATGCTATGGAGAGATAAAATAATAATGTTAAGTCTTAACATTTTAGCATACAAGAGAAATAAGCTAAAACAATGCCATTCTGTTACCTTAAAGTGTATACATATCAAGATTATACATCAAATACAAGAAGAGTATCCACTTGGAAGAGGGAAATGGATGGGCTTAGGGATAAAACCTATGTCATTATCTTTATCACAGCCATGGGCACATACATTCTTATCTCCCATAAAGTATTTTATTAACATTGAAGTAGAATCTGAGACACAAAATGGTTATTTACATAGGTTGCATTATAGGAGCAGAGGTAGCATCCAAACTCTTATGTCTGACTATAAAGTCATATTCCCCAGTATGCAAGCACAAAGGGAAAAGAAAATCAAAGGCCATTTTCTACAACTGACATACAACTGACCGAGTGTGTTCAAAGTGTACAACTTGCAAATTTTTGACCTGTGCATAATTATGAAGCCATCTCCATTGTCAACATACATATCCATTTCTCCCAAAATGTTTCCCCATGCTGATTTGTAATAAGTCAATCCTCCTTACAGCTTGACGTCTTTACCCTACTTCCTAAGAACTCCCAACCTGGTTTTTCTATAGCCTAGCTCACATTTTTACAATACAGACTGTTTACAATTTTTTTAGAATTTTATATGAATGAAATCATGTTTATGTACGCTCATGTGCAGTCTTGCTCTTTTTCTCAAAATGATACTATTAAGATCAATTTGCGTTTCTGTCTCAATAATCATTTTTAAATTTTTTTCTGACTATAATGTAAGTGTACCAAAATCTGGTTACACACTCACCTCTTTGTACACAACCTTGTCATCTATAGTTGTGGATGCTACTAATAAAGTTATCACCAAGATTCATGTACACAACGTTGTGAGTATGTATTGTCATTTCTCTGGGGCAAGTTCTATGGAAATGGTTAGGCCATACGGTCAGTGTGTATCTGACATCTTTCACAACTAGTGACTAATCAAAGTTTCAAAATGTACTGAATTCTAGTTTATTGACTTTTCATACTTTCTGTTGGAAATTGCAAACACTTTACCAAATCTAGGGTCACAGAGATTTCTTCTGCTTTTGTGTACGGGATTTCTAGCTTAGCCCTTCTATCTAGGTCTGTGAGCCATTTTAAGATAATTATGTTTTGTATATATTTAAGGTGTGAGGTAACGTTCAAAGTTAGCATATTACATCTATCAAAAGTACTTTACATATATTTATGTAGACTTCTACAATAAACTTGCTGAAAAGATATTTAGACATATTTACTTGAGGATTTTACCAACCTCCATTGATATATCTATTTTTATGCCAACATTTCATTTTTACTGTTGTAGACTGTTGTAAATCTTGAAATAAGAAAATACAAGTACTCTGGACTCTCTCTGTCTCTCTGTCTCTCTGTCTCTCTGTCTCTCTCTCTCTCTCTCTCTCTCTCTCTCTCTCTCTCTCTCTCTCTCTGTCTCTCTATATATATCCATCCATACCTCCCTCTCTCCCTCTCTCCCTCTCTCCCTCTCTCCTTCTCTCCCGTGTGTGTGTGTGTGTGTGTGTTACTATTCTGAAAGATGGTGTAAGTTTGTTATTTTGTCCTTGTATGTTTGGTAAAAATTAACCATCAAAACCAGATGAAATGTAATTTTTCATGAGGAAATATTTAATCTCAAGCAGTTTGAATTTTTAATAGACAAGATATTTTAGTTTGCTGGGTTTTTTCCCTAGAGCATGTTTGTAATTTGTGTTCTTCAAAGAATGTACCCTCTTATTGTAAGTGGTGAAACTGAATGTCGTAAGTTATTCATAACCCCCCTTTTCCTTTAATATTGTATTGTCTGCAGTGATTTCCCATTATCATTATCATTATTATTATCATTATCATTATTATTATTATTTACAAATTCTGTCTAGTCTTTTCCCTGATCCATCGTCTCAGCTTTTGGATCTTTGAATGGATCTTCAGTATTTTTTTCTGTTTCTTTCATTTTTATTTTTGTTTATTTTTATAGCTGTTTTAATGTGGGAATCACATGTATGTCTTTCTCTAGATACTATTCTCCACATTTTTTTTTCAGTGCTAGAGCTTAACCTTGGGGTTAGACAAAGGCTGCATCAGTAGGCCAAACAAATCTGATGTCTTGTGGTTTCCTTTTCGTGTGCTTCTGCCTTTCAGTGTCTTCCCTGTACCTCAGGTTACGTAGAAAATCTGCAGTATTCTGAACTTTCCCCCAGATCTGTTTCTATAGATCTTTTAAAAGAATATCAGTGTGAGTAGTGGATATACATCATATGGTTTGGATCCATTTTGAGACCTTTTATCACAGTCTTCTTGAACAAATGAATTGTATGGGCAGGACTGTAAAATCTTCAGCTATAGTCATGGCTCTCTTTATTCTTTTAGCCCTATTAACTTTTGATTCATGTATTTGAAGCACTGTTAGTTGCACACATGCATGTCCTCTTCATCCACAGCCCAGTTATGTTGAAATAATTGTCTCTGCCATAGTAATATTCCTTTACTCTGAATTCAGTTTATCTGGTATTTTCTGTGTATGTTCCAACTTCCAAATTTTACTTCTGTCTTTTTATATTTAAAGTTATTTTATTAGAGAAAGCATGTACCTGAGTTTTGTGTTATAATCTGAAATTTTCCTTTTCATTTGTATGTTTGCTTCTGCTGTATTTAATTGCACACATCTTGTTTCCACATGTATTAGGACCCCGTGATACATTGTTACTGGGTTCTTTTCTCCTTAATCTGTCTTATCTTTTAAGCGCGCGAGTGCGTGTGCGTGTGCGTGTGCGTGTGCGTGTGCGTGTGTGTGTGTGTGTGTGTGTGTTTTGCAGGAATTTACCTGCCACATTCTATTTTCAGTGAGCTTTGTGATTGGGCAGTAGAAGAGGAGGTGGAGTTGGGAGAAGGAAAGAGGAAGAGGAGGAGAGGGAGCAAAGAGGGCTAGCAGTCATGGAGGAGGACTGATGGGTGGAAAGCAGTCCTGGGTAACAATTTATATCTAAAAGTTAGATATTGGGTAACAATTCTGATTGTGTGAGCATCTTGTTAACTGAGCATTTCCAAATATATAATGTCACTGGATAATCTTTAAGGTTTAAGAGTCTTCATTCTACTGGGTACTACGAGAATGGCAAATATTATCGGGGGATCAGCCAAGCTTTGTGGGGGCAGCATGGTGGATTGGCAGAGCCAGCTGGTGTCTCGTGGGTCTAGCTGCAGTGAGCTTGGGCTCTGGTCACTTCTAGTGAGAAACATGGTTGAGGAGCAAAGCAGAGCCACCCCACTGATTAGATAGCCAGCCCGTGCCATGGCCATTTCTAAATATTGCCCATTTCATATATATGTGTGTGTGTGTGTGTGTGTGTATTTACTTATGTATTTATTTATTATTAACTTTAGGCTAGTATAGAAGGCATGCATCATGACGTTTTTCTACGTGTGTATCATTATTTTCCCCTCTCATTCACTTCCTTTTGTCACTATCCTACTCCATGCTCACGGCTGACTGGTTTCCTGCCATTCCTGGTCCACCACTAAGTTTACATGTCACATATATTCTACAACTCTTCTTTATTGTCTCCTTCCCAGCACCCATGATTCTTTTTCTCTGTTCATGACCTACACCTACACACCTATGTAAATACATTCATAGATACATGGCTCTATAAATTTAAATATAAATTCTGCATATGAGAGAAAACATGGTATTTACCCTTCTAAACCAGGCTTATCTGTTTAAAGTAGTTATTTTGAGCTTCACACTTTTTTTGTAAAAATAATCCATTCTTTTGTTTTTCTTCATGGCTTCGTACGATTTCTTTCTGTGTATGTAGTGCTTTCTCTTTATCCATCCATTGCTGATGGACATTAAGCTGGCTCTGTTTTCTGCCTGTTGTAACTAGAGCAGCAGTGAACACAGAGCAGCATGCAGCCCTGCAGTAAGCTGCTGACCTATGGTTCATATTCAAAGGTGGGACAGCTGGCTCCTGTCATGGTCTGCTTGGCAACTACACCAAATTCAGCCTATATTGCCTCATTTAAAACTAAAGTATTTGGCCTTTTTCTTAGTTTTTCTGACATACTTTTTAGGATGTTTTAAAAGGTAGAGCTGTTCTTACACTGTCTTGGTTTTGAGGCAGGGTTTTACATAGCTCATTCTGGCCTTGAATTCTTGATCTCTTGCCTCACCCTCCTGAATGGCATGTGCCACCGCATTTGGCCTTACTATTTCCATTGTATAAATGAGAAAATTGAGACTAAGAAATTTAGCCAAGATTATGTAATATTCAAGTGTCACAGCCTAGACTCAAAGGCTGTGAGCTCAGACAGCATTTCAGCATTTGATTCTGTGTAGTTTTGCTGACATTGGTAGTGTTTGTTTGAAAAATATTTCCACAGTGTTTAAAATTTTAGACTTTTACCATCATCAAATTGAAGTTGTACTTTTGCCATCATATTTTTTATCAAAATTTCCAAATTCTAATTTTCTAAGAATACATAATTTTTAAGGATATATGGATATATACACATATAAATGTATATATATATAATTACACACAAATATAATAAATATATGTAAATGTTAAATAATACATATTTAATATATAACATATTTGTAAAATATAATTATTTAAAGATATATATCTATTCCTGAGTTCATATATATGTATCATATGTGTGTGATATCTAATAACGTATCACTGAATGATTATCCATTGTTTATTACATTATTTGCCTTGTATCTCAAAGAACTTTAACATCTTTAGCTCACCTACTACTTTGTTCTTTGATGGTTAATACTGCTGGTCTTATCTGATATGGAAATACAAATAATCAAAAATCAAACATAAATGTAAACAAAACTAATAGCAAGTTTGCAGGATACAGGCAACCAGTTTCGAATTTTGCTAACATGCACTAAAGATGTGTGTTGTGCCAAGCTCTTCTATACAGTGCTTTTCATGTGTTACTATGAATTTTCCCAAGGTTTCAAAGTAGCTTTCTGATTTCACAGATGAGAAACCATAAAAGACTCAAGTTCTTTCCACTGAAAATATCAAAAGCCCCGCTAATGTGGGCTGAGCTCTTTGACATTCTTGGTCCACTGACCTAGAAGTCCAAAAGCAGAACAGCTAATCCTCTGGTCCTGGCCTCATTTTTCCATGAGGGTCTCAGCCCAGCTTAGCTCTGTGTATAGATCTTAACCTATGTCTGCAGCTGACAGAGAAATGCCATCCCTTCAGGAGTTAACTTATTCATTGATACCAATGTCCATGAAAGTGAAAAGAGGACAGGATCACCTTCAGACCACTTCAGAGAAGGAAAGAAAATTAACTTTCTTCGAAAACTCCAGCGAACCCTTCCTTATTTCTAGCTAGTTCAAATTGTTCATGAGCCCATAGTTACATAGTTACATGTGTATATGTATGTTTGTGTTTGTTTGTGTGTGTGTGTGTGTGTGTGTGTGTGTGTGTGAGAGAGAGAGAGAGAGAGAGAGAGAGAGAGAGAGAGAGAGAGAGAGAGAGAGAGAGAGAAGGAGAAAGAGATCTAACAAATTATCACTGAACTATTGCCATATTCTCCATCTTTTGGTGATCTCAATAAACTTTAATATTGACATTTGTGTATGTCATTGGCAAAAATAATTTGTAAATAACTTTGACAGTACTATTCCAGTTGCACAGGTGTTCAAGGAAGGCAAGTATGCACAGATGACAGGTTTATGCTGTGAAAGGAGAAAGAATGGAACAGATGCTGGGTGGGCCTAGACCATGTTTGCTAAAAGAAAGCTTCCTGTGTCAACATCTACCACTAAGGGTTTAAAGTGGAGCCTGAACCCCAGCATCAATGATGCCAAATTCCATGGCCAGTCTCACCCTGAACTTTGTGAAGATAACATCCTGTAGATCACTGAGATAATATGCTGGAACACTTAAATTTTCTTAAACTTAATTACTGTACACCAGATGCATTCATTCACTCATGGTATAAAACTACCTTTTAAAGATTCCTTTAGGTCATGGATCCCTCCAGTGTCTTAAGTCACAATGCAATATATAGGATTAATTCTTATTTGCCTTTTTAATAAGAAAATGACTGTTAATTTTACATGAAATATGTGAAATAGAATATTTGCTTATAGGTGAAGTCTTAGAAATTGCCATCTTCGGATAAACATATATTTTGGTAATGTTGTCTAAATAGTTCAAAGCTGATGGCTTTACAGGTTGGCAACCTTTATTATTAGATACTCATGTGTTTCTCTTTTAAGAATCATGAAATGCTCTCCAACTTGGGAGTGCTATAGTTAACTAGTCTTGGGGAGTGTTTGATCCCAAGAAGCAAATGTCTCTAATAGTTTCTTCCATAATGAATCACTAAACTAACATTTTGTGAAAAATTTATTTCTAACATGCTAATATAGTGCCCTGCATTTTGTAGACCTTCTTAGTTCATCCCTGTTCATTTCAGTGGGTGTCCAGTTTTAATGTGTGTGGTCATATGGGTTCCTTTAAGTTAAGTTTGCATAGACAGGATTCCATATGTTATGCATATAATCTTGCAAAGAGTTTAAAATTCAGATTTAAAAATCTCTGGAGACATCTTCAGTTGGTAAAGTGCTTGCCACACAAGCATAAGAATCGTAGCTCAGATTCTCAGGACCAACATAAATTCAAAGCCCTTGCATGGCAGCAAATGCATTGCTGCCATTGATGAAAAGATGGAAACAGGCAGATTCCTAGCACACACTAACCAGCCAGTCTAGCTTAATCAGTGAAACCAGGTTAGGTTGAGCCCCTTCTCAAAGTAAAGTAGAGAATGATAGAGAATGATTTCTGATGTCATTTTCTAACCTCCATGTTCTTACACATGTACACATGCACCTCAGCACATGATGCACACAGACACACACACACACACACACCTATTGCACAGAGATGCAGCATTTCTTCCTCTCTGGGATTCAACAAGACAGTGATGGGCCTGGAGAGATAGTTCAATGGCTCAGTAGTTAATATCACTAGGTGTTCTTTTAGAGGTCCTGAGTTCAATTCCTAGAGTTCACATTTGTGGAGATCTGATGTCTACCTTTGTCCACTACAGGCATTATATACACCTAATGGTACACAGACATACAAACAGGCAAAACACCCATTCACATTAGGACAAATATATATCCATATCTGAGTTGTGAGGGTTAGTTTTAAGTGTCAACTTGACACAACTTTCACCACTTGGGGAAAGAGTGAGTCCCAGTGGGAGAGGGACTGTATTGATCAGGTTGACTTGCTGGTGTGTCTGTGGAAGATGGTCTTGATGACCTTAATTGATGTGTTTCCACATCACAGCCTGAACGTGGGCACCATTCTACTCCATGGGGCTGGAGCCTGGACTGTGTAGGAGTAGAGCAGGCTGAGCAGAAAGCAAGCATGTATGGATTTATTTCTCTCTGTTCTTGACCATGGATGTGATATGACTAACTGCTTCAAGATCCTGCTCTGGCTTCCACACAATGAAGTAACAAAACCTAGAAACACAATATAAAATAAACCCATCTTGCCTGAGTTGCTTCTCAGTAACATAGTTTAACACAGCAACAGAAATGAAACAAGAACAGTATTGACTTGTCATGGGAATGGGAAAGGTTTTCAGTTTATTTTGTCTACATGAGGGAATGAATTTTAGGTTTTGAATGTGCCAGAGGCTGGCTCAGTGCTTTGCACACTTCTCTAAATCACGATTCCTTTGGGGAAGGTGAAATTTTTTAAATATCATTTATTTTTCTTTTCCTTTGTGCCAAAAAGGAAAATGTATGCTCCATGGATTACCTTCATAAGTCAAATGTTTGCAGGGCTTTAAAGGCAAGAGCACCTGCTGTCCAACAAAGAGGATGTTTAACTTTTGCTGGCTTCTCAAAATTATTCTAGGTAAAATTAAGGTTAGACTTTAATGCTGCCAGAGTAATTTATATAACTCTCATAAGCACCAAAACAGGAAAAAAAAATTAAAGAAAGAAAAGAAAAGAAAAATATCAATGTGAAAAGAGCACTGGTCTGAATTACAATGTCCTCAAGTCAAGCTTCTCAAGGGGAAGCACCAATGATTATTTTTTTAATTAATCATTTTATTTGTTTACATTTCAAATGATAACCCCCTTCCCACTTACCCCTCCGCCAACTCCCATCCTATCCCAGCTCTCCCCCTTTGCTTTATGAGGATGCTTCTCCACCTACCCACTTTCTCCTGCCTCACCACAGGACCAAGGGCCTTCCCTCCCAGTGATGACAGATAAGGCCATCCTCTGTTACAGATGCAGCTGGAGCCATGGGTCCCTCCATGTGTACTCTTTGCTTGGTAATTTAGTCCCTAGGAGCTCTGTGGAGTCTGGTTGGTTGATATTGTTGTTCTTCCTATGGGGTTGCAAACTCCTTCAGCTCCTTCAGTCTTTCCCCTAGCCCAGTGCTTATTTTTAATATTATAAAATATTTTTTACATGACCCTGAGGGAAAGTAAAATTTTCACTCTCTGTGTTAAAAATAATTATTAACATTTGGGCTGCATTTAGGAAAATAAGAAAATGGCTTTCTGATACCTTCTTACTTTTCCTTGGCTCTCTTTGTTTTTCTTTGTTTCTATCTCTTTGTTTCTTTTCACCTGTCATTTCTGTTTTTTTAAGAAGCTACTAAAAAATCAAATTTCTAATTAAATGTAAATACTTTCAGCTTCTTTATTTGGTTTCAGTTAGTAAACATCTTTGGATTAATATATTTGTTTTATTATTTGTCTTAAATTTTTTGTTATGGCGTGTTCACAGTGTTTGCATTTGCAAAAGTTAAATATTGGGTATAAATGCCCATCGAATAAATATGGCTCCTGCATGTGGAATTAGCACATTGGTAGTTATCCTGTAACAAATTAACTACTTGTAATTGACCAAAACCAAATTCAAGCCTAAGAAAATAACTTTGGTGATTTTATTAAACTGTAACTAACTTTCCCCAGGCTCATGATCATTTCATTGACTAGTTTTAAGTTGTTACTAATTTGTTTATACTTTTTATAGGTGAGGAAAGAAACTGAATGTTCAAAAGAATAGGAACTTGAACTAACATATATAATGAAAATAGGAACTGGAGGAGGTACGTGTAGTAGCTGTTATTTTGAAATAGTTTGTATTCGCAGGGAAATTACAGGAGTAACATAATAAGCTCCCTTTTAACCTCCCATGAGGACTCACTCTTGATTTGAGGGTAAATGGGTGAGGTTGTGATCCTTTGCCCTAAATCAGCAAGTGTTTCCTAAGACTAAATAAAGCAAGGCTGTCCTTTAACATAACCCCAATACATTTAGCAATGGGTTCCAGGAAGACAACTGTCTTCTTAAGCAACATACTTCATTGCTTCCTGTTCTTAATAAAGAATAACTGTGTCATTTACATGCACGCACATGTGTATCATTTAGAAGTTTCTGCAAAATATTTTTACAGTGCTTTTGCTGTGCCTTAGCATATTGTGATCAACTAGTTAGCGCCACTTTGAGTAGTCAGGAACTATAAGGTGAAAACACTTCAGAAAATCCTGTTTATGATAATTCATTTTTAGCCAGCATTTTAGCAGCCTTCTTGCCCTCTAAAATGTAAATTAGGACATTTGGAGAGGTGAGAGTCATCATATTGTCTCCCACTCAACAACTCCATCAAGTGAACTTACTGCAGTTGTCAAACAACAAAGAATACTTGTGGTTTCTAAGGCCCCCTGTCTCTGGGTGTTTTAAGAGAATCCTGAGATAGCTTCTTGTTGTCATAGTCTGCAACATTGTCACTAAAGACCACAGGTTTCCTACATCTTCATTCCTTCCAGAAGATGTGTAAGTTTCAAGTGTATGCACCAGCAGGGTGCTCTAGCCACCCTGAGACATGCATTTGAAGCACGTACGCTCTTCCCTCCACTCAGATGTGGAAAGATAAAAACCGGTGGATTCTGACATTCCATCATCAAGCCACACACCTAACAACATTTAAAAGTGTAAAACATTGACACAGTCAGGGTATCTTCATTGAGTTTTCTATTGCTGAGATAAAATACCATGACTAAAAGCAAGTGGGATGAAAGCATTTATTTCACATACACATCCAAGTCATGGTCAAGTATTGAGGGGAATCAGTGAAGAAACTCAGGAATCTGGAGGTAGAAGCTGATTCAGAACCCACAGAGGAGTGCCACTCACTGGTTTACTTCTCGTGGCTTGTTCAGCCTGTTTTATATAGCAGCTGAGATCCCTGTCCCAGAAATGGCACCACTCACAATGATCTGGGCCCTCCCACACTGTTCAATAAGAAAATACCCATCTCCAGACTTGACTACAGGCCTGTCTTCTGGAGATGTTTGTTCAAATAAGATTCCTTCCCCAAGATACATCAAGGTTTGTGTCTAGTTGACAAAAAAAAAATGACAAAAACTAAATCAGCTTACAGAGAAAGACATAAAACCATGTCATGTTCTTGCATGATCTATCACATGTGCCAAGTTCGACATTTGTTTCAAAATCCTTGACAGATATGTACTAAAAGTACATGTACAGTATTAGACCGCCAGAGATGTAACTTAACACAAGGCACAAAGCATCCTGGTTAACATCAGCATCATGAAATCTCTTCTGACACTGGCCATCCTCAGATGCTTAATATAAGGAACATTCCCAAGACATGATGTCATTGTCATTTGGCATTCCTTTAGTTTCAAAGCTGAAAAATGTTTTATTGTCATTACTAATTTGTGGTGCTGGGATTAAACCCAGAGCCCTATACATACCATGTAGCTATGACCCTAACTACAAAACTATCATATTCTTGAAGTTTCTAGTGTTCCAACTAAACATCAGACCCACTCAATTAATGTAGCAAGGTTCTCTTCCTTGTTGAAAAAGGAGACGGTAGTTAGCAAGCAGCGAGTTCTCAGCAACACCTACTTGTACAAGTTTGCCTATCTAACCTCTAAAATTCTGTCCTATACTCCCCTAAACCAGGAGGCCTGTGGGCAATATTTTGCTGAAGATGTAGACAAGGGAAACAGGCCACTTTAGAAGCAGATGGCTCTTGGAAGAATTTCAGATACAGCTAATTATTTCCGTCAGTTGCCATAAAAAATCTTCTACAGTAATTGGCTATAACTCTAAATAAATATGTTTGTCTTCAACATTAAATAATCTGAGAAGTCCAATTAGTCCAAGCTGGAGGAAATGAACAGTAAGGATTGCCATAAGAAATCACTGATTTTTCTTAACTGTTAAATTCATCTTAATTTTGGCTACATGATATTATTTGTTGCCAAAATATTCTATGTAGTTTCAACTCCTAGGATTTCATAATGAGGTTATGATAGAAAGTGGCTATTTTGAGTTAAATCACGTTTTCCTCCATTTCCTTTCAGCTTTACTTTTAAAAATTATTTACTGCTATTTCATGTGTATGGATGGGTATTTTGCCTGCATGTTATGTCTGCATGCCATGTGTGTATAGTTCCTTCGGGAACCATGTCTAGTCCTCTGGAGCTGGAGTTATAGATGGTTTTGAGCAGTCATGTGCATGCTGGGAAATACAGCAAGTGTTCTTCTGAGCCATCTCTCCAGACCCCTACCCCCATCCCCACCCTCTTTTTAAGAGAAGGTCTCTTTTGTCCCAGGCTGGTCTAGAATGAATTATGTAGTCAAGGATGATAGTGAACTTTTGGTCAGTCTGCCACTGTGTCTTGAGGGCTAATATTATACATGTTTCCCACCATGCCCAGTATCTGCACTGCTGGGGTTTGAACTCAAAGCTTGATGTATGCTAGGCAAGCGCTCTGTCAATTGACCCACATGCCCAAACTCTTGGCTTAATGTCTTAAGTTTATTGCAGTTTATAACTATCCAATGAGATGAATAGAAAACCAACTTTAAAAATCAAACATGTACTTTTTCATGAAAACAAATGCTCTCTTTGTTAATTCTTCAAATGTTAATAAAATGTCTACTATCTGTGCTAGTGACTAGATACACCATTGCAATCCAACGTATTCTCAAGTAACTCCCCTGGAGTTAAAATTTAATAATACAGTGTTCACACAGCAAGTACAGGGCCCTGAGTTTAGTAGCCACACCAAGATAGATAGATAGATAGATAGATAGATAGATAGATAGATAGATATATAGATAGATAGATAGAGCTTGAATTTTAGAATTAAGTCTAATATATTTTAAATTCTGAAAGAGAATTTGCATTTTAGTATCAATGAATGGGAAAAACATGATGGATAATTTCCTAAAATAAATATAATTTATAAAATACAGTAGAATTCAGTAATCTGAAAAGAGGGCTATGCCTTGAGGAGTATGGGAACTTAGAAGGGATACCCCTCACCAGGTGTGGTTACTGGCTGGTAAATGAAGGATTTTCAACATCCATTTAGAGCCAGACACCCAGGTGTAGACAGGGATCATATGTTAGACTCACCAAACTTTTTTTTTTTACTTTAATTCTCATTAACAATGTTTTTTTCTAATTTGTTGGTGTTTATCCTGACTCCTCAATGCAAGAGTCTTTGGCACAAACTTCACTTAAATTTTTATCTTTATACTTCCTATGCTCTGATCCTGTGTTGTGAGAAGGGCAGTAATTTGTGTCACCACAGACAGCTGTGGAGACTCTACACTATACAGGTCTAGGAAGTATCACCGAGGTCAGCCAGCACGTATGAATGGTATCTCCACAACTGGGCAGCTACTATGGATTATATTTATTTGTAGAGCTGTTTGGGGATGTTAAGTGAACTAGAACTCTCGTGGTTGGTCTGCCTCTAAGGAACAAAATTATTGCCTAAAAAAAAAAAAAGAAAGAAAGAAAGAAATTAACCCGGGGCCTATTATAAAGTATCCCAAGCCCCTTTTTTATGAGGCAGGTGGATGACTGTCTTCTAGCTCTTGTTTCTTCATTCAAGAGCTTTCAGTAGCTATCCTGTTTTTAACTGCTATGATACTGTTCTAGTGCAATGTCACCTTCGATAGCTTTCAGGATTTTATATTCCAAGAAATAATTTCCCCTCAAAATAAATTAGTGGCAACTAGTTTATTTTTACAAAGAAATAGTAAATTTGAAAATGTTAACATTTGAGAGAGGTGAAATTAATGTATTAATGTTACCTTTAAAGTAAAAGTTAAATATTATTGATGTGACTTTTGGTAATTATGCCTTGTGCTTAAATTTTTGATGCATAACAAAAATATGCATGGCTTCCAGTAATTTCCTCAGAGATCTGTGGTTGTTACTGACCTTTCTTTGTTTATGTTGTATATTATTTAATGTGGGCTTGGTGCATTTCTATGCAAACGCATGCAAATGCTAAAGCAAGGTGTTTGTCCAGTGACCTTCACCAGATATTTAACTTCATGGACATAAACAAAACCATCCAGGATCTAAAAGCATGGACTCGGTGGCCACATGCTCAGTCTCTTTGGCATTTTGATTTGGGGAAATTGTTGAAACATAGCACAGCTACTTTCTCGGAAGATAATGGCTGTTGCTGGGCTGACTCCTAACTGGTCTTCTCCTGTAAAGACACCATATTCTGACCCATCCTAGAGGATCCACTACACTCAGAGCAGAAGACACTGAGCTTGTATGCTCCCAAGAAGACACCATATCCTGACCCATCCTAGAGGATCTGCTGCACTCAGAAAGTTGCTCTGCAACTAATCCCACAACACCTAGAGGAATCTGGACTCCCAGGAGCTCTAACAATGCCAGGATCATAGCTCTGCACCCAATCCCACAACACCAAGAAGAAGCTGGACTCCAAGGAGCTCTTACACCCAGGATCTCAGGATCACAGGATCACAGAGATAGCTGGAATCTGAGGAGTTCTGACACAACCAAGATAACAGGAGAGACAGGCTCCAGTCAGAGACAGTGAGTGCAGGTAGCACTAAAGATAACCAGATGGCAAAGGCAAGCACAAAATCACAAGCAACAGAAACCAGGCTTATTTGGCATCATCAGAACCCAGTTCTTCTACCATAGCAAGTCCTGGATACCCCATCACAATGTAAAAGCAAGATTTAGTTTTAAAATGACTTCTCATAACGATAATAGAGGACTTTAAAAAGGACATAAATCACTCCCTTAAAGAAATACAGGAAAACATGGGTAAACAGGTTGAAGCTCTTAAAGAGGAAACACAAAATTCCCTTAAATAAAATTTTTGCAAATTGAATCCAAGAACACATGAAAAATCATCCATCATGATCAAGTGGGCTTTATCCTAGTAATGCAGGGATGGTTCAATATATGGAAATCCATCAACGTAATCCACTATATAAACAAACTCAAAGGAAAAAAAAACACGTGATCATCACACTAGATGCTGAGAAAGCATTTGACAAAGAATCACAAGAACACACAACCAAACTGGTGATGGAATTAAAGAAAACCATCCAGGATCTAAAAATGAAAGTAGAAACAATAAAGAAATCACAAAGGGAGACTACCCTGGAGATAGAAAACCTAGGAAAGAGATCAGGAGTCATAGATGCAAACATCACCAACAGAATACAAGAGATAGAAAGGAGAATCTCAGGTGCAGAAGATACCATGGAAAACTTTGACACAACAATCAAAGAAAATGGAAAATTCAAAAAGCTCCTAAAGAGGTCAGCTCAGGAACTTTGGAAAATTCCACCAGACCCCTTCCCTCCAGAAAGAGAAAGGTCATAGAACACTTAGGCACCCCTGCCCTCTGGAAGGGAGAGGCTAATTAATATTCCTCAGACCACATGGGTTGGGTACCAACTTTCAGGTGGGGGAGGCCCAGAGCACAAGTACACATTGCACAGGACAGGCTACCCACAGACAAGGGAAGTCCTTGCCACCTCATTTCCTAAAGACCAATCAGTTTAAAAGTCACACTGTTCTGCCAATCATATTGTGCCTAGTTGCTCTTTCTTTAGAAACTGTATACAGGTTCACTGAACGAGCTGCACAAGGTTGTCGCCTCTCTTTTTGGATGCAGGATGACCCAAACATGCTGTAACAATAAAATTCCTCTTGCTTTTGGATCGATCCCTGGCTCCATATTGTTCACTCAGGGGGTCTCTGGTAAGCCAAGGCTCCTCAGCGTCTTACACTCTTAACCCAACACATCCAGGAACTCCAAGACACAATGAGAAGACCAAACCTAAGGATAACAGGTATAGAAAAGAGCAAAGATTCCCAACTTAAAGGGCCAGTAAATATCTTCTACAAAATTATAGAACAAAACTTTCTTAACCTAAAGAAAGAGATGCCCATGAACATACAAGAAGCCTACAGAACTCTAAATAGACTAGACGAGAAAAGAAATTCCTCCTGTCACATAATGATCAAGACCAGATAAACCATCTAAACAGTCCCCAAAAGAAATAGAAGCAGTCATTAAAAGTCTCCCCACCAAAAAAAAAAAAAAAACAAACAAACAAAAACCCTGGGACCAGATGGGTTTAGTGCAGAGTTCTATCAGACATTAAAAGAAGACTTAATACCAATTCTCTTTAACCTATTCCACAAAATAGAAACAAAAGGAACATTACACAATTTGTTCTATGAAGCCACAATTATGCTCATACCTAAACCACACAAAGACCCAACAAAAGAAAGAGAACTTCAGACCAATCTCCCTTATGAATATTGATGCAAAAATACTAAATAAAATTTTTGCAAATTGAATCCAAGAACACATGAAAAATCATCCATCATGATCAAGGAGGCTTTATCCTAGTAATGCAGGGATGGTTCAATATATGGAAATCCATCAATGTAATCCACTATATAAACAAACTCAAAGGAAAAAAACACGTGATCATCACACTAGATGCTGAGAAAGCATTTGACAAAATTCAACACCCCTTCATAGTAAAAATCCTGGAAAGTTTAGGAATTCAAGGCACATAACCAAACACAGTAAAAGCAATATACAGCAAACCAGTAGCCAACATCAAACTAAATGGAGAGAAACTTGAAGCAATCCCACTAAAATCAGGGACTAGATAAGGCTGCCCACTTTCTCCCTACCTATTCAATATAGTACTGGAAATCCTAGCCAGACCAATTAAACAACAAAAGGAGGTCAAAGTGATACAAATATAAAAGGAAGAAGTCAAAATATCACTATTTGCAGCTGACATGATAGTATACTTAAGTGACCCCAAAAATTCCACCAGAGAACTCCTAAACCTGATAAACAACTTCAGCAAAGTGACTGGATATAAAATCAACTCAAACAAATCAGTAGCCTTCCTCTATTCAAAGGATAAACAGCCTGAGAAAGAAATTAGGGAAATGACACCTTTCACAATAGTCACAAATAATATAAAATAACTTGGTGTGAATCTAACTAAGCAAGTGAAAGATCTGTATGACAAGAACTTCAAGTCTCTGAAAAAAGAAATTGAAGAAGATCTCAGGAGATGGAAAGATCTCCCATGCTCATGGGTTGGCAGGATTAACATAGTAAAAATAGCCATCTTGCTGAAAGCAATCTACAGATTCAATGCAATCCCCATCAAAATTCCAACTCAGATCTTCACAGAGTTAGAAAGAGCAATTTTCAAATTCATTTGGAATAACAAAAAACCCAGGATAGCAAGAACTAATCTCAACAATAAAAAAAAAAAAAAAATTCTGGGGGAATCACCATCCCTGACCTCAAGCTGTACTACAGAGCAATAGTGATAAAAAACTGCATGGTATTGGTACAGAGACAGGCAGGAAGATCAATGGAATTGAAGAGCCAGAAATAAACCCACACACCTATGGTCACTTGATCTTTGACAAAGGAGCTAAAACCATTCAGTGGAAAAACGACAGCATTTTCAACAAATGGTGCTGTTTAAACTGGAGGTCAGCATGTAGAAGAATGCAGATCAATCCATTCTTATCTCCTTGTACAAAGCTCAAGTCCAAGTGGATCAAAAACCTCCACATAAAACCAGACACACTGAAACTAATAGAAGAGAAATTGGGGAAGAGCCTCAAACACATAGGCATAGGAAAAAAGTTCCTGAACAGGACACCAATAGCTTATGCTCTAAGATCAAGAATTGACAAATAGGACCTTATAAAATTGCAAAGCTTCTGTAAGACAAAGAACACTGTATAAGGACAAAATGGCATCCAACAAATTGGGAAAAGTTCTTTACCAATCTTATATCAGATAGAGGGCTAATATCCAATATATACAAAGAACTCAAGAAATTAGACTCCAGACAATCAAATAATCCTACTAAAATTGGGGTTTTAGAGCTAAACAAAAAATTCTTAACTGAGGAAACTTGAATGGACAAGAAGCACCTAAAGAAATGTTCAGCATCCTTAGTCATCAGGGAAATGCAAATCAAAACAACCCTAAGATTCCACCTCACACCAGTCAGAATGGCTAAGATTAAAAACTCAGATGACAGCAGATACTGGCAAGATGTGGAGAAAGAGAAACACTCCTCCATTGTTGGTGGGATTGTAAGCTAGTACAACCACTCTGAAAATCAGTCTGGTGGTCCCTCAGAAAATTGGACATAGTCCTATCTGAGATCCCAGCTATACCACTCCAGGGCATATACCCAAAAGATGCTCCAACATATAACAAGGACATATGCTCCACTATGTTCATAGCAGCCTTATTTATAATAGCCAGAAGCTGGAAAGAACCCAGATGTCCTTTAACAGAGGAATGGATACAGAAAATGTGGTACATTTACACAATGGAGTACTACTCAGCTATTAAAAACAATGAATTCATGAAATTCTTAGGCAAATGGATGGAACTAGAAAATATCATCCTGAGTGAGGTAACCCAATCACACACACACACACACACACACACACACACACACACAAAACCCACATAGTATGCACTCACTGATAAGTGGATATTAGCCCAAACTTGTGCAATACTCAAGATACAATTCACAGACCACATGAAGCTCAAAAAGAAGAAAGACCAAAGTATGGGTGCTTCTGTCCTTCTTAGAAGGAGTAACAAAATACTCACTGGAGCAAATATGGAGACAAAGTGTGGAGCAGAGACTGAAGGAGAGGCCGTTCAGAGATTGCCTCACCTGAGGATCCATCTCATGTGTAGTCACCAAATGCAGACACTGTTGTGGATGCCAGGAAGTGCATGATGACAAGAGCCTGATATACCTGTCTCCTGAGAGGCTCTGCCAGAGTCTGACATAAACAGAGGCAGATGACCGCAGCTAACCATTGAACTGATTATGAGGTTACCAATGGAGGAGTTAGAGAAAAGACTGAAAGAGCTGAAGGGGCTTGTGGCCCCATGGTGAAAGAGGCAATACCAACCAACCAGAGCTCCCAGGGTCTAAACCACAAGGCTGGGAACACACATGGAAGGAATAAAGCTGTATATGTAGGGGAGGGTGGCCTTGTTGGGCATCAGTGGGAGAAAATGTCTGTGCTCCCATGAAGGCTGGATGTCCCAGTGTGGGGATATTTGAGGGCAGGGAGCTGGGGGTGGGTGGGGGCACACCCTCATAGAAGTAGGAGGAGGCAGATGGGATAGGGAGGTTGGGGCGGGGGGAAGGGGATAACATCTGAAATGTAAAATAAATAAAATATCCAACTTTAAAAGAGAGAAGATAATGCAGTAAAAAATCTAGAAAATAATAGGAAAATGTCAAATACATTAACAAACATTAAATGTATAGTTTAGGTTAAAGCCAGGAAGTGTTGCCAATACTTCTCAATATGTGCAACGATTCTAATCATGGCTATTTCTATTTCAGGAATGTTGCGGCTAGGCATCTGTAATTGGAGAACAGGTAACCCCTAAGCTTCAGCCCTGGGCCTTTGTCTCTTCCCATCTGAGGACAAGTCTGTTATCAGTACATGGTTTCTAAATTGTCCCATCCATACTCACCCCACAGAAAGAAAACCGACATGGACAAATACGAGTCTGAGAGGTTTCATGTTATTATTTTGTTTTGTAAGGGCTAGATGTGTACAAAGAATAATACTTCTACCTCCACGTATTGACAGAGCTACCTGCCCTCCACTAATCACAAAGATGGTGAGTAGATAGGAAAAGAAATATCAGGTTGCACTGAGTATCTAGCAGTCTCTAGAAATAAGAGATTTAAATTTTTTTTTGCTGCTGTCACATACAGAAATTCAGTTTCTTTCTCTTTCCCTCCCCTTTCCTGTCCTGTCTCCTTCCTCTTTTCAAATAAATGAGACTGAATCTGCTTTTGTCCTAAGATTAGCACTCCATGACTTTAAGGCTTGGAGTTTGATCGCTGCTTTAAGTTGTAGTGGAGACTGGAAGGATTCAAGAATGTAATTGGTAGTTTTGAACTTATTTGGTTAATAATTGCATAAATGAGACAAGCATCTAATTAAATCTATTATAGTTTTCATTAGATGGTAATGTCCTCATAATTGCAAACAGAATTTAGTAAGAAATGAAAACATACCCTTTTCATCTGTAAGTCATGCACCTAATTTACATCTACATGTTCAGATGTATTTATGCACACACAAACACTTTTATGCAGATCCCCATGATCCAGCAGCAGTGCCCCTGAAGAGACATTATAGAAATTTCAGACCTGAGTTTCTAGAAAAGTATGCTAGCATGGATAAATAATCATATTTTTTATACATAAAACAGTTACTATGTAGATGAGATTTTTACATATGTGTGGGTATGTTCACTAGCTTGATTATAGTTAACACTTCACAATGCATACGAATACAAAAGCATCACATTGTATTTGTCGATTGATTAAATTCTATTTGCCTCAATATGCAGAAATAAAAACAAAGCTTCCAACATTATACTGAAGACAGCATGAGACAAGGATACTACCAAGAGTAAAAGCACTGAGTGGAGCATAAAGAGAGATACTACAGCCTCCACTTTAAGCATATGAAAGCTGGGGTATAGCTCAGTGGTTGACTGATTGCTTGAAATATATCCCAAGTGTGAGGTTAATACTGTTGACCTGACAGGATCTGTGATTATGGAGGAGACAGATTTCTGAACATGTTGGAGAGGGAGTTTGTAGATTAGATTAATTTATGTCGGTAGACCCACCTTAAATGTAGCTGACACAGTTCTCAATGATCCTAGGCTGAATAGAAAGAAAGAGATCTAAGCAATGGCATTCATCACTATCTGCTTCCTAACTGTAGATACAACATGACCAGCCACCTCAAGGTCCTGCCACCATAGTTCCCTGCCTTAATGCACTGTATTCTCAATCTGTGAGCCAAAAGGAGCCCATCCTTCTTTAGGGTGACGTTGTCACAGCACTGAGAAAAGTAACATGCCCAGCATCACAGAATGAAGGGAGGGAGAGGGAGGGGGAAAGAGGGAGAAGGGAGGAGGAGGGAAGGGTGAGGGGAGAGAAGAAGAGGGTGAAAGAGAGGGAGGAAGGGAGAGAGAGAGAGAGCAAGGGAAAAAGAGAGAGAGAGACACACAGAGAGAGAGAGAGAGAGAGAGAGAGAGAGAGAGAGAGAGAGAGAGAGAGAGAGAGAGAGAGAGAGAGAAACAATTCAGGCAATACTGCTAAATCTAGACACCAGACCCCAGCAGAAATTTTAGGTCCATATGAATCCAAGGGCTAAGTTGTTTGGCTTGGCTGCTCTGCATGTTTGGTATTAATTGGTAGTTCTTGGATTAGCATCTTGTGCCTTTGCTGTCTGGTGTCAGATGGTTAAGCATCCTAAATAAATAGAAAACTCATTACTATCATAATCCTCAGTTAATTCAGAGGTTTTAATAAATTTTCAGTCAACTCACTTTTCTTAGAATTTTCTCAACACTAAACACATTCGAGAAACAAGATTTTAAAGCCTCTTCATTAATTTATTGTCCCACTGAATCCAATGGATAGCACAAAAATTATAGATAGATAGATAGATAGATAGATAGATAGATAGATAGATAGATGATAGATAGATAGATAGATAGATAGATAGATAGATTATGATCTCTTGTGCCTCCTCTTTTCATGCCTCCTTCAGTAAAATGTTGGAAGCTATGGTGTTTTTCCTGCATGTTGAGACTGACAAATAAGTATGTAAATTTAAGGAATGCAATGCGATGTTTTTATATTCAGATGCATTGTGCCCTATTTACAACAATCAAGATTAACAGGATGATTGTGTGTGTGTGTGTGTGTGTGTGTGTGTGTGTGTGTGTGTGTGTTTTATACATTATATAAAACCTTTAAAGTCATGGAGAAGGAGAAGCAAGAAGTCCCTCAGGAAGATGCTGCTGCAGTACTGCTTCCTGGGGTGAGACTTCCTTGACACTGAAAACCATCTACCAGAGAAGTTCCCAATGCTCTACTAATGGATGGAAACAAGGAAACCATTGGGAACCCGCAGGCTTTCTGGCTGTGACACTTTTGGTCCTCGAGTCAAAGTGAAAGCTACAGATAGTGAAATGTTTGCTGTCAAGAAGAAACAGAGGTTTTATGATTCTGGGAAAATTCTAGGTAATGAGGGCAATCTTAGGTGATTGATTTTACTCAGGAAAGCAGAAGCTTGTAACCTCCCAAGGAGCTAGTGATCCCATTCTGTGGAGTTTGAACCTATCTAAATGGAAACAGGCTGTCTCATCAAATCAGCATAAATTCAACATACAATGGCTTTTTTGATGTGGATTTACTATCCTGTAGGGCCCTCTAGGGACTGAACTGCAATCATAGAAACTCATTTCAATCAGACCCTAGAACCTGAGGTGAAACCCAAATGTTCAGACCAGGCAGGCTCCAGCTCACTCTTACCATCAACAGTTCCTCAATGTGTTCTTTGACTTCATCCTCTGGGTGCAAGGCTAATATCTGTGGGATAAATGAAAGAGGAACCATCATATTTTCTTAAAGGATTATTACTCTTTTAGCCAAGAGCAGCTATCATGGGACAGAAGTCTTGCAATCACAACCATCTCATGACAGCTCGTACAGTGGTGAGATCAGCTTTGGTCCTCCGCTGAAATGAAGGATTAGTGGAATTGCAGGCACTGAAATGGCAATTTGATGTGAGCTTCTATTTTCTGCAGTTTGACAGAGCTGGGAATGGTTGGCACTGTTTGACCCCAGAGACGCCCAGTAGAATGCTTAATACAGCCGCATGGAACAGCATTCTCTCTAATAGACAGCTCTCCCCTATTACATGCAGAATGCTACAAATGAATTATAAACGCTGAAAAACTAAGAGGTTATCGATCACAAACCTAGGTCGACGATGAATGGAGCTGACTAGTGGCCAGAACTGGTAGTAAAATTCCCCTGCACCTGATCGTTCAACGCTTTCTAAGAATATTTTAGATTGCTGATAGGTCAGCATTCCACTTTGTTGCATGGGAAAATGAAATTTTCAACTTAAGTAGGAACAGTATTTCACCCTAAAAATATGCAATAGAGAAGGTTCCCGACTCAGCACTAGCCTAAGCCTCCAGTACTCATGAATTTCAACCCACATAAGTGCTAGGGAAGATATTTCTAAGCATTCTTGTCTTTATCTTGTTTATAATTAACAGACTATTTATGGTTAAATAATCCAGGGGAACTGAAAAATGTTGATCTATTCATAATTTCATTTATGTGGTATGAGTGACTGGGAAAAACTTTTTTTTTTTTTTGTATTTCTTTTTGGATAAGCTTGGTCACATTCAGGGAGGTGTGGCCACAAAGGACTGTTCCTTTTTAAACTGAAGTAACACTCGATGATGAAAAGAATGTTCTCCTCTCTCTGCCTCTTTCTGTTTCTGTCTCTATTTCTCTCTGTCTCTCTCTGCATCTGTCTCTGTCTCTCTGTCCCTCATTGCCTTCCTACCTTCTTCCCTGTCCCCCTCCCTCCTTGCCTCCCTCTCTTCCTTTCTCCCTTTCTTGGGCATGTACATACTATGGTGCACATGTAGAGGCAATTTCAGAAGCTGCTTCCCACCTTCCAGCTTGTCCTAAGACAGACTCTCATTCTTTCTGCTGTCTCCCAGATCATTCCCTTAGGAATACTGGAATTACAGATGTGTGGCACCACATCTAGCTTTTGGTGTGAGTTCCAAGAACCCAAATTCAGATTGTTTGGGTTGTGTATTAAGCACTTATCCACTAAGCCATTTCCCCAACCTTGCTCCCCTCCCTCAGGCTACACATCAATCCTCTAATGCTTCCAGCATCCTGAGATATGGTAGCTCAAAGGAAATCTCTCTATATATACCCATAGATACACACTCACGTTTGGGTACCTATAAACAACAACCTGATTGTAATGAACTCTTCATTACTAAACAGGTGCCAGCCAAAATGAGCATTTGACCTTATACTGTAAAAAATCACATTTATATTTATGACTCCTGCGCCTATAAGATTTTTTTCTCATGAGGTCTTCAGCAGTAGTTTGAACAGAAGTAATTCCAATAAGTAACTTTTATATTTTCATTGAAAAGTGGAAATATAAATACATGCCCCAACAATAATCATTCAATATTACGCAAAGGGATTATTAATTAGAGATTTATCTGGTGTTATCCAAATTAATTATTTATTGTCTATGTCATGTGTTCAATAGCTGGTACTATTTATCAGGCACCTCCCATAGTCAATATCAGTTAAACTTGTAAGTTGAGCCCTTACATTGCACATGGCAAACTTTGTAGGACATTAAAAATCATATTCAGTATGGATCCTGTTGATGGTAGACAAGCCGGGGAATGTGGCATAGAGAAAGCCTGCACTTGTACAGCTGAGTGGCCTAGATCAACTCCATGCTGTTGTCAGGAAATCAAAGGAATAAGTCTGTAGACCGCTGTGGAGACAGCATGGTGTCACATTCAAAAGGGGTTGAGGGCAATGGCAGTAGCAGAGAAAATTAATCCTCATCTTCGCATCACAGGGCATTGTGAATTATGGAAACATTTATTACTGAAAAAACAACCTCTGATTATTTTTTTAATGCTGCAAGACTTGTTGCATTTCCAAGTATGTGGCCACTTGGCATATACCCAAAGATAAATCAGACATGGCTCCTGTGCTCGAGAACATGACAAACCAGGAAGTCAGGAGAGATGTAGAATGAAGAATTCTAATAAATGTGAAAGGGAAACCTGGTATGTGAAACGTGTGGAGGCATGTGTCACAGCCCTCCTTATGTCTCTGTCCCCTGTGTCCCACTGCGCACCCACAGAGTATCATTTGGAAGGAGCTCAGGATACCCTATAGAGATTTCACCCAGGCCCCGCCCATCCTAGTCTGCGGCTGGCCAATGAGGCTAGAGTATCAGAAAGCAGCCATTTCTGCTCGCAGAAGACTTTATCTAAGAGTCCAAGACTCTAAAATGCTCTGGGCATCCCCATGATCCCGCTGAGACTTCCCTG
Source organism: Arvicanthis niloticus (assembly GCF_011762505.2). Classification (NCBI taxonomy): domain Eukaryota; kingdom Metazoa; phylum Chordata; class Mammalia; order Rodentia; family Muridae; genus Arvicanthis; species Arvicanthis niloticus. The sequence continues at coordinate 65,065,152 of NC_047665.1, read as the reverse complement.
AAGTTTGAGGGCAGCTTACTCTGTTCCCCTCTGTTCTCCTTTCTCCTGTTACAGATACCATTCTCTGAGCGTAGTCTGAAGGCTTTACCTCCTCACTCTGATTTCAAATTCCCCTTTGTTCTCATAGCTAAACCTTCTAAATCTCTTGCATACCTAACCCAATCATGATATCTCTCCTAGACCACTGGAGCCAATATTTGACCATACAGCAGCTTGGAGATTCAGAAGAATGATCAGCCTACTTATTTATATGTCACATAGAAGGGAACATCTGAGCTATGTATAACATCCTAGAAACAAGTAAAGTTAAAACGAAGCCATCAGCACACTTGTAACCAAGTCTGAAGTTGTAACCAATGCCATTCTTCGAGGCTGCTCGGGGATGCTCCATTCACTCCAATACCAATTAGAATAAAGTTCATAATTGGGATTCTGGGGTCCTCTTTCTCACTGTAAACCAGCAGTTCGTTTTGAGCCCTTTCTTCTCTCCCCCTCCCCATGGTCTGCAGAGGAGAAAACTGAAAAGCTGTAAAATTGCATAAATCACCGAGGGCAGCCCAATGACAGAATGAAAAGATAAAAAAACAAAAGATGTTCTCCTAATGATGTCAGCCTTGAGATATTCCACTGCCAGAGGATTTATGGCATTAAGAAGACAGCCATTAGTGTCTAGCATCTCTTTTTCTGTATTAATTTACCACAAACATTTACTTCTTTAAAATCCATCAGTAGCTTTTACTTCCCAGAGAAGACAAGGGGAACATAAAAGTTCAAAAGTTTTCCCACCCCCAAAAACGAAGGGGGTGATGGAGGCTTTGGATAAATAAAAATCTGGAAACATTTGTGCTAAATCCTATTACTGTGCGTATTAGCATATGAAGAGCCAAAGTAAAAATACTCGTTCACATTCATTTATTTCACATTTACAATACAGTTCACTTAATAAATAGCTCACAGAACCAGCTTTATTTGAGAAAATCTGATCCACAGAAGAAAAATTTTTTACTATTTTCCTTGTATTAACAAAGTATTGAAAAGTTAAAAATCTATTTCCTGGAGGAATTGGAGGAAGGATTTAGGGCCCCAAAGGGGATAGGAACCCCACAGAAAGACCAACAGAGTTAACTAACATGGTCCCTTGTGGGCTCTCAGAGACTGAACAACCAGCCAAAGAGTATACATAGGCTGAACTGAGGACCCTGGCACATATATAGCAGATGTACAGTTCATTCTTTGTGTGGGTTCCCCAACAACTGAAGTGGGGTCTCTCACTAAAACTGTTGCCTCTCAGTGGAATTTGGTCCTCTAGCTGGGCTGGCTTGTTTTGCTTCAGTGGAAGAGGATGTGTCTAAACCTTCAGAAACTTGATGTGCCACTGTGGGGGGGATACCCAGAGGGGCATCCTCTCAGGGGAGATGGAAGAGTGGGGGAAGGAATTATACATATAAATAAATCAATGGGAAAAATACATGTCCTAGCATCCTATAACTCCACACCATTTAAAGTTTGAAGACTTGCCTTTTAGACATGCCTTTATACATGCAAACATGTAAAATGGTGTGTAAATATCACAAAATTATTCAGTCTTGACATCTCATTAGTGTCCCTTTTGTCTTTACTTCATTCTTCCTCCTTTCCCCCCTTCTCTTTCCTTTTTCCTTCCTTCTCCAGTATTGTCATTGCTACCATGGTTTTCCCTTGTCACTTGGGTTCCAAGTGTAACAAACAGTTGTGTGCCCCTCTGGTTTGTGCTTCAGACTCTATGATGACCCTTGGCCAGGGAAGTCTAAGCTCTGCATGCAGATCTATCTACCAATCCTACATGTTCTAGAAAGGACTGTCTTTGGGTCTGGCCCTTCACTGGCTACTGGGAGATGAACTCTGAACTGTTGGAATATTCTGACTGAAGTTAGTTCTTTTGCATACTGGGTTCTTGAGTCACATCGTAGTGGTTTAGTGAGATAATTGCACTAGTAGCAGGGTTTCTAGGGAAGCCTGCTTTTATTCTGCATGGTTGGGGACCTTCTCTTAATCACTAAGTGTATTCTTTACAGACAGACTCTCAATAAAAGGCCTGGTGCTCACAGACTCAGGTGCACTTCCCTGGCTGGTAACACCTCAGAGCAGCGTTTCACATCATTTCTGAGAGAATTAAGTGCATCCGTGTGACTCCACTTGGCGAGAACATCTGCAGTTTGCACCTGGTTTCTCATGGACTCTGCCCCACGGGCCTTCTGTCTTTCTGATTTAATACAAACCCTGTCCTTGCAATAAATGACAGCTCTGAGGACAATAACTTTTCTGAGTGTGGCCTTGAGCATCCTGTATGCAGGCTCCACAGTTCCCATCTTTCAGTGGGTGCTGTTTTCACCGTTGTCATCGATTCTGCTCCGTAGCCCCCATCCTCCCATTGCTTTCTCTACAGATCCAGCTTTTATTTTGATTTTTTTTCTCCTGTGAAGTATCTGGAGTGGGTTTCCTTCCTCCAGATTAAGGAGGAGCATTCTCTGTTTATTCAATTTTATCAGACTGCAATCAGAGAATGCTTTCTTAAAATTTTTTATTTTTAAAAAAATGTGCTGATTTTCTTTGTTTGTGGACAAATGCTTTCATAATCTAATACTATATCCCCTTTATCATTATATGAAACCACTATAGCAATGTGTACATACCTCAGACAGTGACTCTGCTGCTTCCCACAAGACAGCAGAGACAAAATAAATTCAGAATTGTTTTGACTTGATTTCCTTTTACATTTATACATTTCTTGTGCGTGCGTGTGTGTGTGTGTGTGTGCATGTGTGTGTGAGTGTGTGTGAGTGTGTGTGTATGTACACTCATGTTTTGCCCACATATATGGATATACATCACATGTATTCCCAATGCCCATGAAGGATCAGGTCCTGTGGAACTGGAGTTACAGACAGCTGTGCACTGCATATAGAGGCTGGGAATGGAACTCAGATGCTCTGCAAGAACAAGTGCTCTGGCCACTGAGGCATCGTGCCAGCCCCACCCAGGTTTGGGTTTTCTGCTGACATTTCCCTCATGGTGTGTAGAAGAAGGCAACTCTGTACAGTTCATACATAGCTCAGGTTTTTGCGAGGCAAGTTGAGTCATTTATAAAGTTAGGGGAAACAAGTGGGTGGTGAGAGGTGGAGGGGGGCACTTGAACAACTCTGTAAAACAAAAGAGTAAAGGAGGTGTGGTAGACTCATTGTCACAAGGCCAGGCGGTCACAGCCTGAGTAGGTCATTTGTCACACGGAGGATGAGTTCATTTACAGCTGACATGGAGAAGATCAGCTTTCTGTAACAAATATTTTCAACTGCTATAGTTAGGCTGCTATATTATAAGCCTGGTTGTCAAATACATATTTCTCAGGAAGTCTTGTTTTGGTTTTCGTTTTCCTTATAATTACTTCATTTAGGAACAGCTAATTTAGCTCGAAGTTTAACCTTGAAGACTGTGGATGCTTCCAGCAAGTATTCAAATGTTGTTTGTTTGCTCGATATTTAACAAGCTCTAGGGTCACCAGGGCGTCGACCTTCTTTGCCTTTCTCTTCCTTATTTTTGTAGGAAGAACAGCATCTGTGCAGAGGGTCACAGGGCTCTAAGATTCATTTCCTCCCAGGGTTTACTATCAAGTAATAAGTAAGATTTCTGTAAAATAAATGAACTAAATTTCAGACTTCTGGCCTTTGGTGTCTATCATTCTTTATTTAAATTCAATAACATTTAAATTTCAAGGTCCATTACTAGTTTAGTGCTGCTTGTAGTTACAACCCCTAACAAAAGTTATTTAAAGGAAAGATCTGTTTTGACTGAGGGTTTCAGCCTGTCATAGCAAGAGACATGGTTGAGCCTCTTAGCACATTAGACAAAAGCCTGGCAGAGACTGTTCATATGGACAGAGATGGGTGACCACCATAGAAAGCGGGAAGTCCTATGCCTGGGAACTCTTTTCCCCAGCTGGGTCCCCACTCTTCTACAGTCCTGCCATAGATGAGGGACAAACATCCAAAGCATGAGAATCCGTGTGTCTTAGTGTTACTATTGCTGTGATGAAACATCATGACCAAAAGCAGCTTGCAGAGGAAAGGTGTTTATATCGTTCACAGTTCCATATAACAGCTCTTCATTCAAAAACTTGACGGCAGGAATCTGGAGCCCAGAGCTGATGCAGAGGCCGTGGAGTGGGGCTGTTTACTGGTTTGTTTTTCATGACTTGCTCAGCCTGACTTCTTATAGAACCAGGACCACCAGCCCAGGGATGGTACGGCCCACAATGGGCTGCACCCTCCCCCATCAAGCTCTAATTAAGAAAAGGTCCTATAGCTTTTCTTGCTGTATTTCCTAAAGCTTTGACCCTTTACAATTCCTCATGTTATAGTGACCCTAACTATAAAATTATTTTTGTTGCTACTTCATAACTGTAATTTTGCTACTTTTATAAATTGTAATGCGAATATCTGTGTTTTCCAGTGGTTTTAGGTGATCTCTGCGACCCACAAGTTGTGAAACACTGCCCTACAGGGTTGTGTACAGCCTGATCTTACAGAGGCATTTTCTCTTTTTAAAAAAAGATTTATTTATTTATTTATTTAATGCATATGAGTATACCATCATTGCTCTCTTCAGACACATCAGAAGAGGGCACCAGACCCCTTTACAGATGGTTGTGAGCCACCATGTGGTTGCTGGGAATTGAACTCAGGACCTGTGGAAGAACAGTCGGTACTCTTAACTGCTGAGCCATCTCTCCAGCCTGAGGCATTTTCTTAACTGAGGTTTTCTTTACTCAGACTTTAGCTTGTGTCAAATTGACAGAAAACTATACAGAACACCTTATGTGGGACTTTCAGTTTCAAATCATAACAGCCACTAACCTGTTTTCTCTTTGCAGTTCTTTAGTGTCTGATACTCATTTAAGATATTTGCTGTTTGTTTTAAAGTGTTTAAAGTGTGCGTGCATGCGTGTGTGTGTGTGTGTGTGTGTGTGTGTGTGTGTGTGTGTTTCTGGAATAAGGCTCATTAATTATTTCTAGACTACCACACATATCTAGAAGTTTAGTTAGTTTTGTTGGTTGGTACATGAATACAGTTGGATGGACGTAGTCTTTCATCGTACATTAGACTACTTAATGCCAGTGTGATTTGTCTGTAAATTAAATTTTCTGTTGAGTATAATTTAGTGAATAAAAGCCCTCACCCTGTAAGTCTGACAATATGAGAAACCAACTTCCAAATGTTATCTTCTGATCTCATGTGCACACTAATTTTCATTATGGATACACAAGCGAGCATGTGTGTGTGTGTGTGTGTGTGTGTGTGTGTGTGTGTGTGTGTTAGAGGCTCAGTTGTTGAATCATAGACTGGTTGATATAGCAAGCAAAACAATGAACTCCTATAAATGTTCTCATTTTTATAAAGGTAAATATGTTATGTGATAAAACACAAGAGGCAGTAAGGTAGTGAGTGGAATTAAAGCTGTGATCACATGATTCTGAGATGGGAAGATTATCCTGGACTGGGTGGATCTGATAACCACATGGATTCTCAAAAGTGAATATAGAAGCCCAGAAATTGAGAGACATACTAATATATGTACATACATACATACATACACACACACACACACACACATATATATATAATTTTTATTTATATGTATATGTGTGTATCTCTGTGTGCATACGCACATGTATGTGAGTGCCTGCACAGACCATAAGAAGTAATTTTATCCCTTGGACCTGGAGTTACAGGCAATTGTGAACTCTGCCTATGTGGTACTGGGAACAGAACTTGGGTCCTCTGTAAAAACAGCACATTGTCGTAATCACTGGGACACCTCCAGTCCTCCCATAAATATTTAAAGATGTTATTAAGCCAGCTTTAAAGATGGAGAGGAGGACCCAAAGAATGAAGACAGCCTCTACAATCTGGAATAATTAAGAAATTGAGCTTTTACCCATAAGCAACTTATACATTAGGAAACTAATTTTTAGCCACTGAGACCCAGTTTGTGCATCTGAACACCAGGACTAAAAAAGACAGAGGGTGATTTGATCCATTAAATTGATGAACATTTGCAATGACAGTAATAGGAAATTAGTGTAGTTGATAAAATAAAAGAATCATGCCTGTGCCTCATCCTTGACTTGGTCTGAGACTTTGTACATATTCCCTACATCTGCAGTGACTGTAGACTTCACACTGTGGATAAAGAGATGGAAACTTAAGTCAAAATAAGGAGACAATGGCTGAAGAGGTGTCTGTCTCTAAGGTGCTTAATGTGCAAGTATGAGGACCTGCATTCAGTCCCCAGATTCACATAAAAAAAATCTGGTCATGGTAATGCATGCTTCTAATTCCAGGGAGGGTAGAAACAAAGGTCCCTGAGGCTCACTGGTCAACTAGCCTAATTAGTGAGCCCTGAGGTCCAGTGAGAGACTCTATCTCAAATAGAATAGCATCTGAAATTGACCCCTAACCTACACATGGGCACACATATATACACACAAACACACACTCACACACATATACACAATAACATGCACATATACATGTACACATATAAACACATACATGAACTATACACATATACAAATGCACATGCATACACCATAAACATGCACATAAAAACAATATGCACACACATACACACACTCATATCCACACACATATACACACATACACATATAAACATACATATACACATACAATATGCTTACACATACAAACCCTACACACACATGTATACACATACATGTACACATGCATATACACATACACACATACATATACACACACCAATATACACACACACAAACATACACCCATATTCATGTACACACACATGTATGCACACATGTTCAAGATGACAAAAGTTAAAAAAAAGAAGAGTCCAGCATGAAAACACTCAGATGACTTTTTGGCAATTTTTAAAAGCAAGAGTCTCACTACACAGTCCAGGATGACTTGGGACTGACTATGTAGTCCAGGAAGGCCTCAATCAGTGTGCTATTCTCCATATTGCTAGAGTGACTGGCAGGTGTTATCAGATCTGGCTTCCCTTTTCCTTCTCAACATTTTCTCCTGCTCATTCCTAGCAAATTCATTCCGTGTGAGCACAGAGACCATTCATCTGGTGTAACTAGGCTATTCTTTAGTAGTATCTGTTAGAACTCTAGTGTTCAGTTTGGTTATAAACTTAGAGGTAGCAGGCAAAATAAGAGAAAAGAAAAAAAAGGTTCTGAGAGGCAAACAAGACTGGTAAAATGACCCAGCAGGTTAAGACACTTGCCACCAAACTGAGAACCTGAACACATCCTTAAGACCCATGGAGGGAAGGAGAGGATTAACCCGGGATTGTTCTCTGACCTCCACTGTACAGTGACATTCACTCCCCCAACCCAAATAAGTAAGTACAATGTAATTAAGAAAAGACAGAGAAAGCCCAGTTCCGGTATTGATTTTGTTGTCTGAGAGATAACACTGGAAGTTAGTGTTGGAGAGAGTTTGACATTTCCTGACCTGCGTGGGTTAAGACGGTCTTGGGCAGAATTGAGTGTGAATAAGTAACATAACCCAGAGTGAAACCAAGATTGGGATACGGAGACAAACTAACTGCACAGGGTAGAGCCACACTTAAGACGTCCAGCATGGAAATAGAAAGCAACAAATCAAAGTAGTTTGGTGTACCATGTAGAATTCAGAATTTGATTGTTAATTAGAAGCCTTGCTTTATTTAGCAATAATTACTGCTGACTCAAAAGTGCACATTGGCAGCAAAACTTTTTAATGAAGCATGTTTCAAAGACACTTCTTTAAAATAAATGTATTGCCACAGGCAGAAATAGGTAGCAATCTTAGGATTGTGTCTTAGGTTACCAGACTGAAAGGGAAAAGCATTTAAGGAATGAAGTAAAATATCCTGAGTTCAGGAGAGAACACACTATTGTGTAAGGGAAAGGTACTAAGTACATGGACCATGAAAGAAACCCCCAGATATAGGCTGAGTCTGTGGAGAGGAGGCAACCCTGGCTCTGAGAAGGGTCAAGGGTTGCTTAGACCAGACACTCTTAAGATTTTCCACAGAACACCCTACATCACCCAAGAAACTGTGTGTGACCCCAGATGTATCTAACATAAAATACAAACCAAGACTTACCAATAGTAACTCATGGTAATTTATTTAAAAATAACTCCTTGATACACATATAGTTCACCATTTATTAAAGACAAAGCTACATTTGAATAATCATGAGATGTTATAAAGATCTGGGTTGAATATTTAATAAACAGATTATTTTTAACATTTTCTAAAGCCATTTAACATGGCTTTAGAGTCATCAATACTGAGAATGCTATTTCATATATGTACATGACACATAAGTCTTTTTTGCATATATATATATATATATACATATATATATATATATATTTGCAAAATATGTTTTCTTATATATACCTCACAAAATGGGATAATGTATGCCCAGAGCCATTTTAGAAAAATTTGAAATGTCAAACAAATCCCAAGTCAACTTGGTTTGATTTTTTTTTAATGAAAGTAAAAACTGGTCATTCGAATAGCAAAATTTAAATCCAAACATTTGAACACAACACAAGCTAATCTGATACTTGAATGTTGAGAATGGCAATTGGGAACTATTGGTAGTTTTTGATACCTACAATTAAGCCATAATTAAACCATCATTTCTATCAGAGCAGAAAACTTTGTAAGTACCATAAAAGACACAGTTATGTGAAGCCAACAAGATGACCCAGCAAGTGATGGCGCTTGCCTCCAAAACGGACTGCACTTTGATCCCTGAAACTAGCTCCTGCAAGTTGTTTGTGACCCTCAGACCTTCTGCAGCACTCACAACCATGTGCACACATAAACATGTACATACACTCACATTCTCACATATATACACTCATACATAAACACACACACACATATACACACTCACACATATATACTCACAAAATACAATCTCACATAGACACATTCACACATACATACACATTACACACTCACACCCACAGTTATAAATACACACACACTCAAACTCACACATACATTCACACTCATACAAACATACACGCATTCACACATACAGACAGACACACATACACACATACAGATTCATACACACTCACACATACACTCACACACATACTCACACATGCATACACATAAACATTCACACATGCACATGCATACATTAACACACATGCAAACACATACAGTAACACACACACACATAAAGACACAAAAATTTAATTTAGAAACTATTCTAGCACTGTGGATTATAACATATGAGCCAAGATGTTTCCAGTAGCACTTTCTGGTGTTAAGAAAAAAAACATAGAGACCACCAAACAGCCATGTGTTGGGTGGTCAGAACCTAGTAGAGGAGGATGTACCTAACCCTTCAGAAACTCGATGCTGCAGGGTGGGGGAAATACTCAGGGGGACCCACCCTCTCAGAGAAGAAGGGGAAGGGATGGGGGAGGGACTCTAGGAGGGGAGGACTTGGATTGGGGACAGTGTTTTGTGTGGGGCGGTAGGCTGTGAGAAGCAGTTGTGTGGTTGGTCTAGCATGAGCTTGGAACTCCAGAACCTTATTGGATGGCAGGAGTTCAGTTCTGCTCCCAGGCCCTGGTTCTCTTCTTTTTGCTTCAGCCCTCCAACAACCCCTCCCACAGAGACGTCTATGGCCAACAGGAACAGGCCTCAGGCCCTAGAGAGATTTATATACTAATGAGGTACTTGAAGGCCAGAGGGTGGAGCCAATTAAGCATTCTACCCCAGCCCCACCCCCTCTCTCCCTCCCTATTTAGCTCAGGTCTGCCCTGGGTTTTAGGGGTGGGTGCATCCAGATCCATCCACCATCTGCCATGACATTAAAGCCTGTAAAAACCCATGGACTTTCTCGTGTCATTGGGGCCACGCCGTGAGGAACCATGGAGCCACAGCTGCTATGCCTAACTTCCCGTTGGAGGAACCCTCAGCATTCCCAGCCAACTACCTACAGTTTGGGATGTAAATAAATAAATTAATTTTTAAAAAGAGCCTAGACCACAGGGAAGTCACAGGCACAACATGGGGACACTGACACAAACACCTTGGGTTTTTTACATGCTTGATGTTGGATTCATTTCTGGTTGTGATGTATTCAGAAATCTATTTGTCTTACCGACTTTTTATGACCCTACCCCCTCTTACATAGCCCAATACAATGTCATGGCCCAAAGTTTCAGAAACCAGGGGTTAGAGCAGAGAAAGCACAGTGTAAAGAAAAACATCATACTGGTTGCCAGAAGAGCAGAACGTCAGAGTGGGAAATGGGCACCTACCATAACCCTGGCACTTGGAAAGCCAGGAGAAGAAGATGAGTTTAAGGCCAGCCAGTTTTTGCAGCACAGGCTGCACAGTGCGATCCTAGCACAGGTATCAGGGCTGCACAGTGAGACCCTAATACAAGTAAATAAAAAAAAAAATCAGTATGTTCTTCCAAGCTGGACATGAGGTGTTCAAAACAGGTGCCAGAGCCCCACAGAGAAATTGTAAAGGTGATTCTGTGGATGGTTGCCTCTTTCCTTTCAACTGGACCAGGACAAGTTGATGTGTTACACTGAAACAGAACGCTTATTTTCAAAGTAGATCCTCGAATATGATATAGAGACCTGAGCTGTCAACTATGAACCTTGGCTTGTTTTAAACCATAGGTATAAATTACAAATGGCTTCACTCCAGGATTCTTGAAAATGTCTTTCCCAGCTCCTCTGTGACACATTGCAATTGATCTGATGTGTAACAAATGGCCATCTGGTCAGCACTTGCAGGTGTTTATATATAGCAGGAATTTCATTCTTAGAAGAAAGAGGTAGTAGTACTTCATTTGTAAGATCTGAGATATGGTATATACAGCCATTATTATCTTGTTTCAAATTGTCATATTATGGCCATAGACTCAGAAAGAAAAATTTAAGTGTGTGTGTCTATGTGTGCATCTGTGCATGTGTTTGTGTGTGTTTGTGTGTGTGTGTATTGTATTTTTATGTGGGGGTATTTGTGTACTGTGTATTTATGTATGTGTGTATTTGTATATGTGTGTATATTTGTATATGTGTGTATATTTGTATATGTGTGTCTTTGTATGTATTTGTGTATATATGTATTTGTATATGTGGGTACATTTGTATGTTTGTGTATATATGTGTGTGTTGTGTGTGTTTGTGTTTGTGTGTGTTTGTGTGTGTGTGCACACAAACATGTGCAAACACATGTGAATGTGTAGCATACTTTTGGTGATTTGGTGTTTATTGTCTAAACTTTTGAAGGACTGGGTTTTTGACAGAAACACTTGTTTTGATTATTCTGTTTTGTGAGGCTAAAGATGGAATCCAGGGCCTTGTGCATTCTAGACAAGTACTCTACCACAGAGGTGAATACACAGCCTAGAACAGAAGCTTTGCTTTCTCCAGTTGCATTCTTAGTGCCTTAAAAAAAACTATCTGGCCCACAGAGGAGTCTAAGTCTTGTGAGTCTGTTCTTATGAGCTTCTTGCTATAGCTTTAACTAATTGACCCAACTATTTTTCTTTTCCAACATATTTCTGTCACCAAGGAGGACTCTCCACCAGATGTTAGTGCACAAATGTAGTTGTAGCTGCTAATAAAACAAGAACAGAGCAGTGAATTATAGGTGCACACACTTGATTTTTTAATAAGCTCTTATTTCCTTCTCTAACTTTATTACATCTCATTTCTTCTTTATTCATCTTGCACTATCAGTTGAAAGGATGTTATTTCCAGTGTCTGTGTTCACAGGGTTTGAGTAGCTGATATTCACTTAGGAGAAACAAACATAAAAACCAAATGGGGACTTCTTAACTTATACAGCAAGGATGTGATGTAACGTTGGGGGAAATCTAAACTTTGTTCCCACGTTTCCGAAACATCTTCACTATTCTGCATGTTTCCATCTTTACCAAGATGTAAGTATATTTAAGTGATAGCTACATTAAGGTAGTGTTTTAGGGCTGGTGTGATTCCATCTCTTTGGTAAAAGAAATAGTGTACCTTTCCATACCTTTAAAATCATTTCAAAGGGCTTAAAGTCAGCATGAGATTGAAAATGAGCTATACAACCCTGATCTACTGCAAGTCATAGGTATTTTAGGCTCTGCAGGGGGAATGATATACATCAAAAAATATCAGCGAACTGCCGGTGGCTTGGCCCTTAAGGCGCCCGCCCACAGAGGGCGCGCGTCTCTTGGTGCGCGCGTTCGAATCCCGCGCTCCTGCTCCCGCGTCTTGTGGGAAAAAAAAAATTATTTGATCCTGGAATGTTCCTGACAGGCCCATGTTTTGAATACTTGTTCCCCAGCCACCCATGGCTATGGAACTGCTGGTGGGTGGTACTTAGTTAGCAGAAGTAGCTCATTAGGAGCAGACTTTGGGAGTTCTACTTGGCCTTTAGCTCCTAGTCTACAGTTATGTGAACAGCCTTCGGCACACAGACCTGGTCTCATGAGCTACCTGATATACCTTACCTACCACCATGGAACTGAGAGCGTATCCCAATAAACTGTTCATCCTCTCAGTTGTAGTCACAAAGACAAGATGTGATGAGTATAATGACCGAGCAAGCCAAAGGAACCTTTTTGTCTTGCAGTCTTGTAAACAATTAATGTATCTCCAACTCTCAAGTCACCCATTACCTTGACATTCCTTAGTTGCTGCTTAGGAAGCTGGAAGGAGTAAGAATCCACCAAAGAGTGGAGATTAACATTGGATAGCCCTGTCTTACTTAGTCGTAGGTCAACATGTAGGAAAAAAAATTAGATTAGAAAATAACCAAGACTATGACTGACATTTTGTAAGATTAAATTAGAGATCATGGGGTTTTAAAAATAATGATGTAGCCAAGGCTCTCATTTCCTTCAAGTAAAACACTATAAAATGCTAATATTTCTAAACCCATGGCTTATTCTGTTGCTTTACTTTCATTTCTGTGCCAGTCTTTGGCTCAGTTCTTTGTCGAGAATCAAAATAAAGAGGAACTGATCCTCTTTAAGAGGCTGCTATTTTTTCTTCTCTAAAAAATTAAACTCTGAAATGTGAAGAGTTTGAGGGGGAAAAACGTAAAGTTCATCTCACTCAGACTTTGAAGTTATTTCAAATAAACATATAATAAAAAATCACCATCAATCGAATGGAGCTCAATGTTCAGCAAGCAATTAGACCATTTCAGAGAGAGACAGGAAATACTTATTTTGACGGAGACAATTTCCTCCTGAATAGTGCTATAAATTAGATTTAATCTCTTGGCAACGTGGTCCATTGTCCAGTTACTTTCAGGCTCTCTCAAAATATTGAAAAAATTTTTATAGTTCCCCATGTGCTAACCATAGATTTTGTCATAATGTCCTGATTCTATTCCCTGGACTCTTATTCTTGAAGAAAGACAAAGTGTTCATACTGACTCTTCTTTATTCCTGCCTCAAACGCTACACTGCTTTGCATATTAAATACATACTTTCTCCATGTTTAATACGAACCCTACATTTGTTCTGTTCTGTCTGGCAATGTGCATACTAGGCAAGTGCTCTAAAACTCAGCTGCAGTCCCAATTCCTCGTTGGTAATGATGTCACAGAGTTCCCTTCAGTTAACCAGCAGTAGAGCAGCACTGTGCTCCCATTGGAAATGCTGGCCAGACTTTCTCTGTGTATTTGACAGGAAATAGTTTCTCTTTTTACACTTCAACAGTCCAATGGATTTTCTCTCTTTCCCTGGACCCTTTATGTAACACAACCTCATGGACCTAAGAGCTTGCTGTGCTGGTGAATTTCATCATCCTCAATTTTTAAAAGCACTACTATTCATCACTTTCCTTGCATATTTCTCCCTTCTGTGAATTGTAAATCAGACTCCATTCTCCTCAATATATTAAACATCAATAATAATGAAACTCTGATGTATGGGTGGAAGCTTGTAAGAATTTCCAGTGCTCTGACATATATCATCCATTTTTGCCTATGGCCCATCCAATTCTACCTGTGGTTCTTCTTTCTACAGAAGGAGGAGCTGCAACTTTCTTCTCTAAAGACACGCCATGTTTTCTTACCTGTGGATGTCCAGTGCATGTGTCCATTGGAGAGAATTCTCCTGGCTCTCCTTGTGGGAGTGTGTCTCACAGAATCACAAAATATCAACCCTGGATCTCACTATACCCCAGACTTCACAGAGCAAAATGAAGAACAAGGATGGGAAAGAGGAGTTCATTCAATATCCATATTCTCCATGTTCATGCAAAACCAAATAGAAAGTCTGTGAGGCCTGGCATCTATAACGTTGATCATGAGATAAGTAGGTATTTATGTTATTTAGATGCTTAAAGAAAAGCAGAAAGAATGGAAAGGAATCAGATGAGAAGCTGTCCTGTAGTTTGTCAGCTAAAAAACATTTATATATAACAATAATCCTTACTACAATGTTATTTTTCTTTCCTGAACTCTTGAGCAGAATCTTTTTACAGTGACCATTATCATCTGACAAAAGTATTTGGGGAAGGAGAGTATCAGATACAGAAAATCTGTAAGATAAAAAAAAAAAAAGATGGAAATAAGCTTCAGGCAGGAATCTGACATTAGGCTAGAACAAAGAAGTAATTTCAGGCAGTAATCTAAATCTTAGTCTACAACAAAAAAGTAATTTCAGACAGGAATCTAAATTTTAGGCTAGAACAAGGAAGTAGGCTTCAGACATGAAAATGACTTTAGGCTAGGACAGATATTTTTGTCATCCTGATAAGCCCTTAGAAACAGTGATCACAAGAGTGTCCAGAAGCTTTGTTTATTGCCTTGCTTGTTCCTTGACTATTTGCATCTATTGTATTGCTAGTTCCTCAACCTAGAACTGACCTTAATACTTGCATGTAATTAAAATGATTTTAAAAAGCAAAAAGAAGGAGGGGGATGGGATGGGGGGATTCTAGGGAAAGGAAATGGGGAAAGAAGATGACATCTGAAATGTAAATAAATAAAATATCTAATAAAAGAAAGATGGCTTGAATTTAACCCTTAGATTACATTAATAAAAGCCCATTTGAAAAAAATGGAAATCAGATCAAGACCTATTCAGTACTTGTGCTTGTTAAATGTTTTTAAAATGTTTTTTGCGTTTAGAGCTGAGAAGGAAATTTCAAGGGGCCTTAGACTCACCAGAGTGCCAAACGGCTGCTTGAGTTTATAGCTTGTCTCTAGTACGAGGTAAAGGGGATCCCTGGAAAATAGAGAAAGATCATTCTTTTTCTTCTCTCTTAGAAATACAATTTCTATTTAGACAACTAATGATCCTTAAAATGTCTCATCAAGGAAACTGCAGAACCTTCTTATTTTTTTTTTTAATGTGTAGTTTAATGTGTTGTTTTTTCTCCAGGTAATAAACACTTGACATTTAGGAAATGCAGTTTTGAGTTTACAAAGCAAACAACAGGCGGTTTTCAGCTAGGCAGTATTGTGGGGTATTGTTGATAGAAATAAATTTACTGAGTTTGCTTTTATAATGTGCTGGCACATTTTTATTTAGAAAGGGAGATAGATATTTGCCTGATTCAACAGAGAATGAAATGATATTCAAATTAAAAATTTTTAAGAAGGATAATTGCCCTTTAATTCCTTATTCTTAATGAACATGACATTGGCAGTAGCAGCAGAGAGGAAGGGAGTGTAAAGGAGCTGATAATCCTTAGTCAGAAGCCAGAGCCTCCAACGCTGGCCGCTCTCGAACATACAGATAAGTTACTACAATATTAGGGAAGCGGAAGGAGAGAATTTGGATACAATGTTGTAGAAGTTGAAGAAGAGAGTTTGCACTCATGCTGATGATTTCAATCTCTCTCTCTTAAAACATTTAGTGTCTATGTCTCTCCCTCTCTGTCTCTCCTCCCTTTCTCTCTCCCCCTCCCTTTCACTCCCCTCTAGCCTCTCTCTCTCTCTCTCTCTCTCTCTCTCTCTCTCTCTCTCTCTCTCTCTCTGTGTGTGTGCAGGTATTCCAACAGCATATGTGTGGAGAGTAGAAGACAACTTGAAAGAGTCAATTCTTTCCTACCACATGGGTGCAGGGGACTCTATTGCAGGTCTTCACAAAGTACCTTTGGTGGCAAGTAGCTTCACTTACAGAAACATCTTGCTGGCCCCAACCTTGCTGGTCTTCAGACAAAATAATTGATACAAATGATGAGATCATTTCGTGCTGCAATAAACTTATCTAAATGTTATCTTTATCTGCTCAGAACAGCCAGCACATTTTTGAATGCATGCTGTTCGGCCTTTAGAAGTCCTTCCCATCCTCTGTAAAATAAATAAATTCTAAAACAGATAGATTAATAAAGATTTATTTATACATTGAGTGTGATTTTTAAACACATCTGGAGAAAGAGTAAAACAACAAATACAGAGTTTAAATAAAGGCACCCTGTGTAAGTAGAAAGGATCACCCAGAAAACAGATGGTTGTAAGGATGGGCTACCTCTCTGAAAGTTGTTAGGCAACATAGCCCTCGAGGTCCCAAATCAAAAAAAGGCTATTGTCATTGTCATTAGGTGTACTCCTGAACCATATGGTAAGTTTCCATTCCTAAAGACACTGTCAGCTTTGGCTATAGGACATGTAGAAATTAAGCAAGACTAAGATGAAATCATCCTCCCTGGGGCCTGGATTTCATAGTACCTGAAAGGCACTGTACAGATTGCTAAGAAGAATTGTCACCAACAATCCTGCTTGGTTACAGAACCATGTGAGCTATGTTAGCAACATATCAATTTTGTAGGGTCTTTGACAGGAATGTAGTCTTTTATTCTGCAACTTTCAGTTCACAGGGACACGTCTATCTTCTAGATAAGAAGTGTTGTTTCTTACTCTTTATGTGTTTTGAAGTGTTAATTTCAACAAGGTCTGTTCTGAATTCATGGAATCTTGTTCTGCTGCTCTTCCTAGGGGGTGGTTGCTTCTTTTGCTAAATATTTTAGCAACTGAGTCAACAGGTGTCCATCTGTAATAAATAATCGAGAACCATAGACAAATATCTATGGCTATTTCTCACCTCAAGTCCTCGGGAAGGCTGAGTTATACCCTTTGTGGTTTCATCCCAATTCCCTGAAACTAGCAATGGTCCTTGGAAAGGTCATGCGATTTCTGGACCTACCAGTAGATGTCAGTATTTCTTTGAGCACTACAATGGCCATACCATTCTTTGTCATAAGGGCAATTATATCTGAAGAATGGATAGTGGTTTCTTAGACGCTTTTATTTATTTGGAGCCATCTCCTCAGGCAAATATCTTCAGTGGTGTTAAAGATCCTGAAGACATCCTTCTTATGGAGGGATAGAACCCAGAACATTCTACCACTGAGCTACATCCCAGCCCCAGAGAACAATTCTTTGTCCAATCTTCTGTCTCCCTCCCTCCCTTCCTACCTTCCTCCCTCCTTACCTCCCTCTCCCCTTTCTTTCGCCTCCCCTTTCTCCTCCCCTCTGTCTCTACTCATTCTCTCTCCCATCATTTCCCCTTTCTCGTCTCCCTTTCTTTCTGCCTCATCTTTCCACCATTTCTGCCCCATCCCCTTCATTTTTTAATGTAAAAGACTATTTTCTCCTATGAAAGTATTTTTATAAAGATATTGGCAAAAGACATTTGTAAGACTCTTTGATTGGTAAACCAGACTCCACTATCACAGATTTAACAAGCCCACCATGCTAAATGCCAGTCTAAAAGAAAAGGGCTCTTTGAGGTGAGCCAGTAATTCACAGAACATGGACTGATGGCTTTGGGGAGCTTCAGTTACCTGGGGTGAAACCTATGCTTTCCCTGAAGGCTGAATGTATATTTTCAAATGGTGTTTTACATGCAAATGTGTTCTTGGTCCTGTTTCAGAGCATTATGCAGTGTATAAGGAGGCTGGATAATTGGTCGGGTTCATCAAGGACTAGGGTTTAAGTTGGCATGCATTTGATTTTAGACAGTGGTCTTTGATTTGTGTGGCTTTCTCGTGGCCCTGCCAGCACTAGTTGCGCTAATAACAATTAAATTCTTCCCAACTGAGTGCTTTTTCTTGTTTGCTTTCCAGAATGACTCTGCTCTCCCTGAGCCCCCACCCCCACTCACCCACCTCCCAACCTTTGCTTTATATCAACCACATAGAATCATTTGACAGGTATCTGAAGAAACTCATTTCTCTGACAAGGGAAGTTATTAGAAGCTTCTCAGTAAGGGAAACGTCCTGAGAGGGATTAAATAAGAGAAACATTTTCTGAGTCATTAGACACTAGATGGGTTAAAATACCAGAAAAACACACTGTAGCACTCCACCTGGCACTGGTAATGACTTAATGTTTCTCCAGATTTCTCTTACTCTGTGAGGAATGTTTCAGCACTTCTGAGGCCTGATTAACAACACAAGGCAAAAGATAGTAGGGCCCGTGGAAGGCTAGAAGGCTGAGGCATGCTTTGGGACTTCTCCCAAGACCTAGTTTATAATTTAACAATTATGAAGATTGATGGCAAGAGTTGTTTTCCTCAAAATGTCCAGATATTGAATAGGTTAATGTTCCTTCAGAGCCTCAACAAGGTAGAAGGGTTTTTTTTTTTAAAAATGTGTTCTGTTCTCTTACTCATTAGGCTTCTCCAGTGGTTGAGAGTACACACTTTGGAAGTGGCCTTAAATCAGTTTCCTGATTTGCTATCTGGATGGCCTTGTCAATATTGTTTAATTATTGATGTCTGTAAGCCTCAGTTTTCTCATCTATAAAGTGGGGATGACAAATGCTTGACCGATTGAGGGTTGTGTGGGATCCATAGGGTAGCTTTTTTTCTATCCCTATTTTCTACTTCAGGAACTTCCTTTAGAGCATGGTTATATGGCCTGCCTTAGACTGGAGTTTCTTATTTGATAATTTTCATTAAGCATGTACTATCAATCAGTCAGTATTTTCAGAATTCTGAGGATATGCCAGTGAACCAGACAAAGGGGGCTCCTGAGCTCGGCCAATTCCATTTTAGTGAGGTCACATAAAACTGTCAAGTGGCCCCATACATAAGACGGCAATATCAGGATGGAATGAGTGTGTTACAGTAAAAGCCTCTTAGAGAAAAAACAAGATGGAGTAAAGGGACAGATAGGAATAAGGTCAAGAAAAGTTATGTGGACGAGAAAGCATTAAAAGAAAAAGACAATTTATCACCAATGGGCCAAGAAGAGGAAGCCTTCAAGTTTGAGAGCTATAGGGGCCGACTCGGAAAGGCTGGACCCAGGAGAGGTGAGAGAAGTAATAGTACTATGTTTTACTTAAGTTAAAAAATAATTTTAAAAGAGAATGATAATTTTGAAACTTTGGGGCTTTGAGAAGTTAAGAGAGAGGCCATCAGAAGGACTAAAAGATACAGACTTTTTTTTTCCCTAGAGGCACAGTTCTGAAAAAATGAAGAAGAAGAAGAAAAAAAAAACCTAAAAGGCCTGGTTCAGAAGATTTAGACCTTCATTTTAAGGGCACAGTTAGTTACTTCAGGAAAGGGTTCCCAGCACTGAATCACTTTGGAGGAAGGTATTAGATAGAACTCAGGACCAAGGGTTGCGATAGTATAAGCCTTTTCTTCTTTTCTTCGACACTATTTGCTGGATTCTGACCCTAAGGGGGGAGAACTGTTCAAAGGATAGGCCGCATGGCATTACAAAATGGCTACCAGCCTCCCCACCCCCACCCCCTGCCCTTGCTCGTAGGAGTTAAGAAGCATTCTCGATGGCTGACTCTGTATTTAGTCAGGGTGTGTAACTGACCTCTCCAGCTTCCTGTGAGTCAGTCCCTTTCAATGTCCTTTCAGCCTTGCAGTCATTGCGATCTTGGTGGCTCCCTGGATTCAAACAGTTAAGAGATACCCAGATGGCCCCAGCCTCAGGCTAGGAAACAAACCTTACGCTATGTGTCCACCTTACCAACCATCAGCTTTGGTCCGCAGACCTCAGCTGTCTCCTTCCACTATTGCTCCAATGGTAGCTTATCAGGCCTTCTAAGAAAAATTAACAATTCTATTTATTGTATAAAAGATCACCTAGACATAGTTGGAAGTGAGGCTTCGGGGGACCTCACCCCTCACTGCTACTGATCAATTCAGGAAGAGGAAGAAGCATTTGTCTTCAGTTTTGTATCCGTTGCGACTCCTCCAGTGGATGGTGGGCATACGAATAGGCCCAATTTAACTAAATGGGACAAAGACACAAAAAGAAAGCAAAACAAGCCCAAAGGGATTCTGGGAAAGAGATGGGTAAAGATAGGTTGATTGAAATGTGAGGGAATCAGCACAAGGTGTAGAGAAGAGAGTGAACAAAATCTTATAGATGCATGGAAGTGTTACGTACAACCTTAGTTAATAAAGAAAACACTTATTAGATAAAGTACCAATGACAGAGAAAGGAGCTGCAGAGGAGGAGTAGGCAAGGAACGATACAAGATCACAGTGGATGTTTAATGTCTTTGCAAAGACAGAATGATTAAGAAGAGTCTCTGCTTATGGTCTTCTGATTACTTACTTTTGGATCACACATATAACATGACAAAATGTCTGTGAAGGCTGTTCTTGATCATCAACTTGACTATACCTGGAGTTAACTAGAATCTGAATATCTGGGTGTACCTGTGAGGGATGTTTTCTCAATTAAATCATTCATTTGAAATAGGGCTCACTTCTAATCTGTACCTTCGAGGTAGGAAGATAAATCTTTAATCCAGATCTTTTGAAGCGAGACAATTCATCTTTAATCTGGATCACAGCTTCTGCTGGAAGCCATATAAAGAATATGAAAGAAGGAGGCTTGTTCTCTTTGCCTGCTTCCTCTCACTTTCTCTGGTCCATTCTAACTGGCATTACAGCCTACTAATTTGGGATTCTGAAGTATACTGAAGACCTTGGACTAAACAACTATTAGGTTCTTGGGCCTTCTGTTCACAGACAGCCATTGTTAGATACCATCATAGCTTGTGAAGTCATTCGAATAAATCGTGTGTGTGTGTGTGTGAGAGAGAGAGAGAGAGAGAGAGAGAGAGAGAGAGAGAGAGAGAGAGAGAGAGAGAGATTCATTCTATATAAATTCTGTTACTCTAGAGAACCCTAACACAATGCTCTGACATTGACAACTTAGGGAAACAATCCTTTGTGGGGTCAGCTAAGACACCACAGAGAGTGTTTCTGAAACCTTGTGCTAAAACAAATTTTTCTTCCTTCACTGTTCCATCTTGGAATGAGAAAAATAGTCTTATCAATGGAATGACCATGGTGGCAGGATTGAGGCCACCCATGGAACCAACTACATAGACATTCATTTCCTAGAGGGTATAAATTCAAGAAGGTCCTTTTGCACTTAGTGTGTGTAACCAGGAATTACAAATGTTCCATGTTCTCTAAGCAGCTGGTTAAATGTTGTGAAGACTTTCTGCTGCTTTTGTCAAACTCAGTAAGTCCATCCTTGGCAGGAACTCAATCACAACACATTTTTAGATTACTTCTTCTAAAACTCCAATGTTTGAATTTGTGGTGTTCTGGTTATGTCCAGCTTGCTTCATTTACCAAAGCCTATTAAATGAAGGTCCATTAACCAAGGCCTGTTCAGTAGCTTTGGTGTAACCCATCTTATAGTCTTCCTCAGAAAGCATTGTTTCTATGACCATTTGCTTACCACAAACATTTCCTTTCTGTTGTTGACTTTAGCAGAGAAAGTAAAATGTCCTCAATATAGTATTGTCAAGAGCACTTACAATCAAGATGAAGAATGTCATTATCCTATGTCCTGAAGGCCAGGCATAGACTTAATCACATTGAATTCTTTTTCTTTTTCTTTACTATTTAGTTTAATCAAGCATACAGAGTGATAAACTTCATGACATCATCTTCACATATATATGGATACAGATTCATGCATGCATATACATATATACACTGTCATTCTTCCTGCCTATTTGACTGTATCCAGTTCTTAGTAGAACATATTAGAACTATATGAATGACTCCCTGCTTCCCCTGTGTTCTGCTGGTCTGAAGGCAAAAAGCAGGAGAATGTAACTCAGGCTTGAAAAGTGACAATGGAGAACAGGCAGAATGATTTGCTGAAGCTCATGTCAATTGCCTGTTTCCATCAAAACCTACAGGAAGAGACATTTTGAAATGAATTCTGCCCAGAGCTGATTACATTGTTTCGCAGGTAGTTCGTCCTATCTACCATCCATGGGCAGCTCCAACCTATCCATGCCTTTTATTCTCACAGTGAACTAACTCATGATCGATGAATCACAGAGGGCAGGAGAATTTATCTAGAGGTGCTGAAGAGAACGTTCAATTATCTAACTGGACTCATGACCGTACACACATTTGATTGCATAACTGGAGCTTCTGTATCCATATTTAATTGAAACATGGGCTGGTTTGTGGCAAGGGAAAAGTCAGTGAATAGAAAAAGAAACACTTCTATGGCAGAATCTTGTTGTGAATTAATCACCTACTGCTATAGAATTTCTGGAATTAACTTTAGACTATTGCTATAAAATAAAGTTTGTTGAAGATGAGCACTTAAGTAGAAAAGTTATATATTATCTAAAGCTTGGAAAGTTAGAAATGAATATTAGAATCACCCCACTGTGATGTCATTTTCTAATGAAGGTAATTGCTACCCATTGCTTCAATTCTGTGATAAAAGTAGCCAGAAAAAAATGGGACTCTGTTATCAAAAGCTATCAGAAATAGAGTTTTCATATATGTGGGTTTGGGGGTACTCTGTCTTTGACGCTCATTTCTGTGTCAGTGCAGTGTAATGTCTCTTGGCAGGGACATGTTCTGTTAGTATTAGCATCTCCCCTTATCTAGACTTGAGTGACACATCTCCTCTTAACCTTTTGATTTGCTTCATACAGAGTTTGTACATTGTTTTGAATTTGCCACATTGGCAGTAATGTTATTTTATAATTCAAGATTTTTAAATTTCTTTCTTATTTTGACTTAATTTTTTTCCTATAACATAGTATGGTTTGAAGTGAAGACAGTAGCTATTCTTATTTTGTTTGGTCTTATAGGAACAATTAGTCCAAGCTGGCCCCCAATCATCACAATCTCTCTGTCCTAGGCTCCCAAGTTCTGGATTCCAGGCATGTACCACCATACCTGGTCTTGCTCTTGATTGTGTATAGGTTCCTGACATAAAGTTAAGAAAAGTTCTTATATTCCCATTCTAAGAGTATATATAATGATTAAATGATCAGTTAAACCAGAAGTGTTTCCATTTGTAAATCTGACCATATGGTTTTTATTTTTCCCTGTAGCCTGCTAAATATTAATTAGCCTCTGATTAATCTTGAATGTCTGAGACATGCCAAGCACACAAATAATCTTTAACATCCTTGAAGTACATACAAATATTTAAAACATTCTATTATCATATTTGTCTAGTGGCAGAAAAAATAGATTACTAACTGCTTCAGGAACATAATAAATTGGCAATTGCACCTGCCACTATGTGTAGTTCATGTCCTTCAGCTGTTCCCAACCAGTGCATACATATGGTGAAGACACTGATCTGGCCCAGGGCTGCAAGGCTGCTTCACTATGCAGGTGATCTGACGATCCCTCATTGGCTTGCCTGAAACCTCTCTTCTGCTGTCTGCAACAACTCTTGCTCCATCTTTTCTTCCTTTCTTTCTCTGTTGTCAGACCTGCCTGAGATACATGCCTGGGACTCATGTCACCTGTCCACCCCATTCTTTCATTCATCCTTCATGATAAGGCACCTGTCCTGTGTAACCAATCCCTTGTCTTTTGCAGAACCTTGGTCAGCACAATTTGGATGGTTGATTTTTATTACAATATGTACTTCTGTATCAATGTATAAAATTGGATTACAGTGTGCATCTCCCATTGTGTCCTAATTTGGGGTTTGAAGTTAGGTTTGATCCCTCCACAATTCATGTTGACAGAAACATCCCTACACATAGTGTTAGGAAGTGTGGCTTTCAGAAGAGAAGTGTGCCATGGGATCTCCACTGGCACAAAGAGCATCCAGAATAGCTCATCCTTTGTCACTGCTTCCATCCCCTGCACCATCTGAGGACATTGCTTCCACTCCCTCCAGAAGATACAATGACAAGTCATCATTTTGGAAGCAAAGTGTAGGTTGCTATGGCCTTCATCTTGGAACATATATACAAATTGTGTGTGTGTGTGTGTGTGTGTGTGTGTGCGCGCGCGCCCGCGCGCCCGCACACGTGCATGTGTAACACAAATGTATTTCATAGTGTTATAGGGTGAATAGGAAGACCAGAATTGAACATTGAGTATCATGGGAGGGACTTCTCACCTGATCATCCCATAATGGAGAAATGAAGGGCAGTAGGGGGTACAAGAAGCCCTTATAACATCACAGTTCTCACTGAGAGTGAGGAAGCCGGATGGCATAAGCCTTTCTTAAATAGCTCACTGAAACATTGTTGCAATGGTAATTGCACTTTAATGAGTTTAGGCAGCACTTCATGCACATTGTATCTTTTCATCCTCACAATTCTAGTGATATGGCTGTTATTGTCCAATTTTATATTTTACATCAGATAGAAGTAGCTTGTCAGAAAGAAAACATTCCCTGAATTGTGTGGGTAGGACTTGATACAGCTCTGACTCCAAAGTCTAAGCTTTAAAGTTTTTCCATGTCACAGTTTATTTATTTTTATTTTATTCTTCTCTTACATGTTACATTCTGACCAGTTTCTCCTTCCTCCACTCCTCCCAGATAGTCCCCTTGTATTATTCCATCTCCCCCAGATCCACTCCTCTGTTTCCCAAAAAGAAAAAAAAAAAAAAACAGGTATCCACTGAACAAGAAACAATAAGAGCAGACACAGACAGACTAGGCTAGATGAGACAACCCAGTGGGAGAAAAAAGATCCTAAGCACAGACAAACAGTCAGAGACATCTTCCACTCCCACTGGTGGGAGTCCCACAAAATACCAAGCTAACAGCTATAAGATATATGTAGAGGACTGTCAGAAGACATCTAGGAAAGGCTATGGCAAGCAAGTGAGTTTTCAGAGGCCATAGCACAAACCTGTATTGGGTTCATATTTGTGAATTCAATCTCTGTGAGCCCCTTCTGAGTCCTGCTTAGTTCTGTGGTCCATGTCCTTCTGGTGTCCTTGACCCCTCTGTCTCTGACAATCCTGCCTTCCCCTCTTCTGTGTGGTTCCCTTGGTTCTGCCCAGTGGCTAGTGTTTGGATATGGGTCTCTGCATCTATTCCCAGCAGTTGTTGAATAACACTGGATTCTTAACCTCTAAAAACTTCTGGCTTTTAATAAATTACTCCATCTTAGATGTTTTCTTATAGCAAATAAATGAATGATAGCATCTATACAATGATTGTTTTATGACTAGGAAGCCATTTATGACTTTACATTTACATATGAAATGATTTGATATGACCAACTCAAATTTTGGACCACTTTTTTTTGGTATTGATTTTTAATGAAGAGTTAATTACTGATTCAAGTGTAATACCATGGTTCAGGTGTCTTCCTTCCAGTGCCTTGACCTTGACCTCCTGTTCTCCAGAACTTTTGTCATAACATGTTTATTTGTAATAATGTATGCTTTTTAAGAAACCATATTGTCTGTGGTACTGTGTTATAGCAGATGAACCAAGCAATATAGACTCTTTGTCTATAGTCTAGTAGTTTAGAAAGACAGCCTGCTGGCAGCCAAAGTACATGACTTGAAACTAATAATGAACCCCCAGAGAGAGTTATTAATTTAACATGCTGGCAAGCCAAGGAAGGGTAAGATTCTGCACAAAGCTTTACCAACCTAAGACATAAGTGCATTGCTTATGATAATGCATATTCCATGATGGGTAAGGAAGGCTTTCTTTTCAGAACAACCTAGGACAGGCTCAGTCTGGTTTCTTTAATAGAAAGGGGGAGATGTGGGGAGGTTTTGTGGCTGCCTGGCAGGAATATGTCATTGGCCAAAGACAAAGAAATGGGCTGCTTGGAAGGAATCTAACATAGGCCAAGGACAAGGAAATGGACTGTAGGCAGGAATCTGACATTGGGCTGGAACAAAGAAGTAATTTCAGGCAGGAATCTAAATCTTAGGCTAGAGCAAAGAAGTAATTATAGGCAGAAATCTAAATCTTAAACTATAACAAAGAAGTAGGCTTTAGGCATGAAAATGAATTTGGACTAGGACAGGGAAGTATGCTTGGATATTTTGATCATCCTGATAAGCCCTTAGAAATGGTGGGCACAAGAGTGATCACAGCACTCTGTTTATTGTTGTGCATGTTCTTTGATTATCTGGATTTATTGTCTTCCTTGTTCCTGGACTATTTGCATCTATTGTATTGCTAGTTCCTCAACCTAGAACTGACCTTAATACTTGCATGTAATTTGAACAGTATAAAACCAAAAAAGGAGGAGGAGGGATGAAATAGGGGATTAATGGGTGGGGGGAATGGGTAAGGGGGATGGTATCTGAACTGTAAACAAATAAAATATGAAATTAAAAAAAAAACTTTGAAGAGACTGCCTGCTGAGCCTGCTTTGCAACATTATCCACCTGAAACAAAGGATCGGTTCAGGTGGGCTTCCCCATATAACTGCAGTGCTGATTGGTAAACTTTGAGCCTTGAAGAAAGAAAGAAAGAAAGAAAGAAAGAAAGAAAGAAAGAAAGAAAGACAGACAGACTGCATGGAAACATTCCTTGCTTGCTTCTGTAAGCCTGTGAAGGCTCCTTAGGGACAGAATTGTCACAATCTGTTTGACTTGATATAACACATAGAAATATTGAATCCCATATAGTTACTTAGAAACTCTTTTCTTCTATATATATCCCATATATAACATGTGGTTATGTTGAATCCCATATAGATACTTAGGAACCCATTGGTTACTGTTCCATGAGATGGAAATCCATGACTAAGATACCAACAGATTCTGTGTCTGGTGAGAAACTGTTTCTATTTTGTAGATGATTGCCCTAGTCCCATGGGGCATTGAACTGGGTTCAGAAGACCTGGAAGAGAGAACTGGAGGACAGGGGACACAAAGAATGAGCAGCTTGTCTATAGTCTGATCAAACCGCTGATTTTAATTTTTTCACACAGGGGTTATATATACATAGAGGCAGGATATGGGGAAGGGGATGATGCAGGAGTGTAGGTGTTCTCAGGAGGAGTACAGATATCTTCCAGAACAGAGTGTTGGCTGGGTGAAGAAGCAGGGAACAGGTCACTATGACTCTGTCTATGATTCATTTGTACTTATCTAAGCTGGTACTTTCCACCAAGGCTACATATCCACAAAGTCTATGACTACTAGTTCTTATCCAGGCTGGTAATTTTTCACTAAGGCTGCCTGTTTACAAGATCTTATAGCTATCTGTTTTAGGATCAGAGTTTTTCCACAGAGACCAAGACTTTGTGAGCAAGCATGTATGTCTAACTTAGGCCTATTGCTGATTTTAGGCCTTCACTGTATAAGCAAGGCTGCTCCTGACAGATGATGACTTCTTACTATGTCCTATCAGACACAGTGGCAAATAAATTCTCCAGTCCTTTTAAGTAAGCACTCAGATTCTACCAATGAGGGCCAAGCCACCTCCCAAAGGCAGAACCTCTGCATATTAGTCACACTGGGAAGTAGGCTTCACCATATGTATTGGGGGGAAGGGGTGCAAACATTCAGGTAACAGCTAGAGTAAAAGCGTATGCCTCTCTCCACTTCTCATGTCCGCCTGTAGCCATAGAAAAGAGACTGGATTATTGGTGTCTATGCTAAAGGCTGATCAAGGGAAGGCTACTGACTGCTGTGCATTATGGGATAAATGCACTTATTTGGCCAGAAGCCTCTTTCATCAGTCACTCCCCTGAGAGAGCCAGTCTCTTAGTCGCTCTCACTCTCCTAGCTTCCACAATCCTCTTGGTAAATTGTTTAGACTTACACTTTATGTCATCATTCTTTCTCCCCATCCCCATAGTTAAAAACATAATCTCTTTTAATCTTGGATTAACACTATACAAAAAAGAACCAAACATTAATCTCTGCCTTCACCCTAGGTGGGGAGAACGTAATCTCCATTTATTAGTTTTTCAAGGTGGAAGATAAGGAAAATGCTAACAGTGTAATTAAAGATAAAAATAAAAGAAGACTTAATGAGATTTGGATTCCTATGAGACGGTCTCCTAGGAGGCTTTCCATTTAGGTCGAATTTCTGACAGTCACAGATAAAGGAGATGAATCTCTCAAGCCCAGAACCTCAATTCCTGGGATGTGATTTTCGACACAGTTGTCAGGGACTTTGCAGGCTGGGAGCTATTAGTCTCAATGGGTATTGGCAGCACTCCTTATTGTCTTGGTACTTCTCACCCTCCAGGAAAAAAAAGAATGTGACTTTAAATGGTACTAACTGCTAGACAGCCACATATATGAAGAAAGTGAGTCTGCAGCTGAGGGAGTACCAGTCTCAGAAGTCTCACAAGCCAAAGGTTATTTAGAAAGGAGAGACGAGATGGAAACAATAGGATTGAGGCTCAGAGAACATTGCAAAGTGAGTAAAGGGCAGAAAAGATTGCTTAGAGATGATGCTTATTTATGTTTCCATACTATAGATACGTTCCAATCATTATGAGCCTATTGACAGAAAATTCTTATTACCATGTCTAATAAGCCATTGTGCTTATGGCTTACAATGCAGAAGTGTGTCTGTGTGGATCTGGTATACTCAAAGTTCATTTTTATTTTTCATTTTTATTTATTTTTTTTTGCTGAATCTGGCTTTAACCTTGCAGCGATCTTCATGAATCTGCCTCCCAAGTGTTGACATTATAGACATGCAGCACCATCCAGACAAAAATACCCAAGAGTTTCCACCAGCCATTGCAGTTAGCATTTGATACAGCGCTTGTAACACAGGGTGTTGGAGAGCCTAGCATATTCATGGTCTTTTTCCTCCTAGATTATTCTAGAGACGAAATGGCCAGGTATCATCCATATCTAAGATAGAAGGCTTACGGGTAAGAAAAGAAGTACTATAATAGTTACTCTGAGGGCTGCATGCAGTTCAGGTGGAAAAGTGCTTGCCTTGGGAGCATGAACACTTGAATTTCATTGACATGTAAAGACAAGTGTGTTAGTGTGGTGGTTTGTGGCTTTAATCCCAATACTCAGGAAGTAGAAACAGGCAGATTACTACGCATTCAGGACAAGCCTAGTCTACATAGCAAGTTTCAGGCCAGCCTTGTCTACATAATGAGACCCTTTATGGGGAAAAAAAACTGGATGTGGTGGCTCACTTGTAATTCTAGTGCTGGGAAGGCAAAGAAAGGTGCGTAGACACACAGACGCACACACATAAACACATACATGCAAATGTAATATACACACATGCACACAGTGAACAAAAAATATATACAGAGACACATAGACACACACGCAAACACAAAGACATACAGAGATACATACAGATATACACAGACACATGCACACACACACAACACACATAGGCAAACACATAATATATACAGCGATACATATAGATACACATGCAAACACACAAACATACAGACACATGCACAAACATACAATATACACACAGGCAAACACATATACAGAGATACACATAGAGACGCACACAAACCAACATAGACCCACAGAAACATTCGTACAGACACATTCAGAGACATATATACAGAAACACACACATTCACACAAACACACAGAGAAACACAACTTGTGGTGATACGACAGACATGAACTGGGACTTCAGTGGCCCATGTTTTGTTTGCCCTTGCAGTGCCTATAACTATGATGTGATATAAATTGCAGCTCATATCACAGCCTATGGGCAAGGGTTTGAGTGAATTTCCTGGACTTCAAAGACAGATAGTTGCCAACAAAGAAAAATCACATCTAGTGCCTATGTATTAGTCCTTAAGGTGTGAATAATCATAGGACTATAGGAATGTGGAACTTAGAGCCAGGCAGTGGTGACACACGCCTTTAATCCCAGCACTTGGGAGGCAGAGGCAGGCAGAGTTCTGAGTTCGAGGCCAGCCTGGTCTACAGAGTGAGTTCCAGGACAGCCAGGGCTACACAGAGAAACCCTGTCTCCAAAAACCAAAACGAGAGAGAGAGAGAGAGAGAGAGAGAGAGAGAGAGAGAGAGAGAGAGAGATAGAACTTAGAGAAGTCCAGGAAGTCTTCTACTCTAGAACACATTGCTGATGCTCTACTCCCTACAAACAATACCGTCCATCTTCCTTTGACCTCTGTCTATGCACCCTCCAAAGGCCTGTTCTCATGGCATGGCCAAGAGGCAGCCTTTTGGGTTTAGACTACTTTTTGTGGCCCTGGGGTTTGAAACCATATGTACTTTGAGTTAGCACAGCTTAACATGTGACTCCCATACAATAATCTCAACTCCTCAGAAGAAAACATAGAGGTTTTGTTTTGTTAGATGAAGATGTATTCACAGCACTATCTCTGTTTATCAGAGGATCCATCTTGGATGGCAACTCAGCTGGACTATAAAAAGCTTTGTTTTATCTATCTCTATATGTACCTCAGTACACACACAGGTAGGACGTTCTTATGATACATACATACACACATACACACATCACACACACACATACATGCATACATACATACACACATACGTGCACACGCACACACACATCACACACACATACATACCACACACACATACACACACCACACACACACATACACACCACACACACACACATACATACATACATACATCCACATACACACACACATATATGCATAAAATAGTCTGGTTTTATAAATTAAACTTGGTGAACTCTATTCCTATACATCTTTTCCATTGTTTTATAAAGCAGTGTCTCATGTAGATGATACTGGACTAGAACTCAGGACGTGGTAGAGACTTGAGCCCCTGGTCTTATGACGTCTACCTTACAGGAGCTGGGATTGCAGGCGTGCACTCACGCCTAGCAGCTCATCTGTGTCTCATTGCAGGAAGATGTGAATTTGCATCTCATCCATTTTGTGGAATTCTAACTCATATGCTGGAGTTTCTGCTATGTATATGTAACACATGCGAAAATATATCTTTCTTCTTTAGTAGGAGGAACTGAAGTCCTACATGAACCCAAATCAATCCAGCTTAGTTGATTTTAAAGAGACCAGTCAACATTTTTGCCCACACTAACTTCTTATACAGATGTCCTTCTCCTTGCAGTGGGGTTATGTTTTGATATGTCCATCATGTAATTCTAACATAATTAGCAGAAAGCACATTTAAGAACCAAACCTACTTAACATCTTAACCTGTACAGTATAGTACAGTATAGAGTACTGGCTGTCTCCTCATGTGGGTGTGTGGCTGTGTAGGAGTCATAGCCATATCCCCTGTGTCGCTGTGATCCCTGCCAGAGAGAGGCCATATGGCAAAGTCACTCTGATGCATAGTGGAGTCTGCAGTTGGAAGTTGATCCTTCATAAACTGAGAACCATTTATATCGCATATATTTTATTTTATTATGTCTAT
Source organism: Arvicanthis niloticus (assembly GCF_011762505.2). Taxonomy (NCBI): domain Eukaryota; kingdom Metazoa; phylum Chordata; class Mammalia; order Rodentia; family Muridae; genus Arvicanthis; species Arvicanthis niloticus. The sequence continues at coordinate 65,033,515 of NC_047665.1, read as the reverse complement.
GGTATATGTGTTCAGGTATGTGTATATGCATGTGTGTATGTACACATGTGTAGATGGAGACCAGGATCTTATACTCCACTTTTTAAAAGGATCTCCCACTGAACCTGGAGCTCACAAATTGTCTTAACTGGCTTGAGCAAGTCCCAGGAATCCTTGCGTCTTTTCCCTCCCCAGTGGTGGAATTACAGGTGCACACCACCATGTTCTGCTTTTTACATGGATTCCAGGAGTCCAAATTCAGATCCTCATAATTATGCAACCGGCATTTTACCAAGTGAGCCATTTCCCCAATGCCATATAGTATTTATATCAATTTTGTGTGGGTGTGCACATGTATGTGCGTACGCACATGCCCATGCATGCATTCATTCACTAAAGATTGAACCCAGAGCCTGTGTGTGTAAGCACGCCTCTAAATCATATGCCCATATCAAATTAAAGCAATCAACAATTGAAAAAGAAGCAATCTCCCTCTTGAAGGCTAACTTGAAAACTATATTGCAAGCATAAGTAAATCGAACTTATAACTTAAATCCTAAATATGATTTTTGCAAATTAACCAATAGAACTGAAGAGAGTTGTTTAGATATTATAAAATAAGACAGCAAAAGAGTATTTCTGAAGATTTATTGAAGCAGTAACAAGTTGGTCAGAGATTTACTGGAAAAACAAAGCAGTTTTAATGGTATTCAAAAATACTTTAAAAAGTATTCTAGCACAAGATTTTCTTCGTAAACTAGATTATTTTGTAAACCTTTTCTACGTCTTTTAGGGGTGTCAGTTGTTATGTGCTGAGCTGGTCTCTATCCCAAATCTATCTTGCGCTCCTGAAAAACTGCAGTAAAGGCACTTGAAAGCTGTTTTCCTAAGATACAATTTTTTTTTTCCTTCTTGCTGGTACTGCGCTGTTGCATCAAGGGTGTGCAATTTTTACTCAAGGTCATCGTGATGCTGAGAAGTCTCATTGATCACCTGCTCAAAAAAGAAACAAAAAATCAACTCATGGTAAGAAGATACAGCCCTAATCAGACAGAATGTGTTGAGTAGGCGGGGAGGTTATGCTGACTCTTCAGAACAAGGGTCATAGGGAGATGCATAGGCAGGGCGGCCTCTTCCTGCAGAACATAGAAGTATCCAGTGGAGGGTTGTGGTGTACAAAAGAATGCTTGGAAACTGTGTTTAGAAAGTTGGCCTTAGCAATCCTAAACACAAAGCTCAAAAGTAACTAAGGCATATGAAGAGATATGGCAAATGCTTTTTGTAACCTCCTGCAAGGCTGTGCGTTTATAATTATAATTAATTGTAACTATTTATAATTATAATTAATTGTAACTATGTCTTCCATGACATGGAGTGGTAACAAGAACCTGATTGTCCATATGCAGGTCCTTGTACTATATAAACAGGTGACGGTCTGTATGGAAAATTGTATGTCCAATGTCAAACCAGCCCTGATATCATGGATGTTATTAAGTGACACACTTTAATGCAGCTCATGTAAGAGGTACCTTAAGGGTGTTTTACTCCCATTTCAATGTGCAAACTATGATTGCAGAAAGATTACTGCCTTATCCAAGATCAAATAAATAGTTGGTCCTTATATTGGTAGAATTGGGAGCTATTCTTCCAGTATACATGGGGACCCCTTAAGTTGGCTGCCTGCATCTGATATATCTGCTTGCTAACTTAAAGGGGAACAACGCATATTTAAAATGGCTGTTAATTTATTCACTATTCCTTCTTTTTAAACTTTCCCATATTTTATCTAAAAAATACCCACCTGTCCATCTCTGGTTTCAACCGTCTTAATCAGGAGTGTTCTTTTTGAGTGGGTGTCAACCAGAGGAAGTGACTCCAGGTTAGTTTCTGAATTAAAACAAAAAAAAGGCAAGAAAATAAGAAAAAATTTAAAATGTTACCATTTTACCCAAAGCACTATGACTTTATTTTTGTGGTTATTTACTCATACATAATCCTATAAAGCACTATCTGTTTGAATACACAGCACCTAAGGCCTCCTTCATTCAGGACGAAAGTAGGTAGTAGTTTACTGAGTTTGCCATTAGCAGGAAGCAAACTGGAGTCTACACTTAACAGCGAATCGAAAGCAAGAGTGCACCTGAGTTTGAAACTTAGGGTGTTAGGCTAGGAGTATAGCTCTGTGGATTTAGTTTAGCTTACTCCCCTGAATTTGGTCTCCAGCAGTCGTCAAAACAATAATAAAAAAGGAAATGTGTCCAGTACCAAATTGTCAAGCCTGAAAAAATACATGTAAGTAGTATTATACAGAATGAGCCATTGTATTCATAGCTAAATGTGTGTGTGTGTGTGTGTGTGTGTGTGTGTGTGTGTGTGTGTGTAACAGAAATTAAACAAAAAGAAGCCATGAATTGAAAAGAGAGCCATATATTTCAGGGGGTGGTACATGGAGGGTTTGGAGAGAAGAAAAGGGAAAGGGTACATGATTTAATTATGTCATAACCCCCAAAACCAAAAACAAATATTTTGAAGATAAAATGGGTATATACATATATTTATAAAAGAGAAATCATGTTTCATTGAATTTTCTTCAGAAAAGTTCAGTTCAATCAAGAATGACTAAAATGTGGAGGTTGTACTACAGGCAGAGTAAATGGTTACAGCCTTGTGACATTTTTTTCTCCATAAAATGAAACAATGTACTTACCTCTCAGGTTCAGGGAAGAAAAGTTTGGAAGAGGCAGAGAAATCCTATAAAAAGAGAAAGAAACAAACAAAAAACTTGAAAACAGAGCACTTCAAGAAGAAGGAACAAGTTCTCACACTTCTTGTTTTCATTAAATAGAAAACTCTGTTGCTGTTAGCAACTTGTTTAAGAACCTTCTGCTCACACTTGGTCTCACTGGCCCTCTTAAATTACTGAGAGCAGTTATTTTTCCATGCAGGGACATGAACTAGAGGAATTATAGAGGGGAAAAGTATTGACTTTGGCAAGGCTGTGGATTCAAATCTACTCTGCTATCAATTAGCGCTGACCACAGTGAGTTAAACTCTTTCAACCTTTAAGTTTCTCATCAATATGGTCGCTAGGTTAACTGAGATGGACCTAGAAAGACTGTGAGTTACTAATTCACACATTTGCCTTCTGTACCTGCTCTCCTCTCCTTCCAGCAGCTTCCTGTAGGTGGCAATCTCAATGTCAAGGGCCATCTTAACATTGAGCAGGTCTTGGTATTCACGAAGGTGACGAGCCATCTCCTCCTTCATGTTCTGGATCTCATCCTGCAGGCGGCCAATAGTGTCCTGGTAGTTAGCAGCTTCAAGGGCAAAATTCTCTTCCATCTCACGCATCTGGCGCTCCAAGGACTCATTCTGCAGAAAGGAAGTATGACTTTTCATGTGATTTCCCAGAAAATCCAGCTGTTCCCAGAAATATTCATAAATCACGTGCAGTAATTCTATTAATGGTAGATGCCCACTAGCTTTGAATAGAGAACACAAGCACCCAATTCTATGTTTTGCTTTATTGAGATAATTTTTACATGAAGCCTAGCTTAACCCTGAGTTTATAATCCCCCTACCTCATTCTCCAGAGTGCTGAGGTTACAGGAGTAACCTCTAAAATTCCTCTTATTACAATCAATAACATATGTAAGCTAAGACTTTCAAGGTACCCATCAAATTATTCTTAAAACGATCTTGATAATTTATTCTTTGAATGAATGTGTGTGTGTTTGTGTGCGGTGTAGGTGTGTATGTGTATGTATGTGTGTGTATGTGTGTGAGTGTGTGTGTGTATAGGTGTGTGTGTGCGCGTGAGCGTGCTCGCGCGTATGTGTGTATGTTTAATTTATTTGTACAGGTCTCACTGTTAACCTAGTCAGCAGAACAGTACTGAGCACGGCATTTTCTCCCCTTTGCTGCCGTGTGGTACTCACAGTGCCTTTAAGGGCATCCACTTCGCAGGTGAGTGACTGCACCTGTCTCCGGTATTCGTTTGACTCCTGCTTTGCCTGGCGCAGAGCATCGTTGTTCCGGTTGGCAGCCTCAGAGAGGTCAGCAAACTGTCAAGAAGGAATTAGAAATGAAGGTTGCTCACTTCCGTGACTTTTCACTCTCTTAGAAGAGCCATCTTTATCCTGCCTCTACATTTCCTATAATTTGTCTGAACGTCTCTTTGGAAAGCCAGGGGAAGAGAAGCAGCAACAGCATTGCGTTTTCAGTCTTTGCTCTACTGCAATGCTTTTCGAATGGTGGCGGTCAAGAGCAGGGGAGTAAGGTATTCTTTGAAGTCACGGAAGACAATGAGTGGAAAGAGAGTCTGCCATACTAAAGGAAGCTTTGTGAATGGGGTTGGGGAGTGATGCTCTGAAACAATGGCGATACAAACTAAAGCCGATTCTGAGTAGAGCTGAAGGTTACTAATGGAATGAGAGGCACTATTTGAGAGCTAGAGGTTCTTGCTACTCTGGCTCACTTCATACCTTGGACTTGTACCATTCCTCTGCCTCCTGGAGGTTCTTGGCAGCCACGCTTTCGTACTGCTGACGGACATCACGCAGGGCAGCAGTGAGGTCAGGCTTGGAAACGTCCACATCGATCTGGACATGCTGTTCCTGAATCTGGGCCTGCAGCTCCTGGATCTCCTGCGGAAAGAACGGACACACAGAGGTCGTAGACAACACGGTTGCAGCTTTGTTCATCCACAGAAATTGGTGTCACTTACTTCATCGTGCAGTTTCTTCAAAAAGGCAATTTCTTCCTGCAAGGATTCCACTTTCCGTTCAAGGTCAAGACGTGCCAGAGAAGCATTGTCGACATCCTATTTCGGAAAGAGAAAAGAATGATGTGGAAGATGCTAAAGTCTATCCTTTAACTTTTTTATATTAATTCTTTTTTCATTTTATGATATGTATATGGGTGTTTTGCCTGCATGTATGTAAGTATACCATGGGCATGTATCCATGAAAGCCAGAAGAGAGAATCAGATCCCCTGGAACTGAAGAAGGGTGTGGGCAGCTCTATGGCTTGCTGGGAATTGAACTCCAGGTCCCCTAAAAGAGTAGCCAGTGCTCTTAACCACTGACCCATCTCTACAGCTCCTTATTTATTTATTTGTTCAAAAATTAATCATTTGAACCCATTCTCCATATTATAGAAAAGGTGCTGAAAAATCTCATGACCCTTGATAAATTTATAAATCATTTAGGGTCAAATTCCAATATTCATTCTTAGCTATAAAAATGAGTAGAAAGCCATTTTGTTGTATTGAAGCTCACTAGTAGACAAACTAAAAATAAATACATGTATATGCATGATGACATGGTATGGTGAACTATATTGAGTCCACATTTCTGGTTCAAAATGTTATTATCAGTTTTAAACCTGAAAATCAGTGTCACATTTAATAATGTAATTTTGTGATGAAGTAGTTGATGCGATTCTGCAACTTCATGTCTGCATGAGTACACGGTGTATAAAAATGAAAGCTTTAAAAATAAAAATAAAATGTCTTTTAAAGTGGGGCATAGTGGAAGAGTATGCTGTTCTTTTAGAGGATCTGGGTTTGGTTCCCAGCACCCACATCTAGCAGCTCATAAAGGCTTATAATTCCAGCTCCAGGGGATCAGATGCCCTCTTCTGGCCTGGTGCATGCCTGCATAAATGTCCTTTACACTCAAACAGACACAAACACATACACATTTTAAAAAATCTTTTAAAATTGAGCTCAGAAGGGTTAATATATATGCAAGCTCTTTTTGTTTCTTGCATTCAAACTTTCAAACACTTAGCTTTGGGATTTAGAGCAAGTGTTTAGTTATCTGGCTTTCAGGTTCCCAGGCTAGACTCCTATCAAGTAGTAATTCATTGTTCAAATTCAGGTCATGTATTTGCAGAGAGATGCTCATCAGGCAAGAAGGAAAAGAAACTTAATCTTAAACTATATTGTTTTGCCTTCTTTGATTTTTTTTTATGTATAAAACACCCTGGCTCAGCCTATAGGGTATTTCTGTCTTTCTCATTCATCACTATATCATTTCAGTGACTTTGCCTGTTTTAGGATTACAGGTCAAAACACTTATAATAAATTTATACTTAGACTTCTTTAGAGAGTTTATAAGGTGATCTATTTTAAGGCAGAATGTGCAATCTTGCATGTGAAATGTAGTTTCCTTTCAAGGGAATGCTGAAATACTTAAGTTCCTTCTCGTGTAAGCAATTATATTTGCAGTATAGTTTATAGCTATAATATTGAGTTACTCTATCAGCCTCAAAGAAAACACTAATTAATAAAAAGAAAATAAGAACCTAAATAGTAGTATCATTTCATTTCTGACTCCTGCTAAGCCCTCAAAAAGATATAAATGATATTAGACTAATCTCCTTGAAAAAGTTCAATGAAATGTGTCGTTTCATTTAAATGAATGAAACAATTTTATTTAGTCCACAAATAAGCAATGCTACATATTAATTCAGTGCTTTGCAGAAAGCATTGCTTGGGTGGTGACCATAAATGCCCAGTGACTAAAAGGAGCTGCCTAGTCATCTACTGCCATTAAGGATGTAAATACCTTCAGAACGTTACTCTAGAACATTCATCCCTAGAGTTTTGCTGTTGATCCTAACAAGTGTTTCAAATGACAAGACTGTATTGGCCATCTGTCCGGTTTGGGATGCTAAGGTAATGCCCAACTTCGGAACAAAAACAACAAATAAATCCTCCCTTCACATAACACTCCATTCAGTTTAGGGTTTAATTTTGTTTGTAGAGGGTGCTAATGAGTCTACAACCCCTAAAAGGGGGCCTCTCCAAATGTGAGGGAGGACTTTAGCTTTAAGAACTTTGTGCACCACATACCCTCACAAGCCTGGGCCAGACACTAGATAACGGATGTTAGCAAATACTTGTGTCCAATTGGAACTGTGGTTACGTCATTATATATTCAATAAGAATGTAGCCTGTTGCAAAGCCGCTCTGGGAACACAAAGGCCCCTATTATTCCTGTCCAGAGCCACCGCATTTGCCAGAATGTCCCTATCTACATTCCATAGCGAAGCCCATAGAAACCTTTAACACCCTTGAGCCACGGGAACAGATGGCTTCTTTGCACCCTTGTTAGATTACAAACATAGTTGTGCAATGATCTTCGGCTAACTTTCACGCAGCGCAAAACTTCGAGCGAAGAAATGAAACTTGGCTTAATTCCAGTTAAACTTTCTCATCCTCCAGAGTATTCTACATTTTTAACTGGGGGAAGCAACTGTGCTTTTTTATGACCTTGTGAAAGTTAGCCAATGTCACTTTCACAATTCAAAACGTAACCAAATTGTAGCCATTCAATATCAGAGTGTCCATATGTTTCAAAAATGAAAGGAAAAAAATGTTTTTGGGGGTGTGTGGGGGGAGGATAAGAAAAATCTGGAAACAAAGCAGAAAATAAAGCCTTCATGTTTCAAGGACTGGCCTAAATAGTGGAGTTTTTCCATCTGTGCACTTTCCGCCACCAGGGGGCTTTACCCGCAGACTTGAAGTTCTGCACTTTTTAAAATCTGGGCGAAGAAACTTTTTAGAACTGTGCGCGCGTTGGCTCCATGGACTGGGGCTGCATGGGAAAGAGAAGTCTACAGACCTGTCTGAATGACTGCAGGGTGCTCTCGGCTTCCTCTCTCTGGAGCATCTCCTCCTGCAATCTGAAGCAGCAGCACGTTAACCAAAGGGGAACTGGGAAACCGCCAGGGGCGGGGCGGCCACACCCAACCGCTAACGCTGCCAAGCCTCAAAGCCAGGGCTGCTGTGACACCTCCACCGACAGCAGCGACTGCGACTAGTGGTGGAGCTGGCAGCTCTCTGCAGGTGTTAGCTGGAGTTGGGGCACCCTGGAAAAGACAATCACTGTCCTTCCCTACAAGTATGGCCAATCCCCTGTCCCAGCATCTTAGATGCCTTTGCCATCTCTTTGTCTGGAATCCTTCACACCCATTCTTTCCTCCTGTCTGGTAACTGTAAGCCCACCAGAAGGATCTAACACACTTTCTAAAAGTTCAATGGAAGTGCTTGACTTAGACGGAAAGAGAAATGTTCACTGCAAAGTTTAAGTTCAGGGTGGGGCCCGCTTCCTCTGCGATCCTCCAGACAACCGCCGCCCCAGCCACATCCCCAAGGGCGTGGCAGCCCCAGCGCAGGGCCCAGGACACCCCTCCCTCCGACCCCCCTACCACTCCCGTGGGTCAGATCTTACTTCTCTCGCAGTCGCATGATGTCCTCGGCCAGGTTGTCCCGCTCCACCTCGACACGGGCCTTGTCATTGGTGAGCTGATCCACCTGCCGGCGCAGCTCCCGCATCTCCTCCTCGTAGAGGTCGCCCAGGCGCGACTTGCCCTGGCCCTTAAGCTGCTCGAGCTCGGCCAGCAGGATTTTGTTCTGCTGCTCGAGGAAGCGCACCTTGTCGATGTAGTTGGCGAAGCGGTCATTCAGCTCCTGCAGTTCAACCTTCTCGTTGGTGCGGGTGTTCTTGAACTCCGTGTTGATGGCGTCGGCCAGCGAGAAGTCCACCGAGTCCTGCAGCAGCCGCACGCCCGGCACGCTGCTCCGCAGGCGCACGGCGGAGGACCGGGTCACATAGGCGCCACCGGGGGACGAGGAATAGAGGCTGCGGCTAGTGCTGGGGCGCAGTGCGCTGCCCAGGCTATAGGTGCGGGTGGACGTGGTCACATAGCTCCGGTTGGAGCTGGGCCGGCTCGATGTGCCGGAGCCACCGAACATCCTGCGGTAGGAGGACGAGGACACAGACCTGGTGGACATGGCTTCGAAGGACAAAGGTGGGCTGGCTTGCTGCGGCTGCAAGAAGAGAGTGAGGGCGCAGTGGCTGAGAACCGTAGGAGCGCTGGGGTCTCTGGGGTCCTGGAGCAAAGAGTGGCAGAGGACTGGACCCCGCCAAGGGCGCTGCTTTTATACCACTGTTAGGAAAGAGGGTCCCCTCCCACTTCCATCCTAGCCGCCGAGCAAGCCAGCCAATGGGGACCCGGAAAGAAGTGAGGAAGGAGGGGTGCGGGGGGGGGTTCCCCTCGAGCCTTCCTCCTGGGCTGTCGGGGATCGCGCACAGTCCCTTACTACTTGGAAGGGCTAGGACTTTCAGGGGCTTTCCGGATGATCACCAAAACTCTGACCACCCTTGGGTGCGGAGAAAGAAGGGATCGCGGGAAGGATTCATGGGGGAAGGGGGGCTCCGGAAAGTTGAGTAAAGCGATCCTTGGCACTGGGCCAAAGGGGCGTGGGACTAGGCGCGCCCGTAGGAGGGGCGTGGTCGCAGAGCTGCGGTCTTCTGGGACTGGGTGGGTGGGGAGATCCGTGAGCAGAGGAGCAGGAAGAGCCAGCAAAAAGCGGTCCTGCAGATCGGAAGGCGGGGAGAGAGAAACAAAGAGGGCCCGAGATTGGGGGTGGAGAAGCACACAGCCCAAGATATCTGGCTCAAGGCCGGACGCTTGCTCGGATCCTTTGTAAAGGGCTTCTTTGGGGTGGTCGTATCCCCTGGTCTAACGGACTCTGTCCAACTCCAGAGGATCAGAATCCACTGCCTCCGGAGTAGAGCTCAGGGGACAGGGGTGGGGTCGTTGAGTCAGTGGACGTGACTCATGGAGCCCTGAGAGTGTGATCGTCTAGCGGTTCAGGAAAACCGTTAGTTGAGATTGACTCCAGACTCCAACAACGCTAAACTCATTGTCCCAAGTTTTAAACCAACTTTGAGCGCGATCGCTCTTGTGATTGTTGCGGAAGCATGGAGAGTTCTCCTTAGGAAGAAGCTCTTGCAGACCAGGGAGAGCCACAAAACACATCCCACCCCTCTCAGACCGCAAAAGCACTCAGAAAGGCTTTTCTTGCTAAGTCTCCCTGCCGCGCTTCCCTCTCTCTCTCTTCTCTTCTTCCTGCATGAAACCACACCCTAAATTCTGGGTGAAAGAGGAAACTACTTTGGTAGTTTCAAAAGCAAGTCAGTGATCATGGGCTTTTCTGAAAGTGGACTTTATTAGAAGATAACCCAAGTAGGATAAGAATTCATTAGATGTTGCAAAAAAAAAAATCTAATTCGATGAATGAGTTCTGATGAAAGGCAGTTATGTAACTCAAGTGATAGACTGAAGAAACAAGTTTCTGTATATGTTAGAGCAGCGATGCAGGGGACAAGATTCTAGTGACTTGTCTGGAAAATGTCACAGATCCTATTTTCCGCAAAGAAAAATCATGAAATCTAACTTGAAACGGAGACAGCTGTTCACAGAACAAAAGGTTCAGAGTGTGTTGAGATTCAGCGACTGTCACCTTTTCAGAGGGAAAACGCCCAACTCAAGGCTATTGCTTCCCTGTTAGCTACTAGGCAAGACTAAGTAAGGGGTATCGGTTCTCCGAGGGAGATGGAGTTTCAGGAAAGGGAAGTCAGGTCCTTTGTGATTAGGCACGGATAGAAAAATTACAGTTGCTTTTGGTGGAGATGTGTGGAATACTGAAACAATTTAAAAAAAATGGGAGGTAGGTTCATTGGTGAACAGAGAAGGAAAAAGAGCTTGTGTTGTGTTGTATTTTTGCTTTTGTTTTTCTTTGGAGCACAGAGTGTTCCCAGCTTACCTGGCAATTAAGAAAAGCAGTTTGGGGACACGTGCAGGTTTTATGCTAGCTTTTTGTAAGAGACTCTTTGAAGCAACCCTGTGCTTACCTCATCTCAGGCAGTTCTGGGAATGTGGCTGCCAAGGTTGCAGGCTGCAGGACCCTCTGGGACCTAGCTCTCCTGCTGTGGCTTTCTTTATTCTCCTTTCAATGAGAGGCTGTGGGTCCTTCCCAGAGAGCATTCCCCGGGTTAGCCTGTGCCTCACGTTACCATTCTGCATACTGAGAGCCTTTTATTCAAGCCACTGTTCAGCAAATGTCACCATTGTGAGATTGCTTGGAATGGCTCAGGCTGAGGAAAGTGATTTCCCTGTGGGAAGGAGGGAGGGTAGCCTTCCTCCTACATGGTTTGTTGATCCCAGGGCAGTGCAGTGGCTTTGTCAGGGGACTCTTGCTGAAATGAGTCACTGTGGAAAAAGAGGACTGGGTTCTGGTGTGGCGTGGCAGTGTGCCATGTGGGCACCCACAGCAAATTCCTCAGGTTGTGATGACTCCTTCAGTAGGCTCTGGTCCTCTTCATCACCTAAAGGCGATCCCTTCTCCTGGCCTGTTTCCCTTTTGTAGCTTCAGGTACATCTATGAATATTCCCTTCTACTGTTGATATGTTTGCTGATATGGTGACGGAGTTTAGAGACATGTACAGCATTTCTGACAGCTTTTTTGTACATGAGTCTTTGAAGCAATCAAACGTGCTTCAAACGTGTGTGTTGATCTTCAATTCATTCTTCCTTTTAAGAAGTTTTTAGAGGGTAGAGAAGTGAAAACTGCTACAAAAATATTTGTACTCATTCATGGAGAAGAGAAGTCGTTAGATTTCAAAGTGAATTTTCTTCATCACACTCGTGTATGCCCGTACACATATGCACACATGCAAATGTGCACACACACTCATATCACTCTCTCTTGTCCTCTCTCTCTCTCTCTCTCTCACACACACACACACACATGCAGAGAGAGAGAGAGAGAGAGAGAGAGAGAGAGAGAGAGAGAGAGAGAGAGAGAACACTTTATCCACTAGGTGATATTCACAAAAAAGAGAAATTAGTATGTTGGAGTGTGTATTCTTGCCATCATTGACTGTGTGCTTATTTTTGGAAGAAAACAGTCCATGAGCATAGCTTTCTTAGTTTTCATGTTTATTTTTGATTGCGATGAAAACCTGTCTCAGAGGTATTTTTAAATCTGGACTTATGTGTGATACTGGTTTATATATAAATAAGTGAATGGTCATGTGATTTGTAGGTCAGGCACAAACACTATCGGAGTATTTAGCAGAGTGATTTTGGAATTTGCAAGCTATGGCCATGTCAGTTTAACATGATGATTTGAGCTGACGGATCAGCCAGCCGTGAGGACTGGAGCTTAGTGGCCTATCGAGTTTTGGGAGAGCTGCCTACAGGAAGTCTCGTCAAGAGGACTGGCTGCAGGTAGCAGATCCTTCTGCATGAATACTAGAAATGACACTGTGGGAAAAATAGGCAAAGCAATGTAAACCTGTAATCCTTCTACTTAGAAGCTAGAGCCAAGAAGATCAGAAGTTTGTGGCCATTTTTTTTTTTCTACATAGCTATTTCAAGGACAGCCAAGGATCCTCGGAATCCTGTTTTCCATCTAAACAAACAAACAAAACACCCACAAAGGCATAAATATCATGTAGCATCTTATACACATACATAAATTTTATGTCTCAAAATTAAAATCAAAGAGGCTAAAATCAAGGCAAACCCTAAGTCATTATAATGAAGATAATAACACAAGTGCTTTAGCTTTGTTCTTACAGGATCAAAGCTGTTCTATGTACATTGAATTTAACTTAAAATTGCCATTCATCAAGCTGCTCTTGACCATCCGTTTCAGGAAGGTGTTATCTCTTTTGTTTGATTTCATGGTGTTGGTTAGCATACAATCGTCCAATTCATGGACAGCATTTTCTAAGACATTTACTATGTCTTAGAAACTAAACAGGCAGGGCCATTATACGATATCTTGTTTGTAGGTGCCATATTCCTGTGGAATTTGGTCCGGTCATAGAACAGGTACTTTACATCACTGAGCATAGTCAATATTGATGGGGATGTGTTTTCACCTTTACTCTATATGCATACCTTTATTAGGAGTTAAACATTTTCACTTAAACTCCTCCCTGTTTCTTAAGTAGTATTCTAAGCAAAATTAGACATAGCTCATCTCACGCCCTAAAACCCACCATCCACAGCAATTCCTCAACTTCACTTGTTGGGGCACTACCCTGAGGAAACAGGACAGGATACTTCGACATCACTACTCCCTTACTTCGTATCTCTTAGGTCCGGTAGCAACAAAGTCCCGCTGATACCCACAGCCACACATCTGTTACATTGCTGTCAATCAAGTTCAAGTGCATAACTTCCTTTGTATCTCCTTTCTGTGGTACCACAGCTGGATTTCCCCTTTTTCCAGATGTTCAGTATTTCACCAAAGTATCTGTCTCAGGTCATAACCCCCTTTTCTTAAAGGTTTTGCTTTTGAAACTCCAAGCTGATCTAGAAAGGATTATGCATCCCTTTGCCAGGACATGGGCTCCAAGAGATGAAAGTTTTTTCAGTCCGTTTTTCACTATTATCTTTCCATCGGTGAGAGAAAAATGTTTGCTGAGTCTGTGAATGAAAGGGAAGGGAATACGGCTAATATTCAATGCCATTTATCACATTCATGCACTATGCTTGTCACATTTGGCGTGATAGAATTTAAACTTTTTGGTAAGTTATGATCAATATCGTTTATTAATTTATTCAGAATATATTTATTGGACATTTAGCCAGTGCTGTGCACACTGCCACAAACTGGAGATGGCAGGTGTGGCCATGTCTTCTTGCAACATTATATTGAGTCTGTGAATATACATATGGTACAACAGAGACAGTACTCAACAAATTTTAAGTTCTAATAAAGACAATGATGCCCATAGATTAAAAAATAATCTGTATTCATTTTTCCACTGTATTCCACACTTCTTAAAGAGTGAAGAAAGTCAGACACATTTCCTACATGTACGAAGGAGTTAAGAAGCAGATGAGAAGTCAGATCTGGTGGCTCATGCTCGTAGTCCCAGTACTTGGAAAATGGAGGCATTAGGTTGCATAGCAAGTTCAAGGCCAGCCTGAGCATCATGGGATATGCATAAAATGGAGGGTTTAGATGAAGAAATTATATCAATACGATGGAGATCAGAAAATGAATATAGTAAGAGACGTTTGAAGAATTTGTGTGGTTTCTACAGTAGGTCGTGGTGGAGAAAGGATTTCCTATGCTGGCCAATCAGTATAAGCAAAGATTGCTCGGATGAGAGAGTCCTGGGGGCTTTTAAGGAATACCAAGAATTTCAGAGTTGCTGGATTGTGAAGCAGGGGTGGGGGAAGGGAACTGGAATCCAACATGGGACCATGCTTTAGAAGACCAAATGCCAGGGAGAGGAGTTGGTAATTGACGCAGTGGGCAGTGGGAATTCACTGTGGTTTCTGAGGAGAAAGGCATACTTGTTGCTACATGTTATCCAGAATGAGCTGGGGAGACTGATTTGAGAGCTGTGTGTAGGAGATCAAAGGAAACTGAAGTGAAGGTGATTCTTAGAGGCTGAAGTTAGAAGAAAGACAGAAGCTAACACACCTCAGGGCTTTCCAGACAGAACAACTTAAAAATTAGCATATTCTAGGCAGAACAATATAGGTGGAAAATTAATTTGCAGCAAACCCGTTGTTTATTAAACTCTCCCACCAAGCTGGCTGTTTATTGTTCTCCTCAGTGTAGATTAACATCTCATAGAGGTGAGACAGAACTGTCTTCACTTTCACAGGGATGATAGCTCATGCTGGCTGTCTATTACTTCCTGCTATCTGCTTTCAGTTTGTTTGGTTTCTATGGATACGATAAAACTTTGGGCGTCTTCGGTATCTCTACAATATTCTGAAAAGATTAGGGGGAAAATGAACTCCAAGACATTCTTGTAGAGATGGGAAGGAAAAGCAGTTTTCGATAGAATTATACATAAAATCTAATTTCTTAATAGTCTTATTGCAATCTAAAATTGAGGAAGAAAGTAGAGAGTGGGTAGAAAGAAAAAAAACATTAGTTAATGTGCAGAAGGGAATCCTTGTGTAGACACCAGAACAATCCCAGCAGATGTTACATGGAGAAGTGAAGCTGGATGCTTTGGATTTCCCCCAGTTCACTTACTCTGGGAGTGGGAAGGGGGAGTAGAAGAGAAAGAAGATGGGGAACAAAAATCCCTGGCAGTCTAGTTATAAAGTTGAGATGCCATTTAACAGAGTCCTAAAAAAAAAAATGGTGCAGTGTAGTTATTTATCCAGACTACTGCAACAAAACTAATACATATGTGTCCAGTGTCTCATAATGTTGTTTTTATCACTTTTTAAAGGCTGGGAGAAAGATCATGCTAATATTAGAAAATTTGTCAATGACATTGGTATTCTGGGAAATTGCTAATTTGTGGAGGTCATATAGTTTCTAAGTAGTGGGAAGTTACTATTATTCTTCCTGGAAATATTTATGTGAGAGATCAGGAATAATAAAAAAAAATATTTTTTTGAAGCACGGTTTTCTTTTACAAAACTGAAAACATTCTTGTTACTTTTGTTTTATTTTGAAAGTCTCATACATATATACACTGTATGTACTGTGATTATATGACCCTCATTACCCTCTGCTAAAACGCCTTCCTTTCCATCTGAACCTTTTGTGATTTCCCAGTGGCTACAACATGAAAGAAAATCATACCCTCTCCTTCAGTGACAACAATCAATAGTTTCTTTGAAAGAGGTGGAGCTTCACTGGCGCCCTTCTCTTATATTCATGATGGGATGATGAAGGGCCCAATCTTATCCAGGTAACCACAGCTGCCTGGTGTTCATGGTCATGATACCCATACCATGTCTGAGTGACAGCATTTGATGGAGTTCTCCTGTATCTCCTCACTGTTAATTCTTTCTCTCTCCTGCTCTGTGATGTCCCCTGGGCCTTAGGGGATACAGATGATGTAAATGTTCCATCTAGGGCTGTGCATTAAACAGTTGCTTAATTTCAGCACTTCATCTATAGTTTTTGCAGTCACTGTCCTTTTCTACAAAATGGAGCTTTTCTGTTCCAGATTCAGAGGAACACTAGACTATGGCTATAAGCATAAATATTTAGAAGACAGTTTGACGATATTTTTAAAATAGATAACAACAGTAATACCACCCCCTTTCAACCTATAAAATCTCCAGATACAGATGCTTGGCCAGGTTTATAATACCAGGTGTGGATTCCTTTGTGTCTGGCAGGGCTCCTATCTAGTCACAACATTGTTAGTTGTCTACCAAATAGTAGAGCCACTACCACACCAGTACTCACAGCTTGCTTGGTGGTGCAGTAGAGTAGTATGCACATTCTGTAGCTTGGTGAGACTGTTGATAAGTTTCCTCCCCCAACAGCCTACACATCACCTTTGTGGTCGGATGCATGCTCATTATTGGCAGGGAGGGGGTGACGCTGGAGTCTCTTTGGCATTCTTGGTACAGTGTCTGTCTTTGCATTTCCCCCTGTTCTAAGAAAGCAACGGGACTAATTTTAATTCAGAGAACACTGTGCCCTTACTGAATCATCACAGGATTTCGGACATGTTAGGGTTTTCTGTGTAAAACTTATTCTCTACTTTTGACTCAACCTATCAGCATGAGTTGACAGGGATGCCACTTGGCCCTTCCATATAATTCAGTGATTGAAAATGCTATCCCCTCTTTGCTAGTGAAAATAGGATAAAGAGAGCAGAGTTTAAGAGTGTATTATTTCTACAAGTAAGAACAAGTAAGAACTTGTAAGAACAAGTAAGAACTTCTACAAGTAAGAACTCCATGGCTTATACACTTTCTGTTAGCTTGAATAGAAGGGAAGAGTTTTAGCACTTCAGTCCTTCACAGGATACACATTGTGCAATCTACGAACAATGCAAGAGTTGCAGTTAGTGAGAGGAAGCTCAAGACATCCAAGGGCACTCTGGAGTGTTCCAAGGCCAAGCCAAAGCGTTACTGATAATTACGTTTTCAATTTTTTTTTTTAGCTATCCAGTTTTCAACTGTTCTCATTCATCTTTTTGCTTTTTTGTATCATATTTTTTTTCTTAAGGAGTGCTTATCAACATTTGCTTCATCTAAAAACTAGAGGATGCATAGAGTATTGTGCCTGGGGAGGGGACGCAACACAGATTAACGGTGCCTACAGCAGTACCAAGGTGTAACTAAAAGGAAAAGCACGTGTTCGTATATTAAAATTCATATGTTAAAATGCCTTTGAAATTCTAAAGCAATAATGGCATGATTCTTAACAGATGGGGTTGCTCTGAGAGAACCAGGACCCATCCCTGCTCATGCATGTTGAGGACTTACATGGTCCAGGCTCCCTGCTTGGTGCTCAGGACACAAGAAGCTGAGAGGCTGGGTCTTCTACTTCTCTAAGACTCGCATAATGATGTGGCTGCCCTGAGAGCCAAGTGGATTTCTTCATAAAGTCAGAAGGCCCTGGGGAAACAACATTGACTTTTACTCCCCGAAATCCATGGAAATGTGAACTTTACTGTTTTGTTCTCCTTCGCAAACTGCAGTGTGAGTCTTCGTTGCTGGGTTACCAGCTAAAACACAAGCCCCACACTGTAGCCAGGGAAGTGCAGTTAGCAATTAAGTAAAGGAAATGACTGTGGGTTTGAAACCAACATAGTGTCCTGTTCTTCACTCACTGAAGCATCTCTGTTACTCAGACAACTTTATCACTAAGGAAGTACTTGTGACTCATCCTCATGCAGAGTGACTTATTTAAAAATCCGAGTGTTCGGTGACTGTACCATTATGTTTCTGTTTTCTACTCTTTGGACTAAGGCAGAAAAAACTACATTTGGACAGCACTTATTCATTGGCTGGCCCATGCATTATAGCACAATGGGCTCGTGGTGATCAGAATAAAAGGTCAGTGGCTCCCGCCGTATGTGATTGTATTAATGCTATTGCCAGAAGCTTATTTTCCAACAGGAAATAAAATAAGATAAATGCTTCTCATCAATTATTTCTTTTTACTGAATGTTATACACTATTTAAAATTATAGTCACACTTATGATATGAACGCAGAATTGTTTTATAGCATAGCATAAAATGCCTCATTTTCCTCCATAGAGATAAAAAAAAAAATAGAATTAAAAAACTCTTTTGGGAGGTGTCGAGAGGTGATGATTACATAAAGTAAGGAAATTACTTTGCCAGTCTCTTCAGAATTTACCTACTTGATTTTACAGATGTTGCTTATTGACAACGGATACTTTTCTGTGGGGGGGGGGAGGGGGAAGAAAAGAAGTTCTAGGAAAGGTATTGCTTAAAAGAATGGGTGGGTCGGGGAGCACCCTCATAGAGGCAGTAGGAGGGGGATGGATCAGGGATTTGGGGAGGGGAAACCAGGAAGGGGGGCAACATTTGAAATGTAAATGAATAAAATAACCAGTAAAAAAGAATGGATCTCCAATAATGTATCTGGATAATTACAAGGGGAAAAAAATCTTACCATTGACTGCCACAAGAAGCCAAAACCAAGGATGTGAGCTGGCTTCTGAGCTCCGCCCCTTCCCCTGCCCCCCTACAGGAATCCTCAGGCTTGGGCTCTGACTTTGCTAGGAACACGAAGGTGCCAGCCTCCAGTGTGGCTTGGACTGCTGAAACCCAATAGAATTGATTTGGGGACCCAGGCTATAAGATCCTGAGATCTTGACAGTGTCCTCTCAGCATCATTGTGCTTCTTCCCCTGTAACTCTTTTTCTGTTTCTAATTTGCTGGCTGGAAAGTTTTGAAAGAGGCAATGAGTCATGATAAATATTTCTCTTTTTCTTCCAGATAGAAGCTTCCAGCGGGAAGCCAAGTCATGTGGTTGATATGTGCCTGAGTCTTGCCATCCGAAGCACTTTCTGGAAGGAGCTATGGAAGCACTGTTGGGCGTGGGGGATGCTAGTACAGTGGTTCTCAAAATGTGGTACCCTGAGGGGATGCTAGTAGAGTGGTTCTCAAAGAGTGGTACCCTGACCTCCAGCATCAGCACTGCCTAGGAATTTGTCTCTACCTGAGACAAACCTGGGTGGAGCAGTAATCTGTGTTTTAAGAAGAGTAAGTGTGATTTCCAGAACTTTGATTCTAGTGAATCAGCTGTGCTTGTGGGCATATAGAGTATGACTCATATAGTGGTTGGAGATTGAGGGAAATTGGTTAGTCTTTGCTTATTAAGAAAGGAGGAAATGATTTTTAAGAAGCAGACTTTAGGTGGGTGTCATAGTGCTTGTCTGTAATCCCAGCACTTGGGAGATAAAGGCAAGAGAATCAGCAATTCAAGGCCACTCTTCATGACATAGTGAATTAAACATCAGCCTGGGCTACATTAGACAGTCCTCTTTCTCTGGCTCCAGTGCATTTGTGCCTGCAAGTGTGTGTGTGTGTGTGTGTGTGTGTGTGTGTGTGTGTGTGTGTGTGTGATGAATTGTTGGCCAGTGTTTGGGTATTTGTGCATGTGTGCATATATGTGTGAGGGCCAGAAATGTTCATCAGGTATCTTCCTGTTTCACGCTTCACCTTAGATTCTTTAGGACAGATTCTCTCATTGATTCTGAAACCTGTTGATTCAGCTAGACAGGCTGATCACTAAGTACCAAGGATCTCCCTGTCTTAGGCTTCTCACCTCCAGCATTGGGACTATAGGTGAATACAGCTCTGTGTGATTCTAGGTATCTAAAGTCAGATCTTCAGGCTTGCAAGACAAACACTGTCAGTGCTATTCCCTCAGCTTCAAAGCCCTATCTAAAAAATGTAACCTGTATTTTAGAAAGCATTAATATTTGACTTAAAAACAGAAAACATGTAATAAAAGGCTGGGCTTTCATTTGCACACTAATTGCTTGCACCAGCCTCCAAGAGTGGCAATCAAGATGAGCAGTTTATTTATGATAACACACACTATGACATGGTTCTGAAGTTCTAGAATAATTGTTCTATTAAGAGAACACAATCCTTTCCATAATAGGATAGGAATTTAACACAGCTTTATGAAATCATATGCTATTCTTATATTCTGCTGACTTAGCCAACTGCATCTGCCTCCTGAGATCTCAGTTTCTACATCTGAAGACCATATGTATTTTCATTCTGCATGACTTATCCCACTGGAATGTGACAAGGGATTCAGTGTGTGTGAGACACTGAAGTATTGTGAATACCAAGAAATGAAAGTCACAAAGATGGAAGATGATAGATATAGACACCGTTGCTGAGAGAGTAGTTAGAATTTGACACAAAAATTACCTGCTTATTCTAATTTCCCTGTCATCTATATGACTTTTGGTTTTGATTTGGTCATGTGTTATTTAGAATGTTTTAACCTAATTTTGTGAACTTCCAATTTTCATCTCTCTATCAAAATAGCACTAGTGAAAGATATGCACAGAATTATTGTAAAAATAAAAGTAGGTAAGTTAAGAAGGCAGATTTTTATTTTAAATTTATTTATTTACTTATACATCCCGACTGCAGTTTTCTTTCCTCCTCTTCTTCCTGTCCCCTCCGCCCACGTCTCCTCTCCCCTACCCTGTTTTATAAAACACAGACATTACCATTTTTGGATGTCATCCTTGGGATCTTTGTTATTTGATGTGTGGGTTGAAGAGGGTTCATGAATGTTGACATAATGGCATCACCCAGGAGTCGGGAGTAAGTCTGCAGATCAGCAGATTTTATAATCACTAAGATTATCTGTGTTTATTTGTATATTAATTCAGATTTAATGAAATGTTTCAACTTTCTTATGAAATGGGGAAGATCCACATTTGTTTCATTAAATAAAGTGAGTCTGAAATTTGTATTGTTTCAAGTAGGATATGTTCCATCTATTCTTTCAGGGAGAACTGAGGGGCTTGAGATGGATTTCAAACCAAAACAGGAGACACAGGAGTGGCGCTCAAAGGGAAATATAGATACAAATATTCCTGACACATCAGGAGACAAGAAGAGGTCCAGAATTAGGTTAAGAATGTAAGGTTCTCAAAAAAAAAAAAAACTATCATAAACCAACATAGAAGAGAGGAATACATATTTATTAAAAAGTTTGTTTCATTTCATTACTTTGTTTTGCATATGAAAATCAGTTTGTTAAACAAGAAGACGGAGAGTATAGGCATGGACTTTGCTCTTCTTCTGAAGGACCTCCTTGCTGAGTCAGCAAAGTAGACAGTGAAGAAAAAGTACATATATATACTTGACTCAGAAAATGAAACATTTTGTGCTTCATAAAACATAACAAACCTAAGTGGAAAAATGAATGGCGATGGTTTATAATATAATAAAATGACAGTGTGAAGAAATGAAAATAAAATATGATAATAAAAAATGAAATAAAAATAAAAATGAAAATAAAATGTGATAGTTGAATAGTAAATATATATTATTTCTGCAAAGAAATTACATATATCACAAGTAATTGACAAAATAAGAGAATTCCAAATGGCCAGTAAAAGAATAAACATCCTTGATGTCAATACAAAACAAGGAAAGGAAAACAAGACTTTTCACCCTTTAGCCTGTAAAATAAAGTATTTAATGTGAGTGATGCAGACAATAGGTCCAGGGCATTGCTGGTAGGATTTGGGGTTCTTCCCTTTCTGGAAATCAGTTCTGATCACAAGTTTAGTAAATAATTATATATTTTTAACACAGTCACCCCAAGTTCAGAGTCTCTGATGAAACCATCAGAAAGCTTTGAATGTTAATAGGCAGGCATGTTCATTTATACTGACTTTTGTACAGAGGAATTTTCTAAACATTTAATACAAAGAAGATAGGAAAATACAGTTTTGGATTTTATAAGCCATAGAAAAAAGGTGAAAAACATACCCAGAGTGTGTGAAATCAGTACGTGAGAGGACGGACACAGTCGGGGTTTAGATGTCCTTTGATATATACACTTGTGTGTGTTTCCTGCCTTCACAACAGTCAGGAAAGAGGACATTTAAAAGTTGGTGTGTCTAATGAAGTGCAGAGCCGACAACGATAAAATGTAAAGGGACTGAGGGGTGTGTGTGTGTGTGTGTGTGTGTGTGTGTGTGTGTGTGTGTGTGTGATTATGCCCAAGATTCTGATTTGGGTAAAAGATAATTAGTGAGAAATAAGAAGCAACATCAAAGTGTTGGTTCTTGGCTTCTCATGTCTACTTTTGTTTTTGTATATGTGTCCCTGTATTCTAAACTATGCATAGTGGTGTGACTGCTCTATCATTAAGTAAGGGGAGAAAGACTGGGCAGAAGAGAAACTGTCATTCAGATGGAGCTTCCCACACTCTGGGCATTTCTGGTGTGTGTTTATCAGCCTCTTTCCTTTGGGAGAATTTTTAAAAAAACATGGATCAAGCTAACAGGATATTACCTGTTTGCGTTTTCAAAACCCTCAACTTTGCAAGGACACAGGGCAATGTTCTTTGTTTTATCCTTTCCCCACCCTGTTCTAGCATTCGGTTCTCTAATGAAAGGGGTGAAGAGAGCTGTGCCCTGCAGATTCTTCACATTCCTTCCTAACCAGAATCATTTTTAACTGCTAGTGTGAAATTCTTCCTCAAAATATACCTCCTCCTCCCTCTCCCCATTCTCCTCCCTCTCCCCTCTTCTTCCCTCGCCCCCTCCTCCTCCTCCCTTTCTCCCTCTTCTTCCTCCTCCTTTGTCACTCCTGAGTGACTTTCATAGTTTTTTTTTTTCTTCTTCAAAACTGGTGCTATTTGATCACCTCCCTTCTTTAAAAATCTGGCCATGTGATTTGCCAATAAATCAGTTCCCCTGGTGAACATCTACTGACGTGACCCTGAGCCAATCACATGTTTTTTCTCTTTTCTTTTCTGTTCTCTTGCAGTGCTATGGTCAAACCCATGGCTTGCGTAGGCTACACAAGTATTGTATAGCCAACAACACAAGATGTCATTCTTTTATATTTTCATGTATATTTACTATTGTTGCTACTGTTACTCTTACTGCTATTACTCCTTTTTAATTTTTAAATTTAATTATTTTTACTTATTCACTTTACATCCCACACACTGCCCACCCTCCCATCATTTCCTCTCACAACTCTTCCCCCTCCCCCTCTCCACCTCCCCTTCTCCTCTGGGTCCCTTTGGAATCCCTCTACCCTGGCACATCAAGTCTCTACAAGGCTAGGTACATCATCTCCCACTGAGGCCAGACCAGGTAGCCCATCTAGAAGACCATATCCCATGTACAGACAACAGCTTTTGGGATACACCCCCACATCCAGTTGTTCGGGACCCACATGAAGACCAAGCTGCACATCTACATATGTCCGGGGAGGCCTAGGTTCAGCCCGTGTATGCTTTTTGGTTGGTCATTCAGTCTTTGAGAGCCCCCAAGGGTCCAGATTAGTTGATGCTGTTGGTCTTCCTATGGCGTTCCTATTCCCTATGGGGCCTGCAAATCTTCCTCCTATTTCTTCCATAAAAGTCCCCAAGCTCAATCCACTGTATGGCTGTGGGCTTCTGCATCTGTCTGAGTCAGCTGCTGGGCGGAGCTTCTCAGCTAACAGCCATGCTAGATTCCTGTCTGCATGCATGACAGAGTATCATTAATAGTGTCAGCTATTGGTGCCTGCCCATGGAATGAGTCTCAAGTTACTATTCCTTTTTGAGACAGTCTTATAGCCTACGTTGCCCTGGACCTTGCTAGATTGCCTATGCCTCATGCCTGAGCTGACAGACTGCTGGGACTGCAGGCTTCCAACATCTCAGTAATGTGCAGCCTTTTTTCTTTCTAAAACCCACACATTTTAAAAAGTTATAAAGATCAACACTGGTTTATAAACATTTTAAACATCTCTACCCTTCTTGAAACAGATTAGTTAATATTGCCCTTCTTAATATCATTTTAGTAGAACATTCTTTTACCATCTATAAAAATGTAGCCACTTTTAGCCTCTCAGTATTTTTGGCTGACCAAACACAAGCCAAGTACAAGTCCCTTTGGGGTATTTAGGTATTTTAACTTAGTACTGACTACCTTAGATGGAGGGAAGACACTCAAAGTCCATCTGCAATAAAAAGTTCATTCTGTGCACTAAGGGTTAATCGTCTCTCTGTAGCAACCGTGAAAAAGAGTTTTGAGGAAGAGATATATTTATTTTAGATTCATATAAGTTACTTAGAAAGATGAACACATTATTCTTAATAAATTAAAACACATGCAGTTATACATATATGTATATATAAACACATATATACGCATATATGTATATATAAACACATATATACACATATATGTATAGATATATAATACATGTGTATATATACATACACACATATAAATATATACACATATACATATATAATATAGATAATATACATATATACATATATAATGTAGATGTACTTCAGTCTAAGCAGGGTCTAAAGAAGTGCTATTGCTTTTCAATTGTTTTGATATAACTGTTGGGACATGCAAACGATGGCAAATAATACTGGTGTATATTCAAACTAATACCTAAAAAAGGGTAAAGTAGACAATTCTTTTATAGGCTTTTTCTTCGGTTGTAGTTTATTGATTTTGATGATGTAGCTATCAAAACTAACTATGAAGAACAGAAGGCTTTTATGGAATCTGTGTGCACATGTGTGTTTCTTTTTCTGTACATTGCTGGGTCTGCTTGTATGTTAGTTACTTCTAGTGAGTTCTAAATGCTCAGGTAAATTTACTAGAGCAGAGAGGTGACAGCTCTTGGTGTCATGGTTTCCTGTAGTTCCAAAATTTGCCATATTTTTCTGATTAGAAGAATAAAGGCTGTAGTGGGAAACAATAAGGGATGATGTCTTGTTAAGTAGGTCACAGGTTGACTTCTTGGTAATACATTCTTTGAAGCAGTGTGTGTGTGTGTGTGTGTGTGTGTGTGTGTACGAGTGTGTATGTGTGTGCATGCATGTGCATATAACTACATGTTGGGAGTTGAACTCAGGGCCTTCTGCATGCTAGACAAACTCTTACTCTATTACTGAACTATGCCCTCAGAACATAATATACTCCTTTTGGAAATCTTTTTTACTATCATTAAGAGAGAATGTGCTAAATCACATGGTATGGCAAAGTTTTTCTTAAAGTGCAAAAAGGACCTTTTCAGCAGAAAAAAATAGCTTGCTTTCAAGTCTGATAGCCGGAGTTCAAACCCAGAAGCCCACATAATAAAAGGAGAGAATCAACTCTTATTGGTTGTCATCTTATTGCCACCCGTGTGGGTACCCACACACGTGCACTCACACATACACACATTCACACACAAATATGTAGATAAGTATAAATTAAGAAAACAGCTATAGAAAAGATTCTGGTGCATCATGAGCTGGACTTGGTAAAAGAGATGATCATGTATTTTTGTTAGTCTGCAAGTATTTGTGCTTTGACAGAAGAGTAGAGGTGTGTGTGTGTGTGTGTGCGCGCACACACACACACATTGCTTCTCTGTGTGTGTCTATGTACATATGTGTGCATGTGTGTGTCTGTGTGTGCTTGTGTATGTATCTGTGTGCATGTGTCTATGTGCATTTGTGTATCTGTGCACATGTATGTGAATCTGTATGCATATGTGCCCAAGTACATTTGTATCTGTGTGTAGTACACATGTATGCTTCTGTGGGGGCATCTTTGTGTGTATATGTATGTGTGAGTGCGTGTCTGTGTATCTCCTTGTGTATACCTGCTCTGTTTTGCAGTGTCTCTCAACACCAATTCTAAATAAAAGGATTTTGGAAAAAAAAAATAAAGCTCTATCTCTACAGAGTAGTGTGAAAACACTGGGCTAACTAACTGGTAAGGTTGCTTCTAGCTCAAACTGTCTATGAGTAGAGATTTTAAAGACAGAATTCCATTATCTCTAACTAGAACACAATCTTGAAGTTTTTCCCCAAACATTTTTTAAAATTAGGAATCTCAGAAATATCAAAAGAACAAAATCAGTATTATTACCTATAACTGAGGTAATCAAGCAGGCTCACAGCTTCTACATTTTTAGAGAAACTGTAAGTTCCCTTTGGATTCTGCCTTTTAAAAATATATTATTTTCTCTTGGTGGTCAGCAGAAGGTAGTAATATGCACAGCTGTATGTTGTACAATACACTCTTCAACAGGAAATTACTTCTCCCTAAAGTCATCAGGAAGTTCATTTTCCATCTGGTCTTTTTCTCTGGAGAGTTTATCCTGTCCCAGATAGAACACATTTCCTTCCCTGTTTCTTTTCCTAGGTGACAATCTATCACCAAGGTGACTGGACACTGGAAAGGAGATGAAATGTTTGTCTAAAAATTTTTGCTTTTGTGTTTCTTTTCCTCCATAAGAAGAATTTTGTGAGATTTCTGTTTTAAATCGATGTTTAGCTTCTTTTCTGTGGCTATGTGAAAACACTGCCTAAGAGTATCTTAGAGGAAGAGAGAATATAGTGTATTTACAGTTTCAACTCACAGTCCATCATTCAGGAAAATCAGGGCAGAAACTTGAGCAGAAGCTGAAAGTACTACTAACCATGGGCAAATGCTACTTACTGGCTTGCTTTCAGACACATGCTTATCTGGCTTTTAAATATAGCTTAGAGCTGCCTGTCCAGGACATGGAGCTGCCCACAGTGGGCTGGACCCTCCTACACCAACGAATAATCAAAACAATCTGCCACAGGAAGACCCACAGGCAAGTCTTATCTAGGCAGTTCCTCAATTGAGACTCCTGATCCGGTGATTCTAGACTAAGTCCACTTGACAGTTAAATGTTCAGTAGTAATTAATGGTTTGGATATAAAATGCTATTTAGCTTCACAATTTCAGACCAAGGTTGGCTAGATTCATTGCTTTGACTCTGAGGTGAGACAGAACATTGTGGAAATAAGGGATATGAGGAAGCTGTTTATTTTATGGTGTCGAAGAACCAGAAGAAAGATAGGAATGGACCAGGAATAAGATGTGCACATCAGATGCATTAAACAACAGACTGCTCATAGGTGAACGCACTATTGAGTTGTGAGCAGTCTGTTGACAAAGTTAGCATCCTGGTGTTCGTATCACTTATCAATAATATCAACACGAAAGTCTTCTACACATGACACTTTGGGGGCATTTTATTTCTAAATTATATACTCAGGCCAAGTATTTGTAACCCTCACTTAATCTTTAAAGCCATGTGTTCAATTATTGCTTCATTTTTTTTTTTTTAATAATCACTTACTTTTAGAGGTTAAATGACTTTCTTCAAACCAGTTTGGCAGGAAATCTAGGTCTGTAATTCCATCTATATTCTGGCACTTGAGATTGAATCTTTATCCGAGGCACAATTCATTATAGAGTCATTTCTTCAGAGTCAGTGCAGAGACATACTCTAAAAGTAACTGAACATTTCTTCTGAATGTTATTTCCTCTCCTGAGAACATTTATTGTTAATTTATTCTAAATGACGGCTTTTCATTTCCTCTGCAGTTTATAAGAACCATCTTTTCTCTGTGTTAGCCAAAATTCTAGCTGCTCATTCCTGAAGCTGGCATAAGCTGGGTATTGTTTCTTTAGATGTGAACTTATATAGGCATCTAAATCACAGTTCCCTTGTGAATAAAGACTCACTTGGATAACAGAAACTCAGAGATGACTGCCAAACATATTTTAAGCATTTGGCAGACTTTGGCGAGTTTTAGAAGTTATTAGTGATGGGAGAGAGAGAAAGAAGAACATGTAATTAGGTTTCAAGACATACAATGAAGCCCCCCAATGATCAAGAGTGTGCTATTAATATTTTAATTTATTCCTTGGTATTATGTTGTGTGAACTATTTCTGATACATTTTACATAGGTACCTTTATTTTTGTGGTGTTCATGTACATCAATTTAGAAAATAGATTTTCCCCTTTGAAAGAAAATTCACTAAAAATTTCAAGTTTTGGTATGTTTCTATTTTCCATTTTGTCCTTCTATCTACTAATCTGACAGTTTGACTCAGTGATTTCCCACTGTGCCACCACTGTCCAAGCCTCCCCACTGCTCTCAAAAAACACAGCCAGTACTATCAACTGGACTTTAGAAGGCCTTAACATCTACGTGTTTCTATGGAGATCATCATAAATTATTATTGTAAAGTTTCCACTCTTCCCTGAAATGTACAAAAGTATATGTGTGTCCATGCATCAGTATGTGCGCCTGCATGTCATAGTACACGAGTAAAGGGGACAGCTTACAGCGTCCTGTTCTCTCCTTCTACCATGTGGGGCCTGGGTACTAAACTAAGATTGTCAAGGTTGGTGGCAAAAAAGCTTTGCTCCATGAACCATGTCTCTAGCTCTAGTTTTCATCTTTGAAGTAACCATCATGTGTGGTTAACTTTAGACAGGAAATATTACATTAAAGAAAAGACATGTTTTCTGTGAGGTGAAAACTGGGCCACAGGAAATGTAAAGGCTGTAGTTTTAGAAACAAGATCACCATTTAAACCTGAGTAATCGAAATGAACTGAACTTTCTATCCTAGGAATCCATTAAGAAGGTTCCACAGGATTTCTAGGGAAGGCAAAGAATACAACAAACAATATAAGCAGAGAAGAGAAGGGACGTATGGGGAATGACAAGCAGGCATTATAGCAGAGATCAAGGAGTGAAGAAAATATAATGAAGAAAAAAGATATTAAAGCCATATTGGTTGGCTAGTCTCACAGAGTTTAGGCCACCATTAGACTAATATAACTTTCAGGCTGGAGAGTAGTGTATATCAACAGGTCTGTGGCTGGGTTGGTGTTTCCATTTCTCCTTTGGTAGCTAACATGCAGAGTATCTTCCTAGACCAAAGGTTATCATGCCGAGGTAGAGGCTCTATGTAGGCACCAACTTGACTTCTTCATGTTCAATGAGTTGTGTAGGTGTTGTCTTCAGCAACGGGGGGACTTGCTGTTAGTTTGTGGAGTGAAACTTACAGTTTTAGCAATAGCTTGGGTTATTTGAGAGTTTGAGGGTCAGTGTCTTGCTCAGCCATCATCAGAGAAAGTTTTCACCTGTAGCAAATGGGAACAAATGCAGAGACCCACAACCAGACATTATAAATGGGATGTCGTCATCAAATCCCTTCCCTAAGGGTTCAGGGAACCCTCTGGAAGAAGAGACGGGAAGAGTCTAAGAGCCAGAGGGAATGGAGGACACCAAGAAACTAAGGCCCTTTAAATCAACAAAATTAACACATATTGAACTCAGAAAGACTGAGGCAGCATGCACAGGCCTGCACCAGATGGGGCCCTAGAGCTGAAAGGAGAAAGGAGCACATGTAGCCTGCATCCCTAACTCAGAAACTAATATTCAGTTGATAACCTCCTGCAAATAAAAATTTAGTTTCCTCCAAGGGAGTCTCATTGGGGAAACAAACTATTCTTAAGAGTAGGCTGTGTGCCCGGAAGTAGATGGCCAACAGAAAATGAATCAGTAGCATCATCGGAGGTTCTTTGTCTTATTATGCTATGTCAGGACTTCTCCTCCTTTGATTTTTAGCTTATGTTTTATTTTTATCATATATTTTCTTCTCTCTTTTTACCCTACTTGTTCTTTGCATGTATTATTATGGTTTCCTTAGTGTTTTTATGAGTGTGCAAATGAGTTTTTCGGTTTCTTGTGCCTTTTCTTGAGCCCTTTTCCTTCTGTTTGCTTTACTCAATACTGATGTGTTAGTTTTTGTTTTATCTTATTTTATTACTATAAAAGTTCATCTGTTTTCAGATGAGACAGAAAGGGGGCAGATCTTGATGGGCGTGGGGAGGAGGAACTATAATCAGGATATATTATGTGAAGAAGAAAATCGATTTTCAATAAAAGAAAAAATACCCAGCATATGTCAGGGTAAATAGGATGAATCCTATTTCCATTTATAGCAGGCATTCTCCCTATTATGAACGACCTCATAGGGCTCAGCTTTAAGTTCTTGTAATTCTGCAGCTTTCTTTAGGGAAGAGTCTGGTAGGATTTAACTTCATACTCTAGCACAGGCACACCAGGGAGCATATGGATATGTGCCCAAGATTCCTCAAAAAAAATGCTTGATCGAGTCAGACTTGAAAAGAACAAAAGGGGCCTGCAGTTTAAAAAAAAAAAAAAAAGACTCTATTCTAATCAGTAATTTACTTCAAAGGCAATGCCAGTTTCAGCTCTCTACTGAGGGGTTTCTTTCTCACGCAAGCCCGCAGAAAACACAACAAGGAAGAAAAAGCACAAATCAGGGTAAGGAGTGGCAGCCTCTCACTTGGCAGTCCTTATTAATAGTTGTCTGTCCTTTGTCCCCTTCCTAACCTCTGCTAGCCCCCAGGCTCCAAACGGCTCACTTAATCTGCAGCCAGAGGAACAGGAGACTGGGGGAACTGAAAAGCCGCGGAACCAGAAGCGAAGGGAGCGGACATGGGGGAGTAAGAGAGGTGGAGGACCGGTAGGCCTAGTTTCCAGGCCGCGGTCGCGTGAGGATGGAACCTCTGCGTGTATTGGAGCTGTACAGTGGCATTGGTGGCATGCACCACGCGCTGCGAGGTGAGCGGACAGACAGCTTCTCTTGGATTCACTTGGGGCCCCAGGTTCCGGCTTTCTCGCCGCGGAGGGGTGGAGCGGCGGGGCGGGACCTGGTGCCGCCGACCTCGGTTGCCCTGGAAACCACTTTAGTGCGCCTCTGGGTCCGCCCCTCTAGGCTGAGACTCCCCTACTCTGGCCCCAAGCTTTGTAGCTTAAGCAGGCCGGCGCCCCAGGGTACTGTTTGTGAGGCGGCATTCTTGGGCCTGTGAGGCCAAATGAACCCAGTTGCTTCAGACAAAGTTAGGGCAAGGGGCGAGCCCTTTGCCCAATGCCAAGACCCAGATTCTAGGCTGGCTGTGACTGAGCTTGGAGGAAGTCACGAAGGCAGGCAGGAGAAGGTTGGAGCAGGGTCTAACAACACTTCAAGATAAAATTGACAAGTATTAGAGTGCCTGGGGAGCGAAAGGGGGAAGGAGCATGGTTAAGTCTGTGGAAAGAAGCTTGCCTTCTGCAGGCCTACACAGATGCCATAGCTGAGATCAAATTTTAAAACCTGTGAAGCATAACTTTCAGAAAGGGGCCTTGAGAATGTGAAACAGTAATGTGCCTGACACATTGTAGCTACTTAGAAATTAGTTTGCTGTCACTTTGATTTTTTGGGGTCTTAATTTTTCTTTGGTATTTATCCACTTTTGTGACAATTCAGAAATATTTACTTTGGTGAACTCCATTGACAGGTACTGTGGATACGGAGTGACTCTGTGTGTGTGTGTGTGTGTGTGTGTGTGTGTGTACACGTGTGAGCATGTCTGTTCTGAAGTTGCTAAGACTAAGACAAATGCAAAAAGGAAATGTCTTTGCTTCTCTTTTTAGTAACAAGGGTAACAAGAGGCTAAGTGGATCGAGCTTGTACATTTTTTCAGCAAATATTGATTTTAATCCTATACTAGGCTAGAAATATTGCGTGTTTTACTAATTTTCTGGTCTTTACATTAATTTATCATATTAAAATTAAACAAATTAGAGAAACTTGTACTATCTGCCTTATTAATTTTCTAAGGTTGTATAATGTTAACCTTTTTCCTCCATATCTGGAAACCTTTTAATTAAGAGGATTTTAAAAGTCACTTAATGCTTTCTTATAAGTCATGAATAACAACTACATACTCTTTAAACTTGTAGATTTCTTCTAATTTTGCCCCCCAAACACAGTGTGCTGCAAAATAAATTCTCAAGTATACATCTTGATTTTTTTCCTTGAAATGTGCTTATGAATTTTAGATTAATGAATGTATCCTACAATAAACGTTAGAATCACAGCCCTGTCTCGGCTGGACTGGGAGCTGTTTTCTATCTACCCAGAGCCTTCTGGTCTAGCCTCATGGATCTCAGTGGGAAGTTTGTATTCCTTCACTCTTGTAAGTCCCTGCTTAGTTCTAGCCCTTACTTTTGCTACTATTGCCTCTCAGAGATTGCAAACTCAAACTTTTCTACAATAACTTTTTTCACCCCTTAGTTAATATATGACATGTTAAGAGATCTTTTCCCTGTTGTCCAAAGTAACTTTTCCAGTTATCCGAAGCTCCCTACATCGTTGGTTTGAGGTTTGTTTATAAAAGTAGTCTTAATTATATTAATTAATAACAATTAATATTTATTAAACTTTTTTTAGTGTTTCTATGTTTGATGAACTTTGGTTTTAAATTTATCTGTAACAAAGTACATTTAGTTGGGGTTTTTGTATTTATGTAGCTAATAAAGACTAATGACCCTGACAACAGGCTTTAACTTTTATTACGGGCATCTACATGTCAGGACCTGTTTTGTGTCTGTAATAAGCTAGCTTCGTGGTAGAGCCAGGATCCTAACTTAGGTCTGTCTAGCAGATCTTTTAACCACACTCGGTTGCAATCATTGATTCCGTTCACTGACTTAGGTGAAGAGCAGTAGTAAGAATATTGGCTTCTAATTTGTCCATTTCTAGATAATGTTTGCAATGGAATATTTTATTGTTGTAAATGTGTATACATGTATATACTCACTATAAAATGTATCATTTTGTGTTTCAGCATACAGTTCAGCAACAGCAAGTGTGCTTACAAAGTCATACAACTGTAGACAATATTAGGTTTCAAAACATTTTTATTATCACAGAATTATCACATTGCACCCACTTAAAATATTTCTGCACCTCTCCTCCTGAAGATATTGAAGTCTCCATTCTACTTTGGTCTTATGAATTCTCTTCTAGGTCTCTTATAAATGGAATAATCTAACTGTTCTTTGGTGTCTAGTTCAACAATTTACACAACATTTACAAAGTTCATCTGTGTTATAGTATGTGTCAATACCTCATTCTTTTTTATGGCTGTATATTGCTGTATATATGACAATATTATCTATTTATTCATTGTTAGTAGATACTAAAGACTTTCAGCCTACTTGCTATTATGAATAATCTCTCTCTGAATATAATGGAATCCAATGTCCTCTTCTAGTGTGTCTGAAGATAGTTGCAGTGTACTCATATACATAAAATAAATAAGTAGATCTTAAAAAAAAGAATGGGCAAACTCCAAACATTTTCTGTTTCATTATCTTTTATAAAACCAGAGTACAATAATATATCAAAAGGGAGTTATAAGAGTATAAATAATTTTTAACAATATTTATAGGTCCAGGAGTTGGCTCCGTGGGCCAGAGCACTTGTTCTCCAAGCTGGAGGGGGAGGACCTGCGTTTAAACCCAAGCACCCATATAAAAAGTGAGGCATGTGCTGCAGCCATAGCATTACAAAGGGCAGGACAGGCAGAGCCGAGAGCTCACTGCTCAGATGGTGTCTGCTTCTTTGGGAGACCCTGTCTCAAAACATTAACACAGAGAACAATGAAGGAGGACAGCTAACATCCTGTTGTGGTCTCTGTGTGCATGGACACATGCACATGCATGCACTTACTGTCATCAATCACAAAGTTATAGAAAGCTATCGTATATTGTTAAAAATAACCTTTGGAAGAAATTGAAAAATCTTTGAAGCTGCCTGGCCTTCAAGTGCTGTCAGTTTCTTTGAGAGATAAAAGCATGTCGTTATTTTTAAGTCAGATAAATGATGAATGACTCATAATGCTTGTGTGAACATTTGAAAGTTATTTAGGATTTCTAAGTGTAGGTGCCTTATCTGTGAGATGGACACGTGTTGTGAGAATTAAGAAAAAGATGTAGGAAGTATAATGATGCTAAGTAATATTCTCTCTCTTTTTTTAGGTAACTGGTTTCACTTTAATATTTCTCACTAATAAAAATCAGATAATAATTATGCTAACTTTATAACATTTTATAGTATAGTGTTTTAAATTCTAAGTTAATATCAATGAAAGGTATATGCTATCAAAAAAAATGAACTGTTAAGCAAACTGGACTCAGAGTGACACATTGAAACAGGATTTTCATGTTAGTTTGGGAGATCTTTATGAGTGATACCATGTATTATATATGTGATATATGTATATACATTATATATATGTTTTATATATATATATTACACATCACATATGTATATATATTATACAACACACACTACATATATGTATATATGTGTATATTTGTCTGTGTGTAAGTGTAAGCACTGGACAAGGCCATAAAAGGTTGTTAGATTCTCTAGAGCTGGAGTTACAGGTGGTTGTAAGTCACATAGCATAGGTACTAGGAACTGAACTGGGGTTTTCTGGAGGAGCAGTAAGTACTATTAACCACTGAGCCATCTCTCCAGCCCCTATAATTATATTTTATGACAGATTTTGATAATTAACTAGAGATAGAATCCTGTTATTGTCCTCTCCTATAGTTTTCATTAACTTTTACCTGAATATGTCAAACATTGTGAAATTATTAATTACTGAAAAAAACACCAGCAAAAACCATTGTAAATATTTTATAGTGATGGGACATTTACCAAATAGTTGTTTCCTCAAAACAAATTTAACAGACACACACGCAGAATCAGCTGTATCCTGTGTTTGTATTACTTATTTGTTATTTAACTAGTTCAATTCCTGTGAATTCTGTGTGTAAGCATTGCATTTTTGGGTATGTGCTAATTGCATTTCTTTCTGTAAAGAACTTTAACTCTTATTTTGTCTTTTTTTTCATTGAGTCAGTAGGACAGTTATCTATCGAGTTACCATTGTTTGTTTGTGTGTTCACAGCCTAACAGTTGTGTTTTACAGAGTATCCTTGGTTATTTATCTTTGATATTTTTCTCTTATTTCTCAGTCTCATAACAAAAAGAATATTGAATCCTTTTGTTCAAATATAAGAAAAGTTAATTTGATGTTTGACTTGTATTGATTGTTAACCTACTAACTCTCTGGGTTCCTGGTGAGGCATGCCTGTTATCCCCGTACTTAGAATCTGAGTCAGGAGGATCTGAAGTGTAAGGCATTATGGGCTTCATGGTGGTGCCCTATCTTCAAAATCAATTAGACCTAATAAGACAAACAAACCAACAAAGAAGCAGGTCATCTTTATCATCTTTAAAAATTCGAATAGTACAAAGAAGCAAAGGTTGCATCTCTCCAAATTTCATCATGAAGATAGCTTTTGACAAAGTGCTGTCTTCCCTGGTGTCTGTGTAAATCACACACACACACACACACACACACACACACACTCAACAGGTCATGACTCAACAGGATATTCTGTAATTAACTTTGTCAGAGAATAGCATGGTCTTTACTTTGTAGTAATAGATGTAGATTGTCCTTTAAATATCTGTTCCCATAAATGCATGTAGCTTACATGTATATCCACACTTGTCCACATTTTTCTTTAGTGCAAATTTCCAGATAACTAGGTCTAATAACCAGAAAATTTGTAGACTGTAGGGCTGATACTATTACATGTTTCTTAAAAAAAAAAATACTGGAGATACAATTTGCAAATAGCCCTTTCTCTATTTCCTGTATTTAGTATCCACATATAGGAGTAGCTAATTGACTTGCTCTAAGAAGTTCCTGCTTCCTTCCTTCTTACCGTAGGACACCTGGGGAATGTTGATTAAAAGATATATTTTTGTTTGTAAATATGTAGCTACTTGATTACTCAGATTGTTGCATTGATATTGTCTGCTTTTGAAGCTGACATTTGAAATGTATTTCTTCATAGAAGCAAAGATGTGTTAGTGTGCAGTCACCTGAGCGGCTTGTAGAAGTGTTTTCTGCAAATGACAAAACTCATCACAAACTGGTTGACATAAAAGTTGTAAATATAAACTCATTTAAAGGCTACCTATAAATTTTGGGTAGTATTTAAAATACTGACTCATCATGCCACCAGGAATTAGTGTCCTTTTATGTGGGTCTCAGTTTTACTCCTTATGGATTGGGTGTATGTACAGCCATCCTGGATTTTTATTTGTAAGCCGAGGATTCAGACTTAAGACCTCATGGCTTCAGAGCACACACTGTCACCAAGTGAACGGTCTCCTGAGCCCTCCCACCCCTACCATGTAGATAATGATATAGTTAGAAAAGGCAGATAGAGAACAGCAGTAAAGGAGTCTTCCTCGTGCAGTAGTTTTCTGCTTCTAACTGAATTCAGCACTGAAGTCTAGGTCAATGAATGACAGATCATGAAAGGTGATCTGAAGATTCACCCTCTTCCTAAATACTCATTCAGTATTGGGGACAGAAAATATCTTGAATTTTTTTTTGTCTGGACTATAGTCCTGCAAGTTAACAAGCAGAACATATTGGGGAGGGAGCAAGGGAGGGACAGGATTGCTCTGCCCATCCCTGTTCCCTCTTGTCACCCCATAGGCTGATAGCAAGGCCAGGAAAATTCTGCATTTCTCTGTCTGTTCTGAGATCACATTTTAGTCAGTTTTTACTTACTATCTATAGTGGAGGTTAAAGCCCTCTATGTACTGTTGTGAAGCTTTCTGCTTATGCTACCTTAAAATCTTTAAAAATATACTTCTGAAATTTGTCTCTGAATAGTTAAAACTTAAAATTTCTCATTGGTCTAATTTCCTAGCTTTAATAATGATCAAAATTAAATCACTACCATCATTTTGTCTGAAACTTACAATATTTCAGATAAATGCTAAGTGGTGAGTGAAATTTTTAATAATTACTGAGTATCTCCTGTTGCTAGATACTTTATTGACTTTATTTTTTATAGGAGCCATTTATGGGAACTGTTTTAAATATCCATTTCATTAATGAGAAAATTGAAGTCTAGAAGGGATGAATCCATTTCCCAATGCTGTGTAGCTTGTGAGAATTTCAACATGAGTTTCTCTTCCACTGGTTTTCCCACTGTACAGTGCTCACTGTGGCCAGGACTTGGTTGATGAGCCAGGTGACTATAAGCTCAGACAGGAAGCCGCCAGCCACCTGCAGCTATTTACACGTCAATTAAGATGAAGTTAGAAATTCAGTTACTCAATTCTGCTGGTCACAGGCTAAGTGCTTGACACCCACCCATGCATGGTGTGTATTATGTCAGACCACGCAAATATGAAATGTCCCTGTTGTCCATCATAGAGTCCCATTGCTGGAGGGGCTGGTTTAGCTTAGTTCTTAATTTCAGTTGCCTATATTGAGAAACACACTTTTTAGGGCAGTGCTTGCCCTGGAAAAGTAATACTCTTTAACCCTAAGGGTTATGTCTAAGAACTAAGGGTAATGTCTGCCTCACTCTGTGCTCCTGGCAAAAGTGATTCTCAATTGGCCTTTCTCTGCTGATCTGAGGAAAGCTTCAGGGTAGCATGGGGAGCAGACAGGAAGCTGTGTATGGAAGGGGGCGCTGTGGTGGACAGAAGGCCATGTGTGGAAGGGGGCGCTGTGGCGGACAGGAAGCAGTGTATGGAAGGGGGCATTGTAGTGACTTCTTCCTGGCAAAGACTTCCTGGACAAACAATTTTTGAGCCTCAATTTCCTTTCTGAAGTTACCCCCAAAATCCATCTGAACTTTTTTGAACTGTATTTCCTGATGTGACAGCCTGACCTTTTATGCTTGTGAGTTCCCACATGTGTTCCTTTTCATACAGTAACTTGTCCTCTCTCTCTCTTGTGTCACGTCTCCGGATCTGCTCTGGCTTTTATATATATCTTGAAAACAATGTTTCAGTTCTAAGATGACATGTTAAAGGCATGATTAGATCTCAGTTCATAGCTCTCAGCTCACTCCTGTGTAGCCTACCGTACTAAAGTGGGGCGTTGGTAGCAGTACTCTGGGGAGTGTCTTGACCCAAAGTAAACATGGTTGACTATTAGCTAAACTTGTAAGACTTTCAGAGGTCACTAAGTGGATCATTGAGGGATAGGAGGCAAGTTTTCATTTTATGTGTTGAAGTAATTTCTTAGCAATATCTAGATGCAAACAACTTTTAAGAAAAGCCACAGCCGGGCAGTGGTTGAGCATGCCTTTAATCCCAGCATTTGGGAGGCAGAGGCAGGCGGATTTCTGAGTTCGAGGCCAGCCTGGTCTACAGAGTGAGTGCCAGGACAGCCAGGGCTATACAGAGAAACCCTGTCTCGAAAAAACAAAAACAAACAAACAAACAAACAAAAAACAAAAAAAACCCCAAAAAACAAAACAAAACAAAAAAGCCAAGAATAGGAACATTTAAAAGTGATTTTATACACATATGTGTGTGTATGTATGTATGTATGTATTTGAAGGGGGCATGGGCCACACCCTTCATGTTCATTCCTGTGGGGGTCCATTCTTCCCACTGTGTGGTCCCTGAGGTCAAGTGCATATTGTCAGGCTCAGTTGGCAGAGATACCTTTATCTGTCTCAATGGCCCTAGTTGTCAAATATTTTACATTAAAAATCTTTACAGGTCACTTATATTTAGTGTTTTTATTCCCAGTTAGGCTGTTACTCTGAATGAAAGAATAGACCTTGGATATATTCACCGATCTACTATTTCACAACTAGAGGTCAGTGTTATCATACTTACCTGGTTAAATGTCTCAGGTGTGGGTTTGAGGTCATTCAAGTTTAGCCAACCTTTATGAGGGCCAGCTCAGAAAGTTGTTGATAAAGAAAGACGAAAGTTTTAAAGAGCTGTTTCAGTATGAACTGCTTAATTCGCCATTTGAATGTAAAAACTATTGGTATTTCTCCCACTTAGTAACTGTGCATGAAAAGTTTATTTATTAGGCTGGGTAGAGAATGAAATTGTAACTTTGACTACTTCAGAAGCAGCGGGCAGAAAAAGAAGGAAAGTGATTGCTGTTCAAAGGTAAATTTGCCTTGTAAACGGTAGTCCTCAGAACTGGTAGCATGGAGTCATCTTCATTTCCATGACACCTTTGCAACAGTGTGCAGTGTGTTTCTCTGACCAGACTGTCTCTTCTTAAAACCAACAACAGTGCTTCCTGGTAATAAATATGAGGTCCAGAATATTAACTGAAATAATTGCAGATAAAATCCAGGCCCAGTGTTGGATCAGAGGCCAAAAAGCACATCCTTCCTACTACTTCCAAAAATCTTGCTAGGTTCCTTTTTCAGTTCTTGCTGCTTTGAGAATGACTCTTGGGTCTCAAGTGAAAGAGCTCACATGGACAAAATTCTAGAGCATTCTGTCCACCTTGACATGTTCAGCTTTGTATTTTTAAAACTTGTCTCTGCCATTCAAGGGTTTTCCCACTGTTATCTATGAGTTTGATTTCCCCTTAGCATACCTATACTCAAACATTGTTTAATAATCAAGTTGAAGTTTGTGTCAGTAATGTCTTAGTACTGGGTGACATCCTAATCCAAATAGCAAACTGTGAAATGCTTCA
The DNA here is from genome assembly GCF_011762505.2 of Arvicanthis niloticus. NCBI lineage: Eukaryota > Metazoa > Chordata > Mammalia > Rodentia > Muridae > Arvicanthis > Arvicanthis niloticus. The sequence continues at coordinate 64,994,483 of NC_047665.1, read as the reverse complement.
AAATCAAAGACTTGTAAGCAGCTTGACACTGCAAGTGGAAAATCCCACTCCGATCTCATATACTTGGTTGTTATAAAAAAATGCACAGAAACAAAACATTTTATATAAAAAATGAGGGTAAGAAACATGTTTCAGCAGTGGCTCAATGAGTAAAGGCTTACACACATAATAAACAAACAAATAAATAAATAAAATTTAAAAGTTAAAGTGATCTTCAGGCTATGTGTGCAATGCATATAGAAAACAAATTAATTTTGTGTTTATACTTGGGTCCTAGCCTCACATTATCTTACTATATATTTGTAGATATTCCAAATCTGAAACATGCCTGGGTTTCAGATACTCCACGTGTGTGTGTGTGTGTGTGTGTGTGTGTGTGTGTGTGTGTGTGTGTTTGGTTTTTCTCCTAATGGAAATGACGTCTTTGGTAGTGCAGTAGGTTCTAATTTTATAACAGTTTAAAATCTGTGCATCGGTCTAAGAGGACAGTGCACTTGCTTATTGACTCTAAAGCTCCATTCCTCCCTGAGAATCAGTTCATCAGGGTTTGGATCCCCACATGAAACACTCATTTGGCCATTGCTTTTTGTCAGGTTTTATGTCCTCCAGGCATATAATATAAGAATATAAAATTAATTATTGATTATGATCTAGATTTAGCACATGATTAGATTTTCAGTCAACCTGAAAAAAGATGAAAGTCATAGTAAGCACCCACAGGCACCCTGTCTGTGGAGAGCAGCAAGCAGATTGTACCAGAAAGACTGCAATTTACCAGATTTAGCAAAGCCAAATTCTGAGTTGAACTAATAAATTTTATGATTTTTAAAATTAATCTTTGTATACCTTTTGGCTTAAAGGTCTTTTTGCTTTAGGTTTTGAGGTCTTTCTTGCTTTTTAACAAAGATATAATTTATAACCTCAAATATTCTAAATCAAGAAACTAGTTATTAAGTTTAAATTCAGCCAGAGGCAGCCACCTATGGTATTAAGTAGTCTAGTGTCATGTGCAGTGCACAGAGGACTGTTCTTTTCCACAGACAGGAGGTACCTGCGAGGATAGCTGAGTGACTCGGGGCTATCAGAGGGAATAGTTACTTAGCGACATTGAAGTCTCCCTTTTCTCTTAACCCTATCTTTCCTAGGACTCCATGTAAGGTTGCAATGGCTTTTTGAGCATGTGAGTCTTTCTCTGTCCTTTGTCCTGTGGTCTGTGTGGTGCCTGCTTTGTGAGTTCTAGCTCCTTAGACCCCGATTTTCTTTCTCTTTAAATGTCTAGACCAAGGAAAGCTGGTTGTTAATCCACAATTGGCTACTAAAGTGAGAGCTGTTTGGATCTACTGTGTAATCTTGTTGTGATAACCAGTGACTTTCATAAATTTTGGATGTTTTTATGTTTAAAATTCCCTGTGTTTTTTCCAGATTTTGAACAGAGTCTATGCATAATTGATTTCATAAATTTTGAGGTAACAGGGTGGTAGCCATGAGGCACAGCAACAGTCATATTTGCACAGTTATAACTTTTATTACAACCAAAACTATTTTATGATTTTGTGTTGAAAACATGTTTCCTGAGCAGCAAGGCATACCTTTATGTGCTCCTCTCCCCCCAGTCCTCTTTAGCTCTGTCAGAAATGGAAGTTTTTAGACTTTGAAGCTTTTACAATTGGACACTAATAAATTTACTTCATTTAAAAACTGCACTCTAAACAAGCTGATTCTTCTGTGTGTAAATTATCTCTTTGAAGCTGTTATTACAAAATAAACATTAACATTTTCTGTGGTATTGTGAACCAGCTTTCTTGTTAACACAGGAAGGTGAGAGCACATGGTAATTTATTTTTATGAAGTTCTGAATAATAGGGCTTTTAGAGCGTTTTATGTGTTCTAGGTTTTTATTTAACTTGGAAAACTGTTTTTTTTTTTTTTTTTTTTTTTTTTTTTTTTTTTTTTTTTTTTTTTTTTTTTGCCTAAGTATATAGCTTAATGAGAAAAGAAAGCTATCTCCTATGACAACTTAAAAAAGTTGAAGTTTTGAGAGGTTTCAGCAGCTGACTGAAACAGATGCAGAAACCCACAGCGAGATTAGCCAGAGCTTGGGAGTCTTATAGAAGAGTTAATGGAAGGACTGAGGTACCCAGAGGGGACAGAGACCCCACAGGAAGACCAACAGAGTCAACTAACATGGACCATGGGGCTCCCAGAGACTGAACCATCAACCAAAGAACATACATGGGCTGGACCTAAGCCTCCATGCACATATGTAGCAGATGTGCAGCTTGGTCTTGATGCAGGTTCCCCAACACCTGGAGTGTGGGCTGTCCCAAAAATATGATATGATTCTTTGAATCAAAGCTGTGTTGAAAACGTGTTTCCTTAGCAGCAAGGCGTACTTTATATGCACCTCTTTGTATGCCTGCCTGTGGTTCCTGTTCCCCTCACTGGGCTGCCTTGTTGGGCCTCAGTGAGGGAAGATGTGCCTAGTCCTGCAGTGACTTGAGGTGCCAGGGTGGGTTGATACGGGGTTATAGGGGAAGATTCCCTTTATCACAGGAAAGGGGGATGGGAGAGGGACTATGTGAGGGGACGGAGGGGGCTGCGATTGGGATGTAAATAAATTAATTAATGGGGACAGGAAGGAAGAAAGAAAGGAAAGGAAAAAGAAAAGAAAATGCCGTCTTCTTAGTACTCAGAATGCTGCAGAGAGATGAACTAGAAGTAATACTGAGAACCTTTGCTGTATGTGTGCCTCAGTCTTCATTATGATCTGAGATCCAGCTGGGTAGCTGAGAAGTCAGCGCACTGCTGGATTCTGCTGCGATTTTGGCTTTTCTTGACAATGGGCTGATACTGAAGACCCTTGAAGATATTCTGTTTGTCATTACAGAAAGTTGTATCCCTGCACATGTGGTGGCCGCTATCGATGTGAACACTGTTGCTAATGAAGTATACAAGCATAATTTTCCTCACACACACTTACTGGCAAAGACAATTGAAGTAAGTATATAGTATTATTTTAATACATTTAGAGTGGTGAAAATGCATATTTATAACAATTCCTAAATACCAGTTTTTGTAAAATAAATAAATTTTCTACTTCCTGGAAAATAAATAATGCAAATGAAACTGTAGAAGAGGAATCAGTTTTTCAAATTCTATCAGAAGAATGAATGCATTTATTAATGTTTTTTCACTTAAGGAGCGAGGTCTGAAAGAAAAGATTGACAAGTTGGGAGCATACTTACCTTCCAGATGCTTGGTTCTGTGGTGATATAAGCCTCAGTGGTTCACAGTCAGTAGGTATGCAGTACTTACAGCAGCTGGTAACAGCAAGGAAGGCACGGTGGCTGTTTCTTCTTGACTGCTCATTAACAACCTTGCCAGCGCTCACTCACTGCATGGCTCTGTTTCAAATGATTATGGGCAAAGGTGGCCAATACAAAATGAACTCGCAGTCCTGACATTTTGTCTTATACTGCTTTGGTTGGACTTTTTTTTAAACCTTACCTGTCTTTTGCTCACCTATCATAGTTCCCAGTTTTTGTTTTTATGAGTTTTGTGGGGGTGCTGTATCTATATTTCTTGTGCTTTTTCTTTCATTTCTCCTTTTATCTCTGTTCTATTTTATCCATTTTTTTTTTTTAAAAAAAAACCTTTTATCATTGGCCTGTTTTCTAAAGAGAAAGAAGCCATATGTATATATTTGGCTGGGTAGAGAGGTGGAGAGGATCTGGAAAGAAATGAGAAAAAAAAAACATGATCACAATAAGCTGTATAAAAATTATTTTCAAAAAAAAAAAGAAAAAGAATATGAACATAAACATCCTGTTTCTTGTGTGTGAGAGAGAGAGACAGAGATAGACTGTACAAACGGTGTAAGTGTGTGGTGTGCATGTGTGGTGTAGGTCAGAGGACTGAGCATGAGGCTTAGGGGCAAGGGTCTTTACCCACATTCTTACTGTGGAAGACTAGCAGAAGCCAGTGTTGGCCGAGATGTGAGTTTTCCCTGAGACATTGACAGAGGTCATGTAAAATAGAAAGCACTTTGGAAAAACACTAACTGTTTCACAGCTTTGAAGATAACTATCACACGGCCCGGTAATTCCATTCCTAGGTGTTTATCCATGGAGAAAGAAGGGGAAATGCATCAGAGACCAGTATTTCTTGTTGTGAAAATAAGGCCTTCATTTTCTTTCTTTCTTTTTTTTTTTTTTTAGATTTTAAAATACATTTTTATTGATTATTTGAGAATTCCATTTAATGCATCCCAATTTCCCTTACTTCCCAGTCCTCCCATGTCTGTTCTCCCCTTTGCTCCTCCCCCAAAAGACAAAACAAACAAACAACAACAAACAATGAACCCAGGTCCAATTTATTGTGTTCGTAAGCTCACTGGAGCATGGTCACACTTGGTGGACAGCCTCTTATAGAAGAGTGATCCTTCTTCACCCCAACCCCATCAGCAGCCGTCTGTTGTGCAGAGCTAAACTTCAGCATCCACATCACAGTTTTAAGCGTTTTCTTCCATGGCTTCCTATCTAGGCTGTTACTTTTGGGGGTGTTTGTGGGAGTTTGTCCCACAAGCCTTCCATGTCTCTCTTTTTCAACTGTGAGTCAGCAGTCATTGATGCCACTGCAGAAGAATCTTCCTTGTCCTTTACTGTCAGCAGAAGTATGAATCATGAACTTCCACATGGCGACAGCAGGGACCACGGACATTTAATGCTTGTGGTCTGTGCAGCTACCTGAGATTGTTGTGCTGTCCATAGTCCAGGCTACCACCAGGATCATATTGGTGTCTGTGTGGGAACCATGTTGTGGTCCATGGCACATGTTGAGGCCTTCACTTTCTTATTGTTAAATTTTTAAACACAAAGTTCTCATGAAGTTACATGCCATGAAGTGGCATTCATGCAGCGTGTGCAGTTTGTATAGCTTAGCTGGATGAGTTACATATGCTTTCTGGATTAAACTTATTTTTTCACAAATGTGCATAACAAATATTTTTTCTAATTCTATAATTTGTCTTTTTATTTCTTTAGCTGTTTCCATCAAAGTGTAGAAGTTAATGGATTTTTCTCCCCGACATGGGGACTTTTTTCAATGTATTGTATGAAACCCTTTCATTCATCAAATTTTTCTGTTTGTGTTTTTCTAGATTTGTAGGTTTTTTTTTTTTTTTCATACTGATCTATGATCCATTCAGAGTCACTAATCGTGTATAGTATGCAGAATGGGTTACAAACACTTTTCCCCTTAAGGGGAAAAAATTGATCATTCACTAAAAAGAATATTCTCCTACTCAATTTCCTTGGCATGTTACAAGAAATAGATCACATATTTATGGGTGTGTTTCTGGGCTCATTTCTCAATGGTATACAAAAAATCAGTTCTCACATCAATAATACATATCTTTGATAGTGTTTTTAATATATACTGAATTCAGACCATATAAATTCTCTGTTGGATTATTAGCATATATGCCTAGGTCCCTCTGCTTGGTACCAAGTGATTCCTAACATTGTGCAAAGTCTAGAAATTATATCTTCTGATCAATTGTGCTTTCCCTGGCACTTGCTCTTAGCTCCATCTTTTGACATTTTGACTGTTGTGTGCACAGACTGATTTCCAGAGACTCTGTGGGACGGCTGTGCAGACTGGGTAGCCTCCTTCATCCCACGACACAACTTCAGTCCCCCTGGCCTCCTTCCCGGAATGACTGTCTCCTCTCCAGTTATGAAGATCACTTGGTCCTATTTGGGAGCTGCCTCCCTTCGCTGATGTCTAATTGTAATTACTTAGCAGAAAGCTGTGGCAGTCATACGGTTGCACTTTAATTTTTCAGTCTCTTCCCAGCAATGGTGGCCTGTACTAACTGGAGTCTACTATAGTAGTAGTGGGGGCGGAGAAGTAGCTATTACTCTTTTACTTGTATTTAGTATAGCTTTTTAGGGTTTCTGGTTTTTTTTTTTTTTTTTTTTTTTAATGAAGATTCAGTTGTTAGAACTTGTATTTCTGTAGAAAGATGCAAACTTTAAATCAAGATTATACTTTATTTACTATATAACCTACCTTAAAGCTTTATATAGCTACCTTAAAGCTTCATATAGCCTACCTTTAAAACATATACTTCGTGGGTTTTAGTATTTTTTACAAAGTTGTCTGTGTATCAACACTTTCTGATTCCAGAATGTTTCCAAGGCTAAAATATAATAGCCGACTGTTAGCAGCCGCTCCCCACTCACTTCACCTCTAGTTTGACAACCACGACCTACTTTTTGTCTTTATGGATTTGGCTGCTCTGGAAATTTGAGATGAACAATCAAATGTGAGCTTTTTCTACCATCTTCATTTAGCATGCTTGTTTCCAGGTTTATTCATACTGCAGTATGACTCAGGGTTTGGGTTCCTTTTACCCATAAGTATATTGTAGTTATATGGACACATCACAATTACTTATACTCCCTTCTTCACTCAAAAAAACCAAAAAACGCTGGATGTCTAGAGAGATGGCTCAGCACTTAAGAGTTCACACTGCCCTTCTAGAGGACGCAAGTTCAGTTGCAGTGCCCACGCCACGTGGTTCACAGTTGCCTGTAACTTTACTCCAGGTATCCTGACACCCCTTTATGGACTCCTCAGTGTCTACACTCATGGGCACATACCCCCCAACAAACATATATGTACAGAATTAAGAAGAAAAATAAAATATTTAAAACTATTCATTGAAAAAAATTTGAACCTGTATAAAATTTCCTACCCTGTGGATCAGTGTATAGACAGTGGCAGGCAGTGTTTATATATTGAAGAATAGTTATCACTGGTTTTGAGAACAGATGTCACCCACTGTGCACATTATATGGAAGAGTCATATGAAGTTAACATCATCTTTTAAAAACATTTGTATTAATTCTTTGAGAATTTCATATATTGTTAGTATACTCACCCTCCCCTAATTCCTTCCACATTTATTACTTACACACTAGCCCCACTGTGTGTCCTAGTTAAAAAAACGCCTCATCAAGTCTAATTCCTGCCTCCTTTGTATTCTTGGATAGGTGGCCTCTCTCTGGATCAGGGTAAATCTACCAGGAGCCTTATGCTTAAAGAAAACTAACCCGCCCACTGCAGGCCATTAGTTATGAGTAGCTACTCAGTTTGAAGTGGAATTTGGCGCCTAGCTCCCTCCATGCTGAGGTTTTGTCTGTCCTGAGCTTTGCAGGTCCTGTGTATACCCTTACCAGTGCTGAGAGTTCATATGTGCAACTGTTGTTCACAGGTGCAGCTGCCCTGTTGTGTCTAGAAAACGTTGTTTCATTATAGTCATCCACTGCTGGCTCTCTCAACCTTTCTGCCAAATCTACTAAGGTGACCCGTGACCCCTGGGGGAGGGAAGGAAGGAGGGATGGAGGGAGACAGAGATATACAAATTTCTGATTTAAGGCTGAGTACAGCACAGTCTCTCATTCTCTGCTCTGTGACTGGTTATGGGTCTCTGTTAATCTCCATCTACTGCAAAAAGAAGCTTCTCTGATGAGGCTGGAGAGACGCACTACTATGGGTAAACAACAACTCTCCAGGACTCAGTTAAGCAGAGTAATAGTAGGATGTTCTCACTTAAAGCCCATGACCTGTCTGTCTATAGAATTTTGGGCTTGATTACAGTGCCAGGTATGATAATTACTAATAACCGCATTTCATAAGCATAAGTATATTTAGGTTGCATAATTTCTGTAAAATAGAAAATGGCATCTCTGGGTATTTTATTAAAATTTTTATTATAAATTTGAATTTAATGTAAATATTTTAAAGCACATCTAACCAAGTATAACCCAAATCAACTAATTCTCAATATAGTATCCACTGAATGTTTTAGTTTCAACAATTCAATATTCATCTGCTCTAGTCTTTAAGAGAAATTATGAGAAACTGTATATTTGGATCTATTGCGATCCCAGATGTATACCAGTAGAAGTTTGAGGGATTCAAACTTTAATTATAGTTCCTTGCTAGTTTTGTTAGATCATGGTAACCATAAAATTATAAAATTATTGGAAACAGGGAAAGGGGCTGGGGAAGACACTTCCAGCTCACTTAGAGGAGGGTTAGTTCATTAACATGTGTGTTTTAAGAAAAATGGAAGAGTACCTTTTTATATATATTCAAGGCATGTGATTTTTATATATTCACATATGATGCAGGAAAATGGTTAAACTGAGCCAACTGACGTATTCCTCCCCTACATTCTTTGTGTGAGCCTTGCTGGGTAGTTTGAGGTACAGTGTCCATCACCATGCTGTGTAATGGATCACCCAGACTCACTCCTGGGGTTTACCTGAAACTTGGTACTCTTCCACTACTGCTTTCATCCAGTTCATTCTGCCTCTATGAGTTTGACCTTTTCAGTCAGTTAACATATGCAGGCGAAGTCAAGTATCAGCCAGGCTCTAGGGAGACCCAGAACGTATTTACCTTGTGTCAAGTGGAGGCTGTTTCCCTGCTTAGGGAACAGTGGCGTGGGGACAGGATGAGTGGGAGCCCAGAACTGGAAGTGTGCTTGGTACTGAGATAGCGGGGAGGTTTGTCCTTCAGTCTCCTCCTCTTCTCTAGCAGGCAGTAGCCAGTGACTTCTGATAGGCAAAGATTCCGGATGGAGAAATGGGATAATTTACAATGAATGGACACTCTGAGACTGGGAAGATAGCTGTGCTAAGAGCGTGATTGTCCAGGACAGCAAGGCCTTGACTGCAGCTCCCTTCAGACACTGGCATACAATCCTGGCTGTGTACCAGGTCTGCCTTAAAGAAGGTAGCTTTCTCCAGAAAGCCTGCCAGAGAAGTCTGTTATCATCTGTGGTCAGGCCGAGATGGCACACATAGGTGGAACTCCTTAGTCAAAAAGCTATAGATAAAATCAGAGTACTCAGCTAATTTATCTAGTAACAAGTGGGAAGTCACTAGTCACTAGTGTATAGATGTCACAAGCAGACACTTCACTGAGCTTGTTCATTGTTGAGTATGACAATGACTGCTATGTGAATGGCACAGTTGCTGAATGACTGAACATTGTATTTATAAACTGAACAGATGAATGCAGGAAAATGAGTATAAAGGATGAAAGGGACGCAGCTGACATTGATGAACGATTTCAGATAAGAGATTAGCTGGGATCTGGTATAGTATTCAGGAAACATCAAATTGCTGTAAATATAGGTGCCTGATACACCTTCACAGGGCAAGATGGGATGAGAAAGAGCCAGCTGGAAATTTTCATTGTTTATCGATTCTATGCTACAAGATAGGAAAACATTGTCTTATAAGTACAGACTTCATAGCTATAAAGAAAACGTGAGCGAGTTAATCAGGAGCACATCTGAAGGACGCTCATGGTTCACCCAAAGTGGCTTTCCTTTCAGAAATTCACTAGTATTAAAGAGTTTATTGCTATTATTTAATTGAGCTTGTTTTAGAAAGAGCAAAACTACATCTGAAAGCATTCATAAAATTCGGTGTCTTTTTCTGAACATTTTAATCTCTTGTAATAAAGTTAGGAAAAATGAGTACTTGCTCAAGATCCATGTGTTATTTCCTGGCCTTGTGTATGTCACTAACTTAACAGAGACAACTGGCTTGTTCCCAGGTTACCTCATTCTTCATATATTTCCTGCTTTACCAAACTATGTAAACTTGTTAGAGATTTGTCATAATAATTATAGAGGTTGCTATGCTGGTCTATTCTTTTTACCTTTCTGGCCAAGAGTGCTTAAGGAGTATTGGCAAATCCCTGACATGTGTTCTCATTATTTATCTTCTGATCTATGTGTACACATGTATGTGTTTTGTATACATATGTAAATGGAACAAGTTAGATGTCATTTTAGTTACTCTTGTGTATAATCATTTGAAGTTCCTTGTGCCAAGGACAAAACAATAAAATAATTGCTGATATCTGAACATGAGGCCTTTCGATTCGCTAGTATATTGACAGGGCACATCAGACCAGAGTGCAGCTGCTCATTACTACACCTCACTGAACAGAGAAGCATATTGATAGATGGGCGCTTAAAGATTCCCCAGACCTTTGCCAAATATGGTCAATTACAAAATAAAGTTATATATGGTTGAGTCCAAAACGAGCAGCCTTATACTTGAGACTTCACAGAGGAATTAGTGTTGTGGAGGAAGCCACTGTCTCTTCCTCACAGCTTCCTCACAGGATTGCTTTGGGACATTAGTTAACGAAGCTGCAGTGCAAAGCACTGTGGTATGTAAACTGTGATTCTGATGTCTTTAGTTCTAAGTGTTTAGTAGTCTTCTCTTCATTCTATTTTTTCTTTCAAATGTTGATTTCTTAGGGTATTTCACTGGAAGAATTTGACAAGCTATCTTTCAATATGATTTTAATGAGCCCTCCATGTCAACCATTCACAAGGTATGTGTAAAAAGTGCTTTTCTCTTTAGGAAGAGTATGTGGGCTGAAAATACAGCTAAGTAGTAAATGCTTGCCTAGCATGCATGAGGCCCTGGGTTCAAATCATTGCACACATCTCACCCTGTCCCTAAAAGAAAGATAGAAGAAGGAAAGAAGGGAGAAAGAAAGAACAAAGAACCTTGACGACTTAAGCTACACTTTCAAAGCTTTAAAATACTTTATAAATGTATCCCTTTATTTTAGATATTGATAATTCAGCATTGAGCATAGGAATCCAGAGTTGTATTCAGAATAGGAAACTAATTTGATCAATAGTAAATGTGTAATACTATATTATAGGTACATCTAAAATACATTTATTTTTCTTTCAGATCATGTTACTTGCTTCAAACTTTTGAGTTCTTGAGCATTCATAGCTAATTCTGATCAGTGAAATGGAATTTTCTTACAAAATATTTTATATGTAAATAACTTATGAAAAATTTTAGCATATATTTACAATTTGTATATTTCTCAAAATTAATTATAATTCAGATTTTTCATAATCATATTATAATTTCTCATTTCAAATTTACATAGTAATTTTTAACAAAAACTGTATCTTAAATTAAACCTAGATTGTATTCACTATTTAATAGTATAAATTATTTTAAGTAGCTATAGTAATAGGGTCTTATTGTTACTGTTATTTTGAAGGTGAGAAACTGAGGCATAGGTAGGTTAACTTCCCCATGACTGAACAGTTAGACAAGATCAGAGCCATTATTTATTAATCATTTATATATCTTGTATTAATATAACTAGAGTGTTATATAATAAATATTCTGATTTAAGAAAATATTCTTATGTTACTTTTTAACATCTTTGAACTTGAGGAAGCTTATCTCCTTAAGAGTTTATTGTGCTTGTATGCCATGCAGTGTGTTTGATGCTGTCATTGCTGATCTTCAGAGTTTACAATCAAAAGGGATGACTCATAAATTAGTATTATATAAATTGTGACATTTGGTACTGTAAAAGCTCTGGATGTACCATGAGGACATAGAGGAAAAAATGGCTTGTATCATGCCCAGAAAGGGGAATTCTTCTGGAGGCATGATCAGAGCTGTGTCTGAAAGGAGAGTAGGAGTTTATCAGTGATGGCAGATGGCATTCCATATGAAGGTGGGTTTAAGCATATGGGAAGATGTGGCCTAGTGTGTAGAAAACAAAATGCAGTCTGAGTATATGTACGACTTCAGTGGGCTCAGTATCTTCACTGTAAGCCTAATTCCAGTAGCTGATGCCAGCACCAACTGACTGTACTTGTTATCTGAACTCTGAGTGGAAAGGGACAGAATATAAAAACTGATGATTTCTGAGGAATCTGTTTAAATCCAGTTTAATCCTCAGCTAATAAGCCTCAGACCCACTGATAGCCTTGGTGTCGGGCATGGGGGAAGTGACAGTGATGTCACATAGCTTAGGAGCATGAAGCCACTAAGCACTGAAATTTAAAATCCGGATCTTCTGTTCCTGTTATTCAAACCCAATCCAAGCGCTCCTTCCTACTTGAACCTTGACCATATTGTGAACCTTTGTACAAATTGTTTGCTAGCCCAGTACCTCCTGGTTACACGTGCTGACCCTAGTTTTTCTAAGCTGCAACTCCTGCTTGTAAAGTAAAACCATGAGATCAAGGGTCTGTTTACACCGGACAAAATTATCTTAGGTATTTTAGGACAAAAATATCTTAGGTACACATTGTTTAGTGTGCTTGAGTGGTGCTTATCACCAGTGTCCTCTGCTCCAGAGTGCTACCCACCCAGCCAGCTACTTTCCTTTCTTTTGTTTTTTATGGTGAACTTATTTAAATTCTCTTAACTAAGTCTTTTTGGTATCATTACATATAATTTCTTATAAACTCTTATGTTTTCTTTGCTTTTTAAGAATTGGTCTACAGGGGGATATGACTGACCCAAGGACAAATAGCTTCCTGTATCTTCTAGATATTCTCCCAAGGTAAAACTTTAGATTCTTGTACACTTACCTTAGATTTAAAACTGTGGGTATACCTGATACAGCTGTCTCCTGAGAAGCCTCTGGCAGGTCCTGACAATACAGATGGGGATGCTTGCAGCCAATCATCAGACTGAGCACAGGGACCCAGTTAATGGGAAGGGCATCAATGGGGAGGGAGGCCCTTGGTCCTGTGAAGGCTGGATGTCCCAGTGTAGAAAAATGCTAGGGCAGAGAGGCAGGAGTCACTGTGTGTGTGTGTGTGGTGGGCGGGGGGCACCTTCATAGAAGCAGGGGGAGTAGGGATGGGATAGGGGCTTGCAGAGGGGAAATTGGGAAAGGGGATAACATTTGAACTGTAAATAAATAAAATATCCAATTAAAAAAAAAAACCCTGTGGGTATGGAAGGAGGTAGTGTTTGTCATTTTGTGGAGATTAGAGGTTGTCACATTTACCCTTCTTTTGCCAAAACTAATAAAATAACAGCAGATATTTCATAGTTTTATGCTTGCCTCCATAGTGAGTGACAGGACTCTCAGTAACCAGCTAAATTTTGTTGCCTTTGCTTATTGGTAGTAGACATTGCTGGTGTTCCCAGTGCTAGCCAGTGGTAGTGAACACTGCCACTGTGGCTAATGGCAGCCAGTGCTAGTGAATGCTGCCACCGTGGCTGAATGACCGCCCTTTGAGTTTTGCAGTGCAGAAACCCTATGAAAGCCCATATTTTGAGATGTGCTCCAATGGGAATTAACTTGTGTGAACTTTTTCAAGTATATATCATGTCTTGAGAAAAATGAATAAAATAGTTAACATTTTTTTTAAAAAATCGAGAAAATTATTTAAACCCCATTTCTTACAGGTTATAATTTTTGTTTTATTTCTTTGTAATTCAGTGTTTGTATTTCTGTTTGTTTTTGGTTTTTAGGTTGCAAAAATTACCCAAGTATATTCTTTTAGAAAATGTCAAAGGTTTTGAAGTATCTTCTACAAGGTAAAAAATATGTTTGTCTTGCATATGTTTTAGACTTGCTATATTTCATAATAGGCACCACTATTATACTATTATGCTGTGAGATAAAATCTCAATAATAAGTATACATTCTGACATTTATAAGATATCAGCTTTATTAATTAGTAAGATTTTTACCAATAATATAAAATATTACAAAATCTTGTCCTGTTATTTTGATCTTCTAGAAAGAGTATTGATTTTAGTATTAAGTATTTCTAGGTAGAAATGTTTTAATTAAGAACAGCTTCATGATGAAAACCTATCACACTACTTAGATGGGAAAGACAGCTAGAGACAGGGTTTTGTCAGATAGTAGCCTATGTGGAAAAGCGGCACCTACATCTACCCAACTCCTTGAGTCACCTGTTACTTGTAACTGTTCCTCTCTTATGTGACCCTGGCAAGCTGAGATTTTAGTTCCAGGGCTGTTTGATTAACAAGTTAAGCTTTCAGCAATTGGTCACATTGTCTGGCCACTTTATTTACTTGTACTGGGGATTCCTCTATTATCTTTTTATTAAAATGCAATTTCTCAAGTAATGACCTGAAGCCTTGTCTCTACATGGCTTGAATACAATCAGGTTTTTACCGGTGACTGACTGTTATGTGTGCTCTTATATAAAAATGCCATTTCTAAGCACAGGCTGGCAGCTTGTGCTTTGACTCTTTCTCTTTCCAGAGGGCTGCTGATAGAAACACTAGAAGCCTGTGGCTTTCAGTATCAAGAGTTTCTACTGTCTCCTTCCTCTGTAGGTAACATAATTTAAATCATTATATCAGTATCATTTAAGAGAATTTGATATAATAAAATAAATCTATTTTTAGTATTTTATGTAAGTCTTAATTAGCTCAGACATTCATTTTACTTTCTGAAAAACATGGTACATGCTTATTGATTTGCTTGTACATAAAATAGGTTCATTAAATCTCATGCATTTCTCTTTTTGGAAAAAAATGATTGTAGGTGTTGAAAATATATGGAATTTTTACATGTAAAATTGGGTATCTTGTATTCAGTAATGCTCAAAGTAATCCAACATTAAAAGCAAAGTGGACATATTAATCATAATGCCCTTTTGTTATGTGACATTAGGTTACAAGCATGCTTTCATTTCATGTAAGAAATGAAACCACTTGTTTTTTGAAAGACTGATTTTTTTCAGTGTTGCTCTGTTTGTCATTGTTCTTTTTTATTTCTTATCATCATTAGCTCTATTATATAGTTCTTTGTCCACAAATGAAAAGAGAATCTAGTTTAAAATTTTAACATATAAGTTGCCATATCATTACCTCTTCTAGAGTACAGTAAATCCTCGTCTTTAAAAGTAAGGTAATAATAGCTGAGAATAGCTATATTTGAATGTAACGTTTTTACTACTATTATATTATTTGCTTTGGCAGAAACAACGTGCGTGTCTCTCTGAGTTTTTATGCTAGGTGCTGAAGATGCTTACACTCTCTCAAATTTTATTTGGTAACTAGCCTTTCTGTATTGCTTGCAGCTAGGAATTCCAAACTCAAGGCTACGATATTTTCTCATTGCCAAGCTTCAGTCAGAGCCTTTCCCTTTCCAGGCCCCTGGCCAGGTATTGTTGTTGCTACTGATATTGGTGTTTACTTGTGGATGAATCTCAGTCTGCCAGTTTTTTTGCAGTAACTACTTAGAGCTCCTGTGCTTATTGAGTTTATAAAGCACATCATTCTCATGTCCATTTTCAGGCCTCTGCTCCTCCCAATGTCACTTTTCACTAAACTAAGCAAAGCCAAAACTCACAAAGGCTTTGTAAGTGTAAAAATTATCATTAGTGTCATTTTCCTGCATTCCATCATAACTTCCAGAACTGTTACATTTGTCTTTCCCTTTTCCTGGTTAAAACCACTAATCCATGATTA
The DNA here is from genome assembly GCF_011762505.2 of Arvicanthis niloticus. Taxonomy (NCBI): domain Eukaryota; kingdom Metazoa; phylum Chordata; class Mammalia; order Rodentia; family Muridae; genus Arvicanthis; species Arvicanthis niloticus. The sequence goes on along the minus strand of NC_047665.1, from coordinate 64,979,148 downwards.
CTTATAATAAAATATAATATGCTATCTTTAAGTTGGCCTGTTTAAACATATTTATTATACTGTCCCTAATACCCATATTATTTATCTTAATTGATTAAAGTGTAATAATGATTAGTTAGAAGCTAACATCAAATTCTGAACTGCTAAGCTGGGATTCTTGGTGAATGATTTTATTTGTTTCATAAGAAATGAGGAAAGATAACAGAGTTACAGTGGCTCAATAAACTTTGTTCTACATAACCACCATGAGTAAAGCTCAACAGCCAATCAGTCTGGCCAGTGAGGGCCAGTTCTGCTGTGTGACTCTCCTGTGATACACGTTCTTTCCTATACTGGACAGTTCCAGAAGCAAGGGAAAAAGTGTATTAGGGAAGACTGAATAACTAACAATTTCTTGAATATTTTTTCATTTATAAAATAGAAGTTTCTACAAGATTATGAGTTTCCACCTGCTCACCTTTACCCTCTGCTCCTCCACGGGATGTAAGCATTTTTAGTGACGAGCACTGAGTTTGGTTTTAGGGCTGAGGCTGCTTCAGTACTTCCTTTTTAATGAAGGAGTTCGGTAAACTTCAGTTCCACGTGCAGTTTCCAATGTTACTTTTACATTTATTTTCCAACAGTGCTGCTGTGTTTAAATTTTGTGAGTTTTCCCACTAGTGAGTACAACAAACAGGAATTCTGTGCAGTAAATCCTCTGAAGCTCACTGTTTATATGACTGGATAGCTGGTAACTTCTGACAGTAACTCATGTCAGTATAGGCAAACTACAATGTTCTTAGCATCAACCTTATAGAAGCTAAAAACTTTGCATGGGTTTAGTTAAAATTACTGATTTATTTCTTATTTTAAATAAAATTTTGACAGTTTGTGTATTTTTTTTATTTAATGCCAGATACTGATGGAGTTTCCTAAAGTTGTAACTGTTCAGCCACAAAAATATGCAGTAGTTGAAGAAAGTAAGCTAAGAGTGAAGAGAACCGAAGCAGATATCTGCGTTGATGGCAGCAGCACACAGTGTTCTAGAAAAGATACCTTTCTTTTTAAGCTGGAAACTCCAGAAGAAATTGACAGGAAACGCCAACAGGACAGTGACCTCTCTGTGCAGATGCTGAAGGATTTCCTTGAAGATGACGACACAGATCAGTATCTTCTACCACCAAAGTTACTGCTTCGATATGCTCTCTTACTGGACATCGTTAAGCCCACTTCCAGAAGATCCATGTGCTTCACTAAAGGGTGAGTTTGAAAAGAGACCCCTTGTGTGTTGTGTCTAAAAGAGTTGTGTTTTGTAGCTAGTCTTTTAGTTCTTCTTGGAACAAGACGTGTTCTATGAAGTGTTTCTTTTAGGCTGACTTTTTCCTCAGCTAGAGAAGAAGAGTGAACATTCCTTGTGCAGGATTCTGTACACCACCACAAAGTATTCACGACAGACAAGACCAGTTGGGAATGACCTTTGTACACATTAAATACTTGTGTTAACATGATTTACACAGTTTGTGAGTTGTTAATTTTATTACCTTTCTTTCTGTGAGATACAAAACCTCAAGAGTGATGTCTATCAGTGTATTTAAGAAATTATATTTTAATCTAAAGAAATAAACTTGAATCATCCAGTTATAATTTAAAATTTAAAACTCATTTATGTTTTTAAGTAAATAATGTATTTTCATATTTCAAAATTTAAGTTACTAAGATTATAAACCCCCCTACTACATATGTCTTTTGGCCATCTGCTACCTATAGCCACCAACCTGTGATATCAGTGTACTGTGTGGCCTTCTAAAGAAGTTGTTGCTAATATTTCTTCCTGGACTGAACATAAAAAGCTTTTTCTCATCATGGCTGCGATGCCAGTTCTTCTAAGGTCTTAGCTAAAACGGAGGCATGATTCCACCAATGGTAACTCTTAGGAACCAGTGAGTTTACCAGGCTTCTTTCCAGAGTGTGGGTTGGGGGTTACTTTCAGGGGTAGGATGCTCCTGCCTCCCAGCAGGAAAGTCTTTACCCAGTAGGGATGGAGAGTTGCCTGTATCTTCACAGATGGAAGACACTTCATCTAGTCTTCCCTAGCCTATGTACTTTACCCCTCCCCTAGGTCATGTGCAATTAAGGCAGAGTTACACAGAACATGTAGCAGGGAGCAGCTAGATACTCAGGTGAAGTCTGTGACCCTCCCCACCCCTCCATGAGGGGCTGAAACAGTCAACTGGCCCAGCCAGGCAATTTTTTAAAGAGGGCACAGAGGAATTTCCAAAATGGTGACTACTGGCTTGGAGATAATCATAATCTTTGGATATTGTTTTATGGTAATATGAAAATCCTTTTTGTGTGTATTGTAAAAGAGTTTCATAATTTGTTTTATTGGTTTCCTATTGTTGAACATTTAGGGTTTTGCTCTGGGTTTCTTGACTTATGACAATTTTTCAACAATTTTTCAAAAACTTAGAATGATGGGGTAAACAGGGCATTTTAGGATGAAAAGTTAAAGACCCTACGTCTATTTTGTGTATGCTCCTCAGATGGGCGGGCGGTTGTGTGATGTGACAAGTTAAACCTTTTTTGTTTTTTTTGTCTGCTAGTTTTCTGTCTCTGTAAGAGACAGGGTTGTCCTATAGCCATGTCGACTCACTCTGATTTTATGATCCACCCTTGTGCTTCTAGGAGAAAGGATTTATTACTTTAAGAAGATTCCACTCAGCTGTTGTCTATTACCAAGTCCAATAGGTTCTGTTTAGGACTCTCATAAAATAGTGCTTATCAATTTTGTAATAAAAAGCAACCTTGATATTCTTTTATAATAAAGATGACATAAACCTTACTGTGGCAGTCGCTTCTGCTAAATATGGTGTGCACGCGCACACATATCTAACTGTGTAGAGCATATGAAAAGGTGGTATGAAACAGTTATTTTTCCCTGATGTATTTTTCTACTTTTAATTTTAAATTGTCCTTATTGTAAACAGAGAGTACTCATGTGATGGAAACCCAGCTTGGCAATATACCTTTCATTTTTGAACTATTTTATACTTCTTATACACTTTTTAATTAATTCTTAAATGAAAACAATAGTGAAAGAGTACAGGTCTAATGAGGGTTAAACTCAGGCTTAGTGGACCATGTGCATGTGGTAATAGAGAGCAGAAGGCTTGGGAGACTGAGAAGAAATCAGAATTCAGGCATTGTAAAAATAATAGTAATAATATGTTTTTATCTATACATTTGCTTTAATTTGGCAGGGATCTTTATAGTATAGTTTGTATTTTCTAACAAGGAACATTGCAAATATAATAATATAAAAATACTAAGACATCATTCAGCGATGCTTATATAACTCAACTGCCACATTTAGTTTTTGAGAAGCTTAAATAGAATTATGTCTTTTGTCTTATTTTAAATTACAAAGCATATTTCTATGATACTGTTCAAAATGTTTCAGAAAAATATAAATGTATGTCATTCCATAAATATTTTATCACTTAAAAATATTTTTTAAGAAAATGATCTTGGGTGATTCCCTGTTGAGTCCGGTGTTTTCAGTAAGTGCAAGGACCCTAATAAGAACCAAGAGCACATGTAACTATAGCTAGGCGTAGTAGCATTCACTTGTATAGCTCTGGGGAAGTGATCCCCAGATCCCTGGGCCTTGCTGGCTGGACAGCTTAACCTGTTTGCTGTGTTTGATACCAGTGAGAGTGTGCCTCCAAAAAACTTTGCATTGCACTTGAAGGCATGACAGCCAGGGTTGTCCTTGGACCCCCACACACATGAATATACTGCACTCCTGCACCAATAAACAGTCACAGGCACTCAGGCATGATTACACACACTGACACATGAACACACACACACATGAACACATACACACAAAGTAATATTTTTTAATATTTGGCATTAAAATTTATCAGGTGTTATATAATATTCATGTTCCTTTTTCAGGTATGGAAGCTACATAGAAGGGACAGGCTCTGTGTTACAGACTGCAGAGGATGTGCAGGTACAGTGTATGTTTTTAAACTCAAACTTTTCATTCAATGACATTACATTTAACATTTAAGAATACCAAAATAATTTTAAATGTTCAACTAATGGTGGCAATGTATTTTACTTATGCACACAGACACACACAATTTCTTTTCTGTGAAGTGATTCTTTGGTTTTTATTTTCTTGTTAGCATTATGAAGTTGACTCTGTTGACTCAGTTTTCTATAATTTTTTACAACTTTTTACTTATATTTACTGATGTATCTTAGTCTTAAGGGGTCAAAAACGACAGATAAACTGAAACTGATCCCGATCTGTTATTCGAGTCTTCTTTTCCAAGTCTGTTGCCATTATCCAGCTAACTATGTCATTGTTGCTCAGAAACATTTTGCTTATACATTCTGCTACTGTGTGTGAGGCACTGCAGATTGCTTGTCCACTCTTCTTAAGCTGCCTCACAACTGGAAATCTTAAGTCTGGTCATACAGAACTTTGTAATTTCTTTCGGATTTTTTTTTCTTTAACAGATTGAGGATATCTACAAATCTCTTGCCGATTTGCCACCAGATGAAAAGATAGCTAAGTTGTCAATGCTTAAACTGCGATATTTCACACCTAGAGAAATTGCAAATCTCCAGGGCTTCCCTCCAGAATTTGGTACGTGGTATCCGTGTAGAGCACACGGTTCACTTACTTCATTAAAGCTCTCAGCACTTCCTTAGGAACTCATGTGGGTATTTTATGAATGGATCCCTGCCGTGGCAGGTGAGGTTGTGAATGCCTCTGCCTTGTCTTTACCTCAGTCATGTCTCAGTCAGTTCCCTTTTCATCTTATTTCCCTCTCCCTGAAGTCCAGTAATAAGTAGGAGTCTGCTCAGGCTGAGGGCAGAATGGTGGTTACTAACCGCCTCAGATGGTTGGTCGAATTCCCTTTCTCCATATGTCCTTGTTTCCATAGGCCTAAACTTGGTAACTCCTCACTAGATTCGGGGGGGGGGGTGGGGTGGGTTCCCTTTGCTAGGCTTATTTTGTTGTTATTTTATTAACTCAGGCCTCAGGTGTGCTTCACCTTTAAGCTACATTCCCCAGATCGCCCCTTTGTATTTATTTTTATATTGAGACAAACGTTTTAAGTTGACCAGACTAATCATGAGCCTGCTCTCTAGCCTGGTGGTCCTTAAATTCATGATCCTCCTGCCACAGCCCCTTCAGTAGCTGGGATTAGATGGTACAACCAGGCTTGGCTGGGCTCAACTGGCTTTTTCTAATGAAGAAGTTAAAGGGTAGTTGAGTTGACTAGTTGGATAAGGGTTGTATTTGTGGGTTTTTTTTTTCCACTTTGGCAAAGATATATTCTTATCAATTATTTCCCTTTGTTCTCCACTATAAGGAATGTCAGGGCCATTCAAGAGCCTTAGGGGATCTACAGCAGGGGAGTACACAAACAAAAGCAAAGATAAAGGGAAGGCAAAGTCCTAACTCCACCATAGTGCAGGAAATCCTGGGATTAACCCCAGGAAGCCTTGGACACTGCCCTGTGTGTGCTGTGCTTACTGTGACCCCAAGGCCCCCTAACCCCCCCCCCCCCCCAACTCGCACTCTCAGCACTAAGCGATGGGTCCACGTTTTCTTACACCAAGGTCTCCAAGTGCTCTCTACACCTGGCTAAATAGGCAAAGGGAAAGAACCAGTCTGCTCCAGGGCATGGAGGGCGAAGCCTGCCTCTGAGAACCCTGCTTGAGATTTGACTATAGAAGGGAAGCTTTATTAAGTCCAGTGGAGTTGTACTGTTGCATGTTCCTGAGGTGACTAATGGGTGAAAGAGATCAGGGTTCCAGATTCCAAGTAACAAATGTAACAATGGATACCTATGCTCTTGCACACTGACAACAAGCTGGGCGTTTCACTTACCTAGTCTCCATACTTGCTTCTGTGAGCATAATCACAACAACCAGCTTTATTTTCCACTCCAACCTTTTAAAGGTTTATCATTGTTGCAGTTTTTACTTATGTATTTAGACATTTTATGTGGGTGTACATGTGCATGTATAATAATAGTGGTTATAAAAGACAGATCATAATTTTGAAAAACAGTAGGGGTGGAGGCATGGGGGAGATTGGAAAGAGAAAGGGAAATGCTGTAATTATGTTCTATTTTTCTTTTTTAATTTAAAAAAGAAAAGACTACCATGTTTCCTTTTGATTCTCTCATTCAGTCCTCAGTGATTTAGAGATTGTTGCTGGAGAAAGGCACAGATGTCCCTTTTCTTGATTTATATCACGAAGTGAGAAAATTGTAGAGGAGGATCTGAGGGGTGGACTGACTCAGTTCTGTTCCATCTGCTTCCTAGCTCCTGTCTTCCGTCTTCCCATGTATTAAACCATCAGATGTACACTCCATACTACTTACAAGGAAACTGATTGATTGTCTAGTTAAAGTAGATTCCTAAGGCTCAGTATAATGATTATTTTACATCTGAAGTTGTAGTTAATTATGTAATATTAAAACTTGGTAAGGGATGTGGAGGGGCGGGATCAGAGTCAGACCATGCTAGAGGAGTCTTTGCTTGTTCTACCTTACATTAACTTTTCTGTTTTAGTTTATAAAATAAAGTAAAATTGTAAGGCATAGATAATTATAACACTTACTTTATGAGGTATTATGGCAGTAGACTGAGTTAGTGTTTAGTTGCTTGTATAATATTCTACACAGAAAGACATGTAGACTTTAATTTTTAAAATATAGAGGGATAATTTTAAAATATTTTATTTATTTATTTATTTATTTATTTATTTTGTGTATGTGCACACATGCACACTCTAATAGGTACACCTACCATGATGTGTATGTAGGTCAGAAGGTAGCTTACAGTACTAAGTTGGTTCTGTCATTTTACCATATAGGTCCCATGAACTCATGTCTGTAGGCTTAGTGGCAATGAGCCATCTTGGTAGACCCTAGAGATAGCTAATTTTTATTTTGTAAAGTTTATAAATTTTTTCTTTTAAAAATTGAAGTGAGTAAAATAGAATTTCTTTAGGTTCTTTTTACATACATACACAATGTGTATAAAGAATCTTTTAATTTTTACTTAATTTAATTTTTAAAGATTTAGATCAAACTATAATCACGTCATTTTGCTCTGTCCCTTTCATCCCCACTCCCCTCCCAGGTGCCCCTCCTTGTTCCTATCCATGGCCTTGTTTTTGTTGTTATTGTTACATATTTTAATTGCTGGCTGCTCTTTTAGAATATACGCTGTGCTTGTGCTGTCAGTTTTGCCCAGCTTTTACCATCACACAACTGTCCTTCATGTGTGTTTCCAACATTAAAGCTGTGGGCACAAAAACGGACATTGTCTGAGCCATTTGTCCCCTGGCAACAATGGATTCGTATCGATGTTTCTGTTGATTTTGTTCTGGTGTCTTGTGACTGCCTACTTGTGTGTGTATGATTAGCTTGCTGAGGGAGAGACACAGACCATCACTGGGAGAGAGCTGCTTCCCTGACCTTGTGCTTTCTATGTGGCTTTGGTTTTGAAGACATCATTACTTTAATACAGTTAGGTTTTTTAGAATAACACCTTTTAAGTTAAACACTATATAATTTTTCCATCACTTAGCTTAGACTTTAATATCAGTATAAAACAAAATTCTGTTTCTAAACTCACTTTTCCCCTTAGTGTAGTCTTAATAACACTAAGGGCCCTTCCCTAGGATTGTGTAAAGGATTGTCTATAAATACTTTTGTACTCCTGGTTATTTGGGACTAAATAGTCTTTGATATTAGTAATGTGCTTGCCTGTGGCTTATTATCTGTAGGATATAAGCTTTACAGTCATGCTCAGTTGCAGCTGACAGCTTTATTATAGTAATTACTGTTATCTTACTGCAATCAATACAGTGTGTAGTATTGGTAAAACAACTTCACCTAATGGTCCTTCATTACAAGTGTATGAAATTGTACTATTCGTAATGCTCCTTAATTATTTCCTTTATCTTATTGTCTAATTTTTTTTTTTGCTTCACTTGTTATTTCAAAGCACACTGAATGTGATTAAATCAGATAGGAGAAAATCAGTTAATGGAAGCAAACTATGAAAACCAGCTCTATACAGAATATATAAAGAACTCTTGCAACTTAACAAAAAGAAAACAATCCAACATAAAAATGTGAAAATAAGGGCTGGAGAGATGGCTCAGTAGTTAAGAGCACTGGCTGCTCTTCCAGAGGACCCAGGTTTAATTCCCAGACCCACATGGCAACTCACAACTGTCTATAACTCCAGTTCCAGATGTATGCAGGCAAAATAATCACTGCATATATACATAAATAAATATTTTTAAAAAGTGAAAATGAATTGAGTATTCATTTTTTCAAAGATAGGCAGATAGCTAATAAGCATGTCAAGAGAAGGTTTAACATCATTAGTTATTAGAGAAATCTAAATAAAACCACAGTGAAACATTACTTCATATCTAACAGAGTGAAGTAAAAAGGGCTAACATCTCTGCAAACATTAGACATAATATATGACTCAGCATTTTTACCTCCAGATACTTACTCAAGGAAAACCTTCATAATATGTATATATTGTTATATATAATATCCAAAAGTGAAAACAACTCAAATGTTTACCAATTAGGATGGATTTAATGTTTTATCCATTAAAAATATTATTAAGTAATAAAAAGTAAGTACTAGAGCTTTCTGAAATGTGAATGAACCTTAAAAACATTATGATGACTGTGAAAAGGCAGGCATAAACATGTCACCTGACTCCATTTATATGAAACTAGAATAGCCAAATCTGCAGTGGCATCAAAAGGTGGAGGCTGTGGGTGGGCAAAGAGAAGGAACAGGGAGTGAATGTTGATGGGACAAGGGTTTTTAGATTTTGGGGGTTTTGTTGTTTGGTTTGTTTGGTTTTTTATTTTATTTTTAAGTAGTGGAAATGAAGGTGTTGATGAATTCAGTCTTAAAATGCATGAACCATATATTTTTATAAGGTAAATTTTGTGGGATATAAATTAAAATGCTATGAAAGTACTGTTAGGTAAAAGAAACTACCAAGAAAAATAGTAGCAACCATTTTTTCAAAGTATATTAACATGTATGTTTCTGTAAACATTAACTGTATCCTATATTATGTGATATAATTGTGTTACACGGTTGTATTAGCACTATAGAATGATGTTATACAGTATTTTGGTCTTCAAATTCTCATTTATTAGTAAAACTTCATGGTCATATTAGCAATTTACCATCTTTTGTGTTTTAATAATGAGTATACTCTCTGGGAATTGTGTCCTAAGGCAATTTTATCACTGTGTGAGCATCAAAGACTATACAACCACAACCACAGCCACAGTGTCACAAAGCGATACATTGTATAGGCCCTCCATTATATGTAATTTTCATTGACCATGAAGGTGTGAGTGTATTTATAAACTAACCATTGCGCTCTTACTGAATGGAATCTTTTATTCTGGAAATTGGGATCGTCAGTGACTGTACTGTAAATGCACCTCTGTTTTCTAGGGTTTCCTGAGAAGACAACAGTGAAGCAGCGATACCGGCTGCTTGGCAACAGCCTCAACGTGCATGTAGTGGCAAAACTCCTCACAGTTTGTGTGAATGATTTGGAAGTGCCTCTAACTCTAGACAGTAATTCCAAAATTCTATCTTGAATTAATTCTTATAGAATTCAACTAAATTATCTTAATAGCATTTATTGGGTAATTCAAGGGAACTTAAATGTACATATCATTGTTTCCTTAAATTTATCTGACTGTATCCAATAAACTTCACATTGCTGTTTTTGTTTTATGAGCAAATATTTTTATAAAGCTTTTAAACATGTGTATTACATATCTTTATATTATAAACAAATTTAAGAATGTTTGAATTTTTATGTGTATATTAGTACTTTATAAAATATGACATGAATAATGTAATGATCCTTAGAAAATTATTTTTGTATGTTAATTTAAAACTTGTTTTATATGACATGGAGAAACTAACTGGATGTAGACCTGGAAGCTTCATCCCTGCTGGTTAGCTTTCATAGTGCTGTTCACGCTACCAGAAGCAAAAATAGCCATCATTCTTAACTAGCTATGAGCCAGGATGCTACAGTAGTGACTATCCTGCTAAGATATGCCCATGAGTGTCGTGGGAATAGCCAACTGCTCTGTGATTTGATTTAAGGCCTGATCAATGAGTAGAATCCATACCAGGCCGTTATCTGGTCCAAAGACCTGTGGCTAGACAGGTCATGGGCCCTAGTGGGTAACCTACTAGTATTATTCTGTTAAATGGTCATTGTATTAAATGATTCCTGATGATTTATTCTTACACGATAGATTAGTGTCTCCCTCAACACTGAGCAGGTAAGCTTCTTGCAGTAAATGGCAACACAGAAATCCAGAGAACAAGAGACTGGAGCGCTCAGCCCTAAGTGACATGTCTATCCTTCCCCTCCCTCCCGAGGCTCAGGGATCATTGGAGAAGAGGAAGCAAAAACACTGTAAGAGTGGTAGATAACTTTAGGGACATAGGTTTTCTAGGTACAGCAGGACAACATAGCTGGGTGACAGCATGCCAAAGACCTGCATGATCTGGAATCCTCAACAGCATCCCAACATGGAGCAGGTAGAGTGGGTATCAAAGCACACCCCTAGCTCAGAGCTGCTGGGAGAGGAAGAGTCAGTTTTCTTCCAAGGTGTGATTCCTGGTATGTGGAACACACCTCAGGGTAGGCTTATACTCAAGAATATTTGAGCAACACAAATTGGACTTGATTTTTTTTTAAGAGGACACAAAGTTAAGTGGATAGGGGAGGGATTGTGAATATGATTCAAATAAATTGTATGACATTCTCAAAGAAATAATATTATTTTAAAAAATTGTTTTATGACTCAAGATACTGCTCTTTTTGTTAATTTATCCTAACTCAAAACTGATTCTAATTTTAGCCTATTGAGTGTTTTACCTAATTCCAGACCTTTTTAGACAAATGCATACATTTTAAACCAAATTATCATCATCCAACATAGACATCAGTCTGAAAATGCTCATTAATTCTTAACCAAATCTTTGAAAACTGCAGGGGCCTTTTTACAGAGTCTTCCTCTGTAGCCCTGGGTGGCCTGGAATTCACTATCTAATCCAGTCTGGCTTCTAACTCAGAGGTATCTGTCTGGCCCAACCTCCGGTTTGCTAGCCAGAATTAAAGGCCAGCAATACTTAACCTGGCTTCCTCTTTAATCTTAATCTGAAGATAAACCTCATTGTCCTGCCTCCATTTGTACATCCTTCCTTTTAGTTTGCTATTACCAGGCTGCTTTTGCTTTGTCAGCCTTCAGGTTAAACTTGTCTGTTATTACGTTCTAAGGAATATGGCGTAGCTTGCGTGGCAGTAAGAGTAAGGGAGGAAATTGTGCTGCTATTTCTATATGGTGCTACCCCATCCTTTATTGCACTGGCTCTGAATGTAACATTTTCTCTCTTCAATTATGGCATCAGTAAATGAATGGATAAGTAATATGTGTTGCAAACATATACCAGAATACCAGTCAGTATTACCTGGGATGGATTTATGATCCATGGCATGACCTGGATGAGCCTTGGGAACCTGCTAATGAAATTATCCGGACATGAAAAGACAAGAGTGGTTTCATTCCCCTGTGAGTCAAGTTCATAGAGACAGTAAGGTGGGCAGTGTTTGCAGGGGTTGGCAGGAGGGGGACTAGGAAGTCAGTGGTTATCAGGTATGAAGTTTCTGTTTGCAAGCATGAGAACGTTCTGAAGGCAGTAGGCACTGCTGGTTGGACATGGCGAGTGTGCTGAGTGTCACCCAACTGTACACTTAGTCTGTTGGATGGCTGATTTTATATTACTTAGATTATACTGAACTCTTAAAAATTACCCCTGAACTCAGGTAAATATGGGTATATCAAAGCTGTAAGCTATGTATGTACCAACAGTCACTGTCTACAATTGTATATATTTTTGAAGATGAACCTCATTAAAGTCTCATAATTATAATTTGAAGCCATCGTGGTGCAAGTTTGTGTATGTTATCTTCACTGCTGAAGAATTCTTATCAAGAGAATGGTTTATGGTTTAACTGTATTTTGCTATGCTTACAATTATGTTATAATTATAAGGTCCAGTGCCCCATTGAACAGTGATATAGTAAGTGCTTAGTTATAGTTCCTCCATTATAAACACACTGATAGGTCTGCAGAGCATTTACTTATAAATTGGGAAACAAAATATGGCTTTATAAGATTTTTCAGCAGCTGAAAAGGTGGGTCAGCAGTTCACAGCACTCAGTGTTCTTTCCGGGGACTGGGTTTGATTCCTACCAATGTGCTATGCTATGTAATTCTCAGGTACTTATTCCTTGTCCCACAATGTTGGTGCTTTACAAGCCCCAAACTAATGAATAGATGCAAATTAATTAATACAAACAAGATGGTTTATATTGGAAAATAATTTGGAGAATAAGTAGTTTTAGGAGTGAAACCTGGACCATCATTAGTGGCTGCTGGCGAAGTCCAAGGATACAAAGGGAGGGAATGAGTCACCTCTGCCCATGGGACCAGCTGACCTTCTCCAGAGACCTAGCACATTGAGTTCTGGCTATTAAATCACAGCTCTTGCCTGGCAAAATTAGCAGATACCTGCAACTGCCAGCCCAGCTTGCTCTCCTCAACAGCTAGAATCTTTGAAAGAAATTTGAAGTTCAAATAATAAATGATGAAGGGTTATCCGGTGCTAAAAATACTAGGATAAACTGTTGTTTGGAATGACCCACTTCCTTCCTCCCTCCCTCCCTTTCTCCCTTTTTTCTCCTCCCTCCTTTTTTGAAGCAGTGTCTCTTATAGGTGAAACTAACCCCAGCTTGCAATGTAGATGAGAGTGACCTTGAACTTTTGACCCTTCTGCCTTCACTCCCAGATGCCAGGATTTTAAGGTAAGTCACACCATGCTTGGCTTAGGTGGTGCAGAGGATGTACATAGATGATAGCATGAATGTGAGGCGAACATGACCCAGAGAAGTGCACCCCTAGACCAATTTGGCTTTTTAAAGAGATAAATGTATTTGATGGAGAAGCTTTTCAGTTACTCTAACAGCCTGCATCCCTACTAAGTATCCATATAGTGATGATGAGTGGTGCCAAGCCTAATGCAAACTACTCTGATTGCATAGTTAGAGGGCAGGGTTCTTAAAAAGTAAAATATATCCTGTCTTTGGCTTAAACTTCAGTCTCATTCAGATCAACATGTTAGCTAGGAGGATTCTGAGGAGGAAGAAATGACACCAAGAAGAATCAAAACGGGTTTAGTTGTGTTAGCGTAACACAGAATAAAAGAGACTTTGTGTTCATCCAGCAACACACATGTGCTAAGTGATGCACTTTGCAGGTGAGTTTGTTGTTTTTCCATCCAAACCAAAGGGATTCTGCTTACTGGTTTGTCCTGACAACTTCTTTATGTAGAATCACGAGGTTTCCACAAGTCAAGTCAAAACAAGGTACCAGTTTTGAGCTCACATCACCTTTTTAAATGTGCTTTCCTGTGTTTCTTAAGTTGTTAGGCAGAACCTTAACTTGTGCTGGGGTTGTACCTTAAACACACACACACAGTCACACACACACACACACACACACACACACACACACACACACGAGAAAAAGAGAAGGCCCTGGGACATAAAGAGAAGAATGTACATGTAATGTGGTCTTCACCTGGGAGCTGTTTAACCACATAACTTGTTTTAAGTGCCACTGCCCTAGGCTTTGGTCTTTGAGAGCACGGTACAATTTCTGGAAGTCTGTGATTACACTGGTTTAAAGATGTGGCCTTTGGGCCCCTTGACCAGTTCCACCTTTCTGCCAGCATTTACTGCCTGTGTGCACTGCATACAATCATCATGTCAGCTTGACAAGAATCTCTCATGCTCTGACTGTTTTTCCTCATTATCCAGCTCTGTCTAGCATGTGCCTTTAAGTCATCATCTGGAAGAACACTTCATATGCTTTTCTAGAGGACAGTAAACATCTAGACATTTTCCAACTTCAGCTTCTAACAGCCAACTGGTGGCCACCATGTTTCCTGTTCTTCTTTTTGCTACTAAAATGTTGATGTTTCTAATAAAAAATATTTTCCCTGAGTGTTTCTATTTCTTTGCTACTTGAAGGATATTTTACTATAGGATATGTGTGCTCTTCTAAATATATAATTATGGTTTAAACTATCAGTTGATCCTGGTTGATTTACTGCAAGAACTAAAATATTCAGCTGGATATGGTGGCACACTCCTTTAATCCCAGCACTAGAGAGACAGATGGATCTCTGTGCTTTCCTTGCCAGCCTAGTCTACTTGATGAATTCCAAGACAGCCAGGGCTATATAGAGAGACCCTGTCTCAAAGGAAAAAAGTTAAAATAGTCTTTAAATATACTACACAGACCTATAAAACAATAAATATCTGAAGAAAATAATGCCCCTTAGTACATATTACTTGCATCTCTAAGACCTTAGTGTTCAAACTAGGGAGGCAGGTGCCAGTCACTTGGAGGTGAATATATATTTTTTAAGAAGTCCTGTTGGAGTCAGCATTTGCTCTTAAGGTGGAATCTACACAAACCCTCAGTGAGAAGAGGATTCCTGATACGAAGCTGTCCTTGAGCATAGTTACTAGGCAACAGGATCCCTGTTAGTAGAACCTCCACAAAGGCCCTGGAGAAGAGTTCAGGCAATGCTCAATAGTACCTAAGCTGGTCTTGACCCATACATGGGGCAGATTTCAGCATCCCAGCCTACTTTCAGAGACACTCCTAAGAGACTATCAGATAATTTTTAGGGTTTAGGCAAATAATATAATATTTAGAATTTTAAAGTTGTTCAATACATGCATCTTAGTTAAATATAACTAACTAGCTTTTGTTATTTTGTTTCTAATTCCATCTATGCAGTATTTCATTCTCAGTTGTAAAATTAAAAAATATAACATTTATACTAAATGTTGATTAATGTGATATTTAGAAAATCAGAATGAATTCTAGAGTTCTGTAGACCAGGACTACAGTGAACTTACCTACAAATAATATGGTCATCTGGAACATTGCTTGTCAGCTTTGCATGTTGTATCTAGTTTGACTGCTTTTGTCCTATTGTTAAGGTATTCTCTAGTATCTCTTGAATATCGGGCTTCTCCCTCCCCATTGCTGGTTAAGAAACGAAATTCTTAAGGAGTATATGCTGGACATTTTTTTTCTCCATGTTTTTTGTTTGTTTTTGTTTGTTGTTAACTTATGATTCATTTCTGAGATTTTTCTCCTCATTTTTGTACCACAGTTAAATCCTGAAGCCACAAAAAGCAAGCTGGATAGTGAGGCCATATGGAACTGCACAGTAACACTCCACATAGGCATGGCCTTTGTTAAAGTGCACATGAATTCTCCAGGACAGTGGGTTCCACTGTGATGGTTTCTTACATACATATAAAGTACTTTACGTCCATCTCCCTGCTGAACATTACTCTCTTGTTCCTCTTAGCTTTACATTTATTTGCTCAAGAAACACAGGCTTGTGTAAAAGCTGTTTTGCCTTCTCCATGTTCTCAAATGTTTTGCATTTACCATAGCTTCTGAGCCTTCTCTTAGTTTCTAAAATTCGTTATCATATGTATTTATTGTGCCTGTATGAGTGTTCTTGAGTGCATACATATTCCATGGTGTGCATATAAAGATGAGAGGACAAGGAGAGAGGCTGTTTTCCCACAGGACTCTCCCTTTCAGTTTTACACCATTCCCATACCTTTGCTTGCACACACATGGTTTCCTGTGTTCCCACTCTGCCTGGAGGATTGGAACTATGAGTGGATGTTGTTTAGCTGGGTTGGCTCTATAATCAGATGAGATCACCTAGACGGGGTGAGGCAGAAAGAGGGTGGGGTTGGAGCTGTACTCTTAGCTGTCCTTGAAGATTTCAACTACCCTGTTGTCAGGGCCATTCATTTCTCACCCATTCTTAAACTTCTCTTCAGCTTCTGTAAAAAAATCTGCCTTTCTGGGAAAGCTGCATCTGATAAGCAGTGATACTTTATGCCTTAGAGAATATGAACGGCCAAGAGACTGAAAGGAAAGATTTGTATGGGTGGCATATACATGTGTATAGATCAATATCAAGTATCTTAGTCACTCTATACCTTAGTTTTTTAGACAAGATCTCTCAGTGAACTTGGAGCCCACCACTTTGACTAGACTGGCTGCCCTGGAGCCCAGGGTTACTATCTGCCTGTTCCTACCCACTGTCCAGCACTGGAATCACAGGCACATATGTTAGGCTTTTATGTGGGTGGTGAGGATGTGAACTCAGGCCCCTGAACTTCTGCAACAAGAACTTTTATCAATCAGCCATCTCAGCTTACAGTGAAGAGCTTTTAACACTCCACCCCCCCCCCACACACACACACTATTTACCTAGTAGTACTGTCACATTGCAAACACTCGAATGTCTGTTGAATGGCTAGACATAGTGGCCAGCCATCCTGGAATTGGAATCAAAGCTAGGGCATCACAGAGAGGGCATCACAAAATGAACTTCAAACTTGAAGTCACTCTTCCTGCGAGCTGTTTGGCTGTTTCTGTTTCATCTTTAGGTAGCCAAATTTACTCAAATGTGCAACATAAGAGCATAAACTAACTCCCAGGATGTGCTTTTGGTTTAGGGAATATATACAGATAGAAACAAATCTTAAAATACTGTATTTTGATATCTATCTAGACTTCACCAGAGAACACAAGTTTATCCTTTTGTTTTTTTCTTCAGCACAGTTTTAAACTCTGTGTAAATATAGTTTTATAATAGACAACTAGTAGATTTCCACAGATGGAAAGAGAAGCACACGCTGGTGTAGGCTCCCATAGAGGAACCGGTTACATGATGTCTCCTGACCTCTCTACTGCACAGAAAAGAGGTGACTCAGTGTTAGGAATCTTCATCATACATCATGGAAACAGAAGATAGACAGAGAAGGCTCATCCCACTCCAGATAAAAGTGTATCTTCTTCATAACACCAGGTCGGTGGCTGTCGCTACCCACGTCCGACCCGCAGAATAAGGCAACGGCAACCGTGTTCTTCTTCAAGCGGTTTATTCAGCTATCCCTGTACAGTGCGCTTCCCCTCTCTCTTTCTCTTCTCTTGTCTCTTTCCCCAGCTCCCGCAGCCCCTTATAAGCATTGCCTTGATCCTATCAGCAGCTGCCACGAAGTCACTAATTGGCCACTCTCAATGACGCGAGGTGGGGTGATCGGGTAACCACACCTCTCAGCGCATACAACTTCATATATGGAGTTGTCTTTTCTCTCAAGCAATGCCTATGCCAAGTGCCACCTTGTAATGGCGAGAGCAGAGCTGCTTCCCACAGGTGGCATCAGCCCTATGGAGAAGGATCCTAGCACAGGCTCCACTTCCCTGCCAGATCTCAGATTCCTACACCTGCTCAAGGGCATCATCCAGTGGTACTGTCAAGGGGATCAAACCACAGAGGTGCCTGACCCAGTAAGTCTTTCTCACTGTGGACCATACACTCTGGTCTAGCAGAGTTCCAGGTTAGCCTGGCCCAAGAGAGATGATGTTTTCACTTAAAACAGTAGCATCAATGGACCCTTGAGACTGCAGCAGGACCAGATAAGCCAAGCAGGCCAACATAACAAAGGCCTTGCAAACTTAACTGTCATCAGAATAACAGCTTATAAATGTAAGCTAAGACCTCTGTGGTGACTATAAATAGACCAATCACCTGCTAAAATAAAAGATTAAAGTGGAACCCATATGTATGGAGTGTATGCCTGTAAATGCAACCCTTGGCAGACTGAGTCAGGAGGATTGCAAGTTTGAGGCTAGCCTGACCTACAAAGTGAGTTCTAGTCTACCCTGGGTTATAGTAAGAGCTTGTTCCAAAATTACCATAATAAAAAAAGATCCAGAGTCTCATTGTATATAATAATCTGGTCACCTGTCATACTAGAACAAGGACAATCACATTTTGAATAAGAAAGACATGACAATAACAAGATATATATCAGATACTGAAAAAGCCAGTTAAGTTTCAGCTTCATTTGCAGTCTGATGTAATGGAATACAATCCCCCATTCCCTAGACATTTTTGCTGGAAGACAAAGGCTGTTCCTTACCCAGTTCTGTACTCATGGCACCTCTCTTGGCTGCTGACAGTAGATGCCTAATAAAGAATTGTCCAGTTACCTGACTTGAATATGAATGTGCTGAGTATCATCATTATAAATTCTTTCATGACTTCGAGGAAGTTTTTAATAATTCTGTTAGTCAGCCAACACAGTAGGGACAAGCTGATGCTATCAGGGAAAGTATTTGCTGCCAGAATTGTGTACAGCTCTTAAGGTATTGTTTATGACTCTTTCTAAACATAGTCTAGGAACTGTTGACAGAGCCTGATTTAGCAGTACCTCTGCAATAAATATAGACCAAGCCACCATAAAGAAAACATCCAAAGGGCAAAAGGCTTTGTTTTATATAGATCTTAGAATAATGATACTGGAAAAGACTTAGAGGTGAGGTCATTCCATCCTTCTTCCTGCCCTCAATGACAACACTTTAAATCTTCCCATGGGTCGGTGCTGCACTTCAATTAACAAATCCCCTAGCAATGACAGGACTTTGGAAAGCATCGGCCTTGTTAAGTCGCCCCCATCATAAATCACACCAGCCTCGCAAAGCTTCCTCTAAGATAAAGGTGCCTCTGTGTGCCACTTTTATTTGTGTCTTCCTAATTAAAATCACAAGAGGTCCGAGGAGTGCCTGGGATCCGAGAAATTGATCCCTCCATAGACTCACCACTTGTCTCCTCTCATCAAAGAGAATGTTTGCTAAAAATTTGCCCTGGGGGGTGGGGGAAGCCACACAGACTGCAAGTGTTTCTGCCACTGTTTGCTGCCTTCATTCACTCATCCACAGTGGAGCCTGGGTGCAGGCGTCTTCAGCTGTAGTACAAATGGTGTCTAATATCACACCACTGTCCTGGGCGGTGAACCTGAGACATCCACAAGTAAAAAGATAATTTTGTCTTTTTTAAGTTGATTGGGAAAGGATTTCATTTTATTATTATAATGTTAATTATTATTTTATTATGGGGATCCATGGATGTCTCCACTAAAGATAACCCTTACCCCACTACTATACACCTTTTTGGAAATCCAGCTTTGATTGGTCATAGGATGTGTTTTACCAGGAAATAACAGCAGGTATAGAGCTGTGCTAGTTTCAACTACCTTGTAGAACCCCAAATCCCAGAAATCTACATTGATTTTGCTCTATGCTGTGTTTGGAAGAAATCCTTGTCTAACAATGATGGGAGATGCCCAGTACAGCTTTATGTTTTATGGACCACGTTAACTGAGGAACCCTGTAGTACCTGTGTGTGCCCACATGATCACACACGTCATGGACACCCCAAGGATTTGTACTCAAACTTTGTCTCTTCCCTTCTCTCTCTCGTTAGAAAATTTGGGGTTATTCTTCTAACTGGTTTTGGCAGGATTATTATTGTTTTAAAAGGGCTTGAAAAAACAGAAGTTTCTCAAATCCTCAATAATGTGTAACACTCTACTTGCTAGGAACCACACCTGCCAATGCTGAATTATTCACACATAATGATTAACCTGTGCTGCCTTTTCCTTCTCCCTGGAGATGATTGCCATCACTGTAGGAACAAGCACGGGAACAAATGCAGGCATTGCATTAGCTGACTCAAGGCCACAGTGTATTCAAAAAGCTCCACTCAAGAGTGGATTTGTTCATTTTCCAGGTGATAATGCACTTTCCAGGAAGTAAACAAGTGAATGATTTTAAGCTAAATACTTTTTGATAATTATTTCATAGTATCTTCCATGGAAGATAACGGCAGTTGGATCAGTGTTGTATTGCCATGAAATTTTGTTAAACAAAAAACAATCTAGAGTGGCATGTATAAATGTAGGGTTTCTTAAAGTTTTATTTTTATTTATGTGTGTATACATGTGTGTCTATATGTGTCTGGGTGTCCACACAGGCCAAAAGAGGCCATTTAGGTCCCCTGAATTTGAAGTTTTAGGTGGTTGCGAGCACTGCAACCTGAATGCTGGGATTTGAACCCAGGTCCTTAGGAGGAGCAAAAAAGGACTTACTTGCTCAGCCGTCTCTGTAGCCTCATAAATGTTGTTTTAAAGCAATGCAATAATCCTAAGAAAGAGAATGAGTTGACTTTTAAAGGTTAAAAGGGGTCACCCTAGTCACAAATATTGTATTTAATGTATTTAATTGTATTGTATTTAATAAATTTTTGGTTAATTCTAATAATGATTTAAACCGATGGGTTAATGGACTAGAAAAGCCCAGAAGTCATACTGAAGAGATTGAAGGGAACAGCAGTTATCCTCGGACTGTCAGAGTCTTGTCAGCAGCTCCAAGCCACGTTTCCTTCTCAACCATTTTTGTTTTTGTGACTTCCACATAGACACAGCGGTCCAGATCAGCGTGTCCGACTGCGAGCTACTTGAGAAGCTCCTTGCTACAACAAGAGGTTTAGCCAGTGGTCTCCAACCTGGCACATACACCTTGTCCGTATCTTCTCTACCGACTTTTCTCTAAAGACAACCCAGCTGGGCCAATTGAACACTAGTTTCTTAGGCGTCACATGCTCGGCTTTGGGCATTTTTCCCAGGTTGCAGCATTTTGTCTTCCTAACAGCCTGCAGGAGCACAGTCTGCCCTACATTGTCATGTCTGTCTATGGAATGTACCTTCACTGCACCACAGATTTGCACAGCGACTTTAAGCCAAAGGCTATAAAGTTTACTTTTTGGGGAACTGTCCTTATAATTGGGGACTTTATGTATAAGCAACAAGTGTCTGTTATGACTGTAAGAAAATGGAATCTTTACAATGCTCATAGGACTATCTAGTAAGCCTTGGGCTATAAAATAGCAGTTGTCAAAAGTGTGGTGACGTGCCCATTAGGTAATTTCCAAGACTGGAGAGAAAGGGATCAGAATAGTCTGTACACGTGTTAGTGAAATATCCAGTAAAACTTGATTCTAGTAGCAAATTTTTAAAATTCTTATTTTTTTTTCCTAGCAGGAAGGGAATGCCTCAAGGGAAAAATGCCTTGAAAATTGATATGTGAGGTTCCCACGAAATTACCTTCTTGCCCTGTGATAAGCTGGCTGGTTATAACACATGGAGCTTGTCTGATCTCTGGTATCTTAAGCTGAAACTGATGTGCTCAGAAAAGGTTTAACGGGTCCTGGAGAACAAGTCCCACATGAAATAAATCTAGACAAGCCAGAAAAGACAAAGAACTTAGAAACGAGTTCCTCATGGAAGACAGAAGACATTGTCAGAAGTCGGTTCTCCATTTTTTAAATTAATAGAAGATGCTAATTCTATTAACAATAAGTTATGAAACTAAAAGATTTAGGATGGTGAGAAAAAAAAAACACTTTCTTAGCAAGTAGAGCCACAGAAAGTAAAGAGGTAGAGTTGGGAAAAACCTTGAATAGTAAGAAAAAACAGAAACAAGTACAGTTACTGTCCTGTCGTAGTGACAGTCATATCTATAACTGATCATGATTGGGGTGTCTTTAGAGGGAAAATTGTGATTCAGTAGACCCACAGTAGTAACAGATGTTTGAGCCTGTGTTGAGCCTGACAGGCATATCTGGAGTAACAAGGTTCTGGTCTTGGCCACTTCTGGTCTTTCCTATACCCATGTTAGGTAAGTGGCAGGATAACTGGAGTAACAAGGTTCTGGTCTTGGCCACTTCCAGTCTTTCCTACGCTCGTTTTAGGCGAGTGGCAGGATGAGGGCTGTTAGGCAGTTGAGTGGTGCACATTCCTAGGGTCTTTGTTCCTTGGTTGGATCTTCCCTCTCATAATCTCTCCCTGATTCTAAAAAATGACACCCTATCCTCCTAATTCTTCAAGTAAGAAACATGAATGTTACGGCTCCTGATTCTTGAAGGACTATGAAGTGTGTCCCCTTTTTTTTTCCCAGCAGATATTATTGCTAAACTATCTTTCCCACTGTCTCCCATTAGCCAGTGCACTGCCATAGCCAGGGCCTCCTCGAACCAAGTCTCCTTTCCTGTATTCAATTCTCCTAACCCTGGATCTCAAACTTCTCTAAGCAGATATGCTTGTAAAATGTAAACATGATTGTGTTCATCTTTTCCCTGGAAAACTAATGTAATTATTCATCATTTAAAGAGCTAGGTTCATTAAATGGCAATTAAAGATTCTTTCTGATCTGACTTCCTGGCCATTTTTAAAATTTCCTCATCCACACAGACACACACATTTTCTGAAAGCTCTGTAGTCCTCCTGGAAGCTTTGCATTTCTCTCTCTGCATCTTCAATCCCCAAGACTGAAGAAGTACTTAATTCTTTGAGACTCAAATAGGCTCTGGCCCAGCTCACATTGCCTGGCCTAGGCATCATTCCATAACATCACCACAGTGTTCCAGTAATGTCTTGTGGGGTTCTCTCTCTCTCTCTCTCTCTCTCTCTCTCTCTCTCTCTCTCTCTCTCTCTCTCTCTCTCTGTGTGTGTGTGTGTGTGTGTGTGTGTGTGTGTGTGTCTTTCTCTCTCCAGTCTTGGGGATTGAAGATGCAGAGAGAGAAATAGGGGAGCAAAGCTTCCAGGAAGACTACAGAGCTTTCAGAAAATGTGTGTGTCTGTGTGGATGATGAAATTTTAAAAATGGCCAGGAAGCAGATTAGGAAGAATCTTTAATTACCATTTAATGAACCTAGCTCTTTCTCTGTCTCTGTCTCTCTCTTTTTCTCTCTGTGTGTGTGTGTGTGTGTGTGTGTGTGTGTGTGTGTGTGTGTGTGTGGTATGTTCATTACAATGGCCCTTTCCTAACCCCAAATCCCCATGCTGTGCAGTTCACGTGCACCAATATTTACTTTCATGTACTCTCCTGATGGCCGTAGGATTTTCATTTGTAAAAGAGTAAGATAAAAAGTGGAGGCAGAATTAAGAATTTAGAATATAAAAAGAGATGGACTGGTGTCACAGAAAAACAAACATTGTGCCAAGATCTTGGAAAAGTTATAGTCCAGAGAAAAGAGAAAGTTGTTCAGATTAACACCACACCTTGGGAAGAGAGGCAGTAGATTGAGGCCCTGTACAAAAGGCTGGGCTTCTTAAACTCTGAGAAGAAGGGGAGATCAGAGGTGAGACTGGGAACAAAGGTAAGAAACCACACATTGTTGCTTTATTAGTGATGCACAGACCATTTGGAAGGAGCAGCAGATCCCAGCCTAGATCCATGGAGTGCCTAGTGTCTGTAGCAAAGCGAAATACATTTGCCTTTACTTGGCTAAAGAAGAGAAGAAAGAAAGTGACTAAAGGCCAGTGAGTGTAACAAACACCATTAGGAACTTGGTTGAGCCTAGTAACTTTATTTTAATGAATTAAAATGTTTTTGAGGGCATTCTTGGGTGTTTTAGGCAGTACATTTCACATTTGGGTCCTTTCCTCGGTATTTAGCAGCTCCTGGAACAAAACCTCCTTATTCAAGGGCTCAGTGGCCAGCAGCCCATGAAAAATCCACTCCATCCTGTTTACCAGTCTCCTGTTTGGTCAGACTGCTCCTGGGGGTATTTGGATTGAAGTTAATCTTGTGTTCTATCTCCTAAGGTGGCCATGCTGTTTGCTTCCTGGATCCACCCTGCCTTGTCTTCCGACAGCAGTTGAACTTTGCCTTACACTCCTATCTCTGGGTCAGCTATCTTCTATCCTCAGAGTCCACCGGGAATGATTCCATTCTGGAATCTTCCTTTATAAGTATGGAGATCATACATTGCTGTTTGCACCTCATGTTTTCTTACAGTAAAATGTGAACCACCATGAGTTCTGTATTTTGTTGTTGGTTTACTAGTCTGCTTGTTTTACTTTAAGGAACCTGAACCTGAGGGAAGGCAGAAACTGAGGGATGAACTATATCTGTTTATTAATACATGGCTCCATAGCAACATGGTACATGTAGTGAACAGTCCTTACATGGCAGAAATTTTCATGTCCCTTAAATGTGAAATCCTCTTACTGCTATGCAGAAACATAACAGAGGAATGAGAAAGGATCATGAACCTGGATAATAACTCCCAGGACCCAGGCTTTTCCTGTAATTTGTGTGGTTTTCTCTAGAACTTGAGCCTTTTGAAACTTCCCCTTACATTAAATTAGCTTTGAGAAGGTAGCTGCTACAGAAAGGTAGGTAGACTTTTAGTAAGTACACTCTGGATTAAGGAGTAGACAGGAGCTTTGTTAGTCAAAGCTGGAATTTCATGGTGGTGGAGTGTTTGGGGAGGAGGGGAGGTTATTCTGTCATGCACTGTAAAATGATTTCACCTTTGCTGAAGAAACTCCGCATACAACAAGGTAACAGAACGAATGATAATGTCCGAGAATGAGCAACTGCTATTCACATTGATTCCAGAGACATCTGAAGCACACAGTCTGTCTTGTCTATTGATTTGAGAAAAAATTTGAGCCAATGAGCCGAATGTAAAATTTCCCAACTCCTCATCAGAGGTCAGCCAGACCTTGGGAGAATTTATCCGGTTTTTCTTTTCTAACATAAAAGATGATTAAAAATCACAGACCTAGGTTGGAATTAGAGTAAGGGTTTTACTTTCTTGGACAATAAGCACATTATAAAAACAGAAAATGCTGTAAAAGAGGAACTTTTTATTAAGTCAACACTGGAGACTTTTACACTAGACAGATCCGCTGAGTCAGGGATGTTTAGGAAAAGCATAATCAAGATACAGGTTTGTTCAGACCTTAGAGAGTCTGAATTGTTCTCTGTACAGGAAAATACCAGCCTATCTTATCATTGTGTAAACTTGCCAAATACTTTCCATTGTCAACTTTCCTCTTATCTCCCTGCCAGTGGTTAAATTGTCAAAGGCTGGATCATTGTGTAACATGTATCTGTTATTATTTATGAGAAAGCTAGTGGGTGTCTTTTTATAGCATTCAAGGCAGACAGCAATATTTTATGTCATTTTTTGATATGGTGCCTGGCGGTTTGAATGAGACTGTCTCCCATAGGCCCACATATTTGAACACTTACTCCTCAGTTGCTGTTACTGTTGGGAGAGGTTTAGGATGTGTCCCCTTATTGGAGAGAATAGTGGACGCAGGAATTAAAAGTGTGAGGACTCCAACGATTGTTATGTCTCTGAAGAAGTCTCTGCTTACAGTTCAAGGTGTGAGCGCTGGGATTGCTGCTCCTGCCTCTTTGCCTGCTGGGCTGCCATGTTTCCTCACCGTGATGGTGATCACTATTTGTCCCTCTAGAATCACAAGCACAAGCCAACCTTCCCGTCTATATGTTGCCTTTGTTGTGGTTTATCTCAACAGTAGAAAGCAAGCTAAAAATATATGACAAACAATTTTAACTAACTTTTAAAGGTTATAGCTTATACTCACAAGAAGGCATGTATTTTAAGCATGTGGTTCTAGAAATCATACAAATAAAGTATCAAATCTTTATCCCTAGATAAATGATCCTTAGAGCTTTCATATTGATGGTGCCCCCACCGAACCTTGGACAACTCTTATTTATTAGTTTCTATTAAACATAACTTTGGCTTTTGAAATAATATCATCTAGAATCACGTACTATAGAGTCTTTTTTCCATTTATATCTTGTTACTTGAAAAATACTCTTAAACAAATGAATAGTCATACACAGGTTGTGAGAAAACACTTGCAAGATATAGATCCTTGAATTTAGATGTATTGACTTGTAAATAAAATCGGTAACAAATGGTTAGCCATGAAAACCTACAAGTGCAAGAAACATTATAAGATGAGCAAGAGGACTTCATAGCAGGGTTTGCAGCAACAGTGTGAAACAGCCCCACTAGTCTGGTCCCATCTGTAGTAATCTTATTTTTCTTTTTTACTAAACAAAACAAAGCTTTGCTTTTTCAACCTTCATTATTCTAGTTACTTCCCAAGAATTTGGGGGTTTGAGCCAAAGGCCTAATCCTGATATATTCCTTAAATTCTAGGAGTTTTAGAAAAGTTTTCGGCCTGTGTGACCTTGGATCTAGTGAAATGGTGAACAGCAAATTTGAATTAATGAAACTTTAAATCACTTATGTTCAGCCTCAAATACTATTTATTATATTGATGTTATCTCTCTGAAAAGATTCTTGTATTTAAAATTATATGTGTGTGTGCGCAAATATGTGCCTGTGTATGAGTATTCATATAAGTGAGGGCTGTAAGAATTCCTGGGAGCTGGTGTTTCAGACAGCTCTGAGCTACCTGATGGAGGTGCTAGGAATGGAAGGTCTGGTCTTTGGAAGAACAGCACACACTTTTAACCACTGAGCCACCTCCCAAGTGCAATACACCACATCTGTCTCTTAAAACAAACAACAAAACCTGTCACCATCCTCTTTCACTATCAGCTTAAAAGAAAACCAAGTTGAAATATAGTTTCTTTGGTTTGTGTTAGTTGAATTATAGTGGCCAAATAGGACAGGAGTTAAAAAAGAAACCAGTGTCACATTTATCCACTATATCAAACTGTGCAGCTATATTTGAGAAATTAAGATTTTAAAATTTAAATGGCAGTGCAAACTTTTTCAAATGCTGTCTTTTTTGTACTTTTAACATCAATGAACTGAGATGAAGAAACACCTTTTCTTGAGATGGTTTATTTATTTATTCCTTTATTTATTCATTCATTCATTCAGTGTGTGTGTGTATGTGTGTGTGTGTGTGTGTGTGTGTGTGTGAGAGAGAGAGAGAGAGAGAGAGAGAGAGAGAGAGAGAGAGAGAGAGAGAGAGAGATCAAAACCCTAGATCTTGCAATTTAGGGTATTTCCCAAGTGGAAGAGAAGGAAGAAACAGAAGATGTATGTACAGATATAAAAATCAACATGCAATCAGAGATGACTCTTCTCGAGAAACCTCTAGAACACGAGCCACTCTTTCAGTCAGTCGAGGTAGTTCCTGTTCCCTTGAGTGCCTGTTGACTTGGTCAAAGCCTATGTTGAGCCAGAGCTCTGGGATTGGCCTTGAGCAGCTTGCTGGGAGAGAAGTTGGGGTGCAGTTATTGGGAGTTAACCACTGGGCTTGTAGACACTGAAGTTATGCTCCTAGAAATTTCTCTTGGGCTCAGGTAGCTTCTCTCTACTGTGTGCAGCATCTTCAGATGGCAGAAACTCAAGATCAACTGTCATTCTAGTGTAAAAGTCACTGGGAAATATACATAACCATCTTTTAATTTTGTAGTTGAGTGGCAGTGAGTCCACAAGCTCCTACTTCCACTGTTACAGCTAGTGCTCATCAGAGCCTATTATCTTTCCGGTGTCAGTCTCCACAAACATTAAACAGGGAGCCCTCATTCTCCTGCACCCTAGCCTGGGGGAATCACCAGTCTCCTTTTCTGTATCAATAATTCAAATTCATCCAGGCACCTCACTTAAGTAGAATCTTAGACGGTTTTCTTTTAGTTTCCTTTATTGTAGTGTGTGTTTCTCTTCTTTCTCTTCTTCC
This sequence comes from Arvicanthis niloticus, assembly GCF_011762505.2. Lineage (NCBI taxonomy): Eukaryota > Metazoa > Chordata > Mammalia > Rodentia > Muridae > Arvicanthis > Arvicanthis niloticus. The sequence goes on along the minus strand of NC_047665.1, from coordinate 64,951,542 downwards.
TCCTCTTCTTCCTCCTCCTCCTCTTCCTCCCCCTTCTCCTCCTCTTCCTTCTTTCTCTTTCTCTTCCTCTTTCTCTTCCTCTTCTTCTTATGGCTAAAAAACATTCTATTGTAAATTGGGTGTGTCAGTGTGAACCTGTAATTCCAATACTGGAGAAGTGGAGGCAGAGGGATCATAAACTTAAGGCCAGCCCAGCCTACATGACCACACACAATAAAATGAATCAAAATCCCATAGTCAGTGTACCAGTTTTAATCGAGTCATCTGTGATGGACACTTTCAATGATTCTTCATTTGCCTATTGTCAGTACTACTGTTGTGAGCACTGCAGTGCAGGTGGCTCTGAGTCCCTATTTTCAATGATCACAGGTGTAAACAGGAAGTGAAATTACCGAATCATAAGTAAAGTTCTCATTCCATTTACTGGGTATGGAGTTATATCTCATGGTTTTTATTTATGACCAGAGCTGCTAACCATATCTTCGTGAGTATCTGTAAGTCCTTTCTGAGAGACTTTCCATTCAGTTCTTTGGCTCATTTTTTTTTTTTTAATTGTGTTGCTTACTTTGTTGTTAAATTGTGGGATTTTTTTTCAGTTCTGGATATTAATCTCATTTGATGTAGGTGGTTTCCAAATACTTCCTTTAGTTCTTTGAGTGACTATAAAAATATAATCGTTTTTCTTTGACAATTTCATATACGTATCTCATGTATTTTGATCATACTCATCCCATTGTCTTCTCCTATCCTCTCCCTGCTCCCACTGAGCCCCTTTAAAAAAAATGTTCTTACTATTCTCATGACTTTTTGTGTGTGTGGCCTACAGAGTTTAGGGTTGCCTAAGTGAGCATGGTGAGGAGTATTTACTGGAGAGTGGGCCCCTTTCCTGTGGCTCCCCACTGATGTAAGCTGACGTTGCCCTTGAATTCTCTTTAAAAGTATCCTTGCTGACTCATAGCAGCTCAAATTTTGACACCGAATCCTTCTCCTGACTTCTTTTTGCCTTTACTGTTTCAACTTTTCAACTTTTGTGGTTCAGGGCCAAGAAATGTGTGCAAATTCACAGGCACAATTTCTTCCCTGTTTTCTTCTTAAATTTAGGGCTCTGAAGAACTCTTAGCAGTAACCTTTATGCATGGTATGAGATAAAGAAATCACTTCTTTTGTTTCTCTAGCACCATTCACCAAAAGCCAGTGCCTCCTAAGCAAGGATTCTTTCAGTGAATGTTTCCAAAGCCGCTGGTTACTGTTTCAAAGGTTAAACAAATAATGATTAAGTTGTACATCACTTAAGGTAGATTTTGACCCCTTACAAGTTGAACAGTACTAGAGATCTAAGATCATTGACATTCTTCAGGAAGGAACAAAATAACTTAAGCCTTCTTGGAAAGACTGGAAAGTTAAAGAGTATTCTGCTGATCAAAGTGCAACCGCCTGGTTTGCAGCCCTCAAATTCTGGACTCAGTTGGCTGGAGTGGTCTCCCTCTTGCCTGCCAGGCTGGGAGGCTGCTGAGGAACATGTCCCCACATTTTCTCTGGGGTTTTGTTACTTTATTGATGATAGCCGGACTGGATGGCGAACCTGGAACTCTGGAGCAGAAGCAACAGAAAAGGATTGCTGATCTCCACCAGTAAGTAGACCCATGGCTTATTTCTGCTAAGGGACTGGGATCTTCTGTTCTCGATGTCTGTGACAAATAACCCTGAGAAGTCAAAGTTTTTGGAGGAAAGCGGCGATATTAAAAAGACACTGGGGAGAAGATTTGGGCTGGCATAAAGAACTGTTTTCTGATTTACAAATGGTCTTTGTTCATTTGTGAGTGAGTCACATCTGCAGTTCCTGGGAAATATCATTGAGAAATTTTCAGAGAAATAATGATAGATGAATAGAGACAGTTTGATTGGATTGAGTGCGAGGTGAGAATATGTATAGCGTGTGTATCATTTCTCAGCAAGAAACTTGGTTGAACATTTAAAATTCTATGTGCTAATTATTGATGAGTTTTCTGCTCAAATTGTATAGGCCTCGGATGGCTACAGAGGAGGGAAACTTAGTGTTTCTTACAAGCTCCACCCAAAACATTGAATTTAGAACTGGATCCCTAGGGAAAATCAAAGTAAATGATGAAGACCTTGGTGAATGTTTACATCAGGTAATGCACTGGAAAAACACGGATGTTGCTTTGTATGTCAATATGTACTAGCTTAATTGACCAGCTCAAAATTAGTCAGCACTGTGAATCCTGAGCATAGAAAGCACAACCGGAAAATCCGTTCTTAAAAAGAAGCCTTATGAAAGTTTTATGGTGGGGAGAGGGGGTGGGGTCAATGCTAGAAGAGGAGGCACATTGCTTAGGGACAGATTCCACAGTCCAGAGAAGATCCAGAAACTCTAAAGAGCTCCTCTGTCATCGAGAGAAGTAGGAAAGGACCATAGGAAGGCACAGACATGTTCTGCAGGGACAGAATAAGGGGGAACCAGAGCAGGCACAGATGTGTCCTGTGTGCGCGTGCCTGGGGGAGGGCGGTTATAAGGAGGGGACCAGAGCAGGCACAGATGTGTTCTGCAGCACTGGTGCCACAGCAGAGCAGTCGGTTACTCTCATGCTTTATTGAATGCTTCCATACTCAGAATTGATAACATCACGTGCTGTGTATCACCCATAATGTCAGAGCCGGCATTTAGAGCTGCACCTGGGTCACACACTTGTGTGTTATATTGCTTGACTCCCAGGACTTCCCCATGAAGGTGTTTATTATTATTCCATTTATGAGCTACAAAGTGGGTAAATCTGTTTAATATCCAAAAATAGACAATAAATAATTTGGGCAAGATTTAAAATTCAAAAGGTCTCATTCAAAACCATACTTTTTTTGTGGTATTAGGGATTGAACCCAGGGATTTATACATTGTCGGCAAGTTCTCTCTTATTGAGCTATATCCTCAGCCTACCACACTTCTTAATACACACTCTAAAATGTTATTTTATTATGAGAAAATACATATAAGTAAAGTCATCGATATGTTGCCATTCAGAGTCAACTGAATTTTGCCACATCTATTTTGGTCTAATTATTATTATATATAATATTGCTCTGGAATTTATAATAGTGAAGCTTTAGTGCTTGCTCCTGTAAGATGGAAATAGTTTTTCCATATTGTTATTCTTCTCCCTTTTCTTTTTTTTTTTTAAAAATATTAGATCCAGAGAAACAAAGATGATATTATAGATTTAAAAAAGAATACAACTGGTCTTCCTCAAAATATACTTAGTCAAGTCCACCAACTTAACTCGAAGGTAAGGCTGACATACACGTTGCGCTCATGGTAAGAGAAAACGAGTTCTTGTCAATCTAAACTTTGTACTTAGCGCGCTTTTCGGGTGAACTGTCCACTCTTTCGTCGTTAGCTGTTTATCGTTACATTGTGAACTTTGGGGTCAGGTGGCAGAACTGTAATGGAGGCTAGGGAGTGGTAAGGCAGAAGGCAGTAAGCTCGAAGGCAGGGGTTTGTCGCAAGACTGGCTTTGTTCAAGTCCTGATAGCATCTCCCTTGCCCAAGTCTTGGCTTTGTTCAAGTCCCGATAGCATCTTCCTTGCCGACAGGGGGGGTTATCACTGTCTTTGTGCCATAATCACCAGGTGTAGGAAGCAGCGAGTCAGCTTATCAGTGGGCTGTACTTCTTTTTAAAAGACCTTTAAAAATTTACAGGTAGAAAGGAATAGGATGGAAAGAAACCCCAGAAGGGAAATAAGGAGGGGGGGAAAGTAACGAATGAGTACCAAGCAAAGCGGGTCCCTAAAGGAGCAGCGTAGCAGAGGTTAACATCATGTGACATGTCTCTGAGCTCCCTAATTGGTACATTTTCTTCCCCATTGCTACAGCTCGTGGATCTTGAGAGAGATTTTCAAAGCTTGCAGCAGGTAAGTTCTGCGGATGGACAGTCACGAAAAATATGCAAGCAGCATTTCTAGGGTAAATATGGCTGTTGCTCTTCTATAAGTCTAGAACTCAGGAGACTGAGCCAGGAGGATTTGGAGTTTGAATCCCGCTTAGGGTACACAGTGAGTACAGACCACCCTGAGATACGTAGTGTGACGTTACTACTACTACTGCTACTGCTACTACTAATAATAATGAATTAATAGTTTCATTTTAAGAGGTAGGTGACCAATACCAAAGACTTGATTTCCCACTGTTTGATTCCTGTTCCCGCTTATGTCCCCTAGGATGTATGGGAGAACTCGGGGCAGTATGACACCCTAAGGTCACTAAGAATGTGAGATCTTCTACATCTGAGCTCACAGCCCTCAGGCCCCGCCCCTTGCTGCCTCCTTTAGCCATGCTGCTGCATCTTTACTTCTGTAAGCTTGGCCAGCTAGTGATCTCCCAGCTGCCATCAATAACTGGGTCACAAAAAGCTGCATAGCCTCTCCACACCGAGCTCAGAATATTGGGGGTATACACAGTGTTCTCAGTTCCTTTAAACCGCACTGGCTGGTAATTCAGCTTGAAACACCTCCCAGAGCAAATACACTATAACCTTACCATGTGTAGGCACAACTGTGTACATTTATGATTTTCATCTTCCTTGTGGGTAAGTGACTAAAACTTCTGTTGAAACCATAACCCTTCTGCCCAAAGAAATGTATAGAATCTACCAATGCTTATGATTCTGAATGATGCTTCTGCAATTCCCAGTTAATAATAACTGCTCAAATAGTCACAACTTATTTCCACAATGATTCAAGCATGACCTCCTTCTTTGGGCATTAAGCTCGATGAACCAGTTCATATTCTCTGTCCACCACTTTGACAACGGATTGTACGTCAGCCTTCACATCTTCAGGGAATTGAAATGGAGCACATGAGAGCATGCAAAGAGCAGTGGCTGCTGTGGAGCAAAGCATCATGGGGGTTTTCAAACTCCTACAGTGCTTACCAGTTTCATTGCTGGTCAAGAACTGGAGATTACGATTAAAATGAGCTTCTCATTTTAATTAAAATTGTCCTCTCCCCCACCATCTGGGTCGAGGTTTTAATGGTTTCCAATGTCAATTTCCTTGTGCTTTAGGATAGGACGAGGTCAGGACAGTCTCCATCACTCCTCCTCCTCTTCCTCCTGGCTACTAACTAATTTTTCTTTCTGCTAGAACACTCACCCCAAAATCTATGGCTTTCAATTGCTTTTCACCAGAAAACTCATAAGTTTGTAGTTAATGTTCTTAATAATGTCCTTTGGCCCTTTAATGGACATGGCTCATTGTGGTTCTGAAACAAAGACAAATCGAAGGAGGGAAGAAAGCAGAGTTAATTCATAATGAGACACATAGGTGTGTAGTCCTAGGATTCATGACAAGGGCAGGGAAAGAATGGGCCTTGCAGCCAACAGCACTGGGCCAGTTGGAGATCTTCTAGCTCTGAATTTTGTGTGTGGAACTAAGTTGATTTCCTCTGAGCCTTTGTTGGTACAAATTTACGGATGTAACAAACATGCTGTCCCTGTTTTAAACAGGATTTGACTAAGGTCAATATACTAAAATGCCTTGACGGCATCATTACTTGCCCTCTATGAAACTTTGCTTCTGCACCCCCAAATCTTTGCAAATTGTACAGAAAAGATGCCGTAGCTGACGAGGGGTGAGATCCCCAGTTTGTGTGGACAAAGGTAGGCCTGTTTGCTGTTCTGGTCTAAAAGCGGTCAGGTGAGCAGAGGGCAAAAGGTGTGTCTTAGCTGGCCACATTTCAAACAAAGGGGCTTAGAGAGAAAAGAGTTCAGTCACCTGAGCCCATGGCAGGAGGGGTGGAAATAATAGATGATCAGTTTTCAGAGGCTTATCTTGAGGTACCTGAGATAAGACCACTGGGCGGAAAGAGTGGAAATTTCCATTTCATTTTCTTAGTGCAATAGGAACACCCATTCTTATACCTGCTCTTGAAATCTTTATTCCTACCTAGTAGCACGTGTTCTCAGATGAACGATGCACCTAAGGAACAGCGAAGCTCCTTGCCTACCCATGTCTGGGTTGTTAAGGAAAATGAGCATGATTGATATTCTCGAAAGAAAATTGACTAGAAGGAGAACGGGAATCCTTGGAGGGGTCTGGAGGAAGCTCTCACGCATGAGGAAACACCCACAGGCTAACGGAAGTGCTCTTTACTGTGTGCTGAGGATGAGCACTGTTCGCTCACTGACTTAACTGCCCTGTCATTTTCCAGAATGTGGAGAGAAAAGTTTGCAGTAGCAATCCCTGCCACAATGGCGGCACCTGTGTCAACCTGCATGACTCCTTTATTTGTATCTGCCCTTCGCAGTGGAAGGTGAGTCACTCTGTCTTTCACTTAAAAAAAAAAAAAATCAAAGAATAGCTGGCAGGGAGCCAGCAGTGGCTTCTTTGGATGCATTCAGACACATCTCTTTATGCACCAAAGTTCCTAAGATTCTGTGATCTCACGAGTCACAGTGACTTGTGCCAAATAGTGGCAGAGTTGATGATTTAAACCCTGGGCCATCTTGAGCAGCTCTCTCAGATGGAGAACTGAATGGTTCCGTGACCATTGGCTGGAAAGCAATGGCGCTGGAAAGCATGGGCTGAATCTTGGAGTACATATATGGATATTCTTGCCTTCTTTTAGCCATAGTGAGAATACTGCAGATATGGACATGAATAAGATCCACTAAGTAACCACGCCCCAGCATAGCAGCCTTTTGAAATAAGGACTCGACTATGTAAGGATTCTTTCCTGTAACCACTGTACTCTTGTAGGGAGCATCTTGGTCCCATTGGGTCTGATCTGAGTTCTAGAAGAATCTTAACCCAAGATTAATATTATTAATATTGTATTTGGCTTTACCAAAGACTTATTGTCCACATATAAGTCATTAAGCATATTGTGTAAATATTATTCCATAAATGCCCATGTCCTATGGGACCTGACTGGGTTCCTTACATCTCTGCAGGGTCTCTTCTGCTCAGAGGATGTTAATGAGTGTGCAGTTTTCGCTGGAACACCCTTTGGCTGCCAGAGTGGATCCACCTGTGTGAACACAATGGGGAGTTTCAGGTAACTTCTTTTTAAAATGTCATTCTGGAGGACAAGAAGAGCAAATAATTAAAACTATCCAAATGAATGTCTATAGTACCAGAAAACTAGGCACCTCATAGGGGTTACCTGACTTTTATTGAACATATTCATACATATTTTTTGCTCAAATATATAAAAACTTCTCCCGCCCCCATGAAGAAGTCATTTTGGCAGCGTCTCAGAGGAAGAAGAAGGCTATTATGACTGCCACAGCGTGGTCAGAAAAATGTGGTACGAGCTGAGCTGATGGCTGAGCAAAAAATCAGATCCTTAAAGGGAATCTACGAGATAAGATTATGTGGAGCGGGCGGGAAGAGGTCACTATTCCTATGTCCCAATGCTGTGCTGATTTCATGTACTGGTATGCTTATGCTTACTGTTGCAATATGGGTGCTTCATTCACACTGGGTAAGAATGCCCACCAGAACATCAAAGACTGAAGTAACATTCCGAGACTCCATTAATCCACTATATTGTCAATTAGCCATAAGGTCCCAGTCACAGACCCCGTGCAGCTTGTCCCCCTTGTCAGATTCATTTTGATCAAATGATGCACTCTCAGCTTCTTCCAATTACCTCACCCTTAGTCTTTCCCAAGAAATCATCCCTTAAACTGAACTAGGCACCACAAAGCCTGTGTTCCCTTTCACTGGGCTTTAGCAATGTTGGTCAGTAAAGCAGCTGCCTCAGAAGCACATTCTGATAATCAAGTCAGGAAGTTTATGCTTGATCATTGTCAGATTTACTAGTGTATAGTTTCTTAAAATCACTTCTGAGAAGAACTTGACATCATCTTTTGCTATATTTTGCTTGTGTTCAGAGGCTCCATAAGGATTAAGAAACCAGTTTTGCTACCACACAAACTGCTCGTTACTCTGCAGAATAATCTAACTTGATTAAAGGGCCTCTGGTGTCTTGTGGCACTGTCCTGCAGAAATGAGTGTAACGATTTTGCTTTAACCCCTGTCATCTTTGAACACGCTTTCTCAAAAAGGAACCACAGTCCTTTTGGTTTTTTTTTGATCTGAGCTTTAAAACTTTGGTTCACTCTAGGTTAATAATTTTGACTCAGGCAAACTTCTGCTAGGCATGTTTATAAATTCAATTATTGTGCAAAACCAGAAATGACCACCTCTCCCTTACTTCTAATACTATGTTATCTGAGAGGCCTGACCATGGGGCATGATGAGCTGAAACACTGACAAAAACCACAGCTTTGAGGGACAACCAGTGAACTACTTGAGGACTTTGCTGTTCAGACTTTGGATCTAATTGAAACGATGTCCAGTGACATCGCTGCTATTCACATTCTGGCTCCAGCTGACTTTCATTCCCTTGAAAGCATTATCACATGGTTTCTGTTTATGGCCATTTATCAAGCAGAACGTCCAACTGGAGATATCAGAGACGAGCGTCCCAAACTGACTCCTAGCACATATAATTGCTTGCCTCTCCAATATCTAGCAGTGTCCTGGAGATTAGATATCATTCCAACCTTCCTTTATTATCACTTTCTTTTGGTGTATTCTGTGCCAATGTAGCTGTGGTGGTGTGGCTCAAAGGGGAGTCATTCACAGAAGCCATTGCTATTGGTTTTACAGCAATATTTTTCATACCTACCCTATGAAAGTGGAAAGGGGGCGGGGACCTGTAGCATTCACAGTTCACAGCTCTTCATTACATGTCAAGGATGAGGTACACACAAGAGGAGAGGAAGAAGGAGAGAGAGACAGAGTGTGTTGTTTCTCGGAGGGAGGGAGGGAGGTAGCATCCCCTTACAAGACAGTATTGGACTTGCTTTTGTTCCCTGTGCAAAGGAAAGCACAAGGACTTCTGCTAACTCTGGGCTCTTCATTGTTTCTAGTTGCTACCCCTCATAGATTTGCTGGGGGACAGTTGATAGCAGAATGTTTGACTCTAACTTCTTCTTGGTTTGAAAATGATTTGTGTGGCCTTAAGAATCCAAGTTGAGTACTTGGATCTTAAATATGTGAATTGAGGTGTAGCCCAGGAACTTGCGCCTGTGTGTATATTTTCCTGTATGCATACATGGGTGTTCTTGGATGCACATGTATGTAGCAGCCAGAGAACAATCTCAGAAGTCTCTCCTTGGGTGCCATCTAAACTTGGTTTTTGCTGTTGTTGTTGTAGTAATTTTATTATTTTTTAATTTTATATGTCTGGGTGCTTTACCTGCATGGATGTCTGTGTACCGCATACATGCCTAGTACTCACAGAGGCCAGAAGAGGTGTTTACTACCCGCCCACCCGGATCTGGAGTTACAGGTGGTTGTGAGCTGCCTTATGAGTGCTGGGAACCGCACCCAGGTACTCGGGAAAGGCAGCAAGTGCTTTTAACTGCCTACACACCTCTCTAGCCCCTCATCTATTTTTTTAGACAGTCTTTTATTGGCCTGGAAAATGCCAAGTAGACTAGGCTGTCTGGCCAGCAAGACCCAAGGGCCCTCCTCCTCCTGATACTCCAATACCAAGATTATTAGCACAAGCCACAATGCCTAGTTCTTTTTTTCCTCTCTCCTTTTTAAATAGGTTCTGGGTGTTGAACTCTGGTCTTCATACTTACAAAACAAACAATTAAACAATTCACTGGCTAAGCCATTACCAACCCTCAATTAACATCTTGAAGGAACAAAATAAAATACATAATACTCATGAGTATAAGACTTAGTTATTGCTTTGTGAGTCTATGTAATAAAATACTGAGCATTAAACCATTTCTTGAATTCTGTTAAGTCTGTGAAGTTAAAATGCTTACTTACCAGTAGTTTCACTGGGCCTAGAAGCCCCTTTGGGAAACTGGATTTGATAAGGAAAACATGAGCTGCTATTGAACGATCTGCATCAGCAGTGTGTGGGTGTGGCGGGCAAAGCTGCCTCAATTAGAAAATTCTGTGAGTCAGCTTAGTTGGGGGAAATGGAATTCTTTCTTTACAAGATTAACAATTCATAATTATAAATATCTTTGAGAAGATGAGGCATCATGCAAGTGCTATTAGTTGGGATCCCTGTTTTTTTTTTCCTTTTTTTAAAATTTAATTTAATTTTATATTTTATTTACATTTAAGATGCCATCCCCTTTCCCCATTTCCCCTCCCTAGAAAACCCCTGTCCCATGCCCCCCTTTTCTTTTTGCTTTTATACAAATTTTTAAAATGTTAATCAAAGTATTTATAAGTTTGGTAATGCTCAATCAGAAGCGTAACCCAATACCCAACCTAGATATAAAAACTATCTTTGACTGGTGGAGACATGTGAACAACTGCCTCCATGCCCCCTCTCTCTTTCTCTCTCTCATCACCTAGCTTCTCCTCTCCTTCATCTTCTCCCCTTATTCCATCTCTTCCTCTCAGTATTCCTTCCCACTTAGCTCCTCCTACATATCACTCTTCCTGTTAAAGTAAAACTTTTCTCTCAAAATACAATTAGAGAATACTTATTCCTAATTGTACAAGTGAGGTATAAGGTAGTCCTAATACCCAGTCCATCATTTTGTTGACTAACCAGAACCTCTGTCATCTCTTCTAACTAAAACACTTACTTTTGATCCTGGCCTTTTTTTTTTTTTTTTTTGGCTTTAGAATGAATGTCAGCTGAAAACCATGGGATCCCCGTTTTATTGGCAGTGTCTTTTTGTTCATTTTTTTTCCCTTTGGCAAATTTTGTCTTTAGAGTGAGGAGTTCGGGACAGGATAAACCTTCATCCAATTCCCCTAATTCCCGTGGCTCAGGTCTTGCCTCCAGCTGCTATGAAAGCCAACAGAAAAGCAGTTTTCTCTGCTTTGTATTATTGTCTCCTAATCATTGGAAAAGTTGCTTCTGATTGTCTCCTGACTTTCTTTGTATGTATGATAGCTCTTGAGGTCTGACTTTGCCATCCCTGGATGGTACCTGTACTTAGAGTGAGGACCTACAGGGCTTTCTAGGAAGAAAACAAGCTGTGTTTATTCCCCAGGCACACAATGCTGACTTGGTATGTCTTGGTTATCTCTGTATCATTGGCGGAATTGAAAGCATTGCAAAGTTGAAGTAGTGAAGATAAACCTGTTTGATATCAGATGGTAGTTACGTATTAAATGTATTAATTCTTTTCAGTTATTCAGTAGATTGATATTGAGCCATGGACTCTAAGACAAATTAACTAGGACTATGGAAGGATATTTTCGTGTCTTCTCAATTGACAAGTGCGGGTTCTGAAGACCGAAAAGCCTAGTTTCATTCTACTAGGATGAAACCAACAATAAACACACTTGCTGCAAAAACCCAATGACCTAATAGGATCCCTGGATCCTATGGTTGGAGAGAACCTACTCCTGACTTCAACAAACATCCTGGGGTGTGCACATATTCACACTCCAACCGACACATCATACAGACACATGCACATATAATAAATAAACTTTAAAAGAATTAATATCAGAGGCAGGAATACTAGTAAGGTAGTTTAAAATACATTCATGCCTTTATTATTGCTTCATAAATATTTATTCCTTTGAAATATACTTTGACTGGTGGAGACTGAGTCACTTTGAGAACATATTTCACATGCAAATGCTGTTATATTAAAAAGTTTTCATCCTCTTACTTTACCCTTGAGAACAGAAATTAGCGCAGATAAATAATGAAACCGGAGTAAAAGAGACCTGGGGTTCTGTTCATCTTCTCCCTCACATTGGTTCTATGGCTGTAGGCAATCTTATTTGCTGGATTCCTGAAAAATAAGATGATAATACTTGCTTTTGAAGATCATGTCAAGGAAGCCTACAGTTTGCTTGGTTTGTTTATTTTCTCCTCTTCTCTCTCTTCCCCCTCTTCCTCCTCCTCACTCTTTCTCCTTCCTCCTCCTCCTCACTCCTCCTCACTCCTTTTCCTCACTCCTCCTCACTCCTCTTACTCCTCCATTTCTCCTTCTCCTTCTTGTTCCTCTTGTTCTTTTTGTTCTTCTTCTTGTTCTTCTTGTTCTTCTTGTTGTTCTTCTTTACAAATATTCATTTACCTGAGATACAAATGTAACTGTGTCCCCTGTATTTTCAGTTGGTAAGTGTGGCAGCTCTAAACGGTAGTTCACAGATGCGTTTCTTTACATTCGTCCTCTCCATTTCTGGCAATACACTTTGACCTCTTTTTCCCTGGAATTGACTCAGGGCATCACTCCAGCAATTGTTTCTGGGTCCAGCCACGGCATGCCTTGATTGTTTTCAAAGTCACTTCTTGCACTATCACCCCCACTTAGACACTTGTGATTATTAGCTGAGCTCCTGGTACTGAATACATATTGCTAAAATAACCTTTCTACTTTGTAGCAAGTCTTCTTTCCCAGGACCATGAGAAAGTAGCTCAAGGTCATGGGCATAAGAAGAGACAGACATACCCTGCAGATTCTTCCTCATCCTCCTCTCTGGATTCAGCACTGATATTCTGGGATGAATCTCTGCTGGAGTCTAACCCTGCCCTCTGTGCTTGGCTCTCTCTCTCTCTCTCTCTCTCTCTCTCTCTCTCTCTCTCTGTAGGATATGCTCACAGTTAGTCTGTGTGAGTCCTTTATCCCCTGCCGTATTGCCCACCCTCAAAACTTCCACCTCACAAGCTCCCTTTCCTATGCTTAGCAGATATACAGCTAAGCCAGCAACATAAAAAAAAAAAAAAAAAAAAAAAAAAAAAAAAAAACCACAACTAAACAAACTTTCCCTAGTGACAGTGCATCTTTCAGTATTTAGGTACCATATGATAATTATATTTTGTTACATAAAAGTATGCCTGTGGAGGAAATGTCCCCACTATTGACTCCATCCTGTCCTGAAAGAATACATATGTCCTCCGTAATATAAGGGCACCTGACAGAGATCATCACCTGTGCTTCTTGACAGGTGCTTTAGGATGAATTCAGTGAACTTGCTGATCTTTCCTTTTCTCTTCTTGAATGAACTCCATCACCCATGGTTTACAGACACCCGGCCTTTGACAGTACAGTTTGATGACTAAGATCAAAAAAATTTATTGCTCTAGTCCTATGAAACCTTGAGTCATGATTCTCTGACACTTGATTTGCAAAGATAACACAATCACTCAATGTTTTTCTTGGAGGAGAACTGAGGAATTTTTATTCTAAGGTTGCAGCTGACAAAACTGTAGAGCTGGTTTATTATTAACATTATTGGCTTGCAATGATGACTACCTTTTACTGATGCCAATGGACAGAGTCTGGTATTAAAAATGTAAACCCTGAGTGCCTGCTCTTGTACAACCAACAGGTGTGACTGCACACCTGATACATATGGACCTCAGTGTGCATCCAAATATAACGACTGTGAACAGGGCTCTAAGCAGCTCTGTAAGCATGGCATCTGTGAGGATTTACAGCGAGTTCACCATGGACAGGTGGGTCCCTTCGCCTTAATGCTTCTTATGGAAACCACAGTTACTCTCTCTTCATGATGTTGCTGACTCTGTACCAACACTGTCCCTTCCATCCCTTAGTAGAACACATACAGGCAAAGGGAGAGATGATCGATACAGAAAACTGGATTCAGAAAATTGTGGGGCATGGCCTCCTGACCTGTGGGTTTAACGGTGACAAGACATGGACAGGCTCTGTTTTGTCAACAGCATCTCATGTCTGGAGTTTTCATGCCTTCAGTCCCTGTGAAGGGCACACTTTATGGATCTGGACCTCCAGTCTTCCTCTCAGCTCTGGGTCCTAGATGCCTAACTCTCAGGGTAGTCTGCCTAGTCTGATGTTACACAAATTTTAGTTATTCTTAATTCATTTTTTAAAATTCTTAAGCTTCTGAATTCATTTTTAAAAATTCTTAAGCGGTAGAAAACAGTCCCTTCTAGCAGTAGGGGTGGAGGAGAAGGAGTGAAGAGAAGAGATTTTTAAGAAGGAAATGATTGTCTGAAGTCTGTACCTAGTTGGGTGTTTACCCTTTAACTACATAGCTGGCTGAGTCTATTGACTGTAATTACAGCTCTTGATTATTGTTACTCTTTCCTGGGCATCTTTGGGATAAATTATAGGATCCCTTTATCCTGAAATAAAGATGCTCCTTTTCCATGGTCTAGTCTAAAAGCTTAAATCATATGGGAAGAGAAAGAGAATCCACTCAACTGGCCTGATGCAAATGAATGTTGGACAATAAACAGTCCAGGGCTTGGTAAGATTTTCAGACCTTTTTCTCTCTTCTTCCAGGTTGCCTTTATTTACTTTATTGTTTTCCTTTCAGCCGAATTTTAACTGCATCTGTGATGCTGGGTGGACCACACCACCAAATGGTATCTCCTGCACAGAGGACAAAGATGAATGCAGCCTCCAGCCTTCACCTTGTTCAGAACATGCACAGTGTTTCAATACACAAGGTTCCTTCTACTGTGGGGCCTGCCCCAAAGGTACTTTCTTGGGGATACATGCTAGACTCTGAATACCACAGAAACAAGGTACCAGGATCAATTTTCCTCTGCCACTGATGGATAAAAAAGATCATTTTTCAGAGGTGCCTAAACCTACCTACATGTCCTACTGAAGAGCATCTTAATGCTAGAGCAGGTCTCAGGAGTCAGAGATTTGCTAGAGAGTGTGCCAGCATCCAACTTTAGGGCAGAACTAGATGTGGTAAGAAAGTTATTTACATTGTAAATAGGAGAAGTTGAGGCTTAGAGAGACTAACTTCTCCACGTACACAAACCTTATTCGAGGCCAGATCCATGTCCACTTCTGCCTGGCCTGGATCTGAGCTGAGCTGCAGAGTACCTTATGGCTCTGTCACACCATGGCACATGTGCACCTAGAGCTGCATTTAGAGACTTAGAGTTTAGTGGATGCTTGTGTGGTGTTGGTTTAGAACTAGCAAAGCCAAGAAGAAGAAAGTTCTCCCCTCTTGCATCTCAGGGAACAAAGGTCACACATAGCTGAATTCTTGAAGGTAATTTATGAGTCAATCCTTAAACAGTAAATATCAGATAAAACCAATGGTTTAAATTAGAGGACTGGTAGTATGTGCTTGCCTTTCCTTTTCTTATTTGAAGAAAACAAAGGGAAAAAAATTATAAGAAATTGAAAGCTAAATTTTCATTTTTGTTTTTAATCATTCTATTTTTCCTGAATCTTAAGGACTCTATATGTTTCTTATAAATGTTAGGAAGTACAAGCATATCTGTTAAAAAGTGGAGCAAAGTACTACATCTTCTCACTGTGAGGGCCATCATTAGGGATGGAGTGCATGTCTCTCAGCTCCTCTTTGTGAACTCACCTAATCATGCTCAGACATGATCGTTTTCTTAAGTCAGTTGATGAAGGATACCCCACTTAGTTCCGACATCATAAATATGCTAAATAGTGAAGATATTTAAACATGATTATCATGACAATGATGAATCATGAGAGTAATACCAGCATAATAATGACCACAATGGGAATATTTAAAGATGACTTTCTCTTCACCTTTAATCTCATCCTCCATTTGTCTTTACTTTTACAAATATAGGCAGTTTTAAGTGAGTCATTCCCCAGATTACTAGCATGACCCCAACTCTTTATATTGTTCTATAATTTGTTGTATACACTTAAACTATGCATAAGAAAATTCTCTCAATGTTTGTATGTGTGCAGATGTATGGATGTGCAGATGTATGAGCATGACTAAAATTACTTTCAGAACTCAATGCCATAGATGAGTCTTGAGGTGCCCAACTGGTTTTTATCACCCCTATAAGCAATGCCTCAGTAGGTCTTCCTATGTATTTTGTAATATGTTGATGGTTTTTATCTACAAAGAATAAATTTCAAGAAGTAAACTTACTTGATAAGAAATTTATTTTTTAAAATAATGAATGTTGCCAGATTACATTCCAAGCTGGTTTTAATTAACATCTAACCAGCAGTGTGGCAGTGAGCCTCATTTGTCTACTTCTTCACCAGAATTAGATTCTATGCATTTAAAAGTAATTTTTGAACCACCTGTTAGGAATATCTTATTTTAATAATCTTATTTTAATTTACAGTTTTGTGTAGAACAAAATTTTACTCATTACTTTTTATTATTTTTCAATTTTTTATTTAATTTATTTATTTGTGTGTGGGGGTGCATGCCATAACATGCCTTTAGAAGTCAGAGGACACATTGAAGTTAGTTCTCTCCTTCTCCCACATGGGTCCCAGGCATTGAACCATATGATCATGCTCAGGGGCAAGCATCATTACGCACCAAGCCATGTTGCCAACCCAGAATGATTCTGTGTATGTCTTAACTACCTGTATTTCTTCCTTATTAAGTTGTGAGCAAGTGCTAATCTTTTAAATGTTCTCAATATTTTTTCTAGGTTGGCACGGAAATGGTTATGAATGTCAGGATATCAACGAATGTGAGATCAACAATGGTGGCTGTTCAGAGGCTCCACTGGTCCCCTGTCTGAACACACCTGGATCATTCACCTGTGGGAACTGTCCAGCAGGTACTACATCAGGCTTCCTGATGCCATCACAGGGCAATGTCCTTGAAATAGAATCTGTGCTCACTTTAAAATGATTTCTATGGGGGGGCGGGGAGGAGTGGTCTAGAGTGCTTAGCTTAAAATGCAGATTCGGCATGCAATAGGACAGCAAAGTAAGAAAGGGACAGAAAATGGTGTCAACAGCAAACAACAAGAAAACACGGGACTGGGGAATGCTTCTGTGAGGATCTTTAGATCCACCACGCCATTCTGGACCATTCACAGATAAGGCTTATGGACATAATACATGTTATTTTGTTTTTTTCTTCTGAAAAGAGGTCATTCTGGCTGTCTTGTAGTTCAAATAAAACTAGTATCCAGGAAGTTCAGAGAGTTCTAAGCAATAAACTAATATATATGTGTATACACACACACACACACACACACACACACACACACACATAAGGGCCATCAATACAACAATGAAGGGCCATCATCCAAGTAGATAGAGATGAAACTCCACAAATAGTGTCAATCAACAGGAGAGAGGACTGACATGGTTAATATATATACATATATATGTGTGTGTGTGTATAAATATGTACATTTATACATAATAAATATATATTTATACATACATACATACATATATCACCAAAGGGGTCAGGTATATATTTATAATATTCTTTTACTGAAAATAATTTTTATACAATATATTCCAATAATGGTTTCTCCCTCAAATCCTCCCAGTTATTTTTAATAACATGAAAAATGGTACTTTAGACATCTGTAAAAATTTACCCCCAGGAACATTAGCCACTGAAATTAAGATGTGTCAGTGTAGAGCCAGCCATTTCTATTACACCTCACAGTTACAAGCACACACATATGCACAAGCACATAAATTTGTGCACACAAGCCTGCAAATGCACATGCACACATCTGCACACATATATGTGTGCACGTGCAAAGCTACAGTGCTGTTTTATGGTTTTTTTTTTTTTTTAAACATGTCAGTCCTCTCTCCTGCTGATTGACTCCATTTGTGGAGTTTCATCTCTATCTACTTGGATAATGGCCCTTCATTGTTGTTTGCCTGGATTCTAATCTGAGACAGCCATTGTCTTTCTCCCTTATTCTTGACCTTGTTCCTCACCCTTGGCTGTGCTTTGGTCAGGTTTCAGTGGCGACGGGAGAGTGTGCACTCCCTTGGACATCTGTTCGATCCATAATGGAGGCTGCCATCCAGATGCAACCTGCTCCTCATCTCCTGGTCTAGGTAATAGCTCACACACTTTGGGTGCTTTATTCAAACCCTCTACACAATTTTATATTCTAAAAATAAATTCTTTCTTCTGGAATTTCCTTGGGAGTGGGGTGGGGGAGTGCACAGTCTCACTCTGTAGCCTTGAAATCATACAAATCTCCTGCCTCAGACTCCCAAGTACTGGTGTTACAGGCAGTAACTACCATATACTAACTGATCCCAAAAACCTACACATGTTTAAATGCAATAATCTAGTTACTCTTGAATGATCTCCTTCGACTAAAAGTTGTTTCCCATGATAACTAAGCCAAATAATCAATAACGACTTTAGAAAACAGAACTGAGAAATGGAAGAACATATCACCTTCTTTTATGACTCTTATTTCTGTGCCATTGACTGGAATTGTGTTGTTTGGCTACAGCTGGCAACAGAGAACATATAGCATTTATTTCAAGCATCATGGATCCAGCTGGAAATACAAATAAGATTACTTCTAAGAAAGTAATCTTCAGGGTGATCTCACTGTGTAGTTGCTGTGGTACCACATACATGAGGGCCAGCTCATCTGTGCAGCAACACAGCTTTCTGAGAATTGTCTCATTGTAAGTCCCAGCCAACAGCCTGTCAATTGTTTATGTACCCCAGCTCTGACAATCACAGCTATCCATTATTTTTGTCTTCATCAATTCCATAGCCAACCGTTAGTTTCTTAGTCCTTTTAAAACCTGCTTTTGTGTGACTATTGAACAATAAGTTTACACTTTTTTACTCATCAGCTTTCCATTTCTCTTATGCACCGCTCGTTGTTTTCTTATGCATTTGCCACCTTTGAGTGTATGAAGGGAACCATCTTCCCATCTGTGTTGTGTTTTGCAACACTTGGTTCGCAGCATGTCGTTCTCCGGATTTTCTACTAGTATTTTCTATTTAGAGGTGAAATGCCAAATCTTTTAAATCATTTTTGGAGAACCTGACCTAAGTTTGAACTCAGGTAAATGAACAGGTTTGTACCAAGCATTAGTTTTCAGGATAACCCCCAACAAAACCTGAGCCTAGCTCCAGTCTCTAAGCTAACCCTCAACAAGATCAGAGTCTCCAGGTTATTCCCCCAACAAACCTGCACCCTCAGGTTACAAGCCCTCCCACTGCCTAATGACCACCAATGTAGAGGGAAATAGATATTAAGTGTATGACATGACTCCCAGCACCAGCCAATTATGTTAAAGGCCATAGTAACTTCCCAATTAGATGCTTGCACACTCACCCTCCACTTGGTGCTTACTATAAAGCCTTGCCCTGATAGATATTCAGGGCTCCCCACCACCAAAACCATCC
Source organism: Arvicanthis niloticus (assembly GCF_011762505.2). Classification (NCBI taxonomy): domain Eukaryota; kingdom Metazoa; phylum Chordata; class Mammalia; order Rodentia; family Muridae; genus Arvicanthis; species Arvicanthis niloticus. The sequence continues at coordinate 64,932,408 of NC_047665.1, read as the reverse complement.
ATCCTGCTTGATGGTGGTACAGTCTGGGTGGGAGCAAGCTAGCTCCAATAGAATAAAGACCCTGCTGTGAGTTGCATCAGATGGGCTCCTGTCTGGTTTTTTTGGGGGTGAGAGTGGGGGAATCACTAACACTTCCCTGGCACTAGAGAGGCTTAAGAATTTTATTGCCAAAGAATAAATCAAACTACTTCTTCTCCTTCCTCTTCCTCCTTCTCTTCCTCCTCCTCTTTTTCTTCCTCCTCTTCTTCCTCTTCCTCCTCTTCTTTCTCCTCTTTGTCCTCCTCCTCCTTCGCTTCCTCTTCCTCTTTTCTTCCTCTTCCTCCTCCTTCTCTTTCTCCTCTTCCTTCTCTTCCTCCTCCTCTTCCTCTTTCTCCTCTTCCTCCTCCTTCTCTTTATCCTCCTCCTTCTCATTCTTCTTATCTTCTTCTCCCAACCTCCTGCTGAGAAGAGACTTTCCTGTTGACCTCTTCACATATCCTCTAGTCACATTCTTCTTATGTTTTCTCCTGATACATCAGGATCATTGACTGTCTTAGAATTTATTGTTTTTTTGTGTATCAAGTAAAAACCTAGAGGATTTCCATCCAAATGGTTAGACTCAACCTCATCCATTAAATAATATGACACATTCCTTTATGTTTCAAATTTTTATTTTTATTAATGCATCTTTAATGTGCATACATGGATGAGAATATGTACATGTGCACAGGTGTATATATACATGGTTGTATAGATTGTACACATATGAGTGATCAAATGCTCATGAAGTGTTTAACCGAGTAGTGATGCAGTCAAGACCAGCATTCCTCAGAGAACTGCATTGGATTTCTCCCTTGCTCCCATCATGCTCCTCCTACCTGATGATGATAAAACATCTCATGCCTTTACACTTCAGCTCTCATTCTGTGAACTCCAGGCAGTAATAGCTCGAGTAATAGCTTGAGAGACAAAAATGAAACAGACATGCACATATTAAGTTTTACAGACAGGAGATGGTCATATCTTACATGATGTGAAGTAGCTGATCCTCACAGCAGCCTGTGACCGTGCCTGAGGAATAGCAGCAGATGTCTAGGCAAAGCATAGCAGGGTCTGAGCTTCCTTACACCATTTTCCTTCAGTAAATACTTTAAAAGAAATAGATAAAAGAACGTAACTTTATGCAATCCTTTATGTAGGAAAGATTCCTGTATGTCTTATTTTTAAATTCAAATCTTGCAAGTATTATCACTGGAGGACATAAAAACACCACTATCCACTCATGCTGCAAATTGGTCACGTTAAGTAATTTATTCCAGTTGAATTCTTCAACAAGATTTTCTATCCATTTTCATCAGTCTTTGCTGGTGGAATGTGTTTACATTCATCATCGTATTCATTCTCGTGCACTCTCCCGGCTCTTTTACAGTGAGAAGCCAATGCATTTCTGCAGTGACATGTGACATTCAGCAATTAAGGAATCTTAAAGTCTGGATGCTATATTTAGTAGAATTTCCTAAAGTATTAAAAGGGGTACTTGTTCTAGGCATTACAAAATAAAACTGAAATTCCTAGCTGCTTTAGTATTATTTTTAATTATTATCTCACTCATAATTATTGTTACTAGAAGATTCAATCATTTAAAAAAATTGACCAACCTTTTCCTCCAACCATTTTGATGGTCTTTGCTTGAATTTTGTAAAATGGAAACAAAGAGCTTAGAAAAAAAAACATTCAAGAAGCATTGGTGCTTGTATTGCGTTTATTGTGTTGCTGTATTATTTTAATCTGTATTTCACCACAAAATTCCCTCAAATACCTAAAATTTATTTTTAAGTGCAAATTCATTTTTAAGTACACAGGTGAAATCTGCATGTACATATGTCTGGAACATGAAAACTGCCTATTTAATGCTAATCCTGTGCTACAGCTGGTGCCACATGATAAAGTTTCTCTTGAGTTTTCACATTCAAATTGAGTCTCCTTGGACAGGACAATCTGCATGTGCTTGATTTTTATCTGTAAAGGTGTAAATATTTATAGCAGAATCTGCTTATAGGGTTGTCAGAAGGATTGAGCAATCTCTCTCTGTATGTGTTGACACATATATTGCTTGCAACATCTGTTTTTAGGGTTATCAGAAGGATTGAGCAATCTCTCTCTGAGTGCAGATATATATAGGTATATATTGCTTGCAACATTTGTTTATAGGGTTATTGAGTAGTCTCTATGAGTAGACACATACAGATATAATTGCTTGCAACAGATACTGCTGCCATAAAACTTTTATTCTGTACTAAAGATCCCTTTCTGATGAAGAAGTGCCATTTCCCATTTTATATTCCCTTCTTATTTGTACGTAACCTTAGGTCATCTGTCACGAGATGAGAGCATGATTGCAAATTTATATAGGAAATTAGAAACACTTAGTGCTTTGTTTTACGATAAAATGGGAGAAATAGAGATTCTAATAGTTTCTCCTCTTACTTTGTCTTGCCCGTCCATAGGAGTAAATGCACTTGATGCTGGCGGATTCTTATCTGGACACCAGAACTGAGTTTCATGACTGCCTCTAAACCAAGAATACCTGCACTTACACATCCATTTTTGTTTCTGAACAGGGTCCTCCTTTCCTGTCTGCACCTGCCCTCCGGGATATACAGGAAATGGTTACGGGTCTAATGGATGTGTACGCCTCAGTAATATTTGCTCAAGCCATCCGTGTGTAAATGGACAGTGCATAGTGAGTCTTGCTCCTCTTGGGGAGATTAAAAACTTGCAAACAATCTAGATTCACCATTTTATTTTCTATGAGTCATAAGTTAGGTTTTTTTTTTGCTTGTTTTGAGGGGTCTTTTCTTTTATTCTTTTCTTTCTTTCTTTCTTTCTTTCTTTCTTTCTTTCTTTCTCTTTTCCTTTCTTTCTTTTATTTGACCAGGTTGGCCTCAAACTCAAAGATCCATATGCCTCTGCCTCCTAAGCTCTGGGATTAAAGGCATGTACCACTACCACCCAGCCATAAGTTTATAGATAATGATTCAAGCTTTATGTTAAGGTCTCTGATTCTCAGATTACAGATTGATAGTAACTTTGGTTCCCAAGAAAACCAATAAGCCCGTCAATTGATGGGTTTTTTTAAAAGATTTATTATTTCTGTATGTGTGTGTCCTTGCATGGACTTGTATATACCATGTATAGGCAGCTGCCTGCTGAGTTAAGAGAGTGTCAGGCTCCAAACAACTAGAATTATAGGCAGTTGCAAGCCATCAGATATGGGTGCTAGGTTCTGCATCCTGGTCCTCTAAAATTCAGCAAGCCCTTCAAAATCTGAGTTATATCTTCAGCCCCTACTTAGTTTTTTTTTTTAAATCAATGATTTTCAAACCACTAAGCAGAACCTATAGTTTTATGGAAATAAATATGACTAATTATTCTCAGTAATTAATGATCTTGTCTACTAGAAAAATATATATTATAGTTCAATTCCTGTTAGATATATACCTTACATTGTCACTTCTTTTCATGATTTGGGTTCATTCTCTTAAATTTTCTGTTCATTTGATTTGTAGTGTGATGTTTTATTTTCTTCTTAGGAAACGGTATCAAGTTATTTCTGTAAGTGTGACCCAGGCTGGTCTGGACAGAACTGTACAGAAAACATTAATGAGTGTGTGAGCAACCCATGTTTGAATGGAGGCACCTGTATTGACGGTGTCAATGGCTTCACCTGCGACTGCCCGAGCTCCTGGACTGGCTATTATTGTCAGACTCCCCAGGCAGGTATGGAAGACATCCCATCAACCACAGATAGTTCCAGCTTAGGGGTATCATCCTCCATTAGGCCTTTTGCGTGTTTGCCAGTGTAAGCAGATTTCTTCACCAGTTTACATGCGGAGAAGTAGATTTCTCCCTGCAGATATTACATAGAATTCACAAAGTGGTATTTGGAAACCTCATTTTGAGCAGGAAACATTTTTCTTCAAAAATATTGTTAGTATTTTCTATGTTCTATATAATCTTTCACAATGTACCATATACTCAGGAATTTGCATTTCATTTTTCCTAGAGGGCAGCTCCCTGGGTTGCAGGCATTTAGTGTTCATAGGATCTTAAGCCCCCCTACTTACTGATACATTGCCCGGTTAATCAAGGTTTAGACTGTTTGTCATTTATCATCATGAAGAACCTTTATTCTATCCATGTCATTATGTATTTCTCTAGTTCCCTAGAAATAGTCTCATTTCAGCCAGGTTAGTTTCCTCCCTCATTCGCCATCCAGATGCATCTGATCCTTAGACACCACACTCAACCTCTTCATCTAAGTCTCCTCTACCTACCCCAAGCCCTCTCTTCTTACTCCTACTTTTGGATCAGTGCATTGATTGAGGTCTTACCATGCGTTAAGGACAATGATAGAATATAAAAACAGAAAATACCATCTCTACTTGTCTGCATCCCATGTAGTCAAGGAGCTGAGCCTACCACAGGGCAGCAGAAGATGGCATTAGATGGCAGAATTGATGCTGTGATTGACTCATGTGGGGTAAAGCCTGGTCCATCATAATTTGGAGAACAGTGGCCAAGGAGGATGAAGAAATCAATTGAAATTTGAAGAAAATGTGTTGAGAGTGAAATGGACTGCGGATGCAGGGAGGAGGGAGGAGGCTTGATGTCAACATGAAGGGAGCAGAGAAGAGGAAAGTGTGGGCTGGAGGTTCCTGGTCTCTTCCTTTCCATAATCTATGAAAAACATAATTCATCTTTTTTATTTTTGCAGCTTGTGGAGGGATCCTCTCAGGGACACAAGGAACCTTTGCCTACCAGAGCCCAAATGATACCTATATTCACAATGTGAACTGTTTCTGGGTTGTCAGAACTGATGAGGAAAAGGTAAACATTGTAACTCTTCATTATGAGCAGATCTCACTTGTACATTCAAAACTATGATACATATGACATGTATGTGCATGTGTATACACTCATGTAAAGTAAGTATGAGAGTTCCACTGTCACATACTGGGCATTTATTATGTAATAGGCATTGGGCTATACACTTTTTTTTTTTCTCTAACTTCAAACGAACTCTTTGAAATAGACAACATTTATTTTACAGTTGAGAGAAGGGTTGTAGTTTTTATCTTTTAATAATACCTAGTTTATAAGAGGAACAGATGAATTTCCAAGTCAAGTTTGGTTGTAGAGATTCCTTCCTCCCTCCCTCCCTCCCTCCCTCCCTCCCTCCCTCCCTCCCTCCCTCTTTTCTTTCTTTCTTTCTTTCTTTCTTTCTTTCTTTCTTTCTTTCTTTCTTTCTTTTTCCTTTTTTCTTTCTTTCCTCCCCACCCCTTGCCCACCCCCGTCTTACTGCAGTTAATGAAGGATTCCCAACATTGGTTGTCTAGCTGCAGGCTAGTAGTAGTTAATTTGTTAAACCATGCTGTTACTGCAAAAGTGATATTTGAAGATGACCACTGACCCTAGTGGGTTTTCATAAAATGGTGGCAACTGGAATTAAGATGGCTTCCTAAGTAGTGTCCACTCCATGCCAGGCACTGTATGCTTCATATACATCAGTGTACTTTAAACTCAAGTTAAGAACTATTGGTCCATTTTATGTGTGTATAAATGGAGCCTAAATTATTTGATACATTTGTCCAGATATGTGTGCTTTTTAAATGGCACGTGGTTTTAAAGAAATTTAGCCTCAGGCCAACTGACTCTAAAGTTCATGACTCTGAGTCACTACATGAACACCTAAAACTAGGATCTGAACCTATAATCTTTTTTCATCATTCCTGAACTTTCAGATTTTTAAAGTACTTGTTTTCCAAGCAATTCTCAGACTTAAAATGGTATGCCTTAATAGTTAAGATTTCAAAGGGAAAATAGTTAAGATTTTTCCCTTGAAACCTTAACTTTTCCCAGAAAACTAATGTTACAGAGGATATTATACAAGGGTCAAAAATATTATTTCCCATAAAAAAGGACAACCAGGTGTAGCTTGGTCATTACACAATAGAATAAATTCCAAAAAAGTTTCCCACTGGGTATGTTGTGTGAATTTCCTTCCTTCCATTTAGTTCTAGTGAATTCTATTTCCTGGCATTGAAAATATATTTTCCAAGGAAAATTTTCTGTGAAAAACTTTTGTAAGTTTATTACCATTTAAAGAAAATATATCCTGTTTTTGTGCTACAATTTTATAGTCTCTTTACTGTAAGATATAATAGAAAGCATAAACAACTAATTAATATTTATTTGATTTCCATTTAAAGTTCTTCAAGTAAGAAAATAATTAAGTTTCTTCCATTAAGATAAATAGCATTTCCAAAGTCCCCGGAGACTTTTTCATATTTCTGTATAAATTATAGTTTGGTTTGAATGATTTTAAAGGAAGTCCTCTATAAGTAGACTTGTTGCCCACATTGGTAACTATGAACTCTCCTTGTTTGCATGCTTGCTAGCTAATGCTTCACCATTAACATGGAAATGCTTTTGTGTTCTTCTAGGTTCTGCATATCACCTTTACATTTTTCGATTTAGAATCAGCAAGCAATTGTCCCCGAGAGTACCTTCAGATTCACGATGGAGACTCCTCAGCAGATTTCCCACTTGGTAGATACTGTGGCTCCACGCCCCCGCAGGGAATCCACAGCAGCGCCAATGCCTTGTATTTCCATCTCTACTCTGAATACATAAAACGTGGGAGAGGCTTTACCGCACGGTGGGAGGCAAAGCTGCCAGGTGAGCGGGAAATGAAGAGAAAGCAGAACGTATGTTCATGATATTATGACATGTTTGGAGACCTATAAGTAATGCAACATTTTAAATAATCATTTTAAAAACAAATAATTTAAAAATGAGTTTGCTTTTGAATTTAAGGACAGAAAAAACTAGGACGTATTATTGCAAAGCTAGAATAATAAGCCGAATCCTGTGTGTACTGCTTTCTTACAATTATATGTTGCTCTGCAATTTTGAACACTTGAGAAGTTTCAAATTCTGAGGTTTTGTTGACTTAAGCTAGCGGAAGTCTTACTGTCTTCCTTGTTTACTTCCGTACCATCCGAAGCTACACACGGGAAGAATTCCAGGATACGCACGTGATTTGGCTCATTAGCTTTCCCATTGCTCAAAGAGCACAGTACAATGTTATTTGTTCCTTAAGACCCCCCCCCCCAACAAAGTAGCAACAAGCAATTAATTATTCTAATACCAAGAATCAAGCATTGTTGGAATTTATTTTTTTTAAAAAACTAGTTATGTGTTCCACACATCATCCACCCTTATGGACTGTGATGTTTGCATTTCGTGTGTCATTTACCATGTTGTAAACTGGTACTTGGGTCAAAAAGTCTATTTAGTTACTAATTTTTCTTTCTTGCCAAAGTATCCACTTCTGTTAGCACATCATGTCTTCTTTTTCTCTATTATTACTTCTGTATTGATCAGATTGTTGATCTTCTCATTCCAAAGCATCCCTTTTGTGCTCTCTACAGTAGTTTTTTAGCAGCTCTTAGAGTCATAGGAACCCACAAAATGATGAGAGTATAAGTGTATCATTTCCTATCTATCTATCTATCTATCTATCTATCTATCTATCTATCTATCTATCTATCATTTCAGGTTATCAAGAGGCTTATAAATTCACTACATCAGGTATTTGTTCACATGTAGATCCTAGAGATGTGCTGCTTAGTTTTTGCCAATTTGATGCAAACTTGAATCCCTTGGACAGAGGACCCTCAGTTGAGGAATTACCTCTTTCAGAGTAGACTGTGGGTATGCTTATGGGGCATTTTCTTAACTGATAATTGAGGAAGTTGGGAGGGCCTTTCCTACCTTGGTTGGTACCATTCCTAGGCAAATCATCCCTATTTGTGTAAATTATCTGGTTGAGCAAGCCATGGAGAGCAAGCCAGAAAGCAACAGTCCTCCCGGGTCTCTGATGTTTCAGTTCCTGCCTTCAGGTTCCTGCTTTGAGTTCCTCCCATGGTGTCCTTCATGATGATTGTCACATGTAAGCCAAATAAATCCCATTCATCTCTAGGTTGCTCTTGCTCAGCTTGTATGAGAGGAACAGGAAGAAGGCTAGGAGAGAGGAAATGTATGATGCATTTCTAATTTGTTCCCTTTGCTGTTAGTTTTGGAGTTAATGACTTGGTTCCCTAGGAGTCTTCAAACTGATTAATTATTATTTTATTTTGTTTTGTTTTTCATAAGACAGTATATTTGATAAGAGTTGATGTTTTAAAAAAATATCTTAGATTCTTTAGAATTTTTTTTTCATATTTTTTCTACTTAGTTTCTGAGTCTGTTTGGGCTGATCCCCAGTTACTTCTGAATATTGCTTTTCTTTCTGGTTCTAAAGGATGCTCTAAACTTCAAGGTCCTTCCATATTTTGATAGCCTCAGCACTGCAAATAGCTGCTTCCAGAAAGAGATCTCATTCTTTCTATGGGAAAGGGACTTTAGCTCCTACATTTGGGTGCTACGAATGATTTCTGTTGCTGGGACTCTCAGTGTTTCCGGAGCACTCAATGGTTGAAGTAGAAAACATTAAGGGACCTTAATAATATTATTATTAAGATTCTAAGGTTTATTTTTCCTTGATATTTATGGCTCTTCTCTCCTCCACAAAAAAAAAAACAACATGATTCCCATTAGTGTATAATATTAGTGGATCACTTCTAGATTTGATTCTACACATTTTCCTAAGGTCAATGGCAATATTATCACTAATAGTTGGAAACTATTTAATGTTTTATATTTTATATACATTTTGCATGGGGCACATTGGTACATATCTATAGTCCCAGCACTCAGAAAGTGGAGGGCAGGAAGACTACAAGCCCCAAATCTGTATGATATACATAGCATGGCCCCATATAATTAAGTAATAAATAAAACTAAAGGCATATTGTTTTGAGCAGGATCATGTTATATTTCTTCTGCAGTGTTCAGAATGTTCTGTATCTTTATAACAATGTGGGACAGTGACTATTTCACAGCCAGTCTAATAGTTTGTTTTTAACATTCTGGCTTTTATGACTTTGAGAGTCAAGAAACCTTATCTCTGTGGTAGCAGAGATGCTGGACGTCTTTCTATGTGTGCAAGGGATTCTGGGATCTTTTCAGTGTACTCTCTTGTCATATTATGCTTCTTTTTTGTACTTTTCTATATTACGAATGATAACTGTTAGATATTACATTTATACTTCATCTTTAAATTTTTACATTGATTATATTATTTTACAAATTTAAAAGTTTTACACTCAACAGTAGACTTTTAAGTTAAGTTTTTTAAAATGAACTTTTCTCTGATCTTGGATGTTCTCTGCTAGGAGCAATGGAAACCATGAAACTAATTGTTTTGGGTTTTCCTTTGGTAACAAAAGTTTTGGCTTAGTGTGTATAGTTACATGAATATCATACTTTACATACTTAAAATGTCATCTTAGTTCATTTCTTCCTCAAGGTATATTTTTCAAAGTCTAGATTAGTTGGCATTTCTACTTTTTACGTCTACAGTAACATTTCTTACAAATCACCGAAAATTCTCCAGTAAATAAATGTGACTATTAAAGAGAAACAGTTTTTGTAGACATTTCTAGTCACTGCCCAGCCACATAAGGAGTTGTGTGGTGTGCTGAGGCTGGCCTCCAGAAGTGCCGGGCCTGGCATCTGGAAGCACTGGGGCTGGCCTCCACAAGCCCAGTTCAGTTCCATACTTGCTTTATTCCTGGGACAGTGGCTTAATCACCATGTACATTTATTTATTTTATAATTTCTATGTTATAAAATTTGTATATGATTTATGTTATAAGGCTGTTTTGTAATTATATAATTTATATAAGTTTAATAATTTATTATAGCATAAGAGAAGCTTTCTTAAAAGAAAATTATATGTGTTTCTTAACTATTTTAAAGTATAAAGTGTATTGTTTGGCTTGTTGAAAAATGTAGGGGCTGACAGAAGTTCCAAGATTTTTTTTTAAAGTTGCTAAATAGAAACTAATCTTCTAAGGGTAAGAGACTGAATCTGTACTCCCAAGATTTATGTCTCAGAAGGGTCAGCTCTGTGTCTTAAATCACATAACTATATGATGTTCTGAGGTATAAAGTTCCTACATGGGTGACTTGCTTACTTAGCAGTTGATACTAAGACTTTATAGATGTGAAACTAGGAAGCTCAAAGTACTGTGTAATTTATGAGGGTATCTTAAATTCTTCATAGTCATGTTAATGAAACTTGCCTTCTGACCACAGAATCTGTGAGAATTCTATGTGACTTTAGCCCACATATGAATTTAGACATTTTGTCTCTTCTTTCAGAGTGTGGTGGAATACTGACTGGTAATTATGGTTCTATTACATCTCCGGGGTACCCTGGAAACTACCCCCCAGGACGAGATTGTATCTGGCACATTCTAGCCAATCCTGGCTCCTTGATAACATTTACCTTTGGAACCTTGAGCCTGGAGAATCACAATGACTGCAGTAAAGACTATTTGGAGGTAAACAAACAAACAACAAAACCCTACATTTAGATAGGATCTGGTATAGTATAATTAACACTCAGAACACTCTGGTTAATTATGCCCACCAATGGCCCTGATTGCTTTGGGAGCTGATGCTAAATCTCTACTCTCAATTACACCAGTTTGTTACACCGTTTTCTAGGCTCCACTTGAGTGTGGAAGGGCTTGCTTTGCCTTCCCCCATCCCATACTGGAAACTCAGACTCCTAGAGTAATAATAAAACCTAGCAATGATTGTCTCTTCCAATACAGATTTTAATTTGTAGTTTTCCAAGACAAGCCCTCAGGGTAACAGATCACTTGACTCTAGGGGGGCCATAATGATTCTGTAGGAAGTGGTTTTCAGTAGTGAATCTCACTGGAAAGGTTGACAGTTACCCTTGGGAGGAGAGGAGTCTGCCTGCTCTATTCCATTAGCAAAAGGTTAAAATAGGAAAGAGGAAAGAGACTGTTCACATCCCATGCACAATTAGATACATCAAAAATGTGGTTCTCCATTTGTAGACTGGAAAGGTCACCAAGGAGATTGAGGTCTTAGGTAGTTCCTACACTTTTGCCACTGTAAATCTCAGTACCCAACAGCACTGCCAAAGAGACAATGAGCTTTTCTGAGTCCATTAGAGAGGGATGGAGTGCTGTGGAATTATTCATAAAGGATGAAGGATGCAGCTGTCTCCAAAGTTGAAGTCATTAGTCATTAGCAGCAGTAATAATGGATTTGAAACCTTTGGGAATGACTCAAATATCAGCTTCTCCTTGGAAAGTCTTAGCAAAATATCCTTTTAAAAGTTGACAGTAAGAAGTGAGTTACTGTGAAATTAATATTCAATAAATCCTATCAAATTAAGATTAAAGCCTTTTTATTCTTACATATTAATTTCTGAATACCATATTATAGAAAGTATCAATCACCTGGACAATATTGAACTCCCTCTCATTTCTCATCAGTGTATCAAGGAACTAGTTACAAGTGAAAAATAAAGTAAAATTGCCTTATAAATTTGCTGCCAATGGAAAAACTGATTTGAGTGAAAGAAATAGACCATAGGAGAATACTCTTCAGTTTATTCACTCCTTGGTTTCTATATATTATAGATTTTTGCAATTCTGTCAGAATTATAGAGTGTTCAATGTGATTTATTCAATGCATAAAAAGCCAACAAGGGTTTTTAAGGGCTGGAGGTTACCAGAGGCCCTGAGTTCAATCCTGAGTCCTGTGAAAGGGAAGAGCAAAGGGGAGAGAAAGACAGGGGAAGAGGCAGAGAGGAGGAGGAAGAGGAGGAGGAGGAGGAGGAGGAGGAGGAGGAGGAGGAGGAGGAGGAGGAGGAGGAGGAGGAGGAGGAGGAGGAGGAAACCATCGACTTGAGGTTATATCATGTATAGGTTGGGTAGGTGAAATGACTTAGCTTCCACAAACCTAAAGCTCTGAATTTGATGACCTAGTCTTACAACAGAAGGGAAGAACTGATTCCTGAATATTGTCCTCTGACCTCTACAAGAACTCCTTGCCCACAAGTACATATGTATACATTCATATATATATATATATATATATATATATATATATATATATATATTATATACACATATATTCATACCTATAATACATGATCACAAGCATATACAGACAGAATTCACACACATAAACACATATAAAAAGAGTTTGTAAGTTCACACTGTTAGCATGCAGTATGCACTGTATGCCATGCTAAATGACAATCACAGGGGTGCTTTTTAAAGGCAACTTCATGTTGCTTCTTTCCCATCTGCACCTCCCTGCACACCCCATGTACCCACTCAAGTTGCAGGTCAGTTCTCATCACTACAACCCATTCTTCTATTTCCTTTGAAATACTCATTTTCTTCTTCTAAATTACCAGGATTTCTTCACTTTGGGGGGAGGGAGAAGCAGGAAAGGAAACACTGAGTTTTACATCATCCTAAGAAAAGTCCAAAGTATGTATCCAATCCCCAAGTTGAAATTTCAGCAGAAGATGAGGCATCTGACAGGCCTGTGAGGACACATTCTTTACTGAACATAGACTGTGCATTTGTATTAATAGGTATCTGACAGAGAGACATCCTTTACTTGCAAATTATAGAGCTTGTTAAACCAGCACTTTAGATTGCTCTGCCTTACTATCTTACTATACTTAAGTGACAGATTTTTCTGAAGCTTATGTCCCAAGTGACTTGGTTAACGAGAACCTGACTACCTCTAATTTAATGGCTTGGTTTTGTTTGTTTGTTTTAGATTCGAGATGGTCCTTTCCATCAAGACCCTGTTCTTGGGAAATTCTGTACTTCTATGTCTACCCCACCACTCCAGACTACAGGTCCTGCAGCAAGAATTCATTTCCACTCTGACTCTGATACTAGTGACAGAGGCTTCCACATCACCTATCTAACCACACATTGTAAGTAACCTGCCCACTGAGGACTGACTGCACCTTGGGAGTGTGGTGTTAATCTCTCAGGTGCTTGTGGCGATGCCTAAGCTGAAGGCTTTCTTAGTTTAGTGACATTAGATACTACAATACTCCTTAACCCTTCAATTATGGGATCCACACTATGGTGAGGACCAGAGGTACCTAAAATTAACTAATTCAGAACCTCAGTTCTCTAGTGTTGTTTGCAGTTTTGTTGCATGCAAGATTATTCATAGGAACAGTACAGTCTGTTTGAGAAACTTTGGCTTAATTCTTGGATCAAGTCCAGTGCACAGAGGCCAACATCTAGGAAGGTATTGTTCCCATTCCTAGAGTTCACTCCTGTATGCGTCACTATGATGCGCCCAGTTGCATTCATACCTTGAAACAAAGGAAAAAATGAAATACTCTATGATTTTCATTTGAGTGAGTTAGAGAAGTTTCCTTTTGACACCTATTAGTGTGTTTTTTTTAGAGAGAATTCATGGGGGAAACACCTTTTAAGTCTCTGTATTTGGAAAGATAATAAGTACCCCCACTGCCACCTCCATGGTTCCTTCTCCCTCTGCTTTGACTTCAGGCTGAATGCACAGTCAATATCGGTAATTCCTACAGTTGTAAGTACTATTGATGACATGTTGCTCTTCTGTATGCCCCCCCCCCTCTCATTCAACATGCTTCTTTTATATAGTTATATACTTTATTCAGTAACAGTAGTTTATAAAATACCTTAAATCGTTTTGGAATGAAACAAAGCATTAATGTATTTAAAAAGCAGTTTATACAGGAGAGCCATAGATTGGAAGTTCAATCACTCATCTCTGTATTTACTTTTTTGGTCTCTATGGGAATATCTTGAATATAGATGAAACTGGAAAACTTTGTAGTGAATGGCATGGGCTCATACAGGGTGGACAGAGCAGAGCAGGTATTTAAAGGTAGGGGTGAGGTAAAGTTTTAAAAAATTGAACCAAATGTATGGAAATCAGACAGATGCTATACTTATGACCATTCCTTCCTTCCTTTGTTCTCTTCAGCGGATCTGTACTGTGGCGGAAATTACACGGACACGGAGGGTGAGCTCCTCCTTCCTCCCTTGTCTGGACCTTTCAGTCACAGCCGACAGTGTGTCTATCTCATCTCACAACCCCAAGGAGAGCAAATAGTTATCAACTTCACCCATGTGGAGCTAGAGAGCCAGAGGGGCTGTTCTTACACTTATATCGAGGTAAACTTTCTACTCAGTTACCCTTGGGGGGTCACTCATTGCAATTTTCATGTTCTGTGGAGTGGTGGTCTTCAAATGGCTGTCAAGCCAGGTGCATCTAGATCACCAGAGAGCTTGTCAGAAGTGCTTCCCTTTGTTCAGCATTACTGAGCATGCTGGGGAGTGGGAAGATGAAGCAGAGAGTTCAAGAGCAAGAGTTCTTCCAGGATCTAAAAGAATCTGTTTAGAATAGACCTAAGAAGGTAGAACAGTGAGAGCTTCATACGGGAAGCAGCAAAGCAATAAAAGGAAAGCTGAAGCTAGAGACTTAGAGTAGGGCTACATTCCAAGCTGCTCAGTGGAGCTCTAATCACTAAGGCATATGTGCATGAGTAAACGTAACTAGATCTATTGAAGGGATTAAGACTTTAGAGAGGTGTTCTAGAGCAATTTTGTATTTCAGACATCACAACCTAGAGAGGGTCCTATATTTGCCCATGTCACCCAGCTAGTCTTGATGCAGGCATGCTAATTCATTATATCCTCACATCTTCCCGTTTTAATCTCAGGAAGTCAAGGCTCAGAGAAGTTAACGTACCTGCCCACAGTAGGTGCTTAGTAAGTAACTATTTGAATTTAAGAGTTGCACAGGTCTCTTGCAAGAGCAGACATATAATAGTGTGCCTTTAACTACAAAAAGGAGCTAGTCTTTCCTAGAGAAGATGACCTTGTGAATTCCATACTCTGCTTTGGAATCACAGGAATATAGGGAGCCAGGAGCAATAATTGTCTAAGATAAGGAGAAATGCCCCTGTGATAGTGAGGGACTCTGAGAGTTGCTATATGTTCCACATAGAGGTTGTTCGACTGGCTATAGGACCTGTCAGAGCATCCAGAATGATGATACACCCTCATTGATGAACCGTCTCTATGAATTCCTCCCTGTCTAGTGAACTCCTTTAAACTATTATGGGGAGGGAGATCACAAAGCTGGTATCCAGCCACTTAATTTTGTGAAGCAGAGTGACTATTTTCTAGTTAGAATGGGACTTGATTAATGATTTAGTTCTGTTGTTAGATGTGTATATAATTTTGGGCAATTCATTGAGTATTCAGTTCCTTCTTCAGTGAGATACCTTACCAGTTTATTTAACTTTTGTGAGAATAAAATCCAGGAAATGAATGAGAAAGAAAGCCTTAAATTATATTATGAAACATTATACAAATACAGGATCTCCTAGACCAAAATTTTCCTCCTGCCTTGATCATACTAGTTCAGAATCAGCTAATAAGACTCTATTATAGCTAGCTATGCCGTTTTTACATTATGATAGAAGAAAATTGCTATCTTAAACAAAACCACTCATTCACACATACACATATATAAATAGTCACATGCACACACATATTCATGCACAGACAGACATACACACATGCACACACACACACACACACACACACACACATCCCTTGACTAAAGTTTCTACTTCTAAAAATACATTTTGCCCATGGTCAGTATGATATGGCTGAAGAAGAACGAGTTCAAAGAGAGATTAGCTTTTAGTTCATTTGTTCTTGCCTAAGAAAGCTTTTAAATTGTATAGAACAGTATTAAAGATGTGACAAAAATCATCTTTCTAGAATAGAAAGCAGTGTCTCATTAATATTTTATAAGTGGCTGAAGCCATCAGAACTACTGTGAATGAAGGACACAGAAGGTAATAATAAAAGTTCAAATTTTTAGTCCAGAAAGTGCAAGTTGTGGATTGAATAAGAATATCTAAAATATATGACATTAAGGCAGAGGCTTGGACGTAGGCTGTAGAGGGAAATGAATGGGATTTTATACCCCATTTATATTTCAAACCCTATAACCTGCATTGCACTCAGGGAAACTGTACAAGAAGCACCACAGGAGAGGCTGATGGACTGGAATAGTGTGCCTTCTAGCCAAACAGAGGGGTTTCTGGGAAAGATCTTCCTTCTTAGAAATGTGCTGCATCCTTTCACAACTTCAGAGACCAGCTCTAGCTGGAGTAGAAAGAGAATGAAAGAAATCAGGCATATAGATAGAAGACCTAGGATAGGATATGCTATACTCTCTGATGGAGAACCTGCAGTACCCCAGAAGCTTAGCTTACTAATTATATACAGTTGGACAGAGAGGCAGGGTTCTTGCACACAGCTTAACAAGAAGGTAGGCTATTACAGACAAACAAGGAAGCACAACTATTGTAGGTAGATGATGAACAAGGAGACTGATTTAGCTGGCCTCAGTAGGAGCAATTACCATAGGAGAGGAGTCTTCAGGCCATAGATATCCACAGGGAGAAAGATATGGTGGACAATTCCCCCACACACTGTCAACATCTGCACATAAGAAAGCTTTGCTATCCCTTTGAGCCTCATCCCAGGTAAAAGCTTTGACATTTTCTTGTGGATCTGAGGCTAAGGTCCTTGGCATGGCCACATCCATGTCAAAACCACACAATCACTCAGAACTTTACTTACCTGGGCCTCCTCCACTCCCCACAGACATGGAAATAATGTTTATTTATGATAAAAAATAAAAACATATTATACATGTGAGAAAAATACTATGAAAGAAAAGTATGGAGCTCTTGACTTGAGTCCTGCTATGACTGGTCAGAAATAGCTCCCCTGAGGACAGTACCTAGTGGGTATACAGTTGTGCAGTTGGCAACAGAAATATTTAAAAAATGAAGATGCCAAGTATAGCAGCCAACACAGCCCTAGGGACTGAATAAGGTAAAAATAGGATAAACCAAAACCAAACCAAGACAAACAAGAGACAAACAAACCTAAAACAGACTACAGTGGCTAGAATCACAAAGAAAAAAGTAATAAGGGAGGCACTAAGCTGGTGTCGACATATATAAAGATAAAGAGATAAAGAGATTGGGGTGTATTCTGAGAGCCCGAGGCTCTTAGAAGGCTCTTATCACTGTGCCCACCCCAGTGAGTGGCCATGACAACACATCCACAATGAGGATGGGGAGGAGAAGAGGGAGGATTGCATACTGAGGTTATAATCAGAAGAGAAGATACTTCTAGAAAAAAAATAGATCAAATTTTCTTGATCTTAGAAAGTTCACTTAAAATCTAATAAATAATTTTTTTGACAGAAATATTGGAACCAACACTACCTCACGAGTGTTTCAGTGTCCTTAAAATGCTGAGATGTTGGCCACAAAGTGGTCAAACATTACTAATGAAGAATTAAAAACATAATAGCCAATAATAATGATAATGGCAATGATATTAATAATAGCATTATTATTCAGATACCCTGCCTGGTGTCTCTCATCCTCTATCCCTTGTATGTCATTCTCTCATTTGGGGTGATGCTACAGTCATTTCCCTTTTGTCCTGATTAACCTAACATGGTGTCTAAGACCAGGTTTCTCTGCTATTGTGTTATCTGTCAGCCTGCAGTTCAATTCACAGGGAGTATGAATTCACAGTTCACACATTGAACGTTACCATATGGTCAAGTTCTGTTTTGCACCCTGGTATGGGCCAAACCTCCTCGGTTCAGCATATTTGATTTGCTTTGAATTAAGATTTCATACTTAAATGGATTTTAGAATCTGTAGTGTAAAAACAAATCTGGATAGTTAGCATACAGAGAGACACATCCACAGCTTTGAGACCCGATCCGTTCCACATGTCAAAGCCTCTTGCTCACTCAGCTCTGCAGTTCACATTTAAAATTTGGTATGAACTGTGTTTTGCAGCCCAGTTAATCTTAGCTCTCTGTACAGGAAATAGTTCCTTTATAAGAACTCAGAGTTTAATGAGTAGTTTTTCTTTAGGAATTAGTTCAACCTCTAAATGCCATTTGCAATACTTCATAGGCTAAATGGCCTGGGGCTCTGGGTTTGTAATACTCTGCATTTACAAAATGAATAAATAAATCCTTGAGAGGCAGGCAGCCTCAGTGCTCAGTTGCTAAGTAACTTACCTTGCAAGCATGAGGGCCTGAGTTTGATCCCTAACCCGTGTGCAGAGACACATGTTTGTAATCCCAGAGGCTGGGGCACTCAGGAGGCTCCCTGGGGTCAGCCAGTCTATCTTAGTTTGTGAGCTCCAGGCCAATTAGAAACCCCATCTCAAAGGAGGCAGATGGTGAATTCTGAGGATGACACGCTAAGGTGTCCCTTGGCCTCCACATGTGAATATCACTTTACACACAGGTATGTGCACTCTAACATACATGTGCACCTATACAAATATAAGCATCCACAAATGTACAGTGAAACAAAATAAGTACTCAAGAAACCTAAGCCTAGTTCACAGAACACTGGTGTTTTGCACCAGGTCTTGTAGTTCCTTTACACATGTGACCACTAAATTGGTGAATTTACTGTGCTCCCTCTGCAAGGGACCGTTATTGCGTGATATCCATAACTTCTTAAAAGAAGAGAAAGTTGGTTACTACAAACCCAGTTCCAATATTAGTCATCTTTCTTTAGGTTGTTTTATGGTAAGCAATTAACAATATTCCCCAGGCAAATCAAAAGTGATAACAAGCAAAAACCACTCCATGGTTCGTTAGTGTGTTTATTTCCTGCCCCTGTCAACATGTTGGTTTAGGATCTGTTCTGCTTGAGGCTCTGTTGATGTGGTTTTGGCTTTGTAGGACCCAGGCTCCTGGTTTCTCAAGAGGAAGAATAAGCAATGATTGGGTCACTCATGAACAGCCATGGCCTCTATGTAGAGATAGGTTCATCGTAGCTACTCACGTTCCTCAAGGCTGAGCAATGGCTGTGGCGAAGCCCACCATCAACAGGAAGGATAAGTGTTCAGGCTCTACTGGGAGACATAGCAAGTCTCATGGCAGAGAACAGATATTCAATCCTCTCACATTAGCGAAGCCAGTAATTATGAAATATGAAATCGTCTATTCTTGCTTCCAAGCACAAAGGAAAGAGATTTCTTTTGGATGAGAGTACACACTTACAAGTGCTTAATCATAAAGTGCAAATGAATTTGGGGTCAGTTTGAGCACTTGATAAATTTTATTCCAGTATCTCTCTTTAAAATGTGATGGTTAAAGTATTGCTATGCCTGGGGTCCAGAGAGAATACAGGCTTTCAGAATTAATAAGGTTTCCTTCCACAAAGAGAAACACAGCCAAAATCAATTGTACCTTCTAAAACTAGGGCCCGTGAGGCCTGGAAGCTCCTCTCAGAGCATCTGGATGGCAGCTGCATTCCCTTGCTAACGTTCCTGAGCTTCATTAATCAGGACCCAGGGGCCTGACCCACTTCATGTAGCTCTGAAGCTGTCTGGCTGGTTTTCTTCCTTCTTGTCATCTTCTAATGGACTGATAGAAAAGAGAGACAATGATTGTAGAAGAGACAAATAGAACCTAGGTGATTAGAGAACAGAGCACTCTCTTGCTCCTGTCGCCTGTGTTCTAATCTATGAGTGCAATAGTACGTACGCTGCCTCTGTTTCAATTCAAGACTGAATTGAAGATTGTGCACTTTCACGTTAATTGATCAACAGGAACTTGTCAAATACTATGAATGCTTATTTACAGAGGTTTTATTTTGCTTGTCTTTTGGTTTGGTTTCGTTTTGCTAGGTACTAAAGGAACACTTTCTTGTCCCTCTGAAACCTACTATTCAGTCAAGTAGCATAACTTGACTTACAGAATAAGAAACTCGAGTTGCAGATGTCAAGAGCTTATAATAAGGGACCGGTATGAGCCTGACTCAGTGGAGCGGGATGTGATTCCCTCACATGGCTGAGCTTTTAAAACAGCTTCAATTCTTACCTTTGCAGAACATCCTTAGATATGGGTCCACATGCAGATGTGTCTGCATCTCAGATGTTTTATGGCAGCATTACAGGTTTCATGCCCATGTTGTATAATTGACAAGCATCCTTCTTGATCTCTGTACCTCTACTACTTTTGGATGAGAGGAACAATGTCACAATAGCCCACCCATCGTTCCCTTACCAGCCACTGCCTTTAACCTAAATAATTCTTACTGACCTTGGCTTAAAGACACATCTCCTGAGCACTCCATAATTCCCTGCAGGTGTTCAGAGCACCTTTGTACTGCAAGATTGTTGTATGTCATTATTTTACTATTTTGAAATGAAATTCATCTATATAGATTTTCATGCACTGTATTAAAACACTGTTGTGAGTAAAATCAAGGCAACAAAATAAGTAACATTTATTCCAATGTGTGAGGAACCTGGACAAACCCCAGCTTGAGACAAAACACAGTCACTTGTTCTCTCAAACTGCCAGGAATTCTCCACAGTAAATGCAGGCCAATGAAAACAGTATTTTTTCACTTGTGTACCATTGATCATCCTGGGAAACTGAATATTTAAAATCTTCAAAAGTACCTTATTTAAATGTAATGTGGATGACATTTTCTACTTCACAGCAATACTTTCACCTAAGTGAAAATCACACAGGATGTCAGGGAATCCTTGAGAATGACCATCACATGTCAGACTCTCTAATGATGTGATTTTTCTTTGTTTGTTTGTTTGTTTGTTTGTTTGAAGACAGGGTTTTCCTATGTAAGCCTGGCAGTGGTGGAACTTGCTTTATATAGATCAGGCTGGTCTCAAACCTGGAGATCCTCCTGCTTCTGCCTCCCAAGGGCTGGGATTAAAGGCATGTACCACCACTGCCCGCTAGTAGTGTGATTCTTAACTGCTCTACGCTAGTCACACCCCACCAACATCAGAATAATAATTTAAAAAAAACAAAAAACAAAAACAAAAACAAAAATAAAGTCCTCACAGTTTCCCAGATGCCTAATTGCAGTACCCACTGAGCCGCAGTCTTAAGCAACAGGGCTGAGGCTTGCTCCTGCACAGTTCTATGCCTGTCGCATGTTCCTGTGAGCACTGACTGTCCCATGAGACTCATCAGCACTGAGCCAGTTACTTTCCAATACCTTGATAATGCTGATTGAGAATAGATCAATATTGGAGCTACTCTATCCTCTAGAATAATTTTATGGGTCTAGAGTCTCATGTATACTCTTTGAACAATTCTCAACTATGGAGAGAATCTCCAGTGTTTCACCTTTTTAAAAAATGTCAGAAATAACAAGAGTTCCTCTTAAGTCAATATTTTATTACCGAAATCTTGGGAAATTTCACTGCCATCTCACATACTCCTTTCCATCTCTTTAGCTAGGCTTAGATGGAGTAGCTTTTTAAGATTATTAAGGCAGCAGGCTGGTGACAAATGGGGACATAACAGGACCCACTGACACAGTTCATGGCCACTGCAATGAAAGATGTGAAGTATTGCCTTAAACCAGTGGATTGTATTAGAATAGTTTATTTCTCTTCTCACTTCCTTAGTCTTGCTTTAGTATTTATACATGTATTTATTTATTTGTTCATTGTGTTGGTGTGGAAGTTGTACTATCACAGACATGTGGAAAACAGAGAGCAACATACAGAAATCAGTTTTCTTCTACCATGTCAGTGTAAGGGTCAAACTCAGGTTATCATCAAGTGCCTGTACCCATCGAGCCGCCTTACCAGTTCAATGTGTTTTAATCCATCAGAAGTGCCAACAGATTGTTTTAGCACTTGAGGAGCTGTCATGTTGTTTGGTATATAAGGCTAACAATAGTCTGTGCATTTATTTTTCTAGAACTTTGTTTAGGATTCTGTATCTACATTCGTATGTGGAATTGACTCGTGGTTTGGGATTTGATAATAGAGAATTGTGCTGTGTTTGAGGCTTTATACATGGGGAATCATCTTTTTCTTAAAAGTGCAGACTTAGCAAATACACATCATCCTCTCACAGTGCTTCCCTCTCAGGGGATGCAGTGATGCTCTGTTTTATCCATGAGGCAGTCATTCCTATTTTCCTCTTCTTCAGTTTCTTTTACTGATTTGTATAATCTTATTAAAATAATCTATCTTGAACATCAAATACATAGACAAACAACTGTATATAGAATTGCATTTAATTAATTGCATGTTTCTTAGACTGTGTATTTGTGACTTGTTTATAATTTTTTATTTTGTATACTTAAGAGGCATTTTTTTTTCCTTTTCTTATTAGATTAGATTTGTCTAAAATTTGCCTTTGGTATGCCCATTCTCAACCCTTTTTTAAAAATCTGTTCTTCAGTACATTTCTGATTCTACCTTCTATTTTAATAATGAGGTTTAAATCTTAGCTTTTTACTTTTTTCTTTTAATTGTTTTATTCTAAGATTTTAGCATTGATTCTTTCCTTCTCTTCTTTCTCCTTCACCTCCTCTTCCTCTTCTTCCTCCTCTTCTTCCTCTACCTCTTCTTCCTTCCTCTCTGGCCTTCCTATTTTTTTAAAAATGTTTTTGGTAATGATAAGAGTTTATTCCTTGGATTGCAAATTCAGTTGAACTTTCATTTTTTGATATGCTATATTCTTGATTTTTGTTGATTGGGGAAACTGTCTGCAATTCCAGATTTATGGCCCCTTTGATATTATGTAAATTAAGATATTTTAAGAATTATGTAGTTGCAGGCTGTATTGACTTAAGACTTATCAATATTTGATACCAGTTGTTTGTATTAAAAGTAACCCACTGACTACTACTAAATGTAATATAAATACTACTAAATTAAGCTTGTATTTATTTCGGATGTGCTGTTGACTAGTCTCCAAACACTACAACATCTACCAAAGTGACTTTCTGATTAGCATTACAAATCCTTTTTTAATTCTTTGCTTAGGTTGGAGACCATGACAGGTTACTTCGAAAGATCTGTGGCAATGAAACCTTGTTCCCCATTACATCAGTTTCCAATAATGTTTGGATCAGACTGAGAATAGACGCTTTAGTCCAGAAGGCTAGTTTCAGAGCTGACTATCAAGTTGGTAAGGCAACTTCTGCTTCTGTCTGTGTGTCTGTGTGTGTCTGTGTGTGTCTCCCTGCATCTGTGTCTCTGTGTGTATGCATGTGTGTATGTGGTGTGCTGATAGAGGCCAGAATGTTGGTGTTGAATCTCTTCCTCATTTCATTTCCACCTTATTGAGACATAGTCCCTCACTGAACATTGAGCTCTACAGTTCAGTTGGATTTGCTGGCCAGTGAGCTCTAGGGAGCCATTTACTTTAGTGCTTTCCTCCCTGACACCCAGGGCTGGGATTCCAGACACACCCTATTGTACTCAGCTTCATGGGTGCTGGAGAACAGAATTCATGCATATGCAACAAGCACTTTATTTACTGAATCATCTTCTCATCCCTAATTATTTTTAAAATTATTTATTATTTTATGCAAATGGGCTTTTTGCATACATAATATCTGGACACAACACGTGTGTGCCATGCTCTCAGAAGGTTAAAAGAACAGTCCAGTCCCTTGAGACTGTATATATATATACAGCTGGTTGTGAGCTGATTTACTGGTGCTGGGAATCAAACCTAGATCCTCTAGAAGAGCAGCCAGGGCTTTTTACTACTCAACCTTCCCTCTAGCCCCCTAACCATCCCTTCCTACTTGTTTTTTTAAATGACAAATTTACACATTATTCTAACATTTTAATTTGAATTTATTTGAGTTATTATATGTTCCCTGAATGGCAGAAAAAAAAATATTCTCATAAAAGTATCACATTCTGTTGGTTTTTTAAAGACAGTTAGATTTGTAATGAAATTGAGGTCAAGAATTCTTTATTTCTGAGCAAATATGGTTATCATTTTTCTATTTACAGCTTGTGGGGGTGAGTTAAGAGGAGAAGGAGTCATTCGCTCACCCTTCTATCCTAATGCATATCCTGGACGAAGAACCTGTAGGTGGGCCATCTCCCAACCCCAAAGACAAATTGTTCTTCTTAATTTCACTGACTTTCAGATCGGAAGTTCTTCCTCCTGTGATACAGATTACATTGAGGTAAGAGTAGAATACCACTGCATTATCACTAAAGGTACTATATACATTTATGTGAAAAGGACGATTGTTTGTACAGATCAAAATTTTATAAATATAGACATAAAATTTCCTAGCAGAATGCTACTTAATGGAATATATATATATATATATATATATATATATATATATATATATATCATCATGAAAGAAAATTTATATGTATGTAGGTGATTATGTTCTAAAAATTAGTGAACATTATAGTACAAAATAGAATATTATTAATAAAGTAAAGGATAACATTTTCATTTAGTATAATACACAAAAAAGCATGTGACAAAATCTACCTGCATCTCATAATAAAAACAGTAAAAGAAAAAAAATTCAAACAAACCAAGAACTGTGGAAAGAACTCTCTTACTTTGATGAGAAGCACCAAAGCCACAAAGACACCATCATATACACAGTGATAGAGATACCAAATGCTTTGCCTCGGTGGCTGGTTGGTTGACAGCCTTGTCGTCTCTGCACTTCTGCTCAGCATTGTACTGGGAACTCTGACTAGGGCTGTGATACAAGCAGAAAGTGTACCCCAAATGGAAAGCAAGAGATAAACCTTGTTCCTCTCATGGCCCCCAAAGGAGATTGATTCTGCACTTCCTTCACAGTTACAGACTGACAAGAGCTTCACCACGGGCAGCAATTTTCCAAATGGATATTTACCGAAAATTAACTTGACTATATCTATTTTTCCTTAGATTGGTCCCAGTTCTGTCACGGGATCTCCTGGAAATGAGAAGTTTTGTAGCACGAACATACCTTCATTTATAACATCTGTGTACAATGTTCTTTATGTTACATTTGTGAAAAGTTCTTCTATGGAAAACCGTGGCTTCGTGGCTAAGTTCAGCAGTGAGAGACTAGGTAGGAGCAGGTTTCTCTTTCTTCTTTTATGCTGTTATCAGAATAAATGGACAGTTGTACAGGGATGTTTGTGTGTATAAGGCTCTGGGTTCAACCCCCACCTCTGAAAGTACAAGTTTCTTACAATAAGTAAATTATATAAAAGTCAATTGTTCTGTGAAATATCATAAAGTACACTTAAAACAAAGACTATACTTTAACAAATACTTAATAGTTATCGCATACCTATTATTGGAAAACAAACCAAGTCATTCTAAGTCGCATGTAAGAGCAGCATTCTCTCTTTTGTGCTTTTAGTCAGTGATAAGCACATTTTATTCTGGGACTCATGCAGATTAACACTAACTGTTGTTGTGATGATGATTATTGTTTTTATTTGGGGACTCATATAGCTCATTTATTAACTGCTGTGATGATGACTATGGTTTTATCATTACTAATTATTATACAGAATGTGGAAAAGTTCTCACAGAATCTACAGGAATCATTGAAAGTCCTGGTCATCCAAATGTCTACCCAAGCGGTGTAAATTGTACCTGGCATATATTAGTCCAACATGACCAACTGATTCGTTTGGTATTCACTTCATTTTACCTGGAGTTTCATTACAACTGCACAAATGACTACCTGGAAGTTTATGACACTGTTGCTCAGACATCTCTTGGGAGGTGAGAGAATGTTTTGTTTTTTAATGCTGAACTTTGAAACATACTATTTAGATTTTTGTACATAGATGAACAGAGGCAATAATGCACTTAAATTATTTTATATCCAGTTTATTTTATTTTATAAATTAGCAAATATTTTGACTTTACATACTATCATATTTTGAAGTAAAGTGCATATAATAGTAAGGTTGGCCCTACTGATGAATACATGATTCACCATTTCATGGGCAATAACACAAAACATCCACCTTGTGTATATTTTTTAAGTGAACAATATGACATTGACTATAGTCACCTTGCTATGTAATAGATACTCAGAATTTCTTCTCCTTTTTAACTTGAATTACCTGTTTTACCAACATCTTTTCTTCTTTACTCTAGGTGCTGGTAACACCATTCATTATGTTCTCTACAATTTTAGAATCATATATCAGTGAGATCACATGGTACTTCTGCTTCTGTACCTGCTTATTTAACTTAATATAATGTTCTCCAAGTTCACCTATCTTGTTCTGCATGGCAAGATTTCATTCCTTATAAAATAGTGTTCTATGGTATTTATATCAACACCACATCTTCTTTATTCATGGACACAGTGTGCTTCTATATCTTTGCTATTGTGCTTAATGTAGAATGAGCACAAGAATGTAGTTACCTCTTCCGCATAACGATTTAATTCTCTTCAGATACAGTCTCAGTTGTAAGATCATTTGACCATAAAATAGTTACATTTTTAATTTTAAAAAATTCTACATAACCTTCTCCAATGGTTTATTCATATAACCACTAAAAATGCATAAGGGTTATTTTTCCTTAACAATTCCTATCCATATATATATATCATATAAAATAAATCATATATATATATATATATATATATCATATAAAAGTCAATAAAACAATAGTCATAATGAGGTTAGATTGTGGTGGTGAGTGAGAATCGCTCCATTGGCTCATATGTTTGAATGTTTGATCCCCAGTTAGTGGAGCTGTAGAGAAGGATTGGGATGTGTGGTCTTGTGGAAGTAGGTGTGGCCTTGTTGGAAGAGAGATGTCACTAGGAGTCAGCATTGAGGTTCCCAAAGCCCACTCCAGCCCCAGTGCTACCCAGCAAGCTAACTGCTGATGAAGCTGTAAAGCTCTAAGCTAGTACTCTAGTGCCATATTGTCTGCTTCCTTCCATGTTGATAATGGACTAGCTATCTGAAGCTGTGAGGAAGACCCCAATTAAACGCTTTCTTTTATCAGAGTTGCATTGATCATGGGGTCTCTTCACAGTAATAGAACAGTGACTAAGACAGCAATAGTATATCATTGTGCTCTTGATTTTGCATCTCCTTGTTAGTGTATAACTAACACCACTTTCTCCAAGATTCATGACTCATCTCAATGACTTGTTTGTGATAATTGCCCTATTCAAGGCTTTTGTCCATTGTTTTGATCAGAGTATTTACTTCCTGTTGATATTACTAAGTGATTTCTAAAAGTCTTCATATTTCTTGGATATTAACTGCTTCTCCAACATATGTAATTTGCCATTAATTCTCCTTCCATGGGCTGAGTCCCCATTCTGCTGTGTTCTCAGCTATGGAGAAGATTTGTAGATTGCTAGAATCCTACCTGTCTGTCTTGGCCTGCCTGTGCTTTTGAGGCCCTAGCTGTAGAAATCCTTGTCTAGACCAATATGATAAAGTGTTTGCCCTGTGTTCCTCTAGTCTAGTCATTTCGTTTCTCACACTTAAACAATTTGAATTGATTTTTTTAATCTCAATTTTTTTACATATGTAAAAAAATTTCCCATCATTTAGTACCACATAACTGTGTATAATCTGTACCTTTATGAATCGATTTTTCCATTTTCCCATACCTTCTAGATCTATGTGATAGTTATAATTATTTTAATATCTTTATTCATTGAATGATTATATAATTACTTGTTATGTTTTAGTTGATTATTCTTTCTCATTATGAGTTGCACTTTCTTTTTTTTACTTGATAATATTTGATAGACTGTTCATAATTTTTAATTTTATGTTTGGACACCAGCCATTTTACATTCTTATACAAATATATTTGGACTTTGTCCTGGTGTTAAGTTACTTGAACCTAAGTTAGTCCTTTCCAGTTTCCCTTTTAATTCATTTCTTTCATGTCCTTGAGGTTTTTCCTTCTTCATTTGATATTCAGTGTCTTGAGAGGCACTTATGTATTTTCCCTAGGGTTTCAGACATTTGAGTGCAAAGTGAACCCAGCCTCTATTATTATGTTTGTGTTGAAAGTAGAGTTTCTCTGACTGATTTTTAAATATTTAAATTTTAAACTTTTAAATATTTATTTCTTTATTGTGTACCAGTTTATTGGCTGTATGCATGTCTCTATATCACATGCATGGTGCCCACAGAGGACAGAATCTGATCCCCTGGGCCTGGAGTTGTAGTTACTAACCTCTATGCAGATGCTGGGACTTGAACTCACATCTTGCAGAAGATCAGCTAGTGCATATAACTGCTGAGCCATCTCTCCAGCCTTCTTGATTGCTTCTTTTTAAAGTTTTTCTTGTATTCTCCTTTCTTCTCATCTATTAACTTTGTAAACATTATCATTTTAAATTAGTCTCTAAATTTCTTCCCTTTGTTCTTACTGCTCCTCACCTTCTTTTGCTTCTTAGTCTTTCATCTAAAACTTTCTTCTTCTTCTTTTTCAAAGTAATATATGAGTATTTTGTAAACATGACAAAATGCAGTTTTTGCTGAAGGGAATAAGCTTTAATGATCACATCCCAATCTAGAGTGCAAGGCCATGTATACACAGTTATTTAATCCATCTGCCTTCAGTCATATTAAGATGATAAATCTCTGTCATAATTAAAATAGTATTCTACACAAAACTTATTTAATTTTCCTATTTCTCATATTCAACATTTTAGCTTATTTTTGGTTCCATATTATTTTTTCTTTCTCGTTCTGAGCATGCATTGTCTCTAGGTTTCCAATTTTTTAAAGCTCTTCATTCTACAGGTGTTTCTCCAGATAAAACACCATGGTATCATGTCATATATTGTAGCTGTGTTTGGGGGATTACGAGAATAGATTTCTGAGTAAAGCTTCCTTTGTTCTGGAAGAACAGTGACATGGTTTCCTGATCACACTCTTACCTCTTCATAAGTGAGTTGTGTGAGCAATTTAAAGACAGCAGCCAGCTTACGCAGAGGTCACCCTCTAGGCACTGTTCTCAGTGCTTAGCTACAGTGTCTTACCTGACTGATCCTCAGGTTCAGAGTGATGTAAAGTCTACAGAGAAAATGATTCAGAGCAATTAAGCCATGTGTCCACAGTCACAATGCACCTGAGTGACAGGGCTATCTAACGCTGTGATGAATGAGTTTTGGGTACTTTAATAGAGTAGTGAATATACTAAAGAAATATAATTCCTTTAATCTAAGTCTATGAAAAAGTTTCTCAACACACTAACAGCAGGTGACTGAAGCCCCAGTTTCCTGGTCTCATTACACTTTTTCCGTGTGTGTTAAGGCATTCAGTGTGACACACAACTCTTCCAGTGTGTTTTTGTTACTGAAATATACTTGGTTTCAAGGTTGATGTGAAATAGATAACCCATTATTATCTTTATTATTATTATCTTTACATGGCCTATTGTTTGGAATATTAGTTCAAATCTACTAAATGTATAAAAATCTTTCTCTTCTTTCTTCATTTGGGACAGATATTGTGGAAAATCCATCCCGCCTTCCCTTACCAGCAGTTCTTATTCAATAAAGTTGATATTCGTGTCTGACTCTGCTCTTGCCCATGAAGGATTTTCCGTAAATTATGAAGCAATTAATGCATCAGCAGGTAACATTTTCTCTATTGCATTTTCTCTATTGCAAAAGAGATCTAATATATAAAACACACAAATACTTACTTGGACTAGAGTATAAGACAGCATCCACCATATTAAAAATAGGGTAATTCTGTTAGCTGAACTGTGTGCCTTTTTAGGGATCCTGGGTCTTAATTTTTATATCATAGTTGGAAGAAGTTTGATACACAAAAAAAGTCATCACAGCCAGTGCCCCTACTTGCCAAGCATTACACAGCTTGGGGAATTTTTCTGGGCCGGGACATATTCCTCCTGAAAGTCTTTATTTCCATCATAAGTAAAAAGAATTTTTCTTACTCAAAATCCCTAGCCAGTTTTTCACTTATTTCTACTCTAGGAAGCTTGGTCACTATACTTTGACCCAGGCAAAAGTAGTTCTGCTTCTGTGTTTTGGAAGGCATGGCTTTAAAAATCCACAGTGCACGAGAAATATATACACTGATCACTGGTGGAACTTGCTCTAGCAGATGTCCCATTATCTATCCCATGCACATGTAGTGCTAAAGCCCTAGGATTTAAAGTATGGTGTGTTGTGCTGTGTAATTGACATTCTCACTGAGCCTTATTCAAGTGGTTAACAGCCAAAGACCAAAGTGGATGTCTCAGGAAATTACAGTGTGCACAATTTTCCATACTTCTATAGTTTCATCTCCCTCATATGTTTGGCCCCAAACCACACCAAATATTAGATTTAGAGTAAGTCAGTTGAACTCTGTGGGGTACAATTTTCTCATCTGTGTAATTAAGAGATTAGATTTGATGATCTTTGAAATGTTTTCTGGTTCTAATCTTCTATAAACATAATTTTAATTTGCTGCATGAATAAACTGGTTGTTTCTTAAATAACATGTAATTCAGGCAGTACCTTCTGGAAATATCATGGCAATCTCTGCAGTAGTATACAAAATAAAACATAGTTCTGTAGTGACTGAAATGATTGTGTTAACACTATACTAGCTTAGGAGGCAGTATGAAGGGAAGAGGCAGCTAGGAGCCATTAATACAGAATGAGGAGGATAAATTTTAAATTTAATGAGATAGTTCAGAAAGATAAGATTCAAATAAAACTCGTCAGAGCAATAGGACCAGTAGACAGGAAGAAAAACTGATACAGAGAATAGGGAATGGGGCATGCTCAACTCCCACATGTGCTTGGCAGGCATGACTGGATTCAATTCCTCCCAAACCCTTCTAATATAGAAGAGCAAAGAGAAGGGAGGAAACGTGGGGAGAAAGCCCCAAAGGCTCAACAAAAAGACCCTGAAGGAACAACTGCAAAGACTACCCCACTTCTAATCATGTGTGTTAGTCATGATTCCAGCCCCTGCTTGGTCTAGACAGAGCTGAAATCACAGACAAGGGAGAGCATTCTTTTCACCGCTTGACTGCTCACTATGTGTCTGCCATTTTTAGATGAACTCATAGGACTGGTTAACACAGTTCTGTCATTTGAAATAGCAATCAGATGATGAGACCCAGAAAGCCATATGGGTGGCTGAATTGCATGAGTTGTTGAAGCTGGCCTTGTAGTATGTCTCAGAGTACAGCTAGCTCAGGAGACTGGAATAGAGCTGGTGTCAGGCAATTGGCTAATGTTCCCAGAAGCTCGGGTGAAATGAGATGGGGACGGACTGGAAAGACAGAGTTGAGGACTCTCTTTTCAGCTAACATCTTCTGGATAATTTCTGGACAGGCAATCATTGGCCTGTAAGCTATTTTATTGTTCCAAAAGTTATTTCTGGAGTAATAATGATGGTTTAGACTGCTCAGACCCAGTTTCCTAGCACAGCCCATGGATGTTTCCTCGGACTCTGGCCTGCTTTCATTTAATAAGAGTCAAATTATCCTGCTTTGAATCCTGTTACACTTATAGCTGTAGTTTCTTCAGTAAGTCTATGATGTCAGCCCTTAAATATGTGTTTGGGAGTAAGGAGATTGGCTTCTTGTTCATACTCTGACTCCCTCCATAAGCATTCGGCGGCAGTTCTCATTCAAATGTTCCCAAGGAGATAGAGAAAACAAAAGACAAGCAAAAGAAAGATGTTGGGTAGACTCTCATAAGAACTCCTTACCACTGATTCTGACTTTCAACACTTACTAGCATTAAGTAGAAAATATCTGCATATTGAGATAATATAATTGGTATACTTACAATTTAAATTATAATCTGATATTCTATTAACAGCTACTACTTATCTACAGATTTAATATAGAACCAGTAAGAGAAAACTTTACAAGTATGATTGAGAGCAGAAATGTACCTAAAACTTTCAGATTAAATAATATCTAGATAGCATCTACTCTATTATTCTTCAAATTAATTCCTGATTCACTCATAACTGTATTCATTAAAAACATGGGCATGAAAAAGAAAAAACAGAGTAGCAATTATCAGAGGTACCATACAAAGTTAGGCATCTCTTCATGAAATCTGTCTAAAAATCTCAGTAAGCATGATTAAATTTTATTTTTATGAAGTGTCTAGAAAGTATAAAGTACAGCCTATTCCAATTAATCTTTGAATAGAGGCAATTATCAATCTAGAATATTGAATCTGTCGTCCCAAGAATAAATAGCTGGCTAGTTTAAGAGCCAAACTAAGCAAACAGGCTTCACTGTTCTGTTGATTTCTGTTGCTGGTCTTGTCTGGGCTACAACGGAACTATGATGAATGTTTCTTATGTTTTACAAAGAGAAGAGCTTCACAGTTATCCAGAGAAGTAGCTAGCATGGTCCAAAGCACAATCTTATGAGCAAATATACATATAAAAAGACAAATCCACTGGGGTTTCCCAGCCTCTCCTTCCCTCTTACACTGCAGTGCGAGTTCTCATCAGTCACCTTGGAGTGAGCCCAGAACTCCCTGGAAGGCATGAAGTTAGGAAGTGATAACCAACAGCGTCACAGGGGATTTATTTCAAAGAAACGGACAGAGAACATTCTGTTTCTATTCTTATATCTCAGTGTGGTAAGAGCAACGTTTCAGATTAGAATGGTCATTTTTAAAACATCTTCAGAAAGAAAAGATTATCTCAGATACCCTGGTTATAAGTCCAGGTACCATGGTTTAATTAGAAATCCTGATTGAAGTCTATGATATACTTTTACTGAACAATTCAAGCAGATCTAATTGAATTTTGTCTTTATTTAAAAACTGTTATAAAAGATAATGAAGAACTATCACACTCACAGTTGCAGGACCTATCTACTGCAGATTGAAACTAAAACCAGAGAGTCAGTCTACTGAGTACAGCTTGATACTGGCTTGGAACACTGTGGGCAGGTTTTAGGCCCCCCTTGCTTATATATGTCTGTCTCAGATTTCGGATATTACATGTTCAAATATTTTGTAAGGTTTTTTTTTTTTTAGCAAATCCATTAATCTCTAAAATTATTTCCTCTAGTAAATAATTTTTTTTAATGTTTGAGTGTACAAATAACCCATTGATTCTCTTCTGGTGTGTGTGTGTGTGTGTGTGTGTGTGTGTGCACGTGTGTGTGGCATGTGTGTGGTCGAACAACTCTTTCTCAGAGGTCACCTAAAACCATTAGAAAACACGGATATTTACATTATATTTACATTACAATTCATAACAGTAGCAAAATTACCATTGTGAAGTAGCAACAAACTAATTTTATGGCTGGGGGGTTACCACAACATGAGGGACTGTATTAAAGGGTCTTAGCGTCAGGAAGGTTGAGGAGCAGTGATGTAGAGAATCTGAGGTGATATGCATTCACTCAGAAACCAAGTCTTTTACATGATTTTGGAAACCACACCTCCCTGTACAATGGGTTCCTGTCCACAGTACTTATCTACCCTCTTCTTGTGCCTTAATCTCATGGAGCTGATATTGTCATGGCTTTGCGGGTTGAAGAACAACCAATGCTTCTCAGTTTCCCCTGTGGCCACCATTAATGCCATGGTGTAAAAGGTTTTATGAAAGTGCTTAATCAGGCTGAAAAACATGGTCATTTTTAGAAAAATGTAGTTTTGTGATTTTTTTTTGTATTAGTCTACAGAGTTTATTTTTGACAGTTTGTTTATTGTCTTTCGTTGGGTATCTATTAACCTTTGTTTGTATGTATCCCTGTGTGTGTGCACGTGTGAGTGAGTGTGTGTGTGTGTGTGTGTGAGTGTGTGTCTGGGATGCAAGTGTATTCTTGATCAGATTGTACACTCAGGTATTTTTCCTTCATTTTATGGTTAGTGGGCTTCTGTTTTCTATATAGAAAATGCTTGCTTGTCAAAATTGTGAGAACATCCATCTGTGTGTTTTCTAGAAGTTTTATAGTTTGAACTTTTAAGTCTAAAATCCATTTGATTTCCTAGTATGGTGGTCTAAGTTTCCAAGTCTGTTCATTTAGGAAAGTTATATTTAGCTGTTCCAAGCCATGTCTTAAACTCATCTCCCCCGACTCTACCTGACAACACATACTGAATTTCCTTGAGCACATTGCTGACATTTGTCCATATATAGTATGTGGGTGCTTCTGGAATCTCTACTCTATCTATCCCATGATGTCCATATTGGGCCTTATAGTAAAAGGACAGTCTCTTATATAATACTGGCTTCGGGAGGGAGATTTTTACAATGGCATTTGCATTTCAAAACATTTCTTCTAGTGATCTTAGATCCTTTACATTGCTGTACACATTTGGAAACTGCCTTTTGGTTTTTTATGATTTAAAAAAAAAATTGACTGTAATCCTATTGAATTCACAGGTCAATTTGGAATCTCAGGGCATCTCAAACTGTGTCTTACACTCTGTGAACATATTCTAACTTGATGTTTAGGCATACTTTCTCTATTTCTATGAGCTTTAAAGCTCTGAGTGTTAATTTTTACATTTTCACTAAGACCATCATGCACCTTGTGCTCTTGTATGCTGCTTTGTGCATTACATTGCTGTTTGACCAATGCATGCATCCTAACCTGATTTTCCAGATATTAATCACATATTATGTAGACTTTTAAAACTCAGTTATTAGTGCCAACAGTTTTTGGGTACATAATTTACATAAATGGTCCCAACTATGAATTGCTGTTTCACACTGTTCTTCCTTTCTCCTTCTTTCTTATTGCAGTGAGTAGGACTGGACATATTCTCATTCTTCATTTTGTCAAGAAAGCATTTAATCTTCTATTCCTTAAGAACAATGATTAGATTTCATAGATTTTTGTTTTAATCCTGTTTATTGAGAGTCTTCAACAAGGATGGATGTTGATTTTTCCAAATAATTTAATCAGGAGATTTTTTTTTTAACACAGTTAATATGAATGGTTATTTTGGTTGATTTTCCCACATCAAACAATCCGATACTCCCAGTGTGAGCATTGCTTGCTATAGTACCATCTTCACATTCTCTGGAACAGTATGTTAAAGCTTTATGTCAGGTGTTTTATCTGTATTTATGAGACAGGTTTATCTGTAATGGTTTTGTTGCAAGTTTGTCTTGTTTCAGCGTAACAATAATATTTGGTCTTATTAAATCAGCTAGATAGAATTTTTTTCTGTTTTTATTTCCTAAGTCTGGATAGTTATTTTCTTAATTTGCTTGACTATCACCAGAGGTTATTAGAATACATTGTTTTCTTTATAGAAAGTTTTGAATGACAGATTGAATTTCTTTGACTGATTGCGGCCATGGAAGGTGTTATTATTTTCTTTTGAGTTAACTGTGGCTGATGGTAGCTGGGAACAAATTTGTAAAGTTTATTTGCACTGTTCTTTTACTGGCTGGAGATTCTATAGTGATTCTTCCTCCTTCACTCTTAAAATAACAATTCATACTCTTGTTCATTTGAGCACTTGTGCTAAAAGTCTATCCATTTTAATTTTTAAACAATGGGAGTATTTTTTAATATCCTTCTCTATTTCTGTTGCATTTTACTTGATTTCAGTTCTCACCTGTGTTTTTTTCTAACTGTATTTCTGTTTGTTTGTTAGTTTGTTTAATTTGTTTCCCATGAGAACTTATTCAAGAGGGAAGGGCATGCAGCTAGTCTTACCTTCTACTATAGAGTGTTGGTCCTCTGTATTCTATTGCATGAGGATTTTCTCAGAGTCCAAGTGCCACTTAGGGAAGAGCAGACACACATAGCTGGGGGCCAGGGTATGCCCACCAAGCCAGATTCAAATAGCTGTCCTCACAGCAGATGGCCCTCAGGTCCTGTTTACTTTTCTTTTTGTAGTTTATTGGGGTGACTATTTCTAATGTATCCTCGTAAATTTTATACAGTAGTATTCATGACGGAGAATGAAACATTTAAGATAAGCCTCTTCCTTCTCCATTATTGTCCCTCTCATCTCTACCATCCTTTCTTTCTTTCTTTTACTTTCATTCACTTCCTCCTTTTTTGCCTTCCCTTTGAGTGAACAAGGACTGTGAGCTTCCTCAATACAGTAAAGCTTTGTTTTATAAAGTAAACTCAAATATTTGATGACTATTTGTTACTCCAAGGGACACATGGAGATAGTAGAGCCTGTTACACTTTATATGTGTCTTTATGTTTCCAATACCAATGATGATTGAATTGTGGATGAATATATGGCAGCGGTTGAGGAAATGTAACTGCACAGTCTCACTTGCAATAAAACATATATAATAGCTCATTCTCTATAGCCTTTAGTTGGGGATTCTGCTACTCCACGGCCCCAGATTTAGGTCATTATTGGATGAAATTTGAAGCTAGATGTATATCACAGTTAAGCCAGACTCATCTCAGATTGTAAGGGCATAAGGGAGTGTTGGGTTGGTTATTGAACAGAGTCTGAAGAGACTGAATAGGCAAAGTTTAAACAAACGGGAGCAGTGAGTGTTTAACTAAGATGCAGCATTCCAGGTAGACTGCTAATCATCTCATGTGAATAGTTAAACTTACTCTTCATAATTATACTTCTCTTAGGCCTATTCTGTTTCAAATAGTATATTGGGGGATTATCGCTATATATGTATGGTGAGGCAGCTACTTTAGTTGCATCAAACAATTTGCAAGGTCAGTAACTGTCTCCATCATAGAAAAGAGGGAACTGATATCGGAAGATGGCATGGCTTGCTCAAGTATCCTGTCGATACTCAAGACAGGCTTTCATAGAAAAAGCTCTCTTCAGCTGTGGGTGTGCATGGCCACACCTAGCTCTGGCCTCCCATTCCTCCCTCCTGCATGACCTGGTCACTTCTCATGAATGCATATGTTAATAAAAAAAGTTATGAAGAGATATACAGAAATGAATTATTTCTAAGTTTCCTGGTATCTGTGTAGATTAACCTAATTATAATGTTTATGGTAATTTACATGAATTAGAAAAATTGTAACACTTTTAGGATCCAAACTGTTATTCTGTCAAAATACATGTAACTATGTCTTTCTCATTGTTAAAATTTTAGCAGTTGATTGCCTAGGAAATTTTAAAAACATTGTTTCAAAATGAAATCAATCTTTGAATATTAAAAATTACTCCTGAAATTCAAGTACAAGGATACAAATTATTGCATTGTATATTACTAGACACATGTAAATGTCTAATGCTTCCCATTTTTCTCTCTGTTTCTTTTCACAGTGTGTTTACATGACTATACAGATGTTTCTGGGAGGCTCTCTTCCCCGAGCTTCCCTAATAATTACCCCCATAACCAGAACTGCATCTATAGGATCACTGTGGGGCTCAACCGACAGATTGCATTGCATTTCACAGACTTTGCCTTGGAGGACTATTTTGGGCCGAAGTGTGTAGATTTTGTGGAAATCAGGTGTGTGCTTTTATCTCATTATAACCTTTATTTTGATTTAAAAATCTTCTCAGAAAAGATTTATGGAAACATGGAATGTTTTGTAAAATTACCTTTAAATTTGTCATTTTAAGCATAATATAGAAGAAAAAGAGAAATTGTATAAGATTTGATGGTTAAATTTTACGTCTTGATTTAAATTATGTTTATATGCTTGTATGTGAATATGGCTGTGTGCATGTAAGTGCAGTGCCTGTGGAGGCAGGAAGAAGATGTTCGATCCTCTATAGTTACATGTGGTTGTGAATATGAGAAATTGAACTTGGCTCTTTCATAAGAGCATTAAGTAATCTTAACTGCTGAACTATCTTTCCAACCTCTGATAGTTACAACAAAGTCTTGTATTAGGAATATTTTACAGTAATTGTCAGAGCTTCCTTAGGCACAGGAAGTGCTGCTCCAAGCTCACTATTGTTGACATTCAAGTTTCATTTCTGTTGCTGTGATTAAAATATCTTGACAAAAAGAAACTTAGGGGAAGCGGGCTTTCTGAGCACACAGTTTCAGGTTACAGTCTGTCAGAGCAGGTGAGCAAGGTGCCAGGCTCTACATGAGTCACGTCACACCCTCAGTCAAGAGCAAAAAGAAAGAAATTTGTGTATGCTTCTTGTTAGATCATCCAGGCTGTCCTCAAACTCAGAGATATCCTCCTGACTCAGCCTACTGAGTGCAGTAATATAGGTGTGAATTTTCATGCCCAACTTAATATTCTTAATTTATAGCATCTAAACATGTGGCTTTTCTTTGAGTTTGTTAATATAGTGTATTACATTGACAGATTTCAGTATATTGAATCATCCCTGCATTCCTGAGATAAAGCCTACTCAATCATGATGGATGATTGTTTTGATGTGTTCTTGGATTTGGTTTTTCGAGAATTTTATTGAGTATTTTTGCATCGATATTCATAAGGGACATTGGTCTGAAGTTCTCTTTCTTTGTTAGGTCTTTGTGTGGTTTAGGTATGAGCATATTTGTGGCTTCATAGAATGAATTGGGTAGTGTTTCTTCTGTTTCTATTTTGTGGAATAGTTTGAAGAGAATTGGTATTAGGTCTTTCTTGAAGGACTGATACAATTCTGCACTAAACCATCTGGTTCTGGCCTTTTTTTGGTGGGGAGAATTTTAATGACTGTTTCTATTTCTTTCGGGGTTATGGGACTGTTTAGATGGTTTATCTGCTCCTAATTTAACTTTGGTACGTGGTATCTGTCTAGAAAATTGGCCATTTCATCCAGATTTTCCAGTTTTGTTGAGTATAGGCTTTTGTAGTAGGATCTGATGATTTTTTTCATTTCCTCAGTTTCTGTTGTTATGTCTTCCTTTTCAGTTCTGATTTTATTAATTTGGATACTGTCTCCGTGCCCTCTGGTTAGTGTGGCTAAGGGTTTATCTATCTTGTTGATTTTCTCAAAGAACCAGCTCCTGGTTTTCTTGATACTTTGTATAGTTCTTTTTGTTTCTACTTGGTTAATTTCAGCCCTGAGTTTGATTATTTCCTGCGGTCTACTCCTCTTGGGTGTATTTGCTTCTTTTTGTTCTAGAGCTTTCAGGTGTGCTGTCAAGTTGCTAGTGTATGCTCTCTCTAGTTTCTTTTTGTAGGCACTTAGAGCTATGAGTTTTTCTCTTAGTACTGCTTTCATGGAGCCCCACAAGTTTTGGTATAAAGAACCTTCATTTTCATTAAACTCTAGAAAGTCTTTAATTTTTTTATTTCTCCCTTGACCAAGTTATCATTGAGTAGAGCACTGTTCAGTTTCCATGTGTATGTGGGCTTTCCATTGTTTTTGTCATTATTAAAGACCAGCCTTAGTCCGTGGTGATCTGATTAGTATGCAAGGGGTTATTTCAATCTTTTTGTATCCGTTGAGGCCTGTTTTGTGACCAATTATATGGTCTATTTTGGAGACGGTACCATGAGGTGCTGAGAAAAAAGGTATATTCTTTTGTTTTAGGATGAAATGTTCTATAGATATCTGTTAAATCCATTTGGTTATAACTTCTGTTAGTTTCACTGTGTCTTTTTTAGTTTCTGTTTACATGATTTGTACATTGCTGAGAGTGGGGTGTTGAAGTCCCTCACTATTATTGTGTGAGGTGCAATGTGTGCTTTGAGCTTTAGTAAAGTTTCTTTTATGAATGTGGGTGCCCTTGCACTTGGAGCATAGATGTTCAGAATTGAAAGTTCATCTTGATAGATTTTTTCCTTTGAGGAAGTATGAAATGTCCTTCTTTATCTTTTTTGGTAACTTTTGGTTAAAAGTCGATTTTATTCCATATTAGAATGGCGGATGCTCACTGCTAACCATTGTACTGATCATGGGGTTCTCAATGGAGGAGTTAGAGAGAAATCTGAAGGAGCTGAAGGGGTTTACGGGCCCCATAAGGAGAGCAACAATATCAACCAATCAGAGCTCCCAGGGTCTAAACCACCAGTCTGGGAGCACATAGATTGAGACCCATGGCTCCAACTGTATATGTAGGGGAGGATGGCCTTGTCAGGCATAGGTGGGAGAGGAAGTCCTTGGTTCATCGAAGGCTGGGTGCTCTAGTGTGGGAGAATTTGAGGGTGAGGCGGTGGGAGTGGGTGGGTGGTGGAAGCATATCCTCATAGAAGCAGGAGGAGGGGGATGGGATGGGATGGGGGTTTTTGGGTGGGGAGGAAATAGGGAAAGGGGATAACTTCTGAAATGTAAATAAAATACCCAATAAAAAATAAACACTTGGCTTTACCATTCAATAAATCATCCCTTTAAAAGATACCTTTCGATTTAAAATCCCCAAAACTTCTGAGAATAATTATTTCTACAGTTGTCTAAAACATAACAAATATGTCATACTACATTTGATGATTTCAAAAATCACTAAAAATATAAGATTTCTCTCTAAAATATTGATTTATATTGTCAATAACTATAGTTTCTATATTCTGTATCCTCTGATCTACTTGCAAGATGACTTAAGAAGGCGAATCTCAGATACATGCTCTCTGTAGATGGCATAAACATGCCAAACAAGCCATAAATAATAGGTTTTTTGTTTTGTTTTTTGTTGTTTTTTTTCTAAAGACATTCAAATCCTAGTCAGTAAAGAACTAAGACCTGAGAACTTTAAATTGTCTATTTTAAGTAGTGTCCAGGTGATGCCAGCTGAGGCAATGACCTGCTTGTCTGTATCCCTGTGCTTTAGACATGTGTGTCTATTGTACTCTGTCGTCAAATCATAACCCAGTTCATTTTTATGTCTGTTCCTGTCACAGAGATGGAGGCTTCGAAACTTCACCACTCATTGGGATTTACTGTGGCTCAGTTTTACCTCCTAGAATCATCTCCCACAGTAACAAGCTATGGCTAAGGTTTCAGAGTGATACCGCACTGACAGCTAGGGGTTTCTCAGCTTACTGGGATGCATCATCAACAGGTAAGTAGCAAAGACTTTCACATTTTACTGGAGAAGCTAAGCTGATCAGTTTCTTCATTTGTCATGTTATGTCGCCACCTGTCAATTTTTCTAGTTATCCCTTGTCATTCCTCACCCTTTATAATAAGCCCCAACATCATGGGTATCTCTGGATTCATAGCAGCATATATTTTAAAAGGAGAGGGAAGTTCTAGTTCCCCAGGAGACTTCAAGTTACTCATCTTGACTAGAAGAAGGAAAGCACATCAATGTGAAGCAGAGCTTTAGGTAACTTCCTGCTTTGTGATGCTTTAAGGTGGAGCACAGTTTGGGAGGTGAGGGTAAGCCTCTATGATCCCAGCAACAGGAAGCAGAGACAGGAGGATTCCAAGTTGGAGGCAAGCTTGGACTACATAGTGAGTTTTTGTCTCTGAAAGCCACAGGCTTGAGATGCATGGCTCAGTGGTAGAGCTCTTGTTTAGCATGTGTGAGCTCCAGGGCCCAGCACCGGATACAGGGGTCAGCAGAGCAGCAGTGATGTGCTTTAGCCAAGGTTTATCTTGCAGAAAGAAAAGGCCATGCTTCATCCACTGTGTTCCCCTGCAGGCTGTGGAGGCAACCTCACCACCCCCACAGGGGTGTTCACATCACCCAACTACCCGATGCCCTACTACCACAGCTCTGAATGCTACTGGCGGCTGGAAGCCAGCCATGGCAGCCCTTTCCAGCTGGAATTCCAAGACTTCCACCTGGAACACAACCCCAGCTGCTCTCTGGATTACTTGGCCGTATGTACAATGCATCTTTATGTCATCTGCTCCCCCCCCCCACTCAGTGCACAAAACACATTTAAAGACTATTTTTAAGATTCAAAAAGTGGCAAGATTTAAGAGGAGCATTTACACAAAAGATTTACGCAAACTAAAATCTTTAAGTAATATGGTAAAAATAATGGCAGCCTCCTAAGTATGATATGTAGCTAGTGACTTGATATAGTAAGTATTTAAGGCAATTTATCATAAGCTATAAAGATGTATTTAACATATCCTGAGGAGTTATGGACTTTATCCTAACTACAGTGTCCCTGATTTTAGATAGGCCTTGAAAACACACAGTGCTCTGACCTATTGAGAACTAGAGGGGATGCCAGCCTCACCTAGTTCTATCTTTTTATAGTTCCTGCAATTCACCAAGTTCTTCTAGATCCTGTAAATAAAATGGGCTGACATCTTACAAATTACACATTTTGGAATAAAACAACAACAACAACAGTTTTCAGTTATGGTCTCAATGTTTTTTATTGAACTTTCTTTTTGCATGTTCAACCTTCAGTCTCAGTCAGACTACAGTCTGAGAGCACATGCTTACCGTCCAGCATCTCAGTTTATTGACCAAGTTCAGAATTGCTTTTATAGATTTTAGGACTAGCTATTTTTAAAGCATACAGCCATTTTGTCCTCGTTCCTTTGCATTCATAGTCTTGACTGTATTGTGTGCAAAATGTCTTACTAAAGGTGTTTGATGGCCCAACTACCAACTCCCGTCTGATCAATAAGCTGTGTGGGGACACAACACCTGCTCCCATCCGTTCCAGTAAAGACATCGTATTGTTGAAGCTGAGGACAGATGCAGGTCAACAAGGTCGTGGCTTTGAGATCAAATACCGGCAGAGTAAGTACAAACTCCAGCAGCACAGAGCCCCCAGCAGACCTCCAGACTTACTTAGCGAAACAACCCAGATAATTTTAACAGGTGGTCTGAGCCACTGGAACTAGACTTAAATTCTTATGTGAAAACTCCAAAGTCATTGAAAGGGAAAATGCTCACATATTAAATCCAATCTCATATTACCAAAGCATCTGGTAAACCAAGAAACTCAGGGTAGTTTTTACTCTGTGGAGACAGCTGTAATTCAGCTCAGGATCATGTGACATTCTAATGACACGTAGAATCCAGTCATGCCGCACGTTACAGTCCTTTAACTAGACATTGTCTAGTGAACAAAGTTACCTCTCAGCCTAGGTTCTGTCTTCTGCCTGAGTTTTATTAAATAGAGAAGCATGCATGGAGAAGAAATGTCCTCCACTGTAGAACATATCTGCCTGTTCCCTTTCTTGTCCATCTCCTTCCCTTGGCATGCTGAGTTCTTCAGAAATTCCTAATTATTCTATATACAAACAGCTTCTTAACTCTCTATGATGACTGGATCTGTTTGAGTGTGTGGTCATTCCTTTAATTTAGTTATTGCTTTGCCTTTCCTTCCCTTGGCTATTGTCAAGTTATTAAACCATTCACCTTTGATTTTTTCCCCCTTCTAATAGTTTTTATACACAGGATATCAGTCCTTACAGGTAGAACCAGAGCCTGGGAATATGGATCAGTTAGCAGAGTGTTTGCCTAGCATGAAGTTCCAAGTTCCATCTCCAGTACTTCATACAACTAAGGGTGGTGGCATGTGCGCACAATCCCAATATTTGAGAGGTGGAGGCAGGGAGGTCTGAACTTCAAGGTCATCCTTAACTATATAGCTAATTCCATGCTAGCCTGTGCTACATGAGTTCCCTCCATCCAACCCCTCCAAAATAAATAAATAAATAAATAAATAAATAAATAAATAAATAAATGTCCTTGCCATTTAAAATTGAAAACTTGCCAATAATGTGATTTCTGAGATGACAGATCCAGGTCTGTGAGTTTGACATACATTTGGGATACATTGTCTCTGTTGTTTTGAACTGCTACTCGGGGAATACATATGCATATGCACACGTATATGCACACGCACGCACACATACAAACATGTGTGTGTGTGTGTGTGTGCGTGCGTGAGCGTGCAAAACACACACACACACACACACACATATCCTCTGTTAACAAAAATATGGCCTAGAGTTTGAAGGGGCACATGACACATCCCCAAGTCTCTAAGTGGTATCCCAACAGTGTTGAGTAAATATTATTTAGGAGCCACATAGCAGATGCAACTCTTTCAAAACAATGTTTATTTTCTCATTTTCTTTTATTGAAATAAAAAAATACTAAAAGTTATCCAAACAA
This sequence comes from Arvicanthis niloticus, assembly GCF_011762505.2. Classification (NCBI taxonomy): domain Eukaryota; kingdom Metazoa; phylum Chordata; class Mammalia; order Rodentia; family Muridae; genus Arvicanthis; species Arvicanthis niloticus. The sequence goes on along the minus strand of NC_047665.1, from coordinate 64,888,645 downwards.
TGAGAAGGGTGGACAGTACATGCACTTTGCTCAGGTCATTTTGATTGGCTGGACTTGGTGTTTAACCCAGGATTAGGCATAGCTAGTGCTACTTGTGTGGTACTGCTGAAAATTCATCTTTAGAAAATGCTACCCGTGATATTTCAAAAACTGTCCAAAATTGAAGGATTTTATTTCTTTTTTCCCCCATTTTGTGTTCCCTCTGTTCTCTCAGCACTTCATGATGAGTAACTTGAGGAATAAGGAAGCCTTTATTGAGGACTCATGCTGACAGCTGTGCATTCTGTTACTCATGTGGCATTCACAAAGACTTACATTCTAAATGACTGTCTTCCAATAATAGAATGTTAATTTCTCCAAAATATGAAACATTTGAAAACAGAAGCATAGTATGCTTACTACGCAGCCCTAATTTCAGCAGTGAGATCGGAGTAAAGCCATGTTGTTTGTCCACTAATATACAGGAACCAGATGTCTATTTTAGTGTAGCTTTTTGTGACACTTCAATGCCTAACTAAATTCACCTATTACTTTACATTATTGTAACTGGAGACTCCTTCAGCATACAAATGACACGCCATGTATACCTATATCTTTATTAATCTAAAGGGGAAAGTAGAAAAATCTAGATGTCTTTTAAAAAGGAATTTTGCATGCATCTCAGAGACATTATGGTATAGGTGGGAGTTCTTAACACTCATGGCTTTTTCCCCCCAGCATGTGACAATGTGGTAATAGTGAATAAAACCTCTGGCATCCTGGAGAGCATAAATTATCCAAATCCCTATGATAAGAATCAACGATGTAACTGGACCATCCAAGCAACTGCAGGCAACACTGTGAACTACACATTTCTGGGGTTTGATGTGGAAGATTTCTTAAACTGCTCCACAGATTATTTAGAGGTAAGTGTCCTGTCAATAAATAATTCCATGTTCCTATCAAGAAAACAAGACTATGCTAGAAGTCCTTCATCCTCTTCAGGATCAAATCCTTAGCCCTGCCCTGTCTGTCTGAAGTATATCACACATCACTGTTACATGAATGGGTATGCTTCATGTCTCTCATTGCACCGTTTTAACTTTAACTTAAAATTATCTTGTGAGTTACTTTTATGTTTGATCTCTGTGCATAAGAGGAAATGTTTGAATATGCTCAGGACTTAATTTTCCAGATACTAAGTGTTATTTTTATATTTTAAAATTCAAATTAATTTGAAACAATTTTCTTTTGTGAAGTAGACATTTTATTCATCTATATGTCTAACATGTAACATTTATTTAAGTTTCTTTATGTAATCCTAGTCAATCAAAGGTGCTTTACTATTAAATGTGGAATTTAATAGTGAGGCAATGTAGACAATTACTGTCATGGGAAATTGCACTTAAGAAAGTTGTTCTGATAACTTGTATATGCAACTTTTAGGATTATAGCTTTTCAAAATTGGGAAGAAATTTATTTTATTTAGTTTAATATTAATAACCCACTCATGTGAATATTAGTTTAGACTTGGTTTATATTCTCATGTATCATACAACAATCTAAGTTGAACAATTGGTATATATGTAACATCTATTTTCCATAATTAATGATATCACTCTTTGAGTCAGCTGACATATTTCTTTCATTTATCTCTGTGCTGTTAACACATGATACTACTGTGTCTACATCTGGTGCTTTCATTAGCAATGTTTTCTGAAGTGTAGAGGACCAACTCCAACCACATAAGTCATTTTTTCTGGTCTTCCACCAACTATATAACATGACTTATTGTTGTATTTTTAAGATTATTAGTGAAGATGTAGCTAATGGCAGAGCACTTGCCCAGAATGTTCAAAGTCTCCAGGTTTAATACCTGTTGCAAAAACAAAACCCCTATAATTTGTGTTGTGTAGAAATCACCCTTGCGAAGGTTACAGCATCAGCACTTGTTAGCTGAAGCCATGTCCCCAGGGAAAACAATCTCTTGCACACTTTTCTTAACTCTCTTTCACCAATTATCCTAAAAGACTACTGTGATTACACTGTTGTGTGAGATCACCGTGCCTTTTCTAAGTACTGCACTGGCTGTCAATGCAAAGAAGACAGAACATCTTTGCTTTGAGAGACTTTTGCTTGAAGTCAAGAATATAGGGATATCCTTTTGTTTGAGGAAAAGTTCTCTTGGGTTAACAACTACCACAACAACAATAGAAATCATCAAAAGCTTTAGCCAGTCATGGGGATGCATAACTGTTATCTCAGAGGCTGAGGCAGGAGTATTGTTAGCCTGAGGCCAACCTGGAAAATAATAAAATTCTGTCTCAATAAAAAAAAAAGAGAGAGCAATCATGTAAACAAAAGCATCCCTTTGTTTATATGTGGAAGCAACAGCATGTAGAAATAGTATTGCACATCAGAAAGCTATAGATACTAGTTGCCCTAAGAAAATATGATGTACTACATATAAGAAGCATGAAGCATTTACAAGCATGAAGTTGGAGTGCTGTTTGTTATTGCTTGACTTCCATGGTTTGGATTTGGAAATAGGATCTTCTGTTGTAGGTCAGGTTAGCCTCAAACTTGCTATGTAGCCGAGGTTGCCCTTCAGAGCCTGTTTTTGCTGCCTTTACCTTCCAAATATTAGGATAATCGGTGTGTATCACCATGGCTAGCTTAAAAATTGTTCTAAGGTCCTCTTCCCCTCAAGTCAGAGGCATCTATGAGCTTAGGAACTGCCTTTTCTATTACATAACGGAATTACACTTTTCTTCACAGAGATTTTGCTGATGATTTAAATAGCAAGTTTTACCAGTTAGGATTCTCATCATCATGGACTTCCAGGCACCTGGATTCCTGACTTTTCAGAGTGCCAGCTGTCTGCTACTAACTTTGACCAGGCCCTCTCTTTCCACTGAGGCATGGCACAAATCTGAGAAATGGCGTGCATTGTCACAGCTATAGTTAAGCTGTAGTCTAATAATTGCTATTAATTAATGAGAAAGAACTGAGTTTGATGCAAATCTTTCTTTAAATTCCTACACATTCAGTACAGTCCTACTGCTTTGAGCACAAACCACAACATGGGACAGATGCAAAGTGTTGAATGTGTAACCAACACATAGCTGGCATCTGAGACAGTTCCGTGAGGAGAGCTAATAAGAAGAGGAAGGGACTGGACGATCTTCACTTGGGAGAAGGAGTGGGGAGAAAGTGAGAGAAAACACTTCCAGGAGCTACATCCCACTTTGGATTGGCATGAGAGTGCAATGCTCACAAAAGTCTCTTCAGGTCATTTTGAGAGGTGCTTAAAAACTCACATAAGAACACTTGCTCCAACTGCTACACAACAGTTCATCAGAGTCCGCTTGTGATGGCGCGCCTGTTGTGTTCCAGGCATGCCACTTCCCTTGTGCAATACTGATGGTGAAAGTACAGAATGAGAACCAGAAGTTCAGAAAAACCTTCCAAGAAATGACATGATTGCCAGAGGGAAGAGATATTTTTCCATTGCTATAAGCCAAGGAGCAAGACCAAAGCATAGCCGCAAAGGCTGGTCTATGATGGAAAATTTCAAAACGCAACCATTTAAGGAGAAAAAAAAAAGTGCAGGCATAAAAACTCCAGCTTCCATTATTTTACTAACTTGTAGTTAAAAGGTTTTTTCCTCCTTTTCTTTAAGTAACTTAGCTAATTCCTCAATGAGTGACAATTACTGGAGCCAGAAATTAATTATTTTGAATTAATAAAACTGAAACTATAAAAAGACTGGATTAGGTCCAGTCCACACCTCACTGGGAAACAAACCTACCCTTTATTGCTTTATCCTCTGGCCAAAACAAAACCCATCGGGCTTAGAAATAGCATCTCAGTGAAGGAATTGGTTGCTTTTAGAGAAGTTGGGCATTGCTTGTGCAGCTATGTGAAGTCAGTGTCAAGGGTTCATTCTGTTTCCCAACTTGATCTCACTCTTTTGTCTTCATGTTAGTCCTAAAGTTTCCACTTAAAGGACATTTCTATTAGGTGACTGAGGCTACAGCCAGAAGTGGCCCCTATGTATAAACCCAGTGGTAGGTCAGCAGGGTTATATGAGTGAGAAGAAGAAGCCAAAAAAAGGGGTTGTCTCAGTGAAGCAAAGAGAGAGTTATAGAAGGTGAAAGAGATTGCCATCAGAGGGGTCAAGAGAGGGAAGCAAGGATGGAGACAATTCATTGGAAGATTAGCATGATTGAGCAGGGTCAGGCTGGGGATTAGCAGGAGCCAAATGGCTCCATGGAATGTTTTTTCCTTTCAGATGACTCTAGCTTGAATCAAGTTGATGTAGCCAGCACACTCTTCCACCCATCCTTTCCTCCCTTTCTGTCCTTTTCCCTTTTCAACTTAAGGAAGTTTCAAATTCTTCCTGATTATGTCAGTGCCTTCTGTCAAATGCATTTCCTTCCAGTGTGTAGAATCTATTTCATCTCTTGCCAAATCCTTTCTGATGTCATCCTGCTCACCAGATGTTTGTATCATTATGTATTTTACTCTTACATCCTCTTTTTAGTTGCAAAACAACCACTACGCTACAGAAACTTTCAATCACAAAATAATGCATTTCAAATAAGAAATGGATTAACAAACCCTTCACCAATGTCCCTGAGTTCTCCAGTTTGCCACCACACTCCCTATGTCTATGTCCTGAGCTATTTCCCATCCCACAGCTGTGGACCACATGGTATTGTAGTCACCCAGCACAATGCTATCTGGGTTTTGTGGAGAACTCATACACATTTGCTGATGCTTCATGCAGATTTATTGCTCAGTCACATCAGAGTCATAACACGTATTCTCTGCTTTCCATATAATGATTCATGAGCATAGACAACAGGGAAGTCTGTTCAGGGTAACCACATTACTATAGGCCACAGAAGTTGATGGATGGTTTACAAACATCCATTTGAATGAGGGAAATGCTGAGTTAAACACAACTTAGGAGGGCTGGTTATTTGGTTTTTAAAGCTATCACTAGCTTACTATTCACCATCCAGACAGTAGAATATATTTTAGGCATCTAGACTATGGAGATTAACTGTTTATCATTAGTTTTTCATGTCATAACAGGTGAAACAGATGCTAGCATATCACACAATAAAGATTCTACCATGGACTGTTTATCTGTTGAGAGGGGACACTGACAGGTGCCTTGAAGGCATCAGAGAGGAAAGCAATCAAGCTTTTCTGATGACCAGAGCATGCAAACCCAAGGAAGAATGGTACCCAGATATCAGAAAAGTAGAGAATTGACAAGGGAAAACTGTGTCTGCAGAGCTGAAGGTGGATCACAAGGAACCTCCAGGGTGTCAGTAAGAAGGTCAGGAATTTTAGTGTTATTTTTCAGAACAGTAAGTCTCTCAAGAGCCAGATGAAAGAAATAGCATGATCAAATTTTTTTTAAAGTTTTTTAAAGTTTTTTCTTTCATAACCTCTCCAATAAGAGAAGTGAAAAAGGATGTTTGTATTTGCACATAACTGCTGGTCACAGAACCATATAACTGCTTCCATGCAGGACTCTAGAACAGTGTAGTGTCTCGGTATCCAGAAATTCTGGTTTAAATCTATTAGTAATCTTTTTTAGTTCTCCATGAAAAAATGCCATTGGAAATGGTTCTTTCTTGTGCTGGTGAAGAGCTCCTTACGAGCATCAGATCTGTTCAAGCAGGCTTTAATCAAATCAGCTGAGCCTGCTGATAGCTGCTGGATGGTAAGAATAAAGCTTACTGTTTCTCAAATATTCCTGGGTCGGAAGTTCCTCATAGGCATCAGGCTCCATTTCAGACCGGCTCAGTCCTTTTTATGCTGCTCAGTAGAGTGTGATGTTTCAGAATGAAGATTCCAGAGCCAGTGAGCCTGGATTTAAACCTAAGCTTGAATAACCTTGGGTGGGTTGTTCAGTCTCTGTGTGCGTCATTTCCCTCAGTAAAATGGAACAATCAAAGTAAATGAGTTAATAAGCACGAAGAATGAGAACAGAGCCTAGCACACAGCAAACAAATGCTAACTGCTGTTAGTGGTACTAATCGAAGCCAAGCCCCTGAACCAGACACGGGAATTGAAAGTTCGTTCATCCTGCAGGCGGAGGAAATTAGTGGTCCCTTCATCAAGATTCTTTCTTTTCCTTTTGCTGTCTGTCTGCAGCCAGCTTCCTTAATGCATCTTGGCACCTTCCACAATTTATAAATGAGAACTGACAACACCCATATTCTAACCCTCTGATTTAACTGAAGTTCTGTAAGGAAACGGAATGAAGGGGAAGTTTCATTGACACATCGAAAGCTTGCAAACTATTATTACAGCTTTAAAAACTGTTCTGTGATTTGCTATAATCCCCTAACAGAGAATGAGTATATTAATATTTTTTTTTATTTTTAGAAAGACAATTTTGGTGAAGGAAACCATAACATTTTTCCTTGAATAGTTGATGCATTCCATGATCCTGCATTAATTACACCTGCACACACCTCAGTTTGTAGAGCTTCAGAGTGGAGATGGCAGTACAGACTTCATTACAGAGTTGCTAGGCATTTTAACCCCCCCCCCCCCACTAATGCCCAGCATAGGACATGTGCCCATAAACAGTGCATTATTATTCTAGCATGATCAGAATCTCACATGTTGTTGTCCGGCCCGTAGAGCCTTTTACATTAAGTCAAAAGCTATATTTGAGACCTGGGGAGTTGTTTCCGTTACTAAAGCATTTGTCACACAAGCATGAGGACCTGCGTTCAGACTCCTCTGTAAAAAGCTGCATGTGATAGTAACACCTCACATCTCTGTAACCCCAGCACTGGGGTTAGGGGTGTGGAAACAGGAGGATCCCTGGATTTGGTTGGCTAACCTGGGCAGATCCAGTTAAATTGGGAAGAAACTTTGTCTTAAATAGCGTAGAGAGCAATTAAAGACACCCAGTGTTGATCTCTGGCCTGCACACAGCAGCATGCATGTGTGCTTAGACCCACATGCTCGAAAAAGACACCCTCCACACATAAATACATGCCCACCCCACAAGCTATAGTCTACAAAAGTTTTCTGCACTATGATTAACAGAGTTGTGCACAGAGTGTCCCCATCTGTGGACACCAGAGCTCCTTCCTTCTACCTCTCAGCCTTCTTCCAAAAGCCACAGGGCTCCTGTGTCTGAATCTGAGCAGCTTGGTCATTAAAATCTCCCTTCCTGGTTAGAACAAAGCAGAGAAGTAAAAGAGGTTCTGTGTGTGTGAGAGCCACAGTGGGTTTGACTCTTTGATCAGGGCCCTCCTCCTTGCTCACTTCCTGAGCAGATGAGTCACACTTCCTGGAACTGTCCTTTAGAGGAAGTTGGCTACTAGAACTTTAGCAGTCTGCTGACAGTTGCTACTCACAAATGAGTATTCACTATAGTCCAGACATTCAGTTTTGTCTCCATACCAGCTGGGAGAATGTAGCTCTTAACTAGGATGGTCTACATTCAGAACTGAAAAGGATTGCCATGAAGCTGAACTCTCTTATGTCATTAAGCAGTCCAGGATGCATCTTAGACAAAATGTTGACTCCAAAATTGTCTGGGTAAAATGTGATTTTTTTAAATTATAAAAATGTATGAGTTCTTGATGTTAAGGCAATCAATTCTTTTCGGGCAGAGAGTGAGTGGTGGCATATACACACACACAAACACACACAATCCCAGCCCTTTAGCGGTTCAGGTGGGAGGATCCACTTATGACCAGACTGGCTACCTAAGACCCCTGTCTTTGGGAGAAGAAAAGAAAAAAGCTGCCCTTTTATGACCATCCTCACAATGAAGATTTTTAATTGATTAGTTTGCTGTGTATAATGATGCAGAGGTACCAGCCCTTCAAAAGACATCCAGCCAGTCCTTGATTCAAAAGAGCTCTGGTTTCTTCTGCTTCTCATACCCTCTCAGATTTGAAGCATGGGATATAGATGAATAAGAACAAAACCTATCACAATTTCCCAAACTACCTTTAACAAACTTAAAAATCCCTTTACATTCACAAAGCTGTAAGTTATTTCCCACAATTTCCTACCTCTCTTTCTTTTATACTTAAGCCAAAGCTGGAAAGTATAGAGGCATCTGTTATCAGGCCTGCAGGCACACTGCACAGAGAGTACAGTGGGTGCAAGCACACTGAGCAGGGAGGACCATAAGAGTAGGCACACTGCACAGGGAGGACTGTGGGTACAGGCACACACTGTACAGGGAGGAAATGCTGGTCACAAGGTTAAGTTTCAAATATCATGAATTCTAGTTGTGAATTCTAGTTCTGATTTAATTATTTTAAATGGAAAAGGCTTCCAATTGCAGCGCTTACGTTGGCTTGCAAAGCAATCATGGCATTTTTATATCCATTTTGATCTATCTTGTGAGCCACTCTTTACAGCTCCCCTCTGCTTTTATTTTGCATATTAAAAACATGAGAAAACACTTTAATTTTAGTTCCTACTTAGCAGCTTACTCTGTATTCTGGTGACCTGGAGGAAGAGGCAGGTGCAAGCACTATAGGTCTCTAAGGCTCAAGGTTCCATGATTTTATTTTGTTCCATGAACTGGGTTTTTCTCTGTCCCAGAGTCCATCTGCAGCAGATGCTCAGGCCATTGGAAGACACAATAATATATATTTAAAGCACTTAGCATTTCACTATGGCAAGACAACTTATGTATCCACAGGAGAGTGTTCTTGGCTCTCAGAGTCTTTCTCTTTTCCCTGAGGAAAGACTAGACATTCACTGTTCCATCAGTGATCATAAAATCCAACATTTATAGAAGTCCCTGGACTTCTAAAGACATTATTTTTTATAAAGAATTAGAATAATTAATAATAGTTACTTACCATGAAAAAGGATATACTCAGGATTAAAATGGCTTGAAAATAATGCTGGAACAGATTACTCTCTGTAATAACTTTTAAAGACAAATGTTGATGTTTGATTCTGAGCACAGAGAAGAGATACAGAAATAGCAGAACGTTATTAGTGGGCCAATTGAGTGGCTGGAAGACTAGAGGAGTATGTAATTCTAACATAGGGAAAACATTACCAAGACATATTTCTATTATGGTGTCAATAGTTCTACAGAGATAATGTATTAAAAATAGGTATATCTAATCAAAAAAGAACACATAGTCATTGCAGGAGGCTGAGAAAACATAGGAAAACCTAGGAAACAACAACAACAAAAAACCTTAAATTACACCATTTCTATTAATATTTAGTGGTATTCATTTCCTGTTCTCCTTTTGATGTTTATTTTAATATTCATAGATTATCCCATGCAGTCTACCCTATAATGACATTTTTCCATGGGTGTATCTATTATGTGTGTTACTTTCCAAGTTCTCACTCCATTGCCACAGTGCAGGCTGCTGTGAGCCCTTTCTGAGATAAACATCTTTGTAATGAAATGTTAGCCTACATCCATGGTTATGCATTGATTAAAAATATAAAACACAGCACAACAAAAAGAACCAGAATCAGCCTTTGTGCCTTCTGATGTAAGTGATCCATAGAAAGCAGGACTTAAAACCATAAAGGCAACAAGAGCAGACAGAGAGAAGCCAGCCCACAGAGAGGCCACTGTGCCATCTGGACCTGCGATAAACCTCTAATTCAAAGTGATACAAAATAACTCAGAATAACTCAGAGTGTGGTCATCTGCTGGTCTGTTGCTGGCATGCAAAGCCTGGCGTTTTGAGTAACCACTAACTTTAGATGGGCATCTCACATGCCCTGCCCCACCCTGACAGCACGTGGCATCCTGGCTTTTCCTGTAGTGAGGACGTGTGTGTGAGTCCCTGATGCCAGTGTGCTGTGAGTGACTGACTGCATGTTTAGTGGGGAGAGGCACCAAGGCTCCACAGAGCCGTGGTGGAGCATTGTCGAGCGTGTATCCTGCATTCTCAGCCTTCAGCAACAGTTGGTTCCTTTACCTTCTGCAGTTTAACAACATATTCCCCACGCCCTGGGTTTTTTCCTATTCCTAATGACAACTCAGTATCAATATCCTACTCTGATTTTTATTTGGCAGAATTACAGAAACATTCCAAAACCTTTCAATTTTAAAGTGACCTATAAAGGTCTCGTGCTCACTAAGATAATGTGTGTAAAACTTAACAGCATCCATAAGGATTACTCTTGTGCTTGGGATGTAGCTCAGGGCTGGGGTTCCTTCCCAGCCTTCACAGTACCCTGGCTTCATCTACAGCCCTGGAAAGGTAATGAGTCAGTACCATAGGCACTCTGCAGTTGTGGTTTTCGGGGGTGGAATAAACAGATGTTTCAAGAATTCGGCGTCTCCTGCCCTCTTGAGTTCCAGGGCTCAAGCAGCAGGAGCTGTAGCACTGAAGGACAGTGAGGACAAAGGTTAGCAAGATAAGGAACAGTACATTCATGTCAGCTCACCCAGCCCCTTCTCACGCCATCATGCTAGCCTCAGCAGCTTCTGATTCCTCTCTCTTGTTGGGCTATCCTCTGTGAGGATGGACCACACTTCTTTAGCCCCTGCACATACACTTAATTTCTCTCCCCACGCTCAGGGTGATTTGCATCTGGCTCTCCACCCAGCATGTCAAGGATGGCTACTGCCACAACTCAAACCAAGGTTACCATAGCAACAGGATGCAAGTAAGCAAGCAAGGGCTCTTCATCTCCAGGCCTGATTCATTTCTTCCCTGCCTGCTCAGCCAGTGATCATTCTGTAAAGTGTTAAACATGAGTCAGTCTCAGCTGTCTAGACTCATATTTCATTGCACAAAGCTACTTCTGGCTGGTCTTTGTAAAAAAAAAATTTTTTTTTCAAACACACTCTACTTTGTCGTCACATGGTTTTTCTCATTTGCCACAAGGCTATAGAGCCATGTGATACGAAACATACAGATTCATAAAGTGAGTTCGATTCACAAAGTTAAGTAATTTCTGCAAGACTGTGTGTTAAACAAATTCCTGTAGCTAGACTCTGCCCAACTCTGCCCACATTCTTCGAATGCCCAGACAAGGAAGTGACTTGCTTGCTTCCATCAGTGACACTGGAGAGTCTATCTATGAACTCCTGGCCAGGGTCTTAATCAACTTCATTGTATTGACTAGAGTTTCCATTTTTTTTTATTAGATATTTTATTTACACTTCAGATGGCATCCCCTATCCCCATTTCCCCCCACCCCCTTAGGAAACCCCTATCCCATGCCCCCTTTTTCTTTTTTGGAAACTTCCAAGGAAACCTGATTCAGACATAAAGCATTTTTTTTATGTGACTGAAATAACTTAAAGAACTTAAAGAAGGCCCTTCAGGTGCAGCAAAGTGTTTCTACCAGACTGTCAAAACACAGGAAGTAACCAAGTAGCCCAGCATTTTGGGATGTAAACTCCTTTCCTGTGTGTCCTGAGAAGGGCTGAGGCAAACTGACAAGATTGAACACAAAAGGCCTTATGATACACAGTATCACATTTGACATGTGTTTGATGGCCAACGTGGCAAAGTGAGAATCATTTCAAGTATTTAATTTTTAAAAACCTGAAGTGACAAAAACTAGAACACATATTCAAGGTGATAAAATCTCATACGTAGTTTTTGTTTCCTTTAAATGAGTTCAGAACTTCTCGATGGTTCTGTGGAGTACATCTCAGGCTTGCTGAAAGCAGAAAAAAAAATTGTACTTTTACCAGATTTAAACCAGCAAGCTTTCTGGTCGTGCCTATGAGTCACTGCTGGAATGTCCTGTGGCTAACATTCTGCCTTGAAAACAGAATCAAGAGCAGCAAGACACCACTGGTTTCCATGGTGACCAGTATTTGTATACTTTGAAAAATGACTGTTAGGTTTTGTGTGGGGAGTTTACTCGGGAATGGATTGTGGAGGTGACATTAGCCATCAGTGTGGAGATAAACAAACAAAAATGTGATTTAATTAAATGTCAATGTTAAGAGGACATAAAACTGAAGGAGCAGGGAGGGTTGTCCCCTCTCTCTCTAGTAGAAGAAGTGCAGTAATTAGTTCATTTATTTATTTGACATTTTATTTAAGCATTTTCAAATATGTCCACTTGATGTTTATTGTAATGCATTGTTCCATTCTTCCCAAAGGGTAAAAACATTTAGTTATCATTCATCAGTGTTTCCACAAACCCATCTTCCTTGCCCACCTACCCTGCCCAGTCCCACACACAATGTACTATTTTAAGACCGCTGGCTTCTGGCGTTTGGGTTTTTTCCAGACCACTAGCTTCTGGCACTTAGGGGTTCTTCTTTAGTAGAAAAGATCTCATTAGAAGAAGGAAAAATTACTATCTACATCATTTAAAATGTCACAGCTCTTAACCTTGTTGAGCTGGGGAGAAAAAGAATGTTCTATAATATACTATAATATATAATGACCTTGTGCAGAATCAGACTATGGTCCCCAGCTTGCTTCTGTGCAGTGCTTACTACAGTCCATCAGGTAGAGGGTGCTTATGATCACAAAGGTGTTTACCTTAAGTTTTGCAAGTTAAAGATCAAGTAATTTCACCTTTGGTCACTAAGTCACAAACCAAAGTTAGAATCTCTTGGGTTTAGAGACTGTAAGCTGAAAGATTTGCTTATTAACTCAGTATTTGGTGACAGTATATTTATTTTTGTATTTAGTTTCAAAGTAGACTTCACGAAATAAAATTGATGAAAACCTTGAAACTGAGACAAACACTCTGCTGTTAGATAGTGATTCAGGAGCACTCCTAGGACAGCCTGGGAGCACTCACAGCACACTCTGGGAGCACTCACAATATAGCTTGTCTTCATCTAGCCCCTACCTTTAGCTTGGGAAGGTGATGGAGCCCAAGACTCAAGGGAAGAACTTTGGCTCTTGTCTCTTCTTATTATGTTTGTTTTCTTTGTTTCTTTCTTTCTCCTTTCTTTTCTCTTCTTTCTTTCATTCTCTCTCCTTTGCCTGGCTTCTGCCAACTTGTAGTGTTATCAGACATTTTATTACTGCAACAAAACACCATGTCCAAAAGCAACTCAGGAAGGAAAGGGTCATGTTAAGTTTACAGTTCCACATCACAGTCCATCATTGAGGGACGTCAAGGCAGGAACCGGGAAGCAAGAACAGGAAGCGGGGGCCACAAAGGAGTGCTGCTTATTATTGGCTTGCTTTTTATGGCTCTCTTAGCCTTTTTATGGCTCTCTTAGCCTGCTTTCTAACAGTACCCAGGACCACAAGCCTATGTGCTGCACTGCCCACTGTGAGCTGGCCATCTCCCACATCAGTCATTAATTAAGAAAATGTTCCATGGGCATTTTGAAATTGAAGTTCTGTCTTCCCAAATGTCTCGAGGTTGTGTGAAGTTGACATCAAACCAGCCAGTGAAGGTAGTATGCTAGAAAGCTGACAAGAAATGCAGGTTTTTAAGCAAAAGTATTTACAAAGCGGAAACAAGAAGGGTAGGGTAATAAATCTGGAAAGTGAACTCTATCATGATCCATTTGCTTAAAAATCATGGATTTAGTACCAAGCTGTGAACAGCATATTGGACTCTGCTTCTCATTTTAAATCCCTGATGACCATCCCCACAGCAAGATGAGCAACTGCCTGAGAATTTGGTGAAATGGGTTAACATTCAGAAATCTGAGATTTATATGAGCTTGAGTAAGACAATATCTAGGTCCCTACTGTACAGGATGACCTCAAAGTGATCCAAATCCTTTACTGCAAGAAACTGATATGTGAAATTGTATGATTTAAATTTTTTATCTAACTATACAGAAGAAGTAAGACAGATTAAGTCCTTAAAGAATATGCGTTCCTGGCAGAAACCAAAGTGTGCATTCACTGGAGCTCTATTGGAATCCTGGCTTCAGAGTATTCTGCTCTTAACAGTGAGGGACAGGAAATCCAGGAGTAGCTTCCTTAGGAAACTTGCAGTCATAGGGGTAAGAGGATGCTGTGTGTATCACTAGGAAGGGAGGGGATGTGACAGACTGCCTAGCTGCACAAGTAAAAAGCTAAGAGTTTACTAGGCTTGGTAACTCACCTCCATAAACCTAGCACAGGAAAAGCTGAGGCAGGCAAGTTGCTATAAAGTTAAGCCATGCTAGCTTACACAGTGATTTTCTTTTCTTTTCTTTTTATTGGATATTTTATTTATTCACATTTCAGATGCCATCCCCTTTCCCCATTTCCCCTCCCTAGAAAATCCCTATTCCATCTCCCCTTCTCCTTTTTTGCTTTTATACCATTTTAATTACATGCAAGTATTAAGGTCAGTTCTAGGTTGAAGAACTAGCAATACAATAGATGCAAATAGTCAAGGAAAAAGCAAGACAATAAACATAAATAGTCAAAGATCAAGTAAGGCAATAAACAAAGTTGCTTGAACACTCCCATGATCACTGTTTCTAAGGGCTTATCAGGATGACCAAAATATCTGAGCCAACTTCCCTGTCCTAGCCTAAAGTCATTTTTATGTCTGAAGCCTACTTCCTTGTTCTAGCTTAAAATTTAGATTCCTGCCTGAAATTACGTTTTTGTTCTAGCCTAAGGTCAGATTCCTGCCTGAAGCCCACTTCCTTGTCCGTGGCCAATGTAAGATTCCTGCCAAGCAGCCCATTTCCTTGTCCTGGCCCATGTCAGATTCTTATCAAGCAGCCCCAAAAGCTCTCCACTTCTCCCCCTTTTTTATTTCATAAACAAGACTGAGCCTGTCTTAGGTCATTCTGACAAGAATGCCTTCCTTACCCATCGTGGAATATGTATTATCAAAAGCAATGCACTTATGTCTTAGGTAAGGCTCTATGCAAAATCTTACCCATCCTTGGCTTGCCAGCCTGTTAAATAAACAGGGGTCTATTTTTAGTTTCAAGCCATGACTTTGGCAGATGATATATTGATGTTGTTAAAGGCGAGCTTTAACATAATGGGCAGGAATAAAACTTTTCCCAGGACAAAAAGGGCTAGCATGATCAAGCTATATGTGCCATTCTTAAAGCTTGACCAAAATAGAAATACTGACCTCAGGCCATGGGTAATTTTATCAGCATTATCTGCCACATCAACACTCAACAGAGCAGCATTCTTGAAATTCACAAGCTCACTATGCCAAGTTAAAACATCCAAAGAGGTGTTAAAATTATGCTAAATACACTGCAATTGTCTTTAATTTTTTTCCCCTAATTATAATGACTATCACTGTAAATTTTAGAACTAACACAAATCCAATAGTATTTGGCATGACACTCCAGATGGCTCCTTACTCATAAACTCTGACCCTCCTTCCAATAATTTGAATAGGATAAAGAACATCAATCCATTGTTCCAAATGCCTATCTAAATCCTCGTTTATATTCAATACATTAGTAACATTTTTTTTTTTGCTAAATGATTAACAAAAGTAGCTGTCTTAACTTCTTGTGTCAAAGCAATTGCAGAAGCAGTGGTTCTAGAAATTAATGTAATTAAAGCTGTTATACCAGCAATGATCAAGCCCACTACCCTCTTGCTTCTACTTAAAACCTGACTCACTTCTTCCAGTACTTGCAAGCTTTTTTCAGAAGACCAAGGTTCTATGATACTCAGGGCAATAAAACAAAGGCTGGTTGATAGACCTCCATAACTGACATGCTTGATTTCAACACACTAACACAATTAGAAAGTGTACAATCAATGCAACTTACATTAAATAATGTAGAAGAAACAAAAGTGATTTTTAACTTGACAATTAAAAGAGCCTTAACACATGTACTATCACTTGTTTGAAATCCAGATACTGTCCCAACTCTATCTCTTGCTAACATAACATCATAGAGAACTGCAGCAAACTTGTCAATATATCTTTGAAAATGTCCAGAACCAGCCTTCCACATGAGGACTGTTATTTCCAATATTGGATTGATTTCTAGACCAGTACATGATTGAGTCCAAATAACTGGTCACATTTAAGAGTCATTATAACTTCTATTTTTGATTCTCTGTTCCATGAGGTCTAAAATCTTGAGGCAAGGCAGCTTGTCCCATTAGGGGTATATAGGTAAGCAAAAGTGGGTTGGGAACATATGTTCAATACAGCTTCACAGTCACCATTGTCAGGGCACTCATCAAGCTCACAGGTCAGCATAATTCTTTATCCTGGCATCTGCATGTCTCATCCCATCTCTGGCAGCCACCATGCTTCTTCAGCATCTGCAGGAAAAAAAAAAACACAAACATGCCCTCTTCCCTATATTAAATACCTGATTGAGATCATGCCATATACCAATAAGTGGATCCTTCCCTTTCACCTATGGATAAGTATGCCTAGTTGTAGAGTGTCATAGACACTCAGCAGAAAGTTCCTTGGCATCCAATTTTTTTAAAAAATAAAAAGAACATGATTTAAATAAATTTCTGGTGGATGGGGCTATACTGCTCCCTTTTTTTATTCAAGCTTTCCTAGGCTACAGAGTGAAATCTTGTCTCAAAACAATCCAAAGTAAAAGCCCAAAGGGGCATGGCAGTTCATTCAAAGGTGAAAAACCCCACATCTAATCATTGCAATTGGGAAAGGTTCCAATAGAATTAGTTTGAAAAATCTGTTTATAAGGTTTTTATAGCTGAGTCAATATGTTTAAAGCACATTATATCACATTTTAGTACATAAGAGAACTTACCATCAGTTTAAAAATCACTGACTTCATGTGATATATGTTTTCACAAGTGTACAGAATGTACAGTCACTAAAGAGTGAACAAAATATCTGAGGATAATAAATGATAGGGGGCTTGGCGAATAGAGGAGAGGGGAAAATCTACACAGGGAAAAAAATAGCCTGAAAAGAAGAACAATCAGAGGCCAAGCATAGTGGCCTTTAATCTCAGCAGTTGGGAGGTAGAGGCATGTGGATCTTTGAGTTTGAGACCAGCCTGGTCTACAAAGTGAGTTTCAGGACAGCCAGGGCTATATGGAGAGATTCTCAAACAAAACAAAACAAAACAGAACAGAACAGAACAGAACAGAACAGAACAGAACAGAACAGAACAGAACAGAACAGAACAGAACAAAACAAAACCAAAAACAACCATAAGAAAAAACAATAGTCCAGGAAGTCTATGTGCATATTTTGTGATATTTCCCATTTTGTTATTATAGGCAGCTCATTCTAAGGTAACTGGGATAAAGTGATCTAGGTGAACAGCAGGAGGATACAGAGGCAACCTGATGGCCTGCCACCTGAGAAGGCCACATTTTTAGTCTTTCTTTTTTCCTAAGTGAAAAGAGAAAGGTCCTTTTCCTTAAAAACAAACAAACAAATGTACACACATAAGAAATATGTGAAGTGTTTTACTCATGGGAATTTCTCTTTGATTTCAGCTCTATGATGGACCCCAGCGAATGGGACGATATTGTGGAAAAAATATCCCCCCACCAGGGGCGACAACAGGCTCCAAACTTCATGTATTGTTCCATACAGATGGGGTTGGTTATGGCGAGAAAGGATTTATGATGCAATGGTTCATCCATGGTAAGCCCCTCATTGATCTCGATTGTATTAATGATTGTTATTTGGCCAAGAATTATTTCTTTACCAATCCCACCATTAGAAACAGTGGCATCAGCAAATAATGAAAGCAAAGTAGTAACCTAGAGTTAGGCTTTAGAGAACATACCGAGACATCTGTGGAATTCCAGGAGATAAATTTTGCTGGAGTTCTGAGAAGAAATGAAGTTGAAGTACACAAGATTTGGGTAACTGCTTGAGCAGGTAGAGTGATAATCTACCTTAGAGCAGAAACATGACATGATGGTGAGATGTGAGTGTCCCAGGAATATGCCATAAAACAGAAAGAGACATAAGGCTCACCTTGACATTTGTCAGGGAAAGAATGATCAGGACAATATAAAGAACTAAAGAATGGGAGTCAGAAAGTTCAAAGAGAAAACAAAGGACTCAGATGAGAGAAATAGCGAGAACAGATCATTTCAACTGGATGCAAGAATCCAGAGTTGTGTCTTGTATCTACTAAACAGAGTTGGAACATACTGAAGACTATCTACAAACCAGTGGTTGAGGTATAGGTGGAAATAATTACTTCCTTAAAACTCATTATTAACGAGAGTCACAAGACTTCAAAATTCATCGGTTGTGGGTCAACTTACAGTTTGATCGTCCCAGAGGAATGGTTTTTAAATATGGCCTCCAGTAACAGCAGGAGCACAGGAACATTTTAGAAATGCGAATTCTTAGCCCCTACCCTACGTTTATAGTAGTTCTCAACCAGTCAGACATGGTGTTAAAACTCATGGTGAATGTCAGTAAATAGAGAGAGGTAGAGTTGCAATGGTATACCAGAAATCTCACAGATGCCTAAACTTCAATCCTCCTGTTAAAGTCAGTGGTAAAGGCTAGTGACATGTCTCAATAGGTAAAGTGCTTGCCTTACAACTATGGAAATCTTGTTAAATCACTGAGTCAAGCCACGCTCAACAGCATACTCCTATAAAGCCAGCATTGAAAAGATAGGAGGTGAGGACCAGCAGAACCTTGGTGCTCACTGACCAGCTAGGCTATCCTATTTGGCAGAGTTCTAGATCAATGAGAGACTTTGAGTTAAACAAAAGGTGGGAAATCCTTAAGGACCAATACTCACCATTGTTCTCAGAACTCTACCTACAGTAGATATATATGCACAGTACATATATGTCCCTGGCATGAGCATGCACACAAAAACAAATAGACACAGAGAACGTGGCAGCACAAGGGGTGTGGGTGTGTGGGTGTGAGAAAGAGAGAGAGAGAGAGAGAGAGAAAGAAAGCATGAATCAGAGGTACTTAAGTAAGCACATGAGCATTTGAAACTTGAGATTTATTGGTATTACAGTCCTTCCATGTAAATCTCAGAGAATTCCCAATTGTCAATCCCTTATTTATCTGGATTAAAGCCTCTCCATTTATGACGGAGTTACATACCAATGAACCCACTATAAAGTGAAAATAATCATGTGTCTAACTTAACAAATATCATTATTAGCCTAACCTACTTTAAACATGCTCAAAATACTTGTAACAAACAGTTGTCAAACTTATTGAACATAAAGCCTATTTTATGAAGTAGAAAAAATTATTCCATATGAAATTAAAATTTCAGAATATGTTTTCTCTTGATTGGTTATCACTTCCAATTATCTGAAGGTAGGAATTGTCTCTATCCATAAGAACATTAGATGCTCTTCTGATATTGTGACTGTGGACATAACATTTTTATGTTAAAATCTGAATGTAGACTTTTCCATAATTAAGTATTCAGTGGCAATCCACAGGGCTACTGGTACCTTGAAATACAGATTATGATTCTCAAAAGTAAATGAGATATAGTGGTCAATCTTGTAAAATTTTTGGATGTTCCTCTTTATCCAGTGAGTTTTAAACTTACAGTAGACACTTTATTAATTGACTTAATAAAAGGATTTGGTTGGTTTCTCTCCCCAGTATATTGTGTTTCCAGTGTTCTGCTGTTCAGCAATATTATGATTCTAAGTAATCTAAAGATGATCTGAAAAAACTGAGCAAACAGGAAAATTTTGAAAAAATGGCCCAGAATATTGGTGCCTGGGAATACTCTTGAGAACAGTGTTTGTCAGTTGTTTATATCCACAGAACAAGTAAGGTTCTCCTTATCTTGTATTTAGTTTTGCAATACCTAGGACTCAAAGTCAGGACCTCACACATGCTAGGCAAGTACTCTAATGATGAGCTATATCCTTAGCCCTCATTGGCAAATCTTGCAAATATTGAGTAGTGAGGCACACCGACTAGAATTTCTAAGACTCTCTCTATGGAGGATAAGGTTGCTATTACATGTAACTCAGTTTTGGGAGCAAGGCAAGATGGCATTTTACTTGGTGGAATAAAACTGTAGGAAAACAGAAGTTCCAGAGCCCAGAAAATTCAGCTAGGGACTTCAAATTACATACTGCCATAAGTAAGTTTATATGGCACCTGGATGGCAGCAAGGGTCCCTGAAGGAGACAGCTTTCTGCTTCAAAGATCTAAAGGGCACAGGAAGTGTCTTGGGCCAAAGGCCTCAGAATGTGGTCTTCAGTCCTAGGGATACATAGAAATTGTCTAGGAGTTTAAACACAAGAGAAGCTGAGAGATAGAATTCTATTGGTCACGTTTGACCATTGCCACTTTCAATCCTGTCCTAAACGATGCAAGCCTGCAGTCAGATTGGAAGAATGAAGAGATGCTGGCAGTACTTTTGCTAGCTGATCTCTTTATTTAAGAGGCTACTCACCCTCCCCTCCAGGCTGTTCTAGCCATTCTGGCTAGAGGTCATGCTAAAGAGCTTGCTTGATGGGATGGTCATTACCGGCTACACTCAACTTACTGTATCACTGGGTTCTTCTAGCCAATATGCCAAGCCCTCTGTTAAAAGCCCTAAGGTTTTGTTGAGCCAAGATTTTGCTTTTACTTCTTTTTGGAATATGTCTTCTTTCAAGAGAGTCAAAAGAGAACAGACACCCTCTGTCTGTTCTCTTTTCCTGTTTACTATTGCAAAATTTCCCCCCATTTGCTGAAAATTTGCTAAGTTCAAAGCCAGAGTTATGCAACAATTTTTTACTAATTAGGACAAAACTTTAAAAAAAAAATTAACTCTGTGCCCACCACTGTATGCAAATGGTAGTTGACAATAATCTTCTGGAAGGAGATCATGAGCAGTGTAAATCAATACCAAATGAATTGCTATGGCTTGTTATCACCATGCTGTTAGTACATTTTATGTTCTGTATCTGACCTATGTAAATTGAGATGGCTTGAGAGGAGGAGGAGTCAACAGAGTAAGCTTCTGGCAGAAGGTCTTCACTGGGAATGGTACCCTGATTAGTTACTAGGGGAAAATTCAAGACTAAGCTGTCATTCTTCTGTTTATTAAAGCTACAGGTTTAATGCTTCCATATCAGATAGCATGCTATGCCTAGGGACACAGACTCCTATGCTATGACTTAAAGCTACAGGTTTAATGCTTCTGTACCAGATAACATGCTAGCATGCTATGACTAGGGAAACAGAGAGAGTCCTATGCTATAACTAGGGACACAAAGAGAGTCCTATGCTATAACTAGGGACACAGAGAGAGTCCTATGGTATAACTAGGGACACGGAAATGGTTTAGTTCCCATCTCCACTGCAGCAAAGGGAAGACATTAAGCATGCAAATGAATATACAAAATCAAATCTTATTAGAGATGAGGGAACACACAGGAAGACATTGTATAGGATTGGGATGGTCGTGCAGGTGGACAGGCAGCGGGGGAAGTGTTCTATGAAATTGCAACCTCTGAACTAAAACCTGAAAAATAAGTCGGTGCTGTCTTGATAAGTAGGGGAAGGGGAAGGAAAGACCCCATTATACAAGGGGTCAGGGGGAGCAAGAGGATCAAGATCAAAAGTTAAAGCTGTAGAGGAGACTAGAAAGTCTAGCAGTAACTACCACAACTGGCCCCATAAGACACAAACTCAATTCACAGGAGCCACAGTGTCTTCCTCTGTGCAAGTCCTTTACACTTCATACAAACAGGTCTGGGGTAGGATCCCCAAGGGTGGAGAAGCACAATAAATTGTGGGTCTTAAAATACAGGGTGCAATACAAAAATATACACTAAACACAGTCATGCATCATTAAACAACAGGGTTGTGTTTCAAGCAATGCGTTGCTGGTAGCCCATTTCATCATTGTGAGAATAACAGAGAATTCTCACATGTACTAAGATTGCTACAAGGTCACCAGCTAATCTGTGGGGCTACCAAGGTTTGTGCTGCCTATCCATGACTGAATTTCATTCTACAGCATGTGACTCTCAGTCTTCACATGCAAAACTGATATTCTTACATGTGTTTGTGTGCACATGAATGCATACAGTGCATCAGCAGACAACATTTAAAAATGAGTCTCTGCATTGCCCCCTCTGGGTTTCTACTCAGAATCCAATCACAAGAAGCCCTCTCTCCTCTGACTCCTTTCCACACCATTCTATAAGTGCTCAGCAAACGCTTGCAGAGCCTTGAGCTGACAGTGATGTCATATCCTGAGCACTCTGTGGCTCAGGAGCCCCTACACACTTCATTCATTTTGCTCAGCGATAAATAAATCCGTTTACCCAGTGTGCCTTTTTGTCAACAGCACAAATCTTCTCTTTACTTCGAGAAACTGGATCTATAAGTGAGCTTTCTCTGTGGGTCCATTTTGAAAGTGGCTCTGTAGATGCAAAATAAAGCCCACACTGCAGTGCCTTTATGCAGATCTTCAAAGAGAATCCCACCATGGAAATAAAGAAATGGCCATAGTCGCCCTGCCTGGCTAATCGGTTCACAGGATTCAGCATTGACAGCATTGTTCAGAAGCTGAATTCTATCCTGGGAGCCTTGGTCTGGGCTGCTGAAGGGTATAGAGAACTTCCCATAAGTTGTGTGAATAGGAGCCTCCCAGCCAGCTGCACACACCCCTCCTCCCTTCCCCTGTGGCTCCTTCAGCCCTTCTCTCACTTGGCAGTGGAATATAGCATGCAAACAAGGTCAAAGAGCTTTGTGAGCAGAGAGTGACATTTGCAAAGGCAGTGGGCACTTCAGCTAGGGACCCAGCAGGGGAAGAGCTAAGTGGCATGTGATCAGGAGGTGATGTCACCGTGGACTTCCACAAAGAAAAGTGTGGCCTTTTCTTTGGGGAGATAGATGACATCATCCTCCCAGATGGGGCCACACCATTCTCTTTTCTTTTTAGTTGTTAATGAGATTTCTGTGACTCTAGAGTTTTTAGAAGTTAGTTTGCAAGAACATTTTAAAACATTTTTCAAGACCTTCTGGAGTGACTGGGTTCAAAAGATAATGCCTCCCTGGCTAACTGGACATTCAATCCTATACCAAGGGCTTCTCTTTGGAATGCTTGCCAGAAGCCTCTACAGTGTCAGCCATGTTTCCTTTCAACCCTCATTCCAGCTCTTTGGGACAGTCAATAGTGTGTGGCTACTTTTGAATTTCTTCTAATTCGACACTTTTATTTGTTTTTGTGACTTAGAAGCGGTAAGCTTGGGTTTCTGCGAGCACTCAAGTTTTCAATACTTTCAATCTGTTTCTTAGAGAATCGGCTGGGTAGATGCAGAGGAATGGCTCACAGCAGCTATGATCCCTGTCTTAAAATTTTTTTTCTTATGTAAAATATGTAGATAACAAGCACCGTGGCATAGCACAGGCACATGCAGTGCACAGAAAATATATCTCAGTATCAAATGCTATGAATAAAAAAATTAGAAGATATCTTGAAAGGCTCTGTAGGGGGCTGGCTGATAGTGAGCAAAAGGTTGAAAAACACTAAGCAAAGCACGTGATAGAAATTAAGGTAGGGCTGGCTGTCCAACTGATAAGAGACAAGTGCAAACAGCTAAAAATTTTTCCTGCCACCAGGGAAAGACCATAGATAGATTTTTCTCTCTGTTGCTAGGGATGGATCTCAGGCTTTGGGTATGCTGAACAAGCAGTCCATAATTCTGCTATAGTACATCCTGGATCCCCAGAGATGGATTTTTATTTTGAGCTCTAAGACGTATAAGGCGTATAAGGAAATGTAGTGGCTTGCACAGATGGGTATTTCGTAATAGTGGCATAGGTACTGGGGATGTCTTTCACAGGCACACAGAAACAATGATACGAAGCAACCTGTAACTACAGCTCCAGTCGATCCAGTGCTCTCTGGCCTCTGTAGGTATCAGGCCTACACATGGTACACAGACATTCCTGCAGGCAAAACATCCATACACACAAATTAAAAAATAAAACTATACACACATATACATTCATATGCACACATACATAGATAAGAATATACAGAAATATACAGAAACCACACAGAGACAGAGACAGAGCTAGCACTCTAGCTTGTTGGTGATACAGACAGCACTGTGACAAAGTCTAACACATAAGTGCCACATCTTCTTTCCCTGATACTTTCTTCAAAGTTACAGAGTGGAAATCATATCATTTAGGTTTTCATGTTCGAACATTATTTTGAGACCTTTATAACTATTTCATGATCACCCTTTTGTGTCTGTCTTGAGCCATGTTTCCTTATGGTGTTTGCAATGAAAGTGGTTTCATGAATTGCGGTCAGCGAAGATCCAATCAATAAAACCGGCCTGTGTGTCACCCGCTCTGGGAGAGCCCTTCTTCTCAGCTGGTGATGGAATTACTTTCAGGGTGGCACTTCCTGCTAAGCTGTGACAAGTATAATACCACAGAGACGAGAGAGTAGACATGAGCTCCTCTGCCTCTAAAGGGCCCTCGGTTATGATGAAGGTACACCTCACATGTGCACCAAACCTTTAAGAAAGTGATTGGAAGAGATGAGAGAAGAGAAGTCCTGCCACTGTTTTGTTGTTACAGTGTGACATAAATTCTGTTTGGTTTGAACAGAGATTTAAGGAGATGCAAAGGAAAAGCTGCTAGCTGGGTTCAGGCACAAAGGTAACTGTTTAATGGCTCACAAAATCTCCCCTCAGATTTTTGCATGCTGTACACATAAATGTGTGTTTCTAGTTTGTCCTCTTTGATATTTTAGACTTCTGTCTTTGTGCTACTTGAAAACATTTTTAGGGGTGAAGCTTAGAAATGAACACCGCCTTAGTATAGAGACAAGTTCAGAGTTTTGAATATGATCCTGTCGCTGACTTTTGATTTTTGGCAAATTCTCAGTTGTAGTTTCGTTCAAAACAAGTTCTGAATGAATGACGCTAATTTTAAAAAACTCTGTTTACCCAGGCAGACAGCAGCGCCTGCCTGCATTTCCAGATGTTTAGGGGGCTGAGCAGACTAACTTCAGCTCATGGGTTTAAGATTAGCCTGGGCAACATAGAGTGATCTTGCCTGAAAAACAAACAAAGAAATCTGTTTGCCCACAATCCTGCTGGTGGAACAATTTTCTCAAAAACAGTTTTGCTGCTCATTTTGCCTCAGGCTCTGAAGTTTTCATGGCAAGTTCTGTGAGCAAATGCAATGGTGACCATGTACAGATCTTTCACAAGGCGTGGAAAAAGTGAGATTTTTTTATTTATATTTGTGTTTTTGCCTCCTTGACAACGACAAGTATATAACAACAAATATGCTCATAAAGTTGACCTTCATTTAGTGTTGGCTCTGAGTCTGTGGCCAAAGCCTTTAGGACCTTATATCCCAATTCCCACATTGCCACTGTTTGAAACTGTCTGAGGCTATTTTCACTGCTGCTCTTTCAAACTGCTATAAAATGGAGAAAAAAAATAATATTCAAACAATCATGACCCTCCAAAATTATATATTGCACAATTTAAAATAGTCCTTGATTTGGGGCCAAAGGGAGAGTTTTCTTAGCTCTTCTGTTTGTGTTCTGGTTTCCTACCAACCACTTCCCTGATAGCAATTGCACATTCTTTCAGGGAGGTCACTCACTTTTTCCATACAATGTGAAAACGAAGGTGATTGGCTGTTTCTTTTCAACTTCAGAATTGTAACAAACACAAATGACCAAACTCACACAGGACAGCCATTATGTTCAGTATGGAACATTCATTTTTTTTTTCTATATCTCTTAACCATTGCATTATCTCCGGATTAGTTTTATTTTATTGCTGCTGTGAGCTCAGCAAACACATCATCTTCCTCTCACCAAATAGAGTCCCTGGTGTGTGGCAGAACGATACTATTGAAGTTAGTAGAATTATAATCTGCATATATGTAATGAGTGATACAAAATAATTTTATGTTTTTTTCTTTTCACTATATAGACTAAAGAATATAAGTTTAAACACCTAAGAATAATTTTAACTGTCTTTAGGAATTTTAACGCATTTTATTTATTTATAGTACCCATTTATTTATGTGTATAGTGTGTAGGTGTGCATATCATGTGAACATGTGGAGGTCAGAGGTCAACTTACAGCAGTCATCTCTCTGCTTCCATCATGTTAGCTGTCAGCAAACCTTTAGCTGTTGAGTCACCTCTCTGTCAGTATCTGTCTCAGGTTATTAATTTCATCAAAGAAAATTACATTGGCCTATGAAAATTGAATTAAAATATGATTAATATTTAGTGCACTGACCTTACTGGCATGTTGCTTATTATTACCCTTGGTGTTGTTATTTAAAAAAAATAATAATTTCAGTGTACTGAGTACTTTAAAATATTATCTCCTATCTCATCCTAATACTTCTGTGAAAGAAGCAACATTGTCTCATATTGTAGATAAAAATGGCAGAGAAAGGTACCTTCATAACATTAAGTGACTAACTCAGACTCAGAAGTCCAGAGACAGCAGAATCAGCACACAGAAACCTTTGGTGTCAGACACCAAAGTGTGTCCTTTAAGTAGTGGCCTGCTGTCTGGCATCAGCAATCTTTCCCTCAAGTTTCCTTGGGAAAAGTTGGCATCACACTGTGGTCTGAAGAAATCCAAATCTTGCAGTAGCTAATTTTATAATGAACTCTTGTACAAACATTTAAAAGAAATCTAGAGAATCTTTCCCATGTAAGTTATGTTCTCGTTTCGAGAACTCCTCACAAATTTACACCATTCATTCATTCATTCATTCATTCCTTTTCCAGTTCAAGTAGCAATAAACTGTGGAGTCCTGAGGTGAGGTCTGAGCACATTGTCAAAGGGCTAGCTCAGAATAGCCCAGGTTTACCTGCCTTTCCGCCTTTCTTTCCGTGCGTTGAGCACACTCATGCTTGCTAAGTATGCTCCCTACCACTGAGCTATGCTAAAGCACTGATTCATTTACGTAAAGTTCTTTTGGGGTCACCACACATGATTGATGGAATTAATTCATCTGGGAGAAAACGGGGTTAGCTACTCTGTTACCCAGGGTCAGTTCCAGAAAGTAGCTTACAAGGAAAAGTTAGGTTACAAGGAGAGAGATAGGCTAGCTGTCTTCAGAAGAGATTGGCTGGCTCAGCACAGACCCTGAGGGTAGGCTGGAGTGTGTGACAATTTGGCTGATATAGTTGTTCTGCTTCAATTTAGAGAGAGAGACCCAGGCTGGCTGGCTCACTGACCACAGGCCTGGATATAATACTAAGAAAACGGTCTTGGAATCATCTGTCCCTGTAAATACAATCTCTGCCACCATCTTTACATGGCCTTCTCACTTCTGTGTGTCTGTCTCCCAATGTTCCCTCTTAGAGGACAGTCTTGAACTTCATTCCAACTGTAAGGCAGCGGCCCCTCCTTGACCCTCCTTGACTTGATTACATCTGTGGTTATGTCAACACCATCAGCACTGAGCTGCTCCTTTTTGTGCATTTTTGGCTGTGGAGCAACCTCCCTGTGGAGAACAGCTTGGGAATTGAGGGCAAAGTGCATGGCAGAGTTAGAGAGAACAGGGTGAGGCAAGGCCTTGGAGCTCCCTGCGTGAGCTTCTCGTTGGAAAAGGTTAACTAAAATAATGACATTGAAGAATTGCAGGGTTGAAAACTTTCAAATAGAAATGTGAATGCTGGGCTGGCAAATGCCTGAGGGCATGGTCCATTATCTTTGCCTGCTCCTAGGATTTTTTGAAGTGTAGTCTTAGGTACAATTTCTTATTTTGAAAGATATTTGTCCCATTTCCTTAATTTCATTTCCTTTGATGATGTTTTATACTACACTTTGTTTTGAAATCTTAAATAATTTCAAAACTCTCTGAGAGACAGAGAGAGGACAGATGATAGATAGATAGATAGATAGATAGATAGATAGATAGATAGATAGATAGAATGGCTATAATTAGTGGATTGATTTATCCTAGAGAACTGGAAGCAAAGAATTTCTACTGGGAAAACATTCTGAATCTGACTAGAAATTCAAAATACAAAAAAAAAAAATAGATTAGAAGGATCTTGGTACAATTTGTCTCAATAAAAAAGTGATAAGGCTGGACATACTTCTCTGAGTTAAAATGAAAGATGTCTATCCTTTCTGTATAGGAAATTAAATTTTATATAAAAATATGGCCATTCTGATGTATCTCTTATAGTGGTATGCTCAGGTGAAGAACTTCAATATTCAGATCCAGGTCACCTCAGATAGTTCTCTAGCTATGGCTGCCTTAATCTTACATACCCATATGATAGCATGCATAGTCATCATTTTATAGCTATAGGTACCATTGATTTTACACTTTTGATATTTGTTTTTTTCAAGTCACATACTTAATGATGAGGGTTTGTTTGTTTTTGCATTTGGGCCTATACAATTAAAAACAGGTAACTTCAGTCCATTTGGCTACATAGAAATCAATTAACATTTACTATCACAAAGTGCAGAGTAGAGGTGAAGTCCCCACGGAAGAAGAAACTGTCTAACCATTCATGACTTCTTAAATCTGAAAAAAAAAAAAAAAAAAAAGCTACTTTTTTTAACTCCTTGTTTTTCTGTAATGTGGTACCAGACCCAGTGTCTGTTGCTGGTTTTCTCGATGGTATATCTTTTTTATTTCTAACCTTTCTTCTCTAACCATCATCTAATGTTCAAGACGATAAATAAGAAGTGGTTAGTACAAGATACAATAAAAATGTACACATCCTTCTTTTTCTGTGTAATACCAGAGCTGCTGCCACCTCATGTCTGCCTGGGAGTTTGGCTGCCTCAGTTATAAGCAAAAGAATGAGCTGTATTAGTGCCATAAGGCCATTGTAATAATGTACCCCCAAGCAGGTGGCTTAAGACAACAGGAATGTATTACTTTATTCTAGAAGGCACAGATCTAAAGTCAAGACCATCCCATCAAACAGTGCTCTGGGGAAGAATCTTCCTGCCTCTCCCAACTTCTGTTGCGTACTGGAAACTGCTGGGGTTTATGGCTTATAGCAACTACAGCCTCAACTTCTGCCTCTAACTTTACCCAGGTGCCTTCCCTCGATGTCCAGTTTCACTCTCTCTTCTCATGAGAGATGTCAGTCCCACCCTAACCCAGTAACTAACCAATCCCTGACTTGATAATTTTTCAGGTTCCTGGTAGACATGAAATTGAGGAATGACTCCACTTATTCCAGAATGTTTTGTTCTGTGACTTTGAGCAACTCTCCTTCACTCTGGCTTTGTCCGATTTTCTTATTCCTGTCTTCTTGTTTCCTCCTTTTTCCTTAGGAGAATGTCACATTTCTTGTCGTTGAAGACAAGGCAAAGGCTCCCAAATTTGTCAGAACTGACCTGAACTTCAGAATTTGCAGATTGATTTTGTAGGGAGTATTTGTGGGCTAGCATTTTTTCTGTGAGAACAAGGACATGAGCTACAATAGTTATGGAATGAAGTAAAACAAGAGAACCAGGGAATAGTTTAGCTTGCCATTGTTTGGAGCTTCCCTCAATTCCCAGCTTTTCAGTCCTCATTCCTATCAAACCTACCCTGCCAAGAGCGGAACTCCACTTCCAGTTCTTCCCCAGCCCTCTCCAGCTCTTCCTTCCTTTTCTATCTGACTGTTGCTAAACTTGCTTACTTTGAAGGATAACTTAAAGTTCTGCTCATAAAAGGGCTCTCCTAATATTGTTTCTGTTTTATCTGACACAAGCCATGAATTTTAAAATTCCTATAGAAAATAAAATAAGGCTCTTCTGTGTAACCTCTGCCTCCGGGCTTTTGTGCTTGTATGTTTTAAATAAAAACAAATTTATACAAAACAAACCAGAGATGAAATAGCCAACTATAGGCAGAGGCACTAAGAAGCCTTTCTATGTGATAGAAGAAAATTGGCCTGACCAATGAGCTCATTTCAAGATATTACAGAACAAAGGGTTTGCATTGTTTTAGGTCATAGAAAGACTATTATAATATAAATCAATATTCAGTTGAGTATGTGAGCCTTTTTGTTTTGTTGTATTTAACATGTGTTTTTATTGTAGTTGCTGGCTTTACTATATATTGGCTCTTGGGCTTTGAACAATGAACTGCTGATCTCTCAGGCATGAGCCCCGGAAGCAGAGAACAGGATGTGAGGGTTCCCTGGAAGCTGGCTTTCCTCCTGCATTAGTGGGCTTCAGCCTTACTAATTTCATATAGGCACCTGTCCTGACAAATTGGCTTTCAGACTATAGTGTTAGGAAAACAGAAAAAAAAAAAATGAAGAGGTCACTTTGAGTGACCCTGGGGCACAGGAAGATGAACTGAAATGTCTTGTTCCTGATCATAATTGTCTTAAAGACAGAACACACAGGAGACCCATACTGTATTTTTGTGCTGCGATTTAAAAAGTCATGGCTTGTTTAGACATATCAAAAACAGTATTAGGAGAGTTCTTTCATAAACAAAATTTTAAATTATCTGTCAAAATAAACAGAATAAGCAATGCTTTCAACTCTTTCTTGTTCAGAGTGCTGTAGAGCAGCGTGCTTCCTGCTGATAAGGTAAACACTTCCTTTCAGCTGATGACTAGGATTCGGAGGGAAATCAAATCAAATAGATTATCAGTCACTGGGAAAAGTTTTATAAAGATCAACTGTTTAAACCTGGGAAAACATGTGAGTCACTTCAAAGCACTATTGTAGTCCAGCTCGGCTGCGTACGAGACACTAACATACTAGACAGTGTCACATTTGCCTCAGAGTTCATGAAAAGATTTTGCTCTGCTTTCTTTATCTAGGTTGCTGTGGTGATTCTTTGTTTAGTCAGTGAACAGGGTAGCCATGAGGGTAGGGTACAATGCTGTCATTACAGCACCACAGTACTGTCAGGCAGGCTCAGCCAACGGGCTTAGTGGAGAGGGAACAGAGCTAGAAATGAAGAGGGCCTGGGAGGTGTCTGAATAACAGGAGTTTCTCTAGAGGAATTCTCTAGAGACTTGGACTCACAGATCATTTCTAAAGTGAGTCCCATACCATTTGTGCCTAATTCATATTGTTAGGAATCTCAAACAAGATACTGTGCTTATTAAAATTATTTTGAAATCTAAACTGCCATATACATATAACTGTTTTTTAAAAAACTTATGACTTAATGAATAACCAATTTTGTATCTTTGTTCTATTGCTAGCTGATTTTTAAGCCAATAACTCTACTCCTTGCTCCAATGTTTATTTTTATATAGTATATTCTCATATCTAAGTAAACTCATGCTATGAGAAATACATAGTGTAAGCAGAATGTTTATTCCCATTCAAGACACTTTCCCCAAAATCTTATTTTGACTCTATTATCAACCTATATAACAACTCTAAGTTGGGTACTAGTAACCAAGCAGCTGATCTGAAGATTACAGATAGACGATCACGTACCTGCTAAAGTACCTTAGTCAGTATTGGAGCCCATTTTTGTCTTATGTCATAACCCACATTTAGCCCATATTCTAGGATGCGTCTGCAAGTGTTTGATCTACCATGCTAAATAAACAGTTCTAAATCTTGTTCTTTCCATGAAAGCCTTTGACAAACTGGGTGTAATGAGCCACATCACTGTTTAAACTCATTCATCATACCCCTCACCTCTCATTAGTTGACATTTAAATCATTTTTATGAGATTCTCCATGGAGAGCCCTGGAGTGCCTTTCTTAAGTCAACTTTCATCTATTTTAATTACATGTACCTTGCTATCAAAAACCTCCCTATTTCTTCTATATTTTGTGATTTACTCAACCACAAATGCAATGTGATTGCACACAGGGTGTTGGTAGTGTAATCCTTTTTTATGCTATGCCATATGTTGGTTTATATTGGTTGCCATAGCATCCTTCATCATCAGCTTTCCCTTTCTGTCCCCTTCCTGTGACTTTTCATCTCATATTCCGAGTCACCAAACTAACAGACTGTGACATGATTATTCATTCATTCTTGTTGATGTTAAGACCATGGAAAGACCTAGTGTAGTTTAATCTTCAATCCCAGCACTCAGAGAGGCCTTTATGAGGCCTGCCTTGCCTACATAGTGAATTCCAGACTAGCCAAGGCTACATAACAAGGCTCTGTCTTAAAATAAGAAGAAACAAAAACCAAAACAAACCAAAACAAAAATAAGTATAAAAACTCTAGGGGGGCATCATGCAGAATCTACTTACTTACTCTAGAAACTGGTACTTCCTGAGCTTGGACAGCACAGGGGCCTGCATTATGTTCAAACATGGAGCTTTCCCTACATTGCAAATAAGTGAAGCCATCGTGTTTACATGCTAAGTGTGAGATAAACCAATGAGAAAGCCCTTTGATAGGAGGAGAGAAAGAGCTTGCACATCTCTGCGTCTTTATTTAGGTATCAGCCAATTGAATCCATTATTCAGAATCACAGTTGACTCATCTAAGGCTCTGCATCACTTTTCCCCACTGTGTTTCCCAATGGTTTTAGGTTTCTTTGTAAATTCCTTTGTACATGGCGCTAACACCCAACCCATCACTGCACACTGAGATGATAATATCAGATTTCAGGCTCCAGTGCTGCTTTCAAAAGTTAACCAATAAAGTGTAAAAAGCAACCCAGTTTTTAAATTAAAACTTATTGAAAATAATCTTTACAAATGAAAGAAAAGTGCAATCATAATTTAATGATGTGTAATCCTAAAACTTTGTACTCATAAATTTGGTTTTATTTAAGATACATTAAATGTGCCTGGTTTCTGCAGCAGTGGTTATCCTAAGGAATATACTTAGTAATAACTTATGTAATAAGTGGATGAATGAAGGAAGGAAACTGGAAAATCATTTTACTTTTTTGAAATCAAGAATGACAAAGATGTAGTTATAGTAGTTATACCTTTATCATAATCATTATCAGAATTGACTTTATTTTTCTACACATTTATGGCTTCAACTATAAAAACTATTAAAATGGATATTTTAATTTGTATTTAATATGAACTTTGAAGTCAAATCTAATGGTTTCTAATATGGTAAACTACAGAAGTGGTGAGAACATGAAGAATTTGACTGAGTTTTCAAGCTTCAGCAGTCTCCTTTTGTTTCCATAACCATGTATTTTCCCAACAGAGTAACGTTGCTAATAACATTAGAATTTCTCTTCAAACACACACACACACACACACACGCACACGCACGCACGAACGCACGCGCGCGCACACGCACACACGCACGAGCACGCATATATTCTTAAACCTTGTTTATGATTGATCTTGAGCTGTAGGAGAGGGTACAACAGATCTGTAGGGCTGTGGCTGCAGCTTTTGAAAACAGCACTCGGGCCTATGTCTTATACTGTTTCTCCTTTTATTTCAGGGAGGGTGTGTGTGTGTGTGTGTGTGTCTCATTTTGAAAATCGCTATTTAAAAGTAAACATATTGATATTATTTATAGACTGTGGAGAACGGTATAAACAATAAGTGCCATCGAAGATTGGGAAATATTTTTCCAACCGTAAAACCACACTGAAAATATTCCTGAAGCCAAAACCTGTACAATTCTTCAGTACCTCCGCTAAGCTCTAGGGGGCACCACGCACAGTCTACTTACTTTAGAAACTGGTACTTCATGAGCTTGAACAGCACAGGGGCCTGTGCTATGTTTGTTTAAACATGGAGCTTTCTCTAAATTACAATTAAGTGAAGTCATCCTGTTTACATGCTAAGTGTGTGATAACCCAATGAGAAAGCCTTTGAGAGGAGGAGAGAAGGAGCTTGCACATTTCTGCTTCTTTATTTAGGTTCAGACTAGTATATCAGCCAATTGAACCCTTGAGCTACAGATTTAAAGACTGGAAACAAAGTTTCAGGACAAAGTAGGAGAAAAGCATGTGAAGAAGCTGAGAAGGTGGTAGCCTCAGAACTTTGAGGCAGAATCAAGGGCTTGAGCCCTCTCCCTCCCTTCCCCGTCTCCCTCCCCATTCCCCTCCCCCTCCACTACATTCCTCCCCTCCTCTTCCCTTCCAAGGCAATTTCAGGTATTACATGCAGGCTGGACTCAACCTTGCTGTGTAACCAAGGATGACCTTGTCCTAATTACTCATCCTGTCTCCATTCTTCTGCTGAGATTGCATGCCTGACTCAAATCGGGTTCTTTATAGATTGGAAATTCTCCTAATGGCTTCTATTAGGACTCCCACTTCCAGAATCCACTGTGTTTCTCTTAGGTCTAGATGTGGTAGGAATAAGAACTCAGCATTACTATAGAAATAATGTAATAAACGTTTATCTAAAATGAATACATTTAATAATGATTTCCCTCTGCTGGGGATTAAAGCCCAGGTCTTATACATTGTAAGCATGTGTTCTATCACTTACTTTACCCCATGCCCTTCTTGCTACTTTATGATGGCAACATTAAACTTTTGTGTAACTTCTCTCCTATAGGACCCATGGCTTGTTCTTCGCTGCCTTTGTGAGATGAAGGTTTGAAGGTGTTCTGGCCACTGTTGCCACTTTGTGCTAACAGATTTTTATTTTTGTTTTTGTTTTGTTTTGCTCCATAGGCTGTGGTGGAGAGATGTCTGGAACCATGGGCTCCTTCACCAGCCCTGGGTACCCTAACAGCTATCCTCACAACAGGGAATGTATCTGGAACATTCATGTGGCCCCAGGGAACAGCATTCAGCTCACCATCCATGATTTTGACGTGGAATATCATGCAAGCTGCAAATATGACTCCTTGGAGGTAGGAAGTCAGTTTGGTTTCTCTCCTAGTGGTGCCTGGGGACCTTGGCTAGACGAAGCTAGCCTTGGTAGGTAGGCTTGGTTTGGTCTCTCTTAGGGATGCATAGGAGGCTGATTCATCGGTCCCCTAGCTCTGGTCCCTGTTCATAAAAACTCTTCTTGGGCTCTTTAACAGCCCACACTTCTACTTCTGGCCTGAGGAATCTCCCTTAGAGAAAGGGTCCTGCATTTGGGAGTCAGTAGGAAGATGGGCTCCAGCACACTGACTGCAAGTGCCACGGACTCCCTTTACAGCAGCAGCTGCTGTCTGGGATGGGTCAGCATGTCACAGCTGCAGAGGGCTGGTTTTGTTGTTTTGTTATTTGCTGTTGTTGTTGTTGTTGTTACTCAGTGTGGCCTTTATCTACAAAAACTTTTCAATGCTGCTTCAAAAGTTTACCTCACAAAATTAAGACAACCTTTGTGAACACTGGGCCTTAAAGTTTATTATAATCAACTTGGACCTATCAGCAAAATTGGATGGTTTCTAAGCACACACAAATTCCCCATCGTGTCAGTACTGGGGACTTCTATTTCACACAATTCTACAGCTAATAGCATGTAGACTCCATGAGGCTGGGTATTTGGCTTGTTCTATTTTCCCGTGTTCATAGTGCCAATCATGTGACATAGAGTAAGCACCTGAGGCTCGTGAATGAGCGAAAGCATCCGAACCTCTGACTGACACATGGTAGTAAGGCGCGTACAGTTCGTGACGATTGTATACAACCACATTCTCACTTGGAAGGGAACAGTCCCACGAAGTAAGAGGAGGATGCTGTCCACTTATAATAATTTTCAATAGCAAGTCTCAGACTTTCTATGATCACTGGGATGGTGGCTGTTATAGGATTAGATGAAGCTGACTGAACTTTCCAGTTTCATGTGTCCCAGGGCAAAGAAGTGGACCATATAAGTAGACACAGAGAGAGTTATTGAGGAAGGGAAATAAGAGTGGGCGAGTGAGCTGAGGGAAAAGCAAACCCTTGAAAATGCTGGGTCCAGGTCTCATCACTTTCATAGGTCATGAACACTGCCCAAGCCTCTCTCACAGTTGGGTACCCTGGGCTTTACTTAGGCATGTTCTTTTCTATATAGCTAGGAGGGGGAGCATTTCAAGGCTTTCTCTGCCAGCTGACTTCTTCCATGTGCTAATCTCCACATAGTTTCCTCCAGCTAGTAAATGGAAGGCCTATGGAATGAACCTGGTCACCCCTTACTACTCTGCCTGGATCACATGAGATAGGCAGAGGATTGAAAAGAGTAGAGAGTACTTTACGGAAAACTTTAACCCTTAAAACTTATGTGGAAAGAAGAAATGGGGTTCTCAAGTTGTTCCCTAATCGTGGGTACAGTCACTAGGAATTGCATTCCAGCATCCCAGTTCCCTCTACAGAGAGACAGTGGTAAGAGGAAAAAGAGTCAGAGCTGAAGCTGGGGTGGAGGGGTGGGGGGGCTTGGGTCAAATCCACTGCCTTCTCAGGGACAGTCTTGCTACTATGTGATGCCTCCATCTTACAGGAGGAATGGTGTTTAGGAGAGAACAAGATACCTCCCAAAATGTATAGCTTGAAGAAAGACTACCAACACTAACCCATGAGATGCTGAAGCGGTTCCTCTACCAACAAGAATACTGCATGGTTGCATAAACCCCATAATACTTACAAAAGGCTGGCCACAGATTCTCTGTACAAACACTCTCTGTTCCAGGTTCCAAGCCCTTCATTTTCATATTCCAAGTACATGTGATTAGTGCCCACTTGGCAAAATGTAAATGGATTCATTGTGCTTTGGGCCTTGTCACACCCATTACGTGAGAAAGCAGAGACAGGGGGTGTTCTCTACAAGCAGCCTCTGGAGCAGAGGGCAACAGAGACTCCAGCAGCAAGTAGCACTGTTGGGGGGTAGGTGGTCCTATGCCAGCTCAGAGATGTCTGTGACAAGAGGCGGCAGCCTGCTTGAGTTTACATGTATTAGGACAAGCTGGCATTTCTGTGGGTTCCTGAATTCTGTTAAGAACATAGTTTGAAGGAATATGTCAAGATATTCCCAAAGACTTTAAAGAGTAACTCTTTTTCATATCTATGGCAGTACTCAGCTTAGATGGCAAGTTCTGTAGTCAGTGTTAAAATGGGCATGAGGAGGGTTTTTGTTGTTCTGTTTTGTTTTGGGTTGGGTTGGGTTGGGTTTTTTTCTCTTTGTTTGTTTTGCTTTCTTTTTCTTTCCTTAGTCACTGACAATATGTTGACAATGGGTTTCTAAATCTGTTACCCAG
This sequence comes from Arvicanthis niloticus, assembly GCF_011762505.2. NCBI lineage: Eukaryota > Metazoa > Chordata > Mammalia > Rodentia > Muridae > Arvicanthis > Arvicanthis niloticus. The sequence goes on along the minus strand of NC_047665.1, from coordinate 64,851,784 downwards.
ATGGGTGTGTGATCCAGAAACAAGGCTAACTTTCTCAACTTTCACATATATATGTATATGTATATGTATATGTATATGTATATGTATATGTATATGTATATGTATATGTATATGTGTATGTATGTATATATATATTAATCTTGCCAAGCATAGCCAAATAAAATGTACCATCACTAGACACTGGACTTTCTGGGGTCTACTAAGTTTTACCAGGAGCCCTTTCTTCCCCCTGAAGAATCACTGTCCAGAAATGGCCAGTTGCACAAAGCAACCACCATATAGCTACTCATAACCCCGGAATGCTGACTTGATCTTCAAAATAAATGGAGCTAACAGAGCAGAAAGCAATGTTCAGAACAGATTAATACTGCAGGCTTTGAAATACTCTCCACCCTGGGCATTTGCTAAAAACACACTTTAATCTCTGATCAGCACACCATTTCTTCTCCCCACAGGGTTTAGTCACCCGCTCAAGTGGAATGAATCACACCCTGAAATTCTTTCCATCCTTTCCCACTTCTGACCATATGCTAACTATCAGTTTTATTTATGGGCACCAAAAAATTGCCATTCTGTTGTTTTGGTTATGGAAATCCCAGGCTGATTTTGTTTTCAGTCTCCCAGAGAGCTCTGTGCAGAGCCTGGATCCACAGCCAGGAGAGGAAATCCCCTCCCTGGCACAATCAAACAAGACAATTGCTTGGTGTGGGCAGTTAGCACAGCCAGGGCCTCTCAGCAATGGTCATTTGTGAGTTCAGCCCAGCGCCAGGGGAAGCAAAGAATGTCAGAAGTGGCGTTGTTTATTCTTGTGGTGGTTCCTAGGCCTTGCCAACTCATAGCCATGATGTTTATGATCTCGAGGGGATAGATGAACAAGAAAAACAAAGTTTACTTTGCCGACTTGTAGGTTTCTTTGTCAGCACCATGTACTCTGGAAATATGTGCTGCTGGTTGCACTCCCTTGATTAGAAGCACAGGCTGCTGCTGGCTGCATGTGCTGGAGACTGTAGCCTGGGCCAGAAGGCAAGACTGACATGGGTAAGGGGCTCTTGACAAGATAAGCTTCCATTCACATGTGTGTATGTAGAAGGGGCCAAAGGAGGCTCTTCCTGAAGCCCTGCTTTTTTATGGCCCTTTTAGGGCCTCACAAACAGTAAACATCAACTCTTCCTAATGAAAGTAAGCCCAGAGCAGTTGCTGGCTTCATTCCTTTGCAATTACTGGCCTTTTGCTCAGCCCTCTGGGAAACAGCAGTTTCTTCTTACTTTAATTCCTACTTTGCTGGGGGGAAGGGAGGGTGGATTAATCAGACAAAGAAATCATTATAGATTCAAGTCGTGTACTCCTCCTCCAAAGTAGGTTTCTGTTCTCACTGTCTCCCCCAGGGAACTCTTCAGTGAATTCCCCATCAGTCAGCTGAGGGCTTGAGAGTGAGTAAGGAAGGGAGGGAATTCGGGAGGAGCAGGAGAGAGGCCCAGTGAGAGGTGAAGGGTTGCTGCCCAATTGAGACATTATCCAGAGCTGCCGTCCTGCCTGGCTTTGGCCCTGAGTGCTGTGTAGGGCTCAGAAAGGAACTAACATGAAAACTGTCACCCAAAGTGACCGCCTGTCTTCGACAAAGCAACTTTGATGTGACCTTGGAGATGGGAGTAGGGGTGTCAGTGTCTTCTCTTTAAGTCTTATTTTCCCATCACCCAAAGTTCCATGCACACTTAAGAGAAGTGTTCAGCATCTGAGTTCTGCTGGAATAGGGCTGAGGAAAGGAAACCCCGTTCTGTAGAATGCACCCCTGAGCTGAGGGATCCCAGTCAGTCATACAGCTGGGAAAACTTCGAGGTACCCATGAGGGTTGCAGCCATGTGGGACAGACTTGGACGGTTTCTATATGGGAGGTTGGCGATCCTGGCCATGCTTTTCAGTGCAGACATGGGAGAATGCATGTCACTCTTGTGGCGTCCAGAATACACTTTGGCAGGCTGTATTTTGACTTCTTCTGAAGAAACAAACCTGTCATGTTTCACTCCTAATCTTGTAAAATATCCAATTTTCAGGGTAGATGAGATTTCCTAAAAGTGTAACTAGAGAATCAACAGCCTTCAGTGAACTCAACACTCAAAAGCAACACGAGCTTCCACCTGAGATTTCCAAGATTTAGAAAAATCAATCTTTACACTGTATTATATACAATGTCTCTCCAGAGAAAGCAAGAATCTCCAGACCTATGAGAAAGAAAAAAGCAAGATAGGGAAGATTCCAGAGTAATCTGGGTGTTTTCCATCTGATGAAGCAAATAGGTATTTTGTAAGTGATTGAACGTATGTGTCCATAAGGCAGAGAGAGTGCCAATAAATACTCATTTCATATTTATAGTTCATCCCACCAAGGGAGACTGAGTACAATCACTAATCATAATAGATTCCAAGACTTGGTTGCAAAAAGAAGGAGCTCAAAACAGGGCTGATGATGTCTAGATGTATCTTTTAACTAAAGTCCTTTTTTTTTTTTCTTGCATCCTTCTTAGATCTACACAGGTCTTGATTTTCACTCTCCAAGAATAGCGCAATTGTGTTCCCGGTCACCATCAGCAAACCCTATGCAGGTCTCCAGCACTGACAATGAACTAGCAATCCGATTTAAGACGGACAGCTCTTTAAATGGAAGAGGTTTCAATGCCTCATGGCGAGCAGTCCCTGGAGGTAGGTGGTGAACATACAGAGGCAACCTGAAAGCCTTTGAGCTGAAGCCTAGTTGAATTTTACAAAATTATTAGAAGACATGAGAGTTATCCCCTGATGACTTTGGGACTTCTCAAGTAACCGGTATTGCTTTGAGATATGGTCTTCCTTAAATACTGTGATAGGGTTTAACTTTCTAAGGATATGAATGAGCCAGTGCATGTAAGAGCAGAATTGAGGTGGTTGGAGAGACTTGTTAGCTGAACACATGACTAGTTCCTAGTCTCCAGGTGACATCAGTAAGTTGTTGGAGATTGGTACGAATGCTTTGATTCAATCATGAATCCACCTGTCCAGACACTGAAGATCCTTGTCTCCAATTGTTTTCTGATCGATCAATAAAGATGCCAATGGCCAATGGGGCACGGGGAAGTCATTTATAGTTACATGGGTAGGATGCAGAGAAGAATGGGAGATTCCCCAGGAGTCCAGGAAGAAGGATGGGATACAGGAGCTACAGGAGATAAAGCCAACCAGCCATGTGAGATTTCAGGTAAATGACATAGCAGGGGAAGGTTCAGAAGTGTCCAGCCTTTGAGGTAGCCAAGGCATTTAAAACCAAGCTAATGTATGTGTCTTTCATTAGAGGAGCAAAAATAGCTCTGGGCAGGAACACATGTGCTATTTGCCAGGAGCCAAAGCAATGTAGCAAAACCTCCTTCAGTAGTAAGTGTCCAGTTACATCATACCATAGAACAGGGTTTGGATTCTTAGGAAATGTAAAAAGAAATAAGCATTAAATTTGTCAAATAGAAAATTAAGTGTTGCAATACTGATTTTCTGTATAAGATCTCAAGTTGTCAAAATAAGTTGCTTATTGCAGATTTTAAACGTTAAACATTATATCACAAAGTGTTTTAATAGACATTTAGGTCTGGTGAGGTAAGTGGTATTTATGGAACAACCGTATCCCTGGTACTTTTCTAATGAATAAGGATTGTTTCATTTAATATTTACAATTTACACTTTGAGAGAAATCTCTTGCATACCTTCATCTTACAAGCACAGAAAGGAAGCTTAGAGAACTCGTTGACTTGCCCAAGGTCCCATGGTGCTATGCTGCAGCAGAGATGTGACATGAGGCCACGTTAAGTCACTTCCTTAATGCCAAGAAGAGAGTAGGGAGTTATGTGGCATCTCTCTTAGAGTGAATTACATATGAATTTATATATATAGCATTCAGATTAGCCCCACTACCCAAAATCATTGCTGAAATTTTCTATTAGTTGTTTTGTATTATCATAAATCCAAGGAACAATGGTTTATACTGACAGATACTTGAGAACATTGTAAGAATTAAATACAACTTATGTAATGCAGTCTACCTAGAATATTAACAATTTCAGAGCCAGACATTAAGTAATTTATAACATCATAAGCTATTGGACTATGAAATATCTCAAAGGCAAGGATGATTCTTAGAGTATATGTTTGAGGGAACAATAAAGGGATACTTTATAGACCATGATAGCATGAATTCACCTGTACTTAGGTTTATTGCTTTTTTTATTATTTTAAGACAGGGTCATATATAGACCATGCTGACTGCAGACTTTCCATGTAGTAACAGATAACTTTGAACTTCTGACCCTCCTTCTCCACCTCTGGGTAGGATTATGGGATGCATGGCTGTGCACAGTGTTTGCAGAGTTGGAGTTTGAAACCAGGTTCGAGTGCATGTTACACAAGCTTGCTACCAACTAAATTATAGCCTGCATTATTATTTTAATTAACTTTTGACACCAATATGTATAGTATTTAAAGCATTATATTAGTATTATCCATGTTTCCTTATTTATGTTGGGATGAATGATTTAATATATGTGTTTAGTTCTTTGAAGTTTTTAGCATAGAACCAATACAGGAGTCAAGCCAAGTAGGGTACTGGCCATCCGTGGTTAGCACCAGATTCCTTACATTTATATATAACAGAGATTTCTTTCGTGGCTGAACTGTGTCTCCTACTTGCAGGTTGTGGTGGGATTTTCCAGGTTTCCAGAGGAGAGATTCATTCTCCAAATTACCCCAATAACTACAGAGCTAACACTGAGTGCTCTTGGGTCATTCAAGTTGAAAAACATCACCGTGTTCTCTTGAACATCACTGACTTTGACCTTGAAGCTACCGATTCTTGTCTTATGGTAAGTAACACAAATTTGAAACATTGTTACCACTATAGTGTGGACAAATTTTGAAGGTGTACTTACAGATGTTTTCAGTATCAGCTCATAGGAGAACCAATTCTTAGCAACTTTAAACATAGAGACATTGTTTTTTTTTTCTGTTGTTTTTTGTTTCATTATTATTATTATCACTATTATTATTATTACTATTATTTGCTTAAAATCTGATCAGGAGGTGGATGATCTAGAGGTTTGTTCAGCAGCTGTGTTGAAATAGCTTCGATAGCCCTATCTCAGTCCATTATCTGGCAAAAAGAGGAAGGGACTGTGTGTGTGTGTGTGTGTGTGTAAGCGATGATTTCTGCAAAAGCCTTCTTATACCCGTGACTGGCAATAAACAGATCTGGGAAGCTGTGGGCGAACTTGTCATAACTAGTTTAGATAGGTTATCATTAAGCTTCTGGGGTCCCAGGAGAGTTTTACTTTTCTTATGATCAGAGTTTTTCAGTTCAAATCCATACTCTGATAGTACCAAAGAGCCTGGGAGGTTGGTGTTCAGAAAGGGATGCAGCTATTAATGGGTTTTTACAATAAGGTGTTTTTGCTGCTACCAACAGCTAAAGCTTCTGACTTGAAGTTAATACGCTGTCGTTAATGTAAGAATAAATGAAGTATTCTTTATCTCTGTAATTTAAAAAGTTTTGAATGCTGATTTTTTTTAGCAAAAGATTTTCCATGTTTCATTTGTTTATAGGTATTTCATTCTAACACAAACCAGGCTTTCTTGGTTAATGGATCTTCCTATTTTAGCTTCCTGACAGTTCCTTACACACATTCCAGCTGGCTAGCTTCTTTTGAATTTGACTCAGGAAAACCCAAAATGTTTTCTATGTTTCAAAATCATCAAGTCTGAGAATGTGCATGTTAAGTATTATTTTCCAAGGCTGGATCATTAGAAAAAGTTCATTTGACTTATGGTTGCATACTTATACCCTAAGCAAGCCTTTATAGACTCAGAGTGGGCAAGGTATTGTATGTAAGACATCCATTCCCCTTGATGCTAATTTGGACCAACTCTCCTGAAAGGAATACTTAAAAGTTGGATGACATTTAGAAACATCTTTCTAAAAGTAGCTGTGTCTCATTTAATATGTGAGAGGAAAGTGAGCACAAAATTTGGAACAGTCTTTGCCTGTAAGGGCTTTGACCGTTCAGAAAAAATCAGCAGTACTTCTTGGGCTTCTGGAGCAATGAGGACAGGGAGCTGCAGGTACTGGACAAAAGTTATATCCTAAGTAATATGAAGGCACAATAGCATCTACAGGGACTGCTTCTGGCTTCCAGTCATCTGAGTGTCCCCACAAATCTCAAGATAGGGGATAACGGAGAACAAATCTTTTGTTGCTTATATGTTTAGGCATGGATAATTAGAAGAAACACTCTAAAGCCTTCTGAAAGGGAAAAAGAATCACCATAGACCCCCTGTTTTCATGTGCAATAGCATGCAGCTTGTCACATGCATTCATCTACTTGACAGGATACTATTATATAAATGAGATGCAGCAGAACAACAAACAGAAACAAACTTGCCGGCATGCCAAATACTGAGGCCACCGGACACATGATTACTAAGCTCCTGAAGATAAAAATCAAACTAAACTATTTCAATAAAGAATTGCAAACTATAAAAAGTCATGGTGCAACCATGAAAAAGAGCCAACTGATAATTTTAGAGCAAAAAAACCACATAGTGCCTAAACTGAAGACTCCATAATGTTTGAGAAAATTAGATTAAATAAGAAATAAAGAGCTGGAAGATAAGTCAAGATAATGAGCGTAAAGAAAAGCACAGGTGAACAAGAGAGGCACAGACACATGAAAGAGATGCATGGAAACTTTAGAAGGAAAAGAGCAGAGAATAAAACAGAAGCTACATTTGGCTAGCTAGTGATGGATTAAGACTTCTGAAATTGAGTAAAGATAAAAAAATTTTATAAAACTATTCATCTCACAAGCAGAATAAATAGGCATATTTACTTAAGGAAAACTTAAAGTGAGGGGTGGGATGGGGTGGGGAAAGACTGTCATTCAGAATGTTACAGACTAAATGCTGACTTCTTATAACAATAATTAAAAGCAAGCAAACAAACAAAAGGCAAATGGAATTATATGTTCTGGTTAAAGAAAGAAATCTTATAGGCTTGTAAAAATTCTTTATAAGCAAAATCAAAATAAATATTGATTCAAAGAAGGGTCTTCAATAAAAATTTGAAAGTGCTAGAAGCATACTGTTTACCCATAGACTTGGGCAACAGGCAGCTCTCCATGCCCCCTCCCCTTAGCATCCACGGTGTAGCCTCCTCCATCCATTCCATAATCCCTGAGCTCAACATACAGACTGTGATAAAGTCAAAACCTGGGTTAGGGGCACACCCAGTTTAAGAGTGTTTTTTCTTTCTGTGTTCATGAAGTGATTTGGGGCGGGGGGGGGGGACAAATACACAGACAACTTTGTGTTAACTATTGACATGTCTCTATGCACAGCAGGGCTTGGCTTAACCAACCATAGCAGGAGAGAATGAGCAAGAGGAAGTGAGACCTCAGATAGTATGTCATCAAAGGATGGGGATGGGCGTGTAAACTGGCAGACAGGTGCTGGGTGGGATGCAGCTTGGCACATACATCAAAACACAAAATGTGATCATCCAAACACATTAACAGGATGAAACAGCTAGAGTAGCCTAGGCAAGTGGGCAGAAGGGTGCTGAGAAGCAGGTACCCTAAAACACTTGGTAAGGCATAATATTAAAAGTAAACCACACCAACACTGCAAGTCACCATAGTGCAGTGGCCCAGACATCTAACGTTTCAGTAGGATGAACCTAGGTCTGGCCCAGATGTGGTCATTAGTAGCTGTGCTGCTTGAGAAGAGTGTATCACTCAGCTTTAGTCTCATTGACTGGAATAGGTTAATAAGGGAGCTTCTGCCACATTTATTGTTGGGTTACTTGAGAAAATATGGAAGACGTGCTTGCTGTCAAAGAGAAGCTTGTCAACTGTAGACTTCGGCATGCTTCGGTTACTGATGGCACATGTGATTTCAGGCAAGCATGTTCAACAAGCAGGAGAAGAGGCAGCATGGAATGCTGGGAGAATCACTAGGCTTAGGAGCAAGTAGGGAACTCTTCATCTCTGACACTGAGCCTCAGACTCCTTAGATGCAGAAGGCTATGAGTCTTCCTTACAGAATCCCAGCTGGCACTTAGTATACCTAGGGCTGAGTACACTGCCATAATCATCACAAAAAGCAGCAGAGGATGATTCACTGGGTCTTGGAAGCTTTCACACTGGAGGTGGCATTTAAGTGACAAATGACAAGGATCATGTAGGGTGAGGGAGGCCGCCAGAGAAGGAAGAATTTAAAAATAGCACATGGACTTCAGAATGGGAAAGACAAGCTCTGTGCCTGGAGTGTAGACAGTTGTTAAGAAGCACAGAACCCAAAGCCAAAAGAAGCCATCTAAGTTGAATGTTTTACCATGCCTTGGTTAAAAAGAAGAAAAAATAAATTATAGATAGAGTCAGTCTATGGACATTTTCCATATAATAGAGGAATAATTCACTCAGAATTGTATTTTACACTGACTGGTGTAAGGAATAAGTTGGTAGAGAAAGAAAAAGGTTCAGAAAGACTATTGAGAATCAGAGGGAAATGCTTGAGTGGTAGAGCCTTACTCTGGGCAGTTGTCTTGAGAATGGAAACAGGTACCATTCATACTGGAGATCTGTCATGGTGTCTAAGAGAAAGAGTCATGGGCCAGTTGCATGGTGGAAAGGAGATGAGTGACAGAAGGTGGAGTTAACTACTTCTATAAGGAGGGCATGAATGACAAGGCAATCAACTGAGTAAAGAGTTGAGGTATGTTGGGTTTGATAGGAAGTGTTTACATGGCTACCCTATAGAGTTTGGTGCTCAAGGTGGGGGCCTTAGGTAGAGATATGTATATATGTTAATGTGTTTTTATTGGGTGGTTCTTAACATAATAGGAGTAAGCATGATCACTTATAGGAGGATTATGTAAAATCTTAGGGGTCATGTCACCTATCGAGGGGCAAAGAAAAGCTAGAACAAGAGAGATTAGTCACAGAGACACCTAGGGTGAAGCTGAATATAAAGAGTGGGTAGCCAAAGGTATTACACAAACTAGAAATGACAGTGTGATAAGAATGAAAACAGAATCACTGCTCAGTGTGGAAAGTTGGTGGAAAACTCTAGATCACATCAGGATGGAAAGTGCCGAACTTCTTGAGTGTTCTATAGAATTATAGACAAGACATAAATGACATGGAAGGATAAAAGGCAATAACTGGTGGATAAAAAAAATCAATGGAAAATTATATTATAAAATCTTAGGAAAAAGTGTGTGTGTGTGTGTGTGTGTGTGTGTGTGTGTGTGATAGGAAAACTATATATACATCCTTATGGCAAAAGAGTGGCCAAATATAAGAAATAAGAGTAATGGCTTACAGTCATGTTACCAGTATACAGTGTTAGGGTTTGAATCTGAGCTATCTCCCAAAGACAAAATCCAAAGATTTCAGTACTTGGTTTTTAGTTGTGGTGCTATCTGGGGAGCTGTGGGGTGTTGGTGTAGGCCAGCAGAAGTAGGTCACTAAGAACATCTATGTGACTGTTATACTTGTTCCACATTCTGAATTTGTTGTTTGCTGCTTTGTGCTATACGAGTTATCCAGTGCATGTGTTCTTCACACCTGAGATGGAGTCTCTTCACCACCACACTTTTTCTGTTATGATGAACTGAAATGGCTGTGAAATGACATAATCTGTATAAGCTAAGTCATCTTTTCTTATAGAATTTGGAAACCATCTTTACAACAGCATCGTTAAATAAGAAAAAGGCATGCAGGTAAATTAGGATAGAGATCTGCTGTGCACACTTGCCATGCACACTAGATTGTGGGAGCAGAAGGTCTACAGAGGTTTGGAACCAGTCTGGGCAATGCTCTGGTAAGGCTGGAAGCCTGGCTCCAAGATATAGTTAGTTATCCAAAGATTCATGAAGGCCAGCATTGAAACCCCAGCCATTTATCTTTATGACCAGATGGACACTGGATGTGAAATGTTGCCCAGTGTCCAATACCTTACATAATAGTCACAGTAGCTTAAGCTCATACAAAGCTGATCATTCATTTTAGAGACACCAAAGTGAATTCCTTGGTCCTGGTGCTTACACAGAGCCATTAGCAAGGGGAAAAATAACCGCAGCCAATGGTGCTTTCAATAACGGTTGTATTCAGAGCGTTTTTAGCAAAGCTCAAGTGTACCATCAATACCACGGTAAACTGTGCTTAAAAACAGGGACAGCTCACCCTGTTTTTGTGAAAATGTAGTAATTAGGATGATTAGAACAAAAATATCAACAGTCATCGGGTCATGAAGACACCGAACGCTGAAGTCAGGGCATATTACAAGTCATTTAGTGTCATCTCCATAAAAATCTCTGTTAAAAAGAGGGAGATGAACAGGGCCTATGTCAAGGTTCAGTACACATGAATAGTAGGCCCAGTACTCAAAGGCAACCCTTATCATACATACTCCCTAAAGTAAGAATACGGATTTTGATAAAATATAGAAATTGTCTTCTATCTCTGGTGAACCTAGACTTGAATTATCACTGAAAGAAAACATTTAAATATGAAGTGGAATATGTCCTTGTTAAGATGTCAGGAGGTCTATATTCCATGGACTAGCTGACTGATTGTTGCTTCATTCACTCCGTCTTCATTCATTCATTCATTCATTCATTCAATGTAGGTATTGATTTGAGCAGTGACCACTAGGCCCTTGGTATTGAGTGGGGCATATCCCACCCCCTCTGCCCTTGACCTAAGGATCTTAGTTTGCTACGGGCTCTGGGAACCTGGAACGGTACTGAGGAGCATCCACTTTGAACCTGAGCTTGTGAGAAGGAAGACGGAAGGGAGGTTACAATGGACAGTAAGGGCAATATCATATCAAAGTCTGACTCTCAGGACCTCTCACGTTCAGTCTCTGGGATGCAAGCACACTGGGGTTTGAGTGGCAGTCTCATCTTTCTCTCTCTGTGTACAAATGACAGCTCATCTAGAAGGCAGGACAAACCCACTGATAGCCCCAAGCAGGAGCACCAGGAATGAAATTTGAACTTCAACATGCAGAGGAAACAAATTAAAAATTAAAAGTAGAGCCATCAGCCAAATACAACCTTCCCTCTTTAGTTGTTCCTATCAGGTGTTCTATCACTGTGACATATAATTAACTAAGGCAATAACGTAATACATACCATCCATCGTCTTTCATAGAACCCACAGTAGTCTGTACCCATAGGCGGCAATCTGATGCATGGATTCCTCCTAATAGACACACTGTGAATTTATGAGTGAATGAGTCCTTGCCATCTGTACTCCTGCTGGAATCCGTGCATTTTAAGATTTGCAGAGGACACCTGTTGGATTGTGCCACAATCAGCTCACTCCTGACACTGTTATTGACATAGGACCTCATTATTTTGAGCTGCATGAGGACTTAGAAAACATGGCACAGACATACTGTCTAGAATTTCATTCTGCTATAATGAAAAGGGAAGGAAACTGATGTCTTTCAAAACTTCTATTAAAATGTTGGCGTTCCCACACACAGCTGACCCACACTGGGCTTCATATAATTTAGTAAAATGTCTGTGCTTCCTGCTTGCCTGCTTTCCAGCCCAGTGTCAGCTCTCCTCTGGCTTTGGAGAATGGTAAGTCATGAGTGTTTAATGCCAGGCAGTTAGGATCTGCTGGCTGGGGGTGGCTCTGTGTGGTCATCAGGGGAAAGTGACTCCATTATGTTTTCTTTCCTGAAGGCTAAGTGTTAAAGTGACCTCCAACTGCCAGTTTAATTGCTTCATTAGAATTTCTCTTCTGAGCCTAGGTACTCTGGGTCTGTAAGTTCTTATTGATCTGGGAGAAAATGGCTTGTGCTCAGTGTGAGAAGGAGGAGGAGGAGGGACAGACTGAGGGGGGAAGGGAGAGAAGGGAGGGAAGCTGAGGGGACACCTAGGGCCCCTGAGAGGCTGACCTCTGTTTCCAGCAGCCTCTGTGCTCATGGCAATGGAATGTCTGCCTTGTGAGAATCAGCACAGATTAAAAAAGCAAGCAGCAGGCCATCCTGCCTATTATTTGCAAAGAGTGATACACTTGGGCAAACAGCTGGAGCCTGAGGAGGAGGCAGAGGCAAACAATCCCTAACTGGTTCCATTTGGGTTGTTTGTTTTTCCTGAAGCTTTTGGTGCCTATCTAAGTGAAAGGAAACCAAGTGTCTGATCTGAACCGAAGCAATCCAGACCCGAGCCTCACTCCAAGGCAGCAGAGCCTGTTCACATCGTCTGCCCACAACACCCAGGGCTCAACAGAACAGGCGCCTAAGGCAGGGTCCATAATTTATCTTTTTCGCCCCTGTGGTGCAGTCCATAATATGCTTACTTTTAAAACACATTCATTTCCCAGAGGGAACCAAAGGGAGGCAGGAATAAATAACAGATAACTGGAGTCTCAGAGACAGAAAGGAAAACCATCTTCTTTAAATATTTACTGTTTTACAATGAATCTAGGACAGTCACCCTCCCCCCTTCTCTCTCCTTTTCAGGCCCTCCCCCATTCTCTCTCCTCTTCTCTCCCTTCTCCCCTTCTTTCTTGATTCCCATCAGACATTTTAGGTTGCACTGAGCTGCTTAAGCAAGGGCTTTGAAATATTTGTTTTGTGACTCACTTGTGATAATCTGCTTAGCCATTTCCATGCCATGTCAAATGAATCTCCAGTAGCTATGCCAAAGCAGAGCAAGGAGTTGAGCTGAAGCCACGGCTCTCTGTTCATGGGCCAGGGTATTTATCGTGTTTGATGTTCATGTTGGCTCAGCCTTCTTATACGTTTCCTTCGTGAGGGATCTTTACAGGCCTGCTCGCAGAGCTCTTTCCATCTCCCAGTAGTCTGAAAAACATGAAGGCTGAGTAGCACAGTACACAGTAACAGCTTAGGAGCAGGAGTCCTGAACTGAGATGGAAGGTTGCTAATTTAACTTGGTTTTCCATTTCAGAACAGTATACTGGGAGATATCATTAATGTGGAAACCCAGCTTCCTTCCTCTCTCCTCTCAAACAAAAAAAGCCACTGCAAGGAGTCATGTTTCTGTATCCTTCCCTGATTATATATCTATGACTCTCACAGCATGGACCATATCCTGCGAGACTCCCTTCTTTGTCATCTAATACTTCCTCTCTCTTGGGGCCAGATTTGAAGCTGGGAATTCCATGAACGGCTATGCTACCACATGTAACATGGAGGTGGTTCATGAGTTAGTTCTCTGTTCTCAAGACTGATTTTTGTACCTTGATACTGTATAAACTAATGATACAATTGCTCCAGGCTATGGGAAGGTTCAATTGTGCATCAGAGAGAGAAAATATACAGAGGCATCTGGAAGAGTTTAGAGCAGGTAGAGAAAGAAGTAGACTGAACATGGCCAGCAGACTGGACATAGCCAGTTCTATCTGCAAGAGGCGGGGATGTAACAGGGGAGAGAGAATAGAAAAAGGTTAGTGAGGACAGACCTAGGTTATAAGAAGTGGGGGAAGGCAGGAGACTGGCAGGAGAGCATTGAAATGTATGACAAGTACTTGTCAATAGGGACTGAGGGAGCCTGGAGGCCAGCATGGACATTGATATGCTAGAGGTGCCAGAGGTGTATGTTAACTGGACAGCCTTCTGTCTCTTTTGCTAGAAGTAAGGGAAAAGATTTCTTTAGTAGAGGGAAACTGACTTCACAAGTTTTTGAGGAGTGCTGGTTTTTACTAAACTTCCAGAAACCCACTTATTATCCAGGTTGAGCCCCTTTCTCGATATTTGGAGTGCCTTTTGGAGTCTGGGGAATCCTAGGTTCCTTTGGTCCTGACAGTTATGAATAATTCTTTTACCCTACCCCTCTGCGTATACTGCCCTTCCCCATGTTCCTTTTACTTTGTTAAGATTTTATTCACTTAAGCAGAGACATGAGTTGCCAGATGGAGTTCAAAATTCATAAAGAGTAAGGACCAGGTGGCCACATGGAGTCGGGACAAGAGTGCCAGGCTGTGCTGTGTCAGAGATCTGCTGTTAGGCCCGGGAAAGGCAGCTTACAGTTACTGTCATACCCAGGTCCAAGAGCACAGGCAGATTTAGCAGTCAGGAGTATAAATTTGGGGTTTATTTATTAGCCTGCACACTGAGCTGTTTGTTAGACACCTTGATAAATTAGTCATCCCGGGAATGGGGCGCCTGTTCCGTGGAATGCATGACAGATGTCAAACACTCTGAAATCCACAGGAGCCCAACACAAGACTTTCCAAATGTTCCTGTATTAGTCAGGGTTCTCTAAAGGAACAGGCTAGATGAACTTGCCGGTTAGAATGAGGGCAAGCAGGCAAAAAGGCAAAAGCGTCCTTCTTCCTTATGATCTCATGTGAGCTTCTACCAGAAGGAGGGTGTGGCCCAGAGTTTGAGTGAGTTTTATGACCTCAAATGATCCAACCAAGAAATCCCCCTCACAGGTGTGCCCAGCTGCTGGGGTCCTTGTTAATTCTAGATGAAGTCAAGTTGACAATCGAGTTCAGCCATCACAACCTCCAAGGATGCCCTATTGCAGTCTTCAAAACCCAGAAAGCTCCAATGATTATCTTTCTAAGAGGTCATTGGGAACTCATATCACTTCACAGAACTCTGGCCTCTTAATATTGAGCTAAATGAATGCAATTTGATTTACCTTTCCCCTTTGTTTAATGATAATCAATATGATGTCAGGAAGACATGATTTGTACTGTTCTGTGCTACTATTAAGTATTTGATTCTAAATTGCTTACATTTTTTAAGTCTTTTAAATTTCCGAGCTGCAAAATGAGGCCATAAGAACTAATTTACAAACTGTTTTGTGGTACTTATAGGTGCCTCATACTGTCATTTCGCTGTTACTGACAAATTTCCCATTACCACTACTTCTAGCATAATTAGTCACACTATGTTAAAGGTCCTACTTAACACTTTACATCGTCAACCTTAGGAACACAGAACTGGATCCTAAATCCTCAGCTCTTTGCCCACGATCATCATTAAATCATAAACAGTCTCCACTTATAAATTTTAAGATGTATGGGTTTTTTCAGTCTCCAATGGATCAACCTAATGAAATTAACATTTTAAGCACACTTTTATGTATTAATTTTGTATAATGTGGGTATGCATACGGAGGTCAGAAGACAACTCATTAGAGCCTTTTCTCTCCATCCATCATGTGAGTGAGTGGATGCCAGGGCTCGAACTCAGGTCATCAGGCTTGTCTGCAGGTGCTCTTACCTGCCAAGCCATTTCACCAGCCCCCACCTAACACATTTGCTCATGCTACAGTTGCATTGTTCTGCTATTTCCCAGAAGACTTGCAAATGAGGGGACAGAAAGTAGAGTGCTACAAGTGGAAATGAAAGCACACACTATACATTCACAATTTCTCCTCATGCAAAGCTCAACATGGAAGTTTTAGAAAGTGAAGTGTATGTGTTACTGTCAAAGTTGTAATCCATTTTGGCCCTGCAATCAGGGTGAGCTTCAGGTTATAAGTGGTGACTGATAGTTGATCGTGGTCATCAGGTGATCGTGAGCCGTTTAATCACTTCTGAGTCATGAACAGAGCAGAGCTGGTATTCCAGGCTACAGTGGTTACTAGCAGCCACATCAGTCACGTGTTCTTCTATTCTCAAGGTTAGCCATCAATGACTGCTTATATCTCTGATGTAATCTGCATACCTGAAGGGCTGTTCAGCTTTCCCTTGCATAAGATGCTATACTTCAGAGACAGCACATGATACAGTGGCAGTTGTTGGAGACTGAACTGAAAGATAACACAAAGCCAGTCCAAAAGAAAAAAAAGTGATCAAGGCAAGAGCAAAATACTAAGACACCTAGAGGAGTCCAGGCATGAGGAGAAGAAACAGAAACAAAGATACACCAGAGCAAACTGACAGCATACTGATCCACTGGGTTGAGAGCTGCAGGAAAGATGTAAGATGTTTTGTCATAAGGATTCGTGCTATTTAATAGCTATCTGTTATACACCAACATAACCTGAAACTCTCTTAATTCTTTTTACTCATTTACTTCTCCCAAATAGTATGTGATAAAGACTAATATTAATTCCATTTCACAGAGTAGGAGGTTGAGTAATGATTAGGAAGCATGAGATAAGGAGGGACTTGTCCCTCAAAGAGGAAACATTACCTCCATTATTCCGGTCCCACATAGAAGCTTATAATGGTATTTTGCTAAATAAGATTATCTTTCCATCTAAAATAAATCTGTCATCAATATTTCAATAGATTATATAGTTTGTTAATAATGAATACTTACATCAACATATCCTGTACAACAAAGTAAAAGATTTTTATTGCATTTTCTCGAATAGCCATCCTGTAAGATTCTGTAAAGCCCCTCCTCCCAGAACTGTAAATGTCATCCAGAAGGGATGTCAGTCTCTCACTGGAATGATTTTCTTCCTAATGCCACTTGATGTATGGTGAGGGGAACATGTATTAACCTGGCGATGGTTGACATTTAGTCAGATTTCATGATGTTGAAATGTCAAACATGAAAATTCCTAATTCATTAGCTCAATTCCTGCTCTGGATAAGGCTGAGGCTATGCAAAGAGATGACACATTGCATGATGTATCCAGCATACTCTGGGCTGTGGGATAAGTCCAAAGCCTTGGCCTGCCTTATCCTTCCCCTCTTCTCTCACAGTGCCAGAGAAAGGCACCCTGGGAGCTGAGCATGTAGAGTTGGCTATGCCCTGTGACTGCACCCCTGCCATTCACTCCCTGGACCAAGAATATAGAAAACCTGTCATAAGAGCAGCCACGAGGGACCTAGAAGGAGCCACACTTGACCTTACCCCGTGACGAACTTCTTACTGAATAGTTTACCAGTTAACCAGATCTGCCTCAGCTTCTTGAGAGCTCCGCTAGTTGAAACCCATGAACGTGGTTGCTATTTTTAATTTTGTAGATTCAGCATCAAAAATCTTATTTCATTAGTGTCACCTAGAGGAAAAAAGTAAGTTGAGAGTTTTGTATGTGTATATTGCTCTGGCATTTTCTACTTAAGTAGCAGGATAGCAGGAGATATATATATATATATATATATATATATCCAATGGTAATACAATTGCTAGCTCTGCTTTGGGAGCTAAGTAGAAATAGAAGGGCATACATATTGATAGTTTTATGGCAGTAGCGCGTTAAATAAGCATGAACAGAGCTTCTCATATTTTCTTTCTTGAAGCGTTTCCTTATAACTCTGCAAATTAAAAATTGAAATGCAACACCATTGTCTTAATATTGCAAAGGTTCAAGGCACTCTCAAGTAGAATTGATATTTCAAATGCAGTTTTAAATACCATCCCATTTATAGTCTGAGGCTTTGGAATTTTACCAAATAATGATTATTATGCATAAATATTTATTTATATAGCCAGCGTCTTATTACTATAGTCCACTGTGGGCTTGAATTTATGATATATTTCAAATTCTGGAGTTACAAGAACACGACAATAAACGAGATATTACAAATACTTTAAAAGAAGCAATGTTATATGGAATTTGATGAAAGAAGATTCATGCTCACTAGCTGTGTGATCGTGGATGAGTTTCTAGCTTATCTTGGATAGGGCGTGATATAACACTCACATTAGTCTCACTTTATTAAAAAAAAAAAAAAAACACATGTTGGTGAAGACTATCTTGAGGTATTCATAGTGGTGCTTATAAAATTACAACACACACACACAAACACACACATAAACACACATTTGGTGCGCTATTGGTCCATAACTTCAAGTACACATATCTCAAAGAGGCATTGTCTACGTTGGGTTGGCCTATGAACATGTTTATGTGGGATTTGTTTTAATTAATTGACATAGCACCAGTCCACTTTGGGTGACACCATTCCTTAGGTAAAATGTTCTGAACTGTATAAGAGTAATCAAGCTGAACCCAAGCAAGGAAGGGGCTTTGCATGCATTCATTTCTCTCTACTCTTTTCTCGAATGTGCTATGATTAGCTGTTTGAAGTTCCTGCTATGACTTTTCCACAATGATAGACTGTAAACTGGAGTTATAAACTGAAAGAAGCCCATTTTTGCCCTAAATTGCTTATCAGGGTATTTTATCACAGCAGCAGAAATTAAACTAGAGCTTTATTTTTTTTTATCTTTTTAAGTGTGGACTTGGAGAGGTTCAAATTTCTATTATTTGGGAAGTTAGAATATACCTATTAGAGTCTAGTATCTTACCAGAGTTGAAGAAATTAAACAAATTGAGAGGTGTGTTTGTAATAGTTTATATGTTGTTTTGGCTATTATTTGTCTATAATAAGCAAACATACTGGACTGGAAACAATGTTTATTTATTTTGCAATTTTCCTCATACAAACACAATTTATTTTGATTGTAATCATTCCTCAGAACCCCTCCCACTCATCCTTAATCTCTCTTCAAAACTTCTTGAATTGGTTTGTTTGCTTACTTGCTT
Organism: Arvicanthis niloticus; assembly: GCF_011762505.2. Classification (NCBI taxonomy): domain Eukaryota; kingdom Metazoa; phylum Chordata; class Mammalia; order Rodentia; family Muridae; genus Arvicanthis; species Arvicanthis niloticus. Next base: position 64,833,274 of record NC_047665.1, on the reverse strand, counting down.
AATAACTGTATAAATGGACAAGATGGCTATTCCATGTTATGGTGAAGGGAAAGGTTTTTATTGTATATATGAGAGAGCAAACAGTTAGAGGCAACTGGAAGAGTCCAGAGCACAGAAAGAAAGAAGCAGACTGAATATAGCAGGAAGACTAGACCTGGCCAGGGCTATCTGTAAAAGAGGGGTGAGGAACCTATGTAGAGAGTAGAGAAAACAGTGAGAGAAGCAGGACAGATCACAGAGAAAACGCATAGAGGATAGCAGGTCTATAAAGAGAATGGGTAGCTGGAGCATAGGGTTGTAAGAGCTGGATAGAGTTTAGAAGTAGGGAGAGGGGAGAAAGGCTAGCTCACTAACATGGACTTTGAAATGTGAAACAAGTACTTGGATACTGAAGGAATCTGGAAGCCAACAGCTTCCATGTGCTGATAGGCATCACAGGTATCCATATATCTTTTCTGCCAGAAGTAAAGGAAATGACTTATCTTGGTGGACAAAAATTTACTTCACAAGTTCCTGAAGAATGCTGGTTTTAAACTAACCATCAGAAATCCTCTTATAGTTCAGGTTGCGCCCATTTTTGGATATTTGGAGTGCCTTTGGAGTTTGGGGAATTGGAGGTTAGTTTGGACCTGAGGATGACCAGCTGAGTGTAGTGCTGCTCATACATTTGAGAGCCATACACTGGAGCATGAACAAGGCCCATAGTATTGGAGAAAAGTGCCTCACCCTTTTCTGTCATTCATCAGCTATCAGTAACTCCTAATCTAGGGGTTGGAGCCTCTTGAGTCCCTCCCTTATCCATGTCGGGATATTAACTCACTTGATCTTGTATAGGTCTTATGCAGGCAACCACAGCTATTGAGTTTATGGGTGCAAAGACCTAATCATGTCCGGGAGATCCTGTTTTACAGCAGTCCTTCTTATTTGCTGATTTTACAATCCTATCTGCTCCCCTCTTCCTGGATATTCTCTAAGCTTATGGGAGAGGGTGTGAGCCAGATGTCCTGTTTATGGCTGAACACTCTCTGCAGAGAATAAAAGACTGGTCAAACGGATCAGTTCTGAAAATCATATTTTGAATTGGCTAGAAGAATATAATTCAATTTTCAGTCAATATTGGTTGAATAAAAAATAATTTTTAAAGCTTCATTTATTGAATGTTTGGATTTGAAATATGAACATTAAATGATAAGAGGGGAAGGGAGAAAGAAGCACTGTTCTAGAACCGCATTAACTTTGTATTTGTTACTCTAAAAGCCTGGTCTCTTTTTCTGGAAATTTAAATCTTATTGCCTTCTTATTCACATGCTTGCACAAATCAACTCAGAATGCCCTCCCAACCTTGCTTATGTGAAATAATTATGATTATAGCTAGCACTAGATTTTCCAAGTAACTTGTGAATACCTTCCTTGCTTTAGGTTCTTGGAAGTATGTTATCGCCCCAATTTTTTTTAACAAAATATATAGATAGCAATTGGTTTTGAATGAGATAATCATCATTAATTTAACTTATTTCAGATACTTACTCATATCAATATATTTACTCTGTTCAACTGATATCTTATATTGGAAAAAAAGGAGTTTTAAGTCTAGTTTTCTGACTCAATGTAACTCATTCCCTCTTAGGAGTTATGTAACTTATATATGACTTAGAAGGTCTATGAGTTTGTTGATAGAAATATAGGTAGAGAAACTGCTTGGAAGAATCAAATGAGAAAGGCTGAATCCATTTTCTGTCAGAGTATGTACTTAGTGGTAGTAAGTATTGCCATACAAATACAAGGGACTCATTTATCACCAGTTCACACATAAGTGTTCAGAAACTCATGTTAGCTCAGAATACCAGACTGATGAGGACATTTGAGTTTCACAGAGTGATGTAGGGATTTGGGCATATACGATATAAACTTCACTTCACTGGCACAAAATGTAGGTCAGAGCAGTTCCTGCATAGTACTGGACAGAGATAGAATTTGATAGATGTCTTTGAATGAGGTAATTTCCTAAACCAAGCTCATCTCACTCACATTATTAGAAGAACTCTGCCATTTCTCTTGCTCATTACCCATGATCCTCCAAGGGGCAAAAGGTTCCAAGAATGTTGTGTTTCTAACAATGAATGGTTGCTCTTTATCTCTCATCTATTCTGCTTCTGTGTTTAACTTTGCCTCAAACATTTTCAGTACACACTGTGGCCATGTACAGATGATCACAAGGGAAAGGAGGGCTGTGTGAGCGTCAGAGCTTAGAGAGGTGCTAGAGGTGTTAGCAGTAAACCTCACACCAAAATCGTCATAGTGTCTCTAGAAAGGACCCATTACTCACACATGTCCCTGGAACTCTATGGCAAGATAATGAAAGGAAGCCAATTGTTCTAGATCCAGCCAATGCTGTCTTTTACTAGTTCATTGATATGCACATAGCCCACAGAATTTGAGTCTTATGCATGTAAACTTGGAGTATTAAAAGAGTTTTCTGTCTTCCATCTTTGCAGACATATGACGGCTCAAGTTCTGCAAACACCCGTGTCGCCAGTGTGTGTGGAAGACAGCAGCCACCCAACTCCATCACCTCTTCAGGAAACAGCCTCTTTGTGAGATTCCAGTCTGGATCTCCCAGCCAGAGCAGGGGCTTCCGAGCTCAATTCAGGGAAGGCAAGTATCCTGTGGGTCACCTGAGCCCTCCTTAGCGGTATAATGACACCAGATTTCAGAAACTGATCACAGTTTCCAACTTCACATACAAATGTTCAGATAGGAAGATGTGTAAGTTTTCTAACTATTCAAACAGTTTATTTATCTTCATCTACTTTAAATGATGATGTCTTAAGATATGTATATCTCTTAAGTGCTGTGTTTTAGAATAATATTTAATATTTAAATAGTACCAGTGATTCATAAGACAATTAGCCAAGTTAATTTGCCTAGCACCTATCCAAGGAGACACACAACTGTGAGAGTCAGGCTCTACCTGCATGGAGTATTTTTTCTTGTTGCTGAATCTTATAGTTTTCTATTGCTTTTGTCCTTAAGTCACCGCAATTTCTCAATTGCCTCTCCCAATCATTTTCACCCATTGCCATTCACCAGAATTTTCTCAGAGATTAATCTTTATCAAATTGTTAGACAGGGAAGGAATGCAGAGATTAGAGGGACTGTTGACTGGTTTAAATGGCGTCTTGAGTTTTATCTAGATGACTTAGATCATCTACTTCAAATAATTTTTTAATTAAAACAATTGTACATGTATTTATGTGTGTGTGTGTATTGGTGTACATGTAAATGTTAGAAGACATCTTAGGGGACTCAGTTCTCTCCTCTAACCATCTGAATCTCAGGGATCCAGGCTTGTTAGCAAGTGCCATTACCTACTTAGCTACCTCACTGACTTCACCTCCAATAATGGCTCCCTGCTCAGTCAACATATTCCTGTCTATATCCATATTAGGAGACTTATAGGTTTCTTGTTAGTAAACAGTCCTAGATGGAGACAATATCTGGGTCAGTCCTCCCAAAGGTACACTGGAACCAGACACTGCTTGTGCTCAGTCATTCTCGGTGATTTCAAGGACAAAGCAGTACTTTGCACTCCCAAGTAACTTGTAAGAGATGCACTCTGATCGCATTGAGGATCCTCATGGCTGTCCTTTCTCTGTGTGGCTTAGAAGATGAAAGGCAAGCCCTTACAACTGTTAACTACAGTCCCCAAACCAGTCCTGACCCTTTTACAATGCTGCTTCCAATTCTACTTAAGCCTCACATGCTTTAGTCAAGACCATAAATATGGCCCTCCTCCTCACCCATGTCTTTGCTCAGGCTATACATTCCCTTCATCACTCTTCTCACCCTCCAAGTCCTGGCTCAGTCCTGGCTCAGTCCTGCCTCCTCTGGAGACCAGGACTCAGCCCTGCAACACACCCTCCTCTCCTTGGTTCCCACAGAGCATGGAGCTTCTCTGTTTAACTTGCAATCATTTTTATACATGGAGTGTTTTCTAGAGGAAAAAAAACTCACTTATGAATAAATTATCCCCCCTCATAACTTATGAATAAACAAAGTAAGTGAATCAAGGCCAGAGTATTGGATGAATGATTCAAATAATTCACAACCACTTAATGTGTTGTTCTATGCCGTGTGTTCCCACTTCTTGTAACTGAAAGACATTATAAACACAAAGGGCTTTCTCGTTATCTGATGGCTTATGTTCAGCTTCCTTGGCATGTGCTATGAAAATAAGAAGAATGTATTTGCATTTTTACACACTTAATGATTGTTTGGTATAGTTGATAGGTAGCAAAAGTATATGACATATGTGTCTGTGCTTTCCAGAGTGCGGAGCCCACATCATTACCGACTCTTCAGATAGTATCTCCTCTCCACGGTTCCCTGCCAACTATCCACACAACCAAAACTGTACCTGGATAATTGAAGCTCAACCTCCATGTAAGTAACAAAAATAAAAAGGAGGGGAGTCTGGGGCTAGGGGTTCTCTTGGGAGATAAGGCTGTGAGTTCCATTTAACATTCACGGTAGCAACTGACGATTGGCTTCTTTTGCAAGTCCTGGCTCCTGAGGTGCATGAAAACAGCCATTTTTCTGGTCTAGCAAGAAAGCATTTTTAAACTGATTCATATTAATTTAAAGGAATTTTTAGGACTGGATGTGGTAATCCTAGCACTCTGCAGGCTAAGGCAGAAGGATTTTGAGTTGGAGACCAGCCTAGGGCCAAGGCTAGTCTGAGTAACATATGGACACCTTGTCTCTGACAAACAAACCAAGAAGAGCTCAGTGGATTGAGTACTTACCTATCACCATTGAAGCCCTGGGTTTGATTCCCAGAACTAAATGAATCAAAAGTGGTATCACATGTTTGTCATTCCAACACACACTACAGTAAGAGAACCAGAAGTTCCACATCATCCTATATTCATAGCGAGTTGGAGGCTACTCTGGGATCCGTGAGATGCTTTGTTCAACAACAAACAAACAAAAAGAAACAAAGGACTGAGGATGCAGTTGCTAGAACACTCACCTGCCTACGATGCACAAAACCACAAACCCCGTACTGTTAAAGAGTAGTTCTGTTCATCTTTCTTGCACTGGAAGGCATGTGGGGTTGAAGTTATGCAAAGTAATTAGTAGATAAACAACTCTTGACATGTGTTTCTGAGCATGGTAGATGGTGAATGATAAGGATAGAGATTGGAGAAATACCTTACAGTTGGAGGATACAGGGTCACAAGTTTTTGAGCACTAAAAGGGAAACTAATTGTAAAACCTGATCTCTCCTGCAATGTATATATTTATGAAATCAGTGCAAGCCTAGAAGCCCTCAATAAATGCTTACTTTCTCTTCTTTTTGGGATCTTAGAATTCTATTATGTGACATAGTAATAGTCTGTTCACATTTTCCAAGCAGAGAAAATGAGACGGCCCTTACGGGCCTGGCAGAATGGCTCCAGGCTGACTATTCCAGATCCCATTATGAATCCTGTTTCATCTGAACCCTACCCTCCTTTAAGGGTTCCAGGAAGAAGCTGTGATTTAAGACAAACGTGAAAAAGCCATTACGTTCTCTTCTCTGTTCTTTAATTAATGACCTTGTAAAGATAGGACAGTCACTTAGGCTGATCAGGTTCCCACACAAAATCGTTTGTAAAAGAGCTGGTCTTAAATACTATCTAACACTTTCACAAACTGCATAAAAAGTGGGAGCTGTTAGATGATGTAATCCTTAGCCTCCGCACATGGAGAGGGTGGAGCCCCAGCAAAGCCGAGATAAAGAAGACCCCTGCGTTGAGCTCAGCAGTTTGGTGCCTCCTGATTATTTTCTAATGAGCTGCACAAACATCTAGATGAAAGCTCTCACCGCTGCAAGGACAGCAACAGGGAAAGATCCCTTTCTGAAGATTGGAAACGCTATAAAGGACAACAAAAGGAAAATGTAATCTGGGCACTGGCTGTTCCTTACATGACCCAAAGCTTTCTTGATGGGTGATTCAGAAGTTCTGGGGCACTGCTTCTGACCCCTAAATAAACTTGAGTGTGCTAGTAGCCATGTCCAGGGGGAAAGGATGCATTAGTACAAGTGCATGCAAGGAATCAGAGCCTAAGAAAACTTACCCGTTTAGAAAAATGTTTCTGAGTGGAACACAGCAATGGCTAACAAATAACACAAAACAGAGCAAAAGATAACAAAACGAAACAAGATAAAAAAGCAAGCCTAAAATTATGTTTTTTAATAAGAGGTCTCCAGAAGTCCCTGGAATGATCCTACCCGAGTCCTGATTTACCATGCCTGGCATTTTGGATTGTACAGGCATTTTCAAAAGCATTGATTTTGTTACTCCTCAAAGGAAGCCCTTTAGCAAGAAGCTGAGCCCTTAGCTCTGTTTACTCACCCCACCCCTGTGCAAAGCTGCCAAATTCCTTGCTTGCTTCCTTACTGGAAAAAGCCTCATCAGAGAGTACCAGGGGCAAAAATCTCTGTTCTGCTTGCCAGTGTTTTATTGAATAACCAACACTCTTCTCTCTCTCTCTCTCTCTTTTTTTTCTACAGTCAATCATATTGCTCTCTCCTTTACTCGCTTTCAACTTCAAAACAGCACAGATTGTACACGGGACTTTGTAGAAATTTTGGATGGCAGTGACTATGATGCACCTGTCCAAGGTACCGAAGACTCAGTCACTTCATTTGTAGTCTTGGCACGTAGTGTGTGTGTGTGTGTGTGTGTGTGTGTGTGTGTGTGTGTGTGTGTACACGCATGTGTGTGCATGTGCATGTGTGCATGCACTCATGTGTGCATGAGCGGGAACACATGCACACATGCACACATGCATTCGCAGTGTTTTCAATAAGCATGAAGAGCCTCAAGCCACATAAAAATAATCAGAGGGCAGGAAAGCAGGATAATACAGGGCTCAGGAAATTCAACTTAGTTATGCTCAAACATAGTTTGTGTATTTTAATTTGTTTCTAAAATACAAGTTGCAGATTCTAAACAACAGTCTGAGGCACTGCCAGTAGTGGAACAAAGACTATTTCAGCATTAGACAAAATTCTTTCAGAAGCTTTTGGTTAGTACTTAAAAATACTTCTTATATTCCACTGGGCATGTTTCCTCTGTCTCCAGTGGGAGGAAATCATTTTAAAATTAATTAATTGACCTAATTAAAAGTCTGCCAGTTGGTGTGCTAGACATCTTGAGAAAGTGTGCAATGTAGCTCTTAAAATGGTTCAGACAAAATAACCTCATGTGCTTGAAGCTTTCTCCATGAGTCTTTACCATGAAAAAGTCTCCCTGGCAGAGAGCAAGCTCCATCAGTGGAGGTTTCAATGCTTATTCCTGTGCCCAGAATGGAGCCTGAGAGAATAGTGGGCAAAGAACAAGCCCCAGGCACACCCCTCTTCGTAATGTTTGAGATATTAATTCATTCACATTGGACCAGGATGTGTTATATAATGCATACTCATACCCAGATACCTCCTGCAGAGTATTGTTGCAAGTACTTTATAAGTGGTAGCTCTATCTTTGCATCCTTATGACATGGGTTTAATTATTTCTAATATGTCTGCCACTTCACATGGGGCAACTGAGTCACAGAGCACCCAAGTTACTTGTCTAAGGTTACGTAGCTAGTAAATGACAAGCCAGGTATTGAACCCATGTAACCTAGTCCCATCATCTGGAGCCTGGTACTATCAACTTTCCTCTGTTCTCTTATTGTTTTGTATTGGATTTATAAATTATCCATGTTATGCTTGTATTTGAGATTTATCTTTAGTGGTCAGGCATTGTCTCAAACACAATGTTGATGCACGTAGCTCTCATTGTGATTTCTTGGATGTGCCTAGTTAAGCTACGTGTGGTCCCTGCCATGCCATCACTCACCTCCATGTGGTTCTCTTCACCCTTTAGGCCGTTACTGTGGTACCTCCCTGCCCCATCCCATCATATCATTTGGCAATGCCCTGACAGTGAGGTTTGTCTCTGATTCTGTACTCGCTTTGGAGGGTTTCCATGCCGTCTATTCTGCATCAATATCAGGTAAGAAAGATGACTTCAAAACATCATTAACAGATGACCTCAGGGTTAGCAGACATGTGATAGAAACCTTTGGTTTGTTCTTTGGTGCTCTCTTCATTTAAAGTTGGGAGCTAGTTCCTGAAATTTCTCCTGTACCTTCTTTATAAGTCAGTGTCTACATTCTGACAACCATGAGGTCGAAAAGTGAGGAGACTGAGTTGGAAACCTGGCCATCTCTTAGCTAAACCTTATCATCTGGGAGACCTGTTCTCTACTGTCACAACAATGTGTTTGCTGAGGTGCTCCGTGACTCCCAGTTTGGTGGAAGCTCTTATGGACACACAGGCTCATGGTTATTCTTCTGTCTTCTGTTCTTGATGGTGGAGTTGGGTAGGTCTGGCTGCACAGATCCACTGCGTAGTAAGGCATATAAGCTGGAAAGAAAAGAAATGCCATCCAGCACTGCAGTTCTTGGCCAGGAGGGGCAATTAAAGCCAATTTGTAGAAAGGTGAAGAACGGTGTGTTTCACTGCCCTCCCCAGAGGAAAAAGCTGGAAAGTTTTTCTTTTCATGGCAGCCAAGGGAAAAGTACCTTCTCTTCCAGGGTTGAAGATCATCCTGGCCAACATTAAAAACAAGTATTTTATTACCTAAAGTTCTAGTTCACATGGAGAAAGGCTTTTAGAAAAGAGTCCCATCTGGCCTACCATACTGCGGAGTTCTTGGTTTTCTGTTTTCACAATCTTCCCTCTTACTGTAGAGTGAAAGTGCTTTGTCCTTCATTGCAGATACTGGCTCTAATGCCCTTCTGCTTGTGTCTTCTGGTGTCGTTCATTTGGTCTTTGCCTTTAGACCCTTCTTTTTTTTTTTTTTTTCACCTTTCAGCTTGTGGTGGAACCCTCTACTTGGCTGATGGCATCTTCAATAGCCCTGGCTACCCAGCAGACTACCATCCTAATGCAGAGTGTGTCTGGAACATTGTCAGCTCCCCTGGTAACCACCTGCAGCTGTCCTTTCTGTAAGTCCTTTTCAGGGGTGTACTGTCTTGGTGTGCTTCCTTGTCTGCAGGGAAGAAGCACTGTTACTGACAGAATGGTTGACGAGCAGCCTGTGTCTAAGTCTTCAGCAGAGAGAACACATGGGAGCTTTAGGAAGGCTTACCACAATATCTTCTGTTCCATTCGTAGCTTCAGTTGTATAAAGCACTAAGAATCTTTCAGCCTTCTTTACCCACACACTATATCCCTATTCTAAGCCACCCTTCCTTTCCTATCAGAGAAGTGATCTTGGATAGGCTCTTAATTTAGTTATTTAAATTAGCCGTTGATTCTTAAATTGCTTTCAAGTTTCTCATTGAATATGGACGCTTTGGGAACATGGACTATGGATTGGAGTGAATGGGAGATCTTGTATGTTCCAAGTAGACCTAGGTTAGACTAAACAGCCATTCCTTAGTAGAGAGGTTCCAATGAGCAACCACATCTTTAATCCAGTACTCAGAGGAGAGACAGGCAGATCTCTTTAAATCCGAGGCTGGCATGGTTTATATAGTATGCTCCAGGACAGCCAGGGCTACAGAGAGAGACACTGTCTCAAAAATAAATAAATAAAAATAGACCCACAGACAGATAGATGGATAGATAGCAAGCAAAGAAATATGTTAGTATTTAAGTTACCATTTTGAATTCAAAGTCATGTGCCATACTACATTATTGGGGTCAAGTTGAAATCATTCTTTGCTACTGTTGTTATTTTTTACATATCTTCAGTGTGTACCCTACAATGACCTAAAACTTGTGATCCTCACCTTGCCATGCAGAGATAGAAGGCTTGCACAGCAATGATCCTCCTGCCTTTCCTTGTCGTGCAGGGACAACAGGCATGCATGGCAATGCCTGGCTGTGAAGTGCCTCCACATTGAGAGAAGAACATTCTTTGCTGGCCCTTCCTTGGAAACATGGCCATGTGCAACAAGAACTGATTAAAAATGAGACAAGCTCAAACCTTTCAAGTTGCTTTCTTAAATTCATCAGTCAGCTCATGCTTTCTCAGGGTGCAAGTGACATAAGCAAAGACAGTCTTCCTGTGCCTGAAAGACAATGCCAGTTTAAACTGCCATGTGGGAATGTTTGAGGTTCATTTTCACTGTAATTATGACATTCGTATGTAATAAGAAATTGTACAAGTGTGCATCTAATAATCTCTCCATGATATGTGTTTCTATTAAACACATATTTTTCAATACCTTGAGCACATAGAGGATGAATGATGCTTCCTTGGGAGTGCCTTATAGACAGTGATGAGAAAAGTACTCTCCAGTCTTAATGATGAAGTTCAAGGTCCCTCATGTAACTTGTCATACCTCCCAGCTTGCCAAGTACTTGAACCTCTTTTCTTGGTCTTTTTCCCCCTACCTCTACCTCATTTATGTTGTACACTCCTCTGATGGTCAGTGGTTCCAGGAATTAGGGTAGGTCCTGGGAATATTTAGTACATCTATGCTTTCTGTTCTTTGTAGCACTGAGTTTGGGTTATACTACTTTGTACTCCATGTAGGCTGTGTGCTTCCAGCCACCTGCCCAGGAACGCTGTTGGATTCTCAAATGGAACACACACACACACACACACACACACACACACACACACACACAACCGGTTAATTTCAAAATGCCTTGGCTCCTAAAAGGGTGAGCACTCTTAAACCTTCGCCTGCTACCCCATGTCCAATCCAGGAAGTGGCCAGTAGCCACTCACCTGAATTCTTACATGGCTGGTTGGCTTTCTCTCTGCAGCTCCTGTGTCCCATCCTTCTTTCCAGACTCACGGAAATCTCCCTTTTCCCTCCCCTGTGTTCTAGCCTGCTCAACTCTAAGGGTCCTGCCCCATCTCCCTTTGCCCAGCCATTGGCCACTGGCATCTTTATTGATTGATTGAAAACCAGTTGGGGACAAGGACCTTTAGCATTTGGACATAAAGATTCCCGATTGAAACAAAGCATTTGAACTAATCTCTAACGGTTTTTAACAAATTTACTGATAAATCAACTTTAAGAAGCCATTGAGTTGAAACCTCAAAAGACTCATTTCATCCTTGGAGAGACAAAAATGAACTTGAAGGGCCCCTGTTAAGATTAAACATACTACATTTTAAAATTCATAGCCCAAGGCCATGATAAAGCAGTGTTCAGTGAAGACTATTTCTTTCATTCTTTGTTACGACTGAAGAATTCTCTATGGTGTTTCTGGAACCACACTTCATGGTCCACACTAGGCTGGAACATGGGTGCTTACCTTGGTTTTCAACTTGACACACCGAAACAACAATGGAAAGTTAGTCTGTTGACATGTCTATAGGGCATTGTCTTAATTATTAACTGCTGTGGGCAGGCCCAGCCCAGTGTGATTGTGAACTGTAGAAGAATGGCAGGTGAATGTCAGCCTGGACATAAGGCTGGAAGCAGTGTTCCTTCTTGGTCTCTGCTTCAGTTCCTTCCTCTAGATTTCTGCCTAGAGCCTCTGCCTTACCTGTCTGTATGAGGGTCTGTAACCTATAAACCAAATAAACTCTTTCCTTTTCAAGTTAGTCTCGGTAATGGTGTCTATCACAGCAACAGAAAGCAGACAAGGACAGAAAGGGTCATCCATTTCACTAATTAGACATGAAGTCCTAATTACTAAACAGAAAAATCTTGGTGACTCAGCTGTTCCCTTGCTCACATGTATGGTGTTTCTTTGGGCTTTGTGTTCCTTGCCTGAGTCTTTTTTGTTGAAGTGGCTTTTAGAGAATGCAAGCTGCTTTTGCCGTGTGTGCTAATGCTGGTGAGGGAGGCTTTCTGGCAAGGCCCCGCGAGTTATTTCTGTCTTGATCTAAACTACATCCAGATGTGTCCTAGAACTCTTCCCTGCGGTGTGTGAGAGGCACATGAACCACATCAAGCTCTCAGACATAGGGTTTAGATTATAGATGCTGTGGTGAAACTGAGCAGAGAGGAAAAAAATGGATAGATTATGGTTGAATTTGCAATGAAAAGGAGAGAGGAGAAATAAAACCTATTTCTACTATAAAACAGATATTCAAAGGGACAAACAGAAACTGTACTTCGTGCCAGCAGAGGCCTTTGAGGAAATGGCTGCTTCTGGTAGCAGAACAGAAAGAAATGAGACAATGAGGAACAGAAAGGGTATTATTTTTGTTACATGTTATATTTTTACTGACAGATCTTTGCCAAAGGGTAGATTGCTTATTAAGTGTACTAGTCTAAAACAAAGACTTCTAAGAATAAAGCTTTCATAAGAACTTTTGTTTGACTTTTATAAGTATCACCACTGTAATTCCTGATGGGAAGCCGTTCTGGCTCTTTACTTCTGTAAGACAGTCTGATACTTAGAAGAGGCCTTCCCTGTGTAGTCTCCCAGATCACTGGTCAGAATTTTAAGGAACATTCAGATCACCTGAGTTTTGCTAAATTTCATACCCTGATTTAGTTGCCATTTAGGGGTAGATTCTCCCTCCAACCTGCTGAATATACAATTATCTATTTTTTATTGAAAATATATTTTCATATAATATATTCTGATTATGGTTTCCCTGCCTCCAGTTCTTTCCAGGTCATCCCTATTTCCTCACCCAAACAAATCTACACTTTCCCCTCTCATTATAATATAATCACCTAAAATATTAATAATTATTATAAAGAAAATGATATAAAAATAAACAAGTATAGCACAAAACAAAACAGAAAAACAAAAAAAGAACAAGCACAAGAAACACAGTCTGAGACACAGTCATACACAGAGAAAACCTATAAAAACAAAATTAGGAGCAATAATATACAAGAAAAAAATCTGTAAGTGAAAGGGGAAAAAAGTGTCCAGGATAGCATGTGGAATCCAGATTCTTTACTTCAAGCGAGCTCTCATGTGGTGCTGGGTTACTGGGTCATACTGCATGTTTCAGCAGAATGCTTTCACAGTGAGTCCCTGGATTCACCTTCTGAGATGAGAGAAGATTCACCTCTCTCTTTTCTTTGAAACAGAATAAAGCAACTTTGGTATATTTCACATTAGGGATAACACTAAATGTAATAAAATTGAGCCTGAATTATACTGTTTATCTTACAGGAAGTACTATTTTGCATTTGCTTATGTCAAAGTTCCAAAGATAGTATCTTCTGTAGTAAGTTTATATTTGTTATATTTGAGTGAATCTATAAAAAATGTAAATTTATTTCAGCATATAAAGAAAAAAATTGAGTTTTTTTTCCTTACTCCAGAAGGATATTTAATTATTGTAGCAACATTTTTAGTATTGAACTCTTTTGGCCCATGGGGTCAGAAGAGGGGTTTGGATCTTCTGGAACTGGAATCAGGATAATCTCATATTTGTTTTGTGTATGCTTTGTTTAACTGTTTGTTTGTTTGTTTGTTTCTAAATTAGATCCTTCCAGTTGGAGAACTCTCTAAACTGTAACAAGGATTTTGTGGAAATCCGAGAAGGAAATGCCACGGGCCACTTGATAGGACGATACTGTGGCAACTCCCTCCCTGGCAATTATTCATCTATCGAGGGACATAATCTGTGGATCAGATTTGTCTCTGATGGCTCAGGCACTGGCATGGGCTTCCAAGCCAGGTTCAAAAAGAGTAAGACAGTTTGTTTCCATAACAGCTTCCAGAATGCATCCTGCAAACTAGGAATAATGATGAAAGGTTTAATAATGTATTAACTAAAAACAATCCTACACGCTACCTTCTTTTCCAAGATTGTAAAATAAAATACCAGAAAAAATCAATTATTTATGTAAAATATTTCTGTAAAATAAATAAATAAATAAATAAATGTTTATTTATTTATTTTACAACTCCAAGATTGTAAAATAAAATACCAGAAAAAAAATCAATTATTTATGGATGGCTCACTGATGGAAAAGGAAAGTGTGCTCCATGCTTTGAGCATTCTTCTCAGGCTCCAGTTTCCTATTAACGTGCTAGTAATGTTTATGGCATTGTGCAAATGGACCTTTAAATATACTTCAGGCAGATAAAGTTCTATCAAACGTGTTTACTTAGTCTTTTAAATAAATTCTTCAAATTTAGACCTTTAGAATTATTTTGAGTTTGGCTTAATCATTCAGATAAAACCTTGGCTATTCTTTCAAATGCAGATAAAACATTAATTATTTTTATTATTTAACAAGTTTTTCCATGATCGGCAACACTCTATGTTGATTCTCATATAGAATTTTAAAAATTTGTTTTCTTTCATAAACAAAAAAATTAGTAATTATAACTAAGGTGTGAGATGACACCCTACTTACTCACCAAGTCCCCTGCTGTCTGGGGAATCCTTTCACATGGGAAGTTGCCCCATCTTTTCATACCCTGCAGCCCTCTAAGGAGATGGAATTCCATTCAAGAGTCATCCTTGAGCTAATAGTCCAGAAAATCAAAGACGAAGCAGTATTTCTTTCAGCAGTCAGAAAAGAAATGGCAGTCAATTAAAAGCTCATTCTTTCCAATAGTCTTGTCCTTTGTTTTTGTTCTCGGTTTAGTTTAGTTTTGTTTTTCATTTACTTAAAGAACAATTCTAAATAAGTCTGATTTACAATTCTGTTTTCTGTCTTAGTATTTGGCAATGATAATATTGTGGGAACTCATGGGAAAATCGCATCTCCCTTCTGGCCTGGAAATTACCCTCATAACTCCAACTACAGATGGATAGTAAATGTGGATCCATCTCATATTATCCATGGTAGAATCTTAGAGATGGACATAGAATCGACGACAAACTGCTTTTACGACAATTTAAAGGTAATGTTTTTTGTGAGGGGGATATTTATATACTTTGATGGGTACTATTGACAAAACTAAGACGAAATTCATTTCTATTCAAGTAAATAACAGACATAAGTGATGGTCCTACCACCTCTTAACTGTCTCACCGCCATCTGTACAAAAGTAATCCTTGTATTGGATTTGTTATTTTCTATTCTATATCAAATTAGTTTTCAGCATTATAATGACAGTGCTATTGACTCTGCGCATGCCTATTTATCCTAGTATGTGTTTCTTCTATCCTGTTACCCCATTTCTCCTTTGATTTGCTTGTCTTGTTTGCTATTTTCATTGAAGCAACATGTAGTGAAAGCAATATAAGCTTACCCCTGACCAGCTTTCAAAAAAGTGAGACTCAGACTATACTTATTTTATTTGGCTTTGACAATTATTGGGGGCTAACCCCTAATCTACTCTTGTAACTGTTATCCTGGCTACCTTCCCAGAGGCATACCCCAAATACTTGTTGTTTCTCCTGGCCATGTGCTCATGGTCCATCTCTCCTCATGGCGGGTTTTCATCTTCTTCTGTTCTTCCTCCTTCCTCTCTGGTCTATCCTTACTCTGTCAAGTAATTAACTCAAACTCGACCTCCCTCCTCTGTCAAGTAATTAACTCAAACTCAACCTCCCTCTAATCTCTCCAGTAATTGGCTATAGCAAATTTTATTTTACCAATAGTATTAAATTAAGGAACAAGGTTTCCACAATCAAAGCTTGTAAATGTGATAACTCATTCATAGGCCTAGACTTTGGGGTACAAAATTTAGTAATACAAAATATAGAAAGAGACCAAACCTCAATAGCAACCTAGACATTTTATTTAGAGAAATCCTTACTATAGATGGAAGTCTCAGTGTTAGAGGTGGAGAGAAAGGAAGGAGGCATAGTGCATACTCAGAGTCAACAGACTTAACAAGAGAGAAAGTCATCTGTTTTTTCCAATGCTTCAGCCTAGAACCCAAAAGAGTGATATAAAATAAGAAAATATGAATAGAAAAAATTATGGAGGCCTTTGCCTTCACACATTGGCTACCCTCTGAATTCCAGAAAACACTACCATATCCCCTAAGGCCATGATCCATTCACTCTTCTTGGCAGCTCACTGCTCAAAGCAGAACCCAGTGACTGATCGCATGATGCCCAATATGTGTGGAAATACTTGTAACATAATTTGAAAGAAATAAGCTTAATAGAGGATTTTATGGCAATTACAATGAAATTGTTTACATTTATTTGAAAACTATCATTAAATATATCTCTACATAGGTATGATAGATAGTATTTTAAGGCAGATGGAAGAGATTTACTAAATATTTTGAGTGCATGGTGCATTGCTGTGGTCCTTTCTCTGTTATTTACATTTTTCTCTCTTAGATCCCAGAATTCTTTACAATCATTTGCATTTTCCCACCCACAGATTTGACTATAAACCTCCAAGTAAGCTATAGCCCATACTAATGTTCATTAGGATAATTCAACAACAAAGCTATATGGAACACTTTTAAATGTTTATAATATATTTAAGCATGACTTTTTGTTTTAAACAAATTTTTTCTGATATTCTTTCTACTTTGATAAAATCATAAAATACAAAACCATTATTAAATTTTGCTTTTCATGAAGAAAGTATATGTAGTTGCCTAATTACGATGCTTTATTGTGCTTTTTTTTTTTTTTACATGCAGATTTTTGATGGGTTTGACACCCATTCCCATCTGATTGGCACTTACTGTGGTACCCAGAGAGAATCCTTTAGCTCCAGTAGAAACTCTCTGACATTCCAGTTTTCTTCTGATTCTTCCATATCAGGAAGGGGATTCCTTCTGGAGTGGTTTGCAGTAGATACTTCTAATAGAACATTTCCCACCATTGCTCCAGGTGTGTTTGACAATATATCAGGGTCTTCTTAGAACTAGTGTTTATTGTGTTGTGTTGTGTTGTGTTGTATGTACTTGTGTGTTTACAAGGCCAGAAGAGAGATTGAGTCTACTGGAGATTGAGGTGGTTGTGATTTGTCTGATGTGGGTATTGGGAATACAACTTGGGTCTCTTGGAAGAGCAGGAAATGCTTTTAACTCTGTATTATTCTCAACCCCAGAGTCCAACCCCTTTGAAGCACTTCCAGGATAGTGCTTAAATATGTTGTTTTTCATTTCACAGGAGCTTGTGGAGGGTATATGGTGATAGGAGACACTCCTGTCTTTTTTTTCTCCCCGGGTTGGCCTGGACAGTATAGTAATGGTGCTGACTGTACATGGATCATCTATGCTCCTGATTCTACTGTGGAACTCAACATTCTCTCCATGGACATCGAATTTCAGCTATCATGTACCTATGACAAGCTGATCATAAAAGATGGTAAGAAATATTGTAGAAATCACTCGTCAAACTCTGAAATTACTGTTGTTTTTATACTAGCATCATACATTTGTATATAATTTCAAAGATACTGTAACCAATAAAGCCTTCAAATAGAAGAAATATCTACAATGTTTAGAGAATATAGGGAGAGTATTATATTACCTATCACAAAATTTCAGGGATAGCACACTCTGTAGGGAAAAAAAGGCCCTTTGAGTGAAATAAGTCTGGATTTCCAGACTGTGCTAAATTTTTATTGATACAATGAAAATAGACATTGAAATTTGTACCTATGACTTTAAGATCCAAGTGAAAGACCAGTCTACAAGGTAGGTAATATATCCATTTCTCATCATCCCAAGAATCTGTTAGTAGAATAGATAGAACTGAGAATGCTGTAGTGTTTCTATACAATGACAAAGGGGCATGAATAATGAGACTATACAATATACACACAGTTTCCCTTCACACTCTGCATGGGCTAAGTACAAAAGGGCATTAGGAAGGCTACATCTTCCATATCAGTGTTTCTCAGTGGATCCCAAAAAAGCTATGTCAGCATCACCTGGAAATTTGCTGTAAATGGAGATTGGGAGAAAAAAAAAGGCAAAGATATTTGACTGTAATATCAAGAAATTGCTTTCTTAGAATCCCATCTCTACTAAACTTCTCAGCAAGAAGCATCACTTTGTAGAGATGCATTTCCCCATCTGTAGAGATAAGGCACCAAGAAGCACTCAATCAATCCTGCCAACATGATCCAATCATAGACATTTTGTCCTGTGAACAACTAGCTTTCATCTCATGTCCAGAATACCTCCCCTATTCAAGACATCCCCGGAGACACTACATTTTATTTTTATAGTGTAATTCAATGGATGCATCCTGTTACTCACAATTCTGAGTATCCATAATACAGTTGAAGTCATTTAGAAATCTTCAGGAGGGAATGGCATCAATGGAGTAGCTTGCTTGTTCTTTAAAAATCACTGTCTACTGAGTTGCCTTTTGTCCCTTTAGTAAATTGACTTGGAAGCCTGGACTCTAAGGTGTGCTCCCTTTCTTCTGAATGACGTGCACAAACCTGTATTATCATCTGAGAAAGAAATAAATGCTGCTCCTGGGAGTTTTCCTCCCCTAGCATCTTTTTATGAGTATCTGAAAAAGCAGTAAACTTAAAATTCTAACAAAAGTCTTAGAATTTTAAAGATAGAGAATCCAGAATCCTTTTAACTTTACTTTATTTAAGTATACACTGCTGACACATTTTATCCATTTTCTTGCTCAAAGGGCAAGTTGAAAGAGCTCAGAAATTGTGCTCTGTGCCAAAACAACAAAAGCATTTTATATTGCTAGTGTAACAAGTGGATATGGGTCCTTTTTATTTGTGGCCATGAATAGATGGCTTATAGCTTCCTTCCTTCTCCAACTCTTTGATTGTTTAAAAAGCCTGAGTTGAATACCTCTGTCAGTTGCTGGTATTTTGGCTATTTTGTCCACTCACATTGTGTTAAAATTCTTTGGAATTAAATTTTACTTACTCATTATTTTATTTATTTGGAATTTTGGCCCACTAGTTATTTTGCCTCTGATTAGTAGGCATGCATGACATTGTGAAGCAAATATCTAAAGTTTGTTTACCACAAAACAGTGAGACAGATGTCATTTGCAATTGATCAGTCCTCATAGGTCCTTGGCATTAGGCTGTAGCATAGCTATGAGCATTCTTGAGCAGCCCAGGAAACAGCCATCTTGGGAAATAATCAGAGCTAGTCTCCCATCTAGGATTCCTTTTTTATTGTTTAAAAATGAATCATTCTTTTCAGATAACACATATCAAGTTTTATATACTAAACATTCTGCCAAACAGGTCCCATAGAACTATCCTAAGCATAGACGTATTTTTGAAAGAAGAGAAAGGATGAAAGAGTAAATGGAAGGAAAAAATGGAAAAGAGTGGAGAAGCAGGGGGACTAGAGTTACTGACGTCCGTAACTCTGGACTGGGATGTAGCACAGTTGATAGGGTGCTTGCCTAGCATTGAAGAAGCCCTTGTTTCAAATCCCAGGACCAGGACCACATACAGTTGTAATCCCAGTACTGAGGAAGTGGAAGTGGGTGGGTCAAAAGTTCCAGGTCATCCTCTGCTACTTTGTGAAGTCACAGTGAGCCTGGTATATTCAAGAAAGACCTTGTTTCAAAAGTAAAAGTAAACCAATCAGTAATTCTTTTTTTAGTCCTGTCAGATATATCATCCTGTAGAGTAAGTTTAGGGTATCTAGAGTTAATCTGCCAGGGTTGCAGTCATTGTTGACTTCTGTGCCCTTAAATATGGTAACTAAACTTGTGTCTCTTCTGAGACTCTTTTTCTAAGTATAATAATAATAATAATAATAATAATAATAATAATAATAATAATGCCTACCTTACAATGTTTTTGAAGAAAATGATTAGAAACTATGTGTAAGGCACTTACAAGAATTAATAGTAACTGCTCAATGAACGTCAGGTTTTCATAATCACATCTCTAAGATATAATTATATGGAAGTCTCTAGAGATTTCCACATCTCTAAGACAGACAGGGTAGCCTGAGGACTCATCAACCTGTCTTCTAGACCTGATGTTTATGGTTCCCAGACTATTGTCCCTTAGGATATGGCTTTCAGGTCTAAAACTGCCATGTTTAATATTTGGAAATTTATCAAAAGGCCCCAGAATTAGTTTGGAGACTAGAGAAATGAATGAGCTAAACAAGTAAGCATGTAGGTATAAGCATTGCTTCACCTACCAGGCTGGGGTAGTCTCTAGAAAATAAATAAAATTAGCAAGTGAAGCTCAGGCTTGCTGAGAAGTAAAACATGCACTGATATGAATGAACCAAAATTTTGTAACTTTGATAACTACAGAAAAAGTCATCAAAAATACTAGATGACATGTACATTACAATAGCGTAATGAAGTCAACAAGTGAAAAAATAATTTAAGAAATAAATTTTATTTATAAAAAAAGGATGAGTTTACAGGAGTGAAAGATAACCTAAATTAATAAAGTGCTTGTTATGCAAATATAAGCATGTAAGACCTCAATAGCCCTGTAAAGAAGCTGGGTGGAGTGGAACACTCTGTAATCCCAGAGAACCTTAACCTGTGAGCTCCACATCACTGTGAAGAGACTGTCTCTAAAGGCAAAGTGAATAGTCCTGAGGAAGAACTCTGGAGGTTGAACCCTGACCTGTGTGCACACATGCATGTACACACATATACCAGAAACTAAAATAAACAGGTACACACACACAGAATAAAATGTGTATGTATACAGATGTAAGACACTCTCCAAAGAATTCTGTTCCCAGCTTCTTGAAAAAGTTCGTATTTATAACTGCCAGGGTATTGATAATTACAAAGAAAACAGAAACTGACTTGTCACTATTCAATGTGTGTGTGTGTGTGTGTGTGTGTGTGTGTGCATGTGTGTGCGTGTGTGCATGTGTGTGCGTGTGTGTATGGGGGTGTGTGTGTCATAAAAAGAGCATGTTTCCTCCTGCCTCGAATTCTATCTTATTTTCTATAAATTTGAAATATGTCCATTTTCTGCCTTTAGCAGAAAACAAGTATTTTCCCAACCAAGGACCCTGAGTCTGCTATAATCCCCTTTTTCCCACTCAGCTCCTGCCTGAAACAGCTCACAGTTTGCTTGATGAAAACTTATATATAAAGGAAGCCAAAGAAAAGGGACTGCATGATGATCTGATGTCTCCGTATCTCTTCCTGGGGGCCACATTTTCTGGGACCATATTTTCTCAGCTTCCACATAACTGTCGTTAGTTTACAACAAACTAAAGCAAAATTTTAAAAGTACAAAAAAAATATCTCCAGACTGAGGAAATGGTCATATAAAGCTTTCATACCTCCTGGTGAATGATCTCTGAACATGAGCTCTGAGATTGAGGAGCCAGCCTCTCCTTCAGATATCTGACCTTCAGCCATCGTCGTAACTGAGATCAGAGCCTCTTATTGCTACTCACATGAACATGGTCCTTGATCCCTTTCCAGCACCTCTCAGTTTTAGTGCCCGGAAGATCTGCCAGGCAGTTTTAGGAAGACAGGAAGACTTGCCTCAAAGATTTTTATTGAAAGGGTTAAGGGCAGGCAGACCGTAGCAAGCTGGAGCCAGAATGATGTAAATCTGGCTGCCCCTCTTCTTGAGAACACTATTATCTCCTAGGAACTTGAGTGTTCTGAGAAAAATATATGAGCAGTTTTTGGCTGGGCTGAAAATGAGGGTGGAATAGATTCCTAAGGCCATATATTTTACACTGACATTTCCCTTCTTTGGTCACAGGGGACAGTAGCTTATCCCAGCAGCTGGCTGCTCTGTGTGGCAGAAGTACCCCCGGGCCCATCCGGTCAACTGGAGAATACATGTACATCCGTTTCACCTCCGACAGCAGCATCAGGGGAGCAGGCTTCAACGCCTCCTTCCAAAAGAGTAACTTGGCCAAGCATTTGCCATATAATTTCCTCCTCGCCCCTCCCCCTCCCTTTTCTCCTTCCTTCTCCCACTTCTTCCTCTCCCCTACTCACTCTGCTCTCAATGATTTCTGTCCTCTTTTTTTTAAAAACACATCTCCTTCCACCCCTTCTTCTGCCTCCCCTCCTCTTTCCCCTTCTAACTTTTTCTCCCCTGTCTTCTCCCCTCCCTTCTTCTTCCCATTTTTATCCTCTCCCTCCCCTCTTTTCCTCCTTCTCTCTCTTCTTCTCTCCCCTCTCCTTCCCACTCTGGTGTTCTCTTTTGACTTTCTCCCTAATCACTCACCTCATCTTCTCCTATCAAGACACAAATTATAAATCAAAAGACACAGGCACCTGCTATAACATGGAGCCAGCTACTAAGTTCTCACACCAACCAGAGTTGTCTAGTTGTACAAAGCATCTCTTATACTTGGGTATCTGAATGGTACATCTTACTGCTGTGAGACATAGGAAAAAGTTCTTTTGAGAATAACTTTTACCCTAGCTAAAGGTTAGACCTGGAAGATAATACCTATAGTTTCCATCAAAGAAACTATGGATACATGCTGTCTCCACTTTAAGAAATAACCAGTAAATAATGATGCAGGAGACACCTTCATGAAGGCCTTGGTTGAAATTAATCGACTTGAATGTGATAGAGGGCCAGTTGCTCTTGAAATAGAAACTTGTTTAGTCAGAGAACACATATGTTGTATATGAAATGCTCTAATGTGTCATAACATTGAGATTTTTCAAACCTTGACAGTTTGTGAAGTCTCATAACTTTGAGAGTAAGCTAGACTGACATTAAAGAAATTGTCTATGGAATTTAAAAAAAAAAGCCATGTATGAAAAACTTAATTTTAATGTAGATTCTTAACCTAATACTGCAGTTAATCTAGCATTTCCTTCCCAGTTTATATGTAGCTTTTATAAAGAATGGAACAATCAAAGGAAATGCTCTACTTTATACTCACTAGAAGCAGGCTGTAGGGGGACTATAAGAGTGTTCTTTGGAATTGGAGCTAAAAAAAAATGTCAGTACATACATGGATAGATACATAGATAAATGATAGGTAGATAGATAGATAGACAGGCAGACAGACAGAAAGATAGATAGATATACATGTGACCTCCAAAGCCTTCCCATTCTTACACAGAATAGGTCTTCTCTGCTCTCTACATAGCCTCTCAAGCTACTTTCTGAGTTTCTCATGCTACCTCAACCATTCTGAGCCCCAGCAATGCTCCTCTCACCTCATCAAGTCTTCATACTGTTGTCTGGATTGCCGCAGTTTTCTTCCCCATGCTCTCCCAGCTTTATTCCTTTTCCCATCCAGGTCTCTGCTCAGGTCTTACCCCCTAACTTCCCGGGTAGCAGAATATCCCTCTCCTTCACTCCTTCATTTTTGCTTATTGGATCCACAGCTATTTCACACCATGTAAATTTCTTTTTAACATGTGTTCTGCCTCTGTAAAGTCAGCTTTTGTGAAAGTAACTGTTCTTTCCTCTATGGCTCAGATCTTAACCATGGCACTAGGAGTATCCAACAGTGTGTACTCTTTCAGTGACTGTGCCTGAAATCATTTCTTGATCCCAATTACTTTCAGATTTCTCATCTACTGCTTACATTTTGAAAGTCCTCAATTTGGGGGTTGGAGGGGGGGAGCATGAAAACCTCATTGTCAATATTGTTTAAATAACCTACCTTTCTTTCTTCCTGGTAAGGCTGTGGTGGATATTTGCATGCAGACCGAGGGATTATCACATCCCCCAAGTACCCAGACACCTACCTTCCCAATCTCAACTGTTCCTGGCACATTCTGGTGCAGAGTGGTCTGACCATCGCAGTCCATTTTGAGCAGCCTTTCCAAATTCAAAACAGAGACTCTTCTTGCAGTCAGGGGGATTACTTGGTGGTACGTCATGCTTGTTACTCTTTGTAGCTACTATCTCTACAGACTTAATCTAAAATTTTTAGTATGAAAATTGATAGGAATCGTATTTTGAGGAATAAAGGATGTTACACAGTTTTAATGTCTTTCCAGCTAAGAAACGGACCAGATAATCGTTCTCCACCATTGGGTCCCTCTGGAGGAAATGGTCGTTTCTGTGGAATTTATACCCCATCAACTCTGTTCACATCAGACAATGAAATGTTTATTCAGTTCATCTCAGATAATAGTAACGGTGGACAAGGATTTAAGATCAGATACGAGGCAAAGCGTTTAGGTAAGTATTTCCACTGAGAATTATATGTGTATTTTTCCCGAGAGTGTTTGGTTTGGAGATTTTAGAAAAAAAAATACAAAGTTTTCTGAGGTAAACGTCATAGTGTTAAGAGCAGTGGCCTTTGATTGATGGATCTAGGCCTTAGAGCACACTTCATACACTAGCGGTTCAGCATGATGCCTCTTAAAGAATGTATTATTTCTACTTTAAGGGTCAGCAAAATGAAGCTTTGAGTTTTCCAAGTCACTGTTTTGTTTTATTTTCTAGTTAACGATAAAAGTGAATTTTCCATCTGTAGCAAATGAACTGATTTTAATGGGCCCCCAAAGTTCTTTAGCTTTTTCCATAGTGAGGGCTGGGACTGCTCTGTTCACCATCGCTGCAGTCTTGCTTTATGGAGAACACTGACCGATGATCCTGTTATTACTTATTTAGTTATCACTCATCTATTACTATATTTCAGTGGCAATCTTTATGCAATCACCCTTACTTAATTATCTTTAATTATGATTGTATTTAATTCTACTGCAGTGATTCAATTTTTGTAGCATCTACTTTTTAATACCATTTGACTAAATGTCAGTGGAGAGTAAGCAGCAGAGCTAAATCTCTACTTGTCCTCCCAAATTCAATATCACGAATGATTATGTGACCTTAATCCCAGATTCTCGAATATGCATCAAAAGGTTATTGATCTTAGTAAAGCTGTGGGGGTTTGTTGTTGCCATTGCTCCTGCTGCTGCTGTTTGAAATTATGTCTCCTGTAGTCCAAGGTAGCCTGGAATGCACTGTGTAGCTGAAGGTGACCTTGAGTCCCTCATCCTCCCACTTTGGCATCCCAAATGCTGGAATTATAAGCATGTGCCACCATGCCCAACTGAAACTGTGTGTTTTAACATGCATGATCTCAAATGTGAGAGAATTCAGAATGTCGGCATCATTGCTTCACCTGGGGAAAGGAAACAAACATCTCTATGTATCAGTCATTCCCCAAAGCACTTACTGGCTTGAGCAAGGCCCAAGGCAAGCAGTGTGTTCAGTCACCTCCTAGTGCATTAAGCTCAGGCACTCGAGGAGCCGTTAGCAGCTCTGAGGGCAGCTGCATCACTGCTGGAGGTGGGCATCTTCTCTGGCATCCCTGTCCTCATGCTGGAATGCACAGTGACTTTGAACAGGCTGGTTTGACCTCCTTCAGGACCCACCTTCCTATTTTGTTAATGCCAGGACCAATCTTAAATTAGTGACAGTCCAGATGTACTTAAGTATATTTTCTTTTTAGTTCTTTTCTAGGTCCGCCAGTCATGCATCTAAGCTAGCAGCTGTTATCATCTCTCTGTCTTTCCTCACACATGGCTACCTTTAATATTAAGATCAAACAAAGGTCTTTTGATTTTAAAAGCTATCTTGGGGCAGCCGTAAGCAATATGATTGTGCTTATCTCTTCCTACTTACTAAGCCAGACTTCTTCCTGGCTCTCTTCCCACAGTGTCTACCCCATACCCTTTCCCATGTCTTCAGTTATGTTCTGTGTGAATAGCTCTTGGCGTTACTTGCTGAGTTTTATACCATCTTTCTCCCTGGCTATAGCTGATTGAGATTTCTGTGGTTCTGTGCTAGCTGTCTTCTATTCTATTGGCCTTGTTAACTAGTTAGTAAACATTTATAAAGAGCTTTACACTACACTCACCACAAAGGTCCATCAAAGATCTCTGTGCAATGATGGAGACATATAAGCAGAGGCAGTTATTGTTCAGCATAGTCAATGCCCGATGGAGGAATGAATATATCATCTCTCTAGACAGTATCTATTTCTCCTATCTATCTATCTATCTATCATTTCTATCTCTATTTCACCTCTGTCTTGTTCATTCTCTCTGTCTCCAGTCTCTCTGTCTAGCTCTCTCTCTCTCTCTCATCCCTACTCCAAGACTGCCTTTTGCTCTACTCCCTCCCCCAATAAACCTCTTGCCTTAGATCTGTTGTGTGGCATGATACCTTAGCTGGACAACTTGGCCCCAGATCCTCCATGACTTTATCATGACAAACACAGTGACACTATCATGAAGCTTTTGTAGTAACATGTTGCAGCCCAAGCTGCCCCACGTTTGGAGGCCAAAATCTCAGATCATTCTGTCAAATGTTGGAACCTGCACTGCTCCAAGCTGCTTCAGTCTGTGGGTCGGGGTTCAGCAAGAGAGAGAGTGAGGATGGACTCGAAGAATGGAGACCAGACAGAGTGTGATTCAATCCTGTTTATTCTACAGTCTCTCTTCTTCATCCAAGTCCCAAGTCTTGAGTTCCTAGTCCCTAGTTCCTAGTCCCTAGTGCCTCCAAGTTCCAAGTTTCTTCTTCCAAGTGCTAAGTGGCTGACTAATTCCAAGTTCTTCCTCCAAGTGCCTAATGCCTAATAATTATTCTTCTTCCAAGTTCTCTAGTCCAAGTGTCTTCTTCCTCAATGCCTAATTCCTACTCCAAGTTGTACTCAACTCTTCTGTCTGTCTCTTGCATTTTATATGTCTCACTTCTAAGCCACACCTTTAGGTCACGCCTTTAAGCCATGCCCTTAGGTCTTGTCTCTAAATCTGATCTCTAAGTCACTCCCTTAAGTCACACACCTTTAAGTCTCACACACCCAAGGAAAAATCCTGGGTATCTAAAACAAGATGTTATCAGAGTGTGCTCAATTATTGTAGGCTATTATAATCAAGTCTGTTGTCAGGTTATATGGCTCAAGATGGCTGCAAGGATGATAGCTGCCTTCTGTAGGCTTCCCACAGTAACAGAACAAAAGAAAGTCATAGGTCAAGGCATTGCTGAAAACAACAGGCAGGTGGTTCATAATAAAGCAAGGAAATTTCTATTGGCCTAAGATGCTAATGATGACATTCTTAGCCATTGGGTTGGTAAAGCTAGGGGTCTATTAGTATATTTCAAAAGGATTTACCTAATAGTCATGAAAACTGATGCTAGATCAAATACAGGAGGACAATAAACTATGACTATTAAGGAAGCTAAATATAGCTCAAGATGATTCAGTCCCAGACGGCAACAATCCTCTCTATAATCCTGAAAGTTCTAATCAGTTAATCTACCTTGTAGAACATCAGCTCACATGTTCTGTGATGCTGTGATATGCTGTGCACATCATTTTGTTAGATTTAATTAAAAAACATTTCATCAGAATAATTTGGATATCAGCATGGTGATGCTTATAGTCCTAGCTCATGGAGGTAGCTGTAAGAGGGTCAACAATTCAAGGTATCCTCAATAACATAGACAGGTGAGGCTCATCCAAGACTGTCTCAAAAACAAACAGGCTAGAAAGATGGGTAGCGGTTAAGAAAATTAGCTGCACTGGCTGCCTTTTGAGAAGATGCAGGTTTAATTTCCAGCACTCATTTGGCAGCTCATATCTGTCTATAACGCCATTTCCAAGGGATTGGATGCTTTCTTCTGGTCTCAAATGGTACCAGACATGCATGTGGTGCACAGACATACATGCAGGCAAAACACCCATACAAAAAAGGTAAAAGTAAAATTAAGTTAAAAAGTAAAATAAAATTAAAAACAAACAAGCAAAGAACACCCCCCCACATACATATACACATTTTAAAGCAAATCACCTGACCTAACAAAAAAGCAGAACAGATGGTTTGACAGAATAAAAAGGGACATTCATGGTAGCTCATTATATAGGAAATTCAGGATTTATTTGATTAAAAAGAACATGAAGATAGTTCTGATGAAAGGACGGACGTTGGGAGGAAAAAATGCAAACTGATGGTAGACAGAGATTGTGGTAACTGTGTCCTCATTCACCAGACTGCAGATTGATTTAACTGTCTCTTGACAGCCTGTGGGGGTACTATCTACATCCATGATGCTAACTCTGATGGATACCTGACCTCCCCCAACTACCCTGCTAATTATCCTCAGCATGCCGAATGCATTTGGATCTTAGAGGCGCCTCCGGGGAGAAGCATACAGCTCCAATTTGAAGATCAATTCAATATTGAAGAAACACCCACGTAGGTCACCTCCATTTTAATGTTCCTCCAATCCAAAGTTATTATTTTTTAACTGTTGTGTCTCAAGACAATTGATGTCCTCTGCTCAGCAGTACTTGGTGCCCAGAAGAATGTAGGAACAGAGATAAGTTAATGCCTGAAGCCTCAAAGCCTTGCCTGGCAGTGGTTCCCACCAGCTGAGTAGATTATGTATGCAGGCTTCTGTCTTCACCCTCAACACATCCTCCACAAGAGACACTGGGAGTGATGCTTTGAGATTTAGATCACCTGTTCTTCCTCTCACAGGAAAAATACAATCTCTCTTAGATGAGTACTTTTTGTCTAGCTACATATTCAGTGTCACAGATGACAAATACATCTGCTTAACAAATAAGAATTTGTGTGGTGGGGCACTAGAGGCCACCAGTGCCCCAAACAGCAGAGGCAATCACACTGCAATGTCCCAGTCTTGGTTGCACCAGGATTCTTGAAGGATCACAACTCAAATCAGCATGTGTGACTGTGCAGAAAACCAAGGAAGCTACATGGTCTGTGAAAACAAAGTAAATCTAAAAGCCCAATCACAGATCAACGTTTTTTTTTTTTTTTTTTTCATTTGTCTGAAACATCCCTGTATTTATATGAATGGATGCTTGTCCCAGCAGAGCTTCTGCTCAGCAATTGCTGATACCGAATATGATATGATACCACATAAGCATGGATAGTCTGGTTTAACTTTATTGGGAAACATTAGTAAAGGCTTGTCTTCTTCTATGGGCACAGAGAGTGCAGCTGTGCCCCTACATAGCCATAGTCATGGAATTTCTAAGAGAAGTTGATCTTTCTCCTATGAAGCATATTCAATGATTAATGGTTAGTGACAAATTCTACTTTAGCTAAATCCATAGTTCATCGGAAATGACTTTTATGTTTCAAAGACAAACACAGAACATGGAAGGACGCATCTTCCAGGGTAAAAGCTGTCTCAGTCATTCATGGAAAGTTGTATTGTCATCAGAAAAACATATGGCATTTTAAAGCACCCTGAAGCTTAGAAAGACTCATTCCTGTTCTCCTATCACTCAGAAATAATAATTAAGTAATGTCCTTAAAGAACGAATTCTTTTATTAGCAAAATAAGTCAAATAAACCAGTTTTTTAAAGCCTGATAATTTCTTTCTGCTAGTTGTTCTACGAGCTATCTTGAATTGCGTGACGGAGCTGACTCGAATGCGCCAGTGGTTTCCAGATTGTGCGGGCACACTTTGCCTCATAGCTGGGCGTCCTCAAGAGAGCTAATGTACTTGAAATTTCATACTGATGGTGGTTCCAGCTATGTGGGATTCAAGGCCAAGTATTCTATAGGTAATACTTTATTTTTAAGTAGGAAAAAAGTGGTACAGGGGATCACTACAAATTCAACTACACATACTTCCCATCTGCCTACTTTTAAGATTAGGAAGAAGACTACCATGTATTTACTCACAACGTCACTACCAATTTTAAGTTATTTTATATTATGTTAAAATGCATTTTTAATTAAAACTTTAGTATTGTATATTTTCCTAATTTGTGTATAAAAATATTTTCGGCTGTATCAAACTTTGTTTCATTCTCTTACCGTGAAGTAATTATAATATACTGACAAATGACAAAATTCTTTGATAATTCAACAACTGTACTTGTATAATGACTTGGAACACTAAATAGCCCATAGTATGGTTGGACCTTTTCCTTCTGAATGTCCAATGCCAAGCCAATCACTCAATGAAAAGCACATTATTCCCCTGGAGTTTGATTCCTTTATTTTTTTTTAATGAGCTGTAAACACACAATATTGAAGAGTCACTCCAAGTATGTAATACCACATATTGCATATTTTGGGTCTGAACACTCTCATAACAAATATACAAATCAGCAAAAATTCAGAAAGTCTAGTTTAAACAGTATTTAATCTATACAACTTACCTTATAGCCTTATAGTTAAATTATATATAGGTTAATCTAGCTATCATATCCATATGATAAACAATAATTGAATAGTATCTTCAAGCCCTAATAGACTAGTTATTGCAATGCAGTGTGTACTTAATAGTTACTCTAGAGTGGTAGTAGATATCTCCTCTTGCCAGCCAACTGCTGTGCCCTTCCAAAGGAGTGTGGACAGTGCCTGAATCATCACCAGAGAGTACCAAGCCTTACCATTCTACCACTTGCTTCCTGGATGAAATTTATATACAAGCAATAGCTCATACATTCTGTCCCAAGAGAATGAACGAGGCATTACAGAATATGACATTCCACAGTCATCTTCCATTTCTCATTACTAGGTAGGCTTATGATATCTTTCTTTCCATCCATAATAGATTTCAAAATAATTAGGAAAATCTTAATCAAACATTTTTAGATCATTCAACTTCTGTCAATATTCACTTGCCTCCTAAAAGTTTAAAATTATCCTGGGTTAATCAGAAAAAATAATTCATAATAGACTATCATTTGTATGTGTGTGTTTTGTAGCTTCGTGTGGAGGAACAGTCTCAGGGGACAGTGGAGTCATCGAGAGCATTGGTTACCCGACCCTCCCGTATGAAAACAATGTGTTTTGTCAGTGGCATATCCAAGGCCTCCCAGGACACTATCTCACTATCCGTTTTGAAGATTTTAATCTTCAGAGTTCCCCTGATTGTGCAAAAGACTTTGTGGAGATCTGGGAAAACCATACCTCTGGTCAGTGAAATACTGCTTTTTGGGGGGGGATGTTTACTTCTTAGTTTATTCAGCCTCTGAACCATCTTTACTTCAAAAGTTTGTCTAATGTCTTTGAAATGTAGATTCATGGGCTCTGGGCAAGACCAATATTTCTGTTCTGTGATTTAAACAGATCACATTGGATGCTCAGTATCCCAGTAGCCATTCTATGGCCATCTTGGAGAGCACACTGAAAGAGCTTTGCATTGAGAAGGCATCCTCTTCCTATGGAGGCCTCTCAGTGCCATAAGTGGTTATTGAAAGAGCCTCCTGAAACATAAAGAGAGGGAAAAGCAGTGGATATCATATTACAGTAGAAGAAGCACTTGGATCATTTCTTTAACCATGTGATCAAATGTTCCTCAATTGGCCCCTCTTTATACATCTTGCATGTATTTGAATATATTGACGTTTGTTCATGATTTTCTCAGCAGTGGTTGCCATTTTTTATGGACAAAGGATGGCCTCATAAATTTAATTTTTTTTGTCCATGCAAAACAACTTGAGTAAAAGATTAACAGAAATAAATTACCCAGGCATATGCACGACTAATTATTTGACTCTTACAGGAAACTTGCTGGGGAGATATTGTGGAAACTCCATTCCTAGCAGTATTGACACTTCTAGCAATGTTGCTTCAGTCAGGTTTGTCACAGATGGCTCTGTCACGGACTCGGGATTTAGGCTGCAGTTTAAGTCCAGCAGAGAAGGTGAGTTCAACGACTTGTTAGAAATGGCATTGATCTCCTTGAGAGGATATACACTATGCTAGGTACTGACATGTCAATGATTTGAAAAAGAAAATGTGATGCTCTCTTCTTGACTCTTACAACAAGTTGAAAGGCAATGCTAGTAAACCAACTAATGAAAAGTTACCACTCAAATAAATACCCAAAAGGAAATAACTTATATCACGAGAGATGCAGAGAAACTTCCCTGCAAGGCCCATTTGAGAAAAGTAGTCCATTATAATGCCCTAGAGCTATCAAGAACTCACATTGCTAAATGCCCTGACTAACCTGGGTGAAATAAAAATCTTGTTTAAAAAACATAGTAATGACTTTAGATTTTTTTAAGTTTGCTATATTTATTTGTCTTTTATATATTCTGGGCTCTGATAATTTTTTAAATGCTGCCAATGGACTGTTTTTCATGGAACAAAATATTAAATATTGATAGAGACAAAAGTGGAATACAGATATAAATACAAGAAGTCAAGAAACAAATACAGATGAGCACTCTCAGACATGTGGAGACAAAACTTATGACCAATAACTTTTTCTAGATGGGTCATTAGAATCTAATTTTACAAACATCCCTTATGCAAAAAGATATCTTGATTAAATATTTTTCTTTCTGTCTTTCAGTGTGTGGTGGGGATTTACATGGCCCTACTGGCACCTTTACTTCTCCCAACTACCCAAACCCAAATCCTCATGCCCGGATCTGTGAATGGACAATCACGGTACAAGAAGGAAGGCGGATCATCCTGACTTTTACCAATTTGAGGCTGAGTACCCAGCAATCCTGCAACACTGAATACCTCATCGTAAGTGTTCCCTGAAGGCTGGGCTCTGTGTCCCACTGAGTATGGAATGTATTCACATAGAAATTTACTGGTAGTAGGAAAAATCTGTCCAACTATTACCACTCATACAACTGCATTTCACACAAATTCTGAGTGTTTTAGACAGAATGAAATTACCATAAACTTTCAGAGATTGTCATCAATAATTGCATGCACACAGGTTATATGTTGGTTAAGTAAGTTTTCAGAGCAAACCATCATTAAATGTGACAGGATGCACAGATAACTGTGAAGCACACAGGTAATCTTCACCAGTCTTAGTACAAGCAACAGCGAGTTTAAGCAGATGAATGGTTCTCCATAATCTCACTGTCTGCCAGAGTTATTGAAAGGCCCTGCATAGGAAGCCAGGGCTGTAGGCCTGCCATGTTACCACTTTAAAATGTAAGAGGCATAACCTCAGCATTCCTAGCTTCCTTATGCTGAAGAAAGCAAATGAGACCCACAAGTATAAATAGCAAATATGTTATTGACTAGGAAGTGATATACACCCATACATATTTGTATATATATACATATATGTACTTCTAATATAGCTTTGCACAGATTAATAGACTACCAAATAAGATTAATGTTAGTACATTTCTCCATCCATCTTGCTCCCTTTTTCAGTCTTTAAATTTTTTAAAATTTATTCTTCTTTTATACAATATATCCTGACTCTCCTCTCTCCTCTACACCTTGCCAACCCACCCCCTTCTCCCCAGTAGCCACTGTTCTTACATTTTCCTGCAGAAGAGTAGGCCTCCCATTGACATGGCATATCAAAATGCAATAAGGCTAGGGAAAGACCCTCAAAGCAAGGCTGAATTAGGCATCTCAGTAGGAGGAAATGATCCTAAGAACAAGCCAAAAAGTCAGAGACAGCTCAGCTCCCACTGTTAGGAATCTCACAAACAACCCAAGCTAAAGAAGCTTTCTCCGTGTAACCCTGGCTGTCTTAGAACTCACTCTATAGACCAGACTAACCTCAAACTCAGAGATCCACCTTCTTCTGCCTCTTGAGTTCTGGGATTAAAAGCCTACACAACCATGTCTGGCCTCTTCAGTTTTACCTGAGTAAATGATATTTCTAATTTCCAAAAAAACCAGTCTTGGTTCATTTTTAAGTTCTAGTTCCAATACTCTATAACTCCATCTATACACAAGAGCCATTGTTTGTGCCTTGGAAAAACCCCAGCACCTAATGTCTTACCTACCCACAGTCGCTGCCATCCTTCATTGAGATTGTCCCATTAGTCCCAAATGATCTTTGTTTCTACCCTTGTCTTCCCGTGTTCTCAGCACAGCAGCCAGGATAATGGTTTCCAGTCTAAACAGGATCATATTGAGGCTAGGAATGTATCTCAGTGATAGGAACCTGGCCTGGCATCTTTAAGGCAAGTCATATTATGTTTCCTTGGAAAAATCCTTCAATGATCTCTCATCTCATTCATATGAATCCCAAATCTTACCAAAGGCCCACCCAGCCCACCAGTACCTGCTGGTCCTTTCTCCCTTATTTCTCTACCTTATCCCCATCCCACCCCTACCTCTTCTCTGCTCCTATGACCCAGCCATCCTAGCCCCTCTTCTGTCCCTTGATTATGCTCAGAGCTCCAGCATCAGACTGTTCCTCCCAAGATGGCTGGCTGGTTATCTTTTCATGTCCCTTAGATCTCCACTCTAGTGGCTGAGCCCCACCACCTCATTATAAGACACTAAATGAAGCAATCCCCACCTTTACCTGTTCCTTCCTGTGTTGTCATTTCACAGTACTTTACACCAGCTTCCCGAGGGCCAGAAGTAGGTTTCCTTTGGTGATATCCCCAGTGGTCGATATTCTTGGAGATAAGGGTTTGATGAATGAATTGGGAAAATAACATGATTACCTTTTTTAAAAAGCTATTTTTGTTTTCAGTTTAATTGTCTACTTGTCTTAGTCAGGGTTTCTATTCCTTCACAAACATCATGACCAAGAAGCAATTTGGGGAGGAAAGGGTTTATTCAGCTTACACTTCCACACTGCAGTTCATCACCGAAGGAAGTCAGGACTGGAACTCAAGCAGGTCAGGAAGCAGGAGCTGATGCAAAGGCCATGGAGGGATGTTACTTACTGGCTTGCTTCCCCTGGCTTGCTCAGCCTGCTTTCTTATAGAACCCAAGACCCACAGTGGGCCCTCTCCCCTTGATCACTAATTGAGAAAATGCCTTACAGCTGAATCTCATGGAGGCATTTCCTCAACTGAAGCTCCTGTCTGTGTGATAACTCCAGCTTGTGTCAAGTTGACACAGAGAACCAGCCAGTACACTGCTGCTCAATTGTAAATTTAAAAATAATGTTTGCAATTTATTTTGACATCTCATGACATCCCCTCATCACTTTCTAGTACTTCAACATGGTCTCATTCAGCTTTCAGATTGTTTCAGGTCTAGTACCTGAAGTACTGAAGTGGATCCCCCAGATACTCAGTATGAAACCAGCATGTTTTTATTACATTTGAGAACCAGAGAATGCCGGGGCTGGGTTATTTGCCTGTTTTCTCTTTTTTTCCTCCTTCCTGATGCGTCTACTCTCTGGGATTCTAATTACTTCTTGTAGCATTTACACCATTGTTTCTAGCTAATATTTCCTATTTTGCACTTCTTTAGTTGGTTTTTGGTTTCATCTAGTCACGTCCTACTATTGAAACTGAGGAATTAGCTTCCTCCCATGAGGAGTGCACATAGGACATTCATAGTTAACGTATTCTGGCAGCTTCCCTACAGAACACACACACGTGTCACAGTTTCCATGATGGCTACACTTGGATGATTATGGAAACTACATTCAGACTAAGCCCTGTAGTATGCTGTGCCCACATTTCCTTTTGCCTTTTCAAATAACAACAGCAGTTGTACTATTTTTACATTTTATGGATGTTAGTCACTAATTTTTCTACATATCTTCACCAAAGGCATACACGTCTATTTTTGTCACCAGTATCCTTCTGTGAATCCTTGTCCATCTGCAGCAAGCCAACTGGGAGCTATTGTTTTGGGATTTCCCTGCACCATTGTGTTTGGAGTCCCTTCATTCCATTCTGAACTGGCCAGCTGGCTCAATGATGCTGTACATTTCCTTTCTTAGTCAATTTCCTGTTTTTGCTGAGGTATATGCTCTTGTAACCCTCTAAGTGCACAAATGTGCATGACAACCTTTGAGGACCCGTATGATTTCTGCTTTATCATAATCATTTGAATGCACATACTAAACTATTATAGAATCATAACTTTATGATTTCACATTGCTTCTTTCAGTTTCCATCTCTAGTTACATTGGTCTCTGAGTTTCATATTAGATGTTTCCCCAGAGCCCTGGTTGTTCTTCATTGATGTTTAAGAAAGTGTCAAAAAGCTGATTGGGAGCTCTATGTACATACCTGAGCCTGATAACTGGGCTAAGACCTTAACTTCTATTTAGTGATCTGCAAATATCATGGCTTCAGATTTTTTTCATGGGGAGGATGAAATTCTATCAAGGAATCACTTTGGGAATTCATTTCTGTAGGAGAATGTTTAAATTCCAGTTTTAAAATCATTTTTATGCATTGATATTTACTTTCCTCCTCTGTCCACCAAACAAGTATATGAACTGCCTTTTGCCCATACTCTGTGTACTTGAATGTTTGTCTGATTAGAGGGAAAGAAAACCCATGGGCTAAAGGCAGCATGGTGAGCTCTAAGCATCCTGTAACTTGTTGAACATCACACCCAGCTGGACTGTCTTTGAAATTCCTTCAAACCCAGCAACCAATCTGATGGCTCAGATGGAGGAAAGGCTGACCACAGAGAATTGGTGTCATGAGACAAATGTACAAGTTTGTTCCTCCTCATAGCAATTTTTAAATCTTGACTGTCATGTGTCTGCTCCTGCCTTATGTCTTCTGAGGCTTGTAGTTTCTGACTACAAAAGACGTTAGAGGATAAGACATGAGGTCACACTCTGGTTGCTTCTAAATGCAGAAAAAAAAGTCATATACTAACTGGGTGATTGCACATTGCCTAGTCATTACAATTGTATGCCACTGTCAGATGCAGAAAGAGGCAGTGAAGACCACTGGTCATTGCCTACAACAAGTCCTATCAGCCTTGTAGTTGGTTATAAATTCTTTCGATTCTGAGAACACATTACCCATTCCTGTTCATGGTAGCACGAAATATGTACTGTCTTCTGTTGCTTTGCCTTGTGGGAAATTTGGATCCAAATTCAAGTATTCCTAGTTCTTAGAATTTCAACAGACTATAAATCTTTGTACTGTACTGTCTGCACTTGGAAAATGAAGTCCTATTACATGCCTGAGAGGGAGAGGCATGGTAATAATCAGGTAAAATAATCCCAGTTGGTAATGAGCAGTGTCTGGCTTTGTATCTGCACAAGGAATGATGGAAATCATTCTTCTTCTGCTCCTGTAGCTAGAAGGCATTTCAAACCAGAAACCACCAAAGAGCTGAGTTTTGTCA
The DNA here is from genome assembly GCF_011762505.2 of Arvicanthis niloticus. Lineage (NCBI taxonomy): Eukaryota > Metazoa > Chordata > Mammalia > Rodentia > Muridae > Arvicanthis > Arvicanthis niloticus. The sequence goes on along the minus strand of NC_047665.1, from coordinate 64,796,479 downwards.
TTAATTACTATAAATGAAAACAGTTGTATCCCTGGGATACAGTATGTCTTACTTCAACCAAGCTTTTAGCACTGTTATTTCTAATCTCGAGCCACTCAAATCCTTTTTAAAATTAGAAATATCAATCACCAAGTGAGTTGTTATTTATTTCTTAGAATTGTTTTTGCATTCTGAGAAATGTTCATAAGACCTTGTGCAGAAGCAGTCACTCTTTACCAGTCATAACTCAAGCCATTACTTATATTTTGATACCAGTAATAACACAATTTTTAAAAGCCAAATGAGTAAGAACACACCAATTGGTTGTCCAGTGCCAAACCAAATGTCTTGAAAACATATATACAAATAACATTATATAGACTCAATAAGAGATATTTAGGAATATCTGTGTATATACATATATGCATGAAATAACAGTTAATAAAAAAAGACACCATGAAAATGAAAAAGAGTGGGGAGGGCTTTAAGGGATGGTTTAGAGTACAGAAGGGGAGGGAGAAATGTTATAATTCTATTATAATCTTAAATATAAAAAGTTAAGTCAAGTGAGTAAGAATGTATATACTTTAAATCCATAAAGAATTGAGAAAGAGCCATTGTAGTTACACAAAGATAGATTTATTTCTTAAGTTACTTTCCAAGGAGCACTAGAGAACCAGCCCAGTGGTTAAGAACATGCACCACTCTTGCAGAAGAAGGAGCTAAGCTCCCAGTACACACTTTGGACAGACACAGCTGCCTGTTGCCCCAGCTCCAGGCAAACCCAATGCCTCCTGCCTCCTGGCCTCCGCAAGCTCCTGTACTGATGTGTACACCGCCATATGGGCCATACCGAGATACGCACAAGCACACCTAATTAAAAGCTACAGTAAAAAACAATTCAAAAGTACTTTCCAAGGCATTTATAGTAGATGAGGGACAATATACACTTGGGATAACCTAAGATTAACATTTACTTTCATATGTTAAAGCTTCTAAGACACAATTAAGAAAATCCACAAGTCAGTGAACTCTATGTAGTATAAAGAAGGCATGTTTACCTCACATATAGAGCAGGGTCTCTACTTACAAAGTGTGCAGTCATACCAAATCTTTCATTTTCTCAAAATTGACCCACAGGCTAAAAATTTGCTCGGGATGTCTCTGTGGCTTGTGGTCCTGGGATAGATGTCTGTATTGGTCACTATGGTTTCTTTAGAAGGATGTGAGACTGGGCTGAGAATGCTCATCCCCTGAGGGATATACAGTAAGGTAGTCAGTCAAACTATTTTTCTAACAGGTATTCAATGGCATTAGAAGTAACTCCCCCAGACTACAGAGACTGTGCAGCCGTGTGAATGTGACCAACGAGTTCAAGTCTTCAGGAAACACGATGAAAGTGGTCTTTTTCACTGATGGCTCCCGGCCATATGGAGGCTTCACTGCTTCCTACACCTCCAGTGAAGATGCAGGTAATGGAGGATGCTGCAAACTCACCTCCTTTTGGTCAGACTCACTTAGTATCTACACAGCATTGCCCCAAACAGCCGAGCCTTCTGTTTTCTCTTTAGTGATCAAAAGTATACCCGGAGTCTTCAACACAAGAGCAACATCTAGAACAAATAGAACATCTGGTTGGGGGTGAGGGATGCAGGACCTGGGAGGAGGAGCGACCATTGTAGTTTCAGGGGGAAAAACGTGCATTTTGAAATTTTTTACAACAAAATTTTATGAGATTACTTTCTAGCACAATTCTCTGTAAAGACACTGCTAGGATTGATCTGAACCTATAGTGTCTGACTCATTATTTTGTGTTGAAGAAAACATTTACCTCCTAGGTAACTTACTACCAAAGATTAATTAAGTTCACATACAACTGAATACATGTTATTACTTTTGTTCATCTACTTTTATGTGTATTTTTAGTGAAAATAATAAAGGGTTTGCATTTAATATAGATTATCCCCAAATTAAGCAACATATGGCCAGGATTTAAAGTATCCTTTTTCTTTTGGGGGCTGTTATTCTCCAAAGGTTTTGTATTTCAGGAAGAATGAAAGGAAATATATCTTTAAATTTTTAAAATTGATTTTATTGGTATAAGAGACACTCATTACCATATTAAAGAGAGTGGGTTTGCCAACACTTCAGTGTTACACTACCTACTTGATGCAAAAATAATATTGGATTAAATAGAAAATTGTTCATCAAAAGCCACTTGGACCTACCAGTGGCTTATGTATTTTTCTTTTCTTTCTTTTTTTTTTTTTTTGTATTTTTCTAAATTAAGTATTAAGTGAATAATTTGCCCAATCTTGGAGAAACTGAGGCACAGTCAAACCTCAGCTATCTTCATCATCACAGAAAGGGAATAAAGGAACTTTGTCTTGTGTATTTTTTCCTCATAAACCCAAAGGCATTTTGCCTATAGTTTTCAAGATCTTTGTGTACAACACATGACTATACATAGAAAAGCTAATCAATACAATGTTTATTATTTCACTCATTGTGCCTTGATTATTGGATTTGTCTGTTATGACATGGAACTTATTTTTCTGTGTCTGCCTTTTGTTGCTCTAGTATGTGGTGGACCGCTTCCAAGTGTCTCTGGTGGAAACTTTTCTTCTCCTGGCTATAATGGAATCCGTGATTATGCAAGAAATCTAGATTGTGAATGGACTCTCAGCAATCCAAATCGGGAAAATTCATCCATAAGCATCCATTTTCTAGGACTTTCCCTAGAAACTCATCAAGATTGTATATTTGATGTTCTTGAGTTTCGAGTAGGTGGGTTCAATGAAATAACATGCTTTCTCATTTATCTGCATATTCTTCTTATTCCTGGACACAATGGAAGGAGTCAAATGGATACCATCTCCGTACAGAAGATACAAAAGAGCTTTGTCAGTACAATGCTAAAATCCTGTGTTCCCACATAGAAAACATGACCTATGAACTGTGAATGAAGCAGGTCCTTAGCAAGGAGAGCCTCTATCTCAGGTTTCCTGTATGGGAGGTTCACCCGAGTTTGGTTCTGGAGTCTATGTCCTATCAGTGTGCTCCACTGGTCCTATGAGACTAAGCTCAGTGTGGTCAGACTGCCAGTAGTTTCCAGAACTTGCAGGATTCACAAAAAGTTGTTCAATTTTTTTTAGGCCTTAGAAGTTTAAAAACCTTCCACAGAATACCAATGAAGAGAGGCACATGGAGCTATTTGGGGAATTATCCTCAAAGACATCATTCATCTTTTTTCATGATACAAAGGGATCAAGGCATATCTGATGAAGCAAGCTTTTAAGAATTTTTTTTTAAATCTCTGTGTTTATGAACAGTTGATTCCAGTTTCTTCTTATAGTTCAGGCATAGATGATCTAACTCTGCTGCCTCCCATTGTCACACTGGTGCTTGCTTCCCAGAAACTAAGAATGTAGACAACAGAGGAAGAAAATGTTATAGGTGATCTATACTGTCAAATTTTTGTTCTGTTCTCCTTAATCCCCAGTTAAAAAAAATGAAAGCAAAAATGTAGTGGACAACTATAATAAATTAACATCTTATATTTTAGTGAAGTTATTCCTCGAAGGCCTCTCATAAACTTTTGGATGGTGGAAACTAGGATAAAATACAGAGGAGAAAAACAATCTTAATGTGACTACATCAATGCTATCAAATAGCAAGTTAAAACTATTTGTGTCTATGCAGAAAATAATATTTTAATATCACATGTAGTGGTTATAATATTGTAGTGTTGCCAGGTTAAGTAGCAAGTTTAAGAAATCAAATGAGTTAAAGAATGTGTTTCACCTCTAAAGTTTTAAAGATAATTTCCATTCAGTCTTCATAGCAGCCCTGCACCAAGGCCAAAATTAAGACCTGTCTAGTTACCAATGGTCTCTTTTGAGAATATATGAAGGGCTTTGATATGATCTGTGGTAACAGATCAGGGATTTTTGCAGGACAATCATCCCAGCTCTCTGAGGCAAATGAGTCTGAAAGTGGACATGGGCATTAGAGAATACTCTCCATGAAATACTGATAAGCATTTTACTATCTCTGCCTGTTGCCAGACCAGTCATGGAAATAAGGAGAATGACTGTATATTCAATTTCAGTCTGTTAGAATCAATTTTTTCTCTTTATTCTTCCTGATTTACAGACAGACAGTAGAAATACTTTCTTCCATTGATTTATAAGGTCAGGGGTGTTCATCTGACAGGATAAATTGGGAGCAGATAAATGGGCACTCTCCAGGAACTCTGCAAATATTAATCATATTTCTGTGAGAAGCAATCATCATGAAAGCTATTCAACTCAACCCTGGCAGGTCTCGGCCCATGTGCCAAATGTTCCGTTCATTTTAGATGATCAAATGCAGCGAAGACTCTTAAGAAGCTTAGGCACATATCACCTTTTTCCCAAGAGCCTACTTATTATTGCTATTGGCACTACATTTCTTCCTCCTTTACAAAGCACACAGCTGAAGGGAGTACTAAGTTGGCTGCACCTCTGTTTAGATATGTGAAGTATGTAAGAAGACACAAGCTGGAACAAACTGGCACCAACAGTAAAGGTTTCTCTACTAAACAGCATGTCTGAGAACTCTGCCCAGTCCAACTGACAATAGTTATAGACAATTTTGTTTTAATGTCTGCTACTATACCAGGATTGAAATACATCAAGGAATGCCTTTTCTTACTTTTATTATTTGGTCCTGTTAGTTGAAGATATTTGTCCAAACCCTGTAACCATGTCACATGGTATACTATTTTGTTCAGGTGATGCTGATGGGCCCCTCATAGAGAAGTTTTGCAGCCTGTCAGCACCAAGAGTGCCATTGGTCATCCCCTATCCTCGGGTGTGGATACACTTTGTCAGCAATGATCGTGTAGAATATACTGGATTCAATGTGGAGTACTCCTTTACAGGTAAGCCCTGAAACATAACACATATAGCTATATAGATTTATGTCTTGGTATATAATGGCTTCATTGCTAATTTCAATGAAATTTTCCAAGTTAAAATTTTAACCAGTTGTTACTGATATCAAGAAAAGAATTTTATGGTTTTTATATTTTTTCCTTTATTCCAGAGATTCTACTATATTCTTATGGTTTTAATACTTTTATTCCCATTTGTTTCTCTGTGCAGACAATTGTGTCTTCTTCAAGCTGCAGTCTTTTCATTTTGTTTTATATGGTTTGGGTTAGTTCCCAAGTTTGGTCAACTTACATTAACATGTTTTTCTCTTGTAAACCATTCTTGAAGTTGAAAATAAATTCTACATGTTCCCAGTTTATGTTTTATTCAGTTGCTAATATTAATTATAATTTGTGTTGGATACGCATGTGTGATGTTCAGAGTTTGTATGTAGAAATTCAATCCCAAGTGGGTAAAACAACTGATTATCTTGGATCCCAGAGGACTTTTTCTGGCCTCTTTTACTAACATGTTAATTCTTTCAGATTTGTGAAAATGTTCCCTTGTGTGAAAATCTAAAGTTATACATTCTGTACCTGCCTTGTCTCCAAAAACCTTAGTTCCTACCTTGAGCCTGTCTTGGTCTTTTTTTTTTCTATTTATTTATTTATTTATTTATTTATTTATTTATTTAATGTATATGAGTTTACTGTAGCTGTCTTCAGACACACCAGAAGAGGGCATCAGATCCAATTACAGATAGTTGTCAGTCACCATGTGGTTGCTGGAATTGAACTCAGGACCTCTGGAAGACTAGTCAGTGCTCTTAACAGCTGAGCCATCTCTCCAACCCCCCATGTCTTGGTCTTAACCCTCTCAGTCTGCCACACTTTTTGTTTGGCACTGCTCCTCTGTGTTTGAGTACACTTCTTGTTTACAGATTTTTAGAAACCCACTTTTCTCTGTGTTGAGTTTGACTGTGATCAACATGTTTTGCTATAGTTTTGTATATTATTCTTTGTATTATAACAAAATTCATGGTTGAAGGAGGGAATAAATTTAAACATAATCTACATGTGCAAACCTTTCATCTATCTGTTGTTTTTCATCCTATTGAAAGAAGAGTCAGGCAAAGAGACAATGTTGTTTATATTGAATAACAGATCATATAATGTTGTAGACCTGTACCGTCTTTTTAACCTGCTACAATAATCTACCCTTTGAAGCCCAAGCACTTGTTATAAAATGATGATATATTTGATTGTGGGGCAGATCATTTCTTCAGGGTACCTATATTCTCATGACCTGATGTTCTAAAAAAAAAAGGATGTTATTTAAACTTTTGATAGTACAATCTTACCTATATATTATAGATAATTACTCTCCACTTATAGTAAAGACTATCTGTAATATTCTGTTAAGTTGAGGCTGTCTTTACTATGAAAATCTGTTTAATGAACACTATTTGGGACTCAGTTCATTTGTTCCTGTTCTTCTACCCAACTTTGCTCTTGTTCAGATTTGTACTCTTGATTGATTGCTTGACCACATGTATTTTTTACCAGAAAGTTTGATGATAATAATTATCATGTTGGCTCTGTGAGTTTTTTCTTCTCTCTTATTTAGAGGTTTATAAATCTAATTTCAGATTGTGGTGGAATACAGACAGGTGAGAGTGGAGTGATCTCAAGTCCTAACTATCCAAACATCTACAGCAGATGGAGCCACTGTTCATGGCTGCTGGAAGCCCCAGAAGGGCACACCATCACTGTGAGTTCTTACAGCTGGGTTAAATGTTGACAAGACTGAATCAGGGAAATGGTGTGGTGTGATGTGTGTGTGTGTGTGTGTGTGTGTGTGTGTGTATGTGAATGAGAGTGTTGTAAGAGTGTATGTGAGTGGGCATGAGTGCATACAAGTGTGAGTGTGTATTTATGAGTGTGTGAGAGTGGAAGAGTGCTTAAGAGTGTGAGTATGTAAGTGTATGTGTGTGTGAGTGGGTGTGTGTATGCATGTGCATGTAAGTGTGTATGAGTGTGTATATGAGTGTGTGTGAATGGGTAAGAGTGTGAGTGTATGTGTCTTTATGAGTGTTTTTAGAAATGTGTAAGAATGTGAGTATGTGAGTGTATGTGTGTGTGAGACTGGGTGTGTGCATGCATGTGTGTGTGTATCTGTGCCTCTGTAATTAAATGGTACACTTTGGGTTTACAATCAGATATATTTTTCTACAAAATTCTTTTTAACCAGTACTTATTTTAGTCTACAATTAATGAGAAGAATCTTAACTTTTCTCAAGTTAGTAAACATTAATAAACGATAAGTTGGCCTCCTGGAAAGGAGTGGATTCAGTAATGACATGAGCTATCATTTTAGCCTCACAGGTTGCTGGGGTTCCCCCAAATGACTCCACTTTTTAGACAAAACTAAACTCTTTCCAAATTCACAGGAGAACTTTTAATAAGGAAAACAGAGTAGAGACGAGGGAGTGAAAGAAGAACCAGAAATAGAAAACCATGTGACTTACAACAAAATGACATCATTTGTAGAAAGCCCATCTGCCTGGAGGTGGAGTGGCTCCTTTATAGCTCAGGGTGGCTCATCGTGTCTTTCTCTTCTGCAGCTCACGTTCAGAGACTTTAGTCTTGAAGATCATCCAACTTGCACTTCAGACTCGGTCACTGTCAGGAATGGCGACTCCCCTGGTTCACCCATCATAGGACGATACTGTGGATGGTCAGTCCCTGGGCCAGTACAGTCTGGTTCCAACCAGCTTGTAGTGACTTTTAGCACAAACAATCAAGGACAAAGTCGTGGATTTTATGCAACATGGAACACAAACACTTTAGGTAAAAAGAAAAAAATATATATCTTCTCTATACTTAGAAATTATTTTTCAGTGACACATTTTTTTTCTTAACTAGTTTAAAGTATAGTCAACTGTTAAGGAGAGTGGGTTACTGGATTCCACTCAGTACTCATGTCTATAAGTTCTGAAGTTTCTTGTACAAGATGATGTAGTACTTGTATCTCTAGATTATTTGTAATTCATAATAAAATATATATGTGATGTATATAGTTGCTACATACCATATTGTCCAGGAGATAATGGTAAGAGAAAAACAGTCTCACTCTCAGCTAACAGGAAGAATTTTCAAAGAGCTAAAGACAGAATCTACATTATGAAGAGTATGGGTTTGTGTACTGTCCCTGGAGACATGGTGTGCTATTGAGGTGTAGTTTGAGGATAAAGGCAAACAGATGTAATTTGTGTTTTAGAATAAAAACAAAAGCTGCTATGGATTCTGAATCAAAAGAAAACAAGGGATCTGACTTTTAAAAGTAGCATTGTACTTATGAAATATGAACATTGTGAAAGGTCTCAGAAACTGTAGGTGATTATATTGGATAGTTATTCGTGATTTTAGTAATCCTAACTATCTCAGGACAATTCGTCATTGCAGAGTTGGTTAACATGAAGATCTCTCTAGAATGAGTCCAACTCCTCATTAAACCATTCATTTTCCTGAATTCACCAGAAAGTTGCAGAAGAACCATTGGCTCCAAAACAAAAGATTCTTGCAATGTCCCTTAATTTAACTTCATTCTGTTCTGAATTCATACTTTTCTTTATCATCTCTTAAGTATGTGTTTTAAGCTTATGAAAATAATCCTATATTTGTCTTTCTTTATATTCCTATGATTTATTCAGAACAATAAATCAGTCTCAATATGAATGAGCAAGACTACTTAGTAGGAAGACCTTCTCCAGTTTAAAAAAAAAACATTTTCTTGAGTTCACTGTGGTAAACTAAAATTTCAAAGACTCATATAAGTGTATCCTCTTGTGTTAGCAGTAAGAAAATGCTAACGGGTGGGGTCTGGCCAGCTACCTACTACACAGTCTTAAGAAAGTAGATACGATTGATTATTTGGGAAAAGACTATCTGCTATGATCTGCAAGGCTCAGATCAAGTGACTTCAGATGGGTTAAGTGTGGGTGTACGAGTACAGAGTCATCCATTTAAAACTCTTCACATAATGGAATCTTCCTAATTCCATGCCCCAAAGATGAGTCAGATATAGGAAAAGATGAGTTATCATCTCACATGTAGAAATGTTCTCTAGCTATCTTTGTTTTGGATAAAATATCCAAAGTTTATATTTTATCTTAAAGATTGATTTTTTTCCCCGTATGAAAAATTTCCAGGTTGTGGTGGAACACTCCACTCAGATAATGGTACAATCAAATCTCCTCATTGGCCTCAGACATTCCCAGAGAACAGCAGATGCTCCTGGACAGCCATCACTCATGAAAGTAAACACTGGGAGATCAGCTTTGACAGCAATTTCCGAATCCCCAGCAGTGACAGCCAGTGTCGAAACAGCTTTGTGAAGGTTGGTGCACACTTCCGTTTAACTGATTTTGTGAATGGAAACATTTTGGCTACAGAGGACTCAAAGTCATTTCTCAAAGAGAAGAGGGTACAGTTAGTTTTGCTGCTGGAATTGTTTAGATGTAAAACAACAACAACAACAAAAACCCTCAGCTGTTAGAAAGTAAGATTTGAACCCCAGAGTACACAGTGTCCCGTAGTCTTCAATCTGCTGATCAGGACAGAGTAACTAAATTAAGGACTTTTTTTTTCTGACCTTCTTAAATTGTCATGAGCATTGATGGATGGTTTTGCCTTTCCTCTTTCATTTCTTATTTCCTCTCTCCTTCCCTCCCTCCTTGCCCTTTCTCTTTCTCTTCCTATCTTTGTCTTCTTTTCGGAAAAGAAAGTACAAATGGTATAAGGTTTCATCATAAGGAAAATTTAACATATGCCATGAAAATTACAGGAGATTGGAGTAGCCAATGACAACCTTTATTCTGGACATTACGAGTCCATATGGTAAAACAACCATGAGAGACCCACTTAAAAATGATGGCAAACAGGAAGGTGGACAGGCAGCTATCCTCCAAAGCAGCTTCTCTGCCCACACACCACTGATTGGCACTTTCCATTTACATGAACATAACTGTATTGTAAGTTCACTTTAGCTGGGCTGTTTTGCTTCTTGCATATGGTATCATGGTGAGACTATGCCTTTTAGTGGAAAGACCCATAGGCCCAAGTCCCATTAGCAGAGAATATATTCATCTCTTTCATACTTACCACCCACATGTATTTTTATGATTCAATTTAATATTTTGGCTTCAACTATAAAGTGAAGAGAATGATCCCTACTTCAGTAGAGTTGTTTTAAATATTAGAAGTAATATGACATAATCACATAAATACTACCCAATACTTTGGAATATAAAAATCACCTAATAAATAGAAACGCCCTTTAACAAATCAATGCTATTATTTCATATCATCTCCCAAATTATTTTATATCACATTGATCTATTCTTTGTATTTAAATGAAAGTCTAATACTTATAAAATATGCACATAATAAAATGGGTTTAATATACACACCCCTTAATTGGATTTTCTCATGAAATAAAAGAGCTTTCTTTCATAAGACAAGCCAAAGCAAACTGTCCAAGCTTCAGTGGCATTGTATTAGTTTCTAAATGGAAAAAAGTTAATTTGGGAAACCAACTTGGAACCATTCTTCTTCTGGATAGAATAGAAGAAGTCCCTCTGAGTAGTGTCATACAAGCCCAGGACCAGCCCAAATTGAGATCAACTGGTAATATTGCCAAAAAATAAGTAATAGAAGAAACACTCTATTTTACTGAGTGTGAGACATTTCATTGGCAAGATTATAATAACAGTGTTATAAAACTCTTGTTTCTGCCAAAGGATACTTCTATATCAATGGAAGTCATGAATAAAAAGACAGAAATAGCAAACTCTCTGGAGTATGCAGGTCCTGTGTCTCTGAGTCAAGAACTATTTTCTAAGTAAATACAGTAGGAAAGATGAACAGAATGGTCAAAGGTCCAAAAGCCCTTCTTTGTTCTAAAACTCAGAGATGTTTTTCTGATTTCCTACTAGGGTCCTAGTAGGGAAATCCTACTCAACCCTTCCTCTTTGATGGAAAGTACACAGAGGTAAAAACAGGTGAAGGGATTTTGTAGACTGAGGTAGGGAGCATTAGCTAGACTAGACCTAACTTTACACATGTGTAACCCTAGCATTCAAGAGTTAGAGGCAGGAGGACCAGGGTGTCCAACTCATTTTTGGCTACATAAGAAGTTTGAGGACAGCCTGATCCACAAGAGACACTGTCTCAAAAAATAAAAGGAAGGAAATATGAGTAACACCCCAGAAGTTCCATAAAAACAAAGCATACCACAGATCTTCAGAAAATCCAATCACCATTAGAAACAGAGCCCAGGAGTATGAGCAAGATTATGCACTGAACATAATACATGTGACACTGCTCTAAAGTAAAACAAGAAAATAGGACTCACAGTCTACTAACATAAAAGGTAATATGCTTAGATCACAAGAAGGAGGAACCAACCCATCATAGACAAACAAAGACTATTACACTTTGAGTGATGAAAACTAATCAAGTTATATCAACCCTGGTTTGACACAGATGTTGAATATGTATGAAAAGGATATTAATACACTGTCACCAAACCTTCTCAGGAATCACTGAAGAGTCCTCTTTAAAGCCTTGTCAAAAATTCTTGACAAAGAAATATTATTACAATGAGGAACTAAAAGCAAATTATAGAACTAAAGAAATACAATAGAAATAACTGTTTAATTTCAATAGTTAAGTAGAAATGACAGAGGGCAGAATCAGTAAGTATGAGGACAGAGCAGAAGTTATGGCTTTGAACAATGAAGAGAAAATTGACTTTAAATTGCAATCAAACACAAACAGAATCTTAGGGGTCCATGAACAATAACAGAATTCCCAACAGTCCTATCACTGTAGTTTTAGAAGGAAAGAAAACAATTCAACTGACAGATAGTAAAAAAAATAAATAAATAATGAAGTTCTGAAATAAAAGAATTGTCAGCAACAAATTTAGCATCTCAAAAATGAGTCTTAATGTACAAGGGATAATTTAAAAATTCCCATACAAAAGGAAGCTAATAAAAAATATCCATAAGGTACTTCCCATTAAAGACTGTTTAAGGGAATGTATTTAAACTAGATGGAATGGTGTGGGGCGAAACCTTGGAGTACAAGGAAAAAGGTGGGAACCAAGAACTGAGCAGAAATGTGTGCATCAGTTAGAACCATACCTTCCCATATAAGTTCATGGCTTATATTTAGTAATTTAAACAAAAGACTATAATGGTGTCTGACAATGAAAAGTGGGAAAGGCAACTACTCACACTCTCCTCAAAATGGCCCTGTGTGAATGGTGGTATAAATTTCTGTAGTCATACATGTTTTATTTATATACATATACATATGCATATACATATACATGTGTGTGCATATATATGTATATATACATATATTTACATACAATAAATATAAAAATATAATATATAATAAATTTCAGCAATCATACATGATATATATATATATGATCAAGGAAAAGACATAGTGGATCAAGGAGTAGAGGAAGAAAGAAGAATGCAAGCAGAAAGATTAAGACACAATGTGCATGTGTGTATTTGCGTGTACATGTGCACATGTGTGTACATGTGCATGAATGCCTGTGTGCATGTGTTTGTGTGTGTTAGTGTATGTGTATGCATGTGTACCTGTGTGTGTATATGTATGTGTGTATTTTAAAAAACTTAGTTATACCAAGTAAAATAGGCAGGTTATTGGAGCCCATACAGATAGGATAAAGGAAAATAAAATGCTAAAACATGGAAACATTATTTAAAAAAAAATCAGTATTGGCCATATTAACACCTGTTAAAATGGAGGTCAAAGCCAAATTAAATTGCTGTAGAATAAAACAATCAGTTTACCAGGATGACAAAATGAGTCTAAATGTTCATTCATGAGGAAATAGAGCCAGGAAAGATAAGAACAAAAACTAGATAGAGCTATAAAGACAGCTTTTCAGTTGATTTACGATTTCCACACTTGCTGTCCTCAGTAACTCATAGGACATCCATGTGGACAACTCACCAGGGTGCAAGTGAGATCAGAAACCATGAAGCATGAGGATACAATGGACAGATGCAAAAGAAACCATACATCAGCAGCAGCATATACATTTCAGATGTCTTTGTCACATACCAGGACAGACCACATGCTAAGATAAAAAAAGTAAAAAAAAGAAAAGAAAGAAAGAGAGAAAGAAAGAAAGGAAGGAAGGAAGGAAGGAAGGAAGAAAGAAAGAAAGAAAGAAAGAAAGAAAGAAAGAAAGAAAGAAAGAAAGAAAGACACCCTCAACAAATCAAAGACCTAAACTGCAGAGAGTATATTTTCTCTGATGGGATAAAGGATAAAGGCAAATTACAAAGTGATGGTAGAGAAAGAGTTGGCCTTCCCCACATCAGAGCAAGCAGTCAACAAAAACAACCAGCCAGAGTGAATGCAAAAATCAAGCCTTTAATAGCTTCCTGAAATGGTGCAATCAAGAGGTGAAAGGGGCAAAAACATGGGCTCTTCTCATCTTATTTTTAGATAAACACCTGGTAAGGGTCCAGTGATCACCATGGAGGTGGACTGATATATGACCATTTGAGCCCCAAATGAAGGCAGAAAATACTCAGTACTGAGTTAAGAGTGGAGGAAAACATTTCCAACTCCCTCTCTTCCCCTCACAGAGAGGTCTTAGCAAAGGTGACTGGGAATGCCTCTGGTTAGGGGCTGCTGAAAAAGAGACCTCCCAGGGAAGGTGCCTGGCTAGGAATGCACCTTTGTGTGAGACTGTACTTGGCCTCTAGGGCATAAGCCCAGTACAGCAGCTCACTTTAGAGACTGAAACACAGTTGGCTGTGGGAAAGTGATAAGAGGAAGGTACACACGGGCTTGACAGAGAACCTTTCATTACTGCCATTGGTCAGGCATGAAAATTCAGAGAGGATTTTGGCAAAGAAGACCTCCTCAAATCTCTAAATATACTGACATTAAACACTTTAAAATAACCCATGAATCAAAAAGATAAAGTCTCAGAGGAAGTTCAAAAGCACATAGAAGAAAATCGATGAAAATAAGGCCATTCAAATATTAGATTAGGGCAAAAACTCTGTTGAAAAGTGAATTGATAACACTAAAGACTTTGTGTACATTTTAAAATAAAGTCAAAGCCAACGGTCAAGAAAAATAATGATGACAATTGAAGTCTATGAATATGACAACAGAAGTACGATACAAAAAAGTCAATAATATTGATAAATTTATTGCAAGGCTGACAAAAATCAAAAGTGCAAACAGAAATAGCCAGTATCAGATAGGGTTAAGAGACATCGGTATGCTCCTGCAGGCCCTAAGATTTCTGGAAGGCACTGTGTACAGCATCCTTGACTCAGTTTCTTTAGTCACTTCCTACCAAACCAGATGAGATTACTTTCAGGGCCAAATGCCCTTGTAGAAGGTAAAAATCATCTAAAATCAGCCAATCCGAACTAACTGGATTGATCCCTAAAACATCTCTGCCCAGCTCTACAAAACCAAACACAATCTTACAACCAGAATAAGATAAACCACTCAAAAACCAGGTATAAAAATTATCCTCGAAAAAAAATACTTCAGATTTGCATGTAACTTATTTAATCTTACGTTTTTTTATTGAATGCAGTTATTTTTTCAGCTGTTAGTAATTTTTAATTGGATATTTTGTTTATTTACATTTCAAATATTATCCCCTTCCCCCCATAAATCCCCTATTCCATCTCTGCTACTCCCTTTTGCTTTTATACCATTTTAATTACATACAAGTATTAAGGTCAGTTCTAAGTTGAGGGTCTAGTAATACAATAGATGCAAATAGTCAAGGAACAAACAAGACAAACACAAAAAAAGTCAAAGAACAAGCAAGGCAATAAACAAAGTCCCATGATTACTATTTCTAAGGGTTTATCAGGATGAGCAAAATATCTGAGCCTACTACCGTGTCCTAGCCCAAAGTCATTTTTATGCCTGAAGCCTACTTCTTTGTTCTAGCCTAAGATTTAGATTCTGAATGCAGTTATTTTTCAAGCCTAAATGTGGTAAAATAATGATGGGTGAAAACTGTTAGTACTAAGTCATGATTTTGACTCCAACAGGTCTGGGAAGGAAGGTTAGAGACCAATGATACCCTGTTAGCCACCAGCTGTGGGGATGTGGTTCCAAGTCCCATCGTCACATCAGGAAACATTTTCACTGCTGTCTTCCAATCTGAGGAGACACCAGCCCAGGGCTTCTCTGCATCCATCATTAGCCGTAAGTAACAATGGAATCTAAACTGTTGAGGAAGAAGGGGTAAGAGTAGCTGGAGAGCCACATCAAGATTGGTTTGATAGGGATCCCCAGAAGAAAAAACATTGGAAAGCCACCCAGTTCTGAAGGAATATCCTTCCTTCAATAGTCAGTGAGATACAGGCATGGCTCTCTATCCCTACATCTTGATAAGGCAAAGGTAGGGAAAACTAGAATGTGAAATTAGTTTAGAGGATGTCATCTGTTGTTTCTTTTGAACTATATTTAATCTTTGATAATTTATCTTCTTAAAAATATTAAGAGAGTTGAAGTGTATTGTGTGGCAAAATATCTACTACTTAGCACCCTCATGATATTCTAAAATGTTTTTATTTTGCACACATGTTGACTTATGAATCAAAGACTCATTCTCTTGATGCTCTTCTTCCATTTGAAGTCTCTAGTCCGTCTAGAGACTTCAGGAAATGGAAGCCATATTTTTTATGAAATAGGCACTACAGATGATAATAAATATCCTGATGATGGTTTTTTATTCTTCTGTAGGATGTGGACGTACATTCAATAGCTCTACAGGTGACATCATCTCTCCAAACTTCCCAAAGCACTATGACAACAACATGAATTGTACCTACTTCATAGATGTTAAACCTCGGTCTCTGGTCATCCTGACTTTTGTGTCCTTTCATTTGGAAGGTATATTCATTCTTTCCCAAAATGAATTGATGTTAACTGATAAAAATCATATATCTACAGTGATGAAATGGGGCTTTAATAAAGGTTTTGGTAAAGGAATACATTATGGCTATGTGAAGCTAGTTAAAATATCTACTAACATATCTTCAATATCTTGATTGTGAGAATATGTAGAATCTATTCTCTTAGCAATTTTAAAGTAGATAGTGCATTCTTATTAATATAATCCCCATGCTATACAGATTTTCGGAAGTTATTCCTTTTGCACAATAAGGTTAAGTATTGTTATCTTTGATAGATATCTCTCCTTCCTTGCATTTAGTAACCAGTGATCTGCTCTACAAGTTCAGCTGTGTTAAATTTCACGGAGAAATGAGAATGTGGGCAGTGTTTTCCTGTGTATGGTTTCTTTCATTTAGCATAATGCTTTGAACTCTGTCCATGTTGTCAACAACTACACTATGTTCTTCTTTGTAAGAACAGGACAGTGTTCCATTGTGTTCTTTCATATGTCTGTCTGTCTGTCTGTCTGTCTGTCTGTCTGTGTCATTCTCTTGATTCACCAGGCAAAGGACATTTGAGTTGATTTCATGCCTCGGCTATTATGGATAACCATACAACTGACATGGAGGAATAGATCGGTCTTCACGACACTGACTTCATTTCCTTGGGGTGTATGCCCAGGAGTAGAGTTGCTGGATAATAGAATATGTCTATTTTTAACATTTTGAGACAGCTTTCTTTTCCATAATGGCTGAACCAACTTACATACCCATGTATCTACCATTACTCAACTCTTGTCTTTTGATAATATCCAAGGATTCAGTTTATCTCAAGCAAATTACAAATAATCAAGCTATTAGAGAGATGTAGGCAGAGTGGTCTAAAATCTCCACTTGAACATAATAATAAACATCTTCTGAAATGTAATGGAATTGGAAATAAAATTATATCCTTCCATCTCCATACTGAAGACTGAACTTGGGGCCCTAATGCATGGGCAGCAAGCACTCTACAACCAAGCTATAACCACACCCATTACTTTTATTGTGAAACAGGGTCTCATTAAGCTGCTCAAGTTGGTCTTGAATTTTGATGTAAATCAAGCATGCCTGTAACTCCTTCTTCAGTCTGCAGAGAAACTGAGGTCATAGGCCTGGCTCCCTTCTGGTTTTAAAAGAACATCAGTACCATTTTATATATTCCATGCAGAACTGGAAATTAATAACTTTAAAGACATAGGCACCACATAAAATTGCTTAAAGAAAGTGCATCTGAAGCCTGTTACATTTTAACAGAGCATCTTATCTTTTAAGCAGAGGGGATTGGACTGAGAGATGTACACCAAGATTGGCAAGTGATCTGCCACTGAGCTATGTCCCCAAGCCTATTTCACTTTTTGTTTTGAGATAGAGTCTGCATAAACCACTCAAGTTGACTTAGTTGACCTCAAACTTGCAAAATGTCTCAGACTCCCAAGTAGCTGGGATTCCAGGCCTGTGCCATGAGGTCAGGCCCATAGCTTTTAATGTATTCATTTGCATTCATATTCGATGCACATACCTACAATCTCTGTAAACTAGCCAATGAGAGAAGTGATCCTACGAGTCAGAATGGACATCCAATCCGTACTGAATGAGTAAGTGGGTAGATGATTAGGATCTGCCCTGCTTTCAGGAAATAGCACCATGGGAAATCCTTTCATATGTGTTCTGTGAGCATCATACCCCATGTTCAGATTCCCCAGTGTCAACATTTCTAAGCACACACACTGCTTATTTCTCAACTCCAAACCAGGGCTGTTTGTCCAGTAAAGTTGTTAGTGTGGGGCAGGCTGTGGTTGCTAATACACACTAGATGTTTAGTGAAGACAAGAACAGAAATCCCTTCAAGTCAGTGTGTGTTTTTACCTACTCATGGTCATAGTTATACTTTCTCACAAATCACCAATTTATAAACTTCAATTAATCTGTAATTATAGCAACATATTTCTGTATCTTCAAGTCTGAGAGGATACATAAACAGCAGGCACATTGACCTAATGTAAGACCAAGAATCAAATCCAGCACTGATAATGTTTTCCTGCATTGTGTGACATTTTTGCTAACTAAAGAAATTTCTATAGCCAATGTGGCTGATTAAATAAAACAAATCAAACACAAAACATTGCATATTATGTGATTTGATTTGTGAAAGTAGTCTAGAATTAAAAAAAAAAAAAATCACACACAGAGAAAGTAGTCTCGTGGGGCCAAGACCACAGAACAGAGAGATAGGGATTGATTGCCAATGGACACAGATCTCTCCATCGGATGGTCAGAATGTAGAACTGAAAAGACTATCAAATCTTCCAAGTGCTTTGGGTGTGTAAGCTGGGAATACTTTGTCAAAGAGCCTGGAAAACACTCCTGCCTCAGTTTTAGTAACTCAAACTCTACACATTTGTTCTAAGAAATGAGAAACTTCAAATATTTATGTACAATGATGTATCATTTACAACGTTTAGTTACAAGAATGCTGAATTTATTGGCCCAAAAACGTTGACTGAACATGAAATGGTAACTTTCCCATTATAACTTCATGAGTGCATTAGTAAAAAATTTTAGAGGACTGCCTACTTACAGATGCTGTTGCTTTATGTCAATAAAAATCAGGTTATAATGATTGTGTTTCTATGATGCTCTGAGAGTTGAACACCTACAAAAACAAATGCATAAACACAGCAAACATCTTCTTAATTCCATTGGAAGCTGCTTTATGTTGTCTTGCAGGAGGGGAGATAGAATACACCTTTTCTTTAAGTTAGAAGACAATGTTAATGTAAATTTATAATCACTAAAGCCCTGAAATTGATGTTATGCATGAATATTGGAAATGGTTGTCAGTAAATATCAAGGGATTCCTCATCTTCTGCTCAGGGTCACTCTATCTCTATCCAGAAGCTGTGTAAAGGTTTTTGGTTGGTTTTTGTTGTTGTTGTTGTTGTTGTTGTTGTTTGTTGTTTTTTAAGAGCAGCAATGTTGACATTGTGGGCTGCATGGTTTTAGGGTTTGTTTGTTTGTGTGTGTGGTCTCAGTGTTTTGGAATGGTCCTGTGTGTATTCAAGCTTGTTTAACAGCTTCTCTGGCCTCTATCCTGTTCTCCAATGTGACATCAAAAATTATCTTCAGATATCATATCACATATTCCCTAGGAGACAAGTTGCCTCTGGTTGATAATTCCTGGGTAAACAGAATGTTTCCATATAGGAAGGGAATTCTGAGTTTACCTATTATGGAATTCTGTCTGCTTTCTCTTGTCTGCCCATGTTTTGTCTCTTTGGGAACTATTTCATGTGGAGCTGAAGTTACATATAGAAAACCATTTCCTAATTTTCTTTGTAATTTCTGTATCAGTTACAGAATAGTATTTTGTCTGCATTTCTGCTCTAATGCTAGTCGTTGTGTACTCTGTATAGATCGCTCACATATCACCGGATCCTGTGTTTATGATGGCTTGCATATCATCAAAGGTCATAACCTCTCTTCCACTCCTATTGTGACCATATGTGGTTCTGAAGCTTTGCGTCCCCTCACTGTGGACGGCCCAGTGTTGCTCAACTTCTATTCTGATTCATCCATCACAGACTTTGGGTTCAAGATTTCCTACAGAGCCATCAGTGAGTAACTGTGCTGCTGTCCTTTGGACTTTTCTTGTCTCTTGTAATTAACATAAGTAGTTTTTGTCATTATTCATCATATGTCTCCTACTTGAAGGTTCAGAAAATTTAAGGCTAAGAATGATTAATTAGGCACATGGTACAAAAGTAGTTATTTTTCATTAAAATAAATCATTGGAGGCTGTAGAGAGGGCTCTGTGGCTAAAAGTGCCTGCTGCTCTTTCAGAGGACCTGGGTTTGATTCCTACCACTCACATGGCAGCTTAAATGCCCGTTTTAGACCTCTGTGAGTACTGCATCATGTAATACACATACAGACAAGCAGACATACACGTATGTGCATACATTTTAAAATATATTTTTTAAAAAATAAAACAAAAATTGACATTTCTTCTCTGAAATTTGGCTAAAATTGCCCTCTGAACGTAAAACAGAGATTTGAGATTGATTTTTTTGACAGAATGTTATCCTACATGGCCACTTCAATGACAAGCACACAAAACCATTCCTGAGTTTGTTCTGTCTTTGCTTAACAACATGAATGGCTAACAGTAGGAAATAAAGTAGTTTCTCTTCAAATAAAGTACTTCTTCCATGTACAGAGAATACAAACATGTATTTATGCATGAAAAGAGTCCCATGATTTGTTCTCAGTAGCTGGTGCCTGGTTCCTGACTAACAGTGACTAAAAGAATGATTCACTGATGCTTTTTAGGCTAGATTGCATCAACAGAATAAAATGCATCTTCTATTGTGCTCTTGGATGAAAAGGAAGAGAATTTGTTTTATTCTTTTAGTTAATTAATTAACTAATTGAATAATTTGGATAATTAAGCCCCTGATATATATTCTGCTTGTTTATCCCTTAGTTTTCTAAAACAAACATGGTTAAGTCCCCCCTCCCCTTTAAGTATTGTTTTAAGAATATTGTGGCTATTGGTTTCAAATCTTGGCAGTGTGTGGAGATGGAAGTTGTTCGGGCATTGATAAACTTTCAGAGATCATGTAATTAACCTCAAGTAAAATAGAGCAGTTGCTACCCAAGCTGTCATTTAATTCATGAGCTATATCTAGGGGTCTGAATGCATAAAGACTTTTGGCATAGAAAAGAATTTGCCCAGTAAATGGACAGAGTTGAGGCAAAACCAAATAAACAAAAGCCTTAAATAACAGCCACAAATTTTGTCTAATCTTAGAGATATGTTAGTGAAGTGTGTTCATTGGTAACCATAGAAACAGAATCAAAATATACAAGCTTTCTATAATTTTAGAATCCTAAAACAAATAAACACCCTCACAAGAATATCAGCATTAGGTGGGACTATTTGATCATTCCCAGATGAAATCTATGTCAAAACAATACCTTAATAGTCATAATGAAACATTATTATATTTTATAGTGATTACATTGTTGACTATGGGATATAGCAAAGGGCTGTTAATGGCTAGAGTTAGAACAGGGAGTGGACCAAATATCCTCAGCTTATTGAAGACAAATAACAAAAATTTGTGTAAGTATAAACTTTACTAATTTCACAACTAAATACAATCAGTAGAACCCAAGAGCGAGGCATTTGACCCACAGAAGTAACTGTGACTGACTGTAACTGACTTCTCACACTTGACCCTGTGAGTATTTATTCCCACCAGAGAGGACTGAATCCATGTTGTTTCAGATTTCTGCATTGCAGTCTCCCCGATGAACAGAGCACAAGTAGGGTTCCACCTGCTATCTTTGAGCATCCAGTTGCCATGTCATCTCTCTGTCAACCTGTCATTTAGAGTGAAGGGACAGACACGTCCCAACCCATGGAGTCTTCTTTCTTGTTACCACTCACACTGTTTGTCTTGGATTTAGTTCCTTCAAAAACGTGCTTTAAAACATTCTTCTACATTGCTTTCCCCTGGAGAAGTCAAATTTATTTATAAACACAATAAAGGAGGTTTATGTCATCTGTAGAACAATCAATATGAACTCTGTTAGGAGACAGTAAATAATAGCTTAGGCTATCCCCAAATGATGTGCCTGTGTTGTAATAACCTACCTCTGTGCATTCCCTTGTCTTCTGTTCCAGCCTGTGGTGGAATCTACAATGTATCCTCTGGGGTCCTTAAGAGTCCTTCCTTCTCATATACCAACTACCCCAATAATGTCTACTGTGTCTACAGCCTCCATGTTAGAAGCAACAGAGTGATAATTCTTCGGTATGTTGTAAAAAAAAAATCTACTTAAGAAAATCCCTTCTAGTCTGTTCACAGGAAAAGCTACCTTGCTGCTGGAGAGATGAGTTCTCATGGTGGCTTAGCTGGAATCTAGAGAAAGGCAGAAGGTGTAAAGCCTCCACCCTCCACCCAATCCAGTGGAGATTGAGGTGAAAATAGAAGCTTCACCAGTTAAAAACAGTCCTTGTGATTTCTCAACAGTTGTCAAGGAGTTTCTTACAATAGCTGTCAAGTTACAAGCCTTTCTTAAAATCAAAGAAGATATAAAGAGTTAGGGCAAACAATTGCCATTTTAAACATTTACTGTACACGAGAAGCTTTGCTCAACACTTTACTTGAATGTTTTATTGTACTGTTAAAACCATCATGAGATATATACATGTAACTTGTATATGTGTCTCAAAAGGTCTCACATCTTCTCCAAAGTAACACATATTTAAATGAAGAGTAAAAATCTGGATTCTCATTTACTGTCTTTCAAAGCCGATGTCCTAAATGACTTTTACCACCTCTTGTCTCCTGAAGATAAACTCAATTCCATAAACTTTATTTTTATTTGTTAATTAAATCAACTCTAAATTGTTGCTTTATGTGATATTGTCTTAGTTAAGGTTTCCATTGCTGTAAAGAGACATCATGACCAAGGCAATTCTTATAAAGGACAGCATTAATTAGTACTGGCTAACATGTTCTGAGGTTTAGTCTATTATTATCATGGTAGGAAGCATAGCAGTATCTGGACAGTCATGGTGCTGGTGACAGAGCTGAGAGTTCTACATCTTGATCAGAAGGCAGACAGAAGAAGCCTGACTCAGGGGCAGCTAGGAGGAGGGTCTCATTGCCCACCCCCACAGTGATACATTTCCTCCAACAAGGCCACATCCCCTAATAGTGTCACTCCCTGTGTCAAACATATTCAAAGCACCACAGATATGTCACTTGTAAATTAACTTTCTAATTCTACTTATTTCAAGCAAGACTGCTAAAGAAAATGCAGCCCCATTCATTATACAGAAGTATAAAGTGCCAGTCTTATTTCTAAAATGGATTATTTCTATCTCTTCAATCTCACTGACACCTGAAACTTCTAGCATGTGATATGAAATCTGATGATAGCTGATGAGAATACAGAATTTTCTACATAGAAGCTTGACAAGCTGTGACAATACCTACTCTGTCCCCTATTTGTGACTGGTAGTTTATGAACTCTGAGGTTTACTTTCAGTGTTTGCATGATCATTTTAGAAGAAGAAGACAAGAGACTGGAAGAACCACAACCAAGTTATATGAAACCAGAGTTTCTTCCATATGTCTTAGCTTTTGTCCCATAAAGAATAAAACAACAGTGTCACTGATAAGTGACATGATAATACAACACAAGATTAAAAAAAAAGAGTATATGTTCAGTGAGACTGAAAGTATCTAGCATGTTATTGAGGAGATAACATAGACCAACTTGTCAAAACTTGATTTTAGGAGTTATACACAGGTCAAGGTAAGATATGCTGAAAGGGGGTCAGGTTTCTTGAAGGTTCAATTGCCCTTGTTAAAACACTAATCTCCCTAAATGTGTAGAGGATATCAAAACAGGACATGTGTAAAGGATATCAAAAACACGTACCCTAAATGTGATAGAGGATATCAAAACAGGACATGAAGGTAGTGGGGTGACTTAATGGAAACAGGAAGGGGTTCAGTAGGAGAAAGGTGGGTGAGAGACAATAGGGATCAGTCAGGTTCAAAATTATGATTAAAATGCATTATGTATATATGCAATTGTGATATCTAAAAATTGAACTCTATTGAACGTAAGCCAGATTATCATGAAGCCTAGCACTGTATCTTTTTTATTTTTATATCCCTAGTTCTTACTACAGGTATTAGTTATAATAGCTACCCAAGAAATACCGGCTTCAGTCCATTAGTAATGTCTTATTTACAAGATTCCTTTCCAAGCGAAGCTTGAGTACTGGGTTGTCAGGTTTCTGCTTTTCTACTTTATTATTACAAGAACTACAGGTATAGTTTAACAAAAGAAGACATAAGTAAGACATAAGTAATAACCAGGTGCCTTTTACAGGTTCAATGATTTTGATGTGGCTCCCTCCAACCTCTGCTCATATGACTTCCTGGAGGTTTTTGATGGTCCCAGCATTGGAAATCGATCTTTCGGAAAGTTCTGTGGTTCCACGATTCCACGACCTATTAAGAGCACCAATAACAGCCTGACCCTGATATTCAAGACAGATTCTTCTCAAACAGCAAGTGGTTGGAGAATATTTTTCCGGGAGACAATAGGTAAGCATATGAGATGTGCAAGTCTTTTTCTTGTGACTTCTTCTTTTCTGCTTTATTTAACTCCCCCTTCCCCAGCTAAACACAGTTGATTTTCATATAAATATATAGGAGGCCCAAACAGAAGGCCTCATTGGCTATGGTCTATTTATTCTTAGAGAGGTAAAGAGCCTTGGGAATTTTAAGCACTGACTTTATGACTGTAAAAAAAAAGGAATGCTTCAAGAACCCAACACCAAGGTAAAGAACTTAGTACAGGAGTCTTGATAGGAGATGGCCTAGGCTCTAACTGCCACAAGTGAGAATGGAGGTAGAGGAAGGACCAAAGCCCCCCGGAGGTCTTTAGAAGGCAAAATGCATCTGAGATGTAGCATCCGAAGCTTGATGGGACACTACTAGGGGGTGTAAGTTGAGAATGAAGTTTTATGCGCAATTTGTTGAAAGGTGATAAATACCTTAGTCTATGTTTTCCAGGAAAAATGTTGTATTTAGTTCGCCATATTTGTAGCTGGCAGGCCTGTCAGGGACTTCAGTGGAGGTATCTAGGGGAGAACTGAAAAGGCATCTGGTCTGGAAATGGTGGTCTCGGAGTCATGTGAGATGACAGGGATGGCTAAGTGTGGGGATAAACTGAAAACAAGAGCCATGCTCATGACCATTGCACATGAAACATAATTGTCTACCTAAAATAAGTACAGGATCACCTGTCATTTAAAATAAAAGGCACTTAATCAGTTCTCTGTTTGCACTAATTGCATCAATTGTATAATTTTTATTTGACTCTGGAAAGTGTTTTGACTTTTTCTTGAATATTGATGTGATTAATATTCTGAGATCTAATGG
Source organism: Arvicanthis niloticus (assembly GCF_011762505.2). Lineage (NCBI taxonomy): Eukaryota > Metazoa > Chordata > Mammalia > Rodentia > Muridae > Arvicanthis > Arvicanthis niloticus. The sequence goes on along the minus strand of NC_047665.1, from coordinate 64,771,574 downwards.
ATCCTCAAACAAAAACCCTGTATTCTGAGAAGATGCAAAAAGGATGTGAGGAATTTCCCACAATAAATCATCTGGGCTCCCTTTTCCCAGGCCTCCCCCTGCCCATTCATCTTCATCTCTGTGACCTGAAAACAAACAACATTCAAACATCATTTGTGTTATGCTTTCCTGAATTTATTTCTAAAGATTTATTTTATCTATGTGCATATGTCTGTATACATGTGTCTGTGTGAGTAAATTTGCACATGTGTATGCAGATGTCCACAGAGGCCAGAAGAAGGTGCTTGGAGTTTGGAGCTGCAGTTATGGGTATCTGTGAGCTGGACCATGTCAGTGATGGGATCCAAATTCTAGTTCTTGGGTTCTTATGGCCGAGCAGCAACAGATCTTGACTGCTGAGCAATCTCCCCAGCCTCATTATAACACCTCTGGAAAGGAGTTATCAGGCAGACATTGATGTTTGTATAAGCTCCTCATAAATTGTAGACATTGTGACAATTGTAACAGAAAGACCCTTTGCCACCTACCTTTCTTAGCTGTCAGGACAATAACTCAAAAGCAGGTCTCATAGGACACAGAATGAGGCCTCACTAGAACAGTGTAAGTGAAGCAATATGTAAAACACAGAAGGCTATTTTAAATGGAAAATCCACTTTCCTTTGGACACTTCAATTTTGCACAGAGGCGCTTGTGTGTTGGGCTGCCACTGTGCTTCATATGAGGAGTTTTGCCACTTTCCCATCTGTGTAAATGCCACTGTCCACTCAAAGACACACAAGAAAATTTAATCATTTAAATCATAATTTAAATGATTACTTGTACTTTTAGGTGAGAGATTGGGAAATATAATTTTTAATTGCATCTCATGAAGATTTTTTAGCCCAAACAACTAAGTGTCCTAGCCAGTCTAAGTAGCTTTCAGCTTTGTTTGATATTTTGTGTGGTAAGGAAAAGAAGAAGTAATAAATGTTGTTATAGTTCTAGGGACTCTGGAATCTTTTCATTACAGACTTGACAAAAAATAATAAAAAACCAAAAGATCAGACTTGGCTAAGAGCATATACCTTCCTTTCTCATCTCATCCATTTAAGCCACCCCATCTTTTCTATAAGAAGATACCTACTCCGTGGACCAGACTGACCACTCATTTCCAAGAGTATCAATCTACCCTGAGAGCAATACCTTTCTTTCCTAATTAAATAAATGCAAAGAGGAGACCACTGTAGCCCTTAATATTTCTGTCTAGTTTTATATCAACTAAATCTCTAAATACACTTTTTGAAGCTTTGCTGTTTAAATTATACAGTTGGCAATAATTTATTAACACTTGCTTTAATTTTTCAACAGCCAGTAATTAACATGACAGTGTAGCATATCCTTGAACATTTGGTACATTTGTATTTCTCATTGGTATTGAGAAGATCAGGAAAATAGCCAGAGTAGATAATTAGTAAATAGATAACAAAGTGAGTCTCCCTTTTGTGTGGAATGTCTGTTCAGGGTGAGAATACATGAGGGCAAAGCCAGCACCCAGGAGCTAGAATCTACCCACGACATAATTTTCTCTTATTCCCATGAATTCAACACAACATGGGTGGCCGATCCTGAAAGAAGAGAAGTCAGAAATGATTGTACTGAGCTTCCAGGATCCATAAAACTGAAATTATCTAAGAAGAGGAACAGTTTTTTTCTGGACTGAGTGAATGTTCATCCTTTGTTAGACTACCAATGGCTCTGAGATCATACTCATTCTATTGGTTTGGATGACATATGCCAGGCTCCCTGCCTCCTGCTGATCACAGCAAATATGGTGACAATGGAGGCCACTATCTGTCTTCCTTCACCTGGCTTATTAGTCGTGTAGAGAATGAGTTAAGTGGATTTAAAGTCAAACTCTGGGGTGGTGGTGAGAGGAAGGCATAAATACAAACACCACATGTCTAGCATGGACACAATGAATCACAGGTCAACAAGGAAGTTATATGGTCAAAGGGGAAGAACTGTGTGCCAGAATTCAGGTACCCAGGATGCAGGCAACCCATCATGCTATTGTCTGTGATGGAACTCTAGAAAAACCCTAACCTCTCTACACTCAATTTTTATATACTGAAGGAGATCAGCTTGAAATATTAGCACTTTTCATCTTTTAAGAATCTGTTATAGGTAAAGTAGAATCAGATCCTGGAGCACACCGCAGCTGTCCTAAAGTGTATTTTATAACTTAAATCAAATCAGAAGCTAAATTCTAATTAAATCCCAAGGCCTTGCAGAGGCCTCAGACATAAATAAGTTACTCTGTCACAAGTGCTTAGTGAAAGAACTAAAGATTAGTTGGTTAAATTATGCCTACTTCAAAAATTATATTTATATGTGCCTGATATATATTATACCTATATTTAGTTTATTCTCAAAATTGATTCACAATTCATAGAGTTAAACTATTTTTACATAGAAGAGAATGGAATCCCTTTCATCCACTTCTGGAGATACTGGATCTGACTCAATAGTAGATCACACGAGCTTGGTCTCTGGACCTGTTATTATACTCTAGGGAAACATCTCTCAAATGTGCTAACAGAACAGACAATGAGAGTAGTGGGAAGTAAGTAAGGGGATTAAAATGGCTAATGTCTAAACAGGGATATGAAAGACAAAGGCTGCAGGGATCCTGGGGTCTCAACAAATGGTGAAGACACTCACATGCCCACTTGAGAATTCTGCTAGTTATGTTTAGCTTTCCAGTTGTGGTGTCAGCTTTAAACTCGGAGACCCACTCCAAAATTGTGTAGCCCAACCATAAAAGAATGCACTTTCAAATATTCACTGATATTTATATGTGTATGTATCTCTAGGCGCCTCTAAGCAGCTGGAGAAAGGCTGACAACTGCTCTGAGTTTGAGAAGCACAAATGTCATCAGAGAGCTGGGTTATCAGTTGAACATTTTGATAAATCACTAGTCAGGTAGCTCCCGGGGAAGCAATGTTGGGGGATGACTTGAAAGCAACCAGGGGATGCTATTTGTCTGCTTCCTAATGTCATTTTCTTCCTTTTATGGAGTCTGAGAATGAGATGAGCTGAAACTATAAGCCCATTTAAAGAGAACAGGATTGAGCTCATTTCCGTCCTTTGCAAGCCTCTGCGTTTCACTGTTGGTCAGCCAGTCTCTGGAGAGAAAGCGAAACACGAGGCTATCTGCAGGCTATCCTTGAGGGATTCAGTGAAAAGAGTATTTGCCTAGTTTTGAATGTGTGAATGGGATAAAGAAACCAGACAGTTCACAGTTCATCATAACCTTACAGAATCATTCAGGAGTGAGAAGTTAAATTTTGGATCAGCAAGAAAAAGAGAAAGGTTTTAATAAACATATTCCAGTAGCATCCACAAGAAAGTATCCATCTTCCTTACCCCTGAACGGCTACATTTTCCCTGAGTCTGGTAGGGTAGGATTGTCTGTCCTTGAGCAAATAAACCAAATGGTTTTCTAGAGACTAAGCGATGTGATGAAATTAATGGTCAGATAAGGTAATACCATGAAAAGCAAATGAGTTAGGAAGCAGTGATTGGGCATGCCTGAAGCAAAATGCAACTCAACATGGTCTCTAATAACTGGATGTTCCTGTTAAGTTATTGTAACCATAAATTTCCTGTAATCACCTTTCCCCACATTGAATTAGTTTTGATATAGTATTCTCAGGTACATAAAAGCAAGATACAATCAACAATAAAATTTAAACATTCTTTAGTTATCAATGAGTCATTCTGAAATATTGAAAATTCTATGGGACTGGTTTTCTTTTTGATCTAACTTTCAAGGAGTCTGCTCACTTAGTCTGGTAGCTTCATATTCTGTTCGCTCACGCGCAAAGATGTCACAAAAGCACAGAGCATAATGAGAGCCCAGCAGCCAGCACCTCCTTCCACAGACTGTTTCATCCAGTCCTCGGGACTACCTCAGGGGACAGGAATTAACACATTTTTCAATGGAGGAGATGAGAAGTACTTATTAGAGATTAAGTGATTTGTGGTCAAACCAAACATTGAACTAGATTTGACCATCTCCTAAACCCACACTTTCCTAATTGGCTATGCTTCCTCTAGGGCAATTGATAGAAATAACCAAGGCTAAAAAGAGGCCCCTGGAAGGTTTCCTAAAAGGAGAGTTAGCTTTTCTCTCCCTCTGTGTTAGAACTCATTCTTTCCATGACCACCTTCTCATTTGAGTCTACCTATTTTTAAGTCATAGGATGTAAGTCCTGAATAGTACATTTTTGTTACACTATTACTATATGACACTACAATATAGGATAGTTTTATATGTATAATATATATATAAATAGTATATAACCTTTATATATTTCATTTCACATTCACATGTTATACAGTATATGCTATAATCTATAATATTTAAGTACATATGATTTATTAAACTTTATATCAATAACAAAATTATACTTTAAATATAATTCATTAAATTTAGTATATATTAGAAACCTAATATATACTATCTTGAGAGTGGCCACACCCTACCAAGCCCCTTTGATATAGATCTAAGTCTACAGCAGAATGGATACAAACCTGGACTTAGGCTGCTACCTAGTGTTGATAAATCAGAGGTGACTGTGCACAAAACTGACAGAGCCAGTCTCCGAACCTTTGTTTACAGGCACAGCATCCTGTCCTTATAGGGATCCTGCTGGTCTTGGCAAATGTTGACCAAGGGAAGGGAGACTTGTCATGTTCCCGTTTGATACATAGACTTTTTAAAAAGCAGCTTGAGTGGGTTGTAGTTACTCAACTGAGATTTGAAGGACTAACCTCAACACATCATCCATGACTCACTATAATCTAATTTTAAAATAGCATTTTTACCACTTTATGATCAGTTCAACAGCCTCAAAACATTTTGCATGTGCATTCATTTAAATATGTACCCAGATGTTCCATTTTCTTCAGTGATTACAAATGATGTCTTTTCCAGTCTTGTCCCCCTCTTGCACATTGCTAATATATAGAAATGTTATTGGTTTTGATGTGTTGTCATACATATTCAGTTTTTAACTGACTGGATTCTTGGGTCTAAGAACTATATCATACATATTCAGGTTTTAACTGACTGGATTCTTGGGTCTAAGAACTATCATACATATTCAGGTATTGACTGACTGGATTCTAGGGTCTAAGTGTGTATTTGTAGATTCCTTGGAATTTTTCTATAAGGAGAAGAACAGTGGCATCTGCAAACAATGACACCTGGATTCCTTCCTTTCCAGGCTTTTGTCGCTTTGAGTATTAATGGCAAGACAATAGTGTGACTAAGGGTAGTAAGAAAAACATAATTTTTTGTCCTTATCTTAGAGGATTGCTTTAACTGCTTACCATTCACTTTACTACCAGAGACTCACAAGATGGCTAGCTCATCAAAGTGCTTACCATGTAAGTTGCAATCCCCAGCACCCAGGAAGAAAGCCAAGCACAGAAGTGTACACCTTTGAACCATTGAAAAAGACACTGGATATCAGCCTCTTGACTTCCCAGGCATAAACACAGGCACACACACACACACACACACACACACACACACACACACACACACACACATTTTAAAAGTTTGCCAATAGTTCTAAGCTCTACAGATATTCTTTATCAAACTGAGAAATTTCCCTTCCAATCCTAGTTTTCTATGAGGTTTTATCCTGAGGTTGTGTAGTATTCTATGAAATCCTTTTATAGAAATAGATACAGCAAGCTCATCAGAAACCGTGGTAAATCCTTAAGCGAATTCACAACTCTGGAGCAGTTGACACACAGCTGTGAAAGGCCTAGTGAGATTTATTCCCAGTAAGGATTCCAAAGCTCAAGCTCCACATATTTGAAGAGAAGCCACTATGGAATGCTCTGTCTTACTAGGGCCCTGCTTTTAGATGTGTCTGTGTGTATTTTGTCTGCCGCACCCTGCCACAGATATTCCTGGAAGACAGGAGTATGCTAAAGTCAGTGTGATCATTATCTCAAGCACAGCTGCTCGATAACCTCCAGAGACAGGCACCACCCCAAAGACCTCAAGAAGGTGCTGTCAGTCCTTAAAATAACTTCTTAATAAGCCGTCTCCCTCCACTAAAGCCTCTAAGATGTTTCTCCTAGATATGGCAGCTATTTCTTCCCCTTATCAGTCTAATGCTGCCTTCAGCTTCACTTTGAAGTTTAATCGTTCAGGATTCAGTTTCTGACTCAATTAAGTAGATCTGGCTAGAATCTCTGCCGAATATGGGTTTATATCTCCAGAGCTCTCCCAGCCCCTGCAACACATGCCTGTGCAAACATTTTTCCCCTAACTGAAGAAATAGCTCCTGGCAGTTAAGTACAGAAGAACGCTTCAGTGGCATTTGTTCTTGGGTACAGGGTATGTCATCAAAATGGCTCTGGCAGAGTCTGGTGAGAAAGGTTCTGGTGGCTAAACATTTTCTAAATGGTAGAAAATTATACTGTAATGGGAAAGATAATGGATATGTGATGTCGAAGCAGAACAATATTAGGATGCCTTTACCAGAAGAAAGGGAACTTCAAGTTAGCAAAACGCAGGTGTTTTAATACATGGGACTCTTTCATAGTCATAGGTCCTATTATAGTCTGTTACTACAGGTATGTGGGCACAGCAATGTGACCCTAACACTTTGTGGCGTTGCATCCTCATTCTGTTAACATTACTGTTTACATCCTCCAAAGACTCGAACGCTTGCATTTCCATCTGCCTTAGGAGACTGGGAAGCACAGAGAAGCTGCACTATGTCTAAATACCAAAATGGGACATTTTCAACCATTATCATTTACAGAATCTCACAAACCTCCATTCACTCATTCGATACTGTTTTTATTTCAGTTACTTGGCTATTTTGGCTAAAGATATCTGACAGATAATATTGGTTAACATTAGGTGATATTGGCTTTTCGTTTTCTTTGTTCTGTAGTTTATAAATTGACTTGTTCACAATAGTTTAGTTTGATAACTCAAATTCTCTCTTTCTCTCTCTTTGTGTGTGTGTGTGTGTGTGTGTGTGTGTGTGTGTGTGTGTGTACTGTAATGGTGATCCTGTATAGCCAGCTGTCCTGATGTCAGTAGCTTATAACAAAAGCATTTATTTTTATCATTTATGGGTACTCAGAGTCACTTCCTGCCTCCATACCAGGCATATCTACCTTAGGACATTACTCTTTTAGTAGTGGTATTGCTGCCACTGTATAGTAAGTGTGCATAATGCCATTCACTGAGAGAGGAATCACTGTTCTTCCCTTATTAACTTGGCAATAATTAACACATGAATAGTGATAAAATCTACAGGTTAATTTTTTAAAGTGACACTTCATTTTTGAGGCTGATATATTAAGGGAGCAATGTATGTTAAGTTCAAACTCCATTGCCTCTTGCTAATCCAGATTGGATACTATCGCAGTGGTCTGTTCTTTGGCATCACTGCCCCTAGTCAGCTTCTTCTGTAAGATGCTATTACAAGATTCAATTTCAGTTCAAATGATACTACTACTCCTGTAATCAAAAATCCTTTAAGAGGCTGTAGATGGCTTAAATGTAAGGGTTTCCTACTCTTCCAGAGAATTAAAGCTCATTGACAACACACAAGAAATCTCCAGCTCCAAGAAATCTCACTATGCACCCTTCTGGCCTTGACAGGCATGTACACACATATAGCCGTTTCTCACATATACAAGTGATGATGATGATGATGATGATGATGATGATGATGATGATGAATCTTTTTTGAAAATAGATTTCAAGTGGATCCTCACCATCCATGGGATAAAATCAAAGGCGCTTTTTTTTCTCTAGTTTTGAGCTTTATTATGGTCCTTCATTTGCCTCATACTTTTCAGAACAAATCTGTGCCTTTCTATGCTGAGCCCAGTGTGGTCTTGGTGGGGACACAGTGACATGCTTCCTGCTCTGGGACAGAGCCCTGGTGTGAGCCTCCGCCAGTGTTGATGGCTGTTGTGGACATGAAGCTTGTTTGCATAGTAATATACATATTTCTGGAACCAGTACTAGCAGTGGAAGACTCTTTTCTTCTGTGGGATGCCCTCCTTGTTAATGTTAATGACTTCATGATAATTAGAGACATGAGTTCAGGAGTCAAGGGTGTGTCTATGTCTCAGCAAAATGGTAGATGTTGGGACCTTCAGGACAGGCCTTTAAGGCTGTAGAGAAGAACTCTAAAACTATGAGTTTAAAAATATATAATTTCTCAACTAGGCAAAAATATAAAAATGCAATATGAATTATGAGGGGCTTCATGAATCTAAAGGAACAAAGGCAGCTACACTACAAGCTAGCTTGTCAGAAAGATGCAAAGGCAGATAGTTTCTTGAGTTCAAGGTCAGCCTAGGACAAAGCAAGGTTAAGCCCAGGTGTGGTGGAAATGGTAATTTCAGGACAGGGTCTCACCCAACTATCATATCATCTGGCCTTAACAAGGCAGAGAGATCTCCGAATTCTTTTGCAATGTTAAGAAAAAAAAATATGCTTGCTGTTTCCTAAGAATTAAGGGTCAAGGGATGCTGATTCATAGGATGATGAAAAGGAAGCCTGAAGTAAATGCAACTGATATGAAATAAAAAAAAAAACTGGGCTTTTGGTCTACCTGAGATTAGCTAGCAGAAAGAACTGATAGCAGTTCTTTAGGATTTTCTTTAGCAAGAGCTGTGCTGTCTGAAGATACCTGAACAGAGAAAACAGCTCTTCCGTAAGTTCTTTTTCTAACAGGATTTCTGAATTGGTCAGATGATCCAATAATTTTTCATAGCAGCTTTTCTGACTTTGGTCAGAAAACCCATGAGCTATGCAAATGGTGTTTTATAATTTTTACCAGCAGAGAGAGAGATGTCTAAGAGAGGCTAAGAGAGCTGTCTTAGCCAGAGAGTTTTAGAGTAGCAAGAAAAAGCTGTCTAGAGCAAAGCAGAACACACATATGGCACCCCACCCCAACAGAGAGACAGAGAGAGGAGAGGAGGGGGGGAGGGAGAGAGAGGAGGAGAGAGAGGGAAAGAGAGAGACAGAGACAGAGACCAAGCAAGCAGTCTGGAAAGCCATCTCAATAGAACCTAGGCCACCAGCTTGGACCCATGATTTGATTTGGAGTCATTCCTTCTTGGAACTCCCAAACACCCCTTCTCTCAGGCACCTGTCTCCAAGCCAAGGCTGGACCTTGGCCTTCCTGCATATGTAATCTTAACTACTGCTCATTTATCATTGGACAATGAGCTTCTCTCAGCCTAGGCCAGATGATTGCAATCCTGTTTCTATGTGTTCAATACATCCTTATGGCCTGGGTTGAATAGTGTACAGGAACACTCGATATCCATATTGCGACTAGTTGATAATGTCCTTTTGTAAGATTGTTTTCTCCTTTATCTATCATTCTCTTCACAGTATCATCATTATTTAGATTATATATGTTATTACTTCCGATGGACTTCAATCCTAAGTATACCTCTTTGAATATTAAGGAGATACATTTTCCATTCCATTTATACTGTAATTGTTTCTCCCTGCTATGCAAACCAATAAGCTTAAGTGGTTTCCATACGCAACAACAGCCTGCAACAGAGTAAAAGCTATTCAAGACCCAGTTCTTTCTGTGGTTGCAGGCATGCTTCATGAGCTGACCCAGCAGTGGCATGCAGTGCACCTCTGTGTGGTGCTTATGTTGCAGATCCATCTTCCTCTAGATACTAGGTATGGTTGTGTTAGGGATCAGGCCTTTGGAAACCTTTCAACTACAAGAAATACCTGATTGTGCAAATATGCTATGGTTTTATCCATCTCAGAAGCTGTGGCCAGAGCTGCTGTTGTCTGACCTGCTGGGGCATGCACCTGTGCTGAAAGCCCCTCTGTAAGCTCTCTGTACTTTTCATTGTGATGGAGCTGAGGTGGGCTACCATTGTTTCTATTTGTCAAGGCCCATGCATCTTAGTGCCCCCTAATGAAGAGGGTAATCCTTTCACTGATAGTAGATAAATAATTGGAGAGATGCCAATGGAAGGCCAGTGACAGAGGACATGAACTGTACTTGGGTCTAGTGCAAGGCTGCAAAACATTCATTTGAACACTAATTTAATATTGTTTTTATTGTGACTACCTTGAGTTTAATTCAACCTGACTCTTTCTTTAGAAATTGCCAGTTTTTCTTCTTTTTATGGTCTTCCCATGTCATTTCTGAGATACCTGTTAGGCTGTAAACATACCCTAATTCCAGCTGGTTTTGTTTCTGTTCTTTCCCTCAGTAGACATACACTCATCATTAAAATACTCTGTATCCTATAATTTGGTTATGGATTACTAATTGTTTAATTTCAGTGTAGATAGTTTTTCCCTAATGGATTTCTTTGTTCTTTGGTCTCCTCATAACTTGGTTTCGGAAAAGAAAAAAAAATACAGAAAATATGGTTTAGTGTAAAGTAGGAGACAGAGATGTCTCCTCACTGCCTCTGTTCTGTCAAACTATTTAAATGAAAAACTAGTTGGGAGGTAATTTTTTAGAAGTATTGGCTAAATCTTCATAAATTCAATTTTCCGTTTTGGCAGCGTTCACAAAAGTAGAACATAAAAGTCGGGCATGTGCACATTTTTCCACCAGCTTTATTATGCAAAAAACTCAATTTTCACAAAATTGAGTTCTTCAGGGTTGGAAAAGCTTGAATAAATCGCATGAATAATTCTAAAGAGGCACATGCATGTACCCCAGTGCAGTTACTTACTCTCTCGGGTACCTCTATGTGCTGATAAGAAGGCAACTCAGTGATGTGGGGGGTCAAGAAAAGCCGAGAAACACATGTGCATGCTTGCCAGTGTTCGGGGACCTCTTGATAATATTCACAAATATGTAGGAGAAAATGAAACTTCTCCTTTTCAAATGCCTCCCACAGTAAAGTGAGGATCATTTTGTTCTTCTGCACACTGATGGATCTTTCTTTTGACAGGACCACAGCACGGATGTGGTGGGTACCTGACAGAGGACAACAAGAGCTTTGTCTCTCCTGATTTGGATTCAAATGGACGTTATGACAAAGGTCTAAACTGCATATGGCACATAATTGCACCTGAAAACAAGCTTGTCAAGCTCACCTTCAATGCATTTACTTTGGAGGGAGCATCGTCACAAGGAAGATGCACCTATGATTACGTGCAGGTAAAACTGCTAAAGCTTAACAGTCTGCTCTAACACAGTGTTCCAGCTTACCATCTACAAGTCTTGAAAATGAGAATGCTGTTGCTTACTGTGGCTTCAATATATATTGTAGACGCTAGTCTCCTGTTCAAGTTTATCTCTGATATCATCACTCAAACATCTCCAGTGACTTCTAACATTAGCTTCAAGATCCAATTCTGTTTTGCTAAGTGCCTTGTTAAGAAGCAATCTATGGGAAGATTCGTGGGATGGGGTGAGATAGTCAGAGGACTTTGACAATTCCTAATATAAATGACATCTGCAGTGCAAAAAATATACCATAATTGGTCTATTTCTTTTATTTATGTTGATGGCATCCAAAGCTTCCAAAAAATCCAAATAAACATTTTTAAAAAAAAAAAAAAAAAAAAAAGACAGTGTGAAGCTAGACAGCCAAACTCCCATTGACCTCTAGGAAGGGTGCCTAGGACAGAATGCATCGGGAGGATGGGAGATGAAGGGATGGAAATGGATAGCTGAAGGGAAAGCTTGTGACAACCAGGAACAGTGAAGTCAGGGGAAGATGCCTTTCCAGATGAAGTGTGGTGGCCAATGCTGCTAAGCTGCAGGTCACAGGCCAAGAAAAGCCGAGATAAAGAAAGTCATTCCATTGGGTGACAATCATTTTAATAAGACATTGGGCTAGAAGCCAGCCATTCTGAGAGAGTTCATGAGGGACTAAAGGTGAGAAAATGTGGGACAAAGTGTGTTAGTTCAAGCTCAGTCCTTGTCTAAAATGAGACCAAGTAGCCAGAACTGCTTAAGAGGTCATTTAAACCCAGCTTCCCTAGGTTACTAAAAATAATAAGGTTTGAAGGCAGATAGTAGATAGTCCCATCATGTCCACAGCCAGGAAGCATAGAGGGATCAATTCTGACACTCAACTCCTATTTTCCTTTTTATTCAGTCCAGAGCACCAAGTCATGGGTCGGTATCACTTACATTTAGGGTGGGTTCTTTCTAATTTAGTTAACCCAATCTTGATACTTCCTTATAGGCATGCCCAGAAGCTGGTCCCCTGATGATTCTAGATCTTGTCAAGTTGATATCAGTATTTACTATCACATTTTAAATTGTTTGTTAAATGTTGCAATAAAATGACTTTCTATAAAAGCTAATGACACAGCTCTAGGATTAGTGTGTAAGGAGATTATACCAGTTCCATTGCTGAGTTATGCATACTCCCTTCACTGCTGTCTTTGAGAGTGTTACCTAGGGGACCAAGAGGATTGTCTGCTGTACATTAGTAAACTGTGGCTGATTAATGACTATTGAAACCATCGTCACATCTTTCCCATGGAGTTGTGTGGCAGCCATGGCACATAGTATGAGAGAGATGTGAAAGTAAATGTTCCCCAAGGAGATGTAATTCGGGGGGTGGGAGGGAGACTGACCTGTAAGTAGATACATTATAGAACATAAAAATAAAAGTTAGAAACCCTTGACATAGAAAAAGAGACCAGAACAGAGTATGTCAGGCTTCTTATGTGAGCATGCCATGGTGCTTAACAGCATACATGAAAGTTCACACACATTGTTGCCTTCATAAAATAGAAAACAGTATCAACAAGGCATATCCACATAAAAGACATGACCAAAAATAAGGGGGAAAGATAGTGCTGCCTGTGTACTACCTAATCTCCAGCCCTTGGTTAGTTCAGTCATCCTTGTGCTGAGCATCAGTGAGGTTGTTGACGGGCATCAAAAGTGTGGTCCTCACTGCCTGGAACCATGAAACTGGTGGCAAGATGATGCTGCCCTCCTAAGGTTTCCTCCTCAATTCCATCAGTGCTCTTGGTTTTGGCAGATATATTCTAAAGTTTCCAGTCCCATCTGAAGAGAAAATTCTCCATACTTACTAGTCTGTGGGATTCAGAAATGTGACTTCTAAACAATAAATGCTCCAAATTATTGTTGTAAGGCCAATTATAAACTCCCAAGCATCAAACCTGAGCAAAACCATTCCCTGGAGGCGTATGTGAGCTTTTTGGGAGTGCTTGTGCTAACTTACCAAGCTTAACCCTTCTGCATAGAATTAGTCCCCTGGGAAGGATGTGTACATCTTTGGGGAAAGCATCAGCAAGCCCTAGGTGCCTTGCTTTGGAGATAGCACTACCAGTACTATCATGTACTTAGTTATTCATTAAATACATGCGAATTTCAGTCTACCTCATTATAGATATTAGTTCAAACACTAAACAATGCACTAAAGAGTAAATAATAATTACTGTGATACTTTGAGTCTTGCATGTCCCACCAAAACACAGCAGTTAAGAAGATATGATTGGCAGCATGGGGGCCATTTTAGGAAGGTAGGTTACTGAGGACACTGCCCTTTGAGAGATACTTGAGTTCCAACCACTCTTCTCTCTCTGCATCACTGCTTCTATGAAGTATGCAGCCCCTGCCCCCAGCGTGTCCTTCTCGTATGACCTTTGAATAGGCCCAGGACAACAGAGCTCTCTAACTGTGTCACTATAGAGATTAGTCATGCATGGACTGAGACCCAAAGGCAAAGTATATCTTGAGTTGACTAATGTAGGCATTTTGTCACAGTGACACTTAGAAACAAAGGCTTTTAGGAGGCAAGGTATGCCTGAATTAGTGTTCAGATCATCATAGTCCCTGCCCCAGTGTTGTGGAGTGTCTGTCCACAGTAGAAACTTGGTGTTGTCAAGGAACAGAACAGAGATATTAAGGTTTGATCAGACAGGAGGCTAGGAGCCATGCTAGTTGTAACTATATTTCCAATCAGTTATGCGAACTCCTACTTTAACGTAGTTGGATGAATATAGTGTCAGCACAGGGCCACCTTCTACCCAGCCTTGACTTCTCCTTGTCCTGCCCCTCACATTTACCAGTCTCTGTTTAAAACTGACATCTGGTCTTGTAGAGTAAGACCCAAGCTTCTTGGTATGAAACAGATGGTCTTTCCTGACTCTCTTATACCCAACACACTTCATTCTTTTATAGTATGAATTCTCTTTACTTTATTTGACACAATTACTTTTTCTTTTTCATATTTTTCCATGCATATTTCTAGATATATTTGTAAACAGATACACACACACACACACACACACACACACACACACACACACTTACATTTGGCTCTTTCTTCTCACTATTTCAGGTACTCCTTGAAGGTACAGAAAGTGCTTTCATGCCTCTCCCTATACACAATACCCAACACAAGCCCGGTACATGATATAAGCAAAAAGCTTGTGATGACCATAAAGACCACAGTGGTTGTAATGAAACCTCACTTATCAGAAAAAGTACATTGTATTAAACTTGGCAACTCTTTTCTGTAAATTGAGGGCGGTAGATTGCAGAACTTCACTTTTTCTTGCTCCTCATGAATTGAAATGAAGGTCATATAGGAGAGACAGTACCATCTAGTGGTCAGTTTGTTTAATTTTTAATTTTGAAATTCATCCTCTTCATTTTATACTGCTCTGAGATTTCTGATCTAATGCTATGAGCTCATATTCGGAGCTACAGAAACATGGAAACTTATTAATATAGTACAACAAACATTAACAACATAGAAATAAAAATGAAAACGTACTTTGTTTTTTTACTAGGGTGTTTGAGGGACATCTAAACCTTCACTATTTCTTTGGGTGTTTGTAAAAGGCTATGGAAGCCATCAGTGGTTCTGGATGCTGGAGACGCTTCTGAACATAACTTCTTGCTTCTTCTTGTGGAACTCACACTTGTGCAGAGGGGGAGCCCAGTAAAAGTAAATAAGCATTAAGTTGATATAGTTTAATCACAGTAAAAATAAAACAAGATGGTACTGGAGGAGGGCCCCACTGTGTGGGTGGGATTGGTCTCTCTCTGAGGAAGTGACATTTGAGTTGAGGCTCTGTGGCTAGGGATTGTCAGTCCTTCAAGAAAGACTATGTCTCCAAGGGAGGAGACTGCCAGAGGCAGTGAGCGATGAGATGGGAGAGGAGGAAAGCATGGGCCAGGGCTTGCAGACAGTGGTAAAGAGGGGAGATTCTGCATTGGGTACAAGGTATAGTTTTGTAGGAAGAATTGGAACATACTCTAGGTCATCAAATGCCTGGGCACCATAGTACAGAACTCTGTTGAGTGCTCTGTGCAATTGATCTGTGAGCCAAGTTCTAAAGGCACAGGGTCACATGGCCTTGATATAATATATTTAGAAGGTGGAACAAAGGGGATTTGATTGTCATGGGAATGTGAGAGATAAGTATGACTGAAGTTTCGACTTGAGCTGTTTATTGAGGGAGAAAAGACTTGGGGAGAATATTTTAGGGGAGGGAGATGCTGTGGTATGTACATCTCACTCGAGTACCTGTGTTAAAAATGTAAACCTTATATCTATATGCTAAAGGTATGGGGGATTCGAGGTATAATTGGGGTTAGATGAACTCATGAAAGTGGGATTCCTAGCATGGGGTGAATAGCGTCACCCCAGGAGAGGAAACAATTACAGAGCTGGTATTCTCCTGCTGTTCTTCATAGGATGCTGACATGTCAGAAGGTAAGGAGGCCCTCATCAGAGGCTGCTCTTGAATTCTGAAGACTTCTCAGTCCACAGAAATATCACAAATTATTTGTTTACAAATGGCCTGGCTTATGGTACTCTGGTACAATAACACAGAAAACCAAGTCAGAAGGGTGATGGGGAAGGGTCAAAGCACTTACGAAGAATTGCGTGAGCATGGCTTGTGTGTCACACAGTCTTAAAGTCTGGAATGGTAGGGCAGAACGGAGTAAAATTCTGTGTTTCTGTAGAATGTGGTGTTCATTTTAGAAGGAAAGACAATAGAATTAGCAAGTTAAATGTATAACATGTTGACAGTAATACTTTCCCTGAGGAAAGGAGGCAGGGAATGAGGGCAGGGTTTACTTTAGGGAAGGCATCGCTGGTGGATGAAAAAGGAGTCTAGACCTCAACAAACTCTGTGGATACCAGCAAGGGTCATCTGGACAAAGGAAGGCAGATGCAATAGCCGTGAAGCAAGACTGAGCCTGGGATGCTCAAGAATCTCAGACAGGCAGAGACACCCAGAATGCAGACCCATGAGGTCTGAGTGGGAGGAGAAGCAATTCTATTAGGCCTGGACAGCTGTCAGCATGGATGTAGCCTTTGTATTAAGAGGGTAGGAAGCAGTTAGGCAGCTCCTGATCTGACTTCATTTTAGCAGCAGCCTATTAGAGCCGAGCCTGGAAGCTTCAGAAAGATCCCCTGGTGATAATTTAGGAAGCAGAGATATTAGCATGGGTTTGATGACTCTGAGGCCATGGGGTTTTTGTTGTTGTCATTGTTGTTGTTTGTTTGAATTATATATTACTTTTTCTGAGAGAAAAATATATGTTGGGCATCATGTTAGCTTTTTACTGAAAGCCGTTATAGCACTATCCATCTACATTAAGAGCGCATGTAAGAACACCCACATATAGATTCTTAATCTATGTTCTATCTATCACCATAGACCTCATAGGTAAGTTAGTGTAAAATAGCAATTCCTTTATTAATAATGAACTACTATAAACTACTTTTTCTTCCAGATAACAGATGGTGCAAGCATAAACTCAAATTTAGGAGGAAGATTTTGTGGTTCCACTATGCCTGCCCCTTTTATCTCTTCTGGCAACTTTCTTACGGTTCAATTTGTCTCTGACATAACTGCTGAAAAGGAGGGATTTAATGCAACATATACCTTTGTGGACAGTAAGTATTCTGACATATTATAAAATACATGTGCCCTTATGCACAGACAAGAATGCATGCTTATTATACCTAAATTAACTATAGTTTTAGTTGATTGTTAAACACACGAGAGCTACATTCCCTGACCTTAGTTTTCCTTTCTTTGAGAAAGTCTCACTAAGTAGCCAGGCTGGCCTTGAACTTTATCCTTCTGCCTCAAGCTTGCTAGAAGATGGGATCACAGCCCTGTGTCACCATGACATATACCAAATCATTAAAAGAATATTAAAATGTTTTCTAGGCTAGGGCAAGATGTTAAAGACGGTATGTATAATTAGAGCTGACTGAAGCATCTACATTATTTTCTTTCTCCCTCTTTAGTGCCTTGTGGGGGAACATTTAATGCAACTTCGACACCTCAAAACGCATCATCACCTCATTTGTCAAACATCAGACGGCCGTTTTCCACCTGTACTTGGGTCATTGAAGCTCCCCCACACCAGCAGATCCAGATAACTGTGTGGGAATTGCGGCTTCCCTCGCCAGACTGCTCACAAAGCTACTTAGAACTTCAAGATTCAGTACAGGTAAAGCTCCCAGGATGATGGCCGTCACATCTGCAAATACTGAAAGTAATGGAGCCATGCCTAAATAAAGTTCCATCACTTCTAGAACTGTGTTTCTTCAGTAGGGGATAAAAACCTTCCTTGCTAGCATACTAATCAACTTAAATGTATCCCTGTGGGAAAGACGCTTTCAAACGGTCCTATGGCTAAGTATCATCTGGGTGTCTTGTTAAAAATGCACATTCCTAAGGCCCCCTGCAGATGCGGATTCATCTGCCTAGCACACATTAATCAATGTTTGATGAGCATCTCTTGTGTTCTGTCACCAATCCCAGAGCTCCATGAGCCACATCTGGAGAACTACATCTGTGGCTAGCAGGCTATGTATAGGTGAACTGGAGAGACCCATACAGAACACAGTAAAATCAGATAAGAGACCATTTGGTGCCAGTCTAGTGGGGCTACACTTACGGCAACCTGAAAGAATAAAAAGGGGAAACAGAAGCTTACTGGGGTCAAAGAGATAAATAGCGTGAGTCTTAGTTTCCCATGGGAAAAGATGGAGCAACAGCTGGCATGAGGAGGACCCAGAGAGCTGAGCCTGATCATCTCCTCAGTCAGTGGGCAGAATGGGGAAAGCAATAAGGTGGCCAGAGAATATTTAAATCCAGGGACCATAGACTGAACTTGTACCCTGAAACTATTGGTGGCTATGGTTGGGTAAACAGCTAATCCACTCACTCTCAGAGGCCATGTTTGAATGCCCAAGGCCGGGACGTAATGGAGCTCTACCTGTCACCTTCTGAGTTTTCAAGGTCCTCTTCTTCATTATAAAAGCTGGGCTTTGTCACTTCTTACAAGTCCCTAGCTCTCTGGTGGAGACAAAAGTCTAGCTTGACCCGATGTGGAGAGTCAGAGATGCACAAGCTAGAGAACAGCTGAGTGCCGCATAGATCCTAGAGACTAAGGTTATTCTCAGGATCCCAAGGTGGTGGAGAAATGGGGTTAGCGGCATTCATCCAACAGTGGTTGTCAGCATAGAATCCCTATACCCTAGTGGAAGCCCAGCAGAAGGACATGAGACGCTGGCTCAAAGCACTTTGAGCTTCCTATCACTTTACAAAGTTAGAATAACATGAATCAGGACAGATTCCTCTTTAGGGCACAAAAATAGCATGTACAGGCAGCTGCGGTACACCAGAGCAGCTAAACTGGCTGCAAATATTACAATTGAACATGTTTAATGTGCTGTCTATAAAAACACTCAAGGCCTCTGAGACTTCAGAACAAACCTAGGACATAGTAAATTGTTATGAGCTAAGATAGCATGGAGAATACACGCTATAATGAAGAACACATAAGAGCCCACCCCACCTCCCATGGTCACACAGAAAACTGTCGAGAAAGCCTTCACGAGCTGCTGGAGACATGAGAGTCACATAAGGCTACAAAGTTGAACATCTTGCGGTGTAAACATTTCGGAGGAGACTTTAGCAATTCGGTTAAAGTTTAGAGCTTACATCAGATAAACTTAGGACAAGGACAATATGGAAGAGAGTTGGCTAAGTAGGGTGAATGAGACAGACCAATAACAGGAGTCTGGAAACAGAGATGGAGCATGTGCCGTTAGACAGAGTCAAAGAACTGCATGTATTTCAGCCACATGTGTGATGTGACAGGGTCCGTTGTTTAATGCCTTTAGGATACCTGCTTGTATGTGGAGAAATTATTAGGCATTTACCCCGAGCATTTGACAGGGGACAAGGACAGCCAAAGTGCTGCCGAAGAGAACAAGGCCATTATTATAGGTACCAAGTGCCAGGGCCATCAGAAGGGGAAGCTCATAGGAGTACTGCCAGCTCTGACTAATCAGATAGGATTCAATACCAGGGGTAGCTAGAGTAAGGGACCTGTAGGAAGTTCACGTGCCCTGGCTCTGTTCTCAATAAGAACACACACACTTTTGCTGTGATATGACTTGAGAGGGTGCAGCCTTGATTTCTGCAGGAATGTGTCTGCTTATGATTTTAGCAGAAGCTTGGCTCCTTGTGTCCCATCCCTCTAGGGAGGTGGGACACTGCTCAATTCCCAGGTTAATGCTAAGTGTTTTGTGGCACCTGAGACTAGAGAGAGCTGTTTGTAATGGCTGAATGCTGAAGTCACATATTTAATACAATTTACTATCTGGTGTAGCTGCACTGTTCTGAAGCCAAATCTCATGCAACGCGACTTCCATTTCATTTCAGACTAATGGAAACCCGGTGACTCAGTTCTGCGGTGCAAACTATACAACCCTGCCAGTGTTCTATTCTTCAACGAGTACCGCAGTTGTCGTCTTCAAATCTCAAGTTTTAAATAGAAACTCGAGTGTGCATTTCACCTATCAGATTGCAGGTGAGCCTGAAACCTCATGTTTGATGACTGTCACTGCTGGAAATGACTCTTTTAGCCTATTGGAAACTAAGCTTTATCAAAGTATCAAGTATATAAAGTTCATAGTTCAATGATTTTTGGTCTGGTCACAATGGTGGAAATCACTTTACCTTATTTTGTAAATAACCATGATGCCTTGAAAAAATTACTTTATTTCAGTGATTGGGAAGTAATTCCAGAAAATACTTCATGTAAGGATTGGTTTAACCTTCATCAAAACTAAAGCAGAATTTGATTCAAACACAGTCACTTTTGGCTTTGTTTTTGTTTTACACACACACACACACACACACACACACACACACACACACACACACATATATATATATATATATATATATATATATAAAGAAATATGTGAATTGAATCAGAATGAACAGTTCACCAAAGGGAATCCTTACACAGATGATGTCTGGGAAGGTGAGCTTCAGGTCTAGAACAGGTCTAACTGTCAGCCAGTGACTCTTCCTCCATGTAAGCAGAAGAGTTCAGAAGATGCTGGCGTGCTCTTCAAAAGGGACTTGACTCATATTTTTCACAAGGGGGCACAAACAAGCCATGTCACAGCAGCTGATCTTGCACATGCGGGCGTTGCACATGGGCAAGCTGCTGCACAACAGCTGAGCCTGCACATGGGGGCGTCGCACATGAGTAAGCTCCTGCATGGCAACTGAACAGTCCCAATTCTCAGCATCTCTCGGATCCCTGTTTTCTGAAACATACGCCAAGAGGTTGGAGCTCTTTCTGAATCTTGCCCAGACTTAGTGGGCTATAAAAGCACTGTTGTTATCACGATGAAAGGCTACTAAATATTTGGACCTGTACATTAACTGTGAATACTGTTTTTTATCTAAGATTGCAACAGAGAATATAACCAAACATTTGGCAATCTGAAGAGTCCTGGATGGCCTCAGTACTATGACAATAACCTGGACTGCTCCATCATTCTAAGGGCCCCACAGAACCACAGCATTTCCCTCTATTTTTACTGGTTTCAGCTGGAAGATTCAAGACAATGCACGAATGACTTCTTGGAGGTAATGAATATTTGCATATAATTTAAATGGATTATGTAAAAACATGATGGATCGAGAAGAATTTTTTTTCTGGCAATGTTAATTCAACATCTCTCTCTATTTTATTAAGTTAATCAGTATTCTTTCATCCTACAAGTGCTTACTGAGAAAATTCTAGTTAGAGCACTGGAAATATGGTTGGGTGGCAGTGTCACTGTCTGTCATGGCACCACCCAGCAATGGGACATAGAAGACTTTTCAGAGGAACATAGATCTAAGTTCCAACTTGCAGGATGAATAACATGCCATGGGCGAGGACTGGTTACATGTAAAGGCTTTTATACACAGGTCCCCAGGGGTAGTGAGTGCCTGCAGCACCTTTGTTCCTGAGGCTCTCTGGATTGACCTTGTGGCTCTACAGGAAAGGCTCTGAAAGATGTGCACAGCTTCCAGACCTGACTCAGAGTTTTATTTCTTCTCTTATGCCTCTTCAATCACATCCTTAAAAGCTTAATCACTATTTTAACTGTGCATAAGTTGGGTGCAGGATATTCCAAACACATATACAATGTGCATTAATCAAATCATGGTAGTTAAATTTTCTGTGTTTGCTTAGTTTTATGTTTCAAATATGCTCTCCAGAATTGTCTGATCTTGGTGGGATTAAATAACCTCCGGGTTCATGCTGCCCCTTTTCTTGTGACCTTTTTTTTATTGTCAGCCTTTTGTCCTGCTGCTTTGTGATCCTAATAGATTTCCTGCCTTTCTGGCCACCAGCCCATCTCCAGTAGTGACCTTGTTTCTGTTCCAGTGTCCCGCCCACCTGTGGTCCTCAACCTGGGGGAGAATGAAGTTCCAGTAGATGGTCTCTGCCCATGTGTCCAGCTCCCACAGGCTTCCTCCTACCTTACTATGCAGGAGAGCTCTCCATCTCAAATTGAACTAAATCTGCTATTAATTGGAATCCTTAACAAGTTGTGAATTCCTGGGGAAAGCTTGTGTCTTCCTCTTGGGATACTTTCCATGGCAGAGGATGAGAAAGGGGAAGAAATGAAGACACAGAAACTGTGTTGTTTATGCTAGAAAGGGAGTTAGGCTCGGACTTCCATGCTTACACATCCACAAAACCAGATGTTTGTATGAAACAGATGTGTGCAGAAACTAAAAGAGAGGGATGCGGAAAAGGGCTAGAGTCCCTTGCTAACTCTGACTCATAGTCTTAATCCATCCCTAACCCAAGGTACCAATTACTGGCCCTATTTAACCTTGGCCATTTGTCATCTGGATGCTGGAAAGTGAAGACTTACTCTTTAACATTGGATGGTAACAACTATGCCACCCAGACATGCTCCTCCTCTCCAGAGAATGGATGGGGAACTTTCTGTTACATTAGCAGAGACAGGAAGCTACCACATAGGCCTCTAAAACATACATGCATCTGGAGCTCCAGGGGAGACTCTACAGGAATCCCTAGTGTTCTATTCAGTTAGCTATGGTGGGAATAGAAGTCGTCCATGAAGATTCTAGTGCATTGCTAGCAGAGAGGGCGTGGCTCTAGACCCCACTGTGAATGTGCCTCTAACTCCCCTCTCCAGTTTACCAGACATGCCTATGCATAATTTACCAAATGTGCCCCATACTTAGCAAACTGAATGTGGTAAGCTCTAAGCAGTATGTCTCTCCTCCCCATCCCTTAGGAGGAGTGATTTAAACGAGGATCCCAAGGGAAAGAAACTCAACGTTGAAAGTATGGGGCTAGTGAGTCAGGCCTTGTAGCATTCTTAAATGTGGCAGCTATCCCATGTATTTGAAAGTAACTGACCAGGCTATTCTAGCCAGAGCCATTTTGTTTAAACCTTTAAGAGAAGAACCGAGCTTGTATTACTCACTGCTCTCTAGGTCTCGAGAAGCCTCCCCAGTTCCGATGCCCAAGTAAATCTGCACTTCTGCAGACTCGGTGACTCTAAAGGCTAGGCAGACTCTGGACTATGGAATGATGAAGGGAACTGGGATGGCTTCTCACATTGAACATGTACATGCTAACACCAGCTCTTCTATGAACAACCTACTTATTGCCCGTAACCATGCATGGATGAAGCCTCTCCAGTACCCTGAGAAAACACAGTAGGAAGTAGGTCTGGACTTGGATTCACAGGTGCTTATCCCCTCCCCCAACACCCCATCCCCCATTTCCTATTTGCCCTTCAGGTCCCAGAAAGAAAGGTCTACAGGGTGAGGAATATTATAGGTACATGGAGCCATTTCCTTTTCCCACAAGGAAAAACTCGTTTCTGAGCTTCAGTGGTCTTTGTTCATTGTGCATTGTGGCCACTTTAAGCTTTCCAGTGGGAAGCATCTGGACCCACGGCCCCCAACCCCCACCGTGATCCCAGGAATAAAGAATCACAACTGGAAACAGGCCAGACAGTGGTACCTCTTCCCCTTGAAAACTCACTGTCCTTTCCTCAAAATGTGTGCACACATAACACTCTGTAGGACCACGCACTGGCTAGTATATCATAAGAATGTCAATGTTTCTATGGCTATAGTTTATCAGATATTTCTAAATCCCAATGCAAATGGGGTGTGCTGTAAATTCTAACAAGTCTTCTTTTACAAATACTTGAATACATAAAGTAACATTCCTGTATTCTGGAGCCTGAGAGGCCTAACAGGAATAATGGAAGTCTGAGGCTAGCCTGAGGTAGCCTGAAGTAGCCTGAGCTAGCCTGAGCTAAGAAGGTGATACTGTCTCAGAAAACAAAACCAAAACAAACCTACTGGATTTATCTTAACTGTTAAAAATGAGCTGAAACAGGGGTGATCTGGATGGGATAACTAATGGAGGGTTTTCACAGGTGAGAAATGGAGGCAGCAGCAGCTCACCACTGCTTGGCAAGTACTGCAGTAACCTACTGCCCAACCCCATCTTCTCTCAAGGCAACGAACTGTATCTGCACTTTCACAGTGATGACTCGGTCACCAACAATGGATACGATATTATCTGGACCTCCTCTCCTTCTGGTAAGATACTCACTCTGAGGGAAGCTTCTGGAGGCTGGACGAGGTGTCCATAGGAAATAGGATTACACATTAAAAGGCCTTTATCACATCAGGTCTGCTCCTGATTATTTTTTGCTAAAGATGCAGATTTCTTACCAATGAGAGTACTGAAGTTTCAAAGTCCTATAATTACTTATCATTTCTATGATATCAAAGACTGAATTTTACATATAAAAGGTCTGACAAGGTAAACACTGAAACATTCCCATGTAACCGTTATCCTTGTTCTTCTGGCTAGATCACCCTGGAGTTCTCTTTGAGAATTCAGTGAATGAAATCACTGCAAGGACAAGTCAGGAACACATCTGTGTATGTGCAGGCAGCTGGCTGCGTATGAAATGAGCAGTGGATTGCACACATGATTGTGTGCATGCACTTCTGGTGGCATGTGACTATGAGCAGCACTGTCCTTCATGGCTCCTGTCATTTGGTAGTAATCCTGAGTCTTAATTGCTTCTTCAGGGTGATAAATGTCTTCCTGAACTTTTGGTTGACTATTCATTAAATAGCAGGAAATTTAAGTCATGTGAATGCATTTAGCTCGAGAACAGAGGGGTACCTTCAATACTTCAATTCTACAATACCTGAAGACCTACAAAATAAAAACCATGAAAGGAATCATTTAAGTACATTAAGGGATAATAGAGGGTCCCATTCAATAATCACAGATAACAAAATCTCCACAGCGAAGGAAGTTCAGCAGTTAACTTACCTGATTGGTGATAAAAGGAGGAGCGGATGAATGCATTGGCCATGGAGGCCACAGGCCTGCAATTGAGGGGCTGAAGGGGTGTTGGCCTAATTTTTGAAGACTGACCTACATAGTAATAACTGATACAGAGAGAGAGAGAGAGAGAGAGAGAGAGAGAGAGAGAGAGAGAGAGAGAGAGAGCAAACAAAAAGAAATAAAGCATGAAAATTAAGTTGCTCAAATCACGGTTACCCTTCGCCATTTCTTCTGAATTCCCTTGGATGTCTAGTCTAATTAATGGCAGCTTTGATATATATATATAGATAGATAGATAGATAGATAGATAGATAGATAGATAGAGATATAGATAGATAGATAGATCTCTCTCTATATATAGATATCTATCTATCTATCTATATATGAATATATATGTGTGTGCATGTATATGTATACAAACCAAATAAAGCGGCACCAATACCAAGAGATCTTTGATTTGAAACATGCTCTTTACTACAGCCAATGCTCCAGGCAACATTTAGCTAACTATATCTTGACACTGGAAGTTGGTTGCTTGAGGAAAGCTTATGATCTTGGGACCCATAGGTTGCTATTATACACATGAGCCCCACAGAAAGGAGACCCCGCTAAAGGCATTACACCAGATTTAGAAGTTAGGTAGGTCTTAGAACTGCCAATCTGGGCCTGATAAAATGAGTTTTGTTGTAGCATCTAAGCTGTAACATCAGTCTAGGTGTGCCACAGAATGAGTTGATTTGGGCAGTCATTGATATCTACTCTGCTTAGGGAGCATGCAGCACCTCAAAGGATGCAGATGGAGACTTTTGTCTTGGGGAACTATTGTATTATTTGTTCCTAGACTGAGGTTAGGAAAGAACAATCCCGGAGGAAGTAACCTTGGTTCACAAGCCATTGGGAAAGGAATATCCAGTGGGAATGGGCCTAGAGGGACTTTCAACCAAGAGGAGGGTTTCCCTATTGAGCGCTTCCTACATTTGTGGGAAAGCAAGCTGGATAACCATTATTTTGCTAAGTGGAACCTTTTCCCATTCTTTCCTTGCAGGCTGTGGAGGGACTCTTTTGGGCGATGAAGGTATATTCAGCAACCCTGGCTTTCCTAGCAGCTATGCAAACAACACTCACTGTGAATGGACCATCGTAGCTCCTTCTGGAAGGCCTATCTCTGTTGGGTTTCCCTTTCTCAGTATAGACTCTCCAGGTGGCTGTGACCAGAACTACCTCATACTCTTTAATGGTCCAGATGACAACTCACCACCTGTTGGACCGTTCTGTGGCATTGTGAGTAAACAAGCATTTTTAGATTTTCATATGTGATTTTTAAACAGTGAAGGTAACTATAGGCAAATGCAAAAAACAAAAGTTGCAATTCAGTGGTTTTCTATTTTGGGAGCATGAGCTCTATCTAGCGGTAGATATGTCATATTACAGTTACCACCAAAACTACAAAATCAGACCTTAGGGAGTTAGGGCACTGTTTCTAATTTTTCTCCTCTTTATTCGCACAGCCCTTTGAATCAAACTGGGCAAGAATTATAATCACTGAACATCTAGAGAATTAAAAAAAATATATAACTGATTTTAAAAGTTGTAAAATTTTTATTTTTAGAAACATTAGAAAGTACATTCAAAATTTAAAAGTTTGACAATTCTATGTATTCACCACTACCTTTCTTTGAACACCTACACAGATTTGTATATTTGAATCCGTACACATATTTGCACATTTGAGCACACATATTTGCATATCTGAACACATACACATATCTGCATATTTTATACTGTTTATCACTTACCAATCCTCCATTAACATTGATGAAGAAACATTTTTGATGTATTATTTTCCATGTTATCTGAGTACAGCCTGGATTACTAAACAAGCTCCTGTGTTGGAAAGTAACTTCTTCCCAGCTAAGGCTCTGGGAAACATTTGCTAGCTATATCTTAATACAGGAAGCTGGTTACTTGGGGAGAGATTTTGACCTTGGGACCAGTAGGTACTCTGTTGCTATTATACACAGGATAAAATAAAAGAGATCACTTTATGTTATCTTTGTATGGCTCCTTGTGTAGATTTCAGTGCCTCCCAAGCAGTCAGCTCCATTTGAGCCCACAGTTGGCAGCCTGTGCTGTAAGAAGAACAGTTTACTCTGGACTTGGCAGATGGAGAACAGAACTGGAAGGTGGATGAGTCCCCCTTGTAGCCCAGTGTCACCCTAAATCCATGTAGACAATGGATACTCTGTATCCGTTATCAAATTGTACTCCTTCCCATATGTCATGAGTTTTCATTTGTTTTATTAACATTTCACAATGGTAACCCATCACATTAAAGCATAAGAAGAAAAGAAATAAAAATAAAATGCTAACATAAAATACCAGCAGCCCGGCTGTTGCATGAGGATCTGCATGTGCTTTATGTCGCAGCAATGACGTGTGTCATTGTTCAAATTAGTTCAGATACATAGAAAATAAGAGACCAGTGAGACCTTATCATTACCTCCTCGGCCACTGCCTTGCAGCCTTCTGTCTCTGGAGGCCTTCTTTCATATTAATTAATGCATTAATCATCAGCGCGTTACATCTAGAAATATATGTTGGCTCATGATTAGCATTTCTATAGGGTTTCTATAGGTAATACTTTAAGTGTGCTGATACTTCTAGAAATATGTTCGATTTTAAAAAAAATAACCTTTCTTCCCCTTCTCAATTTCAGGACAGTGTGGTAGCACCCTTTCATGCTTCATCAAATCAGGTCTTCATAAGATTCCATGCTGAGTATATGACACGTCCTTCGGGGTTTGAAATAATGTGGAGTAGCTGAACCCAGAAAGCTGTATGTAACCCTAGGACTCTGGCGGGGCCCTGTGCTGTCAGACACAACCCTGCATAGAACTCTGCCATTCTCATCCCCATCTCTGCCTGTGTCATCAAACATGGACTGAGCTTCTATGGCCTTTAGCAGAGAAGGTGCATGACCAATTTTATACATTCGGTGTTCTGAAGGCAGAGCATGGCTGTTCCACTCAGGTGTGCATGCCATCCTTACTGGATGCACCATTTAGAGGACATCTTTTAAAACGATCTTTAAAGGGTGGCAGTTATCCTGGCACATTGATGTACATTTTTAAAAGTTGGTGATACAAATACATGTATTGTTTCCACTTAACAAGTCAAAGTACAGGTAATAAACATTTCTTAAAGCTGTACAGTTCCATTGTCTCCATTTTTAACCCATCGAGATCAGGTTTTCACTGTGGCTTGGGCTAGAAGATCTACTGTGGCCTCTGAAACTGTTCTCCATTTCGAGCTCTGACTTCTTCTCCTTACCATACTGAGTCTCCCCTCTGATCATTCCCAGGACTCTGTGCTAACCTGCCTGTTGAATGTCTGCACACCCTCCACTCACTTTTATTCATGGCTCCACTGTCCTAGAATGTCCCTGTCATTTTGTGTTACATGTTGGTCACAGCTGTACTTCTGTACATGAAGGCTGCTTCTTTCTTCACACGTCTATCGTAAGAAAAGGTTTGTTTTGCTCACTGTTTCAGAGGGTTTGTTTCCATCACACTGAAAAGGGCATGGTGGACCATGCAGTAGGAAGCACATACTGTACCACTCACCTGCAGAAAACCAGGAAGCAAAGCACTTAGAGTAAGCCCCAGTGCTACAGTTCCTCCTGCCCAGCCTTTTAGGGCCTCTACAAATAGCGCCACCAGCTGGAGACCAAAGGTTCTGCAGCCTCCACAAACAGCTACACCAGCGGTGGGCTCAACTAACTGTTCAAATCCAATAGCCTCGAGGGGCCATGCCAGACTCAAACCACAGCACATTAAATTTTCAGAAAAAGCCAGCCTTATGCTCCATTGCACAGCAACTGTTCCTCTCTTTAGCTTTGCACACACCTTTTTTCACACAACTTGAGCCCTGGTACTCTGCACGGTGTACTGCCCACATAGTACGGAAATACATATCATATTTCTAGCCTGGTAGGTACACCTTCAACTCACGCAGGCCATCAGTTCTTATTATATGTGCATTTTATTTAACAACTTTATCTTACCCTTCATGCCTGATTTCAAGCTACTGCCATAACAGGCAAGGAACCAATGAATATTTGGTTGTAAAAGTTTGCTGTTTCTGTTTCAAAGATGTTAGTAAAAGGAAATTCTCGAAGAAATAGTGTTCCAGGAAAGAGCATGCTGTAGTTCTGAAGCCCATTTTGTTTATTTCTATTCAAGTTAAGCCAAGAAAACAGAGCATTTTCTGTAGACAATTGTATGTATTACCAAGTATAAAAAAATGTACAGACCCACACACACACACACAAAAAAAAACCTTGCATACATCAGCTTGTCCCTGAGTTGTAGGGATAACATTTCTAGATGACTGGTGTGTACGAAGTTGTATATGAATTGTCTTAGGGTGTGTGGGTCCTGTAAGCACCATCACCTCTGGTGCCCTACCTTGGAAGCACACCCTGCAGCTCTGTCAAGACTGAGAGCATGGTGTTGCCTCTAGGTAAGTAACTGAGAGAGATGTTCCCTTCCACAAGAAAACCAAGTGCTTTCCATGGTCTCCAGCAGATCAGACAACTTCATAGAAAGAAACTTAGTCCAGGTTAACTATGTACTTGCACTGAATGGAAATGTTACTTCAGCTTACTTTAACACTCAAATCCTGGAGACATTATTTCTGTATGGGACAGAGAGTGGCACCAATGAAGTGTTATCACCTTAAACAGCTCTGCTTCCATTAGCTATGCTTATGTCTCCAGTCTGTGGATAATGCTGTGCTGGAAGCGTTATGTATGGTAAAGCAATGAATGACATCATTAAATCCAAAGGACTTTGACAAGCTAAACAAGGGACCAATTGCAAGACCAGATTTTTAAAAGTGATCCGTGTATGACATCATCCATGCATGACATCATACTGATCTGGTTTTTGGCACCTTCTCATGTCTTTCACATGGGTAGTCTCCCTCACATTCTGTGCCTTAGCAATGTGTTTAGGAAGACAAACAAGATTATGCATTCACCCCCACAAAGAGAGCAAACACAACCAAGGTTTTCTTCATGGTGATGAACCTGTTGAAAACTCAGAGTCCATTTCCCTTTTGCTGTGCACACAGAACTTATGCCTTTGGGGTGGCTCTCTGACCACCTAAATACATCTCCTCAGGCCTTAATTGCTACCTTGGAAATATTGTCGAGCTTCACCTCTGTTTTAAAAAAATAAGTTTTCAACTTTACAATTACATGATAATATTGAGTATGCTTTCTTCAGTTCTATAGTCACACTTCCTGGACATAGTAGCGTGCATCTTAGAAAAGCATGGGTCACTCTCTGAGACACCTTCAATCTGTGGAAACCAACTGAGATAAAGCTGTCTCTCTCCAGGGAGGCCCCATCCCCTATTTGCTGGTTCTGCTTTATAGCTCACTCATTTATGTTTGTTGAATGTCTATCATGTGACATGCATCAAACGCACCAAGGAGAAAATTCGGACAAGCACAGAGCTCCATCAGCTCATCAGCTGACATCTTCCTGGTTCACAGTGCCCATTTCCCAGTTCCATCTTGCCTGGGCTCTTTAATGAATCTGAACAGTCTCCCTTCCCCCTCCCTATACTCCCCCTCTCCTCTTCCCTTGTCCCCCTTTCTGAATCTTTTCTGCTCTCCCCTCACACCTTTCCTTCCCTCATTCCTTTTCACATTCTTGGTTTTCAAGAGTCCTTATTTGTCGATGCTGTTGACCCCAACTTGTCCCACCCATAGCCTCAAACTAAAACCATCCTGCCTCAGCTGCTTCCGAAGGGCTGGATTACAGGTGTGTACTACGATGCTCTGCCTCGGTGTTTTTATCTGGTGAAATTTATATTAAGTCAACTCCTCAGAACAAACTGACAAAGGATTATGTTTTTTTTTTCTCATTCTGAGAGTGCTTCACCCTAAAGCTTCAAAACCCTGGCAAGCAAATAATTAGTTGATAGTTCCACTGGCATTCTAGTGCTTAGATTACACACACACACACACACACACACACACACACACACACACACACACTTCTCCATGGTCTCTGCATCAATTCCTGCCCCCAACTTCCTGCCTTGATTTCCCTCATTGCTGAGCTGTGACTAGAATATTGTAAGGCTGCAGACTCTTTTCTCCCCAAGTTGCTTTTAGTCTGGTGTTTATTACATCAATAGAAACCCTGACTGAAATGCGCCCAATGGAATCTCTTTTGACTTTAGCCATTCTTGTGAAAAACACTCCTAGGGAAATACAAACTGTAACATTTGAGATCAGGAAATACCATAAATGTGGGTTTTATAACTCATAACTTCCTATTACATTTCAACTTCAGTTACCAGGAGGAATTTCTTCAAAAGTCTTCCCCATAGTTCCAGGGAGAAGATTTTAGAGCAGCTCTTACACTATGCCATGTACAGGCGCTCCCCATGTGACATAAAAGAGTCATCACCCCCCTTTACAGATGGGAAAAATGAGTCTCGGAAATGAACATGAACACTTAGGGACAGAGTTGTGATTCTAATCCCTTTAGCCATTGGGAAAAGAGTCTCATATCCAGTCCAAAGGATTAGGCATGACTTATTAAATATGATAGTTGATCTATAACCATAGTGTCTTAGTTAGGGTTTTATTGCTGTGAACAGACACCATGACCAAGGCAACTCTTATAAGGACAACATTTAATTGGTGCTGGCTTACAGGTTCAGAGGTTCAGTCCATTGTCATCAAGGCAGGAGCATGGCAGCATCCAGGCAGGCATGGTGCAGGAGAAACTAAGAGTTCTATATCTTTATCTGAAGGCTGCTAGCAGAATGCTGGCTTCCAGGCAGCTAGAATGAGGGTCTTAAAGCCCACACCCACAATGACACACCTACTCCAACAAGGCTACACCTTCTAATAGTGCCACTCCCCATGCCGAACCATCACACATAGACACATGTTGTAAAGATCTATGTGTCTGTCTGGTGTGTGTGTGTGTGTGTGTGTGTGTGTGTGTCTTGTGTACCATCATGCAAGTGCCCATTAGTGACTTTGGAGACCAGAACACATCTATCTAATTCCCTTAGCTGTAGTTACAGTTTGCTGTGAGCTGCCCAGCATGGGAGCCGGGACCTGAATTTCAGTTCTGTGCAGGAGCAGCAAGCACTCTTAACCACTGAGCCATCTTTTCTGCCCCTCCATTGGAAAATCCAATGGTGCTAAATGGGATGAAAAAATCATTTACTATTGTAATCCTAGCACATTATAAATGTAGGCAGGGTGATTGTCACAAGTTCAAAGACAGTCTTGAAGGATAGGCTGGCATGGACCACATCCCAAAGTAAGTACTGGGTTCACGGAGCTTCTGTGCTGGTGAGCAGACACACAAATCCAGAAGTGTTTCCACTTCCAGCCTATTTCTCAGACTCTTTCTAACCTTGCCCTATGTACTTCCTCATTAGGCTGTCCTTTTGTGCTTTTATTTTACACTGTAAGAACACAATTGTATTAATTACTGTGTTAGTCAGGGTTCTCTAGAGTCATAAAAAGTATGGATAGTCTCTATATAGTAAGGGAATTTGTTATGATAACTTACACTCTGTAGGCCAGCCTCCCCAATAATGGTCAGCTGGGAATGGGAAGTCCAAGGATCTAGTAGTTTCTCAGTCCCACATGGCAAGTAGATTCCAACAGATGTGCTGGCAAGTCAATGCAAGCAGGCAAAGAAGCGAATCTTCCTTCTTCCAATGTCCTTATGTATGTCTCCAGCAGAAGGTATGGCCCAGATTGAAGGTGTGTACCACCAAGCCTGGAGCTGGGACTTGTTTTGTTCTAGGCTCACCTTGAACTCAGAGATCTCTAGGCCTTATTTTCCTGGGATTAAAGGTAGACAAATTACTGTCCAGAAAAGGACACACTAGCAGAATAGTCAACTGATTATATCTGCCTAGACAGAGTAATCAGCCCTTAATAATTCTGCAGCACTAAGGTCTGTCAGATGATCCTGGGCCAAAGGCAGAAGAACAGATGCTTCAATGTTTTGAAGTAGAAAGAGTGTCCAGGTGTTCAGCGGTCTCTATAAATTGGCTAAGTTTTAGAAGCTATGCTTTGTGCTTCCCACAATTATAGTTAACTCAATCATTCTGGATTTCTGACAGGGTTGAAAACTTCTAGCCTCATAGCCAATCCTGGCTATTTACTTTGAGAGAAATGATTTGAGTGGATGGTCGTCAGCTGACATTCATTCTAAAGCCAGGTTCAGAACTAAATGTTTCAGTCAGGATAGACGACAGAGGTGCTGGTTAGTCAACAAAAGGATGGACTGGGTATTAGGACTATCTTGTACCTCACTCGTACAAATTGGCATAATTATGCTCTAATTGTATTTTAACAGGAAGGGTGATATGTAGGAGGAGCTAAGGTGGGAGGAGTACTGAGAGGAAGAGATGGAGTAAGAAGAGGAGAAGAAGGAGAATAGAAGCTAGGTGATGAAAGAGAGAAAGAGAGGGGAGACAGGGAGGTAGATGTTCATGTATCTCCACCAGTCAAAGATAGTGGTTATATCTAGGTTGGGTAGTGGGTTACACCTCTGATTGAACAATACCAAACTTATAAAGCCTATGATTAACATTTTTTAAAAAAATGTATAAATGCAAAAAGGAAAAGGGGGCATGGGATAGGGGCTTTCTAAGGGGGGGGTGGGGAAAGGGGGTGGCATCTGAAGTGTAAATAAAATATCTAATAAAAAAAAAGGTGTGTACTACCTTGCCTGGGCCTAAGCTTTTCATAGCCACTATGCCTCAAGATCTCCATGCCAAGATCCAGGTCATAAACTTGTGACTTCCAGCCTCAAGATCTGGATCACAGGTGGGCCCTCCAATTCTGGATTGTAGTTCATTCCAGATATAGTCCAGCTGACAACCAGGAAGAGCCATTACTATTACCTTCACATCACCATGACAGTGAGAGTTGGCTCACATTTCAGAACTCCTCAAGCAATGATGGCAGGGGAGGATTCAGAAGGAGCAGGGGCTCCTCATATTCTGGGGGACCAAGAGGCAGAGAAAGCAGGAGAGCAAACGGAAGCTGGGCTTTAGCTCAGACTACACCTATTGTCCTACCTTTTCTAGCTGGTTGTCCATCTTCTGAAATGGCAACACTGGTAGGGAAATCAAGCGCTTGGACATAAGCCTGTGGGGGATCATTCAGACTCTAATGACAAGGATTATAAACTAGTGTGTTCCTGTGTACAGTCCTAGAATTAACTAGAGGGAGTGGATTTGACAATCTTATTTATAGCCAGCCCTCAGAAGCTCTGATGATAAGCCATTTACAACTTGAGATCTGTAAACACTTGGAGTGGAGGAGTCTTGGGCATGCACTGACCCCCCCCCCCCCAATTTGTGGGATCTGATGTTAACTGCATCTGTACAGTGTCAGAATTTAGATAAACTGTAGGATGAAGCTGGTTTCTGCTGAAGAATGGTTTGGGACATGGGAAGGGCCCCCTCCAGCAAGTTTTGGGAGCACAGTGTGTTGAATGTTATAAGAGTAGCAAAAAAGCAGTTTTTTTTTTCTCTCAAATCAGGGTAAAACATTTTCTAATTTCTAGAAAATTCAGGAAGTGGATGGAAATGTGTTGAGAAATAAAGGAACTTGTTTCCCAGATAATTTCAAGACAGAAGCACAACAGAGATGGGAATTGCTGGTTCAGGAGTTGTTTGTGTGTGGCTGGCAGTGGTAGTGGCATATGATGAGGCAGGAAGTGGTGGAAACACAATAGTTGACCCTCATAACCACCATTCCCCTGCAACAGTAAAGGCAGACTGGGAATGACTTTCTGCACAAAACTGTGTTTTTGTCTCTAAAGAAACGTAACAAGTAACTCAGGGAAAAATGAATGCAGACTTAGAGATGGAAACAAACCCACTTAAAACAGTGAGAGGGGATCCGGAAACAACACAAATCATCCAGAAAAATCCGATCAGGTCCACTAAGATCAATTACCAGAAAAGACTCCTGAAGGACCAATAAGAGGAGACAGTTAAAACAAACTGACTTAGCGAACAGAGGTAAGGTTAAACTTATTGTCCTCAGATCTGATGAGAAAAAGAAATATCCATTAAAAAACAGCAGGAGACTGGTAGAGAAAGAAGGGAAGGTCCTGATGCAACAGATGTGTTGTGCTCATCACAGCTGCTTCAAGGATGCACTCACCTGGGGCAGCGGGAAAGCAATGTGAGGGCAGAGAGAGAAGAAGCGGTCTCAGGCTAAGGGGGTGGGGTGGGAGGTGGAGCACTTAGAAATCAAATCTTCTTTCATTTGACTTTGAACTTCAGAAGTATGGCATTTTGTTACACCAGTCCTAAATGAGCTGTTAACTTATATAGTAAAACTATCTCCATCAGAACGTCCAGAGGGGGGAAAAAATCAGAAAGCTTTTAAAAGCACTACTACATATTGATGCTTTGGGCTTAGAAGACTCACAGAGACTGAAACTGCAATCCAGAGCCTGTATGAGTCCGTGCTAGATCCTTTGTATTCATCCTATGGCTGTTTAGCTTGGAGTTTTTGTTGGCCTCCTAACGATGGAAATGGGGCTGTCTCTGACTGATTTGCCTGCTCAGGAGACTCTTTTCCTCTTACTGGGTGGCCCCTTTCAGCCTGGATATGAAACCATATGCCTAGTCACATAGCATCTTATGATGTATTCTGATGCTACCATTAGGAAGGCTTGCTCTTTTCTGAAGAGAAATGGAGGAGCAGGGGATTTGGGGGAGAGGGGAGATGAGAAGGGGCTAGCAGAAGGGAAGGCTGAAGTTGGAATGAATTATATGAGAGAAGAGCTTAAAAAGAGAAATTTAAAAGATATTGAAGCTTTAAAATATTGATGGTTCAGGGAAATTGATATATAAAAAATGCCAGCAGGTAAGCGTACATAAAATTATGAAGCTAGAAAATCATAAATGGGTGTCAAATTGAAGGTAAAGAGATGTCTATTTACATAATTCCATAGTATCCTGTCTTGTAGCCTTTAAACTATAAAGGGAAAGGTAGGAAATGTAAGTGAAGAAAACTGACAGATTCTATATTATTCAGACAACCATCTACATGAACAGGATGCACTGGGAAAGATGTTGTTTTAGTAGTATCTCTCAAAAATTCATAATTCTCACCCAATTTCAGAGAAACATACTACAAATTCACAGGCAGCCGGAGTCTGGAGTCTTCGAACTATCTGATTAGTGTTCTCAGCAAATGTTTAGCTTAAGAAGTGAAGAGGCCTCGATAGTGCAAGTTGCCAGAAGTGCAAATATTCCATCTGAAGTGTTTAAGGAGAAATCTCTGCTTTCAAATTCAAAGCGTGGACCTTTCTTCTATTACCCGATTGGCTCATTGATTATATTTGTGTCTCTAAACCTGTGCATGTCTGTCTGACTGCTTATCTATTATGTACCTAATACCAGGGGAATAATTCTGGAATCAGTCCCCATTTCATAGTGTGAAATTGACATTAAGATTAGTTTTTTTACTGGGTCATCAAGATCCAGTCATTGGGAGGTAGAAGCCAGGAGGAAAGTCAGTCTATCTGTCTGTCTGTCTGTCTATCTATCTATCTATCTATCCTATTTGAAGAGAGTGGGAGAGTGCTAAGAGCCATGATTTCACGGTTCATGGGTGTAAACATCAACTCAGACTTCTGACATAGTTGTGGTTTACCGTTAGCATTTAACCCTAAGGGAGATAGATTCCAGTTTCCAAGACCAAAAGATCGGGGCAAAATAACTAGACACAGAAAACTGTGAGCTTCCAGCTGAGGACACAAGTTTCTGGCCGAATCTTTGTCTTCAGAAGCATTATCATAATCCAGACCTCATACCTCATACCTCCTCCAGATCTGACAGCCAGGGGCACAAGAGGGACTCACGTTAACAAATCTTCGAGGGAGGGGGCCGACAACGAAAGACGCAGGACAAAGAGAATACCTGATTTCTGGGTTTCCTAGGACTCTATTCCAAACTCCTTAAAACAAGCCTAGTCTGCATTCTCAAAGTCTATTTCTGTTTGAGCGCCCAGCTCTAGAATCCCCTGCTTCCGCCCACAGAGCTTTGTCCTTCACCTAGCTTACTGAGCATGCGCGAAATTTAGACCACATGCACTTTGCTGAGTCCAATCCTAGTGCCAAATCCAAAAAAGATGGGCGTTCCTCAGAGTAGGGCGGAGTTTCTAAGCCGAAAACGAGTAGGATTGGTCAGCCTCGGGGTCCACTTTCTTCAGTGGGCAGAGCCTCGCCGGGAGCCACGGTTGGGAAACTGTTCTCCTAATTTGGGAAGTGTCAGGCCGGGAGGGGCGTGGGGGTGGCCGGATTTTGTGTGCGCCTGCGCGATCGCCGGGACAGGGTGTGTTCCTGCTGCCAGATCGGATCCTGTTTTTGGCTGATCCAGTTCATCGCTCTTCACCCGAGTTTCCCCTGCAGGTCCCCAAGCACGCCCACCAGGTGTTGCTCTCTGCGGTGAGTGCGCGGGGTCCAAGTCCTTCCACTAAGGACTCCACAGTGACGCTCACTCTCCCCTAGGAAGCCCTGGAGAGTTCAGCCCAGGCCTCTACTCCTTTCCTGCCCTAACCTGCCCCACAACCTCCAGGCTCCCACTTTTGCCATCATCCACGTGCTTTGTTGTTCTTTGCTACAGAACATGTCCAAGTCACTGAAGAAGCTGGTGGAGGAGAGCAGGGAGAAGAACCAGCCGGAAGTGGACATGAGTGACAGGGGTATCTCCAGTATGCTGGATGTCAACGGCTTGTGTAAGTTCTCTGGACAGTTGCTAATTCTGCTAAGCAACTGCTCACTTGGGAGGCGAGTTTCAGAATGCTACCATCCCACCTCTGCTTGTAAACGTCACTTGTCAGGATCTTGGCTCAGAAAGTTTGCAAACCACAGTTAGTTCTGCTGGGACTGGTAAACCTGATGAGAACCTCACGTGAGGTGTTGCTGCAATTCCTTATCAGCTGTTGAGCTGGCTCTGAAGTCGATTTTTCATGTAGTGTCCCCGGGAGCCATTTTTTGTTTTTAATTTGGAAGTCACTTTTTACTCTATGAGTCATGAGCCGGTGGTACTGCAGAGTTACACGATTAGTAAGAATTCTTGTGCCAGGGGTACTTCAACATTTCTCCTTTGTTACGTATTCCTGGGTCATTCTCCCAGGCGTTGCTCCATCTTGTGCTCCAAGCTCAGCACCCAGCACCAGCTGGATGGCCCATTTGATCAGAGTGTTGCTTTCAGCCGTGAACTTAAGTGACTCTTATTTTATTGTGTTTTCTCATCTGTTAAACCAGACAGAAAACTCAGTACAAGTGGGAATGGTCATACACTTCATTGCCTGTTTCCCCCTCACAGGCGTCTTCTCTTCTCCACATCCAGACAGTTGCCATCATGTGTGAATGTTGGATCGCTACTGCCATATTTTGTTTTGAGAATTCCAGTGTTCAAGTTTTCATCATCTTTAAATGCTGGAAACTAATTCTGGTCTTTGAAATCACTAAGTTAAAGTACAACACTTCTGTTAGTTGCCTGTGACTTCATGTAGATCCTCTGAGGATTTAACTGTTGACAGTGGTACCCTCACATTCCTCGGTGGGACATACAAGGTCTGATTCTGATCATAAGCAGATCCCTTCCATGTGTGTACATCCAGGCCATATTGAATAAGCTCCACTAAGTGACCCTGAGCAGTCAGATCTTCCTGCCTTGCAAGTCCATTGTCTCCCTTTCCATCTGAAGTCCCTTAACTTAATTGCCAAGAGAGGCTCAGGCATCATAGCCTATGAAAAGCCTCCTCGTTCTACCGTCCTCAGTGAACCTGTCATCTTCAAGGCACAGATTACATAGCCTTTAGTAATTTATTTTTTAATCCAGTAGTCTCTCTTCCTCATTCAGATACCAGAAGAACCAAAGCTGTGCAGTATTCGTGCTTGTGTTCTTGAGAATAGTGTCCGGAACACAGCAGGTACTCCAAAACGTTTGATGAATGAAGCAAAGAGTGATGGGTCAAGTCTGAGTTCATGAGAGCCAGAGTAGGATGTAGCAGCAGAACATCGGCCAGAGGGGAGCTGTCGAGAGACCTTCAAGTCAGTGGATAACTTCCTAGGCATGAAGATTATTGTCTGTTCTTGGGACACAGGCTGGAATGGATGTTGCTATACTAAGGCAGAAGTGAAATGCAGACATCTTGCATTTGGTGGCCATCGCGACGAGTCCTGGTTTGACATAGGTTTCATACTCTTAGCATCTTGATGACTTCTTGGCTTGAGTGACATGTGTTTGTCTCTTGCAGTAAGAATGGGTCTGTGGTAATTTTTGGCACTGAAATGTCTGCTGAGGAGCTAGACACACTCCCATTGCTTCAGCTTTATTTCAGGTTCCACTGCTGTAGAGGAAGGAGAGGCGAAGCAGAGAGCAGGGGACCTGGTGTATCTGTGCCCCCTACACCCCCTAGTTCTCTGCCTGCTACATTTCTCTTTATGGGCTGAAGCATGAGCCGACATTGGGCAGAGCCATTTGTATCATTTTGGAAGATGAAGACGCATGTAATATTAACAAGTGGCAAGAGTGGCTCCATTATCTATTTGAAGCCTTGGCTCTTACTACAGGAGGAAAGATAGCCACTTGCTTCCTGAAAGAAAAAAAAAATGCTTCTGGTCTAATACTGGGGGATAAAAAGCAAGGTCATTTCTGTAATTGCTCAAACCAGAAGCCAAGAGACGACATTGGTACTTCTTGGAAAGATGAGTGGAAATTTGAAAATCTCACCCGCTCTGGTGGTGTTGGCTTAAGGAAGGGCTGGATGTATTGACTCCCTGCCATCAGGACTCCTAAGAATCTGGAAGATTCTAGAATGTCCACTGGAAGCCTGTTCCTAAAGTGGCTTTATCAGCCATTCATGGGCTGGAGCTCAGTGGTCAAGCATTTGTACATACAGAATGTATGCAGTTCTGGGGTTCATCTTAAAACACCATACAGATAAATTTAAAACAGCAATCAGTCGGCATCTAGTGTGGGTGTTATATGTCAGGGTTACAGAGTATTGTGTAAAAATTCTCTGTTTTGTTTTGGTTTTGTTAAGGTTTACCTGCAGCTGTGACATTTAGTATCCTGATTAAACACAGGAAACCATTAACTGACACGCAGAGAGAACAACTATGTCTTGTACCCTAAGCTTTCCTATTTTTGCATTTACTAATTTAACTTCTTAAAAATAATGTAATGATTTAGCTTTGAAGATAAGGAGGGAGGATTTGCGTTTCTTTGAGGCATTTGAAATGCCAGCGTTTCTGCTTGGCAGGTTGGGCTGTAGGAGCACAACAAAGCATTTCCATAGATGTGGTGAGTTACCTTCTCTTTTGTTGAGACTGGGTCTCATGTAGGCCAGGGTGGCCTTGAACTCATTTTGTAGCTGAGGAGGATCCACCTGCCTCTGTCTCCCTAGTGAGTGTTACAGGTATACAGTATCACAGGTTACCAGCTAAACCTGCACTTGGTGGTCCTGTTGAGAATGCAGTTATCATTCCGGGTCATCTTTGGGGCAAGTGTCAGTGAGACTCAGTAGGAATGAGCGTATTTCAGCTATAGTCTATTAAAATCTTTTTTTATTTTTATTTTCCCTTCTGTAAGTTGGTGCCCGTGCCCAGCTTTGGGTTTGAACTGTGCAGGAATCATTTCTCTCTGCTCTTCTGCTGAGCCTTTGCCCATTAATGCTGTTGAGGGAATTGAGGACTTACCTGTTTTATTCGTGGGTCGCCACCTCTGGGAGGCTTCCCAAGTCTCCAGAGTTTTAACCCAGCACGTCTCCAGCTGGCCAGCTGGCCTCTCCTGTGCCCCTGTCTTTGGTAGTGCGCTGGGAGAGAGTTTCTGGAACGAAGAATATCACTGCTTTTACTTCAGAAATTCATATTTGAATAAAAGATATACACTATATTCTGATTGTGCTTTTCCCTCTTCTGTCTGTCTCACCAATCCTCTCTACCCACCCAGCTCCACACCCTTTCTTTCTCTCTTTAAAAAACAAACATATAAAAAAAACCCAAACACACGCAGAAAGTTTTGTACAACAGCCCCCAACACACACACACACACACACACACACACACACACACACACACACAAAACAAAATATGTAAGCCAAAGACCAACAAGACAAAAAATGTCCAAACTCAACAATAAGAGACAAAAAAAAAAAAAATCTACAAAAATACCATTGAGTTTGTTGTTTTGGCCAGATACTCTTGGACATGGTACCTACTCTGAAGTATGGCTAATATGCCCAGTGAGAAAACATTGGAGAAAAATAACTTTTCCTTTGCAAGCATGGGCATGTTTTATATAGCATCTTGCTCAGGACTGGGACTCTTCGCATCTTATCTGGCTTGAACCTGGGCTGACCAAGCGGCACACTGCCACACTGTCTGTGAGTTCATATGTGCATCAATCCTGTTGTGTCTGGTGGACAGTTTTCTTAGACTCCTCCGTTCCCTCTGGCTCTTAAAATCATTCTACCTCCTCTTTGCATGGCTCCCTGATCCCCGAGGGCAGAAGCTGGATGAAGACATCTTTAGGGCTGAGTAGACAAAATCTCTCACTGTCTATACTCTGTCCAGTTGTGGGTCTCTGTATCAGTTCCCATCTACTGCAAGAAGTTCCTCTGAGGATGGCTAAGCAAGGCACTGAGCTATGAGTAAAGCAGCGTACGGTTAGGAGCCATTTCACTGTGTGTTCTTTCAGAACACTGGTGTTCGGTTTTGCCCTGGGCCCATGGCTTGTCTACTCTCAGGCTCTTGGCCATCCAACGGTCAGGCATGGTATCTATCTCATGGGCCTTAAGCCCAATTATTTGTGCTACTGTGATGCCAGGCTATTTCTTAGACAGGTCACTGTTGTTGTTTGCAGCATTGCAGCTCCATTGATGATGCCTTTCTCTTCTGGTACCATAAAGAGTACGTCCCAGTACTGTGAACGCTGTTCAGTAGGGCCACCGGCTCTGCTATGGCAGCAGCACGCCTTCTCCATGTTCAGTCAGAGACGCGGGTGTTCTCTTCAGCAACAGGGCCTTACTGTCAGTTTGTGGAGAGCAACCAATAGCTTGAGATATTTGTGGGTTTACACGGGGGCCCCTTTGCCATTCCTGGCATTGGAAGTTTGACCTGGTGGCATAAGGTTTTTAGTTGGGGCACTGTCTCCCTGATTCTTTGGTGATTTGGTGTGTCTCTCTTTCATACATGTATATATTTTAGGAAGCTTCTGCAGTATAATGACCCTTAGTGTTAGTGACCCTCGAATTCCTTTCTCTACTCCTCTCTTCCACCTCTTTTCTCATTTA
Source organism: Arvicanthis niloticus (assembly GCF_011762505.2). Lineage (NCBI taxonomy): Eukaryota > Metazoa > Chordata > Mammalia > Rodentia > Muridae > Arvicanthis > Arvicanthis niloticus. Next base: position 64,729,459 of record NC_047665.1, on the reverse strand, counting down.
ATCTTCCCATTAGAGTCCCTTCTTCCCCCGTTTCTCCTTAATATATTCTATTTCTCTTTCTTGGGAGATCCTCTCGTCCCTAGTAGTCCCTTACCACGCCCCTAACCACTGTGGATATATGGATTATTCCACATGTCTTGATGGCTTACAAGCAAACAGCTACATACAATAGAAAACTTAGAATATTTGTCTTTTAGTTTGGAGTTACCTCATTAAGAAATTTTTTTTTTTTCTCCAAGCCCCATTTATTCAACGGAGAATACCATAATTCCTTTTTAAAAACCAGCTGGATAGTATTTCATTGTGTAAACGAAATCCCATTTTCATTACTTCTCAGTTGGTGAGCATCTAGGCTACTTCTGGCTATGATGTATGGAGGAGCATTGAACATGGATGAGCAGGTGTCTCTGTAGCAGCACACAGCATCTGTTGGGTAAATGCCCAAGAGTGGTGTAGCTAGGTCTTGAGGTAGATAGATTCCCAGCTTCCTGAGGAACTGCCATGTTGGTTTCCATAGTGGTCGCATCACCAGCAATGAATAAGTGTTCCTTTTACTTTGATTCCTTGTCAGCATATGCTGTCATTTGTTTTATTGATCTTGGCCATTTTGACTGATGTAAGATGAAATCCCAAAAGCAGTTTTAATTTGTGATCCCCTGGTGGCTAAGGATGGTGTACATTTCTTTAGATGTTTCTCAGCCATTTCTGTTCGACCTTTTGAAAATTCTCTGCTTAGTTCTGTACCCCGTTTTTTTTATAAATTGGGTTGTTTTCTTGAGGTTTAGTTCTTAAATTTTTTTGTTTAATATATGTCTTAGACACAGTGAAGCTACAGTAGACAGTAAACCAGCTAGCTGTGTCTCATTTGCGGAGGTTTCTGTCAAATTTTCTAGAGCAGGAATAGTTTACCTCCATCAGGGACAAGATGCAACTTCTAGATTTGTTTTGTTGTTTGTTTGTTTCTTTGTTTTGAGTTCTTTTGTTGTTTTGTTTTGCATTCCATTAAATACTGCAAATGTCTTATCAAGATGAGGGATGGGGCTGGAGAGATGGCTCAGCTGTTAGGAGCACTGACTTCTCCAGAGGTCCTGAGTTCAATTCCCAGCAACCACATGATGGCTCACAACCAACTATAATGGGATCTGATGCCCTCTTCTGGTGTGTCTGAAGACAGCAACAATGTACTCATATATAAAAATAAATAAATCTTTAAAAAAAAAAAGATGAGGGATGAAGATAAAGAACAGGTGTGACCATTTTGGAATGACTGAACGAGCAATGGTATTTGTTACTTTTCTAAGTGTTTGATTCTTTGGCTCCAGGTGGCAGTGACTTGTTTTGTTTTATAAATAGATTGTCTGTGGAGCCCAGGCTAGACTTGAGCTGGGATCCCTCTGTTTTAGCCTCCCCATGTTCCGTCATGCTGCACCATGACACCTAACGTTTGGAAACTTGCCAAGTTTTAAATTGCGTTTGTGATTTTTCAACAAAACCTGAGCCACAGACACACCATAGCTAACATCCTGTGAATGCCACCACACTTACAAATTTCTTTACTTGTGTGTGTGTGTCTCTGGGTGTATGTTTATATGTGTGTGTATACATGTGGTATAACAGCATCTGTGTGAAGGTTGAAGGGGAACTTGTTGGAGTCAGGTTCTTGCCTCCTACCATGCAATTATTGGAAACTGAACTCAGGGCCTCAGACTTGATGACAAATGTACTATCAACCGAGCGTCTGTCATCCCAAGCTTCTGTGTTTGTATAACATTTATGTACAGCAGTGTTTATGACGTGGAAGTCTGAGGTTTGGTGCATTCTGGAGTTCTTGGCTCGCTGATTGCTCTCAGTTTCTCTCTGCCCTGGCAGTCACTACCCCGTTCCCCACCTTAGTCTGAGGACTGCGTATAGTGGGCCATGGTCAGAAGCAGCTGTGTCCTAACACTGGCAGGTTCAGAGCTTCCATGGACCAGGATGGATAGGGGATGGCAGGCCACCCACAGGACTTTACCTGTGATGTGTCTGTGGCTTGGGTTCTGTGGAGAGTAACAAACACACTTTAAAAACATGTTTTGACAATTAGTTAAAATACCATGTATCAACCATGTAGCAGCTACTGACTAAGTGCATTTTCATGCGGGGCCCTACTCTTAGAAATGTCCTTAATATTGCATCTTTATCCAGTGATACATTAATGTGTACTGCATTATGACCATAAGGTGTGGTACTGGATAACAAAGCTGATTTTACCGAAGACACCACTCACTGCTTTGCTATTGTACTGTTATGAGACTGTGAGACTGCATTAGAGCTGGTATGAATAACGGCTTAAAATCACCTTTGGTATATTTCTGTACTTGCCTGAGAGAAAGCCTTGTCTGTGTTTGAGGGATCTCCTAAGACACTGAGAACGCTGGAGGTGACTTCAGCAGAAGAAGGCCTCCTGCATCTTTGAATAGGGAGTTTGCACAGGTTGATGTTTTTTGATTTTTTTTTCAAAGCAGAAGAGTGAGCTGAGAAATGGTCCGTCTATGTCTCCGTGTGACCAGTAGAGGGCAGGGTTGAGCTGCTTATCAAGGCATTGTCTCCTCTCAAGACTGCTGCCTTCCCAGTAGCTTTGAAAGCATCTCTTCTCTTTTTTTGTATAAAGGCCAATCACCTAATGGCACAAGAACTCACATGTGAGAAGAATTTCACCCATGCTTGACGTTTTGGTCTGAAACTTTTTCCATGTTGGTGCCTTTCAAGCCTTCTCAAAACAAGCTCTTGAGTGCCGGATCCAGTAGAATCTTCAGTTTCATCAGGGTGTGCTGTTTAATCATGGCAAATGGCAATTTGAATTTAAAATGTTGAAAAAGTCAAAAAGGAAAAATGCTATATTTTCTGAAAATATAGCATTTAATTAATTATATCTTATATAATATATAAAAGTATTACTATATAATATGCTATATACAATACATTTATAAATATATTAATATATTAATTTAATATATAGTTATGTTTACACATATTAATATGTATTATATTATAGACAATACTATATAACATATAATATAATGTAAACATTTGTGTCATGTATATTATATAAATATAACATATCATATATTATATAAATATAAGCATAATATAATTAATCTCTTAATATCAATCAAGGACTAATTTCTTAACAGTATTCTTCTGTTTTTTCAATTTCTAGTGCTATTCTCACAAAATGCCAAAGACTGGCTTCCTTAAACAGAGGTGCAGTTTCTTATAGGAGTCCAAGATGTAACGGTAGCAGGGTTCCTGAGGCATCTCTGCCTCACTTGCAGCTGTCTGTCTTCTCCCCTTGTCTGCAGATGGCCTATACCCTGTCTGTGTACACTCCTGATGTCTGTGTCCAGCATCCCTTTTCTTAAAGACAGTGGTCAGCCTGGATCAGGGTGTATCCAAGCAACGAATTTTGACTCACTTAACTCTGTAAAGATTGTCTCTGCAAATAACTTTATTTCAGGGACCTGGAGGGCCCAGCTCAGATGTAGACTGGGGCACATGAGACCATTTATACCATTGGAGCTGGAGGCTCTCACTGAAAGAGCCCCGAGTGCTCCTGTGTTCCTGTCACCAATGGGTGCACGTGATCTTTGCCTGACTTCTGTAGATGAGAGAGCATCTGTGCTCACAGCATCACAATATTGGTGAAGTCAACCTTTGCATCTCAGTGTGGCTGGCATCCTTTCTCTTTGGTTCTGTGTTGTGTTTTCCCCAGCCTTGCACATTCAAAAAGTGCCAGGCCTGGATGGATACTGTGAAAGGAAAATGGACCAGATTACCAGGGCTGGCTGGGGTTGGCCCACCTATCAAGGCTTCTGCTTTCTTTTGATCATTTTGTTTTTTCCCTCCCTTTCCCCAATTGCACTTAGATCTCTCCACCCACCTGCCCACCCAGATTTATGTACTTTCTCTCTTAAAAAGTATACTTTTTGTGGGGTGGGGGAGGGGACTGAGGACTCCGTGCATGCCAAGCAGGCGCTCTGCCATTGACTATAGCCATAGTCAGTTTCAAAATTTTTTATTTTTAAGATAGGATCTCAACAAGTACCCCAAGTTGCTTGGGCTTAATCTTACCCAGATAGACCTTGAACTTTACTATGGTTTGCCTCAGCCTCCCAGGAGACTTCAATTAAAATGATTAAAGCCTTGCCTTGCCATGCTTGGCTCAGTTTCATAATTCCTTCAAACACTGCATTAGCCTTGTAAAATATGTGCCTCCTGCCAGCTTAGAAGTTTAGCCTGAGCATGGAAAGAAACACTGGAGCAGGCTAGTCTCCATCTGACCAGAGCTTGCTGGCCCGCCCTCACTCTCACCCCTCATTGGGGGTTTCCTGAGAAACCAACAGTCTTCCCAGAGTTTGGTGACCACCTGTGAGAACTGTTGTTTATTTAGTAATTTATCGTGGGCTAACTTTTTTATTGTACATGTTAATTCATTAGCTTGTGGCACTCTTTGTGTTATGGTGCTATGAAAAGACTGTGCTGAGGAGACACTGGATCATGTGCTGGCGAAATAAACCAGAATGATAGTAACTCATAATGACCTGTAGCACTAGAACAGTGATTCTCAACCTGGGGGGGGGGGGTCCCAACCTCATTGGGGGTCCAATGGCTCTTTCACAGGGGTCACCCATAACAGTGGCATGATTACAGTTGTGAAGTAGCAATGAAGTTAATTTTATGGTTGGTGGTCACCACAGCATGAAGACCTGTATTCAGGGGTCGCAGCCTTAGGAAGGTTGAGTAGCACAGCTCTTGAAGATCCTTCTGTCCCTCCATGCTTCTCTGTGTTCTTTGGATGCAGAATAGTCTTTTAATGTTAAGGAAGAATGGGGCCAAATGAGCAGTGTGTGTGTGTGTCATCAGACCCGGTATCTCACAGGAAAGGGAATTTGGTTTCTCAGTTTTTCAGAGGTTATTATATACACTCCAATAAATAAATAAATGACAGCTTCAAAAGTTTTTGTATGTTAATACATTTTTACTGCTTTTAAATTATTTTTCTGTTTTTGTTGGGATTATAATATTGTTATATTATTTTCTCTTTCCTTTCCTCCTTCCAAACCCTCCCGCATATGCCTCCTTGCTCTTTTTCAAATTTATGGCCTCTGTTTTCATTAATTGTCTCACACACACACACACACACACACACACACACACACACACCTCCTGAACCTTCGTGGATCATTGAAGAAGAGGTTTGAAAGAGTAGAAAGAGTATAAGAGTCAGAGGTATACCTATGAGACTGTCTCTTAGTAAAGTCAGGAGCTACACACATGGAGGTTCACCAGTATGACTGCCTGAATCTGAGCTAAACAAGGAAAGTTGGAAACATGGAGAGGGAAGGACAAGGAGGCCTCATCCATAAACAAAAACCACAGGCAACAAGGGGATGCGGAGAATGGAAGAAATAGACTCTAACCCAGGGAAGAGCACAGCAGCTACTTACTAAGTACCAAGTGGTCAGCCTTGAAAGCAATTTTTCCTTCCAGCTTTGTATGTTTAAATCTTCAGGGCATGTCAGATGTATTTACCTAACAGATTATGTCTTTGTTTTCTACAAACTGTGTACTTTGTTAAGAAGATAACATGTCACATATATACATATATGTATATATGTACACTTATGGATATCAAATGTGTGTGCATGCATGTCTGTGTGTGTGTGTTTGTGTGTGAATATGTGTGTGTGTGTGTGTGTGAATATGTGTGTGTGTCCCCAGTCCCCTCAGACAGCCATGGTGGACAGCCATGATGGCCTGGAACTCACTATGTAGCCAGGCTGCCCTCTGCCTCACGATTTTCCTTGCAGCTTCCTCTGGGTGCTGATATTACAGGCACGTATTATCACCTGCTAGGCTTTGTTGCGTCAAAAATGTTGTGGCCCAAGCTGGAGCCTCACTTTGGGTGGCCTAAAATGTTGAGGCCCTCTCCACTCCGCGCTTGGCGGCCACTGTATCCCTGCCCAAGCTGCCGCTCCAGTCCTTGGGTCGGGGTTCAGCAAGAGAGAGAGTGAGGACGGACTCAAAGAATGGAGACCAGACAGAGTGTGATTCAATCCCATTTATTCTTTAGTCTCTCTTCCTAGTCCAAGTCCCAAGTCTTGAGTTCCTAGTTCCTAGTTGTACTCCTCCTAGTTCCTAGTTGTACTCAATCTCTTCTCTTCCGAGTGTCTAATGTCTACTCCTGCTCCTAGTGTCTGAATCTCTGTTACTCCAAATTGTTCTCCAAGTTGTACTGTCCTAATTGTTCTTCTTATATGTCTCACTTCTAAGCCATGCCTTTTGGTCACACCTTTAAGTCATGCCCTTAGGTCTTGTCTCTAAATCTGATCTCTAAGTCACACCTTTAATCTCACACACCTTTAATCTCACACACCCAAGGAAAGTCCTGGGTATCTAAAGCAAGATGTTATCAGAGTGTGCTCAGCTGTTGTAGGCTATTGTAATCCAAGTCTCATGTCAGGGTATATGGCTCAAGATGGCTGCAAAGTTGATAGCCGCTTTCTGCTAAAAGTCGGCTCCCAACAAGGCTTTGTAGAGTGTATTAACACACGCTCATGTTTATCATGTACAGCTGTGCAACTCTCTTAGGCTTTACATTTTAAACTCATGGCCCATGTGATGATAACGATGATCCAGTTAATGGCTGGGGTACACACTAAGCAAGCCTATGTAACAGTCAGTCTGCGGTAGATGGAGGAATTGACTTCAGGCCTCTAGATACCAGGAGCCATATTCTGGGCTTCCTCTAGTTCCCTGTTTCAAGCTCGTCTGACAAGTTACTATAAACCCTGTGGAGGAGACAGAGATAAATGGTAATTGAGCAAGTACACTTAATACTTGAAACCGAGCTGCTTGATGTTCTGGAAGCCATGGATCCTGCATTGATGGGCTAGTGGCTTTTCTATCCATTTAGGAATACATTCATGGATACCATCCATGTTCATACCACTTGAGCTGAAGGAATTAGAACTCTTTTGCCCAAACATTTTGTCTTAGGATTTTACTGCTGTGAACAGACACCATGACAACTCTTATAAGGATGGCATTTAACTGGGGCTGGCTTACAGGCTCAGAGGTTCAGTCCTTTGTCATCAAGATGGGAACATGGCAGCAGCCAGGCAGGCATGGTACAGAAGGAGCTGAGAGTTTTACATCTTCATCTGAAGGCTGCTAGCAGAATACTTGCTTCTAGGCAGCTAGGATGAGGGTCTTAAAGCCCACACCCACAGTGACACACTTACTTCAACAAGGACACACCCACTCCAACAGGAACTCACCTTCTAATAGTGCCACTCCCTGGGCCAAGCGTACATAAACCCTCAACATTTGTACATGCCTTTTAAAAGATGCCTTCATAAACACTTGGTGGAAGACTTTTCTGTGCTCTGCACATTCGGAGCCATGCAACTGCAGTGTTCACAACAAAAGATAGTCGCCACCCCCTCCGGGAAGACTGCTCTTCCAACTTCAGAAGCATAGACAAATGTGTATACTGTTGAAAAAAATCAAGGAGGGTGGGTACCACATGCTCCAGTGTCAGGACTCTCCAGTTGGGCTGGATGCCTGTGATGCTCATCTGTATGCCATTGGCTGTAGACACTTAGACACCATTTATCCAGCCCGCCATGATGGGCATTTGAGCAGTGCTTTGGTTTGGATTTGAGATGTCCCCAAAGGTTCCTGTCTTGGTGCTTTGGGGAAGCGGTAGAAACAGGAATTAAACCTTTTGGGGACATTTCAAATCCAAACCAAAGCACTGCTCAAATGCCCGTCAATGGTGGGCTGGATAAAAGTGCTTTCAGGAAGTGGTAGAAACTTTAAGAGGCAAGGGAGGCAGTCACTGGAGCAAACCCTTTAAGGGAATTTAGTGTCCCACCCTTTCTGCTTGAGTTTTGTTTATTTCACAACCAGGAAATCAGCAGGTTTGCTTCTGCCTCAAAGCAACAGAGCCATCTTGGTTCGTGTTCAATTGCTGTAAACAGACAGCGCATGACCAAGGCAACTCTTTTTTTAAAAAAATTATTTATTAATTTTTGTTTTATGTGCACTGGTGTTTTACTTGCATGTGTGTCTGTGTGAGGGTGAAACTGGAGTTGGAGACAGTTGTGAGCTGCCATGTGGGTGCTGGGAACCAAACCTGGGTCCTCTGGTAGAGCAACCTGTGCCCTTAACCATTGAGCTATTTCTTTAGTCCCCACAGCAACTCTTTTAAAAGTAAGCATTTAATTGGGAGCTTGCTTACAGTTTCAGATGCTTAGGCCATGATCATTATGGGGTGGGGGTGGGGGGATGGTGGAGGCATGCACGGCCCTGGGATGTAGCCGAGAGCTACATCCTGATCAGTAGGCAGCAGACAGACTTGCCATGGGCTTTTGAAACTTCCACCGTCCCCCCATAAACCCTACCCCATGATATACTCCCTCCAACAAGGGTATACCCCCCACGGGCCATTTTTATTCAAACCACTGAAAGGGTCAAGCAGCCAGGAGCTGAAACCTCTAGAATATGAACCCAAATCAGCCAATTCTAGTGTGTACTACATCAGTACAGTAACAAAAAGCTACCTAAGACAGGTATCTTCCAGGTAGGGCTATTATAAACAGTGATGCTGTGAGCATATGGAGATACATTTTGGTGAACATATGCATGCACTTCTGTTGGTTAAATACCAAGGAGCAAATTGCTGGGGGGTGGAATGTGCACCCATATGCTTTTGAAAATACAAAGCAAGAATCACCAAAATAGGGGAAATATTTGAGAAGTGCATGGCTGACCCACACTGAGCACTCTTAACATCTAGCAGGCTTTAAGAATGGCACCAATCAGGTCAAGGCACTTTCTAGAGCATTGCCCCCTGCAAAGCAGTTCTTCATGTCTCAGATCCCTCTCTGGGAAGCGCCACACTGATGGATCCATCTGATGTGTGCAGGAGGCTTCCGAGCATGGCTGCATGGTTAACAGTGTCACTGGGGTAATTACTAAGACTGCAGAGTGCAACACATACTCCAGACCAAGAACTGTGCAGGTCTGATGTGGTGCCAGGGTCAGGTTTTGCATTTAAAAGTAAGTTTTGCTTCTTTAGAGGCTGTGTGGTCTTAACTACTGTTGCCCAAGTTCAGATCACTCACATCAGTTGTTCTAGATAAAATACCCTGATAAAAACAAATCAAGGGAGAAGGGTTTACCCTGGCTCACTGTGTAGGTGGCCTGAGCCTGAAACAGTGAGCACTTGGTGTCCAGGGTCAGAAAGCAGAGGGCAATACATGCAGGCATGTGTGCTCAGCTTATGTGATAGTTTGTATATGCTTGGGCCAGGGAGCGGCACTATTTGGAGGGGTGGCCTTGTTGGAGTAGGTGTGCCACTGTGGGTTTGGCATTTAATACCCTTGTCCTAGTTCCCTGGAAGTCAGATTTCTCCTAGTATCCTCCAGAAGAACATATAGAACTCTCATCTCCTCTTGCACCATGCCTGCCTGGATGCTGCCATGGTCCCACCTTAATGATAATGGACTGAACTTCAACCTGTAAGCCAGCCCCCATTAAATGCTGTCCTTATATGAGTTGCCTTGGTCACGGTACCTGTTCACAGCAGTAAACCCTAACTAAGATAGCTTAAGTTCTCTGTTTTATTCAGTCCAGGACCCCTTGCCCAGTTAATACTATCTTTGCATTCTGTCCTGTATTTTACCTTAATATATTTATTTATTTATATTTATTGTTTTCCAAGACAGGGTTTCTCTGTGTAGTCCTGGTTGTCCTGGAACTCACTCCGTAGACCAGGCTGGCCTCGAACTCAGAAATCCGCCTGCCTCTGCCTCCCAAGTGTTGGGATTAAAGGTGTGTGCCATCACCGCCCGGCCTATAAATTTATGAGCTGTGCTTTCATTTCAGATTTCTTTTTCATATTTCAAGTTTGTTTTACTATTAGAACTTTGCACCTTCTGTTGTTTCCAAACACGTAACAACTCATGTATAGATAATCCATCTCATCCCTCCTTCCCTGTCTGTATTTTCCCTCTACAGTGTCTCTAGAATTTCTATCTTTCCCAGTCTTGATTGGAGGCTCTGTCTTGATAGAAAGCCCATGGTGGTCATTTTTCAGGTCAAGGTAGACTTGTCCCACCCCTCAGCTCTAACAAGCCACCCTCTGCTTTTGGAATGGACACTGCTTCCTCAACTTCAGCTGCCTCTTCTCCTCTCCATCTGCTGCAAGTTCTGCTGAGTTTGGATGGCTTTCATGGGGTTTGTTAGACAGTCCTCTGTTTTCCCTTCATTACAGCCGTCGTGACGTCATCGATCTTCATGGCTTTAGATTATCCCCTTCTGCCTGTAGTTTGGAATTTGTGGAGTTTATTTACTTAGGCTTTTTTTGTTGTGTTTTTGTAAACTGAACTTCGTAGATTTTGAATTTTCTTTGTTTTATTTCAGTCATACATTTGTGGCATGTGCTGTGTGTGTGTGTGTGTGCACAAAAGTGTTTGGTGGGTAGTCTGCACCGTACCCTGTGCCTGTGGAGGTCAGAGGACAATCTGCAGAACCTGCTTTTCTTCCTCAGCCTGTGGGTTCTGGGCACGGCACTTTGGTGGTTGAGCACCTTTACCAGAGGAACCATCCTATGTCTGTGTGCACCTGAACATGCAGACTGGGCCTACGTGTTCAGGCTTGGTGGAAAAATCTTTAGATTTTGAATTGGTTGCTGTTGTTGTTTTGTTTTTATGTTTTTTTGAGGCAGGGTTTCTCTGTGTAACCCTGGCTGTCCTGGACCTTGCTTTGTAGACTAGGCTGGCCTTGGACTCACAGAGATCCTCCTGCCTCTGCTTCCAGAGCCCTGGGATCAAAGGCATGTACCACCACAGCCCAACGTAGATTTTGTATTTGTTAAACTGAGTCCCAATATGGAGGAAATCCATCACTGGGGTTCTGCTGTTGATGGTTTTACCCAGCTCCTGCTTCTTGGTTCTGTACTCTGCTTCTTGTCCGTCTGCTGTGAATCACTTGGCTTCAACAGGCCCTCCTCTGAAAATCTTGTGATGTTAGAAAGACAAATCGCATCTCCCAATTCTTTGTCCATCTGAATGGACATATTCCTTTACCAGAGGAATATGAGCTGAGTTCAGGTGAGCTATCTAGAAGAAAGATGAAGCAGAAGCAGAGAGCTGTCCTCCACGGAGGGTAACTAAATGAGTAGAGCTGTCAAGATCAGACCTGGTAAGACAGAGAGTATCTGTCCCTATGACCACAGCAGTGTGTGCCTCTGGGAGGTCCCTAGGGGACCAAGAAGGCTCTGTGCTGTCTGAGAGTCCCCATGGCTTCACTTCAGCAAGAAGCCACACGAGAAGAACTAAGCTCTCTTTCATCCTTTGTATGACAAACAGTTGAGTGAACTGTGGGTGCTGTTAGTGGTGTATTTGTAGGTAGCAGTTTTCAGGGGAGCAGATTGTGTTAGGATCTAACCAGTTTCTCGTTTGGATAGTTTTAGAAGGCTTCTCTCTGCAGCCATGAATAAAAGTCACTTGACTCTTCCTGACCTCATTTTCCTTGTCGGAATCTGGGAGAGGTGCAGGTAATGTAACTGTTACTTGTAGCACACAGCCTCGCCGATAAGGAGAACGCCACACTCAGGATTCTTCTGACAGCATTTATTGAACAGCTCTTCAAGATGGAGAAAAGGGGAAGGACGCCGAGCTCAGAAAGCCCGCTGCTTAAATAGAGCTTTGGGAGACGTGTAGATCCCTCATTGGCTCAAATCTTTCATCCAATTGTCATACTCGGTTTTCGCACCATGTGCAGGCGCATTCTCAAGTGAAGCTTCCGTGAAGAACCAGGAAGCAGAAGCCTGCGCCATCTTATAATGGCGAATGCGGCTCCTCACAGTTACTATACAGGGTGGCTTTGAGAAATAGGAGAGTTAAAATTCTTAGACCTCTGCTTCTGTGTTGTGAACGTTTGGTAAGCATTCATTACTACTGTTATCCGAACACAGCGTGTTGACATCATGGGTCCCGTACAAATATTAATTTCTCTTTCCTTCGTTTCTGTCACAGAGTCAAATACTTTAATTCAGCCTTTTCTATTTAACATGAGAAATTTGTTCTTCAGGGGAATCTAGTGATTTTATCTTCCAATCTCAGGGCATTAGGATACGGAACTCAGCACTGCTTGGAACTATGTATCATCTGCTTTCCGCTCTCTTCTTTTATGTAACTGTCATTTTTTTTTCCAAGATAGAATTTTTTTTCCCATTCACGTTTATACTACTTTTATTATGGTCAGATTTTCTACTGTCTTATAAAGACCAAGTGTGAATTTATTTTTCCATTTTAGAAACAATAAGCTCAAGATGAAGCCCTGGTTCAGCTCTGATTCTAGTGCCCCCAGGACTCTTAGAGAATAAGCATCCACCGATCTCGTGTTCTCAGATTTCAAACATGCTACTGGTTGAGTGTGTTCCCCAAACTACATGTGTTAGTACCTTCATCCAGGTCCCAAAGGTGTTGGAAAACAAACCCTAAAAAGACTAGGTTCTGCCGCCTTTCAGGAGTCAGTCATTGTCATCTCAGGAATGTATGAATCACCCCGAGAGAGGACTACTAGAAAACTGAATTGCTTCTCCTCTGGTCCCTTTGACCCTCCCTCCCACCCTTGCCTTTCTGCTTTCTGCCATGCAGTCTTCAATCTCAGCCTTTTGGGTACAACTGTTCTAGATTGCAGAAATAAATTATTATTAATTTAATTTATTAATTATTATTAAAATATCATCAACAATTAACTAGCAATTATTAATTAATAATTATTATTATTTTAATTGAGATTATAATATGATTAGATCATTTTCCCCTTCCCTCAAAGCCACCCTGTGTACCCTCTCCCATTTCTGATTTAGAAATCTGTTTCAGATGTACAGCCACTTCTTTTTTTATTTCCAGTTACTTAGTTTATGGCATTTGGTTATAACCACACATAACCAAGACATAGAAACCTTTGGCTCTAGTAGTCTGTAACTGTCCAGTTGCATTTTTACTGTGCTGAACACCACAATCAAATGCAACTCGGACAGGAAAGGGTTATTTATTCCTACAGGTTAGAGTCCATTATGGAGGGAAGCCAAGGCAGTCACTGCAGGCAGGAACCTGAAGCAGGAACTGTAGAGGAACACTGCCTGCTGGCTTGCTCTCTGGCTCACGTACAACTAGCTTTTTAACCCTTTATATTAAATGGTAACCAAGGTTTTTGTTTGTTCGTTTGTTTTTAAACTTACCAGTAAGGAGTTTGTAAACTTGCATAATAATTAGCTATGAAGTGAAGAAAAGCTTTCATACCACACTGATTTTTGTTTAGAGTTTTAAATGTGACCAAAATCCAAAATAATTTTTTTTTTTTTTATGATTCTGGGTACATTGATGAACATGCTTGGGTTCTATCTCAGTTTTGGACATTTTGTTGTCTGTCTTCATTTTAATATATTGCCAGAACCTGGATACTTAGGAAGGGCTAGATCTGTTTTCTACCCCCCGGGGTGAAATAACTTCAGCCATGGTTAAATGATGGCATTTTAATCTCACATCATAAAGATGCAAAACTCAAGTTGGTTAGCATTGGTGTTGACAACCAGTCAGTACTCACAGTCTGCGGCATCTTTGAATCCAAGCTACTTAATGCTGTCACAATCGCTAACTCGCTGGGTACCAAAATGGAAAAGTCTATTGGGATAATCTTCTATGCAAAGTTTAAAGAAGTTTTTTAATAGTTTATAACTTTGGTTGTATTTGTATTAACATGATAGTCTCTGTGTTCATCTACAAATAATATTGCTGTTCACAGTCGAATCCTTCAGCCTTTGAACAGTGTCCCTTGTAAAACAAGGTAACCATGTTGAACATCCAAGCATATATGCTGTTGGCCCATCAGATTCCATTTTATACTACAAGAGCCACCAAGATCCAGTAAGCCATTTGTATTCTGATGATAACAGTGCCTCCTGGTTGCTTTTGACATAGTATACAGCCTCCCAGATGAACTGATAGCTATAGTCCAGTTATTTTGAGCAGAATTATGGGGATTTTCACCGGGGAGCCAATAAAGGCCAGTTTTGTCCAGTGTCAGAATTTTCGACCACTTCAAGTTCAGTGCCATTTTGTGTGTTTACAAGCCTTGCATTCTTTTCTGTAAATGCCATTCTGTGAAGCTTGAACCCCCCTCCCATCTGTGAAGTGCAACCAAAGGAGCCATTTGCTTCCTAGTTTCCCAGTGGAAAGCCTTGGAGACAGTTCTTAGTGTGCCTCATCATTATGCTATGTGGGGTTACTTTGGAAATACCTCTACAGTGTCATCATAGGTACAGTGCTTTATCCTGCTGGTGTTTTTGTTCTTGTGTTGTTTGTTTTTTGCTGAAGAAGAATGAAAACCGTAGACCATGGTTTAAACAATAGCTGCTTTCCTGTGTGTCTGAAAATGGTGATTCCTTTTAGGATTTTATTTGTGTCAGGGATGGGAGGGTAGTGCACGTATACCTGTTTACTGTGTGCATGCACATATGTATGTGTGCGCACATTAGAGAACAGAGGCTGATGTCAGGTGGCTTCACATCATGTACCACCTTATTCTTTGAGACAGGGCCTCTCATCGAAGCTGGGGCTCTGCCTACCTCCAGCCCACCTGCACCATTCCAGTTACAGACCCAAATCATGTAGATGCTAGGGGTGCAAACTCAGGTCCTCATGCTTGTGTGCCAAGCATTTTGGCAACTGAGTCATCTCTTCAGCTCTCTTCCCAGGAGTTTTTAGTTAGTGTTTGTTTCCCTGAATTTGCAGCATTGAGATCCTGGCTGAGCTACTCCTGGCTCTGAACCTTCTCTACATTGTGTCTCCACACTCATAGCATCTGTCTGATTTCATAGCCTCTGTCTCCACATGTTCCTCAGAGCCAACTCCACTACATGGTGTCTTTCTACTTGAAAGCCTACCCCTAATCTCACTCTGGCTCTGACAGGGTTTCTCTGTGTAGCCCTTGCTGTCCTGGTACTCACTCTATAGACCAGGCTGGTCTCATATTTGCCTCTGCTGAGAATAAAAGGTGTGCACCACCACATTTATGTGTTATCTCTTGATGTATCACCCTACGATGAGGAACATCCTTTGATCATCTTTTCTTTTTAGATCCCCCTTCTTTCCCTCTGACCCTCTTAAACCAGCATCTAAAGTTATGGGTGTGTGCTTTCTGTTCCTGCATTGGGTGGCCATTTTAGGGCAGAGGATGGCATCTGAGACCATCTCAGGCTAAGCATGATGGGCAATCGGTGCCAGTTCTAAGAAACAGTAAGTGAATCTCTGAAGTAGAGATTATTGGCTGGTGTTCGTAGTGTGGTCAGTAAATAACCAGAGAGGACCTGTCTAAATGAGCCAGCCCTGCACTGATTTCCCCATGAAATTATTGATCCAACCAACTCCTTGGCATTTTTCAGCTCATTCCCTTCTTGGTTATAAAATAAACAGTTACAGTGCCAGCAGCCTTTTCCTGGCCCTACCTCCACACAAATACTTCCCGTCCAGGCATTTTTTTTTTCTTCCCACTGTTTGTTTTGGTCTGATTCCATGTCTCATTGTTCATCCATCTATCATTCTTTTGTTTCCTTTTCGATATAGGATCAACACTATGTATTCAGTGGAACTCACCGTGTAGCCCAGGCTGGCCTGAAACTTATTTCTGTCTCCACTCTTGAATATTGATTGGCAAGAACTATCATATTCTCCCACATCCTTTCAGAGATGGGGATTTAGAAACCTGATTGGGAGTGACGAGGGAATGGAGAAATAACATACATACACTGAATAGCTGGGATAGGGTGGGCGGAGCTCTCTGTTGGAGAAGTGGCAGAGTGCTTGTAATATCCAGCTGAACAAGGAAGCAGGCTTAGCTGATCTCAGTAGGAGCAGCCTTTAGGCTATAAACAATCAGGGGGTGTTTTCTGCACACACTATTCACATGCACACTGGGATGTGATAGATAGATGGCTTTGCCATCTATCCTCTGGAGTCCCTCACATGGAAGGCTTCGACACTCCCCCAAGGCTGAGGTACCGGGGTCCTTGACTTGGCAGTACGCAGGTCAAATATAGCAGTGCACATGTCAAACGCTGTACATGCGCTCCGGTCTTCCCAAGCTCACTGCAATACCCACCCCTTAACACTGCTTAAAGAGGCTGAAAGAATAGTGGAGCCGAAACACATAACTTGTGGCACATTTCCATTAATTTAGTTGAATTTTGATACGGACTCTGCAAATACTGGGGCAATCATACTTGAATATCGCTTTTGGAGGTTTGATAGCAATTTGCTCCCAGTGTTCTGGTGGAACTTATGAATAACAGAGCCCACCCTTAGAGGTGTTACTAACACAGTAGAGAACCTTCCCGGGTGTGATTATGGTCAACGAGGCACCAGGAGCAGGTCAGGGCACGCAGCCTGTTTCCATTTCTTTGGCATGTTTGACGGGCGGCTTTTGTAGTCCGAAATAACCCATTCTATTGTGTTAAATCTTTTCTTCCCTTTTAGCCGCACAGTTGTCAAAGGAAAGTCACAATGAACCCACCTTTCCCAAGTGGTAGGGAGTGGCTGGTTGTATAAATACGTCCCTGTCACTGGGTCTGTTCCTGTCACAGGCTTGGCGGGTTTCTCTTGATCCCGTCCAACTTAACTGCCTTCCCTGCGGACTTAGCCATCAGCCCTTTGTTGCCCTAAACATTTTCCTCAAAGCTCTTTTATAAAGTTTTCTTTCCTGCTCTAATTTCTCTCTGTCTCACCTACTTTGGCTTGGAGCCCTGTAACAATAGTGAGACAGAAAAAAAAAATGCATTCTAGTGGTGCATTCAGGGGGAACAGCAACTTACACTTACAGAAACAGAGCCACTTCCCAGCTCTGGCGTTTTTCCTTTCTGCTAAGTGGTAGTTGGAAGGACAGGGTGAAATGACTGAAAGGAGTTGGCTTCTCCCAATTAAATCTGTCACTGTCAACTTTTCCCATCGTTAAGAAGAACAGAATTTTTTCCCCCTTTCTAATTAGTTACTTGTTGACATCTTAGGAAAGATTAAGGCAGAAGGAGAGAAGAAAAATTATCAATTTTCTTTTGTAATCAGAATTGATTCCTGTGACATTCAGATGTCAGCGTGAGGGGCTGCTATTTATCTGCTAGATTAAGTTTGCTCTTTCTTGGTAGTAAAAACTCTCTGCTTTTTTTCCCCCCCTGCTAATTAGTGGTTGCCTGTATTTTTGTATTTTCCAGCCCACCCTACAGTAGGCAGTGTTGTGTTCTGAATGCCCCTGAGCAGGGTAGACCAGGTTCGAGTGCTCAGAAGTATCTTGAAGGAAGAAGACTCTTGAAGGAAGACTTGCTTTCCTCTTCCTTCTTCCTAGGGGGAGTGGAGGTATGATGGTCGACCTCGGCTAGTCAAATGGCATCTTGATGCATCTGTTAGTAGTTTGGATTTTTAAAATAAATATTAAGCCATAGTCTGTGTGGGTTCAATTCTTCACAGTCTCAAAAGCTGACGTGTTGATGCACCACCAGGTGCCAACAGATATGGGGCCTGGTGAGATCTCCTCTGCTGTTTTATAGGTGGCCACAGTCTTGTCTTGTGGAGATGGCAGCAGGGTGTGGAGAAGCCATCTGTCTTATGTCTCTTTGCCTAAGGATACCCCTCCCACTCGTGGAAGCGTCATCTTCATTTCCTAATTGCTGAAGGCCCCACCTCCAAATACTTTTGAGGATGACTGCTTCAATCCATGCATGTACAAAGACAGGCATTTAGCCCATAGAATGTGGGGACTAAGCTTGGGCACCCAAGGGACCCCTAGACTGCTTCTGTGTCTGCTAGAGAGGCTCCCGCTCAGGGTAATCCCTGCTGTTTGTTATTTTCTCTCACGCGAAGTGGGACATAATCTTAATGGATTCATCTGTGAGACCTGTTTGGTACAAGGGAGTTTTTGGAGATTTTTGTCACGTCCAACTCCTCCACCTCTGAAACAGAGGACTACTCTATCTAGAAGACAAGAAAATCTAAACTCTTACCTGGAAAAATGGGTGAGGTTTTCCACAGCATCTGAGATCTCAAGGGCCAGTCACGTGGGGCAGTCATGATGATTCCTTTGAAGCACTACAGGAGAGCTCTGGGTTACCTTGATCTCTTTCCTCCCCCCAAATTCCTCCTAGAGCCATTGTGTGGGACTGAACAGAAACATTTGGGAGTGACCAAGGGTGGAATGTGGGGTAGGGGTGGGGTAGGATGGCAATCTTACAGTGTGGGGTACCTTAACCCACACAGCAAGAGGGCGTCTGGGCATAGATCAGCATCTGAATCCAATGAGGAGGGAGCCAGGCTGAGAGGAGGGGCTTGAGAAGAAGTTTATTGTCACAGAGATGTGCATATCTATATAGGCATAAGCTATATGACTCAGCAGGAGAAAGCAAGCATAGACAAGGACTGTATCTTCTGTCTATGCTGACCCAGGACAGCTATCCAGGGAGACTCGTTAGTTGTATACGACATGTTTCCAGGTTGTAAACCATCAAAAGTATGTGAGAGAGAAGGTTTAGTTCTAGGAGCACCTGAGTAAGCAAATTCAGTAGCTTTCATGTTTGACTGGTCATGGGCAACCTTAACTCTGGAGCCATAGATCTGTGCCCTGAGCTCCCAGGAGACATTTTCAGTGAGTTAGACCATTGCTGTCTAATAAATGCTTAACGTAAATCACATAGAACGTTTTGGATTTTTCTCGTGGTCATGGTTGTTAGAACAAACGTTACCTGCAGTCATTAGCAGACTGTCTTGTGAGAGGGAAATTGCCTCAGTTGGGAACTGAAAAAACAACAAAGTTTAAGCTTGGGCGAGAAACAGAGTTTAGGTATGCTTTTATATACACTTCCTCCCCTGCTGGGTCAGGCATGGCTGGGTAACAAAAGATGTCACATAGTTCTTGCCGTTGGAGCATCGCCAGGCCATTGATCCCATGACCCTGGTGTGCTGATGGTCGCTATTGCCCCAAAGTTGATCTGCTGTCTTCATTGACTCTACTTTCAATCTTTCTTTCTGGGGAATATACTTCTCCCATTACTCAGAGCTAGTCGTAGTAAATGAAACAGATGCAGTTTTCAGGAATGAGAAATGGAGATGGTCGTGAGGCTGTGGAAGATGACGAACAGGCCCTCTGCTTGGCCTTCAGGGTCATAGGAAAGGATCTAGACAATATAATCATAAGGACCATAAAAGCCTACATGGTCCTTTTTGGAAATGGTTCGTTGCCAGACTTGGCCTTGATTTTGGAGTCATGAGAAAGCACATGTCCCCTCCAGTCCAGTGACTGCTGCATTGATTAGCCTGGATGAATTTACAGTCATCAACGATAGAGAGTTAAAGTGGTCTCAGGTAGGAAATATGGGGATTTATATATGACTTAGGAATAACTAATATCAGAAGGAGAGCACACGAGGCCGTGGAATTGCTGGGATAAGGAAGTAAAGATTAGAGAATTCAAAGATGATGTAGAAGCATATAAAAAGTTAGTACTCTGTTTTTCTAGCTGATTGAAGAATTGGAGATAACAGTGCCTGGAAAGATATTAGAGAGAGAGAGCTAACTGTTTGACTGTTTTACTTACATAAATTCAAAATTTTTAAGGAATCATCTTAATTTTAGTAGTCTGCTATCTTTCTGTTTTTATACGAGAATAGTTACTAGAGACTGCTGTCTGCTGTACCAGAAAAATGGGAGAGCTGTGGCCAGCTCCCGGTAAAGACCGGGCTGTGTAAACCGGTAGAGAAATATGCTTCTGCCTTGTGCTTAGTTCTGCTCCAAGGAAACGGGGGTTGGGACTACTGATCCGGGAATAGAGTTTAATGTAAATTTAAGAATTTTTGATAATTATTAACAATGATCAAAGCCTTGATGATGTAGCTTTAGTAAGTAAAAGGCTGCGCTTACGCTCTCAGAGAGGGGAGAGGAATTAAGCTGAAGAGTTAAGCTGTTAGGTTTAAGGTTAAGCTGAAGTTGAATAAAGAGCACTGAGAATTGTCAGGGAACACAGAGAGCACCTGAACTAGCAGCTTGCATCTACTACTGACCCAGAGTCATTATTGCATCAGCGCCTGTTCCCATTCCCGGCTTTTTCAGGATCCTCTTCCTGCTGAGGCAGAACCTCTGAATTCCATCCCCCCACCCCCACCCCCACCCCCGACCCCCACATGCTTACTAGTTAGGAAGGACTGAGGACTGCGCAGACAGTGGAACTGTGTGTTCACCGTTCAACCCCTTGTGTCAGTACATTGTCACCCAGGCTGTGGGGTAGGATGCAGTGTGAACATGCTGGTTCCATGCTCTTGTCACAGAAGCATAGCCAAACTAATGAGGGTCAGGGAATGCGAAGGTCCAAGCAAAGCGGTTGTGTTCACAGTGGCTTTGCTTTGTTACCAGGCGAACAATATTTACAAAATCAAGGCAAGTTTCTTGGTTCACAGTTCTGGAGACTCAAGTCCAAGATCGTGCAGACGCAGCAGTCTGGCTCTCTGGTGCAGGTTCTACATTAGGGCGGAAGCACGTGTTAGGGTAAATGCCCATTCCCAATGCCAGGAACCAAAGAGGGACATAGGGGAGCTGGGGAGGCCAGCTCCACAGCTCTCTTCTTGTACTCACTCCCTTGACATCATGAAGGTCCAGAGCAGACCTTGATACCTGCTGTGGAAACAATGCCATTAACACATGGGCCTTTTGGAGTGGGAGGCAGGTGTGGGCTTGAGAGGTACTCACCTGAAGCATAGCGAGGACACAATCCAAAATGATTTGGCCTGCAATTTTTCAGGTTCCCAGACCATGAAATTCAAGGGCAAGAGATACTCCAAGATTCAAGGGTTGGCAGGGCCATGTATGTGGATTTGGAGTTGGATCCTTTCTTGTAGAGAAATGGGGTGTTTATTGGATGGGGGCTCAGATTACATGTGGCCATGATATGTAAGATTAACTTTTTTTGTTTTGATGGTCTTGTAGGACTTCACTTCACCCCCGTATTCGCTAAAGTTTATAGGGTGTCAACTTGGTCTCAATGAACAGACTAGGATGGCTTGTCTTTGTATTTTGAACTTTTCCATAATTGTGGTGAAATGAAAACAGGTCATTAGACTTCAGAGCCGAGGTTATGCTTAGGGACAGTGGGTGCTCTCTGTCTTTTCAGCCTGCTGGGATCTGCTCTTATTATCCCTTTAAACAAAATTTTCAATGGCATTAAAAGAATGTGTTTAGAGACAGAGCACTGGAAGAAGATTTAAACTGGTTTCTTATATAAATATAAGTTTAGACTTCTGCGTGCCCTGCAGAGTTTTAGAACCTGAAGTGGAACATGGCAAGTTAATTTTCCCCCTTTCCCCTGTTATGCTCAGCTCATTTTATTCCTTTATACTTTGGTAACTATTGTAATCTTGGGGAAGACAGTTAGACTCTCCATCAGAAGGCTGAAAACTGGCAAGAAGTAGACATTCCAAGTCAGTACTTTGACAGGTCAACTAAATTATGGAGATCCGGACAGGGTTTGCCTCCAATCCTGCAACAATGCATAGAGGGATTCCAGGATGGATGATGGGGGTGGGGCTATGCACTGCTGGTCTACTGATGCCATTTTGATATGAAGGTTTCGGTTTCGATCAGCTTAGGCAAGACTTCGAGTTTCTCTGCAGTCTTGGACGGTTCTTCTGAGATACACTGTATTGAGATGGATGGTTCAGGTGAGGCCAGCTGACCCGGGTGGTCATGTGAAGCTAAGTGGTTCTTGTAATGTTTGATCCTGTGACATGGATCTCGTTAGCTTCAGCTTGCCGTGCTAATTGCAAGATCGAAGGCATGCCTTCTTCATCTGGCTTAATGCTCAACAGACAGTTTACATGAGTCCTTGCTTGGGTTTTGAGTGGCACCGCCTCAACCTCTGAGAATAATGTTGCAGACTACCTGGAAGAGAAGGAAGGGTGATTGTAAACGTTCCTAACTGCTTGTTTCTTTCTTTGTTTTCCAGTCTCCTTAGCCCATATCACACAGCTGGTGCTCAGCCACAACAAGCTAACGAGTAAGTCAAATTTCTCTTTTGTTATACTCCTTCTGATTCTGTTATTTCCATCAGAGAAAGTAATGATAAATGATCACTTGAGAAAAAACTATTAAAGTTTATTTAGGTGACTACTAAGATATGTATGTCCCCCCACCTCCTTAGAGAATTCTTTTCTGTCCTGTGTCTGCTGGTAGTTGAGTTGTGCTCTTTGATAGGGGTATTATGTTCTAATGATGATAGGAAATGTCTGGCCAGTGGCTAGCATTTCATGAGGGAACTATATTGAGCCAAGTGTGGCAGTATATAACCGGCGTCCCAGCTACTCAGCAGGCTGAGACAAGAGGATATCTTCAGCCCAGGTGTTCAAGTCCAGTCAAGGGCACAATATTGGGTCTCCCCCAGCCCCAAGTCTCAACAACAAAACTATATTAGAATAAAAGTCTTTGTTCTCACCCATGTTTCTTCCTCCAGTGGGGAAGATTTCACTGTTGGATGTGCTATTTTGTTTCTGCTTTATAGATGGAGAAAAACTTTCAAGATTGTATACATTGAATATATTTTTCTCATTTTTGGAGACTGGTTTCTGGGTCCCTTCTGTAGGACTCTCTTGGGCATCAGTGCTGTTTTGGAGTGGTCCCAAGGCAGTAGAATTGATATCTGTTTAAAAGGAATATCTCGAATGAATGATGGGCCATTTTCTTCTTGGCGTTAAGGCTTTAAAGATTTTAATGACAGGGACCCACACTCCTTTCTCATCTCTAATTGACTGTCACCTCTTCCCACTTGCCACATTTCCTGCAGACTTGAATGATTTCCTAATCATGTGGCAAGCATTTGTTAGGGGGCTTTCCGAGTCCAGTGAAGTTGAGCGGAATGTCACGTTGAGGGATTTGTGTTGTGGATTTATGTGTGCGTGTGCGTTATACAGAGCTGGAGGCCATGTCACGGAACTGTTGATTATTGAGAATTAAGAATGGCAGTGAAGGAGGGCCCCTCGTGTGCTGCAGACAGTCTTCTTAGCTCATTTTTAGGCAAAGTGCAGATCGGTGAGGAAAGGCAGAGAGGCATCATTGTCGTGCTTAAGTGACGGTGACCACAGCAGCTGAAAATGAGATCTACGTGTCACATGTACTCTTTGTGATAGGTAAGGCACAGGTCATATTGTTATAGCGCCTGTTCTTACCGCCCTTGGCGACCACAATTCCAGGTCAAAGGAGCTTGGCAATTTGTTTCAAAAGGTGCACTGCCATGAGATTTCAGAATTCCTTAAGGCTTTCAGCAGGAATTCCTGACACTCCCACATTTGCAGCTTATGAAAACATTGGCCGATTGGTAGGTCTTCTGTGTTCACTCCCGTTTATGCAGCTGTGTTGCATTCTTAGAGATCATTCATTGATCTAATCTTTTAAAAAGCACCCCTCTAGCTGTTGTTTGACTCTTTCTAACGTATCTGCAGAGACCAAAGCCTTAGGAATTGATGAGGGTCTCTTTCTCCAAGCCGTAAGATCTCAGATACATTAGAGAGGGGTAAATGTGTACTGTGCTGCCTGTTAAACAGATTGACCGTGTGGAAGAACCCGAACTTTGTCTTCTCGCCCCCATTTGCTCCGTCTCCTTTCATTTGAGATAACTCTTGACCTAATCCAGTAAACATTAATTAATCGTCTTGGTGGGTTCTCTTTCAAGCTGTCCTGTAGTGTCAGTGACACCCGATCTGTTCCACTAAGGTCAAATTAGCATCTTTTACTATTTTTCTGGCATTTAAACGAATGACTTAGCTGCGGTTTTTCAAGTGTTTATAGTAAATATGTCCATTTGACGGCGGCATAAGTATGCATTAAGTGTTCGCGGCTGAGACCACCCCCTGTCACTTTCTATCCTAATGAGTGTCTTTCACTTTCCATTGTCTAATAGGGGACTGGCTGACAAGGCTACATTAAAACCACCGGGACTCAAAAAGATAAACCCCTCAGCACGGCTTACTTTTATCTTGCTAAAGTATTTGTGTTTTTCGAGTACAATGCCAATTACATCGCTCTCTGACATTTCCGCCTGCTTGATTATGGAAGGAATGACGAGCTTACTCAATCTGGGACCTTGTTTAGGGGCCACACCGTTTGCTTCTGAGTTAACATCTGCTCACTGGAGCACTGGGTTGACAGCCCTTTTTCTATTGGAGGTTTTGACCTCGACAGATCCATGCGGGGTAATATAATACAAGTGTGGCTATGGATGCCCTAAGACAGCCTTTATCATCCCAAGGTCCAATATGTTTGTGTGCGTGTGTATGTTGATACACTGTATTTCTGTGTTCATGTATGTGAGTACATGAACGCATAGACACCAGAAATTCAAGCCAGGTGTCTTCCTCACATGATCTTTAGCTTATTTTGTGCACCAGGGTTTCTCACTGAACCTGTTTGCCTAGGCTGGCTGGCTGGGAACCACATGTTTGTACCTCTCCGACACATTGGGATTACAGGTGCATAAACCTCCATACTGGTCTTTATGTGGAAGCTGGCTGATGCAACCAGTGCTTTACCCACCAATCTATCTCCTCAGCCCTAGAATTTTATTTTACCGTACGTCTTTCATTTTGTAGACCTGAATTTGACATTCTTCTAAAGACTTGTTTATTTATCTATTTATTTATTTATTGCTGGGGATGAAGCCCAGAGGTTTGTACATATGAGGCAAGCATTCTGCCACCGTGAGCTACATCCCTGGGTCTATAAGCAGAGATTCTTCAAGTCTTCTCTAACTGTGAAACAAAAGAAATTAAAATACTAGGGCCCCAGATACAATTGTTGGTGATCTACTTTCATCACAAGTAAAGGTTTAAATGTAAATGTTGATAGAGTCTGGTAAAGTCGCCAAGGGTATTGCTGTCGGCAGCACCTTTCTCAGACATGCTCCAGCCTGTGGCGTGTTTAAGGAGGTGATTCAGAGGAACAGCTTACTCTTTTCTTCTGTGTTTCTGCTATGATGGGTAGAGGGACATAAGGGATTCTTTCTGGCCCAATGGCCAGAGTTTCAGAATAAAGAAACTTTCAAAAGTTGCACTTACTTATTTATTTCTATAGTTCTGGGATTAAGCTAGGTTTTCATTCTTGTTAGGGTAGTACTAGCCTGCTCCAACCTAATGTTAACCTTTTTTTTTTTTTTCCTTTTCTTTCTTTTTCTTAACGAGACTCATTTCTGTATCTAGTTTACCTGGGTAAATTCAAGATTGCTCAGGAAAAGCCAGAGGGGAAACAGTGGACTGAGATTAAGTGGGGAACCTTTGGGATCAATAGGTTTCTCAGGAATTAGCTGGTGTATAGTTTGCCACCGTCTTCTGCCTTTCTCACCTCGTTCCTACTGCCAACATACTGGATCTTAGCGCCCCAAAGAAAAGGGCATTATGTCCTCGAATTTGACATCTGCTTTATCTGTGTGGTCGTGGATTTGCATTGTCTTAGAGGTATGCTGTTGTAGTGGTGCTATGATTCTCTAAAGCACTTGTACCTAGGGGGAGCTGGGATGAAAACCACTCCAGGAACTCCTGTTCTTCAGCTGCTTCCTGGGCTCCTGCCTGCTTCAACTTTGCTTCAGCTTCCTGTGTTATTTCTCTGGGTGGGATGGACAGGCAGCTGGGGCTTTGGCTATTTTTTTTTTTTTTTTTTTTTTAGTCAAAATTACCGTTCTCCCCCCTCTTTCTTCTTCTCTTTGTCTGTCTCTGTCTGTCTGTCTGTCTGTCTATATCTATCTATCTATCTATCTATCTATCTATCTATACCATCTTCTCATTCTGTGTCCCACAGAAGTACTCTAAGCCTGTTGCATATGAAGTAGGCACTGTTGTAGTAATACCAGTTGAGAAGTACTAATCCCCAGCGGTTTGGGGAGGCTTAGCCAAGGACCTGCCTGCTGGGATAAATACAGTAAGAAGAGACAGGTGTTTATCACAGTTCTCTGTCCCTGAGTACCTTTGCCGTGACCTTCAAAACGCCAGCATTTGTGAGCTCTGAGCCTTCTTCAGATGGCTCCTCAATTTGGCCCCAAGGTTTCAGACTTTAGCCTTATTTCTTCGGGAGACAGTCATTTTAGGGCTACGCCACTAGAGGTCACTGTTGAGACACACATGTGATTCGGGCACCACCACCCTCCCCATCAGGTCTGGTACCTAAGATTGAAAAACAAGTTTGTGTTGTCAGAAGAAATGTTTCTGGCAGCTCTCTGGCTTGGCTTCGTACCACAGGGCATGTTGCTGGTGCCATTTACATAGTGAGGTTTTGTCACATGTACAATAGATCTTTATCAAAAGAGGTATTTGGTTTTTCTGTTTGATTGTTAAAACTGAAATATATATTCAGTTCCACACACCATTTTTTTCCCCATTGCTTTCTTGAGTTAGGAACAATTCTTCTTTCCCCAGTATGTCTAAACAGAAGGAAATGTATTGCTTTCTACACTCTTCTGTATTGGATGTATTTGAACTTTTTCTATAGCAGGATGTTCAACACACACACATCTGTGATGAAGTGTTAATTTACAAATAGCAATTAGAATTGGGAAATATTCCTTTTGCTCACATTCACACTGATATTTGTACTAACAAATGGCATTGTGTAAGGAAGGATCTATGTGTTATGAGTACCTTTAACATGAGTGAGGAAACATCTCTTTTCAACATGAAACTTCTTAATTTTGAAAAGTGATTCTGTATATAAAACCATCCATCTGAGGATATTGCAAACAGTTTAAATAAAGCAACAGCATCTTTCACTGTATGGCTTCTATGGGTCAAGCATGGAACCCCCATCAGTTTGAGCAGTAAACACAGATTGCATCTCTTGTCTTTATGATCATTGGGCAGCCCTCTGTTTCAGACAGTGTGTGTCACTGAATGTGAAATCACATGATTGGATGCTTTGAACTTTTAACTGTCATGTGGGGCTTTTCCTGAGATATTGCCAGTTATGGCTGCAGTTTTGGGTCTTAGCTCTGGGCTCTATCTTGTCATTTAATGCATTGGAAATGGCTAGGCAGTAAACCCATGTATTATGGGCCAAATATGAGTTTCAAAGAAAGTGATTTCCCATTAGTGAGAGTTTAGATATGAATCTGCAGTATAGTGAACAAGAAAATTCTGGGATATTTTCTTTAGCAATTTCAACTCTTTGTTTGTTTGTTTATAATGAAGGGTCGTGTTCTGAGTACATAGAGAGTTAAGACAATGTTTGTAAATTTTATGTGCATGAATAGAATATGTACCACGAGTATCATTGTAAGTGAACTGAGCAGGCTAAAGATTAAAAAGAAAAATACAGCATTCTGAAATGTCGAGATCCAGCTGTAAAGAAGAGAATGGAGCAGGCCTTAAAAATGAGATAAACTGAAAACCTTTCTCATAGCCATAATAGATTGTTGGGATGAGTGAGAAATATTAACCGTCTTAATTCATAAAAATGACCTTCTACGCCCTCCCCAGACCCTGCTGCTCCTAGGTCTGCAGTTTGATCTCCTTTCATGTCCTAGCTGTCATCCTCCATGCAAAAGAGTCCTGCTTCTGGGCCCGGGTGAAATTAAAGTGTGAGGGGGCGGGTATGCAAAATAAATCTCCCATGCCGTGAATCTATCTTGTGACAATATCAAAACAACTTGCTGTTTGCATCTTAACAGAGCACAAATGTATTTATAACACAGAGGCTTTGATCAATAGCTTATTTTTTTAATTAGTGCACATTTATCAGCTTGTTACTGTGCCATCGTTTGAGAGATTGGAGTTGAAGAAGTATGCACAAAGTATTTTTGAGCCTGACAGCTATTAATTAAACAATATCTCTCTGTTGGTCCCCATAGTCAGGTTACCTTGAAAAATTGCCTGCAGTTGGCCACGTGCTGTTACTTTTGGCTTTAGTAAGCAGGCGTGTGAGGTCATCCCATGTGAGAGTGGTCCAGCTCCAGGTCAGGCCGCAGGCCTTGTGTGCAGTCAAAGGAAATTGTCCCCCATGTACCTCAGCCGAGGCTGACGGACCATGTTCCGTGTGGTTCGCTTGCTGCTGGCTCTCGTGACATCTCATCCTCAGCTGAAAGCCCATGTCCTTTTGGTAGCTACTTTTTGTGCCTACTTTGGTATCCTTTTTCTTGGGACCTGATCCATGCTAAGGAGAAAGCTCCCGTTACTTCTCCAGTGGTATAGTTTTAAACGGGACGGCATCAGTCAGCTGGAGAGATCTGACAGGCTGTGAGGACAGTGAGGGTGTAGATGAACCTGTTACCTTCCAAATTACCTTCCTGTTTTCATCCGAGGGGCTGATCTTGAAGAGGGTTTTCTTTTTATTCACAGTTGAATGCCTGTCAAACAGAAGTGACTTAACAGCAAAAAAGAACATGTATATCATGTTGCCTGATGTCGTAGGACCATGATGAGCCAGCCAAGGTTAAATTGAGCACAACAAAACACACACACACACTCACACACACTCACACACACACACACACACTCACACACACTCACACACACACACACACACTCACACACACTCACACACACACACACACACACACACACGAGAGAGAGAGAGAGAGAGAGAGAGAGAGAGAGAGAGAGAGAGAACAAAGAAAGTGTGTGTACATAGCCTAGGATGTGCAATATACAGGTTTATGCATTTTTAAAAAATGATCTGTTAATTATTCTTAAATCATTGAGCGTCATTGTTGTTGTTATTGTTTTAAGAATCGAAGCAATAGTGAGTGTAATCCCTGCAGAAGTATACATGGTGCTTGTGATGTTACTGGCCTTGGGTCCTGCTCTGCCCACACGTCAGATCTTTAAGCCCATGCATCTCAGGTTTGGAAACCCCGGGGCTGGAACGTCAGTGGTGCTGTATTCACAGTGCAGATATACTTGACGCTGTTTCTTGAAGAAAGTTCCCCAGAACTTTAGAAAGATGATTTTTCTAAATGAATGAAAAGCTGGTATAAAAAATGTCAATAGGCACCACGTGATTTATTGGCTTGAATTTATATTTTAAAATAAGGATTTATAATCTTATAGCCCACCCCTAGTCTTGAGTGGAATGTGGTTATACATATATACATATATACATACATATTAATTTTTAAGTAATAAAATTCTTGTGACGACTTTCCCTTTCTCTGTCACTCCACCAAGTAGGACAGACTTGTCCTGATGTGATTAATTATCACGTGACAGATTTTTGACCTTCTATTCAGTCTGAGCTGTCTTTTGTTTGATTTTTTTTTTCCCTTTTAATTTTCAGTAGCCTTTCTCCTCGCCTGTATGTTCCTTCTTCTATTTATGTTACTGTTTTCCTCTCTGAAGTCCGGGCTCCTCTGTCATCCTTTGGAAAGCTTAGATGGACTGCCATTGTTTTCATGAAGTCCTTCTCTCCCTCAGAATGAACCGTGACCGTGTGGTGTGTGAAACAGAAGGCTCCCCACAGTCCATCCCGTTGTGAAGGACAGCACCACACGTATGCAGTTAACTGAGAATTAAGCAAGGCAAGAGATAGCATTCATCAAACTGTATCCTCTGCTTAATGGAGGAGTTACACTTAATGTGGTTAAATAATTGGAGTCAGAGGTTCTGAGGCTGCAGCACCCCGGGTCTCTGCACTCCCATCTCCCCTGACTGCTTCTCTAAGTGATTTATGTGTGCACTTTAACTGTCCCAGGCAAGGGAAACCTGGTGCTCTTTGAACCAAGCATTTCCGTGGCTCTGGATCTTTACTTGTTTACAGTAGACCAGGCGGAATTGCCAAGGTTGGAGGGCAAGCTTTCTGGCTTACACTGGGTGGGTTGTGTGTAGCGTTCTGTCTCTGGCCTTTCTCCCCTCCCCTTTGTTCCCTGCTCATGGAGTAACCCCATCCTCTGCCTCTAAACATATGGTCTGATAGGCAGAGAAGCAACCCCATGCAGTCTCTTGGTGGCGAGTCTCAGTTGTAAAGAGAGATAGAAACATGGGCAAACTGCTCTAAGCATGTGCTGAAGGTTGGACTTAAGTGTTGTCTGCCTCTTATTGTCATAAACATACATGATCATACATGTGTTCACATACTACACTATGTTAACTATATTGTTATATTATAGTGTATTACATATAATAAAGCATGTGCATCAAAGAGGCTAAGCAGCTTTTTATACAGCCCAGGCTGGCTTCCTCTGTTGATGGAAGACGTGTGTCTTTTTTATTTTTGTCTCTTGTTTCTGTTGGTATTTCCAAACTTTTGAGGGTTTGGGGTTTTTGTTTGTTTGTTTGTTTGTTTGTTTTTTTTTTTTGTAGCAGGATGTCTTTCCTGCTCTTCCCTTTCGCTAGATATCACTTTGTCTCCCCACCTCCCAATGCTGTTTCTTCTCCCTTGAATGTTGATTGTCCCAACCAACAACCAAATCAAAGCTCTCGGCTGATGTGTGACTGAGTTAGTCGGGGAACCAGAACCACATGTGATTAGGAACACGCTTCTTTTCTGCTAAGTCAGTGCAGACTTCAGGCGCCAGCCAAGTTGTGTCTGCTCAGAAGGGCAGCAGTTCATGCCCGTCCGCTCCTTAGGCATCACGTGTGGTTGTGCATGCACACTTTTTATAGCTCAGGGAAATACATTTTTGCTTGTTTGGGTTCATATTGCAAACCCACTTTATTGCTTGTTTGTTGCCATTTCCTCCTAATTTTTATATAACTGATTGTTGGCTTTGCAACTGGTGGGGGGAGAACACAATTGTGGGTCTATGTGGTGATTAACTCAGTATTTTGGGGGGTGGTTCATAAAACTACTTAAGTTGCAGAATCCTAAGGAGGTCCATGAAACGTGTGTGCCCAAGGGCACACACGCTCAGCGGATACTTGTTGATTAGCCACAGGTGGAACTGCTAGTTACCTGTATGTCTAATAATATTTGGGGAGATGGTGGCCTTTATTAAGGTGGGGGCTTAGATACTTGGTGAATTTTTACTTTTACCTTGAGGGCCATCTAGAACCTGTTAAATGAAAACTTGCTTCAGTGTTTCATAAACTTTATGTTTTTAAATAACCCGTAACTACTGTAATTCGCTGCTTTAATAGCCGTGTTGGAGGAAATCCCATAAAATCTGTGAAGCCGAACACGATTAGTTCAAATTTCAAACTCGTACAGTAATATATAATTACTTCATTATTCACCTTGTGTTTTTGGCCAGAAAGCAAAGGTAATTAATCACCATAAGTGCAAGTGACCTTTTTTATTTGCATATAGAATTCCCAGGAGCATAGTTATTTGCATGTGAGAGTTACGATCCCTCTTTTACATGGAGTCATTGAAATGGCACCGAAGGCTAGGATTCTTGCCTTGCTGTGGGAGCCAGCACAGATGTAAGGAGTCTAGACACTGCGTCTGGTGGGAACGGGGGCTGGTCTCTAGCTGTGTCGGGTGAGGATTGACAGCCCCAAGACTTGACTTTCACCAGCAATGTCCCAAGTCCTATTCCAAACATGTGCTGTGGTGTTGGCTTCATTCAGGCTACAGGAAGATGGCGGCCATGGGATGTCTGTCCCATACAGTACCGGGTCAGAGCAATGCTAGGTGTCCATCTTTTCTAGAATGGTTGTATCCCTCCTGTTTGTTATATATCATGGGAAGCCTTGCTTATTTTCACATACTATACTGTTGTTGGTAGCATTTCTTTATCTTTGTTGTAGGGATAAGCTAACTTAGTATTCTTCACTACTCTTTACTCTTTTAAAGAAAGGCTGTAAAAACCTAGAGGGTAAAGAAATAAAAGACCACACATTTTCATTATTTATTGTAGCAGCCAGAATACTTATGTGTACATTTTTATTGGCTATTGTATGTGTGTGCATGGTATGTGTGTGTGCGTGTCTGTATGTAACTGTGTGTATGTCTGTGTGTGTTTATGTGTCTGTATGTGTGTGTCTGTGTGTCTGTGAGTGTATATCTGTGTGGGTCTCTGTGTATTGTATCTCTGTGTGTCTGTGTATGTATGCATGATGCATGGGTGTGTGCATGGTGTGCATGGGTGCATCTCTGTGTGTGCATGTCTGTGTGCATCTCTGTGTGTGTGTATGTGTGTGTCTCTGTATATGTCTGTGTGTGTATATCTGTGTGTGTATCTGTGTGTCTCTATCTCTCTGTGTCTATATGCATGTCTGTGTGTGTGTGTGTGTGTGTGTGTGTGTTGGGCTGCATTTGCCATAGTGTGCATGGGGATCAGAGGACAACTTTTGTAGAGTCGGCACTCTCCTCTCTTTATGTGGGTTCTGGGAAGATCAGACTAACCCAGCCTCTCAGATTTCTCTGCAAGTGCTTTACCCCTCCAAAGAGTCTTGCTGCCCCTCCAACACACCTTTAATGTGCTATGGTTTTTGAAACAGTGCTGTTTGTTTTAACCTGTTTTGATGCCTCCAGGGTGTTATTGTTGGGGGCTGTGGCAGGCTCTTGGCCCTGTGAGGTGCCTGTTCCAGTTCTCTCTCTTCGAGTCCTTGTGGGAATTTGCATTCTATCGGTGAATTCTTCCCATAAAGGAAGTTAAAGCTGAACCATGAATCTACTATGATGGTTGGGTTTTGTATCCCAGCTCAGCAGCCACTAGAGCTCAAAACAGCTCTTGTTTCTTCTGTAAAAGTTGTCAGAGTATAGCTCTCATAACACTGAAGTTTGGTGGTGGGGGTTTGGGAGGAGGTCATCTCTGGATTTCATGTCCTTGCTTCTCATGAAAACCCACGTTCTGTGCTGCTTCTGATTTCCTGGCAGCGTGGGTGTTAACACAGCACGCCATCTATTAACTGCCCTTCTGGAACTACAGGAGAACCACTGCCGATACTAACCATATGGCTCCAAAGACCAATGCATGGCTTCCTGACCCCTCCGTGGGCTGCACCTAGGCAGAGCTCCCATCCTTATGTTTTGCATGATGCCTACTGTTCCCAGAGCCTGTCACTCTTCAGAGTTTTGTCTCCTAATTTTGTGAGCCCAAATGCTTTTGGTCAGAAAGCCTCTGGACTGGTGGAACCTGCCTAAGCCAGTCTGTATGATGTGCGCTCAACAACCCAACATGCTGTGTGTAGTGCAGTCCTGATGTTGCCCTATAACACCTGACCTGTCTGTCTCTACTGGACCACACTTGCTTGTGATGGATTTGTTCCTGGGTGACATATTCAATGACTTTTTATGTTGTCTGTCCTACCTACCCTGCTGTTTTCACCAGGAAAATCTTTGTTGAGGAAGCAGCACTTGACTGGAAATGTTGTCATGGTAGCATCCACGTTGGGTGGATTTGTCCCAAAGGGTTTTGTTGTTGTTGTTTTATCTTTTTTCCTTTTTCTACTTTTCCTCAATCCTTGGGTTCACTCTTAATTTGGATAAGATTGTTTATATAACTATCTATCAGTCTATGTGAATTGGGAATAGGTATTGAAGAAATGATCTTGATATTACCAAGACTTTGAAATATTTACAAATTCAGCATTTCATGGAACCATGAGAAATGCAGGCTTTCAAGTCTGTCCCCACACCACTGAGATAAATCTTGGTTGCCCTGTCTGTGAATATTTTGATAGGAGATATGTACTCTATGTTTTAAAGCCCACAGCCTTAGAGTAGTAGCACTGTCCAATAGAATGCTCTGTAGAGGTGGAAATGAGGCCTGTAGAAGCCACGGGCCACGTGGGCTGCTTGTCCAGCTCTTCAGGTCTGACCAATTTGACCAAACACTGAAAGTACTGATGAGGTGACTTAAAGAATAAACGTTTCTTTTGACATGTGGTTTTAATGGTTTCCAGTCTATTCTAGTTGGCCTGGTGGAATGACTCAGTCCACGATTCCCAGAACATATGGCATAACTTCACATGGCTGTGGACCAGGAAGTAGAGAGAGTAGGGTTGGAAACAGGGGCTGGTCTGTTATCTTCAAGGGTTGCTCCTAGTGACTTACCAGCCACCAGGCCACACCTCAAGACTCCATAGCCTCCCTGAACAGTGCCACTAGCCAGGAACCAAGTGCTCAAAACCTGTGTCTGTGAGATCTTAATCATAACATTTTTTTTTCCAGTTTGATTTAACTAGTTTTAAACATCCATGTAAACAGTGGTTACCCATTGGGCAGTCCTGCTCCAGAGAAATATTTTTACTGTGTGGATAAACTCCTAACGTGTTTTAAGATACATTATCAGCCACAGAATTACTAATTTTATGTCACAGAACAGAATCTTCCAAGAGTAGACATAGTTTGCCTAACTTTTCTTTTTGCTGGAGGAGTTTGCTTCTTGCCAGCTGATTGAATAAAACTCCTTCTTCAGAGTCAATGATTGGCCGTGTAGCTTCTGCCTGTTAAAACATAAAATAGTGAGAAGCTGGAGAGATGGCTCAGAGGTTAAGAGTGCTGGCTGCTCTTCCAGAGGACCCAGGTTGGATTCTCAGCTCTAACATGGAGGGACACAACTATAACACCAGGGTATCTGATGCCCCCTCTGGCCTCTGCAGATACCAGGCATGCACATGATACATGCAAATAAAACACCCATATACATAAAATAAAATTAAAAATATGTAAAAATATTAAAAATATGGTGATTGAATGTCCTCTTAGGAGTCACATCCTTCCTCAGGAATAGCACTAGTTACTGATTTCTTGCAGTTGGAGCTCTAGTCCATGATTTGTAAAGTGAAGTAGAGACGGGGGGTGTAGTATGAACTGCCTGAGGAAGTGTTCTGTGGTGGCCAGGAACTCACTTTGTAGTTCTTAAACTTGCCCTCCTCCCTCCCATCTTAGCCCGCTGAGTGCCATATTACAGGTGTGTAACAACACCATGCTGGCCCTGATGACCTTAGACTCATAAAATAGTGTCCCTCAAAGACAAGCTAATAGGACTTTTTAAGTTACCCGGGGCCCCTTGTGTAACTTTCTGGATACTTTGGAGAATATTTGCTCAATTGTTGAATCTGGGCCAGAATATAAGATAGACTTTAAGGCAATGTTCAGGTTTTTGTTTTTTGTTTTTCATTAAGTAAAACTTGAAGGAAGAGACAGGGCTGTGCTGGGTTGGTTAGTCTGAAATTGTTAGGAACCCCAGAAAGTAATCTCAAACAGGCCCTGGGTTAATAGCTGGGCTGAAATGTCTCCAGAGGTGGCACGGTCTTCCCATTGACACTGAGTGTCCTTTGGGAGCCTAGGAACCCCAGAGAGCAGTCAGGGACTCTCTCTCAAATTTAGCAACTGAAGTTTCAAAATTAGAAGAACTGTCACTGACAAGACAGAAAATGCTACTAAGTTCGTTGTGACAAGCAGAGTTCTACATGACTGAGCATCCTAATTGGGGACCCCAGTGTTGCATTATTTAAATCTGTTATCATTGATTTCCAACAATCCTTCTTGTCTTAGACTCATAAAATGTTAAAAGCAGGTGGAAGAGCATTTAAAATGACCACAATCCATCTTTCTCATTTTACTTTAAAGGAAAAAGAAGCCCAGAAAGGTTGTCTGTTAAGTAAGGAGACACACAGTAGGGACAGGGCAGAGTCAGGAAATGTCTGAGTCAGCCTATGATGCCTTTGATCAGATACCTCAGTTTCTCCACTGCTTCTGTGTGCTCAGTTCTGCATTGTCTATAGACACAATGATCACATACCAGATACCTCGCAAGTAGATGGCACAGGGTTTCTGAGTTTGTGTGTGTGTGTGTGTGTGTATTTGTGTGTTCATGTGCTCACACTCACATGCTATGGTGCACATGTAGAGGTCAGAGGATAGCCTCTCGGAGTCAGTTGCTCCGTGCACCATATGGATCCCCTAGGATTGAATACAAGTAAGTCATCAGCCTTGGCAAGTGACTTTAACTGCTGAGCCATCCTGCCAGCTCCATTAATTATGTTTTCAAATGCTATTTTTTTTCCTTTTTCCTTTTCTTATTTTTTGCTGAGCTGTCCCACAGATGCCTTGGAATATTTCAGGAGAGGCTTTTGGTGGGTGAAATTTTACAGCCACCTCTTCATAATAGTCTGCGTTGTCTGTGCCACGATTGCATGTGATTTACTCACCACACATTTTATATTGCTAACCTTTTACATTTGTCATGGCTTTGTTGGGATTAGCTGGCTTTCCAAATGCTGGCTCCATTTCTACTTTAGATTACGATAACCCTTTCTTTATAACTTTCTTTCTTTAAATAGCATAGGATGGCTTTCTTTATCCACAAAATACTATTCTAGATGGAAGGGTAGAGCACCTGCATATATGGTTAGCATTCTCTTGATTTTGGTTGGATGAATGGTCCTCTGTCCAGAGAAGTTTGAATGTTATATTCTTTCTATTTTTACTGTGGCTGATAAAAAAAAATCTGTAGTTTACAGGGAAATATTAGCTATGCATTCATTTTCCTCCCCTTTCAGCGCGAATGGAGTCTTAACACAACACATTCAGATGCACACCAAAGGCTGAGAGAGGTTTGGTAAATTGAATGTGGGGTTATTGTTTGTGTCCACAAAACAAAGTCCTAAATCACATTTAACATAATTGGTGGTTTTAAATTGGACTGCTTTAGCACGGAGAGTGAAATAATCTCTCATCCTGTCAAAGAGGCGATACCTTTAGACCAGCATTTAATTGCATTGGCAGGGTAAGTTTAGGGAGGCGGCAGTAATTCTGGCCACATTATTCTTGGTTTGTGGCTAAATTGAGATCATCATTTTCTCTTGGTTTCAGTTACTTTCTTTATTGCTCTTCAAGCTAATCAGATCACTATAGTGAGTGTAGGCTTAGTGGTAGCTCGGGGCTGGACGAGCTCTGGTAGCTGCCCTTCACTTTGGTCTGTGGAGGGAACAAGTGACCCCGAAGGGTAAAGTTTGATGGTGTCCTCAGTAATTGCTCATACGAATGGAATGCCATTTATTTACACAAAAGCATATGTGCCTAAACTATGCTTTTGCAGCTGCTCTGTTCAAGTTATGGTCGTTTGTATTAGTAGCCACAAGTCATTCTGGGATTCTTCCCAGAATGGGAAGCCTGGACTATTTCGTAAAATATTGGCCCCCTCATCGCCACCCACTTTGTCATGGGACCACTGCCACCTGTTCATGGCGCTGGTACACACCAGTCTTTATGTTTTATATCCCTCCTTTCAATGAAAGCATGTCCTTTTCATTGTCCCAAGCAGTCCCTTTTAAAGAAATTAGGTCATTGATACCTGGGGTATTTCTCAGTGTTGAAGACGGTGACTCAGAGCGAGCATTAGCACTGGACCCCTCTTCTTCACTTTACCTCTCGTGGGAGTTACCAAGTGCCTGCCTTGAAATGGCTGTTTGGATTCCTATCTCATAGAGCTGTGCAAGTGTCCTAAGTACAAACACTCCTGGTTCTGAGCTTAGACGTAGCCCAGAGGCAGCAAGGCTGGTCAGTAGAGTGTCTTTCCCAGCCTTCAGGGGCAGATGGAGAAGGGAGAGCTGGCAGATTGGAAAGGAAATGTGTTGATAGAAGATGTGGCCCACTTGCTTGTTCTGGATTCAAGGCCACATTGCTATTCTTAGTGATCTGGAAAGTTTGGGCAGTACAGTTCCCATGAACCACGGGCAAGCTGCATGTGTTTGCTTGTAGAAAAATTAAATGGCAAGTAGGGTAGATAAATGACAATATGTTGAAGTCTCCCTCCTCCACCCCTCCATCAGTGTGAGCCTTTGTGCTACCAACTTGGAGTGGGACATTTGTCCTTCAGTGTCATTGGGAGTTGGTTAGAGGAGCCCTGGTTACCAAAATCCAGAGACTCTTAACTCCTTACATAAAAGAGCACAGTATACGCACATAACCTATGCGCATCCGCCACGCACTCTGAATCATTGCTAGATGAAGTATAGCATCTAAGAGGTTGTAGATGCTCGTTAAACTGCATCATCTAGGAAGTAGTGACAAGGGGAGCCAGCTGTGTAAGGTTATTACAGATGCACCATTTTCTGTAAATATTTTTGATCTTTGGTTGATTGAGAATTCTGGATGTGATTTGATAATAAGGAAGCCCAGCTTATGTATGAATTAGATGGTCACCATGTCTCTTTCATTTGAAAGGGGAAAAAAGTGCTGCTTGTATTTTGTGTACCCCGAGTTCACTCAACATTTCTGCCCCCAATGTAGAGATACTGAGCGCTGGCTCTACTTTTGATGCTCTTAACTTGTGTTCATATGGTAGTCTATAGGGAAGGAGATGCCTTGTGGGTCCCAAGTGGATATCTTCATCTGTGAGCTGCACACTCTGTTCACAACATACTACTGAGTGGGTTCTTTGAATGTTTATGTAAGAATGTATTGATCAATTGTTAATTTAATGTGTGTGTGTGTGTGTGTGTGTGTGTGTGTGTATCAAAACACAAAGGAAAAAGTCAGAAAGGAGGAACACTGAGTATTGTACGATTTCAGCCTGAGCTTTAGCTGCAACTGAGGTCAATGGTAACAAGGACAGCTCCTCAGATATGGGGTTATTTAAGAAGCTTGAGTGTATCCTCCTTCATTGGGTTAGCTGTCTTCAGATGGCAGTTCAAGGCAACCACAAGGAAGAAAATAACTTCAGCTGTTACAGTGTGGAAGTGTGTGCCGTGTACTGTTCCCTGTGAGGCTGCTGACAGGGTGGGGCTCATGTCTTCCTCATTTCTGTTTTCATCCCCTCTGTACCTCAGAAACAAGTCTTGTCAGGTAGTTTGATCTAATCACACAAAGGGAAACACTTCAACTTCCACCTGGTCAAGAATTTTTACCCATGAAAGTAAGTAACCCTACAAAATGTATGTGGACAGCACTGGGGTTTGACCTTGCTTGCGTTTGATAGGGAAACATGTGTGGCTAGCATCCTTTGCCCCTTGAATTCACATGCAGCTTCTCCGTCCCTATAGCTGTGCCGCCAAATGTAGCAGAACTGAAGAACTTGGAGGTACTTAACTTCTTCAATAACCAGATCGAGGACCTGCCCACCCAGATCAGCAGCCTTCAGAAACTCAAACACCTTAACCTTGGGTGAGTATTGGAGGAGCTTGAGGAAATCACCACCAGCAATGAGCTAAAACCAATGTAGGGTGTGGGCAAGCAAGGGGAAGTATTTATGTGATTATCCAATAGGAGTAGTGGGTGTCTAACTGCTTTTAATGTATCAGGTTTAAGAAAAGGCTTGTTTTAATATTCTCAATGTTCTCCATTAGTGCATATCCAGTTGAAAGCTAATTGAGAAGCTAATTGTTGGCACAATAAGGAATTTTTTTCATGATATTTTGTTTCCACTAAAATGTTATGTCTGTTATGTTGGCCAAGGAAGGACTGACTTGCATAGAATTAATTGTTCAGATAAACTGTTCTACTGTTGGCCTGTTTTCTCTGTATATTACATAGAAATAGTTAGAAACACACCTTCCTTCCATGCAGTGGCCCCCCATGTTGCACTGTGACTTTAAGGCATTCTTCTGTGTTGGGGTTGGGGGGGGTGGAGGACAACCCTACATTTTCACACCAAGGTGAAAAGAGGAAAGTTTATTCATCAGTGAGCGACAACAGTACCTTGTACCCATCCATATATTACTTGGCAGTTTTCAGAATTCCTGTGCTGGCACTTGACCCTGGACACATTTGTGAGGTGGAGATGGTGGGATTCAGCACTTTCCTTTCATAGATAGGCAGTCAAGTTCTTCTCAAGAGCTTGCTCCTGATTTGCTCCTGATTACCTCTGACTTTGGTGGCTGAGTGCAGTGGAGACCTCTATTGATTTGGGTCCATCAGACCCTGCGGATGGCAAGTGGAATTTTGGCTTTTAAATCCCATCTTCCCTGCCCTAGCTGTCAGCTGAAACTGTCTATTCATGTTTCCATCTCTGTGCAAACCAATGTCATTCAATTGTATCCACTGGATGCTGTAGTTCTATTAGCGAGTTAAATGGGGAGAGGGGGGGAATATGCTGGGTATTTATGAGTCTTATAGGGAGTTTGTGAATTCGTTGTTAGTCCATTCTTTCCTTGAGGGGTTTGGTTAGCTGCTCTAAATTTGAAGCTCAGTTTGGATAAGAGACCAGCTTTGCAAGATCAAAGAGCATCTATTTGCTAACCTGTGAGAGGTAGGAGAGTTAAAGAGAGAACAATGTTACTTCAAATGACAGTGTTTTCCCTTGCTGGTGCTATCACTGGATCCCCATCAATAAAACATAAAAGAAAAGGTTGTACATTGAGTTTGAAGATTATTAAGTCCTGGTACTGGAGAGATAGCTCAGTGGGAAAGAGTGCCTGCTTTGAAACCAGGAGGAACTGAGTTCAAATCCGCAGCACCCATGTAAAAGCCAGGATTTTCTTTGTGTACTTATAATCTTAGCACTGGGTTTATGAAGATAGACACAGATCCTGGGAACTTGGTGGCTAGACAGCCTAGCCAAAAAGGCCAGCATTAGGTTCAGGGAGAGAACTTCTCTATAAAACTAAGGTGTAGGGTGATTAAAGAAGACACATACTTTATGTTCTTCTCTGGCCTGCACAGGGGCACACGATACATACATGTAAATAAACCACACACATATACACACACAAAATATTCCATTACGTCATATGGTAAATTAGTGTGCAAAATGCTGAAAATAGGTATATATTTTTACTGTTAAGATCCATTTATAAAATTATAAAACACATATAGGATATATGCAATATATGCATACATATTAGTATATATATATATATATATATATATATATATATATATACATTTGTGTGTGTGTGTGTGTGTGTGTGTGTATTATAAGGATATTAATGCACAGTCCATATTTGGATAGCATGAAATTAGGAACATGACCTGACATATGTTAATCAGGACACAGCATTAGTGATTATTATCATCATATTTCACGAATTTGTTCATTTATTTCTTGACTATGTAAGTGCCTATTCTATGTCAGTATTGCTGATAGGGGATCAGAAATGAGTGTCATGGTATGAACCTTTGGATTGGGGCAGGGTACATTGTCAGTGAGCACAGTATGGTCACAGTTGTGTTGCAGCTGATGAAACTGTGACGGAACCAGAGACAGGAAAAACATTTGCCTATAAACGAGGTTCTCTAGAGGTTTTACACAGGCCCAGTGCTGGATCCCGAGTAATGTGTGGAGATGAGTTACTCAGACAGCTAAGCAGCCATCTCAGGCTGGGACAGTGGCACATTTCAGCGCTCAGGGCAGTGCACAGACTCAGTGTAAAGGTGAGGCGGGTGTGACCAGGTGAGATGCAAGAGCCAGCCAGACACTTGGGAATGGTTACTGCACACCTAATGGGTGCTTGCTGAGTTCTAGCTTGCTACCAGGAGTCATTTTAGGTAATGGTCACCTCACACTACGGTGGGGACACCTGTGGCAAACAAATAGGTGCCAGTGGTGGCAGGGAGTCAGGAGTGCTACCCCGATTTACATAGTGGAGCTCTGGTTGCAGATCTTCTCTGCAGGAATTTGTCCTGCCAAGTAGTAGATGTGAAATAAGAACAGTTTTGTCTGAAAGCTCAGAGCAAAGAGAGTTAATGGAGGTTGAGGTGAATGGCAAGAAGCTGGTGGGAAAGCCACCTTTGTGTCCAAGGTGATCTGCATCAGTGGTAGTGGGGACCCAGGGGAGGGATTTAATTTGAAAACTATGTAGAAGGAAAATTGCCAAGACAGTTACGGACAGGAGGGGATCCTACCTAGATTCCTGTGTTGGGCCGCTAACATTGGAATTAGAGCTGGAGACACATTTGGGAAGAGCATAAACTCAGGCTTGGTTTAGTTGACCTTGGGCTATCTTAGGACAGAAGGGTAAACTTGATGACCTTGCACCTTGGTTACTTCCTTGCCCTTCTGGAATAGCTTGTATTTTCAGCTCTAAGTTTATTGATTTATGTAAAACACCTTTCATTGTCTGATTTCGTAGCTCCATAGAGGGTGTCATTTCCATAAAGATTTTAGGTTTTTGTTTGGCAGGGGGGAGGGGGGGATTAAGATGGGTTTCAATAAAGGCATCTCTGCTCTTGGATCTCATGGAGGTTTATCCGTGCACATTAAGGCAAGGGGAAGGCAGGTTGGAGAGGACCGCTTAGTATTAGCAAGGCCAAATGAAAGTGTGCACTTAGGAGACCATAAGTACCAGGGTTAGGTCCTTATCCAGAGAATACACTCACCAGTCTTTAGTTATGTGGTTCTTGCCATTTGTTACGATGAGTGCAAGACACAAATGAGCTTTAGGGCAGCTGCAATAAGAGGAAGTTTTGATCTGTTCTAAGTTTTAAAGCACAGCACATTGTGTATTTTACAAGAAATGAAAAGCTATGGGTGTTCTGAGTTGTCAGGGTGATAGTTTGGGGGCTAACTTCACTGTAGAGAACGCACCCAACTGCTGTGGACTGTCAGCCTAGTTTGTTGCTGAAGTTCATCATGTAAGCATTTGGTAGTTAGGGAACCAGGAGTGCTTCGCAGACTGGCTTCAAAGGAGCACTGAAGCATCCTGTCTTATCGGTGAGTAGTCTAGGAGGTTGTTTGGCTTTGAGTAAAATCAGCCTGGGTCTCCCTCTCCCTGAGACTTGCACATCTACCTTTCTCTCGGTTTCCCTTCTGCTTAGTCATTTTTTAGCAGGCCGGATTGGTCGAGGTCCAACAGCAGCATTGGATCTGTTATTAGAATGATCAATGGTTGGATTGATTTTCAATGTCACGGTCTCTCCTCTCTTTCAGTGTCTGTCAGCTTACACTGAAGTTGTTTATACAGTGTTTAAACTGACTTAAGTATTCTCAAAGGGAGCCTCAATAAGAGATATAAAGGTCTTGAAGGATAAAAGATAATATCAAAAAATTTTCTTAGATTTTTACATATGTATGTACATGTATGTATATATGTTTTGTGTGTGTGTGTGTGTGTGTGTGTAATTTGTTTCTCTTTTGTGATAAAATGCTAGCAAAAAAAACAACTTTGGGGAAGAAAGTGTTTCTTTGGCCCACAAGTATAGTTCATCATCAGAGGAAGGCAAAGCAGGAACTCAAGGCAGGAACTGAAGCAGAAAGGACAGGGAAAACCTGCTTACTTGCTCACTTCCTCTGACATATTCTGGTCCCTTTCTCATACAGCTCAGGCCCCCCTGTATGAGGAATGGCACCACCCAGTGTCTGGACCTTCTTATAACACTGAGCAATGAGGAAAGCCCCACCCCCGAGACATGCCCATAGGTCAGTCTAATAGAAGCAATTCTTCACTCAAGATTTGTCGGGCATTGCTAGATGACAACTAACATTAGCCGTCACACATACATGCTCACACATATAAATGTGTATATATCTATCATAAAAGTTACTGTCACCTTAACCTTCTTGTAGTGTGTCATTGAGAAGTGTGATTTTCACACGGTTACACTTGCAGTCTCCAGAAGTTTATCGTCTTGCATACTTGAAACAATTCATTTGCCTCCCCCTGCCCCAGGCCCTGGCAACCAGCGGTCTCACTAGAGATAATTCTGATCATAAGTATATAGGTGTTGAACAGGAAGTAGATTCCCTTCCCATTACAATGAATGAACAAAATAAAGCAAATATCCCAAATGCATGTTTTGAATTGTCGTTTACATATGTTTAAGAAAGTTTCTCTTCAGACAGACAGGCATTTTAAGTGTTCGTGTGCAGAGGGGTATTTAAGTTTTTCTTTTGGAGGAAGTAATAACTAAACCTTTCCATACATTTCACAAGCATAGGTTGTTGAAGTAAAACTGTTAAACTATTAGTACTACATGATCTCAGTGTGAGGTAAAAATATGAAGATCATCTACATAGAGTAAAGTGATGTTTACTTGAGGCAGGTGGTGGGGACCAGGGAGTTAAGAAATTGTTAAAGGACCAAGAATTTCAGTTATTCAGGAGTAAGTTCAAGAGGTTATTATATACCACAGTGAGTGGCATTAACAATATTCACTATGTTTGAAAATCGCCCACAGAGTAGATTTGTGTGTATTTGCATTCCTGGTATATTCTCAGCACAACACACACACACACATACACACACCCCATTGGTGTGGCAATTTCTTCTTGTCTGTTAAATTATATAAATACAATGAAAAATCGAGTACCATTTAGTGAATGCAGAACCGTGGTGTGCTTTTGGACTTTCATCCTGCTGAACTTGGTTTACACTGAGAGTTAGTTTCCAGTGTTCTGTATACATATGTGCCTTTTACGAGGTGACTTGTCCCTTCTGTCCCCAAATCGCAGCATGAACAGGTTGAACACACTGCCTCGAGGATTCGGATCGCTCCCAGCTCTGGAAGTCCTGGACTTGACTTACAACAACCTGAACGAACATTCTCTTCCGGGAAACTTCTTCTACCTCAGTGAGAAACTTTTAATTCTGTAAATCTCTTTAACGTGGTACTTCGGTTCTAAGAGTGAAAATTTATTTGCCAGTGCTGAAACTCATGAGAGAAATTATTGGACATATATATTTTTTCACCACAGAGTCCTTTTGAATATTCCTTCATTGCTCAGCAGTATTTATA
The DNA here is from genome assembly GCF_011762505.2 of Arvicanthis niloticus. Classification (NCBI taxonomy): domain Eukaryota; kingdom Metazoa; phylum Chordata; class Mammalia; order Rodentia; family Muridae; genus Arvicanthis; species Arvicanthis niloticus. Next base: position 64,684,841 of record NC_047665.1, on the reverse strand, counting down.
TTTGATGTATAGTTGGCTGACACCATTGGGCAGACGTGGGCTTAGTAATGTCACATTAACTTTCCAGGAGAGATGTTAGTACCTCTACAGGTCTCACATTTAGCTCAGAATCTTGACTTCCTGCTTAAAAAGTGTGAACAACAACAACAAAAAAAAGTTTTCCCCAGTTTCTATTAATTCCCTGAAATATACTGCTCAAAGATACTCTAGACAATTATTTGTTGAAGTCTACCCATTCTTAAACTGCTAACAATTGTTTAAAAACCCAGCTCAGATCCTTGTTCAAGTCTTTGAAGAACTCTCCTTGCATGGACTGATTTATTTTAGTATATAACCATTATAGAATCATTTATTGTAGGTGGCCACATAAACATTTTCATAAATTTCTTGCTGTAGATGCACATAAAAATCAGAATGACTGGTTTTCTAGCCACTCAGGAAATACTTAGGGAAGAGCTGTGTGTTTTAAGTTAGTGTTCTGCATCTGTGAGCAGTGACTTCTGTGTCATGTGGAGACTATGTTGGTGATGTTCTGTGTATTTGTTTATGTTTCTTATTTACTTTTGAGTCAGGGTCTCACTCTGTAGAGTTGTCTGGCCTCGGCCTCAGCATGGACACCAGTCTGGTCTCATGTTATGGTGATTGCCCTTGCCTTAACCTCTTGTCATCATGCCCACACTAGAAAATCTGCTGCTTCTGAACCAATCTCTGACATTCATTTCACAGTTTACCTTTTTTCATGGCCTCTACCAGACATTCCGAAGCACATGAAACCAATTCTAAATTATCTTCTTGAGCCTTGGAGGAAATTATCTTTGTTACACATGTTAACATTCAATTTTGTCAACCTTACCCCTGTTAGAATATAGGTAGATAGCTGTTAAGCCATTATTTTAAAGTCCCTATAATAAACGGTGCTTTGTTGTTATTCTTGTTGACTACTGTTTGAGGATTTTATCCTCCAGTGGCTGAGATCACACCATCATTGTATAATCTGTGCATGGTATGACTTTTGGTATTTTGCTCACTTCAAGCTTCAGTCTCTTAAATCCATGTCATCTGTTTAACCCCCTTGTCTTCATATAGTCTTATCATTAAAGCTTACAGTGAGTCATCTGATTAGGGGATCAATAATCCTAGATGATGGTGCCTATCACGAGAAGGCCCTTCATCTTCATATTTTTTCTTAACAGTGATCTGTCTGTTTAAGAAAGCGCTAGTCTGAGGTAGTAGATCCCATTTGATGCATGAACCCCTTTGCTCTGGATTCTAACGTGTGTGGCACGGCAGCCCTTCTTTCTCTGGAAACGCAAATGGGTGTAATCGATGTGATCTCTGATGTGTGAGAGGAGAATCACTACCTTTTCTGAAAACACTGAAACTGTGCTGATCTCTTCCTGTCAGTCTTCTTGGATACAGATGTTTCCTGAACATCCCAGTGCCACAATCAACCAGTAAATCTAGGTCTGACCTGCTTGTTATTATAGTGAGCTCTAGACACGCCACAGTCTTTTCACCAAGCCAGGGTTATTAATCAAAGCCGACTCCCTCGTATCGATCAGACCTCAAATGGTTGGATTCCACGCCACCCTGCTTATATATTGCTGTTTAATTTGCAGCCACCCTGCGTGCACTCTATCTAAGCGACAACGATTTTGAAATCCTGCCTCCAGATATTGGGAAGCTCACAAAGTTGCAGATAGTAAGTAATTTATCTAAATTCTTAGAAAATCAATTCACTCCTGCAGCCCTTGTAGGAGTGGAATCGAGTCAATTTGAGCAGGAGTAAGGTTTGTTTTGTAGGAATGAACCAGCGCTCCCACTTCTGTTTCTTGTTTAGCCACAGACACTTTTGAATGAATTGAAAAGATCAAGCCTTGAAGGGTGTGAGTTTCTGTTGAACACCTCTATGAAAGATTGTTTTGACAGTTCCCTGTTTTTGTATATTTAGCTCAGCCTCAGGGATAATGACCTGATCTCACTGCCTAAGGAAATCGGAGAACTGACCCAGCTGAAGGAGCTCCATATTCAGGGGAACCGCCTGACCGTCCTGCCTCCAGAGCTGGGTAAGGTTGCTAGTCCACAGTCTCGGTGCTAGGTTCAATGAGTAGTCAACCTAACATTGCAACCTCTGGCCAACCTCTGTCCTCTCCTGGGCACTCACTCACTCTCACTCACTCACTCACTCACTCACTCACTCTGATCAAGTTAGTGCCATTTGTCATTGACCAGAGCCCACATATTATGGATTGACTTTCTGTGATACAGCTAGCATAGGGGACAGCATTTCAGAAACTGCTCACTAGGGATGGCCTAGGACACGGTGGTGTAGTGGGAGGGGCTTGGGGTTAGTAGTTAGAGCTTCCTTTAGAGTGCTTATGTACGAGCTGAGTAGGCTTTCTGGTTCTTGCTGCATTAATAATAACTTTTATCAAAGCAATACTCTTATTATCTGTTAGTTATTTTCTTGTTTTTTCCCCTGAAAAGTTTCACCTACTTGATGAACCGTATTAATTACAGCTATTTGAGAATTCCTTTTCCATTGGTGGTTTTGGTTCTGCCCTGATGTCATCTCCAGTGAGAATTGTTAAATGTATACTTATTTGTAACTCTTTGGGCCTGTTTCTTGTGGATAAATTTCAGTCCCTGTGTGGCTCCCGGCAGGTGTCTGGCTTCCCTCTCTCATGACCTCTGAACCCACAGCTTCAGAGGTCCTAAAGTGGTCCTGACCTTCTGCGACAAGCTCATAGGTGGCATGTACTTAGAATCCCAGCATATGGGAAATGGAGGTAGGCCAATCAGGAGCCACCTTGGGTCACACAGTGAGACTCTTTAAGCAGAAACAATAAAGCCACGAAGTTTGCTGACTTCTCAGTTCTTCTCTCCTTTGATAGAACCACCTGGCTTTCTTGAGCTGATACTATTTCTTGGTTACTTGGTTCTCTACATCAAAATAGCATATGGAAAACAACAACAACACTCAGTGTGACTCATACTTGTTGGAGAAAACCATTCTGCACACAGAACTGGTGCTTTTCAAAGGCCAGCCATGACAAATGAGGATATATGATGACATGAGAGTAAGAACATTTTCACATCTGTCCCCCGGCTGTCACCCCATGCCTGGCAGAAGATATCAGTCAAACACAATCTACTGACTGATTTAAGGAAGTGACAACTTCGGATACTAAGGTGGTAGGAAGGTCACAGACACAGTTTGAGTTCTGTCTACTGTTGGTATATCCAGCATCAGCCACAAGTGGGCTGTTTCCTAGCCATGTGTAGCTCCTGGTTGTCATGCAGGAAATTCTAGTTCTGAAGCAAAGTGCTGAATAAAAGATAAGCAGGGGCCTGAAGAGATGGTCCAGCAGTTCAGAGCATTACTGCTCCTCCATCAGACTCAAGTTTGGTAACCAGCACCCATGTCAGATGGCTCACAACTACCTTTAACTCCAGCTCCTGGGAATCCAATGTTTCTCCAGGAACCTACATACCTGTGGCATACTCTCACACAGACACTTTCACTCATGCATACACTTTAAAAAATACGCTTTGAAGACAAGCAGTCACCTGATTTCATGGAATGAATACCGGTCTCCCCACTTTGCCTATCTTCTTCAACAGCCCTGCTGTTGGAGGTAGGAAGACTGGTTTTATTTTATGATTTTTCAGGGCTCAGGGGAAACTCAGCACCTTTCTTCACTGACGTACAAGAAGTCAAGTTTTACTTTGGAAAGAATAAAGCACAGGAGCTCCCCTTAAATTTTGTTGTTGTTGTTGTTGATGATGATGTAGTATAGACGTGTAAGCCTAGGAGTTGAGATGCTAAAATAGGAGAGTCCCAGGTTCAAGGCCAGCCTGGACTTAGTGGACCCTGTCTAGGGTCTTATCACATGCTGTTTAGTGAAAAATTTCTAAGATGGAAAAACTTGCCTAAGGAAAGACTCAGGGCAGTGATTGTTAACCATGGATTTTAGCATTAGCGATACTTGGAGACTTTTTACAGAACATAAGTAACCCGACTCCTCCCACGCCATTGAATCAAAACTCCATGTGTGAGACAGATCCTTGTGTAACAGGATGAAGCTTGCTCAGCACTTCTGACGTGTGTCTTCAGTTAGTGTGATTAGTAAAATTGGAAAAAGTAAATATGCATTTGGTCACCACTGTGACTTTTTTTTTTCAATTCTTCAAGCAATATGGTAATACAAAGTATAGGCCAGGCAATTTTTTGTTGGATAATTTCTTAGAAATGTGCTCGAAACCAGAATAGCCCAATCTATGAATTTTTAAACTATTCTTTATTTTTATTTTACGTAAATATTCCATGTCATCATTTTTCTCTGATATTTTCTTTAAGCTAGCCGATAGCAACTTGTGTGTGTGTGTGTGTGTGTGTGTGTGTGTGTGTGTATTTTTTTTTTTTTTTACTTAGGAATAGAATTGAAAAGACTCTTTCTATGCTGCTGTTTTTGCTAGCCATAACTAGAAAATGTTGGTGTCCACATCAGCCTGGTAGTCTTTTTTTCTACTTTAAAGTGAATACTTTAGTTTGAAATATGCAACATAGTCTTGGAAGCCTGGGCTAATAATCCAGGATAAAGGTGAGAACTCTGAATTACCTTTTTTTTAAGCATTTCTAGCACAACTGGGTTTGGTTATTTTAAAAGCCAAAGGTGGCATATTAGTTGGTAATACAATAACAGGTAGTAAGGCCTTGGAGGCCAGGTCACTGTGTTAAGTACTTTTCCATGCAGTCTCTCATTGCAATCATGAGAGTGGTGGACAAACCTTTTAAGGAGGGGTAACCTGCCCATAAGGACACAGCTATGGAGTCACAGTGGCTGTAATTGAACCTGTCAGTCTCTCCTCCTGGCCTTCATTCCTGACCACTATGATGGGCATCTGCTTACCCATCTGGCAGGAAGAAAAGTCCTAGACATGCACTTTTGAGTTGGAACCAAAAGACAGCACCCCTTCAAGATGGTGAGAAGGAAGATTCAGACAGTGAGGCCAGTGGCATGCCTAGTCTATGAGTTGCTTTGCTGGTCTGTGAGTGAGGCTGCAATGCTATCAAAATGTGCCAGAGATGGGCTTTGCAAAATGAATTACTAAGCGAGCACCACAGTTGGAATGGCTTCTATTTGTACACACGATGCTGAGTGACCATCCAAACAAAGACCCTCCTCTCATTCAGCTTGTCTTCGATGTCTCTGGAGTATCCTCTGGATGGAAGTTTGCCTCTGGGTATATTTTTAAGTTGTATTTTTTTTTTTTTTTTTTTTTTTACATATTGGAATAAGCAAGTGCTCCTAAGATTTTGTGAAAATTCTTTCAAGTAAACTCAGAGTTTGTGATTTGAAACCTCGTTGGTGAGAGAATTTCAGCCAAGCAAAGGAATCCAGATGAGTTCTAACTTGCCAGACATAAGGGAACACAGCAAAATGAAAGTCAGGGGCTTGCTTGGAATTCTTTGGCTTTTCTTTTCCTTGTATATGTTACTTAGACCATATTTCTGGTTTCTAAATGGTATAAAATACTTGCTTCCATGTCATTATATATACCTTGCAATGGTTTTAATGAGCAATAGCACCCCAGGCTCTGGGAATATTTAGTTCCCAGTTCTAGGTGCCATTTCAAGCTATGAGGCCTTTATGGGGCCACACCTGGTTGGCAGAACTAGGCCACTGAAGGGAGAGGTATCTTTGAAGACTTCAGCCACTCTTCCAATGCAGCCTTTTCTGTTTCTTAGTCTACTACCATGTGACTGTCATTGCCATGGTGGTGAGTTGAAACCAGGAACCCTATGAAACCAGGAACCAAGATAAGCCTTTTCTCCCTTAAGTTGTTTCTGTCAAGTTGTTTCTCAGCATGATGCAAGAGTGACTAATAGTTATCTCTAGAGTGTTAGATATAAATTGGGAATTGAGTTACCTGCTCATTCATTTCTTCCTTCCTTCCTTCCTTCCGAAATTATTAATTTCCTTCTTTAGGCCCCCCCTCTTTTTTTTATCCCAAGGGATTTGCTTTCTCAAGAAAAAGAATTCACTTATTCAACAAGTACTTATTAAGCCTCTAGTTTGCATATTTGCTAGAGATTCTAAGAAGAGATAGAGTGTCTCATATGGAACTGTTATTCTAGTGAGGATACAGAAAAAGGCAGGTGGGAAGGAAGGGAAGGAGATGTACAGACAATAGACAAAGACAGAGAAAGCTAGCTTGGTCAATAAAGATGATATATCCTGCGGTGTTAAAAAATGAAACCTGAGTAAAGGCCTGGGTAAGGAGAGAAATAATCTGAGAACCCCTCACCCATAGTACATTTGATTAAAATCTTAAAGAGGGGAGGAGCTATTTGGGTTTCCAGAATATACTGAGGACCAGCTGAGACAGCCTTGTAGACTAAACACCTACTAGATTCTTGGAGGTTCCATGGGTAGACAGCCATGGTTGGCCTAGTTGGAGCATAGCCTGTAAGTGTAGTTTAATTAATCTTTTTTATATAGAGATTTGTTATATCAGCTCTTTTCCTCTAGGGAACCCAATTAATACAGATTTTGGTACTAAAAATAGTTCTAAAGCAACAGAAGTATAAGGATAAATTAAGTATCTAGAATGGGCTTTTCAGTTTGCTGACACCTATAGTTATTGAAGTGTCTCCCAGAAGCTTGGTGAGTATTGAAAGCCCATAGGGTGAACTATTTTCCAAACCTAAGGAGATAAATGCCTTTGAAATTGAAGTCAAGGAGGGAGACACTGTGGGTGACAATAGTTTGCCTCAGTTAAACTTGCTGTCTCCACACTGGTCACCTTGATGAGGAAAGCCTCCTGTGAATCACTTGCCAAATCCGACAAAGACTAACAGTGGCTCTCTTCTATCTATGTTGTTTTCTCTGGTTCACCAGAATTATTGCCCAAACTGGCTTCATTTTTTAATTGTTCCTGGTCAAATGAAAATGAAGATATTACATAAGATGCACTATTTTTTTAATTTATTTTTTCATTAAAAACTGTATTTTATTTTCTTATGTTTAATTTAACTCCCTTGGGGGAACCAGGCCTCAGGGTAGCTTAGGCTGGTCTCATATCAGCTCCTAAAGTGCTGACTAAAAAGTAATTTTTAATATCATAAAAATAATTATCCTGTTATTTACTAGATACTTAGATGGTTTCAGATATTTAGTTCATCGAATGCTAATGGCCACAAGTTGGTCTAGGTGGTGGTTAAAGCTATTTAATAGACGCCTTTTATTCATTCAAACTCTCTTGTAGAAAATGCCAACCATGTCCCTTGAGGCCTGGTATATTTATGCCACTGTTGTCTAGGCGTACTTGAGTTGGAAAACCTTGCTGTGTGTGACTCTCTGACTTGGGCTCTAGTCCTCCACACAGAGGAGGGCAGTGTGGGCATCTGGCAAACACTCACCCATGGGGGCTCCATAAAGTGACTCTTGCCTTATTTTTCTTCAGATTAATTTATTCTGTTTCTTTTCTCTATATCCTTTGGAAGAGGCAAAGAATGATTCTGGCCTTGATTCCCCTGCAGGAAGCCTACAAACAAACAAACAAACAAACAAGTTACTAAAAGTATATATGTTCTTGAGGAGCCTGACAAAGGGAATTTGGGAAGGCATAGTTTTATAGCTTGAATCTGAAATGTACCCGGAGGCTTATGTGTTGAGTATTTATTCTCTAGAAGGTTGTTGCCATTTTGGAACCTTTAAGAGATTGGTGGAGCTGGGCAGTGGTGGCGCACGCCTTTAATCCCAGCACTTGGGAGGCAGAGGCAGGCAGATTTCTGAGTTCGAGGCCAGCCTGGTCTACAGAGTGAGTTCCAGGACGGCCAGGGCTACACAGAGAAACCCTGTCTCGAAAAACCAAAAGAGAAAGAGAGAGAGAGAGAGAGAGAGAGAGAGAGAGAGAGAGAGAGAGAGAGAGAGAGAGAGAGAGATTGGTGGAAGTCTAACACTGGGGGAGGGGGACTGCCACGTGTAGTCTCTGATCGTGGCAGCTCTCTGTTTTCTAATCCCCTATCCCACCATGAACTCCATCCTGTCTTCCCAATCATGATGGACAGAGAGCTTCCGGAAACATGAACCAAACAAATCTTCGCTCTTTTGCTCTTATAAGTTTTTGCTCTAAGGTATTTGTCACAGTGTTACAGAAGTAGCAGATACATATAAGTAAGTGGGTGGGCGTTTCCTGAGGTGAGCCAGGGAGAGAAGAAAAGAGACAAAAAACAAGGGCCAGGAGGTTATTGAGCACCTGTCGTTGTTGACATTATATATGTACTAAATATTTTCCCATTTAAAAATATTTTATTATTCTGTATTGCTCTGAAGAATAATAAAACAATATAGAAAACTAATATTTAGTATATAAAGGTGCCTACTTAATATTTTTATAAGTATCATTTTACTTGAATTCTAACAACCTGGAGAAATTGGGGTCCTTCTCCCTATTCAGTGAGTAAGCAGCAGAAAGCTTTAGGAGATTGAATGACATGTCAAGGACCCATGGGAGCTCTTAAGGTTGACTCTGAGATAACCCCTACAGATTCATATACTTGAGCACTTGGTTCCTTGCTGGTGGCATTGCTTGGGGAGTCTGTAGACCTGAGAGCCTAGCTGGTGAAATTGGGTCACTAAGAACAGGCATTGAATGTCATACCCACTTCTGGCGCTAGCATTTTCTTTCTGCTTTCTGATCAACCAGGATGTAGGAAGCAGCACCTTCAGTTTTCTGCTACTAAAGGTTTCACTGCTTCTGCTACTATGCCCTTACCTCCATGTTAGACCATGTCATTCAAAACTGTGAGCCCAACTAAATTTCTCATCTCTCCAGTTGTTTCTGTCAAGCATTTTGTCCTAGTCAGGAGAATAGTAAGCTTATACAGGGGTCAGACTAGGACCTAGAGTAGAAGTCAAGCCATTGTGTATAGGAAGTTCACCAGGTTAAGAACAGTAGGATGCTGTGCTGTTGACCACTTTGTTTTATGCCTTTTATGAACAAAATAACATATAGATTTGCTCATATAAAGAAAATCTTATCTTAAAAAGCTGTATAGATTAATGAAAATACATACTGTAAAAGACCTAATGCTAAAACTGTGAAATGATTGGTATGTGGCTTGCTGTGGCTGAAGAGATAGATATACCAAGTAGCAAAGGCTAGTTCATTTTCTATCTTTTTTTCGAATTTGTTAGTTATGTGTGTGTGTGTGTGTATCTTTGTATGTGTATGTGCACAAAAGTGAAGGTTCCAGAAGAGGCCAGAAGAGGGTGTCAGATCTTTCCTGGAGCTGGAGTTACAAACAGTTTTTACTTCACAAGCAGGTGCTGGAAGCTGAACTCAGTCCTCTATAAGAGCAACAAGTGTTCCTAAAGACTAAGCAATCTTTCCTCCCGTGCAAAGTTTCTTTCTACCAAAAGCCAAAAGTTACTTGTCTATGTACAAAATTGGCTACACACATCTTAAGGCTGTTTTTAAATGCAATAGAATTAAATATTACCTTAGGTTTTAACCCAAATATCTCGATTTACAAAATTGCCTGCTAAACTCAATCTCAGTTGTGGTTTTCCCGAAAGGGGAGCTCTCTCACATCTTTGTAAGGGCGACTCTAAAATGAATTGTGATTTGTTCCAAATTACACTGACATAGTTTATGTTCAAAGAATCTGATTTTTAGTTCAGATCTCTTGATTTCAAAACTAAGTGTTCCTCCTGGTGATTTATAAACATGTTGATATTGAGCCAGTGAGGAGGTATAATATCCCATTAGATGACAGATTGTAATGATCTCAAATATGTTCCCTAATTTTATTTGAAAAAAAAAAGAAAGTGAAAAGAATACAAAAATTTTGCCAAACTTTGAATTTTGACGTAGGCAGCACTGGTGGCCGGCTCTTACATGTTATTCCTGTGGTAATCTATCTTTCACCAGACTTAACAAAAAAGGCCATGTTTCATAACTTTTGACTCCCCGTGGCCTTTAGTTGATCATCAAAAACGACCTCCTCTCAAGCCTCCTCCATGATATTTTTTAACAAGTCCTATTTTATATATTTTTTCCAGTGAATCATTGGCCCCAGAAAATGCTTTAAGCATGGATTTTTAAAATTGCTAAGTGAGCCGTATTTCTACCTGATGAGTTACAGCCTTCAAGGGGGTGGGAAGCTGTGTCATATCAAACGTTTCCGTTGTGTGGTATAAATTTCAGGAGGCACGCACGTCAGGTTCAGTGTGATTGAACACACGCATCTATCTGCGTTAGCACCAGCTGGTAAAGCATGCCACTGTTTGCAGTGGGCATCCTTTGATTTAATAGGACACTAAATGTGTTCTTGCCCTGGGAGAAATGCTGGCAGTAACCAAGTTCCAAGATTTAATTTTTGTTATTCCACAGGCATGTCTGTAAATACAGTTCTCATCACCTGAATACATATATAATGCCTCGTAGTTGTAAGGCATCTCTCTCCAAAGCATCTCCGGAGAAATGCTGTGCTCAGTCTGACCTCAGACAATAGTTCAAATGTGAGTGTGAACGTTTTGGAATAAAATGGGGATGGGTTTCCTTTATATTGCCAACCCCAAGGATCTAGTGATGAAACCCAAAGTACAGAGAACTCATATAACAGATCAGATTTTAAGATTTTGTTCCTTTAGGCCTTTCTCGAACTGTTCATGTGTTCTAGTTTCCTACAGTGACTAGTCTGGGATGAGAGCACCTAAATGTGCCATAAGTATTTATTTCATATTGAAGGCCCTGGCCTTCAATACTAAATAGAAAGCCTGGGTTTATACTAGGCCTCAGTTATCACCCCCTTGTACAGCCATAGCCAGCCTTCTTTTTTATACTATTTTCTATGTAAGATATGTTCTTATGTCTGCTGGTTTGGAGAACAGTCGTAAATGAAGCAAAGCCCCTCACCCCATGTTAACAATAACCCTCAAAAGAAGGAAGTAATGAAGCAAATGGTCAAACATTGCAAAATAGAAATAGTAAGTAATGTCTCAGTTTGCATAACTGTAGGCTCCCTGTTGCACACCTGTCTGGTTTGCCTTTATCTCTTACCTGGGTTGCTATGTACATTCAGCTTCCTTAATCTAAAAGTCTGAAATCTGAGACTCACTAGAAGCCAATATAACACCCTCTTCAGAAAATTCCTCTCCTGACTTCCTGTGGCAGGTTGAAGTCCAAATGCAGACACCATGACACTATTGTATAGAATTGCCTTCAGTCTGTGTTTGTGAGGGTTGTAGGATTCAGGCTGTGTCTGCAGGGGCTATGGGATTCAGGCTACAGGATATAAACAAATTGATGTTTAGAGTTGGGCCCATCCCTATAATATCTTAGTATACAAATGCAAATATTTCAAAATCTGAAACAAATGTAAAATCCAAAACTCTCCTGAACCCAGACATTTCAAACAGCCTCCTCCACTGGGTCATAGCCTCACTCTTTCCTGTATGCTGTCCAGTGAGGCAGTGCTCTTGTAAAACCACAAATCTGGAATACTGTCACCTTGCTAACTAGAATTTCTGCATGCATGATGGGTAGGGGTGTGCAGGTGCTCATACCTTGCCCCACTGAACAGCTCTTACCTGGAGAAAAGCCACTTCTCCCTCACCAGCCACAATCACCACATCCAGTGCTGTAAAAACCAGCTGGAGGGAAGAATGGGTCAGCCCAGTCTCCATGCCAGCATCGTTTCCCTGTCTTCTGTAGCAGTGGTGGGTGTTTTAACAATACCATCTTACCATCCAGTTCTCTGAAGACTTTCTTTTCTCCTACTGTCTGGTGGTAAATTTAGCGTCTCAAAAATTTTATGTGTACCTTTTATGTTGATGTACACCCTTTAAATCGATGCTGTCTGTGTTTATTTGGTATAGGTGGGATTTGCATCCCACCACCTTGAATTGGTCAAGAAGGGACTTCAGTAACAGTTTAGGTCTTCCAGAGAATGAGTGTTTCTTTACCTCTGACTTCTTACTAATTTCCTGCTTCCCAACCCCCGCTTACTTTCGTACCATTTTGATCTATTTGTTTGTTTTTAGCTTTGGGTGAAAAGTTAGATTTCTCTTTTAATGCCTCTTCTAAAATAGGCATTTTAGATATATACAAATTTCCCTTGCTACTATATTAGCTGCATGCCACATATTCAGTATTTTCATTATTTTCCAGCTTAAAACGGTGTCTAATTACCCTTCTGATTATGCTTTAGTTATTTCAAAATTGAGAATCTTGGTTTTCTACAATTTGGCCATTAGTGTTTCTATTACTGATTTCAGACTCACAGTGCTGCAGAATTTCTAGCCTTCATCCTTTTACCCATTAAAAATGTGTTGATTGGGAGGCGAGGAGATGACTCAGTGGTTAAGAGCACTGACTCCTCTTCCAGAGAACCTGGGTTCAACTCCCAGCACCCATATAACAGCTCACAGCTGTCTGCAACTCCAGCTCGAGGGAATCCAACAGCCTCACACTTGTATGAAAACACTAATGCACATACAATACAATTTAAAAATAATAATAAAGATGTATTGATTGATTTGCTTTATGGTCCACTATATAGTAGCCAACATGTATATATGCCCATCTGTTTTTAATTATATTAATTAATTAATTAGTCAGGGTCGCATGTAGTCCAGGCTGCTCTCAGACTTCCTATGTAGCCAGGGATGTTTGGACTTCTGATCTTCCTGCTTTCGTCTCCCTTTCCCTGGACTTACAGAACTGCACCACCACACCCAGTGTATGTGATGCTGGAGCCCAGGGCTTCCAGCATGCCTGGCAAGCACACAGTAGACCGAGCTCCATCCCTAGCCCTGAACAGTGTGTCCCTGAGAACATGAATTCTGCTGTCTTCCCTTCCAGCTAGGAGTTTAGTTACTTGGGAGCAACTTCTTTCCTTGAAGGTGTGTTTCTAATGCTTGCTCTGGAGCCAGGCATGCCAGGGCTAAGCTCCAGACTAGATTACAGAAGTTCATCAGGCTTCCTCTGGATGGCCTTGTTGACAGTGAAGGCTTCAAATTCGGGATGCTCTGGGCATAGTTTCTGATTCTCTGCCAACTCCAGTAATGGTTCAGTTACCTCTATCTGGAGTTGTTCACCCCTTGGTGTGTGTTTTGCTTTCCTAGGGTTGAGGACACTTGTACCAGCTGTCAACATTGTTGAGTCAGTGACTTGTGGAAATCCTTCTGTGGCGCTGTTTTGTGTTTTGTTTTGTTCTTTTTTTTTTCCCTCCCTGTTTTCTTAGCTCCCTTCTTCCTGCTGCCTTGCTTCCTTTGTAGACACAATGTGAGATCTGTCCTTTCAATTCTGCCTTACCCATGTTGTCTGGTCTCTCACTTCAGGCCTGACTGCCTAAAAATGCCTGAGGGAGAAACAAGGATGAACATGGGGTTTCCCTAACGCACTCATCCTTTTGTGGGTCTAGTCCTGAGCTTCATCTTTCCTGATACCTAGAAGCGCTTATGGCACTACTGTCTCACCATGCCTGGACAGACATCTGAACTCATTTTGATACCTGTCCATGTGGAGAACAATAACTAGTGTGTTTTTCATACTGCTTGACACAGCTTCAAGAAAGTATTCTTTCAGACACTCACTGATTGTATTTCTTAACATACATAGACGAGCTCATCACTAATCATAATGTTTAAGTGTATCTGTGGGCAACATTTCCCTGTTATGTTTTAAACCCCCAGGATAATCTCTTGGTCTTTATTGCCTTTTATGTCATCTCATATCTAAGACTATGTTAGTTTGCTAAGTAGTGTTGGGGTACAACCCAGGTGACTCAAATAACAAAATTGGTCTCTCTCCCCATTGTGAAGGCTCAGGTCTAATACCAAGGGCTGGATCTTCCTGGGTGTTGGGATTGTAGGAGAATGGTCTATCTCATATCTCTTTTCTTTATCCATGGAAGACTTTCCCGTCTGTCCTTCTCACCCTGTGTCTTCACATACCTTTCTATTTGTATCTAAGTGTCTTCCTCTCTCCTGGATACCATGGAGACTGGATTAATGTCCACTCACAGGACATCATGTTTAATGAGTCACCTCCATCATGTCCCTCTTTGTGAATGCAGCCACATTCTGAGATACTGGGCCTTACATAAATTTTGAAGAGAGGTTCTAACCAGTTCACCGGTGTCTGTAGCAGTATCTGATGTCCTTTGATGTGGTCTCATTGTTTAGTCCCTTTAATTATTATAGCTACTGCTATTTTGTAAGGCATTATTTTTAATTATCAGAAGATGTTGATTCTGTTGAGAAACCCATGAAACAAGAGGTACATTTCCACTTAGGGAGCTTTATGTGTAATTTGGGAACTATTAAGGTACCCTGTAATTACCCATGGAGCCTTCAGTATAACATTTCTCCCCCAGTTTAACTTTTTATTTTAGGTTCTATTAGCCAACTGGTAGCCGACCACCCTTCTTGTAAGTCTCTCATATTTCCTATGGATTCGTGTGCAGTGTGCAAATGAAGATTAAGTAATGGAAGCCCCATACATAAATTCATTGTACTGGGGAGAACTACAGGAAGGGAAATACATCACTCACTTGACCCCTTCTCTTTCAAATCCAGTTCACAGGGTAAAGTGGTAGATGCTCATATATTAAGCTTTCAAAAGAAGTTGGCTTTTCCTCTTGCATTTAAAAGGTTATGTGCTACTGTGTGAGACAAATAAATCACAATTCACTACAACAACCGGTTGGCTATCAGTTATATAAATTGCTGTTGAAACACGAAATCTGTCACTGAGTGTGTCCTGACCATTTAGCAATTGAAACAGTGTTAACAGAGCCTGCTGACTGGAAACCACAGAAGCAAATGCAGTGGCATGCAATTAGCAAGATCAGTGGTCAGTGTTAGAGGTTCACTGCTTGGTCATTTCAGTTGACTGACTCAAGTGAAAGCAATTGCTATCCCAAAGACTCAGCGAGCTGTAATTTATTGTAAGAGGATGCAGAAAATGACCTACCCAACTTGACATCCAAGAGAATGTTATTCCTTACTTTCTGTGCTCCTCAGACAGTGGCTACAGGATGAGGCTTGCTTCTATGATCATAGGTGGGAGGTGAGAGGTTATTTCATGACCATGGGCAATTTACCAGTGGCTACCACTGAATGTGACTCCTTTTCCTATCAATTATTAACTGTCTATAGCTTTCTAGGGAGGTGTGTGTGTGAGTGTGTGTGTGTGTGTGTGTGTGTATGAAACTTTCTGGTGTGCATTGTTTCGTTAACAGTTCTTTGAATACTAATCTATTACAAAATTTGTGCATTTCCTTGCCTATTTGACTGCTCATTGTCAGTTCTTAGCCGTAATGCCAACCACAGCTTTTTTGTTCACTTGCAGTTCTACCAGGTAGAACTGTCTTAGGTGTTATTTCCTTGACTCTTTCGTGAAATCTGGTCAGCCGGGGGGGCTGATTGACAGGCGAGTGCTCTGGCTGTGAACGAGTTCCCCCAAAGATCACATGTCAGGAACACAAAAGCTCTCAATTTACACTGGTGGCTTTTGAGATGGAGCCCATGAGCAACAAGTTCAGCTGGATGAGATCGTGTAGGTAAGGTTCACTAGAAGGGATTGCTGGCTTTATGAAGAGGAAGAGAAGAGAGGAAGGAGAGGAAGAGGAGGAGGAAGAAGAGGAGGAAGAGGAAGAGAAAGAAGAGGAGGAGGAGGAAGAAGAGGAAGAGAAAGAAGAGGAGGAGGAGGAAGAAGAGGAAGAGAAAGAAGAGGAGGAGGAAGAGGAGGAGGAGGAAGAAGAGGAAGAGAAAGAAGAGGAGGAAGAAGAGGAAGAGAAAGAAGAGGAGGAGGAAGAGGAGGAGGAGGAAGAAGAGGAAGAGAAAGAAGAGGAGGAGGAGGAAGAAGAGGAAGAGAAAGAAGAGGAGGAGGAGGAAGAAGAGGAAGAGAAAGAAGAGGAGGAGGAAGAGGAGGAGGAAGAAGAAGAGGAAGAGAAAGAAGAGGAGGAGGAAGAGGAGGAGGAGGAAGAAGAGGAAGAGAAAGAAGAGGAGGAGGAGGAAGAAGAGGAAGAGAAAGAAGAGGAGGAGGAAGAAGAGGAAGAGAAAGAAGAGGAGGAAGAAAAGAGGAAGAGGAGGAGGAAGAAGAGGAGGAGGAAGAACGTATCATTGCTCTCTCATTGTGCAGTGCTCTCTGCCCTGCGATGATAAGGCAGAAGGCACTACTACACAACCACATCTTAAATGGTTCTTTCCATCTTCAGAATGGTGCCCCAAACATGTATTTTTTTTTTTTTTATAAATTGTCCAACCTATAATGTTGTATTATATCCCAGCAGAAAATACAATGGATGATCTAGGATCATCCTCCTTGTTCATTTGTGCACTTAGGTTGGTGTTGGTGGGTGAAGATACCATACTCGTTCCAGTGTCCTCTTACTTTGCATGGGTCCTTGAACCCTGTTCATGTGGTGGTCCCTTCAGGATGTGTCACAGGTCATATCTTGTGTACATAAGCTATATACTTGCATACCCAGGTTTTTGTCAACTTACCACTTAATTCATATTTCCAGTAATCCATTGGCTAAGAGAATGTTCACAATTAAACCCAAACCCACTGTGCAGAATGCATGGTGGTGAGAAGAGGATGGGATGGATTATTAGAGCTATCTTAGTAAACCATGTTTGACATAAGAAATGAGCTAATGCCCCAGTGAAGGAGGAAGAAGCCCCAACTCACTCAAATCCTAGTTTAAAGCTTTCTTAGGATCTCATAGGTTTCCCATCTGTCTATTTAATTTGATTGTGTTTGATTTTTGAGGCAAGATCCTGTTAGATAGTCCCTAGGTGTGGTAGTCACCATGAAGCCCAAGGTATGATAGTCACCTTGTAGTCCCAGCTAATGTCTAATTGTAAGCCTACCTTCTGAGCATTGGTATTATAGGTATACATAACAATAGTTGGTGCCTTAAAAACATTCTTTCTGAATATTAATGGCCAGGAAAGGGGGTTATAAAGAGCCGACTGGCATGCAGATGGTTTTTCTCTGCTTCCTAGCATACATCTGCTCACTCCCTACTTCTCTAGTGTCAGGATGCAGTGTGGACTTAATCCATCAACTCACCCCATTCCTCCCTCTCCCACCCTCTCTCTCCCTTCCCTCTCTCTCTGTCTTTCTGTATGTCTGTTTTTCTGTATATATGTGTATATGCATACAGGTGCCCATTCATGTGTTTGTGTGGTGGCCAGAGTTCAAAGTTGCCTGAAACTCTATTTATCTCCACCAGACTTTCTAGAGGCAGAGTCTCTCAGTCAACCTGGATCTTATTGATTCATCTAAACTGGCCTCCAGAGCTTGAGGGATCCCCCTGTCTGCCCTCATCCAGCATTAGGGTTACCCAGATTTTACAAGGGTTCTGGGGCTCTGAGCTCACAACCCTGAGGCTTACATGAGCAAACACCTTTACCACCGAACCGTCTCCTCAGCTTATCCATTATTACCTTCTCATTCTTGTCTGAGAAAACCAACAGCCATGTAAGCCACTGTTAAGCAAGTTGAAGTATACCAGGAGAATAAGTTGGAAGTATATTTTAGCGATTGTCATATCACTAATAATATTTCATAGCTTCATGTAAGTATCAAAACATATGTATTTGCACACTTTCTGTTCCAATGTGAAAATAATTTCATTTCACTCCACCTTTTGAAATAGGTAGAGTAGAAACACCTAGCAAAGATTTTTTTTTTTCAATAGTTCCTTAAAGCTTGGAACAGCTGAACCAGTGGAAAGGAATGTTGTGATTCTTTGCAAAAGCCTATGTAGGGCTGTATCAGTTCCTTGTGCTGCTGCAGCAGACTGTCTGAATCTAGTGGTAAAACCAAAACACCACCACCACCACTACTACCACCACCACCACCACCACCACCACCACCAACAACAACAACAACAACCACAAACTAGTTCTTGCAGTTCTGGAGGTAAGACATCTTCACTGAGTTAGAGAGGAGGTTCCACCACCCCAGCAGCATTATGCTGCTGATGGCTTTCTCCACATGGTGGGTCGCTGTCTCATCCTCCTCTCAGGCAGACTGGACTTCTGCAAGGTGCTGCTTCAGGATCATATTTCTGCTGATATTTGGTTCTGGGTTTGATTCAGAATGTAGGTGTACATGTGACAGATTTTTATTATTCATATTGGGAAGAAATGAAATTTATATTGCTTGCCTCCCTCATTCTATATATTGATATTATGATTAATAGCTTTTGACACGAAACTATTTTGACATATGAGTCCGTGGTGACGTATTTTGACAGCAGCAATGCCTTGCATTTAGCTTTTCTTGCAGGAGTAGGTTAGAGGGATTACTAACTCCAGATTCTATACCTAAGTCATCAACCAAAGATGTCATGTCCAGAAATATCACCAAAATGTCAGCCACAGAAACCTCTTTCAAATCATCCCTTTTGAGTGGCTTTCAATCTTCCTTCCATGCTGTTCTGAAATGTGAAATTGGTTGAAGATGGGGGCCCTAAGTTACTTCATTTCTGGCAAGAACGCCAGATGGATGTTGAATGAAGTCCAGTTCTTCGTTTTCCTTCGGATAATTTTTTTGAGTTTGTGGTGGTGATTTGGAATCTTATCAGTGTGTCTTTCCTCCCCCGGCTCTCCATAACTCCCCAAACCCCAGCAGCAGGCTGGTTGCCTTGGTACCTGTTCCTGAAGGCTGTCTTGCAGCAAAATGGGGTTGTTTAAATAGCACGACTTGTCATCTAAAAGTAGAAGTCATTAGCGCGACAGGGTTTGGCTAGGGGTGTCTTGAATACTGTTTTAAAATTCTTATTTTACTGCTTCACTGTTTACTCATAGTGCCACAGGAGGTGTCAGTGTGGGTCCCAGGATGGAGCCACAGGGAGGAATGTGCACATGCTCGGGTCTCCTAGAATTTAGGCCCAAACTGATGGCCTATTGGCTCTTTACTGGGTTTTTAGAGGCGCCACCTTGGATGTTCCAAAGCCATTGGTGTATCCTGTGACCCGTGGGGCTTACCTGAGCTTAGCTGCAGTCTGCCCCTGAACGCTGTTGCCAAGGAAGGCCACATTCCTGCTGGTTTGTATCTGAACTTCAACTGGCCAGAAACAATGTTTTTTTTTTTGTTTCTAAACCTTAGAAAAAAGTAGGGTATTTGTTTTCAGTTTAGCAGAAAAGTTGAATCATATTCTTTGGGTGGATATATATTTATTCACCTGCATCCAAAATATCAAGGCCAAATAATTATATCAAAATGTGCAGCCAGGTGGAACATCTTCACTCTCTGCCCATGTGACTGGACTCTCAAGTCCTAGACAGCTGTCATTGCAGGTAAGAGGGGAGGGGCCCGTGTGCTCCCCGCCTGGTTGGGGTCTCTGAGAAAGCCCTGTGTTGTAAGGGATGCTGTTAATTAGCGACTTGAAACTCCTTCCTCATTAACTGGGGATGCAGTGTTAGAGTAAACATTGTGGAGTTCAAAGTGCTGCTGCTTTGATAATAAGAAAACAACTTCAGGTACCATCTTGTTTTTAAAGCAGCACGTACACAGCTCCCTTCTGCCTGGTGGAGCTTGTCTGGTCATTAGGAGATTCGTCTTGGTTTGGAACCTTGCTCCACTTCCTTCACGGGATACAGAACTAGAGAAGGATTACTTTTAGACATTAAATATCTTAGGGTTTTGTTTGTTTATTTGCTTTTAGTTTGGTTTTTGTTGTTGCTGTTCTTACAGAGTAGGGAGGAAAACTGTTTTTATTTTTGTTTGTTTGAGCAGTTCAGGTACACACACACACAGACCCCAAGTTTTGGGCATTTCTACCCCAGTATTTTCTCTCATCCCCTACTCTTCTCTCACTGAAACCTCTTCCCAACAGGTTCAAATTTTCTCCTCTTAGGTTGTTTTTTGTTTGTTTGTTTCACCCACTAAGTTCTATTATGTTTCTTGCTTGAGCAGCAATTGGAGTTATTTATCTTCTAGAATATGACACCTCTTCCCTCAGCACCCTGTTAATTGCCCACAGCCCCTCTGTAAGGGGAAAAGACCTTGAGTGAGGATAACAAAGCAAGCAAGGTGAGAAATAGGGGCAGGAACTAGGGACAGATAGATTATTCCATTCTTGAACTCACTAAATCAGTTTGGATACATATTGTGTTACTGTCATAGACTAGTATGTGTATGATGTTCTATAGATTTGAAGAATTCATAAAGCTGAAAATAGTATATTCAATATCCCGCCATCCCAAATAACAATTATTTATATTTTGCTGATCAATACTTAGTGTCAAGGCAGAGGATGGTCAAGTGGTAGATATTATTTAAATTAATAAAGTTTTTAATTTAGTAAATGTCATCTAAATTTAAGAAAGGAAAATCAAACCAACAAACTTTTAAAATTTTACTGCTTGACCAAGAACATTAGCATATTCGTTTCCAAAACATTAAGGATAGGAATTGTAGAATATTGAATTATAATTTTATTTCAAACTATAATTTTCAAAATAGATCCATAGGTCTTCTTGAATGTTGTTTAACTGGTTGTATTTAGTTGTCCATTAGGAGTTTTATCTAAATTGGCTCATATTATATATCCTGTGACTTTGTATACTTGGTACCACAGTCCATTGTCTGCTGCCATTACAAAATACCTTAGACCGGATAAGTTAAAGAACAGACATTCATTTTCATAACAGTGGATCCTAAGAAGTCCATGATCAACACTGTCAGGTTCGGTGTCTGGTGAGGGCTGCTCTCTGCTTCCAAGATGGTGACTTTCTGCTGCTTTTCGAGTAAGGCAGCCTATGATGTCTTAACTTTGCTGGTAGCAGAAGAGTAAAAGGGATGAGGGCTTCTACTCAGCCTCTTTATAAGGGCACACAGCCCTCTTCTCAGGGACTCTGCTCTCACTTTTGAATAACCTCCCTAAGGCCTCACTCTTATTGGTGGCTGAGTTTCAACGTGAATTTGGGAAGATGCCAAAAGCAAAGACACGTAACATTGGAGAATGCTTTTTCTTAGTTTATTTGAGAGACAATTTTTCTGGTTATAAAAATCTTGTGTTGCTGTTGATTTTGCTAAAGCAATATCAAAAGCCATCTTGATTTGTCCACTTCTTGGTAGCTTGTATTTTTAACTCAGGTGCTCGTAGATATTTATTCTCATCTATACAGTCATAATGTCTATTCATGTATTCTCTCTTCCACTCTTTTCCTTACATGCACACATACACACACACACACACACACACATACACACACACTCACACACACACACATACTCACACCCTATGCCTATAAGGAACTATTGCCATGTGAAGAGTAAAGCAATAATGATACAGGTCAATCATTAGGCTACCTTCAGAGCCTCCAAAGTGCCTTATGGTCCTCTTGCGGTCATTGGAAAAGCCTTCCTTTCTGCATGTGTGTCATTTCTACATAATCCGTTAGTATTATTCTTCGGTTTTGCTAGTTTTGAATTTCATATGAAGCCAAGTCATCCAGCATGCGATCTGTCTTCTCTCATTTGGCATTATGACTCGTGATTGCCCACGCTGTTGCCTAAGGCTGTATTTGATTCGTTTTCATTGCTCCCGTGATATGAGTTCTCTGTTTACTAGCTCCATTTTTTGCTCAGATGACATAGTTGCTTAAGCAACAATCCTGTCACTTTTCATACATCCTCTGTGTTGAGACTAGTAGCAAAATGGGGAGTCATGGTACATTGCTGTGGGACCCCTATGTACCCTTTCTGTTCTGTGATTTCCTTCTCTAAGAATGCATTGTTTCTCATATCAAGGCTTCTTTGAGAGGCCATCATGACTCTTACTATAGTTTATATCATGTTCGGATACCAAGGAGCTAGATGATACAACCAGTGTTTTTCCCTCATTCTGTTCTAAATTTCTCTTCACTCAACGAGTGCTCATTATAGTTTGTGGTAAGGGGCAAGTGACACTTTGTTTCCTCCTCTCAATGAGTGATTATAGATCTCACATCCCTCCTTTACTAACTGAAGAAGGAGGATATAGAAAATTCATCATTCCTTTGATTGCATCTCCTAAAAGTTATATTAGTATAAACCTTATTTAAATGCACACACACACACATACACACACACACACACACACACACACACCCAGTGCAACTGAAGTCAGTTGTTTTTGATCCTCTGTGCCCTGGTATCTTGTCCTCTGCCTTTGTGAGTGTATCTTCTAGCTGGCCCATCTCTTAACTGTTTAGCCTTAAACCTGACATCTGCCAGTGTCCCTTGAACCTCTCATTCTTCTTTGACTTCAGTTATCACAAAGAAGAGCTTTAACTAGAAGGGGTAAATTATGGCATGGGGATAGCTTTATGTTCCTTTATAAATTTTTTAATATCAGGGGATGGGGAATCATTGTATGGTGTCTCCGAATATGAACCTAATATTACCATTCATCATCAAGAAGCATCTGATGAACCTAATATTACCGAACCGAATATGAACCTAATATTACCATTCATCATCAAGAAGCATCTGAAGACTGCAGTCGGGCTCATCATGAAAGCTCCATGGAACTGTAGTGAGGTGCTCTTTGTTCTTCTGTGTGTAGTTTGTGGCCAGCATGTCATCCCCCTAAAGACAACGCCACTTTTCTTTTTTATTGGATATTTTATTTATTTATATTTCACATGTCATCCCCTTTCTCCATTCCCCCTCCCTAGAAACCTCCTATCCCATTCCCCCTCCTCCTTTTTGCTTTTGTACCATTTTAATTACATGCAAGTATTAAGGTCAGTTCTAGGTTGAGGAACTAGCAATACAATAGATTCAACTAGTCAAGGAACAAGCAAGACAATAAACACAAATAGTCAAAGAACAAGCAAGGCAAT
This sequence comes from Arvicanthis niloticus, assembly GCF_011762505.2. Taxonomy (NCBI): domain Eukaryota; kingdom Metazoa; phylum Chordata; class Mammalia; order Rodentia; family Muridae; genus Arvicanthis; species Arvicanthis niloticus. The sequence goes on along the minus strand of NC_047665.1, from coordinate 64,661,973 downwards.
AAACAAAGTTCCATGAACACTCCCATTATCACTATTTCTAAGAGCTTATCAGGATAACCAAAATATCTGAGCCAACTTCCCTGTCCTAGCCCAAAATCATTTTCATGTCTGAAACCTACTTCCTTGTTCTAGCCTAAGATTTAGATCCTGCCTGAAATTACTTCTTTGTCTTAGCCTAATGTCAGATTCCTGCCTGAAGCCCACTTCCTTGTCCTTGGTCAATGTCATAATCCTGACAAGCAACCCATTTCCTTGTTTTTGATTCATGTCAGCTTCTTGCCAAGCAGTCCTAAAAGCTCTCCGCCTCTCCCCTTTTTTATTTCATAAACAAGACTGAGCCTGTCTTAGGTCATTCTGACAAGAATGCCTTCCTTTCCCGTCATGGAATAAGCATTATCAAAAGCAATGTACTTCTGTCTTAGGTTGGTAAGGCTCTGTGAAGAATCTAACCCATCCTTGGCTTGCCAGCCTGTTAAATTAATAATTCTGTCTGGAGTTCCATTTTCAGTTTCAAGCCATGTATTTTGGCTGCCAACATGTTGATGTTGTTAAAGACAAGCTTTAACAGGATGGGCAGGAATAAAAGTATTCCCAAGACAAAAAGGGCTAGCATGATCAAGCTATTCTTGAAGCTTGACCAAAATGGAAATACTGAGGCCATGGGTAATTTTATCAGCAATATCTGATGCATCAATGCTGAGCAGAGCAGCATTCTTTAAATTCATAAGCTCACTATGCAAAGTTAAAACAGCCAGAGAGGTGTTAGAATTATGCCAAATACACTGGAAGTGTCTTTAAACTTTTTCCTAATTATAATGACTACCACTGTAAATTTTAGCACTAACATGAATTCACTGGTATTTGGGATGACACTTGAGATGGCTCCTTATTCTTAAACTCTGAACCTCCTTCCAATAGTTTGAATAGATAAAAAGCATCAATCCATTGTTCCAAATGCCTATCTAAATCCTCTTGTATATTCAACACATTAGTACATTATTTAATGTAAGTTGCATTGGTTGTACATTTTCTAATTGTGTTAGCGTGTTGAAACCCAGCATATCTGTTACGGAGGTCTATCAACCAGCTTTTGGCTTATTGTCTTGAGTATCACAGAGCCTTGGTATTCTGAAAAAAGCTTTCAAGTACTGGAAGAAGTAAGTCAGGCTTTAAGCAGAAGCAGGAGGGTGTTGGGCTTGATTATTGTTGTTATAACAACTTTAATACATTAATTGCTAGCACCACTGCTTCTGCAATTCCTGTAAGACAAGGAGTTAAGACAGCTACTTCTGTTAATCGTTTAGAAAAAAAAAATGTTACTAATGTGTTGAAGCTGCTTCTTTTCAAAGGGCACAGTCATTCTTTACAGAAGTCTACAGGCTAAGGATTTTAAGTGACAACATTACTTTTGAAGAGATATTTTATCTTTAGTATGAAAAAATAATAGTGGATCTTTTATACTTAAGATATTTAGGCTTTATATCTGATTGCACTCTTTTCTTTCTGGCCCACCAAAGTGTTTCCCACAGGTAAACATTCTAGCAAGAATAATGAAGTTGATTCTCATGCACTGTGCTCCCTCAGGCCAAGTCATTCCAACAAGTTTCTCATATATTGTTGCTTAGATGGATTTAGTAATGCTGTAAATGTTTAAAATAGTGTGGTTTTCAGACACCTTGAGCTCCTCTATCTGCTGTTGCCATGAATTCTTTTTATTTTTTCTTTCAATAATTATTTTATAGGCCCATGTCTTTTTAAAATTCATTTTTGCTGATAATAAAGTTTATTCTCTTATAATATATCCTGATTATGGCTTACCCTTTCACTACTCCTCCAAGTTCCTCCACATCTCCATTCCCACCTGAATTCACCCACTTTCTGTCTCTCCTTAGAAAACAAGCAGGCATCTACAGAATAATAAAAAATAAAATAAGATAGAGCATAAACACATTGAAATAGGACAAAACTAATATGTGGGAAAAAATAGCCCAAGAAAAGGCACAAGAAACAGATATAGACACAAAAACCAACTGGTTCACACACTCAGAAGTTTTATAAAAACATTTAAACCAGGAGCCATAATATATATACAAAGACCTGTAGGTAAAAAGATATGTATGTATGCATATATATATATATATATATATATATATATATATATTTGTGTGTGTGTGTATACACACATATGTGTATATATGTATACATGTATGTATATATATATATATATATATATATATACACACACACATATGTATGTGTGTAAAATTTAAAAAATGAAAACAATTAAAAACCCTGGTATGACATTATGAGACAAGGAACCTCCAAAGATAGTATTGAGTTTATGTTCTGTTGACTATCTATTTCTAGGCCTGCAGCCTAGTACCCTGGGGATGGGGGGCAGAGAGTGGGGAGAGGCCACAACAGGTAGTCTGATATAAACCTGGGAATAATCCTGGGGTTCTGGATTTATAGGAGAGGCAGGAGAGTGAAGATCTGAAGCTTGACTACCTGCTTTGCCAGCCACCCTGCTTCTCCGGCAGGCTTGGCTAGCTGGTACCCAGGGAATGGCTGCTGGAACTGGGGGCTGTGATAACACCATGGATGGGGAAGAAGACTAGAAGAGAAGTTCTCTGTGATCAGCTGGAGATGGAGGCAGAGAGGAGGGGATGCCACAGTTGTGGCCTGCTTCATGGTTAGAAGTGAGACTAGGGGACTGGATTCAGAAGAGAGGAGGGATAAAAATCTACAGTTAGGTCATGCTTTCCTGGGAATGCCTGGGACAGTTAGGGTCTGAATAAAGCATTGATTGGGAGAAAGGAAGTTTGCAGGGAAAGATCTGTGTGATCTAGTAGAGATGGGGGCAGGGAGGGGGGAGAGGCTGTAGCTCATCACCAGCTGCAGAGCTGGGGATGAGGCTGGAGGACTGGGTTTGGAAAGGAGGGGAAGGTAAAGATCTGCAGTTACAGACCTATGTCTTCAAAGTACTTAACTATACTCTTGATTTTTTTATATTTTATTTTTAATGTTTTGGGGATGGTCAAATAACCTGTATGCCAAAGGTAGCCTAGAATTTACATTCTCTTGCCTCAGTCTCCCTAGTGCTGGAGTTATAAATGTGTGCCATGTAGCCAAATTTAAAAAATTTTTAATCATGCGTTGTAACTGCACTGTAGTTTGCATCATAAATGTTTCATAAGTACCCAGACATTAAATATACTGGTCTTAGTATAACACTCTTGAGAGTTGGAAAACCATGTGGGGGGGGGGAGGCTTAATGGCAGGTGTTTAGGCATCAGGAGCTGCACTTGAAGGGGCTTCTTTTTCTATGTAGTTACATCTTCCCCTCCTGGCTACTAGGTAAACATTTTGTTTCTTTATTCTTCCACCATTTTGTGTTGCTTTGACCAAGATCCAGAAGCAAAATTCAAGCCCTGAATAAGCGCTGCCTCTTTATACATTGATTATTTGTGGTATTCATTATGTAGATCCACTTAGCACAAGCACCTCCAGCCTAGATGTTCCTCTTGCACAGTGTTCTAGACTATAAATTGTCCTGCCAGGGGGATAGTTCCACGCTGATGCTCCTTACCACGGTCAGTGTATCTGACTTTGTGCCTGTCTGCTCCTCCTCCTGAAGCTTTCCTTTAAGTTTTCTGGAAGCCTGAGTATCAGTCCCCATGCCTGATTAAGTTAGTAGTTCAGCAGTGGTAGCTATTTTAGAGGAGTACATTCTAGCACACACTCCTGTCATAGATTTTCAATCACAGTATTGTTCACAAGCTTTGCATTTAAAACCCCATATAAAGGTTTGAGGTTGACACTGATAATACCCATCTTACAGATGAAGCATCTGAAATACAGAGACACAAAGATAATTGACCAATGTCATGTTGTCAGCACACAGTCATCACAGGTTTGAGTGGAGAGGAAGGAGTACCAGAATGCTCTTTTTCTATTGGCACAGTGAGTGCTTTCTCATTTCTCAGCTACTCGGAGAAGTATGTTGACGTGCAGGTGTGTGAACTACCCACTACCATTAAAGTATGTACTTTGGATGTGCTCCAGGTCATAAACAACCAAACATCATTCCTAACAAGTCACCAATTCCCTGCCAGCGATCATGGCTACATCCAAATAAGTCTGCATGACGTTCTTCCTTCTTATAGAGTGACTACAGTGCTTCTTGGGAAGGAAAGGTTGGACTCCTTGGCTTTGCAGAAGTAGTCCTTCCTCTGTTTCTTAGCCTTCTTTACAAGGCTCATGAAGCTCCTAACGATCTGTCTCCACCTGTCTCTCTGAGCCCCCTTTCCCATGCTCAGCTGTTTTCCTTAGAGTCCTTGGTTTGGGTCTCTGGAGATTTCTCCCTTTTCCTGTAATCTTCACCTTGTTCACTTAGATTTCTATAAATATCACTCCTCCAGATGGTCCCACCTGTTAACTGTTCAAGCCTGTGGACTACATTACCACACCATCAGTCCCTTAGGGATGGTTTCTTTATCTTACGATTTTATTTTGTTTTTAAGGATGCTAAATCAGTGTTTGTGAGTAAGTATCTTGATTAAACTGAAGGTGATATTTAGAACAGGCTTTCTACACCTGCAGCAGAGAAATTGAGCAAACTGTTCTGGTCTGATTGTGACTTTCCTTCATATGCCTAAGTTGTCATCCCTAGAACCCCTGAATGTTGACTACATTGGCAGGCAGAGTTAAGGAGGAATTTTATTAACTCAACTAGTCTTTTGGGGGTAGGCATTTTTCCTGAATAACTGGTGTCCTTATAGAAAGGAGATATGGCTCTATGGAGACAGGAATCAGCTTGGATAGAGGAAACACCAGCTGAAGCAAGTGCTGGATGCAGCAAGACATAAGCCAAGGAGAGATGGGTGAATAACCTTGAATTTGGACTTTAAGTCTCTAGCTCTGTAAAATAGTCTTTAATTTTAGCTGTGATGGTTGAATGTATGATGTTCTCCTATGTCTTGATTATTGGTCCCCAGATGGTGGAGCTATTGAGAAGGTTCTAAAACGTAGGGAGGTTAAACCTGGCTGAAGTGAGTTGGGCTGAAGTGAGATGGGTTCTTCGGGGTTATCTTGGCCCTGGCCAGTTCCTGCTTTGCTCTCTTCTTCCTGACCAGCCATGAACTGATAAGCTTTCCTTTGCTACTTGCAACTGCTGCCTTGATGTTTTGCTTAAGTACATTGAGCCAAGACAGAAGCCATCAGCCAAAGTAAAGCCTTCCTCCCTCGTAATTTCCATCAGGTGTTGATGGTCACAGTAATAGAAAGCTTACTAACACTAAGGCTTGGAGTCTGTGGTTCTCTGTTATCGCACCCTGAGCAGACTAACAAGTGTAGAGCTTATGAGATAACAAAAAAACAAAACAAAACAAAACTGTGATAAAAAGCAGGAAGAACATGAGCTGGAGGGCCAGTCTTGGCAACATAGCAAGTTCCAGGCCAGACTGGGTTACAAAGTGAGTCTTTGTTGTGTTCATACACACACACACAACAAACAAACAATAAAACCTGTGCAATCACCAGAGAAGGTTTTATGTTGACTCGACATATCTGCTGCCTGTGCTCATTTACATGAGGGGCTGCAGTTATTAGGTGTGCAAAAGAGTTTATTCCTGATGGGTTGACTTAATATGAGAACAATTCAAATGCATAAGGGCATGTTTAGCAAGAACTAGAGCAGAGAACTTTCTACTTACCCAGAACTAACTATGAAATTAGTCCTTCTGCATTTCCTGACCACTCCTCTGACATTGTGTTGTCCTTTGAAGTATTCACAGATCATCTTATAATACAGCCATTCTTTAGAGTGATGGGCAACTGCATATTGTTTTTAATTTATATTTGCTTTCTCCAAATCAGTATGTACAGGGGGTTCTAGAATACTGTGTTCAGTGATTATCCAGAATGCCTCACATGAGAGAGTATATGCTTTATATCACAACCATGGCTTTGCCTTTTTCAGTCACACTCAGCCATTTGCCCTGACCAGGCAGCATACCAAAGGGCCATTGATACTCTTATTTCAAACTGAAGTCGTACAGGGGGTGGGGGGGATTGATAGGCAAGAATAGGGTGAACAGAAGGTCCAGAAGAAAACTTAGCAGGGGCTTTCTAACGTTGACCCTGCCCAAACCCTATGCCAGGTATTGGCTTGAATTCCAGCTGTACCCCTTGCTTGCTCCTGGGACTTTTCGGCTTGAGGAAGCCTTTCCTTAGCCTTGTTTTCTTAACTGTAAGCAAACTTCTTGATGTGCAGCTTCTTTTGAACCCTGAGGTCATATGTAGACAGTGTCTGGGTTGGACTCTGGGTCCTTATTGCTGCCTCAGTCTTGATTGATAGTCAGTTAAAGCAAGTATCTTTATGCTTTTTGCCTGCTCAGTGAGAAACACGGTGGAAGACCCACTTAGGTGTGGTCACATCCTAGGGGCACACACACAGATCTTTCTAAGCAAGCCTTAGATAGTTTGTGGGGAGAGATGCTTGAAATGGTGCCAGACATTGTCTTGAATAAGACCTCTGTATCCTGTGTCCTGAAAATGGATGATTAGAGCTAGAGAAACAGAACAGTAGGGTTTCTATCACTGCAATGGAACACCATTTGTGGAGCACACAATTTGTGGAGGACACAGTTTATTTGGCTTCTATTTCCACATCATAGTTCTTCACTAAAGGAAGCCAGGACAGGAACTCAAGCAGGACAGGAACCAAGAGGCAGGAACTGATGCAGAGGCCATGGTGTAGTGCTGGGGACTGGGTTGCTCCCCGTGACTTACTCTGCCTGCTTTCTTATAGAATCCAGGACTACCAGCCTAGGAATGGCACCACTCACAAGGGCTTGGCCTTCCCCCATGAATCACTAATTAAGAAAATCAGTGATTAACGATTAGTACCAGGTCTTATGGAGGGATTGTCCCAACTGAGTTTCTCTCCTTTCAGAGGAGTCTAGCTTATGCTATCATAAAAACCATCCAGGACAGGAGGATAGTCATCAAACGAGTTGTGAAATGTAATGAATGTTAGGAAAGTGATGGGGTCTAGCCTTCCATGGGGAATCAAAGTGAGGGTTACCATCTGAAGAAGCAACAATGAAGGAGTTAATCTTGATCAGAAAATTGAGAAGATAGGGTTCAAGAACAAGAAACACTGATTGACCTTAGACAGTGCATGCAAATACCATGTTATCTGATGGAAAATTATTTGGAAGGTGATTCACTGGATTTTTGCTATAATAATTGTGAATGACACTGTATTTTAAGAAACAATTGTTTAAAATTTAAGCCACAACACTGACCATTTTGTGGAGTATAGCCTTGTGAACCCCAGGCTTTTCCCTTCACTGTTCTAATGATGTCAAGTAAGAGACTTGGCCCTTAAATGTTCTTCCTTCACAGTTTGTACCATCAAACTAAACAAAAAAAAGTTTCTTTAGCTTTTTATATATGCTCAATATTAAATAAGAATAACCTATAAAATGTTACATGGAAAAAATTGGTTCACTGCTCAAAGCTGTTATTTTGGACAAAGCAAAGATTCATATCCTGTCAAAGTGCTGAGGGTAAGGAACTGATGTGTGCTCTGCTCTAAACGGGACATCTTTAATCACCCACTCAGAGTCCTAGTGAACATTCCTGAAGAGGGGGTGGGAAAGATGTAAGAGCTAGAAGATGGGAGGAGTACCATATATAGTACTGTCTTCTAGAAATGACACGTCCATTAGAGTCATGAGCATAGCAACTGTGACCACCCACCTACAACCTACACACATGCACACACACACAGACACAGACACACACACAGACACACACACACATACACATACACACAGAGGTGGGGGAGAGGATGAGGGAGAGGAAGGATATGAAACTAAGCTAAGAGAAGACGGGGCTGGTGATGTAGGGAGATAATACAGGGATAATTCTTTTTTCTGGTGCCAGTATTAAGACTGGTGATGGTCAAGAATGTCAGGGTGGTTGGAAGGTACTAGGAGCCAGCTGGGATTTGGGGATTGGCAAGGCTCTAGAAAACAGTTGCAACCAGAAAAGTGGATTATAAGTGCTAATACTTGGATCCAAGCCAGAGTTTGACTCATTCAAGATTAGGGTTATTGTCTTTTTCCCTTTACATACACTGAGCTTCCGAGACACCTTCACGCAGTGAAAATGATTTTGTAACTGTTGATTGTTTTCTTCTTGAGTAGAGTATGATAGTACTTTCTTTTTTTGTTAATTGTTACTGTGACAGTATTTCATATTTTTAACCTGAAGCAGTTGGCGTTCCAAAAATACTTGGAAACAAAATTCATGATGTAATGATGTAATCATCCTCACCCACATCCAAGAGTGTGGTAGAACTCCATTTTCACTGGGCTATTTATAGCAATGCTTTTTATGTTAGGATTCATAAATTATCAAAGTAAACCCATAAGAGGTGTGGTAGACGCTTTCCCCCTGAGTCTTGTTTTGCATTCCTATTCCTTATGCTGCACTGTTAGAAGTTTCAGACTGTATTAGTGGCAGTCCCTGTCCTCTGCTTGAATATGGATCAACAGTAAAGAATAAGACAATGGCTGTTTCTATGAATGTATTAGTAGCTTTTATACTGTAACCAAAATACCTGTGAGAGTAACTTACAAGAAGCACTTACTTTGGCTCATATTTGCTGAGGGTTTATTTTCCTGTCCCCAACACTTATGTGTGCACGCGCGCGCACACACCACACACACACACACACACACACACACACACACACCACACACACCACACACACCACACACACCACACACACACACCACACACACACACCACACACACCTACCTTTTGGTTCCATGTGATTGGACAGAATATCATAGTGGGCAGGGCAGAGAGTACTGAGTCTAGAATGGGATGGAAAATTAGGGACCAGGTTATAGCCCTCAAAAGCATCCTCACTCCAGTGATTGCTTCCTTATCTCAGCCCCACCTTCTAAAGTATCTAAGCCTTTTGCAGCTGGAAGCCAGGTGTTATTCCCAGAGTTTCATATCCAAACCATAATAATTAGGTTGTAGATATTCATTGCCCTTTACCACTCCGGAAACAAAAGGATACTCATTGTCTCCAAGAGTGAAAACGTGTAGTTCCATTCACCCCACCCCCTACAGTTTACTCTGCTGTAGTGTATGGCTTGTGCTTTCGTTATGGTTAGAAGTAGGATCTAATTGTGTACTTGTATGTTTGTGCACACGTGGCGTATAACAACACACCATTGCTGCCTTTTTAAAAACAGTATTTTTAATGCTAATAATTATTGGAAATAGGTTTATTTCCATACTCATTAAAATGGATTGTTAATAGGTAGCCTAAAGACATTTGTGTGAACATTTGGAATCCATTGAGCAACATTGAAAATTAAGTTAAAATTATCAGTCGTACCTGTAGACTCAGTGAGTGTGTCATTCAGCATTGTTAATTATCCTAGTACATATTTTATGTGATACAGTGTCCACACCCTTATCATCCACAGCCTCTGCAGAGAATATAACACATAGCACCAAGGTAATAAAAATATAAGCTCCCGAGCATGAAGCAAAGCTGAAACAAGCCATTTTTACATATAACTTAAGTTTAGGTTCTGTGTAGTTGGTTGATCCCCGACTTAACCTTTAATAAAATTGGATTCAAGGGTATTTATATATAAATAAAAAATAAAGTTAATTTTGTTCTCTGCTTCCTTATGAGAAAGTGCCATGTGCTGCATTATAGTAACACCCTAAGTTCAGCCTTCATCTTATTGGCTGAAGCACAGCCAGACTTTTTTCTGAGAAAGTGTTTATGAGGTCAGACATGGGGAAAATAAGTTTTTGCCATTGGGAACATTATTGAGATGATTATAGTTCAGATTAAGGGATCATATCCAAGCCTGTTGCATTAGTCTATATTTGTTTGGCATTTTATCTCTCTGATGCTATCTAGTAAATTATTCCCCCCTTTTACATATTTTGGAAATTAAATTTGATACCCTCCATGCCCTCCATACCCCTTTTAAAGGTTCTGCTATTGCACACAAATCTGGATTGTAGCCTTGACGAAATGTGGTGGTTAGTTCATGTCTGTGCAGGAGGTTGCAAATCAAAGCTCAGTCTGGCCTTAGATACCTGGACGTCTTCTGGGTTCTGCTAGTCAGGTCTGACCCCGGAGGAAGTAGATCCACCCTTACTTCCACAAAAAAGGAACATTCAAATCGACCACACATACATTTAGGGTCCCTCAAAGGCTTATAATCATTCCTGAGCGTGAGTGACACCATTTCTCTGATAGTATAGAGGTTTCCATGAGAGAAATAGATGGATTAAGGTAGAATACCCAAGCATCCAAGAGTTCTAGACTTCTGGGACATGCAATCCTGTATTTACTATCCACGTCTGCCCTGGAAGACTTCTCTGCCTTGCCTTTCCTAGATTCAAACCTATGTCTCCTTGTCTTTCCTTGCTAATGGAAAATTGACTGAGATATCTAAGTCCAACATCTCTGTATGCTGTTTTTCAGAAATGAGAGTCCTCTAATGAAATTGTACTATTTTAAAGGTAATATCCTATTTGACTTACAATTACATGAGATATGAGTCATTTAAAAACAGGTGCATTATTGTTTTGTATAGATATACAGCGAATGTTGTGTTGTGACTGTTGAATTAGGGATCATATGTCCATTTATGAATGTGGCCTGGTAAAAATATTCAATATTCTGCCCTGTTAATAAACGTGTGTCATGCTCCTGGAAGCGGCTCATGGATTCAGTATGATCCCTGTCAAGTCTCAACAAAATCTTTCATAGAAATAAAACCCTGAAATTCACATGGAATGCCAGTGGGCCCTAAATGGTCAAAACACTGTTGAAAAAGAATAAATCTAGATGACTTATAACTATGAATTTAAAACATGTACATAGTTATAGTAATTAAAACAGAGGAAGAAGGGCTGGGGGTGTGGCTCAGGGGCTCATCTCTTGGCTAGTGTGAACAAGGACCTGGTTTCTAACCCCACTGCAAAAATCAAATAAAATAGGAGGTGTTAACATAAACCCAGGTACAGGACAATGGGGCAGAGAACCCTTATGTAAACTCTCATGTACATGGTCCAATGGTTTTTAGTTATATTATTAATTCATTAATTGTTCAAGCTAATGATTTCACTGTGGCATTACCATAGATGTGTGGATTGTGTTTGGACCACCCCCCTCTTCCTGTGACCCTTGCTTGCCTTCCCTCTTCCCTCTCTTCCTGCCAAGTACCTTCTCCTCGAGAGTCTTTCTATTTTTGTTACCCCACCCCAGCACACATGTGGGACACACACACACAAGACAGAATGTACAATATTTGCATTTCTGTGTCTCATTTATTTCTTTTACTGAAGGAAACTACAGTCCCGTTCATTTTCCTGCAAATGACAGGATTTCATTTTTTAGGGCTTAGTACTACTCTGTATGTGTATCATACATTTATGATGTATGTAGTTTTATCAATTTCAGCAGTTTGGCTGATTTTATAGCATTGTATATTGAGACCAATGCCACAGCACCGGTGAGCTTGCAGGCCTCTTTTTTGTGCAGTGGCTTCATTTCCTTCAAGTGTGTACCTGGCTAAATTATATATACAAGTCTTTTCTAAGGAAGTGCCATAAGATTTCTGTGGTAACTGTAATCATGGGACTTCTCACACACAGTGTACAAGGCTTTATTCCCCCTCACCAGCATTGGATGTTATGAATAGTATTCAACCTTTTTACTCATCTTTGATTTGAAATACAAGTCAAAAAAGCATTAAAATTCCATCTCACTGTAGACATAACTCCTGTTGAAAAGGGGAATAAATAATTGTTGCCTCAAAGATCTTTTTTAAATTAGAATACCAAGACCATCTAAGGAAGGAAAGACAACTCATTCAAAAGATGAGGCTGTGAAGATTGTATGCGCATGTGCAAAAAGCAAGGAAGTTGAACTCTTACCTGACAATGCATGCAAACATCAGGATGGATCAAAGATCAAAATGGAAGACCTGTGTCTTAGGGTTTTTATTGCTGCAATAAAGCATGACCAAAGCAACCTCAGAAGGAAAGGGTTTATTCAGTTTATGCTTCCACATCCGAATTCATCATTAAAGGAAGGATGTGAGAAAATACATATCCTCAAATCTCAGTATTTGTATACCTAAAAACCAGAAATGTATAGTGCTCATGATCCCATCATTGAAAAAGAACCAATTAACTGCTAATTGTATTTAGTTCTGTTTTTCTCTATTCATATGTATAGGTATATATTCTTTAAAAAATATTTATTTTATTTATATGAGTACACTGTAGCTGTCTTCAGACACACCAGAAGAAGTCAATGGATCCCATTATAGATGGTTTTGAGCCACCATGTGGTTGCTGGGAATTGAACTCAGGACCTCTAAAAGAGCAGCCAGTGCTCTTAACTGCTGAGCCATCTCTCCAGTCCTGTATGCATATATTCTTAAATCCATGTTATATTCTTTCATATATAAATGAAAGAATATATATATTTATATAAATTAAGATTGTTTTTTGAGTTTTACAGACTATATTTTTCAGCCTTCAATATTATATCACGACCATTAGCCCATGTAATTACATTTAACTTGGAAACATTTTAAGTCCTGTGGCTATATATTTTGCTATCTATAAGTGCTTCATAATTTATTAACCAAGTGTTAGATATTAAGCTGTGTCTAGTTGTCCAGGAAGAGCACGAGCAATATTTAAATTCAATATTTATGATACTAAATCTCTCAGAATCATTTGGCTTATGTCCTCACCATGCAAATTCCTCAGTCACATCATGTAAACATTTTAATAGTCTTTCAGAAAGCAGGTACAGATTGGTGTTCTGACCAGCAAAGTGGAGAAAATGTTCGTTTCTAGAACTCTGGTAACCTCAAGGAATTGCAGTTCTTTGGGATTATATATACATCATCTGATAGAATATATATAGATTGAAAAGCTAAATGTGCCCCATGGGCTGGTGGTTTGTATGGTTTCGCACCAACAGTGGCACTATTTTGTACAATTCTAGAAATCTGGTAGGTAAAATCAAGCTGGAGGTAGTCAGGTCATTGAAGATTGGTCTCTAGCCAGTTCCTGTCTGTTTCTTTTCCTGCCATGGTACGAATGGACATGTGCTAGCAGGCCTTCCTCGCCACAGCCAACTGAACCCAAGGCATCCTTCCTCCTGCAGCTTGCTTCTGTCTGGTAGTACGGTTGTAGCTACTCAGAAGTAAAGGCTAGAGGACATTCTGAGAATTGGAAAACAAATAATTACTGTTACTCAGGTCACATAATTACTGTTACTCAGGTCACAGAGCAGTTAAGTGATAGATGCCATCATGCAGACTATGCTGGTAAGGGAATGAAGGTATCTGAGGTAGTGTGCTAACTTGATGTTAAACTAGCTGGAAACGTTTCCGTCATTCAGGAAAAAGTCCTATATATTTAAGTTAAATGGATCAAGTGAAAATGGGCTGTTGACAGCTTTATCAATTCTATTAAAATTAGTGAGGCAGATACTTATTTTTCAAATATGAAATTTTTTGTCATTACTTTAAGTTGCTTAAATAAATAACCCCACCCCAGTTTCCACGTCACCTGAGACTTTCTCAATATTAGCATTTCTGGTTTCTCAAGAGGATAGAAGGAAGCCTTCCCAGTAGCCCCATAAACAAAGGAATTTGATGAGAAGCAGGATCATAGTGAATAAGACAGGCCATGACCAGTGCTTATGGAGAAGATACAGACCACTATTAACTAGCAATCTCTCAGTCTTCAATGAAACAAAATACAATCACTGTTTCTAAACTGCATTGTAGCCTTCTTTTATTTTGAGATGGGATCGTGTTATCTAACCCAGATGGCCCCCATAACTCCTTTTGTAGCCCAAGGTACTGAGATCACAGGCATGCAACCCCTTATCCCTATTCTTGGTCACTCACACCTGCTTTAAGTACGTGTCCTCCAAATTCACATTGTACGATTCTCTTAAAATTATAACAAAATCGATTTTTATAATCTTATGGTGCTTTCCATTCCGTAGCACCCACTCACAAACAGTCCTTGGCACGAGTCCACAAGGCCATCCACTGATGATTATTCTCCCTTGGCAAATGGGGAGATTGAAGCTCCATGGAGCCCAGGATTTGCCCAGTCTGGTCTCAAAGCCAGTGAGTGGTGTGTGTTAAACAGAATGCAGGATCACTGAGCTTTATTCTATACGATGTGACATTATGTGAACAACACAAGAGAAAGCTGGCAAGCAAAACGGTACTGCCTCCCATGTTTAGAAGAAAGAGGGAGATCCTAAACAAATGCCAGGTTTGGGACATGAATTATTTATTGACGGCCGTATCCACTTGCAAAATAAAGCCACTGTGGTGATGTGCACTGGGGATGCTCACTGCTCTGTTGCTAGGTAATCATATCTACAAGTGAGTGAGAGTTAGCTCCTCCTGTCCCATATTACTCTGGGCCACGAATATATAAAATGGCCAAGAAACACATGAGATGGAAACAATGTAAAATGTGATTTTTTTTTCTTTATTGGGAAAAGGCTTCTGGACCTATTTGTGCCAGCATGCACATAAATCAGCTGCTGCTTTTGTCGCATCTATTTGGCAGGGGGGTCTTGTTTTTGTTTTGTAATCTTTTTCAATTTGAATTATGCTCTTTCCCTGGACTACCTGTGAAGAGTAACTGTTTATTTTAGCATTCATGATAGAGCATCCATGCATTGCAAGCCTAAATGAACACAATGCCTATTTTCAAAACAGGTTGCCCCCACCCAAGAAAGGCTAAACAGACAATTGGCTGACTGATGGTGTGGCCTTGCATTCCCCGCAGAATAAATTGGAGAGCTGTCAGGAGACATCCTGCCTTGCTTTGATTGCACTGATGATGCACAGAAAGAGGCAACCTCAGACCCAGATTCTCAATTCCTTCAGGGTCTGAGAGACCATCATGTGTAACACAGGCTGTAAGAGCTGCTGGTATGATGGGCACAGGGATGGGATGAAGCTTTAAATACAATACGAGGCTCCTCTTTGTAACAGTGACTGTGCACTGCATATTCTGAATTTGTTTTGACAAATTGTCTTTCAATGTCCTTTCATCTCTTCATCTTTAATCTCTTTAAAATTATGAAAATTAGCCACACTTACTGTAACACTAAGTTCTTTAAAGGCAAAGTATGTTATCCTTTTTTTCTGATGGTTTGCATCTGCATCTCACCTTAATTTCTCCTATTTGAGGACACCAGAGTTATAATATATCTGGCGAGTATCCCTTTCTTCTTTCTATTTTACACATAAAATTTAATTAAACACATACCATGAGATTATTTTTCTTCTGCCCTTTGTGAAAAGATCATAAGTATATTGGACACTTTTTAAAAAAAAATTGTAACTTGGACTTCTTTCCAGAACAGTCCATACAAATGTCTATTTTAATTACTGAGTCACATTTAACAGTATTGCTGTTACTTTATCAACTGGTAGTGAGCATTCTAGTTCCAGTCCCTGAGTTTATTCTTGCAAATATTTAGTATCGCCACATAAGCATCATTTTATAAGCTTCATCAATTTTTATTTAGTTAAGAAGGAACTGAAAACGAAGGAACTTTTCATAGTCAGCCAGCTATAATCACACATTTCTGTAATTAGCGGGGTTACATGCTGTAATAAAAATTATAGAGATTTATATGTACACTATCTGGAGCAGCTGCAAATGCAGCTTTTATTTCGTGTTGTCATTGTTTGTCATTAGTTTCCTTGTGGGAATTCAGTGCAGAGCAGGGAGCATCTTCTAGCTGCCTTGATACCTCGCCCGGTTCCTTCTTGAGCACAGTTACCTGGGCTTGCGCAGATGCGGGAACGTAATGATGGAGTACCTAGTCAGCCATGCTTTTCCAGTTTAGCCTTGTTAGACCATGGTCTTAGATTTTTATGAGTGAGGGAGAACCCGACTTTCCAAGTACATTAATTTAAATGCTCTCCACGGCATCATTGTGAAATTGGGGAGAGAGGAAATGCCATGTTGATGACATGAAAAATTTACCCAGCTCTCCTCCACCCCCCTCCCCACTCCTCGCTTGCTATGTGATAAACGGGGCTCCTGGCCATATGCGTCAGGATCTTGAGTCCTCAGGAAGAATTTTCACAGTGTGATTACAGGAAACAACCAATTTCCATAAGTGAAAATGAGCGTACTTATTAATGGGGCCTTGGTTGCCTATTGCATTCAATCACGTTTATAAGCAGCAAGGCGAATGATTGTATTGCATGATTTAGAGTTTACACAATTACCACCGCGCAGCCAAGCCGGCTACGCTAGGGGCCGGGAAGGAAGCATATGTGGTCCTTTTGCAGGTAATAAAATGGAAAATCCAATTTGCAATTGCAGAATAAGCCTCTGAGTGATAGATGATCTTCATGGCAGCATCGGTCAGAGGGTCACCGCTAATCACGGTGCCGCCTGGCTTCCCCAGTGGCCCGCACCTCCTGACTGAGGAGTGAGCAAAGTGAGTCTGTCTGAGAGCCAGCCAGCATGTCTGTAGATGCACCACTTTCGAGCCTATTAGATCCTCTTTGTCACAGTGCTTAATCCTGCTGCCTGATCCTTGTTAGAACACCACCAGAGTACTGCTCAGCCTTCTAATAAAGGGGCTGGGTGAGGGCTCCTCGCTGGACGCACTGAAGCGTGCAGTGCGAAGGCGATTGTGGGCTGACAGACAGCAGGATGAGATGCCCGCCCGCATGTTATTACTTAAAAGGGAACACACCCCAGACAGCTGACAGACAGGCTTCACCCGGGTGATAGAAACTTGTTGCTAGGCCAATACAAGATAGGTGTCATCTTTCCTCATTGTGTGGCCCATCTTTACTTTAATTATATTAACCCTTTTCTGAAACTGCTGCACCGTCCTGTTACAGAGTGAGGTAAGAGAACCCAGAGACAGATGGTTTCTGGGAGGATAGCAGCTACACAGAAGCAGGGATTGTGTTAACTCCCAGTGACACTGAGTTGAAAAACAAAAGATGTTCAGCCCACCTTTCCAGGCTCCCATGATAATTCTGAGGAGACTTTCCTCTTTTAGGGTCACATGTAATTTCCATCCTGGTCATAGGGAATTGATTTCCTCGTTTAAGGTTTGTTTTGGATAGTCCATGTGGTCTTCACAGTCCTGGCATCAAACAGGAAGTTGGTGTTTTCTTTTTCCCCTAAATGAAGTTGAACCATTCTTTTCTTTCAGGACCCCTCACCCCCGGGTCTGTGAGATTTCTAAGTAATTGCCTCGGTGGCACTTTTTAATACTAAAATAAGCACAATATAAAGGCATAAGGTATCTCGGACCTCCCCCTCCCCCTCTCTGCATAGGAAGCAAAACAGCAGCAGAGTGGATTTGATGTGATGGAAATGACGATGCCGATCGTCCGGGGTCCTTTCTGCTTCCTCTCACTCTCACTCTCACACGTCAGGTTCTGACTCCTTTCCCCGAAGGGAGCATGTCTAGCTTACATTCAGCACCTCCTCTGTGCTCCAGTTAGCAGAAGTCATTAGCAATCCTCTGTGCTTTCCCAGTCAGCACTGACAGCACTAAATAGAGACATCACTGGGGACTGACAGATCTCCAGGGGGCTGTGGGCTTCAGGCAGAAGGGCACAGCTGACCTTTCTTGGCATTATTCCCTTGGGTATATCTTCCAAGTGTGGCGGTGAGGGAGCACAGGATTTTTGTGCATTCTTTTTAGAGGCTTCACCATTAAAGACTTCAGGGTTTGTAAGAAGCTGTCGAGTGGTTAACCAGAGGCTGTGCCCAAGTTTCAGTGTATTGGTAGTCGCTTGGCAGTAGACTGGAGATTCTTCTTTTCTGCAGAATTGTGTACCCGGGTCTTACGTTCAATGATGCCACTGCTGTAGTTAATATTAATATTAACTACCCTGCCTTTGCTCATTCAGTTCTCAGATAAAAGACATACAACCTTTACATTTATAATAGGCCTTAACAGCATTAGGGATGGGCAGATATCAACCCTCTAAACTATTTTGTCTACTTCCCTGCCAAAAACCTGCCATGTTCTGCCTGGACTGCTCTAAGTCCTCCTGGCCAGCCCTCATGGCCAGTTCTCATGATCCCTTACCCTATGGTGTCTTCTCTTCTTTTCATTTTCCTCTCTCCTCATGGTCTCTGCTTCAGACCTCAAGCCTGAGAACCAAAACCCCGCCTACCTCTCTTCTTCCCAGCTACAGGCTATAGGCATGTTTTTTTTTGACCAATCAGAGATAACCTGGTGGACAAAGTGGCATAACATCACTTGGTGTATATGAAGATCTATCCCCTGGGGGCAACCAGACCTTGGGGGCCAGTATTTAGCATTACAGTTCATAGCAATAGACCACACCTCATGAGGACACACTGAAAATTTGTTTGTATCATACTTACCTTTTTTTTTTTTTAAAGACAGATTTTCTCTATAGGCCAGGCTAGCCTAGACCTCAGAATCATCCTGCCTCAGTCTCTCTAGTGCTGGAATTATAAATATGAGCCAGGGGGGCATGCCAGTGTGTCCATGTGTTTTCAGATTACTGGGGTAAGCCTGGAGACTTGGCAGAGGGGGGCTTGTGATGTAATCCAGAGAGAAAAGAGCCCTATTTTCTCACTGTCTTATGTCAAAGGAAGCCATTGCTATGGAAACTTAGTTCATGGTAAAGTGTGATTGGCACAATGTCCTAGATGCTTGGTCTGCACAATAGAGTTGTGTGCAGTGAAACTCAGCTCGAGTTCTCAGGAGGGGACCTGGTGTTTGTGTCAGAAAGGGGAAAGAGTTCCCACAGAATTCCCACCAAATGTGTTCACACCCCACTCCCATCACTTTGTAGCATTTACACCTTGTCCTCACCACCTCTTGTAATCATGTTTATTTGTTTTGTCGTTGACACCAGGCTGAGTTAGTATAGAGCTTAGGTGCAGGAAGATGACAGACAGTATGTAAGCTTAGATTACATCTTAGATGTGACAGTAGGGGTTTGTTCACCTGTAGCATCTTCGTTCCCAACTTATTAGTGCATGGTTACTATAGCGACTATTGCAGGGTACAAGGGACCTTCCATAGGTGACCATGCACCCTAAGGACAGTGGGTAGACTATTTATTGTTAATAAAAATACAACAGTGAAAAAAATGCAGGCTTATTTTTAGAAATTCTCATCATTCCCACTTTTTTTTTTTTTTTCGAAAAGGGAATTCTGGAGAAATGGTATTAGTGAGAGGATGATATGGAAGAGACGTAAGAATTTAAAAACTGTATCATAAAACAAAACCAGAGTTGCCCCCTGATGTAAAGATGTAAGGACCACAGAATGGCCTCCTTGCCAACAGGACTAGGCTCTGAACAGCTACTCAGCTGAGTAGGGTGTTTGCAGTCCTTGAACTTGTATGTATTCCAGGCAGCTCCCCAACGCATGGTTTAGAGAATCAATCTCATTAATTTCCCAAGTGATGTAAAAGCTGACTAATGATGTTTAATCATTAAGAGGAAAATGACAGTATCAACAATCTTGTATAGCGATGTATCTGCTTATTTTTGCACTTTATACAAATGAACAGTTTCTTTAGAAAGATGTGATGAATTACTTTTCTAATATTTAGTCTTCTCTAAAAGTTATTTCTAGGATTGTAATGATTTATTTTTACTTTTTGAGATTGTAATTTAATTACAATGTTTTTCTACCTTCCCTTTTCTTCTTCCAAACCCTCCTATATATTCCTCATCCTTCAAAGTCATGACCTCTTTTTTTATTAATATTTTCCTTTCTGGGTTTTTTTCATGTTTTTCTAACAAAAAAGAAAGAATGGAATTGTATAAGAAAAAATATAATTGTATCCATTTTCCTAGCAAAACATTCTGGAGCTGGAGATATGGCCTAGTCAGCAAAGTATAGGCCCTGTAAAGCATGGGGATTTGAGTTCAAATTCCTAACACCCATATAAAAAGCTGGGCCAGGGCATGACAGTGCTTGTTATGATCCTGACACTGGCGAGGGACAGACAGGAAGATCCTAGGGGCTTGCTGGCCAGTCAGTCTGGCTGAATCAGTAATTGCCAAGTTCAGGGAGAGATGCTCTGTAGAAAGTAATGTGGAGAGTGAGGAAGATTCCAGATTTTTGCCTCTGGTCTGCATACATGCATGCACAGCATGCACACATGCATGTAGAACACACACGCGCGCACACACACACAGGCAACCTGTGCATACAGTACACATCATAAAAAGGAAAAAAAGTTTACTCTTTCATTCCCAGCTCTCAGATCAACTAGAAAATGATTTGTATTGTGATCTACTTGTATCTCAGAGTATATGTTCATTGTACTGACCATCAGATCTGACAGAATGCCACTCATGCGTCAGACAGAACAGGACAACCGTGTCACTTTGAAGTGTCTTGAGAACAGTAATTGCTATGTGTCTCTGTTCAAACGACCCTGTGCTGTAGACCACAAGACTGAAACTGGAGTTGCATAGTAGAACTTTCCGGAAAGGCCTGTGGGGACTCTCCAAGTGAGGCCACATCCTTTCCTGCTGTGGAAGTGTTCTGTCTTTGATCATGCCTGGCAACCATAGATTGCCATACTTGAGGAACCTCCTTCCCATGTTGTGTTCCATTTCGAACATACCAAAAGTTGGGGCAGAGAGAACTGTCTGATCATGAATAGGCCGTACCCAGGAGAGAGGGAGTTTACTGGCTTCAATGCCTTATTGACAGCATTATTGACCTAAATGGACACACAGCTGAATTGCTTGTCCACAGAAAGAAAATAAGGTTTGGTGCCAGGTTCAACGTTCCTGGGCTCACATTTTCTGTAATTGAGGCATATTAGTTCATTCACCCAAATTCCCACTTCTTCACCTATGAAGTGACCCCAGGGAGTGCTAGAAAATTAAATGAGGAAGTAATTTTCGAAGGCAATTTGTAAACCATTTTACCTGAATGCTAGTCTCTGTCGTCACTATGTCATTGAGACTCACTTAGGACTGGTATGCAATGTGTTCATCATGCTTGCATGGTCCACGGTAACACTACTAGGGTAGTGTGCTCCTGTTGCTTCACTCCGGTTTTGTGCTTAATGAAGAAAGTTCTGTTGACCTGATTTGTCTTAGATCCACTCGCACATGGAGAGACATAGCTTGACATCGTTAGGGTCTTTTTAATTATGTCCATGGGTGGGCATGTGCTTGGCTGGATATGCCTGTGGGTGGGTATGTGCTTAGGTGTGAGTTCAAGGCACCCTTGGAAGGCAAAGGTGTTGAATTGCCCTGGAACTGGAGTTGCAGGTGATTGTGAGCCAGTTTATGTGCTTACTGAGACTAAACTTGGTCCCTCTGAGCAGCAGTGCTCTGTCTTAATGGCTGTACCATCTTTCTAGTCCCCCTTTCAGTCTTGAACAAGACTTTTAATCTCTGTAGCAGATATCTGGAGTAAAGCATGCCACCCTGGAAAAGGTGCTTTATCGGGTTGGTGGAATACTTTCCTCTATTGCCACTCCTGTCCTTCCTTCTGTCCTCTCCCCACTCCTTCTTTCCCTCTCTCCCTCCCCTTTTTTCTTTCTGTCCTATCTTTCTCCTTCATTTGGTATCCATTTCTTGAATAACCATCAACATTGTATCATCATCAACATTGCCTAGTATATGCATAATGACTTGGGGTAAGAACTTTTAAAAAATCAGATAAAAATGACTTATAACATACATAAGGATTTCCCACTCTCCTCTTATTGGATGATAGAACCTTCAACTTCATTTTACTTCTCTTCATCTTTTCAGGCAACTTGGATCTAACCGGTCAGAAGCAGGTCTTCAAAGCAGAGAACAACCCCTGGGTTACCCCAATTGCTGACCAGTTCCAGCTTGGCGTCTCCCATGTTTTTGAATATATCCGCTCAGAAACATACAAGTAGTGAGTAAACCCTGCTTTTCTAAAACATCAGACTGGTTTTTAAAATAATTTTGAAAGATTTAAATATTTATTTTTAAAAAGCATCTTGTGATTTTTTTTCCTGTTGTTAGCAGCGAGCATGCAAGCATTTCTAAATGTTTTATTGAAAACTACAGGTGCTAATTGTCTCTGATATTTGTACAATATTTTTATTCGACATGTAAAAGGGCATTTTTGCCAATTCTGCTTAGAGAATTTTTAAGGTATTAAATTGATTAAATATCTGTGGTATTCCAGGAATTTCACCAGACACGGGAGGATCTGCGCATTTTCTATTGTTCTCTGAAGGAGAATTACAAGTGTCAGGAGAAAACTTGTTAAGCCATTTATCTAGTAAATCTATAGAGAGTACCAACCAGGACAGCAGCATATTCTGTTACTTAGAAGGCTTTACTTTAATGGGATAATGAGCTCCACTGGAAAACGAACAGACACAGAAAGAGGAAAGGACAGAAGGAAGAACTAGCCAGCTTTAGGACATGGTTTCACCATGTCTGAAGCTCACCCTTTAGATCAAGAGGCACCATGGGGACCCCTCTCAGCAATATCTAGTTATTCCCACTTCTCCTTCTCTCTGTGTTTCGGGGTTCTTGGGGCTTCTCCCACCGCCCACCTGCTATTGTTCTGGCCTCTGTCATTTCTCCGCCTTACCCTAGCTCCTAGTGCCTAAGATCTTCATTTATCGCCATGCTTACCTGATTCCTAATGCAGAAGGCAAGGGCAGTTTTAATTTTAAACATCTGAAGAGAGATTTGAGGAAAATCCAGTTGTACTTTAATGTACTTCTATTTTCAGCTCCAATTTAGCATCCGGACTCCTAGAGCAGAGCTAGACTATCGATAAAGAACGTGCTCCCTCCAGACTGGCTTGCTTTCTTCCTGAATATCAATCAGAAAGAGCTGCACCCCTACCCCCACCCCCACCCCCACCCCACTCCCAACTCAGAGCACTTCTGTACTGGGCCAGTGGGTCTGGATCATGTGACAAGAGCGAAGCTGTTTCTCTGCAAATGGGCCAGCTGTCGATCCAAAGTCCTCCAGCAGGGGCGCTGTAGAGAAGGCTATGCTAAATAGAAAACTAAATACACTGAAGCATTGGGAATTTACATAGAAAGAATTTACATAGAAATTGACAAGATGGCAGCGTTTCCTTGTAGATGACACATAAGCCCTTAGAATAACATATGTGTATGGTAGGTTGTTGTGTGCGGACTGGACAGGTATGTGTAGCATTGTAGATTCAAGCTTTTCAAAAAGGCAAATGTAGCTCAGCCTTAGAAGTTGTTTCGTTAGTGAAAATGTGTGAAAATATAACATATTTAACAGACTATTTTGTTCTTCTTGGTAATCATTGCCATCATGTGTTTTGTGGTTTTCTTTTTTTTTTTTTTTTCCTAGCTCACAGCTGATAATAGCTATCAACAAATGCAAAGCTACAGGGCCTTTATATGTGTGGTAATGTACAGAACTGTACCCAGACCAGCCTCTTTTAATCCAGACATAGAGGAAATATTGCTTATTATTCTGGTTAACAATTTTTTGATTTACTCTAAATTAATTTATAATTTTCAGAAGGTTAGAGTTCATTGTTATGAAAGCGCTACTAACTTGAATTTCATTTATAAGGATTAATTTGTGAGTTCCTAAGGTTCACGGTACCCCACAGTCATTATCAGGCAATTAGTCATCATTATACATTTTATAAATAGATTCACTTGATTTAAGCCACAGTTACTATTCTGGATGGAGAAGAGGTATATTGGTGAATTCTTCGGTAGTTGTTTGAAAATGAATGCACAGCAATTTTAATCAGTAACATATACTGTATATGTATATTTGTATGTGTCTGTGTGTGTGGATGCATGTGTGTGTGCCTGTGTGTGTGTACCTGTGTGTTTGTGTGCATGCATGTGCCTGTGTGTACCTGTACCTGTGTTTTGCTGGCCAGAGCACATGTCCCACAGTGTGCAGGTAGGTGTCAGAGGATGGCCTTGGCTGTCAGCCTTTGCTTTCCATTGTGTTTAAGATGGGATTTTGATGTTGTATATGCCAGATACCTGGCCTGCTACCTTCTAGCGGTTCTGTTTATATCCCCCATGTCACTATGGGAGCACTAGTGAGTGCTGCTGTGTCTGCATCCGATTTTATTTGGGTTTTGAGGATCTGAACTTAAGCCCTTATGTATGTATGGCAGGCACTTTACCTATGGAACTATATCCTCATCCCTAGTATTAATATCCTTAAAAAATACATTTTTTTATTGATTTCTTGTGAATTTCACATTATGAACCTAAATTCTACTTATCTCCCCATCCGTCCATATCAGCCCTCCACCCTTTCAACCTTCCCCACAAAACAAGGAAGAAGGAAAGAAAGAATAAAAACAAACAGCAGCAGAGAACACATCTTCCTGTGGTCTGTGGTCTGCCATGGTGTGTGACATAGTGTCCCCCTTTTGCTGAAACAGCTGAACTTGCAAGTGTTCATTGCATTGAGTCATTTGTTCTGGCTTTAGGCTTCTGGCTTCCGCTAAACTATCAATACTGGATCCTCACAAGGACTCCTCTTGAATAACCTGCTGTTGCCCTGCGTCATGGAGATCCTGTAGCTTTGTTTCTGCAGGACTGGCCCCTTCATGGGCTCCAGCAGGAGTAGGTGGCTATGACATATGGGAGAGCTGGCCCAGTCCCTTGAGCAGGCAAAGCTGGAGAGCTGACCCTGGGGGCATAGGCAGAGCAGGCAGGCTTCACTCTTTTAATGCCTTAAGCAGTTATAACATCCTGTAGTGTACCTCCAACTATGGGACAGTGGCATTCTTAGGAGTACACACTTGATTATTACCAAAATCCAAAACTACTTTTTCAAATTTTACTTTTGACCACATAGGTCTGCAATTTATTCATGGCACACATCATTTTTGTAAAATGATGCAGTGCTTGAGTTTTAGGTTCATGAACATAAAGCATTATAGTTTCTTTTGTGAGTGTGTGTGTGTTGGGGGGGGATATGTGTTCATGTGTGTGCATGTGTATATATGTATGTGAGTATGTATACACTTATATGCAGGCCAGTGGTGGGTGTTATTCTTCAGGAATGCTATCCACTGAGATAGGTCTTTATTGTCCTGGGACTCTCCTGTGTCTGCCTCCCCAGGGCTGAGAGTACAAGCATAAGCCACAGCCCCCCTACTCTTCTGTGTGGGTGCTGGGAATCTACCTCAGGCCCTCATGCTTGCCAGCAAGTGCTTTACCAACCATCATTTCTCCCCAGCCCTCCTTAGAATATCTGATAACTACTTCTTTGTCTCTATTCACTTGGTCTGCATATGTCCTCTTCACTTCAAAATACTTAGGTGATTACATATGTGTACATTTAAATATATGGCTTCCTATTAAAGATATGTGTGCACATATGAAAACATAATTTGAAGTTTGATAAGTCTCCCTCTCCTTTTCCCTCTCCCTCTTCTTTTCCCTTCCCTGTCCCTGTCCCTGTCCCTGTCCCTGTCCCTCTCCCTGTCCCTCTCCCTCTCCCTCTCCCTCTCCCTCTCCCTCTCCCTCTCCCTCTCCCTCTCCCTCTCCCTCTCCCTCTCCCTCTCCCTCTCCCTCTCCCTCTCCCTCTCCCTCTCCCTCTCCCTCTCCCTCTCCCTCTCCCTCTCCCTCTCCCTCTCCCTCTCCCTCTCCCTCTCTGTCTTTCTCTTCTCCCTCTTGATATCCTTATGCCATCTCTCCCCAAATTATCTTTTACCTAGGTTAAAGCAGAAAGGAATTAGGAGACATTCCAGAAAGTTGGTTTTCTACTGATCCTTGGAAAACTTCTCCAGTGACCTTGGCATTTTAAGCACATCCTCAAGATGGTGTGCAAATAGGGCAGTGACAGCAGAGAGGATGGGTCATCTGATGTGTAGACTCTGATGGACTATGAGAGGAAATGTGGAAACTTGAAACCAACAGGGAATTTTATGCTTGGGAAAAAGTGAAATCCAGGTACTTGGAGATGCTTTCATTTGATTCAGAGAAGAGCTTAGTGAGTGCGGCAGGAAAAAGGGCAATAAATATTGGCAGCTAGGACGTTGATTTGGATTTGTTTTGGGTTTTTTTTTTTTTTTTCAGTTAATTTGGTAATTTGGTTGTGTGTGTGTGTATGTGTGTGTGTGTGTGTGTTCATAACACTCATGTAAATGTCAGTGGGCAACTCTAAGGAATGAGTCCTCTCCTACTGTAGTCTTCAGGAACTGAATTCCAGTTGTACAAGCAAGCACCTCTACCCAGAGACCCATCCCACTGACCCGTCTCTGGAGCCCTGACATATGGCTCTTCAGAGATGTTCTGAAGCATGCACTCTGGGTACTCATTGGGTCATAGCCATTTCTCAGATGGAGATTGCTCTGTGTTCACCTGTCATTTCTCCTCAAGGGGAACATATTGACTGTTGTCATCAAGCTGCCCAGGATGTCTCATTCCATCGCTAATGTAAAATAAGTGGCTGAGTCTGGAGTTAGGGATTGCATTTAAAACCCAGAGCATCTTCATTGTTTTGTTGAGTCACACATCACCTTTGACCTCCTTGGGGGATGGTACCCTCCACCTACTTGTTTTTATGTGAGGTTTTTTTTTTATTTCTATATAATGTTGATGGACTCAACACTGCTTGGTACAGTTCCACTTTTCTTTTTCTTTTCTTTTTTTTTTTTTTTTTTTTTTTTTTTTGGTCCCTGTTGCAAAAGCAGCCAGGTTGAAGCCTCAGCCCTTGACAAGATCCCCTGTGAAAGGGAGTAACTCACACTTTCCACATTTTCATCTAGGTGTATACTTAGAGACAGCAGCCATTTTAAAAGCTGACAGGTTCACTCTTGTCAACAAGTTAACAAAAGAAGACGTTTGACAGATGCTGAGCGGAAAATGTGTTAGTTGAAAGAGAGGCCTTTGGAACACAGACATCCCCCATGAAGGGTGTAATTTGTGGAGGTTGGCAAGTCTGCATCCTCATTTCCAACCTGGCAGGACACGAAAGGGGCTTCTTCCTCATTCTTCTACCTTGTTTTTCTCCTGGGGGAAAACATACTCCTCTCAGGGGATTCTCCGTTCTCATGTGTTAATGGACATGGTGCCTGAGGACTGGTGGGCAATTATAAGAAAAGGGCAAGCATTTATTTCTCTTCACTAAGAATCCAGCAAAACCAGTTATCTTGTTTGATTTATGAGGACTGGTTATTTTATCTACAGGTAGAATTAAAACAAAGTTACCTTTCTTTCTGCACTGTAGGCAAACCTGTCCCAGGCTATAATGGACATAAATGGGCTTTATTAATCAACTACCCCATCTAATAGCTGCTGAGTTAGCCACCTAGAAGTTCTGTAAGTCTCCAATGCATCTATACCCTGTCTGTGGGCCTCTTCACTCTAAGAGAGCCATGTGTAGCAGAGAGTCATATCTAATGAACTCTATAAGCCTTTTAGGTTTTTCTGGGGAAATGTAAATAAATACACAGAG
Organism: Arvicanthis niloticus; assembly: GCF_011762505.2. NCBI lineage: Eukaryota > Metazoa > Chordata > Mammalia > Rodentia > Muridae > Arvicanthis > Arvicanthis niloticus. Next base: position 64,634,432 of record NC_047665.1, on the reverse strand, counting down.
GTAGCAGATGGTTTTGTAAATATCTTCAGAAGAAAACAAAAAGAGAGTTGAACCATCCAGGACCCTTTGGTCCTTTAGTGAGTATTGCATACTGGTAATCAATATGCAGAACAGTGTAGACCTTTCTTTTTTGTTATTACTGTATCTGAAAATAACTCAAATTAAGCCACATGAAAACAATAGGTCTGTACTGTAGATGGGAACATGGAGGACCATTTTCCCCTTACAGCTTTGACATGGAGATTGTATTTAATCTAAAAGATAACTATATCCTACTCCTAGTCTCATTTATATTTAATTTCTAATACACACACACACACACACACACACACACACACACACACACACATATATATATATATATATATATATATATATATATATATATATATATATGGCTGGTTTCCTTTTAATTTTGATAATGACGTTCAAGCCTTTGACACCTCTGTCCAGGTCGCCTACAAACATGTTACCTTGAATAAGGGTTACTACAAAGTACGGAAGAGAAAAGGAAAAGCCACTAAAAGTATATCTGGGGTAGGATTTTATTACATCTCTTCAGCTTGTTAAGGGACAACAACCATTATAAAATCAAAGGCATAGCGCCTCTCAGGACCCTTAGGTGGAGATGGGAAGCCATTGTCTATCAGACCTCAGACAAGCCACAGCTGATTTTTTTGAATGAGGCTGCAAATGCTCCCTTCCATACACGCTGACCTTTGAGACATTTTTAAACCTTGCTGACCTTTTTTGCACACGAGACGGCTTCCCCCAAACTGCCCAAAGCCTTCAACTAAAGGCTTCTTACTAAAGGTTGTGCCTTCTGCAAGCACCTAACCATAATCCCTCACTAACAAGTGATGCAGTACTATACACTAAATCCTTTTCTGCAGCTCAAAACTCAGTGTTCAGTATGGATTTGGGACATTGTAAGAAGGAACATTTCCATGTTCTATAAGTGAGCAATGTTGCTCTGCTATGTTCTGTCCACGGTGATGTTGCCTGCAATGGTGGGGCCAAGGACTGTGGACTTATCCTTTTGAAACTGAGAACCAAAATAGGTCTCTTCCCTTTTTCTGAAGTTGATTTTCTTATGCATTGTGTCACAGTGACTGAGAGATGAATCTAAGCTGCAGACCTGCTCTGGACCTTTGGTAGGCAGCTTCTAAGAAAACCCTCCATTTTTTTTTTTCCCAATCTGGTGTTCACAACCTAATATTGTCCCCTTGTAAGTCATACCATCCTGGCTCTCTCATGAATAAATAAAAAGCACAATAGTTTATCACTACCAGAAAAAAAAATTAACAAACAAACAAACAAAAAACCCAAAAAACAAATGAAGTATAGTGATACTGCCAAGACTTAAGAATCGTGATGATATAGGTTTCAAGAACAAAGAGTCACTTATTTGAAATCATAAAAGCATGATGTCATCACCATCCTTTTTGAGTTTTAATTGCCTCCTTGTTGTAAAACTATCAAGGACATTTTGAAAATTGCTTGCAGAACTGGCATGGTGACTCAGCAGATTTGGTGTCAGAACCTTCAGGCTAGCTTCTAATAGACAGTGTGTAACTCCAGATCTGTGGGGTTCCATGGTCTGACTTTGTCTTTGCAAGCTCCTGTACATGTGGACCCAAAGTCAAACACACATACCCACTGAGTAAATAAATGTAAAAAAAATCTTTTTAAAAACAATTGTTTAGATTTATTTTCCCAAGTGATGATCCTATATAGCTCTTGATTAATGTCCTTCTCTCGGAGCTTGATTGGGTTGGTTTTGTTCTAAGGTGACAGCTTTAAGTCACAAAATTTCATATAGCTTTCTTCGTTTCCCCCCACGGGCCAAATGGACCATGAGCACATAGTTCAAGAGTGTTGGTATAACATTGGCTGTCAATCCTTGATTTAGTTGCTCAACTCTTTCTCTATCTGGTCATAGTTGATATTTGTGTTAGTAAACTAGAACTTTCCCCTCAAGGGTAACAGGAAAAGTATGGAAGGGCTAAGGGAGAATATGCAGTATTTTGATTTTGTTTTAGATAAATCACATACTGCACTTTGCATTTGAAGGATTTTTTTTTTCTTTCTTGATTTGTGTCTTAGAACTACTAAATATCTCATGTAACTAATATTCTTTCTTTGGACATGTTCACAACTTATACTATACCCAGGCTTTTCTTTTAAACATGTTTATTATTAAGATTTTTTCTATAGCCTTGTGTAAAATGATTCCGTTTCAATAAAGAAAAGAGGTTTCAATTTGAAATTCTCATGCCCTTGATACTCGGTGGGTTCCACTTGATATCCTCCACCTTTTACACTTCAGAAGGGAACCTTCCCACTCTTCAAACCCAGCCTTTAGAACTTCGCTGGTGTTTGGGGTGGCAGCAATACAGATGTGCCACTTGCTATCAGTTTTGGAATCATTTCCATCTTGACATGTTTACAATGGAAGACCAGATTTTGAAGATGGTCCCTTCTGATGGCCACATTGATTTTTTCACTACTTCTTCAGTTCTTCCAGTGTGGCCAAGCCTTGAGAACATGTTCTCTGGAGATTGATTCTGTAGGGATGTGGTGGTACCAAGGCTGTCAACTCTGGTATTGCCGGTTTCTCCATGACTCCCGCCCTTGTCATTAAGGATTCCTGATTACCCACTAGAAGAGCAAAGTGGGGACACAACTGCTCTCTATAAGTGGAAAAAGAGAGGTTTATTTTGAACTTTGCCCACGAATGCATTTGCTTAACATTCTAAAGTGGGAGGGGCAGTCTTTTTTCTATCCACATTCATTTCCTTTCTCCTTCCTGTCTTTCTCCCTTTGTGTCTCTCATCCCATCCCTCTCTTTCCCCTTCCTGTCCCTCCTGTTCTTCCTCTCCTTGCTCATCTTCTCCCTTCTCTTCCTTTTCTCTCTCCCTCCTTCTTCCTTCTCTTTCTCCTCTTTCCTCTTCTTTGGCTTCAGTGTTCCTTCCCTTCCCATCTTCTCTCTCCTCTCGATGCCTTCCTTTGCTTATTGACCTCCAGACTTACACTGAACATGTGTATAGCGTGTGATGTGTGGTATGACACATTATGATATCAGTTTAACATTAGAAGACTATATAGATAGTTTCTTACACTTGACAAAAGGAAAGTAAATGCGAGCTAGACTCTATCCGTATCCCACAAAGGAGTCACTTCAGGTGACTTGCTGTTCAAGAGAAACTGCTCTGATTTCTGTTATTAGATAATAGTCACTTGATATGGTCCCATTGACCTATAAGGTACTGACCTCTTCGTGACTCCGATAGGCAGTGCTCTATGTTGATCATCTTTCATAGCCTCCCTATCTTAACACGCAACACTTGCTGCTTTCCACCCAACCGCTATGAATTATTGCTTGAATTTGCTTTTTTTCAATTTGAGAGATAAATTAAAAAGTGGCACTTTTACAATCAAACGAAACTGCCTGTGGTTTCTATTCTATATAGTTGCTTCTTTTTTTTATTACATGCCTGCTTTTTACTGAACCCCAATAGTGTATTCTTCTTGGACATTGTTGGGGATGTTATTTATTTATTACTGATATTTTGGGCAGTGAAGGGGTTCTCTTTTTTGCCAGGTATTTTGGATCGGAATTAATTATGTTATAAAAGGAGTTTCAATCAACTTTATCAAATAAGAAATCAAAATCATAAACATAAGTTATATTCACAGGCTTTTTGTCAGGGCTCTAATCTACTCACCTAGCATCAGAGAAATGATGGTTTCTGTTTTCTTCTGTTGTGTTTGTCTGTTGTTTCATATGTGATGTTAGGCGTCATGGTATTGAAAGTGTTTGTGGCAAAGAAGATTGCTTCCTAGTCTTACCATTTCATGATGGTAGTATATGAAGCCTGCATCAGTATTGAAATAATTCTATTATCTTTAAAACCTTCAAGATGCAAGTGTATGCTTCAGTCCCTGTCAAACTAGATAGTATTTGTTTGCTGATTAAATCAGTTACCCCTGAGGGTCTTGCTTAATTTGCATGGCAATTTAAATAGCTTTTTAAAATTATTATTATTTTGTGTTACCATAGAAATTTCTGCCCTGATAATTTTACCTTAATTATTGGCATTGGCTTTCTAAGTCCACCAAACTGGAAGCCAGAAGTTCCAGGTAGGTCAGGTATGAGTGAGATTTCTTTCTTCTGAGGACAAGGAAGAAGGGTCTATCACAACCTGTTGCCCTGATGTGTGGATTCTGATCTTCCCCTGCTGTGTGGGTGTGTCCTTCCTCTCACCCTGGTATATGGATGGCTGTCTTTCCCGTGTCTCTTTTCACCTTTTGTTGCCACTGTACACTTTGTCTCTGTGACCAAATTTACTTTTTATTTTAAATAAGAACACTAGTCCTGCTAGAACTCGTTCTAATGATCTTGATTTTTCCTATAACAACCCTGTGTTCAAATATGGTCACACTATATAAATTTAGGATTTCTGATCTCTCCAAGACTTTTTACAAGAAGGTTGTTGTTTATGAAGGAATTTGTCAAAGGCTTTTTCAACATCTAATGAAATGATCATGTGATGTTTTTCTTTAAGTTTGTTTATGTAGTGGATTAGATAGATTCCTATATATTGAACCATCGCAGCATCCCTGGAATGAAGCCTACTTGATCATGGTGAATGATCATTTTCATGTGTCCTTTGATTAGGTTTGTCAGAATTTTATTGAGATTTTTGCATTAATACTCATAAGTGAAATTGGTCTGAAGTTCTCTTTCTTTGTTAGGTGTCTGTGTAGTTTAAGTATCAGAGTAACTGTGGCTTCATAGAATAAATTAGGTAGTGTTCGTTCTGTTTCTATTTTCTGGAATAGTTTGAGGAGGATTGATATTAGGTCTTCTTTGGAGGTCTGATAGAATTCTGCACTAAAACCAATAGGCCCTGAGTTTTGGTATTTGTTTGTTTGTTTGTTTTTGTTTTGTTTTGTTTCTGGTTGGGAGACTTTTAATGACTGCTTCTATTTCCTTAGAGGTTATGGGACTGTTTAGAAAGTTTACCTCATCCTAATTTAACTTTGGTACATGGCATCTGTTTAGAAAAGCATCCATTTCATCTAGATTTTCCAGTTTTGTTGAGTATAGCCTCTTGTAGTAGGATCTGTTTTTTTTTTTTTTTTAATTTCCTCAGTATCTGTTGTTATGACTCCCTTTTCATTTCTGATTTTGTTAATTTGGATACTTTGTGCCATCTGGCTAGCTTGGCTAAGAGTTTATCTATCTTGTTAATTTTCCTCAAAGAACCAGCCTTTAGTTTTGCTGATTCTTTCTTTTATTCTCTTTGTTTCTAATTGGTTGATTTCAGCCCCGAGTTTGATTATTTTCTGCCATCTACTCCTCTTGGGTGTGTTTGCTTCTCTTTCTTCTAGACCTTTCGGATGTGCTGCTAAGCTGCTAATGCAGGATCTCTCTAATTTCTTTATGAAGGAACTTATTGCTGTGGATTTTTCTCATAGCACTGTTTTCATTCTGTCCCATAAGTTTGGCTATGTTATGCCTTCATTTTTATTGAATTCTAGTAAGTCTTTAATTTCTTTCTTTATTTCTTCCTTGACCAAGTTATCATTGAGCAGAAAGATGTTCAGTTTCTGTGTCTATGTGGCCTGTCTGTTGTTTTTGTTGTTGTTGAAGATGAGTCTCAGTTCAGAATACATGGGATTATGTCAGTCTTCTTGTATCTGTTGAGTCTTGCTTTGTGTTCTCTTATATGGTCAGTTTTAAAGAGAGTTCAATGAGGTGCTGAGAAGAAGGTATATTCTTTTGATTTAGGGTGAAATATCTACCCTAAATCCACTTGGTTCATAACTTATGTTAGTTTCACTGTGTCTCTGTTAAGTTTCAGTTTTAATGACCTGTCCATTGTGAAAGTGGGGTGTTGAAGTCTCCAGCTGTTACTGTTTGAGGATCAATATGTGTTTTGAGGTTTAGTAAAGTTTCATTTAGGAATGTGGGTTCTCTTGTATTTGGGGCATAGATGTTCAAAATTGAGACTACCTCTTGATGAAATTTTCCTTTGATGTATATGAAGTATCCTTCCCCATCTTGTTTGATAACTTTTGGTTGAAATTTTATTTTATTAGATATTAGAATGGCAACTCCAGCTTGTTTCTTGGCAACATTTGCTTGAATACCTTTTATTCAGCCTTTCACTCTGAGATAGTGTCTGTCTTTGTCAGTTATGTGTGTTTCTTGTATGCGCAAAATGCTGGGCGCTGTTTACATATCTGTTAGCTTATGTCTTTGTATTCCAAGGAATTGAGTTCATTGGTGTTGAGGGAGATTAAAGATCAATGATTGTTGGTTTCCATTATTTTTGTTTTTATAGATGGTGTTATGTTTTTGTAATTCTCTTCTTTTGGGTTTGTGATGAGATGATTAATTTGTTATGTTTTCTTGGTTGTAGTGACCCTCTTTATGTTGGAGTTTTCCTTCTAGTATCCTGTCTAGAGCTGGATTAATAAAAAGATATTGTTTAAATTTTTTTTGTCCTAAAATATTTTGGTTTGGTATTTGAGATTTTACTGGGTACTATAGCCTGGGCTAGCATTTCTATTCTCTTAGAGTCTGCATCTTCTGGCTTTTAGAGTCTCTGTTGAGAAGTCTGGTATATTTCTGATAGATCTGCCTTTTTATGTTACTTTGCCCTTTTTCCTTACTACGTGTAATATTCTTTCTTTGTTCTGGGCACTTAATGTTCTGACTATTATGTGATGGGAGGATTTTATTTTCAAGTCCAATCTATTTGGTGTTCTGTAGGATTCTTGTACATTTATGTCCATCTCTTTCTTTAGGTTAGCAAAGCTTGCATCTATGATTTTATTGAAGATGTTTCCTGGCCCTTTGAATTGGGAATCTTCACTCTCTTTTATCCCTATTATTCTTAGATTTGGTCTTTTCATTGTGTCCTGAATTTCTAGAATGTTTTGGTTAGGAGTTTTTTTTGCCCTTTGTATTTTCTTTGACTGTTGTATCAATATCTTCTATGGTATCTTCTATGCCTAAGATTCTCTCTTCTATCTCTTGTGTTCTGTTGGTGATGCTTGCATCTGTAAAACACCTGATCTCTTTCCTAGGTTTTCCATCTACGGGGTTGCCTCCATTTGTGATTTCTATATTCTTTCTATTTCCATTTTTAGGTCTTGGTCAGTTTTATTAAATTCCTTCACCTTTTTAATTGTGTTTTCCTGTATTTCTTCAAGGCCGTCTACCTGTTTGCATAGTTCTCCTGTATTTCTTTAAGAGAGCTATTTATGTTCTCCTTAAAGGCCTGTATCATCTTCATGAGATGGGATTTTAGGTCAGAGTCTTGCTTGCAGAATCAGGTGTGTTAGCATATCCAGGGTTTTCTGTGGTGGGAGAACTGGATTCTGATGGTACCACATTACATAGGCTTCTGTTGCTTATTTTCTTGAGCTTATCTCTTGCCATTTAGTTATCTCTGGTGTTAACTGGCCTGGTTGTCTCTGGCTGGAGCCTGTCGCTCCTTGTAGGCATGTAGGACTCTGTGACATGGACTTGAGCAGGCCTCCTGTGGGACAGGCAGTGCTGTCTCTGGTTGGGGGATGGGGAGGCTCCTGTCCCCCTGGTTAAGGCAGACCTCTTGGGAGACAGACTGTGGTGTGTTGGAGAGGGCAGGAGCATCCGATCTGCCCCAGTTGGAGTTGCAGACTAGAAGAAAGATGTGTCTCCAGCAGGGTGGATAGGTCATGGGTTAGCTGGGCTCCATGGGGGTCCCAGCAGGGGGCAGGTATTATGGTGACACTTACTGGATTCTTTCCCATAAGTTCAGAGGCAAGGAGTTTCTCAGCTTTAAGTCCTAGTTCTCCTAGCTGGAGCACCCACAGTTTTTAAAATCATTGCTCCCCATTTGACTCATGAGATTTCTGGATGAATAGCCAAGACCATGATCACCATGGAGTTTTCTTCTCTTGTTACTAAATTACTTTGCTTTCCTAGCACAGACATTCAAAGATAGATGACCTGTTTTCCTACTCTGTATTATGATGCCATAAAAACACAGTGACTCTACTGTGAAACTCTGAAAACCTAAAAAGAAAGACTCAAGTTAGTGATTCATGTTTATTTATATGTTTATTTAATCATAGCCTTACTTTTAAAGGGCAGATACAACACATGAATTTTAAGTAGAATAATTACAGTACATTTTGGTTCTTAGAATTGTTGGTCTAAGATAGCTTCAAGGGTCAACCAAACAGGTCAGTTTCTACAGTGCTTGATGACACTTATTTTGAGCCCCAGGACCCACATTAAAAAGAACAAAAAGCTTGATGAAGTGACTTGACTTGACTTGACTTGAGACTTAATATGACGAGACTTGACTTGACATGACTTGACTGGACGACTTGACTTGACTTGTTATGATCCCTGGATCTTGCTAGATAGCCAGCCTAGTGTAATTAGTAACTTCCAGGGCATTGAAAGACTGTGCCCCCAAAACATGAAAACAACACCCAAGAAATGGTAACCAAAGTTGACCTCTGGCTTCCACATGCTAATATGCATATGTACCCCTATGACCAAATTCAAGTGCACACATGTACATACACGTACAGTCAAAGTGGCTTCTATCTCTGTTTTGCATTAATGAATGACTTCATCAAGTGTTTCACTTTCAGTGAGGTAGTTTCTAACTATATCTTATTTTAGGGTCATGCCAGCAACTATTTCTGAGTTTTTTATTATTCTAGGAAACATGGTTTATTGTTATACCAATTCATTATTTTTTAAACATAGTTTAATACTTGCTTTCAACCCCCAACCCGGATTTACTTTATTGATTTTTTTTTTTTTAAGCAAAGGAAGACAATGATGACCTCGAATATAAATTGTTACAGGAAAATGAATACAAGATAAAATTACCAGATCAACCTTTTTATTCTATACTTTATGGAATATCTAATATATGTTTGGCAGTAACTTATTCTTACACATGAATTCTTGACACTTCCGATTCGTCAGACTTATTAATCAGTGCAGTCAGCAGCAGAGCGGTTTTATGAGACTTACCAGTCATCAAAAATTTATTATCAGATAAATCAAAGAAACAACGAGTGTCTTAATAGGGTAGAGACAGAGGCATGTAAAGGATCATTTAAGGCTCCGCTTTTTTGTCAGTTGTGTGTGATATTTACAACCAATATCTGAGAACTTACTCATAATTTCACACACGCAGTCAGCAGGACGACCGTTAGCTTCTTGGGTGCAACATTTCTGTTTTTCTCCAGAAGAATACTGGCTTAACAATGAAAGTCAGGATGCTCTAAGCAGGAGATAGGAAGCAACATTTCCAGTGTTGTACAGAGACAACAATTTGAGCATGATGGCTAAACTGGAGTCTTTGCAAATGGACAGGAAGGAAGGAATAATGTGGGCATATTTAATATGTTCCTTCTGAATCATGGAAGTTAACTTAGGTTTACTGGATTTTGGTGTTCTTTTGAAGATTTTATTTAAGATTTGGCTCTGTGGTATGGGATGAACTACTTGGAAGGGGGCTTCCTCTCTTATCTCCATTCCTGTCTTCAGTGTTTCAATACCTCATGATCCTCAGGACAAAAAGACCTTGGCAGTTGGGCCCAGCTGGCATGAGAAAGCTTTTATGTAGAGCCACTGGGACCGGACATAGAATGACAGAACTGTGAGATATTTCATCATAGATACCTAATTTCTACCACAGATCTTTATAGAAGCCAAGTTCTCTGCTCAGAGTGTTCTTTCTTTTCATCTTTGCATATGAAATTCTCGGTTCTTCAATTTTCAGCTTAAATCATGCTTCCCTAGAGCCAGTTCTACCTCTCTGCTCTGAGGGCCTTTTAATATTTCTTCAGAATCGTTCCTTTTCTTGGTAGCCATCTTCAAGGGAGTTGTAATTATTGCTACCATTATGTAAGTGTTTGCCAGGGGCCAGATGTCTTACATGTTATATGTACTATTCATTACTGTTTATTTCTATGAATAATAAGGCATATTTTGCAGGTAATATACATGCATATGTGCACAATTGCATGTGGACATATGTACAAATGCACACACACACACTTTTCACTTAAGAACTAGAAATCATTCTAAAAATGATACTCATGACTTCCTGATTATGTTGCTTCATATATTGTATGTTCTCGGTGACTTAGTATATAAATGAACCATCTCATGCATAGGACTATTTGACAGGTACCCTGATGTCTTTGAATAATACGACCATTCTGAGATCTAGAGTGGACCAAATCATATAGTACTTTGTTGTTATTTGTTTGTTTGTCTTTTCAGAGAGACACTAAATAATACTTGAAACATTAAAATGTCTTCTCACTATGTAGTATGAACTAGATTAGGTCTTCCCAGATGTTTCTTGTTATCATGCTCTACTTTTCCAAGTACCATTCTTACCTTGTAAGTAAAAAAAGCTGCCATAACAAATGGTACTTGAGTGAGACTTTCTTCTGTGGAAATCTGACTTGTAACTTACCAACCTTTTGGTTGTCTACCAATAGAGAAAGGATTCCCCAGGGCTATGAAGTATGTGGGTGTGTTTGTCAGTGAATGGAATATTTTTTGAGGTACACACAATTAACTAGGAAAGGTAATAATCCCTAGATGAAAAACAACGCAAAAATAATTACTGTATTAAGGGGGGAGGGTCCTCTTCATCTTCTTTTAAGTTTAGACTCAGAGGGAACATTTCCTGTCATTTAGAGACCACAATGGGTGGGAGTGCAGGATGCAACTTGGAGGTTCGAGTCCTCTCCCCATACACGAGGAGGACTGTTTCTCTTCTCTCCTTCAGTTTTGGGGGCTGTAGGCTAAGATGACATGTGTGTTTCAGACTGTTTATGTGAGATGATGAGCATTTTAAATCTGTTCCTGTGTGTGCTTGATAAAAGCTGCCTGAGTACTGATCTTTTAATAGCATGTGTCTTGCAACTAGCAAATTTATTTTCGTACCAAATGCTAGATAGTTCCAGAGGAATGTAAATTTTGTCAGTAAAAGTTTTGTTTGGTAATACTTAAAAGTCTTGGAAGTCTATTTTTTTTTTTTAAGTTTTCTGAATAGAAGTTTTTGTTTTCTTTTTCTTTTTCTTTTCTTTTTTCTTTTTTTTTTTTTTTTCTAACTTAAATTAGCCAGACAGGGCAACAAGAGAATTATTAGTCATGAAGAAAACTATTCCCTATCTTTAGCATACAGAAATATGATTAGAAATGATATAATTCTAAATGGTGGAAACTGTTCCTTAAAGCCCACCAGATGAGCAGGTCTCTGGGTGACTTTGGTTTCACGGTAGTTCAGATACTAAGAACCTTGGACAAGGTTTACTAAGAGAGTTCAGAGCTGGTGTTATGAGTGTACCTACTCCTGCCCCCAGTTTTTTATTTTTTTCTTTTCTTTTCCTTTCTTTCTTTCTTTCTTTCTTTCTTTCTTTCTTTCTTTCTTTCTTTCTTCTTTCTTTCTTTTTTTTATTAATACCTAAATGGATTAATGGGTGACAGGATTAGTTCCAATTGCACTCAAAACAGCGAGGGGACATTCCTTGACCTCCACCAAGGTTGTGCACTCTGAGGGATCTGTACCTGTGGCTTCATCTCCCACAAAAGCATGGCTCAGATTTGTCCCCATGCATCTTGGCTTGCAGCTGTAAAGCAGTCACAGGAAAAACAGATAGCTGACAGACTAGGCTCATGATAGAGCCTGCCATTGAACTCAGCCTGTCTGCTTAAAGGCCTCTTCTCCTGGGGTCCTTTTCCCTTGAAGTGTCAAGTAGTACCAGAATGCAAAGACTAAGACCCCCAAAGCACGTGTCCCAAATGAACTTCTTTCTTCATTCTGCCTTAGGGTAATATCTAGGAAGGAATAAGGAATATGTTCAGTCTGGTATGGTTTTATATGAGGTTGTCCCTCAGCAGTGCTCATATATTAAGAGCCAGCTGTTGGATTGGGAACCATGAGTAGATTCTGAGGACCCTGACCTAACCAGTGGCTTTATCTGATATATTTCTAATTTGATGTCACTGGGAAGTGTTGGTGAGATATTTTTAAAACCTGCTGGTCAAGCTGACAATCTATGCTGCAGCAGCTCTGCCGAGCTCAGCCACCATGTTCCATGGCTAGAGGCCACGTGCATGCCACAGCTATAAACAGCCAGCCAGAAACACCAGCCCTGCCACCCACAAGATGCCAGCATAGGAGATGGCTCTGCCAGTCTTCCACGCTGTCTCCACAAGGCTGTGCATAGCCCAGATCATCCCACCATCCACGTGGGTTTGGTACAAAAATGAGACTCTAATGCTTAAATATTAATCAAAGACTTTATATATTTAGTAATACTCAATAACAATATGCCCATACAAAGAGAGATATTTCCCAATTAGCTAACCTAAATAAAAGTTGTTACCCATGACTGTTCTCCATACCTGCATGGCTCTCCATCACTCCTATATCTCTGCTCTCCCTACCTTATTCTTTTCCTTTTCCTGTTTCTCTCCTTACTCCCCTTCTTCTTCTCCTTACTCCTCCCATCTTAGCTCCTCCTACAGGGAGGTGGTAGAACATCTGTAGCTGGGGCCTAAGTAGAGAAATTCAGTCACTTGGGGTGTGTCATTGGGGCTATGTCTGGTACCAGTCTCCTCTCTTCTATCTCTTTGCTGCTTTTGACTGTCAGGAGGCGAGCAACTTCCTTCATCATAGATTTCTGTCACAGTGATGTCTCAGCTCAAACCCATAGCAATGGAGCAAATGAGCGATAGATGGGAACCTGAAACTAACCCAAAACAACTTATTTTCTCCTTTAATGTTGTCTCAGTTATTTGGTCACAGTGACTAAACGTCTAGTACATATCTTCATAGGAATCCAGCATAGAGATTAAATGGGGGGAGGGGGTCATGATCACTTGGCTCATCAGCTTCTGAACCAGCTCACTGTACTGCAGAGCCGTATGATTTGTGCTGTATTTGAAAATAAATATGCTATGGGCTACAGGGTCTCCAGTAAGATCTTCCTGCTCCTTCTTTACTCCCCAAGTCCATCTCTCCATAATTCACCTTGATTCTGATTTAACATGCTTTTATGTGAGTTAGTACAGTAGGTAGAGTCCAATGTTCTGACCAGCTACACTTTATGCAGCTATACACTCTGGCTCAGTGGCTGTATGTACATTCAATGTAGTCAACATGGTCATAGTTTGTAGTTGACTTAAGTCATTAAGATATGACCTTTCTATTTGTTCATTGTGTGTGTGTGTGTGTGTGTGTGTGTGTGTGTGTGTGTGTGTGTGTGTGTTTGAGCGCATATGGATATACAAGTATGCTTGATTATAGAGCCCATTGGAACTCTTCAGGTTTTGACCCACCCGGGTGCTGTCTACTTCATTTTTTTCTGTGGCGCTTCTTAGTAAGATTTGGAGAGGACTAAGGGGCTCACTGATTCTAACAAGTTGGCCATCAAACAATAGGGATGCACCTGTCTCCATCTTCTCAGACTGGAATTATGAGTGTTTTCTAGCATGCCTGGATGTTTATATGGATGCTGGTGATAGGATCCCCATGATTGTACAGTAAGCAGTTCACTCACTGGGCTATCTTTACTTCAGGCAAGGCACAGCTGTTCTGTAACACACTTGATTCCACTTTTAAATTTTATTGTGGACTCCTGGCCTTTTACAGTTTATCTTGCAGTAGATTGACTTACATATGGTAAATACACCCGAAGAACCTTCACACCATTCCACTGTGGTCTCTTTGTGTCCTTTTTTTTATTATCTATAGACTAGGCTTTAACTTTCTTGCCCTAGCAAAGAATTGATTCTTTAATAAGGCCTCTCTTTCCTTAAAGTGGAAAAAGAGTACTAAAATGCAAAAACTAAAGCCCAAAGGTACATTTCTCAAATGAGCCTTTGGACAGGGCAGGGTGAAATGGGCTCTGCCAGAGGTTTGAGTGACAAAGTAGAAAAGTTGTCATATGTTTGGAGGATTGTCCATTCATAATGATGCCACAGTGATTATTTGTTTAAGTCTCTTTTTTCTGTCTCTTCTACATTATCAGAATTTATTGGTCCTTCCCCAACTTAGAAAACACCACCCACAGTCCATCAGCTTATGCATTTACTCGAATAGTGGCATTACACTAGAGCATACTCAACTGACCAAGGACAGCATTCTTAAAGAAAACTCACTGCCCACCTCTCTCTCCACTGTTAGCTAGCAGTTGCCAATAACTTTTTAGTGGTGGGCCCTAGTGTCCACCACTCTGGCTTGAACATACACAGGGCTATGTATGCTACCTCACACACTGTGCATTCCTATGTGTAGCTGCCATGTTCTAGAATACACTGTTTGCTTATATTCATCCACTGTCTCTGGCTATTACAGTCCTTCTGATACATCTTCCACAATGAAGAAGGGGGAATACAATACAGATATTCCACGTAGAGTTAAGCATTCCAGAGCCTTTTATTATCTGCATCTTGGCCAGTTATGGGTCTTACTTAACATCTTCTGCAAATAGAAGCTTCTATAATAAGGGTTAAAGGTGGCATTAATAATGGACATAATGATAAGTCCTTAAGAGTCAGTTTAATATTATGTTCAATTGGCAGAGTAATAGTATTAGGTTCTCCCTTGGGGCCTTTGTCCTGTGTACCACAGGTTTTTAACCTGAAAGTGATAGCAGGTCTGGTTTTCATCTTGTGAAGAAGAAAGTGCCTGGTTACTTCATGATGTATGTGCCTCTATTGCATAAGTGGGCATGCCTCTCCAGATCAGACATTCTTATAGCTAACAGAATTTGCAGAACTGACCATTATTTTTTCCTTTGGTAATGTACCTAGTACCTTCCAACACTCTAAAAGCTAGCCATTAGGGATGAAGTCTCTACATCAATACAAGTTTGATATCTCCATGTCCTGTGACTCAAGTACATGGTGTTTTCATCAGTAAGGTGTTTCTCTCAGGTTAATCAGCTGCATTGGCATTGGCATGTAATGTGTGGGTCTGTGGGACTAGCACTCTAAAAAGAGGTAGGCCATTCCTGCCATTGGGCCTGAAATTTCGTAGCCTATGGTGTCCACTGTGGGCATTGTCATCCCATTCTAGCCTGATGCCATTTTAATGTATGTGTTTTTATGTAGGAGTTTCTGCAGGACTAGGTAGATTTCCATGTGACTTTTTTCAAAAAAGGTTTTTAGAATTAATTATCCCTTCCAATATTTTTCTGGCAGGGCCCTAGCTTCAAAGCATTGTCTGGCTACCTAAACTAGTGCCACCAACTGAAGAACAAGGTTCAAGACTCATCAGCTAAAGAAGACAACACAAATTGAAATGTATCACACAGCAGGAAAATAACCCAGATCCTGCACTCTAAATCTGAGAACATAGACGAGGGAAGGCATATGGAATTCCCTCAGCCACTGTTGAGTCTTCAGGAACTGGGGCCTTCTGATTCTTATTGAGAACACTGTTCTGAAGTATTTGGTGTTCCACATTCCAAGCCACACCCACCGTGGCACAGCCTGACCTGTTGAATTGGGGACATGAAGTGTGACATGTTTTTAAAATATTTGGCCTGTTTCCATGTGGAAGAATTTCATCAACGTACAACTCCGGATTTCTGTGTTCAATGTTCTTACAAATTGGATCAATTGTCTCTGTTACTACAAAACTTCTCCTAATTAAATTTTCAATGTTAATTAAGTGTTTCAGTGGGTGGGTGGAGATGGCATTTTATATTTCTCCTAAAACATAAAATCATTTTAGTTATGTGCACGAGGGAGGGAGGAACAAGAGCAGGAAACTGAAGCAAAGTTAAGAAGAGAGGTAGGAATTCCAGCTAGAATTAAGGGAGAATTCTTCCTCTTGAGGTTGCATGTGTTTTAATGGTGTGGCTGCCTACCCTATGAGAGATGCAGCAGCTGCACTAAACTGTTGAACCCACAGCCTCTTTTAGTCTGTTTCTGGCCAGTGAGCCTTTGCAGGTCCTGGAGGTGTATACTTTCCCGCAGTGCCTGGGGATCCTGAAAAGACATTGTTATTTAAAAGCAGAATGCTGTCATATAACCAAAATAGGCCTTGAAGTCATAATCTTCCTGCCTCAGCTTCCCAGGTCTTGTGATTATAAGTATACACCACATGCCCAGCTGCAAAAAGAAATTATTCTGAACCATAGGACATCTGAATATCCACAAAAGAAATACTAGTTGTGAACTTTCTAGATGCCACTTATATGTGAGCCTGGGGAGAGGAGGCATCAGACTCTTGATAATGAGCAGGTTCCACCTTGGACAAGTTTTCAGCCTCAGGAGGCAGGCAGGGTTTATCCACCATGTGGACCTTTAGGAGCTTCAAACAGGTGGTCTGAGTTCAAATTGCAATTTTACCTTCTGTCATACTGGGGTAGTTACATATTTTTTTTTAATTGAACATCTCCATCATAGAACATGTGGCCTACAATAAACTACATTTTCAAAATATATAGTTTGATGTTACAGTCCTAGAACATCTCACTAAGCCAGATAGTTCTATCAAGGGTTTCTTTCTTTCCTCCTAGGACCCACATGCCTCGCTCTTACACCCCTGGACCTTTGTCCACATGTATTTGCATTAATTACCAACCTACTTTCTGACTACATAATAGTTTAGCTTTTTTTTTCTTTTTTATTGAAAGAATTGCTTCATATAATATATTCTGATTATGCTTTCCCCTCCTTCAATTTCTCCTATATCCTTCTCACCTCCCTACCCACCTAATACTATTCTTTCTCTCTCTCCCTCTCTCTCTCTTTCTCTCTCTCTCTCTCTCTCTCTCTCTCTCTCTCTCTGCCTCTGTCTAGAAAGCAAAAAGGCAAACAAGTAAACAAAAGAGAATTTTAAAAAACAAGGGAAAAACACAAGAAAAAATAAACACACAGAATCCATAAGAACACAAGTTCAGAAATCTTAATATATAAGCAAAATACCAATAAGACCAAAAAAGAAATGGGGGAGGGGGGCTGGGAGTAGTATGAGACAAAAGTGTCTACAAAAACAAAAATACCATTGCCTTGTTTTGTGTCTGCTGCTGGACATGGGCCTACTCTTACGTGTGGATAGTATAACCAGTGGGAATCCATTGGAAAAAATTAATTTTTCCTTTCCCAAGTGATTGTCAGTTACAGATAGCACTGGGTCCCTTTTTTACTTGAAGCTGTGCAGGCCCTGTGCATACTTCCATAGACTCTGAGTTCCTGTGTGCATCAGCTCTGTTGTTTCCTTAGTGTCATCTATCCCTTCTGGCTCTTCTAATCTTTCTACCTCCTTTTCCACATAGTTCCCTGAGCCCTGAGGGTAGGTGTCTTAGTTAGTGTTTGACTGCTGTGAACAAACACTATGACCAATGCAACTCTTATAAGACAACATTTAATTGTGGCTGGCTTACATGTTCAGAGGTTTAGTGTATAATCATCAAGGCAGGAAGCATGGCAGCATGCAAGCAGCCATGATGCAGAAGGAACTGAGAGTTCTATATCTTCATCTGAAGGCTGCTAGCAGAATATTGGTTTCCAGGCAGCTAGGACGAGGGTCTTAAAGCCCACACCCACAGTGACACACCTATTCCAACAGGGCCACATCTTCTAATAGTGCCATTCCCTGGGCCAAATATATGCAAACCATCACCGGAGGGTACATGAATATATCTCATTTAGCTCTGAGTATTATTGCAAAACTCTCAGTCTCTGCACATTATCTAATTGTGGGTGTCCTGTTAGTTCCCATATGCTGCAAAGAAAAGTTTTTCCAATGATCCTGAGAGATGAACTGATCTATTTGTGTAGCAGAAAGTCATGAGTCATTCCTTTAGCAGGAAAATACAGTATTTTATTTTCTCCTAGGCCTATGACCTATGCAATCTAAGATTTATGAACACGTTAGCAGTGTCAGGCATGGGTTCCATCTCATCACGTGGCCCTTAAATCCAACCAGAAAGTGGTTGGTTAATCCCATGACATTTATGCCACGATTGCATGGATGTGTCTTGCAAGCAGGCCGTTATTGTATATTAAAGAGTTTGTAGCTGAGTTACCCTTACTCCTCTTGTAGTGTGCAGAGTTCATCTCGGGACCAGGAACACAAGCCAGTACGAGTGAAGTCTCAATTAGGCACCAGCTCAACTTCTGTGTTCCACAAGACATGTAGGTCTTATCTTCAGCCACCCAGAAACTTGTTGAGTGCCTTGGCAGTAGCTTGAGATGTTTGGGGTTTTTTGTTTTTTTTTTTTACAGCCCCTTTGGACAGTGACTGAACTAGATAGACCCCATTCCTAGGTCTGCAAGTTTCATTTGATGAAGATGTTGGAGCAGTGTCTTCCTTGAAACGTTTTCCATTTATATTTCTTGTGTATATGTACTTATTTTGGGAAGCTTCTACAGCAGTCACTTTCCATATAACCTCTTAAATTCCCCTTAGTGCTAGTTGTCCCGTCTCATATTTCCTTTCTTGCCTCTCTCACCCAGTTCCCTCCCCATTCTTCATCCCGCTCCAGTCTCCTCATGGACATATAATAGATACCCATTTTTACAAACTCTTTCATTCTCATTTTTTGAGAGTCAGTTATTGCTGTTCCATATATCAGGAAGTATATCCTTATGGTTTTATTTCCCATTAGTCTAATTAATAGTGATAGTGAGTTTTAACAAATGTATTATATGGTTCATTAAATTTTTGTACAAATTTCCCAAGATTCTCTTAGAGTACTATATTATTTATTATTGGGTACTGAGAGTCTTTAAATCTTATAGACCCATTATTTAAATTTATCTGCCAGATTCACATGTTAACATTCTGACACCCAAAATGATAGGACTGGGAGAATGCCTTTGTCCACCGCCCTCTGACAGTTCCTCATCTTATTCCTCCTCCCAACTGTCTCCAAGAGAATGCCCCCACCCATCCCAACCTCACCCTACCCCTCCTGCCAGGCTTCCCCACTTCCTGAGGCCTCAAGTCACTCAAGGGCTCGATGCATCTTCTCTCACTGAAGCCAGAGCAGGCTGTCCTCTGCTATATATGTGTCAGGGGCCTTGTACCAGCTAGTGTATGCTTTCTTTAAAAAACATTTTCAATTAATTCTTTGAGAATTTCATATGCTGTGTTCTGATCATTATCTATCCTGCATCCCCCAACTACTTCCAGATTAACTCCTAGTTCCACACCCCCAATTCATGTCCCCCCCCTTTTTAATAACTTATCAAGTACAATGTGTGCTACCTGTGTAGTCATGAATGTGAGGTCATCCACCAGAGCATGGCTGACTACCAAGAGCCACACCCTTAAAGAAAACTCACTCTTCCTTCCCCCAGAGGCCTTCAGTGGTCCATGGGTTCCTCCGTTAACTATGGAGGCTCATGAACCCTTCCCACTCCATGCTGGAGTGTTGACTGGCTTGATCCTATGCAGGTCCCATACAGGCAGCCACAGCTATATGAATTCCAAGCTAGCATCCTGACCACAATCTCATACTTAAGTATTCCCTGACCCCTGTCTCTTACCGTCCTTTGCTGCTTTTCTGTGATGGTCCCTGAATCTTGATAGGACAAGTGATATAACTGTCCCCCTGTCCCCAGTGTGGCCGAGTGCTCTGCTGACATCTCCTTTCTCCTCTGAGCCCAGCTGTGATTTTCTGAGTTAACATTTTCTAGAAAACCTACCAAGAGTCTGTGAACTAATACTAGAACTTGTTACAGGCGATCACAGTTGCTTTGTTTTAACATTGGATGTGTAAATACATCGTGAAGAGGGGATGAAGTGACCTTTTCTGGGAACACAGTGCCACTGGCAGGTGAAGGTATCTTTCTCTGCTTATGTGTGAAGAAGACAGGTATGCCCTCTGGATAAGCAAATAGCCAGACACACAAAGTTCATTGGCTCGTAGAAATTTGAAAGCAGAGCCTAATAGAATCAGGCTATATCAGAGGAGTTCTTTGGATAAGAAAGTAAGGGAAGTTGCTGGTTTGCAGAAGATATTTACAAGAGAATCCTACAGGCCCTTAGGAGTAAGGCAGCCTGTGTTGGAATCACTACTTCACAGGCTGGCCTGCATCACCAAAAAGAATCATAGTGTCCCAAGTCCAACATCATCTGTTACCTGCAGTGAGTGGCAGAGTTGAGGCCACACTCTGCATAGCTGTAGTTGAACATTTGCTTTGGAAATAAACTCAGCACCACACAGCACTGGTTTGTCTAAATATTTACACTAAGGAATACAAAATGCTGATCTCTGTGGGTAGACGCACAGATGGAAATTCTCCTGAGTGGCCAGTAAGCATTGCAGGTGGAGAAGAGTAAAGCAGCAACAAGGAGAAAAGGAGGATGTTTTTATTTACAGATAGAAAGGCCATACGATGTGGCTCTTTTATTTACAGACATAGGTAAGGTTATGAGGTTGGAAAGCCCTGTGAGGGGTAGAAGAGCAGATGACCCCATAATCTTCTGAAATGCACACCTATAGGATAATAGTGTGGACTTACTTAAGTCTGTTTCTAACTTTTTATCTTCAGCTTCTTTAAAACTAGAAAGATATGGAATAGTGGTTATTTAATGTCCCAGCTTACTTTTCAGGAAATAAAATCCAATCCTAGCACAGTTAACCTAGCTGCCTAAGGAGACAGAGATTTCCCCACGGGATTTCAAACCCTGTTACCCTGCCTGAACCAATTCTTCCCACCCAAACCTCATGTCCTTTCAGAGCTACTACTGGATTCTCCTCAGTCTGCAGATTTGAGACCTTAGTTCCTTTGGGGGCATTTAGCCTGAATAACCTGTCTCTCCTCAAGGCCAAATAATTATAGTAACAGAAAACAACCCCACAGCTCATGGTTACTGGATGATTGTTATTTAATCATCACAACTCAAAGGAAGTACTACTTAAACCTCTCTGTGTTGGAGGCATGCATGGTGTGTGTATAGGAGTGGTGTGTGTGTGTGTGTGTGTGTGTGTGTGTGTGTGTGTGTGTATGGGGTGTGTGGGGGGGGATGTATGTGTAATATATATGTGTGTAGTATGTATATATTCATGGTGTATGGGGTACTGTGGTGTGGAGGTGTGGTGTGGGTATGTGTGGATGTGAGGATATGGTATGGGGGAGTGATTCTGTGTGGTGGTGTGGGATCTGTGTGGTATATTTGTAGTGTATATCTGTGAGTACACCATTGGAAGCCAAAGCAAGGCATCCAGTATATTTCTCTTTCATACTTTCTACTACTTGACAATGTTTCTTACTCAACTAGAAGCTCAATTTGGGGGGGCAGGGAATGAAGAGTGAAGGATGAAGGTGTTGGGCAGGAGGCTAGCTGCTAGTGAGATTGTGAGTTTCTGCCTCAGTACCGGTGTTGTAGGCCTGCCTTTGCCTTGTCTAGCCTTTTATATGAGTGCTTATGACTCGAGTTCAAGTCCTCACGCCTGTAGAGCAAACACTCTTCCACAGAAGCCCAACTTCTCAGGCCCCTGTCCTCTCTAGAAAAGGAAAACCAGAGATCCAAGGGAACTGAGATTTTCCCAGAGTTCCACTTAGTATATAGACGAGCCAGAACTCAAACTTGGGGCTCCACATGGAGCTCAGGCCTAGCCTACAGATGGGCTATCATGAGGCTACTTGTGCCTTTCCCAGAGCTGGAATAACATGACAGTTGTCTTACTGTCATTCATTAAAATACCTGTAAGCTTCAGGAGGCTTAGTGGCCATGTGGGAAGTGGAGGACATTACAGCACATTGTGTTATATGAGGGCACTGTTTTGAGAATTAAGTCAAGAAGATATGCAGAAAGTTCTCAGTAGTTCATTTTCACTGGTAAGCATACAATCACTCTAAGAGTCAGCAAGCTTCAGGTCTCGTGTTCAAGTCCCCAGCACCAATGTGGAATCACAGTAAAGGAAATTAGATTTAAGACAGCTTAAGAGCGCAACCCAGAATCTAAGCCCAGGTACCCCTACTTTTATTTCTTATTTGTCGTTACCTGTAAGGAGAATAATTGGAAAAGCAAGTCTTAAAAATGCTCACTCTGGTAAGCCAAGTTCGGATTCTGAACTAGACAGACAGCCCAAGCATGTTTTATCTTTGATAAATGTCAGTTTCCGCCTTGAGATCAAGACAGACACATAGCCTTTGTGATTCAGTGATCAGGAAACAGCATCTCAAGCGTGGGGCACAGGAAAAGCTCAAACATGCCCCAATTGGGAGGTTATTTATATGTAGTTACATCCTTTCCGAGCTATAGCAGGACCGAGTACTGTGTCTTTACCCTTTCTTTGAGCTTTCATGTACATTTATATGTATATATGTTACTCCCTGTATTTCTGTGTTATTTTGAAAGGCACAAATAAGAGTTGTTAGTTCAAACCTTGAAAGTAGTTTGGCATCAGAATCTTGGGTATAGGAATTCATTTGTCAGGGAGTCTGTGGGTCTTTTTTTAGTGGGCAGTAGAACCTAGCTATAGAGTAAAACTTGACTTACAAAATTAATCTGTAATACTCACAGGCAAAGTGCCGAAGAGATCAAAATTAATCTTTAAAAAATACCAGGCAAAAAGGCAGATAGGCTAGACTCAGAAGACAGTGGTATTCATGGAAGTGACAATTAATTATTTAATTCCAAGGACACATTATAGTCTACAAATATATATCACGTTCACAATTGACTACCTATTTTATGTGGCAGAATACCAGCTTTGCATATTTATTAAAATTATTCATAACTGCATAGCTGCCTAGATGAACTGTTAGGTTCTTGTCCTGTGTTCCAATATATTATTTTGTCCATTTTATCATGGCATGAGACCAGAAATTTGTCTAAATTTCATAGTGACCTGTGGTATAGTCAGCATCAGCGTATCCTAAATCCATATTTCATCAGTTACATTTTGCTTAATATAATCTTTTATTTAAGATTTAAAAAATAGTAAATATGCATGATAAAAAAACAGTTATTTAAAAAAACAAGCTATAGAAAAGTCTTCGTTGAATTTTTTTAAGAGAGCTATTATTACATGGTGGGTAATTTGGTGTCAAATAGTCTTTCTTACCTAAAAATCCACATAAGACATGGATTTTTTTTTTTTTTTTTTGGGAGTGAAAAAAAAAAAAACCAAAACAGTAGTTTTCTCAGCATGGTGTCTTCCTTAGGTGTTATGTGTTGATCTCTATGTTAATGTGTTTTTCTGGTCAGAGCAAACAACTATGTGGAACAATGACTTCTGAAGACAGTTGGCTTTCACTTTATGTTCTGAGCCCACAACATTTGCTAAACTCTCTCTCTCTCTCTCTCTCTCTCTGTGTGTGTGTGTGTGTGTGTGTGTGTGTGTGCACGCACGCACTTGTGCCTACACAAACCCAAAGAAGAATATCCAGTGTCCTGCTCTGCTGCTTTGTGCCCCATTCTTCCAAGAATGAACCCGGAGCTAGACTGTCAGTCAGCAGCTCCCAATGATCCTCCCATTCCTACATCCTCAGTATTGGGGTTGCAGGTGCATACATGGTCACACCTACTTTTTTTTCCTGTAGGCGATTGGGCATCCTCGTGCTTGTATAGAAAACACTCCTATCTAGCGGACCATCTCCCTAGTCCTCTTGCATAACCTTTTAGACACCACTTAATAGTGCCTGCCTTATTGTAGCCAGGGAAATGTACATAAGATAACGCATGTAGGTCCCTGAGAACTGAGTTTGGCATGTAGTGCTCATTTAATAAGTAGTAATTGTTGTAAGCAACAGTGATGGTGTGTCGTAGAACGTCACGGAATGTGTGAGCTCGAGTTTAGGAAAGGTGAGATGATAAAATGACATTTGTCTCCTATAGTATGTTTCTAAACTGATAAGGAACAGGGAAGACTTGAGAATCCAGACTATAATAGTGAAGCAGCCCCTGGAGACACCTCAGATAATGAGTTGGGTGCCCTCCCTTGTATAGGTGGAATGCAACTCCCAGTGGGAAGTGGGTTCCTCAGGGTCACCCAGCTAGGGCAGGGGACTAACTAGCTCTCCTGGCACACAGCTTAGTCCACAGACTGCAACAAAACACAGGCTTATTCACAAGAAGCAACCACTGAATTACGTGTGGGATTGTGTAAGGAGCTAAGATGTGGCAGGCAGTGTTGGGTAGTATAAAATACTTCCGTGCTCCTTTGGCTTGGTCTTCTAGTCACTATTGATCTTCCAGGGGTGCCTTTCCACATAATCAAGAGGCTGCAGCTTGCTCCACCCTCAGGGCAGATAAACAGCTCTGTATGAGTGGTATACTGGTAGCTGTACCTTCAGGAAGAACACAAGAGGAATATCTGCCTTGGAGTCTCTAGAATTTCCCTGGGGACCTCATAAATATCTAAGATTAAAATGAAGCCTTTCTTCCTTATAAAACAGTCATGTATTAAAGGGGCTGCATTCGATGCTTCTGAGCTATATATTTTAGTGGATTCTATAAAATTCTCAATAAAGGGAAGGTCACTGTTGGGACCATAAACTGTGTTCATGGAGGCAAATTTAACCCAGGTCCCCAGGGCATATAAGAATTGAACAAACTATGTTTCTTTGAATGTACCCCTTTTTCCTTGTCACCTGTGGTAAAGATCCCACTGCTACCAGATTGGTCTCTTAGAGGCAGTAACTAGACTATGCCTGGTTCTGGGGCTCACCTGTCCCTGAGTAGGAATCAGAAGAGATGTGATTTTTGTCTGGTAAACAGCATGTGATTAGGAGCGTCCCTTCTGATGGCTGCCGTTTTGTATTCAAGGTTAAAGTGAAAAGATTGTCGTCACACCCATTTATGGGGTGTATACAGTGGATTCCTGTGTCTTCTGTATTTTGCTAGGCGACCATGTGGGCAGCTAAGAAAGACCAGTGGTGACCTTTGCTTGCTGACGACACAGGTTGTTGTTCTGCACAGTGAGTAGCTCTCCCTGTGACCTTTCTGGCTGTTGGTACAGCCTCCCAGCCTACAGAGAGAGCCTCCTGCACCATACAATGGGGAGATAATAGTCCCGGGCTTGTTCCACGGAGTGGTTTTGAGGCTTAATTGAAGAATATTTTTGACCCATTATCAAGAGCATTAGGAGGAAATGTTCAAAGAGATTTGATGCAGCTCCTTCAACTGAAGAAAGTAGATACTCAAATAAGCAAATTATAACCTTAAATAGTCATCCATCTTTATGTTCAGTCCCTTCATCTTTTCGGAATAAAGACTTCTCTCTTCACTCTGAGGGCAGGAGATGGCGGGGGGGGGGGGGGGGGGAGGTGGTGCAGAGCAATCCTCAGCACCACAAATGACTCCTCCCCCCCAGCATGTGCAAACGTGTAGCACCCTTGTTTAGAAACGGAAGGCTTTGAATGGACTGTCCTGAATAAATTTGTCACTGCACAGCTAACTCCGTCTGCCAGGCTGCCATGGCACATACAGATCTGGTTGGAAGATATTTCCGGGAGTTAGGCATTGCATCGTGAAGCAGAGCGACAGTCTGAGGCATGAATGGGCTTTTCTAAACATTATTTCTGGCTCCTTTCTGTTTTTATACCAAGAAAACACTCTCTCCTCCTTTCAGACGTACAGAAGTTATTTCTTACTGAAGGATTGTGGAGGGTTGCCCCCCTCCAAGTATCATTACCACTGACAAATTCTCGCTCTGTCAGTTGTGGATTAGAGTCAAATTTAATCTCATCCTCAACTTCACAGAGTATTTAATGTCATCTTGAGCTTGATTCTTTGATGATGTTATCTTTTAATTTTTAAGATGGCAGGACAAAAATGCAGCCCAATTTTCTCTTTAATTAAAAACAAGTCTGTATGATTCAGCATATGAACGATCAGAGAGTCTCTAACTGATTGAAGTCTGGAAGCTTCTTTGCTTTTTAAGCAGAAATGGAGCTTCAGCCACATTTTCTCTTATGGCTTCTTCTTCATCCCTATATCCCAAGGTGTCTACAAATGGATTGCAAGCCACCAAAAATGCATTTCTAAATCTATGATTAAATTTTGCCATGATTATGATATTCATAGGTTAGTTAAGCTCATTAGAAATTCATTTGGAAATTCACCAGTTTTCTTGGGGAGGCATGGTAGCCATAGATACTGTAGTAAATTGATGTCTGAGCTTCTATTGTGTCAAACCTGTGTAAATTCGAGAAACTATCTGATCAGTATCTGAGGCCTTAACATGGCAAAACAGTATTAATTTTGGCATAGACTGTATGATTTCCAGAAAAGTTATATTGTCTAAAGTCTTTTCTGAACAGCTACTTTTAGCCACCTGGAAGACACTTCCATTGAAGAGGAAAGATGTCCATTTTGTGGGTGTCTGAAAGAAAAAGCAATCATAGAAATGATAGTTTATGGGACTCCGAGTCTCTAAAAGCCTATTTTACATGGACGGCTAGCTACAGGACAAGTCAGAGAATGGGATTTTAATAAATATGCCACTGAACTTGCAAGAGAGCATCAGAGTTCCTCAAAGAACCCTAAGACTTTGTGGGGCATGGGAAACCAGGGGCGTGGGCCAAACCTAAGGGCTGCTCCAGAAACAGCTCATCTGAGAAGCATGGCACTTGATTGTTTAGTTGCGTGGGGAGTAGAGGGCAAGGCCTGGGGTCTAGCTGAAGGGCCAGTCTTACAACAAATGACAGAGCCAGAACATGCAAAGTGGTCATGTTCTTAATGTAGAACCTGGGAGAGCCAGTGAGCTTATGACCAAAATAGCAGGCACATGGCCAAATGAGTGTTTTGTAGTTGTATTAACACACACACACACACACACACACACAGATGCATAATTATCATGTTATCTTTGCTCTTTTTGCAAGTGTGAATGTATGCGGAAATGAATAGGAAGAATAAGGTCCCCCTGGGTGTGTTCTGATAAAAACACCTGCCTAAAATACACAGGTGGCATGGTTCCCTGTTGGCGGAAGCCTCTGATAGCTGGTAGTGATGAGCAGAAATGCTCTCTGGAGGAGAAATTTCAACATCCAGCACCCTCAGGATCCCTACAGATCCAGTTCATGTGAAGTTACCATGAGGAAATATTGAAAGCCTTCTGAAACTTCCCAAGCAGGGGAATAATGGAAGCCAAAATGTGCAAGACTCAGGGCCCACATAAAGAACAACTCTAGATCTCCTGTGTCTTACGTATGAGATGCTGGATCCTGGATATAGAGAACACAGGAAAAGTATATTTTTTATAAAATCAAGCAATGATGAGACCATGAAATGGCCAGATTGTTAAAATTAGTGGCATAGAATCACAGAATTAAAAAGCATAGTAATGGCATCATAGTTGCTTTTGTACTTGCTGTAAGAAGAGCAGTTCAGCAAGGAGGAGGGTATTCTGGCTCACAGTTTGAGTGGGCAGTTGTGGAGACATCCTGACTGAGAAGTAAACCAGCCCTTCACATTGCATCCACAGTCACCAACACAGACAAGAATTCTGTCACCTACCTCGTGTCCTCTTTTCCAGTCAGTCCCGAGCTCCATCCAGCTTGTGTTAAGAATGAGTTGCCCCCGGTTAAACCTTCTTCGAAACAACCTTACATGGTTGCTCAGAGTTGTGTTGTCATGGTGATTCTAAATTCAGTCAAGTTGACAGTGCCTGTTCACCATTATACATAGTGATTTAAAACTCCTATATTAAGTATTGGTTTAAGAGATTGGTCTGGAAGATCATGAAAAAAATTATGCAACAGGAAGGAAAGAGGAAACTGGTAAAGAGCAATTAAGGCATAGGGATAATAGAATGCCAAGGGTTCACACATGCCTATTTGAAATCCCAGAACACTACAGTGTTGAATGGAGATGCTATCAAGAACTATGAGGGACCTGAGACTTTCCTCTCATGTTAATAAGTGGACCTACCTCAATTTTAGGGTTACTAGTCTAAGACATGGTACTTCTGAAATCAGACACAGAGGGCCCAACAAGCCACATGAGGTTCATGATCAAGATGGATCCTCCTGCTCCCCATGTCTCAGGAATGACGCAGAGTGGCCCACAGAGAATACTGGGCTTGAACAGGTTCAAGGCAGATGGGGTCCTAATGCTAAAAGGTGCATGTGAATAGGAACTCCCATCTCTAACCAAGTAGCTGTCTCTAAATGATCTTAATCACAGAGGAACTATGAGCTTCCTCCAATGGAGTCTCTCACTGGGTATACTAGCCACACCTAAGAGGCTAATACCAAATGGACTCAATGATATGTTTGTAGACATTTTTGTCACATATTATCTTATTTAGATATTTTTAAAAATTCTTATTGGCCTTTTTCTTATGTATTATGGTTTCTAGTTTTGTATTGTTTGTGTGTGTGTGTTTGTTTTTTTTTTTTTTCCCCTCTCTATCTCTCTCTGTTTAATACTGGCTTTTGGGGGCTTTTTTGTTTGTTTGTTTGTTTCCCTATTTTTTCCTCAATTAAGAAAGGGAATGGGGTGGGTAGGAAGGTGAGAAGGATTTGGAACAAGTTGAGAGAAGAAACCATGATTCAGATATATTGTATGAAAATTTGTCTTTTAATAAAAAAAAACTAAAGTGGGCTGTAGACAATTGTGCACTAATTCTGGAGGCGGATATTATTCTTAACATCAGACAGTGAATGGAGCAACCAACCATCATTATCTTTCAAGCATCTTTTGAAAGTTATTGTAGAATCACAGTGGTCATGGCCTCTTCCCATAAAGCACATAGAAGTGTGTGTCCCTTGAAGATAGATTCCCCAGTAACAGAGGGCATTTGGTTAAGGCGTGAAGGCTTGAAGATTTTCAAGATTTTTGAACATTGGAACCTTCAGAGGATGTACATCCCATACCAAGTGCCATAGTTAAATACATACTGAGACCTGTCATGTTGGAACTGTAGGTCCAAAGACTGAACAAGAGACATTAGAAGGAGCCAGTGAGGAAACAGAACCTGGCAAACACATTCCATAAGTTTGTTTTTGGTGTTTGGTTTTTGTTTCATTGGGGTGCTTTTTGTTTGTTTGTTTGTTTAATAGTGAAGAATCAAAGATAAACATGACCGTTAAGAGGAACAAGAAGAGAAAACATGGATTGTCTTATCATGTAGACACCAAAGACTTTTAAAGCTGTGCTAACCAAGAGGTATGGTAGTGCCGTGTATAAAGTTGACATAGATAAAAGACCAGTAGCCAACAATAGAAAGCCCACACAGGTGTCACATACATATGTGGCAGCTTCCTCTAGGACAGAATAAGAATTCAAGATGCCTGGGAGAGATTGGGCCCGCAAATGATGCAATTACAAGACAGCACGTGTGAAATAGCAAAGTGAAATCAGACTTATTACATAGAAGTATTCCAAGTATATTAATTATTGGAATATTTAAATCATGAAGAAAAAAGCTTAAAGGAAGGAAAGTTATAAAACTTTCAGAGGACCCAAAAGAGAACATATTTATTTTGTCTTGTTGGCATTACTAGGTGTCAAACCCAGTACTACCTTGTGCATGCCAGCAGGTGATCTACCACTGCGTTTCATCAACAGCCCCAGGAATAGCCTTTTTCTCACACATTGGAGAAATATTTCTTACCCTGTGTATAACAAACAAACAGAAGGCAATAAGCAACAGAATAAAAATCTTTATAGAAAACACTGACAAATTCAGTAACATATATATATGTATATATTTCTTTTCATCTAAGGATACCATTAGTAAACTAAAATTACTTGCAACTGGAGGAGTGGGCCACACTTTCAATGGTAACATACCATTTAAAACACTAAAAGAAGCTAAGTCAACCCCCTTATTGTACAGCTTAATTTTCTCATAGTACAAGCAGCATGAGCCAACTGTGGTCCAAAAATATTAAATAGAAGATTCCAGAGAGAGCTCGTTAGTTTGAAATTGCATGCTGTTCTGAGTAGTGTGCTGAAATGTCACTCTGTCCCTCCGAGAATGTGAATCATTCCTTTGTCTGGCATATCCATGGTGTATATACTAAACACTTGTTAGCCACTTAGTACTCTGCTGGTTATGATAGAGCTGATAGGCTCCATCAGTATTGGTACTGAAGTAATCTTTGTAGAATGGCATAACCTTGCCCACCTCACTCCATCCCGACAGTTAGGCATAGTGTCATCTCCAATTGTCCCACAGGAAATGTGTGTGTAGAGTAATAAGATTACTCTGAATGACGTGATTCTGAATGATTCTGAATGACATGAGAATACATTCACACTACTTAAGTGCAGTATGTTGTGATAGCTATTCTGCTATTTGTTATCATTCACCATGCCTTACTTATAAATTGAACTGCCATTGGAATGCATGTGTTTACAGGAAAAAGTATGATAGATAATTAGATAGATGGACGATAGGTAAATAGATAAATAGATAGATAGATAGATAGATATAATAGTATATATTATTAATGTTTTCATCCATCTACCAGGGGTCTTTCATGAAAGATTTACTGTGTGCTCTACGTGAAATAAAAATTGACAAATGGTACCTCATAAAAATGCAAAGCTTCTGTTAAACAAGGGACACCATCCATAGGACAAAGTGGCAACCAACAGATTGGGCAAAGATCTTTACCAATCCTACATCCAATAGAGGGCTAATATCCAATATATATAAAGAACTCAAGAAATTAGACTCCAGACAACCAAATAACCCTACTAAAAATGGGGTACAGAGCTAAACAAAGAATTCTCAACTGAGGAAACTTGAATGGCTGAGAAGCACCTTAAGAAATGCTCAACATCCTTAGTCATCAGGGAAATGCAAATCAAAACAATCCTGAGATTCTATGTCACACCAGTCAGAATGGCTAAGATAAAAAATGCAGGTGATAGCAGATGCTGGCAAGGATGTGAAGCAAGGGGGAACACCCCTCCACTATTGATGGGATTGTAAGATTGTACAACCACTATGGAAAGATGTCTGGTGGTTCCTCAGAAAATTGGACATGGCATTACTTGAGGACCCAGCTATACCACTCCTGGGCATATACCCAGAAGATGCTCCAACATATAACAAGGACATATGCTCCACTATGTTCCTAGCAGCCTTATTTATAATAGCCAGAAACTGGAAAGAACCTACATATCCTTCAACAAAGGAATGGATACAGAAAGTGTGGTACATTTACACAATAGAGTATTACTGGGCTATTAAAAACAATGAATTTGTGAAATTCTTGAGCAAATGGATGAAACTAGAAAATATCATCCTGAGTGAGGTAACCCAATCACAAAAGAACACACATGGTATGCACTCACTGATAAGTGGATATTAGATCAAAAGCTGGCAATACCCAAGATACAACTCACAGACCACATGAAGCTCATGAAGAAGGAAGACCAAAGTGTGGGTGCTTTGGTCCTTCTTAGAAGGAGTAACAAAATACTCATGGGAACAAATATGGAGACAAAGTGTGGAACAGAAACTGAAATAGGGGTCGTCTGGAGACTGTTCCACCTGGGTATCCATCCCATGTGCAGTCCCCAAAAGTAGACACTGATGTGGATGCCAGGAAGTGCATGCTGACAGGAGTCTGATATAGCTGTCTCCTGAGAGGTCTGCCAGAGTCTGACAAATACAGAGGTGGATGCTCACGGCTAACTATTGAACTGATCAAGGGGCTCCCAATGGAGGAGTTAGAGAGAAGACTGAAGAGTTGAAGGGGTTTGTGGTCCCATGGGGAGAGCAACAATACCAACCAACCAGAGCTCCCAGGGTCTAAACCACCAGACTACACATAGGGAGAGACCTATGGCTCCAGCTGTATATGTAGGGGAGGATGGCTTTGTCGGGCATATCGGGGAGAGGAGGTCCTTGGTCCCATGCAGGCTGGATGCCCCAGTGTGGGGGAATTTGAGGGTGAGGAGGTGGGAGTGGATGGGGGGCACATCCTCATAGAAGCAAGAGGAGGAGAGATGGAATGCAGGGTTCCTGGGGGGGGGGGATAACATCTGAAATGTAAATAAAACATCCAATTTTTTTTTTAAAAAAAAAAAAAAAAAGCATGCTTAATTCTGTTAGATAAGCCAGTTCCGTTTGACCCCCATTACTCTAAACTTTTGACTCTGTGGGTGCTCAAGGATGCACTGTGGAAAGCAGTTTGAGCCTAGAAGTTACCTATTTAAATACTTTGATTTTATACAGTTTTACTAAGCAGACACCTTGAGATAAAATAAAATTATTCAGCCACTGCGCACCTTTATTTTGTACATGAGTTAATCCTCTTATCAAACAAGCCAATAACAGCGTAATCGCATTTGTAATAACAACAGTTGTAACAATGGAGTATGCAGCAGTCCAGGATGGGGAGAGGAGACAAAGGGATGAGTGAGTGAAGGTCCATGCAGCCAGGTAGACCTGAGCTATTGCTCACTGTTTGATGCCTTTGACAGTTTCCAGGACATAAATTCAAAAGGCAGATTGCATACCTGTTCCTACATGCAGATTTGTATAGGAAAGAAAAGCTTTGAAGAATACTCCTCTGATGGTAGCAATCATTTTCTGAAAGATTAGGAGTCTTTGTCTTTATGATTCCAACATTTTTATAAGTATTTTTCTAACTTGGGGCAACCTAATAATTTTCATTTTTATCTCCTTCATCTAATAACATTTTACTTTTAATTAATAATTTATCACTGGACAAGTAATTTACATATCCAAATAAACTTTCAGAATTTGGAAAATATTATGAAAATATAAACATTTTTTAATACTTTTAGCCCAGATGCATTGGGTGCAATTTTTTCACATTAATAATTACAGGTGTTTTACTTTATAAACATAAATGACACTATACATATTCATTGGGTATTAAATGCCATATGCTCTGATAAGCCCTGAATGTAAGTTGCCAGGGAGATAAAAACCATAATCACCCCTACTTTATAGGTCAGAGGCCAAAGTTTTCATTAAATTTTTTGCCTTCATTAATGCAGCTGCTCAAAGAACCCAGCTTTAAAGCAGAACCTCAGGCTCAAATTCCCAATAATTACTTTTCTTCTCTTTAGTTTTTAAATGTGGTTGTTTGCTACCAAGAAATGTACCTTCATTTGTGTTTTGTCTTCTGTCCCTCATTGTGGAAGTAGCCACACACTTCATTGCACAGATCATATGGCATAATGACTATGAAATGCATCTCTCTAGTTATCGAGGACTAGGGCACACTTGGGTGGTGTCGGTGGCTGTAATTATAAATCCACACTAGGTGATTCTAGTTTTAACTTGTTTTATCTAGAAATATTAGAAGTAAGCTAAATGAATAGAATACCGAATAGTAATTGTGTTCCAATATCATATTTACGCTCCCAGTACAGGCTTGTGAAGCCATGGAACGGGTTGAAGAAAGGACATGATTCAGGTAGCATCTACACTGCTGCTCTCAGGAATCCCACTGATCCAAGAAGGAGACACCCATGAGCTCTGGCATCACACAGGGCGTTAGGAAACTTCTGATTGGACTACCATCTTGCCCACCCCAAACAATTCTTAGATTGTCAGAATATATATTCTAGGTTTGAGAAGTTGTTTCTAGTGGGTAAAGTGTTCACCTTGCAAGCATAAGGACCCGAGTTTAGACCCCCCCCCCCCAGCACCCACATAAAAAGTCAGGTGTGCTGGTGTGTACCTGTAACCACAGTACTGGATAGGGAGGCAAAAACAGATGACCTTGGGGCCTATAAACCATTCTGTCTCCATGTTGTGAGCTCAAGATTAATGAGAAACCCTCCTTCAAACAATAAGGTTTGAACAAGCTAAGAAGAAACCTAACGTTGTCTTCTGATTTTATAGGCACATATGCAGGCTGGTACACCCACATGCTTCCGTCACACAGAGAGAGGGAGGGAAAGAGAGGGGAAAGGGTAGAAAGAAGGGAGGGAGGAAGGGAAGGAGGGAGGGAGGGAGGGAGGGAGGGAGGGAGGGAGGGAGGGAGGGAGGGAGGAATAAAATTTGTATTTCTATTGTCAGTTCAAACAATGCAATACTATCTGACAATTGTCTTCTTCATGCACCTCTGAAATCAAATAGAGTTAACTTTAAATCATAACAAAAAATTATGTAATAATAAAATCACCCTCAATTTGTGGTCAAAGAGCCCTTGATGCCTGACTATTTTACTCATGTGAATTTGGAAATGCAGTTATCATCTGTGACATCGTTGGAGATGATGGATCAATGAATACTTGAGAAAAAAAAGGTCTTGGTTATTTCTGTTCCTGCCACACACTGATCCTCATCTGTCTTGTGTGGGCATGAGAGGGAAATCCTGTTACTACAGCAGAGCGCACACAATGGCTTTTATTTTTGTGATTTACTCACAGGACGCACATGGTGTATTGTTTTGTGAGAGGAATCGCATGTAGGAGGGTGAGAGCTATTTGTGATCCAGTTCTCCCGATTGTGCATCTTCAGCAGATCCCCGAGGAATTCTTTACTTTAAATTGGTGAGACTGTTAGTAGCCTACTTGAGGCCAAACGCTTGTGTATGGAAACTAGATGGTATGGACTACTGTCTTTTAACCAGGAGGATAACTTCTGCCCTTTTTCACTTGCCCCTCTGAGCCTGGTGCTTGAACCCACACATGGGTTGTTGTTGTTGTTGTTGTTGTTTTGTTGTTGTGTTATTTTTTTGTTGTTGTTAGTCATTCCAAATTTAGGGCTTTATCTCTCAGTTCCTGCTTTTCTCTTGGATATTTTTAGCTCTTTGTTAATATCTTGCTGTCCTTTAGAGAAAGGCTTATAGAAAAACTAATTAAGATAATATTCTTAGTTTTACATATAATGCTTTATTATAAATGTGCCAAATGCATGAGATGATGGATTTTCTTTTTTAATAAAAGTGTTATTTGCATACAAATAATCCATGGGACATAAGTGTGTGGGAATGCATGTATTGAGTTATTTGTGTATGTATGTATGTTTCCCACTTCGTGTGTGTGTCTCTGTGTGTGTGTGTGGGGGGGGTGCACGCACGCTTGTGCACTCACATCGTGATGTACATGTGGAAGTCAAGGGACAAGTAGGAGAAACCAGTTTTTTTTCCTCTACCTTGGGGATCCCAGGGATTGAACTCTGACCGTCAGGAGTCATTCCTGACAGCAAATGCCTTTTCCTGCTGAGCTGTCTGGCCACCCATACCTCCCAGAGTTTCATCTGCTCTTTAACCACTAACAACACCTCAGGAAGTTTGTCTGTAGTCACAATGGCTTCGGTTTCTAGATGGGGGTTTAGCTGTTGTGCCTTAGGGCAGGTGAATCTATTTCACTTGCAACTTTAGAACACATTGTCTGAGCTAGCTCCCTCCTACTAATGACATGCTTTTTGACTGGGACATAGTGTGATGTATTTTCCTATATGTGTTTTCCTGTTGTTTCTTCTGTTTTTGTTGTGGTGGTGGTAGTTGTTGTTTTGATTTTTGTTTTTTGTTTTTCTTTTAAATGTCTTTACTTTCATTCCTAGGTGATACCTGAAGTATGGGAACCCATGGTTTAGCATCCTGTGCTGAATAGTCACGTTAATGGTCCTTAGGCTTTTATTTATAAAGTCTTCAGCGCTGTTTCTAAAACCTGTTATATTAGCTGACCCGTCGTCATCCAGAATTGATATAGTTTTTGCATACAAAAATACTTTCCTCATCCAGAATGCAGCAAAACATAGTTGAAGTATGAATGAATATCAGTGCTAGGAAGTTCATCTAAACAGCACATCCATCATTTCTTTGATATGTTTTGCCCGTTTTCCCTCATTGTTTTTCCCATCTTGGCAAGCACCTGACTCTTAGCACAAAGCTATCTATGTTGCATTTTATTTATTCCAAAGCCATCTGTAGCTATAAACAATATTCACAATAAAGGTTTTGAAGTTGTATTCGGAGTTGTCAGCCATTGTTTTATTTCTGACTTTTGAGTCTATACCTAAGCGGCCTCTGGCACAGTGTCAGCTCTACCCATAGGAAGCTCTAATAGTTAGCTCTTCTACCAGTAGGCTCTACCAGTAGGAAGCTCTACTAGTTGGCTCTCTCTCCCCATAGGAAGAGTTGCAGAAGGTGTGTAAACTGTTGTAAGCTCTACCTTTGCCTGTGCATTTACTCCTCCCTGATTTTGCTTTATGAGCACAACAGTAAACTGTCACTATTTGGTGTAAATTGAAGCTTTTAATAACTATGTCTGTTCTACAACATTTGTCAGCTTTGAATATTCTGTCAGTAGAAAATAAAAATAGCAGGGATCCCAGCAACAGTGACACCAAGGATTTATCTGCTTATGCAAAAGGAAGGTAAAAAATATAATCCTGAGGGGTGCGCATGTGGCAGTTTTCCTTCAAATGGCATAAATCTGAATTGACTTTCTCTCAAATATAGTTTCTATGAAATGTTGCCAAAATCAATGAATGGGTAAAGTTTCATCATTAAATGCAGAGTCCTTTTAGCCTGGAAGAAGAAATGAGAAAAGTTGCCTCAAATCAGTGGTTCAAGCACCCATCCTTTGTTTGACAACCTTCTGAAAGATAAGTTATGTAAATACATTAAAAAACCCACGATAGCTCAGTAGTAAAAATGTGGGTGCATCTAGCATTTAAATTTTTAAAATATTTCATAGTAAAAATTCATGTGCACAAGGCCATCCTGATATGTGACAATGAAAAATTAATTCATCTAATAAAGATGATTCAAGTAAATCAAATCAAACAAATTCTACAGTCTACATATTTGTTTGTAAATTGTGTGTGTCAGTTATAAATATTAAAACCCTAAG
Organism: Arvicanthis niloticus; assembly: GCF_011762505.2. Classification (NCBI taxonomy): domain Eukaryota; kingdom Metazoa; phylum Chordata; class Mammalia; order Rodentia; family Muridae; genus Arvicanthis; species Arvicanthis niloticus. Next base: position 64,597,659 of record NC_047665.1, on the reverse strand, counting down.
TGAAATATATATTATGAAAAATTCACTGCTTTCTTTTTTTGAGATAAGAACATTTAAAAAAAAATAAAGTTTTCCAAGAGTATTTATTGATACTGATTTGCACTGTGTTAGTTTAGACCCTGATCTTAACAGTATACTTCTTTGATTTTTCTTCCTGTCTCCTTGTAGGACTCTCTCCTCAAGTGATAACTTCATCATTTTCTTTAATAGGCCCAATGAGGATGAGTAGCAGGCCTACTAGGTGCCATACTTGATAAATGTTGACAATACTTCAAAGCTGTTTTGAGCAACAGCAAAAATATCAAAGCTATCCTTCGCTGTGTAACTGTAGACTTTGCTTAACTCCCGTCTTTACTGATTAGTAAGATCATGTGATCCTGCCAGCCTTATTGACAGGTCTACAAATACAGTTTTAAAAATAACCACTGTGTCTCTCCTCTTAGGGAATGCTCATTCATGCTGTTAGGGAATGTTTTAATTTCATTTGGTGTCAAAGCTATTCCATCCACCCAGACTGTGCTTGAGGGAATGAGTGAATTCATTATTGTCAGGATTAATGAGATAATTTCATGTATGTAATTGTACGAGGTACTCTGCTGCAGTGTTTCTGGCTGATGAGAAGGGCCCGTTCCAAATCTTCCTTTGCAAGGAGTGGAATTTGAAGAGTTTCAAATGACAGGATGCATTTTGTTTTGCTTTCCTAAACAAGAAACATGATCTGATGTTGTCGCCTACTTTTGACAGTGATAAATTGAGAATTGACTTTGCTAATATATATATATATATTTAAATCCAAAACTTCTATGTTAGAAAATCTTACTCCAGACAAGGCTACAAGAGTTATTTCTAAAAAAAATTGAGATATTAATGATTTGTGAAGACAGCTGGGTACTTTCTGTCTATAGAGACACTTCACATGGAGTTTTGTGAATATCTTCTATCTACTGGAAAAATCCCTTGCCTCATAGAACCAAGAGAGAAGATAGGACTCTACTCTGACATGCTCCTATCTTGGCTTGCAGGATTGTGGCAACAAAGCAGTTGAATGCATTTTCTCTCATTGCTGCGTCTCTTCCTATAGTCGAGTTAAGATTGCTTGTTGTTAATGCGCCTTTCATAGCTCTGACAGTGGCTCTCAGGATTTACAGAACTGTGTCTTTCCAGACACAAGAACATCTTTTTAAAGTCCTGATAAGATTCTCCCGTTTGAATGTGCTTTTTCATTTTTAATTTTGTTAATTGATTTGGATAAGGAAGTTATCCAAGTTGTTTGCACACTGAAGAAATAAGATGCATATCTTAGAAGGAGAGTAATTTAATTCCAAGTCTCCACTGGGCTGAACATGTCTTTGTGATTCACTAGGGCCACTTATAATCTTCATTTTCTTAGAATACTTTCTTGCTTATAATAAAAGGGGGTATAAAAAAAAAAACCCTGGTTTAGGTTTTAATCTGCATTGATGTTCCAGAAATAAATTAAAAATAAATATGAGATTGTTTAAATCTTTGTTCACAAAATCCCAGTTTTTGAAAGGAAAATTTAAATGAATTTCCCTTACCTGTCTAAACATCTCAGATTCAAATCATTTTCTGAAACATCCATTAGGAAGTGGAAAATGAATCCCCTATATGACAAGAGTCTCTTTGTGAATGAATGAAAAATTGTGTCATAACTATAGACAAATTAACGTTCTTTCTTCAGCTTCAGCTTCCTGCTCTTAATAGATTAAGCAATGCTAGGAGTTCCAAAATTAAACAGTCTTGGTTTTCAGCTGTAATGTATGAGTTACAGAAACTTTTTGTTCCAAACCTTCTGACTGTATTCCAGGTACATTTCATTCTTGGGAAGGCAATGATCTGAAGTGAAAGAATGAACAACTGAATTTGCCATTTAATTTCAGAAAAATGAATTTTTGCTATTGTGTTAGCCATCTGCTTACCTCTTTCTTCCCTCACTATGCCTCCCTCTCTGCCTCTTCAGACAAGCTATGTACTCAGCTAAGGGGAGGTTTCAGATGCTTACAGCTGTATCTACAGTGTGCAGGCCTGCAACATTGGGCTTGTCTCAGACAGTTCAAAAGGGCAAAGCAACATCGCGTCCAGAAGTCAGCACAGTAGCCTTTGATAAGGCAGCTTATTTGCTCTTCATTGATCTAAGTGACTTTACTGCCTCAGTTTCCCTAAAATGGAGTCTTTGAAAATGTCAAGGTAGAAGTGATTGAGAGCAACTCCATACTGAAATAGCAGGTAGCCTCCTGGCCTCCCTGTTCCTTGCCTGTGTGTGAGCTCATAGGTCAGTGTGCTTGTTTCCGTAGCTCTCTTTAGGTAGAACACATGTACAGTACAAAGCCACCCACAAGCTGCGCTGCTCTATAGCTTTTCCCATACTCATAGAATAAGCATCTGCCACAATACATTTTACAGTCACTTACCCTAAAAAGAGACCCCACAACCCTCCTGCATCACCACCAGTCTCCCTTCCCCCAACCTTGGCCACCACTAAGCCATCGTCTGTTTATATTTTTCCTGTTCCAAACCTTTCACACAAACGAACTATGCCATACATGGCCCTTGTGACTGCCTGCTTTCTCTTAGAGGAATCTTCTGAGTCCATGTTGCTTAGTGCGGATTACCACTTGATTTTTTTATGACCTCGTGTGATCATAGTGTGCTTTGTTTATCTACTCAGAATTTGTGGGTAATTAGTTTGCTCCTACTTTATATCTGTAAGAGTGAGCAATGTTAAGCTTGTATACAAGTGTTTATGTAGACATGTGTTTTCACTTATCTTGGGTGTGTCCCTAAAGGTAGAATGGTGGCTTCAGTATATAGGGATGTCCATGTGTGTGTGCCTATGTATGTGTGTGTGCTTGTGTCCATGTCCCTGTGTCTCTCTCTCTGTGTGTGTGTGTGTGTGTGTGTCTGTTCACTCATATGGGTGCACACATGTTGGTGCATGTACATGTGTGTTTACATATGGAGGCCACAGGTTGACTTCTGGTGTCTTCCTCTGTAGTTCTTCACTTCAGATTTTGAGTCAGGGTCTCTTTGAGCCCGGAACTGGGTGCTGTCGAGGCTGGTTTGGCAGGAAGCCTGGGATATTCTGTGTCTACTTCTGGTGTGCTGAGAATCTAGCTGTATGCTACCACACTTAGCCTTTTAAATGGGTGCTGAGAGTCTGAAGTCAGGTCTTCATGCTTTCCCAGCAAGCGCTCTTATCAACTGAACTGTTTTTTTCTACCCCCATTAGCTGACATTTTAATTAGCCCTCTTAGTGGTAGTACAATAACATTGTGATTTTGATTTACATTTCCCCAGCAGTACTGATGCTAAGCATCTTTTCAACATGTGCACTCCTATGTTTTTAATACTGTATGTAGTAGCTTACACACAAATGCCCATTGGTGTAGTACCTTTGGAGACAAAACCCTCCTGTGTTTTTTGAGTACTATATATAGCATCTCGCACACAAATTCTCACCTTTGGAGACAAGTACTCAGAAGGATCAAGGGATATGGCATGTCTATCGTAAACTCTGAGGCTGGAAAAGGCTTTGAGCCATACCCCTGTGACATACACAATGAGGGAAGAAGAGAATTACATACGGAATGAACTCAGTGCAGTCTTTGGGGAGCTCTGATGGAGCTGCAGGAGGGTCCAGCGGAAACCTGAATATGTAAGGGATTAAAAGGAGATCAATAAGGACTAGAGTCACACTGAGAAGTCTTGACTTATCTGCAGGTGCTTCTCAGCCATTGACCCCAGAAGCAGGACTTAAGGGTGGCTTCTCTGGACAGGTGGCGTTCTACCACAGACCAGCACAGCACTCCTGACCTGGTGTCTTTCAAGTTTCTAGACCTCTCAGATAGGGAACATGCTTTCTCTCACATATGATAGGGCTCCATATGACAAGATCCCAGAATAAGAGAGAGCTGTTCTATGGTCTAGACAGCTTAGCTGCTGTTGTTCTTATTGTGGTGTAGTTTAATTTGAATGCATGTGATTATATCCCTCCCTTCCCCAACTCTTAGTTTGTTGTTTGTATGGTGTTTGTTTGTTTGTTTGTTTGGGGGTTTTTTTGGTGGTTTTGTTTCTTTGTTTGTTTGTTTGCCAGTGGGAAATCTGGAAAATTCTGTTAGGCAAAAAAAAAAAAAAAAAAAAAAAAAAAAAAAAATGTCTTCAACTTATAAAGTAACCTCCCTGGGTCTTCACATATGTGAAAAATAATCTCTTTTGAAGGGAACAAAAAAGCATGTTGTTGTTATTTGCCTACAATGATACAATGAGATGTTTCAATGACCAAGACTTTAAAAAATTATTATTCTTTTTTTTTCTAGTATCTTTTATGATAGCTTTATAAGAAAATACTGCCTTCCATGAAGCATGCAAATAAAATCACCTTTCTTACTAAATCTGATACACAGCCCTGCTGCCTCTTAAGGACTCTGCAGGACTGCCTCTCAGAGACTGTTAGTGGAAGTGACTTGTGACAGCTTTGAGTAGCCCAAAGCTTTGTTTATACTTACTGAATTTGCAACTCTGACTTGATGTTTGGAAAGCCATGTATTGTGAGACTTCCTCATTGGACATGGCATTTGGTGGCTTAAGGAAACAAATTCTATGAAAGAGTCTGCAATTCCACTCTCTTCTTACCTTAGATAACTGAAGAAGGATTAAGAAATCAAAACTGTTGAATATTGTCTTGAACTTTATTTTTCATAGTTAAAACTGGGTCAGGAATATAAGGTACTTTTGTGAGAAAAAAAAAAGTCAGTTCTCATTCTATCATCCTATGTCCTGAAAGAATCGACCTCAGAGCCCAGTTGTTTCTCCTGGTATTTTCTAAGGGTAATTTGACATACCATAACTCATCATGTGTCCTTCCAGAGATCCCTGTTACCAATGGCATTGAGGAAACTTTCATCCTTGTCTACTTGCTGTATCTCCATATTGTTCACCTTGGACATCCCTTTTCTTCTTCCTCTCCCCCTCCCCCTCCCCCTCCCCCTCCCCTTCCTTCTCCTTCTCCTTCTCCTTCTCCTTCTCCTTCTCCTTCTCCTTCTCCTTCTCCTTCTCCTTCTCTTCCTCCTTCTCTTCCTTCTCTTCCTCCTCCTCTTCCTTTTCTTCCTCCTCCTCCTCCTCCTCCTCCTCCTCCTCCTCCTCCTCCTCCTCCTCCTCCTCCTCCTCCTCCTCCTCCTCCTCCTCTTCTTCTTCTTCTTCTTCTTCTTCTTCTTCTTCTTCTTCTTCTTCTTCTTCTTCTTCTTTCTAAAGCTCCAATAGCACACACAATCAAAACACTGCACATGGCCATTTATGTGCAGACTGTAGACACCCACAAAGTCTGCTTTAGATCCTAGATATACCTCCTCTTAACTGTATGGCCTTGAGAAAGTCTTTGACTTTTGTGTATTGGTTTGTACTTAAATATGTAATATATATGAACCCTTCCACATCCTTTGACTGCTATTGGGTGTTGTTAGTCCTAATAAAATGAACTTGGAACTCAAGGAGAAAAAAGGAAAGGGAAAGGAAGAACTGGGGATATGGCTTAGCGGGGCTTGCTACATAAGCATGAAGATCTGAGTTTGAATCTCAAGCACTGCCATTAGAAGTCTGGCATGCCGACTTCTGTGAGTTTATAACCTCAGTACCTAGAAGGTATAGTTGGGATGATCCCTGGAACTCTCTGGTCATCTGGCTAGGTCCCAGTTCCATGAGAGACCCTGTGTGGTGGTTTGAATATGCTTGTCCCAGGGAATGGCACTATTGATAAGTATGGCAATGTTGGAGTAGGTCTGACTTTGTTGAAAGAAGTATGTCACTGGGTAGTCAGGCTTTGAGGTCCTATTCTCAAGTTCTACCGATGTGGAAGAGAGCCCCCTTCCTGGCTGCTTGTAGAAGACACTGCCTTTAGATCAGGATGTAGAACTTTCAGCCTCTCCAACTCCTATGCTTCCTGCCATAGTGATAATGGACAGAAGCTGTAAGCCAGCCCCAGTTAAATGTTGTTCTTTATAAGAGTTGCCTTGGTCATGGTATCTCTTCACAGTAATGGAAACCCTAACTGAGACACCCTGCCTCAAGGGAATAAGGTAGCCAGTGATAGAACAGGACATCCACCATCCTCCTCTGACCTCCTTCCTCATGCATGGGCCCATATGCCTACACATACATATACACATCATATATGTAATCAAACATGCCAAATGTTTGATTAAAATAAAACAAAGGGAATACATATAAAGTGTACAGCCAAGTACCAGGTACCTGGTAATCAGTAGCTGAATAACATACGATTACCTCCTTCTACTTACTTATTAGAAGGGGACATTCAAAGTTAGGTCCTATAAAATGCCAAGGAACATTTTCACTGGCTGAACAAGGCACTTTCAAAAGATAGCTTCCCATCTGGAGTGGTTGCTCTGTAGTTAAGAGGGCTTGCTGGACTTGGAGGGGACCCAAGTTCAGATCCTAGGACCCCCGGGATGATTCAAATGACCTATAATCTCAGCTCCAGGAGATTTCACACCTTGTCTGGACTCCAGGGCCAACATTATTCACTTGCACACACCCCTGCCCAGAAACACACATATACATGATTAAAATAGGATTATTTTTAAAACACGGACTTCCTATGGGACTGGTAAGTTGTCCATTATTAGGATGTGCAGTGGTAACCTGCTGGTAATAATCACACCAGCTGACAGAACTTAGCAGGTAGCACCCAGCACTGGGGCTTGGTCTTGGGTTTTCTCTGTAGCTGTAAGGTGTTAGTATTACATGGTATAGATCAGGAGACTGAGATAAAGAACAGTTGACCGTCTTTCCCAGGATGATGTAGACAGTGAGGATAGCTGTGTATCTGGACCACTTTAAGTTATTGACTGAGAATGAATATGATACATGAAGTTGTCATTTAAATTCATGAATAAAAAAGGAGTTTTAGTTTCCTCTGTATTTCTATGATAAAACACCACAGCCAAAAGCAATTTGGGAAGGAAAGTGTTAGTTTGGCTTACATTTCTTAATCAGAGTCCATCATTGATGGAAGCCAGACCAGAACAAAAGCAGAGACGATGCAGGAATACGGCTTTCTGAACTGACCCCCATTGCTCACTCACTCTGCTTTCTTACATTTTTCAGGACCACCTACCCAGGGATGGAACTTTTATAGTGGACTTCTTACCCCCCAAAATCAATCATCAGTCAAGAAATGCCCTCAAAGACTTGCCTACAGGCCAGTCTGCTAAAGCCAATGTCTCAATTAAGGTTCCTTCTTTCCATTTGACTCTATCTTGTGTTAAGATGACAAAAAACTAACCAGTACAGTGAATAAGATAATAAGAGTCCACTACATACACACATATGCACACACATACACAGACAGACACACACACAAACACACACACAGAGACATACATATACACATATACAGACAAACACACACTAACACACACAGAGATACACACTGCATTCATTATCATATATGGAGCTTTTACCCATAGAGTGAGCTCTCTAGTTGAGTAATATAATCATTATTAACATATACAAAATTTTTACATGTCTATGTGTGTGTGGCAAGTAGTGTGTATGTGTCTGTGTTCTTGTGTGTTTATGTGTGTGTATGTGTGTGTGTGTGTGTGTCCTGCCAACACTCTAATCACTTTAATTGTTAAGCCATTTCTTCAGGCCATGAGAAATAATGTTTCACTCTTCAAGTATCCATTAGAAATCTACTCTGTGTGTGTGTGTGTGTGTGTGTGTGTGTGTGTGTGTGTGTGTGTGTTTTCAAAGTCTCCATGTGTTGTCTAAGATGGCCTTAAACTTAATGTCTTCTTGCCTCAGCCTCGTTGGTGCTTGGATTACATTTGTGTACCATCAAGTCTAGTTCTAGAATTAACTCTTGACATGTGACTTTCAACAGTGTTGGCAATTCTTTTCTTAGTAGCAGATTACATCTACTAGTCTGTTCTATAAACTAACATTCCTATGCTTGACATTGTCCAGACAGATCTTCTCATCCTTGTAGCTGGGCTTTATTGAATGGCTTCTGTACCATTCAATATTACTGTGATTATTATAGATTATTATATTATTGTGATTCTTATAGATTGTAGCTCTGTACAGCTCTGTAGCTGTCCTTCAGTGGACTCTGCTAAATTTTCACATAGCTGTGAGTTCCCCAAAATCCACTTGTTATTTAAAAAAACAAAAACAAAACAAAACAAAAAAAAAAAACCCACTCTGTTGTCTGCTGGGTAGGCTAAGCAATAGGCCTTTGCATTTCTGAAAAAAAGACATTCTTACAATTTCACTTTAAATTAACAATTTTATTGTAATATTGAAGAAGTTGTTTGGACTCATTTTTTAAAGAGTAAGCATGAAATTGTATTGTTTGTAAATTCCATACTAGACTGTAAAAATGGAAAGGGGGCATAAAACTTTGAAATCTTAAGAAAAGAACAAGAATAACATGGAAAACTTAATTAGAGAATAGAAGGATCTTGCTCAGTGCAGTGGTTCACCTTGTGACAGATTGAACAGCTTGACATAGTAGACCATTACCACAGTTCTTTTAGAATATTACAAATGGCATTTCAAGAATGATGGTCTAATTACACATAGCCTCGATGTCCTTCTTAAGCCAAGAATAATATTTCTCGGTTTACTTCCCACATGAAACTATGCCACCCAGGACATAATTAATGGCTGGAAATCTTAAGACAAAAGAAAGTGGCTCACTCCTAAGTGTACAGTGGATATTCTGTGCAAAACTTATTGACAGAAAAGACCAGAGACCCAAATTCTAACACTGGAATAGATTCCTGTAGTTAACTAGAATTCAGTGCTTTCAGCGTCCAAGGCAGGCATTGGTAAGTTGTCTGTCTCCACCGTTCCCTCATGGATTTTACAGACAACAATTTATATTCCTCAGTAACTTCTCTATATTATTTTGTTTGTTTTTTCTGGCCTTTCCTAACCATGCCCCCCTCCCACTTCCTTTCCTTCTCTGTACTTGCCTGTCTCTTTTTCACATCTCACTACTTAGAGTAAAAGTAGATATTGCTCTAATTCTCTGTCACGGGACACTAGAAAAGATTCAGATGCTGTGATGGACTCTACCCCTTCCCATGTCCAAGAGGAAAACAATTAAGATCCAGGTTGTTGCTACAAAGCTGTTAAGTCAGGTTTACAAGCTTCTCTGTGCCTTAAGATGTCAGAGAATAAACAAGTCATTTGAACCAACTTTCAGATTTAATAGCCAACATACCAAGGCAGCTTCCAGGATGTGTGCCACTTGTACCTTGGCCATGTCTGGACACAAATGTACACACTCAAAAGTGCAACTCGAACATGCAAAGGCATGTGTGCATGGGTTTTCTTCTCTCTTCTTCCTCTTTCCCTCACCCCCCACTCTCTCTTTCCTTTGCCCTTTCTCTTCCCGATTCTCCTAACTTTGGTTCACCTCAAACAGAAAGCTTTGGGTGTTTTTAAAGTAACTTTGGTTCATAACTTTTTCCATCGACTCCCATTAATGTGAAGTGAGGGTATTAAACCTTTCTAAAATATCTTATCTCATTGATACTAAAAACCTACAACTTCTGGGCTCTTATTCTAGACTGACTGTTGAGATAAAACATGAGCTGGCTGAGTCGCTTCGAGGTGATGAGCCAGAGTGTCCGTATGAATTGCAGTGTTTCCATAAATATTTTCAGACACAGACAGGTAGATGCAACAGGAAAGACCTGAACAAATCCTTAGGATGCCAGTATTGTCACAGGGTCCCCATGCAGAATGAAGTTGTGTGACAAAGTGTTTCCCTGGTGATTTGGCTGCAGATGAAAATGTCTTCAGCAATAAAATTCTGTGCTTAAGTCTCAGCCCTGGGCACTCATCATTCAATGCCTGACACATCAAGGACCTTTTTTGCTGTATTAGTTAATATGTTGGCAGAAATATGAGAAACATTGTTATTCCCTCAATTTCAGTGCATGGATTTTCCCCCTACCTTTAAACACATTAATTTTACCAAAATATTTTGCAATCCACAAATTCATTGCTAATCAATATGAGTGTCTTAGAACAGAGATTAGGAGTTTGTTATTGCAGGGGTCTTCTGCATCACCAACACTAGAACACATGCAACTGTAACAACCATTTGACGAGCCTTTGGGGGAAATTTAAAGGTTGGTTAGGCAATTAGTGATGAGGCCAATAGTAATTATAGTAACTGGACAAGCTGCTTTCAGCTTTATGGATTAATACATTATTATTTAACAGGTCAAAATCTCACATGATTTTAATCACACTTCGTATTATAGGCACACCTTTATTAGCAGTGGTGTTTTATAACTTAATAAATTTTCTATAATGAGTTCAGACCTCCTATTTGCATAATGCTAAAGAAACAGTGTACCCCATACATTACCACTCATGAGCTCATGGGGGAGGGGGGGCAGTCCTTCAGGATCCCAGGCAGAAAACTGTCCGAGAACATTTTGCATTGAAGACACAATAGTGAGATCATTTTATACTCCATCCTATTATTTCTGATGGTGACAAGCCTGGATTTCACAAAGTCACTGAGAAAACAGGGACAGGGATAGAGAGGACAATGAATCAAAGGAATTTTACACATTTAATAAGCTTGAATTATCATCCACTTATTAAGTTGTGAAAATCAGGTGCTAGAGTTGAAGCCAGCCACTGTCCTTTACCCTCCCTTCCTGCCAGACTTCCCTATATGTCAAGATCTATCATATAGACTGGTTTGAGCCATGTTTATTTTAATGGAATGTGTATTTTGCTTTAGCTGAGGGTTTGCAAAGCCCCTCCCCCCAGTGCATCCTCACCTCACCTCATTTATTTGCATTTCAGGAAATGTGGTCTCACCCAATTCCCTGATGGCCAGTCTGAGAGCATACACCTTGTGAGAACACCGCCCCCGCCCCCGCCCCCAGCCCCTGTCCTTGCCTGGAAAGGATAAACTAACATGCAAAGATTGACAGTGTCACAGCAAGTACTGTGCTAGCTTGGGCTTGTTGTTTGCATGAAGGTTTTATTTAGATCATAGACCCACTGGGGCCTCAGTTCTGCCAAGTCTTTTGAGGCCATGGTGTAATTGTGGAGCAGAATTAGACCAGGGTGATCTGCATAAGACTGAAGGAAGTTAAAAAGCATGAAGTGAGACCAACCAAACAAAAATAAAGAAAAATGTTCTGGTCTAGGGCCTAGGAAGCCCTATTGAGGCTGTTTCCTGTCAAGAGCTCCCCGGGGATGGGCTTCAGCATTCTTCAATTCCCCAAAGTTACTGACTAAAGAACCCATTGTGGACGAACATGGAAACATGAGAAATATGCAAATAGGAATCAAAATATATAACATATATTTAAAAATAGGTGGCCCCACTGTTGTGGCTACCACATACATTTTACCAGGATAGAAACAATCATAGATGCTGAAAAGATTTGCAAGCTGTAAAGCACTGCAGGAGGTAAGGTTCCTCTGATGTCCTTCTCTGATGTCTTTGTCTGTTTGTTAACAGAGACCAGAGGAAACTATATGCTGAACCATGGTTGTTGAGTGGGGACATCTGAGCACCATTCTTCCTGTTCTTTAGTCTTCTTATTCTACTCTCCTCTACCAGAAAAAGGCACCTTTTTTCTTGTCTTCCTGCTCTTTCTTAATATTTCTTAATATTTATTCATTCATTCATTCATTCATTTTTAGAATATGTGACACTAATTGAAGAAAATTGTTCATGGTCTATGACTGACCTGAGTTCTCATTTCAAGAACTTTTACTGGTTACATATGCCATTTCCTTTGTTTTAAAAGTGTGTATGCGTGTGCGTGTGTGTGTGTGTGTGTGTGTGTGTGCGTGTGTGTGTGTGTGGTGTGTGTATGTGTGTGTGTGTGCATCTGTGTGTATGTATGTGCATGTGTATGCACGTGCATGTGTGTGCATGCGTGTGCATGTGCACATGCACAGGTGTGTGTGCATCTGTGTGTGTTAGATGCATGTTTGCACTTATGTGGAAGTGAGTGTAGAAGCTAGGGGTTGAAGCTGGGTGTCCCCTCAATCACTTTTTCATATTATTTTCTGAGGCAGGGCTTATCACTAAACCTGGCTCTTACCATTCTGCCAGACTGACTGGCCAGTGAGTCTGCACGATATGCCTGTCTCTATCCCTCTAGTCCTGGGGTTACAGGCTCATATCTGCTATGCCTGGCTTTTTATATGTGTGCTAGTGTTCTGAACCTATGCTTCACAACAAGCCCATTAAGCACTAAGCCATCTCCTCTACCCCTGTTTATGCTAGCTTCTAATTGATTGACATCAGTTATTACAATGGCTAGAATAGACTTTAAATATATTAATGGAGCCCAATAATTTTTCTATATGTTTGACATTTGATTTCTAGATCAGTCTAGGCCTTTAATCAAAAGCCACAGGGGAGCTAATTTTTGTGCACAGATAGTTAAAGCAACATCCTTAGTAACCCTTCTCTATCGCAACCTCCCCCATTTCTCTCTGCAGCTAGTTCCTGATCACAGGAACATATTCACAAAATGAACAGTTTAGGGTGCCAAAAAGGTGCTGTTTTTGTTTCACACAGAGTCAAGCCTGAATTTCCACATGGCTTGATTCAGCACTGCCAAGTCTGCTTCTGGTCTCTGAGATAATTTGTTGTAATTTATCTATCATGGTTGATGTGTGGGAAATAAAGAGATCCTGTTGCTTAGGCTGTTACTTAGTGGTAAAGCACTTGCCTAGCATGTGTGAGGTCCTGGGTTCCATCTTTAGAACCTTGAGAGAGAGGGGAATAAAAAAAAAACAGATAGAGAAAGGGGAGAGGGGGAGAAGGAGAGATGGAGGGAGGAAGAGAGAGAAAGATGGAGGAGGAGATAGAAAGATAAAGAGAAAATAGTGTTCCTCCATTACTCATTTATTTGATGTTTATGGTAACCTTTTCCTTTGGAAGCAGCAGAGAATATAAAACAGCACTTGTTATCATACAGTGTGAATTCTGATGAGAAGTAAGAGTTAATGCATGCATGCACAGTATCTTAGATGGTGATGAAGGTAGGGGAAGAGGATTGCTAACTAATACACAGGGATAGGAAGGCTTCAAATACCTGAAGGAGATACAGAAGGATGCTTCCTGGCAGAGCATTCAACTGCTCCCACCCAAGGAAAAGCAGGCAGGGACCTACAGAGGGAGCCCTGGGACAAGGCAGGAAGCAGCTCAAACAGGTGGTATGCACCAGAGCATCAGAGCATGGAGGTCTCCTGCACCACTGCAAAGATTTTGGCCACCATCCTGGAAGAGGCAAGAAGCAATTCGCATAGTTAGAGGAGTGGCTACCTTCTATCTTTAAGCAAGAAAGAACAAAATCCCTGCTACAAGCAGGTTGGAAGGAAGGAGAGAAAACAAACTGGAAGGAATTGCAATCATCTAGGCAGAAGCAGCAGCCATGCTGCAGGAATGACAAGACTTACAAAGTGCTAGGCATGTGTCTTACAGGGGAGGCTGACAGAATCCGCCAGTGGGTTCCGTGTGGGAAGGGACAGGAGGAGAGGCACCCAGGGTGACTTTGCATACTACATGAGCGATTTCCAGACTGAAGTGGGCCTTGCTAAATTGGGGTCTTCTGGGAGGGAAACAGATTTGAAGGAGGGGACAGCAAGGGATGGCTAAGGGTAAGCTGCCTCCAGACAGCCAAGTGGAGATGCTCAGTAGGCGGGTGGCTGCAGGAGTCTGGAGGCGTCCATGAGATCTTGGCTGGAGACTGAGATGTGTTGGTTGCTAGTCATGAATCTGGAGGAGAACATGTAGGGGGTGAGTGTAAAGACAAGACATCCACACACTGAACCCCCAGGCGCTCTGGAGAAGAGAGAGACTGGTACAAGAAACAGGAGGAGGCTGGTGATGGAGCAAAAACCGACAGAAGGCAGTGTTCAGGAAGCCAGGCAACCTCAGCATCTCCAGGATGTCGACACTGTCTGCTCTTCCTGGTCAGACTGAACTAGGATTGAGTGATGGCCTAGAATTAGAGATGCAGACTTCTTATTGAGGCCTGGACCTGGCTTTGGTGATGTCATGGTACTGATGGCTCAGTTGTGATAAGTCTATCATTGCTCCAGGTCGAGACAAATGGCTGTTGCTGGAAATGAGGGTGCTGAGTGTTTCACATGGTGGCAGCATAGTGAGTCTGTGAATATAAATATCCAGCTGAGGGGAAATCAAATGGACGCTGTGGGACACAGGGCAGTCATTACCATGCAAGCGCCAAATTCCTGGCTTCACATAATTTTCTTGAGTCAGAATTCAAAGTAACTGGGACTATGGGCACATACCATCATGCCTTGCTAAGGGACTAGGATCCTTATAGTGAAAGGCTTCCCTTAGCTTCTGAAACTCATCCAGAGTGAAGGAAAAGAAGGCAACATCATTGGAACTCACATGAGGGGCTGGAGACTGCTATGTGAGCCAGGCGAAAGCTTCCTTCAGTGTTCGAGAGGTTTTTTTCTTATTTTCTTTTTTTTTTTTTTCCCCTGCTGCTAAGAGAAGAACCCAAAGTCTTTACCACCACTGGGCTACAGCTTCAACCACAGAATTCAGTAAAATAGGACTCATGGGGAGAAACAAACAGAACAGACCAAGAAGTACAATATTAGAAATGTCTGTAAAATAATGGTAACAGAGGAAGAGGGAAGAGAGAATCAGACAGACAGACAGGCAGACAAGATATGGATGTATGAGCTGAAGAAGCAAATTCGGATAGCAAATTGGTCAAGTCAAGGGCTCTGGATAATTCGAACAGATCTCTCTTCTTATTACTACATCAAGACAAGTTAGCCAGAACATTCTCAGAAGCCCTCGCTTTCCACTGTTAAATACAGCATCGTGTGTGCATCCGCTCCTCCTCTGTCACTGGTCGTGACTGGTGCTTTCAGTTGAAGGTTATTATAGACGGAGCTGCTGCCGATGATCTTTTTATGGATATACATTTTCCCAACTAGTTGTTCTGCATAAGTAACCAGGCAAAAGCATCACTTCATTAGCCAGAAAGTAACAAACAGAAAGGGAAATGAAAGTAACAATTCATAACCTTGACATAGTCTTGACAAATGCCACAGCCACCCCTCCATAATGTCTGTGGACTCAGTGCCTCCGAATATTACATGAAAGACGTGAGACGTCTCTGAGCCTCATTTCAGATCTTATGGTCTTTGATCTGGGGTGGCATTCCGCCACATGGCAACAAAATCCACATCTCTGCACATGTTTGTTTTACCCCTCTGAGTTGAGCATCATTTAACGCAGTGGACGCTGAAGAAATTTAAAGCCTAAGGTGCAGAGAAAACAAGACCAGCCTTCTACGAAGCACCTGGCTGTGTGTGAAAATCACTAAAAAACAAAAAAACTGGAAGGTGATAGAGAATTTCACTCAATTCGTTTATATAAAACATTGTATACTTATGAATAACTCCCATCTGTTTTAAATACAGCATATACGAGGACATGCAATTGATTGGTTCAGGGAAACATGTTTGCCCATCCACTGTTTGGATTGCTCTCACGTATGCCTCTATTACGTTTTCAGAACTGCTAGGGGAGAATTCTTTTTGCCTGTACTCTCTGTCCCACAGGTGGGGAGGATTTCCTCCCAGCAGACAAGAGCAAAAAGCCCCCAATACCATCTCATGCTCAATCTAGCCTGTAATGGAGTCTATAATGGAGTTGTTACCCACCTCACCTCGTTCACGTCCTGGCTTCCTAGCAGTGTGTGCGAGCGCTGTGTGGAGAAAGATGTGCGTGGACACAGACTGCAAACTTGTAGTTCACTTGCCTGAAGCCACCTGATAGATAGAGGATGTTAGAAAAAGACAGATTGAGGAATCATGTGAGATCACACACTGCTGTCATCGGTCTTTCGGGTTAATGAGAGTCAGGAGTCGGAAGAAGAAAACCAGTTGGAGATGCTTTGAACCAGGTGGCAGTCGGTGGTTGGCATAGATGTCCAGTTGCTTCCAGTGCCCTGGGGTCGTGGCCCACCTAGGAAAGAATGCCTGCTCACTGCCTGTAGATACGGAAAGAATCTGAGCATAGAAAGGCAGTCATAGCCCTTGAGGTCCTGGGGTTGGGAAGTTAGTGGTTGATTAGGCCATTCCTTTAGAGACCCTTGAGAGTCCCTCCCCCAACCCCCACCCTTATTGTTATCTTGCTTCTGCTCGAATACTTCCAGGAATGTGAGACTTACTATCTTAGCATATTTACTGTAGGACTCATGTGCTTTCCAGAACATTCTCCAAGGAAGAAACCTTACCAAGCCACTGGTGTTCTTAACCAAATGAAAGAATCTAAAACCAAGCCATCCCCTCAGGTAGCTTCAAGGTAGCAGCTTTGGTTGGTTGGTTTTCCGGTTTCATCCCCAGATGAAGACATGGGATAGATAACCAGAAGCAGCCTTTCACTTCAGGCATTGTCTTCCTACCTGGTGACCGCTATATCTTCAGTAGATTTGACATACCTGACATTGGTTTTCAACAACAGTTCTGCCCTCGTATTCAGCATATGCTCTTCATGGCTTTTAAAAAGTCCATGGTATGTATACATACATACATACATACACACACACATAACATACATACATACACATATAGGAAAACACTATGCACACAAAATAAAAATAAATCTTTTTGGAAAAAAAGGGAAAAGAGCATATTGTAACGGTCTCTGGGGTTTTTAAAGACACTTCAAACTTACTGCTAATAAAGCAAGGGTAGCTGCAGTGAAAGGAGACATCTGAGCTGGTGAGATCGAGGGGTTTTAAAAGGCTTTGCAGCCTTGATAGTCTCAGAAAGCAATTTGTTTTCCATAGTTTATAGAGACTACTAAACCTTGTGTCTTATTTCTTGTCTGGCAGAATTTGGTTTGGTGGCTGCTGTTTTCGTAATAGAGATACAAAAGGAAAGAGAAAAAAAATTCAAAGGTGTTCTCCTTCTTGTCTTTGGAACACAGTGATAGGCTGTACAGATGCACTGAGTCCTGAGAGTCTGACAGACATTCGCAGTGGATGCTTTTTTACAGCCCTCTCTTAGGGTAGGACTCATGCTCACAAGAACCTGTCAGTCGAGGCAGAAATGCATTTGATGAACCATGTGGCTTCTGAGGACAGACTCCAGAGGTGTCTCCCTGCCACACGTACCTTGAGCATCAGTTTAGAGGCTCTCACCCCATTCCTTTGCCTCAAGAGAAATGTGAAGATGGGTGTTGTGGGTCCCGCTCTGAGCTGAGGTCCATGTGCTCACTGTCGGGGACTGAAGTGGGAGCCGGAAGTATCTAGGTCAAGGAAGGAGACCTGGGCGCTCACGGGGTGGGCCATAACTGGAGGCATTCCAAGGCAAAGCTTACCAGGCAGTACAAGCAAGAAACTTTTCTGTGGGTTGTTCTCTCCCTGCTCCCCTCCCCCAGACTGGGAACATTGTAAAAATTAAATGAGTGTTTTTGCTTTTAAATGAAAAGGTCAAAAAAGGTGAGCAGTGATTAGTGCTAGTAGGCCATCTGGAATTAGGAGGTGTTCTAGGGCACAAGGTAGGGATCCTGATGCAGTAAAGCGTATTTTTCCCTTTGGAGAAAAAAAAAAGAGAAAAGAAAAAAGAAAAACAAAACAAAACAAACTTCTGCTTTGTTTGCTCCTACTGTGAGGCTCATAGCAACAACTAAGCAGAGGTCCTGATGTCCTGATGGTGGCTACCACTGGGCAGTGGCACTCTCTGAACTGTCACTGCATGGCGACCATGGTAGCTGGACCCTGTTTCCAGGCACTCCAGCTCATTCCTGGCTTTAATTCCCTCTGTGCTCTTAGCCCATCCTTCCAAAGAGCCGGCGGGCGTGGGCCTCACCACCAAAAACTGTAGCTCTCTTATATAAGAAGCTTGCTTCTGATCTTCCCGTGGACCATGGGCGTCACAGTTTTCTTTGTAATGGCGGAATTAATCATCAGAAATCATTTGCTGGCAGCCAGTTGGAGGCTAATTGTGAGTGGAAACATAGGACTCCTTAAATACAATGTGTTTCTTGTTGTTGGTTAAAAAAAAAAAGTAAAAAAAAGAAACTATGAAACAGGGGGAAAAACATTTTTTTAGCAGAAATTGAGAACATGTAGAGTTCATTAGATGGGAGATGAAGCGACTGAACCCATGGTATAAAGAAGGGCATAAAGAACCAGTTAAATAATTATTACTTCCTGGTAAAGAAGGGATTGAGTTTGCGATATTTCAATGCAAAGAAAAAAAAATCTGGTGCTGATTAAATGTGAGATGACACATTTGCAGAATATCTAAGTCTGATTATATCCTAATTTAACTGCATACTGTGTCCCAGGTTGGTGACTTATTCTAGCAAGTGCTACCTGGGATGAATTACTTTCAATTAAATGGATCATGGCCACTGCAAAAGAAATCCTGAAACACACCTGTAGCGTGGGCCCATGCAGTGAGTAAAGCTTCCCAGCACACAAAGGCATGAGGGGTTGGCTGTCTAAAGCTGGCTTTTGGTATCACCTGCTTCTTTTCTTTTACATTAATGAGGCATAGAGGTGAAGGCTGGTAAAGACTTCACAGAGTTGTATGACGCAAGTTATATGTCACTGGCTCTGTTAGAACAAATGGGGGTGGGGGCAGTAGCCCCTTGGTCATTGGGAGGCTGGTTCACATCCCTTGTGAAACTGCTTTAAAAAACAGAGGCAGAAAACACTAGGAAAGTAGAAAATTAAAGAGAAAACCCCTAAAACTTCCTAATCAGTTCCCACTGGAATGGACTGGATTGCTTGGGCAGTGCTTGGGAAATAGATAATATTCCAAGCCCACATTCTAGAATAATCTTTAATTAACAAGTCAACAAATCACTTAAGAAACCTTTTGATGTGTCCCACCTTTAATGTGTCCCTTCTCTCAACAGCAAGTAATATAGACTTTCTTACTAAATAGCTGACTGATAAAAATTAATGTAAGAGTTTGTCTGTTACCACCCAGTCAGCATCCATTAGGTAAGCCTGTCTGGAAGAAACATGCACTTCCTTTTAGGGTTTGCTTGGCGTGCAGCAAGGCAGCAATTCCCTAGTTCTGTGAGAGACTCATGGACCCGTGTACCGTTCTCAGCAAACACCATTCCTGGGGAAGTTTTACATAGCGATATCAACAGGTATGTGCGTGTGATGGCATCCCGGCAGAACAGGCTGTGCTCAAGGAAGCAACGATGTGCCACTGAACCGTTGAACATCCCTGAAACTTTTTTAGTTATACTAGGGTTGAGTCCGGCAACACCTCTTCTTGTTTCCAAGATAAGAGTAGTTGAAGGCCTAACAGGAATTTTGGGAAGACTAGACTTATTAAATCTAATTTCTCTTTGCATATTACTCAAGTCACCCTGCACCCTCTGAAATCTTATCATGCAGCAATGATCTTATCATGACCTCAATTCTCCCTCTTATGAACAGGAGAGGAAATCCCTGTGTACTTACAGAGTCTCAGTCCTCCATGTGTCCTAGATCTGCTGAAGGGACGCTCTACAATAACAACCTGGGTGTGGATCCAGATGGGCACCAGGCACCGTGGCTCT
Organism: Arvicanthis niloticus; assembly: GCF_011762505.2. Lineage (NCBI taxonomy): Eukaryota > Metazoa > Chordata > Mammalia > Rodentia > Muridae > Arvicanthis > Arvicanthis niloticus. The sequence continues at coordinate 64,578,029 of NC_047665.1, read as the reverse complement.
GTTGAAAGGGATTAAAACGATACCTGATCTCCTGCACAACATCAGCAGTGCCTGGTATTCTCTGTGAAATGCTAATGGTCCCCTGAGACCCTTAATCTGCACATGCACAAAAGCCATAGAAGTTCCAGAATATGCTACAGTTTGGCAAGCTCTACCTGTCTATCAAGCTCCTCGGTGTACATTCTTGTATATGTGGTAGTGGTGGTATGTGTGTGTGTTCACACATGTTTGGGTGCAGGTGTGTGTACAGGTGTGACGTGCCTGTGTGAAGGCCAGAGGTTGACATCAGATGTTTTGTTTTGCTTTGTTTAATTGCTCTCCACTTTATTTTCTGAGGTAGGGTCCATTGTGAATCTGGAGCTCAGCTTGGTTAATCTAGCAAGCCAAGTTGCTTTGAGGCTCCTGTCTCCACCTCTAGACTACTGGGATCCTAGGTGGACTGCCACACCTGCCTAGCTTTTATGTGGCTTCTATGGATCCAAAATCCAGTCCTCGTGGTTGCACAAGTGCCTGAGCCACCGAACCATCTCCCGACCCCTTACCTGGTGCACATTCTTCGGGACAGTGGTGAGCACTCAGTGCGTCCCTGCACATTGACATTTGAGGAACAAATGGAACTCACTGGACACCACCCAAATGCAAGAGAAGCTGAAAAGCTGAAAAAGATTTTTATTGCATTAATTCTTTTCTTTATATGAAAAAAAAAAAAAAAACCTTTGGAGAATTTTGAAAGTTCAAACCTTAAGACTTAATTGATAAAATGAAGGAATTAATAAAAAGAGGCAAGATGGAAACTTACATATCTAAAGCCAACTTTGTCAAGCTTCCTATGTTGAGCATAAGCCAGTGGCCTCTTTGTCCCCTGTAGCTTCACAGCCCCAAGGTGGAAAGTCATGTGTGCACAGCGTAACGTGATTAATTATCTTTGTGTTGTTGAGAACGGATGTGCATCAGGTGTCAACAAATGCCTTCCCTGCCTGTCTGCTGGGGCTATTTATTAAATCCACATTTTATGTGGCACAAAGTAAAAGACAAATGTGAAACTTCCTGCACCCTGGCTTAGTCTATTTAACAAGTGGAACAGAAATGTAACTTATTCAGAAGAAGGTAAATTATGTGTGGCAGTTCGCAGAAGGTTAAAGCAAAGGCAAATGTAAAAATTTTCAAAAGTGTTTACCCCAGCTTCTAAGATCACGTTCTCCAAACTGCTAATTAATGTGAAGTCGGGTTCATATATTGAGATGTTTAATCAATTGGCAGATTGTCGTCAATAAATATGTGTCTTGAGTGGTTTGTAATGGACAGGATAATGAAGTATCCTCTGACTGCCAGGGCTATTGGGAATTATCTCCCTCCCTTCTGGGCTCTCTGCCATGCGTGATCCATCTCCCTAGGATTCAGACAAGATGCCCTTCACTCCTGTTTCCCTTACTTCTGGATGGAGGATCCAGAGAGGCAGAAAGTAAATTTCATTTTTCTGCCAGCAGTTTGTCAAGCAACATGAGGCAAAAAGGAGGGTTACCGATAATATTGGTGATATTAATAGTAACCGCTGAGCAGTTGCTATGTGCAGCTCTGTGCTCAGTACTGTGGCTCCCTCTCTTCCCAGTATCCCTCAGAAAAAGGTCATTCCCCTTCAACCTTTTAGATTCCCTCCTGTTGGTCTCGCCTCTCTCCCCCTGATACAGTTTAGTAAATAATATGCCTGACTCTCCACATTTAATGAGTGTATCATTGGATGCACTCAGTAGATAAATGTTGCTCCTGGCTATACTCAAGAATTGGACAAATACATGTTTACATCTGCATAGAAATCCTGGGATCTCTCAGCTCTAACTTCAGATTGTTGGAGACATGAGGCATGAGTGACTCCAATCCTATGAGCGGACTTGCTGTCCATCACAGGATTTTATACAATGGCAAACAATTCTTGGCAAAGCTCCCAAAGTGAACAAAACAAAGGCCAGCTTCACCTCAATTTGCCCACTGTTTGCATTTCTGAATTACTAGTTTATGGGCACAATGGGTAGGAAATGCTTTGCATTCGTATATGAGACATTTCGACTCTGCTACCTTAAATTCTGTTTTCCAAACAATTAGAAGCACGGTTTTCATCTACACTGATACTTTAGTGGGATACTGGGATATCCTGCAACCTGGAAGACCGCTCAGTATCTTGCTCCTGAAAGACATCTTCAGCCCATAAATCCTTGCAATACCATAAGTGACTCTAGAGAGTTCCAGAAAGTCTGCAAAAGAGTACAGCCATCCTGTGAGACAAGGGTTCTCTGACAGTTTGAACCTGAAGGAGAGGGTGCACAGACTCAGGCTTTAAGTGCTTATTACCTGATGTATTTTTTGTGATAGGAACCACCAGAAGGTAGGGCTGGATGGGAGAGATAGGTCATGTTGAGGCAGGAAGCAGTTACCAGTACTGATGACTTCCTGTCCCCTGGGGGCCTAACCAGGGATAGGTTTAGGTTAGGGTTAATGTTAGGGTTAGGGCCTTTTAAAGTTGTGTTATGCTTATCTCCGAGTACTGATTTGTCCTTCATGTACTGGTTCACACTGATGGGAATGGACCCTACCAGCTACTCCTGCTGCCGTGAACTGAGGTCCTCAGTGATGGATTGAAGCCCTCTGAAACCATGAGCTGAAATAATGCTTCCCTTCTTTAAAGTGCCTTGGTCATATGTCATCGTCATGGCTATGTAAACATAACAAGCATAGACACCTGCAACTAAAGGAAGTTTCAGTTCAGATACAGCAACTGAAGGAAGTTTCAGTTTTTTCTCAAAGGCACTAAGGCAAAAAATGAGTAGACACAGGATTCAGGCTAATCTGGGCCTAACCCACCATTCTATTCTCCTGAGTCCATCAAGACAAGCCATCATCGCCATAGTAGAACCCAGGTGATTCTGTGGGTCCTTTCTGTAAGATCTGATTAAAGAATACTACACACCCACGGATTAGTAACTTTCATACCTGGATTCCCTGTAGATGTTGCCTAATGCTCCAATCTCTGCAGCACAATCGTGCTGAATCCCTCTACCCAAATCCAGAAGCTCGATCATGGCCCTTTCTCCTCATCACCCAGCCTATGAGAAGCTGAGCCCAGTTCCAAACTCATTGTGACTCCCAGGTAAAAGCTCTTTTCCCTGATTTCGAGAGCTGAAGTGGGCCCTAATAAGGAGTGTATCTACCACCCACCCATCTCTCCATCTCCAGCTGCTTTCTCAAACATTATCTAAGTGAGAAAAAAGATATTGAACAATTAAGTTCTTTTTTATTACATTTTAACCAATTTGAGTGCAAGCGTGGTGTGGTAAGTGGGAATGTGTGCCACAGCCCCGGATGTGGATGTCAGAGGCTACTTGTGCTTTGAGTCAGCTCTCTCCTTTCACGGTGTGGGCCCTGTGGATCAAACTTGCATCACTAGGCTTAGGGCAGGTGCCTTTACTCAGCCATTTTGCTGGCCCTAATTTGTTCATTTTTGAGAATAGGAGAAGGCACTGTCAGAAGGATAATGGCTTGGTTGCTTGGGGATGCCCAGTACAGGTCCTTTTTAAAAGACACTGATAACCACTGAGGCTCATGCACTGACCTAGGAACGTACAGTGTGTTTCCAGGGACTGGGGACCCTGCCTTGCTAGCTTCGGTGACCTTATTGCCGCATTTGGGAAGATGGTAAGTTCGATCTTTGGAGGTTTTTCCCAGTTATAAAAGTGCGCGGCCCAGTGTTTTCAGGAGGCAAGGACTGGTGAGCCTTTTCATGAGACTATGCAAGGCTAGACTTCAGGGGACTTCAAAAGGCCCCCAGGGGACAGGAAGTCATCAGTATTGGTAACAGAGTCTGCTTCCTGCCTCAAACATCACTCACTCCCTCCTAGAAATAGGACAAAAAGGTTTCTTTCACCTTCTATGCGAAGCTTGTCCTGAAAGAGTTCAAGGGTCTACTTCTGCCTGAATTCCCCCAAGTCTCTACACTTGTCTTTGTTTATCATATTAATAAATACTGTGTAGCTAATGTTCCCATCTGGCAAGGCAGAGGGGGGAAAAAAAGCAGCAAAAAATTGAAGCTGCAGTCTCATCTAATACTGATGAAGGTGATACCCGTTTGGCATGGGAGAAAGGTGGGTCTTTATTTTAGACTTCTTAATTAAGAACCGCCAAGTGACAAATATTAATTAGGGAGCCAGCTGTGTCCTTCAGTTTCGTGGTATATTTCTTCTTATGAACCTGGGAAAGGAGTGAGTCTGGAGGCTCTTTTAATCAATCAGCCTGTGAACAATTATCTGTTAAGTGTACTTTGTGTGTACAGGACCAGGCTCAGCAGACAGAGATTTATAAGGTGCTGTCTTTGCCTTGAGAACTTCCCCCTAATTGTGCGGTATGCACAGAGAGCTGCCAATCCAGATGGTCAGAGCATAGCCTGAGCATCATGAGCAGGATGAGGAGAAGTGTAAAGTTGAAAGGACAGGAGAGTCAGATAACTTTCCTAAATAGTCGTGGCATTGCTTTTATCTATGTGGACATCCAGTGGGGCTCTGGAACACTGCCCCAGAGTTACATTATTACAGTCCGGCATAAGCAATGGAAGGGTACCTTTTCGCCAGCATTGAGGGTCACCCATCAGTCTACAAAGTTGGAACTGAGAAGAGATTGAGACTCGTGGGCAGAAATTGTCAAAGTGAGAAAGGGCTTGAGATTCCCAGTGGGTAAAGAGCAGTAGACAGTCCCCAGAGCTGGGTGGAAAGAATGAACCAGTGGGGCCAAGAATGGACATAATGGAGCAGTTCTGGCATGTCAGTTCAGGTCTTTAGTCTCTCCTCCAGTACTGATGACACACGGCTCACACATAGGCATATGAATTTCACACAGACTCACACACCACCTAGCACCCTCCTTGGGGGTGGTGTTTAAGAGGGGATTCAGGGTACTGTGCACACCTGCCTTGATCACTCAGCTTGCTGATAAAATAGTGCCTAGAACAAAGCATTCACTATGAGGTACTTGAAAACACCCTGGAGTCCTAAGTCTCTTTTGACATTAATGTGTCAAGATACATTGAATTCTAGTTCTGGGAATCCCTAGTAACTGAAGGATGTAGGAAGGAACTACCCCCCCAACCCCCATCGCCAACTCTACTTTTCATTATATAGAGTGTTTATGATCACAAGGCTTTTCTCAAGCTGTGTGAATAAATTAATGTGCAGCTTTCTAGCAATTTCATACCTGGTCGTCCAGTTGGTTGAGTTGTATCTATACACTTTCAGATCTCTTAAGCCACCACTAGTGTGCCCTGGGTCATCTCCTGCAGTGATCTGAGTCTGGAAACCTGCAGCTCTCCATGTACCTTCACAGACTTGCTTGAGTCCTTGTACCATCTCTTGTAGAGTACTTTAAAAGTGCTCTCATCAAGGGACCTTTAGCTTTGAGCCTAGGACAGGCTCATGTCTGAAGGCTTGTCCTTTGTAGATTTAGATTCGTCCTAGGGAGCTGAGTTTGATACAAGTTTCTTTCCTCAGCCTCTGCTGTTGTAGTTTTATGTTTCCCTGTATCCATTCTTATTGAGTACCAGCTTTCAGGCAGGTTATACCTGTGTGTAACTTTTTTATGAACTGTCTCTAGCCTTCACTTTTAGCCTTTTAAATCTAAACTTACGAAGCTGTGATCTTCCAGGCATCTGAGGGTGCGGTGCACACCTGGTGCCATGGTTCTGACCTGCTTGAATGTTACCACAGATCAAGTTTCATTCAGAGAAGAAGCCTTGAGAGCAGTGGGTCTATAGTGTTTATTATTATTATTATTATTATTATTATTATTATTATTTCACTTAGTGTGCATGTGGGGGATGCTACAGCGTGCACGTGTGCATCAGAGAACAACCAGTAGGAGTCGGCTCTCTCCTCCCACCACCTGTGCCCCAGGGATCAAAATGAGGTTGTCAGGCTCTATATCATCTTGACAACCACTTCTTTTAATTTTAGAATTTGAAGAGCTGCTCTACCCTCATGTCACTGTCTTTAACCAAGAATTGAATGTATCCAATGGCCAACATGAATGGCCTCTAGTGAAAGGGAACCAAGCATAGAAACACTCTTCCACTCTTCTCCAGGGATGTCTGCATGGTGGTAAGAGCCATCTGTCCAGGGAGCGGGGCTGTTCAGATTGTTTTTAAAGAGATGTAGATATGGTAATAAAGGTTTCTCCTCAGCTTTTCTGTCATGTTTCTCAGGAAGAATGCATAGTAACAAGAACGTGCCATTCGTGAAGCATGCTTGCCTGCATACATTTCAGTTCATTGACTGAGATTCCCCCACTGATTCTGCCCTAAAGTGTTAGCCATCGAGGAATGCCAAGATCTTGGATGCCTCTAGGTGCTGTTTTCTTATTCGTAATGTTTAAACTTCTCTGGCACCCTGACAAACAGAGGCAAAGAGCAGTCCAATGAAAACTAACTATGCTTTGTTGTCTGGCAGTGATAGTCTCAGGCCCTATGCCCAGTTAGAGCAACAGAGTCTACTGGTGTCTGTAGCCAAAGGGTGATGCTGGGCATGAATTCAGGAGGCCTCCATGCCCTTGAGCTGGCCAGTGATCTCCAAACCATATTGCAGTGGTGTGGTCCCCCTGGGGAATCGCAGCCTACCTACAAGCAGTTCCAAGAACACAAGACACAGAGGCATATGGAAATTTTACTCTCATACTTAGTATACAGTAAACTAAATGATTTTTTCATATCAGATTTTTAAAAGGAAGGAAGAGAGAGGGAGGGAGGGAGGGAGGGAGGGAGGGAGGGAGGGAGGGAGGAGGGAGGGAACCATTCCAGCTTTCCTTTACTGAGGTGCCTTTTGGAGTTAGCGTCTTTAGAAGCAGCCAGAGGGAGAAGGCCTGTAATCTAAGCAGAGCCGTGCCTGCAAGTGTGAGCTATAGGAGAGGCAATGACGCTTTCAGAAACATTATTCTTGGTGCTGAATTGAACAAAGAGTTATTACTGCTGGAAAAAAAATATACCCAGTAACGCATTGTTAATACTCTCAGATTTGGGTCCGGAGAACTATACTGTGAATGGAGTGGGAGATAAATAGAGAGGAAAATGGCAAATTAAGGGGACAAATAACCAGGAAAAAAAAGAGAAGAGGGAAGACTGCCTGCTGGCATCAGCAGAGGAGAACACATAACCAGTGTCTGATGCATTTCCTAAGGAATCTGTGTGTTTGCAAATTGCTGCAGTACATCTCAGCAGAATGGAGTCTGAGTAGCGAAGAGCTGACTAGCGCGCCGAGTTGGATGGATTCCCTCAGTACTCCTGAAATATAACAGAGCAAGGAACAGTATAATGAAAAATAACAGAGAGAGTAGCTAAGGGCTTAACTTATGATCAGTGTTCATTACAGCAAATGACACTTTCACTGCAGAGTTACCATAAAGATTATTGACTCTTACATAATGTGAGTCCCTTCTGAATAGATTCTAGAACAGCTCAGCCTGTGAATGGGAGGGCTGGAGCAAGACGAGGACTGAAGATGTGCCCAATCCCCTCCTCATGTTTTCAATTAGTGCTGGCATGCCGCCCATTTAGAACCCTGGACAGAGCCTTCTGCACAGTGGATACCCTGACTGTCTTTTGGCACTGACTAGGGTGGTTTTGTAGTACTAAGTGAAGAGGAGCCCCAAAGAGTGACTGAACTTGTCGGGTGTTTTATTTCTAAGGACCTTCTGTGTATTCTCCACTATTTCCTATTTTGCTTGGGCATACATAATACAGCATCTTTTAAAATATCTCCCTGGAAAGAAACTATGTTTTGCGTAAAACTTGGTGTAGACGAACATAAGGCGCCTTGCAATTCTGTGGTCTCGCCCAAGTTTAGAATGGACAACCTCAGTGCTGGGCACAGGGCTCAGCAGCCTGGATTTTCAGCACCTGTTTAGTATCTGCTAAATACTCAGTACTTGGTGTCATTTCATCCTTATGGCAGACCCATGAAATATGTGCCTAATCTCAAGCCTAGTTTACAGATGAGAAAGACCTCTTCAGGTTGAGTGACTTATTCAAGGTTACCCAGTCACCAAGAATTATAGATGATTTCAGAATAACTTCTTCAAGTCTTCTCTAAGTTAGTTCTCATACAATGCTGAACATGGAGGAAGATGTCTTACCCCCTGGCATACAGTGTACTAAGCATATATATACATACACACTCACACACACACACACACACACACACACATATATATATATACATATATACATACATATATATACATATATACATACATATACACATACACATATATACACATATATACACATATATATACATATATACATATATATACTATATATATATATACATATATATACATATATATATATGTGTATATATATATATATATATATATATATATATATATGCTTCCTACTTCAAACCAGATTCCCTAAGGCAAATAAACACAGCCTATTGTGCATTTACATGTTGGGCTGAGGGTATAGGGTCAGTTGTCAAGGGTCTTTATATACACAGGTATGAGGACCCTAGTCCAGTCCTTAGCATTCACATAAAAAGTCAACCAGGATAGGATGGACTTCTGCCCCCCCTGCTGGAATGAGGCATGGCTAATCTGTACAGAAAAGAAGTTAATTTAATTCTCTTTTAATTTTCGGGTTGTTTTTGTTTTTTGTTTTTTATTTGAGGTTCATGGAGAAAATACTTCACAAAGAAATGGAGATTTTTAAAGTAGTGAGCTTCGATGTACACAGCAGATGTAATGGGTGTCTAAGATCATTTCAAGGTTTTTTTTTTTCCTCCTCATGAAGTCTGACTATGATGTCCTCTCCTCTTCTATAGAATCTACCTTCTGTTTGACAGACCCTTCATAGCTGGACTTGATTGTTCCGGATTGTGGGTTGTTGGATTTGCATGTTCCTTCTATGTGTGCGCTCCCTTTAAGATCCTCTTTCCTATGTCATCGTATTGAGCTGGGAGGAGTCTCCACACCCCCTGTGCCTCTGGCATCTCCACCTCACACTTTCACTCCACCTCACATTCACCATCTGCACATGGAATGCTCTAACACCTTCCAGGGGTGTTTTGTGGGTGAGATTCTTCGATGAAACACTTGAGCTTCTTGGATTCAAAGGGGCTGTTGTGACAAGCATCAGCTCTTTCCTGCCCACCCACAGCCACAGTTTTCTCCTGTTGGGGGCATCAGCCACAAAGAACCAAGTCCACAGAGTTATCCCTTCTTCACAGTGTTTCCCTGTGTCTTCTCAATGCTCCTCACCGATGCCTGGGATCTAACAGATCTTAGTGCGCAGCCAACCTAACCTGTAATCCTGTAGGTTTTTTTTTTTTTTTTTTTTTTTTTTTTCCTTTTTTTTTTTTAAACTATAACTTTCTCAGAGACTCTTAAAATATGATTTCAAAGCAAAAATAGAGTATTACATGATAAACAACAAGGCAGTAAGTGTCTTACAAACGTCATCTTGAGGACATTTATTCCCTTAAAACTCAAAATACGCGAATCAAGACTAAAGAAAGGAGAAATCCAAAGATTCACCTTTTTTTGAGTGTCATATCTGCATTATTACTGTCACCGCTGATGCCTTGACCTCAAATACCTCACCCTACTTCCAACAGATCCCCTTGTCCACCAAGAGCTTCACTCATCCCCTGCTGCTGACATCTTCATATGACCAGCTAGAGTTCAAACGCTGGGATCTTGGATGAAGAAGCAACACTGACTTGCTCTGCCATATTTCAGAGATGCCAGTGACCACCCCCCAGAAACACAGCTTACAGGAGGAGCCTGGTACCAGAGCAGAAGGTACTAGTTGCCTCCTCCTGCTTTTGCTTGCAGTCCTGTCGGTGGTTGCCTTGTGGATAAACCACCATTTATACTTGGTAGCCAGAGACATCTTGGTTTTAATCACTGAAGTTGTTTCTTTTGCTTTTGGTTTTGTCTTATGACAATTTGTAAGTAGAAGTAATTTATGTCACCCAAACCCCTTGAATGCTGAAGGAAGAAAAAAAATAATATAGCATTCTTGTCAATGTCAGTCATCGTGCCATAATATAATCTAGCACACAGTGGACCTTTGAGATGTCAGCCCTGTGAAGTTTCATTTAATGTGCCGGGATTAAGGGGGTTCATAGAACTGAAGTGCTGTACAAGCCCCATAGACTAAATACATGTTATAGGTTGGTGCCAAAGTGTCCCCATAGGTCCTGGTTTGGTCCACCTGTTCCCCCATGTGATGGCACAATTTTCAGAGGCTGTAAAACCTTTAGGAATCAGATCCTAGGTGAAGGAAGTAGGTCACTAGACACAGGCATATTACTATTATACCCAACCTCCGGTTCCTGCCAGGCCCTCTGCTTCCTGCCCACCATGGTGTGAAGAATTCTCCATCACATACACATCCCTCCATTGTCCTCTCCATAAGATATTTTTTGCTAACTGTTGGGTACTAGGCACAGGAACTTGAAAAGTAAAAGTGACTTAGATATAATCTTATTCCAGAGGCATTCATGCTCTATCTGGAAAGTCATTCTAACAGTGGGATGCTTTTGATTATCCTAGTAATACTCCACCTGCTTTCATTCAGTCAGCAGACATTTACAATGTGTCTCTAACATACTACAGGGTATCAGACATTTTTCTTCTCCGGCCAAAAAACCTGACAACAATCAACTTATGGGAGGAAGGACTTGTTTTTGGCTCAGTTTGAGGGAACATTCTATCACTGTGGAGAAGGCTTGCCAGCAGGAGTGGATCAAGGCTGTAGTGACAGAGTCATGAGATGCTGGATCACATCTTTAGGGATCAGGAAGCAAACAGAATTGTGGCACTCACCTACCTTTGTCAGTGTTCCATTTTTGTTCAATCTAAGACCCCAGCCCATGAGATGGTGCTGCCCACATTTAACATGCCTTTCTACTCAGTAAAACCTCTCTAGACACAGCTCCACAAACACACTAAGAGCTATCTCCTAATGAGTCTCAATCAACCAAGAGGGGGATGAGGATTGACATCACCACCAGGTAAAGAGGGAACTAAAGAAGACAGGCAGGTTCTTACCCTCTAAGTATTAATCTTCTATTAGTATTGGATGAGGCAAGAAGCAATGGTAATCATATAAACAGCATAACGCTACTGTGATGCACTGTAAACAGAAAACTCAGGTCATCAGTGAAAATGTTGGCCAGGAAGACCTGGCTAGGGAATTCGTATTTTGAGGCATCAATGAGTGACAGTGTCAGCACATAGCCTTACTTTGATGGTAATCCCAAGAGGAAGAGGCAATCTTATAGTAAGATCAGCCAGTGGGTTTCAGGCATTTGTGGTCTGTGCACTCAGTTAACGTCATGGACACAGTGTCTCTCTGTCTTTTCAGTTTTGCTTTTTCTTTGCCAGTTTCTCTTGTAGGCCTTCCCTTGTCACACTAGTCCAGCTGATCTGGACTCTTATTATTATTCAATAAGTAAAACAAAAAAAAGAATGAACATTTTCTTTGGACCCTAAGCCTGTTTCTCTGGCTGGCTGTCATGGACCACCTGCTCATTTAGCTTAGCCAATGTGGCAAGGTACCTGGACAGACTAAGACTGAGCTGTCAGTCATGTGACCTCCCCCAAAGCCAACAGCATCCTCGGTGTTGGCTATATTCTCATCAAAGTCTTTAAACTTCCCATGCTTGTGTCTTCATCTGTCAATGAACATGGTAATGGTGCCTTTCTAGGGGAGAATTTGGGAAGAACTCCATACAGGAGGATAGTTAAAAGGTAGCAAGAATCTGGAGGATAGACTGAAGGTGGCAAGAGCCTGGGGTGGGATTAGGACTTATGTCAACTTGACACAAGTTGGAATAATCAGAGAAGAGGGAGCCTCCATAAGATCCAGCTATATACCATTTTCTTAATTAGTGACTATTTGGTGAGGTCTTTCTCATTCAGTAAAACCCACAATCAGCCCATTGTAAGTGGTGCCCCTGGGCTGATGGTCCTGTGTTCTATAAGAAAACAGGCTGATCAAGCCATGAGGAGGAAGCCAGTAGCATTCATCCATAACCTTTACATTAGCCCCTTCCTCTAGGTTCCTGCCCTGCATGAGTTCCTGCCCTCACTGGGAATCCGTTTTGTGGAACTGTGAAAGAAATAAACCGTTTCCTCCCTTAATTTCTTTTGGTCATTGTATTTCATCGCAGCAATAGTAACCCTAACCAAGACAAGTGATTGCAGAGTGTGGGGAGGTAGCCAGTGTCTGGGGCATGCAGGCATGGCTCTATGTGTGTAGGGTAAGATCAGCATTGTGCTCAATACCTCTGCTTCACTGCAGAAGTAGCATCCTTCTTGAATACAGCTCGCTGGTTCCTGCCACCTTTCTCTGGAGGTATAAAGCTCCCCCACTGCCTACATTGAACCCATATTGAACCCACTTTTTCAGTTGATGACCACTGATTTTGTACATAGTCTCTTTCTGTCTCTCTGGGTGTATTTCACAGACAAGCTCACTGGCCTAAGGACTATGATGGTGCTATTTTGGTTGACTTGTCATATTCCTGCTTCAATTCTCTTTGTGTTGATTTATCATTTAACACACAAAGGACAATCTCATTTCCCATATATTCAGGTTTCAGAGTGGCATCTCAGTATTGGCCCAACTATTGTAATCCCCATACACTTGATAATTTTGTGTTGGCAGAACATGAAGTTTAAGGTGATTTATAGAATATGAACAAAATGTCATAATAGCTTGTGGTATTTTATTTTATTAGCACCTAGTTCTCCATGTTCCAAAATCTCTTTGGAAAATTACTGTTTAACTTGTAAAGCCAGATTCAAGGTATTGGGTTTTCATAGTGGTGGTGTTGAAGGATAATTTTGAAATGAATAAATGGCCCTCAAAAAGATGGTTCCTTATTTCACTCTTCATGTTTATGGATTTTTTTTCTTCTCATTTAAAAATGAAGTTGCTCCAGACACAGTGTTTATCAGAGAAGGGGAACTTCCCAGTGTCCTTGGCTTCTTTCCTTTCACCTCTGAGTTCAGTTTGGAAATCGCCACATTTAGCACTTTGCAGTTTAATTTAAAAGGATTACCTATTTTCTTAAATGCTTAAGCAGCGGAGCAAGTTGCAGCTATTGATTTTCTCGGCATGTATTCTGTGAAAGCTGTTTCTGCTCCTTCCCCAGGGAATATACCTCCTGAACTGCATGCTCACTGGTGACAGCTCGGACCTCTGATACATAACCAAAGACCTTGCCTAATATCCTCTCGACTGCTCTGGGAATTTTTATTAAGTAAAAGCATCATTAGAGTAGACAGGATGATAAAGTTTAATGAGCATCTTTTGTGCCTAGTATTGTTGGTTTTGCTCTGCTTAGAATGTACTCTTCTCCCCTCCAGTGAGGCAGAGAGTGCAGCTGGAGTGTGTGGTGTGTTATCAAGTCTGCTTTCTATTATATGTTGTATTTTGGCATATCGTCGCATATTCCTCTGGGCTGTTTGTCTAGATGCTGCTTACACGTGTATGTTTGTACATTTTTTTTTGCACTGTGTTGAGAACGGTGAACATTGGTAGAAATATTGGTGACGAGGTGAGAGACCCATACTGCCACTAGTGAGATCATGTGGAAGCATCTCTCAAAGAGAAAAAAAAAATCGTAACGTTTTGAATTAATGAGACTTCTCTTAGGAATTGAAGAATAGTTATATATTCTTTTTCTTCAGAACTCAGCAATTTATGTGCTAATATTCTGTCACCAGTCCCTCATAGCTGCTAGATGGGATAAATAAAAATATCGCAAATGCTTATTAATAATCTGGGCTTCACACTTTGTCCACAGATTTACTTGCAGTGATGTTAAATTTAGCATTCTACCATCAGATTACAGATCATAAGCAAAATTACTTCTCATTATTTTTGCTGGCCATCTACTCAGGTTTTAAATTTTGTTCTTTTCTTGGTCTGTATAAGGACTTTCCATGGAAACACCCCAAACAGTAGGGAGGCATATGACACAGCAAACGACTTCACAACAGCATATTGCACCTCGCATATACCTGGCATTCTGAAACACAATATTTACACAGCACACAATGTGTTTCTCATGTGCCTTGGGTCTACAGAACACAAAAGAAGTGAAGTTTGCATTCCCTGCTCTCAAAAAGAAAGCATGGTCCTCTTATTAAGAAAACAAGCCTAAAAATGATCTAGGACAAGGTAACTTAGGAGGTTTGAACTTTGGAGTGAATGTCTGGGTCGACCCAAGCCTGAAGTTGGAAAGCGTCAGTTTTCTCATTTGGATAAAAAGGGTGACTGTGACAGTGAATAATGAGTGCGTGGAAGCCACAGTGCAATGAGCATGGTGTCATCAAGCCATTCTGCCGATGCCTTGAAATAATGAATCAAGGGCAGGAGTCACTGTGTCAGCCGGGACTTAGTGGGGAGGGCCTAGTAAACCCCACTGCGCTTCCTGGAGGCAGAATGAGGCTGAAGGAAGAACAGAGGCTGGGGAAGCCTCAAAATAAGGTTGAGAACTGACTTGTAGATAAGACCCAGGCCAGCATTCTGGGCAGTGATAACACAGATCATCCAAAGCATATGTGTGGGTGTCCATGTGTATGGGCTAATGCATGTACATGGAGATGCAGGGTTGACACTCAGCAGAGGTTGATTTTCCTCTTTATCAATGGAGACGGGCTCTCTTGGTTGAGCTCAGATCTCTGTATATCAACTAATCTAGTTACCCCTCTTGCTCTGGGGATTCACTGCCGCCTCTTTTTAACCACTGGAATTAGTTAGACCACCTTTATATGGGTTCCCTCCGGAGATCTGAACTTCTGTACTTAGGTTTATCCAGAAATCAGTTTTTAAACCACAGAGCATCTCCCTTGCCCCAACTTTTCCCCCAAATATCTTAATGAGATTGACTGCCTTCTAGATACAGGATTTCCAATACGTTGTTAGAACGCCTTTAAGGAGGGAGGCTCTTCGGAGGCTCTTGCCTGCTTTGCTACATTCTGTAGCTAATTCTCCAGGTGGCTTGAAGAGGCCAATGACTTGGAAACCTTTTATATAGTCATTGGTACTATAAAAATAGGTGATCTTACTGTAGAGGAGGATACAAAGAAATAAAAGCAAAGGAATGGGGCAGAAGAAGTCTCCAGAGGAGGTATTAAGGGGATTCCAGGACAGTACTTTGTAGCCAAGAGAGAAAACCTTCTGGAAGGAGTTGTGTGGTCCATAGATAGTGGTCTTCATATGACAGCACTCCAAGAAATGGTCACAGATGAAGACCGTAGGATTTAATAATGCAAGCAAATGTGTGGGGTTTTTAAGACTGGAAGTGTTGCTGTTCTGTAGAATTCATATATCAATAAGGGAAAGTCGCACATCTCATAATGCTTACTAAAATTACTGATAGCAAATTAATCTCATATATGAGGCTGGAACTTGTTGCTATTCAGTCTTACCTACTAAAAGGTAGCTTTTAGATTCGTGGACTTCATCTGATTGGTGTACACCTACTTCCATAACATGCTTCAATAAAACTGCTTTTAAAGGTAGGGGCCTGGTGACAAGGGTAGTCTACAGAACCTTTTCCTAATGGTTGCCCTGGAGATGGTCCTCACAGAGCATCTTCTGGTGGCTCCAGGGGTAGTCTACTTCTTGTAGTCTGGGTCTTCCCAGATGAGGGTGGAGGGTCCTTTTGTTTCTGAGCAAAGTGGTTCTTAGAACATCCACAGGCTGATTGTACCTTTGAAATTGATTTTGGCCTGCTCGCCGGGCTTCTGAGAGAAATGGCTCCTTTTTCTATCACTTTAAAGTGTCCTTTGTTGGGGGTGGGGGGAAGGGGTGTTGTTTGTTTATTTTTCCAAACTCATTAACCATCTCCCATTTATTCTCTACAAACTTCAGATTTCAGAAGTGAGATTTTTCTAGGACCCTTTGAAAAGCTACACCTCCCCCCACCCCCATCTTCCACCTTGCTTGAGCACTTTGCCAGCTAGTAGTTGTATCATCATAGGTAATCTGACCTATTCTCTCTGTCAACACTGTCAAATTAACATAACCAGGTGGCAGTGCCTGTTGGAGTCTTTTCCAGAATGGGAACCCAAGAGCACATGGATACAACATAGATTCCAGGTCACACTTTTGGTGTAGCAGCAGGGATGGGGAGAAGGAAAGGGAGAGACAGAAAGACATAGAGAAACAGAAAGAGACAGAGAGAAAGAGGGCTGGCTAGGTAGCCTGAGTCATGAGTCTTGTGAGATATTAAAGGTAACAACAGCCATTACAGCATCTATCATGTGCCAACATGGACAGGATCATTTCTGTATGTCTAACTCCATCTTTCCGGGAGCCCTCCAAGGTTGCAGAGAAATTTCATTTTCATCCTTTGGATGAGAACATCAGACTGTGGTGACTTAGTGACAGACCCAAGGCCGTGTAGCACTTGAATCTGAGTGGTGTACAGAACAAAGAGAGGAGTAGATGGCTGGTACTCTTCTCCAGGAACCCATAATCCTGGATGCTGTGGGATGCTGCACAGAAGGAATATTCTGTCTTGGAAGTGACAAAGAGTGCCCAGGCTTGAGGGATGGCTGGAGTCTGCTCAGGTGCAGAAGTAGAAATGAACAGGACAAGTAGGGAAGGTTGGATTGTCCTTTAGGGCCTAAAGGAAGGATTAGGATGCTCTCACCTTTGCAGACCAATGATCTGTCTGTCACACTTAGCAAATGGAGGTCGCTTGGATAATAAACCGTACAGCCAAGAATGGTACACAAGAACTTGGATCCTGAGATACATGTCATTACTGCCCTACCTCATCTCTCAGTGGGGAGAGCTGCTCAGGTTAAGGCTGACTCTCATCTTCCCACATAGCTGGAGGAATTAAAGGATCACACAGGGGACAGAGGCATCATCCAGCCCTTCAGTGACTCACTAAGGAAGTGGGGCAAATGCATTTAGCTCAGCCATGCTTGCCTTCTTCAAAGAGAATCAAACCTTTCTTCTGGAGTGGCTAAAGCATTGTCATTGATAGAAAATAGCATGTTATTTCTCAGTGAAAACCCCTAATGAAACAAGATAATGATGTGATTATCTTTATTTAATAACTCTTGAGTAGATCTCCATACCATAAGCCCTAGCTTTCAAAAGTGTTCTCTGCCTACTTCCAATAGACTTGCCACCGTGCCTAGCCTACAGCTACCCTGTAAGGAAAATCACTCACTTACAGTTGAAGAAACTGAGGCATGGTGAAGTGTGTGTGTGGGGGGTGGGGGTGGGTATGAAAACTGTTGATCATTTGCTCAGAATCTACACTGATTAAGGGTCAAAACTCAGATTGAAACATCTGCAGTGACTGCCCAGCCCTTTGTAGTGACCTGCTATGAAGCCCCCAGGAAGTCCAGGCACACACACCAAAGGCTGCAATTAAAACACCGGAACATTCCTGCTCTCTCCCTAAAGGAAGGACAGCCTTGCTGAGTGCCACATGGCTTTTGCATCGTTTTCAGAACTGACTTTTTTGGATCCCCACCCCTCTAGGGAATGTCCTGCTTGCCCGTGTGGCTCACCTCATTCAGGCCATGCCAGTCAAGTCCTGGTTCTCTCTTTAACCCTCTATCACCTCTTGTTGACATGCCTTTCCTATACTGTAGTAGTTCTGTGACTCCATGTTACAGCAGTTAGCCTTTCTCATGGCTATGACAGAATACCTGACAGATACAATTTAAAGAAGGAAGGATTCATTTTGTCTCTTGATTTCAGGAAATACCAATCCATCATGATGTGAAAGGCATAGATAGCATCAAAAGCTTGTGTCACATTTTGATGATAAGAAAGCAGAATGGGACCAGGACATAATTCTAAAGACCTCCTCCCAGTGGCTTACATCTTCCAGCTAGGCCCCATATGTCAATGGTTCTGTGGACATGTCCCCCAAGCCCCCTCCCCCAAAAAACAGTACCATTGTCTAAGGATCAAGTGTTCAGACACAGCCTTTGAGGAAATTCTGCTTTTCAACCAAAACACATATGAATGAACTGTCTTGTTTCTGTTGGTTTTGATAATCAATCAAATCTGGTGTTGTCTTGCATTCAAGCATATTTATTTCTTTTTCTTTTGTGAAGATAAGAGGTTGTAAAACAAAGGAAAGGTATAAGAATACTGTGGAACCGCCCATCCTGAGATCAGAGACATCCTTGTGAACATACAGAACAAAGTCAGATGTTGGCTGTGTGCTAGATGAGAGGACCTCAGAGTAAAGAAGCCTCCAGGGGAGCCTGGAGCCCCTGAGCATGAAATCTATAGCCTCTGGTAAAACAGCCTCTAGGGAAGAGATTGCAGAGGCTTTTTGGTATGTGAAAATTAAAGTGGGGAGTAGAGTAGACAGCTCTGCTTTGGTTCAGGGTCCCTTACGTTTGTCTCTGGGAGAGATGCTGGCAAGGAAATACATAGGCAGCAATATTGACAACGTGGGGACTGGGTGACAGAACTAAGGTTGGATTTGCTTTGTGCTCCATAGAAACCATTAGTTCTTTCTGGGTTATAGGACCCCAGGTGTCTAGGCCACTCTGACCACTATGTCAGCACAAAGCTTCCTAAGCTTCTAATTGCTACAGAGCTTAAGCCTATCTGCAGGCTCCCTTGTTACCTGGACGCAAGAAAATGACTGTCCCTTTTGCCTGGCTCTGAGCTCTGTCTTCTATCTCCTATGAGCTGTAAACTCTCAACTCTCAGTTCTGTAAGGGCAGCCATCTCCACCTCCACTGCAGGAATAACCAGTTTCTAATCTGACACTTGGGAGACTACAAAAGAGAGAGCATCATGTTACCTACTGAAACACTAAGTGCCTGGCTCACCACCTACCAAGAGGACAACTTCATTTGCCAGGCCCTCCCCTCCTCCTCTCAGCCGTAGTGTTGATGCCAATCAAGAGCATCCTTGTGTTCTACACAGTGCATAGATACTGTGTTCAAATCAAAAATGGGAGAAAGAGTTAGGTATGTAGCTCAGTGGCAAGGCACTTGCCTAGCATCCTGTGTCCCTGGTCTCTGTCCTCAGCTCTGTACAGTAAATAAAACAGTAAGTAAATAGACACACAGACAAGCCTTTAAATGAATGGATGTGATTCCTTGAGTAGGTATTTGGACCAGTGACTCCTTTCACAGAGAGGCGAGGCTCTTGGCTGACTCTGGGTCCATTAGTGAAGAGCAGGTGCAACTACTCAAGTCCAGTCCTTTCCTCTAGAGATACTGAGGGCTGAGATGTGCATAGGACTCTCTGGAAAACACAGTTATATCAATAAGGGGAGTTAAAGCTGAGCTCTATTTATTTTAGGGTGGCTTTAATTTTGTTTAATCAGAGTTACTCATAAATTATGGATTAATTACTATCCACCGCTCAGTGAAATCCTTTCCGCGATGGGTGTCATCCACTGTAATTGTGGGGCACTTTGTCAACATTTAATCAGCGGTACTTATTAACGTGGCATTGATGTGTGGTGGCCAACCCTACACCATCAATCACACGTGAGCAGCCGGAATGATCTCCAACACCATTGCTCTTTGTCACATTAACTAGCCCCTGGGCTCTTAGGCCGAGAATTGGTGTTCACTTCTCATGGAATGGATACTGTCTCTCCAGTTCTGTGGGTCCTTTGTCCTTGTAGACTTAAACACCCACAAAGGGCTTTGTGAACATAACCTGTTCTCACAGTCCAGAAGATCCCTTCTTCCCTCATCCTGTTCAGGAAGTGTAAAATACCAAAAACCTTGTCTACAACAGAACACGGTTTTGTGTTTGGCTTGTCAAACATTTCTGGTGACTGAATATTTAAAGGTCTTCCTAAGAAAACCTGAACTAGTAAACAAAGCTCATGACTACCCCCCCCCCTCTCTCTCTTTCTTTTTTTAGCCTCTACGGCAGACACATGCAGGCGAACCCAGAACCCCCAAAGAAGAATAACGACAAATCAAAAAAGATCAGCCGGAAACCCCTTGCAGCCAAGAACAAATGAGGAACAGACACACACACACTGGTTTCCGGCATCCTTCCTTAACTCTTCTGACCCTCCTTGCTGTCCTGCAGATAAATACAGTGTGCTGGTGCCTACTTTTCTTTCTTAAAGAAAATCCTTTTCTCTTTCTCTTCCCGGTGCTTGAACACAGCCTGACTTTTGCACCTTTGAAATTCTTGTGGTAGGTGGTGCAGTTTTTATAAAGTCTTACATTCCTTCTCATTTGTTTCCATGAAATTGCCAGTGGCAGAAAACAAAGCTCTCATTCTCCTGCAAATTCCATGGTAGGCACAGGTTTCAGTTCCTTGAATAAACGTCACAAGGCTGCTTATTATCAAAAGAATAATTAAAATCATGTAACCACTTCAATGTCACAGTTAACACTTTTCATTTTTCTGTTTATTCACATAACTCATTATTGTGCCTTATTAAAAATCTTCCCTCACTGACAAGCTATTATGTTCATTTAACTTCCAAATGATTTTAATAAAATCTTGAATTTATATCACACTTTTCTTCTTGACTAAAATAAAAAATATAACCTAGTATTGGGGTGTGCACATTTTTTATTACTTCTCCTCCCCCCGATTTTTTTTTACTTCTTTTAATTTTATTGATTGTAGATGATAATCTATGGACATTTCCATGAAAAAAAATACAAAATTAAATCTGAGTTAGTTTCTTCTCACATCAATTTGTCAGGTTTTTTTTTTTTCATCTTCATCTCCTTTAAAGACTGTTTCTAAATTAGGAAGGAGGAGAAAAACAAATCTCTAGGAGATTCTGCCAGAAGATTTTGGACAGTGGCATTCTTTCACCAAACAAAACCGTGACTCGTGCCAGTGTCTGCTAGACAAGAGGTGGGAAACAAGAGGAAGAAAAACTCAGGTGTGTCGGAGAGAATCTGTTCGCATCAAAGCATTCTCCTAAGAGACGGATGCCAAAGAAGCTGTACAAACGTACACAATCTATACCATCCCCATACGAAGACTGCCTTGGCAGAGTCAGTTAACGACCAGTTGCTAAGCATCTCAGCTACAGTTTTCCTCTCACCAACAGCGGTGTGTGGAGATGAAAATAAACCCAAACACAAGTTCTGTGGGGGGTTACCCTGCGACCTATCAACAAAACACAGGTAAGATGAAATATACTCTCAATGGCCTGTCAGAGAAAGACATGCCTCTTTCCCGTGTTACATCTACTGTCCATTTCCCGGCTGTACCTAAGCTATGCTCTAAGTTAGCCAGAGTCAGGAGGAAAAAAGCCTTGAACTCACGTGGTCATGAATTTATCTCAGTGGACTCTGCATTTCAAATTCTTACTTCTGATTAATACCCTGGGAGCACATTACCCATGAATATGCAGGGGAAGCTCCAGCTAACATCCTCTCTTTCAGACTCTATATGATGGGATGTTTACAGGAACCGAGTTTGCTTCACGATGAAGTTTTTTTAAGCATTATTTTAAAACTTGGGAAATTGTAGAAGGAAGAACAATGCCACCACTATTGGTTGAAAGATGTCACCGACAGTTAAATTAGGAGCATCGTATTAGTAAAAACAACAATATAAAAGTTTGTGAGAGATTTCTCTTTCAAAAAGATACACTCTCTAGATAGGGATATGGCCAAAATATTTAAATGTGTGAGGAGGTACTATCTCCAAGAAGCCAAAGATATAAAAAGGC
Organism: Arvicanthis niloticus; assembly: GCF_011762505.2. NCBI lineage: Eukaryota > Metazoa > Chordata > Mammalia > Rodentia > Muridae > Arvicanthis > Arvicanthis niloticus. Next base: position 64,556,316 of record NC_047665.1, on the reverse strand, counting down.
AAAAACTCACTAGTAATCAAAAAAATACAAATCAAAACTAGGCAATGTGTAACAATGAGAAATGAGAGATATTTTTGAGGTGGGCTCTAAGTGCTAAAGGAGTAATGGGAGACGAGCGTTCTTATATACTGCCATGGGGAATATAAATTCCCATGAAGGTTGGTTGTAACACTTGAATAATACATATAGGAAAGCCCTGAAATTATGTACTTCTGAACAAGAATTTACTTCCAGGGGTTTATCCAGAGGGCATTGATTTAGGTACAGACAAACAATTGTTTTTCAGGACTGCCTTCATAGCCTGGTGTCTAACCGTGGTTAAATGTAGGGGAAAACCAAACGACCCAGCAGAAGGATGTTGGGCTATCCACATGAGAGATTTACATGAAGACAGTAACAGTCGATGAACAATGTTTAAGGACATTGGGGGATATCTAATTATATAAGATGGTTAAGTAGCAAAGAAGAACTTAAAACTATGAAAAAACTATCCTAATTTTATTTTTTTTTTTTTTAATGTTTGTAGTATGTGCATGCAAAACTGCATGGAACATCTTTCCTTTTAGATTGGGAGCTAAGATATTTTTTTCTTATTTTATGGTTTTTTTTGTTTTTTTTTTTTGTTTTTTTTTTTTTTTTTTAGTTTGACCCTGTGCTTTTAAATTTCTATAATGACTGTGTAACCTGTTAGCAGAAGACACTAAGTATGTAATTTTTTTGAGAATGAAATTGGTATATTATTACATATAACATACTCCATAAAATAAGATCACGCATTTAAATTCAAAGCATAATATAAAATGTCACGTTAGCATTTTTTGTTACTAAAATGGATTTTCACATCTTCTTTTAAGACTTATTTTATTATTTATGCATGTGTATATATGCAGGTGCATATATCTTTGAGTGCTCACAAATGCCAGAATCAGATCTCCTGGAACTGGAATTACAAATAGATGTAAATCTCCCATGGTGGAGGCTAGGGACTGAACTCTCATCCTCTGAAATAACAGCAAGCAGCCTTAACTAGTGAGCTAGCACTCCAGCCCCCGTATCTTCTGGTACTCCATGACTACCTGTTACCCAGACTAACAGAAACACCACCATCACAATGCAAAAGAACACTGAACAAATAGCCTTTGAACAAATAGAAATCAACCTTGAAATCATGTCTGCCAACTATTCATGCCTTTCAGTCATTCAAGGTATTTTGCTGACAAGCATTTTATTTTATGACATAAAATTAGGTGTTAATCATTTATATGCATGTTTTCCATACTGTATATAAAATGTTACATACCATGTATAGGATACATAATACATATATACAAATATATATATATGGGCTGTGCACATTATATATACATAAATATGAGGTGTGCATATATATAAGGGTATGCACATTTTATTGTATTTATATGATACATATAAATATATGATATTTATATATTTATATACATTCCCATCAATTGTATTTCAATTTTCTGCTCTTTAGTAATGTCACATGTCTACCAAGACTGCATAGAAATACACTGTGACATTGATTCTTATTCACACTTATCTCCTATGTAATAAACATTGGAATTTATTGTCATTACAGTTTTCCTCTCTTTTCTGTTAGGAATGGCATCACATATTTGTTGAGGGCCTCTCATACGTCACGCATTTGACTGACATATCTTCTTTCATCCTCACTGATCTTTCATGATCAATGTAGGAAAGGTGACCTCAGAGAAATTAAAGAACTTCCCTCAAGGCTGCACAGCTGGCAAATAGCAGAGAAAGGATGTAATGGAAGGGGCTTTGGCTCACAAGTACTTGTCTTTGCGAAGCCCATATCATCCCTCCAATGCCAATCAAGCTTCTTGGTTCTCCCATAGGCAGAATACACTACCACTTAGAATATCTGCTTTTGGGGTCCTAAAATGTTTAACTCATCTAAGTCAGTTGGGCTTAGTTGGGACTCAATACCAATTATCTATCTATCTGTCTATCCACCCACTACCCATCTATCCATCCATCCATCCACCCACCCGCCTCCCCATCTGTCTATTTGTCTGTCTATCCATCCACTTACCCGTCTGTCTGTCTGTCTGTCTGTCTGTCTGTCTGTCTGTCAGTGTTGGGCCTTTGGTTTATAGTGTCTTTTCTTCATGTTGGTTAGATGGCAGCATGTCTCTATTTACTAACCAGTGCAGTAACTGAGGCAGGAAGACCTCACTCCAGAACACCTTTGTTCCCTTTCATCATCTAGAAGTGCACTGTTTCCAGAGATAACCCATTGAAGAAACATAATATGCTAAAGGGGATTTTCCTTCAAATGACCCTCAGAAAGTCTTAAAACATGGAAAGTGACTTATTTTGGTGATCATTTTCTAGCTTTGAATGATCGGGCCACTTGGAAAGCTGTTTTTAGAGGAGATAGACAAGAAAACATTTCATATCCATTGTAGCATCCTCATCTGAAGCCTAGCCCCTTAACCATATTAGACATCAAATATTACTGCATGAATAAATGTTTCCACTGGCTATTTCCAATATCCTCTTTCCTCTAAGGATTTATACTCATGTTATCAATATCATGGCCATGTCTTATTATGGGAAATTTAGAGGCCTTCAGAAGAATCTGATATATCTGAAACAGTATGGAAACCTAGACACTGAAAGTGAATTAAGGAATCAAGGTCAGGGCAAAGTGAATCGTTATTAGAACAGGCCTTGAACTAGAATGGCTTGTCACCAACCACTTAGGCAATGTATCGGTTCCACCAGTAACAATAAAGCAAGGGGTTAGTTACAAATCTGACAGTACATTGTCACTGAAGGGTGAATGTTGTACTCAACACACATGCGCACACACACACACACACAAGAATTCCTCAAATCATCCTAATTTTCAGGCTCACAGGCCACAGTCTGGAGGTCCTATCCTGACACTATTATTCCACACACTCTGAAATTGGCACATTCTGTACACAGATGTTGTCAGCAAAACCAACTTGTTTCAGCCCAGGAAGAAAGCATTACCATGACTAACAGCTGCAAGTAGGGGTGGGGGAGCCCAATCCATTCATAACTCCTCCAGAGTACCACCCAAAATATGCCTGCCTGAGACACTCAGCCACAGTCCTGTTGTTTGTGTGGGCTGCTTGCTGCATTTCCATTTTAACCAAAAGGCACCTTAATCTCCATACACAATGGAGCAGCAGCAAGACCAAGGCTGGCTCTGCCTGAATCTGTCTTAGATCCCACATTGTCTAACCATTCTGCTGCTCCAGCTTTGATGGTGGTGTGGGTTAAGGCACATCCTTGGGTAGATTTCAGTGACAGGAGAGTTCATGTAAGACCTGATAGTCTGGGGCAGTGTGAGACCACACAGAGATGAAGACATTGAGTCTTCTGACTGGAAGAGGCTACAAAGCAAGCCAACATGGATGTGTCTGGAGATGCTTAGATGGATGCAGACTTTGGCCTTCCTAGGATGCAGCCTCCTGAGCTTGAGAAGGCAAGCAAGCACCTTTCTCTGGAAACTTCACAGGGAAGATGGCTATGCTCACTGCTGGTCAGTCTTCCTTTGCTAGCACAAAACACCCAAAAGAAATAATTTACAGGGAAGAATAATCTACTGTGACTCACAGTTTCAGAGGTTTATGACTATGTTCAGCTGTCTCTGTTGTTTCTGAGATGTAGGGAGGCAAAACAACACGCAGAGCTAAGCTATTCAACCCGTGGCAGTCAGGAAGAAAGATGTAGCAAGACTGACTAAATAGGTGATGGATGGATAGATAGATAGACAGATAGATGATAGATAGATAGATAGATAGATAGATAGATAGATAGATAGGTAGATAGATAGTAGATGGGGATGAATAGGTAGATGATAGGTAGATAAGTATATAGATGGTAGATGGGTGGATGGATAGACAGACAGGCAGACAGACAGACAGACAGACAGACAGAAGCCACAACCACCAGATACTCCCTCAGTTGCTTACTTCCTCTGACTAGGCCCCTCTTAGTTACGTTTCTATAACTCCCTGTCCTACTGTGCTTTTGTCTTGTTATGACAAAACACCATCACCAAAAGCAACTTAGGGGAGTAAGGGGTTTATTTGGCTTACAGTTAGAATCTATCTTCAAATAAAGCCAAGCAGAAACTGGGGAAAAACAGTGCTTACTGGCTTGCTCAAACATATTTCTTATACAGTCCAGAACCCCCTACCTAGGTATGGCTCTAGTCACAGTGGGCTAAACTCTCCGACATCGATCAGTAATGAACAAGATACCTTATGGGCATGGCCACAGCCCAACCATATCCAGACAGTTCTTTATTTTGGGTTTCTTTTTAACCAAGTGATTCTGGGTTGTGTCACATTGATAGCTACAGATAATTATGACACATCCCAACAACACCATTCAATAATGAATCCATCCGTGGTTAAATAAATATCTCATGGTACTGTCACCAATCAGTGATTTGACATATCAGCTGGGACCAAATTTCCAAAATGGATCTTTTAGAGGCACACTTTAGATCCAAACTTTAAGACTATCTGACTATCTCCCAAACCTAGAGAGTAAGTATCTTCTGTTTTAAACTACCAGCAGTGGTAGTTACGGTCATAGGGAACAAATACCAGCAGTTATATGCAGCGCAAAGCAGACCAAGAAACATGCAACCAGCTGTGACTGCCCTGTGTCTCAGAATAGAGAAGCAGAGGCACCCAAAACTGCCTGCCCTCTTCATTCTATTGTTGGGTGCAGCCAACTTCCATGGATGAGTCTACTAGTCTGGATGGCTTCTGTCAGGAGCACCTTAAGGGGATTCCTCATCCAGCTCCAGCTTAGGCATGTAGCTTCTTCCTTAAGAACCTGAAAAATTCCTGTTTCACCAGGCAGCTGCCATTGCTACAGCAGTCTTAAGAATGGAATTACATCTTTCAAGAAAATAATAACTTTTCTGTTACCTCATTAAAGAACTCTCATTTCTTTATAGGCGTTGGGTGACAGTCCGCATTCATATTAATTTTCTGATCCAGAGCTATAAACAAAGACAAAAAGAATCAATAGCTGCCTAAATTATTTTTTGCTGTCAGCTGGGAAAGGCTTAATTTATACAGTTTTTATGAACAGCAAGAAGCTTCTGTCTTGTAGCCCCCTCTAGTTTGTACCACAGATTTACAACAATAGGTCCAATCCATCGTGATGTTCACCAGAAAAAAGTACTTGTTGAGAACATGTTAAATGCGTGCTTATGTGGTCTCAAGTGGCCTCAACAAGAACATGTATGTGAGCGGCACAGCAGAGCTTGCCGCTGGGGATGGTGGCTGGGGGTTGTTTTTCAGTGTTATACCCTTTTTAAAAAATTGACATGGATGAAACATTTAGATTGAGTAAATACCTGGTGTTATATTCCCTTGTAAAAACTGACATGACATATTTAGGATAAGTAAACACCTAAAACTTCAATTTTCTTTTTAATATTCAGTGATATAATAGTGTTCCTAGCCCTTCACCCAGTCTTCTGGCTCTTACATAGCTCCGATGATCCCCCGAGCCTTAGAGGGAGTGGCATAGGTGACTTGTTTAAGGATGCACCCATAGCCATTGCTTATTTGCTACATCTTGGGCAGCCATGATCGGCTGTGTTCACCACTGTTCATTTTTACTCTCCGTTTGAATGAATCAGTAATGAACTTGGAGTCACCGGCCATGCGTGGGTGTCATATTAAGAAAAAAAGTCAAAGCATACCCCCTTGGTGTTTTTAACCAAGAGTAAGCCCAGATATAAAATCTCTGCTTCACTTTGTGTCTACATCTCTCTGTGCTGTATGAATCTTAATCTGTGGCTGTCTTGTGAATTTGTCCCTGTCCTATGTCTGTCTCTGTCCCTACATGTCTGTATGTCTGTTGTGTTGCTCTCTCTTCCACTGAACAACAGGGAAAGCATCACATAGGGAGAAATGAGTGCTACTTTACAGAAATCTTTAACAGTTTTACAAGTGTTTACATCACTAACACCAACTGGTCCCAACTTATGCAAATAACCAGAAGTATTACAAATCTCATTGTGCCTCAAACAATATCCATATGCTGCTTTTAGTATGTAGGGTGGATACTCATTTATAAGGCTATTTTTAGTGTATTTTCTGTTTCCAGAAAATGATTATCATAGCACATGCATCACTCTTGGGTCAGGGGCATAAAAGAGTACCTAACTTCTGATCAGAACTATCCATTAGCTTAAGTTGTATAAGTTGATTACATAGAAAACCCAAGGCAAGTAAAGTTGGCTTGTTACATTATTCTCTTAAAGGCAGGTTAAACAAATAGGCTAAGTTCACAGTAGGATAGCATCTTAAGTCTTAAGTAACCTCAAGGTATATTATTATTAACTCTGACTATGCGATCCAGCAAAAGTTCCAGTCTCTTAGAATGTAAGAGATATTTTTATCATAATGCATTGTGACAGGCTAGAAGGACAGACTTCTCTTTTGTCTGTGGGTAAAAGCATAGGTATTTAGAAAACAGTGCATGCTCTCTCAGCTTAGTAAACCATGAGAAACCTGCTTCTAGAACTTTGTCAATTTATTCTCTGAAATATTTTTTTTAAGAATTCTTACTGAACACATGTATGCAGATGCTCTCCTAACTATGGAGAGAACCATTTAAATGAAGCGGGAGCGGCCTTGCCCTTCTGTAACATAGAATCTAGTCCAATGCAAGAAACCACCCAGAAACTAATATTCACACAAATAACTACAGAATTAAAAATTCTAAACTTCTCCAAAAGAAAAAACTTGGTAATGTAATGAGCAATAATAAGAAGGACTAAATAAGATTAGAATTGCATGCAAGTTGAGATCATCACATTAAGCAAAATAAGCCAGACTCATAAAGATAAATATTGTGTAATGTCTTTCATTTCTGAATCCTAGATTTTATGTAGATATATGAATCTCTTTTTATCTCCATCTTCTTCTAACCCCCACCCCCGCAAGTATGTGTATGACATCAAAACCCAAAGAAGAGAGGCTGGAGAAGAAGGAGACTAGCCAGAGAGGAAAGGAAGCTCCAAAGCACATCAGTACCTGCCACTTACTAACATGCCTGGTTTTCTTCTCAGGTATATAGAACAGTGATGAATAAACACAGGGTTTCCTCAACAAACTTACAGGGTTGGGAATTTATCACAAACCCAAGAGGAATCCCTTGAAGCATCCAAAGAACAAGAGGAGTAAAACCTCATATAGATACTTAAAAGGCTACTCGGGAGAGGTGGAACTGACCAGCACATGGATTATAAGCTTCCACAATCCACTGTGCTATGTGGATACCTCAGTCAGCAGTCCCAGTGTTCACCTCTGATAGCAAACTGATACCTGTTATATCTCACAGCAATGATATAGTCATACTGGAGAAGCTTGAAGAAACTCAGGAGCTAGAAAGGCAGTGTTTAATTAGAAAGGCAGCGTTTAATTGGACTTTTTGGAAGGGTTTGTTTGTTTGTTTGTTTGTTTGTTTGTTTGTTTTAACCACTAACTATTAAAAAAAGATTTATCTATTTTTATTTAATGTATATGGGTATTTTCACTGCATGTATGTCTGTGTGTCTCATATGTGTGCCTGGTGCCCACAGAAGAGAGACCATTGGATCCCCCTGGAACTGGAATTGTAGAGGGTTATGCACGGCTGTGTGGTTGCTTGTTAGCCGAGGTCCTCTGGAAGAGCATTAAATGCACTTCATCACTGAACCATTTATTCAGCCCTTAACCACTACTTTAAAAAAAAGTAATAAACTGTATTTCTCCACAAAAAGTAGTTGGCACAGATTACATTCACCATTGTGCCAACATTAAGAAATTGTCACAAGAGCAGAACTACTGGAGCTAGAGAAGTAAGTAACAGTTACGAACTCTTGCTGCTCTTCCAGAAGACAGAGTTGTTTCAAAACATCCGTATTAGGCAGCACACAGCTACCTATGACTCCAGCCCTACAGGACCCAATGTCCTTTCTGTACCTCTCTGGCCCACCACACATAACATAAAGACACGTTTAAAACAAACAAACAAACAAACAAACAAACAAACAAGAAAATCAGGACTGTCCAATAAGACTGAAATAAAAGTAGGTACCAACCTATTATGCAACATAGAAGATGAAGATTCTGTAAATAGATACAAGTTACCTCTTCAGTCAATCCACTTTATTTAGAACTTTGGAAAATAAAATAATGTCACTGCCTCATCCTTGTCCCCCATTGTCTTCAGAAAGGTCATCATTAAATCCAGATGCTGGAAAATCTTGAGGAATAGCTCTGGCATATCTGGACCAACCCATTCGTTTGGTAGACAAGAAAAAGAAGCTCTAAGAGATAGAGGGATTCCTTCACCTCCAAGAGTCATACTGCAAGGGAATCACAAAATCAAGAGTAGAATTTAGGTATCCAAGCATGATACCAATGATCATTTACATGAAATACTTGGGGAGACGATGAAACAAACCAGTTCAATGTCTGCAGATGTGGTCCATCCCCTAAACCACATAAATCATTATACTCATGTCTTGTTGGCTCTTTATCCTAAATGAGAGGAGATAATATCTGCTTCTCCCCTCTCTTTGATGGGGAATTAAGTGATTTAGGAAATCTGATATTTGAGGAGTGATTAGAGTCATCAAAGATAAGCATCAGAGCCCAAGAATATAGTATAATGGCTACTTAGCCACAGTGTAAAGCAATTAGCCTCACCATTAGATGGAAGGAACAGATGTCCAGCATCACTTCAAACTGACTCACAAAAGCACAGTCCCTGACAGCTCAAATGTGCTCCAGAAGAGGCTTATTTGGGTTCTCACAGGGGTTAGCCAGAGGGGGAAAGGCATATAACACCTCAAAGCAAAACCCACAAACCCTTCTGTTAGTTGTCTGGGCGAACCAAAGTAAAAATCCCAACCAAACAGGAGCATATTTCTGTTCTCAAACAATTCGGGAAAAGATCAAATGAAGCCAAGATCAGGTGAAATGGAACTGGTTGGTTGTACATGCATTTCAGAGGCAGCAGAGATCTACGTTTGAGTTTCAAAAGTCTGTCTTGGCCAACAAATATAACAGAAATACAGAGTTAGTAGTTCTCTATAAATCAAGTCCCTGTGCATTTGAAACAAGATCTCCCTGACAAACTAACCGTGAGGGAGGGAGAAAACCAAGAGAATGTGTACATGCCTGGACGTGCATATGGGCTTGGCGCTTCTGTGCCATTCCACCGCAGTTCAGTGCCAGCACCACGGAAATGCTGACCTGTGAGTTTAGAAGAGAAGAGTTTTCTCCTCCTTTCCACTCTCCTAGTTTGAGCTGAACTTCACGTTCCTTCCTCTGCTATCTCTTTTCAGCTCTTGACATCCTCAACTTCCAAGTCAAGGTTGCAGGCTCCTCCAAGAGCCTCTCCCTAAGTAGGAGGGATCTTGAGTTAATGAAAGAAGAATGGCCACCCTAAGAGTGTGTGGAGATATTTGAGGAAAAGGTCTGGAACAGGCTACTTCAGGGGCATCTAAGTGGCGAGTAACAGAAATGCTCACTATTGAAATTCAAATCAATATAATAGTTCAAGTCATTAATAACCGGAACAATCCGGTTCGCATGTGCACCCAGTGCTATTTGAAGGGATAATTAATAATGTTGAAGTCTCCCTCACACTTCCATTTGTGGTATACAAATTACTTTTAGTGTACCTTTGGCCTCCAAACATATGATCTGAAGTTGCCCTCCTCAGGGATGAGAAGCATGGTAACAAGCATGGTATTGATCTCCACCCCTCACTCCAGCCCCTCCAGTCAGGAGTACAGAACAAAGCAGTGGGCATCTATACTCTTTGAGACAGAAAAGTTGGAAATGGTGGATGATTTTAGAATGATGTTGTCTGCCATAATTTGAAGCTTAGGTGTGTGTGTGTGTGTGTGTGTGTGTGTGTGTGTGTGTGTGTGTGGTATAAGTAGTCCTTAAGCATTACTAACAAGGCCTGGCTAAATCCCACCATTAAAAAGGTATCCAGGGAGGGCTCCCTGAAGCATGCAGAGCCACAAAAGGGTTCTGCTCTCAGTAGAGAGGGTTCACATCTGGGAAGTTGGTGACAGATGAGAACTATAGGGATAGTTCAAAGGCTGTGCTTTGTGAAACAGTTTAATGTTCTACCTGGGTTGCAATCATCTGTGTCCAAAATAACAAATGGCCCATACTTTTTCCCCTCTGAACTTCGGGGAGCTTGATTTTTTTTTTTTTTTTTTGAAGTAGATGGAAATCGGCGTGGAAATCACTGAAGAGGTCTAGAGAAAACAAAATCAGCCACTCAGCGCTGCCAGCAGCCCCTGAATCCCCTCTCAACTGCTATTTCCATGGCCCAGAGGATTTTTTTCCCCTTCATTTTAAAACATTCTGGGATATTTTCATGGTGTTGTGGCTAACCATTTTTAGTCAGTTAAAAAATGCCTTCATCACCTCCCACCAGGAAACTCACGGAACACACTGTCGGAGATGCTGAAAGTTTTCTCCATTTTCTTTTTTTAAAAATATTAATGGTGAGCATTAAAAAGGAAGGAGATGCGTCTCATTTGCCTTTCAGAAAGCAGAGCTAGAAATCAACTGTTGTACCTGTACCTGTGACTGAAGGTATGAGCAGAGCCTCCGTGAGTAGCAGGGTCGGTGTCAGGTTCTTCATCCCACAGAGTGGGTGCAAGGAAGGTGCCGCCCTGCACAAGTGCCATAGGATTTGGGTGGGATGGCTCAGACTGACAAAATTAAAAAGCTGTGGCTCTCAAACAGAAGGAGGTCTGGTGTCTGGTGGGTGAGGACGGCAGAGAGAAAAAAGAGCTGAGAAGAGAAAGCTTGGCTTGGCATGAGGAAGGGAGCCAGCATGTGTGCTCATTAGCAATAGCAGAGGACAGCTCCTCTTTTGGCCCCTCTCTGTTTCCATCTCCTTCTAGTGATGAAACTCAGGTTGTTTTCTTTGCATCCAGTTTCTCTCCGAGCCAAGGACAGAATGACTGTGCCTATAGGTGAAAGAGCATCCCCAGGATGGGCTGGGATGGTCCTGGTGTTTCTCCAGGCAGCTGAAAAATATTCACTTGCTTCTGAACAGTCTAGGAAGCCCTTCTGGACTTAAGAGAAAGTGTGAGTTGGTGAGAGACACCATGCTTTGTTTTGCTGTGCTCTCTATAAAACACAGCCAAGGCCCAACATCTTGTTCACTACCTTCCTAGTGCTACTACCCTTTAATACAGTTCCTCATGCTGTGGTAACACCCAACCACTAAACTAATTTTGTTTCTACTTCATAACTGTAATTGTGATACTGTTATAAATTATAATGTAAACCCCTGTGCTTTCTCTTGGTCATAGGTGACCCCTGTGAAAGGGTCACTCAACACTCAATGGGTCCGTGGCCCACAGGTTGATAATCACTGGCCTAAAGGCTGGAGACAAGATCAAGTTCCCAGGTTATAGGCACTGCTGTTCTCCCCAATGGGAACAAAATGTAAATGAATGCAAGAGAATTTTCATTTCCCTCATGCTAAAAGGAACAAGAAAATAAATGATGGGGAGGGGCAACAAACGCAAAATCTGGTAGAAATTCATTCTTTATAGAAGGACTTCGGGGAGCAGAGCAGCAAAGACACAGAGAGACCCTACCTACAAAACACTGTAGAAGGACAGAACTTTCTCTGACTTCCATATGCAGGCATTAATATTTCCATTATGACTGCTAGTTCTTCTACGAAATCTTTGCATATGTAAACATCACAAAGTTTTTCTCAGGTTTTTCACGCTCTTTGTTTTCCGACTTTATCTGTGACATTAACCTCCAATTGAACGCAGGCAGATTGCTTAGGCGTCCTGTAACTCCTATAGCTTTTACCTCCATTGGGGTTGGTAAATCTCATACATTGTAAAAGAAAGGAATTTACTATGTGCAGGGGACATCTAAAAGCTACTGCACAGAACAAGAAGCACAAGATTTTCATTTCCTTCCTTACTTTCACACTGGAAAGATTTGTCAGCGAAGATACCTGATCAATGATGGGCAGAGCGATGAGTAAATTTTGTTGTTAAAGTTCTAACCACTTCTCAAAATTCATAAATTACCGTCTTGACCAGGAGACCCTTAGGATGACCATATTTGGAAATAGGGTGATTGTGGTTGTCACCTGTTCATGAGATCATAAAGGACTGGGTTACAATCCAACATCATTGTCATTGTTATGAATTGAACACTAATGAAGGTGTGTGTGTGTGTGAGAGAGAGAGAGAGAGAGAGAGAGAGAGAGAGAGAGAGAGAGAGAGAGAGAGAGGGAGGTGGGGGAGGAAGAGGAAGGAGGGAGGAGGAGGAAGAGGAGGAGGAGGAGGAGGAGGAGGAGGGGAGATACAGTGAAGATATATATCAAGGAGATGCCCAAAGATCCATTGGAAGAGTCTTCACAACCCGCAGAAGCCAGCCCTGCCATCTGATACCTTGACTTCAGATCTGTAGCCTCCAGAGTTGTAAGACAATACATTTGTTGTTTTAATTCCTCTAATCTCTAAAGATTTTTTTACAGCACCTCTAGCAAACAAATACAAGCGGTTCTTTGGAATGAGTTAGCATTGCATACTACTTAAAAATCTAATTAAAGCTAATGTCTACTGAGCTGGTTCCTTGTACCAGAGTCCATCCCACCTTACTTCCCAAATTCTCACAACTCCTACCACGTGTAGGAATGGGTGCATATGTATATTTAAGTGAGAATCCAGATAGAGGGCAGAGGTCAACCTCAAGTGTCATCCTAACCTTTCTTTCAAGACAGAACTTTCTCCATGGAGTCCAGGCTGCCTCACAACACTCAGATTGGAAATATGTGTCCCGTTGCCCAGGGAAGTGAAGTGGAGGAGGTCAAGCACCTTAACAAGTGAGCTATCTCTCCTGCTCTACATTTACTTGTATCATCTCTACCTTTAGTTGAATTAAGACATGATGGCTGGAATTATTGCTGCCATCTTATCTATGAGTGGGGACAAACCTGAACCTTAAACCAACATGATAAGCATATCAGAGTTGAAAAAAAAAGGTGTTTAGCATAACATCAGCATAACAACCACTGAGATAACTGACCCCAGGAACTTCTCTCATGAGATGTCCCTTAAAATACTGTCTTATTGATAATTAACCCACACTTTTTTTTTAAAGTTTTGTAAGTTGCCATCATTAATGTGTTAATGGACACCTTCCCCTCCTGTTAATGTCTGTGATTTCTGAGCAGCTTCCCCAGAAAGTGAAGATTGTGTGATTTTTGTTTTTACAGTTGTAGTTCTGGCCACAGGGGCCAACAGATGAAGGTAAAACGTCAAAACCAGAGTTTGTTGGATAAGCAACTAGGTGACTCTCTCCCCAACAGATACCAATGGCATTTAACAGATGGAGAGATGAAAACTATGAGTTGGAATGATTTGCTGAAGATCACACAGTGAGTCAGTGGTGTGATGGAGCCCCGGCCCCATTTCCATGCATCACTTCTGCACTTGGTGTAATGATGATGTGCATTCCCCATCATCCTCCGAGGTCCTGTCAACCTGCTTCTGATATGCACACTCCCTGTCTGTGTATCCTTCAGAATTTTTAGTTTGTCTATAAATATGTGTGTAAGGGTGATCCTAGAAGCAGAGACCCTATCTGAGCTGACATTTCTATGCAGAATCTGATATAGCTCAGGTGTAATTTGGCATTAAAAATATCCTCAACTTTACAATGATATTGGAACTTATAAAGGAACTCCACTAAGAAGCAAGCTTATCCTCTCAGCCCATAGCCTATGTCTACTTCTAGAAGGAAAATTAATGGGATTTGACATACTTCAAACATATAGTCCAAAACACATAAAAAACCTCCCCCCTTTTCAAAGCTTTACCTTGTAACTGTGTGTGTGTGTGTGTGTGTGTGTCTGTCTGTCTGTCTGTCTGTCTGTTTGTGTGTATCTGTTTGTGTGATGGAAGGAGATGTGTATATGAATGTATGTACCTTAGGAGGTTAGAAGCAGTCATTGGATCCCCTAGACCTGGAGTTACAGTGGCTGAGAACCACCCAATGTAAATGCTGGGATCAAAACTGAGATCCTATGTGGGAGCAGTATGCACTCTTAACCACAAAGCCATATCACCAAACACTGCCTGTTCCCCATCCCCTTTAAATCTGTAAGTTCAGTTTCTACAATACAAGTGTGGGTGTAAAGAAGGGAACCGTAGACACCTATGCTTGGGACCACCATTTCAAGTTCATATCTACACAGCTGGGACAAGTCAGGATAGAATGCTTATCTCAAAACTCTGGCCTAATATGATCTAGCAGTATCATTCCTGGAAATGTATGCAAAGGTCTCAGAGGCAGAATTCTACAGAGGTACCCACACATGAGTACTACCTGACTTTGAAACAGTCCAACTATTCACCAACAGTTAGGTGGACAAAAAAAGAGGGTACAGATATATAGAGAGAATTTTGTTCATCTACAAAGAAAACAAATTTATGGTATTTGTAGGAAAATGGATGCAACTGGAGACCATCAGGTTAAGCAACTAAGCCAAGCTCAGAAAGAAAATGTTTCTCTTATATGTGAAATTTAAATTTTATAATTTTACATGTATTAATGCATACATATATCAAATATCCATATGTGCATATGGCAAAAGTAGAAAAAGAACTATCTGGAATGAGGAATGGCAGAAATTGGAGGGAGAGGGAAGGACAGAAGACTACAGGGAATAAATAGGGATGCGATGCATAATTAAAAATGGAGGTATGAAATTCACTATTTCAGACAACAAATATTCACAAATGAAAACCACATACTCTATATACATGTCTGTATATATATGTACGCACACACGTGTTTGTGTGCGCGTACATGTTGTGTGTGTGTGTGTGTGTGTGTGTGTGTAAAACTCTGGCTATCATCTCCAGTTCCCTAGCACCATCAATTTGGGGATGTCTCATTGGGACCATAAATTCAACATGTTCCTGAGGACATTTGTGATCACATCTGAATAACACTGGGCTCCTTTCCTGACCTTCCAGATCACCATGGCCTTTACTTGCATCTGTGAGGTCATGTAAAACACTTTAACACTTTAACTCACTCATTCCTTGCCTTTGTTTCTCTTACCAAGTTGAATCCTGTCCTGCTCCCTGTGAAGTGCATTCTGTCTGCCAACACTTTCCTGCTGCTGTCACTGCTTCACCCCACCCCATCTTTCTCCCAACTCAATCTTTCTCCCAAGAAATCTACCCTTGCATTATATTTGAGGTAGTCTCCTTTGAAAACAATCTTTGCAAGGATGGTCTTAATCTGTTCAAGTGCTCAAACAAAACACTGTGGGCTGAGTTGGTTATAAACAATAAAAGTAAGTTTTTTTCCATTTGTGGAAGCCAAGAAGTACAATGTCTGATTAAGATGCAGGCATACTTAGGCCGCAGTCTGGTCTATAGCCAGTGTCTGTTCCTGTAACCTCACTTGTTGGAAGGGTGGTGGGTGTCCCTGGGATTGCTTCATGAAAAATACTCATGAGATTTTAATACCCTCCTATCCTTGTGATCTGATCACTTCCCAAATATTCCCCTTTGGTATGCAACCCCCCTAATTCCTTTTATGCCTAAGTATATCACATTTCCAGGGTCACCTTAATTTGTCTATGTAAACATATTTTCTAGTTTTCACCATTACATATTTCCCTCAGACTGGCTGGTTTCCTGGTCATCTCCCCAAAATAAATAGCTTAGTTTGCCTTTATGAGCCCCTGATTGATGATCCCATTTGTCCTCGTGGCCTACTGAAATCAGCCTGGGCTGCTATAGCAGCATGACTTTGTAATAGTCACTATAGTGGAAGACATGCTGTCTCCCAGGAAATGCTTGGCAGTAACATTTTCTTAGCACAGCTCGGTGGGACAGATAGTAAAAGATAAGTGATCTCTCATAGGACTTGAACCTAGAGATTTGGCTGTATTGCTTGAGGTTTGAGGCAGCTTTGAACAACAAAGAATTATTGGCCCCAAAATGTTAATGCTTCCATAAATAGAAAGCCCTAGCCTATTAAAAATAAATAAAATAAGCTTTGGTCAAAGTCATATGTGGTGACACATACCTGTAAGTCCAGCATCTGGAAAGCAGAGGCCAAAGGATTGTGAGTTCAAGGCCATCCTCAGCTACACAAGAAGTTTAAGGTTAGCCTGAACTCAAAAAAACCAAAAGCAAAGGGAAAGGGGGCAAGGAGAGAAAAAAAAAAGAATGAAAGAAAGGGGAAAGGAAACAGTAAAAGAGAAGAAAGAATGAAATAAAACCTGTGGGAGAAAAGCTGATAGCTGAACTCCTGTATTAGGTAATGGAAGGGGCCACAGCACCTTGAATACTTTCCTTTCAACTAAATACTCTAATTCCACTGGGGGAAAAGTGTAGTAAATTTTTAAAGTACGGCTGGTGAGACAGCTCAGTGGGTAGAGAGGCCTGCCACCAAATTTGATAGCCTTCGATCTCTGTGATCGACCTGGTGGGCGGAGAAGACTAACTCCTGAAAGATATCCTCTGACCTCCACCACCCTTGAGTTTGGCTAACAGCACAAGACTTTCATTTCATCCTGACTATTGGTATTAGTGGTGGTTTGAATAAAAAAATCACTCCATAGGCTCATTTATTTGAATGTTTAGTTAACAGGGAGTGGCACTATTTGAAAGGATTAGAAGGATCCAATCCTTCATTGAATCCTTCATTGGCCTCATTGGATGGAGTATGTCACTGGGGTGGGCTTTGAGATTTCAGAAGTCCTTGCCAAGCTGGATCAGGATGTAGCTTTCAGCTATTGCTCCAGTGCCGTGCCCCTTACCATAATGATAATGGACTAAGCTTCTAAATCTGTAAGCAAGCTCCCAATTAAATGTTTTCTTTGGTAAGAGTTGCCTTGGTCATGGTGTCTTTTCACAGCAATAGGACAGTGACTAGGATATTACCCTAATAGCTGAACATAAGAACAATTGGAAATGATATTTCTGGATTCCCCTGCCTTGCAACCAGGTCTAAGAGGAGACAGAAAGGGATCTTTCAACAAAGTGGTGATTTACATTGCCCCAATGTACCTTTAAGATAAACCAGCTAGGAAAACTTAAAGCAGCAAATATGTTGTTATTTCTGGATAAACAAAGAACACAGTGGTTGGCTATACAGGAATCTTTACAGCAATATAATCCCTGCACCTGTGGGTACCCTTGAGCATTTGTGGGTCATAAAAATAAAATGGCAAGAAATTCTACAGTTGAATGAGTGACCATAATTGGAAGTAACAAGTAGAAAGGGTATGAAAAAGTGGCTTTTATTATTAATTTCTTCCTTTTATAATGTAAATGTTCACTTGTAACATAGGTATATTTTGACAGTAGTCCAGGACTTTAAGAATGGCCCTATGAGCTGGTTTTAAACTGTGATCATCAATTTCTTGGTGATTATACTGATTAAGAAAATTATTCATGTGCTATATTTTTCATCTCAGATATTTTTCAAACATCACTTAAGCCTCTTAAGCTTAAAAGCCTTGCCATCAAACGGCCCACACGGTAAATGTAAAACCGATGGCACAAAGATTATGAGTAGTGCCTCGTAGGACAGATTTGATTTGCTTGAAGGTAGGTGACATTATAAAGTATAGTCAGGATGTCAGGAAAGGGACTTGGTATGCAACTTGATTTACTTAACATCATTGTCACTTTATAGATTGATGTTTGATTGATGACAACATTAATATAGAAAGTATGTTAATATTAGAATAGGCTTTAAGATTACCTACCAGAGGATTCTCCCCCTCCTCAAATTGCTATAATTTGTAATAAGATGCCCTAAGGATGCAATGCTTCTGAGACTTGTTAACTCCATTGATGTCAGTGTTGTTTAAAAAAAAAAAGAGTGAGAGAGAGAAAGAAAGGAAGAAAGAAAGAAAGAAAGAAAGAAAGAAAGAAAGAAAGAAAAAGTTAAATCGGTTTTATTGAAGTTTTCTTCATATACAATTAAATGTGACCATTTTAAGTGTACATCTCAATAACTTTAGACAAATTTATATAACTATGCCACCACCATCAGAATCAAAGTATAAAACATTTTATTACCCCAAAAGTTCTCTTTAGCCTCAGCTCCCACGCTCCCTTCACCATAACCACCCAAGTACTATACTATTCTATCACCATAAATTGGGTTTTTCTTTTCTTGAGTTTTATACAAAGATGTCTGGCTTATTTGACTGAGAAAAATCCTCTTGAGACTCATCCACATTACTGCATGTATCAGTAGGGTTTTCTTGGTGAGGCATGAGGGCTTTTAGTTTATATTAGATACACACTGTGCAATTATCACTATGTTTTGTTTGTTTGCAAGTGGAATATAAATGAAATTACTTTATATATCCATCAGTAAGTCTTTTGTGACCACAGATTTTTTTTTTTTTTTATTTTCTGCTTGAGAAAGAATCCCACTAAGTAGCCTGGGCTGGCCTTGAACTTGAGATATTCTCACATCGGCCTTGCAAGTGCTAGGAGTACAGGCATGCTTGATCACACCCATCGTGGGTGAGTTTTTGCATGGACACATGTTTCTACTTCTCTAGGGCACATGCATAGAACTAGTGTGGTGGAATTACACTTTGTACTGAAATGCCTGCTATGTACATGTTTTAAACACTCGTTCCTCTAGGCTTTTAGAAGACACCGAAGAGTCCTTGGAGGATGGTTCTGGCTGATGGAACTTGAGGCAGACTTCGTATGGCTCCAGTTTACACCTTCCATTATGGCCTTTAACTCTATCCTTAAGTTCCAGTGAGCTTTCCATCCTTTAGTTGTTTCTGTCAAGTAATTTGGACACAGAGACATTAAAGCAATGAACATAGTTGGGTGCAGCATAACCATGGATTTAATTTCATAAGACACTTCCAAATTTCAAGTTGAACAGTTTTACAATCTCACCATCAGTGAACAGAACTCCAGTTATTTTATATACATTTGACTGTACTTGATGCTGCCATTTTTTTTTTTTTAATTTTGGTCATTCTCACTGCAGTGTAGTGGTACCTGACCATGGGTAACAATGAATGACATTGTGCGTCTTTTCATGTGCTTACTTATCATGCATACACCTTCTACATGTTCCTGTCTTCAGCTCTTGCTTTTAGAAGAATAGATATAGTCAACTACGTCAGCTATATATTATACAGTGCATTTTTTTTTCTTCAGGCTGAGTTTTGCCTTTTTGTTTTTTTAAACATTGTCATTTGAAGGCCAATGTTAGTGCATTTTAAGGGAAAGGTTTTTTTTTTTTTTTAATGTCTATTTCTTTATCTGTCTCACAGCTTCAAGCTTTGAACACAGCTTTTTGAACACGAAAGTCAACCCCATAGTGAGTCCTCATTTTATAAACAAACAGAGAAGGGGGAGAAAACACATTATCTCTGAACTTGGGACTGTTTTACATGCTGACACTCTGATCCCTCCAAGTAAATTATGCAAATACGTAAAAGCAGGCCATGAGGTAAAAAACATTAGAAAAAAATTGCTGTTCCCATTTTATCGGCAAATAATTGGAGGGGTCAAAAGCCGAAGACTGTGTGGCCTGAGGTGATGAAAATGGCCAGGGCCTAGAAGGAACATGGTGAGACTAATTGGTCACAGTGATGGGTCTAATCCAAGCCCTTTGGGGTCCTTGCCAATTGCTCAAGCCCACTGAGCTAAATAATTACAGAAAAGCTGGGGCCTGAAGGGATTAACCCAGGTCCACTGCTATTGACTCTCTTTATTTTACTTTGCTTCCTTTGTCATCTGCGCTCCCTCACTGGCTTCTTTGTCTCTGTGAGTCTTCATTCAGGTGTGTTTGGTTTGCAGTTAGTTCTTGCTCTCTCCATCTTCTTCCTTTTCCTCTTCTCCCGCCCTCTTTTCTTCCTCCCTTCCCTCTCTCTGACTTTTACCATTAGCTGAAGCTGATTTTCAAGTTGCACAGGTAAGCTACATTTGCTTAGGTACAATCTCTTGGTGGTTGTAGAGCCAAAAGCAGAGGCCAGCATCCACTTCAGTGCTACAGTGCTACATCCATTGCACTGATATGCCACAGTCTGTTTATCATATCAGATGATTACTGGAGTTGTTTTAAGATCAGACCTGGGAGAATATATATATAATATGGCAGATAGTTGATAAAAAGACTTCATCAAGAAAAAATATATACATACATACTCACATATACACACACAGAAAGCATATATTTGATGACAAGACTCATCAAGAAAATATAGATTTCCCAAAATTCAGTAAGAAGTGAGTCATCATAACTTTTAAACTATACATTTGTTTTCAACAAAGCCTGTTAACTCCTTGCTGTCAGTGAGGGAGCTAACAGCTACTCACCCTCCTATGCATCATCCTTCCTCTTTTTTTTTTTTTTTTTTGTAGTTATATTACTGTTTTGTTTGTTTGGAGTTTTTCTTTGTTTGCTTTTAAACATGCATGCTAAGCATGGAACTCAGGTACCTATGCTTATAATACATCAAACACTTTACTGACTGAGCTTTCCCCCAGTCCCTCCTCATTCCTTTGATTAAACAAGGTGTATCTCACTTGGTTTTGGCCACTACAATACACACTCCAAACAGCTCAAAAAGTTGAAGGAATAACATTGGATTAAAAAATTATGAACTGATTGAGCAAACACACCACACCTGCCATTGACAAATGAATAAAATTCTAATATACCTTTTGTTTGCTGCTCTGCTTACTCACTGACGTGAATGAAAATATTAGCTGGCATTTGTGTCAGAACTATGCTCACTTGCTTGTCATGGTCTTCTCTTGGCATTCGTAGACAGAGGGCTCCATCAGCAGCAACATAGAGAATCACTTGGCCTGAGTTCGGATCGCATCCCCTCATAGAGTTATTATGCACTCAGTATCAAATGGCAGATATTCTGTATCACATGTTGGTTTGTAACAGAACTTTTTTTTTCAAGTGGTCGTCTTGCTCCTGTCCCAAGCTGAGCCGTGGCAGATGCTTCTTTACAAAACAGTACTAATGATTTTTCCCTAGCAACACCAAGAAAGGCACCCTGTGTACATTAGAACTCGCTGGTGAGGACAAGTCTACTGACCTGCTGTCCATCGTCAGACACTGTTGATTTCTAGCTTCTGATTATAAGGTGCATAATTACTGATAAGTCTCTCATCACCTGTCTGGCCATGGCTACTAATGGGTAAGGTAGCCAGCTAGTTCTTGTGATCCTGTTGCATTCTAGTTTGCTTTGTGAGAAACAAAGAGTTTACCAGAAATATTAACCTAAAGTCCAGGTGACTATTTTTATTACACACACACACACACACACAGAGAGAGAGAGAGAGAGAGAGAGAGAGAGAGAGAGAGAGAGAGAGAGAGAGAGAGAGAGAGATTAAATAAAAGGTCAAGGCAACAGTTTCCTTCTAGTTGGGTTATTGAACCTCTGCATTTAAGCATTTTTTTTATGTGTGAGTTTAAGCCTGCCATCAAAGCCTACCATCAAGGGACAATAAAGTTGACATTTTCCTCACAATCTTAGAATGTAGTTCCTTTGAGGAATTGCCTCTTTGATGCAGGATTCGACAGCATGGACAGTTGGTTGGCTTTTGTAATGCCTTATCTCTATTGTATGAGATGCAGGACATGCATGTGTCTCTGCTTGTTTACACTAAGATGGGTGGATTTAAGCCACTGGTGCAAGTTCCTAGTGAAGATAAGGGAGACTGATGAAGATGCAGACTTCTCCTTCAGGGTTCCAAAACTGGCTCAGCATCCAGTGCTGAGAACTCATGACACCAAAGATTTATGTTGTTGTAGATTAAATAGTTAAATTTTGCTGGAAGTTTCCAATTATATATATTTGCATATCAAAGCTCTCAATGTGCTATTTTGCTGAATGTAACATCTCAGAAGTTCATTACTAACCCGGAATTACTAAACAATATGGTTAATAGCCTGGTGGTTATGATTTGGGTCATATTTTACGATTTCATATATTTAAATAGAACACATGTGCACATGAGTATGTCACACACAAAATCTGTAGGATGCTTTATCAACCAAGACCTAGAGGTCAAACCAAGATTCAGAAATGATATGAAACTTTTTTCATTTAATACTTATTTATTTATTTACACTTCAGATTGTATTCCCCTCCATGTCCACCCTCCAACTTTTCCATATCCCGTACCTCCTCCTCATCCCCCTGTCTCCACGAAGATGTCCCCACCACCACCACCCACCCTATCATACTTCTAAACTCCTGAGGCCTCCAGTCTCTTAAGATGCATCTTCACTGAATCCAGACCCAGAAGTCCTCTGCTGTATATGTATTGTGGGCCTCATATCAGCTGGTGTATGCTGCCTGGTTGGTGGTTCAGTGTTTGAGAGATCTTGGGGATCCAGGTTAATTGAGACTGCTGGTCCTCCTATAGGATTGCCCTCCTCTTCAGCTTTTCTATAATTCAACCACAGGGGTCAGCAGCTTCTGTCCATTGGTTGGGTGCATATATCTGTATCTGACTCTCTCAGCTGCTTGTTGGGTCTTCTGCAGTGAAGTAATGATAGGTCCATTTTATGAGGCACTCCATAGCCTCAGTAATAGTGTCAGACCTTGGGACCTCCCCTGGAGCTGGATCCCACTTTGGGCCTGTCACTGGAACTTCTTTTCCTCAGCCTTCTCTCCATTTTCATCTCTGCAGTTTTCAAACAGGAACAATTATGGGTCAGAGTTTTGCCTGTGGGATGGCAACCCCCTCCCTCATTTGATGCCCTGTCTTCCTGCTGGAGGTGGACTCTATAAGTTCCCTCTCTCTACTGTTGGGCATTTCATCTAAGGTCCCTCCCTTTGAGTCCTGAGAGTCTCTCACCTCTCAGGTCTCTAGTACATTCTAGAGGGTCCCCCAAACCTCCTACCTCCTGAGGTTACCTGTTTCCATTCTTTCTGCTGGCCCTCAGGGCTTCAGTCTTTTTCCCTCACCCAATACAAGATCAGGTCCCCCTCTCCCCCATACTGCATCCACTTTCCCTCCCAGGTCCCTCCCTTCCCCCCTTGTGATTGCTTTCTTTGAAACATTTAAAGGATATGATCTTAAATGAAAGGAGTGGGTTAGCCCAATCTATAACTGATGATCGATTGGAAGGAGCTTACCTTGCAAACAGAAGGACTTGAGCTTAATCCCTAGAACTCTGGGAAACAAAGCTTATTATGGTAACACATATCCAAAAGATTCTCCTCCATATCACAAGGGCACATACTCAACTATGTTCATAGCACCCTTATTTATAATAGCCAGAGCTGGAAACAACCCAGATGTCCCTCAACAAAAGAATAGATTCAGAAAATATGGTACATTTACCCATAATAATAGTACTCAGTTTGATAACTGAGTACTACTCAATTATTAAAAATGAGGACTTCACAAATTTTGCAGTCAAATGGTTGGAACTAGAAAATATCATCCTGAGTGAGGTAACTCAGACCCAAAAGGACATACATGCTATGTACTCACTGATAAGTGGATATTATCCCAAAAGCTAGGAATACCCACGGTACAACTCACAGACCACATGAAGCTCTAGAAGAAGGAAGACCAAAGTGTAAATGCTTCAATCTCACTTAGAAGAGGGAACAAAATAATCATAGGAGGCAAAGGGAGGAAAAAAAGGCGGGGTAGGATCAGATAAAGGAAGAGACAGGAGAGAAGTCCAGAGGGAGCACCTTCATAGAGGCAAAGAGGAGGAAAAGGGGCAGGAAGACCAGGAAGGGAGACAATAGTTGAATGTTAAAAAAATAACATTTTAACACACATGTACGTGGATGCACACACTAATTCATACACTCATACACACCACACACACAAACACACATACAAACACACACACAAAACATGTACATGGGCACACACTCATGCATACACTAATGCATGTAATGAGTGTATGCACACTCACACATACAAACTAATACACCACACACACAAATACACTACAAATACACACACGGGCACATGCTCATACTTACACACACATACACACAAACTCATATCTTGACTTGGAATTTGACTTAAGAATTTTATCTGTTTTACCTAAAAAAAAAAAAAAAAACAAAACAAACAAACAAAAAAACCTTGACATGAAACTTCTATTTTTTCTTTTATATAGAGGGTTCTCAAATTAAGGCAACACCCTGATTATTTAGAGACCTTAGTCATGCTTTGAAGGAATCTGCTGTGTCCTCAGCCCCCCACTTTCTTCTCCAGTTTCAGACACACCCCTGGGAATGTCATCTGACTTTAGGGAGTCCAATCTATCAACACATTCAATATTCCTCACACCTATATAGCCTTCCCAATAAACTTAATAACCTGGACAAGTGCCTAGGAACATTATAAATAAATCCTGTTTCATCAGAAAGCTGTCATGAGCAGCTTTAGTTGACTTCTAGGCCAAGAAAAAGAATGACACCAGCCATGATATTTCCCTGCAGCCTTCTTGTTATGCTGCTGCAAAGATTTCTCATGTCTCAACATAGAAACATCCATCTCAACTAATGGCGGAATTACACCCACAGGGTGTTGCAAAAGATAAAAATTTATCCTCATCTCCTGCGTATCTTCTAGAATGTTTCAGTGTGTCATCTCTGAAATTCCACATTCCTTTGTGTCTATCCTAGACACATAGTCTAGTCATAGTCTAGGCATAGTCGACCCGTGGTTGCCTGCTATACAAAATTCAGTTCAAGTATTCAAATTTAGTTTAAATAAATAAATATCTTTATTTAGAGCTAATATTACATTACTCTTAATGGCTGTCCTCAAACCATAGTCTCCCTAAACAAACTAAGCTGTCAGGAAACAAAGGATATCTATTCTTATGAATAAAGTTTTATTGGAACACAGCCTTCTCAATGATTGCACATTGTCTGTGTGGGCTTTCTTGCTAATATGTAGAGTAGTTGCAACACAGAGTCTGATCCATTTCCTAGTCAGGGTTTCTTTTTTTCTTTTTTTTTCCAAAATGCTTTATTTATCAATATTTGTATAAACATATATACATATACACGTATACATATACAAACAATAATTAAGCAATAAGATATATTCAAAAAGTATGGGGGGTTGGGAAAAGTGGGAGGAAGAAGAGAAAGGGGAAAATTATGTAAATACAGTGTTCATATATGAAATTCTCAAAAAGGAATCCAGTTTTTTAAAATGTTCAACAGATTAGCTAACATTTTACAATATGAAAATAAATATGACCTATAATTATGTTAAAGGACATTTTAACTCACTACAAACTTTGATGTTTAAAATGAGATCAATAAAGATTATTTTACCCAGCATACTATCAAAAACTACAATAACGTTCTATAATTCAAAGTATTTCTGAGAACAAGAAAATAGATTGTCAGGAGCTAAGTCAGCAAAACCAGAGAACACTGTGTGTGTGTGTGTGTGTGTGTGTGTGTGTGTGTGTGTGTGTGTGTGTGTTTATCAAATCATAATTTTTACTTTTTAACATGGGGGTTATAAATACAAAAATACAAGATGTGGGAAAGGGGATGACACAGAAGCATAGGTGATCAGGGGGAGTACAGATATCTTTCAGAACAGGGTATCAGCTGGGTGAAGGTTCAGGGGTCAGGTCACTATGACTCTGCCTATGATTCATATTGTCTATTGTCCTTATCTAATTTGGTACTATCTGCCAAAGGCTGCCTATTTACAAGGTCTATGACTACTCAGGCTGGTAGATTTCCACAAAAGCTGCCTGTTTACAACAGTTTATAGCCCTCTGTTTCAGTGTTTTTTCCATAGAGACCCAAGACTTTGTGTTAGCAGGCATGTAAGTCAGGCCTATTGCTGATTTTAGGCTTATGGCTGCTTTTAGACCTTCAGTATATAAGCAGGGCTGCCCCTGACATCTCTTCCCTTCTCCAAGTATAAAAGGGCTATGGCGATTCTAATCTTGCCAAGGCGGGGATAGAGGCCTGACTTCCAGTAATTAAAGGGGTCCTTGTAATGGCTCCAGTCCTCCTGTCATTGTTCAGTGAGGCATGAGGGCCATACCCGTCCCGATGTCTTTTTCCTGGAGAGGGGATACTTTTGACACCAACCCCTATGCAGTCAGGCTTGTCCCTCAGGGAACCCAGAAACATATTTTTAACTTTTTTTTTTTATATTCCCTTGCAGTGCTTAGCCTCGCAGCCTTAGCAAAAATTCAGATCGCCAGACAGAGGGGGTTCTGGGTGTCCCCTCTCTGCTTGGTCTAGGGGTGGAAGTCCCCTCTTTTAGGTTGGGTGGAGATGGGATTTGGGAACACCCTGGATAGAGTAACAACCTCATCTTGAGTCTCATGGTCCCCCATAGCTAACTTATAACAATGTATCTGAATAGATTTTGCTATCAGATTATCTATCTTTTGTTTCACAAAGTTAGTCAGCCTATTTGAGGCCCAGGGACCAAAAGAAATAAACAAAAATAACCCAATTAATGGTCCCAAGATGGAAGGAAGTAGGGTTGACAATCATGGAGAGGTTGAAAACCAATTCTTGTACCAGCTCTCATCTTTCTCTTTCTCTCTCTGTCTTTTCTCAAGACCTCCTCTGGCCTTTTTCATGCTCTCTTTAACCATCCTCTGTCTTGTCTATGTAAAAGCAACATTCTTCTTTAAGGGCTGTACACAGTCTAAAGCTGTACACGTCTTTTCAATTGTAAAAGAGTAAATCAGGTCCTATAAAGTCCTTCACAATTTTTGACGATCACTTCAGACAACAAAACAAGGGATTTCTTCAAATTAGTAATGGCAATCTCTAGCTATTTGATGTCCTTGTCATTGGCCCAATGAAGGTCTGAGTAGTATAAGTCCAGAAGCCAGCATCAGGATTAGAACTCCTAACAGCAGACATCACCAGTGATTAATTTTTTATCTGGAAAGGAAAAAAGAAGGGAATTCTCAGGGAAATTTCTCTTCCCTGGATGTCAGTTGTTATTCATCTTATTTATAATTGGGCCTGGTTTTGTCGGGGTATCTATTTAGTTCATTAATCCTTTTGGTGGCCATTTAGCTGTGCCTTCTGTGGTATCAAACATGCATATCAGTCCTCAGCCCCATGTAGGAACTGGGTCCTGGCCATTCCATTTAAGAGTAAAAGGGTCCTTCCACATAGTTGTGGCTTAGTTTTTATTGGTCTCAGCGATGCCAGAGGCAATCAGCAGCAGATTTGCCATGAACTTTCAGTTTTAGAAAGTTAAGAGTAAACGAGGCATGCCCCTTCCACTTCAGGGTTTCTATTATCGTGATGAGACGTCATGACCAAAAGGCTAGTTTGAGAAGAACTTACACTTTCACATTGCTGTTGATCACCAAAGAAAGGACCGGATTTTATACAGATTGGTAACCTGGAGGCATGAGCTGATGCAGAGACCACGGAGGAGTTCTGCTTGCTCCCTGGGATGATTTGCTTGGTCTGTTTTCTTATAGAACACAGGACCACCATCCTGGGAATAGCACCACTCACATCAGTGATCCTCATTGATTTCTAATAGAGAAAATGCCTTATAGTTGGATCTCATGGAGGCATTTCCTCACGGAGACTCCTTCCTCTCTGATGACTCTAGTTTGTGTAAAGTTAACACACAAAATCAGCCAGTATAGTCCACAAAACCTAGATATCCATGACACAAAGACTTTGCTGACCACTGCTCTAAAGCATGTGGTCCTGTTCAATGGAATCTGGATATTGGATTGAGATTGTGCTTAACTGACTCACTCACTAGCCTTGTTAGTATTTTGTCAGTTTGACACAAGAAAAGGGTTATCTAAAAGGAGAAAATTTCAATTGAGAAAACGCCCCACAAGATTGGCCTATGAGCAAACCTATGGGCCATTTTCTTGATTGATAAATGGTGGGGGGGTGTCCAGCTCATTATAGGTGGTAGTATAAAAAAGCACACTGAGCAAACTATGGGCAGCAAACTAGTAAGCAACATTCCTCAACAGCCTCTGGATCATTTTTTTTTTGCCTCCAGATTCTTGCTTGAGTTCCTGCCCTGACTTTGCTCAGGGATATCGTGTAACCTGAGAGTTGTAAACTAAAATAAACCCCCTTTTCCTCCAGTTGCTTTTGGTTATTGTGTTTTATCATAGCAATGTAAACTCTAATTAAGACACCCACATAAATCATAGTCTTAGGTCTTCATGATATAGATTACAAAGAACAAGGCCTCCAGTGGTAGACTACCTAGTTACAAAGTTCAGATCTGTTACTCATATACTGTATGATCTTGAGGAAATAATTTATGCCCAGACCACAGGTTTCTCATTTGCATAGCATTGGATAATAATGACCTCTATGTTACTGTGAATTAAATGAGTTATTATAAATGGGCTTACAGTAGTGTTTGGATCAAATAGTGTTAGTTACTAGGGATTTTTTCTTCCCGTATGCCACTAAAGTCTTCCATACTGTCATAGTACCTGGAATCTATGCCTTCTCCATAAAGGTTTCTTGCAATTTTGGCAGAATAGCTGAAGTGGAAAAAATGCATATTCCTAGAAGATTAAAATAATGGCAAGTATCCAAAGTTGTAGACAGATCCCATGCATAAAGCAAAAGTTTGGCTCAACATACTTACAGGAGGTACAATAAAGCAAAACATAAACATCTTCATGGAAAAGTGGGAAAGGGAAAGAGAAGTAAGCTTTTTTTAGGTAATGTAAATTCTCCTTGTGTTCCACAGTCCCTGCGTTAGTCATCTTTCCCTTACTATAGCAAAATACCTGAGGTAGCCAACTAAAATTAAAAAAAAAAAAAAAAAAAGGATAGATTGGTTTTGGTTCAAGTTTCCGAGATTTTGCCCCAGCTCCCCTGGCCCCACTGTTTTGGGCCTGAGCAGTGCAGAGCATCCCAATGGGAACTTGTGGTTGGCAAATGGTGGTCTAGCTTAGTGCAGCCAGGAAGCAAAAGAGAAAGGAGGGGGACCAGGATTCATATATCCCTCCAGGAAGTAACTGCTAGTAACCCAGCATCCTCCTCCTCCACTATATTTTTGCCCCTTAGATCCTCCACCCTGCCCTAATAGCAGTGGGCTGGGTTTGTAACCTATAACATAGATCTTCAGGGGAAAAATCAGTATCCAAACTCCAGCACAGATCTCTTTTTATCATAGGAAAATCATAAGTATCTTGTAGAAAGTCTGACCCTCCAGTACCTTGGCTTCTCTGAGTTGAAAGTAAAGAGACCATAAGGGAAACATAATTTTTTTTTTTTACAGTATATATTCATGGGACAAACATCTAAATCTTCAAGCACGTTAATTACTGAATTAATAAAGTTCCTAAAGTTAGTTAGTTCCTAAAGAAATACCCACAACTTGACTACAAAAGCACATGGTACTTGTCTAGCTGGTGCTGTGTCTGAGGCCTCAGCTGTCCTCTTCTTTCCAAAGCAAGTGGTCTCTATGCTCTTTTTAGTCTCTGAACAAAAGTCAAAACACAGCTCCAGAGCCCTGTCACTACTGAGGGTGCTCTGCTAATTTGCCCTGATTAGAAGATCTTTGAAGGTCTTTGCCAGTTTTTTATCAAGGCATCAAAAGCAATTATTACAATTAATGCAATTTACCATGTGTTAGCCTTCCAGAAAAGCTATTTCAGGGTAGGCCTGCCATCTGTCCCTTTCAGGGTGATGAGCACTGTAATTTAACTCTGTCCTGAGTCCTAGGCTTTGGATATTCAACCTCAGAACACAACCTCAGAGGGCCCTGCTCTAGCATTTTCTCCCTGTGTTTTTGGAGGTGTTAGACCCCAACATCGCCTCCTTGTCCACTGTGAGAAACAAAGACTGCTGGGGCAAGTCAGTAAAAAAGTGTCAGCCACTGAGTGGAAGTTTTGTCTTTGCTTCCTGCAGAAGGAGCCCACTCCCGGCAGAGGGAGCTTTCTTTTTGCCATCCACAACCCTTTTTCTTAACACAATATTGCTGCTTAAAGATCCTGTCTACCAACCAGGATCAATCACTCTGACAACCAGGAGATGCACTGGGAATGCCATAGTTGGCATTGGTTGTCACAGGAGCTATGGGAAATAGACAACTGCTTACCAAAGGGACTCAGGCTGAATAGGAAGGAGAGGAAACCATGAGTCCTCCCCTATACTGGGCGGTTTGTATCTTACTTGTTTTTTCTCTTCTTTCTTTCTTTCTTTCTTTCTTTCTTTCTTTCTTTCTTTCTTTCTTTCTTTCTTTCTTTCTTTCTTTCTTTCAGCATGGGTATCTGGCCAGGAATTGTGGTTGAGATGGTGGATTACTCACACTGTGCAGGTAAGGCTGTGATGAGAGTTGTCACTTTGATCCCCAGAACTACAACAAAGAAAGTGACCTTAAAATAATCTGGATACATTCCTGTAATTCCAGTGCTCGAGAGGGAGAGGGAGAGGCAGGAGGATAGTGAGTTTGGGGAGTGCCTTAGCTACATGATGCAACACTGTCTCTATTCATCATTGGTGGAGAATGGAGCTCGGTGGTATAAACAAAACAAACAAACAAACAAACCCCAACCCTAGCAAGGTATATGGTCCAATGTTCAGTTCCTGGTCCCAGTAAAAGATGGGTAAGATCAAAGTCCAAGACTCAAAGATATAAGCCAACTACTTCCTGGCATCGGTCTTGTTTATTAAATCAGAATGGTTCTCCTTTTTAAAGGATGTTTTTATTGGCTACCATATGTGTGAATCTTTCTGTCTCTGTCTCCCTTCCTCTCTCTTTCTGTCTCTTTCTCCTTTAGACTCTGTCTCCCTCTCTCCCTCCCTCCTTCCCTCTCTCCCTCTTTCCCTCATGTCTGATCCTCTATTTAGGATGGGTGTGTATACAAACTGGCATGGCATGAGTGTGAAGTTCAAAGGACAACTTTGTAAACATTTCTTTCTTTCTTTCTTTCTTTCTTTCTTTCTTTCTTTCTTTCTTTCTTTCCTTTGTTCTTGTTTTGTTTTTGAGACAGGGTTTCTCTATGTAAACTTGACTGTCCTGGAACTTGCTTTATAGACCAGAGTGGCCTCAAACTCACAGAGATCTGCCTGCCTCTGTCTCCAGAGTGTTGAGATTAAAGGAGTGTGCTGCTACCACCTGGCTAGAATTGGTTCTTTGCAAGGCCTCTAGAGAAGAGACTCAGGTTACTAGGCTTGGGCACAGAGCCTTTTGCCTACATGGGTTGTCTATTTCCTTATTTTTTTATTGAGGTGTGCTCACTGCACACACAGTGCTGAGTTTTATCAACACCCACACTCACACGGTAACCTCTCCTTCCTCCCACAATCCCTTTTCCTTCTGCTGATCTTCTATTTTCTAGCAAATGCCACAATCCCACTTTATTGTTGTTCATGTTGTTATTTCCAGTGTCTTATAATAGCCAGGGTAGTTTTGAACTTGGTATACAGCTGAGAATACCCTGATCTACTGATCCATTTGTCTCTGCCTTCTAGGTTCTGGGATTACAGATAGAAACCAGTATGCTTGGCTCATTTATTCATTATATGCGATAGAAACAAAAAGCTCCACATGTTCTTCATTCATTCATCTGTTGAGGCATACCTGGGCTGATTCCATGACTTGGTCACCATGAAACCTGCTGAGATAAACAAGCCTTTCTGGTGTCTACTGATAGAACAAATACTTGGTTGCTGTGTTATCTTTCTTTCTTTTTAAATAGATGTTGCAGGAAGCTAGGAAAATAAAGAGTAACACAACCATCCAATTTAACAAGCACTGTGCCAACCACATGACTGGAAATCCCACAATTTGCCTCTCACCCTTCTCCCTCATTTCTCTGCAAGAAATCTGGCTGTAGGAACTGCTAAGTGTTCAGCGAAAAGTGAAACAGGACAGCCTTTTCCTGGTGGGAACAGGATTCAGAGAGGAGGGAGAAGAAACCAGCTTTTCTCTTGTTCACACATTTGGTGGAAGCTGCCATTTCCCAAACTTGCCACCTTTTCCTTTCCAATAACTAAGATGATCTCATGGAGAAGGCATGTGTGTGTCTGTAGAATACTGTCAGCATCAGTTTTTCTAAATAGGAAATATTTTGCATTTTAAAAAAAATTCCTGTGCTTTGTCATGGGGCTTCACGAAGCCCTTGACTTTAAGAAAGGTTGTGGGGTAACAGATGTATTGCTTTGGGACATCTTTGTAAACTCTCTGCCTTTGTTTATCAGGAGACAGGTTTATCCCTTCTTGGCTAGCTCCAGATGAAGCCAAGGGACTGGGATGAGAACATTTGTCTGAGATACAACAGTGACAGTGTGCCCTTCTGCAGTAGAAAGGACAGGATTGGGCCAGAGAGTCGTGCTTACTGCCCTGGAAACTTTCCATTTTCTTCCAGTCCTGTGAGCTACCACACGGCTCTCACTGATGTGGCAAGGGAAATAGGGATGTTCCTTTTAGTATAATTTCCTAGCAGATGGTTTTCCTTACAATGTTTTAACCATGTGTTTCCTGTTATGTTTTATAATGACTATCAGACTTTTATTTACAAGATATCTATATTTAAAAAGCACACTCCAGATATTGCATTCAAATTATTTGAATACTTCTAGTTATCAAATTTGAAGCTCCATGAAAATTTCCTTTTGTGTGTCAAATATTGCATGCAAATAGAAAATAATTTTCAAAGCCTGGTAAAGAAGAGGAATGGACTCCAAAAGAACCAATAGAGAGATTTCCATGGTTGCTTTAAGTTTGTGCCCGTGTCTTCATGTTATTTCACTGAAGAGCTTGAAGATGAGTCTTCTGTGATCACTGAGAGTCATGTGGAGGGACTGCAAAGAGCAGACACCCTGCCTGTGAATATCATGGTCAACAACACTTCTGCAAGATGATTGCTGGCTGAGAGGTAGCCTCAGCTCTGAATACAACCTGTGAAACTCCAAGTAAAGTCCCAGGCAACATGGTCCCCAAGTCTGTCTATTGATTCCATGGGAAGGCTCCCACCCCAAGCTACTACTGTAATTTACTAACCAAAGAAGACATGTTACCTTTAGAACCTGAGCATCTGTAATGGCATGGTCACTTAGGACTCAGAGGAGAAAGGAGCCCATGTCTGGAGATATTCTTAGAATGAGCAAGAGAGCAACCATTCCCTTTCTGGGGGCTGTGGAACACTTTCCCAGTTCCCGTCTGATGCCTGAAACTATATCATATTAAATATATGCTTATCTGTGACAAAGTTTAGTTTATACGTTAGATATTCTTTTAGGTTAATAATACCTAACAATAAAATTGAGCAACATTATCATGGTACCATAAGTTATTTGATGTTTGTGAATATTTTACTCTTAGAATTTTCTTTTAATATTTTTTCAGTCTACAGTTGAGTGCAGTAACTGAAAATTCAGAGAACAAAACAAAGTGGGTTCAACTACACTTAAGAATGACTATTTGGCAGGGCATAGAGGTGCACTCCTTAAATCCAGCACTCAGGAGGCAGAGGCAGGCATATCTCTGTGAATTCAGGCCAGCCTGGTCTACAGAGTGAGTTCCAGGACAGCCAGAGCCATGTCTCAGAAAAGAAGAGGGGAGAGAGAAAGAAAGAACAGAAGGAAGGAAGGAAGGAAGGAAGGAAGGAAGGAAGGAAGGAAGGAAGGAAGGAAGGAAGGAAGGGCAAACTCATCAACAAAACCAGCAAACCTCAGAAGACACCAGGCTTTCTGAAAGATTTCTCTATAGCCTTGTAGGTGTTTAAGATACACACCTTTTTACTTATGACAGTGCTTGAGAGACTGTTTCTCAATAATTCTAGAACCAGAAGTGGAGAATAATACAGTCTAATTGAAGAGCAAGAATAGAGCTGGTGTTGTAGTGTATATAGGTCTCAGGGTTCCTCACAGCAGGACACACACACACACACGCACGCACGCATGCACGCACACTAGCATGCACACATATAGACACACAGACATGGACAAATATTGCTTGTATCTAAACATCTCATAAATCTGCTTTTAAATAATGCATATAAAAATGACCACGTTTAATTGTCCTGTAATAATCTGTAGGCTTGATTTTTAGAAGCAGAGCCCGCCTGACAGAGTGCATGCCACAGATGATTAAACAGGTATGTAGGGAATATATCACCAGCTACGTCCGCTTCGAGAGCATCAGATGCCCTAGGGATTTCTTTAGAAGTAGCGGTGATGGAAGGGAAGCCTAGGTGTGTTTGCATACAATGGAACTTCTTGCTTTGTTTTTCTCTATAGCTTTGCAAAATGCATAATTTGACAAAATTAAAGGCAAAGAAACACCAAAAAGCACATAGTATTTTTTCAGACCTATTGAATATATGAGCATCTAGTATGACCTCATATTTTTATTTTTCTTCATAAACCATTTTTGAGAATTTTTGTAATGAGAACACTGTATTTACATGATTTCCAACCTTTCATTCACCAACTCCTCCTATGTTCCCTCTATCACATTTCCCTCTCTAATTCATCATTTACACACACATACACACACACACATGCATACATCATAACCTACCTAGTCCAATTAGTGTAATGATTCACCAATGTTGATATAACAAATGTAACCCACAAATGACAAGATGTTAGTAAAAGGGAAATTATTTGAGGACTAAGAAGTATCTTGGAAGTCTGTGTTTTCTGTCCTATATTTTGTTGTATAAACTGTTTCTAAACCTGGTCTTTTAACATGTCTGCATGTGCATAAATGTATGTTTATGTGTGTGTGGATGCATGTGTAAGTGCAAATAGACATACCAAAAGACAACCATAAGTGTCATTTCTCAAGTGTCATCTCATCTTTTTGAGGAGCAGAGTAGGGCTCAGGTTCTCTTACTGGCAATAAGAGTATGCTGATTGGTCATGGAGTGTCAAAAATCCACCCATCTTTGTTTCCCCTGCCTAGGATTACAAGTGCAGGCCACAGCAGATTTTTTTTTTTTTTTTTTTTTTTTTTTTTTTTTTTTTGCTTTGTTGTAGTGATTAAACCCTATCCTTGTTTGCAAGATACATCCTTTGCCAACTGAGGCATCCTTGCTCAGTAAATAAAATAATTTTATTTTACTAATTTCCCTTTTATTTTTATCTTTTAGAAAGGCAAATCATACATAAACAGGATAAAAGACCTTTGATGTCTGCACATAACCAGAGCCCAGAGTCACCCAACTGCCTGCCTCTGAGACATGTTCAGCCCCTGACCCTACCCTGTGCCAATCATTCCAAGCTTCCTTTGACTCTGGGGCCATCCTATCTCCTCCAGTGTGGGTACTTTTGTGCAAGTTGCTTCCACAGCCTAGAACCTTTTTTTTTCCTTCTTACTTTTTCCAAGTTTTCAGTTTATGTGACACACCCACAGAAAAGGTGATATATTAGCCCCTGCTCTCCTAGTTGTGTGGTTGTTTATATTTCCACCATCAATACCTTCCCTTTTTGAACCCCTAATTCTTCCTCTCACTGATTCCGAATTGACCACCTCTTATCATCTCCCCTGAGACCTGGGCTCTGCTGCTGCTTGACTTCATCCTCATAGTCAGACAGAGGCAGCTGTTCTGGATAAAATCAAATGGTACCAAGTAGAAGCTATAACTAAACCTCATACAGAGTGGCTATGCTATTCTTTTCACCAACATCTCCTCTTCCTGAGCAATGTTGCTTTAAACACAGGAAACATGCGAACACCCTCTTTCCATAGAGACCTCTGTTTCAGATTTAGCATCCTGGAATTGGTTGGGTAACCACCTGAGTTCATCTCAGCTGGGAGAGTTGAGAAAAGTGATCCTTTAGGAGGTGATTTAGAAGAGAGGTTTGAAAGCGTTTAGTGCTCCTGGTAGAATTTGGAGCACAGGTGTAGAACCTTCCATTTGGAAAGAATTGCAAAGAGATGCCATCCAAAGCTGTAGATTAGATAGTGCAGGGGATGGCTTCTCAATTACCTCAAAGTAAACAGGTTTTAATTGGTGATCTGAGAGGGGAGCCATGGGGTAAGGCTTTGATGTTTCTTTTTGTGTTGAAGGAAATCACCACAATAGCCAAGAAAAACAAAACAAAACAAAACAAACAAAACAAAACCCAGACCAAACCAACCAAAAGAACCAAAGGAGAGATGCCATGGCTTTATGTTTGCTTTTTGTTCTGTTTTTATGTCAAGTTTGTTTCATTTTTAGAAATTAAATGTAACCAAACCATTCGAACAAGAAGGGGGAATTTATGACCAGGGAAGCAAAGTGGGCCTGAAAGCTGGCTCCCTAGAAACTTCTAGAAGGTTCCCAGGGCTGCTCCCATCAGTCCGGCCACACCTCTTCTTTCTCTACCAATTGTTCTTTTTCACTTTTCCACAAAGTGAGCACTGGTTGTCTCCAGCCATTGCCAAGAACGATGCATATCAATCTTGCAGCAGAAGATGCTGTCGCGATTCTCTCAGTCACAATCCAGGCTCCCAGAAGAAGTACTCTGCAAGGTATATGTTCACCTGTGGCCCAGGATGCAACCAAGAGAAGGAGGCAAAAGCATATGGTACAAATTTCCCTATTTCCATGCTGGTGCTCTGTGTACTGCATGGGAGGCACAAGAGGATGGGAAAGGGAGAGGGTCCTCAGACAAGGGGAACTGTCGGCAGCTAAATTCACACTCTACCCGAGTGCCACAGAACATGGACACTCATTCATTAAATGCTTACTTAACCTCTACTACAAGAGGGCAGAATTTCAGTCACTTAGGAAAACCCTGCCCTCTAGAAGCCTGCACTCCAACTGGAGATCACAGTAACAATTATGCAATCATGAACACACACCAGCCGTGGTTATCTTCACTGATCCTGCAGCAAACTAGAGTAGTCAATAGCCAGTCACAGATAAAAGAGAGGTTCATGGACCCTATCCTTGCCAGTTGAACTATAAGCAAACTACTGGAATTGGGGGGTGGAGAGTCATATCTTCCAATGAGTACCCACCAGTGAGCCCACCCGGTTCCATTAGACAGTTCCATACCCAGGGTCACACAGAGGGTTAAACTCAGTCTATCATAAGTCAAAACAAAAGACGTTAACATGGGAAATGGAGCTGTAGAGAGGAGGGGGGTGTTGATACAGGTATGTGGTAGGTATGAGAGAGTAGTGGATAAAAGTAACCATATACACCTATGAATCCTCAAGGAACAAATGCAAGTTTTCAAAATGCATCGTGAAAAATTCAGCAAACATGTAAATAAGATCTGATCTAGTAGAATATTTACTGAGTCTCAACCACTTCCAAGATGCTCCAGGGTGATGTCAGAAATCACAAGTGTTCAAACCCAGCATCTCTCCTCCTTACTAACAACACAAGGGAGACCAAAGCACATCCTTCATTACCAGCAAAGGGTGGATTCTGAGCTGCAGATTTTATATGCAGGACAATTGTAGAAATTATGATACTGAAGTGCTAGCATTAATGGAGCAAAGAATATCAGAATGACATCCCAACTATTGAATATCCATCATGTGACAGCTACTTCTCTACTAGCTTTAAATGAACTAATTTTCTGTCCTCAGGGGAACAAGTCATATAAAGAAAGAAATATGAAATGTTAACCTGCCATAACAAGGTACCATGGAACACATAGGTTAAAAACAACAGAAGTTGATTTTTGTCCAGTTTTGGAAACAGGAAGTCTGAGATGAGTGAGCCCTGTGGAATTCTTCTGGATATCTAGAGAAGGATCTATTCTAGATCATTCTTTTGGTGTATATATGGGCATCTTCTTTCCAGTTTTCAGATACGTTTCTTTGACTTCCCAGTATATCTGTGTACCCTAATCTTTTTTTCTTCATAAGGACAATCTAGACCTTATGGATTGGAATCCATCAAAATGATGATATTTCAATTTAATCACTTCTCTAAAGAATCTATAAATAAGGAAACAGTCTTAAGGACTGGAATTAAGACTTCAACATAATTCAACTCAGCCAGTAACACCACCAAAAATAAAGAAGATACAACAGAACTGCAACCCCAAACACACACTTTTCTTTCTTAGTGTTAGGTCTTAGGTTTAGGGCCTCCTACATGCTGAGAAAGCAACTACAATCTTTGTTTATTTATTTATTTATTTTTAAATTACATTTTATTTATTTTGTTTGTATATGTGCAGGGGAGTGAGGAATGAAGGGCAACTTATGGGAGCTGATTCTCTCCTTCCACCATCTGGGACCCAGGGATTGAACTCAGACCACTGGGTTCAGTGGCAGGCTCCTGGGTCCACTGAGCCATCTTGCTGGCTCTGCTTTTCCTTTTGTGGACACCAGCTAATTAAGTTGCCCAGGCTGATCTTGAACTTCAGATCACCTTGACTCAGCCTTCTAAGTATCTGGAATTATAGGCCCACGCCAGACCAGGTTCAGGTTAAAGGTTCTTGATCTATGAAACAACACTGATCCAGACAAAACAACAGTCAGAAAAGAGGATTCTGAGGACGCATACATTTTAAATGAAAGTTTTGCTAAAAGACAGAGATAGATAGATGGATAGATAGATGGATAGATGGATAGATAGATAGATGATAGATAGATAGATAATCATCAGAGCTGGTGGGCTCTGAAGACATGCTCAGTAGTGTAACACTAGCAAGGACCCATGTCTAGAAACATATCTTAGATGAGTCTGTAGAAGGAACAGAAATTGAACCTAGTCATGACTGCGGTAATAAGAATTAAAGTCTTAAGTAAGCATAAAGTATAATTAGTGTGACATTATGAATTAGAGATTTATTTTGAGACTCTGAGACAAAACGAGGCCTTTAAAAAATCTCTAGAAAGTGGGAAGAACAATTATTAGCATCTCTCTGGGTGAGGAATCTCAGTTTGGTATGTAAAATGAGAACTGGGACAAGCTGGAGGCCAGGAGACCAAGCTGGAAGCTAGGAACCTGGAAGCTTTTATGAATGCCCCGTCATGTCGCCACAGACATGCTCTAGAAAGCATTTTGAAGGAGGAAAAGACAAAGTGGAGATCCTTTCAAAAGAAGAATCCAAAAGAGTAACTGTTGAAATCTCTTAGTTACAAGAAGTAAGTCAAGCTCATTAAACGCCTTGGACATGGTAACCTGGCGGAGAGCTATGCCGTATCTCCAGCTTATACTGCAATTAAAATGCACGAGGTGGGGCCAAACTTGGACTGGAAATGCTGATGGAATGCTTTGGCCTCAGTGGATGGCGTGTCTCTAGCTGTGCTAGCAACTAGAACATTCTTCTTTGCCTTTGTCTCTCAGGCCTATCCTTGTCTAAGTCACTGTTTCTTTTAGCTCGGTTGTATCCTGTTGCTGCAAACCCACTATGTTGAAACTCTAATCCTAACTCATAAAACATGACTACACTTGAAGTAGCTACAATATGATGATTCCATCGGAGTGAAGTCTAATCTGACAGGTCTGGTAGTGTGTAGGAGTGGGATACGATATTGATATGGAGCGAAATTATGGGAACACCCAAGGCGAAGGAAAATGTGCTAGCTTTCCTCTACTGTGACACAGTCACTGAGCTGGCAGGCTTATAAAATGATAAGGCTTATTTTGGCTCCTAATTCTGGAAGTTCCAGTCCATAAGCAATTAGTGCTATTGCTTTGAGTATATGATGAGGGAACATGTCATGAAAGAAGGGGTATGCCCACTGTATTAGTGACTTTTCTGTTGCTGTGATAAAACACTATGACCAATGTGACTTATAGAAGAAAGGGTTTATTTGTCATCCAGTTCCAGAAGATTAAAAGTTCATCATGGTGGGGAGGCATGACAGCAAGCAGCCACAGAGTGGATGAAGTTGAAGCCCAGGAGTCACATCCTGAAACACAAGTGCCAATCAGAGATCACATACTGGAAAGTGGTGCCTCTCTCTTTACTCTCAAAGCCTACCTTCAGTGATGTGTTTCCTCCAATCTGGCTACACGTCCTAAACCATCTAAAAAGTATCATCAACTGGGAACCAAATTCCAAATGTCAGAGATAATATAAGAACCATTTCAACTCACCCAAATCACCACATCTGCCATGATGGAGCAAGAAGTCACTCACCTCATGGCCAAGACCAGGAAAGAGAGAGAGGGAAAAAAAGAGAACAGGTCCGGCAACCTCCTCTTTTGGCATGCTCCCAAGACTTAAAATCTTCCCATCATTACCCACATCATAAAAGCTTCCATTTCTTCTCAATAGTACCAAGCTGAGGACCAAGCCTTTAGCACATGGGCCTTTGGGGGAACATTCTGGATTGAAGCTATCAGAGTAGCTCTCACAAGCCAGAGGGGGGGAAAAAAAAAAACCTTAGATGTGAATCAATCTACTGTTATTTGGGTGACAGGCTTCTAGTGTCTATAACTATGAGAAAACCAAGTTCCATTAAGCTACACTGTGTTATAAAGGCTTCAGCTAAACCACATACGGCTCTACTCATGTCTGCTTCTGAGCATGCAGTGTTTCTAGGAGGCCTTTTAGATCCCCATTTCTTGAGATTTTTGCTCACAGCCAAGTAATGACTTGCTGTTTCAGTTTATGTGCATTTGTTTCTTATTCTATCTTTCCTCAAGACAAGGAAACCTTACTAACTGAACACACCATGCCATAGAACAGAGGGCTACTAGTTACCTCTTTAAATCTAACACTATTAGATGAAGTAAAATGATAGATTTACTTTCCCGTTTGTACTAGTTATATTTGAAGCGCTGAACAGTCTCTTGTGACTAGACACTGCCTTAATGGTCACAGCAAGTACAGAACAGTCTCATCATATCTACTAGAAAGTTCTAATAGATAGTATTGTGCCAGTATAGAAAAAAGCATAAAAGCCATACAATACCCTGAAAGTCCCATCATGGCTGGGGTGTTGTTAGGGTCTACATTTGTAAGCAACATATTACTATTTAAGGTAGTATAATAAAGGAGATGGAATAAAGAAGTGGTGGTGGGCCTTATCAGCACATCCCACAGGGGCTGAAGGACAGGTGAGAGCTCCCTGTTAGTAGAAAGCCTTTGTGGTCATTTCTCTTTGGAGCAGCTAATGGTCCACATATTTATTATTTATTTATTTATTTATTTATTTATTTATATCAGATCTCGATATGTAGCTCTGGCTAGCCTAGCATTTAAAGTGCAGAGACCAGCCTAATCTTAAACTTGTACATCCTCTGGTCTCTGCCTCCAAAATGTTAGGGTCAATGGCTAGCTCATGACCTTTACATTAAACGTTTGAAAATCAAGGAAGAGAACCCAATGGGAGTGGCCTATGTGAAGAAAAGAATCTACCCAGCCAGATGGGAGCTGAAGAAAAGTTGGGAGTTAGAGCCTCAGAGACAAAGAACTACAAGTTTCCTATCCCAGGGTCTTCCCAAAGAAGAACCACTTTCCTTTACAGGTTCTCATGTTGCAGCTTATAGGTGTTGCTTTAGTGGCTGATCCAGAATGTTCCAATGAACAACAACTAAAGAATATGCTCTGACCTTTGCTTTTAGTGTGGCATAATCAGCAAATGCCTTTCTTTTTACTTATTAAAGTAAGTAGTTCCTGGGGACTACCTGGGCACACAGGTACTGGTATTAGATGCCGTGGAAGATGTAAGAGAGTAAGATGTGCCTTGTTCAAAGTACCCCAGCCTTTTAAGCAGGCTTATCTCATCCAAAAAAAAAAGCAGTCTGAGGACTGAAAAGGGTGTGAGTTCCTTACGTTAGCCTTGGTCCTTACTTTAACCTCCTTAATAATTTTAAAGATATTCCTACTTTAGCAGTAAGGAAAACAAAACAAAACAAATAGGCTTCAAGTTTGAGACCCTCTCTTCAAACCAGCCGTCTTATTTTCTGTAACAAGCTCCTACTGCTAAGATAAAACATGAAAGTGTCTTCTCATAGCCCCAACTGTTATGTTACTGAAACAAATCCTGTAATTTTCCACTTTTATGAACAGTTCATCTAAAAAGAGTTTTTCGATTTCAATCTTGCACATTCCATTTGAATCCATGTATATACCCCTCAATCATCCCCTAACCCCGAGATCTGGGATTGCAGGTAAAGGCCACACAAACACCTGAAATCCTTTTAAAACACACCATCTCCCACAAAGAGGACACTTCATTTCAGAGAACTCGCTTTCAATTAAAGGCGCTTGTTACATTTTAAAGAGGTTTAACAAATGAATGATTAAAATGATCACATTAGCAGTTTTAAAAAAAAATCAGTTGCCAATAATCCCAGAATTAATAGTCAGGAGACAAAGGGCAAGATATATGGAGGGGTGACAGCCCAAAATAAATCTCCCAGATGACAAAATAGAGCAGGTTTTAATTTGGAATTGTGTCCCACCCAGGTTTGCGGTGATAGCATGCATCCATCAAGTTTCAATGAAGATGAGGGGCAGGTTTAGCATTCCAGCCCAGCACTGAGTGAGGCTGCCGGCATTTTCTCACCAGGTAGAAGGAAAGAGCCGCCACAGTCTGGCAGATCCTCGCTGTTCCTCTTCCCCGTGCCCACTGGTCATTCCTAACTGTGTTGAAAAAGAGGTAATTGTTGCTTCAAAGAGCCTGCAGTCCGATAGATTCTCCCACAGTGCTTTAAAATCATCCCCCGACGATGAGGCTACCCAAGGGCTGAACTTAACGCCCCGCCATATTTAAAACCCTAGTTATACTGAGACTGGCTGGTGTGTGAAGCATTCAAAGAAAGGAAACTGGCAAATCATTTTTCTCTCTCATTCATGGTCCCCTTTCACTAGTTTAAACCACCTGTATTTATTCTTGCATTTTTATCTCCCCGGCTTTCTTCTCTTTTGTGTCATGTAAAAGTATTTATTTCTGCCGCTGAATTATGTCCTCTTTATTGCTTAGGAAGAGCAGTTGCCTGTTATCTTTCATGGACGGGAAAGTGGTACCTTTTGAGTGGTTTCTAGTCGTGGGTATTAATGCAGCCATCATCAGGATGGCTTTATCATCCACTGAAGCCACTTCAAGTTCATTTGCATTGTACAATATGTATTTCTATATTTGTGTGGAGCTAAGAAGAGCTGAAACTCATTAAAATTCAAGCTATACTCCATGCTTAAAACTTCAGAAAATTCACCGACTGTCTCAAGTGTGCTGTGGTATCTTACCTTGAATGCATTGTCTGTATTTCTGGAGTCAGTGAGTAGTTATGCTATAACGCACCGTAGACTAACATAAGAATTAACTGGGTTTGAAACAAATGCTCTAATTATAAATAATGGATTAAGATGTGAAGGGGGAAATGTGACATTCATATATATGCATAGTGAGTGGATCTGTGCTTAGGAATACACTTAGGAATACACTTGCCCACACTTGTGAGAGCAACTTTGGGTAACTGAGTAGTTGTGGGTTTACAAATATTGATACCAAATAATGAATGAAATGATTTCTGAGGGGGAGAAATGGAGGGTGGGGGAAGAGGATGGGGGAGGGAGAGAAGGAGAGGAAGGAAGAGGGAGAGAGGGAGCAGGAGGGAGAGAGAGAGGTATCTACATATCCTTGATGGTATATGTGCATGCCTATGCAGGCCTGGGGTTGATGTCAAATGTCCTCTCTTGCTCTCCATGTGATTTCGTTTCCTTTCCCGTTACCATGATAAATGACCCCAGTCAAAGGGTTTGTTCCAGGTTGCAGTTCATATTACCAGGCAAATCAAGGAGACTGGAACTGAAACAGCAGTCACATCTGCACCCAAGGTCAGAGAGAGAGAGAGAGAGAGAGAGAGAGAGAGAGAGAGAGAGAGAGAGAGAGAGAGAGAGAGAAACATGAATGACTACATGCCTGAGTTTAGCTGGCTCTCCCTTTTCATCCAGCCTCTGAAACTGTGTCACCCATATTCAGAGTGAGTTTTCTCACCATAATTAAGCCGATTAAGTAAATCTCTCACAGGTGCGCCCACAGGCTAACACAATCCAGACAGTTTCCCACTGAGACTCTCCTCCTAGCTGATTCTAGATCATATCAAGTTGACTTTTAATACTAACCCTCATGGGGGCTCAGTAGTTAGACGCTTTTACTGCTCTTCCAGAGGACCTGGGCTCTATTCCCAGCACCCACATAGGGTTGCTCACCACTTCACAACCATGGCAACAGCAGCTCCAGGGATCCTCCAGTCTTCACCACCAGCCTTTCCCCTTGGTGCTTAGATTCAAAGTCAGGTCCTTCCTTATGCTTGGATAGCAACTGCTTATCCACTGAGCCATCTTCCCAGTCCTCGATTTCTGTTTGAAAAATTGGATATTTTGGCATGACTCCTTATTTCCTCAAAGATTTAAAAAAAAAACAAAAAACAAAAAAAACAAAACGTACGTAGTAATGCATCCATGTCTGCAGTGACTTATAGGTTCAGATATTTGTAGGCACGACATTCGAATACATCTGTCAACTGCTTTAACTAACTTCCTTCCTTTCTCCTTCCTCCCTCCTTCCCTCCCTCCCTCCCTAAAAGTCTACACTTGGCTTCCTTCCCTTTTCTCTCTGTCTTCTACCATGGGATAATGCTACAGGAAGACCCTCACTAGATACTAAACAGATGGCAGCATTATGCCATAGATTTCCGAGTGTTTAGAACTGTGATTAAATAAATTTATTTTCTCCATATATTACCTAGCAGGTAGCGTTCTTTCAGGCCAATGCAAAGTGGACAAAAACATAGCAGGAAGCCAGAGATGAAAAGACCTTGTGGGTCTTGAGATAGCAGGAGAAGGAGAGAGGTGGGGTGGGGGTGGGGAGGATTAGAACTAAGCACAGTGAGGCGGGTGTTTTAAGAGGAGAAACAGTGCTTGAGAAATCCAGAGGGAG
This sequence comes from Arvicanthis niloticus, assembly GCF_011762505.2. Taxonomy (NCBI): domain Eukaryota; kingdom Metazoa; phylum Chordata; class Mammalia; order Rodentia; family Muridae; genus Arvicanthis; species Arvicanthis niloticus. The sequence continues at coordinate 64,511,432 of NC_047665.1, read as the reverse complement.
AATGGCCTACTGAGGGAAGGAGCCTGGGCAACTAGAGATGGAACAGGTGTGAAGAAGAGGAGAAAGGAGAGAAGGCATTGAAAGGGTAGTCAAGAAAGTCCGGAACTACCAGTCTATTTCAGGATTGATGAACCGATAATTGGCCAATGACGTGCAAGACAGGGCCACTTATGCAAATCAAGCCTGGGAATTTAAAGAAGCTTTGCACCAGTCATCAGAGCTTAGGGAATTAGAGTCTCTGACCTCCAGGACAATGGGAAGTCCCTATTTCTCAGCAGTGGTGATAGGCAGTGAAGGATTGCTGAAGGAGATGAGGGCGACATGGACCGTGTTTCATTCCCTTTCCATGTGTTTTAGACTAAATTGAATTGAATTAAATTAAATGGAATGTATTAATGAGAAGATAATAGAACTGATTTATCCAGACAACTCATTCTTTCCTGTGCAGTCAAACACTGGATAAAACATTAGATTATGGCCTCTGAGCCAGTTGTAATTTCAGAAGGAAAAGCTGACATGTAGTTCAGACTCAACTTATTTTTTTTTTTCCTGAGAAATATACTTTTCGTAAAATTCCTTTTAGTTGGTTCCCTTTCCCCCTTTGTTCTATTCTAGGACTTTAAACCAACATGTATGTGGACAACATCCTTGGCCCTGGGACAGTGGACAAGCAGGGGTAGTCAGCGGTCTGTGTTGTTATGGCAGCACACACACACTCATTTGACATGGCAAAATTATGGGATATCAACCAAGAGATGCCATCATAGATATTCAGTATTTGGCTTGCTTTATAGGGCTATTTGGACCATCTGTCCATCACAAATAATTAAGGTTAGATATAAAAAAAACATATATATATATATATATATATACTAATGCATATTTACATATTGATTTACACAATTAGATAATATATAATGGGAGACATAAATATATACATAATGGTTACTGAGTAATGGATATATTTAGGCAAACCCTAATTTAATAGACAATCTTAATAGTTTTTCACAAAAGAATCTATAGATAACAGAAACCTGTGCCTCTTCCCTTGGGAAGTTGCTGTTTCACCGAAGTGGTCCAAACATAGAAAGGTAGAAAAGGCAGAAATAGGGCTTAGGCGGTGGCTCCTAAGTACTTATTACACAATTACTAGGAACCTTGGTTCAGATCCCCCAAACCCACACAAAAAAAGATGAATGGATGTTGGCCCACCGGTAATCCCAGCACAAAGTAGCAGAGACAAGGAATCCCACAAACAAGCTGGCTAGCTGGATTAGCCAAAATAGCACCTCTGAGTTAAGTCAGAAACTTTGACTCAATATGTAAGGTGGAGAACTGTAAAGAAAGACATATCAATTTCTGGCACACATAGACATGTACACATGTGAACCTGTATGTACATGTGCCCACATACCTGCAAAAATGTACACACAAATGCACATACAACACACAGAGATACAAATGCAATATCAGGCAGAAACCCCTGGGCCCATTTGCATATCAGATAAGGCTCATACTGAAAAGCCAAGCTACAGACATGTTAGAAGGGTCTGATTGAGAGCCAATCACTTCTGTGTGTGTATGACAACAAATGGAAGAATTACCATTTGACTCCAGTTTAAAAAAAACACACAAAAACCAAAAATCAAAAACAACCATTACCATCACAACAGAAAAAAAAATCAAAACCAAAACAAAAACGCAAGGTTGTGACTTAAAAATGTATAATTTTTACAAATTTTTCACATAATCCAGAGCCCAAAATAAAGTTATTCATGAATTAGATGATTACATAATAAACCGCTTGACTACTTTCAATGGCAAACACCACAGTAAATTTACAACTACTTCTCTTGAAAGCCAAGCTACTTGCAATGGGTCACTTCTGTCCCTACTTCACTCTGCAACTTACTACAAATCTAAAATACCTTGACAATTTATGTTTTAGGATTAAGGTTTACAAGTAGACTGCTTGTATATAGCTGAGAACTCTCCCTGCATTAGGAAAAGCTGTTATGTCTATTTGGCATGTGGGTACTCCCAAGCGTGTTATATGTTCACAGGCCATGTTGTTTACATGCATTGTTCTGAGGTTACACATGAATTGTCTCATGCATTGTTCTAAGATTACACTCATATAGGTGCAAAACTGATTACATCCACCATTGGAGTTCCTAAGTTCTCTGGGTTGAACACTCTGTTGATCAGATTCTAGAATATCAGGTGCTCAAATAATGATGTAGCTCCATGGAAAGCCTTCTATGACCTCTTCTTTCAAAATGCATGGCATCCCTGGATTATTAAACAAAAGGGAAAGGCCACTACAATCTTCATCACTGGGTTCCCACTGAACCAGTCTGAGGCTGTGCAAATTGTCTCTGTAGTATCTTTTTTGCTTTGATAGTCACCTAATTTTACTTTCTTGAACTGACCCATGGTCTTTTGATGACCGTATTCATGTGATCACGGCTGAAGAGCATATATTAGTTGCTTTTGAATTGCTGAAATCAAAATACCAGGATAACCTAAAAGGAAGAATTATTTGCTTTGGATCTTGATTTCAGCCCAGAATAGTGGGGAAGGCATGGCAGAGCAGCTCTGTTCATAGTGGTGGAAATGTGTGATAAAAGCTGTTTACATCCTGTTGAGCTAGGAGGCAGAGGACAGAGAGATGCTTTGCTGGCTTTTTTTTTTTTTTTTTTTTTTTTTTTTGGGCTTCTAACCCATGGGATGATGCCACCTACATCCAGGGTTGGTCTTCTCACTCAGCTAATTCTTTCTGAAAACATAGATAGATCCAGAGATGTGCCTTATCATATCCTGGGTGATTCTAAATCTAGCCAATTTGACACTGAAGATGAGAAATCACAGTAGAATGATTCATAGCTCATCCTTGGTAACTTTCCCTTCATTCTACATCAGCAGGGTAATAGGGATCAAGCACTATATTCACGACAAGCATAAAGCAGCATATTCATGCTGGAGATTGTACCCTCTTATTAACAATTAGGATCTGAGACCAGTTTGAATACATGGGTTATAGGTAAGTCTTCTGCAATGAGCCAGTTGCTGCTTCCAGCCACCTATTTATTAATTTGGTCACAACTGATCTGTCAAACAACTTTCCCAATTCATTTTCCTGTGTATTAAAAATTCTCAACCTGATGATATGATACTGACTTAAGTCCTTCAAAGTGATTGATCTTCTAGTTATTGTACAAGCACTCCCAGTTAGCACGTGTGAGAATGATCATAAATAGAAGTAGTTCCCAAATAATTACCTCAATAAAATAGGATCTTGACTTGTTGGCTTCACTGTGGGTCTTCCTATAGGATCAAAGGGCCACCTCTTCACTCTCCATCTGATATCTGCAATGAGTTTAAGTAACCCTGATATGAAGCTTTATTTTTCTTACCCAGAGAAGCCATCCTCATTTTGAGTTTTGTCTCCCTTTGTCTTAGATGAGAGAAGATGGCTCATAGTGACTCTACTGGAGAACATCAACATTCTTTCTGACTTAACTAAATCTATAACACTAGATGTCCATTGTATGCCATTTCTCTTAAGTTGTACTTATACCCCATCAATGCCATGTATTCTATCATCCAATGTATGGATGCATGTACTGCTCAGACTCCCTACAATACAGAAGTATGCAAATTTATATTTGTTTAGCTCTCACAAATTGGGTACCACTGTGATTATCTGTGTTAATTCTTCAATATCCACAATTCTGTGATTTGGATAATAGTGTTTTTCTTATTTTATGGAACAGGAAATTGAAGCCCAGAGTCACTAAGCAATCTTCACAGCTACATAGGGTCCAAATTCCCAACTGGTTTTCAAACCATAAGAATATACTGCTTCCTTATATATGTCTAAACAGACCCTTTGGAGGTAGAAACTTAATAGTTTTCAGGAAAAAAGAGCATCTGTTGTCAAACACAATTTGGAGATTCAACATTCAAGGTAAATAGCTGGTCTAGTTCCAATTAAAAAAAAATTCTTATGCTTGCTTTTTTAGCTTAGATCTATTAATTTGCTATTTTTCCTTATTAAAGAAATGATATTTCTGGGTAAGTGTTTCTAGATTTGGAAGTCATTTTCATGACTAAATATTTATTTGCCTGTAAGAATCCAGGCTAGGGCTTTGCTGCCACTGGGTGCTCAATAAAGATTAATGGATGGCTGTGTATGTCTATGTGGGCATCTTGCACTTAGGATCTGCCCAGCTCTTCGAAAGCAGCACAAAAGATGTGGAAAGATGAAAGTCACAGGTCACCACCCCACCACAGTCATGGGTTTCTGGACTGGGCTTTCAGCCAAAGCATCCCTAAGGGGATTCGTTAGTAAGAATTCCATGCATGTTGTTGTTGTTGTTGTTGTTGTTGTTGTTTTGTTTTCTCTTCAGAAACAGCAGAAGGATGCTGTGCAAAAGAGACTCCATTTCCATTTCCAAGACTAATATCAAATATGAGAGAAAATTTGCTTCTCTGATGAGCACTAAAGAAAACTAAATATTTTTTAATTGACACATTTTCTATTATTATATATATATATAAAGAAGATGAGTAATAAGCCACATCAGATGGTTTATTCAAACTGTCAGAAGAAAGGATGAAGCATGAGTAACTCTCCAGAGAAGCGTCTGTGAACTGGAGCAGTAGAAAATGGCAGCCAGCAGCCATACGTTCGTTTACTACCGAGTCACGCTTGAGAATCTTGCAGAAACAAAAGCCACTTCCCCACCAAAGTACATGGTGGGATATTTCTAGAAGTGAGGAAGGAGGGCAACAATTCCAACTTACTTCATGAATAGCCCAAGTGCTCATGTGAGCCCTCAGAAATGGGCTTTTGACAGAGTCTGGGGTCAGCCTTGGGACTCTGGAGAGGGTTCTGTCATTCTGAGCAAGCAGCACTAGACATCAAAAACCCTAGCATCTTCCAGGATGTCAGGGCACTTGCCTGAAACGTCAAACTTTGCACTGCTCTGAGAAGAGGTTGGTGGAGGAGAGCCTCCCATATTATCCCTTTTCTCAGGCAGTGCTGGATGCATTAATATTTTGTAGAGCTTATCCCAGCAGGGTCACTCAATGGCCCTGATTCGCTGTACATCTCTGGGTCTTCCTGCCTGCATGAGCAAGGTGAAAACTAATGTCTTCGGGTTGATCTTGACTCTAATATTTCACATTCCCATCGATGGGTTCACTCATAAAATGAGAGTCTTTAATAGGAAAGCTCTTTGTGTCCTGGACGTTTGATGAGAGTTTATTTATTGCTGTTAAAAAATAAAAACCTTTTTATTCCCTTCCACCAAACCCTTCTCAGTAATGAAAGGGCTTTATGGATTGAGATATCCTGGAACACGAGGGAAGACTTTGTTGCATTAGTGTATTTCCTTCCATTATGGACATCACAGCTTACCATTTTCTCACCTTAGAGGAAGATCTTTGAGAAAGGTGTTGGGAGGGTGGGTGCTGGTATTATGATCTGGGAGTGATTGTTCTTAGTGTTTGCTAGAGAAAAAAAAAATACAGAAACCAGGTAGCTCACATGAACAAAAATGTACAGAATACATATGTCAAATGTATTGATGCACATTTATTATTTTTTTTAAAATCCTTTATCCTAAAACAAAAGTTAAGGTTTTGAGGGATGGAAGAGTCATTCCTCATTACCAGTGGCTTCAGCCCCATAAGCAGGCAGGCTGCTGTACCATGAGACCCTGTGAAGACCATGGGAAGTAAGCTCAGCCCTGTAATGTTGACTCTCTCAGCTGCTGACAGTCCTCTGCAGGGAATCAATGAATGTTTCTATCTGTCTGCTTTCTTGACTTTGTTTTGAATCAGAGAAAGAGGAACTTAACTGTTGGGGTGGGGCACAGTGGGGAGGGCCCTTTGGAATCTTGAAGGAGATACCTTGCTGTAGAGCCTATAGCATAGTCACCTAGGATGTACTACCTGCTTGTTATATTATTATTTATTCCTGCTTTTTATTTCAATTTCTCACTCTGTTGTAATAAGTTACTGTCTTCCCAGCCATCACTCTGTATTGACAAGTAAATGTCATCCACGTTTGATTGACATCTATTGCTCCTGAATGCAGAAATGTGATTTAGGAATCAATTCTACTTATTTATTTAAAAACATTCTTATATGTCAAATGTATTTGCAGGTGGGATAACTCTCCTAATACTCACTCTGGGGGCCCTTGAATATTGTAAATTCAAGTGGTTTCTTCTTCCAGCTCTTCCACTATTAGGAGAGGTGGCTTTCCTTTGTCACAATTTCCCTATTTTCCCTTCTCCAATGCACATCTGGGGATTCTGCTATGGCACCTACAGAACTCTGTATCTTATGAAAACCAGCACTTTTGCAAATACCGCTTGCCTTATTGTAAGACCTTCAAAGGCATTTGGACAAGTGGTGGCTTCTCCTGTATGTTGCATTTTTAAGCAAAGACAACTTCAGGTCCAATGACGGTATCTCCTGAAGGGCTCTGCAATTGGAAGTCTGTAAGTCAAATGCTCCTGTATGCTCTCCTCATCGTGTGGCACTTGTTAAAAAAGAACCAGCCCTCCTCCTTTTGGGAGGTGGGCAAGCTCATTTCAATCAAGAAATGTACTTTGGTTTTTTAAAACACACGTCACTCTTCTCATCTTATTTCATCTAGGAGGCTGTGGAAGCAAATGCTAAGGTTTAAAAAAAAAAACACGCACATCCACTGTCTGTAAAATTGGAGAGAGCCCTCCTTATGTTAAAAGTGGCATTTTGAACAACACCTGAAGCACTGATTGTGGATGAGCCAGGGGAGAAATGTTGTCATCAAACCTCCCTCCTTTCAACCTTCACTTCCACCTCTAAGAGCTGTTGGCACTGGGGAAATAGATTTAGGTGTGACCCTTGAGTCCTGAGAGCAGGTGCACAGCTGTCTCCCTCCCCCTAGTATGACCAGCTAGGGCGCTGCCATCCTCTGGGTTAGACAAGGAAGTATTCAGGATTTCACTGTTCATCCCTTGCAGAGAGGTGGGGGGAAGAAGAGAGGCCGAAAAAAAAAAAAATCCCACATTGTCAGAGTAATGCCAAACTCTGTGTGAGTGGGATGAGCAGAGCAGATGCTGCAGAGAGATGCCAAAGCGGCTCCCCTTCCTCTGTGCCTTGGGTTCCTATAAATTGCTCCGGCGCGCGTTTGTCAGCCTCCTCTTCTCCTGGCAGGTGGTACCCAGGCAGAATTCTGCGTTCAGCCTCTCTCGTTCAGCTTTCGGCAGTGAGGCTTTCGCTGCTGCTGGCTAGCTCTTATCTCCGTCCCTGAGCTTCTCTGAGGCGCGGATCCTGCAAGTCGCCGCTGCTCCGCGCATCTCGGGGGCCGCCCGACCCGAGCTTCCGCAGCCCTCTGGGGCTTTGGGGGTGCGCTTCTATTAGAGTTGTGGTGGCTGCAAAAGAAAAAGAAAGGAAAAAAGGCAAGGGCAGACGAACCCAGCCAGCGAAAGAAAAGAAGCAAGAAGCAGGAAAAAAAAAGGCAACTTCTGACGGAAAGTTGGTGAGAACTGGCGCAGTCTGCAAAAAAGGAAAAAAAAAAAAAAAAGGAAAAGTCGATCGCCGGCAGCAGCGGCATAAAAGTGTGAGCTGCTCCAGGAGAGCGCAGCAGGCGGCCGCTGCCTCTGCCCTCCGGGTGGCCGCTCGGGCACCCGCCGCAGCCACAGGTGCGAAGGGGCTGGTAAGAGGCGAGAGGGCGCCCTGAGCACCCCTCCCCCAACCCCCACCCCCAGCTCGGGACTTCAGCTCAAGTCACTTGGCGCCCCAGCTCCCTCCCTAGCCGCAGCCTCAGCGGGGGGGAGCAGGAGCCGGTGAAGAGCGACTGGCGCGCGCCCGCCCCGGGGAGTTGGGGTTCGAAGGGGGATTGTTTTCGGCTCTGAGGAGGTCCCCGCCCAACCTTCAAAATTTTGTCCAAAAGCAGACAAGAGGATCGGCCCGCGTTGAGCCGGCTCGTGGGCAGCAGGAGGCGCCTGATTGCCGCCGGGGCGCTGGGGGTGGTGATGGTGCTTCTGCTGGTCATCCTCATCCCGGTGCTGGTGAGCTCGGCCGGCACGTCGGCGCACTACGAGATGCTGGGCACCTGCCGCATGGTCTGCGACCCCTACGGGGGCACCAAGGCTCCCAGCACCGCCGCCACTCCGGACCGGGGCCTTATGCAGTCCCTGCCCACTTTCATCCAGGGTCCCAAAGGCGAGGCCGGCAGGCCGGGGAAGGCAGGCCCGCGTGGGCCCCCGGGAGAGCCTGGACCACCGGGCCCCGTGGGGCCCCCGGGTGAGAAGGGAGAACCGGGCCGCCAAGGCTTGCCCGGTCCTCCTGGGGCGCCCGGCCTGAATGCGGCCGGGGCTATCAGTGCGGCCACCTACAGCACGGTGCCCAAGATCGCCTTCTATGCTGGCCTCAAACGGCAGCACGAAGGCTACGAGGTGCTCAAGTTCGACGACGTGGTTACCAACCTCGGAAACCACTACGATCCTACCACGGGCAAGTTCACCTGCTCCATCCCGGGTATCTACTTCTTCACCTACCACGTCCTGATGCGCGGAGGGGATGGCACCAGCATGTGGGCTGATCTCTGCAAAAACAACCAGGTGAGCGCGGGCAGGCAGTGGGGAGGGCGGAGAGTAAGTGCGGGAAGGTGCTGACAAGAGGGAGGAGACCCCGGAAATGGGGGTGGGAGCCCGCGGAGGAAGGGCGCGGCAACCCGGCTCCCCGGAGCTAAGGCGAGGGGGACTCTGTGACATGCTGGAGAGGCGGGGGTCGTATGCGGAGAAGGGCACCTCACAACCCAGACAGGGTAGTTTTAGGGTGCCAGACCCGTGCTCGGGGCGCTCAATTATGAGCATGAACCTAGAAGGGGGAGAAACTGGGATCTTGGCCTTGGGGCCAACTCGTGGACTAAGGGAGTCTTGGAGCAGGGCGGGAATCCCTGTTCGGTGGCATCATCTTCAGTTTAGGGTCGCTTACAGCCTTTCTAGGAGAGTGTAGAAGGCTTCAGAAGCCCGAAATGGGCGTGTCAGGGCTCCAGACTCAGAGGAGATAGACCTGCACTCCGGGGAGAAAGGAAAGACCCCCAAGAGGGAGTCTCAGACAAGGCCACCCAGGTCTTAGACCGCACTCTGCTGCGCGCATGTAATGGAGTGGCCTTTGAGAGGTCTTGGGCGGTGAAACTCAAGAGTCACTTTACACTCCAGTTAGTTTCCAAAGGAAGAACTGCTGGGAACAGAAAAAGTTGCGTTTACACTGTAAAAGTATAGCAGCTGGCATGCAAACACAGGAACCCCCACTCTATGCTTTGGAGTAGGAAAATGAACAAGGAGGTGGTCCGGGAAGGTGGCCAGTCAGAGCTCAGCCCTTTCAGCACCTTCTATATATCTCCAGGGCACCAAGGTAGAGAGAGGCTCTCCCTAACCCTAGGTTTCTTGACCACAGCTGCCTTGCCTTGCCTTAGCTGCAAAATAGCCTCAGAATCAGGACCTGCTCTTCAGAGCTGGTAGGTGGTGCCACAGGGGCCACTGGCCTGCAGTGCCGGCCAGGACTGTGCCTTTGTTAGAGTCAAGTCAGTGCAAAGCAGAAGCGTCTTTGATCTTTTAGCCACAGGGGGAAATACACGTCTAACTGCCTAAAAGTGTAATCGGACCTTCTGCACACTCCAAGTAGCAGGCACCCGGTGGTGAGGCCTTCCTACTGGTAGCCAGCGGTGCAGTTGAGTTCCTGTGTCCTGAACTTTGTTTACTGACCACCGACAAGAAGAAAGATCCCGCGTCCCTGTCATCACCTTCAAGATATCTCATTTCATGCAGTGATTTTGACTTAGCAAGGGCTGGTGTGCTCTAGGTCTTTGGTCCCCTGAAAAATCAGATATTATTTAAACCCAATTTTCTACTGAACACCTTTAGGGCTTTTCCTTCTGCCTCTTTTCTTTCTTTGTTTTCTTTCTTTTTCTCAAGACTCATTTTAGTGTCAGATTTTTTTTTCCCCAAAGGTAAAAGATGAATGTCCTAAAAGTATGATACACTTTTAAAAGGAGCTTCTTCTTTTCTGCAAATCCCTTTAAGATCCTCCAGGACACTAGGAATAATAATAATAATAAAATATATTTAAAAATTAAAAAAAGGAAACATGGCCACCAGGAGGCACTGACAGGGTTGTTCATTACAGTTATTGTGCATGAAAACAATATTAAGGGAAATAAAAATTGTTCCCTCAACAGTGGGTTAGGCAGTTGCAGGATCATGGCTACAAAGGGCATGGCTCACTACACCAAAATAGACGTGCTGTGTCTGGCTGACCAAAAGACTTAGGAACCTGCCCCCAGTAGGCAGCTCTCAGACTCAAAAGTTAGGTCTGTAAAGCACTAAATACTAAATGTAAAACACTAAATATTTGTTTTTATAAGACATCAACTCAGATATATTTTTAGAGCCACCCATTATAATATACAAACAGTCCCATTTCGTCAACAATATAGAACGGTAATTAAAAAAAAAAAATCTGGTGACTGTGAATGTAGGAAGCCCTAGGAAGTAGCACAATAGTGATTTGAGATGTTGGTGGCTAGATGATAGTGTCTATGCATATACCAATGAGTAGAAGAAAAGCCTTCGGTATACGAGTTCTAAAATTAAAATGTGCATGCTTTATTTTTTTTTTAAACCATTTCATTGGGGGATAAGCTGTTTCCTGTATCACCTGAACATTCAGGTCTATGGGGATCAGGAAAGCAACTGGGTAAAGCACCTCTCATGCTCTCTGATGGCTGCTTGTCAAGTTGCTGCTTCTTCAGAAAGTGGGTAACAGGTAATTCAGAAAAATATATGACTTGTGGTAAACAGCATGCTTCTGAGTTCAGCGTGGATCATCTTAGAGAGTGATGATTGCGATATTACAGCTAAGGAGTTTTGTCTTTAGAATAAAACACTTTCGTAAAATCTGGCTACAGCCGGTGCCAAGTGGGAAATCTTGTGAAACAAATATTTTTCATTAATTTTAAAATAAATACTTTATTCCTGATTTTCGATCATAGTCCGTATGCTCGTTTGTTAGTGTCACAGTTTCCCCTCTGAGATGACCTAATTTGTTTTTATAGAACATCAGCTCAGAGATCCATATCAGAGTGACGCTCTCTTAGATGAAGTGGATTTTGAGAAGCACAAAAATTAACAATGAGGGAAGGATGCAGTGTTTCACTGTGGGAGGGAGCAATGTCTCTGGACCACAGCCATACGAGGGCCATCTTATTTATGCTTTGTGTTAAACACAGGGTCACAGATGGAGACATCAAAGGCCAATAAATTAGCCTGATGTACCACTTAACCTTTTGTTTATGGTTCCACGAGAGTACAATGAAAATCGAATTACCAGAACATCAGCGATGATTAACTCAATTAGCAAATGTTGCCGTAAATACTTTGTATAATGATAATCCCTCAATAATAAGGCAATGCTAAAACTATATAGCCTATTATATTCCTACAAACATATCACTCACTATAAAGGACCAAAGTTCTCATATTTCCCACGAAACCATTAGCCTACAGTTAATCATCTCATCTGGTGAAAGCCCATCCCAGTGCATATGAAAGGTAAAGCTCAAATAGCTTTATATAGAGACAGGGGAAATTTGTAATGCTCATATACTTGTTAAAAATCTGAAAAAAAAAATAGTTTCTGAGCACAGCTACTATAATGTCATTATAGTAAGCCACCATAATAAAAACTAAATTGCCAGAAAATTAGTCATATAAAAGAATTAGAGATAAGCCTTTCACTTACAAGAATTTATTAGTTATGGTAGCAACGGACATGAACTACATTGGAAAGAGTGAACACTGTGGGGGTTTTATATTTATTTTTTATAAAGAGTAATGATGTGCCATGCCAAATTAGTCCAAATTACTTCTCTCTTTAAAAGCAGAGAAATGCATGCTAAAGATAAAGCCAAGGAACTCTATAGTTAACATACTGAGAAAAGATAGTAAAGTGAATTTAGGCAGAAGCAGGTATATTGGACTGAGAAGGATGCATTATACTCCCCCGACAAAATGCTGAAATCAGTGCACATTTAGGAATCCGAAAATAGCCTTCAGGGCGAACACATTACCTTCCTCAATAGTTTGATGGCTTTGAGGAAGAATTGCTGAAGTCAGTGGGATAGATATCAGAGCTTGAAATTTCACGTCCCATTATACTCTTAGAATGTGATGGGTGGACAGGCTACTGACATCACGGACACTGGCAGATGGTGGGTATTTAATTGGGAAAGTCCTGGGCTGCTGCATAGGTTAAAATGTTAGGAAACTGATTTCTGTGATAAAGCGACCACAATAGTTTTATTCAACAAAGGAAATAAGAAGTGCAAAGGAGAACCTTCTAGTGTGTGGATTCACACCACTGCATTAGCAGCTTTCTCTGCTTGTGCTTTCTGGACTGAAAATGGCAACACTTCCTTCATTTAGTCTAAAGAACAAGAACCCACATTGCATATTTTCAAAAGGTTACAGTCTCTAAATCAAAGATTTCAAGGAGTCCTGGCTCCCAAAGTTTTCATGTAGAAAACAATGAAAATGGACAACACTCATAAAGCATATAATAAAACTGCTGTATAAACTCTATCCTCATCAATAATAACTGAGAAAGACATCAGTTTGATGATAAGTCAACATATTGTTAATATAGATAATTGCTAGTTTACATTTTAATTTTTGCACATCCATTAAAAAATCCACATGCTGTTATAGTCAAACCATAGTGATAATAGTCTCATTGCGTAGATTTTCTTCACTAAGAATTAATAACTAGATGGACTGAGTAAACTTTTAAGCCTTCAGCTTCTATAAACTAAAGATTAATTCCTAAAAAATATTATGAAGTCCAAGGGCATTGTTACGTAATGGTTAAAATGGATCTCATCACCAGCGGCAAACACATTTGAGTTAAAGCTTTGAGTGTAATCACACAGCATATTGGTTTCATTATATTAATGCCAGTTAGCATAGTGATAAGCAATTCAAAATCCTTTAAGCCCTTCTCTTCTTTTGCTATATGATACCCAGAAAGAAAAAAATGTTAAAATACTACTCAAATTACATTCCAAGCTCAGGGGTGTCAGAGAGCCTTCTCCTTTTATGGCATTTCAGCATTAATGTGAGAACGTATCTTCCCATGAAAATTTAATTTGAAAACTCATCATTTACATTTTGAAAGACATATGGAAATTCTTGACTTATGTCTCATTTTTTTTTCTTTTGGCTAAGTGATAAAACCTAACATATTATACCCCAAGTCATACATTATTACATAGTGCAGGTTTACAAAAGCCACTAAATCATTTGCTATGCTATTCAGGGAAATATCATTATAGTGGAAGTGAAACAAGCCACAGAGTAGAAGATGTGTTACTGAAATAAACCACACACAAGCCTGCCTTTTGAAACATTTTCCCATGGCACAATCAAAATATGTCTAAATGAGGCTGAAGCATAGCTTGACGAGGGATCGTGGCAGAATGGCCGTATGATATGATACGGCGGGAGATTTGACTGTTTGCAAATGTTGATCAACCCACTAATGAGACAAAGGCAGAACATAAGCAGATTAGTGTCTGCTCCCATCCTCAAAGCCAGACACATTGACAACCACATAAATAAGAAGAGCTATTCAACAATATCATCCAGCAGTCCTAGAAATTGAGCAGTCTCAGGTCACAAATTAAATCCCTTCTATAACTTTTTAGATCTGGTGAAATTAAATTAAAGGCACATATAATTAAACGATAAAGAAGCACGGATAAAGCAAAAAGAAGTTTGGAAATATGGAAGATGCAAACAAATATATTTAAGCGAGTCAAGCTGCTTCTGAAGTAGCCTGGACAAAAGGGGCTTTGCATGTATCAGATTTCCAAAGCTCTAAACCAAAAAGCTTTCTTCTTTTATTTTCCCTAGGTCTTCTTTTACTACTGGAGATGTCAGATTTCTAATAATTGTGATGATCCATTGAAGTACACAGTTAGTTGGGATGCTGTTATTTGATTTAAATTAAAATGCAAAACAATGCTGCCATTTCCATTTCAAAATGTGACTGGATGTGGAGATTCAAGGAATCAGAAAAAGCAGCAATTGAAGAGGAAATTAGATCGGCATGCTTTGTTTACAAGGATAGAAAAGATGCTAGCAATGTCTCTTATTAAAGCAACATTTTTCTCTTTTCTCTTTCCAGTAACATAGTTGAAGTTGTTATGGAAATTCCTTCTAAACCTATGGGACCAACAGCAACATCAGTGTGCTACATTGTATGCTATGGCTGCAAGTCTGCTATTATGTAAAAGAGGCTACTTGAGGATTCTCTTTTTACAAACTCTAACTCTTGTCTGTTTCACATAGGTGCGGGCTAGTGCCATTGCCCAAGATGCTGATCAGAATTACGACTATGCCAGTAACAGTGTGGTCCTTCACCTGGAACCAGGAGATGAAGTCTATATCAAATTAGATGGTGGGAAAGCCCACGGAGGAAACAACAACAAATACAGCACATTCTCTGGATTTATTATTTATGCTGACTGATAATGCAGAGACTGAGCTTGCTGTTCTGAGTTTGAAGGCTGGATTCGTATGGCTAACGTCAGTGAATCAAGGATCCCAGAGGATGCCCATTGCAGGGCATCTTGGTTGTGTAAATGTGGGGAGATCAAATGCTACCTGACTCACATCTGTATCACTCAGACACATTATGTAAAAAAGTATTTAATGCAAGATAAGCAGATGTGTGATCCACTACCGCCAAAGCAAACACTCCTTATTGTTAGTGTCCATGTGAATGAAGTCCTATATAGACCACAAATTTTTATAGAAAAATCTAAGACACTGAATTATTTCTTCGATATCTATGATACTTTGGTGTACTGTGATCTTGCTGCTTTATCCACGTGTCAGCTTTGGTTCTTGTGAGTTTACCTGCTTATTAAGGTACTTGGAGTCTATCTGTAGTGTAGGGAGGAGTCAATTTTCCCTGCAGGAGAAGGTCTAATTGAAGTAATGCTGCTTGTCCCCAAAGATATTGTTTGCCTTGTACTCTGATTATCTCTAGAGCTAGACCTGGGAATGATTCAACTTGAAGCCTTAACCTGGAATTTTCTGGATTTGTGGGAATTCCCAAGCCTGTGATCATTTTCACATTTTTTTCTTTTCATGTGATTTTTTTTTCTTCTTTTCTCTCCCTTTTCTGGTGATAGTCCTTAAAAAAAAATAGAGATTGAAATTGTATCATAGGATTACCCTCTAAGTGTGAAAATGTACAATTATGTAAGGTATTTAGAAAAAAATTCCGTGTGTCCATTTCATCAATAGAACACATTTAGAATCTCTTGAACAGCCAGAGAAATTTATTCTTTGGTATGAAGTCGGATGGAGGTTTCTGCCTTCTTTGGAACAAAAGATTGTTCATAACCAAAGGCACAAAAGTTTAATTTGAGCTACTGCATGCGTCACCAAGGGGACACGAAGTAAGGCCTTCAAAGAGTTACCACAAATCTGTAGCCTGAGGTTATTTCAAAATTAACAGTTTCACATAGAACCAACATGACAACAAAGTGTATATATTTTATATAAATATCTGCCACACACTTATTTATATACATATATGTTAGATGAAAATATTATATATACATGGCTTCAGTCCACTAGGCATGGTGGCTGCACAGCTCAAAAAACTAATTTAAAAAGTATATATGTATACACACAGAACCATGCACAAATTATTTGACTTATTTTAGACCGAAATATATTTTAGATGATACAAATACATAGAGTAGCAAAATAATAAAAGTGACTTCTCTTTAAGAGTTATCCAGAAAATCAAGCCACAGTAGATTCCAATGCCCCATGTCACACATGTGAGAATTAGTTGATCCAGCGGTTATTGTACCCCATATGCAATTGATACTTTAACTGTATTCTTTAGCAGACCACTAACACAGGACTTTAGGAAGCAAGAATCTCTTTCTCACAATGTTTATGAAACATAAACAATTCTTCCTTTTCTTTCTGTTGGATTGATGCTGACAGTATAGTGCGAACCCATTCTCTCTAGTTAAAACACACTGCCAAGAGCCATCTCTTTAGTGTAAGGGAAAGATCAAAACCATGTGAACACGTCCTACTAGCACACAATTTCTCCTCTTAGAGTGGAAAATCTGTTCCCCTTTCAGTTGCCTTTAAACACTCTGACAAGTAGATTTCAAAACCAGAGATTTTAAAATCTGCTTCATTTACTGGGGAAGGACATTTGCATTTTTCCCTTTAAAGGAATTGGGTTGTTCTTCTGGCTCACTCCACTTTAGTACTTTTTGTTCTAATATACAGAGAGCTTGATCAGCTATGATCAACCAAAATAGCTTCAGTTTCGCAAACCTCGATTTTCCAAGAGTTATGCATGGTGTTCCCATCTAAAGGTGGTGTTTGCTGTATTTAAATGCCTTGGTCTGAGTAACTGTCGTGATTTATATGATAAAAACACTTAGATCATTCATCAAGAATAGTGACTAATTTGATTTGTCCCTTCTAATATGTAAGATAACTCACCAATGAATTGCCACAATTTTAATTTCTATTTAACAGCATATATTTATCAAAGATGGGTTGGAAGCAACGGATTAGAGATTTGTCTTGGGTACCAAATCACATGGTGAGGATTCAAAGGATTAACTTATAAACAATAGTGCACATCAATTAAGCATTTTAACCAACATTTTGAAAAGGTTTTATTAGCACAGAACTTCATGGCTGGATCTCTTCTAAAGAGTAGTGTTTACAAACAGACTGTCATTTCCAATAGACCTGACCTTTTCTTTAGATAAATAAGCATTATTTTCTCTGTTTAGGCCTGAGGAAAAAAGAAATAAAAGGTACATGAAATAAAGGGATTATATATAAGGCAAGCATTTCTCCTTTTCCTTTGCATTATAACATGAATTAATTAAATTGTGGCCTTTGTTATAATAACTGTAATGATTCATTAAACTATATTATGTAATACAGTTTTACTTTTATGATTGCATTTTTTATAATTCACTACTGTTACATGTTCTTAGACAAACTTTTCAAAAACACACCATCGTTAACAGTAAAAATGGAGACTAAAAAGCCAAAGTCAGAGAAATTGATTTATTATGTTTACATAAATAGGTGGAAAACACATAGTTAGCCATACAAAATATTTTTATTGTTGTGAATTGATTATTTTATTGCAGTCTCCTTTGAGGAAAAAAAGTCTCAAAATTTAACTTCCCTGGTTGCAAAAGTGATTTAAAAATGCCATATTATTCATTAAGCATTAATTAAAGAACAGCAGGATAATTAGTAGGACCATCAATATCACAAGAAACATTA
This sequence comes from Arvicanthis niloticus, assembly GCF_011762505.2. Classification (NCBI taxonomy): domain Eukaryota; kingdom Metazoa; phylum Chordata; class Mammalia; order Rodentia; family Muridae; genus Arvicanthis; species Arvicanthis niloticus. The sequence continues at coordinate 64,494,015 of NC_047665.1, read as the reverse complement.
GATTGCTCCAGAAGGGGGCAACTTAGCTAGAAACATTTTAATTTTTCTCAAGTAGTGTAGATCATAGAGTCAGGGCGGGGGAAGACATCCAACATGACTCTTACGGGATATAGCTTTAAACTGTTGTTGGGAAGCATGCTCTTCTATATTTATCTTATTAAGGAAAGACAATGAGACTTGAGCCCAGTATTCTCCACCAGAGATTTTCCTGTTATTCAGTTTCTATAGAGGGAAGTAACCAGTTACCGGTTCTATGTAGATTGGATTAATGTCTCTAGTAGATTTGAAATCACTGACTAATTTTTCTCTGCTAATTTTATCCTCTAGGTTGGGTTCATGAACAGCCATCCTATTTAAAAGTCAGCCATTGTTTAGGGTTTTCTATGAGTATCTTATCAAGTACTCTCTCAGTCAGACCTCTAAGGAGCATCTTAGGAACGATGTTGGTGAGGATGTGTGAGTAGCCGTGACCTCCGTACCTCATCAATCGATGCTTTGTGTGTATGTCATGCGCCATGAGAATCCGATCTTCATAGCCTTCATCCACTAGAAAGTGGACCCTGTGTAAAAATATTAACCCGTTACATGCCAGTGGTCTCACATTTGAGATGTTACCTCTCACTCCTAAACATACTGTACTTGTAAAGATTCTGCCTTTCACTGTGGCATATATACCAGGGATTCTAAGTGAATACCAAACAGGTGTTACTTCACCTTAGTATGAATGAGATCCTTATTCTGTGCACACAGAAATGTCTACAGAGTCATATTTCTGACAGTGTCTGGCAATACTGCACTAAAGAGAGCTTCCAGGGCTTAGGCCATTTGAATGAATGTCCATAATAGCAGTTCACTGAATAATTTTATATTTCACTCTCCTCTCTAAAATGCTTAGGCTCAATTTTGACTCCCCCCTCAAGTAACTGGGCATTTATGATTAAAATATAGAAACAAAAGAGATCTTCATAGGAGTTAAGTCAGCTGGTTTTCAAGTGCAGGGTATGTGCTATGTCATTATACAGTCAATGAAAATGGGTTGGCAAAGTATTCTGTATTCAAGCCATCTGCTCCTCTGAAGTCTATAGGAATTTTGACTTAGTAGCAATCTCTTAACATTAGATGAAGCTGACCAAAAGTTTTTAGTCTGTCTTCCTTGTCAAAGGGCTGCTAAAATAGCAAGCTGTTCCTTTAAATCCATAGTCAGTTGGCTAAAAGACAGCTTCCTGGCTGAAAAAAAAAATGTAATCCTCTTTGCCTAGTTAAGAGCTGTAATCTGCAATACGAGTCACCTCATGACAGCCACCATCTGTATGTGTCTGCACTCTGAGCAATGTCTGCCCCTGACCACAGAGGGCCTTTGATGTCAGAGGTGCAACTTGCAAGCGATGTTTTTTTGTTTTTGTTTTTGTTTTTTTTTTGGGGGGGGGGATGCTTGCACACAAAATCTTGTGTCAAGAGTACCAAATGGATGTAGGTGGATGGATCATGTGATCATGTTCTTCTTCTGGGAGTTGACTACTTGAAAGATCTTCTTTTGTTTAAATAGGCAGATAAAACATTTCTTGGTATTCTTAGGCACAAGTCCTATTTAATAACTACTGTGATACTCACGGGACACTACGCACAAAAATCCAAGGCAGGAAAATCTGCCCTCTGAGAACCTTTAAAATAAGTTGCAATTGAATACTAGACTGATTTGAAGGTCAAAGGAATGTAAGTGCCAGAAAGAAGATCCAATTTGGGTGCTCAGTAAAGAAACCAGAGTTCATAGGCACACATGGATGCCATGCCTGTTTTACAGCTGCATGGCACATATAACATCATTTATGCCACTAAGGTTATTTGGCTTATTAAAACTGGTCCTGGAGTCCTGGTCTGTAGTTACTTTCCAACAAACTGTATTTCAGGTATTAGCTAAGGAAGTTATATGATCATTTACTACACAAAGGGAAAAGCCTCACAGAATACATGTGTAATGCTGAACCTTGGGATAACAGGAATGGAACGGAATGTTACAGGAAGGACAGCTTTTGGGATGCTCTTGCTGCCTGATTGAGTTTCCTGATCATTCTCAAGGTTTTACATCTTCTCTGATTGTCTGAGAACTGGATTGCAAATGTAGCTCAGCAAACAAGGCCGAGTGTACCATAGGCACTGGGCTCTAGCTCCAGCACTGCCTGAGAAAAAGCGGTAGAGGCATGCAAGGCTGTGATGTAATTTCACTCCAGAGGTTGACACTGGAGGAGCTGGAGCAAAGGGGGACTGCAGGCTCACCCTCGGCCTCAGGTCACTGTGGGACCACCTGGACTATTTCAGACTTCTTTTTCCCCCCAAAACAACAAAAGAAAAGCTGGGCTCATTCCTCTTCAAGCCCAGGGTAGAGCTCAGTGGTAGAGTGCTTGCTTCTCTGAGGATTTTGATGTATCATTACTATGATGATATATGTTCAGACAAAGTCCTATAATATACCTTTGTTCCACTTTGAAACATAATATTCTTAAGTTGGGAAGTTGTAGGAGAGAATATAACAGATATAGTTGTTGTAATTAAAAACAAGAACTCTAAAAAATTGTAACACTACCCCAGGAAAGGAGAAATGAAACTTTCCAGAAACACAATCATATGCTGACCACGATTGGAATGTGCCTGGACATGCCTATGCCAAGGGTTCATCTCTCAAGGCATGGCATCATGCAGAAGAATGGGGGTTACAAAGAAGCTGCCAGAAAGGAGGAACCACTACAGACGAGAAGACAAAAATTCACAGCAATTATAGCAATACAAATGAGTTTGTGTTTTGCAAACAAATATTAGAGAGAGACTACAAAGTGTGAAAAGGCAGAGATATAATAAGATTTGAGAAATGGAGCGTAAGATTGAAAACAGGTGTTAGACACAGAATTTCTGGTGCTGAGAACCAGAGGTAGGCAGAAGCATGTGTCTACATTCCTGCATTTGGGAGACTGCAGATTCCCATAGCTGAGAAAAGACTATGGATGAACACTGTAAAGCAAGTGCTCAACTCACGGGGTCAGAGGGCTCGGGCACACACAGCCCCAAAGGTCATTTAGTTGTTATCACTAGCTTGGAATAGTAAACAAATGTATTGTATTGACTTAAGCACAACTAAGCAAGAAATACATAAGCATGCTTACAGCCTATACATATATTTTTATATTTATACATTACTCAATATATAATACATAAAGAATGCTTACATTTGGTGCAATGAGAGATAACCAAAATTAAATTTTTGTTCTTGAATTAATAGCCCAAACTAGTTAAAAGGACTTAATTGAGAAGCCATTGGCCATTTTTTTTATTACCATATCCCCCTTTACCGAACTCTCTTTTTTGTTCCAGAAGGCCTGGGAGCCTCACAGAAGAAGGCATAGTGATGCAGAAGACCCATCCCCACTAAGCTTTAGGAATTAAAAGGAGATCCAGAGTGAAAACTCTCATCTCCAAACTGAATTAAAAGATATATTGAGGATATTCATCATGAAAGATTTAAGGAGGATCTATTTGAAAAACAACTGTGGTGTGTGTGTGTGTGTGTGTGTGTGTGTGTGTGTGTTTGTGTATGTGCTGATGGGAAACAAACCCCAGGCCTCTACAACAGAACCCTGCATAGCCATTGCTCTAGCACCGCATTTTGTTTTGTTTTGAGACAATGAACAATGATGACTTACTGCAGCACATTATTTTAAAATCCAAGTCTGTAGACAAAGGTTTACCTCTGGATATGGCACAAATTGGTAAGCCCTTAGAGAAACCTGCTTGTCCATCCTAATAATGTTCCTGACCATGGAAATTAAAATCATGCGCTTGCTACATACGCATGAAGAGCAAAGGTTCAGGTCTTCAACACCCACATAGGAAAGGTAGGCCGGTACGGTGGCCTACTTATAATGCTAACCTTGGAAAGTGGAGTTGGGAAATCCCAGGGGCAAGCTGGCTAGTTAGACGAGCTGAATCAGCAAGCTTTGGGATCAGCAACTGACCTGTTTAGTACAGAAGGTGGAGAGCTAGGAGGAAAGACACTCATTATTAACCTTTGGCCTCCATATGTGCATGCACGTATGTGCCTTGCATGCATGCATACTACACAGACATACCCAAAGGAAAGAAAAAAGAGACAAAAGAATTTGTTTGCTAAAGAAGTTGTTCAAGTATCAAAACCAAATAAGACAGCTTCCTTGGCCAGATTGAAGAATGCAGATTGCTTATGTAGAATAATCTTCACTTTATACAACTAATGTAAAACGTAGCAGCCAGCCCACTTGACCTAATGGCACTGAAATGGAATCACGTTTTACTGTTGCTGGGATCACTGTAGGTAAATGTCAATATGTAGTAGTCTAAGAAAGCACAGGGTTATTAAAGGTCACCTTCCCGAGGGAGCAGTCTTCGGGTTCTTTGACATATACATGGGTTTGGGATAGTCCCCTCAATTCTGTTGTGCACATGTCCCACACTTGTTACCCTTCTCAGTGTGTGGGCGACAGTTCTCAAGTCTAGTGTTCCTTACGTTCATCCCAATAGTTTCCTTCTCAGATCCTACACATCTGTCCTTGTTATAATAGGATCTCTGTCCCCGAAATCTTAACCTTCCATTCCGCATGCTGGTCTTACAAGCTCTTTGCTCTGTTTCCACCTAGCCTGCTCTAACACATATACTCATTCGCTTCTTAAAGTTTCTAGCATAACTTATGTTATTCCTAAATATGTACATATTTCTTTGCATACCTTATCTCCAGCTTTGACTGTCTGACCTTCATTTCATACCTTCTTCTCTTCCCCTGGCTATCAACTTCACCTTTCAGATCGAAGTCCCAATCCTAGATTTCTTTATGAGTTCTCATTTGGTGGCTCTACCCACAATGCTTCACTGACACTATTATCAATACTAAAAATGTCTTTTGGTTAAATGGTCAGTAAATCATACAGTCATGCAGTGATGATTTCCAGTCTCACATAGGTCTCGGAAACACACACCTAACCCAACAGCCGTTCCTGTAGTATGTGGCCTCAGTTCTTGATCTTCTTGTTAAGGTATTTATCTGTACCAACAATATTGTGTGCCTTCTGTTCTCCCAACACAAATGGGAAGTACTGTCTCAACTACCTTTCTAAGCATTCCCCAGGTTCCACTGATTTGTCTCCTTAGGGGTCTGGGTCAACACTGCTTATCTTTCCAACATTTTCGAGTAAATATTCATTTAATCTTTCCATATTCAGTACCAAACATTCATATAAAAACTGCATAATCTATTTTATAGAAAACATGTATCAATCTCTGAGAATTAGCTTTCTTTCTCGGACCCATTCTCTCTGTCTCTGTCTCTCCCAACTTCCATCTTAGCTTCAGAAACTGTTCAACTTTAGACAAGTCTCCCCTGGATCACCTGTTGCCTTCCTGCATCAGCCTCACCTCTCTTTCTTCCAGGGCTCTACTGTAGAGCCGTCACACGCCTCACCCCCTTCCTCAGCTCCTACTCTTTCCTCAAGCTTTCCACTGAGACCACACTTCCTGATTATAAGTCTCTTAATCTGAAATCTAGTCATTACACTTCAGTCTTGATCCTTCCTGATATCTGTTGCGTATTATAGCTGTTCACATCTTTGGCTTTAAGCTTGTTTTCTCACTAAGATCCATTACATTTCCCCTGACATTATCAGCTTGAAAACATTTCTACCTGTCCATACGACACTGCTATTGACTCTGTCTATTCAATATTGTGTCCCTGGGTCTCTATTCTCCTTCTTCTCTCAATGTTCTTATCTACTTGCAAGGTTTAAAGAGTCTCATAGAAACTGATTATGTCAACTGTATGTGTCAGCCCAGCTGATGCTCTGAACTTCACACTCCAATGTTAGTTATTATTTTAGGAAAAATAATATTTAGATACTCCTAAACTAAAGTCTTCTTTGCTAATCTCAGATGTATTTCTCCTCTCAGATTTCCCATCTTGGTTTATTTAATCTTCAGTCTTCATGACATCCTGTTACCAAGACCAAATAACGTAGGTTCTTTGACTCCATCAAAGAATGAACGTGACCATGGTTTTTTTCATTACTCATTAGACAATGTTGGGAAGTTGTGTTGTATGGTGTGCACATGTGGCATTTCTTCATTTTCCTTTTTAATTACCGCTTTAATGGATACATTTAATGAAGCATTTTAAATATTAGTTGTAGAAAATCTTGGCTTTAGTGTGATCAACCTGAGGAAGGAAGAGTGGATTTCACTATGGGTAAAAGAGGAAATGGCTTTCATTCTGTTCTTCTCATGGCAAACATGGGGTGTTATCTGTTTCTTGTCAGCTGTCCATCTGCACTGAACTTCTAAGGCTCTTCTTAGCTTGAGCCTACTTACTATGACTCATTTTGTTCTTGAAATAATATATCGAGATTTTCTCCCTGGAACAGCTCAGATATATTTTTCTCTGCCAATGCTGCTTCAGACTGCTTACTATTTTCTAAATCTTTGCTAATACTCACCCAGCTATGACACACCAAAAGAGTTGGCAAAAAAGAATGTGGTGAGAGACTCGGGATATTTACCTTCTAATTCTTTTGTTATCGTCAGGCATATCAATATCTGGGCTTAACTGGTAATTAAGGAGCTCTGTACCAAAGAGGTCATATTCCAAGTAAGAGCCAAGTTGAGCAAACTCCAGCAACTCCTTCTTATCAAATATAGACCTAGAGACAATAAAAGACATATTGCTGTTATTAAAAGCATATTCTCTGTGTGTATGCTGTAGATATGCATAATGTATAGTAAACTATTATTTATAGTTTATTATAAAGAACTGATTCGCACAAAGTGCCCTCTGAACTCTGATTGTCCTCCACGAAATGAGCATGCTCACACAGACACTAAATAGCTAAATAACTAAATAAATGTCAAAAAACCCCTATGAAGTGGGCTTTATTATGTTCAAGTTCAATTGAACAAGGTCAATCCGTTACCAGAAATATGGAAATCTATTTAGCCAAAATAAAGTTACTGTCCTAAAGTCCTTAGGAATTCTATGCTCACACTAATTTTTCAGCTATTATCCATGCAGTATTTTATAATGCTCATATCTTTTTTTAAGCTATGTTCCATCTTTTAATTACTAGCTTGTATTTTTCATCCTGTAGCCCTGCTAAGAGCCATGGAAGATATCAAGAGTATTTGGTACCAGGTCTCACCAGACCAATGCCAATCTGGCTGAATCAGGAAGCTCTTGATGCAAGGTGGCAGCAGGGTGATTTTCTTGAGAAATGGTTCTGAAATTAATTTCAAAGTCTATGTGAGTACCATTCTAACATATTTCAAAGGGGCAATATTCCTAAGATTAATATGTTTAGGGGGTTGGAGAGAGGAGTCAGTCTATGAAGTATTTGAAATAGAAGAATTCGGATTCAGATGACCAGCAACATAGAAGGCTGAGTAGATCTGTAACCCCAGACCTGGAGGTAGGGAGAGAAGGAGCAAGAATAGATTCCTGGATCTCAGTGGCCAGTCTGCCTGACCGAATTGACAAAGTCCAGTTCCAGTGAAAATTCATGTCTCACAAAATAAGATGGGAAAGCAGTTGAGGAAAATCCTCAACATCAACCTCTGGTTGTCACAAGCTCATGTCCATACAAGTACTTGCACATACATGTGCACACACTCATATGACCATGTACATATACCATACACATATGTGTGTGTGTTCTTTTATGATTACTTTTGAAATAAAATTTATTGCTTATCAATATCTTGTTAAATGAATCGGTATATTAAACGTCTTTCTATTCTAGGATACAGCCATGTAAATGAAGGGCAAGGAGGAAATAGAAGCAGAGAATACAGGCAAAGCATCAGAGGACACAGTAAAAGACACCTCAAGAAATTTAGATGTAACAGCTAAGAAGGGATACATTATAGTATCCCCAAATAACTTTGTAGACATTCATTCACATGTGGAAAAATAGGAAAGAATAAATACATCCTGACAGAATGCAGTGTGGGAAATAACTCAGGGAGAGAAACTCCATTCGACATGGTGTGAGAGCCTAGAGAAAAATCCCCGAGAAAGGAAGTGATTGCTTGAGGCTCAAACTTGGCCCAGAGAAGAAATAAAAATGCCCGATTATCCTTATCTTGTAGATTCTTACACACTCTGGCAACTTAAGGCTGCAAGGATCAGTGTATGATTACATGTCTATGAATCTACTGCTAAGCAGTCAGAAGTATTTACAGAACTTTTCTCCCCAACAATGGGAAGGTTCTAGGAGCCACATGTGCAAGAGGTGCCTGCTTTTCTAGGTGTTTCCAGGGAGTAGACCCGACTGCTATCATGTCATAGGCTGTCTCCTTTCCTTTCTTTTCACCAGTTTAACACTTAGCATTCACAGTATTGATTTAGGAAGGTACATGGCTAAGGAGACTTTCCTTTATACTTTAAAATGTGAATCACCACTGTGCTAAGGTTTATAAATACCTCTCTTTTCCCATCTTCTTACCATGGAGATAAACTCATGCTTCCAAAATTACTAAGTTAAAGGAATATATGTTTTTTTGTAGTAAACATATTCTGTTTTCCCCCAAAGAGCCAAGCTTTAAAAAAATATACACAACTAAAATAACAGGAGGGAGAAAGAATTAAGTTTAGTATTTTATCTTTTGAGTCAAATGTGAATTGTTAATTATACAACATGGGCAAGCTACTGAATGGGGAAGCCAGAGGAGAATGGAGGCATGGACAGGTCAGACTAGACTCTTGTTTCCATTGCTAATATTTCCCTTCTTTTCTTTTAGCCCAATGCCCTGAAATGAAGTTCTCTACATTTTAAGTGATGTGTTAAGGACTATACTTAAACACCAACGATAAAAAATGCAATAGGTTTGAACCACAGGAAATATATTTAGCCTTAGTTCCACTTGAAAGTAGAAAACTACAGGCTGGGTAGGTAGCTCAAGTTGGACATGTTTGATAAGCAAGCATGAGGACCTGGGTCTGATCCCCAGCACCACATCAAAAGCCTTGCATCTGGGCTGTAGGTGGAAGTAGACAGAAGTCTGGAGCTTGCCATCCAGCCAGCCTAGTCTAACTGGCAAGCCCCAAATTCCAGTGAGAGACCTGTTTCAAAGAGCAAGGTGACCAATCCCTAAGAAATAACACCTAAGATTGACTTCTGGCCTCCACAGGTATGAGTACACATGTACATGAATACCCAGATGTGTATTCCCCAGTGGCTGTGCTGTTTTATAATCTCATTTAATGTTTTCCACAATCCTAACAGTTCTTGAATTCACTGATGAACTGAAGAGGTGAAGTCAAGGTAATGTACTAATGTACTAAACTCAGCTCAAAGTTAGAAACCATTCTCTCAGCCATCCCACTACACATCTTGTCAAATTGCCATTATTTATTTACTCAATGGGAAACCCAGGAATTATATGGACTCAGTACACACATAACATTTGTAAGTTTTAAGCCTGGCATCTCATTTTTCCCTGACACCATCCTTAAATTATGTGAGGAAAACATGAGGACCAAAAGGGGGTATATAGATAAGAATGGGAAAGCTCTGGAAAGAGAAGAAAAGATGAGCTTAGAGATAACTCTAATTCCCAGGTAGGAGTATAATCAACATGGTAAGTATAATAGGTAATATTAACCCTTTCCAGTTATCTTAGACAAAATGAATGGCACTCAAGGAAGGAGAAAGAATGAAAGACTATTGCTTTCATTCTTTGCATGAGTCTTACATTGCTTTATGCTCATTTGAGATACTAAGGTATCTACATTCACCAGGACAGACAAGATGGCTGTTCATGATGGATGTACCATGCATATCAGCTGCCTCCACATTTTTCTCTACCTCCATCAATGTTAACTCTGCTATGGTGATTCAAGGGCATGTTCCCCAAAGGCTCCTGTGTTAGAGCTTGACCTCCAGTAGAGGCCTAGAGAAGTAGAACCCAGCAGGAGGTCTTCCAGTCACTGGGTGTCTTCTAGGCATTGTGGTGATGCCTTTGAAAGGAGTATACTGGGATGTCAGTCCCTTCTTTTCCTCTCTCAACATGGCCATGAGTTGAAGATCTTTGTTTTTGCCAACTACTTCCACCATGGCATTCAGTATTCACAGAAGAGGAGCTTCAAGGAAATATATCCTGAATGTGGACTCTATCTTCAGAACTAAGGTCCTCCTCCTCCTCCCCTTCCTTCTCTTATTCTTCTTCCTTCTCTTCCTCCTCCTTCAATTTTCTTTTGAGACACTATTTCACTATATAGTTCTGGCTGTCTTGGAACTCACTAGGTATGCCAGGCTAGTCTTGAACTCACAGAGATTGACCTGCCTCTGCTTCCCAAGTGCTGGGATTAAAGTTGTGTGCCACTACATCTGGCAGATCCAAATTCTTTATAATTTGATTCATTACACATTGGTGCTGTTTGACTGTCATCACAGAATGAAGCAGAGATAAAAATAAAGGGTCTAGGGAAAAGATATATTCATTAGGAAATGTCCCAGTAACTTATTTCTTCCAGTCAGTTACCACCTTCTGTCAGTCCATTCAGCTGTGAAGTCATAAATAGACTATAAATGAAGTTCCTCTCCTGGAGACTCTATCACTTTCCAATGGTTTCAACAGATGGTGATCAAACTTCAACACATGAGCCCTTTGAAGGAACATGTATATCCAAACTATAACATAGGCTTTTGATATACATGTATGTAATAAAAACATCTCCATGTTACAGATGGAAAAGACAAACCTCAGGAAAGATAAGTAACCAGGGCCCAGGGGTGCTGTAAAGAAACTCAGACTGCTCTGTGTTCAGGAGTCCTGGTCTACCAGCCTCATGAATGCTGAGAAAATCTGCAATACCAGAGGAGCTCTGTTCCATGCCATTGACTCTTCCTTTGTGGAGAAAGAGGCTCCTTGGCATTGGCATCTAAAAGACTCACCCACCTAGTGCTCCTTGAAGGTCACTTTCCTGTGTGAAACTGATACTCAGTTGGATGATTTCTGGTGACTGGAGTTAGCTATTGCATTTTTGTTTGCACAAATGATTTTCTTTCACTTGGAGAAGGGTTGATACCAAATGTCAATATGGTTCTCTGGAAAAATGGACTCTACTTAAAGTCTGTCAGGTGAGCTCTCAAATCGTCCAACCATCAGTAATCACAAAGGACAATTCATAGAACTGGAGGTACTAACTTCAGCCAGTCCTCCTCATCCCATAGTTTATATCCATGAATAACTCTATATTCTTTTCTATGCTAACAGTCTTAAAGATTTTAAGATAAGTATTTTAAAGTTTTTTTTTCCTTTTCTTGGCATATGAAAGAGCTTCTGGGATTCCAACATGGCTTCATGGGAAACGGCACTTGCCACCAATACTGACAACCTTAGTTCAATCCCAGCAACCTACATTGTAGAAATGAGGTTGTCCTCTGACCTCCCTATACATACCATGGCATGGACATCTCCATACACATGCATACATACATACATACCTATCTATCTATTATCTATCTATCTATCTATCTATCTATCTATCTATCTATCTATCTACCTATCACCTATATGTAAATGTAATAAAACTGTTGAAAGAAGTCTTGAATTCAATAGTGAAGAAAGTTTCATCTTTTGATGAATGAAATGACTTCCAGGCCATTTATGAAGTATCTTGGGAATTCAAGCATGATCATCAAAACTTGTTTCAGTCAAGTATTAGTTCTTGTCTCTCCTATGATATAATTTCATCTACTGCATACTTTAAACTTTTGCTCTTCAGCTGGTAAATGGATAGCATATACATTACAAAATAACATTTTCACAGAAGGGATGTCTGCATAAAACAATAATTTGGACAATGTTTTGGAAACTTTGTATAGAAGAGCTAAGGGTCAGAGAAAAGGCTGTGATTCATGGACATCACCAAGATGGCAATAGCACCTACTCTTTGTCTAGAGTTTCCTAGTTCACAGAACTCCCAACGACACTATGTCATTTCAATATCCAAGTATGCCTCGTGAATTAGCTTAGCAAATATGTAATGTCACCTGTCTTGTGTTATTCTTCATGTTGGGAGTACGAATATGAATAAAAACCTGTCAGCCGAAGTAACTTAAGGTCTGTGGAAAAGACAGATGTTTTAAAGTAATGATGGTCAAATGTTTTAAAGTAATGGTCAAATGTTTCAGAGTTTTTATAGTGCAGAGAAAATACAAGGTATTATGAAAGAACAGCGAAGGAAGGGATTTACTTGAGCTGAGTCTTGAAGTATCTCATTTACATAAAACTTGGTTCAGGTGTTGCATAAGAGGTGCATAATACAGAGGAACATCTGCTGAGAGTTAAGAAAGCTTATCGCTCTTGACTGTAAGACAATAGCTTATTAGATGCAAAGTACATCCATCCACCCATCCATGCATCCATCCATGCATCCATGTATCCATCCATGCATCTATGCATCCATCCATGCATCTATGCATCCATCCATTCATTCATCCAACTGTCTGTCCAATCATCAATCTATTCATCTATCCATAGGCCCAGTAAAACATCCATTCATCTACCAATTAGTAAGAAACTGATAGCCTCCAAAGACAAATAGCACACAGCCCTGTACTTTGGAAAAGTTAGTATCTATAAAGGAAATAAAAACATTCCTAAACAAATATTGTTTTGCCGAATTTACCAAGAATCATGATAACAGTACTTCTAAGAATGAGGTTAGCAAACAGAAAAAAGGCAAAAAGGCATCTTGACTGATTTGGGGTTAAGCTTTGGTGAATTGAATACTGATGGAATACTCATCCAAATAGACACCAAAAATGGAATAAGACAGTACCCTAGAGTGCACATTTGTATGAGAGCTCAGGAAACAGTTGTTTATTGTCTTGAAACAGTTGTGGAGAATTATGGGAGATCATATAGAGCATGAGGTGAGAACCAGGGACTAAGATGTTTGGGTTCTGTATCTAAGCAGAGGGTCCTCACTGAAGATTTTTAACACAGAGTACAGGAATATAGTCAGGTTTGGGTTTCGGAAGATGTGTCTAGTTGACTGTGGAGAAGAGATTATAGAGGGAAGCTAAGGAATCGAGTCATTGTGGGAAACTCACAGTAGTTCAGGGGACAAAAGAAGGCAACAAGAGAAGAGTGGATAGGAAGAGCTATGTTTGGAGATCTTCATGAGGTGGGTAGGTAGTAGCATGTCCAGACTCCAGAGAGAGAAACAATCAAACGAGTATTCAGGGCAAACAAGTGCTCCCATTGGTCAGAATACAGATAGCAGCACAAGGCAGGAGTGAACCATGGAGGGATGGAGGATGAACTCAGGGCAGCTAATTAGTTGAATTAAGTCATTCCAAGAACATGGGAGGAGCACGTTTTGAAGCACACAATACACTGAAGCTATAATTATGCCACATGAAGATGTCATTATACAAAAAAAGAAACTAAAGTTTGGATCCTGCAAATCATGGGGAAGCCTGGGCTTCCTGGACCCAGTCCAGTGCTCTCTCCACACCAGGCATTCAGATCTATGGATTTCTGAGCCTAGAGATTAAGAACTGTGAAAAGAACTCTGTCTTGCTCACCGAGCCAGCACATAAGGAAGTATGGACTGCATTTTCTATAAAAACATACTATTGATTAAATAAAAATTTAAAAGTTAGCAAGCCTATGCAAAGATAGACATTTGTATCTATAACTTATTTGTTAAAAACTGAGTTTTGATGAATGCCCACTAATTACCAAAAAAGCAATTTATTTATCCTTGACCCCTTGAACAGTTTAAAACCAAGAAATATTTGTACAAATAGAATATGTGGAATGTTTACTTATTTTATAAAAATTTTCAGTAGCTACTTTAAATTACTAAACTCAACTAGAAATATTCATTTAATAGCCTAACATGAATTTTTACATCTATGGTGATATTTTTAAACAAATATATAACTTATTGTAATCCAATGATAATAATCTAATAAGTTAATACTGAAGTCAGGCCTGGTGGTTCATGTCTATAATTCCAGAGCATTGATGGCTGAAGCAGGGGAATAAAGCTTTCAAGGCCTCTCTGGGCTATACAATTGATTTCAGGCTAGCTTGAGTAGTCTACATCGTGAGACCTGTCTCAGAAAAATGAAAAAACTCAAAGCAATTTGCGAACATTGTCCTCCTGTATGTTCCATACTGCTAAAGACAGCCTTACCTCAAAGGAAAGTTGGAACAACCTTTAATTTGGGGCAAGGTTCTGGGGACTGAACCCAGGGAGTCACACATGTACTGTATTTTTCTTCTGCCACCACTGAGAGGGTACATGTCAGTTGATGCATTTTAACTAATTAAAAGTAAATGTCAAAGAATACGAGGAGCAAATACTGCCAACAGATTTTAAGACAATTTTCTATTTCCACTGAATGTTTACCAAGAATTTTAGTTTCATTTAAATGTATCATTTAGAATGGTACATTAGATTAATATATTAGTTTATGGTTATCTTCGGAGGCATTTAAAATATCAATTTACGTGTTTTTGTGAGATTCTTTTTGGCATTCTATTATGGGCCAGCATGTTCAATGTTAGTGATTAACTGGGGATAAAAGCCAAGAGAAAAATAGTTCCAATTGCCATTATCTACATTTTAATAAGCACACTTAACAGTTCTGACTGGTTGAGTCCCTTTGATGACATCAAGGAAGAAGTGATGTCACATTTTAAATGTTATGACTTAAGGTTTCAGCAACAGGAATGGAAGGCCATAAAAACAAAACAAAACAAAGCAGAAAACAAACAAAACCAGAAAACCAAAACAACAACAACACCCTTCCTTAAAATAGACTAAAACCAGTGGCTTCGATTGCAAAGTGTAATTAAGACTTTATTTTAAAAGACAATTCACAATTTATAAACCCCAGCAAGAGCTTTGTGCCATGAACTTTTCAGCTGCCACCCAGCACAAAAGAGGCTGCGTTTTTCATGTGCAGCAGTACATGGTTAAGGGGTTGACGGTGTTGAGGACAGGAAAGATAAATCTCATAGACATGGGTATCCTATTTGTTAAAATGTCACCTTTCATGGGAATGGTGTCAGAGTCATGACAAATTGCTTCAGGGAAAAAGAATTACTAGTGGAAGGTTTGGGTGGATAGAATGTGCTGGGAAGAGCGTATGACCAGGGCTGCCTTTCGCCCAGATATTGGCAGATCTACAAACAGCAATTTAGAACACTCAAAATCGTCAAATGCCATTGTGATATAATTTCATTTTATTAGACAGTATTTGTACTTAGAAGTTGAGATGGCTTTTAGTTTGTGAAAGGCTTAACTGGATTTCTGCTTTTCTTCTGTGTATGCCTTTTAAGTAGGTTCTACTTTAAAAAGAAATCCATGGTAAAGAATAATAAAAAGACATTTGCATGGCGCTTTAAGAGTTAAAATAGTTTTCTTGTCTGGGGTTAATGGCTCAGTGGGGCAGAACACTTGCTGTGGAATCTAGAGGGGGCTGAGTTCAAATCCCGAGAACCCGTGTAAAGAGCTAGGCGTGGCAGCACACCTATCTGTGTCCATGGTGCTGTGGGGGCTGCAGACAGAAGAATTGGTAAGATTTACTGACCAACATCTTAGCGTCAGGTTGAGTGAGAAACCCCATCTCAAGGAGTCCAGGCCTCCATGCTCATATGTGCATCTGCACATACATAAATAATTTTTCTTAACCCCTTTGACATAGGAACAAACAGATGCAGAGGCATAAATAACTTACTTAAAGTCACTTAGCAAGGACATGAAACATGAAACCAGGAAACACAACTTCATATCCTCTCTCCAAGGTCTGATGTGTGTTACATGAATGAAAGAATCTGTAGTCAATAGCATGACATAAATTTAACTTAAAATATATTCAAGGTTTGTATCAGTATAAGGCTCCATTAAAATGTTTATTTCGTGCAAAATATATCACTGGAATCCATACCACATAACAGCAGCAAAGAAGCCATGTTAAAAGGTGCCTAGTTTGCCATGCATGTAATCTACATACACATATATTACACAGTGAGATCACACATATTACATAATGAAAACAGACATGTCAGCAAGCATTAGTCATTATAGGAAAGAAAGTGTTATTAATGAATATTTTCATTTATTAATGAAAATTTTATTAATTTTCATTTATCAATTTAATTTATTAATTTATTAATGAAAATTTTCATTTGCTCATCCTTTGCTGTTGGATCCAAGCCAGATTGAAGGACTTTTTTCCCTGTGTGTGAGATGCAGGCCGCACATGCTACACTGTGCGCACTCATTTTTCTTGATGCATTTTGTACAACATGTCTGAATTGCATGTACATGCATCCAGCTCACTCTAAGTGGTTAAGAAATGAAGCTGTATTTATGAGACTCTAAACACCACAGACCTCTGTGGGTGTGCAGAGCTCCAATTATTCTTTTTAAGAATGCTACGGTACTATTTAGCAATACAAAGATGTTTTGTTCAATTCCCATTTGCTAGACATTTGCTTGGAACTGTTTCTGAATGACTTCAAATTAATTCATTAGAACTTATGGGAATTACATGGGTACCACTCCATGGATCCTGCAGAAGGTTTTATTATTATTATTTTTTTTGCCTTTTCAAAGAAAATCTTAAGGTTAAAAGTCATCATAATTATAATTAAATAATCACTTTGAAAGAATTCCAGCCCAATGTTTGATATATACATATGGTAATTAGTCACTCAAATATTTGTTGAATGAATGAAGTGGTATTTCACTCTTTTCATCTAATTAACAGCATGGTGGGGAAAAAAAGTGTCAGATTTGTATCCTTCCAAGAGTTGGGCCAATTTGGCATGTGTGATCAAAGGCAAAGAGAACAAAATATTTTTGGCCCATTCCTGAGTTTTTCCTTCTGGTCTTTCAGATACCCTTGGGTCAAGTTCCTTTACCATCCCCAGGGAGTAGTTTTCAAAGAGAGTGATTCACTCTCTTCATACCCTTAATTATCATGCCTGTAATCAGACCCTGGATGTCCATCAAAATTCTCTGGCTTGTTAAATAGATATCCACAAAGATAAAAGATTTAGACATAGCACCTGCCTGTCACCCCCTAGGAATTTCAAATTTTGAACTGGTGAATAGTTGCTAAATATTTGTTATTTGGACCATGGTTTTGTTTTGTTGTTTTGTTTTTAAGTTTTTTTTTTTTTCCACTGAGCTTTCTCTGGTAAAGAAAGAAGTTTATTGTATATGCATAGTTACATCTACTCTAATATGGCATTCATGATAAGCCATGTTTGAAAATAAATGACAAAAAAAAATAGTTGGGGGTGGGGTGGGGAGGGCCATTCTTTAAAGCACACATAACCTATAATAGACCCACCCCAAGGCAGTGCTACCATTTAGAAATGCGGCTAGAGTTTTAGAAGATGGTAAAATAATTACAAAGGTTAAAGTTAAGTCAAATTGGGCAAAGCCATTCCCATTAAAAGCCCAAACAAGAACACAGGGGCCGCTGTTATTGTCTAATACATGTTGACTCAAGGTGGCTACCGTTGTCAAGACAGTCTCCATTGGTGTCCCAAAGGGTCACATTCACAGCCATCAACCTGTTCTTCAACAGGCTCCTTGTGACTTAAAGGAAACAGATGGAAACAGATGGGAGGGCTTGGGACATAGTAGACTTATCAATTTGTTGCATGTTTAATGACATTAGGCTTGTAACCAGTGGTCAGGTAATAACAGAGTGGTTTGGAGGTCTTCAAGGAGATGGTCATCCATTAACTCTTTCCTGTCAGCATTCCACCTTCCCCCTTTGGATAACTGTGTAAGTTTCTTATTGTGGGAGTATGTAGTTGTGTGTGTGTGTGTGTGTGTGTGTGTGTCTGTCTGTCTGTCTGTCTCTCTGACTTCCTGCCTATCTGAGCAAGTCCTAATGCAGATTTCATAAACCTTCTGAAAGAATTGACTGCTTCCAAAGGATTGTTTGTGTTCTCTGAAGTGAAATCTACATTTGAAAAAAAAGTCAAAGTAATTTTCCAGGTAGTCAAAGCTGAAGATCACCCTGCTCACTTCAGAGCAATTTTTGTTATGAAGTGAGTCAAAAGCGGCCACCTGAAGCCACTACTTCCCAAACTTAACAGAACACAGCTTCAGAACCTTCTGCCTTTGCCCAGAAATATGGGGAGAAGTGACATGGTGTTATGCTTGATCATTTGATTTGGGGGAAGGGGGGTTAGAGGCTGTGTTTTAGGGAATGCTTTTTCTTTTGAAATGTCTATTGCATTGTGTCCAGGCTCTTTTATGAGTTGTCCCCATTACAAAGAGCTGAAGCCCCTGATCTTTGAGCACAGATCAGATTGTATGTACTGCCCAGCTGAGCTCAGACAGCCTGTGGAAAGCTGACCTAGTCAGACTCCAGCCTGGTGACTCGTCTGCTCTGAACAGTCACTTCAAATAGCTCCCACTTCCTACATCTGCCTCCTGATCTTTTCCTGTTACTTTATTTGGTTTGTTTTCAAAAGCCATTTTCCCTGGTTGCTTCCCCCATAAAATTCTTTTTCTTTCTTTCTTTCTTTCTTTCTTTCTTTCTTTCTTTCTTTCTTTCTCTCTCTCTCTCCTTTCTTTCTTTCTTTCTTTCTTTCTTTCTTTCTTTCTTTCTTTCTTTCTTTCTTTCTTTCTTTCTTTTTTCACACACTGGAATCCCAAATGATCTATACTATGGGTGCTGAGTGGGTAACTGTCTAGGGATTGCCTTAGGCTGTGTCAGCATGCTTGGGGCTTGTGTGGTGTCATGTCAACAATTCCATTCAATCCTGGGGCCATCCAAGAGAGAAATACTGAATTTGTAGCCAATGGATATCAGGTAATATATCTGTATCATTTAATATAAAAGTATATACATGCATATATGTGTGTATATATAATGTATATATAAGTCTAGTGAAAACGTATGTGTATATCACTAGAAAATAAATACTAGTACTTTTTATATTGTTTAGTTTTTCATAAGCCAGGAAATATTGTTGTGGTAGTACAGGTTTATTTCACAATTTACAATAAAAACTTATTTTCTATTTGTGCCAAGCATAATTTTCTAACTTAATGTCTAACTGTGAAAAAGCAGAGATGTAGGATAGTTAGAGTCTGCTTCAAGGAGTATCTTGGTCCAGTTTCAAGCGGTGTGGCAGACTAAATGTTCACAGAAAACCTTTCCAACAGAGTCCATATAAAACACTGAATAAAACTGAAGAGAAAAAAGTCTCTGTTTTGAAATGCTTGGTTGGGGCTACTGGCAAAGTTAAGACTCTTTCTGGGGCAGAAGAAATGGGGTGGGGTGAGAAAATGAACAGCAAAGGGAGTCAAACAAGCCTTCTGTGAGGGGCCTTGAGAGCTAAGGAGCTTGGGAAGGAATAGGAAGGGAGATCAATTTGAAGATACACAGGAAGCTGCCCCATCACCAAAACCAGCATCTCTCATTGTCCATGAATAGGGAGAAAGCTTGAGGCAAAGAGTTCTCTAGAGTATATACTTGCCTCTGCTGCAGCTGATATAGGAGGAAAGATGAGTGACAAGTCTTGAGAATCTATAACTTTTATCCAGCAAGTGCAAGGGTGGGCACTCCTGGTGTCTGTTATTTTTGACAGTCTCTCTTGTCAAAAAATGTAATCACGAGAAGCAACGTGTGTTTCCACTCATTTGAAGTATTTTGTGTTCAGATTCATGGAGAGGGAAAGTAGAATGTTCTCCACTACAACCTGGAGGAGAAAGTCTCCTAAATTGCATGCTTCAAATATTTAAGATGATAAATTTTATGTTATGTATATTTGTAAAACAAACAAATCAGCAGCAGCAGGAGCAGCAAACCCCCGCAAAAGGAAAAAGAAGGGCCAAGAACGGATGTGCATGCCTGCAGTCTAGTGCTTAGAAGGCTGAAGTGAGAAGGTCTGGAGTTCTTAAGTCAGCTGAGCTACACTGTGAGAGTGTTTCAAAAACAAGTTTGTCTACCTAATGCAGTGAATGTAAAGGTTTAGGATTAACACTAGCAACATTGTGACATGTTTGCATATCAGCAGCAGCCAAGCATCGGTTTACATAGTCAAGCCTCTAATATGACAGTCAGCTGAATGGCACCCTGTAAAACCACATCTGAGTTTTAACCCTAGGAAGCTCTGAAAGTGACCCTTACTTGAGAAAAGGGGTTTTATAGATATAATTAAGGAGCTTTATACAATCTCATTCTATTACATGAGTGGGTCTTAGATTCAACAACAAATATCCTTAGAGATGAAAGAAAAGACAGCTATAAACCCAAGGCCTTGGGAAGCAGAAGCAGAAACTAGCCAGGCAGCCACAGGCTGAGGACCACCACAGCTCTGAGGTCTGAGTCTTGATTTCAGACTTCCACCTTCAGAACCATGAGAGAATAAACTTCTATCATTTTGACTTGCTTGGTGTGTTGTAATTGTTATAGCAGCCATAAATACCAATGTGCCAGAATGGAAACACAATATTTACCAGTATATTAATAATTTCAGTTTCTGAAACCAAAAACAGGCAGCAGAAACATTAGCACCTACATTTTGGGTTTCTTTTCAGGGTGGAACCATTTGTCCTCTCTGTATTTATATTTATAGACGCATTTACACTCCCATTGTTGGCAAATACTGAACAAGCAGGATCATCATGTTCATGATACCATATTATAAGACAAATAATTGAAGCAGACAGGAGTACCTGTGCTGAAGAGTTATGGAGGATCAAGAAAGTGCCTTTATAAAATGTCTCAGATAGAATGTGACACACAAGAGGGACAGACTACAGCACTGATTTTGATGTATGCCCATCACCAGGCTTCATAGACACTGCCTTCCAGGAGCTGTGGGTATAATTTAGTGGTAAAGTGTGAGATAATTGTATGTGTGAGACCCAACGTCCAACACTCACCATTGGGAAAAATTATCTTCCAGGTAGTCACTGCAGATCCCTGTCAGATCAGTATTTCATTACTCTCATCACCAGTGACTTTCCCACTTGACAATCCCTCAGTTGTACAGTGGTCTACATCAGTTTGTGTGGTGACCCGCTTACCTGTCAAGGTGGGACATGACTGTTTTGGAGATGTCCGCCCCTGCTTCTTGCAATATATGGATGATCTGGAATGGTGCACCTGGGTTCCGTCCAGGATGGATTATGACAGGACAGCCAAGCTGAGCCTGGGCGTGAGCTGTAGCCTGAAGTACCTTTTTCTCGCTTTCAGTCAAAGGCCAGGAGCAGCCAATTTCTCCAATAACTCCACACTTGATACTGGTGCCATCAGCTCCATGGAGAATTTCATTAATAAGGACTTCTGTAAGCTAAGGAAGAGTGAGAATGAGCCTATTTTATAGATTGTGAAATATTTCCAAATAAGCTCATGTTATACAAATTTTGGATGTGTTCAGAGCTGGGTAGGGGTAAGGGAGAGGGAGGATGAAGCCTCTCAATCATGAAGATCCTGCTTCCATCCCCAGATCTCACAGAAGAAAGCTCAGTGTTGTGAACTAGCAATCCCAGCACTAGGGAGACAAGAGATGGTTGGGTCCCAAAGGCTCACTGGACTGCTGGTATGGCATATCACCAACTAGCTCCAGGCCAATGAGAGACCCCACCTCAAAGGAGGTGTACAGTTTTCCAAAGGATAATGTCCTCTAGCTTCCACGTCCATATTCCCTGCCATGCATGTGCACATATATTAACACAACACACACTCACACATACATGCATGCATGCATGCATGCACACACACATGCACACGCAGGCACACAAATGCCAGCATTCACAAAGCATTTTTTTCTGACTAAATTGCAAATTCAACAAGTTATTATAAGATTTATGAATCTTATAATTTGAAGGTACAGTAGAAAGTCTGTATGCTCAGAATGAAAAAAAGGGGGGCTCTTTATTTTAATCTGGGAACAACACCTGTAGATGTCACTGAATCTGTCATCTGTGCCAAGTACTTCTTTAATTCTATCATTCATTCAACCTAGAAAACTCATTACACAATATTTACGTTACTTGCTTCAAAGCATGGTTTGACAAGTATATTATCCTTTTCATTAGCTCAGTCTCCAACTAATACAAATGTATATATTTAAAAGCTTATTGGGATATAATGCAGATGAAAATATTTAAAGAGTCACTTTAGATACTAACAGATATTTTGCCAAGGGTTTGCCTGAGGGCTATTTTGTACCTGTGAAACAAATTTTGGGAAATAATATATAGGAATACATACTATATGTAAATGCATGTAAACTGACACATATGTTTAACAAGAGAATACACATACGGGCAACAGAGCCCTGAAACTTCTTTCTTTGGATCCTCGCAAACTTTGCTCCCTTCTGCCCATTTTCACTTACTATTATAAATAAGAGAACAGATCTTCTCCCGCCCCTCATGGCTTGTAATAAGAGAAGACGCTGTATTTGCAAACCTACCAAGTCTCTGCCTGCCAAGTCTCACCCTACTGTGAATTTTCATTGCTGGTTATTATAAAACCTGAGGGGAAAGCTGAAGTAGCTTATGATGGGAAGACGAGGTTTACAAAGAGACTGAAACAGAACCACTGAGCTCTGCTAGGACTCATACAGACTAAGCATTAACACATTGGAATTGTCAATGACGAGTGTGTCGAGGGCTCCTTCCTCAACACTGGAAAGATACAGAGTCTGACTACTCTGGGTTCCAGTCGGTAAATGTCTTTGTGAGCTAGCTATTTTTTTTTTTTTTTTCTCATATCCAGCTTGGTCTGAACCATTCGCATTTAGTGTGTTCTGAATTTATATACAAACAACATTCTAAGTAGTGCTTTTTACCTGCTCCACTGACATGGCTCTGGTCTCTGCAGAGTGAGTTGCATCAACGTAAAACCCAGCTCCAGCTATGATATGGACTCCAGTCTGCTCTGCCAGCCTCTTCAGTGTATGCACATCCCTGCTGAGCCCAGTGGTAGTGTTCTCCACCAAGGCTCCTCCACCCTTAGCCTTGAAATACAACAGTTCTTCTCTTATGGCTTCTACTTCCTGATTCAACTGAAGGTTCTCTCGATGGGAATAGGGATTCTTCTGAATCCAAAATAAATTTTTCATCATGATAGGTTCCTTGGAGGTAGCTTCGTGGCATGGAGGAGGTGGGCAGTAAAAATTGTCAAAGGTCATTGTCAGATGCTCATGGGTCAAGGTGCGGCCCAGTTGGCTGGGTTCTACAAGGCCCAGAACGGTTTGTACTTTCCCACTTAAGGAAGACATTCCTGATAGTGTCTTGGGGATTTGCTCTAAAGAGGAAAAAGAAATATGGAATTAGAAAATTTAACACATGTTGGGGGCCGACTTTTAGCAGAAAGCGGCTATCAGCTTTGCAGCCATCTTGAGCCATATACCCTGACATGAGACTTGGATTACAATAGCCTACAACAGCTGAGCACACTCCGATAATCTTGGTTTAGATACCTTGAGATTAAAGGTGTGTGAGATTAAAGGTGTGTGAGATTAAAGGTGTGTGACTTAAGAGTGTGATATAGAGATCAGATTTAGAGACAAGACCTAAGGGCATGATTAAAGGTGTAACTTAGAGGCGTGGCTTAGAAGTGAGACATATAAAAGGCTAGAGGCAGACAGAGAAAGCAACAGATTACTTGACATTAGGTAGAAGACACTTTGCTCTAGACAGAACAATATGGAGAACAGAGAATCAGACTATAGAGAGAGAATCAGACACTTAGAGGAAGAAAGAGACTGAAGAATAAACGGGATTGAAACACACTCTGTCTGGTCTCCATTCTTCGAGTCCGCCCTCACCCTCTCTCTTGCTGAACCCCGACCCGCGGACCTGAGCGGCAGCTTGAGCTGGGATACAGTGGCCGCCAAATGCGGGGCAGCCCGGGCCTCAACATTTTGCTCAGGCCGCGACATTTTTTGGCACCTGAACAGGGACTCCAGCTTAGGCCTCAACATATTTTGGCCGCCCGAACGTGGGGCTAGTGTGGTTCTCAATATTTTTTGGCACCCAATGTGGGGCTAGTGCGGCCCTCAACAAACACAAACATGTAGTTTGTCAGTAGAGAGCAGGGGTTGTGGATGTCAGTCGAAAGAATCAATGAAACTAGAGATATGACCTCATTTGTTCTCTGCCCCAAGGAGTACACATGAATAAGATGTCCCCAGTCACTTTCATCAGGTCTCCTCTAATGGATCAACCACAACCTTATTTACTGGAAATATTTCTTCAATTCAGAACACATTTATATATCATTTAATTTTGTCTCAGGTTTAGCTATGCCTTTTTGAATACTTGAACAAAAATCATTTAATCCCCCCTCTTTTTCACCAGTAACTTCCATCAAAACCAGTTACGCATTAATATCATTTCATCCCTTTTTATCCAAATGAAATACACAAAGGCTTCTACTCATGGAACGACCCATTTGCTAGTGAGGAAAATTTCTGCTGATGGCCTGCTATATACCTGAAGCATAACATAAGGCCTCTAAGATGCCTGGCTTCATAGGGGATGGCCACAAAATAATTGAGAGAAGAAGAAATACATAACTAGATTTATTAATGCCAAAAATAAGAAGAAAAGAACCCTTTCACTTTCAAGGGGGTTTATTGCATAGTGCAAATGGAAAGTAACCCTTCAATACATAAAAGGAAAACTTCATTGTTATAATGAAAGTGACTACAATGTTATCCGTGATGGTTAAAAACTAAATGTCAACATGACAACCTAGAATCTCTTGGGAAGGGAGTCTCAGTGAGGGAGTGTCTCCACTGAGTTAGTCTGTGGTTATGTCTACAGGGAATTATCTTAATTACATTAATGGGCATGGGATGGCCCAGCCCATTATGGGTGGCAACACTCATTCCCTAGGCAGGGGATTCTGAACTTTATCAGAGTGGACAAATTGAGTTGAGCACAAGCAAGCAAGCAAGCAAGCAAGCAAGCAAGCAAATGTTTGGAAGCTCTATTCTCTTTGCTCTTAACTGTGGGTGTGATGTGACAAGCTGTCTCAGCTCCTGTCTCTCTGACTCCTCTACAGTGACGGACTGTCACTTGGAAATGGAGTTAAAAGGAACCTCTGCTCCTCTAAGTTGTGTTGAGGTATTTTATCACAGCAACAGAAATGAGCCTAGAATGCTGCTGAAACAGAAATCAGCTGCCATCTCTAGAAGGAGCAAAAACCTCTTTATCTCCCATATAGTTTCCTTTCAGATACAAGGATCAAGTATCTGCTCAGGTTTCTCTCAGGGAAAGCAAGAACTCCAATTCCAGCACTTCCATGTTCATTGTGCGCCCCTAACAGAGAAGACTGAATGAAGAAGATGACAGTGGACTTGGTGAATAGACATACTGTAGCTGTCACCGCCGGAAATGAAGCTCCACCCAGAGGACAGGAAGACATGATCATGAGACTGGAAGAACAGCATAGCTTTTAAAGCTTTCAAAGTGCTTCACAACAGACATTCTAAAATTATTTCCCCCATATCTTTGGAAGCCTTCTCTGTCTGTGTGGGGGTGGTGCACAGTTTTGAGCCTGTGCATCTGGAGATCAGAGATCAACCTCAGGTATCAGTCCTCTGAAGCCATTCACTGTGTTCTTTGGAGAGAGAGTCTCCCTCTGGACTGGAGCACACAGAGAAGGCTAGCTATCAAGCTGCAGGAATCTGCCTATGACTAATGCTGATTATGGGATTCCTAGTGTCTACTAGCATACCTGGCTATTGTATGTGGGTTCTAGACAATGAATTTAGCTTCTCATGTCTCCAAGGCGAACACTTTAACAACTGAAGCATCTTCTAGCCCCTTTCTCTGATTAACTGAGCACCTTGTCTCTTGTAATTAGAGAATAGGCATTACTTAGGAATTAAGACAAATGCAATAAAATACTACACATAAAAATACTGTCAAAAGAGGCACACAGTCTATAGTTAACAAAGAGCAGAATCATTTTGCATTTTGACTAGATCACTTCTTTCTACAAAAGAAAGGCTGTGGCTGTGGATGAAGGAGAGGGATGAGCTAGGAACAGTTTGGGGAGGGGAACCATAATCAGAATATATTGTATGAAAATTATTTTCAATAACAAGAAAAATTTAAAAAGAAGTCCTTTTGGACAGATATCTGTATATATATAGATATATCTGTGTCTCTCTCTCTTTCTCTTTCTCTCTCTTTCTTTCTCTCTCTCTTTGTGTGTGTGTGTGTGTGTGTGTATGTAATATGTCAGGAGGAAAGGAAAAGGTTTACAAATTATAGGTTAATTTTTCTCCAGTCACTTCAACACCGTTAGTCTTAGATGTCTGGAATAATTTACTGACAGTCATAAGTGACTCACTTAGATTTTTCACAGAGAACACCAGGGTTGTGAACAGTGTGACTATTGAGCTTCGTTTGACAGTGTTCTTGTACAAGCCGTCCTCTGAACATTGGGTTGGACACATGGAGGCCAGGAGGAACAAAATGGGACCTGATCAGAGAATCACCATACAATTGCCAGTCCCTGCACAGGCAGTATAATTTTTACTGTTGATCTCACTGTTCAGAAGAGATGAAGGACATTTAAGGTGGTATGGCTATAGACTGGAACTTACTGCTCAAAGCTTTATTCTTTTCTACTCAAAATAATCAGTATGCAGTTACTCCTTTGGTAGATGAGATCACAGCACCATTAATAATAGATTCAATCCTCTTGGTGAGTTTTCTGTTTCCTCCCTTCAGCATTACAGATCTGTTCTGGAGAGTCACAGATGGGGGCAGAAATTAGGATAAATTGATCAAACACTACCATGTCTACTAGAAAGGTAACAAACTACACACTTAATTGATGTGTATTTGAAAGAGCAACATGGTATGTTTAAAGCTTACAAGCTGTGAGTCTTTGTAAAAAAAATTATTTAAGAAATGTCACCCCTCCTGGGACACTCCTCTAATGCTCTCAGACAAGGCTGGCTTGCTCTTCTGTGATCACATACAATGTAGCATACACTCAGAGGATAAGACAAGATTAAGGAACAAAAAGCAGCCAGCACCCCTTTAAGGGAGAATGCATCCTTGACTGAAGTGAGATACAGATCTGGAACTTGTAGTTTCAGTGTGGCTAGGAACCCCTTTTCTGCCTGTGTTCTTTCTGGAAGTCACATTCCATACGTCATGCTCCTTCATCATAAGGATGCACCTGTAGAACCAGCAATGACAAAGGATGAGAGTGGTAGTGACCATTTGTGCAGAGGGGAATGAACACTGACATAAAAGGAGGCTTTGGCATTTTCCAGAGCTTCCCACAGAAAGCTCAGTATTGAACCTGTATTGGAAAAGGATAGCGGGAGCTATCAACACGTTTGACAAAAGCTTTGTTCCACATCAACTGTGAAATCTGCGTCACATGTGAAAGGATAGTCTGGAATTATTACAAGAGCCCAGAGAGAACTACCAGGCTGTAGTAGTTAGTCCTCAACTCAGAGATCTGGAATCATGGAAGGGTCAAGCTTTAGGGCATGTGTCTGAAGGATCTCCTAGATTAGGTAAACTCAAGTGAGAAGACCAAGCCCAAATGTGGGCAGAAACATCCCCTGAGATAGGATACCATGTAAAACAAATAGAAGAAAACTAGCTGGACACCAGCACTTAGTTTTCTCTGCTTCTCTACTGTGAGTGCAGTGTGACCCGTGCAAGTGCTTCTGCCTTGATGGATGGTATCACTCTAACCCAGATAAATCCTTAGTCCTCAGATTGCTTCTGTCACATTCTTAGTCAGAGCAACAGGACAAGTAGCAAACACATAACACTTCTAACTTTTTTAAAAATTTGCTTTTGTTTTATGAGACCAGGTCTCACTCTGCAACCTATGCTAACTTGAACTCATGGTGATCCTCCTGTCCCACACTCCCAAGTCTCAGAAATATGGGTATGGGCCGGGCGGTGGTGGCACACGCCTTTAATCCCAGCACTTGGGAGGCAGAGACAGGCGGATTTCTGAGTTCGAGGCCAGTCTGGTCTACAGAGAAACCCTGTCTCAAAAAACAAAAACAAAAACAAAACAAAACAAAACAAAAACAAAAACAAAAAAACAAAAACAAAAAAAAAGAAGAAGAAAGAAAGAAAAAAAAAGAAATATGGATATGAGCCACTATGTCTGCCAGCCCATCTAGTCTTGCTGGACCTAAAATAAAGAGGAAATACTGAATAAAAAATAAAAACAAGAAGAGAATTAGAAAAGGGAATGACACTGCTGTACCACACAGCTGAAAACTGGAGACAATAAGCAGGATTTGATTACTTACAAGCATGCATATATTATCTTTTATAAGATTTATATAAAAAATTGCATGATGACTGAATATCTGGCGAGGAGGAAAAGTCTGGATGTATCTTCAGTTTCTATTCAGTTTCACTTGTGTTTTGAGTTATTTTGCTCTGGCGACTATGATTAAGAACATTCTGTCTACTCAAGTTGACCATCCTTTCCAGCTACTCTGATGGTTAATTTATCAACTTAATTGGACTTTGAAGCACCTAGGATATTGGTAAATCACACACCTGGGTGTGTCTGTGAGGAACTTTCCAGAGATAATTAGATCATAATGGCTCTGGCCCAGTGAACAGATTAAGCCCAAAAGGATTCATAAATGGTGGCATTTGGGGGAGTTGGTAGGGGCGGGGTCAACATGGAAGAAGCAGGTTACTGGCTACATGTTCTTAGAGGCCATAGCTTAACCTGGCCCCTTCCTGCAACTCTTTCTCTTTGCTTCCTGACCACAATAAGATGAACAGCACATTTCCCTCAGCTGTGGAGTTCAGCATTACCTTGGAGCCATGAACTCTCTGAAACGATGTGTTGAAACAAATGCTTCCCCTTCCCGGTGGCTTCTGTCATGTTATGCCACATTGGTGAAAAATGTAATGGGCACAGTTGCCCTCACATGGATTTCAGAGGAGAGAGGATATCTAGAAGTCTGAATGCCCTGTATGTGCAAGTGGGAACTCTTAAGGTACATCCTCTGCATGTTGTAGGCAATCATACTTTGCCCTGGATCTGACACAAGTGTGCTAGCCTTAGAGCTGACTGAAGCTGTTAGTACTTCAACTTAGATATAATGGTCAAATTGGCAAACTGACATTTTTTACAGACATGATTTAAAATTCCCCACCCCGACTTCCCCAAACAGTGAAAGGTCTGTTGCCTTTTATGAAACCCTCTGCTGAATTTCACTCACTTTATTCCATGAATAAACCTTTACTGATGAGGAAGAAGAGGCCATGTCCCTGCAGAGACCTGTAGGGTTTTGCAATAATGTAGGAAAAAAAAAATCAGATGGTGGATTGGTCTGAAATGATACCAGTTGAGATGGCAAAAAAGCAGGAGAGCAGATGGGACTTTCTAACTGGACTCACTGGTACTAAAAAAAAATACCCTGCAAATAAATGGCCCAAATATATCAACATTTCTATTTTTTATGTGTTACGTCACAGTTCAGCCCTACTCTATAAACACTGCACTTAAAGCTGACATTTGATTTGCGATAAAAATATTTTAACAACTATACAATATTTTTTTAAAACTCTGTTTGAATATTTCCATCATGTACAGGTTCAAAACTGTGACACATCTTCTCTTAAACAGCATGGATCTGGCTGCTGGACAATGGTGACCACGGGAGTCTGCCTTTTCTCTATTCCGTGCTCTTATGCTTGAGTAAGGAAAGCTCTAGCAGGGCATGGTGACTCAAGCCTGCTATCTCAGCTACTTAAGAGGCTGAGACAAGAGGGTCCTACACTCAAGCCCTGCCTGAGCTGTAGTGTGAGTTCAAGGCCAGCTTAATTAGTGAGACTTTGTCTCAAACTAACAATCAAAAAGGGCTAAAGAGGTAGCTCAGTGGTTGATAGAGCTCAAGGATGAACTAGCTGGACACCAGTGCTCAGTTTTCTCTGCTTCTCTACTGTGGGTGCAGTATGACCAGTGTGTGTACTTCCGCCTTGATGGATGGTATCACTCTAACCCAAATAAATCCTTATTCCTCAGATTGCTTTTGTCATGTTCTTTGCTAGAGCAACAGGACAAATAGCAAACACATAACACTTTTTAAAAATTTGTCTTTGTTTTATGAGACCAGGTCTCATTCTGTAGCCTATGTTAAGTTGGACTCATGGTGATCCTCCTGCCTCAGACTCCCAAGACGCTGAAATAGAGGCATGAGGCACTTTGTCTGCATGAGACCTGGGTATCATACCCTGTGCAGCAGGTAAGGGAGGAAATGGGGAAAGAGAAAGAGCCGGAAAGAAATGCTAACACAAGAATATAAATGGAACCCAGTGCTATTCAAAGAGATAACTAAAACAAAGTGGCCCACAGAACAAATGCAGTAACTTGAGGGAAATGACTTCACTCACAAGCTCATCTTTTTATTACCTTTAGACTTAAAAGCTGACAATGTAAAAATATTATGAAAGGGTGAAACCATATAAGGATGCATGCCTGAGGATGTGGCTTGGGTCTTAACTGACTCTAAGTCTATCAAAATGGGCCATCTGGTCAGCCCTCTATGTCCCTTGTTGTTAGACTGTGGTAACTGCCTTGTTGATTTTGTTAGCTCACTGTTCAGTGAAAAAACTAAAAAGGTACTCTTATGAAGAAAGCAAGATGACCAGGGGAATGGCAGGGGAGGATAGAAAAGCAGAGAAAGAGGGGGAAGAAAATGGCATCTTAAGTCAAAATGAATTATGACTTATGCCAATGACATCTTAGAGTCTGGGGAGTCTGTCAAAACACTGTCTGGCAGACTCATCTTACAACCTTTCCTTTAGAAGAAGAGACTCCACCCTGGATGCTGGAACAAGATTTGGGGAAAATGTTTTGATTTCAACACTAACAATAGTCCCGAAAGCAAAACATACGTCAGTCGCCAGACAGGCCAGTTACAACTTCATTCCTGTTGCAGAGCATGCTTCATACTGGGATCGGGGCTTCTGTTTAGCAAGCAGAAGGTTATAAGGTGTGCGCATGCGCATGCGCGTGCGCGCGCGCGCACGCGCGCGCACACACACACACACACACACACACGCACGCACACACGCACGCACGCACGCACGCACGCACGCACGCACACACACACACCAAAGAAACAAGGAAAGAGAGAATCAAAGAAAAGGAAAAAAAGAGAAAAAAAAAGAAAAAGAAATCTCTCCATTGAATTTAGTTCTTATATTGTAACTCAGCTACTAAAAAACTTAAACATTTAAATCCTGGAAAACCACAAATTGGTATCTGAAATGTGTAAGATACCTGAATTTCTTCCTCTGTTTTTTGCTCTTCTTTTCTTTGTTTTACAAGATAGGATCCTAGGAGCCCATGCTGGCTTGGAACTCACTATGATGCCTAGACTGGTTTTGAACTCATGGAGATCTTCCTGTCTTGGTGTCTTAAGTGCCAGGATTACAGAAACGAGGTGCCTCCCCAGCATGTTCACACAATTTTACTTAGAAATCTATTCTTGAAGGGGACTAATGGAGGTAGAACAGCAGGTTTCAGAGTCTATAGTTCTTGGTTGTTCCAGTAGACAATGGTATCACTTTGGATGAATGGCATAAGTATGCTGAATTTACTTTCCCAACTGTGAAAGATAAATTCCCAGTGCAGCCCAAGCCTCAAAGTCTGTTCTTTAAGGGGAAGACTTTAAAATGTATTTACACACACACACACACAAGCACACATATATGGACACACACACACACAGACACGCACGCATCCAAACACATAGAAACATACAGATACATACACACACAGTGTAGGAGAATGGATTTCAGCTTTAGGTCCTTCAACATTTAAGAAAACTCCAGAAGAATGGGTTCTGGCTTGGCATTTCTTCTCTGTGTGCTTGAGGAAAACCTACAAGCTTCCGATGAGTTAGTTTCCTCACTTAAAAACTCATTCTTCTGAACTACTGCATAAGATCAAAAGGCAAGGGCTAGCAAGAGAATACCCCAAAGCACTATTTAAATTATAAAGCACCATCTAAATGTTTGGAATTAGTATGAAGTTTGAATTATTTCCCAAATATTTGCTTAGTATCCACAGCCAAATGGACCTGAACTTATTCTTTTTAAAAACTAACAATAGGGGGTTGAAGTTTATGAATCAAAGTAAGGCTCTAATTTGCTTATAAATGAATTCCTGCACTTGAGACCCGGATTGTTAGACGTAGATTGACTACTGCGATTGACATCAGGCCTCATTAGGTTTTTGGAAATGCCCACCAAAGTGATTAGAGCTGCAGGAGGTCCTCATTAGCCACAGGGAAGTGCAACTAGAGACGCCTTTTAAAAATGAATGTGTGTACTACAGTGTTAGTTTCCATAGATGGCCTTCAGTGAGCATGCCTTCTGACATCTCCATGCCTGTGCAGTCCCCAGACACTCTGAACCTGAGCTGCCCTGAGACTCACTGTGACCAAAACAATACAGGGGAACTTATGGGCAGACTGGATGACAGTCTGAGAGCAAAATCTTCTGAAGCAACCTCTTCCTTTGTGTTTTGGGGAACAGGGTTATAGTGTATGAAGTCTGTTTATGTTTGCACGTGAAACAGAGGTCCTGAGAGTACATGGAAGGAGGAGGCAGTCAGACATTCTCCCCCTGTGAACTCAGCCCTATGGAGGTACCAGACAGTTGCACGACCACCATAGATGCTTTTGTTCCACAAAGATCCCAGTTGACTGCAGGCAGTCTCCCTGAGACTCAGTTGAGTATACTAAGCCCAGGGAGTTATAAGAGATAAAATGGCTATTGTTTGAAGCCTCTGTCTTAAGGTAGTGCTGTGGACTGAACCTTGAATCATTTGATCTCCAGATCTAACTGATACACTTGAGTCCTTACCACTAGTGGTGAAATTATGATATGGTAAGCTTTGAAGAAGCAATGTGGTCATGTAAAGACATAGCAAAACAATAGTCCTTTTATGTATCATAAAGAGAATAAAAATCTGAAAGGACTGTGTCTTAGACTCTGGGGTTCTAGAACTATGAATTCTCATGTGAGACTCTAAACCTATCAGATAAGACACAAAATCTGTATTACTTTGTACTTGAACATCAAATGGATGGAGACAGGTAGTATGTTTTTCTGCAAGAGATAAACACATGTGAAGAACGATGTTGAGTACATCAATTTTAAAGAACTTTAATCAAGCTATGCATGGTGCCATGCATCCAGAATCCTAGTTCTGGGAAAACTGAGGCTTTCTGGGAAAACTGAGGCCAGCCTGAGCTACACAGCAAAAACTTGTCACAGAAAACAAAACCAATCAATAAAGGGCTCAAAAAAGATTTCAAATTTGAAGAATAAAAATGCCATCCAAACAAATTATAATCATAAATTTGATGTAGTTATAATAAAGATTAGTTGAGTGTTGGATGTGAAAGAAGGTTGGGATAATTTTTCTGATATATATATATATATATATATATATATATATATATATATATATATATGATGTTAAATTCTTAACTTATGCAGCTCATTGATGAAAAAGGTTAGCTTTGTAAAGTTTGCTTGTGTCCTGTCAATTGTTAAATACTGTCACTGACACATTTAAAAAATGGGGGGCCAAAAAGGTATCTCAGCAGTTAAGAACAGTTTTTACATTTGCAGAGAACCTGGGGTTAGTTCTTAGCACCTATATGATGGCTCATGATCAACTCTCACTCTAGTTCTAGGGGATCTGGTGCCCTCTTCAGACCTCCTTGGGGATCAGGCACACATGTGGTACACATACATTCATGCAGGCAAAACATTCACACACATAAAATGATTTTTTAAAAATAGCAAAGTACAACATACAGAACAACACAGCGCCATAAAACATTCTGATACACATATATGTTGTATGCTATTTAAATCAGGTTAAACATTTTATCACTTCTGTATGGTGAAGCTCTTGAGATGCCTGTAGTCAAGCTTTGCGAAACACACAGCAGACTACTGCTGTCTTACTCACCCTGGTGTGCAAAGGCACACGGTACCTTCTGTCTCCTTTGTCACTGCAGTCCAGCCCCCAGTGATCTGTTTTTCCTGTCCTTCTGCTCCCCTTTAGTTTCCCCAGCTTCTGGTGACATCCTTCTAATCTCAACTTCCATGAAATCAACTGCTGTATATTCCACATATGCGTGATATCTTGTGGTATTTATCTTTGTTTTGGCTTTAATATAATGATTCTATCTCTGCTACCACAAAAGATGGGATCTGGCTCCTTTCAGCGATTGGATAGCACTCTGATTCCTCTGGGTTTGGATATCTGAGTTTCACTATATGCCCACATGCATATGTGTATTTATGACTTTTCTTTGCCCATTAATCACTTGGGTTGTTTCTATTTCTTGTTTATTGCAAACAGTGTTGCCATAAACAATTGAATGTGTACCCACCCATAAGATAAATGCTAATTTCTAGTCTTGGGTTTGTCCTTGTGTTTTCCATCATGGCTGACTAATTTCCGTATCTCCCACTTCCAGCTTTAAACAAGTGTTCCCTTTCCTTCCCATCCTTGCCTGGCACTGCTTTGTCTTTTTGATAATAGGTATTCTAATTGGAGAGAGGTAGGTAGTATTTTATTGTAATTCATTTGCATTTCCCTGATGATCAGTGACAGGGAGAAAAACTTTCATAAATCTGTTAGCAATCTGCACATCATGTTTTAAGAAACACCTGTTGCGATCACTTTCAATCAGATATTTTAAAAATCTTTAGTTCCTTATACATTCTGGGTACCAACTGCTATCAGATACAGAGTTTAAAAATACTTTCTCTTACTTTCAGAGGTTTCTCTTCATTGTGCTGATCGTTTCTTTTGCTATAAGGCCTTTTAGCTCGATGTCAACTCACTTGTGAATTTTTGCTTTTGTTCTGTGCCTTTAGAATGTATCTTTAAAAAAATAATGCTCTCCTGTTTCAATGTCCTGAGGAATACCTTCTGTATTTTCCTACAATTTCCGGTCTTACTGTTTGACTCTCTTTTTGAGTCCTCTATATTTGTGCCTGGTTTTCACAGCATCATTCATTGGAGACTGTCCTTTGCACAGAGCACATTCTTAGCAGCCTTGTTGAAGATCAGGGGGCTGTGGACACATGGGTTTCCTTCCAGGCTCTCTGGCCCACCACACTGGTCTATGTGTCTGCTGTTAGACAAACACATGCCACCGTAATTACAATAGTTTGTACTGTCAGGGTTGTTTGTTTGTTTGTTTGTTTGCTCTATGTAGGAAGTCATGGGTGCTTTGAAAGGGATTACACTGACTGGACCATTTTGAGTAGTATGAATGTATACCAATATTTTCTACGGCTTATAAAAGGCATGTTATATTAAAAACAACTTCCAAGGAGGGTCACAACATAATGTGACATCCCCTATATTAATAGCTGTCCAAAGGCCCCATTGACAGATAAGTAGGGCATTGATTTGGGATTGCTGTCACCAGATAAGACCTCAAAATATGATGAGAAAAGGCCATGAGATTTCACTTTTGTGTGAACATTTCTAAAGAATAAAGATTCGGAGCAGTGAGGAGGCTCAGGGAGAAAGGGGACTTGTTGCTAAACCACATGACCTGGGGCTCCTGACATAGAAGAGAGCATATTTCTAAAAGCTATCCTCAGATGTCCATGTCGTGACACATGTACACATAGCAAATAATAAAATGTACTGCTTAACACACAAAGTTTTAAAAAAGTCTATCATTTAAAGACTCTAAGTTACCCCTGCAGCCACAGTACCAAATGGCTGTTGGTGATTTTCACAGATAGAAATCTAATTTCAGGCTTCAGAGCAAAGCTTTCCATTTGAAATGGTAACTCAGTCCGTAAACACTGGCAAAGCTGTGGCATTGCAAGGTTCCTTCAGAAAAAAATCCCCTGGATGACAGTTATAAAAAGTCTGCCATTCCACTGAGGAAGTCAACACCACCACCTTGAAGCTAGACATGGCACCGTTCCTTTTCTGTAATAACACTGCAGAAGTGAAGGTTTCCTTGGCTTTAAAGAAAAAAACACTTCAGTAATATTATCCATAGTCTGAAACATGTTACTTCGATGATAGGAATCAGTTTTAAGGAGACACTTAAGTACATGTAAAAACATACAAAGATTTCACAAATGTCATTATCTAGAATAGCACCAAGTTTTGGGGGGCCTAGTGATGGCACAGTGGTTAAGAGCACTTGAAGAAGACCCTGGTACAGGTTCCAGCACAAGTATATGGAGACTCAACACTGCTTGTAATTTCTAGCTGTCTTCTGGCCCCCCAGGCATTGCATAAACATTATGCACATATTCAAGTACACACACACACACAATAAATTAATAAATATATATTACAAGAGAATGGTGATATCTACTATGGCACATTATATAACCAATGAAAAAATATTCAAAGACTATTTTTCCATAGTCCTGTGTGTGTGTGTGTGTGTGTGTGTGTGTGTGTGTGTGTGAACATGTGGAGGCTCAAGGTTGATGTCAGGAGTCATTCCTTATTACTTTGCTACCTTATTTGCAAAAACAAGGTCTCTCAATCAACCCAGAACTCACTAATGAGGCTAGTCTTCCTAGCTAACTCTTTCCATCTCTTTTCTAAAGTAAGGGTGGTCTGCCATGCCCACTCAGCATTTATATGGATTTTGGGGACCTAGACTCTGGTCCTCATGCTTGTACAGGCAGCACTTTAACCACTGAGCCATCTCCACAGCTCACATCTTCAAAGAATCTTAAATGACTTAGGTGTTCATATTGTAGTATATTAAAAAGAAAAACAAATTATACTAAGTATGATAAATGAATGCACAATACACACATATGCACAAGAGCTTAAAACTAGACATGTTGAAATATTGTGTTTATTGTGGGCTGGTAGAATACACAAAGATAGTTCATATTTTTCACAACAATATATTTCCCTAGCTTTTTTATGTTTAGCTTTTATATTTATAATCAATAAAAGAAATAAAATGAACAAAAGGTCAACACATATACTAAAATCACATTGTAAAAATCAGTTTTAATCTTCCACTTTAAGCCTAGAAGCAGACAAAGGTTAATTATCTCAAGCCATACTTCCCTAATGGGCAGTGTTGTCTCTTATGCAATACTTTAAATCAAATCTCTACCTTTTTGGTGACTGTCCTTCTGTCTGATTATATTCCAGTGGTTTCATTGCATACTCAGTGGACTGACCTCGGAGTCACCTTGACATGAACATCTGGGACTCAGGGTGGAAATTCTGGAGCCTGACCACTGATTTGGGAAAGAGCCAAAGCCCTGAGTAATTTTTTGTCTTTTTTTTTTCTTGTATAAATAATAAAACATTCTTTTTATTGATTATACAAAATAGTTTTAACTTGTTACTCATACACTTTAATCAAATTCTCTCTGTAATACAGACCAGCAGCACTTTTCTGAAGATGTATTTTAATCACCGTGATATTTTTTGCTTATATCACAATCAACTCAGCCAAGAGCAACGATTCTGAGTACTTGAACACACTCCTGTGCATGGCTAAGAGTGCAAATGGCACTGTCGGTGAAACATTGTTAAAGAAAATTGTTAGAAAGAGCAAGTGTGTGTGAGAAATAGAAATCAAGCAAGAGAAATTTCAAGTAAAGACAGAGCATGCAACAAGGTAGCTGCAGAGAGAAGCCCTTCCTACGGATGGGGATGGGTTGATCAGGAAAAAAAAACCAAACCAAACAAGCAAAAAGCAAAACCAAAAAGGTGACACACACACACACACACACACACACACACACACACACACACAGCTGTCACAGATGTGATAAAATTTATTTAGCAGCTATTAAGTGCTACACTAGACAGATAATGGGAGATGTGACAAAACGCAAGAGGAAAGCACCACCCTCACTCAGAGGCTAGGAGACCATGCAGTACTTAGTCATTTCCTGTGCCATGTTTACTGAGTTCCTTCCACATGCCGAGTGCCCACGAGTCCATTTGTCCTCCAGTCTCAAAATCTTGCCAGTGCTTCTGGGTTGAGGTGACAGAAGGAAAAAGAAGCCAAGGAAAGTTAAGAGATGTGCTAAAGGGGTGGCAAGCTGAATAGGGAATATATTGAAGAATGTCAGTATTAATTATGAACACTAGTGCACAGGAGGTTTGCTCATGGTTAACCACAGAAGATTAGCCTTTGATGAATGCAACAGAAGCCTTACTGCATGGTCGCCCCGCGATAAATGCAGCACTTGATCACTTACGTGGGACATGATAGTTGGTCCTGAATCGGTTCTCTTATCTACATTCTTTCTGATACTACATCTACAAATGCATAGGTAACTGTTTTTTAACTCATCCTGTCCTTCTAATCTTGTCATTACTATCCCAGTGGAAGCCGCTGGCATCATCATCATCACCATCATCATCACCACCATCATCATCATGTTATATCACATAGAGGGTAAGGTATCCCTCCTTTGCAACCCATCTCGCCAAGCACCTGGATCACAGACACAAACTGTTCTTTGCTCAAGTCTTCTTAACTTTTAAAATGTCTTTTAAAATTGTCTTCTCTCTCTCTCTCTCTCTCTCTCTCTCTCTCTCTCTCTCTCTCTCTCTCTTTCTTTCTCTCTGTGTCTCTGCCTCTCTCTCTCTCTCTCTCTCTCTCTCTCTCTCTCTCTCGTGTGTGTGTGTGTGTGTGTGTGTGTGTGTGTGTGTGTGTGTGTGTTGTATGAGTGCAATTGATCGCAGAGGCCAGAAGAGGGCACTCTATCCCCTGGAGTTAGAGACAGTTATACTGTTTAATATGGGTGCTGGGGATTGGACTCTGGCTTTGTGGGAAGTGTCTTAAATGATCCATTGCTCCAGGACCACAGCTAAATCCTATCCTAGAGTTTGGCAGTCTCCCAAGATCCCCCTCCCCTACATCCCATACCTAAGCTCTGTTCACCAACCTTAAGCTCTCTAAACTTCCTGCTCTTTCTGCAAAATCTGGCTCCAGGTTTTGAATGGGTGTCTTCCTCTTTCGAATCCTTTGTGAACTCAATGGCTCCTACCCTTGGCTCTGTCCTGGCTCACTCGCCTTTAGGACAGCATTTGGGCATCATTTCTAATAAGAAACTCTCTTGTTATTTCTTCACACTGTTCAAGCAATCTGAGTATGTGCTCATTTTAGGTGCTCGGGTAGCACCTTTACAATGCGCTTCTGTCTTATTTCTCTATTGGACTTTGACCTCTGCAGATAAGTCTCTATCTTATCTGCTTTCAGCTCTCTTCATTGCCTGGCTCACAGGAGCAGTTTTTATCTATATGCTTTTGTTGTAACCAAGCTGTAGTCTATAAATGACTTACATAAAGAAAACATAATGAAGAAAGGCAATTTTAGTAAAGCAAAACCAAGAAAATTATAAATAGACATACTTAAGATCAGAAAAGTGTATTTTAAGCTGATTGTGGTGGCTTGTTCTCATAATTCTAACACTTGGGTTGGCAAGGCAAGAGAACTGTCTTGGGTTTGAGGCCAGCCTTGGCAACCTGATCTATACCTATACCCAAGACTCTGTCTCAAAATTAACTAAGACAAAACAAAAGCACTAACTAAACAAAATCTCCAACATATATAGTTCACAGATGTTAAAAACTGCTAATAAGAGACTATTCTTTTTCCTAGAATGAGTATTTAATATGATTCTGACAATAGAGAATTCTCAGGTAACAGATTCCTTTTTTGGAGAATTTTATCACTTCTCTTAAATCATGTGGAACATGATTTAAAAGAACGTAAAATGTTTTCTATCAGTTTCTGGGTGACAGATCTTAAAATCATGTTTGTTTCTTTAATTTGCCTGTATCTTCACACTCTAAGTTCTTGGAAGACAGTGAACACAACTTTCTAGCTCATTCTTCTCTGCCCCACACAATACTATATAGGGATACATGACTTTTGTACACTTAAAAATAACAGTAAATGACTTCATCTTAGTTCCCAACTAAAGTTAGTGGAAGCCAACTGTAAGCCAGAAAAGCACAAAAACCAAGAAAAGTCTCAGTGGTGCTGTCTGGCCACCGTGATTATTTTACAAAGAGAAAAATGGGACCTTGACTTTCAGGCTTACGTTTGGTGTATGCATTCAGGTGGGGGTTAGGTATGTTTACAGGTTGATGCCAGTGATGATCTTTTGTCATTTTTTGCCTTAGCCTTTGAGACAGGGTCTCTCAGTGAACCTGAGACTTACTGAATAGGCCAGACTGGCTGACCAGTAGGCCTTGGGGATCTGTCTGTCTCTACCTTTCTAGCATAGGAATTATAAGTCTGTGCTACCATGCCTGGATGCTTTATGTGGGTGTTAGGGTTTGAACCTGAGACCTCATGTTTCCATGGCAAGCATTCTACTGACTGAGCCATCTCCCAAATGCCCCTAGATTGATGTTTTTCAGTGTCTTGAACCTAGACCATGCACACTAGTGTCTTTTAAGGCCAGTTTAGTTTTAAACGTCTTCCTTGAATCATAGATTCAACTGCACAGCTGTGTATTAAAAGATACTCCCTACAAAATCTTCCCATATCCTTTAATTTGAAGATGAGATTGAAAAGGCTTGAGAATTGCTACTCTGTTTAGCTAATTTAGAGTTTCATAAAGAATCAGCGTCAGCTACATGGGTTTAGGTAGTCAGGCTAAGCCAGTTTGGTGTAAAAAGAAAAAAAAAAAAAAAAACTAGCATGGTTATAGAGAGTAACATCTAAGAGACACTGGGGGAGCCTTACAGATCCCGTCAACCTTCTTCCAGCCTTTGTCCTCTTGGTCTGGGAGCTTGACTGCTTCCTAACTAGATAACTGTGAGACAAATATCATGCCATGCTCGATGAGAGGGAGAGATAGACCTGAAACTAGCTTTACTTTGATAACTACTAGACGCCCATTCCTGC
Source organism: Arvicanthis niloticus (assembly GCF_011762505.2). Classification (NCBI taxonomy): domain Eukaryota; kingdom Metazoa; phylum Chordata; class Mammalia; order Rodentia; family Muridae; genus Arvicanthis; species Arvicanthis niloticus. Next base: position 64,453,049 of record NC_047665.1, on the reverse strand, counting down.
TCTCAGATCTGTAGATGCCAGTGCTGAGCTATAACTGTGATTAGCAACTAATAGGTACTCAATAAGCAAAGAGCTGATATTTAGTCTTATATTTTCTGTCTTTCAATTCCATTTCAATGGAATGTATTTTAGGCATATGCTTTTCTTTAGTATTATGTTGTCTCTGCAGGCTTATCACCAGCCATTGCTAGTCTTAAGACAGTAAGAAGTCTTGCTATAATTTATAGCAGATACCTTGACACCAAAGTCTATACCATCTGAGATGGCAACATGAGGAAGTCAGGATTTCCAGACACTAACATTTTTTACCTGAATACGTTTCAACTCCATGGAGCTGAGGATCTCCCATGTCCAATAGATGATATTAAGGAAAGTGAACATTAAAGTGATAATCTTACTGTTAGGATGCTGCAGAACCTATGGCACAGAGTGGCACATGGCAAGCACCAATGGGAAGTTAATTGGTTGTTTATATTAATAAGACATCCACAAAATGGTACAGTACACTGACATCAGGAAGGAGATGCAAGGCAGATTCCCTGTTGGGTGTGCCTGGGCAAAAATCACCAACCAAGAAGGCTTGCAGAAGTAGGAGGGGGAACCTGGCAAGAGCAGAAAAGGAATATTGGGACTTGCAAGCAGCCTGGATGGCCTCACTCATGGACTACATGCCTGGTTCATTATGAAAAGCGGTGGCCCATAGGCATGGCCCAAAGATGAGCCCTGTGTTGGAATAACAACCAAATAGGCAGAGTAGGGCATAGACTGAATGCTGGGAAGAGGAATGCAGGAGTGGCAAGTTAGGAAAAGACACTAAAGGATTTGTAGTGTGCCTCAGGGGCAACATTTCAGTGTACACACTGGCTTGGATGGGCACCCTCTTCTTTTTCTGGTAACACAGAAAAGTGTTGAAATGATTATCATATAAGATCAAACTGCTAAGTCTTAACATCTGACTCAAACCAGCATTACCTGGCTTCTCAAGTGATCTCTGAAACATGTGACTTAGTGGTGGTAGAAGATAAGTCACTTAGAATGGCCAGAAAGTTCCCAGTAACTCAACTCTGAACTCAAAACCCACTCATTAATATGGCATTGCATGAATGAATGTATTTTCATAAAACTATGTTATAACCCCAGCTTTCTATATAGCTAGTTTTATTGCCTTTAAGAGCTTACTGAGTATCAAAACAGTTATTTACAATAATAATTTCAGGGGTTTCCCTGAAGAGCTGAAGATGCTCCTGTACACTTTAATTAAGTCTCCTAATGTCCAGGGCAAGCAGGCAAGGGACGAAGATGAGTCATGGAAAAGTACCCAAGAGTGGAAGACTAGACCATAGGATGTGTTTTGAGATGAAGCCCACTTATTATTGCTCTCATTTCAGCAATGAGGAAATGGAGTTCTTGTTCAGACAAGGATGAGAAGCTACAGTCCATTTTCACTAAAGGCAGAACACACTGCTGCAAGCTCTGGAAGTATCCCCTGGGAGACCTTCAAAAATAGTATCACAGGCATGACCTGTGAGGCTAGTCTTTTGAAAGTCGCCCAACACTTATTAATAAAGACTTAACATGTGTGCCAAAGAGAATAGTCATCATTTTGCTCTTGGCAAAGAAACACAGAACATGAATCCCAACGTGTGGTACACAACCTATCAGCTTTGATTAATTGCTTATGGAAAGTGTCTTAAGTACCCCCCCCCTTTTTTTTTGTATGACAAAATACCAGACAGGAAGAATTTACAATAGTGGAGATTTATTTTGACTCCTGATTTCAGAGAACTCCCTCCATAGTTTCCTGGTCCTGTGCATTTAGGTAGATCATCATGACAGAACATGTGGCAGAGACTGTTCTTCCCAATGCGGGGGGTGGCGGGGGAGCATGAACAGAGCAGGGCAGACTAGACTATAACTTCTTCCCATTAGGTTCTACTTCCTACATTTTACCACCACCCATTAATACCATTACAGTAGGAATCCAACAAAGGATCAATCCACTCACAATGTCAAGGCCCTTAAGCTGTATCATCCCCCAAAAAGGCCCATGCAGACACCCCAACAGTGTGCTCTACCCACCACCGAAACAATCTTCAATCCAGTCAACTTGTCAGCCAAGACTACATAGCACAGGTAGCTTGTGTGACTTCATCTGTCTAGAGAGGCTCTTATCTTTCTTATATCTCATGTTAACTTCAGCTCCAGGGAAAGGAGTGTGTACTCCCTGGTCTCAAGGGGGTGTGTTAGGGGTAGGGTTGGTTTTTGTTGCACATACAGTGCAGATTATAGGGCTAGACATTGGAAAGACTATGGCATGGTTTGGCTATTGTTTAAATACATCCCCCTAAGGTTCATGAACTGGGAACCTGGTCCTCATTATGCTAATGTCAAAAGCATGGCCTTTAAGAGATGGAGCCTAGTGAAAATGATTGGCTCATTGTGGAGAGTTCTTTTAGGATCTAGGTTAGTTGGTATATGTTGGTTGTGTCAATGAGTAAACCTGGTGTCTTCCTAGTCTCTCTGGTTTTCTCTCTCACCAGGGATCTTTTCCGGTTACAATGATGTCATGATAGCACACATGATAATGTAACAGTCATGGGGACCCACACCCAAACCCAGCAGACCCTGGGGTCATGCTCCTGAACCTCCAAACCTACAAGCTATGTAGATTTATTTTCTGTGCAAATCACCCACCTTCATGTATTTTGCTATAGCAACAGAAAATGGCATATTGCAGACTAGAAAACTGAACAAGTCCTTTCTTTTACTTCTTCCCCTGCTGTGCTGGTATCAGCCCTAATTCAGGTTCTGAAGAGAACACTTATGTGCAACTCTCATATATAATCTTGTATAAATCAACTCAGTTTCTTATTTAGAAAATTAAGGACCCTAAATGCTTTATCAGACTGATAGCATTCACTCAACGCTCCCTTAATGTCCCAAGAGAAAAGTGTGAGCTCTTCCCCATAAACATGAAGGATACCAAGTCTCTTAAAAAGGTTTGTCTATGGGGTAGAGATGGCTCGGTAGTTAAGAATGCTTCCTTGTTCCTCCAAAAAACCAAAGTTTGGTTCCCAGCATCCAAGCTTGGTGGCTTACAACCACCTGTAACTCCAGTCATGGGATCCAGCACCTTCCTCTGTTCCCCTGGAACAGAGGCAACAGATGCATAGGCACACACATATATACAGACACACATAGACACATCCACACAAAGTTCACACACAGACACACATATACACACAGAGACACATGTACACACAGAGACACTTATACACACAGAGACACATGTGTACACACAGAAACACATACAAGACATACACACATACACATATACACACAGAGACACATGTGCACATATGCATAAAAATACATAAGACATACACACATAATAGACACACATGCACACAAGACATACACAAACACATTCACATATACACAGACATACATGCATACACACAGATACATGCACACAAGACATACATACAGATTCACACATATACACAGAGACAAATGCTCACACGCATGCACACACACACACACACACACACACATACACACACAAACCCCAATCTTAAAAGGTTTGTTAAGCACAATATTTTATCTTGTGCATTTTTATTACTGCTTCCTAAGATGTTGTAGACTCATATATTTATTTATTTTTATTATTGAACATAATTATTTAGCTATATTCTTAAATGATTGTTAAACAGAAAGTTCCTTTAGTTTTAGCTTAAAATTCACTTTATCAAAATTACCAAAATGCCTAAGGCCTATAATTTTAATCTTTTTTTTTCTTTTGGATTTGATTTATGTCTGTAACTTTAAGAATTTTACTATGTTTCTTGGATAAAAAAAAATGTTATTTTAAGTCAAATCACAAATGCACTGCCAAAACATGTCAGATGCTGAAATGCCATCCAAGCAAAGTATGGTTTTGAATTTAGATCAATGATTTTAAAGTAACAAAAATATTGGATATTTTTATTATGTATTAAAAAATCTGTGTTTACAATGATGATGTCTGAGTTTCAATCAACGTTAAATGTTATGTGCTCAAGAGTTTTTAGGCTGAAAGGGACTACGAGGGTATTTCAATTCCATGTCTTTGTTTTACATATATGATAACTGGATCCTTGCTCTTTCAAAGATCCAATAATCTGAACCAGAACTGAGTCTCCCAGTCTCTCGGCCTCATAATCTTTTTATTAAGCCATAGGAACATCTGCTATGACCATCACAATGAGCTCCCATGGTCTTCTTTAATATGGAAGTGCTACTCCAAAGAAAATATCATTTATTGTTCTAGAAACACTGCTAGGACAACCAAATCCCAACTGCACTGCTCTTGGGGTGCCATGAAGCAGCCACTGGATAGCTGTGTTATCCTTTTCCTAATTATAAAAACAAGGACTTTAGTAATTTAGACTCACCTATTTAATTTGGTTGTTGCAAGAAGCAATAATAAAAATAACCCTAAAGCATACAGCATAGCTAAATGCAAACTAAATGCTTAACAACAAAAGCCCATCTCAACTATATTTAAACCAAGAAGCAATAACCAGTTGGAGTCATAATTAGGAATGAGTAGCAAGAAGCATCTCTATGTCCTAATAACATCAGTACAAGCTAACACAGCTGAGCGTCTGAAAGGCTCTGGAGCTCCTCAATTTTCCTGCTTTCCCCTGCTCCAGTTTTGTGTTTACCTAAACCACGTAACAAGTGTGGATTGAGACCAAATTAGAAGTCAGTGCCTCCTCACAGATGCAGGAGGCACTGTTAAGTAAGTACCTTTGGCAGATTTAAGTAAGTACCTTTGTTGTTGCTGATGCACCCCGAAGAATCCGCCTTGCATTTCTCCTGTCACAGAGCAGAAGCTCCGCCAAAAATCATTTGCTAATAGTAAAATATGGCTTCCCAGGTGACATGCAAAATTGTCTAGCTTGAGCTGACCTTTAAAAAAACAAACAAACATGAACCTATCTACTGAGTTCTCTTGGATAAGAAATAGACTTCACAACAGGAAAGGGTGGGGAGGAATAAATTATAAAAGTGTTACAAATGCAAATTTCTGAACAAAGGTGAGGATATTGGGCACAGAAAACAGGACCCTGAGGGAATGTCTGTATAAAATGCATGTCTAGCATGCAAAACATTCCTGGATTCCATCTCCAGCAGCAGGGTGGGTGGGAGTCATCACTAGGGGTGGGAATTTTTAGTCATCGCTGGGGTGGGATTTTTATTAGATATTTTATTTCCATTTTAAATGTCATCCCCTTTCCTGGTTCTCCCCCTTAATCCCCCTATCGTATTCCCCACCCCCTGCTTCTATGAGGGTGTTCCCCTACCCACCCACCCACTCCTGCCTCCCCACCCTGGCATTCCCCTACACTGGGACATTAAGCCTTCACAGGAACAAGGGCTGCTTCTCCACCTGATGCCCACCAAGGCCCATCCTCTGCCACATACCAGCTGGAGTCATGGCTCCCTCCATGTGTACTCCTTGGTTGGTGGTTTAGTCCCTGGGAGCTCTGGGGGGTCTGGTTGGTTGATACTGTTGTTCTTCCCATGGGGTTGCAAACCCCTTCAGCTCCTTCAGTCCTTAATAGTTATTTAGAGGTTGGGGTGTTAGCTCAGTGGGAGAGTACTTGCCTAGGAAGTGCAAGGTCCTGGGTTCAGGCCTCAGCTCCAGAAAAGCAGGAGACCAATTTTCCAAGCTAAGTTTACACTATCACTGAGCTACAATTTCAAGTCTCGTTTATTCAAACAATATATTTATTTTATGTGCATTGTTGTCTTGCTTGTGTCTATGTCAGTGTGAATGTGTCAGATCTTGGAGTTACAGACAGTTGTGAGCTGCCATGAGGGTGCTGGGAATTGAACCTGGAAGTGCAGACAGTACTCTTAACCACTCTTAACCACTGAATTATATTTCCAGCCTCAGGATGGGATTTTTTTAAAAAGCAATTTAAAAAGAAACCCAACAACTCCTTTTCTCCTTTGTTCTTACCTCTTTCAAACATGGATTATTTGGGGGGCTAGAGATCACCTACCTAGCATGCGTGAGATCCTGGGTTCAACCACCAGGATCAGAAAAAGTAAGTATCAGTAAACAAACAAACGTGGGTTAGTTTTGAGTTCATATACATATGTACATATGCACTACGTAATTTTCTGTGAAAAAAAAAATAGATAGCTTCACTCTCTCCTACTTGCCAAAATAAAGTATGATGTCCACAGGAGAAATGAAACAAGGGAGTTGGGAATGTGAGCTGCTGGTAGTGACACCATGGCAACTGGAGCCAATACCTTGGATTGGATGCTTGGTCTCAGTTCTTGATGATGCTTTCTGAGAGAAGCCACTCCATGCAGTTAGTACTAAGAGGTACAGTTGAAAACAGCTCCTAAACATTTTTTAAGCTTATGCTCAACATGCATACTTTTTTTTTTTTTTATAAAAGCCTGCAGTTTTCCTTTCTGAATTGTATGTCTCCATCTCAAATTTAAACAAGCACTGCTCTCAGTGTTTAATTACAATTTAATGGAAATGGTACTTGCATTCCAATTAGCTTTTAGTTTTCACATCACGAATGTGCATCCAAGTTATTGTGTCATTATAATCTCATGTTATAATGGCTTCATAATGCAAGTCCCTGCAGGGTTGAATTAGTAGTTTCCTATGGTAATCGCCCATCGCTATAATATCATAATCACATAAGCACAGTCCCCGCATGCTCCGTGGCAATCACTCTGACATTGTAAGAGCATTTTAATAGTATTACCATAGATCCTCTAGAGAAATCATCCCATCGTCACTGCACTGCCACACAAGATTAATTGTGATGGAGCCAAGTTGCTGTGATATAAGAGCATGAAAAGAAAAGGGTGTCACCCGGCATCATGGAACCTGCCTTCTCCAAAGGTCAGTGCATTCCACAGTAAGGCCGTCAGACAATCCTTGATTATTTGTCATTTCCTAAAATGTTAAAATTTGGGTTTGTTTGTCAGGACTCAGCAGTAATAAACTGAATCAGTACTTTTCTGGCAGACAAAGTAAAAGTAAACATGGTTCCTGTCTACAAGGAGTTTGCAATTTAATCAGGTTCCCAATGCATGCTTTCAAAAGGAAGTACTTTGAAGTGACTGACTGAGATTCACAGAATCTGTTGCTGTTGTTTGCAGTGATGATGGAGCCCAAGGCCGTAGTAGGCATGCTAGGCAACGGCTCCATCATGAAGGTACATCCCCAACTAAAAGAAATGGCTAATAACTAGGAAGAGTTGAGTGTAGTAAGCACAAGCATCATGGCAGGAAATGGAGTGTCTGGATGGTCTCTGTATTTATTAATTTCAGGAAGAGAAAAGAACTCTAGCAGAATACATACTCCAGGGCACCTAAGGAGTGTCATGGGCTGAAGACTCGTACTGAGGCATATCCCCACATTTAACAGTATAAAAGGGTGCTTGAGACCTTGAAGAGTAGGGTCCTTGTTGGAGTGACTGGATCAGGACAGTTTTACGAGGGAACTAATGATGGTTGAGCTTAGAGGCTGGACGTCCCAGGAGTAGGTTATTTTCTAAGAGGATGGGTTGTTTAAAAGAGGCAAGCTTGGGCTGGAGAAGTGGCTCAATGGTGAAGAAGATGCACTACTCTTACTGAGGGCCCAGTTTTGGGTCTCAGCATCCACAAGAAGCTCATAATTGACAGTAACTCCTATTTCCCACTTCTGACCTCCACAGGCTTCTGCACACACATGATGCATATTCAAACACTCAGGGCCATACACATATGTAGTGGGAGTTTTGGTTTATTTAAAAAACACAGAGTAGTGTGTTTTATAATTATATTTTACACTGTAGTTATCATAATGTTATAGTTATAGGAATATGCTTCCATTTTAATCTCAGTTATGGGGATACAGGGCTGCTTCGGACTGTCTGCAGCACCTGACTATGATTTGCCTCGTGCTCTAGCAGAGGCATGGTTCTGCCACCTGTAGATAGTTTCTGTGATGTTTGACATTTTGGGGACTTTTCATAGGGTGTATCAATGCTGTGACTCCAGAGGTGGTATAGGTTGTTGGTTGGTTGTTGTTAGTAGTGGTTAAGTAGTCACGCACAAAGAAGAAAAAGAAGAAATTAGATATTCTGACAGCTAAGATCAAATTTGGCCCAAGGAACTTGATGCCCCTAATCAACAGGAAGTAGTCTAACTATAGTCACTCCCTTTCACCTCTCTCCCTTTTTCTCTCCTATCTCATGTTAGGGGTTTGAAAGGTAGAAGAAAAGGGTAGAGAAGGGTGGAAGAAAGAAGAACCCACAAAATAGTCAAAGACATCTACATACAAACACATTTTAAAAAATTAATTAAGTAAGCTAGTCTCTCCCTCATTTTTTACTTTTATTTTATGTTATACACACACATGCAGAGATAGACACAGACACAGACACACACAGACACAGACACACACACACACACACACACACACACACACACACACACACACACACCCCTGGCTACCCAGCCATGATGCCTTCCCTCTCCAAATGGTGTAACCTTGCTATTAGTAACCAGTGTCCTAGGCCAAATAAACTTGTTAATCTTTTCTTTCTTTAGTGTTTTCCATGTAGGGAATGAAAATCCACTGTTCTGGATTGTTAGGTGAAGAAGAAACAGCTTTCCTCATGTAGCTTCAGATCAAGCACCAGGAAAAATAAAGTCTCCTGGAGAAAAATGCTGCCCATCCCCCAGTAGTCTCCTTGGTTTCTACAGCTGAAACCACAGTGTAAAATGACTGTCATTGTGTCAATGACAAATGGCACACATGGCAGGGACTGGCAGGATATTGTGTTCATTGGAGGGGCCTCTAATCTCCTAGTATACTCCGGGGATCCCACAGTAGAATTGCAAACAGATTCTCATAACTCATGAAGAATCTTCCCTGCTCAATGTTGAAGTGAGAACAACGTCATAGCAGCACTTAGCACCATGCCTGGCCCAAAGCAGGCATTCTATAAATGTTTATGGATGGATGAATAAATTAGCTTGACTGGAAAGGATGTGCTGGGTTTCAGAGCCGCTGTGGGTCTGAAAACACAGGGAACAGATTTGAGATATGTATTCTCTGATGACATTAACAGTAGAGGAGTTACCAACTGTCAGTGCCTCAGAGTATTGCTTGTCTTCTTGGTCATGGAACAGTGCAGCATTCTGACAGACAGTGGTATCTAATCTTCCCTTTCTGGGACTGTGGACACCCGGAAGACCTCAAAATTGCTCCAAGGCTCTAGTTTCCAAAAAGAAGCAATAACACTTTTTTAATTGGAACACAGAAAGGATAAAGATATATTCTCTAAGTACTCAAAGCTACTTTTACCAACAAGCTGTAGAGCAATATAAACCGATTACATAAACAGAATTAGCTGTCCTTTCTTTGAAGTTATTTTTAACTTCATAGGTAAAGTCTTTACAGCGCTCGCCACTCTAGACTGCTTTGGGTCTTGTTTAAGCTTCCTATGAAATTAAATTTCATTTCCTGGCCTATTATTTCCGGCAAATTTATCTCATGCTTTTTCCATGATGTACTGGTATAAATTGTGCCTTTATTACATTTGGTTATCAGTTTTTATCATTTACTCTACTACTAGATATGACCGCAGGTTTTAAAAAAAAATCAATAATTTTGGGGACTAGTGAGATGGCTGAGTGAGTCAGGGTCCTTGCCACCAAGCCTGAGGACATGAATTTGACTCCCAGGATCTGCATGGTAGAACAAAGCTGACTATTGAAGCTGTTCTCTGATGTCCACTGGGTGCCTTGCTCACACACAGATATGCATACGTAATAAATAAGTATAATTTTTCAAACCAAGAATTTAGGATGTTTAAAATTATATATATTTGATGTAAGAAGAGAAATCATATTTATTATGTATATCTTACCATTTAGAAAAATATTCGATTTTGTCCTCTCATTCTAGAATCCTGAAAACAATGGGAATAATTCTTGATGTATTAGGTGAATTCCCCCAACCAAGAAGTTATCGTATATAACACATATTAAACAATAGTTATAAGGTATCTTGAATGTTACTAAAATCTGCTTCCATCTTAGTTATGGAATTTCATATATTTTAAGATACAGCTATATATAAATAGTAGATTGGCTGACAACATATAGGAATAGTAAATTCTCTTGAAGATGATAGGGCAATGAACCCAGTTTGGAATGGGTAAAACTTGCATTGTCAGACTGTCAACATATCAACAACATCTTATAAGGTTCATCTTCAAGCCTGTTACAGAAGTAACTACCAACATTACCCATAACTCATCAGAAAATATAATCTTGACTTCTATCTAGGCAGAGAAAGCTATTACGCAATTTCAACTCTCAGACCTGTTTATTGATCCTATAATTGTGGACATTATTTTAAATGATGTTTGTTTAAAGACATAAATATGATATATGGTTTAACAAATATGGATTAAGACATTATTGTCAGACACAATAGAGTTACTTATTAAGCTTTGTAATATTTATAGACTAAAACTCCAAAGTTTTGTCTATCATTCTCTGTACAGAAACTACACACAAGAATTCTCCATAGTGTCTGAGGGTGGGAGTATAACACAGTGGTAGCCATAGTCTGGGACTTGATCCCTAGCACCAAAAACAAAATCAAAGAGAAAAAAGTCAAACAAAATATAAAAATGCTGTGAAACTATCGCATTGAAAATAATAAATAATATAAGCTTATTTTGGATAGGGTGTTACAAACAAAAATGTATCAAAATGGAAACATTCTTACATACATACATACATACACATACACACACACACACACACACACACACCCTACAATGTCATTATATTGTATTTTCAATAACATATTACAAAATTCCATGTGTTTGTTAAGCATATTATAGAAAAGACAAGTAGTAACATAGACTCATATCCCCATTGTAAGAAAATTGAGGATGTTCTTACACATGGCACAAGTCTAATGGTTAAAAGAAATTTAACAGAGCAAGAAAAATCTACAGAATCTTTGAGAAAAGCATTTTACACCTGGAACTGTTACTTTGAACTATTTTCCTCTGTCTACCCCAACAGACTTATAAACAAAGATGGGAAGATCCTGCTGAGGAGAAATGAAGGATGACTAAGCTGGGTGGCACTGTAACGCTGAGCACACGAGCCTTCCCCTTCTGTTTTGCCTCATCAATAGCACAGCAAAGTCTCAGTAATGCCAGTAATTGAAGTTGAAGATCTGACATTATGGAGGAACTGAGTCGCTACAAGATATTTAGTAGAGAGGAGAAAGAGGACCATTCTTAAAATCATGCTTGACTGAGTGGTAATGAGTCAAGTTCAAAGCAGCATAGAAATCAATGGAACCCTACATCAGGCATGAGAAACAAATGGGAGGCCAGTGAGGTCCAGGGGGAGAACTCGGAATACAATGCAAATGACAGATGGGAACTGGGCTTCAGAAAGTCATCCCTCTGAAGAACATACTCTTGCCTAATGTCAACCTCTAAGACTGCTCTTGCTATAGCAGATGGTAGTTTTTAGACAAAGCCCTGGGCAGAAACAATGGTTGGGATGGTGGTGAATGAACAGGCTGCTAAGTCAAAGTCTGAATTCCAGAAACCACATCCCAAGACTCTAGAAAGCCAGAAGAGTACTGAGTTGTGGAAGTCATGGACATAGCCAACACATTTAGCTAGGAAAGACATTCTCAGAGCCTCCTTACATAAGGGTTCCAGTGGTGCTTTCTAGGTGAAGTAGTTGGTTGGTGTGTACTAGTTACAGTCTTCATTCTTGTGAGCTGACCAGAAGCAATGAAAAGGAGGAAGAAACTACTCCGGCTCACGGTTTGAGGGTGCAGCCCATCAGAGGGGAGAAGGCATGCCAGGAAAAGCATGAGGCAGCGTCACAATCAGGAAGCAAAGAGAGATGAATGCTGGTGCTCAGCTCACTTTCTCCTTTGCCTCTGTTTATTCAATCTAGGACCCCAGCCCAGGAGACAGTATTCAGGGTGAGTCTTCCCCACTTAAACCTCTTCAGAAATTCCCTCAGAGAAAAACATGCTTGTATGCCTACTAGGTGATCGCAGATTCAATCAGGTTAAACATGACAATTGACAGTCACAGAACTAAAGCCATTCTTCTTACTTAAGAACTATCTAACATATACATGTAAACTTAATCTCTTTCAGGCTTGTAAGCATCACATGTTGAATCACTGAGGGCTACATATATCATCCTTTTTCTTTTCCCTCCTTTTGTTTTCTATTTATTTACTTAGGGCCAACCTGGCCTAGAATTTACTATACATCCAACAGCACATTTGAATTAGTGAAAATTCTTTGATTTAAAAAATGCTTGCAAATTACTAAGGAAATATATGAATGGTTGCTAATGTATAAAGTTGACTATATATATTGGCTGTCTAATAAATTCTGCCTAATTAACTGAATGATGTTGCTTCATTTTTGTCTAATTATTTCAATGTTAAGTCACAGGCATAAGGTTTCTTTTCAAATAACATTCAAGAGAAATTCTTGAATAAAGAACTTACCCAGGGACTTATATTCATCACTTAGCAGCTCACATTTGATAAAGAAAATTACTCTAAAAGTGGTCATTTCAGGAAACCATTACCATAGTACACTGGAATTATCCTGTCCCCCAGGATCCATGCATTTGGCATTTGAATTTCTGACCTGCAGTGCCTCAGAACAAGACTGCTTGATGAAAGGGTCTTACAGAGGAACTTTGCTAAACAAGGTAGCCAAGGTAGCACTAACCCAACAGGACTGGATGTTTTCATAAGAAGATATCAGAACACAGACACACAGAGGGGGAGGGGTGCAATGTACAGATACAGGAAGAAGACGGCCATCTGCCAGCCAAAGAGAGGGGCCTCAGGAGAAGACAACCCAGCTGACACTTGGATCTTGAACTTCCAATCTCTTGACTGTGAGAAAATCCATTTTTGTTTTCTAAGCCACCCAGTTTGTGATATTTTGTTATGGTAGAATGAACAAATAAATGTTGTCCAATAGTGGGGGGAGGGGCATAAAATCTAAACTACAGAAAAGCCCTTTAGCTAATCCTGGAGGTCCAGGGTTCTATAAATGGAGTGGTGATGCTGTAGGAAAGGCAGGCCAGACTGCATTCCTTAACATAACGCAATGTGACAGATTTTGATGGCATCGGGTGGGAGTTGAAGGCATAGCCTTAGACAAAACAAACCAGGAAGCTAATTCGCAAGTTAAACAGCTATCACATAATGTGAGGATCAGTGGTATGAGGGGAAATGACCAGAAGAGGGGCGAGGACTATAGGCTTTTAGAGACATGACTGACAGCATTTAGCTTTCCAGATCTGTGAGCTACAAAGGAAAAGGAGATGCTAGCAGTGTGATGGGGTGAGCGAGAGATAGACTTGAGAATTCAGGAAAATACTTAGAATATTTTAAAGATCAATACATGCATAGTTTTTATACAGAGTTAAGAGTTAGCAACATCAGGATAGGAATTTTAGTTGATTCTCAATAATACTGAAGATTTTGTGGAGGCATGGCTTTTAATTACACAAAAGAGCATTAAATTAACAACAATATTTACCAATATTCTGTTCAAAATGCCTTTCAAACACCAAATAATTACCCAATTAAGCCACTGTAGGATAAGCTGTTATTACTGCAGATTTAGTGAAAAAGACTAATAATTATTATTTTAACAGTTTCTGTGAAGTAAGACAGTGTTTATTGTGAATAACTAAGCACACCTCACACCATCTTAATGAGGCAGAAGCAGAAGAAACAAAAGGCTGATTATCTACATGAACTTAGTAAAAAAAAAAAAAAAAAAAAACAGAGTTGCCTAAGAACCAAGAGTCATGGCCTGTAGGCAGAGAATTTAATATGCAAAGAAGAGATCAAAATTGGTAGAAGGCTATTTATGAATATTGTCAATACTGGATGTCACAGACTGACAATAGAGAATCTTTGGTCATGCCCTGAACAACATAATTCATCATACCAGTGCTCAGGGCACTCACGCCCAAGCAATTTATCACCGTCATATCACTCGTTTGAGCACAAGAAGGGGGGAGTGTTGATTTTTGACCCCTAGGGAGGCTGGATTTATAGCTGTCACCCCTCAGAACACAGCCAGGCTCTGCCCAAAGCAAACTGTTTTTGCTTCACTTCTGTTTAAGTCCCACAATGCCTACAGAATTCAGAGAGCAAAGCCCAGACCTAATGCTCTCATATCGAAGTAAAGATAGTTAGGAAATTATATTTTAAATGCCATTTAAACTGCATGGGAAAAATAATATTAGTCAATGGTGAGTACACATGATTCATTTCAAATGTCCTTTGGTGATGAATCAGTTTTGGAAATGCATCCACTGATAATTACATTTGGGAAGGACTTGTTCTTCATAATTCAGCCATGATTAAAAACTCATCCATTTTGGAAAACTTGGCAGTATGCTAAACATTGTATGTATGTATATATGTATGTATGTATGTATGTATGTATGTATGTATTGTGTACACATGTGCGTGTGTGTGTGTGTGTGTGCGCGTGTGTGTGCATGCATGTGTGTGTGTGTTCAAATAAAAATGAGAGACTTGATTTCCACCCTTTCTGGGTATTGAGTCTGCATATATTTTTACTTCAACCCTGGCTGTGCTTACAGAATATAACTAAGCATCTAAATGCTGTTCCTTCTACCGTGGTTTACAATCATGAAGGTGACTAGGGCACTGTGGGATCCAGTGCACCCGTCATTCTCTCAACACTGAAATGAACAACTGTTGTAAGAAAAGCCTTGAACAGCACCTTCCACGAAGCTCTCTGGTACCTGGTAAATTGGATACAGAAATTCCTGCAAGCATGGGGCTCAGACCTCCCACAGTCTGAAGGGCAGGGCTATTTAGGTGAGGGTTTGGCAACAAATTCTCTAATCCCAGAGGCCAAAGGCAACAAGAGTGTATTCCGGAAGCCACTTCATATATTTAATGCTATGTGAGGTTGTCAACTTGACAAAGATCTAGAATTGCTTAGAAGATAAGGCTCCAGGCACTTTTGTGAGGGATGGTCTTGACTCTATTAGCTGTTGCGCACGCCTATATGGGATTATTTTGATGACCCTCCCTTGAAGTTTTAAAAATTCTTTGGCTGAGATGCTGGCTCAGCACCAGCATCCTGAATTTCTGCATCCTATCTCTAGTTGTAATGTGACCTGGGATCCTTCCGCCATGCCTTACTCACTGAGCTAGAAAAGGAGAAGAAAGGGGAAAGCCAGCCGAGCAACAGTATTCATCTGTGTGCTTCCTGACTGACTCCAACATAACCAGTTACCGCATGTTTCTATTGCCGTGCCTTCTCTGTCTCGATGAACGGCACCCTCAAACTATGAGCCAAGAAGGAAAAAGAAAAGCGTCCTCCTTTAAATCGCTTCTTGTCAGGCATTTTTGGTCAAAGAGACAAGAAAAAAAAATGAAACCTACACATTACAGGCTTACTGTGAACCACGTGTCTTCTATTTTTTCCCCCTATTGGTCCAGCTTATTAGCCTGGGCATCTTGGTTTTCAAGGTAGCAAACTGAAAGTAATCTTTGATTCCCAACCCCCTTTTCTTTCACAACCACACTCAAGAGCAAGTTCAAGATCTAAAGTACTCAACAAAGCACTCATTCAGTAAATCCTTAAGAGCCTAATTTACATATGGCACAACATCCTGCCAGGAGGAATCAGCAGTAAAGGCAACCTGCAAAAAAAAAAAAAAAAAAAAAAAAAAAAAAAAAAAAAAAAAAAAAAGATGCAGTCCCTTGGCTACCTGTGGTGACACATATCTGAAATCCCAGCTCATAAAAAGCACAAGGAGATTGGAGCTTGAGGCCAGCTTGGGCTACATAGTAAAGTACCAAACATCAAGGGGCTATAGAGAGATCCCATCTCCCTCACACATACTTCAGTCCGTTCTTATAAGAGGAAATAAATAAACAAGGTTATAAATATAGTTATTTGGGAGTTAGCAACATAGGGGGAGGGGGTGAGCCTGAAGACAATGAATACTAAGTCAGTTGAGGGCACAGTAGGGTTAAGGTAAACATGGAGAAGCTGTAGCAATTATGTAACAGGCTGCCTCCACCACCACTGACTTCATCATACCCACCTTTATGTCACTCCCTTGTGCCATGACAAACACTGATCCCACCCAGATCTCCAAATTTATCTTGAGCCAGATGCTGAAACCTTCCAGCAGTTCCTAGAATTCCTCAATTTTTTTCATGCCTGTCCTGCCCTCATAGGTCCCAGTAAAAGGGATATCTCTAAGCTACTTCCTATATCAGAATCTAAATTGGTGAGACGATTCCATCACCAAATCCAAAGCACACAGCCTTCAATGTTACCCATTTCAGCCTCCTACTTACAGGTTGTAGCTGTATATTAATTTAATCTAATATTATTATCTATATTTGTTTGGTGGCTCCTTCACTCCTAAACAGAATATAAACTCAAGACTCTGCTGCCTTTATTTGTCTTGCTCTCATTATAACCCTCGAGAGTATTCAGGCAGAGAGTACATATTTATTGATTGAATAAAGTAACCCTTCCTGGCCACCTTGTAATTTACACCAGATGTGACCAAAATAAAAGTTTTATCATTAACTAAAAGCAGTACCTTATTTTCATAAATCCATAGAGTATTAGGTTGAGTAAAGACTTAAGGATCAATGACATCTATGTGCCTAGGAAAGATAAGCAACTTGTTCAGAGCTCTGTGACTACAGAGCTGGAACCAGAGAGCGCCATCATAGGTCCGAGTTCTTCAAACCAGCAGCCATCCTTTCTCTTGAAAATAAGATTATTTTACCTTTTTATTGCTGGGGGTTGGACACAGGGCTCTGTGCATGCTAGGCAGATACTGCACCTGAGACTCTTTTTTAATTTTCTCTTCTGATACAGGGTCTTACTCTGTAGCCCAAGCTGCCTGAGGACTTGAAATTCTCCCTCCTTAGCCCCCTGAGTAGTTGGTGTAGGTGTACCAAGCCAGAAATTATTTTTATCCTGTATCCCAGTTCTTGATGTATATGTTGGAGATAGGACAGGCCAGTAATATTCAAGATGAAGATAGTCTAAGACATAAGAGGACAGGCTTTGGAGTCAGAAAAACAAAACAAAACAAAACAAAACAAAACACCGTCCTCCTAACCCTTCCAGCAGTACGACTTGAATACTCTGTACCTGATCTACAGGTACCGATCTACAGGTACAGGTAACTCTGTACCACGAAGTTATCTGTCAAGACTGTAATGAATTAGAGTGTAGAGTTTAGGTACCATCCTTGGCAGCTAACTTTCACTAAATTTCTAAAAATAAGTACCTGGACATTCCTAGGATTCAGAAACCAGAAACAGAAATAAAATTTGTTTGCTCTTTGATCCCAAAACTACATATAATGTTTTAGTTACTTTGCTAACTCTAAAGTAACATCCAGCCTCCGCAAATAAAAACATAATCTCATAAAGACACATTTGCTGAATCTGATGTTCAAATTACCTTTTGAAAGACTATTATCTGACCGATTGACAGTCAGAAATAGTCTTATCTTTTTCTTTTCGATGTGCACTGTGATTCTCTTTCCTTCTTCCTCCCTCCCTCTCTCGCCCTTCCTCTCTCTCCTTCCCCTTCTTTCCATTTCTCCCTCCCCCTTCTCTCCTTTCTTCTTCCCTTCAAAATGGCACCAGGCCTCGAGGATGCTGTTGGACATCCCTTGTGTCTATGTAAACTAAAAAGAAATGGCCCAAGTGGGTGTCTAGTCCCCGGGACTACTTTGATTCCTTCTCTGTGGCAACAAAGCAGGATCCTTGAGGACAAAAAGTAAATGCTTGTCAGTCACCTCCACTTCGGAGGAGAGTTGAAGATGTCTGCCCTGGCAGGTATCACTCTATCTAAGGCATCTTTACAGCCACCACTCAGTACTAGGGCTGTACAAACTTTACTCAGATATCTAAGAAGACACACTTGTGTTGGAATACAGCTACAGGAAGGTAAATGCTCCAGGAGAAGGAGGATTCTGATGTTAAAGTTTGTTAAAGAAACCCAACATGGAACAGACGCCTCCACCTTCCATTTCCCCCCATGTGGGGAGAGCACGGCTGCTCCAACAGGTCACTAGAGCTCGACAATCAAGCAGAATCGAGCAAGTAAAGCAAGGGGACCCGCTCAGGTCCTCGAGCTTTCAAGTCAGACTTTGGGAGACCTGAATTCGGGGGAAGATCAACGCCCTCTGAGCCCAGGCCAGTTCTCCAAGGCCCGAGCTCCTGTAGCGAGGCCCCATAGTCTTTGCAACTCGGGGACTTTCAGAGAAAGGTGGCGGGGCCACCGTGCAGCTTTCCCTTTCCCAGGGTGGGGCTCCACGTGGATGCTTAGGTGACAAGCCCTGAATTTCAGGCCTAAGTCCCCACCTTTCCTACCGGGTCCACAGCTACTTAACCAGCTCCGGGGCTTCCTTCCTCCCGCGCTGTGCGCCGCCTTCTCCCCTGGAAACTTGAGCTAGGTCCGCTTCCCCTCCCTTTCTGCTGTCTCTCTTCAACCCCCACCCCCACCCAACCCCCGCCTTACCCTACCGCCGTCCCCTCCCTCCGGCCCGCCCATTTTGCCTTTCCACTAGCCTTTTCCCCGCCTACTGACCCTAAGTCACGCCCACTCAGGCTCAAAGCCTCTCCCCGCGAGCCCTTGCCAGCTCTGAGATAACGCCTATTAGGTTTCCTCTGCTAGGCAGGCTGAAGGTCTTAGCTGAGCTCCCACCAGCTGGAGGCCCTACTCCTGAGCAAGCCTGAAGTTTGCAGCTAAACTGCAATCAGAGGCTGAGTTAAGAGCCCACTCAGTCTACACCCTAATTATCCCATTTGTCTTTGGCTCAGCTGATGTGAAATCCCCAAGGAGAAAGGAAGCTACTAGATTTTTTCCCAGGTCTTAATTCTCTGTAAACCAGCCTGGAAATACGGACTCCTTGAGTAATTTTTTTCTGTGTCCTCCAAGACAAGCACTGCCAATTTGATGTCATGCTGCGTTCTGCATCCCTATGATTGACATACAGAGTTCTGGTTTTGTCTTCCTTGTTGATTTTTCGTTTTGTTTTTGTCTTTCGTTTTCCTGGACCTGCTTGATGCATTTAAAACTAGAGCACTTGAAGCAACCTTAGTACTTTGCCTCACTGAACCAGGCTTAGTCAATATGCACTAGTCTGCAAATCATGGTCCTAGGAGCCGCCGTCACCATAGAAAGTAATACCTTTCTGCATTGAACTCGCAGTTCATTTTAATCTGAAATCCGAGGAAAAGAGACGAACTTAGAACAGTCATTTCTAAGGAAGACAGGGCTAGTGCTAAGAACCGATGGCTTATGAAGGCAGTTAGCTCTGTTTTGCTTCGAAAGCAGCATGTTTTCTGCTTAACGTTTAAAAGTAGGTTTTTATTTGTTTAAAAGTTGTTACATTGTATTTATTTGTGTGTGTAGTTGAAAACGGTTTTCGTCAGATTTCCTTTTACTATATGGGTCCTCGAATGGAATTCAGGTCACTTGACCTGATGTGCCCGGCAAGTCACCCTTATCTGCTAAACCATTCTGCAGGTCCTTGTGCTTAATTTTTGAACAACCCATATATGACATTTTTCTCTGATTACAGACAAGGAAACAGACTTAGACAATGCTCTTCAAGTTCGAGGCCAGGACTAAACTCTAGCTTGCTTTATATCAACCATGGTATCATATCTTCTTAAGAAACTCTGATTGGAGGGCAGACAATAAGCTTACAGGGTTCCCTTTTCCTTTCCTTGATTATTTTTCTTTCTAAGCAGTGCTACAGTAGGAGAAGCCCTTGAGAAAGGGGTTAATAAGGGGCAGATATTGAGAAAAATGCATTCTAGGCAAATCCTAGAATAAAGATAGGGCTTCAAACTAAGAGAGACAAGAATAAATGTCTGATAGTTCGGAAGGGCAGAATGCCCTCGCATGAGTTAGTCTTGCCTACGAGTACCGGGAGACTTGAATATTGCTCCTATAGTGGGGTTCACACTGAGACTGTATAATGAATAGATGGGTAGAAGGGGGCTTCTGCAGTGATTTCAGTGTTGGCTACCACTGTTCATTGTGCACACAGTAACCATGAAGCCGCATAAATGTGGACCTGACAATGGTTTTTTAAAAAGAGGCCTAAGAGTCCATTATTTATAATGTTCCATATTTTAGCAGTCCATGCTGCCAGGGATGAAATTATGCACAAGGTTCATGTTAGAAACTGACTTCAGTTTTTCCTTTATGGAAATTATGACGTTGTCCACTGCCCCCATTAAATCCATTGAGCAGCATTCAGATTTCACATGCAGACTCTTATTTCGGTGGCTTTTACACTTTAAAGGGATCATGTTAAAGCAAAATGACCACAGGCTTTCTTTTTCGTTGAGGGAAATGGCTCCCATGCAATTGCAAATTAATATGTAAACTATTTATTTATACTTAAATACCCCTTCCCCCAGCAAAGTGAGACCCGAGACAACTGTGGAAACACTCTAGCATGTTGGGTCTGACTGTATATTGTTGTCTTGATGCGTTATTGTAAGTCATTTGTATGCTGCTGCTAGTTAAATAACATATACCATCGAAGTTTAAAAATAAATAAAATAGTGGCTGGAGAGATGACTCAACTATTGCTCTTGTAGAGGACCCCAGTTCAGTTTCCAGCACCCAGGTTGGGCAGCTCACAACTTCATGGAACTCCAGTCCCAGAGGCTCCAACATCATTCTCTGGCTTCCTTAGGCACCTGTACTAACACTTGCAGGCCCACATACAGACATATATGTGTAAGTAATAAGACGGTTATTTATTATGATTTCATAGATAAGTATTACATTTACATTATTTCCCTTGTCTTGTTCTTCCTACAACTTCACCCATGTACTCCCCTTTTCTTCTCAAATCCATGGCTTCTGAGTCTTTAATTATTATTGTCATATATACATATACATCATAAATACAACCTGCTAAAGTTCACTTGGTCTCACTCATACATGTGTGTAGGGATGACCACTTGGCATGCATCAATTGTTTGGGATCTCTTTCCTGAAAAGACCAGTTCTTCCTCTCTCAATATCCATTCATTTGAATGTTTCACCTATGAGTAGGACCATGTGAGAATGCTCACACCCACCTGGACCCTTGGTAATGTCATTATCGGGTCTTGTTTAGGCAGCCATGTTGGTGACATTTTATGGTTGAGTGCTACTTCCTTGCATGTGTAAAAGATGCTATGTCACAGAAGCTATCCTGAACCTTTTTAATAATGTGGAATTAAAAACCAAAACTCTTTTTTGGTGACCTCAGAACCTATTAGCTTAGTATATAACGAAACAAGAATAACAACCAGGGAAGTGCTGTACTGTTCAACACTCAATAGTAACCTCACATTAGCTTGGGTTTCTCTTCAGTATTTAGTATTATACTGGGGGGAAACTTCCCTTGGAGATATGTTTGAACCCTGGGGTAACAATGCCCCTGATGAAACACTGAAGTTTAAAAAACTCACATTATTAAGGAACCAAAGGTTTTTGAATCAATCTCCCAGTTAAGGATTTAGTTCAAACACATTCTCATTTCTACAGGGTTTGCTTTCTGCTCTCACTGTGTCTTTGAATTTCAACCATACCAGTACTCAGCCATGCTAAATTGGCAGAGAGAGGGAGAGGATGAAATCAAACCCAGACCTTCATAGCCCCTTGCTGTTTTGGGTTAACATGCAAGAAATACCCAGGTTTTTCACAAACCTGGTGTGTTGTTTTAATTATGTACACAAACGGTTTCTAGAAACACTCTAGAAGGCAAAACCTAGGGTAATCAAGAAAAGTATCAGGAAGATGAGGAATGGGAACACAGCCAAGCTAAAACACATCTGCTGTAAATCTGTTACTGTAGAGCTTAATTGTTAATTAGGCATTCGCATCTACGATGGCTTGAGAAGTTCTTAGTTTTGATCATAGTGTGGTGAACCATGTGAACCAGTCCCATCATTTTTAGGAAACTTACTGGCGACCAATGCATAAAAGGACCAGACCCAAACTCTCAGCATGTAATTTTTATGTTCAATTTCTATTCATTATATAACCTCCCCCAAAGTAAGTATTTAACATATTTTATCTTCCTATTTCATAATGAAGTAAGGCTTGTGTGTGCAGGATCCTGAATTTCAATCACCACCACTTCAAATAATAATAATCATAATAATGGAATAATGGAAAAATAAATTAAAATCATTTTGGCTATTAAAAATTAAATTGAAAACATATAATCTTCCAGTCGAGTGAAATTTTTACTGAGCAGAATATCTATAGGTAATTAGACAACTTTTCTTAGGGATCAGTGCCAGTTTGTATTAAAAGATATTTTGGCACAGCCAGGCATGTCAATCATGCATATAATCCCAGCACTCAAGAGGCCAAGGCAAAGAGAATCACAAGTGATTTTGAGGTAAGCCAGGGCCGCATTGGAAAACCAAACCACACCCTATTGTGAAAAAGTTCCTTAAAAAAGAAAGAAAAGAAGCAAAATTACTATATGATCCAGCAATTTCTCTTCATGGTATATATCTGTACTGGGTGATTTTGTGTCATCAGAGCTAGGGTCATCAGTTAGGAAGAAGTCTCAGTTGAGGAAATGCCTTCATGAAGTTCAGGTATAAGGCATTTTCTCCACTGGTGATCAATAGGGGAGGACCCAGCTCATGGTGGGTGATTCTATCTCTGGGCTGATAATCCTGAGTTCTATAAGGAAGCAGATTGAGCTATCCTTGAGAAGCAAACCAGTAAGCAACACCCTTCTAGGGCCTCTACATCAACTCCTGCCTCAAAGATCCTGTCTTGTTTGAGTTCCTGTCCTGACTTCCTTCAGTGATGACCAGCAGTGTGGAAGCATAGTCCAAATAAACTCTTTCCCTCCAACTTGTTTTCAGGTCATGGCATTTTGCAACAATAGAAATCCTCACAAGACAATATCCAATGGGTGAAATAAGACCTGATGCAGATATTTATAATCCATGTCCATGGTATCATTATTCATAATCTCTAAAAGTAAGAAAGTAACTATACTGTCCACTGACAGGTGGGCAGATAAGCACACTGGTTTGTGCACATAGTGGATAGCAAACTGGAGTGTACACATAGTGGAATATCATTAACCCTTAGGTTAAACATTGAAGCATAAAATATTATCCAAGATGAAATAAGCTAGATTCACAAAGACAGATACTATATAATGTTGCATGAATGATTTACTTGGAATACTTAAATTCATAGGAATAGAAGGTAGGATGGTGGTTGCCAGGTAATAGGAGAAAAGGGACAGAAGAGGAGAAATTACTTATTGGGTATAGAGTTTCAGTTTGAATGGTGAGATACTCAGAGAGATGAGCAATGATCTTAGCTTCTCAGCAGCATGATTATTCTCTATGCCTCTGAATTACACTTTAAAAGGCTAAAGTGAGGAAATATTATTTTGTTTCAGCAAGCATATTTGACCTTAAATGGTTGTTTGTAGATAACCTATTAATTAGAAAACCTCCCCTCACTTGTCTCTTTCTTCTGGTGTCAAATAAAAGGTCTTTTTTAGGGGTAGAGAGGTAGTTCAGCAGTTGAACATGCACTATTCTTATAGAACACCTGTGTTCTATACCCAGCATGCACATGGAAATTTACAACTCTAGTTACAAACGATTTGATACCTTTTTCTAGTCTCTGAAAGCAATACAGGCTTTTAGTGTACACACTTTCTAACAGGTAAACAGTTATACACATACAAATTTAAAGTATGTAGTTTAAAGACCATAATTTTAAATCATGTCTCATTATTTAAAAATATGTTTGTTAATTAGATTAGATGGATTTAGATGTTTTTGTCTGAAAACTCCTTTTGGAGTTTGTAAGAATGATGTAGTTTTATTATATGACTATGTGATCACTACTCATTTCTCTATCTCTTCCTTACACTGTGTTACATTCCTGACCTTCCATTGCAGTTGTCTATATTGCTTACCTAGTTAATATTATTAAGAGTAATAATGGGGCATTGTAAAAGTAGCTTTTATTCACCAGATACAATTGTCATCTCAGAGGCTTACTGCTAAATAAGTTCACCCTTTCTAGTTCTTTCTGAACTCTGGCTGGCTGGTTCAATTCAGCTGTTCTGGCTCAAAACTCCTCTCCAAGCTGACTGATTCAAACTGATTTCTCTTGGCTTTTCACGAAATTGCTCTACTTGTAAAAACTGTCTCTAGATTCCATGAACTGAACTGTACTGACTACACTGACTGTACGGAATGAATGGAACTGAACAGAACTGTATGAATTCAACTGAACTCAACTGCATTCAACTGAACTGCACCACACTTTATTAAACTGAACTCAACATCCAAAGACCTTCTAGGTCTGTGTGATTGGGCCAGAATGACACACCTTTAGTCCCTCTGGCTAGAATATTGGCATGCCCTTAGTATATAGTATATATACTATATACTTAGTATATACTTTTAATCCCAAATTATGAAGGTTAAGTTAGTTAGGAAGCAAAGCCGTGTTTGAAAGTGAAGTCTAATGCAATTGAGCTCAGTTGAACTTCACTGCATTGCCTGAACTCAACTGAACTGCCCATCACCCCTCACTCACTCCTCGCTTCTCTTAAGTAGCCTCTCTTTCCTGTCTATCTTATGAGAGTTGGGAGTATCTAACCTCTGACTCATTCTGTCAAATCTTTCTCTGATTTGTCACTTTGCTCCTCAAGGAGACTTCATTTTCAAACATGGCTTTGCTTCCTTTTACTAACTAACTTAACATTCATAGTTTGGGATTAACGGTGTGTACTAAGGGAGTATCTTTATTCCATGGAGAGGGATTAAATGTGTGTCATTTGAGCCCACAACCCAATCATATAGACCTAGAGGGTCTTTGGATGGGGGTCTTTGGATGTAATTTTTTCCCAGAGTAGCTTTATTGCTGGATTAAAATTCCTCTACAGAGTACAGGAAAATAATTTATAGCTAAAATAACTAAAGAGTTTGCTTTGATTTATAGCAGAAAGTGGAAAGTCATAACCTCTCATTTGGAAGGTTGTGTTGGAGGCAGCTACATTCTTGGTGAATGCAGGGACTCATACAGTACTATGTGGCCCATTTACAGATGGTGCCACACTTGGCAGAACCTGGTTTCAATGCCTGGCTCCTCTATTTGCTTGCTGTAGGACCTTACCTTTTCTTGATATAGTACCCTCATAATGTTACAGTTAAGAATAGAATCCACCTCTAGAAGTAGACACATTATTGTTTCCTATTTAAAGTTAAGGGAGTTGGGCCTGGACCAGTCAGTTACCTGGCAAAGGGACCACGCCTCAGGAAAGCAGGTTCACCTTAAAATGTGAGAACAAACTGGAAGGAATAATTAATATTTGTATCAGCAAATATGCACCGTCAGTAAAGTTGCTTCAGAAGCTCTACAGGGCCCCTCTTCCTTCCTGAATCCTGACACAGAAAGGTGTAACTTTTTATTCTTCTCTTCTGTCTTTTTCTCTTATGTGCTGGCCAGAGATTCCATATTTGAACTTTTCCATCCTTTGGATAATGCATTCCTCCCACCTTTCAGCTGCTTGTCTGCCATGTGGATAAACTCCATGTTGGCTTAACTCAACAACCGGACCTTTTTTACATTCTCTTCTCCATCTTCCTTCTCTAGGTAGCTGCAGAGATTTATCAATTGTCTGCCATGGAGTTTTCCTTTTAAACTCTAATAAAATTGTCTTAGAACTTTCTTGTGAATCTTTTCTCAAATTCCTTTATTAATGAAATTAAGAACCCAAAGAAGGGACAGCAATTTCCCCAATAAAGTGTTTTAACTCTTCTGAGACTCCCCAAATTCCTAATAACCTTATAAAATGGAAGTATTATTAAGTCATTTGGGACAATTTCTGGTTGTCATTCAGATTCATTCTTCTGTTCTATCATAATACAGTGGAGTTCATGACCACTCAGTTAAAGATTCTATTTCCCAGCCTTTGTCCATTTAGACCTGGCCATGCCACACAATGAGAAAGATTTAATGTGTGCTCCAGCTCAGGGGAGATGATGAGAATCTAAGAAGCTGCCTGGGGCAACAGAGAAACTTTACATGGTGAAGCTGGACAAGAGCTTATCCCATTAAAGATTGGTGCATAAATTAAGTGATAAGCTGTATGCAAGCAACTTATCCAGAATCTTCAGGTCTATATTCTGAGGTCTGGTAAATAAGTAGGGTAATTACAATTTAAATTTAGAGAAGTTGAAAAGATCAAGCAGGGTTGCATAAGAGGAGCAAGTGGGCCATCCTTGGGATACAGCATTCCAAGAAAATACCATGCAAGGAGCACCAGACAGAAGCCCAGGGTCCAAGACACATGAGAAGGGGTCTGACCCCTGGACCATACACAGAGAAATTACAGATTCTAGACCAAGAATACAGGTGTAAGGGTTTAGGAATACTGGCCAACATGTTTTCAGTGCAGTGGCATTTGCATAATGACAATGACAGTAACAAAAATATAATTTATTGGCTGTCTGTATGCCACTCCCTATTCTAAAAACCATAGCCTTTGTGGGTATCTCACAACTACTATTAAGACTTGTCTTTTTCAGATTCTCAGAGATGTGAACTTTTTTTTGCTTTAAAATCTTGTAATTAAATTGAGGTTTCAATGTAGGATTTGCTGAAGCTACAGTTAAAACTCCAAGAGCTAGTCAGCAATTCTAGTAATGTGTTCAGTACAGTGCACAGCAGAGGGTTTACTAAAAATATGCTATTATTTAGACAAGGGTTTGAATATCTGGTAGAGAAGGCCAGAAGCAAGGTAAGAGTTAAGCTGGAGACACAGTGAGGTCAGGCTCTTGATACACAGTTTGTGAGGTACCGGGTGTGTAGAGGAAGCAGGGAGATGAGGAGTAAGAAAGGTTGACTCAGCCAGGCAGTGGTGGCACATGCATTTAACCCCAGCACTTGGGAAGCAGAGGCAGGCAGATTTCTGAGTTTGAGGCCAGCCTGGTCTACAGAGTGAGCTCCAGGACAGCCAGGGCTATACAGAGAAACCATGTCCCCCCCCCCCCCCAAAAAAAAATACAAAAACAAAAGCAAAAACAAAATAAAAAACAAAACAAAAAAGGAAGGTTGACTCACATTACAGAATTGAGGAGTCAAGTAGCCAAGCAATTTTAGCATCAAAAGCATTCTTCTTCCTCTTCAATACTGTAGAGCAGAATCTGGAGGCTTCAACAACAAAGATGTTGGGAAGGCACTAACACTCTAATATTTCTAACACTTTCCTTGATTGTTTCAGAATTGGTCACTTTTAGAGCCAGAAGATTAAAAACCAAAACCAAAACCAAAACCAACCAACCAACCAAACAACAACAACAAAAACCTCTAGTATCTGATCTTCTCCTCATGGCAGAAGGCAAAAAACATCTTTGGGATTTAAAACAAAACAAAACAAACAAAACAACTAAGGCAGACTCTACAGGACTTTTAGCTCAAGGAGTCTGGAGCCTCAGCAAAAGGCGTTGATCTTGGAGAAGCAGGATGAGCCAGAAGGCACTTTGTAATCAAGAGTGAACTTAGCATGTCTGTCAATAGTAACCAGAGTGCTAGGAAAACTGAAAGATTTTAATGTTATTTTTTCTGAAGATTCTTTAAACCACTTTTAAACAAATGTGTGTGTGTGTGTGTGTGTTCTGTTTGTTTGTTTTGTTTGTTTGCTATTGTAATATTTAGATAGTAATTTAATGTGAGGATGGTTTGGGAATTTTCATAAAGTACTGTTTGTTTTAATATAAGACATATAAGTATATGAATGCTTTGATAGCCAATCACCTCTAATTATTGGACAATCCTATGTTTGATATGATACAGAAGAATATATCAAATGCTTAGTAAGTGTGTTACAAAGTCCAGTAGTGACATGAAACTTCTGCTAATCTCATTGATATCACTGACACCCGTGGCCTGCCTCACTCTGCTCTTGTCCCCACTCTACACTTGCCACGGGAGGTGATAACTCTTATGAGCACAGTGTCAATTGTTCTTTTTGTTGTTGTTGTTGTTTTTGGTTTTTTGTTTGTTTTTTTACTTTTATCTGCATTTATTTTATGCTGAATTTATTCCCGTGCCATGAGCTTTTGTTTCTTCAGTTTCTTCTGGGATATCTTTTTCTTCTGTGCAACCTCCTCTTCTGGCTTTGGAACAATCTGCTCCTTCTCAGTGAGGATCATCTCACTGTGGCAGGGGGAGCTCATGTATGGATTAATCCGGCCATGAGCTCTGTAGGTTCGTCGGCGCATCTTAGGTGCCTTGTTCACCTGGATGTGTTCAATGACTAGAGAATCTACATCTAAACCCTTAAGCTCAGCATTACTCTCTGCGTTTTTAAGCATGTGCAGCAAAAACTCTGCACTCTTCTTCGGCCACCGTCCCTGTGTCCAGCCCCACTGTTTCGCCTGGGCGCACCTACCAACTCCACCATTATACCGACGGAAGGGCACACACTGCTTTTTTAAAGTGACATCCTTCAGGTACTTGGTAGCTTTGCGGATGTGCATGCCCTTGATTGCCTGAGCAGTTTCCCGCGAGTTCTTAAAGTGAACACGAAGGTTTGAGCCTCATGATTTACAAGATTTCGTGGGGTTTTCTGGGTCAAGAGAGTAGCGAACCATCTTCACGGGTCACCTTTCGCCCTTACAGGAAGAGCGTTCTTTTATGATGCTTAAAGACATCTCTGCACTTCAGGCACTTCCACACCCCTTACCATGTGCCTGTATGAAGGAGAAAATTGCTGCCATTAGAAAGTAAAGCAGCAGAATGACAGCAACTGTGTAGTCTTTAGCATCATCTTGCTCATATTTAGCTTCTCTTTAAAATAGATTAATGGGAGATGATTCAGTGGGTGAGAGCACTTGGCCTGTCAGCATAGAGACCTGGGATGAAATTCTCAGGTACAGCCACTAAACATGATCTGTAACCCCAGAACTGTGGGGGACAGAGTCAGGAGGATCTGGGGCCTGCTAATCACTAGCTGTCATAGTCCAATTTCTATCACTGTGCTAAAAACCATGACTGAAATTAACTTGTGGTGGAAGGGGTTTACTTTATCTTACAACCTACAGTCCACCATGGAGGGAAGTCAGGGCAGGAATTGAAGGCAGGAACCTGGAGCCAGGAATGGAAACAGAGACATGGAGAAACACTGCTAACTGGTTTGCTCCTCCTGGCTTGCTCAATTTGCTTTCTTATACATTTCAGGGCATCTTGCTTAGGGGTAGCACCATGGACAGCACAAAGGGCCCGTCCACATCAATCAAGAAACTACCCCACGGGCTAATCTGATTTTGAGCATTTTCTCAGTTGATGTTCCTTCTGCTCAAATGACTATCTTGAGTCAAGCTGACAAAAACCAACCAACCAACCAACCAGACAAACAATAACCCCTCACCCCCCCAAACACATCAGCCTGGCTCCAGGTTCAATAAGAGATTGTTTCCAGGAAGCAAATAAAAGAGTCATTAGACAGGACACCAATCACCCTTCTCTAGTCTTCTAAGTATAGTGGTTTGTTACCCACATACATGGACACACACAGACATACGCATCAACTAATAGCATTTTTCATACATGTAAAAAATATAACTGAGATGACATTGTCACATGGTCTTTATGACCTTTGTTAACCCTGTGGAATGCAAGGAAGCCTGTGGTTATCAGGTCCTCCATCTGCGTAGGGCTTGAGTTCTCCAAAGGAAATGGGTTAACCTCAGTCGCGGGTACTAGAGACCTGATAGAGCCAATTGTATTTCATGATAAGAAGGTGTGCGGCGTTGCCAGACAGTGGAAAGGAATGAACTTAATAAAGGAATGACATAAGGAAGTGCTGCCTTTGCCCGTCCCTCTCCTAATTAACTCAATAAAGACAACAATGTTACATAACCTGTTTACTATTTTGAGTGGACAAGGGTTTTAACATCCAGGGTCTGAAAGTAATGTTGACTCTGATTTTTCAGCTTAAATTTGACACATCTTTCTCTGCCTCTGAGTGTGTGTTCTAGACTCAGAGTCCCAGGGACAACACTGGCAGAGTTCTCCGAGTGAAGATCCAGGTGGCTGCACTATGTCTTCCCCAACAGGGAACACTGTGCTTTGAAGCAGCCATGTGCTAGCAAAAGAGTAGCCACCACATTCTTCTACCTGACCAGCAGGATGGAGAAAAGTCTCTGCCTTGCTTAAGCATAGGCTCCTGCTCAGAGCTTCATGGAGACATTACATGTCTGTTTATTGTTCATGCATAATCTGTGCTCACACGTGAACTGAGGAATTCTTGTTCAGGTTCAGGACCCTCAGAAGGCACTATCTAAATATGCCTTCTTCACCAGTGGAGACAGGGTGCAGATAGAAAAGCAAACAGGTTGGAAAGATGCAGTTTGAGAAAATCAGGGTATATTAGAAAAGACCAGCTCCTTCCACTCATGCCATTAATTAGAGTAAATAGAACACTTCTGAACACTGGGACAAGACAAAGTTCAGTAATTTGCAATAGTAAGATTTCAAAAAGACCCCTCTGTAATAGGGTTATTATTTCCTTTTGGCAAGGGTAGACTCCTGGAAATGTTCATTTCCCCAACTTTTCACTTGCCTCCTTTCCTCTTTCAGATAACAGGACAGCCTGACTTATCAGCATAAATAAGATTTCTGTCAGCATCTAGAGAACATGGAGTAAGTGTAAAAGAATAATGACTGTGTCAGCCCAGGCTTTTAACCTAAGCCCAGAAACCAGTAGCTTCAGTAAATTATAAAAAAAAAATAAATAAATAAAAGAAGAAGAAGAAGAAAAAGTTGCAAGCTGTCGTGTTAATTAACACTTGATAAGGTACAAATGTTTTAATGCGTCATCTAAGGGGCAGATTGCACCTTTTGACAGGTAGTAGAAACTTATTGTGAAATATTTCCTTGAATGTGAGTGTTAGAGTAGAAAACATGACTGTACGTGGGAAGAAGAAAACTAAAGCCAAAAAAAAAAAAAGAAAGAAAAAGAAAAGAAAAGAAAATTGATTAAATCGGGACCTATTGCCCCTTCAGTCAGAAAGGGATGTGATTTAAAAGCACAAATACATATGGAGGCTTTGTTGAATCTCAGTGCTGACATGATGCGCTGCCCACCCAAGCAAACCCATCACCGCTCCCATTATAGTGAGAGCGGATGCTCCGAGTGTTCTCAGCATCAAGTGAACCCCTAAATGCTTAAAGCCAACACATTTAATTTTTAAAATTACAGTGGTTATTTGTACATATGCATTCAGTCTTGACTGAAGCTCTCCTTAACAGAACAAATTAATAGTCTGTGGCGGGGCTGCTTTGGAAGCTACTCAAAGGAAAAAAAAATCTTCAAACACTCATTATAGGTGTAAAATCAGAGTAGAGAATTTAATCTTGTGTGCATTTGAGCAGTGGTTTTGAAAACCACAAAACTTAATCTGTTTTCTGGAAAGAAGGTTTGATGGGGGGGGGGGGAAGGGGGCTGAAAACATAGCTCAGTGCTGAAGAGCACCTGCTCTGCGTGCATGAGTTCTGGTTCCCAAGCAGCTGCTTAAAAAATCAGGCCTGGCTGTGTGTACCTGCAACCCTAGCATGAGGATGTGGGGAGGACAAGAGTCTGCAGCAGCTGGTCTGCCAGGACAAAAATTAGCAAGTTTTCAGTCCACCGAGAGACCCTGTCCTGTCTTAATGTCATAAATGTAGAGTATTTAATGGAAGATACTGATCATCCTGTTCCGGCTTCCGGCTTCTACCTGTGCATGCAAGGGGTGCACACCTGCACATGTATGCTCACACAACACACACACAGACACAGACACAGACACAGACACAGACACAGACACAGACACAGACACAGACACAGACACAGACACAGACACAGACACAGACACAGACACAGACACACAGACACACAGACACACACACACACACACACACACCAAATGAACACATTTGGAGAGTCATAGTGTGTTGGGTGTTAGACGGTATTCTTCAACATCTCTGTAATGGCTCACTGAAATAAGAAATAGTATTTTCTTCTGGCTAGGTTGTTCAAAGGCAAAAGATTTTCATGAATAAAAATTGCCTTTACTGACTCCCATTCATGCCTTTACCTTTATTTTGGTCTTTTTTTTTGTGATTTTCAAGCACATACTTGGGAATCTCTATTATATACTCGTCCCTCACTGTAAAGATTACTTAAAAAGTTTAAGTTAGTTTATGTATATGGGCGGTTTGTGTACATGTTTGTCTGTGTACCACACAAATGCTAGATCCCCTGCAATTGCATTTGAAGATGGTTGTGAGCCACCATGAGGCTCCTGGTGCTCTTAGCTGCTAAGCTACCACTCCAGCCTCATGGTGAGATGTCTTGTAACCTACTCAACATTGCTGCTTTGGAGCTCAGTGCTCAACAGTACTCCTTGCTTTTCCTCTGCACACCTATAAATAGTATTTTTCAATATTTGCTCAAACAAAGCAAAATTCCTTATTTCTTCAAAGCAAGGTATTTTGATAAAAGAAAGGAAGAAAGCAAGGAAGGAAGGAAGGGAGGGAGGGAGGGAGGGAGGGAGGGAGGGAGGGAAGGAGGAAGGAAGGAAGGAAGGAAAAAAGAAAGGAAGAAAGTCCACACCCAAGTGCTTATGTGCAATCATGGCCTCAGGACTCATTCTGTGATATTTGCAGATGCATAACTCCCCCGTGATCATACATATGCTCACACCAAGATATTTGCAAATTTTTATGCTGTGAATATTTGTGTCACACAGAAATTCAAGCACTAAACATTTCTTCATGATGTGCCCAATCACATACACTGGTGGGGACTTTTAAATGTGATTAGGTCACAAGGGACCCTTCTATCGAGATTTAGTGCTTTTATAAAAGAAACCACAGAATGTTAGCTCGGCCCTTCCATCATGTGAAGACACAGCCAATGCCATCCAGGAGCATCCCAACAGCTGGGGACCAAACATATGAACCTTTAAGGGGCATTTCATATGAAAACTACAAAAATGCATTTCACAAAGGTATTCATCAATAAGAGTTGAAATAAAAACTGTTTTCTCCCTAATCAAAAGTTTATAGTTAACAAATTAGCAAGGATGTTCAGAAGAACTTTGTACCTGCTGGTGGAGGTTTATCTAGAGGAATACTAATCTAGAGGAAAGGGTGCCAAGCTTTCAAACCTTTGCTTCTAGAATGCAAAGTACACAGTACTCTTTATCTAACTGTGCTTTCCTCTGTCATCTAGAAATAGGCTTTTGATGGATTGCAAAGTGGGACAGAAATAACCATGGGGTGAAGAGTTTATATAAAAACACAGACAATTTCAAACTATTCAAGAGAAAGAAAGAGAAATTTTGTAGACAATCTAAGTTTTAATCTAATAATCCTGTCATTTAAGCTTCACAGTTTAGCTGCTTAGTCATGTCTATAGGACCTGTGTTGTGCAAAGATTGTTAAGGAACTTGACTGTGTAAAACTGTAATGAATTTAAGTAGTAAAGCATCCATTAACATGGAAAAACATCCAGTAGTCAGGAGAACAGGAGGAAGATGATAGAGAAACAGAAGGAAGACCACAGAGTATCTGAACTTCTTCACTCGTTTGGAGCAGGCATTGTTGCCACGGATGTTTCTGAGACAAGTTGCCTTCTGATACTCTTCAGTCGAGGCCAGGGTCCTGCCCTTTTAGAAGACCTACATACATACACACTGGGCCATGTTTGATATTTAGAATCTGGCCCTAGTGCTGGCATCATTTGATATAATCCAAAGCATCTGTTTCAGAGACAAACTCATCCAAGCTCCAGGAAAACACCTCTCTATCTCTCTTGCTCCGTGTCTTTGAGAGAAAGCAAAAGACAAGAGCTAACACTGTGGATATCTATGGGAAGCATCCTTGCCAACCCAAGAGATGGACAAGGGCTTCCAGGGACAGACAGAATTTTAGCAACAACTAGATAAATACAAAGAGAAAATTGACTTCTTGATCCCTTGAAGTATTCTTTCATTGAGAAATTACACGCCTCATCAGTGCTGAGCATTCCTTTTGATGCTTAGGTTTGTATTCTGACTTACGTTCCTAAGGGTACTGTCCCTGTGGTTTCATGTGATGTGTCCCACAGTTACAAATGAAAGCTTGGAGACTTTTGTCTTGTGAATTCACTGATTTTGCATTTTTATATGTGTTCTTCAACTCAGTCATTATTGTTTCTGGAATAACAATAATTTCAATTCTAATTAAGATTTTATGTACTGGCAGATGAAAGATGCATAGAACCGATGCCTAGTTGCAAGGGAGGCTGTGAAGTCAAGTATTTGCCATTTTCACTTCAGTAGTAAGAGGTAGACTTGGAGTCACACCAATCCCTAATGACTGAATACTGCCCAAACACAAGAAAGGGTCTAGATGCTGGGTATTCAAAACCAAGTCAAATCAAGGTGACAAGACAACTCTCCTGTAGTCATCCACATTAAAAAAAATAGAATTGTGAGTTATTGTGAGCTATTGGTTTGCATTTGGGTATTGAATAACTTTCTTTTACCACTCTCACCAGAAGACATTAGTTTGTTACCATCGTAAACATGATGTTTTACATTTTTATGATGTTTTCTGTTTTCTATCCTCAGTACACATGCTTTTAATATCATTTCAGTCTTGCTTTGGGAGTACATTTCTCCTACTCTTTTATTAAAAGTTTTAATTTTATTATTAATTATGTGTGGTAATACTGGGTATGTGTATGTAAATATCAGTGCCCATGGAGGGCAGAGGGCTTGGGTTCCCGTGGAGCTGGTGGTTATGAGCTACCAGATGGAGATTCTAGGAACCAAATTTGAGTGCTATGGAAGAACAGTTAAGTGTTATTAGCCACTGAGCTATATCTGTAATTGCTTCCGTTAAAAATTCTTTATTTTCTTTCCCCCCTTTTTCTCTCTCGACTCCTCTTTTGCTCTTCACCCTTACTCTGCACCCCCCCCCCATTTTCTCACTCTAGCCCACACCCTCTCCTCCTTCATTTTAGTTGAGATGGCACCTAGACATATAATTCGGGATGGCTTTGAATTCATTATGTAGAGCAGGCTAGTCCTGAACTCTCAGTATTCATTCCTTAGTCTCATAAGTGCCAAGATTACAAGCAAGTACAAGAATACTTTGACTTGTTTTTTTTTTTTTTTTTTTTAAAGTCCTACTCACAGCTTCTAAAGACCATTCTTGGACTTCAGTTCCCCACACAATTTACAAAGTAATTTTATTTTCTTTGTACATTTTCTCCAAGGAGGTGGCTGAACAAGTGGTTCCCCTCTATCATCAAGTTGTTTAAAAGTGTCACTCTCTCAGGAGGTCTGATTTCCAACTCTGGATTTCTAGGAGATTCTCAGACAAACCTAGGCTGGAGAGATTCTACTTTTCTTCCTTTAACATGCTTTTACAACTTGTTTCTCTCTGAGCAAATGGGAGAAAGCAAACATTGGAAATCTACAAGAGCAAGGACAAAGTAACTAATCAAAAGCATAAAAATTCATCGTGCAATAAAGTTTCTTGTGAATTTTTTTTTCATCTTAAGAACTTGGGGCCAAAGTGACTTTGACATGAGCCTGCACAAGGCTCTTCTCTTAGCTGTTCCTGAGAAATAAAGAAGGTCCCAGAGAGTGGCAGAGGGTGACCTCTTCTTCCCTTTGAGGTCATGTGAAGTGGGGGCTTGTAGATACTCCAAGGTTTGTTTGCTCTAGAACCTTCTCCAAATTCCTTCAAGGATCAGGACAGCCATTTGCTCACACACGTGGGAAATGAATGAGCAAAAGTATCCTCAGATTCCGTTTCAATGATAATAATCAGCACACCATTGGGTTTTCTAGGGAGAGCATGGAATGAAATCAGAAGCTAAAGTGAAAACAAGTGAAGCTGGAGATTTCCTGAAACAGCAATAAAGAGTCAGCCAATCTCTCTTCTTTAAAATATTCTTTCTTTCTTTAAAAATAAAAGACTCTTTTTACTGTTCTGAGAATTTCATGTGTCTGTACAATGTTTCATCCTCTGCTTTTCCCCTGACCCCACCCAGATGAACTACTCACTCCTCATCCTCTCCTAACTTCATGTGCTCTCTCTTTGAGCACATGTCCCATTGATTTAATTAAATCTCCTTTCTTAAAATAGAAGTGTAACTATATGGGCCGGAAAGATAGCTCAGTGTGAAAAGCACTGGCTGTGAGGCCCAGGGACCTGAGTTCAACACCTAGAGCCCATGTAAAGGTTCAAGGAGAAACCAGCTCATCACACACGCAGGCACATACACACACATGCACACATACCC
Source organism: Arvicanthis niloticus (assembly GCF_011762505.2). NCBI lineage: Eukaryota > Metazoa > Chordata > Mammalia > Rodentia > Muridae > Arvicanthis > Arvicanthis niloticus. Next base: position 64,416,558 of record NC_047665.1, on the reverse strand, counting down.
GCAGATACCACACTGGCACACATGTCCAAGCACATGTAAGCACAAAGGCTCGCGCGCGCACACACACACACAAACATTTAAGACAGCAAAAATACTACAAAACAATAATAATAAAAAAAAAAAGCTACACACATCATTAGTGGCCGCATGTCAGGAAACAGGAAACAGTATTGTGTGAAAAAAAAGATCAAGTTGCAGAAGAATTCAAACAGTGGTTCCATTTATGTCAACTGAAATCAGCCAACATTTGCACCAAGCTACAGGAGAACAACAGACCAAAATTCAGAGCAGTGCTTTCTTCTGTGGAGGACAGGTATGCCACAGTGCAGAGGCAAGTGATATCCTATTATCATATACACCAAAAGATGCCTCGGTTACTGCCAGTGGTACCCAGAATACTTTTTTATCCTGGATGATGGACACAAAGTTTTAATTTTTTAACTTACTGTACATTAGACATGTTATATATATTTTTGCTTTCATCCAGTTTGTGTGTATATGCACACTCCTAGAGTTGGTGTGCACACATGTGCATGTGGGTATGTAGACACCAGAGGCTGACACAGGGGATGGGGGCTTTCTTCAGTTACCACTCACATTTATCTTATGGTAGTTTGTTTTTTGAGACACAGTCTCATATATGTAGCCCAGGCTGGCCTCGGGCTCTTTTTATGGCTGAAGTCAGTCTTGAAATCCAGATCCTCTTGCTCAATCTTCCAAATGTTGGTGTTATGGGTCTGGTGCTCAGAACCTTTAGTTTTGAGGCAGGGTGTCTCACTGAATCTGATCGGTTCAGCTAGGCTGCTTGGCCAATGAGCTTAAGGCATCCTTTTGTGCCTCCTTCCCTAGCACTACGGTTGCAGGCACATGCAGCCATGCCCAGGTTTTTACAAGGTTTCTGGAGCTCCGAGCTCAGGTATTCATGCTTGCATAGCAAGCACCTTACTAAGCCACCCTTCTCCCCAGAGCCTCTGTCAGTCTTTAATAGATGCTTTGAAAGCAACAGGAAGAGAATGTCCTACTTTAGTGGTTCTTCCTTTACAAAACAAAATAACACGAACAGCACAAGGTAAGAGAATACCATCAAATATGTAATAGGCACCTTTCCTAAAGCAAGCCAGAATGACATAAGCAATGGTTCTTGAAGGTATGCATTTATGCAAACAGTGAATATTAATGCCAGATTTCCATGGTACCACGTTCAAATGCTTTTATTAGTTCCTATATTCGAAAGACACAATTTATTTTTCTTTACAGTATTAGAAACAAGGGTGTATTTATTCTCTTTTCCTGGATCATGAATGTAACTCCTTTAACAGTATATTCTGGGGTGGGGCATAGTGGTGCATGCCTGCAATCCTGACACTTATGAGGATGAGACAAAAGGATGCGAATCTGAGGCCAGTGTAGGCTAGGTTGGTTACAAGTTCAAGGCCAGTACATTGAGTTTTATAACATGATTTTATTTCAAAAGTCCAAAGACTGAGATGTAGCTCGGTGGCAGACTGAGCACCTGTTTAACATGTATATGACCTTAATGTCAATATTTAGTGTTGAAAAATAAAAAAATCATTATCCATAAACTATTTTGCAAAAACTTAAAAACGAACAAACAAAAAACCTCCAGAAGATAAAAAAAAAAGTTGAGTCTAGCTTTCATGGTTATAATGTTGAAACTAGCAAACTCCTGCCAATAGCTTAGTAGTTTTGAATCCTAAAGTGATTCCTTCACTGAAGCTGGGCAGTCAGTTAGGTCCGTGGGAGATAAAATGTCCAGGAACATGGAGATATCATTAACATCATTATCACCAACAGCAAAGCAATGATCTCTGGGATTTTCACAGTTGCACATCTTCCTCTTACTCTAAGGGGTTACTCAGCACTAACAATGGTACCATGTTTGTGCATATACAGATATACAGTTGCTTTCCTCTTCACCAAAGTTCTTCTATGGTTGACAGTCTGGAGTCACACAACTCTGCCTGTGTGACCAAGTTCCTTCATTAACCACATAACTTCTCTATGTCTACCTCTAAAATTTTGTAAAAATAAATGAATTCCATGCCTCATGCTAGCACATTATAAAAAAGTAATTTGCCTCCGTAAAATTTAATATTTAACACTGATAATTCAAATTACAACACTTAAGTAGAAATCACTTACTTAGAGGTTTTGAGAAGGTTTGAGAGGTATGTCTTCTGAGTGTTTAAATGCACAGGAATGCATTAAAGCACAAGCATCAAAGTATCTCATGGCCACTTATCCTAGAAAATGAAAAAGAAAGCCATATCTTCCCCTATATCTTGTTGTCATGGAGCATCCTACAGTTTGTATATGCACCCTCATCTGTTTTCAAAATGGAATAGACAATCCAGCAAAAATGAAAACCATTACAATTCCTAACATTTAAAGTGATGGTGGCCTTTGAAACAGAAAGCACAGGGTTTCTACTCTACTGAGATATCAAAGACGTTGAGCCAATCGCAGAATTTTTATAGGGATGAGATCTCTTCTGTAGGTGTTTGGAAACAGAGTGACACCTAACAGTGGGTATTGTGGGATACATACAGAGATGCCCAGGAGAGGAAGAACTGTGGAAGAGAAGTGAGCAGCGAAGCACCAACAGAGGAAGTCACTGTCAGATACCGATTTGTTGAAACCAGGACTCAGTTTCCAAACTCGGGAGCCCTTATGAATAGAGAAATGTAACATTGCCAGGTAAGAGTGCAGCCTCATGCCAAGGCAAATTCAGCATCCCAGCAGCCTGCGTGGACCAGAACAGCCAACATTTCTCACTCTAACCTGTGCTGAAGCTCAGTGAAACTGTTTCTGTGGCCACACAAACTCCCAGAGAAAGATCCTATTAAGTCAAACTAAATTGTACCAAGTGCTTTAAAGAGATGGCTGTCTGCTTTAATTTCCCCAACACTCCTCACGGAAGCCTGGTCTAATAGTGCTTGTATTAGGTATGCATGAGAGAGAGAAACTCACTTGTCAGCTAATTCTTTATAATTCCGATGCCATACAATAATCTTTTTCACGACCATTGTTACGGTAAAAGCATATGTTGGCCTACTACCTCAAGCCCCAGTTAAATAACAAATTTCATACTCATACCATGTTAAACGGACACACTGGCTAAGGTGCTTATCAAATTTCACCTTCTTACTTTAAGTGTTTACTATTGCAGACATAAAGAATTGTACTTTGTAAATGAGATTAATGATGCAAGATGCATATTTTGGGAAATCTAATTCTTTAAACTAGTTTTTAATACTTATTCTCCTTTGATGACATGGGCTTTTCATGCAGTGAAGAGTTGTCTCTAAGCGTCTTCTCTTTTTCATGTGTTACAATGATAGATGCAATGGAAAGGTGAGATTTCAATAGTGTACTCTGATTCTGAAATGGCGGGCCAATCAGCACGCATGTAATGGAAATGGAGAGTTCTTTCACAAACACATAAACAATTAAAAACTAGTGAGAAAATCAATGAGGTGAAAATACTTAGCCGGGAAACAATGAAACAGAGAAAGGTTGACCGCCAATCTACTGTGTGATTAATTTGCATCTATCTGGAGCTCATGACTTTCAATTTGGCCACTTAGATTTTCATCCTTGCACATTGATATATATTTTTTTGTTTTCTGAGTCAGACCCTTGTAATCTTTAAATTAATTTTTGAATTATTTGTATGTATATGTATGAGTGCTTATGTGTATGTTCATGTGTGCATGTATGTGTATGTGCATATGTACATGAATGTGTAAATATACATGCATATATATATATGTGTCTGTGAATGCAAGTATGTATGGAAACCAGGAGAGGGAAGCACATCTCTAGGACTTGGAGTTATAAACTGTTCTGAAACATCTAACTTGGTTTCTGGGATCCAAACTCTGGTCCTTTGTAAGATCAATATATTCTCTTAATCCCAGAGCAGTATCTTCAGCCCTCAGTATAACTACTAAGCTGCCTGCAGATGCCCAGGTAGTCTGAGTTTGTTTACTTTTCCTGACCACTCTTCACTTCTCAGCTGTGATGATTTTGATTCCCATCCTAGTTCATCAAATGCTCTCAAAATGGACCTTTGTTTAAACCTTAAACTGTAAGCAACATGCTTCCATTTCTCATGAACTTAGTGTCTCCTGACCTCAATTAATCAGCAATGTTACTGTAGGATATTGTGATTATTCCATCTAAGATATTGTTTTCAGACTTAAAAAAATGTCAGAGAAGGAGAGACTGGAGAGATGGATCAGCAGGTAATAGCACTCGCCACTCTCACAAGACCTGAGTTTGATCCCTAGTACCCACGTCTGAGAGGATACAACCACCTTTATCTCCAGTCTCAGGGGATGAAACCCTTTCTTCTGTCCTTTGTGGGTACCTGCAGAAACATGTGCACACACCATTTACCATTTCCTGGACACGCACTCATACCATTGAGTTAGGTTTCAACCTGTGAATTCCGGGAGAGACACCAAAGCTCAAAGGATGGTACTGGAGTTGTCAGTCATATGCTTAAGAAAACAGAAGTGGTTTGAACATGGTCCATTTAAGGGGACTCAATGAGTAGAGTCACGAGCTAGGGAAAAGGTGAGTTGGCCCACTGGAAGTAAGTCCTGAGATACTAGAAAAATTAGTGGTGTTACCAGCACTGTAGAGAGTAGTTTGCTGCTCAGTGGAAAGTGGTTGGAGCCTCAATGGTTCTGAACTAGGATTGATTTTATATATATATCCCTGTCTCTGGAAAACATAGACAACTCTAGAGACATCTTTGTGACATCTTTATCATAAGGTGTGTGGGTAGTGACATCAAATTGCTAGTGGTTAAGTCTTTGGAAATGGTTGTGAGCACTCCATTCTGTTCAAGTTAGTCCCTCTTCTCAACAACAAGGAATCATCAAACCCCAAGCATAAATAGTGCAGAAACTAGGCAAGGGAGATGTCAAGGTATCTAAGTGAGAGGTAGTCGGCACATTTCACTGCACTGATACTTTCTTGTGGGATCAAGGATCTTTGTTTTGTATGGATTCTTAACATGTGTGTGTGTGAGAGAGAGAGCGAGAGAAAGAGAGAGACAGAGAGAGAGAGAGACTGAGGGGGGAGTGTACATATGCTAGAGTGCTCAGTGAGTGTGTGGAGTTCACAGGACAATTCTGTAGGGTTAGTTCTCTCTTTCCATCTTATTACAGGCTTGAGCAGCAAATGCTTCACTGAACCTTTACCCAAGACCCCACTGAACTATTTTTAAGGAGTTGTATTCAAGTTAGTTTGATGCAAATGGAACAGTTTCCAGCTTAATCATTTATGATGGGTCAACGATGGCTAATTAAACAATAGATCCAGACTTTTCAGGAGTCTGTCTTCCTTCACTCTTCCCTGATCATCATGACATGGCTTTGACTACTCACTCAAAATAGCTAACCATTTTCCGAGAGAGGTAACATCTTCATATTTTTTAAAAATTCAAACGGGTTTATGAAAAGAACAAGCACAAGCTTGCAATCTCTAGAAGCTACTGTTTCTGTCAGACCCCTTAAAACTCTAAGATGCTTTGAGAGCCGTTAACGGAGATAGCTCGGAGTGAGGTATCACTCTGGCTCATCTTAGAGTGAGGACAGTTGCTCTCTACTCTCCGGAGGCTTTTTTTTCAAAGCATCGCGATGAGATCATTCCTCTTGCCTCCAAGATCTCAGCTCTGGTAGCATTAGCAGCTCATGTATTCATCAGGCATTTTTTTTTTTCTGCTTTGGAAGATAAGGCTTCTTCTGTGTCGAGTGTGAAAGGGGCTTTAACGCTATCTCTCCGACTTATTCTCCCGCGCCCTTCCCTTTGCATGCTCACATTATCCGCAGGACTGCTCCTGCCCCTCCTTCTTTCTTTTTAAGTGGCATGCCTTTTAAGCTGAGCAGACCCTGGTGGAAATGATCAGAAAGGATTGCACAGACATATTGCTTCTGCAACAGGCTTTTGTTTTCCCTCCTAACAGACTGAAAAAGAGCGGTGTTTGTCTTCTTACAGTCTCACCACAGCAAGAATGTTTACTCCTCTTCGATATCATGATCCCCAGTTCTGGGATGGGTGCTTGAAAGACAAGTCAGAAACAAACTATTTTTTTTTCCATTTCAGTTATTGATAGGTCATTCTGAGATAAGGAATATTGATTGTGATCTTGGTTAGAGAATGCTGCTGAGGAGAAGGGAACAGCCAGTCCCCTGCTACATTGCTCATTTTAACTCGGATGAACTGAAGTTTGCACAAAGCAGAGTCATTCAGTAGCATCTCACTGGGGGCCTCAGAGTCCTCACATGCTGGAAAGATTAAGCATGCCTCCGGCCTCTCTTACCCACATGCAAGGAACTCAATGCTCTGCAGAGAATGGTGGAGCAGCTACAGGATCACCAGAATACCAACTTTGACAAATGGTTATCAAGCACTGATTAATATCCATTGTTTTGAGGTCTAAATATAAATCGTCTTATTTACTGTACCCCAACTGCTGCTGACCACCGTCTATTCCTGTCATCATGAACACAAAGATTAAGTTCAAAGCCAGATGCCATGAATGATATTTGAAAGATTAAAGGTCAAATGGAATTAGTCTGCACCTCTCATTCCTGGCTAACCCTACTACTGTAACAGATATAAAGAGTCCAAACCTGTCAGCCATGTGGTAGCTGATTTGGCTCATTCACTCAACCCTGATAAAAAGACTCCATTGTACAGTTTTTTCCTGCCTTCTCATGATATCTGTAGCAGTCCAAACAAGGCATGCTCTCCTTCCTCTACATCTGCAGCCTCTTCCTTGTTTGACTTTCATACGTGTGTGCAAGTGCATGTGTGCACAGGCATGTTTGCAGATGAAGACATGTATGCATGGGTTTAGGAGAACAACCTTGAGCACCATTCCTCTGGGACTGTACAGATTTTATTTCCCCAACCCCCAGACTAGGGGTCATCCTTGACCTGGAACTCTCCAAATAAATTAGGCTGAGTAGCCAGTGAGTTCCAGGGATCTGGCTGTCTCCACTTACCCAGTGTTATGCCTGGCTTTTAAAACGTGGGTGGTGTAGAGTGAACTTGGGTCCTTGTGCTTGCACGACAAACACTTTATCAGCTGAGCTACCTCCCGAGTCTTGTTTGATTCTTCTTCAGCAATGTTTCAGCTTTGTTCTGATATTGATTGAACACCAAATGCTCTCTAGGCTTAAATACTGAGTTGTTTCAGGAAAGAGGAAACTGTGATTAGTTATATCATGGCTAACAGGCTAAATGTTGGACAGTTAGCACATGTTCCACCACCCAGAGTCACCCAGGAAACACATGGCTAGTGCCTTTCTCAATCTGATGATTTGATTTTGGGCTCAGTGTTATGTGCTGTAACTGACAGACTGACTTATCGCTCTCCACCACAGCAATGAATCAGGATCTGGTGAACATCTTGCTTTGTGAACAGTCCCCATCATGATTACCATGGGGATCCAGAAATAGTTTCTGCCTTCATGGATACTTGAAAGTCCTAATTCTCCCTCTTTGATTTGTTAGCAAAAAAGAACTCAGCATTGGATTTCTCAGGCAAGAACTAAAGAATGTAGGAAGCAGTCATGGAAATTAGAATCAAAGTTTTTAAAAATTGGGAAAGTCTAAATCTTTTAAAAAGAAAAGTAAACATATATAAATAAATTAGGGATAATTGCATTTATTGATTCATTCATATTTACCTTTATATAATTGGGACACAAAACCCTGATTTGATTCTGGACTCCTTAATCCTCTCATTACCAAGAGAAGCATGGGGTGCCTTTGCTGTGTTCTTTCTAAGATAACATGTGTCCTTCCAAGTGACTCAAACATTTGATTTTCAGAGACTACCACTGGGCTCCCAGTTAATGCCTATTTCTTTGTAAATGTTTGTTTGTTTTTTATGACACCTGTACTCACCTTTTCCCCCATTTCTAAATGGCGATCTTACCAGATCCTCCAAACATTCCATTTTTCATCATTTGTAATTTAAAGTAGTTACCTGAAGTTTGCAGCTTTAGGCGTGTTTGTGCTTTTTCCTGTACATTTCTTTTTTCAGCTCTTTGATACAGTATTTGGCTGGGGGAGGGGGGATTCAGCCTGCCCACAACTCACAAGAGAGCATTTTTCTATGATGCCAATTCTCACACATTTAAATTTGGGCTTGGGTCACAGCTCATTCTGGATTTGAAGTCTATGTTTGTTTGTTTGTTTGTAACAACCATACTTTTATTTTCTATATTCATTACCTCCCCAGTCTTTGTCTTCTCTCCTCCCCCACAGCTCCTCTCACACATGAACCATTTTACCAGGAAAGATGCCTTGATGAAAAAATCAGGCGCTCTGAGCGTTCACCAGTATTTCCCCTAGAATAGTTAAAAGGGAAACCAACCCAAACCTAAAGAGTGCTCATCTATTATTATTGTTATTAGTATTATTGTTGCTGCTTTACTATTAATGCTGTTACTATTATTCTTATTATTAAAAATATGTTTCTTGTCTTGCATCAGTATCTGGAATTTGAGTTGGGTTAGAAAGTGAAACATCAAACCCCCTTGTTTCCTGGGAAACAGAGAAACTGCAATGACTTGAAGTTGAGAATATGGGTACTACCTAGCTCACACACACTTATTCTCAGACTGCGAAATCTCCTGTGCCTTCTGTACACATATACAGTACCAAGTGCAATAGTCCGGGGAAGGGGGCTCAAGGCCCTGGCACCATCTTTTTCCTTAGTAGTAAAGGTCAGATTTCCTTTTACAACACTTTCCAGTAGCTGCACCCAGGTTCTCCAATCCCAAACCAGACATCCCATTTGGGACTAGCCAAGACAGGAATGTTCTAGCTTTTGATGGAAAAAGATAGATTTTTCTTTTAAATAAACAAGTAAATCCACTGTTTTTCTTTTCCAAGATGGCTGACATTACGGTTTTCTGCAAAGTTGGTGCTTACTTAGCTCGCTGACAGTGCTACTGTTGTTGGTTGCTGCAGGATTTTCAGTGTGGTATGTTGCCAAACCTCATTCACTTATTCTCACATTCCCATTCAGCGTGTTTCACACTATTTGCTTCTGAGTTTTTCAGAGATTGGAGATTTCCAGTGTGTGTGTGTGTGTGTGTGTGTGTGTGTGTGTGTGTGGAGGGGTCGTCCTCAGGCCTTCGTCAAAATGATACCAGAGCACTCTTAGCAGTTCAGGGTCCTCAGTTCATTCACTGCATATAGCAAGAGTCTTTGCTTTGTGAGTCTTCATCTCTATCTTCGAATTAATAACTTATGGCTCACTGGACTAGCTTCTCCTACTTAACACCTATTGCTCTTTGACATTTGTTTTCTTTTTCATGATGCTTCTATGAAATGACTTATTTTATTTTATTTATGTCTCTGTCCTTGAGTAGATCTTCCTTTTGCTTAGAGAATATTGAAGGCTTCTATTGCTAAAAACAAGAAAGATAAATTGATAGATATATTAAATGAAAACATTATACTCAGCTGAATATGAGAAAAGCAAAACATAAAAAGTACCATCATAATATATTCTACTTCCCTTAATTTGACACTAAACTGCTTGCTTTCCTTCATCTACAGTCAACATCGGCTCACCAGAAGGTTGGTAGTTAAGAAACAAGCTGTTAAATATTAAAGCTGTATCCATGTAATTGAATGTTTGGGGGTATGGCTGTGTTCTAAATATACACTATTAAGAAACCGTTCTGCAGAGATATTTAATTACTGACATCTAATCATGTTACTGCTGTTTCTTTAACCAGGCAAAAATACGGAGTACCAGAAAGAAAACAATTTCATTTTGAACAGCAACATTTTATTAATCTCAGCAATAAAAGCAAACTAATCTCCAAATGAAATCATCTTGATTTTTTTTTAAAGACAGCTCTCTCTGCTTGATAATCCTTGTGTACTGTTGAGAAATATGGTCATACTTAAGGTAGTAAAACATGTTCACAAATAATGCACACAATAAAAGTTAATTGCACTCATTTATTACATCAAAATAACATCCGAACTCTAAAATGTGCAAGGATGCGTGGAGCTTGACTGTAGATGTTCGTAACTGTCACGTTTTTAACATCATCCACAATTAGGAAAGATGTCAAGATCAAAATCATAAAATAACATTATCTTTCACTGGATCACACCCCCAGCAAAGTCAAAGCCTTACCTCGTCTCATCATGGCATCATCTTGTTTGAGCTGGATGGAGAAGACATTGGTGTAATCATTTTACATATGGGGAAACTAAAACCATGAAAATACACTGAGTTTATATGGCAAGTTAGTGAGTAAAACTGGGGTAGGATGCTATACACTCGCTCCCTTTCCTGTGAATCAGAAGCCATGTTAAATGTCATCAGGGTTAGAGTAGTGGTTTAAAGATTCATTTTTTTTAAATGTTAAAGAGGTCCTAGTTAAACGATTTTGCAAAAGACAATGTAGAAGGTAAAATTCTGGGGGAAAAGAGGGTGAAAGAGAGGGGAATGGGGACTCAACATGGCCAGAACACATTAGATGCGTGTGTGCACTTATCAAAGAACAAATAGTAGTCATTAGAAAAGTGACTCCAGCAATAGGTGTTTGCTTCCTGGTCAAACGTGCTGTGCTATAAGACTTTCAGCTTTACTTGAACACCACAAAACAGTGGCAAGAAAAATAGCAAGCTAATTGTCCTACTGAGAGAGGAAGACTCACAGATCCTCCCTCATTTATGATGAAATATTGACAAGCTCAGTCTTGTGCAGGTCGTGGGCAGATAACCATAGCTACAGTGACTTCCTGAGAGCAACAGCTACTTAGTGTCCTGAAGGCATGTTGGTGCAGAGCTCACTGTTCCTACACTTACATTCATTCCAACAACTCTTCTTCAGTGTACCGCAAAGCTCAGAGGGGCTGTCATGGATGCCCAAACTGGCACAATGCACCCCACTATCATTTACCCTCAAAACCAGCACTTATGAGGGAAGAGCATCACTACCTTCAGGGGTAAAAGCATGGATAAATTTCTCTTTCTTTGCCAAATAACTTTTTGCCCTTGCTCTGGCAAGTAACGCTAATCAAGCTTAGCAGGTTGACTGCTCACAGCAAAACATGTGGGAAGAGAAGGAGGACTTGATGAGGAGGGAACCAGGGGCAGGGGTTGAGGAAAGGGAATGAGGTGAATATGGCTAAAATTCATTACATAAGTATATTTAAACAGCTGGGCATGGTGGCACTCACTTTTAGTTCTAGCACTCAGGAGGTAGAGGCAGAGGTAGACAGATCTCTGCGAGTTCAAGGTCAACCAGCTCTTCACAGTGAGTACCAGGCTAGATAGAATTAAACAGAGATATCCTGCCCCTTGCCAAAAGTGAAAGTGTTAGACAATTAAAGAAGTAGGGAGCAGGTAACCAACCAGCTCAATTCCATCTAACCAATTAAACCAAAAGAACATTTAAAAAACACTCGAAACTGGCATGAAAGTGTATGCATATAATTGAGGAAGTAAGGTAGGAGAGTTATGAGTTACAAGCCAGCCTTGAACCATCACACAAAACCAAAATAATCAACTAACCAATAAAAGACTCCCACATGACACAGTCATCCTTGTCAGAGTGCAATTTTTGTCAGCAAAGTCTGCTTCCTGATTTTTTTCTTTTCATTGTATTTCCTCTTACAAATCATTAATGTCTATCAGGGAGAACCAAGAGACTATTTTCTCTCTGATATCTATAAATATTTCAGACAAGGCAAGTAGGAAGCAGATGTGACGTACCATGAGTGCTTTAATAATTTTCTAAAGGTGTTGCCACTCTGCACTGACAAGACAATTTGGTCCGTATTTGTAATGAAAGGGTTGGGAAAGAGGAAGCTTGATCATAGCTTAAGAAATTGATGTACCATTGTGCAATCTGAGCTATGTGGATATTTAAAGCTAACAAATGAACAGCAATATAATTTCATGACTTATACAACAGCAGTATAATGTCACTATTAAACCACTGATCAGCCCATTAACTGAAATGGCATGTGAAGGGTAACCGACTGGACATTCCGAACCGCCATGAGAGCCAAGTCTATATCCAGCTTTCAGAATGGTTAACCCCACCACCTTTAACAAAAGACAATCATTTCGAGTATCTAGATCAAAGATAAGGGGGTCATTGTAATGAAGGACCAGATTATCAACTTGACCAGGCGTTAATATATATAGTCTCTGTTGCAACAATTGAACTCTATTATATAACCCAGTGGCAGCCACAATCAAGTGGCTGAATGGAGACAGTTGTTCTCAATAAATGTTTACCTCTCTAAAAACAAGAATGTATGAGCTGACTTCTCATCTAGATGGGTTGGATTTCATTGTTTTGTGATGATACTTGAATCATTATCCCTAAAAGACCAATTAGATTGCATTTTCATAATTTGCTTAATTATAAATGTAGATACAAACTCTATTCATCATATATATACATATATACACACACACACATGTATGTATATATATACACACACACATACAATTTTAAGCTAGGTCAACTGACCAGGAAGACCCAGTGGTGGTCCTGTGTTAGCAAGCCAAGCACTGAAAAGGCAGGTGTGCACTGCTGTGCTTGGCTTCTTTGTGGGTGCTGGGCAACAGAACAAAAGCCCTCAGATCTGTGTGACAAGCACCTTAAGACTGTGTCATCTTGTCAGACCCAATCCACTTTTTGAGACAGGGTTTTTCTCTGCAGGTACTGACTAAAAGTTCATCATAATCATCCTGTCTCAGGCACTTGAGTTGACTACCAGTTAGACCTCCATCAACTATTTCTTAAAAGTACCATTTCCTGTCTTAAGGACATCAAACCCAATAAACAGATTCTGGACTTTTTTTTTTGGGGGGGGGGTTCCTATATAGAGATCCGCTTTCAGACAGGTATGTCACTGTTCATTTCTATTTTTGACAAAACTAGATCAAAAGCAAAGTGTAAATTTTATTTGAGAAAAAAAAGACATCACTTAGGTTATATTGTTTCTAAAATGTTCTTCAAATCAGGGACTTGGTTCCATGGGAAGACTTTCCACTGGGATCAGGTCTGATTTAGGCAGACACATTAAAATGGAAGGAAATGAACATGGATAATATATCAATCAGTGTCTTGCCTGGTGTTAGACTCACTATTTTTTTTCTTTTTTTTTTTTTGTAAAATTGGGCTTCAGTTACTCAAGGATTAGTCCAGAATCCATGCTGGAGTTGAGCAGAAGCTAACTCCTGAAGGTAACTTTCCCACAATTCATTGCTCAGGACATGGTCTGGGATACAAGATAGTGAATGATGAAGAAATAGATTAATACCAAAGGGACAAATGGATTGCCTGTTTTGTATAAGGAGAGTTAAAAGGGAGGCAGGAATGGAAACATCATTGCTATTTTTAACTCTGTTAGTTATTGCTGGACTTTACACTCTTTCCAAATTGCATTAGATTTCTTTTATCTATTCTTCAACCCCTATTTTGTAAGAGAAGATCAATCATGTTGAATTCCCCTAGGGATTGGAGAAGTAAAAGCCCCTCAGGTTCATAGCAAGTTGGGAGGTCTCTTACTAGGAATTCAACATGATTCTGGTAAAGTATTGAAATTCTTATCCCTTGCTCACCCAAGCCCACTTTGAAAGAGGCTATCATATTACAGAACTTATAATAAGATTCAGTCATTCTTATGAATATAAATTATTTATCACTGACTTCCCATTTTATGGGCTTTATGATATTTTGAATTATATTACCCAGCATCATCTTGCTCCCTTCTCTACATCTCACAGTACTGAGACCCTCAATTGGGACAAATTGGCAAATTCAGCACAGGAATGACAGGCTTTCAAACAGATAGATGAAGTGATTGCATAATTTAATTCCAACCACTTACCGAATTGAAGCCTTTATGAAGAAGAGAATTACAGCAACATTTTTTCCCTTCAAGAATGTATGCAAGGTGGTATTAATCTATAGCTGAGGTACTGGTTTGACTGGATGGCAAGAATGCAGTAACCTTCACCAACACGGAAGCACTATGAACTCTGGAGGATTTAGTCTTCTATAAAAGCATGATGTAGAATCCTCAGCTAGTTCAAATCAGAACAAATATGAAAAGAGGTCCCCCGACAGATAGCTGAGAATCTAATCCCAGGGAGAAAAATAAGAGTGTTCTAGGGAACCAGAGATCAATGAGTGGTGACTTGCTGAGGTTATCGGTGCAAACATAGAGTTGACCTCCAGAGCTCAGCAACTAAATTCCTGGAGGTAAGCATAACTAAGCAGAAAAGCACAGAGAAAGGGAGGGGTTATCTGATAACTGAAGGTCCTTTGAGGTAGAGCCATTCACTGCCAAAGATGTTTATGTGCAATGAAGGCAAAGATGGCTTTGAAAATGTAAATACAAGCTGAAGAAACCCTAACTGGGATTCCGCAAAGGTTTCACATTTCTTCTAAAAGAGACCATCAGAAACAGGATGCGAGACCATTGAAGCAGTTACTGGAAACAGCAGCTGCAATAATCAGGCAGCTGAATTTGTAATTGGGTGGACAGTATGGTCTTGTGTCTACACTGATAGGATGAGCAATACATTAATTAGAAGGGAGGTTCTGGCCAAAAGACAAGAAAGATGAAATAATCAATATGTCAAGGGGTACTTGTTTGCCTTGATGGATGTAACATCTGGTTAGTGGTGACCCTGGAAAGCAATCAATATTGATGGAGTTAGATGGTCATTTGGGGGCACTTAAAGAGGGGGTGGGGTGGAAAGGTGCTGCCCTCTGAGTAAATAGACTGCAGAGCTGAGGAGAAAGCCAGTGAAACCTTAATGTGGAATAAATTTCACTGACAAGCAGTCTTGAGATGTATTCAGGCTGAATTACCTTCATTCTATGAAGTCCTTCTTGGCACAATTATGCTTTCTCTTTACTATCCACTCTTCCCCTTTATGCTCTGTTCACACCCCAGGAGATTAGGACCTCTCATAATGGCTCTCTTCTAGGACATAAACTGTTTAAAGGTGAAGACTTGGGTGAAGTCGAGTCCTTTACCCCCCTGTACCTCCAATGGCTACAATAGAATCTGCCTGTTTGTCTCACACATATCCGTGGAGTGTCTACACAATCCTCTTAAGTTTTCTTTCCACTCCAAGTTGCCTATTCTCTTGCTTCAATTTACTGCCTGAATCCTGAGCTGGCTAGATTTAAAGAAAAAGGATGGAGAAGCTTCTATGGTGATGAAAGCATCTCCGGTCTATCTATTCTACCCTTGACTCTCAGAAGAAAGATTTCAGCTAGTAGCAGGATTGGCTGCATCACAATTTAATTTCTGCTTGATAACCCTGACCCCAGCTCTCCCTCCCCCAGGAACTTGTTTACATCCAGGATTCTCAGTTCTATTTTTGGGGTAACTTAAATATTCCTTCAACCGTCTATCCTTATATTTAACTTAATATGCCTTAGGACCTTCATAGGTCAATAGTCTTACCGAGAAACCCAGAGCAAGCTTACAGATGATCCATTATTGAAGAAAGACAAACTCTTTCCCTCGACACTAAGTGAGGTAGATTTAGGATTCCTTCCTTATGAATCTATTTTGTATCATTGGTAATTTGAAGATATGGCATCCTAAAATTTTATGCTCAGAAATAAACCTATTAAAAATAAAAATATTAAATATGGTAGGATTTTTTCATTTGAAAAACCAAGGGAAAACGTATAGGTAGGAAAAAAAAGAGTATTAAATTCATGGTGTCTCATTGTTTATTAAACTAAAATTTGTGTTGGTGACATGCTTCTGAAGCTGTCCTGAGATTTCCCCTCCCCTTTGAGAACCCTTTTTAATTCATCCTATGGCCCAACTCACTAAATTCTGACTTGCAACATGATTAGATGTGGTTTCAGATTTAAGACTAAAATTTAAATGCACACATCTCCTGAGGCTGATACCTGTGTTTCTGCCTGGAGGTATGGTACATTTTAGGATAGTTTAGACATAAAAAAAAACCAAAAAACAAAAAAAACTGCAGGCAATATTATGTGGTAATGTTTTCTGTAGTTAAAGCAGATTCAAACATGCAATCTATTAGCTTAGTTTCCTGGCAATAATACTATTTATGGAAGAATCACTCTTCTTTTTAATCACCAAACACGGGAATATACACTATTTAATTGGGAACTAAAGTATGTACAAAATTGAGATTTGTTGAATAAAAAGTACAAAGAGGTATTTAGGTACAGGGCCTTGGAAGAGATCCATGAAATTGAGCCATCCAAGAGATTAAGCTTCCTTATCTTGGCAAGGCCAACCAGGTTTCTGAAAATTCTACAAGACAGCTGTGCTTTATCTGTGACATGTTCAAGAGAAAGGGACTCCCATAAGTCTCAACACTTTCTATGCAAGAACTGGGAACACAACACTTGTAATGAGTTTCTTCAAAAGCCACAAGTCCCTGTTTGGCTCCAAGATGCTTTTGGTTGATGTGTAAGACATGAATATTTGTGCAGAGATATGTAAGTGGTTGCATTTCTCCATCGGTTTCTCCAGGACTCAGTAAACACAAGTCCAGATGTCTAAAAACTACTTCTTCTATACTTTAAAAATAACCTAACAAATAGAACTCTGTGCTTTAAGCTTACTTAACAAAAAGATTTGACAAAAAGGACTTTTAGTGAACGGGAAGGTGGGGCGGGGAGAAATGTCATTGATTTTATTTTGAGAGAGTATTATGTAGCAAACATGTAATTCCTATCAGAAACCTTTGAAATAGACACACACATCTCAATTTCTTCGAGCATCAAGGAAGCTGAGGTTCACAGGTCAAGTGTGTGATTAAATTTATTCAACTCTCCTATTAAAGACGCTGTGCATTTTAGATAGCATCAGTTTGGAGCAAAAGCACATCCATGTAAAACATCCTGCCAGTTCACTGAGTACAAGTTAACCCAGCATAACACAAAAGAAGACTGGTGGGTTTTAGTTTTGAAAATATGAAGTATGATCTATCCAACACAGCATAGCATCACTGAATTATTTAATTGCAGTTTATTTAAGGTGTTAGTTGGAAGGAGTTGGAAGGACCTATTATCATCCAATACAAAAAAAAATGTGACAGAACAGTAAAAGAACAGACAATTGCAGCTCCTAATTGTGGAGTCATTCTGTGTTTAGGTTCAGTGCAGCAGTTTCTAGCAAGCTCATTAAAGTCCAGCAAGCGACCATCCTTCTACCCAGAGCTGATTGCATGGAGCCCCCCTGAGAAGTGGTTTGACTGTTAGCCCACATCTCTTCTGCCTTATGGCACTGCGTGTCAACCTCTGACCCTACAAGAATAAGAAGTTTCAATTGAGGAATTAAAAAATATTTCACTCCCTGGATGATCTATAGAAAAGTATTCCTAGATTATTTTCAGTGACAAAGGGAAGGAAATTTGTGAGTCGCCCTTTGTACTCATGAAGTCATGAAAGGAAGGGTGCTTTACCTCCTATGATAATAATGAGAATGCATACATTCATGGTGTCTGGTCAGTGTTATTCATTGAGAGATCTTAGACTTCACAGCACAGGAGCAAAAAGGATGATTGGTCCTATGTGGCACAAATGTCAGTTTTTATTATAGTGATCAAAAGACAGAAACATGTTTTCTTATGCATTTCTTCTGTTTGTATATAATATTTTAGTTAGTGATTTTTGCTTTTCAGAGGGATGCTTCAAATAAAAGTCAAATTCTATTTGGGGTCAGTATAGCAGAAAAACATTTAAATTAATATAGTTTGCTCTTTAAGAGTTCCACAAAAGTATCTTAAAATGTAACATCATAATAAGAGTTAGGTTGAGATTTGGACTCTTGTTGCCTTTCTTAAAAAAAAAAATTGTTGTTGTTGTTGTAGGATCAGCTTGCCTGGATTTTCCTCCTACTATATTGTCAGTGGAGTCGCTAACTGATTGCTATCCAGTTGTATTTCTGGAAATATTCATCAGGAGCCTTTCCTGGGGCAGCATGCATCCTACTCAGTGCTGACCCAGACCACCGCAGCAGAGGCAGCTGGGCAGCCTCAGAAGTTGGCATCTTTTCCCCCGCTCAGTTTCCAACCATATGTCTCTCTCCACACTTTGGCACGAGCCCTACAGCGTCTGTGGGAACCGCCTAATCGGCGGCAGCAGCCTACGCCGAGGAGGCAGCTCTTGAGATAATCAGATATGCTTCTTGCGAGGCTCTGTGGATTTTACTGTGTCCCTCTATAGAACCAGAGCCTCTGATCATTACCATGGTGATCAATTTGTCTCCTGGGAAGTAACCAGAGACCATCACAGTGATTCTATGCAGGCCATTAGGTAATACTGAGAGTCTTGGAAAGAACTGCATTTCTGTATGAAAAGAATCCCCATGGACGACCAGAGCTAGGCTTAATTGGCCTGTACAGTTAATACTTGATGGAGAGGCAACAACGGGCCTAAGGAAATCGTCACCCAAGTGAACTGAGTGATGGGTTAGTTATATTTCTTCCATTGCTCCTTTCTTCTCTTTTTAGATATTTAGCAGAAAAGAAGATGAATCTCTGTGTTTTAGGGCTAGAAACTATAGGCTATTTTTAAGGAGTGGGTTTACAGATAACAAATAGTTGGAAACATTTTAGAGTGTAGGATGTGTTTAGGTCTTCGTTGTCAGATACCTGAAAAGTAACCGTTGCTTCTTAGAGACCAATTACTAGGCATTGGCCTGGTAGAGAACACATCCATGCTTTCTCCTTCACCAGTTCTGGCTGGGATTTTTGCATAGGCAACCTAACCATTCTTGGGATCCTTTCTGAACCTTAGGAGCCCAGTCTTATGTTCACCGGCATCTTCTAATCAGCATGGTTTGGAACCAGGAAGTCGTTGTTCTGTTCAAGCTTTGTAGGCGTCTCCTTTGGTTGTTAATGTTGGCTGTGGGTGGATACTCAAAGCATTAGTGGAAGTTTATGTAGTTCTACCTGTTTGTCGAATTGGTTAATTTCTCTAACCTGAAGCTTGGGCAATGCTATGCTGTATTTATAAACCTTGAAACAAGAGTGGTTAAGGTATCTAACCCTGAGGTCATTAGAAGAGGGGGTAAAACTAATGTTAAAATCCTTTGTTAGATCAAACGCATATTACGGTTATAGGCTTCTTAGATTTTTTTTCACTTGCTGCTTCTTTCTGTTTGAATATTGACTTCAGTGTACACTGAGATAATCTTCCACAGTCCAACTATGCTAACGCCTACATTCAAGTGCTATCTGAGACTTCTATGCCTAGAAAACAGGAATTTCAGAAGAACATGGCATTCTGGAATATTGTAATCTAAAAGCTACAAAACCTTCTCTGCTCTCTCCAATGTAGGTTTTTCAGAGTCAACTCAATCTTCTTTCTTTGGAAATATTCAGGGATTGTTCTTATTGCCCAACATCTTCCTATAAACTCTTCCATGATTCCACTTGTCTCTAGTATATGCAGTATAGTATATCTGTCCAGCCCAGATTCCTTTAACTTTGCTTATTTCCCACCCATCTCTAGCAGTGTACTAATATCCTCTCTTGCTCCCTGTATGCCTTCCTAGAGATGAGAAAGAAATTTTTATCATAATTCAGTTAAACTCTGTAGCTACTTTCTTTCATGTTACCTTGAATAATAACACCTCAGTTTATTTGCCAAGATGTACTCTTTGGATAGCTACTAAATGATACACTGAAGAACACTTCTGGATATTGTCCCCATTCATATTCCTATACTAGATGATCTCTGTTTTCCTAACAAAACTTGTGCACCCTATGTGCAAGGGAACTATGTGGTAGGGAGAAAGCAAAAGTATGAAATTATTTCACAAACCAAAATCTGTAATGGCAGAGACAGGCAGAGCATACCAGACATGTGAGCTTAACACTTTCTGGATGCTTCTGGAAGGCAAACAGGCAGAACATGACATTCATGCGAACTCAGCATTTACTTCAGCTTCTGGAAGGTGATGGTGATGGTTTCTGACAACTGGTTAGCACATTGCACCTGCCTAAAATGTGCTTGAGAAACTACCTAGATTGATGTCCTCAAAATCCTTTGAACATTTAAATTACTACTGTTCCTTCCACTTCATCTTAGTAACTTCTTATTTTACATTACATCCACAGGTCTTTTTCTTCTTAAAGGTCAAATTTTCTTCAGTCTCCTCCCCTTTTCCTTTTCTAGACAAAATTTCTGTTTCATATTTTATCTCCATAGCTTCAGTACTTCTTGAAAGGAGTTTTTATCCCCCACAATCCCGTAACATCCCTCAATCACTTCCCTACATTCTGGTTGCCATGACATCCTCTTTTGGCACAGAAACTGTAAGTAACCAAGAAGAAAATTCTTGACTCATTAATCATTTGCTTAATATGTACGTCAATTGGACCTGAAGCAGTTAATCATGGGACAGATATCCATTTGTACAGGGCAGTGATATGGAAAGTGGTCACCAATGACTCATTTCTAAATGGGGAACTTCTGTGGATCATTATTTACTTTTCAAATAAAGATTAACCACTGGGTCTATGCTAAACCATTGTTGAGTCCAAGTCCAAAGAGTAACTTTGTAGATCAAATGGTTAACCAATCTAGTAAAAAATAGTTAATGGTGGTTCTAGGCCTTGGTACTATTTGGTCATTTTTTTTTGTTCTTTTTGCATAATTTTTTTCATTTTCTTTCCCAGAGATTTCTGCAGTGTGGTTTCAAATGACACTGAAATTTTCATTAAAGTGCATTTAAGTCTGTTTTACATCTTATGAATCTCTACCTTATGAAAATTTCATCACTTTTTAAAGTTAATCCCATTAATCTTCCAAGTCATCCCTTGATCATCATAGGAGATATGAACTAATATTATGAGTTCTCTGTGAAGAACTACATTTTTTATCTGTTTAAACTCTTTGGTAACTTCTAATAAAATGTGCTTAAATGTTATAACTGAAATATATCTCATTTTCTCTTTAAAAAGCATATTTATGTCAAGACCATATTAGGTTTCAATGGGTTTAAACATTGTATGTAAAATAAAAAATACTATGAAAAGAATAGTTTAAACATATGGAGTTGAGGTAGGAATGGGGTTAATAGAGGAGATACCAGCTTAAGAGATACAGATGTTTACAGCAATCAAAAAAAATAAAAAAAGGGAAAGGTGGAGATAATGAGCCTTGATGTCCAACAGAAAACAGGCAGATGGGTTGATGATGTCAGAGACAAGCTGTGTGACTGCTTGGACAGGTGAGTTAAAGTCTTAGAGTTGTTCCTTGTTAAATCCAAGGAGGTGGAAATGTGTTCCAGTCTTCAATGAGTTCTGTAGAGTAAACAAATGGAACACAGTAACTGCATGCTTAGCTCATAGTGCATGCTAAGTATTTCTGTGCTTTGATGGGTTATCACTCATTTTCTGCTTCTGTGTACATTTTAAAACTAGATAAATGACATTTGACTGTTCAGAGTGCACTAATGTGGGAGATGGAGATGCACCTTCCTAGGCATGGAGAAGTTAAGACAGCACAAAGCAGACCCTAGCTATAAAGGAAACAATATTTTACCCAGCTTAAGTGAAACTTAAGTCAAGTCTTGATTAGGCCTGTGTGGAGAAGCTGTAGAGTGAATTAGAAAAGTTTGTCTTTCTCAAGTCAGGAAATGTCTCCAGGGTTAATATTAGCAAAAATCAATAATAGTTCAAAGAGATACATTAGTTTTTGACTCTTAGCCTATAATAATAAATATTGTTAAATACCATCTTGTACTAGGTAAATTTAAATGCAAGAAGCTGAAATGTGAAAAGATTCTGTCTAGAAAACAGATAAATGAATGAGCTAAAATAATAAACTCAGGAAACAACATGGCGGTAAGTCCTTGAGATCTGGGGATAGGCCTGTTGAGAGATGGCCCCAAAATGTAGAGCCCAAGTCAGCATCAGGCAAACTGGACTTACTCAGTTAAAATCTTTGGAGCACCATATTATAGTCTATAATAAGTGAAGTGACAGTCCACAAATGGTAAAAGAAAAAAAAGGAGATATTCAGATCAGTTGGTCAGTTGTTTGAATCATGGTCTCATAAATGGGGCACCATTTCTTAGCTGGTGACAATTGTCCTGAATTTCAGAGACAGCATCTATGAAAGCATAGCAGCATCTGCAGAAATATTCCAGAAAATTCAAATTCTAGTAGAATTTTTTTTTTAAAAAAGATAGATTCATGAAATAATGAGAGAACACTTCTCTGAAGATCCAGCTTCAGAGTTCAGTTTTATCATGTTTTCAAGTTGGCACAGGCATTGTTGGCTATTTTTTGATTAGTACTCAGTAGCCGGAGGACTGTGATGGTCAGATGGGTTACAGAACAGGCTAGTTACAATCTCAAAAGACAGTGGACAGTGGCTTCTGAACAACCACTGACAATGGTTTGGTTTGGCTCGAACACCGCCTTGTAGGCTCCCACCATGTTTACAGTTGCTTAGAGATTAAGATGCCTCCAACTGTATTTGGCCTTTACTTTCTGTCCATCATTTTCTTTTGGATGATCCTTCACTTGCTTTCCAAATCTGTCCTGTGCTTGACCTGCTGGTCAGTGTGTGCTGAGCATCAGAGCTATCTTTTGCAATGTTGACTGAGAGACTGTTCATTTATTCTATGAATACGTTTGAAATTCAATTTCATTTTTCAGACTCAAATATCTAAAATTTTCAAAAATTAAATAGTTGTTCAATGATTTTGCTTAAAATTTAAATTGAACTAAGTCAAAGACTTGGATATGTATTAACTGTGTAATTTATTTTTATTTTAATTAATGATTCTATTTGGAAAATATTTTAAAGTGTATGGAAATATTTAAAAATTTACTTTTATATGAATTTATATCTTGGATGAAAACATTAAGTTTTAGTTTAAAAATATAGCAATTACTAAATCAAAAATTCCTTAAATGAATATTATAATTAATAATGACAACATTTCATAACTATCTCCATTACAACACAATTATTATTTTTATAGGAAGGAAATAAAAGTTAACTTTTATACATATAATCATTATTCTATTGCTCACTTAAGTACCACTAACGTATTTACAAAATTTGATATATACATCAGTAATTAAATTCACCCACATATTGAGTTTGGTTATTTGTACTTACTTGGAAGGTATTACTTTTATAGACTTTTATGTTTTTATTTTTAAAGATATACACATTAAGACAAGAAGCCACTTAGTTCCTACTAGGCAGCTGGCTTTTTATTGCAGAAGTGCTTACATGAGTTTTACTCACCTGCATTTGTCAACTTGAGGCCAGGTCTGCAAATGTTAGCTGCAGGTCTATACAGAGGTGGGATGGGGGCAACTGTAAGAAATAATCTCACAGCCCTGGTGAGTCTAGAAGTGATGTTATAGCAACATCCTTCCTGGAACGACAGATGGCTCCTCTGAACTGACTTGAGAACCGAGACATGCCTTTACAAATAATTCTCCCCTCACACTCAAGGATCCTTAATTCAACAGCCTCCCTCTGTATTGCTCACAGCCCTTGTTGACTGAGGCATGACTTCTCTTAGTAAAACTGTATCAAATGCTAATATATAAAAATGAATTAAAGAGTGAAATTAGTAATAATCTTTTTTAAAACATCAGACTGATATTTTATTTTGGGAAAAATCATAACATTTTAAAGATGTCATTTTACTTACTGTCATACTTAAGTTTTCATAAGATTCCCATTAAAAATGCATCTACCTACTTACTATGATATTTACATGAGAAAAGAAGGTTCTCAATGGATTACTACACCACAAATTTCTTCTTTTCCTGGCTCTTCCCTGGACCAGCTCCATGCGATCTTTTGCCACCAGCAATTCCTATTCTAGAATTTTATTACAGTGGAAATGTGGTACATACTTATACACTTGCCTTCACTCTGACTGTAGTATTTCTGAGACATGATTTAATCTTTTGTCTATCATTCTTACTGGTCATCAGTATTCCAGTATACATAAAAACGAACACAATTTTCTTATCCATTTATATAAAATGAACATTTGACTTAGTTTCATGTTTTTGTTTTATAAATAAAGATATGTGAGTATTAATGATAGTCTCATCGTATATGTATAGGTATATTATGTATATGCAGGTGTATATAAGTATATGTATATATATTCATTTTTTGGAAATAATCTGAGAGTAGAATTGTTGGATAAGAAATATGTATGCTCAGTTTTATTAACTAAAATCATCACAATATTGAACTTGGAAGCTGTGGTAGTTTGAATAAGAATGGCCCCCATAAGCTTATAGATTTGAATGCTTCATCACTGGGGAGTGGCACTATTAGGTGGTGTAACTTTGTTAGAGGGAGTGTGTCACTAGGGGTGGGCTTTGAGGTTTCAGAAACCCAAACCAGGTGCACTGTTTCTCTCTTCTTGAAGCCTGCAGATCCAGGTGTAGAACTCTCAGCTTTTCCAGCTTTATGTCTGCCTGTTTGCCATCATGTTTCCTGGCATGCTGATAATGGACTAAACCCCTGGACCTGTAAGCCAGCC
The DNA here is from genome assembly GCF_011762505.2 of Arvicanthis niloticus. Classification (NCBI taxonomy): domain Eukaryota; kingdom Metazoa; phylum Chordata; class Mammalia; order Rodentia; family Muridae; genus Arvicanthis; species Arvicanthis niloticus. The sequence continues at coordinate 64,391,965 of NC_047665.1, read as the reverse complement.
CCAATTAAATGCTTTCCTTATTAAGACTTGCCACGGTCATGGTGTCCTGTTCACAGCAGTAGAACATTAACTAAGACGTAAGCCACAAATATATTCATCAAATTATCTGTGCCTAATTCTACCTAATAAAGTCTTATATGTTTTAGTGAATAAATTTTATATAGTTGTCCTTAAATTTATCTCTGACTTATATTTCTTGATGCTATTTTACATGGAATAATTTTTGTAACAAATTTTTTGACTTTATTAAGTTGAGATAGCATAAACTTTAGAGTTAGCTACAGAGATTTAGAGAGACAAAGAGACTCAGGTATCTTCACAGTGGCTTTGTGTCTCTGTGTGTGCATGTGTATGATTCTGTGGCTCTTTAAATTATATAATTATGTTAGCGAAATAATATAATGTCAATCAAAGTTTCCAAACTAAGTAAAGTTTAGAAATTAAGTAAAATTTAAAATTTAGGAAAATCCGAGCTAATTAACCTTTAAAAAATTTTCTTCAAAATGAAAAAGAAATATTTTTTATTTTAAGAGTACGAATATTTTGCTTGCATATATATATGTACATACATATACATACATACATACATATACACGTACATATACATACACACACATATATATCTATCTCTATCTCTATCTATCTATCTATCTATCTATCTATCTATCTATCCACACACACACACACATATATATATGTTATATATATATATATATATATATATATATATATATATATATATATATATCCACCATGAACATGCCCAGTGCTTACTGGGGTCAGAAGAAGGTGTTAGATTCCCCAAGACTAACTGAGTTAGAGACAGCTGTGATCTTCCATGTAGGTGCCTGGAACCCAGGTCCATTGCAGGAACAGCCAATGCACTTAACCATTGAGTCATCTCTCCAGACCCTTAAAGAGTTTTCATTTGCAAACAAAACGATGAGGTGGGTTTATGAGGCTACTGTTTAGATTAGGATGATAGAGGCATGGTAATACAGTTGAATGCAAGGCCACAAACACTCTGATGTTACCTAAGCAGAGTTCATCATTTGCAATATCTCGAGGACAAAAGCTGTATCTGCTGACTTTGCAATTGTGCTGAAGTTTTCGATATGGCAGGTCCTGGGTGAGGGCATGGGGAGGGCACTTTCTATGCCCACACCCTCTATTTTTCCTCATTTTTTATTCTGCCTCACATTATTTGTCAATTTTATGATTTCAGCTTTTATTACTTAAGACTTATCTTTTATATGTATGGGTGTTTTTCCTGCGTGTGCATCTGTGGACCACTGAAGAGGGTGTTTGGATCCCTGAACTGAGTTCCAGAAAGTTGTGAGCTACTTACATGGAGTAATTTTTAAAACTCTCATTTTTTCCCTTGATTTTGATCTTTAGGACCATAACATTTTTTTATATCTGACCTTAGAACTAATAACCTTAATAATTTTATAATTGTTTCTGATTCTTTATTGCAAAACAACTTATTTTTTTGCTCTTTAATTCTTAACTTTGTTCTCCTCTTATCTATGCTGGCTAGAACTATGATATTTAATATAATTTCTAATGATATCTTTGTCTTTTTCTCAATTTGGGGAAAGTTTGAGCGTTTTACAATTAAATGTTGACTTTCAGTGAGCTGTAAGATTGGGAATATACCATCTATCAAGTTTTGTTTTTCTTTGTTAGCATAAATGAACAGTAAGTTGCCATAAATGCCTTTGGTGGATTTACTTAAATGTTACCTTGCAATTTCTTAGGAGATTGGTTACTGCAAGTTAATTTAATTTTTGAGAAACATAAAATTGTGATCTGGGGAGATAGCTCAGTTGGCAACATACTTATTTCTCAAGTAAGGGAAGCTGGTTTCAATCCTCAGCTCCCTGTAATAACAAAATGCAGGGTACAGTGTTGCTCTCCTGCACTCCCAGTACTAAAGAGATGGAGCCGGGAGGAGCCCTGTGACTTGCTGGCAACTGGGCTAAAGGACTGGCTGAGCTCCAGGTCAGTGAAAGGTTCTCAAAAAATAAAATGGAAAAATTGAATTAAACAGGACAGCCAACATCAACCTATGCCATCCACACCAAGCCACATGCATATACCTGCATTTGACATTCATATGAAACATATATCAGCATATATGTACACACACATATGCTCACATATATACACATGAACTTTTTTATGTTTTTACCTTCTATTTGAATAATTATTCCCACAAAGAACTCATTAGATAACTTCATAATGTCATACTTATTTGCGAATTCCCCAAATTTTGAAGAAAATTTATTACAATTCTGAATTAAAATAGAATGTATGCTTATTCAATTCACATCTAATGTTTCTTTATGAAATTTGGTTAAGATAGTTTCATTTTATGTGCTATTTATGAGTACCTTCAAACCTGTTATAGAGAGAGTCTTTATGTACTGTGTGGAAGTCCCACCTGTCAATAAAAAGCCTATGGCCAATGAGTTAAGGCAGGATTAGAAGGTGGGACATCAGCAGAGAGAGGGGATTCTGAGAAATAGTAAGTGATGAAAGATTGGCTCCAAACACTGGTGGAGGGAGTCACTTGAACTTGAGGAGAGGTAACTATCCATGTGGTGGGACTTAGAATAGAACAAATAGGTAACTAAGCTATGAACTAGTCAGGGAACAAGCCAAAGCGTTTGGCCTAGGCATCTATTCATGAAATACCAAGTTTCAGAATCATTATTGCTGGGAACCTGGGCACTGGTTGAAAAGCCCACAGTCACACAAGTGTTTTAAACTTTATACCTACTTATTGTTTTTCAGTGTGTTACAATACCTAAAAGTTGCTTCATTTTTTGTGAGATTATATCAGAAATAATTTTAAAGCTAATTCTAGGACAAATAAAACAAAAATATAATTATGTGAAATATATATGATCCAGCTCAGTGATACATGGTTGGTAACGATGTTTAGAAAAATGCATGTAGATGGGTATTTACTAGGCTCATATTTATTATATACTCAGAGTATGATATTCTTTCTGACTACCAGAATCAAGGTCATGTGTATCATCAGATGTTACTGTTTAGAGAACAGGATGTAGTTGGCGATTAGGTGGCAGGGGCTGCGTCAGCAGTCACGCATGTGAGGAAGTGAGGGAACCCAAACTGACTTGATGGGGAAATACAAAGGTGAGTCTGTTAGAGCAGAGACCTTAGGATTCCCACAGAGATTCCCAAAGCTAGACTGTTCTAACATAACCCAGCTGTTGCAAGGTATAAAGACATAACTCTTCTTTAGGTCAGCCCTAAGATACGGCTGCCCTCTGGGCAAGTATCTAGCCTTTTGGAAAACCTTCCCTGTAATTGGACTGTGCTTGGGAACAAGCTGCCCACATTTCCAGCAGCCTGGGAATGAAAGTCACTTTAAACAAACAAATAAAAGGTCTGGGTAGCACACTACATTGCCCATCACACCCAGTGTTTAAGAAGATAGGTATGCAGGGTGTAGCTTAGTCACAGAGCACTTGCACAGGATGCTTTGGTTGATCCCCAGCAGTGCAAGAGCCAAAAAATGATTGGCTACTTTAAGCTAAATAAATTAGTTGTGGGTAATACCATCTGTCTTGATAGTGTTTGGATTTTGTCTACAGAGTGCCCTGTAACACGGTGTCAGTGGTAATATTAATTGTTAGAATTTGGACATCCAACGGTGTTTTATAGCTTCAGCTCTGTCCATTTATCACTCTTTGGAAATGTGTGCATGGAGTCCTTAAGGGTTCTTCATCCTGACTCCCTACTCTGTTAACTCAAAAAAATTAAAAAAATTTTTTTTAGTTATAAAAAATAAAAGCACGTCTTCAAGTTTACCATGTAGAAAATCACAGACTTTAGGTCATGCTTTCTCTAGTGTTGCTGAAAAATTTTTCCAAATATGCAGGCTATTTGTTTTAGATATTTTAAAGCTAAATTCCAGAGAAGGACTTAAAATATGGCTATCTGATTTGAAGTACTTCTGTATATCCAAGCTAGTCTCACGTAGACTTGACTTTTCCCTACATCAGACAGAACCTAAATTCTCATGAGCAAGGCTTGACTCCTCCTCCTTCTCCGTGGCTCATTCATGAAGAGCATCCTATTTGTGGAGACATTGAATACAGAGTGAGGAATCCATTGGAATTAAATAACAGTGCTGAGTTCCAACCCCTCAAGACCCCATCCTGTTTCACTGCCTCCTCTTCTTGGCCCTGAAATGACATTATGAGATTTCCTCTTGTATGCAACTTAGTTAATAGCTAAATTCTGTCAAAATCAATTTGAAAGAATAAAGACCCCTAATACACAGTACACTTTCAAAGCACATTTTCTTTGGATTGATCTAACATTATCCCATAAGTCCTGCCAATAACATTTCAAGTTAACTTCTGTCATGTGAAAATGCATTTACAGGCTAATGGAGCAGTTTGTAATTGCACTAAACCTACACACTGCTCAGATATATAACATATAGTGAATAAATAAGATGTCTGAAAAGGTATCTGCATTGAGTGTTCATGAAGGGTTCCCTCTCTTGCTGCCCTCACTTGCAGGAGCTATCCTGGGAGATGAATGTGCCAGGATAAGTTATCTGAGGCTCATAAAATCTTTTCCAGAGATTGAAATAAAGTCAGTGCTTGCAGAAGACAAATCAATTGTGACATTTCTGAATAGAGTGCGATGCATTTAATTAGCACAAGACATACTGGCAAATGCTGAATTACCCAATAAATCACTGGATGCTGGAGCCCATACAGAGCGGGAATCAGCTGTCTTGTGAGACGTACAGCAAGTGATAATAGGTAGCTCTGGCCATTTGTATTGTCACTTTGACCCATTCTTTGCTATTATTTTTTTTTTTCTATTTTGACATTTGCACACGGGGCTCTTTTTAATTATTTAAAACCATCAGAGATCTCTGTCCCTCCCTGTTTGGAGAATATTCAACAAATATTTGCCTTTGTAGAGGACCTTCAGATCTGTTGATGCAATATAGCATGTGGGGTCCTCTGTAGAGGGGGAGTCAGTGCCGATTAAAATCCTCAGCACAAACCTACCGAAAAAGTGACTAATAGGGTCACTGTCCATTGAAAATATTGAAGGTGTTACTTTAGTCATTTCTGAATCTCACAACACTATCAGTTCAAGCCGAAAAACAGCCTGCTTTAATGTTTGACACTCAATTTTTTTTTTAACTTAGAACTCAAATGCTACTTCAGACTCTACCTGAAATGCTGGAGCTACAGAGCACCCAGGCTTAAATTCAATGTTTTGGCTTTTGTAAATCTGGGGAAAAAATTGAGAATGAATTCCAAATGAGTCTTGCTGGTTTTGCAGGACAAAATAGTGCACTTCATCCCATGAGGGCTATTTTATAGATAAATTGATGACCACACTAACAATTCTTTTCACTTTCCATGATATGAACAATAAAGACCCTCATGCCATAAGCACGAGATCATATGAATGACTTCTGCTGCACACTGCTTTATACAAACTTTGGTGTTATGTTAAGTGGTGACGTTCAGTGGTTGCAGGACTAGGTTGGTGGCACATAGACATGCCCCTGACTACACAAATGTGAGGAATGCAATGTGAAGGAACCAAAGGGTTTTCATTTATAACCCTTGGGTCAAGCTGCAGTCTGATTTTCATTAGGAGTTGAAACTCTGGAAATGTTATCACTACATGTCTACAAGCATAACAGACCAGCTGTATCCAGGAGTTCTTTCTCATCACAACATGAAGGGTAAAGGATCTCAGATTCACATAAAATACAGCAGCCCAGTGATGGACATCCTATACTGTATGCTCAGCAGAGACTGCCAAGGCCAGCAGCACCTGTCTTTCTTCATTGTTGGATGTTTACTGTACTGGGCTAGAAGAAGGCAAGTGTCTCAGCTCAGGTGGCTGGATCTTCATTAGGGTGAACTGGCTATATCCACTTCCTTTTCTATGTTAGTGGCTGGTTGAGACAGAAAAACATAATATTGTTCTAGCCAATGAGGCATATTTAAAAGCATGCTGGACACTATCTAGGACATCTTATGGCTTTTAAATAGAGGCACACAAAGAGAAATGTCCTTTTCTGTTTCCAAATACATTTGCATGAGGTCATTTTTTAGCAACAGAAAGACAAGCTTGGGGATGAAAGTCCAAGGCATCTAAAGGATGAAAGGGTTCATGTCCATGGCCAGCTATTCAGTTTCATCTGGTATGGAGGGGTTCCCGGGCCATCACAGTTTGAGTATGAAAACTAAGAAAGTCTCAGTGGGTCACTTTAGAAGAGAGAGTGGACTCTTGAGCCATATAACCACATTTCTAAGTTAAGAAATTCTGTAAAGCCCAACCCTTGGACTCTAGTCTACATGATAGATGCCAGCACAATCTATTCCACTTGAAGGTGTATTTTGTTCTATAAAGCTTAAAGTATCCTCAATGACCAATAAGGAAAGAATCATATCTTAAGTGCAATTCAACAAAATGGGAGATACTTTCATAAGAAGATTCACCCTCCCCCAAATGCTCTTCCTCCTTCTTTCCCCTTTTCATGTGTTGTTTGTATGTGCCCAGTCTACATGCACATGCATATGTGTACTGGTATTTGTGTGGGCACATGTATGTAGGTGGGAGTCTGAGGTTGATGTCAGGAATCTCCCTGCATGACTTCTCCACCTTATTCTTTGATGCAGCATCATGCACTCAAGCCTAGAGCTCAATGACATGGCTTGTCAGGCTAGCCAGCTAGCTTCAGGAAGGAGTATCTCCATCTTCTGAGGCTGGAATTATAGGCAGGCTGCCAGGACCACCTGGGCTTCTGACATCTGAACTCTGGTCTTGTTGCACAAGTGACAAACACTTGGACCGCTGAGCCATACCCCAGTTTGAAAGGTTCTCTCCTTAATCGCAAACCTTTCTCTTATACTCATTAACCAACTAGACATTTATTAAAAGTACTTTCTTAGAAATTTATAACCATTCATTATCAAACATATTGTTTTGAGCCCTTTCTATTTTATACTCAATTCCTGGGGAACTAGTGGTGGCCACAACACAGATCCAAATTGAGCACTCACTAGCTGGGAAGAGTCTTTTACTATAGTGATTACCAAATGAGCAGGTAACAAGATGGGAAGTATAATAAAGCCTAAACAGTTTAGTGCTGGGAAAGTTTCATTGTTCTTAGCTGTCTGCGGATGAAGCACCCATTCTGTGCTTCCTGGACCAAGGTTGCTTTGGAGGTCTGTCTCAAGGTTGAAGACGAGCATTAGACAGTTTTTCAACTCCTCTGTCCTTAACTCCATCACAAATGCCATTGGGCCTTAGTAGGCTGAGTACTGCTCTTCCACATGACTATGCTCTCCGAACACAAGGAAAACAGCAGAGCTTTACACCAAAAGCATCACTTAGTTGGGGATGGCTAAAAGAGTTCAGAGGTTAATAGCACTTGCTTTGTAGCCATAAGGATGAAAGTTTGGATCCCAGAGCCCACACAAATAGCTTGATGTGGTTCCCCCAAATGCCTGTAGCTCTGGTATAGAGGTGGACTGACACCAGACAGCAGGGTTTCTGTGGCTTGCTGGGTTACATCCTATCTGAAATGTAAATTATGGGTTCAAGAAGATATCCTGCCTCAGAGGAGAAGGTGGAAAGTGATGCAGGAGATATAGGAGATAACCTTAAGGAAAAAAAATGTTGGCGATAGCATTGCTTACACGTTGAGGGTACCACACTGTCTTTTCTTCCCAGGTCAGAGCTGGAAGGCAATAGGTTTCAGTTGAGGTGATGAGTCAAATGGAGTCAGTGGGATTTGTGTTGGTGGTCATCCATGATGGTAGCCTGGAGAGTAACTGCAGTGGATGGAAGCTCTAGTGTTTGGTGGAAGAATCTATAATTGTGCTATGTAAGTTTCATAACATCACTGGATAGGTCTCTCTTTCTCTAGAAAAAGGACAGAATTTTGAAAGGAATCCTCACTAAGCCTTTGTATAGCTCCATATTTTCTAATTCTCAGGCCAAATAAGCCAAATGAGAAACTTAGTGTTCTGGTTTCCTTTCTGTTGCTGTGATAAGACATTCTGATCAAGGCAACTTATGGGGGGAAATTTCTTAGAAGGCTTACATGTCCAGGTCACAGTCTATTAGTGATGGAAATCAGGGAAAGAAACTCAACCAACAATGAAGTGGAAAACATGGAGGAACTCTCTTTGTTGGTTTTATCCCAGGCTCACAGGTTGTTGGTTTTTTTTTTTGTTTGTTTGTTGTTGTTGTTGTTTTTGTTTTGTTTGTTGTTGTTTTTTTTTCTTTCTTTTTTTTGTTTTTTTTTTTTTTTTTTTTTTTTTTTTTTTTTTTTTTTTTTTTTTGTAAGCCGGGGTCCATCTACATTGCCTGTAGATGGTGTTGTTCATTGCAGGTGGAGTCCTCCTGCATTGATTAATAATCGAGACAGTTTCTTACAGACCAATGTGATCTGCATAATTCAACAACTGAGGCTTTTCTCCAGATGAATCTAGATAGTGTGAAGTTTATAATCAGGGCCTAAGCAAAATGCTTAGCAGGGTGTTCATACCCCATTTCCCATCTCCCAAGATGTATATATATTTAAATCAGGTTACTGATTTGTAGCTTTGCAATCATCAGATTCATGACTTTTCATGTCTTGAAGTAAGGTGTTTTTTTTTTTCCTTGCAAATTTTTTTTTCTGATAAAAAGATATGGCTACAAACGTTTGGTTATATTCATTTGTTAATTCATTTCATTTTCCCATAGAAGCTTCATCTTGTGCTTCCAAATCTCCAATTATCCTTCAGAATGGACTGGATCAAGCATCTACCCCATAATAAGCTGTTTTATATCTCTGTAAGACAATGAAATTTAAAAATCAAATATCAATTCAAATGTCATTTCAGAAAGATTCCTGAAGATAGCATAAATCATTTATAATAGCCTCCAAGGTAAAAGGAATACTACAGGAGATGGGGAGCTCAGTAATTGAGATCATGTGCTGCTTTTCCAGAGGACCCAAGTTCAGATCTCAGCAACTACATCAGGCATCTCACAACAGCCTGTAACTTCAGCTCCAGTGGATCTGAAGCCCTCCTCTGGCTTCCAAGGGCACTGCACTTATGTGTACAGACCTCAAACAGATGCACATACATACACAGAAAACAGAGCAAAAATGTATCTTAAAATAAATGGGAATATATTTAATTTTTCTCTGTGTCTCATAATATAACATTAGAGCACAGGATTCAAGATCTTGTGGGATTTGTATTCAAATTCTCATTCTGCCACTTACTGGTATGACATGTAACAAATTGTTTAAATACTTAAACCTTCAGTTTTTGCACAGGCTTCCAGAGTATCATCCACATAAACTTGTTTTAAATTAGATGGTGTGCTGGTGGTAGGATGGAATGGCTCAGCGGATAAAGTTGTTTGCCACTAAGCTTGACAGTCTTAGTTTCAAAAAGGAGAGAACCAACTCTTTCATGTGTTTCTCTGGCATTCATATGCAGCTTCTGTCACACAACCGTCCTGAAATAAAATGAAAAGAATAAATGTGGAAGAATAATGTGGATAATGAAAGATCAGAGAAGTTAATAATTGGCATCATAATTATTAGCAGTAATTTATGCTTGTATTATTTCTGTCTAAGTGAACATTGCTCTTATGAGCTCAGACATTTAGTATCCTGCTAATGTCCTTGTCACAAAGCTTCCTTTGATTAGTATTTTATGTGTGTGAGTGTTTCACATGCATGAATGTTAGCATACAATGTGTATTTAGTGCCTGTCAAGGCCAGAAAACAGCATCAGATCCTCAGTAACTGCAATTACAAATGGTGGTAAGCCACCATGTGGGTACTGGGAACTCAACCCAGGTACTTTACAACAGTAGCCAGTGCTCTTAACCACTGAGCCATCTCTCCCAGCCTCTACTTGTTGTCAAGAAACATTTTCTTATTGTCCCAGGTTTCCAGGCAAAGCATTTTGTTATCACCCCCGAGTCTCCATAATTTATTTATTTACTTAGATTTGTTTCTATACTTAGAAGTGAAACTCTTTAAAAAAAAATCTGGGATTTAAAAAAATGCAAACAAGGAATCTTTTGCCCACACAGTAAGTCCCTGTCAATGTCTATATCAGAGACTTAAAAAGGAAAAGCCATGGAACTTTTTCTTGCTTCCTTCACATTGGTTATTTTTAAGAGAAAGGATAAGCTTTTGTGTTGGTTTTCTGGAGTTGCTATAAAAATTGCAACACCTTTCAAAAACCTAGGTGTTTTAAAACAGCAGAAATATATTCTGCCACAGTCTAGAACACAGGAATTTGAAGTGAACATGTTCCCATTGGTGCCTTCTGGGAGACTGTCCCATTTCTCTGTCAGCCTCTGGTGATTGCAGTTAATCCTTGATGTCCCTTAGCCATAGAAACATCATTCTAATCTAACCCTCATTTTAAATTTTATTTTAAATTTATTATTTTATGTTGTGTGTATGTATGTGTGTGTATGTGTGTGTGTGTGTGTGTGTGTGTGCGCACGCACACTGGTGAACATGCATGTGTGTGCATTTAAAGTTCAGAGGACTTCCTTGAATGTTATTCTGTGGGAGCCATCTACCTTGCTTTTCTGACAGGATAAGGAGCTTGCTGGTTAGGCTGCACTATGCGGTCAGGGAGACTCAAGCATCCTCCTGTCTCTATCACCTTGCCACTGGGATTATAAACACAATCATTTGACCCAAATTCTTCATGGGAACTGGAGACTGAACTCAGACCCTCATGCTTGCAAGGCAAATACTTTAACCACCAAGCCATCTACCCAGCCCTCTGGCCCCATCTTTAAATGGCCTTATTCCTCTGTGATTCATTTGTGTTTCTGTATATCTGCTAATCCCATACACCTTCTAAAGATAATAATCACTGGGATTAGGGATAAACATAATACACTATGACTTTATTTTGAACATCTGTCACTACAGTTGGAGTTCCAAATATCCTAAGGGAACAATAGTCTTAGAAAAGTACAAAAAAAAAAAAAAAGTGGAATTGGGGGAACAAAGGAAGAATTAGTTTCCTGAAAGACAGGTCATAAATTCATCATTTGTATTTGTTTTCTTCTTGTAGCCACATGCTCAGAGTATACTTGAACTAGGGCAACTATGAGGTTATATGTGCTCTGTCACTGGCTGAAACATCTACAAATGACACCTGACTGTTCTAAATCTAGTAGTGTAATCTAGTGAAGAAGCCTGAATATCCTGGTTTAAATCCTGGTCCTGCCACTTGATGTGAGTATCCCAGATGAGGTCAATAGAGTGCTATGATTTGGAATGTATGATCTGATCTAAGGTGGATTAGGTATGTGAACTTGGCCTTACTGGTTGACAACATTCATCTTTGGGGAAGAGACCTTGGGAAAAGTAGAGATTCAAGAGAATCAGGGGTCATGCTTGAATCTCACTGAGAAAACAAAATAGAATAAACATCAGAGGTGAATGGATGAAGGAAAATGGCTTGGGGGAAGGGAAGGGGAGAGGAAGGGGGAAGGAGTAAGAGGAATCAAGTAGGGGGAGGACCAGAGGGAAAGAGTACAGAGAGAGAACTGGGAAGTACCAGGAATCCATGAGGATGACCCCAGCTAAGACTCCTAGCAATGGGGGACATGGAAACAGGCAAGACGTCTAGTGGAGAACTGGGGCACCAACTCAGCCACAAAATCTTCGACCCACAAATTGTCCCACCTACAGGGATGAATTTGGAGCAGAAATTGGGGGAATGGCCAACCAATGACTGGCCCAGCTTGAGACCCATGCCATGAGAGGAAGTCCACCCCTGACAGTATTAATGATATTCTGCTATACTTGCAGACAGGCACATAGTGTAACTGTCATCTGAGAAGTTTCACCCAGCAACTTATGGAGACAGATGCAGAGATGCACAACAAACATTAGGCAGAGCTTGGGGAATCCTATGGAAGAGGGTGAGGAAGGGTTGATGAAACCAGAGAAGTCAAGGACCCTACAAGAAAACATACAGAATTAACAAACTTGAGCCTGTAGGAGCTCACAGAAACTGAACCAATAAGGAGAGAGCATATTTGGGACAGATCTAGGCCCTTGGATCATATTGTGCAGCTCAGTCTTTATGTGGGACTCAACAGCAGAGAGTAGTGGCTGTATCTGACTCTGTTACTTACCTTTGGATCCTTTTCTGGGCTGCCTTGCCTAGCTACAGTAGAATATGAGCCTAATCTTATGGCAACTTGATATGTCAAGGTAGGTTGATATCCATGGGAGACTACCCCTTTTCTGAGGAAAAGGGGGAAAAGGGTGGGTGAGGGGAGTAGAAATGAGAGGGAGGGATTGGGAGGAGAAGAGGGAGGGGAAGATGTGATCAGGATATAAAGGAAATAAAAAAAAGAAAAATAGAAATAGCATGGGCCTTTGATATTCAAATTACTTCTTTGCAGCCAGCACTATTGCATTATAAATTTATCTATTTGTAGAGGAGGAATTAACTAAATTCTTTTGGAACTAGTGTCTATGTTTAGGGAAAGAATTGTAAAGCCAGGGATTTGGGTCATCGAGTACTCTCACAATATATAGAAAATGCAAAATTCATGACTAGTGTTTCTCTAGGCACTTGGAATTGGAAAGAAGGAGCTGTAAAAGTGTCTCTGCTTTCCAGTTACAAGAAGGACATTATGAGATAACGGTAAGGTGTTAATCAAGATTTGGGTCACAATAGTATCTGCTAGCTAGGATGAAAAATTCATGACAGTCCATTGTTCCTGCCATGACAAACTGGAAAGAGGCTGGTGTTCCAAATGTCAGCAGAGCCACAGTAGCACAGAAATCTAAAGACACACATTCCAGAGAAGGCACCACCTTTCTAAGGTAGACAGACAAGAAATACCCTCTAATATAAAGATGGTGATATATGAAAGGGAATAAGGGTGAAATCCATATACTCTGCAAATAGTATCCCTGGTAAGATTAGTGTGCTATATCAGACAGTATGCTTTAGGATGGGAATCATCTTTTAAGCAAAAGAGGGTACTTTAATGTAATAAAATAAGTAGATGATAGTATTGAATGCATACTCTCTCCTCTCTTAAGGAAGAAGAAAAGAGAATCCCTTGAGCCTAAGAATTTGAAGCATTTTGGATAGCATATGATATTCTGGCATAAAAGGCAGAAGGAATATAAGAAGGTTCATTATTCTAACAGCATTGAGATCACTGTGTCATTGATCTAAAGGATGCAATATTTTTATGTATCAAGTTCTACACTCCTCTGAGGCATTGTCTGCTTCAATTAGCAGAAGAGGAAGTAGCTACAGATAGTTAATTAAATTTATCTGAATAAGTGATGAAGAAAAAGAATTTGAATATGACCTGGGTCATGATAAAGTCAACAGATTAACAAACTAACCCAGAAAGTGAAGAAGTCGGGCCAAATAGAGACCTGCAGGCCCAGATATAGGGCAGGGGGATATAGGGGAAGTAGCAATAGCTGAGTAATGTACATTTGAATTTGCTGTTACATTTGGTCCTGCAGTTACCGCCATGGAAGTCACCATGGGTAGTTGACACCAATGGATCAGCTGGTAAGAACCTTCCTGAAGGCTCTATTTCAAGTTTTTTTTCCCCAATTCCTTCTTACTCTTATGAAATAAATGGACTTATCTCATTGTTGGTTGAAAGTTAACGAGACAGACCTCCAATAGAGTCCAATGATTATGTAACATGTGATTTACGGTGAACCATAAAGTCGAGAAACAGGAGAAAACCCAAATGTAGTTCTCTTACCACTTACACCACAACCCCACCATTCTGGCCACATCCTGAAGGCAAAGATGTCTACAGGTTCTTCAAACTACTATAATATTGCAGTAATAGATCTTTGTCACAAGAATGATGGAAAGGAAATGTTTATAATTACACCACAGGCTTTTTGTGTGTGTGCTTGAGTTCATATTATTAGATTTGTTTGAGACAAGATGTTAAAGATTATAAAGATGACAAACAGATTGTTGCTGTTAAAATGGTAGTAATTTCTTCAAAAGAAGACTGGCTGAAGAAATGTCTCTGTGGTTAAGAGCACCAAGTGCTCTTCTAGAGGGCTCTAATTCAATTCCCAGCACCCCTATGGCAGCTCACAACTGTCTGAAACTCCAGTCCCAGGAGATTTTCTGGCTTCTGAAGGCAGATCAGTTATGCAGATGGAGCACAGACATGTATGCAGGCAAACACCTAAAATAAAAATAAAACTTAAAATAATATTTTTTTTGAAAAAAGAGCTGAGATTTCTGTCTCCTTCTGCATCACTGAGGATTTCTCTGACTCCCCCCTGCCACCAATCTTCATGCCTTAAAACATTCATGTAATTCAAGCCTGTTGGGAATTCAAAGCCTCAGATCAAGCACAAGTGGATACAGTGCTTACCAGATTCTGAGGACATTGTTCAACAAGGAGGAGGTGGGATCTACTTCAGTATTCTTAGTTTCTTTGGGACTCTATGAAAGTATAAGAATGCAGGAGCATGTCTCCCACCAAAAAAAAAAAAATTAAAAGCCATACTTTCTTTTGTTTTTCTATCTCCTTTCACTCCATTTTCCTCTGGCAGAATCTCTTATGTTACCCAAGGCTGCTTCAAATTTTAGGGCTCACAGGGTCTTCTTGCCTCCGTCTGCTGAGTCTAGCTGAGACCACACACATTCTATTTGGTAATACGTCATCTACCATGCCTGACTATAAAAAGGTTTTTTAAATCAATGAATTTTTAGCTCAGGTGAGTTCAATTGTGTATGCAACTGTGATATAAGGTCAACCGCTATAGAGAGTGTATGCCACATTAATCTGTTTTACTATTCAAACAACAGCAGCAGAAACAATATGATTCTAAATACTGATCAGTCTTTTTGCTTCCTATGGGACTTCTACTAAGAGCTAGGGAAAAGAAGGGGACATCATGGAATAGAAGCATTCTAGAACAAACTCAGGAGACAATTACAAAACGCAAGTCTAAATCAACAGTGGAAAGCTAAGACAGAAGGGAGCGTGAAAGAAACAAACAAACCAAGTTATTCAATCATTCAATCATTCTTTCTGTCATTCATTAATGCAAGTTACACATCTACTCTTCCCTGGAGACTGAAGTTACAGGGGCGAAGCAAGAGTCAGCTCTGGTTTATGCAATCACTATTGTGCCTGGAATGAATTACAGTAGGCATAGCGGCTCTGCCCCTATGCAATCAGACTGAGCCGTTATGCTACAGCCTGAACATTTCACTTGCATGTCCCAGCTAAAGGATTCCGAGCTAACTTTAGTGCTTCTATTTCATAAAAATGCCTCTTGCATGCTGAAGAAAAAGTTATCTTTAATTTTGTCTGGATGTGCTAAATGTTTGGGCAAAATTCAGGGCCAGGATCACTTGGCAATGTTTTGATTCCTGTACCTTGGCAAAGCGAGGGATTTCTGTGGGTGATTGTTCTTCTGAACATGTTTTCTTGGATTAGCCATGCCACCTACACTGTCCTTTTATTAACACAGCACTGTCCTAATAATTTTTATTTTGAAGATGCTAATATGTACAAATTATATTTTCCCTATTTATGTGTGAGCTTGTCTGTCACATGCTCCGTTATTTATAACAGCACGATATCTTATATTCCTTTCCTTAAAGCACTCAGTCTTCTTAAACAGAATTTAAATTTAATAATATAAAACTCTTGGCATGAGGTAAAAGATTTTTAATAGGCAGGTAGCATTTAGACAATTTTATATTGGCCTAGGAAGCTTGCTGGAATTTACAAACACAACTTGAGTTATAGTTTGCTTTGGCAGACTGGGACCAGGAGAATTACTAATTGGAATCGTGACTCAAAGCTGTAAAGAGTGACTATTGATTTAGATCTTGAGAACCATCCCTACGGTGCAAAGCACATACTCACCTCCCTCTTCATCCAGATTCATGAGGTTGAGTGGAGTTTGTCTCTAACCTTATACATGAACTCCATCCTTGTGACTGAGAAAAAGAACATCACCTCTTTGATCTTCACTGTTAGGCTGGAGCACATTCATTAGGAAAATCCCTCAATTAACAGGGGTGGGTGACATGCACGGCTTGTTTCTCACCTTTCCTCTTCTGTTTGAACACATGAGTAATCCTCACGTTCAAGATTGTGTCCACCGCCCTGAGAGTGATTCAACTGCATCAGCAACTGCATTGCCTGATGTTTAAAACAAGGAGTGACACAGCCTGCAGATAGTGCTTTCGTTCATTTGCTACTTTAATTATATTGAATGCCATCACACAATTGTAAGCTTGTATCCATCACTTGGCATTTTTATACACCTTAAGGCTGCAGAAATGTCATGTAACTGCATAAAAGCACACCACAGTTGTAGTTGGTATTGAAGTTCAGCTCATAACTTAGAGCATAAAATCTCTGAAATCTGTATTTTTTTTTAAATCTATGCAAGGTGGCCTTGCAGGGATGCAGAAATGTTACAGAATAATCAGAATTGTGTTTAAATATTTATGTACCATGTTAATGTTAGTCATTTTAGCATTATTTAAAATGGTGACAAATTAGAAACAGCATAAATGCCCAACAGTTGAAAGCCGGCTAAATAATTTATGGTACCAGGGAACATTACTTCATCATTCAAATCATGTTTTCAAAAAGCACAACCATTTGTAGATACTTAACATGATGTAAAGAGAAGTAAATCAGCTTGTGAGTCAGCAGAGGGTCATGAGCTTGCTCTTAAACAAAAACCTACTTGTATACACATACACTAGAAAGCACATTCTAACCTTGAAAGCAAAGCAAAGACATAATTTTTTAAAAGTGTGTGAAGAAACAAACGTGGAAGTGATAGATGAAAACATGATTGAGAGCTTCTATTTAGCTTGGTGTTAGACTGCTGAGAATCAAAGCCAGGACCTCCCTTATGCCGGGCGAGCATCCCACAATGGGCATAGATTCCCAGCTCTGACACTTTTCCACAATTTGATCTGATAAGTGATTTTAATTCTCTTTGTCACACTTACCTCCTTCAGTGTGTCAGCATGAGGTGTACCTGACAGTGTTGTGACATGCACAGTGAGGTAAGTATTACAGGAGAGCAATTCTACACGTCCATTATCTTCCATAATACCTCTGTGTTATGTATGTGGGAAGTGAGCCTGAAATCTCCTCTCAGCAGCTTTTGGTCTATGAGACAACATCATAAAGCATCGTCCTCCTGCTGCATGCTACGTCTCAGAGCTTATTATATTATGTAACTGCAAATGCATACCCATTGGTCTACATCTTACTTCCTCTTCTTTCACTAATAACAAGAGTTGTACCCTTAGCAATGAATATGTCTTTTAATAAAATGAAAGGATAATACACTTTTTTATCTTCCAGTGTTTGGCTTATTTCATTTAGAGAAATGTCCATATTTGTCCATTCATGTTGTCATAATGGCAGGATTTCTTTCTCTCTTGCTTTTTTCTTTGTCCTCTCCCTCTCCCTCTCCCTCTCCCTCTCCCTCTCCCTCTCCCTCTCCCTCTCCCTCTCCCTCTCCCTCTCCCTCTCCCTCTCCCTCTCCCTCTCCCTCTCCCTCTCCCTCTCCCTCTCCCTCTCCCTCTCCCTCTCCCTCTCCCTCTCCCTCTCTCCCTCTCCCTCTCCCTCTCCCTCCCCCTCCCCCTCCCCTTCCCCCTCTTCCTCTTCCTCTTCCTCTTCCTCTTCCTCTTCCTCCTCCCTTTCTTTCTTTCTTTCTTTCTTTCTTTCTTTCTTTCTTTCTTTCTTTCTTTCTTTCATAAGGCTTGTAACTGAACCCAGGACATTTGCATGCTAGGCAAGTGATTATTGACTACTGAGACATATCTCTAGTCCTTAGATTTCCATTTATTTTAAATGCTGAATAATGCTACTAATATGCACACACCTTAAATTCTATATCCATTTACTCACTGATAGACATTGAGGTTAGATTGGAGGTATGCACCAATACGAATTGTTTTCAATAGCCAAGATATAAGGCAAGAAAATTCTAATAAATATTTTAAGAGTTAACATTAATTAACTCAAACTCTTCCAGAGAATGAGGAGCAGAGAGAGAGAGAGAGAGAGAGAGAGAGAGAGAGAGGTGGGGGAAGGGGAATATTCCAAGCATATTCTACATGGCTTTCATTATCTCCTATTATACCAAATGTAGATGAATTTGATAGAAAGAAAGAAAGTCAAGGCCAGTATCCCTCATTAACTGGATTCAAAAAGTCCCAAGAATGTACAAACAAACTAAATTCAAGAGTGCATTAAGTTGATCATGTGTCATAACCAATAGGGATTCATCCACAGCATGCAAGGTTGGTTCAACATACACACATCAATAAACATGAAGAATGAAAGTTACATAAGTATCTCAACAGATGCAGAAAATCTTTGGCAAAAGTCAACAATGTATCATAATGAAAATTTTCTACAAACTAGTTGTGTTACCCATGTATTTCAACAGAGTACACACCTGGTAGATTTACAGATCTATAGATGCCATACCTGTAAGATTATGATAATGTCATGCCCCCCAGGTCATTCTGTATACAATATTCTGCCACAGTTTTTTTGTGGTTTTGTTTTTGGTGATGGTGGTATGGCACACTCTACTACTAATTTTTTGTTAGTTCATACATGACTATCTTTCTGCAGTATAGCAAACTGTTTTGTCTATCTCATTCACTATGATAAGGCTAGTACTTGTGGGAGTGGGTGGTACACAATAATTGCTTAATCAATGCTTCTATTAAGTTCTATTAAGTTTGAGGAAGGTCATAAACTCATCTCTTCATGACTTGTAGTACTATATGGTAAGGAATATTTGTTAAATGAAGTAAAGAGTTCTTCAAATTTAGTCTTTGCTAATAGGTTTTCATGTATCTTCAAATTAATTGCTCCATTTTCAAAGGAAACTAGAAAAGAACGCTTGTCTTAAAAATTTAACATCTGTGGTCATCTCTTTGCAGGTGATGAGGAAGTTCATGACGTGAAATAATTGGCAATTTAGCTGAGACAGATTTGAAGGGTGTAGGTGAAGAGAGCTGCGTCTGTTGGAGATTAGCATGACCTTAAACCCCGTGAGCTCTCAGGTGCAACCTTTGGGTGTGAGCTGGGGCCCAACATATGATCTTGTGTGCATATAAAGTGATTTTGTTCTTTCAGGAATCTGTGTCTTATATGAAGTCAGCATCAGGTGCTGATGCTGACACAAAAAAATAAAATTAAAAACCATTAGTTCTTAGCAGGAAAATAGACCTTTAGGATAAAGAGTAAAATGTTATATTCTGTGCTATAACAGGCCAACCATATGTTCTTTATGTAAATTTTTAAAAGCAAACATTTTAAAATGGGTTTAGTGAGTGTTTCTTCCAGGACAGAACTGATCACCAAGTGAGAGTTGAATAATTTACATATATATATATATATATATATATATATATATATATATATATATATAAAGTTATGTTGCACTCTATTGTATAAGAAAACTTAAATGATCTCTGTGAAGTTGGTGATTTTTCAAGAGTTTCAAAAACGTTCCTTCTGGAGTTAAAAAAAAAAATCCATTGTTCTTTAATGAGCTAATAGGGAGTTGGCATCTTTACAAATAGGAGATGGAGATTAACCTATAAAAGCAGTTAATTATGTAGAACAAAAACATTGGCAGGCTTTGTGGAGAATGCTACATTCCTAGTGTTGATGTCTCTGTTCCTTCTTCTTTTCCCAGAATCCCCTTGCACATCTTACTCCAATCACTGTATACTCTTGTTTCTGTCTCTAATTCCCCAACCAGCCATCTTCCCCTGGAATTGTCCTGCCAATAGACCTCTTACTGCTTAATAATCTTCTGGCAAACAACAGAGATGGTGTCTAATTATTAGCTTGCACCACAGGACCAGTGAAGACCTTGTTGCATCTCATATAATTTCATGGGCAGAAGCTGTTTTACTTAAATATCATCAGACTAATTTACTGTGGACCAATGAGGAGACTAGTGACAATCATAAAATCATTATATAGATCTAGCCAAATCTATTTCATCCTAAATTATCAAGAAGGAACAGCACAGGGTTTGTTGTGTTTTATGTTGCTTGTGTTCTCTCTGGTGTCTCTCATCTTCCCTTCCCTACTAAGTCAGGCAAATGTCATATCAAATATTATCTACTCACAATTGGTGCAATAGGTATCATCAGATATGTTATTCTTAACTTTGGTGTCTTAAAAGTTGGAAATTCAGTACTAACTCTCATGATTTGGAAGACTATACAACTGGGTGGGGTTTTTTTTTCATATTTCTGAAAGCAACGAGAACATAGGAGATGGGAAAGAATTCCCTGAGAAGAGGCAACAAAAGCAAGCTCTGGGTCTTTTCAAACTGACCCAGTGTTCCACCCTCAAGCCAGACTGAAAATGCCAAGATGGAGATAAATAAGTGGGATGGAAGAAATTCTGATTGAAATTCTGAAATCAGAGAGAAGTTTAGCCCTGTGCTCTAAAGAGCTCAGGAGGGCCATGAGACTTCAAGTTGCCCTCCTCACATGTGATGGTTTTGATCATTCTCTAATTTTTTCCATTTCACACATAGTTACTGCCTGGCAGGAGGGAAGTGCTTAGCACTGGGGTAGCAATGAACAGAAACATGGAAACAGACCAGGAAAGTGGAAAAATGATCTTTCCCATAAACTTGTTTATCCGTATCCATTTCTACTAAGCTGACTATCTTCATCAGTGCTCAAAACTAAACCTTGACATTCATCACCTGCCCTGCCCCCTTTTCTCCCACACTGGAATTCACACATCTGTAAGAACATTCGTTGGCTTTATTTCAAAATGCATCAAGAATCCAGTCACCTTCATCTCCACTACTGTCAAACACTTCCCGACGTTTCCCCATAAGACAGCCTCAACAAAGTCTCTGGAGCAACCTTTTTGAAAACTGCCAAATCATGACAATGCCTTGTGAAACTCTTCAGGAAATTTCCATTTTGTTAAAAATAGGAGCCTAGACCACCCTGTGTTCCCCCATTGCTGCCCTCAACAGATCTCCTCCTTTCTCCAACATTGCTCACTTAATTTGCCTATTCCCAACTCCTATGGTTCGTTGAACAATTCCAGCTTGTCTTCTGCCCTTTGCATTCACTGTTTCCTCAGCTTAAAATTTCCTTTTCCTGACTCCCTTTTTACCAGTTAGAATTAGTTCAAAGCAAGAGATTGTGGGGGTAGAACATGTTCATAGCAACAGAGAAAAACGAATAAGTGGTTTGACTTGTTTCTATAGGGTGATTCAGTAGAAGGCAGGACAGACAACTGGCTACTGTATCACATAGGGTTCTCTAGAGAAAGAGCCAATAAAATGTATGCATATTATGAGGGAGGACTTATTAGCTTGGCTTCCATGTTAGGAGCTGACCATTTGCATAGTGGAGAAAGTGAGACAACAGTAATTTCCAGGTTTCTAAGATTATATGTCATCTGTCCTGATCTCCTGGGGAGTCTCTGGTATTGAGTCTGTGTTGAAAGCTCTGAAGCTGAGTGTGATGGCTGTGGAGGCTAACAGATAGAATAGCAACCAGAGATATACTAGAAGCAAGACTATGCAGGTATATATAGTTTTTCTCCTAGACCTCTTTGAGACACCAACTGGGCGATGCCGCTTACTCTGTGGATGGGGTTTGCCCTCTCTGTCCATCTTTGAAAATGCCCTTTTATCACATTCACAAGGATTTTCTAAGTGATTGTAAATTTATCAAATTGACAGTCAGGATATTATAAATACCACCAACCAGACAACCTAGTCCATGCAACACTGGTATTTATTTACATGTTTCTAACTCTAGTAATTCATGGATAACCAATTCCTTAATATTGGTCTATAAATCTTCACTGTGAAACATAATTTACTGGTATTTAAAAAATGTTTTGAAATTAATTGTGAAGCATATGCACCATACTTTCTTATGATATTGAGAGAGCCAAACCTTCAATCTTTTAGCTGTTCTATACTGCACACTTTTCAGTTTATTATAAAATTCTGGGCAATGGCACACTCAGAAAGGGATTGCTGGACTTTAGGTCTCCACTAGCACTTTCTGAAGGAAATATGATCTACAGCTAGTGCACAGCACAAATCATTAGATTTACACAAGAAACTGACTTGTTCAAACTGTGAACAAATCTATTCAAAGGTTGTCAAAGTTTTTCTATAAAATTACACACACACATGCACACATGCACACACACATACACTATTACATATAATATATACATAATATACCCAGGCAGTGGTGTCCCACACCTTTAATTCCAGCACTTGGGAGGTAGAGGCATAAGGATTTCTGAGTTTGAGGCCAGCCTGGTCTATAGAGTGAGTTCCAGGACAGCCAGGGCTACACAGATAAACCCTGTCTCAAAAAACCAATATATATATATACATATGCATATGCATATGCATATGTATATGTATGTGTGTATATATATACACACACATACATATACTATATATTACTGCAATATATATATATATATATATATATAGTTATATACATATACATGTATATGTATGTATAAGATCTATGACCAATGCATAGACATGTAAATATGCAAAGTCCTGATAAAACTATATTTAAAGTCACACAGTATTTACATTTTATATATAATGTATTTATGCACCACAGTCTTAGTCAGTTCTTACAATATTTAATTATCAGGATATAGCATTTGAGAAAGGATATATATTGCTAATTGTTAATTAATATGTGGACTGGGCTAGTCATGTGACATTATTTTATTTATTTCTTACATCAAGAAACAGAAGCATCAACAGGGTAAATGTTTAACATTAGTCAACTTGGTGGAAGAGAAAGATGACACTAAAATTATCTAAGTGGGAGTCTGCACCTGATCACTGCGCAGATCTTGAGCTTCAGCTCTGGGCCCAATCCCACAAAACCCAGAGAAGGCGGATGCCCAAGAACTCTAACATGCTCAGGAACATAGGATCATAGGATCACCGGATCTCAGGAGACTGGTCACACCAGGATTTCTGGATCCCAGAGGTGGCTTGACTGCCAGTAACTCTTACACTCAGGATCTCAGGATCACAGGATCACAGAGACAGCTGGACTCTGAAGAGTTCTGACACAACCAAGATAACAGGAGAGACAGGCACCAGTCAGAGACAGTGAGTGCAGGTAGCACTAATGATAACCAGATAGTAAATGGCAAGTGCAAGAATATAAGCATCAACAACCAAGGGTACTTGGTATCATCAGAACCTAGTTCTCCCACCATAGCAAATCCCAAGTACCCCATCACACCAGAAAAGGAAGATTCAGACTTAAAATAACTTCTCATGATGATAATAGCGGACTTTAAGAAGGACATAAATAACACTCTCAAGGAAATTGAGGAGAACACAGGTAAACAAGTAGAAGCTCTTAAAGAGAAAACCCAAAAATCCCTTAAAGAATTATAAGAAAACATAACCAAATAGGTGAAGGAAATGAAGAAAACCATCCAGGATATAAAAATGGAAGTAGAAACAAGAAAGAAATCACAAAGGGAAACTACTCTGGAGATATAAAACCTAGGAAAGAAATCAGGAGTCATAGATGCAAGCATAACCAACAGAATACAAGAGATAGAGAGAACCTCAGGTACAGAATATACTATAGAAAATATTGACACAACTGTCAAAGAAAATGCAAAGTGCAAAAAGCTGCTAACCCAAACATCCAGGAAATCCAGGACACAATGAGAAGACCAAACCTAAGGATAATAGGTATAGAAAAAAATGAAGATTCCCAACTTAAAGGGCCAGTAAATAGCTTCAACAAAATTATAGAAGAAAACTTCCCTAACCTAAAGAGCGAGATGCCCGTAAACATACAAGAAGCCTACAGAACTCCAAGTAGACTAGACCAGAAAAGAAATACCTCCTGTCACATAATGATCAAAACATCAAATGTACAAAACAAAGAAAGAATATTAAAAGCAGTAAGAGAAAAAGATCAAGTAACACATAAAGGCAGATCTATAAGAATTACACCAGACTTCTCACCAGAAATTCTAAAAGCCAGAAGATCCTGGACAGATGTCATACAGACCCTAAGAGAATACAAATGCCAACCCAGACTACTATACCCAGCAAAACACTCAATTACCATAGATGGAGAAACCAAGATACTCTATGATAAAACCAAATTTACTCAATATCTTTCCACAAATCCAGCACTACAAAGGATAATAGAGGGAAAACTCCAATACTAGGAGAAAAATTATACTCTAGAAAGAGCAAGAAAGTAATCTTCTTCCAATAAATCCAAAAGAAGATAGACACACAAACATAATTTTACCTCTAATAAGAAAAATATCAGGAAGCAACAATTACATTTCCTTAATATTTCTCAACATCAATGGACTCAGTTCCCCCAACAAAAAGACATAGACTAACAGACTGGATATGTAAACAAGACTCAGCATTTTGCTGTATACAGGAAACCCACTTCAGTGACAAAGACAGACACTACCTTAGAGTAAAAGCCTGGAAGACAATTTTCAAGCAAAGGGTCCTAAGAAAAAAGCTGGAGTAGCTATTCTGATATCAAATAAAATTGACTTTCAATTTAAAGCTATCAAAAAAAGATAAAGAAGGACACTTCATACTTGTCAAAGGAAAAGTCAACCAAGATGAACTCTGAATTCTGAACATCTATGCTCCAAATGCAAGGGCACCCACTTTCATAAAAGAAACATTACTAAAGCTCAAAGCACGCATTGCACCTCACATAATAATAGTGGGAGATTTCAACACCCCACTCTCAGCAATAGACAGATTGTGGAAACAGAAACTAAACAGAGATACTAAGAGAAGTTATGACCTAAAAGGATTTAACAGATATCTATACAACATTTCATCCCAAAACAAAATAATATACCTTATTCTCAGCACCTCATGGTATCTTCTCCAAAACTGATCATATAATTGGTCACAAAACAGGCTTTAATATATACAAGAAAATTGAAATAATCCCATGCAGCCTATCAGATCACCATGGATTAAGACTGGTCTTCAATGACAACAAAAACAATGGAAAGCCCACATACACATGGAAACTGAACAACCCTCTATTCAATGATAACTTGGTCAGGGAAGAAATAAAGAAAGAAATTAAAGACTTATTAGAATTTAATGAAAATGAAGACACATCATACCAAAACTTATGGCACACAATGAAAGAGTGATAAGAGGAAAACTCATAGCTCTAAGTACCTACAAAAAGAAACTGGAGAGAGCATACACTAGCAGCTTAACAGCACACCTGAAAGCTCTAGAACAAAAAGAAGCAAACACACCAAAGAGGAGTAGATAGCAGGAAATAATCAAACTTGGGGCTGAAATCAACCAAGTAGAAACAAAAAGAACAATACAAAGAATCAATAAAACCAGGAGCTGGCTCTTTGAGAAAATCAACAAGATAGATAAACCCTCAGCCAGACTAAGCAGAGGGCAAAGAGACAGTATTCAAATTAATAAAATCAGAACTGAAAAGGGAGACAAAACAGAAACCAAGGAAATTAAAAAAAAATCATCAGATCCTACTACAAAAGCTTATACTCAACAAAATTGGAAAATCTGGATGAAATGGACAATTTTCTAGACAGATACCAGTTACCAAAGTTAAATCAGGAGCAGATAAACCATCTAAACAGTCCCATAACCCCAAAAGAAATAGAAGCAGTCATTAAAGAACTCCCCACCAAAATGGCCCGGGACTAGATGGTTTTAGTGCAGAGTTCTATCAGACCTTCAAAGAAGACTGAATACCAATTATCTTTAAACTATTCCACAAAATAGAAACAGAATAAACATTACTCATTCATTCTATGAAGCCACAATTATGCTCATGCCAAAACCACACAAAGACCCAACAAAGAAAGAAAACTTCAGACCAATCTCCCTTAAGAATATCGATGCAAAAATCCTCAATAAAATTCTCACAAACCGAATCCCAGAACACATCAAAACAATCATCCATCATGATCAAGTAGGCTTAATCACAGGAATACAGGGATGGTTCAATATACAGATATCCATCAACATAACTCACTATATAAACAAACTCAAACAAAAAAACTACATGGTCATAACACTAGATGGTGAGAAAGCATTTGACAAAATTCAACATCCCTTAGTGGTAAAAGTCTTGGAAAGATCAGGAATCCAAGGCCCACACTTAAACATAGTAAAAGCAATATACAGCAAACCAGTAGCCAACATCAAACTAAATGGAGAGAAAATTGAAGCAATTCCACTAAAATCAGGGACTAGACAACGCTGCTCACTCTCTCCCTATCTATTCAATAGAGTACTTGAAGTCCTAGCCAAGGTAATTAGGCAACAAAAGGAGGTCAAAAAGATACAAATTAGAAAGGAAGAACTCAAATTTTCACTATTTGAAGATGATATGATAGTATACTTAAATGACCCCAAAACTTCCACCAGAGAACTCCTAACCTTGATTAAAAAAAATTTCAGCATAGTGGCTGGATATAAAATTAACTCAAACAAATCAGTAGGCCTCATTTACTCAAAGGATAAACAAGCTGAGAAAGAAATTAGGGAAACAACACCCTTCACAATAATCACAAATAGTATAAAATACCTTGGTGTGAATCTAACCAATCAAGTGAAAGATTTGTACAACAAGGACTTCAGGTCCCTGAAGAAAGAAATTGAAGTAGCTCTCAGAAGATGGAAAGATCTCCAATGCTCATGGGTTGGCAGGATTAATATTTGTAAAAATGGCCATCTTGCTGAATGCAATCTATAGATTTAATGCAATTCGCATTAAAATTCCAACTCAATTCTTCACAGAGATAGAAAGAGAAATTCTCAAATTTATTTGGAATAACAAAAAACCCAGGATAGCAAAAACTATTCTCAACAATAAGAGAACATCTGGGGGAATCACCATCTCTGACCTCAAGCTGTACTACAGAGCAGTAGTGACAAAAAATGCACAGTATTGGTACAGAGACAGGCAGAAAGATTAATTAACTAGATTTGAAGACCCAGAAATGAACCCATACACCTATGGTTACTTGATCTTTGACAAAGGAGCTAAACCATATCATGGAAAAAAAGACAGCATTTACAACAAATGGTGCTGGTTCAGATGAAGATCAGCATGTAGCAGAATAAAAATTGATCCATTCTTACCTCCTTGTACAAAGCTCAAGTACATTGACTATATACTTTCTAATTGTGTTAGTGTGTTGAAACCTGTCATGTCTGTTATTGGAGTCTATCAACCAGTTTTTGTTCTACTGCCCTGAGTGTTAGAAAACTTTGATTCTCTGAAAAAAAGCTTGAAAGTGCTGGAAGAAGTGAGTTAGGCTTTAAGCAGAAGCAAGAGAATAATAGGCTTGATTATTGCTGGTATAACAGCTTTAATTACATTAATTGCTAGCACCACTGCTTCTGCAATAGTTTTGACACAAGAAGTTAAGACAACTACTTTTGTTAATCATCTACCAAAAAATGTTACTAATGTGTTGAGTATACAAGATGATTTATATAGGTGTTTGGAACTATGGATTGATGCACTTTATCCTATTCAAATTATCAGAAAGATGTTCAGGGTTTAAGAGTTAGGAGCCATCTCAAGTGTCATGAAAAACACCATTGGAGTGGTGTTATTTCTAAAATTTACAATAATAGTCATTATAATTAGAAAAAAGTTTAAAGATACCTGTAGAATATTTGGCATAATTCTAACACCTCTTTGGATGTTTTAACTTTGCATAATGAGATTATAAATTTAAAGAATGTTGCTCTGCTGAGCTTTGATGTTGCAGATAATGTTGATAAAATTATCCATAGCTTGAGGTCACTATTTTCATTTGGGTCAAACCTCAGAAATGGCATATATAGCTTGATCATGCTAGCCCTTTTTGTCCTGGGATTACTTTTATTCCTGCACATCATGCTAAAGTTAGCTTGTCTCTAACTACATCAACAAGTTGGCAGCCAAAGTACATGACTTGAAACTGAAAATGGACCCTCAGACAGAGTTATTAATTTAACAGGCTGTCAAGCCAAGAATGGGTAAGATTTTGCACAGAGCCTTACCAACCTAAGACAGAAGTGCATTGCTTTTGATAATGCATATTCCATGATAGGTAAGGAAGGCATTCTTTTCAGAATGACTTAAGACAGGCTCAGTCTTGTTTATGCAATAAGAATGAGAGATGTGGAGAGCTTTTGGGGCTGCCTGGCAGGAATCTGACATTGGCCAAGGACAAGGTAATGGGCTGCTTGGAAGGAATCTGACATAGGACAAGGACAAGGAAATGGGCTGCAGGCAGGATTATGAAATCAGGCTAGAACAAAGAATTTTTGCATCTACTATATTGCTAGTTTCTCAACCTAGAACTGACCTTGACACTTGCATGTAATTTAAATGGTATAAAAGCAAAAAAGGAGGAGGAGGGATGGGATAGGGGATTAGTGGGGGAGAGGGAGATGAAGAAACGGTATAACAAAAAGGAAAAAAATTATATAAGTGGTATGAAAATATTACATATGTAATAATGATGATTCCTCTTAACTTAAATAAGATTGAAGTGATTAGAAAGCTTACGTTAAAAATATTATCTAGCCTTCAATGTCAATTATTGCTTTGATTTGAGAGATGCAAACAGTGTCAAGTATCAATTTCAGTAGTTTGTTATCAGTCTGGAGATGTATGGGCTGTGGTGTTAAGACCAGTCATAAACGGGGTCTTTCATGCCAATACAGGCAGTGAAATACAAAATACTGTGAAATTAGTTTAAATTTCATGAAGTTACTTTATTTTCTATAAAGAGAAAAATACAAGAGCAGACTAAATTCAAGTATTGTTCATCCTGAATCAATGAGGCATGCTTCATGCTGTTCTCATTCTTAGACTTAAGCTAAGACCCTCAACCACTAGAGTATTCCTGTGGATCTTGGTTTATTTTCCCATTGCTGTGATAAAATACCATGATACAAGCACCATAAGGGGCAAGGGGCTTATCTTGGCTCCCAGTTCCAAGTTGCATTCCATCATAACCAAGTTTAAGTCACAGTAACAGAATCTTGACATTGCGTTTCCAGTGAAGAGAATCACTAACTGATAAAGGCATCTGTTTTAATGTTCAGCTCAAATTCTCTACTTCATATAGCTCAGGAATAGTCCTTCCCACAATTAAGATAGGTCTTTCCATCTTAGATATGTAATCAAGATAACCCATCACAGGTGTGCACAGAGGCTTTCCCCACATGTTTCTAGAATCTGTCAAATTGATAGTTATCATGAATATCACACCTTAGTAACCAAAGCTGATGAGAGAAGAGATGGAAAGCTCATGCATCATGCTAAGGCTTCAGTGCAAAAGAAAGGCACATTCTTTCTCTTTACCCTTCACTAGCTAAAGGAAATCAGTAGGTTTTGTTGTTGCTGTTTTGTTTTGTAAAAACTAAATTCAAATGGGGGCATGTAGCTTTCCATGTACTCTGGATGTACTGAACTAAAGATAAGCATAAAGAACACAAATGACTCCCAGTACATTAGTGGGGAAATTAATTTGTTTGGCAAATTAAATTAATATCAAAAGTTTTAATGTCTGAAATCGTGCCAGTTTGTGGGGGAGAAGATGAGGTCTAGATGCCTTCAGAACATATTAATGTTAATATCACTGTATATGTTAATTATGAAAATACTCTTTCTGGCTCATTTACTTCATGGTATATTTGGATATCAAGTACTTTCTCTAAACATCCTGGCAATAGGAAACAGAGGCATTCTACAAACACTCGTGAAATTATTGTCAACCTAATGGTTTAATGGAAATTTAATAATAGTAGAAGCATTTACTTCTATGAAGTGAGGTTCTTCTATGGAAGGGCAAATGAAGCCAACAGAGCCAAGGGGGGAAAAAAGAAAAAAGCATGCAGATCAGTGAACTGAATAAGGGTAAACTTGATTCATTAGATGTATTTGAGCCAAATTATCCTTAACCGACCATAAATAATTCTCACCATCAGAACCAGGTCCTTTGTTATCCTACATCAATGCCTCTTTAGCTGCCCATCTCTGTAGGCTTAAAATTTTTAAAAACATTATTTTTAAAATTTTTTCCTTTTTTTCTATTTTTCTTTTTTCCCAACATTTATTTGATATTTTATTTATTTACATTTCAGATGTTATCCCCTTTTCCCATTTTCTCCCACCACCATAAACCCCCTATCCCATCCCTCCTCCTCTTTTTTGCTTTTATACCATTTTAATTTCATGCAAGTATTAAGGTCAGTTCTAGGTTGAGGAACTAGCAATACAATAGATACAAATAGTCAAGGAACAAGCAAGACAATAAACATCTATAGTCAAAGAACAAGCAAGGCAGTAAACAGAGTCCAGTGATCACACTCATGATTACTATTTCTAAGGGCTTATCAGGATGACCAAAATATCTGAGCCTACTTCCCTGTCCTAGTCCATAGTCATTTTCATGTCTGAAGACTACTTCTTTGTCCTAGCCTAAGATTTATATTTTTGCCTGTAATTACTTCTTTGTTATAGCCTAATATTTAGATTTCTGCCTGAAAATACTTCTTTGTTCTAGCCTAATGTCATAATCCTGCCTGCAGCCCATTTCCTTGTCCTTGTCCTATGTCAGATTCCTTCCAAGCAGCCCATTACCTTGTCCCTGGCCAATGTCAGATTCCTGCCAGGCAGCCCCAAAAGCTCTCCACATCTCTCATTTTTATTGCATAAACAAGACTGAGCCTGTCTTATGTCATTCTGAGAAGAATGCCTTCCTTACCTATCATGGAATATGCATTATCAAAAGCAATGCACTTCTGTCTTAGGTTGGTAAGGCTCTGTGCAAAATCTTACCCATTCTTGGCTTGACAGCCTGTTAAATTAATAACTCTGTCTGAGGGTCCATTTTCAGTTTCAAGTCATGTACTTTGGCTGCCAACTTGTTGATGTAGTTAGAGACAAGCTAACTTTAGCATGATGTGCAGGAATAAAAGTAATCCCAGGACAAAAAGGGCTAGCATGATCAAGCTATATATGCTATTCCTGAGGTTTGACCAAAATGAAAATAGTGACCTCAAGCCATGGATAGTTTTACCAGCATTATCTGCAGTATCAAAGCTCGGCAGAGCAGCATTCTTTAAATTTATAATCTCACTATGCAAAGTTAAAACATGCTTTCCTATATCCCAGATAGGACAGGCTGCATTGTTTCAAGTTTTTAGATCTTATGGGACAAAGAATAAAAAAGAGAAGTTATAATGACTTTTCTATTTTTCTTAAAGGTGAAGAGTTATTCCGTATTAAGCATGTACTGGTCTAGTAATCAATTTAATATTGGCAACATCAGTCATCATTTCAAAGGCTGGATCTGGACATTTTCAGAGACTCATTTGGAAGTTTGCTGCAGTTCTCTATGATGTTATATTACCAAGAGATAATGCTGGGACTGGTTCTGGGTTTCAAACAAGTGTTAGTGCATGTGATAAGACTCTTTTAATTATCAAGTTAAAAACCTACTTTAATAAGTAATCTTAAACACTTCAACCTCTCTTCTAGTCCACCTACCACAAGTCGGGGAAAAGAAAGTTTAATAGGAAACAGGAGATGTGTGCCTGTTTAGAAGTAGTTCTTTGAGGGGTGATTCCAAGCTTCACTTTCAGGATATGTGCAATATAGTACAAAACACCAAACATGAATAGTAGCAGTGGCCTGGTACAGAAGAAACTGTGAGGCTCCTCCCAAATCATCATGAATCCACTTAAGTGTCAAGAAGTAGCCAGAATACTATGAGAAGTTCTCTGGTGTATTTCTCTCTACAAAATCATGCTAAGTGAAGATCAGTGAAGACCAGCAAAGCATTGCAAGGCAAACCAATGCAAGACTGTCCCTTATTGTGTGGGGGTTTACATCCATATTCTTCCAAACCATCATATGCCCTTTCACAAAACAGATTACAAAATATATGTGTCTGTTTTCAGAAAATCATCCTCTCAAGCATCAGCTTCAGGAAAACATCCTCTCATAATACAGTTTCTAGAAAAATATCACATGGCACAACTAAGTCTCCAAAGAAACCAGAAATTTCCACTTTACACCTTCAAGTTCAAGAATAAGAGAAACATTGTAGGATAATTTGTAAGAGCTCTGGGAGACCTGCACTGAACAATTAAACTTGTTAGAACAAGTATTTCCTACAAATCTTATATGTGTCACTTGCATCTTAACAGAAAGAGGAAGAAGCTTACATAGTCCCATCTCATATGCCTCAAACACTCTTGACTGAATATACACTTATAGAGTATATTTATTTCCAAATAAACTATAGAATGAAGCACTTTACATCAATACATGCTCATTTATTTTTAAAATTTGCAAAGTAAGTCTCAATGAGCTAAAGTAAGGTGTCCACATGGCTACATTCCATTGGAAGATCTTCTAAGGACAAGAGGACTTCCTTGCCTTTTTGAACTCCTTAAACTTTCTATGGTTCCTATTCCCTTCTACCTTCCAAAGAAAGTGTTAGGTCTTTCTCATATTGAACCACCAGTTCTAATGTCTATTTTCTCATTTCAGGAGTATGGATCCATTATGACAGTGGAGTTTCTTGTATTACTCAGGAAAGTCCTTCAAGTTTAAGGTCGGATGACTAATAACCTCAATTGTATCATTAACCTTAGTTTTTCTTACCATGGAATATTTGCATATTTTCAGGTTCTGGGCACTAAGATTTTGACATCTTTGGGTATGGAGAAAGCATTCTGCCTATCAGAGAAAACTTGAAAATATAGAGGAATATGTGATTCTATAAATGAGAACATGAGTGTAGTCTATTAGCTGAGGATTTAAGAAAATAAAATTAAAAGGCATGAGCTTTAAGAACAGCTTTATTATCAATTAGCCATAAGATGTTAGGGAGCAAAACTTGTAGGCTGGCAAACCAAACTGTCCAATGTTCAACAGATAGTAGTTAACTTAATAGGAAAGGTAATGCATTCCAAATTCTAGGACTTTGAAAGAAGGGTAGAGATTTTTACTCATCTATGAGTTTAGTAGTAAATTCTAGACCCATGAGCTTGTGTAGCAATACCCTTCCAATACATACATTATGAGAACACTATCAGAAACATCGACTTTGGCTTATGAGTCATTATTTTTATAACTCTTCCATTTACTTTCATTGACTTTGTTAGAAACTTGATCTTTAGTCAAACAATAAGATCACTGCCTTTACTTAAAATCCCATCATACCATTACAGTAAGAGTTGGGCTTACTGTTCTAAAGTGTCCTGTCCATACTTCATCATCAAAGAGTTCACAAAATCTTAAGATTCAGCTTTCACCTCTTGCTTCCCAATGGGAATAAAATATCAATATGATAATAAGATGATAAAAACAAAAATAATCCTGAGGTTAATGAAGAGACTAAAGAATTTTCCAGTTCAACAGGTACATGTGGATTGGACAAAGTGACCATAAAACTGCAAATACACAGTGACATGCGTACTTATTCATAATGCATTGATATTAATAATCATGTTATATGCAGGAAGACGATTGTTGTGAGTCTGGAATATATGTATTTTTAAGAAAATTGGTATCAGACCTATTTCTTCAACCATTTTTTTCAAAACCATAGTAATAGTCTTTTCCAACTACATGAAAGCTGCATTTCTGCCAAGAAATTACAAGAGCATATGTTGATCCAGGGCTGTAGTAACTTCATGACTCAATATTGCCTTAGATATAAAAACAGCACTGAAACACAATTTGAAAATGACCCTCAGAACAAAACTTAACTGGGAACATAAGTTGTGTTGCCCATTAAAGGACAGGAATCCAGCTCTTAACAAGGGATGGATAAAATTCCTTTGAAACACACCCAGTCAAACTCAAGAGAAGGAAGAGGCCTCAGAGATCAAAGATAACAAGATCAGGTACTTTTCTATAACATGGACATATCTTAGTATATAATCATATGCAAATGAGTCATGACTGATGACTAAACTCATTTCAATTTGGGGACAGCTGCATGACTCGAATGTGAACACTGAGCATATTGAGAGTTTTTTTCTCTATCTGGAAAAAATATCAATAACTATCTGCACATATTCTTTTAAGTAGGGTCATCTTAATGGGAATGTATATGGAGAAGATTGGATTTCAGCTGTAGAGTTGAATTGAACACTTTGAAAATTATTGAGGGCTATTGGTTATATACAGTTCACACCAGAGAACTGGTCATTCACCATATGAATTCTAAGCCAATGATAATAGGCTTAGAATAGGGGCAATAATACACACTCCTTGTGGCTGTCAAGGAAGTAAGAAAATGGAAGGGGAGATGAGATATGAACATTAGTACTTAGCAAACAATACAAGATAATGCTTAAGAAGCATTTGCTGAGACCCAAAGATCTTACATTTACTGTCTCTTATTTTGTGCTACTGTTTATATCTCATTCACTCTGCAAAGACCATCTAACAAGAACCATTCTCTTAACAGTCTTTTATCTTATGTGTTTCTGTATGACACCATTATCATCTTTATGAAAAAAAATCCTGGGTGTGTCTATTCTATGTCTACACTCAGTGGGAACAGGACTAGAGGACAAAAGTTTCAATCAGCTCTTTATTAGCCAGGGTTTCTGATGTTGAGGATTCAACACACCATGATAGCACTGAGAAGTTGGGCATACAACACTGAATAAATGATTGTGATGTACCAATGACAACTCTTTTCTCAAATATGCCTTACTGATCAACGGTTCTTCATGTTAGGAGGAATATATGAAGATTCACTGAGATTTCTGTAGCACACCACTTTAAAATTTCATGCTTATAATAAAGCTGCACATCTGATTTTATTCCTTTCAATTTTAAAGATAAAACCTAAGGATCTATGAAAAGTTTGTAATTTTTCCAGGTCACACTGTCAATAAAGAAGTAGAGAATTGAGTCATAATCTTTCCATTACCAGGATATGGAGAAAGCAAATGATGTCACCGTCTTTCCTTGCCTAGTTGGTTCATATTCTAAAATAACATCATTATTCTTATTTTTAACCAAGTCTTCCACGAGGCAGACATTTTTTCAGCATCATCTTCAGAAGTGAGTGTGACCTTTCTTTGGAAAGTGCCTAAGTCTCCTGTTTTACCCAACGATTTTGGGTTTAGAGCTGTGCTCACAGAAATCTTCCCCTCTTTTCCACAGCATTATTTCGAACCTCGTTTCATTTTTACATTAACACATCCTCTGGTATTATATATATATAAATAAAATAAACTAAATTCAGTGCTTCTTGTGCATTCTGATTGGCCAGACCAGATGGAGTGATTTCTGAACCAGAATTGAAAATCAAAACACAAATGCTTTTTAAAGAGGTTGAAGTTTAGAAGCAACTGTTCACGGCAGACTTAACTTTAATTCTGAGCTGGCTTGGGTGGTTTTCAGCTGTGTTCTACTGTGGAATATTGGAGCCTCTACTCTTGAACTACTATAAATGTACTTCATGCGGATATTGCCCCTGACACAGAAGACAGAGTAGTTGAGGCAGAGCTGTGGAGTTTTGCAGGAGAATGCAGTTGTAATTATCATCATCACTGTGGAAGTGACAGCTGTTTGTTCTGCTTTTTGCCTGGGTTTTTAAGAGCTTGTGTCCAGACACCAAGTGATGGAAAAATCTTTTTACAGAACAGGTTCTGGGAAGTCCCTGGAAACCAAGCTGAGGAAAGAAAGACATGTTCATTTCCAAGTGTTCATTGTGAAGAAGCTGTCATTCTTTTGTCATCTTATGAACTCCTCAGGATGATCCTTGAAAAGTCACAAAAGCAACTCCTACAAAGCAGACTGCATTAAGGGTATCTTCCAGAAGAATAGACAGCTGATGCTTTAATAACCAAGTTTGTGGGTCCAATGCTCTCAATATACTTCATTAGTATCCACTATCAAGAATTTAGATGAACTAAAACACAGATTTTTTTTTCCTGTTCCATTGAGCAGAGAATGAACAATGTAATCTCTACTTCTTAGTAAGGTGAACAATGTCCCATGATACAGCAAATGCTGACAGGAATGACAGACAGTGTCATACTTTATAACTACATGGGTGATGATGGTATTGAGGTATGACTTCTGTAGAGGATTTGGATCTAGAAAGCCTTGAGGATTTGTGTCTGTACTTCTCCAAAGCTGTATTAGCTCAAACCAATTATTTACCATTTCTACCTCTGCTCCTTCATCCACAAAATGAGAATAAATCAGTCAGTTTTCATTCTTCTCATTCTTTGCTAATTCCATTTTGATAAATTTGGTTGACAGCTAAAAATTATTCATGTTTCCAAAAATCAGTGCTTATAAAGTTTTGTGGTCATTTGTAGTCATATCTAAAGCAGAGTAACTCTGGTTGATGTGTGTGTGTGTGTGTGTGTGTGTGTGTGTGTGTGTGTGTGTGTGTGTATTTCCAGGGTTTGGATGAGGTAACATTCTACCTTATTGTTTCAGCTGTCATAACTTAAGTATTCTTTTCAGGGTCAATTTAGTGTCATATTACAATTTTGTGTGCATTCTGGAATTTTTGGCTGTCCAGAATGACCCTCAGCATGGTGCTGAAATGCTGTATGGAGTTTCTGAAAGTGAAAAGGATAGTATGCCTCCCATGTGCTAGATAAACTTTCATTCCAACTTGAGTTGACCACAGATCGCCTTTAGTTCAATATTAATAAATCAACAATATGGGACAATCAGCAAAGAAAAGAGGAAACTTCTCTATTTTTACATAAAACTGCCCTGGAAAATGCTGAAATAGTATCTACAACATACAACATACATACAACGGTAAAATGGAAGTGTGGCTGAGTTTGTGGTTTTGTGAGGAGTTAACAAATAACTGTAGTCATAAATATCTCTGTTAACTGTTATAGAATCTCTTCTCAATTAAAATTATTCTCTCAGATCATAGTTCTGGTAGAACTATCTGATCATTTTCTGATAGAAAATCTATAAGCCACTAGCACAGGTGAATTTATTGGACTATATATTCAACATCCAAGAGAGAAGGGTCATTGGGGAATAAGGTAGAATTGGGCAAGTATCTGGGTCACTGTTCTGTTCTGGAGAGCAATTAATACATTTATGATGAAAGGTATCGAGTGTAAAGATACATTGTTTAGTTGGCATATGGGGGGCCAGTTCGGACAACCACAAGGAAAAGGGGTGCTTTATGTTCCTTATATGGGTTGGGGGGCACAGTTCTGGAGGTGAGGAGAAAAGACATAGATGGGCATCAACTTTGAAATGACAAGCTTTCTCACTTGCATTATTTCACAAGTTTGCTCAGATTTATCAAAGCTCATAAGAAATTATTTCATTAAAATGCCTTGCAGAATGAAAATTCGGCTCATTTGGCTCAGTCATGAGCATTCGGAATTTGTGCTAAATGTTATTTGTGTTTTCCATCATCAGATTGCATTGTAGTCATTAATTAAACAATTACTAAGCTTGAAAATGTGTCTCTTAGACTGTTAAAAAAAATAATCACAGGGAACATAATCCTCATTAAGAACTATTAGTCTGTGTGTGACAGGCTTCATTTTGCCTTATAGAAAACAGAAGTGCAACTCCATATTTGTCTAAAGTAAATAGGTTATATGACTCATTTGTCCTATGAAACATTCTAAAGCTGTGAGAATTAAAAGGAGATCTGCAGGTGCTACACCAGCCAAAGACATCTAATGAACCTAGTGTTGCTATGTAGCAACAGCATCAGCGGCTCATTTGCTGGAAGGAATTTTCTAGGTTTTCCACTTTGTCTAAAGGTCCAGGCAGCAATCTTTTTTTTTTTTTTTGTGGTGGTGTCACTAATTATTAAAATGAACAAAGACTTGAAAATTTGACTTATTAACAAAAATATAAGATCTGAAATTATTAAATCTGAGAGAAGCAGACAGAATTATGTAGTCAGGACTTCTCAGGGTGGGAATGGGCATTGCCCAGACAATAATAGCTAACTGGTCACTCTTTCCATAGAATACATTGGTAAACCTCAAAGGATGTCTACCTGTGGTACGATCAGAGTTCCTGGATTGAGTTATGAAAAGGAATCTGCTCATTTTGGCTGGAATTGCTAAAATACCTTAGTGAAGATCTATGTTACTTCTTTAATAAGTTTTCTTCTGTCTTCTCCCACACATGCATCCATTTTTCTTGGCCTAGAAGATGGAGGAATGGTCCTGTCTGGAGATAGTAGGCCAATGAATGTTTTGATGTCTTTATCTTAGCAATTAATATTCATTGCTGTAGCCACTGTAGTTGCTGGATGCTATATGAGCCCACTGCTACTCTAAGGTTGTGAGCCTTTATTCTTTTTATAAGAAGTGTCTCATATTAGAGGTTGGCAATATGAAAATAGTGCTTTCTCCTTGAGGAATTCTTAAAGCATATCTATTTTCTTTGCCTCTTGAACATACAAGTTCATTATTAGCGAAAGGAATTTTATGCATATTCACTCGCTCATCCCCTGCTCTGTCTTCCCTCTCCTTACCTTATTATAACCCATATAGAATGGATACTCAAGGGAGTGATTTTGTGAATAAAGATTGTATCCTTTGCTTAAGAGCTTTGGTTTGTGATTATAGATTAAGCTTTCATTTTAAAAGTCAGAGGAATATACTGCCATAAAAATAGCAATAGCAGCATTATTTTAATTACATCATGTAGAAACCCAAGAAAGACTCAAGACAAATACAGCAGTAGAACATTAGGCATCAAGAGTTGTGTTCTAACTGTGCTGACACTCATCCTGGTACTCAGCAGCCACCTCCTGGGACCCGAGGGATGTTATTCTAGTGTTTCACACCACTCACGCTGGTTCTGTATCTTTTGTCATTTCTTTTACACAATTTATTTATTTGAAATCTCATTGCTTTTAGACTTTTTACTCTATTCAGACACTGCAAAATTCGAACACACATATATACATATGCACGCATGTATGTACATACCTTTTAAAAAATTATGTGTAAACCTGTGAGATTGTGTGTGGCTATATACATGTGAGTGTGGGTGCCTATGGAGGCCAGAAAAAGAAACCAGATCTCCTGGAGCTGGAGTGACAGTCAGCTGTGAGCTGCCTAATATCAATTCTGGGAAACAATCTTGGGTCCTCCTCAAGAGCAGTATAATACTGTTAACTATTGAGACACTTCTTCAGTCTCTTCATTTCCTTTTATAAAGTAAGTATGTTTGTGTGTGTATGTGTTTGTTTGTGTATGCAAAAGAGGAATAAAGGAATGTGGAGTGAGAGGAGAGAGACAGATACAGATAGAGAGACAGAGAGAGACAGAGGGAGAGGGACAGAGAAAAAGACAGATAGAGACAGAGAGAGACAGAGAGAGAATATGACATATGCATGCATTTGCATGGAGACACATATGCCTATCCTTGCAGAGGTCAGAAGAGAACAGAGTACCCAAACTCAGGTCCTCATTCTTGCACAACAAGCTTGTCATCCACCGAGCCTTGCCAGCCCATATTTTATTTTATTTTATTTTATTTTATTTTATTTTATTTTATTTTATTTTATTTTATTTTAATTGTTCGAAGCACAGTTTCACTCTAAATCTCAGTCTGGCTTTGAATTGATGGTCTTCCATCTCTATTATCTAGTGTTGCAAAAACAGGTGAGTACTACCATGCCTGCAGGTCTTCCAGTCTTGCCCTTTCACTGAGCTCAGCTTCTATCCCCTTGTGACACATGTGCTTACTGTTTCACAGCCTCTATCCCCTTGTGACACATGTGCTTACTGTTTCACAGCCTCTATCCCCTTGTGACACATATGTGCTTACTGTTTCTCCCTACTATCGTGCAAATGTCATGAAACAGACTTTTGAAGATGACTGATGAGTGTACTCTAGGTAAGGCTGCCCAAGATATTACATCCATATTAAACGTTTATGGAGTACATAATGTATAATGAGTTGGTCAAAGATTCATGTCGGGCTGTGGACAAGAGGTCTAATCTCCATTCAACCTGCACCCTTCAGTCACCTAGGACACAGGTGGAGGGCATAATAAACAGGCCTCAACCCTAGAGAGATTTACATACTAATGAGGTACCTGAAGGCCAGAGGGTGGAGCCAATTAAGCATTCCTCCCCAGCTCCTCCCCCCTCTTTCCCTCCCTTTTAACTTAGGTCTGCCCTGGGTTTTAGGGGGTGCATCCAGACCCATCTACATCCACCATGCCATTAAAGCCTGTAAAACCACATGGACTTCCTCGTGTGTTTGGGGCCGTGCTGTGAGGAGCCATGGAGAGGCCTTTGGTGAGCCCTGGGCCTAACTTCCAGCTGGAGAAACCCAGAGCGCTCCCAGCCTGGCGTGAGGAACTCTCTGAGTTCCCCAGCACTTTTACCGACAGATTCAGATTTGGGAGAAGGATGGATATCTGGGTTGATATCTAGATTGATCTACTATCAGAACGCATCTGGCTGACTTAGATGAGTGTGGGCAAGAGGGTCCATCACTGTTGTTGCTGCTATTACTATGAAGACCACAGTTGCACAGTTCCCAGAAATAAGTAACTTAATGAGAGAGATCCACAGGCAAGGAGTACAGGAGGAAAAGTTCTACACATGTCTGTGACTCTTCCAGCTTGTCTGCATCATATGACTGTAGCCCTCCTCTCCTTCACCTTCATATCTTGACCACTTCTTAAAATATGCTCCTGAATAACTAACATCTCATAGTTGCAGTCATCATTTAAATCTGGAGGTAAAAGCACTTTCCATGGGATATAAAAGTGTCTGATGGAGATAGAGGGAGAGGAGTCATAGAATGATGAAGCACATATGATAAAATGTGGTATTTGGGAAAACTAGATGAGGAGCTATGGAGCTTCTTTATACTAAAATTTACAACAATGTATAAATCTGAATTTATTCCTAGATAAAAAGGCAAGACAACAACCCTAGTCTTCATCATTTCCACACGTCTTCGAATTTCTACAGTCAACTGGTTCTCCATCTCTTGCTTAAGGTTTGCCATCTTCCCTGTCATCTCATTTCCATTTCCTGGGTTTCTATATCCCTTGCTCTCATCTCTTATCTAGAATTTTACAACAAGGTCTCTTGAGGCAGCTGCTGCTGGATGCTGTCACCTCACATGGCTTGACTGCTTGGCCTGAAGTATAGCTCAGAAGCCTGGTCTGTTCCTTTGATGCTACAGCCATTCTCAGCCAGAGACTTGACAGATACATATATTCATCCCAAAACAGGCTTGCCAGACCTATTCCTCTGGGTTCATCCCACTTACTCTTCTGGTGTGTGTGTGTGTGTGTG
The DNA here is from genome assembly GCF_011762505.2 of Arvicanthis niloticus. Classification (NCBI taxonomy): domain Eukaryota; kingdom Metazoa; phylum Chordata; class Mammalia; order Rodentia; family Muridae; genus Arvicanthis; species Arvicanthis niloticus. The sequence continues at coordinate 64,350,492 of NC_047665.1, read as the reverse complement.
TGTGTGTGTGTGTGTGTGTGTGTATGTGTGTTTGTGGGTGTTTGCATATGTATATGGGTAGGTCAGAGGTGGCTATTCTTGTCAGTCACTCCATACCTTGTGTTTTGAAACAGTTTCTCTCCCAACCTGGAACTCATCAGTCTGAACAGACTATCTGGCCAAGGATCTATCTGTCTTTACCCAGCCATTGCTGGAGTTAAAGACACATATCACATGGTTGCTGGAAATTCAAACCCAGATCTTCATGCATTCATGGTAGGCACTGTGTTGAAATAACCAATTTCCCCAGCCCTGGGGATGCCCATTTCTTTCCCTTCTCCTTGCTTTTTCTCCACATCTTCCGTCTGAAGGGTTACTCTAGGTGCAGTCTTCTTTGGAGACCTCCTCTGATACCCCAGCCAGTAACACCTTTCTTATGAGAGTAGAAAGTGTCTAACACCGTGATTTCTGTGATCTGCACTATGTTATAGAGTTTGTATCCCTGGCTTCACCTGGAGGCTGCTGCAAGGATTTTGACAATAAGAAATGTGTTTTGTTCAATTTTATATTTCTCCAACCTCAAATGTCTCCACAGCCTGACATATAAATGTTTGCCGAATTGAGCCGATTTGATTTTATATTTTGTTATCATCACCTTAATGGTTGATCCCACAGAGGCATTGTCTGCCACACTTTCTTATCTGAATCACTCATTTTTTTACTGTAACTTTTCAGAGACTGAATCCATTAAATTCATCTTTATTAGTATTCTAAATATCAGTTACAGAAATGACCCTTGGCCTTTTCAAATATACATATACATACACATACATATACATCATATACATACGCCTACACATACACATACATATATATGGCGGTTCTCCTCAGTGAGCAGTTATGCTGGGAGTAGTTTAGAAAGGCTTGTCACTGGAAATAATGTTTTTTTTTTTTCTTGTATCTTTAAGTAGATGTTCTTATATAGGTTACTGTCATTAAAAAGCCTTCTGCAAAATATTCTTAGGAGTCTATATTTCTATGTAAACAAAGCACATTATGTATAGTGAAGGACTGACTAATTTCAAAGCCTTATATTAAATTTTAGTTAGTTGACTCAGTGTGGGTTCTTTTTTTGTAATTTACATGATTTATTTTTGGCAGCGATATCAAACACTGGACTCAGTTGCAGAGGTATGCCTGCTGATAGAATGTGTGCTTATTAAGTGTCAGAAAAGGGGGCGATATTTTCTAGAATCTTGTCATCAATATCATTAACATAGCTTTCTACTCCATGAAATATGTCTAAACTATGTTAATTTAAAGAGATTCAAAGCAGTTTGACACAGTAGTTGTTGATGTTTGTACTCTCTGATTAAGAGCTGTGATGTTTAAAGAATAAAATGTCCTGGAATGTTGCTCTAGATCAGCAAGTCTCAACCTGTGGCTCTCTACCCATTCCCATTCGGAGGTTGCCTATCAGATATCCTGTATATCAGATATTTGCAATACTACTTACAATATTAATTATAACAGTAGACAATTACAGTCATGAAGTAGCTGTGAAATAATGTTATGTTTGGGTCACCACAACATGAGGAACTGTACTCAAGGGTCATAGCATTAGGAAGGTTGAGAATGACTGGTGTAGATGCACATGACATAGTTGGATTTTGTGAGTTTTTACTCTGTGCAAGCTCAAGGTAGAGTTTCCTCCATCTTTTTTCCTTCCTCTGTCACTCTAACATACTTGTTGATGCCCAACATTGATAGATTGAAACTGTCAGTGAGTAAAAGGTGCTGAGATCCTAAGATCCAATTTGTTTTTACTCTTCTTCCTTGAGCTTTCCTTTTCTTTTGAAAGTATTGATGTTTTCCTAACATATGTTTCATCTGGGTATTAAATTTCAGGAGAAATCGACTGTATTATGTTGGTTTTATATCAGGAAGCCCAAGATTTATTTTTACCAGTCTTTTCATCTAGTTTAGTTTTTAGACTACTAAACAGTATTTCATTTGATTTCGCTATCGGATTTGTCAGAGACAGCTGCATTCCTGTGTGTTTTAACAACTCTTTTTAACTAGTCCCATTCATACTCCAGTTCTCACTCTCAAGTGAGTACATTGTTTTCTGCTCCTGTGGGTTGCCTTACAGAAGGGGTCAGCATAACTCCATCAATAGGGCAAATGCTATTTGGAGGGCAGCTGAGGCACTTTTGTCAAGTCCCTACCTAGGAGCCAAGATGGCTGCAGATGAGATCTTCTTGTATACTTTACAGGTATCTAGCTGCTGCCGACATCTGCACTGGATTCCCTCTATCCAGGAGACTTGTATACAAGTTCTAGAATTGCCCAGAGATTTCTCAAGGACCCTTTGGATCTTAAACAGAGTCTAAGACAGCTACGTTGACTATGTCCCAAAGGTCGATTCCCCGGGCTTCCTTCTAATCACTCTTTTATGGCTACCCTGTTCTCTCCCCACCTCATTTTTTTTTTTTTTTTTTTTTTTTTGGTCACGTTTTACTGAGCCATTTACTTTATTTATTTTTATTTATCAGAGAAAGTTCAATCCATTAGGCAGAAACTGCACAGTATAAGAAAGGGCCTTGTGCTTGTGTGGGTTCAAGCCAAGCCAGATCTCATCTGTTTGCCCTTCTAGGATCACATCCTACTGGTCAACTTCAACTTCTTGGACTCACTCAGCTTCTTGGACTATGGTCACACCTTGTTTCTGCTGATGAGTCAATACCATATGTTAATAACAGTGACTTTATTTATTGGTGACAAGTTGTCATATGCTTTCTTCATGTTCAGATTATACAAAACTATTACCACACACACACACACATACACGCATGCACGCACACACACACACACACACACACACACACAATCATGCTTTCTTGTTCTGATCCCCTCTTCAGGCTTTGTTCTTCATAGTACAGGCTACTTCATCATTCTTATGTATTAGATCTACAACAGACTCACTGGACAGCATATCAACAATCCCTTCACCCTGATCTGTAGATATTTAAGCCAGCTTCATTTTCTAAAAGTAGTTTGCTTTAGTCACAGACAAATCCCTCTCTAAGATCTGTGCCTGCCTGCTCCTCAGTGGGAGCTAAGCCTTATCACCAAGTCATTGTAGCTGTGTCTACCTTCTGACACTCCTGTTTACACCAAGAGGACCACTGTTCTAGCCTCAAATCTCAGAGTCACCTTTGATTCTCTTTTTTTTTCCAGACTCACATCTAGTAATTCACTAAATATAGCTTCACGTGTGCAATGAAAAGAACATCAACAAAGATATTGGGGCCACATGTTCCAATTTAGCCTTCATTTCTAATTGACTAGGGCTCTATGTGGGGTTCAGTTGATCTACCCACTTCCTCGTTTTCTTTTTGTTTTGATCATAGGTTCTCAGGCTTTCTCTCCTGTTCTCTGCCCCTGGTTACCCATCCCTCCACATTAACCAGAACATTCTCATAACACGGAGGGGAATGAGATTCTAGTGTGGGCAGCACCTACACTAAACACTGTATTCTCAGTACAAGCCATAGCCTCAGTTTCAATGGTAACCATTTTGAATCCCGACATAATGTAGTAAACCCCAAAGTCTTTATGAAAGAAATTATGACAAGTTCTCTATAATATTTAAAGAAGAGAAACTATTACAACCTGCTGAGCTTCCAGCTGAACAGGAAATTATTTAGATTGCATACAAAGCTTGGATTTGTTGCTTCTAGTTTCCCATTCGCTGTAAGACTGGGTATTCCATGACATACTTCTTTTTTTTTTTTTTTTTTTTTGTATCTTTGTTTTTGGGTACTGAAATATCAATGGCAGGGTTACTCCCCTTCTTAAACAGGCATAAGTTCCTCTGTTTATATAAATATATTACAAGACTGTTGGAGGGGGGGTCATGAATATCTATTTTTGGTTTTTATTGAGCTTATTATCAAAGTACATTAGATGGGAGGAAACTATATATTAATAACATACAACTTAATACATATGTAGAACTAGATGAATACATATACTTGTATACATTTATAGAACTTCATCCATAATGTAGCACTTTCTAAGTTCTAAAATTAATAAGTTGTGAGAGACTTAACAAAATGTGTGAGGTTTTGTATGGATCAGTTATTCTTATTCATTTGGTTTTGCCGAATACCAATATTGATATATTTTCAATTCTGACAGAAAAAAAAAGTGGGTGATATGACTTATTCTGCTTAAATTACATTTAAATAGAAGACTTTATTAAAGTGTGTTTCTGTTGCTGGCAGAACATTAAGATGTGCCTTGCTCTCTGTAGTGATCTTATTTTGAAACTGAGTATGCAAAATGACTTCTTTAAAACACACCAAATATAAAATGGCAGCTTCAATTGGCCAGCTGTTTGGAGATGTCCATGGCCTGTAACTCACCTATATCTGCTGAGGCTACGTAAAAGCCTTTATGTGTCTTTGTGCACTTGTTGAACAGGTAAAGCTGCTTTTCTATTAGTCAAATAAAAAAGCATTTTGAGGTCAAATTTATTGAGCATTGCTACTTATTTCAGTGACTTTTGAGTTGAAAACCTATCTAATATTATAGTAGCTATCTTATAAAACTCACAATTTGACATTTGAGCTGATTTTTCTCTTGGTAGATTTCTAAGCGTTTGCATTAGGAATTTGCTTTCTTATTTTACATGATCACCTGACTTTATTATCCTAATACCACTGGTGTCTAACCTTTAAGAATTTTCTGTTTTAATGTACTATGTAGCGATTTAATAATTAAAGTATGTTGGGATAGGTTTAATAAAAAATCTAATAAAAATGTGTAGTTTCATAGTCAAAGGATGCTAACAGACTTAAATAAATGGAATCTATTTAATCACTACTTGATTGATGCCATACAAATAAAAACAGGAGTTGTCTTCAAATTAATATGTATTTTGTTTAGATAAATTAAAGTGTTACTTTAGTTTGTCAGATCTAAAGTAAATTAAAGTATGGAATTATTTTAAGTGTCCAAAGAAAAGAAGGATGAAAAGAGAATAATTCAACCAGATATTAATGTTTGCTCTGAGGTTGTGATAATTAAAGTGTGATATTAATTCAAGCACAGTTCTTCTTGATAAATTCTAGTCTAGTGATGTAAGCTTGTCTCATCTCGTTCCCTTGCCTCTCTCCTTGCTTTTCATTTCTCCCCATTTCCCAGCCCTCTCTATTCTTCTTCCCCACCACTGGGTTATCTTATCAGGTGTATTCTATCTTCTGTCATCTTTTTTTCTTAAAACGCACATAAAATATTCTCTGCTTCTAATGCATAGCAAGGATCTAGACTTTAGGAATGCTTTTCTTTTTTATTACAGTACAGTGTTCTGATGCTCTGGTAGTGTAGATGTTTTCCTTTTAATTTCACAAACTCTTGTCTCCTGTTTGCTAAACTTCAGTGGAAGAATGTGAGCAACATAGTGCAAGTTATGTCTTACTGCTGGCTCCTCCCACAACACCAGAAACTTGATGGCGTATTGAGACAGAAGTTCATTGGCAAAAGAAAAGTCAGTGAGCAAAGTCAGAGTCATGGGACTGTTGTGGGTGGATAGGATCTGGAGGGTTTGCTCTGTTGATTACTAGAAATCTGATTTTCTTGGCCAACCAGGTATGAAATATGGCTGGCTGAGTGATGTTGAATCACTGAGAAAATTTATCTTCCCAGTAATCCAATTTAAGTTTACTAAGACCAACAAGATCAATGCATTAATACCAGGAAATATCAGCTAACAATTATCGTATTTTCTGTTTTTTAAAGAATTTTTTTTTTTATTTTAAGTGTGTGTGTGTGCATGTGTGTGTGTATGTGTGTGTGTAGGCACATAAATGCACATGCCCAGAGAGGTCAGAAGAGTCAGATTGCCCTGGAGTTACTGGTAGTTGTATGCTACTAACAATAGGAGCTAAGAATTGAACTGAGGTCTTCTGCAAGAACAATATGTGCTCCTAGTCACAGAACTCTCTCTAGCCCCAATTTTTATTAAAAATTTCATTTAATTTTTAATTATTATTTTTAAATTTTTATTAAAATTTATTATTGTTGTTCTGCATGCTTGTGAACAGTGTTCATAGGCATGTGCATGTGTGTATGTGTGTATGTCTGCAAATATGTGTGCCACAGCTTACATGGAGGTCAGAAGACAACTTTTGGGAGTCAAGTTCCCCTTCAATGTGGGTTCTAGGAATAGAATTCAGACTTTCAGTCTTCCACTGCAAGGGTCTTTGCTCATAGAGTCATCTGGCCAAGTCACACTTATTGACAAGAGGTGAGGGATGATTCTCCACCAAGTAAGCACCTTCTCTTTGGTTTCTATAACAGCAGTAAGAAGACAATATACTCCTACTGTACAGCTATGGAAAATGAATTTTCAAGAAGTCAAAAGAGTGAGCATCTAACATACTATCATACCTAGAGTCAATCTGTGAACTCAGAGGTGTCTTTTCTGTGACAAGACTGAAATTACAGACATTCTCATTGAAGTCATTTGATTTTGCCATGATCTATATCTCCTTAACATCATCCTGGCAGTCTGTTCAGTTTTAGGCAAAGCTTCCCAGTGGCAGGGTGTGTTTTTATCTTCTGTGACACGCCACTCATCCACGAGCTGCCTCAATTCTCAGTTGTCTAGAGTTCCACTTTCATGGTCTTGGGAAGCCAAGGCCAGCCTTTCAAATAATTTTCCTGAGATTATTCATTTGAATGATCATGTCTCGCCCATCTCCAGAAACCCCTGACTAAGGCCGATTTTCACATGTGGAATGGTCACAGAGGAAGAAGGAAGGTTGCTGGCAGTTTTGAGGGAATGTGAGCACCGTGGCTCCTAGAAGCTAATAGCGATCAAAGTTTCTTTTCGGGAAACCTCTGAAGAATTTGGAGAGGAACACTGAAGGATATTTTATTTACATTTCATATGTTATCCCCTTTCCCCATTCCTCCCCAGAAAACCCCTATCCCATTCCCCTCCTCCTGCTTCTATGAGTATGTGCCCCCACCCACTCGCCCACTCACCCACTCCCACCTCCCCACCCTTCAATTTCCCCACACTGGATCATCCAGCTTTTATGGGACCAAGGACCTCCTCTCCCACCTATGCCCAACAAGGCCATCCTTCTATACCTATACAGATGGAGTCATGGGTGCCTGGAGCCCTATGTGCTCCCAGGCTGGTGGTTTAGACTCTGGGGGGCTCTGGTTGGTTGGTATTGCTGCTCTCCTCATGGGGTCGCAAACCCTTTCAGCTCCTTCAGTCTTCTCTCTCTTCTTCTTTCCATTGGGAAACCCATGATCAGTTCAATGGTTAGCTGTGAGTGTCCGCCTCTGTATATGTCAGGTTCTGGCAGACCTCTAAGGAGACATCTATATCAGGCTTCTGTCAGTATGCACTTCCTGTCATCTATATCAGCGTCTATCTTTGGTGACTGCACATCGGATGTATACCCAGGTGAAGCAGTCTCTGAATGGTCCCTTCTTCATGTGTTCTATGAGTCGTATCTTAAGTATTGTGAGCTTTTGGGCTAATCTCCGCTTATCAGTGAGTAAATACCATGTGTGTTCTTTTGTGATTGGATTACCTCACTCAGGATGATATTTTCTAGTTCCATTCATTTGCCTAAGAATTTCATGAATTCATTGGTTTTTTTTATGGGGGGGGGGGCAACCCGCTTATCTTTAGTTGTGTATGTACTTATAAAGTACTTGGCACACAGACTCTGAGAGGTAGGGTGGAGGGAGTGTTGTTGTAAATACAAATATTGATAGAATAAGAAAGGTGAGGATATGTGTGATCTGACCATTGAGTAAAACAGCTCATGGTGACTGTCCTGTACAAACTCATGGTGTCTGGCTGTCAATCTTAGTCCCAAAGACTGTCCTTAGATTTACACCTCCTGGAGCACACTTCTATTACTTAGGTTTCTTCTTCCCAGGTCTCTCTGGGTGCTGATTTTGTCAGGCCCACTATGTGTGATGGTTTAAGGTTTTAGTGTTGAGCACTGGCTTGCTCTTTCCTCCTCTGCAGCTCCTCCCGTCATTTTGATTACTGTGCACTCATGCAATCCCTGAAAGCCTGCGCTTCCGGGTTGCACTGGCGCCAGTCCTGGTGCTGGGCCATGCATTTTTGAACTGCAAATTGGGAGGCAGCACAACCAGAGCGGGTGATCAGCTGGTCCGGTGGGCCTCATCATCCTTCTTCACCAATCTGGTCCAGTTATGGCCTTGTGACACTGAGGTTGACATCTTGAGGAACACATAGGTGCAGAGGAGTGTGTGTTCCACTCCAGACACAGGGGTCCGCAGGCAGTAAGCGAATTCATTGTTTTTAATAGCCGAGTAATACTCCATTGTGTAAATGTACCACATTGTCTGTATCCTTTTCTCTGTTGAAGGACATCTGGATTCTTTCCAGCTTCTGGCTATTATAAATAAGGCTGCTATGGACATAATGGAGCATATGTCCTTGTTATATGTTGGAGCATCTTCTGGGTATATGCCCAGGAGTGGTATAGCTGTGTCCTCAGATAATGCTATGTCCAATTTTCTGAGGAACCGCCAGACTGATTTCCAGAGAGGTTGCACCAGCCTGCAATCCTACCAACAATGGAGGAGTGTTCCTCTTTCTCCACATTCTCGCCAGCATCTGCTGTCACCTGCATTTTTTATCTTAACCCTTCTGACTGGTATGAGGTTGAATCTCAGGATTGTTTTGATTTGCATTTTCCTGATGGCTAAGGATGTTGAACATTTCTTTAGGTGTTTCTAGGCCATTCAAATTTCCTCAGTTGAGAATTCTTTGTTTAGCTCTGTGCCCCATTTATTCATTTAAAATAACAACAACAAAAAATCTACAAGATAGCAAGAACTATTCTCAACAATAAAAGAACTTCTGGGGGAATCGCCATACCTGACCTCAAGCTGTACTACAGAGCAATAGTGATTAAAAACTGCATGGTATTGGTACAGAGACAGGCAGGAAGATCAATGGAATAGAATTGAAGACCCAGAAATGAACCCACACACCTATGGTCACTCGATCTTTGACCAAGTAGCTAAAACTATATCGTGGAAAAAAGACAGCATTTTCAATAAATGGTGCTGGTTCAACTGGAGGTTAGCATGTAAAAGAATGAAAATTGATCCATTCTTATCTCCTTGTACAAAGCTCAAGTCCAAGTGGATAAAGGACTTTCACATAAAACCAGATACACTGAAACTAACAGAAGAGAAGGTGGGGAAGACCCTCAAATACCTAGGCACAGGGGAAAAGTTCCTGAATAGAATACCAATGGCTTATGCTCTAAGATCAATCATTGACAAATGGGATCTCATAAAATTGCAAAGCTTCTGTAAGGCAAAGGACACTGTCAATAGGACAAAACAGCAACCAACAGACTGGGAAAAGATTTCTACCAATCCTACATCCAATAGAGGGCTAATATCCAATATATATAAAGAACTCAAGAAATTGGACTCCAGACTTCATGATTTCTGAAGAAGGCAGTTCTTTGAGGGTTAATGTTATGTCTGATAACTCCTGTTCCCAAAATTAGAGCTAGTTCTGTGATCAGAACATGCTATTAAATAAACTAGAATGTTCTAGTCTATTACTTGTAATAATATTTGAACTATAGCTGGGGAGTTTTATTTTTTTGAGATGATAATTGAACACTTTGTTCTCAGAAACACTAGTGAAATTATGTGTTGGCAAGAAAAAGAGAGAAAGTAGATGCATCATAGGATAGGGCTGCCTGAGAATGTAAGATATCAGTAGAGAGCTAAATCTGAGCAGGAATGAAAGACCTATATAGGACTCCATGGTAGAATATCAACTATAACTGATTGACAGAGGGAAGAGCAATGAAAAACAAGATAGCAGCCACATGTGTGGGGCAGAAATGGGGACAGAAAGAGGAGGGCATGAAGAAGATACTGAAATGAAACGATTAATGGGATATGAGTAAGACTCAACACACCATGAGAAAGGTTTGTGGCATGAAGCAGTGTCAAGGAGATAGAGATCACCATGAAGTAGAAATCTGTTGCTTAGGCAACAGGACCAATCCTTCACGTAAACACTTACAAGGGAAACTATGAGACCAGGACTGTGGAGATGGCTGGGCAAGTAAGATGACTTGCTGCACAAGGATGAGGTCCTGAGTTCTGATCTCAGCAACTTTGAAAAAGACAGACTTACTTGCATATGCCTACAACACTAGGCTGTTGTGGGTGGAGAGAGAAGGCTGGCTGGTTCAGTGAAAGACCCTGCCTCAAAGGAATGAGATAGAGAACGAATCGGATATCAGACATACTCCTTTGGCCTCCATGTATTCATAGGCATCTGTACACATAGTTAAACACACACACACACACACACACACACACACACACACACACACACTTTTATACATATATACATAGAGAGATAATCAAGGAATGGTAAAGAAAATGTCTTAGGTGGATGACAAAGTAAAAAAAGAACTAGCTAGTGTTCATCAATGAAGACATACATACAAGTAACATAATCCTGCCTAAGCGGGTTACATTTAGGAATATATATGTAACAACAATTAATGAGAAACATGCATTTAGAGCCCAGTCAGAGTTTCTCTAACTACCACACTGTTCTCACAGAGTCTTATGAAGTCTTTTGGCAGCTAGCCCATTGCCAGGGCCTTGGAAAAAAACCAAAGAAGGTTTTTCTTTAAGACTATGTAGACATGGCAGAGGATTGAAGCTCAGTGGGAGAGTACTTGGCTGGCTTCAATTTTTAGTACCAGAGGAGAAAATATTGTCTAGATCAGAAAAAAATCTTGTGTGTGTGTCTTATTTTAAAATTGATCACTCCCTTTCTTCCTCTAGCCCCTCCCAATACACCTCAGTCTCAAGCTCATGGTCTCCTTTTAATTCTCATTGCTATACATATACGTGTGTGTGTGTGTGTGTGTGTGTGTGTGTGTGTGTGTATGTGTGTATGTATATATATGTGTGTGTGTATGTATATATATATGCATACATATGTTTCTGCATATATGTTTATATAGACACAACTTGTTGAGTTGTTTTTATCATTTGCATATGTATAGTTCCAGGGTTGACCATTTTGCATTGGACAACCAATAAGAAGGCTCATCCCTGAGAGAGGCTAATTCTCCTCCCAGCAGTTATGAGTCACCTGTCGTTCTTTGTCTAGGGTGGGACTCAAGAAAATTCTCCCTCTTCCATGCTAACATGTCCAGCGATACTGCCATTGTTCTGCTTTTAAGTAACCATGTCTAGGAGAGATGATTGCCCAGTAGACCTTCTAGTAAGCTGGCTCTTACAATCATTTCCACTTCCATGAGGCACAGATGCAGGGGCTGTGATATAGCTCTATCTGTGGAGAATGGGATCCCTACAGTCTCTTGATCTCTGCACTGAGTCCAGTTTGTGATTTTCGGTGAGTTCTCCATTCTCTGCAAAGAAAGTCTTCTTTGAAAAGGGTTGGAAGCCACCCTTATCAGTAGGTATAGTGATAAGACATAAAATGCAGTTAGGAGTTTCGATGGTCTAGCAAAGTGGTGATAATAGATTCTTTTTAGAAAAATCTTTTCACAGGTAAACACTCACATCATCTCTCTTTTATGTTTGTTCTGTGTCCCTTTTCTTGTTTCTAATAACCCTACATTTCCAAAAGAGTTTTCTTGAAACATCTTTTTTAATGCATGGCTTTCTTTCTTGCTTCAACTGTTTATAAAAGTCAACAGTATTCTGAAAAAAATCTAGATGATACTACCCAATCTTATCACCATGAGCAGTGGATGGTGCCCCCAGATACCCTTCTCCATTTTCCTTCCATTTTGCATATATGTGTTTGACAGTCCAGTGAGTTCCAGTTTCTCCTCACTATCTGCCTGTGACATTTTAGCTGTGTAGAAATTAAGAAAATTAACATTCCACTGATAAAATCATAGAATGTTGGAGCTGAGAAGGGATTTTAGAGACTATCTAGTCTAGCTCATCATGAGTCATTTGTTAACAGTTCCAAGAGACTCACTCACAACAGGGAATATAAACAATTAGAGCCTCTTAAAACAATTTCACAGTAAGAAAAATTATAGGATTCCCCCAAGGAAGGAAGTGAGGCTGAGTGAACTAATTTGGACAGCTGCTTAAGTAGCATCTCTAGCACAGGCTGATGCAAATGCAGGGCTCTGCTGACTCAATACAGTCAATGGGACTTCAGATCAAATGGGATGTTTATTAAGTGTGCTATCACAATTAAGATATACTTAAGGTACACGAGAGCCAAATATGTTTCAGAAATTTAGGAGGCACTCGTTGCAGCTAACACTGACAACCAAAGATGTTTCTCTTCTGAATCTGTGGCTTAATAGATTTGGTGCTCGAAATGAGAAGAAACTACATCGCTGGGGACAGCAGTCAGTTCATGTGGGACATGCAGAGTTCTGGAATAGGATTTTCCTTACCGAGGTATGCCCAAGTCAATAACTATACCTTTCTCATGTAAGTTGGGCAGTATTCTGAGATCTTCTACTGTACTTAAGTTCCACATTAACAAAGTTAGGATTGTAAAGAGGCCTGTTTGAAAGTACCCCAAGCATGAGAGACAGAGAAGTGCTTGATTCAGAAGCCTCAGCTTGCATTTCCTTCACTGGGTAAACTTTGCTGACTCTGGTCTCCAGATTGGTAATGCTACTTTAAAATCCCTCTCCTTTCTCTTAAAGCTCCCAAGGGCCAGAAGGACAAAGGACAGTTGTCCCTTCTAGGGCATTTTTGGAAATACATGATATAACCTGTTAAAATGGTAACAGGCACTGAAGGCATTTAATGGGGATAAGAAAGTGTTAGTCAATTGTATTCTGTTTCCAGAATATTTACATGATTTTATTTAATGTATAATGACTTTCCTGAAGTCCAATGAAGATCTGATTGAATATTGACTTTTTGAGAATAGCCTGTAGTCTATGACAGTGGGACTCATGTATCTGAGCCACCAGAAACTGTTTCCTGAAGCACTGTATAGAGTTGTGGCATGTCTGTTTGTAAAGGCAAGAGTTTTATATCTTCTGCTGTAGTCGGATATGAGTATTCTGTGTATTATACCATGAGTTGATTTTCATTTACCTCTTAATTATTTTAAAGTTGGGAGTCATGTGTTGATTTTTTTCAGGTCACACACACACAGGTATGTATAAATGCAAGCATACATTCTCAGTGAATTGAATAGATTTCAGGACAGATGAGTGGATATAAAATATTTATTATAGAAAGCAAGCACACAGTCTGATAGGAATGAGGTGGAAAGAACATGAGCTCTGAGATGAGGATTCATCTGCTTTACTTGATAGTTTGTCCAGCTACCTTTCCTGATGTGCAAATCAGGAATAAGAGCAACTCTCAGTAGTCGCCGTGAAGGCTCCTCATACAGAGCCAATTTGTCATATGCATTCTAGCTTCATTCTTTCATCTGACAGATACTTATCGATCACCTACTTTGAGCAAGCAGCAAACATTAATTAATTTAGAATCCAGTACTCAAATCAGTGAAGTAAAAAAACAAAAATAGAGGTTTGACTTCTAGGAAGTTGCCTTCAAACAAAGAGGAGAGACGTAATGTTTTTCTGTTGCTTCTATTGTTTTAATCACTTTCTATGATATCCAGTTAAAAGTATGTGACAGTGTGTCTGCCCAAACATAGGCTTCTGAAGCAGGTGCCATTCCCGAGAATTGGAGAAGGCACTATGTAAGCTTCCCAGGGAAGAGGAGTAGTTGGTAACTCTACCTAGTTTCAAAGTCACAAACCACAACTATGACAGGACATCTCTAGTGGTGCATTAGGGACACTTTTATCCTGGGGACAACCAACAGCTGTTTGATTGGACTTAAGAGCTGCTCAGCAGGAGGGAATTCATGCCTGGTATTGTAACCCTAGCCAACTGCTTATGGCTAGTGAGGTCATGGACCAGAATGGAGAGTCTACAACTAACAGTTTCCAAACCAGTATAATTTTTTACTGTGTTCTAAACACTTATCTTTATACCCACAGACTCCTCGCTAGAGAAGCCTCTTTCTATGCAGCAGCAGCAGGAGACTATTACAGAGAACCACAAGTGGTCAAAATGAAGAGAAAAACTGTGGTAGCTATTCCTGGTTGTCAACACGGCCACATCTGGAATGAACTACAATTCAGAAAAGGAGAGCACACCTCTGATCCAGATGTTAAGGCTAGAAGACACAGGCTTCTGAACCAGATCTAGACATGGGATAACACATGCTTTTGATGTAGATCTTGAGGCATACTGGACATGAAAAGTTTAGGCCCAGGCAACGGAGTACATGTCTTTAATTGTAGGAGACTGAGGCACGCAGATCTCTGAGTTCAAGGACAGCCTGGACAAATCCAGGCTTGGTGGTACACATCTACTCCAACAAGGCCATATGCTCTCAGTGCTACTCCCTGGGCCATGCATATTGAAACCACTGCATGAACCGTGGACTACCCAACCCCAAGTGACATATCTATAAAGCAATCATTGCAGCTAAGTCTAGCGAAATCATGGAAGATGGGGAAGAAAGACTGTATGAGCCAGAGATCCAGGATGCCTGTTAGAAAGTGTCCCTTAGATACAATATGGAGAATGCATCATGAAAGTTCAACAATATGATTGCCTGGCCAAGACCAGCAAAATTTCCCTCAGTCCTACAAAATTTAAAGATGGCTCTATTTTGAATTATTTTCTTCTCATTAAGACAGATTGCATGCTGTATATGTGTGTCTGTATGTGCATGTCTGTACATGTATGTAATTGTATGTATAAGTATGTGCATGTATGTGCATGTTCAAATTTATGATGTTTTTTTCAGAACTTCTAAGATTGTAGGTATCATAAAGAAGGAAAATTTTTACATATATGTAAAATTATATGTATGTATACAAACATACAACCCATACACACACAGACACACACACATACACAAAGACAGAGAGAGAGAGAGAGAGAGAGAGAGAGAGAGAGAGAGAGAGAGAGAGTTGCTCTCCATGAAATTGTAAGCAGGATTCCACATTTCAATAACATCATTATGTATGCTTTCTTCTTTGAAGATTTCTTGATTGTGAAGAAATCCTCATGCATATTACCTCTGTCTTGGATACATCATGACAATGTATGTTCAGCCTTAAAACACCTTTAATATTGAGTTTTGGTTTGAATATTTTGGCGAAATATCGTTACAGCTCCTTTAACAGAAAGAGAGATATGCATTTGTTTAAAATTCCTGTTTTGATTGGGAAAAGATCTTAACCAATCCTACATCCGATAGAGGGCTAATATCCAAGATATACAAAGAACTCAAAAAACTATACTCCAGACAACCATATAACCCTATTAAAAATGGGGTACAGAGCTAAACAAAGAATTCTCAACAGAGGAAACTCAAATGGCTGAGAAGCACCTTAAGAAATGCTCAACATCCTTAGTCATCAGGGAAATGCAAATCAAAACAACCCTGAGATACCACCTCACATCAATTAGAATGGCTAAGATAAAAAACTCAGGTGATAGTAGATGCTGGTATCCATCCCATGTACAGTCACCTAAGCTAGACACTGTTGTGGATGGCTGAAAGTGCATGCTGTCAAGAACATGATATAGCTGTCTCCTTAGAGGTCTGCCAAAGACTCACACATTCAGAGGACGATGCTCACAGTTAACCACTGATATGATCAAGGGTTTCCCAATGGAGAACTTAGAGAGAAGACTGAAGGAGCAGAAAGGGTTTGTGACCCCAGGAGGAAAGCAACAATACCAAACAACCAGAGCCCCCCAGGGTCTAAACCACCAGCCTGGGAGCACATAGGGAGGGACTCAGTACTCCAGCGGTATGGGTGGGGGAGGATGGCCTTGTCTGGCATAGATGGGAGAGGAGTTTCTTAGTCCCATAAAAAAACGAACACAGAGTAGGGGGGGATGTGAAGGTGGGGAGGGGTGGTGGGGGAGGGTAGGTTCGGGTACTGCCTCATAGAAGCATGAGGAGGGGGGATGGGATAGGAGGTTTCTGGGTAGTGGGAGGAAGTGGGGTAAGGGGATAAAATCTGAAAGGTAAATATAACACCCAATTTAAAAAAAGAGAGATGAAAAAAAGGAAAAAAAGGAGAAAAAAGGAGAAAAAAGAAAAATAAAATTCCTGTTTTAGAATCTTCTCCATTTTGTATGCAAACTATAAAACAAAGATCCCCTCCAATGCTTGCAGCATTTATGATTTTTTCATGAAGTTACAATTATAAATATACAATTACAATATATAAGTTAATGTATACACAGACCTGGTTTGTGTTGGTTTTTACATATTACTTTTTCATAATGCTTATTTAATATCTAAATGCATTCCTCTTTATTTACATGTGATCTCTCTTTTGATACATGTTCATGGTTTTAATATATATTATCTCACTAATGCACAGAATATTAAAAGGGCAAACATAAATAAATACAGTAGTGTTATACTTCCCAGAATATTTAGGAGGAGAGAAAATGAAGAAAAAGTAGATACCATAAGAGCTTTAAAAGTTTCAGGTAAACATTAGGCATAAACTTTAGAACTCTGTTGCACAGATATAGAGTAGGGTAAATAGCAATTGAATCAGTCAGAAATCTGCTGAAATCTCAGAAGTTTATTGCTCTCAACATATGCAAAAATAAATATGTCAGATTATAAGATTATAAGACTATTATAATGATTAAATCAAGACTATGATCAGTCTTGATTTAATCATTTCATAATGTAATATATATAAAGACATTACTTTGTAACTATATACAATTATTAATCAATTAAAATTAAGTAAAAAGTATATATCAACATGTTTATTTTGTATACTACATAGTATATAATATTATTAAAAATGTATTTTCTGTGAAAGCAATTATCACTAGTACTTTGTAATGTTCTTTTTAAAGAAGTTTTAAAAGAAGTTTTTAAAATAACTTTTCATCAGTTAACTAATTATATTAATATAATCAGAAAACTGGATATGATTTTCATCTTAAAGTTCTTTGTCTTTGAATTATTATTTCATTTCTAGCTAATTAGTGCCATACATATTTATTCTTTCATGAGTTCAATTGATGCCTGACTTTTCTCTACCTAATGATGCTAAGTGACAGTATAGCTCATGTGTTATTTCTATCATAACTGATGACATTCATTTATTTATTTGTTCAATAATTCAAAAAAGCACATTGTGATTCTTGGTTGTCAACTTGACTACACCTGTAATGAACTAAAACCTAAATGGCTGGACACACCTGTAAGGAATTTGTTTTTCTTAATTAAATCATTTGCAGTCGGAAGACCAACTTCTCATCCAGATCTTTTGAAATGGGAAGATACATCTTTAAACTGGGATGCACCTTCTTCTGGCGGCTTTCATAAGGGACACAGATGAATAAAGCTTGCTCCCTTTGCCTGCTTGTTCTCATTTCACTAGCAAGTTCATTTTTCCACTGGCATGAAAGCCTACTTCTTAGGGATTTTAGAGTGTACTGAAGAGCAGCTAAAACATCCAGCCTTTTGCACTAAACAACTACTGGACTCTTGGGCCTTCCACGGTTATACAGCCATTGTTGGACTAGTTGGATCACCACCTGTAAGTCATTCTCCCTATCTTTCTCTCTCCCCCCTCAACCGTGTCTCTCTTTCTCTCTCTGTCATCTATCTATCTATCTATCTATCTATCTATCTATCTATCTGCCTACCTACCTGTCAATGTATCTACTCTCTCATCAGTCTATTTTCTCACTTATCATCTATCTGTCTATCTATCTATCTATCTATCTATCTATCTATCTATCTATCATCTATCTATCTATCTGTGATGGTTTATATATGGCCCAGGGGGCAGCACTATTAGGAGGTGTGGCCTTGTACAGAGTAGGTGTGACATTGGGCGGGGGTTTAAGACTTTCACCCTAGCTGCCTGGAAGTCAATATTCCACTAGCAGCTTTCAGATGGAGATGTAGAATTCTCATTTCTTCCTGCACCATGCCTGCCTAGATGTTGCCAAGTTCCCACCTTGATGATAATATCACTTCACAGCAGTAAAACTCTAAGACTCTATCTATCTATCTATCTATCTATCTATCTATCTATCATCTATATTCTGTCTAATATTTATGTGTTCTATAAGTTCTGTTTCTCCAGAAAACCCTAATTTATATATCTATTGAGTGGCTATTGTGTAACATAAAGGGTATCCAAAGTGCTGCGCAGTTCGAAGTGTCTCAACAGCAAAGACAAACAGATCTGCTCCTTTGTCTCATGGAGTAAAGATGGCGATTTATTAATCACACTGTACCAGACTTCTTTGAACTCTGGGTTTTATTCATCTGCTAACTCAAGAACACAAAATGTTAAGACTGTTTAGTTCCAGAACACATGGCTTTCTATTTTCTATACCAGGCATCACCGTTTAATTGTGAAAGGTAAAGCTGCCATCTTTGATAGTTTTTTCTTTTATTCTTAAACCATAACCCCTGCTGTCTTGTGCCTTAAATACTATTAAATATGTCCACTTCTTCCTCTGTCAACTGCAACCATCCTATCAACATTTCTTTCCTCGTGCTACTGAATTCCCTGTAGATTTCAAATGGATCTCAAAACACCTATTTTCTCCATTCAGCAGTCAGACTGTTTCAAAGGAGGGTAGGTTAGGGAGGATGGAGTGGAGGAGAAGCTACAGTTGGGAGATATTGTATGAGAGAAGAATTAAAAAAATATGACTTGATCCTATCTATGTAAGCTCTGATACCATCAGTAAAAAAAAAACATTTGAACTTCTATTCCTATCAATTTAAAAATACCTTTCTGTGTACCTTTGCAGATTGTCTTTATTGGCTTGAACACTATCCTCCTATCTAGTCTCAGTGATCTTCTTTGATGTCTTCTTTGATGCCAATCTTCATGTACACAGGCCTTTTTGTTAGGACCTCTTCCCCAACACTGTTATATCCAAATGCCTTCTCCTTAATGTATATTTATGATGACTTGCTATTCTTTAGTGACATGTTCTCTGATTTCTGTCTCCTCAATGTTAGTCACTGTCCCTTTGTCCTGTAATTAAGTACAGAGAGTTCTTTCTTTTCCTTGTCTGTGGTGTTAGATTTGAAAGTGTGACTCATAGATCAGTCTCCCATGCAGCAGCAGAAAGCAGGATGGTTTTGACAGCCATTGTGTGTCATCAGACTTGAACACTGCTCTCAGACACAAGATGGCAGCAGATTTTTAATGAATGCAAAGAATATATATGACCAGTGTATTAGGAAAAAGAATTGGGACTTATTTAAAAGTTAAATGTAGCTTAGTAATCACAATGGAAACAAAACTGTTAAAGAAATTATTAACTATAAAAAACCTGGATCATTGCCGGCTATTTGTAATGAATATGAAGAAATCAAAGAGAACACACATCTGTGTAGACAATATTTCCCATCAAATAATTTTAAATCATAATTTTAAAAATCCGGCCAGATAACTATGGGGGACACCATGGAAGTTACTGTGTTTTTGTTATTGGTTTTTGTTTGTTTTTTTTGTTTGTTTGTTTGTTTTAACATTGAGCCAGCTGACCCTCCGAAACTTGCTCTAAAAGTTAGATCTAAATTGTACTTGGCATTACACTTCATGCTTTGGTTCTCAGAGGGTGAAAAGAAGACAAAATTCACAGAAGAATATTTGACAATTTTTTTCCCGTTTGGTATTGTTCAGGAAAAGTGACCATACGAGACCATGGCAAGTTGATGACATGAGATCCCAGGAGCCAAGTGAGCAAATAAGCTCTCTTGAAATAAGCTTGAAATAGTGGGGTAAAGGAGAAGATGGAAGGGAAGATAAGCAATATATTAGGAATATATATAGACTTTATATATTAGGAATATATAAAGACTGGTGGGGGACCCAGGTCTCACAGCTACTCAACTAAGCATATATATATGTATGTCTCCTAACCATATATGTATATATGGTTAGGAGAAAACCAAAGCCGATTTAATAGAAATTGTAAATGCTTTCGAAGAAAGAATGGATTTCCTAGTTGACACCAACCGCTAAGACCTTTCTCAATGAAAATTCTAAAAGAATAAAGGAAAGACATTTTCGAGAGGTGCTCTGAGCTTTCCCTGAGGAATGATGGCAGATAAATCCAAGATGCTGTTAAAAACCAAAATGGCACAGTTTACAAAGACTACATGGCCACGTAGACAAAGCAGCTTATATGTGACCTTGGAGAACCCCCAGAGAAAGTGCATTTGCAAAATGCCACTGCCATGGCACAAAGGTGACCAATCACTGGACAGATGAAGCTTGGACTCTCAGGGTTAGGGTAGCAGGGTGACCCTCGGGCCAGTGTAATCTAGGTGCTTGTTTGTGTTAGTGTTGCTTTCCCTTCTATGCTAGAAACATTGTTTCAGTTTTAAAGCTGGAAAGGTAAAAGTGGGAAGGCGTGGGCCCTCGGATTTGAAAGGATGCTTGCTTTACACTTTGAGTAAGTGGCAAGAGAAGCCCTTCAGAGATACTGGAAGTTGCCAGGAAAGAAAGCAGGGATATCCCTAACTTGCCAACAGAGCACTGAAACCAATGCCCACAATGCCAAAAACATTTGTTTAAAGACTGGTGGGGGACCCAGGTCTCACAGCTACTCAACTAAGCATTAGAAGCCTCTTTTCCCACCCCATCTTGCCCCCTCCTTCTCTCTCTGTGGCCTCTTTACAAGCCTCCCACTCTCCTCAGCTGCCACAGTATCTACTGAGCACAGTTGTTCTTTTCCAAAGCCCAGAACCTTCTCTCACCTTCCTCTCTGCCAACCCTCCAATACCAACGCTTTCTGCAAGCTGCCTCTTCTAGTTCCAGGACCTCCTCCCTCCTCCCCCTACCTCTTTGTTCAATTCTCTGAATTCTGTGCTTGTCTTAATTGAATTTGAGTTTTGGGCCAGGGAGCAATGGTACCTCTCCATGAGTCAGGAGAGGAAGGCTAATCACCAGGGAACCAACTAGTTTATCCATCTCTTTATTCTCCAGGGGTGTGTGTGTGTGTGTGTGTGTGTGTGTGTGTGTGTGTTTCACTCTTCTCACAGCATTTAGTCCATCTCTCCAATATCACCCATTCAATATTTATTTACTCATGTATTTTGTGTGTGTGTGTTTGTGTGTGTTTGGGTATACACATGCCAGGCCATACATGTAGAAGTCAGAGGAATACTCTTAGGATTTAGTTCTCTTCTGCCACCTTCTGGGGTCTGGGCATCTAATTCAGGCTACCTGGTCTGAATGCAAGCTCCTCTACCCACTGAGCATCCTTTAAATGTTAACTATACACTAGGCTTATTTTCTGGGAACAGAGCAATAAGCAAACTGTTATATTTTCCATATTTCTAAAGTTTATAGGTCACTGTGAGTAAGACAAACAGGAAAAGGGTGGAAAATGAAACCATGACCAAGTGCTACTGAAGAAAGGAATTCATTAGGAATCCATCCTTATCGTCAAGTCTTCCTCTGAGTGAAGAGGAAACCGGCCTTAGATTTGAGAGCCAGATAGCAAAACCACCTTGAGACTACAGAATTGACCTTTACACAGTCATGGCCTTTGGAAAAACTCTTCAAGAACAGAAACTGATATGATAGCTAATAGTACTGGGGCTTAAGTTCAAAAACACATCATGAATAGAGTACTGCTCCTAAACAGGCAGAGACCTGTAATCTTGGACATCTGCGTGCAAGTGTGCACGCACATATACTTCACAATGCATCCGTGAATAGCGTCCTTCTTAATTTGTCTTTCTCATTCCATATTCTCATAGCCTCAGGACTCTGGGACCTCCAAGAAATAGGTTAGACACTGGAAGCTAAGACCCATTACTAATCTCCAGTTATGGAAAATAGTGAGAAGGAAGAGGAGGGAAAATCAGGAAGCAGATTAATCCAGAGTGATCTCCCAGCAGCACTTGGGTCCAGTGAACTTCAGCAGATGGCTCTTATATAGTTCTCAAGATACTTTTGATCACTCATAAGTTTTGTTGGAGTCTGAGCCTGGGCGTGGTTCTCGGCTGCCCACCGTGTTACAGTCTGGGCAACAGTACCTCTCAGGCCAGCAGTGTCAGAGCCACCAGCATACAAGTGTTTGCCTTAGCAGTGTGGTGGCACACGCCTGTTAATTCTGGTCCTCTAGGATCGGAGGCCTGCCTGCAGGTCTCTGTGAGTTTGAAGCCAGTCTGGTCTACACTGTGAGTTTCAGGACAGCCATGCTATGTAAAGAGACTATGTCTCAAACAAACAAAAACAGCAACAAATGAAAACGAAAGTTTGTCTGGCTTATTTCCTAGACCAAACAGAGGGAGATTTGTGAGAAATACTCAGAAAGATAAGGGAAGCTATTCTGAGGAGGGCAAGTTTCTTCTCTAGATTGAAAAGTCTAACTTTGTGGGGTTTTGTTTGAGTGTTTGTTTGTTTGTTTGTTTTTGTTTTGTTTTTGTTTGGTTTTCCTGTCACTGTCTCTTGAGTCAAGGGATGGTTTAAGAATGCCTCTTACTTCTTTCTCTTTCTCTAAATGGCCCTGCAGTACACATGGTGTTATCAAACCCTCTTGCCTTTCACTGAGTAGAGCTGCAGTTTCCCCCAAGGTCACGGTGATGCAGAAGACAAAGTGTGCTACCTGCATTGACCTGTGCTGCAGGATCACTCCCACATCTTTGCTAAGCCCTTCCTCATAATGGAAGGGGTGTTGAGAAGGTGGACGGGTCCCATGGAACCAGAGCTCCAATATGCTTTTCATAATTTCCCCACTGTGCCTTGCAATCAAATCAAGCTGCTGCTCATTTTGAGACTACGGATATAATGTTCTGAGAGCCAGTGTTCTCAGTTCTGCTCCCAGTGGATGAGTCTCCAAAGATCACAAATAGCATAGCCAATGTTAACAGTTGCTTACTGCCCTGCAGCTTCTCAGACAAGCCTGCAAAGTTGGCAGGCGTACTCTTGGGCATGAAAGCATAAGCTGCCTGTTAAATCATCTTAAAGCTCTAAGGTCCTATGCTGAACAGGTTTCAGAATTGTTAGTGTATCTTGGCTTTCTGAAAGTGAAGTGGGTAGAATCCTATCAAATGCTGGCATGTGAAATACTGCTAAATGGACTAGTTACAAAAATAGACAGATATAACATATGAGCTTTTGAAAATCGAATCCCACATGTCCATGAACATAAACACGCTGAGCCTGGCCATGTTCCAGTGTTCTTGCGAACTTCCGTTCACTTCATTCTTGACTTCTTGGTTACCACTATGGGACTATTGATAATATGCACCAAACCCTGAAGACAATTACTGAAGTAAAAGTTAAACAAAAAAAAAATTCTGCACACAAATCACTCACATCTTTTTCTTTCTGTGAATCAGCCATGACTTGTTTTTTTCTGGAAGGATCTCACTACCTGTTTCTCAGAACAGGGCTTTCAGGAACCATTGCTGTTGGATCAAGTATTAGTCAATGTGACCTCCAGAGAAATTATAGAGACGATTAAACTTGATTTTTTTCCAGTGGCTCTCAAAGCACACTGAAGATCCAAGTAGTTCATTAAGTAAGCCAATCACAAGAACGAATGGAACATCCTCAACCCGATGAAGATTCTCATTTTTCTTAGCAGTTCATGGAGTCACAGATGGTGTTAGCAACCTGTTTGCCCAACAGCTTACTTGATGACTGCTAACCTTTGAAAAGACAAACGTACTAAATGACACTCTTCCTTTTAATGCTGTCTCTCTCCTCTCAATAGATTCACCACCCAAATTCTTGGTATCCACAAGAGACAGTTTGTAAATCATTATACTGCTTTTCAACTTCTATATTGCAGCTTATTCTTAAGATATTGTTCATATTCGTAGAACAATATCTTGATTTGATAAGTGAACAACAACACAATATGTCCAGAGTCTAACTGATAACTTAGACTGAAGACTAGTGAGAATTTTGCCCCCTCCTCATCATGAGCATTTATGCCCCACACAGATTATGGTAGTGCTAAGTGTAAAAACACTATAAATAACAATTATGATTAAGAGAGCCAAGTTCCACTCAAAATTCTCTCTACATTCTAAGTGACTGCCTAAATCCTTAACTCATATGAACATTTAATTTGCACATCCACTATGAGGCCAAGCCATAGTCAGAATGTCAGCGAGGGGGAAAGCAATTGGCTTCGAGTCATCCCCCCTCAGCCTTCATAACAGTTTGCGTATCGGGATGGGAAAGTAGTGACACATGTTTTATTTAATCTCAGCTCATGAACAACCTGCTATCCTATGTGCCTGGCATTATTATACCTTTTCTAAAACTTGTAACTTTAATTTTTCAAATCTTATTTTTTAATGAGGATTCTTAAATGCTTTAACCTCCCTTGTAGCCCACCACCCACCAGAGGCAGTGGAAAAGAAAGGATACAGGGGCTGGGGGAGTGGGCCTGTTTAGAAATGGTTCTTTGGAGACAGCAACTCCCCTCTGTGTTGTCTGGAAATCAGCAGTTCAGTACACAGTTTAGCAGGCAGAGGCAGCTTGATCCAAACACTTCATGGATATATCAGCAGTTCAGTTCAGTAGAGTTGGGTTAGCAACAGTGGTGACCCCACCTAGGGAGACAGCCAGGCCTCAGCCTTGGCTTGAGTCATCAGGAGGGATCAACAGGAACACCAGGAGAAGTTCTTAGCTGTGTCTCTCTCAGGGAAACGAAGATCAACGAAGGGTCAAGACCCGCAAGCATCACACACTTAGCTGTGCCAGCAAGCCAAGCTCTGTCTCAGTCACTCTGTGGAGTCCTGTTTATACCCTCCAAACATTACATGTTCTTCACGTGTCTTGCTTCAGCACGTGCATCCAATCAACCCAAGTCCTTGGAAGTGACAACAAAATGCAGCACACCACCGGAACGTTTTTGGTGTGTTTCTATGTCATCCTGACAAATGCAGCTCAACCACACAATGTAAGGCAGACCAATACATGCATGTCATAAGCAAAGAATCCTTCATGACATGTTTTTTATGTGCTTGCTTTAACATAACATCTTTTCTTCTGTGTCTGCTTCAGCATAATGTTCCTCCACGAGTCTGCCTTAGCCTTTCACACCTGTAACGAATTTCACATGTTTGCCCCGGCCAAACACCATCCAACTGACTTTCCAAAGAACCTTTAAGTTTCCACTTCAAAAACGCCTATGTATTTTATTTCACAATAGAGTTTCCAAATGGCTAAGTTGTAAATAACTATAAACCTTTTCATTTCTTCAAAGTGCATGTTTTGCATTACCCACAACTCAGACATGGCGCTTACATCTCTGGGTAGGTTCAGTGTTCATAATGAAGACTGTAGTCACCACCATATTTTACAGGTTTTCAGCTGAGCTATCTCTACTCTCCCAAGCTTTCCACTTCAATGAGCAACTAGTACAAACACTCGCAAATGCTTTTAAAATCATTCCTGGTTTTGTATTCTACATCTGTTAGGTCTAATGTTTTATTGAGAAGTAAGACAATCCAGGAGCTTAAAAAAAATTGCACCAAGACACAAACCTTAGTTCTAGATCTCCTGAGAAATAAGCTATACATAAGAAACTCAAGAGCCTTCACCATTTCTTCTCAGGAGTCTTTCTGCCTCTTCACCATGGGGCTATCTCTGCCTCCGTTCTCACCCAATAATAATGCAAGTGTTTGAAGAGATCAAAACTATGATCAGTTCACACCATAATTTTGATGTTTTAAAAACCACACAACTCACATATTTCTCTACTAAAGAGCTGGCCTTGAAGTCAAATGAAACTGCACTACTTCCAAACTTGAGTTTTCCAAAAGTTGTCTCCCAGCATTGAAGACAGGAATTGTGTTTGCTCAGCAATGCCCTTGTTATCTACTCTACACTGTCAAAGAGAAAAGTCATTCCATAAACCATGATCTTCCCTTTAAAATAGACTTACTGGAGAGTTTCCACATGTGGGTTTATGGCCATGAGAGGGAGTTATTGAAGTCTGATAACCGTGACCCAGAGTGAATAACGCCAATGTCTAGTCATTTGTTAAAACCTGTGACCTCCTGTGGGCAGTCAGAGACCATTCTGTAGCTTCTGTGTATTTATATTTATTATATGCTACATATTGTTTATTTCTACTCCATAATAGGCTTTGATGAATTTTTATAAATACAAGAAAATCTGATTCTGAAATTTAGTCAATTAATAGCAAAATCTGGATGCTAAGCCTATTAAGTCATCTTTACAGAAACTCGTAAGAATTGTTAATTGTGCCCATGAGTATGTACTTCATGTCAAACTTTTAGTATAAAATTACTTTAAACTCCAATACTGCAAAGACATCACACCTATGACTGTTTCCAATTTAGTTATTTTACTTATTGAAAACTATGCCCCCCTCACAATATGTTACTTACTGAAATGTACCTGTAACTAGGAGTCTGAAACCTGTTGATATTTTTAAGCCCCCAAAGGCAAAAATACTAAATATCAGATGGTGAAATATTATCTTGTAAAACAATGTTTAATGTGTTGTGAAATTTTAATGTACATTTCAATATATACTTATTCCTTAAACCAAACACTGCATGCTTAATTTTCTATGTGGATAGCTCATGTTTCTCTTATGAAATTTAAAAGTAAGATGAGCCACCCACGACCTGCATTGGAAGAAATACAAGTCAAAATTAATTTGCACTTATTTTGAATATTATTAATGCTCTTCTACATATCTTCATGATTCATAGAATCATTTGCTTTTGGTCTTCACCCAAAAATCACATTCTCAGCAAGACTCTTACTGGTCAATTAATATATATATTAATTTATATTAATATATATCATCATTCCAATTTATCTTCTTTCCATGATTTAGTTTCTTAACACTTTTTTCCTTTTTGCACACAGTAAATTGTACTTTTACAAATTGTATTCATTATCATGATGGAAACAGAGATATTGTCTATCTTAAGGGATATTATAATAACATTATTTGGAATAGTTTCTAAACCTTGTCAGAGAATGGTTTACTAAGACATTTCTGAAAAAGAATAAGATAATCTTATAGAAAATATTTCAATTGTTCTGACCTAGGATAAGACATTTTATACATTCATATATTCACATACCTTATATACCATCATGAATAGTTTGCATTCTTCTTAGCTTGCAACATTATTCACACTGAGAAATGAGGCATTATTTTCATAGTATTTGAATTAAGGAGAATAGTACTGTGTTTTTATTATTGTACACTTAAATTTTTCTTTTTCTCTGTTTTAACCTTGTGAAGTTAGCACACAGCTCAAAAGAGTTATTAAATGAATAAATGAAATATTCCAGAGGGCAGTTGACACAAACAGTGTGAAAAGGAACTCTCTGGATACAGACTCCTTGGCTACAAATATACTCTATCCAAAGAAACTAGTAAAAGAGGAGACATCCAAGAAGACATAGATTTTAATTAAAGTGGCAATTTTTATACTTATTAAAAATTTCAAAATGTATTTGTGGATTACTTTCATGCTACTACCGATAGTGACCAGTCATCAGTCACTTCCTGTCCTCATTCACTTTGACATGATAATCCTAACGTTGGTTAGAGACAGAAACATTTGCCCATTGTAGAGAGGAGAAGCTGTGGGACTTCTTGGAGGTAGCCATAGTAGAGATTACTGAAAGTAAAAATGACACACAAGCAAGCATGAATACAAGCAAATGGACTTGAACGGAAAAATGAGAGGACATGAAACAGGACATGAAACATGAGTGTCTACTGGAGCATGAGCCTAGGGACACGTACACAGGTACATTGCACAGAAGCATGTGCATAGGTAGATGTACATAAGTGGATGTGTTAGCATGTAAGTTTTACTATTTCACTGGGTTCTTATACCTCTTTCTCCTTCCATCCTTTATTCTACCCTAATCCCCTCTAACCCCCAACACTAGTTAAGAAAGAAAGAAGGTTAGAGAAAAAATGGGGTCATGCATATTTTTAGACTACTTCCTGTTGATTAAGGGCAGCAGGTTCCTTGGGGCAAGTCCAATATTCTCCATGACATCTCCAATTTTTTTTTTTTTTTCTCTTTGCTCAGGACCACTTGCCAAACCGCAACAACAGCAACCAGGATCAACAGGGGGAGCAGCTTTCTTCTTCTTTGGAGATCCTGTCCCTCTTTGGACTCTGGAATGTATACCTCTCCAGGGTCCCCACAATTAAACTATCTGCAGCTGGCAAAAATCATGCCCTTTTTAGAGCATGAGATATCCATTGTTAACAGCCATGAACAAACTGAAGCAGATCTATATCCCACATCTGAAATTAAAACAAAAACATATGCACATAGCATAACTCTCTCACTACAGGATATACTTAGGAGCATTACTTGGGGGTATGTGCATGAGGGTATGTACATAGGGGGATGTACACGGGGCAAGTGCATAGTAAAATGTGCATAGTATCATTTGCATAGGGGAATGTACATGGGGTGTGTACATAGGGGCACATTCGGGCGTCAACAGATTCCAGCATTAGAAGACGAATTTGACACTGATCTTGAGTTACAGAAGTTAATGATGATAAGGATGATGCCTTGTTATCTGTTCTAAGCTGCCCAGAACATAATTCCTATGGCTCTCAGGGAAGGGGGAAGGCCTTGTGAGAACTCCTGAGCTGGAAGTTTTAACCAATTTCAACCTAGTCTCCCCTGAAGATCTGAAAGTAGAAAAGATGAGAGTTGGAAGCCAAAGATAGTTTCCTCAGGAGACCATGGGTCTATCCTTATTATTTTATGCTCCTGCAACCACATCTTCTCCAGCCCCAGCAAACTATAGATTGATTTGAAAATAAAATTTGAGATTCTAGTTTACTATAGACAATGATCAGATCATTTCTTTGCTTAGCAAACTTACAAATCTATTTTTGAAATGTCTCCAACAACCTGACCATCCAACTCTATCCACTCCCAACTGGATATGTTGAAATTTTGATGATGTGAATCCATTTGGCTGTTGTTTGGCTATTGTTTTGTTTTTAAGCAAACCCCGTCTCTGGCTACCTCAGTATAAACAACTCACATATACTTAAGTTTTCCTCAGAATTCTCCAGGAGCATCGTGAGAGAGTAATTAAAGCAGTCTGTTTCTCCAGCACGTTCTGTCTGTTTTTTCTTTTCATTATTAGATGTGATGACTCGTTTGCCTGTGTGGCTTCCCACAGATGGTAGAGGAATTGCATGATCAAATGGTTAAGAGTAAACCAACTGTCGCCTCTGATCACAGTTTTGCATGCTTTTCCCCCTGTACAGGAATCTCACTTTAATAAAATGTTGGCTTCTTTTAAAGACTCAAGATGTGCTACCCAGAAGATTTTAGAATAAACTGGAAATTTTTGAAAAGGCAACCAAACATGTCAGTTTTTAGCTAGCGTTAGGCCTGCTACCCTATGACTTTGATACAAAAGAAAATTGCTTTAAATAAGCTCACCTTGGAATAAGGAATGATTAAAAAATGATTTAACTCAGTACTTTTGTTCATAAGAGAAGTAAAAGAAACAAGGATGAGGATTTAGGGCTTTCTTGAGTGTTTATGAAATGACAAGAGAATTCTATAAGCTGCCTTTGCTAGTCTTTTACATTGATTCAAAACAGATTTCTATTGCTTAGATATCTAGATAGCATAGATTTTGTGTGTGTGTGTGTTTTAATGTGTGTATCTTACTAAAGTAATTCATAAAAGAAGACTTCCTAGAAGACATACAAGTTCATTAATGTAGTAAATTTTGTACTTATTAAATAAAGCCTAAAAATGAACTTTGACCCACAGAGCTAAAGGTAAGAACTTATCATATACATTCTGTGGAATGTAGAATAAGTGGCCACAACACTGTGCTATGTCCAATGATGTTCTATAATTTTATTTTTGCCAAGACCTGATTTAGAAAGGTGAGATGCAGTAAATAGTTGGATTGGAATAGATTGGGCTTGAAAAAGAACAGAAGACAAATAAAAATTTTCAAAAAAAAATTTAGCTATGAAACACACATCATTACTCATTAGGTAAAAGTAATGTAAATCCAAACCATAGTGAGACATCGCTCATGCCCATTGAGATAAATATAGTAAAAGTGCAGATAATAGTAAATGCTGGCAAGACACTACAACCCTTATATACTGCAAATGGGAACATAAGATAATGTATCTATTTTGGGAAACATTTCGACAATTTCTCTAAAGGTTAAAAATAAATTTACAGGGTGATCTAGCTGTTCCATTGTGTACCTACTGGAAATAAAGACATAAGCCCAGTTTTAAAAAAATATATATACATAAATAATATTCTTGTCTGTATCATTACATGTATTCAAAATAGTAAAAAAAATTTAAATTTTCAACTACTGAAAAAGGGATGAAGAAAATATACTTTGTTTTAGTTCAGGAAATCCTGAATATAGTTAATAAAATCTAATATATTAAGAGAGACGAGGAGGTGGATTAGTGGTTAAGAACACCCACACGGTGGCTCATAACCAACCATAATATCACTTTCAGGAGATTTTGCCTTTTTTTGACCTACATGGGCAACAAGAAAACATGTGGTACATATACAAACACTCAGGCAAAGCACTCATACACATAAATAAAACGAATAAATCCTTAGAATTGTACTTTTTAAGATTTATAAATTTATAGATTTTTTGTAAATCATAAGTTATAAATTCATAATAATAAATTTATATTGTTACAAGCTGCTAGATTGGTAGTAATTCATAGTTTTTGGAGGATGTCAATAGAACATTCTCAATATCTGTAAGAGGCACATAATGGTTAAATTTGACTAAAAAAAGTGGCATGTGTTCAGGAGGCCTTCCTTCTCTGGGATGCATATGCACACATGTACACACACCTCTGCAGATTTTGCAGGCTAAAGTGATTCCAGGATTTTTGCAAGTCACCATTTATTTTATATGTGGGATGCTCTTCTAGGTTGGGAGAAATTTCTAGATGGCATGTAACTTGTGAGGAATTAAAAACTTAGGGTGCTTACGTGATGTAAAAGTAATCATTCCTCTAAGCCTGCACAACGCTCCCTCCAGCTGAATTGGTCTTTCTGTTGAATTTTAATTCTCAAAAGCTTTGTGTAATGATATCTGCATTGTACAAAATTCTTGTGACAGGGTGGGGCTCAGGAGGAACAAAAGTAGCATTTCTCCAGGTGGAGAAATAGGGGACACCTGTGAATCTTTAGATGGATTCCATAGTAGCAGAAGCAAAATATTTTATTTTTGCTCATATATCCAGAAATAGAAGAAGAAATGGGTCAAATGGGAGGAATAAAAATAGACTGCATGAAAGTTCCTTTGGGAAAAATATGTTGACTACCTTGAAAGGACTTATCAGTGGTCCTAGATACAGATAACTAACAGAGTCTTGACAATAATCTGTCGTGAACTCTAGTTAGGAAGCAGGGAAAGGTTTCTAGATGCTGTAGTTCTTTGTACTGAGTCTGAAGACCATGTCCTCCAGGGTCCCCCATTAACAAGAGCAAAACAATCCTAATTTCTCTCAAATTTGCCCTGAGTAGGGTATTTTATAAGCAAAACCTGCATAAAATATAAAACACAGTTAGACTATGCTTAGCAAGCTTTTCACCAACGGGAAATCAGTTGTGAATGGGATTTATTTATCTGAAAAGGTGTCAATACAATCCCTTCACTAAAAGATCTCATCTTGATATCATAAAATAACTCTGGTAGTCACAATTGTGGGGGGGGGGGCAGCCCCGGTGTGAGGGGGAGAGATGTACCTGCTTCTTTTTTCTTCTCCTCCTCCTTCCGGTTCTTCTTGAGGCAGCCCCTATGCTACTGTAGCTGACTGCTGGTGGCCAGAAACTGGCACTTGCATCCCAGCCCTAAGACCAGCAAGGAGTTAAGTAAATAGCCTTGTACTATCCTAAAAACTTCTTTTGAGGGTAAGAGACTGCAGGCTAGGGTGATTAACACCTGTAGCCTAACAACAGAGGATTAGGCAATGTGGCCTTTGTTCTATCTCAGCAGGAACTGCTGGCCTCTAACTTGTGGCAGGAAGAAAAGACACTTAGAAAAGTTGCCATAGAGTTTATTAAGTGTAAAAAGTATCCTATGAAGCTATCTGAGGAGAAAGGTGGAAGAGTCCTGAGTGGGAAAAAGAAAAGATCCTAAGAAAGTTAAAATTCTAAAGGAAAGGACAAATGGCTCCTAACTAACTGACTCACTCACTCACTCACTCACTCACTCACTCACTCACTCACTCACTCACCGACTAACTAACTCACTATTCTAACTCACTCTTCTAGCTAAATCACTAACTAACTGACTATTCTAACCAATCCCTTTGTCTTTGTCTTCAATATTTATACACCATTCAGAGTACATGGACACATGTTACAAAGTTCATCACAAGTTCATACCAAAATTCAAGTCATAAATTGAAATAGAAGTTTACAATACAGAATGTTTACATAAATACCTATTAGGAGTAATTATCTAGCTAGACATTCATCACCTGTCTAGCTCCACAGGTTTACAGAAAGTTTGAAACTATAAATTAGTGAAGTTTTGTATAGATAACCCAGGCAATATTTTCTCTTCTGTCCTGGTACCTATAATAAAACATGGATTCCCTATAGTGATCTAGGTTAATTGTTTTATGACTTCTTGGAATGTGCTCTGAGCAGGAGAAGGTCCAGTTACTCTCTCTCTCTCTCTCTCTCTCTCTCTCTCTCTCTCTCTCTCTCTCTCTCTCTCTCTCTCTCTCTCTCGGCAATTAACTGATAACACTCCAGAGACTGGCAGAGTTCTCATTGCAGTTTGACTATGTCTGAGGGACTTAATAGCAGTCCTGTTATAAAAGAGCTTAGTAGTTATTGATATAACTTTAGGAACTCTTATAGGATCATCATTAAGACTTAAGAAGTCATCTATTTGCCTATATAGTATCACTACAAGACAGTAGTGGATCTGCAGAGATCTGCTACAAAGGGGTATGCTATTGCTTAGTTATAGTTGCATATGTCTAATAATAACAATAATGGGGAAAGCATATTAATAGCAGGAATCTTTCCTAAAATCACGTCCACCACAGCCTTGCTAATGGGGCACACTCATCGCAGATTATATAATAATCTGAGGCAAGCATTTCAGGATGATCATCTGCCAATTATTAGCTTGTCCCATTATGGCTCCTGACACACAATGATACCTGAAGGAAACTTGTATGTGAGGGACAAAAAGTCCTATGAGCTTATAATATGTTTACTCAGGATGTGACTTAGCTCTTCCCCTGTATTACAGTCAGACACTTCCTTATGGGTAATTAAAAGAACAGAGTCTCCCTCCAATGGAAGTCAACAGGACCTTCTTCATGTTGCCCATCACATACAGCACCCAACAACACAATCTTAGATGTCACTGTATGACGTTTTCTGTTCACTTGGCTGTGCCATAAACTCAAAGAACAATTACTCGCAGAATTGTAGGAAATATTTTTTAATAAAATTATATGATATCATCTGCAAAGGTTCTGATGTTTTAGAATGACATGCTTTTTAGTTATCAGTCTCCCTGTATTGCCCAGACTTGTCTCTATGTCCTGAATTCTAGGGACTCCCCTAATTCAATCTCCCGAGTAACATCTCCCCTAGGTTACAGACATATAACATTTTTCCCAGAATAAAATAACTTATTTTTAAAGTAATAAACATAATTTTAAATTATGCAATTTTCCTTGTTCAGGATTTTTGTTCACCTTATCTATGGTGAACATGATTTGTGTTGAGTGATCAGCTAATGATGAGTCTTTCCTATCTAGTATGTTGACATTTTACTTATTTTTCTTTTTGCAAGCATTGCTCATGTCTAGTCAAGCCTCCTCTTATGGTTATTTTAAACACTACAAAAAGGTATTGATATCCCAATTATAAACATTTATTTTTCTTTCTTCTTTTCTAGCACAAGGCATAACTGTAAAATGAATTTGGGGCCTTGTATAGATCATCCATGGAGAGAGAGTGTGTTGTGCTTACATAACAAATATCAAAACAGTCTTTTCCTTTAACGGTGGGTTGCTGAGGGTTATGTCACCATGGATGCAGATAGAATAGGAGAACATGATGGAATGAAACAGTTTCCAAATGAACAGTTGGCTTAAAACTTTTTGTTGTATTTCTATTTTTTCTTTTACTTTTTCATTGTGTACCCAAGAATGGTTGTCTATTGTAATCACAAACGTCCAGCAAGTTAAAACGTTTTCCTCCTAAATTAGTAGCTTCTTCCCACCATCTCTTTCAAATATTTGGAGAGATGGGAGCAGGGAGAGATACTGTCAAATCAAGGTCCTGAATATAGTAGAGATGAGATTTATAAGATAGTCTTGTGAGACCTGAACACCCCTTAGGGACAGACACATAGTAGTCCAGTTTCTGCTTTATCTCTGTTTATATTCCTCTTCTTCGTTTCTCACTTTAAGTGTAAATGGTGATGGTTCCCAGACACAAACTACCAGGGCAATAAAAAAAAGTGTACACAGCAGTACATTGTAAATCAAACATCCTTTTAACTAGAAAGTTTCTTCTCCTTCAGAAAGATCTGGAAAGATCCCATTGTTGGAAACAATCATCATTTCCAATCCTAGAATGCTTCCTGACATTCCACTAAGAGTTTTTTGTACATAGTATCCCATCAGCAAGCTCAGGACTCAGGGATGACCCCTATCTGTTTTTACAGATTAAGACCCAGAGACCAGAGAACTTAAGCAATTCACTCTAAGTGGTATGACTATGTGGGGGTCATAACTGTTTCTAACCAAAACTGGATGGGCTTAGCTATCTAGTAACAGAGGTTCCGGTTTCTGGGAATGACACTGCCTTGAATTACTTTAACCTGGGTGTCATCCACAGTACAGTGTGAGCTTAGATAGGGGAATAAAGTGCAGCACACAGCTGGAGGATATACTTGGCTCACAGATTTTTTTTTTGTCATATCACGTGCAATATATTACTTTAAAAAATGTTTCTGAAAAGTGTTTAAATCAAAAGTTTTTACACACACACACAAATGGATTCCTGGCTTTTCACTTAAAACTGAGAATTTGAGTCATTCTGTACCCATATTCCCTCACAGGGAAATGATGGCAGCTAATATCTCATTTAAGAGCACTGTGATATCTCCAGTTCACCATTATTTCTTCTTAGGAATTTCACTTAAGAGGGCTCTTTGTTTGATTCCTGTATCCATTTGATTTTTAGTTTCAAGATTAGCAGATTTCTAATGAATTTGCTTTTTATTCCAATGACTGTGAGGAGCAGGTGCGGGGGCACAGCCAGCTAAAGTGGTGCCTGCAGAGTTTCGAGCGCCATTTCTTGGCGGTTGCGCCGCCCTCCTTTCCCTGACAGAGCCACATCCGCAGAACTACTGCACAGACTCGCTGCCACGAAGAATCAGGCCATTTGACGTGCACCAATGAGGCATGCCCACGTGGCAGGTGCTGAATGGGACAGGCATGGGGATAAAAGGACAGCCGTTAAGGGGATCAGCGGCTTCCAGAGAGAAGATTGTAAAAGGTTCCTGAATAAACTGCGTTGAGAAGAACTCCGAGTTGCATCGTTCCTGTCTGCTGGTTGGATAGAGAAGCGACAAATGGTTCTATATCTATACACAATACAAACTTAATGTATTTGCAAATTAACTTTTCTATTCCCTAAATTTAGATTTTAATGTAAAATGACTGGTAGTCTCTGTGGAAGTTTACACAGTAGACCTAGACATAAAATTCATCCTATATTCCACGAAGGAGATGCCAGAGTAACTGTGTGCTGGTTTCTGCCATATGCTATTAAGAGTGCCTCATAGTTAGACTGGATCTTTTCAGCTGCTTAAGTCAAAGTGAAGAGACTACAGAAGACATTAGAACACTGACACATACTTTCTTGTAATAGCAATACCTAAATTTCTACATAGGCACAGTATAAAATCACATGCAAATCTGAATGATGGGACAAGTTGTTTTCCAACTGATGCTGTACTTGTGTTTCTCTCACTGGCCTTTGTGATGGCTTGGATGAGAATGGCCCCCATAGGCTCATGGATCTGAATGTTTGGTTCTAAGCTGGTGGATTATTTAGAAATGATTAGGTGCGGTCTTGTTAGATGAGGTGTGTCACTGGGAATGGACTTAGAGATTTAAAAAGCCTACACTAGCTCCAATCTCTTTCTTTCTGGCTACAACTCAAGGATTATGGTGTACTCTCTCAGTTACTGCTCTTGTGCAATGTCTGCTTGAATGCTGCCATGCTTTCTGCCATGAGGGTCATGGACTCATCCCCTGAAACTTTAAGCAAGCTCACAACTAACTGGTTTCTTTTATGTGTCCTTATTCATGGGATCTCTTCACGGCAATAGAACAGTTACTAACACAGCCAAAAAGATGACTGTTACTGAATGTTCTCATGGAAAAACGTAATAGAATTTGTTCCTTTTTAAAAACAATATTTCTAATTTTGTTATTTCTTTTCTGGCTTCTATTTGGATATGATACATTTTAACTAAGCAATATATATATATAATATATATATATATATATATAACATATATATATTGATTATAGTACTTATTTTATATAATATATATGTATATATTAAATTTTTGTGTTCAAACAGGAAATAAAATGAAATACTAGAAAAACTTGCATCAGGCCAGAGAATGTGACACAATGGTCTTGGTTCTATCATACACAGAAACAAACAGCTTGTTTTAATAATCAAATATGTTTCCTAAGGGTCTTGTTAAATTGTTGAATGTAAATTGCAATTGGAATTGACTATTAAAGATCTTGGTAAAGGAGGTTAAACATCTGCTCAATTTATTACAATTTTATTTGTACTTCAGCTGTAACTGGGGCAATTAAGCCAATCAGAGCAAGCAAATCAAATCTAATTTACACTCTAATGGACTAAAAATGAGTGAATAAACACAGCAATGCTAGATTCAAATGATTAAACATGTCTCTAAGGATTTTTTTCTATTTTAGTATACAAAATTATATAGAATTTATATTATAATTAACTATTTAAGATTCATAGAAATGAATAGAGTGTCTCTTTGTTTTTAAATAGGTTTTAAATAAAATTGTTAACTAAAAAGCAATCACATAATAAATTAGAATTTTTAACTGAGATAAGATTGCTCATAAAATTGTTCATTTAATCCAAGTTTATGCTTCATTTGAATGTGAGCATTCAATTGGAACATTCAGACAAATTTTTTAAAATAAAAATTCCTGGAATTTTTTTGTCTTAGCCATGAGCTGTAATAAGGAAGATTAATTTTAACACTGTGAGTTAAAACCTTATTGATCTTTACAGTGCTCATACAATTCAGAAATGGCAGGTTGACAGTGTAGAGATGTAATGCCCGGCACAGTCTTTAGGTACAACAAGCTAACATCCATCTTATTAGGATCCTGATGTCACGAAAGCTGCCAAGAAGTTGCAAACAGGAACACAAATCCCACAGTACAAGTGGAGCATTACAAAGTGAACATTGTCTTAGATGCAGAGCTGGACCTGGACCGGGCTTACATCTATGTCCCAGGAGATAGTGTTTCAGCTTGGCAAATATCAAACAAAATATTATTAACTGACATGAAGTAGCTTGAGCATTGATCAGATCACTTTTATGGAGTACCACAGCAGGTGAAGCTTTAGTGTTCCTATAGACTCCTTATGCGGAGAACTGGAAATTGCCTAATTTGATATGATAACTGTAGAAAAACTATCATATCATTTTGTTTAATTTCATAAGGTATTCTTGATGCCCTCTAAATGGTACTTCTGTGATTTCACTGGAAATAGTTGCATAATTTAATTGGGGACCAGAGGGCTTAGCAGAAGCCAACTAGTTTATTCTTTTCTTTTCAACATATGATGAATATAAGCCCAACAAGGTCTGTTTCCTCAAAGGGAGGCTTGAACAATGGCCACTGGCCATGTTTCTTAGAACACATTGAGTTTGGAAGATGTCAGCTAAACCCACCAAACCAGGAAAGCCACAACCAGCTATGACGTTCACTGCTGTGTCATATACATGCTCCTGATGTGCCTTTTCTTACTATGGTCACCATGTTCCTCTGTCATGCAACTATTACTGCCTTCTTTCTATGATCTGTGAATGAAGCAACAACTCCTTATCAAGAAGCTTTGTCTTCCTTAAATAATTTTTAGATGGAGCCAAGTATCATCTAGGCCCCCAAAAACATAATGATAAATGGTGAGAGTCTATCCTTTCACCATGTCTGTTGGGGGATAAGCACAATCAAAATTTACACAATGAAGATGAAAACACTTTGATAAGATTTTGGTTAAGAAGGAAAGAAAACAGAATACACAGAAGACTTGGACATTTGAGATGGAGACAGCTTTTTGATGAATTATCTCTTGGACTAATATTTAAGGTTGAATTTGAGTTAAAAATGAAAGAAAATAAGAAGAAGAAGTTTGGGGCAGAAGAGATGAATCTGTACAGTTGGTCAGGTCTACAGAAGCCTAAGGGGTGAACTGAAGATTCTCAGAATGGGTCCATGGGGCAGGCAACATTTACACAATTTTTTAAAGATTTTTTTTTAATGTTAATGGTACAAAGAAGCAAAATTCATTCTCCTCTGTAGAGGAATATATTTAGGGTTTCTATTGCTGTGTTAAAAGGAACTTGAGAAGGAAAGGGCTTGTTTTATCTTATACTGCCAGCTAACAGTCCATCACTGAGGGAAGTCAGGACAGGAACTCAAGCAGGACAGGAACCTGGAGGCAGGAGCTGATGCAGAGGCCATGGAGGAGTGCTGCTTACTGACTTGCTCCTTATGGCTTGCTCAGCCTGCTCTCTTATAGAACCCAGGACCACCAGCTCAGTGTGTCACTGTGTATGGCGAGCTGGCTCCTCTTGTCATCCTTCACCAATAAACATCAACAATCAATCAATACATCATAGCCTTGGCAAATTGACTGAGACTCTCTCTTCCAAAATGACTCTAGCTACTATCAACCTGACATAAAACTAGCCAGTACAAATAAAGAGTTTGCTGAGTGAGAGCAAGAATATGTAGTTTGGTCAGATAGGCAAAGGCTATCCAGTTGCAAGAAGGTGCTGCATCTATTAGGGTAATGATGATAATGGAAGCAGCTGGCTTGGGGGGGGGGGAGCAGACACAATAGAGTTATGAGTTTGAGGCCAGTCTGGGCTACATAGTAGCTTGGGATATATAATGGCATAGCGAGACACTATCAAAAGAAAAAAGAAAAGAAAGAAAAGAAGTGGGTAGATTTGAGAACATATGTACCACCGGTATTGAATATTATGTTTTAGGCTCATTATATCTACCACTTATATGTAATCTTATCCTTGACTAAAAAGTTTCTCAAACAAAATTCTTTTCTTTTTCATTTTCTCTAGCTTTATTATGTTTTGCTATACAGTGGAACTCAACTTGAGAAAAATAGCCTAAACAAAATATTTCAATTATGATACTTTTTTTCCATTTAAATGGTCCATTTTTCCCTCCAGGTGCTGGTAGAGTATCTCTGGAGCTGTGACATGTGGAGAGATGAGAAGTTAAAGAACACATTTGGAACATATTCCAGACATCTTTATCTTTATTGAGTCCTGATGAAGTTTGGCTATTATAAATCCTGATTGAGTGCCATGATGTTTTCCAAGCAAATGGGACCACTTTGCAAAAAAGCAAAAGCAGCCTGTCACCATGTGCAAGAGGAGGAGGTGTCAATGGAGAGCAGCCACCAGCATTTTCAGAAAGCGACATGATGTAACAGCCCCTCTACACTGCCTCATTTGTGCTGGAAATTTTTAAATAGAGAAAAAAACAATCCTGTACCATTAGCATAGCAACAAGTATGTTCTTCGCATAATAAACTTGGTTTCAGGGCGGCATTGGGCTCCATTTTGCTTGCCCTTCTGTCTCACCTTTCATTGCCAATGCTTTTGCAGTCCTAATGGAAAGACAGCCTTTGAGAGAACCCTGCTGTTTTCTTGGCTGCCTGTTGGCAAGAGAGGAGAATAGGAGGACGGAGGACGGGATTATACATTTGTAAAGTTCCATTATTTATCTTACTTAGGGACAGCATTTTCTCCTTTCAAGCTCATCTCCTAGCCACCGTAATTAGGCTTTCCAGAAACATCTTGCTGCTGTCTTGACATCACAATAGCATTTTGATAAGCTTGGACCGTAACCAGCTCCGAAGTCTGGCAAAACATTGCTGCACAGTCAAAGAATTCTCTGTACCTTGGTAGAAACCATGAGTTCCCAGAAGGGGGAAGAGCGTTGTTTTTATAACAATATTTAAAGAAGCCATTCGGGAGCAGGCTTACAATATCAAAACTTTCATCTCCAATCCTAGCAACAAGTTTTCTCATATCGGGTCATATTTGCTTACAAGCCTTAAATGAGGACAGAATTCTTTCATTAATGAGCAGAAAAGAGAGAAGCAGCTCAAGAGGGAGGATGACAAAGAGAGATGCTCAGACAAAAGGGTGAGAAAAAGGAATGGGGGATGAATTTTAATGGGGAAGTTTCTTGGGAGACTTTCAGGTTTCAGTGTGGATCATATTTTGAGTGGGGTGGTACAAACTGTCTTGTTGATAATGTGGCATCTAGGAACTGGTCCTTACTCAGAATTGAGTATCATAGGATTTGGAGTCAGACCTAACACCTCCATCAGGCACCAGTGGTAACATTATATGTGAAGGCATCATAGATTCAACAACACTACTAGAATGTTGGCCTCATGTTTTCAGGAGAGCTTTTAGCTGGAGGAAGAGTGATCAATAACCTTCCTCGTGGTTATGGAGACATTCTGTACCCTGCCACCAATGCACAGGAAGTGTGGTCACTGAAGCTAGAGTTCTAAATCTTATTTATTTAACTTCCATTTGGCTTGTGGTTATCATTTGACAGTGCCTCTGCCCTCTGCATTACTAATGTAGTATTATACCCCAAGACATAAAATGTAATGTTCCTACAAGGTAGAGACATACTTCTTACTACCTTAATTCTTTTCAGTGAACTTCACATACACAAAGTCTCAGAAAACATCAGAGGGATACCAAAGTGTCTCAAGTCCTCAGGCTAAAGTCGTGACCATGTGCTATTCATGATTTTATGCTATTCCTTTTTTTCAATCAATGCAAATATTTATGGTATTAAAATGTAATTCAAAGAATAACTGCTTTTTTGATTAGCATCTAGGACTGTGCCCAGCAGTGACTCCAGTTAAGCTGCTTGATTGACCAGGCTTGTTATATGTTCTGGAGGGGAATTTTCAATTATCTTTGAAACATGGCCACATTTGCTGCAAAACATGGATTCTAATGCTTTTAAGAGAGAAAGAATTCTTTCCTTTTCCATTGACAGTGGCTTGATTGCCCTTTAAAACCCTTTTGCTTGTGATACCTTCAATTGAGCAATAAATAGATCATGCTATTCAGGACATTTTGAGCTGGTTTGTTGACCCATTGATGCATTCATGAACAGGCAAGCATATTCTCTGGGGTCAGGCTCAGTCCCTGGCACTGGTTTGTATCAATGAGGTAAATAGAAGAGGCAGCATTTGGCCCAATGATTTCAGTGCAGCTGCTACATCAGACATGCCAACGTGAAGCTGAGCCACTAATTGGAAGTGGAATAAACTAAAGAAATCTTGGTTCAAATGGCAGCTATATTTTTCAAAGCGAAGATTTCAGTTGAAATGCCAAAGGAGACAGTTAGCCAAAACATTTGTCTATGGAGATTTCTCTTCTCAATTTTTCTCAGATCTACAGCTGGGTGCTAAACGAGGCATGTCTTGAGAACACATGCCATGGATAAACCAAGATGCTTATTTTCATCAATAGCAGATCTGATTGAACTCACAACAAATAGTTCAATTACCATGAGCACTAATAGGCTAATTAATTTGGATGATAATAAATAAAAGAGGGTGTGGGAGAACTGAGCTCATCGGGAATGGTATTAGATCAGGAGATGGGCTAGGTATGCCACGAACCCTCAGTTTAGGGAACATAAGAGTGAGAAAGTAATATATAAACAAACAAATAATCCATTTTTGGAGCTGAGGAGATGGTCCAGTGGATAAATCACTTGCCTTACAGTTGTGAGTACTGAAGTTTAGGTTTCCAGAATTTTGACATGATGTCCAGAAGACTGATAGATGTTTAGAATCCACATAAATGCTTAATGGGCATGGCAGCTTCTCTATAATGCCAGTGGGCGGAAGGGAAATCTTCTGTGCAACACGGCAAGCTAGTCTGGTCTGGTCTGGTCTGGTCTGGTCTGGTCTGGTCTGGTCTGGTCTGGTCTAGTCTAGTGAGAGTTCTGGGTTGTCTTGAGAGACTCCACATCAGTGAATAAAAGTGGAAACAATGGAGAAAAACAGTCAGTGTCAATCCCAAGCCTCCACACACATGCCCATGTGCCCACATACATGCAAAATAACGCAAAAGCCCACTCTAATATCCTCCACCACACACACACACACACACACACACACACACACACACACACACATGCATAATCTTGTAGAGCTCTTTTCTACCTAATACTTTGTACAGGGTATATTTTTGAGATTCACTCACAGCATCCACTGGCCACGTTCAACATTCTTAGAATTTTGTGTCAGAAAACTACTTGGCTCTCCTGTGAGCTGCACAAATTTTTTACACCTGTCAAGAACAGCGCTCTATCTCATTTTATTGCCCCGCTGCCCTGGATATCTAGAAGCTTAAAACCAAACTCATTCCTCGCTTTCATTATTGTCTTTGGCTTTCATTCCTTCCAGTCCCCACCTGGTTGGGAACAGGCTCCAAAGACATTAGAAGCCAGTAGGAATTTTAGTATTTTTTCTTTTCTTTCTGAACCTGTATCTACTTGTCTGTGAAATGGAGTAATAATTCTTATTTCCTAAGAATTTGTTTGTAGTGCTGGACCAGAGAAAATGCTCAAACCCTCCAATTGTTAAATAGGGAAGTTTCCATTGGGTTTGAAACATTGCAAATCATTTTAAGGCATTTCTGATTATGACGATGAGGTAATCTATATAATTTGGGCATGGCTATTGGAAGAGCTTAACAAGAATAGCACATTAACTCTGCTTTTTTTTTTTGTTGACAGTTCCTTCTAAGAGTAAAACATGCTTCAGCAAAATGTGCAAATCTCATATAGACAAGTCAGTGAATTTTGAAAGGTGGATATATTTATGTAATTCTGGCTCCCCCTAAAACGTACCTATTTCCATTACCCAAACCACCTTCTTTGGGGGCCTCCAACTTAACCCCTGCCTTGCTGGAGATGGCTCTTTCAGGTCATTTCCCTGCAAGTGAATGCTTTCTGGCATTCACATACGTTCATCAGAGTATAAATGGCTCACCTATTGCAAGTATAAGGTGATTTGTCATAAGAGGATATCATGGACTTCATTCATTTCTTCCTCAAGGACATTTGAATGTCTTCATCCACTGGCTAATATGGGTAAAAGTGCTCTGCACATCCTTATAGAAAGCCCTTGACATTAGTCATGTTTGTGTTACTTCAGGAAGGATGTATGAGAAGAACTACAGTGGAAAGTAGTAGTGTGACTTTACATCTCCACCAGCAACGTGTCCCTTGCCGAGACTGGATGTTACAAGACATTTCTTAAAGCAACACAGAAACAGTGCTTGTATTATTGAGAGGAGAAAGAATGGTGATATGTATTTAAGATAATATTCTAATTTAAGCATAGTTTTCTTTCCTTTAAAACTCATTTTTAATTGAAAAAATAAAAGTTCATACCATGTATTATGATCAAGGTTTTCCCTTCCCAAACTCCTTCCAGGTCCTCTCCAT
Source organism: Arvicanthis niloticus (assembly GCF_011762505.2). NCBI lineage: Eukaryota > Metazoa > Chordata > Mammalia > Rodentia > Muridae > Arvicanthis > Arvicanthis niloticus. The sequence goes on along the minus strand of NC_047665.1, from coordinate 64,306,492 downwards.
CTCCCCAACTCCCTACCTCCTAACCCTACAAATATTTAGCTTTTTTCCTCCTCTCTCTTTAGAAGATAAGCTGGCAAATAATAAAGCAAACAAAACCAGAATAAAATAAACAAACAGAAAAAAAAGTAGAAACAGAACACACACACACACACTCAATCCATAAAAATTCAAAATTAGACACCATAATACAAAAGCAAAAGATCACTAAGTTAAAAAAAAACCCTCGAAGTGTTTGAGACAAAAAATATCAAAATAACATTGACTTTATTTCATGTTGACCAGCTAATGCTGGCCTTCCCTTAAGTGAGGTTTTGCAGACCCAGTGAGACTCGATTGGAGAAAACTAATTTTTCTTTTACAAGTGAATGTTAGTTGGAGAAAGCTTCTGGGTTAGGCATGGAAGCTTATGGTCTACTTTCCCTCTTAAGTGATGTGATCTCATCTGGCTTGGACCTGTGCAGGCCCTGTGCATGCTGCTACAATAGGTTTCTGATCATCCATTTACCTTTAAATTTCATGGTGAGTAAACTTCATGAGCGAATTAACATAGCTGTGCTTTTTAAACTGCTATTATTTAGATGTATCTTTATCTCTATGAGTTTGAGTAGTTTGTGTCTCTCTGAGAATTTGTCAACTCACCTATCTTAAATTTGTGGCCAGGAAATTCTCATAGTTTTCTTTCCAATGTCTCTGAATTCTATAGTAATGCCTCATGTTTCACAGCGAACCTCCTGTGTCATCTTTCTGGATGCTGGAATTACAGGATTAGCTAACATGTCTGGTGATTTTTCTTTGATTTTCTTTGTCCTGTTAGCTAATGTTTTTGTTTAGAATGAATGTCTTATAGATAATGTAGAGTTGCATTTATTCTTGTTTTTTAAAAAATACTTTTATCCTTTACTTAGTATATTTTCACATTCATACTTATAGTGGTAATCAATACATTAGATCGATTAGAGTCATGCTCATCATTATTTTATGTTTATTTGGTTTCTTTATCTGAGATTATGTGGAAACTTGTTTTATACACTCATTTATATCAGTGAATGCCTGTGTTTGTTTTTTTGTTTGTTTGTTTGAATATAAGGCTTTGTACAAACAAGGTAATTGTTTTACAAATGAGTTACTGCCTATGGCTCAATAGTACCTTTTTATTTTTATTTTTTTTAAAAAATGCTTTTCCTAGAGTTTAGAAAAGATAGATTGCGAGCATAGATTTACCTTTAAGCTATACTCCTCTGCCTTAAGAACAATATAGGTGCCTTATAGTGGAACAACCCTATTTTCTCCTAAATAATTTTCAAAATGTATCTGTCCTTAGTTCCAGTATCAATTGGCCCTTATAGCCCAATATATTGTTATAACTATTACATTAAACAGACTTCACATCAATTGATGAAGTGAGAGCTTCTTTTATCTTTCTTTTTCTCTTTCTATGTCTACCATCTCATTTCCCTCCCCTAGGAAGAAAATCTTTTCCATTTCTTTTACGGTATGTCTGCCTGTGAATTCTTTCAGTTTCTCACCAGCCGATAAACAAATCTCACTCTCTCCATCAATTTTGAATTATCAATTTGTGAGACTTTGAGTTTAGTATCATTTTAGTTTCCTTGTGGGGAGATTAAATAATGTCCAATGAAAGCATTATCCTGTATGAGGGGAAGGTATATTCTTCTGGCGACTTCCAAGAAGGTAGTCTTTAGTGTACTAAAAATTTTAAAATTATGTCTTATTTTTGTCTCTTTAATCTGAATTGTTCTTAAAAATTAAATTTTGGGAATTCTGGAGTTGTCTCATACTTACTTCATGAGCCCTATTTCTTTCCTATATCCTCATTTTTTCTTTTATCCTGTTTCTTTGTAGCATTTGAAGTTTCTATTGACCTATCTTTGAGGTCATTAGTTTTTGCAGCCTTTTAAGACTTTCAGAGATCTTATCAAATCCATTCATCTGAGGTTCCTGTCAATATTTTTCTTAGTTTCTTAGAATTTTCATCTATACTAATATCACCTGCTTGTTTATTTACTTATGTCTGCTTTTTAAATTAGAGTAGTAATCATGTCAAATGAATTTCTCTTGCTGCCTGATGATCCCCAAGTGTGTCATATCTGAGTTACTCAGTGCTTCCTTTTTTCTTCATGGTTTTTCTTGCTTTTTAGAACTTAAAGCTTCATAAGTTTTGTCTTTCTTTTTAGGTAGTATCTGGATAGTTATTATTATCCTTAAATTAAAAAAAAATGTATCTAGATATGTCAAGGTGCTGCATTCTCTTCCATAGATTTTGCTTGTAACACCCGAACCCTTTTATTTTTATTTATTTACATTATTTTATTTGTTTTGTTCAAGTTTTTGAACTGGTCAAATAATGCCTCTCATTTTATTCTCTTAATAGCTTTATCACCTGAGGTGCCTGCATTCATGTCTGTTTTTATAATTGAATCATGAGTTGTGGGTTTTTTTCTACTTTGAGCACAACTAGTTAGCTGTAATAGTGAATATTTTAACATTTCTATATTATAATTAGGTTGTTCATGTCAGTTTTGGATCATTTTCTATTTATTAACGTTTCTTCTCATAGACCACGTTTCCCATTTCCCTAATTTTTTCCATGCCTGATCATCCTAAATTAAAGGCCAAACTGGAAGAACTTTTTTTCGCTGATGCTTATATTTTTGCAATATGTATAATTTGATGCATAAGTGTTTCTGACATTGATCTGGGACAGAGGAAAGTCTCTTAGAAATCTGGGTCTTCCTCTAAAGGCTCGTTAGAGGACATTGCTGTAGCCCATGAAATCTTGTGCTAATAGCTAGCCACTGATGCAGTTCTGTGAGTACTGTGCCCAAAGCTTAATCAGCAATGTGAGTTTCTAGTCTGGATGGCAGAAACTGGCACCAGACCAATGGTGTCTGCACTGAATTCTGGCTGTTCCTTATAATCTTTGTGAATGTTTATGCTCACCACATCAGGATGGTCCCTCTTGTTTACTAATAGTCCAGGGGCACCCTGTACAGAGTTCATTATTCGTGTCTTTTTTCCTCCTTTTTAATCTGCCCTGCAAACGTGAGCTGCCTCAGTTTCCTTGGACTTTCAGCTATCATATATTGTGTCTGATGGATTACACAAGGGTTGGTTGATGTACTTTTGTAGTTCCATTTAGAAATAATGGAAGGGCTTGCTGTCTTTGTTACCTATTCTATAGGGATCCGTCCTTAGCTGACTTATATCCAGCACCTCCAGAATTATTTGATTTAAACACAATTGTTATATTCTATGGGAGATAGAACTGATTTTTACTATTTTGTTTTGGATTGAACTTCAAAGTGTCCCCTTGAACTTAAATAAAGTAGATTATGTCCTTATTTTTGAGATTTGAGAGTTATTTATGTATTCTGGATGGAATTATTTAATCAAAACTCCAATCTGCAAATATTTTCTCTGATGTCAGGTTATCTTTTCATTATTTTAACCCTTAGAAGAAGGGTCTAAATAATAAGGTCTAAATTACTCAGTCTGCTTTTAAAGACAGACTTCTTTGTGTATGTCAAAAATCCTTTGTTAAACCCAAAGGCATAAATATTTTCTCTAAAATTTTCTTGGAGAAGCATTAACTCTGTTTTATAATTGGCCAGTTTCAAGTTAATTATCACGCAAAGCATAACTGCAGGTTAATTTTAAATATTAATTCTTATTCTAATTTGTTCAAAAGACTAGTATCTCTTCATCAAATTTCTTTCTTCTCTCTACCAAAATTTAGTTCACAGTATTGGTTGGTCCATTTCTGGACTCATTAACCTGACACCCTGGGTCTCTGTTGTTTCCGATATTGCAGTGCCCCATTGGATAGTCTGCAGTGCTTTATACAGCAAAGTTGAGTTTTTCTAATAAGTCTTAAACCAGGTAGTGGGACCTCCCACCTTATATTTCCGAACTGTTTGACATTTCTACTTTCCTTTTAATATAATCTATGGCATCCCATCTCGTCTATGCAATGGTTACTGGTTTTCAGGGGAATCACCTCAAGTCTTTGTATTTATTCAGGGAGATTTTACTCCTTAAGATTATGGAGACTCCATTTATTAAAAAAAAAAAAAAACAAAGGAAGGAAAGAAGGAAGGAAGGAAGGAAGGAAGGAAGGAAGGGAGGGAGGGAAAAAAGTCGCAACTCTTTACTTAGGCCTTTGGTTTCTTTTGCTGTTTATAGTTCCGACCATATATACCTCACAAACAATTCATCATATTTATACCTGAGATTTTTACTGACATTTAAATAGGACTTTTACATTTTTCTGATGCCATTTTTCACCACCAGTGTACAATATTTTGACAGATTTGTAAAATACTTACATTTTATCTCCAGAACTTGCAAAATCATTTATTAATTCTAGGACCTTTTTGTAGGCTGAGGTGAAGACATTTTTATTGTCTCTTCTCTGAGGATCCTGATCATATTCTGCTGTTCTGGTTAGTACTTCAATACGATATTAGACATGCAAGAGGACACAGAACATACCTGACTTGTTCTCATATTATGACAAATATAGACTCATACTATTAAGAGTGATATTACTTCTCCTCATCCTTTCCTTCTTTCCTCTCCCCCTTCTACCTCTTTATTTGTCTCTTCTTCCATCCCCTGCTTTAAACACTTCTGATCAGGTTAAGTAATTTCTATTTTTATGGTGTGGGTGATTTATTATCATTATTATTATTAAAAGGATGTTGTTGATTTTTATCTTATCTAATGTACCTTTTGCATTCTTTGATATAGTTGTCTTTTTTCCTTTTTTAAAAAAAAATTAGGAAACATGGTGGAAAATACTGATTTTCAAATATCCAGTATCATTTTAATTTTGTTTTTCTTGGAGCTTCCTGGATCTTCTGAGAAGTACAAGTCTGAAGATGGACTCTTTGGAGCACAGCAGCCTCCTCTTCTTGGATTTCTGTCATGAGCAGATTTCTTGTTTCACAATGAATACAATTTTTTTTTTCTGAAAGTATTTTTCATGATGTCCAGCAATACATGGCACTTAACGTGCAGGTTTCAGGCTTTTAAGAGTTTAGCGCCATGTTAACCACCATTGCCACCTTCTTATTTGTTGTTGTGTTTTGTTTTGTTGTTACATTTACTTTTGAGAACTTGAAACTTATTTCCACAGTCCTTTGTCACTCTGACTTAATCACCTAGACTGCTCTCAACAAATGAATAGGACATGGTTGTTACTTTATCCTTGAATTTTATCCCTTGAATCATTAGTATTGCAACAAGAAAGTTTATGAATCTTTTCCAGACATTTGCCATTTTATTCATTTTCATTTGGGTGCCTTTTTGAGAAAATTTAAACCACCAAATTGGCAAAACTATTTGTTCTGGCTTATTGATTTTTATGGCTTAATTTTAACATGTAGCTCTATAGAACAACAGATTTTTTAAAAACAGTTTAACACACATACATAGTTTACTTTGGTAATTTCTACCTCATTGCCCTTTCTAACACCCTTCCCTTTGTTGAAACTCCCCTATTCCCAAGAAGTCTGTCTTTACCTTTGATGTTCCTGGGCGCTGTGTGGTCCAGTGAACTTGATTGGGGTGGTAAATCACTTACTGGAACATGTGCTACTGGTGGGTACACCACTGATGAGATGAACCCGAGGACACCCATTTTGGACAGATAAATTCATTGATAATCTCTTTATCATTATAATACATAGACCTCTCTGTTTGTTTGAACAGTCTCTGCCCTGGATCTTCTGTTGATTTTGGTCAGTCACCTCTGTTGAGTTCATAGCTTCTCTGTCTGCCAATGGCATGAGAAGTCCAGTGTGCCCTTAAAGTCACTGTAGCTTGAAGCTCACTGGAATAGCCAAATGTTTCATGAGAGTTGAAAAGAATGTTTCTCCAGGTTTTCCCCTCCTTTGAGACTCAAGGCTTTTTGAATCATTAATGACCATAGCCATATAGATAGAAGGCCCAAATTCTCACAGGGACCATCTTTGCTTTGAGAATAATTTTATTTTGTTGAATATATTTTTCTCTCTTTTGAGAATTTTATACCTGTGCACAATATATCTAGATTATACCCACAAGTTCTTCAACCCAACTCAGTCAGAAGCCATTTAGGAAAGCCTATGGCATACAAGTGAGTTTCTGGAGATGGCCCACCATTTTGCATGGCTACAGTGGGTACACTCTGAGATGCAGGGTACTCAGAGACTTCATCCCAGGATTGCTTCTTGATGCTGATATAACTTTTCTGCTACGATTACATAGCCTAATGATTTCTGGACATTAGGAATTTGAGCAGATTTCCTGCAGTAATGCTATGAATTGATGATTTCATAATGATTTTATAGAATTCGTAAATTGATACAAGTAATCTCAAGTCCCCTAGAGAATAAAAGTTGCAAATAGAGCTCTGGAGACCTTTATGTGTCACAGGGCAATTGCACTAAGAAAGGAAATCAGGCTAGGAACAAAGTTATGAGCAAGGAAAACATTCCTTCTAGGTTAGGATCGAGGCTACTGTCTGATAACTAAATGACATAAACTTAGTATGGACAATCTATTGTAGGTGCAAAGACAAAAAAAATAAATAATAGACTAGTCTGATATACAAGACTTCAAACTAATGAGACACAAATCAGATGATTTGTCTCTTGACGAAACCATGTCAACTTATGACATAAAAATTAGTGCTTTATGAAACTAGTAGCAGAAAATGAATGTTTAGTCAGATACTAGTCTTAATGGAAAGGCATGTAAACAATCTTGCTGTAAGTCCTTAAGTTTTATCAATCTATGACATGAACTATTGTCTTAAACTTACTATGAACTTATGAAATGTAAGAGTGTTTAGAAAACCATGTGATCAATTATCCTGAGAAAGTATAAAAACTGTTAACAATAAAGTGGCGATAGAGCCTTCTTCAGCTTCGTCCACTGTGTCTCTATGTGTGCCTGAATTTTTCCTCTCCTCTCCTCTCCTCTCCTCTCCTCTCCTCTCCTCTCCTCTCCTCTCCTCTCCTCTTCTTTTTCTTTTTCTCTCTGGCTCATGAAGAGTTAAGGAACTCTAATCCTCATGCCTGGCCTGCAAGAGACCCGAAGTCCTAAAAAGGACTCAAGTAACTAAGCTTTTTTCTTAATTCCCTGCTGCTATCAGCAGGAGTCCATTGCTAGAAGCCAGGAGCAGCTTTGGGCCACAAAACAACAAAGAGTTAAAGAGAGAGTTAAATCACCAAAAAGTCATCAGATTTTGGCCCTGGATCACCAAACTTTGCTGCTACCTCAGTTTATCCCGTGATGCCAGGCTGTACCCCAACACAACACCTTCTCCTTTAGGTCTTCCTGTAACCTACTGAGCCTAATCAGTTCTTCCCATGTGTACTTAGATGTGGGGCCATCCAATGGAGAATGTTAATCTACCAAGAGATATCCTTGAAGAAAACTTATTTTATCTCCCTTGGTAGCCACCAACTTTCAGTAGCTACTTTGCTAGGGCTAGGGCCTCATGAAACTCTCACCAGCCCATTTTAGCATTAAATGCTTTTGTCTTACATAGGCCTTGTGTAGACAATCCCAGCTGCTGTGAGATAAGGAGTCCAACATCCATGTCATGTCCTGAGGACTCTTTTGCAGCAGTCCTCCTGAACTTTTGGTTCTTACAAGATTTTTACTGCTTTTTTTTATGTTGGTCCTTGAACCTTGGGAGAGTAGGGTATGATATAGACAACCCATGTAGGGCTGAGCACACTAAAAAAGTGTTTTGTACTTATTGAGAATATAGAATCTCAAGTTCCAAAAGAGGAATAAATAAGTCTGATTTTTACCATATCCCCGATTATTGCAGTGCCAACAAGCTCAAGGAATATGAGTTGAGAGAGCAGCAAATGTTCTTGATGTTGGATGGAATAATTTGTTTCCTCTTACTTCTCAGCATCTACTGCCTGATTCTAACCTAGAAGTTCTTCACCATTCAGTATTTCTAGTTCATGTGTAGGCCACTTGATTTTTTTTTTCTATCAACTCAGTTTTATGTGGAAGTTCTTGGATTTTTGTTACACTCCCATCAACTGTTAGCAGTTCACCAGTGAACATCATACAAACACTCTTGTTGGCATATTTTTTAAGCTATTTTACTGAGTTTTTATGTCTACTACCCTTCTAACCCTTATTCTACCCTAATCCCTTCCAACACCCCAAAACTGGGGAAGAGAGAAAGAAGGAAAGAGGGTATGGATCTCTTTTAGACTACTTCCTGCTGATCAGAGGTGAAAGTCTAATCATTGTTGTCAGAATATCCAGCAATCCAGCAATCCAAGAATCTGGCAATCCAGCAATAGCAAACCAACAATGCAGCAATTGTAACAGCAAATGCAGCAGGGACCAGCAACAGGCTTCTAGAAATAATACTGTCATTTTTTTTTTATTTATTTAATTCACAATGCTCTTTCAGTATTATCCAGTCTTCTGTTTCATGCTTTTGTTTTTTCTTGATCATATTTGTTTGTTTGATTGTTTTCTTTAGGCATGGTTTCTTTATTTAGACCTGGCAGGGTCTTGAACTTTTAGGGATTTTTCTCTCCTGGACCTCTAGAGTGTTGGGATTATACACATCTACCACCACATTCAACTTCTAAGTTCTTAAAAACACAGCAATGTGTCTTTGCTTATTTTGTACTGTTTCTTATTTTAGAATATTTGCATAGTTACCATGTAATCATTCTATTGATTAATTAATTACATGCAAATTTTCTCCTGTGTTGAAGTGAACACTTAATGTAAAATCAGCCTTGTGAGGTAAATGCTAGCATCACCCATTTGACAAATGGACAAGTTGTAAAAACATAGTTTTATTAACTTTTCGCTGAAAGCAGCAGCTTGTAGACAGTGAAGCTTGTAGACAGTGACTTAAAGTAGTGAGACTCAGATCCTGAACCCCTACTTTGCGTTGCCTAGGAACAGGTGAAAAGTTTCCTGAGGTTTTCCATGGGGAGGGAGGAAGAAAAAAGAAAAAGAAAGGAAAGGAAAAAGAAATTTTAAAAAAGGAAAAGGAAAAGGAAAAAAATGACTAAAAATGACACATTATCTTGTTTACTGCAATCCCCATCACATACAAGCAATGGATGCTAGTGAAGACGCCCATGTAGATTCCTTGGCTATGCTCTTCTCTTTGAACCCCGTACCTTTCCACATAGCCTGCCCAATCCCAGCGATCATTTTAGCCACAGTTCAAGTTGACTTTAGTTCCAGATACAAAGCCTGTTGTTCAAACACTCCAGACACAGTGCACCAAGCATAGCTGAGAGGCCTAGATCTTGTGATGCTAACATGTTCTGTAGTTCCAACAGTAACTTGTAGGAAAGTGAGTAAGACCACCATAAGGTCTCAACCAGCAATTCTCTCTCATGAAATGTAATTTTTTTTCTTTTCTGTTTTCAACATAGTAGCTGCCAGTCTTTGTTCATTCTGTTCAACTCTTTCAGTCCCCTAAGCTTCTAGTAGGAGCTATTATTGCCAATGAGAATCGAGTGTTCCTCACTCACAGTCCCTAATATGAACTTATACTCTGGTGCCTGGTACCTTTTCCTCAGGTCTAACGACCTGGCTAGGTGTGCTGGCTAGTTTATGTCAACTTCATATAAACTACATAAGGAAGCTCCAGATGAGAAAATAAAGATTGGGCTGTAGGCAAACTGGAGGTCATTTCCTTAATTAGTGACTGATGTGGGAGGGCCTAGCTCATTGCAGATGGGGACACTCCTAGGTTGGTGATCCTAAGTTTTTAATAAAGCAATCTGAGCAAGCCACAAAGAGCAAGGCAGTAAGAAGCATTCTTTCATGGCTTCTGCATCAGCTCCTGCCTCCAGATTTCTGTCCAGTTTGAGATCTGGCATTGAATCTTCACCTTGAATCTAGATATATAGGCCAAATACACTCTTTCCTCCCCATGTAGCTTTTAGTAATGATGTTTCATCAAAACGGTAGAAACCCTAAGACACCAAGAGAAGGATCAGAATTTGCTTGCTTAGTTTCTTCTGTCTGACCAACTTAAGGGCTTCTAACTTTGCACATAAGCAATCTGTGACCAGATGGCCCCAGGCCCCCATACTGCTCTATTTGCATAAGTTTCTAGAACTTTCTTTGCAGATCTAGAGTGTCTAGGACCGAGCATGTGAGATAGTTTTGTCTTCTTTTTAAACATTCCATTTTAAGATGATTTGAGAAAAGTTGTGTCTAGGAGATGTAGACACATTTATTCAAATTTGCTGTCTTACCAGAATTCTAAGGACCAAATTACAAGCTACCAAATGGAGAAAACCATAACTCTCATAATTTTCCAGATACAATGTTGTCAACTGCAATAATATTGTTGCATCTAGATAATGAGAATGAATTTGGAGTTTTGGCAAGGCTGTTCATGGAAAGCCCATCAATTCAACAATAGACATTATTAGAGGAATTTGAAGGAGCAAATACGGGAATGTGGGTCTTAGCAGAAATATGTGAGGGGAAAATTAGCTTGAATTATCTATAAACCATCTTCATTGATATATCACTTCTCTGGGATGAGCAATTTTTTTTTTTTTAGAATAATGACTGCTCATCTTTCTACCCAGAGAATCATTTGACAGAAACATCAAGAAGCAGATGTAATATTTTAATGATGCTCTGCTTTTTGAACTCTGAGCACTTCCAAATACTGACACTATTCCCAGTGAACCCCACAGCTAAAGTAACAATCACCTTGACATTTTTACATGATGTGAAGACCTAAAGAATGTTGAACACCTGGCTTGTACCAAAGAGGAGTCCTGAGAGCCAAGAAGCATAGAAATTGGAATTCTTGCTTCCTCTGTTGTCCTCTACAGTGTCTCTTGCCTCTTTGCTAAATATCAAAGATATTTATGCTTAAACAAATGTCTTCCTCTTAAGCATCCTCTCCTTCTGGCAGATAAGTCATCCTACTGAATTGGAGGCACTTTCCATGGCAACAGACCATGATGTCAGAAGCAGCATGCCAAGCAATTAGATCTTGTAGGTGCCACAGTAGGAAATACTCATCTCTGAGGATGATGGCAAGGCAGAGCTGCTGTAAGCCAGAAGGAAACTCAGCAGTCCATGTGTGTCTAATGTTTTCTCTGAAAGGTCCAATGGCCAGAGATTGTGGAAAGCAAATGAAGCTGGGTGAGAGTGAAAGAGGAATGTTTTCAAGACAAGATTTTAAAGGGGAGGTGCATTGAAGAAGGAGATTTGTAGAGTGCCACAGCCAGATGGCTGGCGGTCTGCCATGATCCGTAGCTTTGATGCTTTGCAGGTGTTTTCTGAGGTGTTGAAGAGAAAAGCTCCAGAGACTCGCTGTCTCATTGAGAGAGACAAGGAGTCAGGACCTGGGGAAGGAACAGTCTGCTCTCCCACCTTGTGCAGCAGAAGTGTGGGGACTTTGGCAGTTACACTGCTTTCAAGGAAAGAGCACCTTGACAACGCCCACTGAGACCCAAGATCTCAGGATGCTTTAAGGGGTGATTCAAGAGGAGGCAATAAATGTTGTCTCCTACTGTTGCTGATGTGAACAAAGGACCTGAGAGTATTATAAGACAAACTAAAAAAAAAAAAAAAAAAAAAAAAAAAATCCCAGCCAATGTTTTGCAGGTCTTTATCAAATATACAAGAGTTTGAAACCAATACCTGTGAGATATCAGAGAAGTTTTTTAAATACACAGAGCAGTAATACAGTATGGATAAATTTGGACCACATATGGCTTCTTATGTAAAAGAAAATTTCTTCTCCTTTTAGTAACACATTGTCTGCTGCCTGTGATCAGCACCTCCTGCCATATGTTCCTTAAACAAGCGGCTGCGAGGCAAGAAGCAGCCCCGGTAATTAAGATCAAATGAGCCAGATGAAGAAAAGGAGCTGGGTGAACCACATGCAGGCAGAAGCCAGTCTTTTTCATCTTGAAACAGGGCAAGAGAGACAAACAGACAGACAGACAGACAGACAGACAGACAGACAGACAGACAGACAGATGACAGACACAGAAGAAAGAGAAATCTCAAGTCCTTGCCCATAGATACATTGCAGGGTCTAAATGCAGTCAGCCATCTTTGGACTGTCTCCAGAAGTCATGCATTTGTTTTCTATTGTTCCTAGTTCCATTGATTGGTTCCATTGAAGAACATGACATTGAAGGTCGGAACACTCCTATGGCCCACAGTTTATTTTTCATGACAAACTCAAAACTAACTTGAAACCCATCACAAAATAATTTGGATTGAGCCTGAAAACATTTTTGAAGATTCTTTAGCCTCTAATACTCATGTTGCAAACAGGGAAGTTGGGGTACAGAGAGTGGAAAACATTGAGTGGACAACTTTCCTCTGATTGCCGAGTTAGAGGGAGAATGAACACAGATTAGAAGCCAAGGTCTCTGAATCACCCCATAATTCTCAAATTTGAGTGCACATTAAACATCTTTGGAGGTCACTAAGCATAGTACAGTGCACAGGCCTGCAGTCTCCACTACTTGAAAAGCAAATAAATGAGGGTTGCAAGTTCAAGGCAAACCTGAGAGACTTAAGAAAACCTTGCCTCAAAATATAAAATATAGGGGCTAGATAATGACTCAGTCATAGAGAGTGCAAATACCCTTGCAGAGAGCCCAGGCTTTGTTTCTAACGCTCATTTCAGGCAGCTCATGAACACCTTTAACTCAAGCTTCAGGGGCATCCAATGTCATCTCCTGGCCTCTGCAAGCACCTACACACATGGGTACACATACATGCAGACACATAATTAACAACAAAAACAGTGTGTGTGTGTGTGTGTGTGTGTGTGTGTGTGTGTGTAAGGATTGGTAATGTATCTCAGTGAGAAAGTGCCAGGAATTTGCAAATATGTGGGTTTAGTCCCCAGTACCAGCAACACAAACCTCCAAACAAACAAATAAGAACATGGAGTGCTTCTTAACAAGCAGGTAGAGTTTTTCCCTTACACCAGAAAGCACCTTCAAATACTCTTTTCCCACTGACATGATGGTCAAAGTTACTGTGAGACAGGGAGCATGAGATGTGGAATTCCATCCTCTAGTTTAGATAAGCTACATTCTACAGAAGTTGTATAGGAATCTTGGGTTTCCATGGTGATGGCTCAAAGAAAGTTAGTTGTGCATGATAAAGTTCTCCGAAGAACCAGGTGGAAGAAATAAACCACAGAGGTCCAGGCAGCGAATGCCATAGCAGCCTATTTGGCTTGCTAACAATCATGGAGAAAACCCAGTGGGGATTATATTCCTTTGCATGGAGCTCCCTGTAGTACAGGCTTCATCCATTGACATATAGCCTGTTGATTGAGTGTGAGCAGAAAGAAATCAGCAATACTTATTTACCTGGTATGTGGAAAAGCCTCAGTCAGTGTGATTAAAGGAGCCACAAATTCTATATCAATAAAGCACTTCCAGAACCTGAGCAGGGTGAAGAATTAGGACTTCAGGGCCAGGGTCAGCTACACAGCTCATTCAATGCCAACTCTCTCTACCTGAGATCTCATCTCAACAAGACTAAAAGAAAAACCACTCATAATTTAGAATATCATTCATTTGTATCATGCATGTTTTCAAAGTTTTTTCTCAAATAAAGAATCTAACAAAGTATCCAATAGTGAAATGGTAATGAGGCATAAATACACAGACCATAGGTGAGTGAAGCTATAAGGGAAGAAATCTGACCAAGGAAATAAAACAAGCACTCAGGTCCTACATTTTGTCCACCATTTTTGTAAAACTTGAAAAATGAGAAAATGTTTTAGATATTTATAAAGATAGTCCTTTGTGCTCTTTGGGAGAAATTGTAGGCATTTGAAATCTAAGTTTAGAAAGCAATGTCATTAACAATACATAACAAATGTCATCCATTTGTTTACAACTTTGAACTGAGTGTCCCATTTCTGTAAGTCAATTCTAAATCAGCAATAACAATAAAAGCTACAACAAGATTTGTTTAAGAGGATTTGTCATCTCAGTACTTATATAAATACTTATAAATTCAACATGAATACTCAAACATATGAAACAATTAAATAGTGCAGAGGTTTCTCTTAAAGAAAAAACCAAAAGGACTATTACTGTAACACTCAAAAATCCTACTTCTGGATATATAATCAGCAGCATCAAAACTGATATTTGATAATAGACATCCATATTTAAGCACTACTTGAAATAACCAAGATGTGGTGGGAAAAACCTAAACATTCATTAAAATTAGCAAATAAGGAAAAGCAAAATATATGGATAGTGGGATATTTCTCATAGAAAGAAAGAAAGAAAGAAAGAAAGAAAGAAAGAAAGAAAGAGATATATACATACATGCATGCATGCATAAATGCAAATATACATACATATGTAGAGTCTTTAAAGAATTTCTACTTTTAACAATATGGGTCAATATAGAGAAAATTATGGTAAGCAAAATTAGGTACCATTTATGATCTTACTTTGTGCCAAATGTAATATCAGCATTATAAGAAGAAAATGAAAAAAAAGTAATAGACAAAAAGAAATATATATTTTTTCATCCTTTATACACTAAAACACTTCTTTTGTTTTGTTTTGTTGGTAGTACCAGGGAATTGAACCTAGGTCTTCATGGGTGTTAGACAAGTCCTCTGAACCATGTTACCAGTTTCAAAAAAACCCCATACCATTTATGGTTTAAAATATGATTGGAAACGCTCTATATATTTTTTGCTGGAATAATATGGAGCAATTAAAAGTAGAAAGTTATAGCCATGATATAGCATAATCATAAGGTTAATTATAAGGTAGAAATAAAACTGAAAGCCTTATCTGTTGTGTGTATGGTGTGGTATGTGTGCATGTACGTGTGAATCTGCAGGTATGTGGACCCATGGGCAAACATGTGGAGGCTGGAGAAGCACAGGATCTTCCTCTATTGTGTTCCACAATACCTTTTAAAACAGGGACTCTCGCTGAACCTGAATCATTCCTTTCAATCTATGTTGACTTAAGCCTACCACAGCAATGAGCTTGATAGGATGTCATTTTGTGTGTCAGGCACTATAAAAAAATCTTAATTGGAAAAACAAAGATCTTAGTGCTATAATGATAAATGAGGAAGAGATCTATCTGGGTGTCAAAGAACCCACATATCATATATATAGTCCTATGGTGTGAGTTTTTACTGACATCCTAGTTCCAGAATTCCAACTTAGAACATTAGCAGTCAGCCAGCAAAAATGAAGGTGAACTCACTCTTTTGGGATAAATCTATAGAAAGTGTTCAAAAGAAACTGCTACTCTTTCTTACAAAGTTCTGACAGAGTTTCCTTGTTTGATAACAGATGAAAAATTAACTATTCAAAAATTTGAGATAAAACGAAGATCTGAAAGAGATTCCCAAAAAAGCTCTAAGGTATTTGAAATATTAAATCATGAAGCACACTTGGCCAAAATCAAAGAAACAAAAAGTATTCAAATAAAGAATGCACAGAGAAGAATAGGCATAAATAGAGGTAGTAAAAAAAAAAAAAAGCCTCAAAATATAAGTTGATATAGCTCTAGAGAAAATTGGAGAAGTGGAACACATATTTAAGGACATTGAAATCTGATGTAGTGGAAAGAAGAATACAGTGATAAATTCTGGTGTATCTTATAGTAAACCTCCAGTGACAGGACAGAGCTTTAAAAGGCAACTGTCAAGAATTAAAATATATTGAGAACATTGGTAAATAAAACTAATTCCATTGATGCATGTTAAAGTGGTATTCTGACTCACCAAATGCAGTCAAACTGTTTTAGAGTTTCTGTTGTTGTGAAAAGACACCATGACCATAGCAACTCTTATTAAAACAAACAACAACAACAACAAAAAAAAAAACAAACCAAAACAAAAAAACAAAATAAACCCCCAAAGCATACAGGATACCCATGTTATAATCCACAAACCCAAAGAAGTTAAATAGCAAAGAGGGCCTAAGGGAAGACATTTGAATTTCACTCAGAAGGGGAAATAAAATAGTCATTGGAGGTGAAGGGAGTAGACTGAGTGGGGGAAGGGAAGGGGGGAACTGTCAGGCATAGGGAGAGCCTGGGAGAAAGGGCAAGGAGAGTGAATGGAAATAGATAGGATGTGGGGGCACATCTTTAGGACATGTCAGAGATCTGGGATGGTGTTCCACGCGCCTCCCGAGTCCCCTTCACCTGCGAAAAAGGACACGTGTGGCGGTGTTTGGGTAATTCTACAGCGAGGCTTTACTTCTTGTATAAGCAGAAGCGGAAAGACGGAAAGACAGGAAGACAGGAAGAGGCTCTGCTTAAATACACCCTAGAGTGATGTATTCACTTCTGATTGGCTGTTCACTCATTACCCATAATACGCCCCGGGATTGGCAGTGACTTTGGCGCGCTTTTTGCCTCTTGCACCTGCGCAGTTAGTTGTTTACTAGTGGGGAGGACACGAGATGTATCACCGCTAACCGCGGCTTCCTACAGGATGGGGAAGGCTCCGGGAAGTCTATGGGGGTGACTCTAGCTGAGACTCCTAGCAGTGGGGATATGGAACCTAAAGTGGCTACCTCCTATAGTCAGATTGAACTTCCAGTGGAGGGTAAGGGCACCAACCCAACAAACCTTTGACCCCAAATTTGTCCTGCCTCAAAGAAGTCCAGGGACAAAGATGGAGCAGAGACTCAGGGAATAGACAACCAATGACTAGCCCAGCTTGAGATCCATCACATGGTCAAGAACCAATCTTTGGCACTATTAATGATGCTATATTATGCTTGCAGGCAGGATCCTAGCAGAACTCCTTTGAGAGGCTCCATGTAGCAGCTGATAGAAAAGATGCAGAGATCACCAGCCAAACATTAGATGAAGCTCTTGTGGAAGAGTTAGAGGAAGGATTGAAGAACCAGGAGAGGATAGGAACTCTACATTAAGACCAACAGAGTCAACTAAACTGGACCTTTGGAGGCTCCAGAGACTAAACCATCAACCCCAGGGGCAAGCATGAGTTGGACCTAGGCCCCCTGCATGTACATAACAGATATAGAGATGGATCTTTGTGTGGGTCCCCAACAACTGGAGTGGGTGCTTACCCTGACTCTGTTGCCTGCCTATGGATCTTGTTCCCCTAACTGGGATGTCTAGTCTGGCCTCAGTGGGAGAGGATATGTCTAGTCCTGCAGTGACTTGAGTTAACAGGGTGGGTTAGCACCCAGGGGGAGCCCTCCCTTTTCTCAGAGATGAAGGGGAGGATGTGGGAAGGGCTTTGTGAAGGAGAGACTGAGAGAAGAGGGGGACTAGAATAGATATGTAAAATGAAATTAATAATAAATATATAAATAAATAAATTTGAAAATTTTAATTGGGGGCTGGCTTATAGTTCAGAGGTTTTAGTCCATTGTCATCATAGTAGAAAGTGTGGAAGCATGCAGGCACACCTGGTGCTGGAGAAGTAGCTGAGAGTTCTGCATCCAGATTGGGAGACAGCATGAATAGATATAGCACTGGGCCTGGTTTGAGCATCTGAAACCTCAAAACCAGAGACACACTTCCTCTAACAAGACCATATCCACTCCAACAAGACCACACCCCTTAACAGTGCCTTTCACTACGGGCATGTGCGGGTCATTTTCATTCAAAACACCACACAAACTTAATACATATTATCTTCAAGCAATATTTACGGCAACCAACCAACCAACCAGTATAATCGCAGGATTAACAGTAAAGTCTTGACAATATTAAAGAATTTAATACCAAACATGTTCTTTATTACTATAAAACAATGCATAGAAATTAAGAACAGAAAGGCATATGACACCCATATTTTAATTTTAACTAACTTTAAAAATAACTAAAAAAAAAACCACAAGAATAAACTCAGAAAACCATCCTCGAGAATCAAACAGTAGCACACTTACAAGATACTAGAGCATGTACAATACTGCTTAGAGCAGTGTATTTATAAAAAAAATTATGTTGGAATATAAGAGAAAGGGAGGATAGACTAAGTTTTTCTTTTGAAACTTTAATGAAATAACAGACCAGAGGAAAGTTAAAAAGAAGAGGATAATTGTAAGTCAACAAGGAAATCATGCCTGGCACTGCAAACCTTCCTGAGCTAGTAAGGTCATGAACCTTAGAAAAGAATCTACTACGATCACTTCATTAGACCAACACTATCTTCTAAACCCTATCCTTGTACCCACAAATAAATGTGGTTACCACCTCTCGACAAAAAAGCCTTTCTTTATAGCAAATGGAGACCATCATTGACAAGCACATCTGGATACAACACAGAAGTAAAGAGATTGAAGGGAGCCAGTCCTATATAAGATACATCTACAATCAAAGCTCCTTTATCTATGGCTCAGGAATCATTGAAGAAGAGGGGCAGGAAAAAAAACTGTAAGAGCCAGGATACCAGGAAGTCTTCTGTGAAACTGTCTGTCCTAGAAATAGCTGCATAAACAAAACTAGAACAATAACAATGTCAGTGGACAGGTTAATGTAGATCAGGAGAGCTTCCTAGGATTAACTCCCAGACAAGAATTACAAGTAGTTAATGATTGCTAGGAAAAGAAGAATCAGCATCCTTATTGGTTGTCCAGTGGAGAGTGCTCAACCCTAAAACCTCATATACACAGACAACAAAAAAGACTTACTGGGTGTGTGTGTGTGTGTGTGTGTGTGTGTGTGTGTGTGTGTGTGTTTGTATAAAATGTATGTATATATGCATACATATAATATATATATATATATATATATATATATATATATATATATTAAAAGGTGGGAATGAGAAAGGTTGTAGGGAGGAAAGGGAGGAGGGAAAGTGATGTAACTTTTATTTAAATTAAAAATGTATTTTTAGAAAACTTAGCAGTAACCATAATTATGGAATAAATGATGGATCAATTAGATACAATGGTAGAGCAGACAGATGAAGAATTGGATGTTGGGTCAAGAGAATACATTAAGAATAAAGACTAGAGAGGCAAAAGAATATACAGTCACAGGGAGAGTAGCATATGTACACATTTCTAGGAGAGAAAAGAACAGAAAGGACATTTGAAGATGCAATAACAGAATTTTCTCAACCTGATAGAAACATCAAGCCACACAATCAAACAGCTAATTAACAACAATGTTGTAGGACTGTGAAAGTACAGTATGGTTTCTGGTCGAGCACTGGCTAGAAATCGCCAGAGACCCCACGTGATCCTAAGGAATGGCATGCATTTTGCCACACTCCCAGATTCTAGGCTCCTGACACTTGGCTGCAGACTTCCAAAAATCTGTGCTGTTCAGTCACCTAGGACAATGCCCCTATTAGCTCCTCCACAGTTAGAAGGCATGACTACAGGCCACGGAGCCTCAAGACAGAGCTCAGTATTAATGAGATATCTAAAAGCCAGAGGGCTTAGCCAGTTAAACATTCCTTCCCAGACCCTTCTTCTTGCAAAAGGCATTTAACCACAGGCCAACCCTGAAAATACTGGAGTATAGTTTTCATCCATTTTTTGCCATGAAAATAAATATGTTAAGATAATGAACTGTTTTTCTTGTTTAGAACCTGCCATGGGGAACAGTGGAGAAGATTTTCAACAACTGATCTGCTGTCTAATCTCCTGCAGACAACTTCTCTAAATTCTCAGCCACCCAAGCCAAGCGAGCACATGACCCAGGCAAGTGAGTCGCGGTGACCAAGACTCTCATCTCTCCCCTTGGACACAGCCAGAGCTTCTCCCCCTACCCCCTTCTACTGTGGGCAAATCTAGCCAAGAGCTCTGACTCCCCACGGGACCTCAGTGCTTGTCCAAATAGAAAATGAAGAAAAGTGTTTAGAGTGCTAAAAAACTAATATTCAAATGCATACCAAATACAATATAAATATTCTAAAATTGTTAAGTTCAAGAACTGACAAAATAACATAATAATGATGCAATCCAAATTCTAATAGCAGTAGATGTTAGACTTCCCTTAGAAATAATATAACAATGTGTGCACATGACCTTTATAAAAGATATTAAAAACTTGGCCAAAGAGATTTAATTAAAATGATTGATACATTCATGCTTACCTCTAAGAGATCCAAATACAATAAAGATGATCACCAGTCACAAGTTAATTTTTGAATTAAATGAAATTGAAAAGTCATAGCTGTTAACATGGGCACAGGGATCTTGTGGTTTCAATGTCAGTGTTTGAACTGCAATTCTTCCCTTGAAGTTATTCTTCCTTGAAGTGAGTATATGTTCATGGCTCTATATTATTAGCCTATGCCCATCCTATGGAGTTTTGAAAGTCTTAAGCTATCTTCCATTTTACACTGTCTCTCTTGTTAGTGCTTCTTTTGATACAACATTCTGAGCATTTTTCAGGGTCTTTTACATCTGTTATGGGAAAGTAGGCAATCAGGTAAGATCTTCCCTAGTTAGTGCAATCTTGAATCCTAGTCTTTTCTGATATGTTTAAATAATCAATGAGTTACATGCCCAATCACTTTACCGCTATCCAAAGTTTATCTACAACACCATTTGTCTTCTTTTATAGAGTGTTTCCCTAACAATAAATTTCTGTGTTTAGCCACACAGGTTGCCAGTCCAGCAGCTGCGTGCTAAAGGGGACCCAGCTCCATCCATAATGACACTAGAATTTGGTGTCATTAGAACCATGTGTTTTTGATTTTGCAAGCATGCAGAATGCAAGTGTAATGGGGGACAATGGGGCTTGCACCAGTATTCTAGAAACAAGGCTATGAGTCAGGAAATGCATATCTAGAGGGGTTAGATTGCCTGAATGGAACTGTGCAGAAAGATGTGAAGGAGAAACTTAAGTGGCTGACTCAGGGCATCGAAGATGC
Organism: Arvicanthis niloticus; assembly: GCF_011762505.2. Taxonomy (NCBI): domain Eukaryota; kingdom Metazoa; phylum Chordata; class Mammalia; order Rodentia; family Muridae; genus Arvicanthis; species Arvicanthis niloticus. Next base: position 64,285,609 of record NC_047665.1, on the reverse strand, counting down.
AGAGAACATAAAAAACAGGCTGAGAAAAGTTGCAAACATTGAAAGGTGGCCCAACAAAGGTACTGAGTGTCCTGCCAAGTCCTTTGTAACTTAGGCAATGGCACTATGTGTCACAGATGCTACAGGGTTTAACGTTTCTCCTGCTTTGTTTCCTTGCTAACCTCACATACCTTCCCTTTGGAATGAGAATATGTGTTCTGTGCCATTGGATATGGAAATGTTGTAACATAATTTTTTTTTATAGTGCAAGAGCTTACAGTTAATAGTTTATCTTAAGTCTCAAAGAGACATTAGAGTTTGCGCTTGGTGGTGACTGTTATGTTGGGACTCCTGAAGGTGAACTGAATGCATTTTGCATTATGAGTGTCCATGAGTCTGTGGGGGAACAATGATGTGGCTTCAGTCTGAAATATGTTGTTCATTTTGTCAATAGCTGGTAGTGCTGTTTTAGGGGGCTGGATTGCTGCTTGTGGAAGAGACTGGCTGGGAAAGGGTTTGGAAAGGCCTATGAACCTCCAGCTCTGATCTTTCTTTCTGCTTTCTAGCTAATCATGATATGAAGAGCATCAACCCTAGACTCCTGCTGCTATGAATAGAGTTGAGTCTCCCACCACATGTTCCATTCCATGATAGCCTATATTCATTGAAACCATGAGACAAAATACCACTTTTCTATTAAACTGCTTCAGTCAAGTAATTCTGCTACAATGATGAGACATATTATTTGTAAGACATCATCATCATGGCTTTGGTAATAGCAAACAGAAGAAATATTCTTTCACAGTTCTAGGGGCCAGAAGCCAAAAAAAAAAAAATATTATCCTCAGATAAAATCATGATGCTGACAAGATCATGCTCCTTATGAAATTATAAAAGAGAATATACTTTTAGCTACTCCCATTCTTTGGCATGTGTTACTCTAATCTCTGCTTCTTTTCACAACACATTTATGTGTGTCCCTGCGTGTGTGTGTGTGTCTACATGCACATGCATGCACATATGTATTCAAATATCATCTCCCCTTTCATTAAGGGCTCTTCCAGGTGCTCTGGGTTCATATCTTCATCTGGGTACATATCTGTATACAATTCTAACATATCTGCATCATCTCTTTTTTCTAAATAAGGGAATATTTATAATTTCTAAGAATTATGATGGAAATATGGAGTATCGTTTTGTATCCATAGCCCAACAAGATTTCATTGGAATTTATAAATGGATTCTAGAACTCATATGAAAATACAAAGTGTAAAGAATGATTTAAACAATTTTGAAGAAAAGCAATAAGAGAAAGTCAAATAGATACCAAAGCTTCTAGAGAACAGAAGAAATGATACATTTTGTTATGAGAGGAACAAAAAGATAAACTATCTTGTTGGAACAGATAGTTCATAAAGTGGTCTGCAAAGATACAAGATTAGGTAAGCCATGGAGTTAGCATTGCATATCAAAGTGCAAAGCATAGATTATTCAATATGTGATATTTGGACAATTAGCTATCCAGATGGTAGGAAGGAAGATGAAATTCCTACCTAATGTGATATACAATAACTTCCATATGGATTTAAATCTTCATGTTAAATAGGAACTCTTTAAGTTTTACATGAAAATATCTTGTTACCTTGATGCAAGAACAAATTCTTTAATTAAGGAATGATATCACATTCCATAAAAGAAACGATGTCTATGACTATATTAAATTATTAACTTTTATTCTTTTATTCAAACAAAAAAATTTGCTCATTAAAAGTTTCTTAAGCCACACACATTTGAGGGAGCTTAGAATTTACAAAGTCTATAGGCATCAAGTGATTAACAAAAACCATAGAGGATTGTTCGGAAGATATTTAAGGAATGTCAAAAATAAGACTGAACAGAAGAAACACTATGGATCCTAAAACCATGAAAATTTGCTCAGTCATCCAGCCATATGGAAAATAATAAATTATTTTCCATAATTTATTATTATGGAAAAATAAAACTCTGATTACCCAAGTATAAATGAAATGGCTTTTAATTAGAAACTATTTCATCAGCAAAGATTCCTGGTACAGTGATGCACTTAATAAAGACATTTTTATATACGTGTATCATATGCTTTGACCACATTCTTCCCCTTCAACCTCCCTCTTCTTTCCCTATTTCTATGCATCTATACAATGTCTACAATCTACAAAGACAAAAACATAATATTAATTTCTCTCAATACATCAGTGAGTTATTCGTCATAGCTAGTAATTCCAAAGATGTTCATTTTCTATGAATTGGAAGTTTTTATACTGGATTTATGTCATTGAGCAAGAATGTTTCAATAATGAGTTTTTTTTTTTTTTTTTTTAAACTGTGGTATGGTCTTGGCCTTCACATCTTTTCTGCTCACACATGTCACAGAGCTGTCTCTAGAGATCTAGGTTTCTGTGTTTATTTTTGAAGACAAGGTCTCATGTAGCCCAGGATGGCCATGAAGGCCTAATGTTTCTTTTTCTACCTTCCAATTACTGGGATTACAAAGCTGTCTCACAATGCCTACTTTATGTGCAACTAGAGATTAATTTAGGGCTTTGTATGCTAGGTAAACAATCTACCAAGAGATGTTTTTTTGAAACAATAAGATTTATACAGAAGGGTTGATGTCAGCTGTCTTGTCACATATGAGTCAGAAGAAGGTAACTTTGTGTTTTGTGTCATGGGACTGAACTTCCTAGGCAGTATTAGACCCTACTACTCAGCCATAGTTCATCTTCCAAGCTCCCCTTTCTTATTCCCTAATATGGACCTGCTTGCTGCAAGAAAATAAAATAATTCATGACTATTTTCCTCATTTGATTTGCTAAATGTGTTATACTCTCATACTAAACTGGTATCTATTTTTTTCAATTAAAAGTATTTTTTTAAATTTTCAATTGTTTTTAAACTCTCTGTTATAGGTATAGTTATATAACTATAACCCCTGGACCACTTTGTAACAGGGAAACAATCACTACTGTCCCATTTTGCCTTTGAAACTCATAAAGGTCTCTCACAGTATCTACAAGTAAGTGTTTAAGTCATCTTTGATATCATGGATGCAGAAGAACACACTTGTTCATCCATACTCCAGGCAGAAGTGTGATAATACCCACAGTCCTATTCATTCCTTAATAATGGCACACCATTCATCATGTTAATCCAGTGTATGGTAATAGAAAAAAAACATACACTTCAGTTGTAAGTATCGGGTTCCTCTCTCCTAGATCATAGAACAGCTTCAAATGTGCCAGGACCACAAATGAATCATGAGTGGGGATTCCAGCCTCTGTAGATGTGGAGAGAAGAATCTCTAAGCAGAAGTTCTTATCCAGACATTGAGTGCTCTTTCTTTAGGCTAAACTTCTACTCTATTGTTTAGAAGTAGAGCCATGTGACTTCTTATCAGTTGTCATGATAGGTGTTAATTGATTCAGTAGCTATGAAAACCTGCAGGGCTGAAATCTGCATCCTCTTTATAGGTAGTGAGGGTCTGCAATGGCTGCTGTTTCAACAGGAGTCTTTCTGGCTTGAGCAGCAGTGTGCTCTGCTAGCTTTGCTTATCCATCCTATCACAGCCTCACTTGGTACCTTCACTCCCATTGGTTACCAAATCCTATCAGTCTTTCATGTATGTGCACGGTAGGACCTAGTACTTCCAGATATCTGTCACTAGAGGAAGGTCATGAGCACAAACTGATAAGAAGGACTGTCACTAGCAATTAAGAAATCATGAGACAGAATCTAGCATTTGTTATTATGTAAATAGGCAGTGGCAAGAGAGTTAGCTCTCTTGACCCTGTTAGCCTGTCAAATGCCATGGGTGGCAGAGATGCCATCTAGCTGAGGAGCTGGAGCACAGAACAGTTCTGAGTAATACCATGCTACAGGAAGGGTTTTTGTGGCCTGCATGAGTCTTACATCCTGCACTGACAGCCACCCATGCAGTTCTTCAGCTATTCAGAGAAAAGAAAGCCTCCCAAGTTATTTCCAGGCACATGGGCCCTTTTCTTTCAGATTATTCAGAGATCACAAAAGTGCCTTGACAATGAAAAATTACTTCGGATGACTCAATTCCCCCACCACTGTGAATGCTGAAGGAAATGAGGCCCATTAATAGGTAGCCACTCCCCAGCAGGCACACACACACACACACACACACACACACACACACACACGGTCTGTAATTAGGACCGTAACTAGGACTGTTTGTTTTTTATAAAAGTTGCTGAACAATAACCTGAATTTGACATTTTTGTTCCCTCAGCTATAAGAACTTGCAGTTAGATGGAAAATGGTGGATAGCTCAATCCCCCTTTCCCATCAAAGGCCTTGCTGTGGTTTGAAATCTTGTTGGCTGTCTGAAGGCAAGATGTGGTTAGAGGGTAAAGTAACTAAAGTAGATAGGGAGGTGTGAAAGGGCAGGAAAGCTTATTTGCTTAGATGCTGTTTTATCTATGGAATCATATTCATATCTTCATTCCATATTAGATTCTGGAGAGATGGGCGGGTATTTGGGAGGTGCACGTGTGAGCTATGGGCTCAAATGCGAGTGAAGAGCAGGATATTCTAAGGCAATCACTGAATTTCAAATGCAAGGCCTGACTTGGGAGAGGCAGAGGGGTCAATTATATTTAGAGAGCAGAGCATATGCCAATAAAAGAGAAAATAAAAAAAAAAAAAACAATAAAGAGAAAAATCAATGAGTCCAAAAGATGGCTTTTTGAGACATCAATAACATTGGTAAAGTGATGGATTAGATGTATCCGGGTCTTTAGAAATGAATTGAAGGCACTTGTGCCAATTTATCTTTGCCAATTACCCAAGCAACTCTATTACTCATCTCATTAATTAAGAACTCTTTTGAGAAATGAAAAACAAAAAGTCAAGCACGGTGCGTGCCTCTAATCCCAGTCTTGAAGAGGCTGAGGCAGAAGGAATGTGAGCTGGAGGTCAGCCTGCCCTATGTGTGGAGTTCTGGGCCAGCCAGACTGGAGTACTTAGTGAGGCCCTGTTTCCTATCTACCCTCCTCCAAAAATAGAGAAAAAAAATAGTAGGAAAAGAAAATTTGAAAGAAATAAAATAACAGCTATCAATACCGTATGAGTCAACTGATTAGCTAGTTGGAATGTGAGAAATGGCACACACACACACACACACACACACACACACACACAAGCTGGGAGAAGGACAGCATTTGGGAGGAGCTTCAAAGTTTTCACCACTATCAGCTTAGTCAGAGATAGAGCCAAACTAATTGTGTTTTACTCCTAAAAATAATTTTGGTTGCATTTACAGAACTTTATACTTTAGACATTTGTACAAATATATGTAGATTTAAGTGTGATGTTATTACATAATATTTTTTATCTTCATCCTCATTGCATGACAAGACATAGAAGAACTTTCTACAGTTGGAAGGGAGATAGATGGTAGAGTGATGGAGAGGTAAGGCTACTACTTGAGACAGGCACATGATACTGCATGTGCATACAGGAAACACACTCACCTGCAGAATATAATGAATGACTGATTCTGTGAGTAAATTTGGAAGAGCCTAGAGATGCATAGATAGTTAGGCAAAAAACAAATATTTAAGCTTTTTTTTTTTTTTGACAATGTGCAATAAAGTCAGTTGAGAAATTAAGGATCATCTTCACAATGTATAGTGAATGTATGGAAATCATTCTATCCAACCAGTGTCCATAAAGAATGTCCTGCCTAGTAGTTCCTTATTTGCAAATCTAAAACCTATCCTTGTGGGGCTGTAGCTCATGCGTGTGTGGGCACTTGTCCTGTTGGGCGGAGTTGTGGATCCCTCATATCTGCCACTGCTCAGGGAGGCAGAAGTGTGGAAATTTGACTGAGTTAATTCCATGCAGTGCAGAGCATTGACTCTGAGCTGTGAGGAGCTGTGAGGCTCCGCCCGGGCATGGAGAGATCTCAGTCTGAAGTCCCAAGGGGGCAGAGCTCCGGAGTGGGGGTCTCAGGGCCGAAGTGGCTGACTGGGAGACCGGTGGTCTCTGTTCTTGGGTCCCCAGATGCCACTGAGAGCCACAGAAGAACTGAGACTCGAGGGCATATGGGTTGGACCAGGGAGAGAAGCTCTGGCAGCGCCCCACAGGGTGGAGACTCTTGGTTATGACACTCACTTGGCTGGATCAGCTAGCTTGCTTGAGTTGGCAGGGCTCCCTGGCTGGAATGTATAGAAGTCTTCTAGCTGGAGATTTAGCAGCATCTCGGTAATCAAAGGCCTTCTCCACGGTTCCCCGTGGCAGGGCCCCAAAGACATGAGGAAGTCCATGGTTTTATAAGGTTTATTGTTATTGTGGAAAGTAGATGCGGTTGTACACCTCCCCCCACACACACCCATTTTTTCAAGGCGGGCTTGACTTAAATAGGGAGGGAGGAGAGTCTGAGAAGGAATGTTTAATTGACTATGCCCTCTGGCCTTTAGGTATCTCATTAATATGGAGATCTCTTGAGGCTCTGAGGCCTGTAGTCACACCCTCTACCTGTGCTAGGTGACACAAACCTCTCTTTGGGAGGGGCATTGCCCTATGTGACTGAAAGGCACGGATCAATGGAGGTCTTCAGCCACATGTCAGGAGCCTGGAGTCTTGGAGTGTGGCAAAATGTATGTCATTCATTGCACGGTGGGTCTCCGGCCATCTTTAGGCAGTGCTCCACCAGAAACCAAGCAATCCTTTCACTGTTCCACATATCCTTATACCCATGGAGAAGTATACTTCATCTCTACTCAAAAAAGTATCTCTTTGTAGCATAGGAACACCATTGCAGAAGACCATGACTGGTTATAGTGCAGAGATCAAAGGATTGTGTGGGGATGCCATCTTCAATGCATAAATCAGTGACAAAGCTCCTGCACCTAAGCCTCAGTATATCATGGAAGAGGAGGCAGGAAAAAAAAATGTAAGCGCCAAAGGACCAGGACATCTGCTGTGAGATTATTTCTCCCAGAAATGATAGGGAAGTTACATCCATGATACCTCAAAAATAAGGCTGCCTAAATAAGATCTGTATAATTACAGCCACAGAAGACATGACGGTGCTGAAGAGGGAAATCTCACAGGGCTCTGTCCCCCAAGCAAAGAACTATAGGCAACTAAGGATGGCTAAGAAAGGGAGAATTGATTCCCCCAAACTGACTATCCAACACAAAGCGGTCAACTTTGAATTCATGTACATATAAGCAACAAAATGGTCTCAACATGCTTTAATTATATATCTATGCATATATATATGTAGCAATAATAACCAAAGATAAAGATGGCATCCATTTGAGAGGAAGAGGACTATGAGAAGAACTAAAAGGAGGCGAGAAAAGGTGGGAAAGAATTGATGTGAAGGTCACCGATGGGCACTCGACATGTAGGCAGAAGACACTGACAATGAGTACCTGTCATAGCACCGTTGCCCCTGGTGATTGTTTAGTTCAGTGGGGATTGTCTAGTCCACTAGGGCAGTGGTTCTCAACCTGTGGGACATGACCATTTTGGGGGTAGGGTGGGGTCAAATGACCCTTTCACAACAGTAATATATCAGATAATTACATTACCATTCACAACAGTAGCAAAATTATAATTATAAAGTAGCAACAAAATAATTTTATGGTTGGGGGTCACCACAACATGAAGAACTATTTTAAAGGGTCACAGCATTAGGAAGGTTGAGAACCACTGCACTAGACCATTTCCATTATGGGAGGGGACATGTTTCGTCCTTTCAAAAATAGACGTTTACTCTGCAGAAACTATTATTTGTGAGCTTCTATGGTTGTTTATTTATTAATGCACTGTAAATCACTGTTGCAAAACTCTGTTACCTAGAGTACTGCTTGAGTCAAGAAACTGGACTTACAATAGAAGTATAGCAATATGTCAGCTCCTTTCCGGCAGGTCCAGGCTAGAGGAGAGAGGTCCTGGTCCAGCCAGGTATCTCTCTGGGGCTGAGTGAGCTGGTGAGTGTTGGAGGCCCAAAGAAGCACATCCAGCCAGGAGTCTTGTTGAGGCAGAAACTCAACTTTAATGTAACAACCTCTTGTCTATATAAACTTGGAGCATAGGGAGGAGGGGTTTTGGTGGAGTGAGATGACATGGGGGCAGAGAAGGGTGACAGAGGGTATGGGGTGACTGACAGGGACAATTGCAAAGCTCTACATCAGCAACAGCTGAGCAAAGGCAGGGCCAAACAGGTCCTGTTGAGTCACTTCGGTATGGAAGTGAGTAAGATAGGTCTCAAACGCTCTCAAACTCTCCCAGGTTTAGACTCTCCCAAAGGATGGCAGAAACTCAAACCAGGCTCGGGTTTGTCCACAAGGCCCAAACCAGGGCCAAAATGGGACCCAACAGCAATAGACCCATTCCTATGGAATTCACTGGTGACACCATATTCCTACCATGAAACAGCTGGTTTGGCAGTTGAGTTGGATGGCAATTTGAAGCCATACTTACTCTGACAGCTAAGTGGCAATACTTTGCAAGGCTGGGGCAAGGTCTCCCAAGGGCTTTTATGACCTGAATAATCTCTTTCAACCATGATTCATAGGTCCTGGAATCAAGGAATGGAAATGAAAATTGAGCCATTCATTGAGCCCAGCAAACTGTGTGCTTCCGGTTCCCATGACTCTCTGCTCTGATGAAATTTTTATGGCTCTGAATGAAGAGTGCTTCTGCCAGAAGACATGCCCACATTTTGCAGAGCTAGAATTCCACATTGCCACTCAGCTCCTCATTACTCAAAAACAGCAGGTTAAAAGGGAAATTATGATGTTCTTGGGGTGACTGATCTAGACTAGAATAAGGAAATTGAACAAGGTGCTACAGTAGAGGTTAAGAACAGGTCTGAAGTACAGAAGGGTCTTAGGGCATCCCTAATTACTACCATCCCTTCCTGATCATTAAGAACACTGGGAAACTTCAAAGATCCAATCTGTGTAGTCTTACCAATAGCTCAGACACTTCAGGATAGAAGTTTTAGGTCACTCTACCAGGTGAAGAACCATGGCAAGCTATGATGTTAGCTTGAGTGGTAGAAACAAAGGTAATTTAAATCTCAGTTATAATTGCATCATCAGTTAAAAAATGAAAATATAATTTGACTATTTATTATGAATGGTCAAATATGTATTATTATTCAAATTTTAATCAAAGATCTTTGCTTTCCTCCCTGCACTGATGATAATGCCATTGGTGACCACAAGCAAAAATATTTCTAGATCAGTGATAAGCAGAAAGGGTGGATCACAGGACACCAGTGAGTGACTATGTGGGAAGGACAGGATTGTAAACTTACACTACTAAATAACTTGGAAGAGAAGACAAAACCTGAAAGTTCAAATTTTTTTCCATAAGCCAAAAGAGTTTAAGTTTATTTCATTGTAGAAAAGGGGAGTGGAAAATGCTGAAACAATTAAGTGTGTGTGTGTGTGTGTGTGTGTGTGTGTGTGTGTGTGTGTCAATAAGAGAGAGAGCAAAGGGAAGGGAGATTGACTTCTACAAGGCTAAACAGCTTTCGCATGCTAGAAGCCTAAGAAAAGCTCTAGAGAGAAAAATGGACAGCAGATGAAGAGACAGTGGCTGGGTGACGCAGGACTCACAGAACAATGATCAGAACTACCATTTATTTTGTGCATACATTAAAAATGTCCCAGCACAAGAAATGGGGGTGTTTGAGAAAGGCAGATTGAACACCAATGCATGGTTTTCTGCAAAAAAAAAAAAAAAAAAAGCATGAAAAGAGAACAGATACATGTTCATAAACATTTACTGATATAGCATAGTTTTACTACTTGCTAATTAATTCACTAAGATTGATGAGGATTAAATCGGGATAGTGAGCTACTAGATAGAAAATTTTATTTCCTGATCCTACGCACTCACACTCAATAAGGAGCCAAAGCCCTGGTTGTCAATGGTTACACCACTGTGATTCAGAAGAAAGCTGTTCCACATTAGTAAATTAGATAAAAAACACATTGTTACTTTCAACATTAGCAAAAGCCACATGGTATTTTGCAACAGAGCAGAAAGATTTGTGAGCATAAAAATCTTTCCCTGCTAGGCCAGGTGGTCCAGATGACAATTCTCACACCCCAGGGTGGCAACAGTCATCCTCACTTTAAAAGTTGATTGAGTCTGAAGAGATGGAGTGACAGCATTATGGAACGTGAGAGTAGATAAAGCAAAGAAACAATTAAGTACAGACTTCAGTCTGATTGAAGCTTAAAGACGAGTGTGAAATGGCACACCATTATGGCCTTGCTGTCATCAGCATCTGACTCTAGAATCACAGATTTCAGCAGAGAACTCGGCAGTATTTCCTGACAAGAGAGTAGCATCGGCAGGTTAGGGGAGCAGAGGCACAAGCACAGCTGGAGAGACTGAGAGAACACCACATGTATCCCACAGGAAACAAGGCTTCCTTGACAAGTGGCCCAGTTGACAAACTGCTTGCCAGGCATACAGGGGGGCTCTGTATGTTTGAGGCCAGTCTGGTCTACATAGTGAGTTCCGAACAATCAGGGCTACCTAGTGGGACCCTGCCTCATCCGAATTACTTTAATTGGAAGAGAAAAGCTGGTTGCAGAGGCATGTGCATATTATTCCAACACTGTGGAGTTGGGAACTGGTGGATCCTGGGGTTTGTTGTGCAGGCCCTGTTCCAAATAAACAAGGCAGACAGCATCTGAAGAACCATACCTGAGTTTGACCACCAGCCTCCACATACTCCCTCATACACAGCACCTGTATATACACATACACCCAAGAGATGGGGAAAAAACATTATAACTTCATTCAGACTCTTGGCAGGCATCAGCATCAGGAAAGAAGCCAAGAATGGTTCTTTCATGAACTTGGGATAGATGATGTGTCAAAAGGAGACACAGATCAGTAATGAAAAGAAATCAATGGCCCCTGAGGTACAGGGAGACATCAACAGGTACTTACAATGATAAATATTTGTGTTTACTCAGATTGGAATGTATACATTTCCTGGCTTTGGTGGTTGAAGGTTTATTTTTAGTGCATACACTTGATAGCTTTCTGTCATTCCCCAATAAAAAAGAACCAAGTATCCTTGCAGAAATGACTGATTCTAGGTTTTGTGTGTGTGTGTGTGTGGGGGTGGTGGTGCAAGATGAGCCCAGAGCATCTGTTAGAGGTATGTAGTGCCAAGTGCAAAAAAAATATATTAATAAAGTGAAATGGAAAGAAAAAAGAAAGAAGCAACCAAGCAAAGAAATAAACAAAGTAAAAGAAATATTCCAGAATACCCGCGGGTTGCCAAAGTGACATAGTAACTAAATTAACATATCCTGGAGTCCTGAAGGTGGCTTCCTGGGTGAAGCCCATGCTGTGACTCCCCACCTTTTTACTCTTCTCCCCCAGTGTGAGAAGTAGACCCCAGGCTCTGGTGAACAAGCTGTGAGTTTATGAAACCTGCCTATAATTTCAGTACTTCAGAGGTGATATGGCATATCCCCAAAGCAAGATAGCTAAGTCAGCTAGCCAAACTGGCAAACTCTGAGCTAAAGAGAGAGACTGTCTCGTACATAAGGTAGAGGGCAATAGAAAAGGACTCAAGTTAAACTTCACACACACAGGCACACACACATATGCACACTCTTATAGGTACCTCCACATACACACCCACTAGCCATATATATACACATACATACACATATATATGTTCTAATAATTGGAGGTATATGCATTAGTATTATGGGTCTATAACCCAAGCCTAAAATTAATATCTCTGAATCCAAACTGATATTAATAGTCAGGTAAGAAAACAAGTGAGCGAAGAGACAAATATGTTATGCAGAATACTTTTAAGCAATCTGTGTAGATACATGGTCCTCACAAAAGATAGCATAACTACCCAGTCCTTGACTATAGGCTTGGTGTCCCGGGATTTTTGCTATGATTATAGTGTGGGATGTGCTGGAGAGGAGACATAACAATTACCACCTGTTCAGTCCACTCATCTGGGTTACTATGGAAAGGACTGGACTTAACTAGTCCATGTACTTCAAGTTGAGGTTTCATAATATTAAGAGGTGTTGGAATTTTCATTTCTTGAATAATGGTTTATTTGCATAACTGTAGCTCCAGCCATTTATTATTCACCTAAAAGGTTTGATTCACATCAAAACCATCATTCACCACAATCAAGTAGACCTCATCCCAGGGATGCAAGGTTGGTTCAATAAACAAAAATCCACTATATAAACAAACTCAAAGGAAAAAAAAATCACACTATCATCTCCTTAGATGCTGAAAAATCATATGACAAAATATAACACCCCTTCATGTTTAAAGTACTGGAGAGATTAGGAATTCAAGGCCCACACCTAAACATAATAAAAGTGATATACAGCAAACCAACAGCCAATATCAAATTAAATGGAGAGACACTTGAAGCAATCCCACTAAAACCAGGGACAAGACAAGGATGCCCACTCTCCCCATATCTATTCATTATAGTACTCAAAGTTCTAACTAGAACAGTAAGAGATCAAGGGGATACAAACTGGCAAAGAAGAAATAAAGGTAGCACTATTTGCCGATGATATAGTAAACACAAGCGACCCCAAAAGAGGGGAACCTGATCTGGTACTGGGTGAGGGAAAAGGACTGAATCCCTGAGGGCCAGCAGAAATAATGGAATCAGGCAACCTAAGGAGGTAGGAGGTTGGGGTGACCCTCCAGAATGGCCCAGAGACCTGGGAGGTGAGACTCAGTGGGAGGGACCCTAGATGAAATGCCTGACCGACAGTAGGGAGAGTAAAGTTATAGAGCTCACCTCCAACAGGAAGACAAGGTATCAAGGGAGGGAGGGGGTTGCCATCCCACAGGAAAAACTCTGACCCATAATTGTTCCTGTCTGAAAGAACTGCAGGGATGGGAATGGAGAGGAGCCTGAGGAAAAGAAGGTCCAGAGACAGGCCCAAAGTGGGATCCGGCTCAAGGGGAGGCCCCAAGGCCTGACACTATTACTGCGTGCTCACAAAAAAGGACCTATCATGACTGCCCTCCGAAAGATCCAACAAGCAGCTGAAAGTGGCAGATGCAGATATTTGCACCAACCACTGAACAGAAGCTGCTGAAGCTGTGGCTGATTTAGGGAAAGGGTGGAAGAAGCTGAGGAGGAGGGCAACCCTGTAGAAGGACCAGCAGTCTCAATTAACCTGGAACCCCAAGATCTCTCAAACACCGGACCAACCAGGCAGCATATACCAGCTGATATGAAGCCCCCAAAGCATATGCAGCAGACAACTGGGTCTGGGTTCAATCAGAGAAGATGTACCGAACCCTCAAGAGACTGGAGGCCCCCAGGGAATTTAGAGGTCTGGTTGGGGGTGGGGAGGAGGTATGGGATGTGGAACAGAGGGTGGACTGGGAGGGAAATTAAATTCGGAATTTTAAATAAATAAATAAATAAATAAACAAACAAATAAGAAGTTGATTCACTAAACTAGTGAAGACCATTTATCATCACAGAAGTCCACATGAAATTCTGGCAGTTACCAAAGGAAAACATTAGGTTCCACTGACCTTGTTTATGGCTAAGTCTCTTCTTAAAAGACTTTTTCTCATCTAAGAGTGAATAAATGGGGAAAAATCATTATCGACCTTTCATAACACAGAAAATAAAAATAAATATATGTCACATGCCTAAAATGTTTAAAATGATTAAACATAAGGAAACGAATCTAGATAGCACACCTGCGTACTGCAACAGAATGCATGCCAGAAGTACTGAAGAAGCTCCCAGTACAGAACCAGTCTGCAAAGACTGGATGGACTTACCTTTCCTTTACCTCTCCCCTCCTCGTCCCCATATCTTCCCTTTCCTCCTCTCTCCTTCCTTCCCTACCCATTACTCCACACCCCTTCACCTTCCTCCCCACCCTTTCACTCTCCCCCCACCCCTTCTTTCTTCTCCCTCACCCTGCACTCTCCTCCCTCACCTTGTACTCTCCTCCCTCACCCCTGCACCTGCACTCTCCTCCCTCACCCCTGCACTCTCCTCCCTCACCCTGCACTCTCCTCCCTCACCCTTGCACTCTCTACCCTCACCCCTCACTCTTCTCCTTCACTCTGCACTCTCCTCCCTCACCCCTGCACTCTCCTCCCTCACCCTGCACTCTCCTCCCTCACCCCTGCACTCTCCACCCTCACCCTGAACTCTCCACCCTCACCCCTCACTCTTTTCCTTCACCCTGCACTCTCCTCCCTCACCCTGCACTCTCCTCCCTCACCCTTGCACTCTCTACCCTCACCCCTCACTCTTCTCCTTCACTCTGCACTCTCCTCCCTCACCCCTTCACTCTCCTCCCTCACCCCTGCACTCTCCACCCCAACCCTGAACTCTCCACCCTCACCCTGAACTCTTCTCCTTCACCCTGCACTCTCCTCCCTCACCCTGCACTCTCCTCCCTCACCCCTGCACTCTCCACCCTCACCCCTCACTCTTCTCCTTCACTCTGCACTCTCCTCCCTCACCCTGCCCTCTCCTCCCCGACCCCTTCACTTTACTTCCCCTCCTCTCCCCTCCCTTCCCTTCTTTTAGTTTTTCTCTTCTCCCTTTGTTTCTTCATCTTTTCTTCTCCCCCTCCTCCCCTTCCCATCATTTCTTTTAGTTTAAATATTCAAGTAAGACAAGTTAATGCATAAAAAACAGCACTCCTCCAAAGCCTGTGGCGCCCACTCACACAAAACAGTACAGTACATGGATCATGGGGGCATGTATAGTGGGCTCAATGCAGGAACAAATTCAAAGGATGGTGTGCTGTGACCAATTGGAGTCATTGCTGTGGAAAACAAGGGTGATCCAAATATAAAAATCCATCAGTTTGGTATGCCAAATTAACAGAATGTAGGAGGAAAACCCCAGAATCATTCCAATTAATGGAGGAAAGGCAGTTAAAAGTTCTATGTGCTTTCATAACTGAACACTCACTATATTAGAGATAAAATATGCCCTCAATATTGTGATATATCAATTATATATGAAAATAATTCATTATGTATGAAAAGGTTTTTATATATTTCAATATGTATATGAATATATATTTCATATATAATAAAATGCTTTTCATTTTTAGTTTATAGGAAACCTAAAGATTTTTAAATTTGATTTATGAACTACACAAGGATGTTATCTTTATTAATCCTGTCCAAAATAGTACTGAAATTTGTAGCCAGAACAATTGACTAAGAGGATAACTAAAAGACATCCACACTAGAGAGAGAGTCAGGGTGACTTTCATGTATAGATGACATGGTCTTATGTGTAGAAGACCCTAAAGAGCTCACAGAATGTTAGAGACAATACGTGACTTTACAAAGTAAAAGATTTCCAAACCAATGCAACATCATCTTTATTTCTATACTAACAGTGGAGAAAAAGAAGAGAAAACTTAGAAAACAATTTCAAATACAATAGTATAAACAGAATGAAATATTTAGAAATTAACTTGGCTAAGGAGGCAAAATAATTATTTGCTGAAAACTATAAAACATTGCTAAACAAACTTAAAGCCATAGATGAATGTGAAGAACTAGAATTTTGAATCCAAGCTCAGAAACCCAATCAGGGGATGGAAGCCAAGCCACGTGCAATGCTGTATGAGTTCTTATGGGTCCTAAATAACCAATATGATCTGGAAAGAAGAGAATGATTTGGTGGATAAACATTTTCTAATTTCAAAATTTAAAAAAAAAAAGCTATAGTAATTAAAACAATATGTTATTAACATATAGACAGATTTTTAGATTAATCAATTGAATGAACATATATTCCATCTTTGCATATATAATCAGATAATACTGAGTAAGAATGCCAAGACCAATATAAATATAAATCTGCTTGGAAACAGAGACATTTGTGATCCACAATACCCTGTCTCAGAGACCCTCTGTACAGAATGGAAAAAAAGATGTGGATATGAACCTAAGGATTACAAAAGACAAAACTGTAAGATGCATAAGACATCCTTCGTGGGTCTTTTGTGGGTCTTTTTTTTTTTTCTTTTTGGTTAATTGTGGATACAGGTATAGAGAAAAATGAGAAAGATGGCAAAAAATCAGTCTATGTTCAGCCCATGTTTGTACAACTGCAAATCTGTCCTGCAGAGAAAGGGGAGTCCATGGGCTAGAGAGACACTCACATGCTAAGAGCATGTGCTGATCTTGCAGAGGACCCACCAAGTTATATTTCTAGCACCAATGATAGGAGACCCACAACCTCCTCTAACTCTAGCTTTAGGGA
Organism: Arvicanthis niloticus; assembly: GCF_011762505.2. Lineage (NCBI taxonomy): Eukaryota > Metazoa > Chordata > Mammalia > Rodentia > Muridae > Arvicanthis > Arvicanthis niloticus. The sequence goes on along the minus strand of NC_047665.1, from coordinate 64,269,303 downwards.
ATCTGATGCCATCTTCTCTCATCAGAGGCACCTGAACACCTATGCATATAAACACATACACATAAGTAAAATTAATATACATTTTGCTAAAGAAGGAGAAAGAATAGTTTGTGTGTTAGAGATTTCTTAAGTAAACACATTATCAGAAAAACTAAAAGTTTGTTCCATATGACAGGGACCCTAGGCATACATCATGCCTTTATTTCTTCACAAGGAAAGGCAGAATCCAGACTACTTGCAGATGACTTGAAGACACTTCCTTTATGTCTCTCTTCCAGTTGTTACCAGGTAGGAGGGGTTGATGTTACTCTGCTTTTTGTGATCTAACCCACAGTGATCTAGACGTGCATGGGAATACCTGAACATCAGTGTTGCTCTAAAGTACAGGATGAAGGCCAAAGGCAAGCATCTGAAGGCCTTGTGTGTTTCCTGGTGGGCATTTTGAGTAGCAACTGTGAAATATAAGTTTAAGAGTTTAATTACATTTAAAATGTTAGCGAAAATGTTAGAGGGGCTGAGTAGGCACTTGTCATTACCTCATTTGTCTTAAAATATTTTTTTTGTTGTTGTTGTTGTTTTGGTATATGACTGTGTTTTGAACAGATATGTGCATACCTGTATCTACCTGTGAAGATAGGAGAGGGTATCAAGTGTCTTGTTCTACCATTTTCCACCTTATTCTTTTGAGCAAAGTCTCACACTGAACCTAGAGTTAAGCTGGTAGCCAAGAAGCTCCAAAGATCCTTCTGTCTCCATCCTCAGAGTTCTGAGAGTGCAGGTGTATGCTGCTGTGCCACCTTGTTACATAGGATACTGAATCCGAACTAAGCCTATTAAGAAAACACTCATACCCACAATGCCTTCTCACTGTTCCAGCTCCCAGCAACCCTTAAGGTTTGATTTGTAACTCCTGAAATGCCACCAGGACCAGAATCAAATTATACACCAAGGACATTCGCATGTGTAGATGTTTTCAACTTATAGATTTTATTAAACTGTAATCTCATAACTCATAAGCAAGGAGCTGAGTTAAGTTATTGACAAGCTGATTATTAAACAAGTCAACAATTAATTCTAAGATAAAAAGTTATTTAGGATGATGTGTTCTGTCTAGTGCCTACCAGTGTAGACAGGTTGTGATCTCTGCACCTGATCTTCATGTATAAATGAGGCTGTGGAAGTTCCTTGGTTGTTTCTGTTACTTTAATACCAAGACTTCTTTGAATTAGTCTATGAATTTAAACATCAATTCTCTCATTTTTAAAAACACTTGAGGCAGGGAAGATAGGTTAGTCAATAAAAATTCTTGCCATGATGACCTGAGATCAGATAGTCATTCCCAGCACCCATATAAAAAGCTGGGTATACATGTACAATCCCAGCACTGGTTAAAAGGAGACAGAAGGATCTTTGGGGCTTGGTGGTCAGATGGTCTAGACAAATAGGTAAGCTTCAGATTCAGTGAGAGATCCTGTCTCAAAAACTAAAACAGAGAGACACGGAGGAAGATACCTGATGTTAACTTCAGGCTTCCAGAAATACACACATAAGTGTGTGCACAAAAATATTTGTACACAAAAATGTAAAAATACATACAAAGTAAACAAAAATATTTGAAGTCTTTATGGTTCTACCACACAGAGTCATTGGTGTCATTCAAAACATTTCAATGGGAACTTTTTTCTTGGTCAAATTGGCATTCTAAAATAGATTGTAACATTTCTGTGAGTCCCCAGTGATTGTGGTTCAAGTCTTGCCTTCCAATATTTGCATGATCCAGCTGTCTATTTGCTTATGGAGTCCTGCAGAGATGGGGTATTAATATCTAAGGATCAATGGAAGGGTAGTAACCAAAAGACCGTGGTATGGAAGCAAAGTTCTGTCTACCAAGAGTATTTTCATTTGAATATTTGGATTCAAAATTTTTGAAAAATAGACTTCTACTCACATTGACAAATCCTGGGTGCATTTTTACTACTTATGAACATTTACATTTAAAAAGACTTTTATTTTATTTGTGGCTGTTGTGAGGGGTGTTGTTTCCCTAACTAATCTATTGCCTGCCAGGGGATTCCATTCCCCTAACTGGGTCACCTTGTTTTGACTCTGTGGGAGAGTCCTGTAGCTACTTGATGTGTCAGGGTTGGGTGATACCCAAGGAGGCATCCCCCTTTTCAGAGGAGAAGGGGAGGGGGTTGGGGGAAGAAGCTGTGTGAGATGGAGACTGGGAGCTAGGTGGTGTTGATATTAGGATATAAAGTGAGTAACATTTAAGGAGCTTGAGAGATGCTTCAGTGGCTGAAGCAATTACCTATGACTGTGAAGACTCAGGGTTGGATCATTGGGACTATCATTGTGATAGCCAAGTAGTGTAGAGAATGTATATGCATTTGTAGTGATTCTACGGTGAGATGGACAGAATAGATGGGAGAATTCCCAGAAGCTCACAGGCAAGCTAGCCCAGACTATGCACCAACATAAACAAAGAGATATTGTCTTGTACAAAGAGCATGACAAAAACTGACATCCAGGAGTGTTCTCTGGCTTCCACATGTGGGTCATGGCATACATGTTCCTACACACACATCACTGTCATCACTATACACACACATGTACATACATACATACACAGAGATGTTTTAAAGTCTCAATTAAGTAATCAATTAATTTAATCAAAGTAATTTAAGTAATCATCTCTACATTCTATTCTAGATGTAGAGATCCGAAAACACCTAGAGTGGAGCAATTAATGTCTATTTCCTTTCATGATCTTAGTTACATGAAGTCTTCAGAGCCATTCTTGGAGGCTCAGGGAGGTCACGAGGAAATTACCTAGGACTAGAAGAGAGTCTTTCCCTTGAAATGCTATTGGAGAAAGAATACCACCTTTAAAATCCATCCAGAATTCAGGTTGGAAATTCATGTGGCAAAATGCGTGAAGTCTTGTTAGTTTCAGAATTATGATTTTTATTATAACAAATTTCAATGTTTTTATACCTTCTTGGAGGTTAAATTAAGCCATTAGTGTGTCTTTCCTGACAGAGAAATTGCTTTTATCTGTCTCAATTATGAGTGGGTTTAAAAATACATTTATTGTTGAGGTTAGATAAATTGTCTTTTCCTTATTAAAAGGATTAATTTCTAAGCATTCTGTAATCTCATTGTACAATAAAAATTGAACAAGGTTATAGTTATCCTCTGATTGGCCATGCTAATTAGTGTCCACCTTTACAATGCCTTTAATTTGGATGCTTTCCAAAGAATATATTCTTTTTCACTGTAGACAAACCCTTAATGAAGTTGGGTGTACTTATATGCCAAGCAATGCTAAGATATAGGAACTTTATGAACAAAAAGATGAAAATTTCTGAAAGAAACAAATTCATTGTTCATTAAATTTAATACAACCTTGTATCATTAACCACCCTCCGTAATAATGCAGCATCATTACTTCCCTTAAGTTGTTGACTGTAGACTCCTACACAGATGAACAGGAAAACCTGTTTATCAAAGATATATTTGTCAGGAAAACCTGTTTATCAAAGATATATTTGTCAGATTTATTTAAAAATGAAACTATTTGGCTACACTATCAATATAAATAAAATATGATATAGATAGATAGGCAGATAAATAGATGTTAGATAGTTAAAAGATATAGATGAAGGGGGTATGACTCAACACATCAAAAGTGAAATTTCAAATGCTTGGAAAGTTGTCCCGATGAATTTTGATGGTCAGATTGACTGGGTTGGAAAAACCCTAGGAGAATAATAAATCACACATGTGTGGTATCTGTGAGGGTGTCTCTAGAGATTAAAGTTGTCTTCTTGTTAGAGTTCTGACGACATAATAGATGAATTAATTCTATGATAGATTCATAATATGATGTCAGTGTCAAGAGGTGATAAAAGTAACTAGAAAGACACAGTTGAATGAGGTAGACCTAGAGCATGTTGTGAGGTTCTATTTTCCTCTTGTTTTTTCATGTATCCCTCCCTGTTTTCTACACAGCATGAAGTTAGCAATCTCTCTCTCTATAAAATGCAACCATCATAATACTCTGCCTCACAGTACACTCAGAATCAAGTAAACAGTCTGTTGTATCCAAAGGAGAGCGATTTGCATGCATAATCAAACTCATGATTTGGATAAGTTGGTTTGCAGCAAGCAGTAGAATATCACATTGATTTAAGGTTTTATTGTTCTTGAGTTAATTGTCAAATCATGTTGATTCGAGTGGCCCCAGTTCTTACTGCTCAAAGATAAGCTACACTACATCAGTATTCCAATGCTCTCTTGTTCTTAACATCCAAGCATACAACCTTTAATGGCTCCTTGAAGAGAGAGATGCCAAATATGTACTAATACTCCACTTCTAGTCCTCATTCAGATTTCCACAGCAGAATTTTCTCCCACAGAAGAGCAGAAGAGCTAAGAATACATTGGAACGTGGAGGGTGCCAATTGTCTGCTTCTCCCAGCTGTCAAGCTGCTGTTTTGTTAACAAGAAGTTTAGTGGGATATTCATTCTCTACAGCACCGGATCTCAGCCAGAACAGAACATGGAAATACCTAGGCAGATGTTTAGCCTCATAGAGAAGAACTTCACAGGATGCCAGCTCCGGTGAAACCAGAGTTCAATCACTCTGTTCTAATGATGCTAGAGGATACAGGGAAATGGATAGAGAAGCCAGAGGGGATGGTGGGGTTTGGACCTCCTATGGCTTGAAATATAGCATCAAAGTGAATTTTGTCTGTTCAAGATTTAGCAATGCAGGGATCCTTATTAAATAGAGGTAAAGTTGTAATTCAAAATGTGAGCTCCTAGGAGCAAAAGGACACATTAGTCCTGTCACTAACATGAAAATCACCAAGCAGAGGAACCGTCCTTGTTGAAGATGTACCTGGCTTGTAGAGAGGTGGCTTAGAGTAGAGTCTAAAGCCAGCTACAGGAAAAATAAAACTGGGTAAAGAATGCTTATAAGAAGTCATTAAAGAACACACAGAGAAAAGGCTAGGGATTAAGAAATTGTGAAGCCACTTCAAGGCACAGGTTTATTTCATTGCAACTGAAATTGATATTCTACTTTTAAATGTCATGGCTCCTCACCTTGGACTCTACCCCACCCCCAACCTGATCCATCCTAAAGTCACCCTCTCTTCCCCACTAGAAGTAGAGTTACTCACTTGCTATTTCTAAAACTACTATTAATAGAGCCCCCAAACACTTGTGTCTGCTGAACAAGTCACTGAAAATAGCAGCACATTGCAATCTGCTGTTGAAACTTGTCAATTAAAATAATGGATCTTTAGTTGCAATCGTTATCACAGTTTGACTTAAAAGTGAGCAGATGAATTATGGTGAGGGTAAAGGAAGGACGAAGGCAAAGAGAAATTTGTCAAATGATCCCCAAATTGCCTTGGTTTTCAAAAAAGAATAGGGATGGAGGAAAGTAGTGCAGGCTAATGTCTTATTGGCTCTAGACTGGACATTGCCTCCTAGGACAGAACAGGAGTCTCATAGATACTAAAGTGTCTTTTTAAATGCATTTAAAAAATGTCTAACTCCATCTTTTAGTGCAATAAGTTCTACAGTAGCTGCTACCTTTTGGTCACTTCTGATTTGTATTACAGCTCTGTTAGGGTGCTGAAACATTGTCCCAGACATTGCTCAGATGACATTGGCAAGTTTTCAAGGACCCATTTCACAGTCTTTTATTTCCAGGGATCTACATATTCTGCACAAATAGCCCTCGACCAAACGCTTGGATTTTCTGTAACACAAAGTTCCATTGCCTCCTGTGTTTTGACACTGAAAGCCCAGTATCTGGAAGCATTAGCCACCTTCACCCTCTGTCCCTCATAACAGGATGGGAGTTGACTTTGTGTTTTGGAAACTGCTCCTGTGAGTTTTTAAAAGCCAATTGCCCTTTCCTTTCCTTGAGGCTATCCACAGAGGGTGACCTCTGACCCAGAGGCACACCATCCTGTCTCCTGCATGATGACTCTAGCTGCTTCTCATTGCACTCTCTAATTTGCATCGTGACTAATGTAAAGGTAGATGCCTGTGTTTGCAGCTACAGGAATAGCAAATGCAGAGGTGTTGAAAACGCTGTCATTGTAGTCTGCAGAGGGCTCTGTCAGCGGGTTTTTTTTTTTTTTTTTTCAGAAGAAAACAGCAGGGGCTTTTTATAATGTAACTTTAATTACAGTGGCCAAGTACGCTAGCATGGTCTGAGGAGCTGCTTATGATACACCTGCCATGAATAATCTGAAATGCCTCAAGAAGAGTCTGGCAAGTGGGGCCACCTTCCAGGTGCCAGCCAATAGTTCTTTCTTCCCTGCCCACTCTCCTCTGCATGCTACAGGCCCAGCTACTTGAATGCAGAGCAATAAAAGAGAATGAACAGCCACAGCCCATGATGTCATATGACCAAAACCACATAGCAAAACCTCCATGCCCGGGACACACCCAAATACTTCCAATTTTCAGCTGTGATGTAGCAGTCCAAATTGATGAAATAAAATGAAATGGCCATTGCTTGCCTCTAACAGGAAGCTAGTCCTTGGAGGTTTCTATTTCAAACCTGTCCTTCAAAGGCCTAGTCAGATAATGAATCTCAAAGTACACCAGATGGCAACACAAAGACTAGCTTGGAGTTCTTTGTCTGCTTTGTGTGGTGGGGGAAGTCAAAGGTTCAATAAACAAAATTCAGATATGGCTTATAATCTGGTTTGCCCAGAGACTAATTCAAGAGTGAGGAAGTATTTAAATTAGACAACAAAAGCAAGCAAATCTTACTTGTTGGTGTTTCCTATCACATTTAAAGGTAATTTAGTGTCTAATCGCCAGATAGTATGCAGTAATAACAATCACGAGGACTTCCATATTTTCTATACTTTTAATATAACTCATGGAATGTGGTTGAGCAAAATTAACGTGAAGAATCCATAAACTCCAGGGAAAGGTTGTTTTATGAATAAACATAATGGTGAAAGTAAAGATAATGTACTGTGGACATTTGGATAATATAAAATACTCATAAAACATTTCTAAAGTAGATTGCGTGATGTGTGTGTGCAGGTTCATGCACTCGTGTGTGCATGCTTGTGTGTGTGTGTGTGTGGGGGGGTAGGTGTTTGAAGCAGAGTCTCATTTAGCCTAGGCTGGCTATGAATTTGCCATTTAGCCCAAACCAGCCTTGAACCCCTGACCCTCCTACCACAAAGTTGTAAATTCTAGGATTGTAGGCCTGAACCACTCATTATGCCTGGGTGGAAGAATAATTTTTGTCTGTTATAAACACAGGTTTTTCTCTCAAACTTAACATTTTAGGGTCTCAACCCCTTCCTCACTTGTGCCACCCTCAGCTGCGCAGGAGTATGAGGCTGACAGATTTCACTGGTGACTGGATGTGTCTGTCTCAGCACAGGATCTGGAAATTACTGAACCAGTGCTAGATGTCGTATGGCTCATCTTCAAATGGAAACAAACCTGTTACAGGTTGAGCGTCATTAACCCCAAAGTCCCACTCATTTCTGTGCTGCTCATTGAAATACGGACACACTAACAATATCAAGCAAAGTAAACAAGCTATACAGTTCTGGTATATATAAAGCACAAATGATTTTCCCGTTTAGAACACTCCTCCAAAAGATCTTTGTATATACATGAAAGCCTTCCAACACATGGGACTATTTGGATTTCAAACATCTTAGATAAGGAACAACTATTCTTTAATATCAATTACCAACCAATCACAAGAAATCTAATACAAAGGATTGTTATCACTTTGCTTTTCTCCTTAAATGTCCTGCTATTCATGCATGGCAGAAAAGCAAGAGGACGTTAGAATCAGTAGCAGGAGAATGATGGATGAGTCATACATTGGACTGAGTGTTGGTTTATTTAATTAGTTTATTAGAGTTCTCTGGGAACAGGCAATATGCAAAATTAATATATACAAGAATATTTATCCATCCAATTAGGAAAACATAAATTAGTCACATCGTCTATGCTGTAAAAGCCACAACTGCCAAAGGAAATTTAACAAACTGATGGCTAATAAGAATAAATGTTGTGTAGTGCATTCTGGGTGTCCTGCACACAAGGTTGTTGAGCAATGGAGCAAACACCCTAAACGTATTAAATGGCAACTTCCTCAGAACGCATCAGAACAATACCACTTAGAATAATCCATGTCATGTCAACTATGTATTTTATTTCAAGTGTACCTGTGGGGCTATGCGATCTTTTCAGCAAGTAGAGCTAATGAAATTTTCTTAGCTTTTAATTTGTATTTATAATTATATTAGAGCTAAGTCTTTTAAGGATTGTCTTTTTCTGACACATTCTTGAGAGGACAGGCATTCTGCTTGAGTCAATCATGGTTAAGAGAATCAACCATGTTGATTGGACTTGTTGGACAAAAATTGTCATTGTATTCAACAGGCCTTGAAGGTCTAGGGAAACTTGCCCTAGAACCCACCTTATCTGAGCCCCATAGACTCTGAAAGGTGCTTATCCCATTGCAAAGAATCCCTCAGACCTTTCATTTTCACCAATAAATGACTGACCATTAAAATTATAGAATGTGGACTACAAGAAAAATCAGATAACTTAATCTCTCTACAACCTGTCTTGGCTTAACTGTTTTAAAAGCATGTAGTCTGTGATAATTTTTATGAATGTTAAAGTTGAAATTGAGTATCCCTGTCTAGGAAGAGGCTGTAGATTTGAATATAATCTTTGATCCCTCTGTATCTTGAATAAAGGATTGTGAGCTCTCAGATGTAATTTTAGGACCCCTATAATTTCAGAGCACTGAAAATGTCTGTCACCGGTCGCACCACCTTGGTAGACAGAGCATGTCTAAAGCAGAGCAGAAAAACTGGTGAATTTAATGAAAATATCAGGTATTTATAAACCTTTGGTAGAACACACACATGTGTGTGCACACAGACATATACTCATACATACACATGTGCATGTGTGTGTGTGCACACACATACACACACACACATGTGAGTGGCTGAAAGACTAAGCATGTATTGATGCAGGAGCAACATTTAATTCTGTGGTCAGCCAGTTCATTAAAACCTCAGGAGTTCCTGGCTGTTGATCTATACATGTGCAGTGTCAGCAGCCAACAGATAATTTCTCTTTCTTCTTTTCAGAACAATCTGTTCAAATCAGTGTCCATTTTCTTATTGGATGATATATTTTTTAGGTGTTTAATTTTTTGAGTTCTGATTTTTTTCCCCACCTACCCCGGGCAAATGTCTCCATGTTGGTGATTGGTTCCTTTGACATGCAGAAGCTTTTTAATCTCTTGCAAATTCTTCTGTGAATTCTTGCTGTTATTTTCTGTGCAGTACAGGTTTTCCTTTGCTTTGTTTGTTTGTTTGTTTGTTTTCTGTTTTTTAAGTCAATGCATGTGGCTACATCTTGAAATGTTTGCCTATATTTACACCCAGTAGTTTAAGATAATCAGGTCTGATAATAAGGCCTTTGATTCACTTTGAATTGATTTTTGTGCAAGGTGAGAGATATGGATCTAGCTTCATTCATTTGCATGTGGATATCCAGTTTTTCCAACACTGTATTGAAGAGGCTCACTTTTCTTTAGTGTAGAGGATGAGACTTCTCTCTGGTGTGGCTGCTTTGAAGCTTCACATACCCTTTCCTTTAAGTAACCTCTTATCTGTATAAATCAAATCTCATTGGTTTCATGTTGTTACTGTTATACCGATATAAAGAGTCACCAGGAACAAGTCAATTTTTATTTTTTAAAAAAGTATTTAATTGTGAACTTGCTCATAGTTTTAGAGGGTTAGTCAATAATCAAAGGTGGAAGCAGACAGCCATGGTGCTGAAGCAGTATCTGAGACCTTCACAACTTGATATGTGTTCTGGATGAGAGAGAGAGACATTGGGGCTGATGTGGAATTTTAAAACCTCAAAGGCTACCCCCAAGTGACACACTTTCTTCAACAAGGCCACACCCATAATCCTTCCCAAACAGTCCCACTTTAGGGTAACTAAACATTTAAATATATGAGTCAACAGGGAACAGTGTCATTCAAAATTACCTGATTCCTCAAATTGGACTTGGGTGGAATTGGACTTTGCTTCGCCATTGATGTCATATAAAGAGGGAGAGTGTTTTCCCTTAGGGAAAGGGTTCCTACAGCAACTGCTTGTGAAGGCAGTAATGGGCTTGTTTAAGAATACTTTCTTCAGAAACTTGGAGACCCGAGTTCAATCTTCTGTTTTTATTGTTTACAGCCAATTACCTTTAGTCTGAATGTCCTTGTGTGTGAATAGAACTAACAATATTAAACATAATTCTACAGTTGTCATGAGGGTAAAATTATAATATGTGTGTTTTACACAATGCAAAAACATTACATGGGGGCTGGAGGGATGGCTCAGTGGTTAAGAGCACTGACTGCTCCTCCAGAGGTCCTGAGTTCAAGCCCCAGCAACCACATGATGGCTCACAACCATCTGTAATGTGATCTGATGCCCTCTTCTGGTATCTGAAGACAGCTACAGTGTACTCATATACATAAATTAAATAAATAAATCTTTTAAAAATTGCACGTTATAGAGTTATGTGAAAATCAGTGAATCACTGATAATAAAGTTCTCTGAGAACAGTGCTGAAAGTTCTGTTTGAGTCATTTAGTAGTACTTTTTTAAAAAACACCTTTTAAAAGTATTTTTCATGTGGTGTCCTATTGAGGGGCTGTAGCTTATGCGTGAGCTTGGGTCCTGCTGGGCAGAGGTGTGGATCCCGCATGTCTGCCATGGTTCAGAGAGGCAGAAGTGCAGGAATTTGACTGAGTTCTCTCCAAGCTGCACTAGGTGGATGTTGGGCTGAGAGGCTACGAGGCTCCATCCAGACATGGAGAGGTCTCAGCTTGAAGGCCTGTGGGGACAGAGCTCCTGAGTGGGGGCCTCTGGGCTGAAACAGCTGACCAGGAGACCGGTAGTCTCTGTCTTTGGGCTCCCAGATGCTACCGGGAGCAGTGGAAGAACTGAGACAGGAGTGCATATGGGCTGGCCCAGCCTGCAGCTGAGAGAGACAAGAGGGAGAGCTCTGGTGGGGTGGGAAACTCTTGGTTACTGGGACTTGCTTGGCTAGCTTGCTTGAGTTGGCGGGCTCCTCAGCGGGAATGTAGAGCAGCTGCTTGGTAGTCAAAGGCCTTCTCCATGGTTCCCCACGGTGGGGCCCCAAAGACATGAGGAAGCCCATGGTTTTAAAAGGTTTCTTGTCATGGCAGAAAGTGAATCTGCCCCCCCCACCCCCCCCCCCCGACACACACACACATTAGGGTAGACCTGAGTTAAATAGGGTGGGAGGGTGGGAGGAGGGAGGAGAGTCTGGGGAGGAATGCTTAATTGGCTATACCCTCTGGCCCTTACGTGTCTCATTAATATGGATGTCTCTTGAGGCCCTGAGGCCTGTAGTCACACCCTCTATCTGTGGAGGGACTGGTAGGGGCATTGGCCTATGTGGCTGGAAGGCACTGATTAATGGAGGTCTTTGGCTGCGTGTCAGGAGCCTGGATTCTTGGAGTGTGGTGAAATGTATGCCATCCCTTGCAGGGTCTCCAGCTATCTCTAGCCAGTGCTCTACCAGAAAGCAAGCTATCCTTTCACTATCCCACATCCTGTTACATTTTGCAGGACGTCTACTGGTTGACTAGACATACTAGATGTCCATTTCTTTTATCAGTTGTAGAGTAGTTTAAAAGGACTCTATTTTCATGTTGGGAATTATTGAACACGGATATCGGTTAGCTTGTTTCCCAAAGCAGAACATTGAGAGTGACAGTAATTGAATAAAGGAGAGAGCAGCAAAATTAATAGTACAGCTGAGATTGCAGCCTGCCCTGACATACATGCAGATAGATAACGTTTCTTAGGAATTCCAAGAATTCCTTTAAAATCTAACCTCTCATTCTTCCTAAGCAACTACATTCTTCACAAATCTCATCTGATTACGTGTGATGTTCTTCTCCCTAGATCTCCTTACTATTGTAAAGAAGCTCAACAAGAGGTTATTTACAAATTAAATGAATTTAAATTAAATGCTATTAATGTTTGGTCTGGTAAGGTGGTTCAAGTACAAAAATGCTTTCCATGGAAGCTAGAGAATCTGAGTTTGGACTCAGAGTGGAACGAAAGAACCAGTTCATCTGACTTTTGCATGTGCACAGTGATGCATGTGTGCCTGGATTCATAGACATGTAAAACACACATGCACACAAGTATGCAATAAATAAAATAAAAGGTTTTTAGAATTTTGCACACATGTAAGATACACACACACACACACACACACACACACACTAAATAGAATAAAATAATTTCTTAGAATGGTCAGTTTCATTTCAAATGCTTGCTTTCTACCTGTGCCTAGTGGCCATCAAGGAACAACATGAACAATAGAACATTTCCACTATGGCAGGAGTCCCTTTGGACAGAACTGTTCTAGAGGGCTTTTTAATTGCAGAGACTGTATTCTAGTGCATCACAGGCTTTGTTTCTTCTTCATGGCCATTCAAAATCACAAAGGACCCTGTTAACTCCTGCAGCCTGCATTTAGCTGGTGCAGCTGAGGAAAAGATGCCAATCCTGTTTTCTTTGTTCTTTGTGTGCCCTGTGCTTTGGGTAAGTGGATGGAGTCCTGTTTCCCTCCCCTAAACAGAAGGTTGACATGTATCCTCTCCTGGCACAGCTGACATTGTTTTCAATCAGAATGACTCAGTACCTAAAAGTAAGCTAAAGGACAGACCAAACGAAAGTATATCAGAGTCACATGTGCCTACCAGCAAACCCCTGTAGCCACTCACTGGTGATGACTAAACTCTGGAGTTCACAATGATTTACTGAATCCTTAAACTCCATACTTTTCTTATATACAAAGAAGGAAGGGGCTTTTATTAATAAGCATTTATCTCAGTTTTAAAGAAACTGGTTGGCAGGGGAAAACACTTTAAATAAATACTCTAGAACTTAGCAACTGTTAGGTAAGGATCATCAGACCCTTTATTTTATTTACTCTGTGACTCCTTAAATGGAGCCTGAGTTTAAAGTAGTATGGGCATGTATGTGTGTATGCATGTGTGTGTGTGTGTGTGTGTGTGTGTGTGTGTAGTGTCTATATGTTATGAATGTGTTCCTGTGGTGGGCACTGTGATATATATATATATATATATATATATATATATATATATATATATATATATATATATGTTATGTCTATGTGTTATGCACATGTTCCTGTGAGTGCTTGTGAATATATATGTATAGAGGTATAGAGGTCAGGTGTTAACATGAGTGTCTTTCACAGTTGCTCTCCAACTATCTTTTTCTCTGAGACAGGATCTCTGAATGAAAAACTCTCCTATTCAAGTAGAATGAAGCCAAAGAGCTCTAGGTATCACCTGCCTCCTTACTGCAGGGCAAAGAGTCCAGACACACATGCTATTATGCCTTTTCCCCTCTTCTCTTATATATTACATCCTGACTGCAGTCTTTCCCCTCTTGAAGCCCCTCCTACCCCTCCACACTCCTCCATATCCACTTCTCTTCCATTTTCCCTCAGAAAAGGACAGGCCTCACAGGGATGTCAACCAAATTTATCCTATCAACTTGCACTAAGACTAGGCAGATCCCATCATACTAAGGCTGTATGAGGCAACCAAGGTGCTGCCAAAAGCAGGCAATAGAGTCAGAGGCAGCTCTGGCTCCTACTGTTTGGGTAACATGGCCTACATTGTGCCTTTTATGTGGATGCTGGAGATTTAAACTCAAGTTCTCATGGTTGCATTGCACATAGTCTATCAACTTAGCTATCTTGCCCCTGTTGATTTTAATTTGAAAAAGTGAGATCACCAAAAAGTTATATCTGCCAGTTTCTGAATAATTCTTGCAAAATTCCAAAACAATTGGAAACAAAGCAACACAATTTTAAATGACACACACTTCCAGAAGGAAAAATACTTTTTAAAAAAGTAAAAATAAAAAGTAACATCAAATTTTGTAGGAAGTAAGAAAGTAGTATAATTAATAAAGATTTTTGATGTTGAACTCATTTTTCATATTTATGGTAAGATCATCATCATCCCAGAACTGGGGCAATCCACCCTATAATGCACTAAAGGGATAAAAAGAAGAGAATTCAGTGAAGAAAGAATAATTTTTTAAAGAAACAGCTGGCACATCTGAATATCAACATGAAAAAAAATGAGTTTATACAGAACTATCGTGTTTCAGAAAACCTAACTCATCATTGAAGACAAATTAAAGTGTAAAATATAAGACTACAAATTTTCTAGGATTGCATGTGGGTCAAACCAGCTAATATCAGGGTGGAGCTTCCTGAGAAAGCACAAGGACCTGAGTTTAGATCTCCAGAACCCATGGAAAAGCCAGGCTAATGGTGAATAGCTGTAACCCCAACATCACAGGGATGCTTTGTGGGAAGACAGCCCGATCTTGAGAGATTGCTCTCCAGCCAATTTGGCCAAAAATGGAAGCTTCAGGTTGAGGGAAAGGAAAACCCTGATTCAAAAAATAATATGGAGAGAAATACGTGAGTAAAGTCAACATCTGACTTTCATATAGATACACACAGGTAAGTGTGCTCCCACACAAGCCTCATTTCTCTGCCCTCCCCTGCCTCTCCCACATATACCTCTCTCTCTCTCTCTCTCTCTCTCTATATATATATATATATATATATATATATATATATATATATCCATACACACATACCTCTCTCACACACACACCTGTCACACACACACCTCAGTCTCTCACACTTCTATCACACACACACACCTCTCTCACATACACACCTCTGCCTCTCATACACACTTCTATCACACACCTCTCACACACACACCTTTGCCTCACACACTTCTATCACACACACACACCTCTCTCTCTCTCACACACACACACCTTTGTCTCACACACACTTCTACACACACTTCTATCACACACACATACCCCTCTCTCTCACACACACCTTTCTCTTATATACACCTCTCTCTATCAGACATACACATACACTTCTCTCTCTCTCTCTCTCTCACACACACACAAACACACACACACCTCTCACACACAAACACCTCTCTCTCTCTCTTTCTCTCTCTCTCTCTCTCTCTCTCTCTCTCTCTCTCTCTCTCTCAGACACACATACCATATAACACAATTAATAGAATGGCTAAAGCTTAAAATGTAGACAAGAAAAGATGGAGGAGTTGTGAAGAGTTGTGTGTTGTTGCTGCTGAAGGAATAATGGCAGGATAGTTAGTTCAGAAGATAATTTAACAATGCATTAGAAATCTATGTATAGTCTTATATCACCCTGTAACTGTTCTTCTTGGCATTTACACAGGGGAACTGGAAATGCGTTCCTTCATACAAACCTGCTCAAACATATCCATACCAGATTTGTTTGCAGTTGCTCTGGAGGGAACAAAATGATGATGTATCCCACAGGTGAATGGATAAACAAATGGTATTATGGCGAATCAATACAAAAGAATGTTATACACTAATAAGAATATGGTTTAATAAGCTACAAAAAGATATGGAATGACTTCAGATGAATAATGCTAAGACAAACTACATAGAGTTTAAAAATTGCTCTCAAGGCTAGGAAGGATGCTCACGAAGAGGTGCAGTGTGCACATAGTAGAGCTGTGGGATCATTCTGTCTATGTGAGTCTCTATTAGTGAATATGTAGTAGGACATCCTACTAAAACTTGTAGAATTGGACAATGTACCAGTGAACCCTAATTTACACTATGGACATTACTTGCTAGAATAATTCTTGTACAATTTGGATTCAACCCTTCTACAGCAAAGTGCTGGAAACAGTGGGAGACGGTGGTACGGTGAGCAGCATTCGATTAGCATATTGAGAGCCCTCTTCGCTTTAATGGTCTTAAACAGCTACAAGAGATCCCTACTAGTCTTTTTAAAATACTAGTGCAATGGTTGACCAGCCGAGCAAGTTGAATCGTTTTCATGATGTGACTTTGGGACGGAAGCTATGATGATCACATTTGGGGAGTTGTATATGAATGTGTTGTCATCCTGACAAATGTCCTCGTCACTTGTAAGAACTGACGGCAGCTTCAGACGATGTCAGACTTACAGCAAGAAGAGTTGGGACTGCGTCTCCATCTCAAACATTATTTTCTATGCCATCCTATCTTGTCTATCTGCCGTATGACTAATGGTAAATCCATTTGAAGATATCATCATCCTTGCATTTACTGAGACTTTGAATTTAAACAGAATTCTTATCATTTCATAACAGACAATATCACTGAAAACTATTGGAATTAAAAAGAAATCTATTACCAGTCTCCAAGAAAATGTTATTGTGTCAGGAACAATGCACTGAAGTGCATGTGCACCCCAAATTCAGCCTGTTCCTTTTCCAAAATGGTAAAAAAATATTCACACACAGCTGTCTGCATAAACAAAACTGTGCCCTATGCGTCATGGAGAAAGGGTTTGTAAAAACTAAACCAGAAGGGTAGCTGAGTCAGTCCCCACACAGGTTATCCATTCTGTGTGAGTCAGCATAATCCAGGCAGCCTGAACAATGGGAAGCTGAAAATGTGTGGTGAAGAGGCGGCAGTCGGAACCAACAGCTTTAGGATGTTGCCAACTGCACGTAGTTAGGTTGAAAACTTATGTTGTATCAACTGGCTTCGCCTGGCAACATTGTATTACCTGTGGATCCCATGACATCATGCTATATACCTTAAATATCTATAATATAAGATGCATTCTTCAATGAAAAAGTGCAGTATTAGCACATTATTAAAGACAGCATACAGGTAAACATTGTTGGGGCAGGAAGGAATGTTCTTGGTCTATAGTTGTTAAACCACCAGACTCAATGCCTGAAAGCTCACAGACAGTGGGCTTTTAGATCCATGTGTTATTACATATTTCTGTGCTTCCCTGAAGTTTAAATGCTGTATGGCAGGTGGTACGTAATTGGGCACTGGCAAATGTCTGAAAGCCAGAAGCCACCAACTAGTGCCCTCTTTTACACACTCCTGTCATTTTCCATAATGCTATTGGATGCTATGCGGTGATAGTTTAGAGACTCTTCACCAACACACAGAAGATACACCTTCACTCATGTACCCTATTCAATTACGCAGAGGCAGTCTGTGAGACAAGTGACCTGGACTTCCTGATGAAAATTAGACTTAACTGAAATAGCCGAATAAAAGAGTGGTTGGAATATGAGTAATTATAAAATACCTAAACTATTTCCTAGAAATTAATATATAAATAAATACTTTGACTCAAACTAAAAGCCTTCTAGTCTCTCTTGTTTCACACATATTGCTGTTATGAAACATGGTAGAAATTTAGTTAGTAGGACAGCCATAGCTATTTTGTTTAGCCATACTAAATAAAATAGCTGAGAAATGCAATTCATAGAGTAAAAGACTGACTTGACTCATGGTTTCAGAAGATTTCATCTGTGCTTATTTGGGTTCATCATTTTAACACTACGATGAGGGCACATGACATGTCAACTGATAGAATGCCACAGTTTCAAAAATCAGGAGTCCTGTGAGGTTACAGCTGGCCTTGCTCAACCCTGTTTGGTTAGCCACAATTCAGACAGGACTGTTGGTTAAGACAGCCTGTTTTCCAAGATAGTATGTTTTGCTTGAGCATACAGTTCAAGAAAAAAGAGACCACAGACTCATATATAGTCCCCTAAAACTACATCAGCTTGGCCATTCCCAGGCCTCTATATAAACTCGAAACATGCCCCTTGCTCCCTACATACCCTACATTTCCATCCAAAAGAAGCCCCTGACTTTCCCAGTGTGCTTTAATGAATAGGTTCCTCAGTTAAGGTCAGACTCTGGTCTCTTTCATAACTTTTGTTTCTGTGTTCTGAGCTCTAAATCTAACAGTGATTCTCTCTTTGGCAGCAGAGCTACAAGAGCAAGGGGCTGGCATGTGTCTCAGGTTCTAAAATTCTACTGAAGGGTACAATCCTCGTGATCTCACTGTCTCCCCTCTCCCAGGTCCCACCTTTTCATGTCTCCACACAAGATCCTATGGAGCATAAAACCACAGCAGACATGAAGCTGTCTGTCCTCACCAGTGCTCTGTACCCAAATATTTGCAGAGCAAGATGACTAGGTAGGACAGCTTATGGAAAATGTTCTCCCTCCTCCCATCCAAGGCTTAGAAAACAATGCCTCTTTCAACAGAGTTTCCAAAAGTGAAAGTTTAGCAGCTTGAAAATGATAAAACTTTAGTACCCACCATTATGAAAATTAATATAAAGATACTATTATAAAATTAGGAACAAAATTACAATTGTTTTAAATTTGAAATTGCCAAAAAAGTCACAAATACTACAAAATCAGGAAAAGAGCAAGTTTTGTTATTCCTCCATGATCTATCTAACTAACTAACTAACTATATATATATATATATATATATATATATATATATATATACCTGTATATATATATATAACACACACACACACACACACATATATATATATATATATATATATATATATATATATATATATATATTAGTTTCCTCATTTAACAACTCTTTGTTCATTTCCCAGAAACATTATACTACCTAAACCATATACTACAAAACTACAAAACTATAATAATCTAAGCAGTGTGGTTTTGCAGTAAAAACAGACATGTAGATTAAATTAACAAAAGTGAGAGCCTGTAAGTAAACTCACATATCTCGAGCTGTGAATGACTCATCTCTGTAAGATCATAAATAAAATAAACACTAATGGTGAATTGTTTACATGTGTAACGACAAACTTTTGGAGCTACTCTTGATTGCTATTTCTAGCTTGTGAGACTAGCAAATAGAAGAACATCCAGATACAAGAGGTAGTCCAACTGAACAGATGAAGTCAACTAAAAGTCACCCAATTCTTTTTTTTTTTTTAGGACTAATAAAAAAATTTAGGTACAACAAATAAAGTCCAAGATAAATTCGTACATGATTTCTTTATAGTCTGTGGGTTATACATAAAAATTACTTCAAAACTACTCTCAAATCAGATAAACAATTAATAATAAGTTTTAACCTATAAATTCTTGACACAGTGAGTTAGGCCAATGATCTCAGCATTCAGAGGCTGAGGCAGGTGGATTGCCACAAAATCAAGCCTTTCATAGAAAGTTCCAGGTTATCCTGTGGTAGAGTCAGATCCTGATCTATATACCACGCTTAAAACTAATAGAAAATCTAACCATTATATTATGTAAAATTGCACCATTACAGAATTATTCTGTCCAGTATAGCACTAAATTATTTAATATTTTAAAAGTTTTTATATTTTCTACTTCGTTACTAAAATATAAAATTACACTCTAATGAACAACCAATTATCTTTTACTAGTAGATTTTTGTCACGAAGTACTAAAATACAACTATAATATTTCAATATTTATGCTGTTATTCTAGGCTTTAAAATATAAATGTGTTCTCATGCACATGTATACATAATAAGCAAAATATTTTATCTATATATACAGGGAGATATATTTTAGGTCATAAATAAATTATATTTCTAACAAGATAAGATATTTGCTTACAATAGGTTGAGACACAAGAAAAATTGAATTCATATTTTTATTAGTTTGTGGTGATATAGATAGTAAGCCATACTAGATATGTTTAATTTTAATGAATATCAATTCATAATGTGCATATTCCAACTGAAAAATGAACTTCGCTTTTTTCTGAAAGTTAGGTTGGGCTGATTGTTCATAAAGAACTAAATTTCTTTATTGGATTATATACTATCTACTTTCCACAAATGAAAGTACTGTCTGCAGCTTCAAGATCTTAATCACAAACTTACTCGACCATATGATTAAATAAAACTACTTAATCTAAAATATTAGTATAGCTAACATGTGCTAAAGTAATCAATATTTTGATTCTTCCATTTCTTTCTGAATCTATCTGGTTATGAAAAGCACTCCCAAGCAGGTATAATTAATAATAATACTTTCCTTTCAAAATATTTGAAAGAGGACCTAATCAAGCTGTCAGCTCATACATCATTGAAAATAACTTTGATGGTACATCATTTTATGATACTTGGCATATGCTTCAAAAAGATTTGAAGAATTAAATGGCATTGGACAAAATTCTTTCCAGTCTCCTTGAATTGTTAATGTGGTCAAGTTATCTCAGGCATTATAATAATAATCATAAATTAAACAAGATTTATGTAGTACCACCACATCATAAAAATAAATAATATTCACGGATGAATATATGGAGAACTTGGAATAAAAACAGCTTTGCTATTTCCATATAATATTTATCTCCTTAACTTTTGCTCTGCCTTGATTGTTTTCCAATTTTGCAATATATTTTATTTTATTAACTAAATTACAAATATTTTATAAAAGTGATAAAAAATGAGAATAAAAATATTTCAGAAAATATAATAAATAAGCGGTGGGGAAGGTTAAATGGAATAGGATTTCAAAGACAGTAAAGAATAATGTACTTTTTCTAATAAAAATAGTGCATGAATGGAATTTTGCAAGTTCAAAGTCTAAAAATTAAATTATTGTGGTATTGTGAGTTCATTACATGTATTATTTGATTGTGTTGTGGCAGCTATCCTCTTAATAGATTTTTAGGTGTACAGCACAGCATTAGAAACCAGAGTCACCAGGAAGTCACTCCTGGCCCAGAGCACTGGTTTCTTCTGGTCTGGGCCTGAGCACTGAGCAGATCCTGGGTGGCAGCTCTGCCCCCAATCTCACAGAACCCAGAGGAAGCAGGGATCCCAGGAGTTCTAACCAGGGCAGTATCTTAGGTAAGGAGACAGCAACACCCACCCCAAACAGGGAGTAACTGGGACCCACTAAGACCCAGGAGTCACTCCTGACCTGGTGCACTGGTTCCTTCCTGTCTGCACCTGAGCACTGAGCAAATCTTGGGCCCCAGCTCTAACCCCAGTAGTAACACCAACCCTACACAGTTCTGATACAACCAAGATGATAGGAAAGAGAGGCTCCAGTCAGAGACAGTGCAGGTAGCACTAAGGAGAATCAGATGGCGAAAGGCAAGTGCAAGAACATAAGCATTAGCAACCCAGGGTACTTGGCATCATTAGAACCTAGTTCTCCCACACAAGAAAGTCCTGAATTCCCCATATCACTAGGAAAGCAAGATTCAGATTTAAAATCACTTCTAATGATGGTGATAGAGAACTTTAAGAAGGACATAAATAGCCGGGCGGTGGTGGCACACGCCTTTAATCCCAGCACTTGGGAGGTAGAGGCAGGCGGATTTCTGAGTTCAAGGCCAGCCTGGTCTACAGAGTGAGTTCCAGTACAGCCAGGGCTACACAGAGAAACCCTGTCTCGAAAAAAAAAAAAAAAAAAAAAAAAAAAAGGACATAAATAACACTCTCAAAGAATTTGAGGAGAACACAGGTAAACAGGTAGAAGCCCTTACAGAGGAAACTCAAAAATCCCTTAAAGAATTACAAGAGAACACACCCAAACAGGTAAAGGAATTGAACAAAACCATCCAGAAAAGGACACACTTGCAGAATAGTTGACTGATTATATCTGCCTAGCTAGAGTAATCAGCCCTTAATAATTCTGTATCACTAGGTTCGTCAGATGTCAGGTGATCCTGGGTCAGAAGGCTGAAGATCGGATCCTCTCACATTTTGTAATGTAGGGACTGTTCAGGTTTCAGTGGTCTCTGTAAATTGGCTAAGTTTTAGAAGCTATGCTTTGTGCTTCCCATAATTTCATTTAATTCAGTCATTCTTGATTTCTAACGAGGTTGAAGACTTATCGTCTCATAGCCAATCCTGGCTATTTACTTTGAGAGAAAAGATTTGAGAGGATGGTTTTCAGCTGACATTCATTTTAAAGCCAAGAAAAAAGCCAGGTTCAGAACTATGTATTTTAGCTAGGAGAGGTGACAGAGGTTCTGGTTAGTCAACAAAATGATGGACTGGGTATTAGGACTATCTTGTACCTTACTGACACAAATTGGTACAGTTATGCTCTAACTGTATTTTAAGAGAAAAGTTTTATTTTAACAGGAAGAGTGATATGTAGGAGGAGCTAAGGTGGGAGACTTAAGGAGAGGAGGAGGAGGAGAAGGAGAGGAGGAGCTAGGTGACAAGAGAGAGAAAGGAAAGAGAGAGAGAGAGAGAGAGAGAGAGAGAGAGAGAGAGAGAGAGAGAGAGATGGAGATGGATGTTCGAGTGTCTCTGCCAGTCAAAGACAGTTGATATATCCAGGTTGGGTATTAGGCTACACTTCTGAATGATATTGAGCATTACCAAACTTATAAAGCCTTTGATTAACATTTAAAAAAAAATTGTATAAAAGCAAAAAGGAGAAGGGAGGTTGGGATAGGAGTTTTCTAGGGAGGGGAAATGGGGAAAGGGTATGGCATCTGAAATGTAAATAAAATATTCAATAAAAATAATAAAAAAAACAGAGTTACAATATTTTATATCAAATACCTTGAACATAATTGTCGTAATTAGCTTTCACTGTCAATTTGACACCAAAAAGCACTCAAGAAAGGAGTTTGAATAGAAGGGTTGCTCAGATTGCCAATAGGTATCTGTGGGAGATTTTCTTGCCTATTAATTGGTTTAGGAAAGCCAGGCACACTGTGGGCAGAGAGTCATGGACTTCATTAAGAATACTAGCTGAGAATGAGCTTGCAAGTCAGTCAGAGAAGAATTCTTCATGGTTCTGACTTTAGTTTCTGCTTGGGCTCATCCCTGACTTCCCTCAAGGATAGACCGTGACCATGAAGAGTAAGCTAAAATCAACCTATTTCTCCCCTATCTTTCTTTTGGGCATAGTGTTTTATTACAGTAACTGGAAGAAAATTTTATATACAGTGATCAGCTGTTATCCACATCTGACCACCTCAGCCCCTGCCCACCTCCACTCTTTCCTCTTCTAGGAACCTATTGTAGATGCTTCATATACTTGAAATCACACAGTTATAAGTCATTCTACAGTTGATTCATCCCACTAAGGATAAGGTCAGCGTGGTCCACCAATGGTATGGCACATGGTAGAATTCCCTTTTCCTTTAAAATTGAATAATATTTCATTTTATACACAACCTACATTTACCTTATCCATGTCCATACATGCCATATCTTCTACAAACAGTGCTATAATAGACAAAGAACTGCTACTTTTTATTTCCATCCCTACTTCAAACCTCTGAAATAAATACCTAAAAGGGAACGAAGTCAAACAATAACTTCGTTTTTAGTACTGCACAGTCCTATTTTACATTCTTATCAACAAATCAGAAGGATTTCAGTTATTCTACTGCCTGACCAGTGTTTGTTATCATCCATGTTTACTTTGTTTTGCTTTTGGCAACATACATGAGGTAGTAGCTCACTGTTTGATTTTTTTAATCTGCATTTCCTGATGGTTGCCGTCTTTTTGTTTACCTGCCCATTCATATATATGTAAAAGAAATAATTACATGCTAGTTTTAATTTTAAATGGTGATATTAAAACATGCATGACTTTCTGAAATTAGGAAATGCTGACATTTTTTTTTATGTCTATTTACAGGTACACCAGAAGAAGTTTGAATTTCACAATAAGTTTAGAATATTTTTTCTTAAAATTCCTAAAGACTAGTTACTACAAAGTTAGAAAAAGATTCATAATGACTACCATTTTCCCCTTCTGAGACAATTGTATTATTCTCAAAGAAATATATATCTTAAAATAATAGTAACCATAGTTTGTAATGAGAAGTAACTCAACTCTATCTTCTGTGCCCAGTGAAGTATACTATACCAGCTGTTTGAAAAAGAAGTATCTACATACAAGACAGCTATGGCAGCCCCATTCCATGGTGTCTGTGGTGGCTTTCACACTCTCGGGATGTGAGTATGTTCAATGGAGCCATGAAACACACATGGCTGTGATCCTTATTTTTAGTATGTGATGTCTCAGTCTTCACTCTCAATTTATGTTCCTCTGAAATGGAAATCAAAACTCTTTTAGCTGTTTTTTTTTCGGGGGGGAGTTGGTCTTTAACTCTGTATTTGTAAATGTCACACAGATAGCTGCCATCTTACATTAGCAAACAGACACACACAGCATGCTCTAAATAGACATACAAACAGTTCTCTTTTACTTAAATCAGTATCCAGGGTGCTAAAATGTTATTGTGACAATGTAATTAGTGCTAACAGCTGAAGCATTTCACTTATTTCCTGTATAATCTTTTGATTTTCCTGAAGTTAAAATTACTTTAATGTGTGCATTACAAAAATGAAAGAAACCTCACATTTACTTAGCATTTAGAGCTTGAAGAAGAACTGAGCCCATGCGCTCTTAGTGTGGGCCAAGTGTGCAAAGGTTAAGCATGCAGCTGAATAAAATTGCAGAGAATGTAATGTATCCTCCACCTAAATAAAGGCACAGTGCTCTGCTAGCAGCCTCCCAAGCTCCCCTCCCCTGCAGTCCAATCATGGTAGCCTCAAAGGAAGTCACTATCTTGACGTCTGCCACTACACACCACACTCCTTAGTTTTGAACTTAATGGAAGAGGAATCATGCAACACTCAGTGTAGTGTTCTCTCCATCATGCTTGAGAGTTTTATCATGGTATGACATGGAACACTAGACTTTCACTTACATGAACTACTTTGTTGTGTAAATATACTATAATATTTAGCTAATCTACCATTAATGGGTATGTGGGCTGTTTCTAGTTAGGGATATTTAGAAACAATGCTATCCTAAATTTCTGGCTGATCATTTATATATATACTTTGATGGGTATATACTTAAAAGCAGGAATATTTAATGAATATATATATAATAAATTGCATATATGTTTTATATATTATATATATTATACATATATTGTTCATTATATATATGGGAAAATCTTAAGATACACACACATATATAGAGGATATTGTTTTAGAGATTATATACATATATGTTTATATACATATAAACAACCTATGTTTGTATAAACATGAGTGTTCATGCCTGTCGACCTGTCTTGCACTACTAATCTCTCCTCTTTTGAGACAGTGCCTCTCAATGAATATGGAACTCCCTGATTCACCGTAGATGGCCGTTGAACTCCAAGGGTTCTGTCTGTCCCCACTTCTCTGGAAGGTGATCAGACAGACATGCTATCTCACATGCCATGTGTGGTTTTTCACATGGGTCCTGTGGATAAAACCAGAGCCTCATGCTTCCAGAGCAAACAGTTTACTAACTGAATCATCTCTTCGCTATGTCCACTCCAGTCTACTATTTGACAGTCTCTTTTGACAGGCTGTCCTCTGAGCTGTATAGGAATGTGTCCTTAAGGTTTAATTAGCATTTCTTTGTCTGGATTCTATTATTGTGCATATTGTTTACATCTAATAGCATGCATTTCAGGCTTTTAATGTCTTTCAAAGATGAAGATTTCTGTTTTGTTGTTTGTTTATTGGATTGGTTGACTTTTGTTATTAGTGGGACTAAGCATATACCCTCAAGCATGACATTCAAGTTGTACTCTTGCTATGAATTGTATCTTATCTCTCCATGTCTTAATGTTAGTAAAATACACATTTTTCCTTTATAACTCTTCTAGTCTATCTTCTTTAAGACATCCTCCCTTTTCTTAGGCCTATGAAGGTATTTTGATGTTTTTAATGCTTGCTTCTTTTACTTCTAAAGGGTCAGATGAAAAATTAGTTATTTTGGTAGAGATTATGAGGTGATTTCCCCACATCTCTCCAGATGATTCAATTTCATTTGCTAAAATTACTCACTTATTTTTGCATCATAGCATTTTCTTTATTATGCATAGCCAAGTGGGTCCCAGGTCTGTTTCTTTACTTTCTATTTGAGCTATTGATCTACTTTCTTTAAGTGAATAGCAAAGTAATAGGAACAACTGTTACTGTTTTAAGGAATACTTGAGAACATTTCTTTCTTCTTACATTTAGTTTTTGTTATCTATGATTTTTAAATTCATACATGCACATACACATATATGTACACACACATGCACACACACACACACACACACACACACACACACACACACGTTTGCCAGTAGCTATATAAATTCAGTTGGGATTTCACTATGATTACATTGCATACAAAAACTATTTAAGAGGAATGAATCTCAGAACAAAAAATGATCTGTGATCTGTGAACATGGCTTAGTTTCCCATTTAATTTATTTGAAGTTTAGAGGAGACAGGGTCTTGTAGGTCACAATCTTGTCCTCGGGAAACATACTCTTGAACAGTTCTTCTGGATCTTCACACCAACACTTGCATAGAGCTTTGTGAACAGCAGCTGCTGAACACCAAGTGAAAAATGTGAGATCCAAACTCCACCTCCAACCACCTGTCAACATCCCCGGAGTCAACGCAGGAATCCACACTAGCCCCACCACATGTGGTCATTTGGACGTTTCTTCTCTCTCTTCTCATGCACTAATGTTTGGATTATTCTCATTAACCTCTCACAGGACACCACTCTTCCCTTCTGCATTGAAATGTGGCATTACATCCTATCACTAAACCTGATTCTTGGTTTACTCAATATACTTTTAACAGCTAGGATTTACATGATACTGTTTTTTTTTTTTTTAATTAAGATTCATTATCAGTAAGTTCTCAAAATTTATCTTGTGTTTTCTTAATTGTAGTAATTATATTTGTATTGTAAAATTTATTTCTTGGACATATGGAATTATGTACATTTTACATTTTACTGTTTTTAAGTACTTGTTTCTGTCCTAAACATAACTAGTATTTTTTTTGTTTTATGTTGCAATGTGAATCCAATTAAGCTCCATCCTGGAGTAATACTGTATCTCAGAGTTGGCTTTCTAGTAACAGATTGTAGATTAACAGTGAAACAACTACATACACACACATAGTATTTTTCATGATTTCCCCCAACTGACTCCTTTGTAATAAATATTTGTATATAATTACACCCAAGTGGAAACTCATAAATAGTTAGTTTGGAAATTACCTAAGGACAGAAAATGGTGTGTGTGTGTGTGTGTGTGTGTGTGTGTGTGGGGTGTAGGGCCTATATGGTATGTATGCATGTGAGGGACATGTGGGGGACAGAACTCAAAATTGGATGTCTCCTATAATTGCTCCCAACTTCTCTTTTAGGTGAGGTCTCACTGAGCCGGAAGCTAGGCTGACGGCCAATGAGCTGCAGAAATGTGCTCATCTGCATCCCTTCCAGACCAAAGTAGCTGCTGTTCCTGACTTGTGCTGGGAATCCTATCTCAGGTCCTCATGCTTGCAGAACAGACTTCACCAATTCAGCCATATCTCCAGCCCAGAAAACACTTTTTGAGAAGAAAATATTTTTCTCTGCTTTTCTGCTTAGCATACAAAACTTCCCTCCTCATAATGGAGCAGGCTTATCCAGTTCACAAATATAACATTTTTCTCCCCTTCTTAATCTGTTTTAGGTGATTAGATATGCACACACATCTCTCATATTAATAGGATTCTAATCCAGAGATAAAACCAATTATCAATGATTCTAACAGTTAATTCAATATAGATTAGAGTCAACTCAGTATTGGATAATGGAAACTCAAATATACCACACGTGGTGTTACAGAATAGTAGCCAGGAATAGTAGCTGTGGGATCAACTATGCCTTTAGGATTAGAAGAGGAAAAAAAGATGTCAAACAACTAAAAACATGTAGCTAAGAGGTAAGGCCATAGGGAACTATGTTTGGGCCTTCGAAACTGTGGTTACCTGTCTGGTACTTCTGTCTTTGCAAGCACAATGATCCTGGTTCTGGAACCATTATAAAACTTTGCACATCGAAATCAGGGTTTCATTTACAAATGGGATTTTTCTTTATTAAAAAGTTTCCATGGTTTTCATTTGTGTACAGTTTGCAAAATTGTTCCAAAAGTAGACCACACGAGTCTGCAAGGAGCACCAGTTTAAGGAATGACAAATGTTTTACAAGTGACTTTCAGATGCCAATTGATGAGAAGAACATAGAGAGAGGAGAAACCTCCTGTGCCAGCTTCAGTCTTCCGTTGTCCCCCTCGGTCACTCGTAAGAGGAGGCATTTAGGAAAGAAACAGTAACACCCTGCCTCCCCCACTCTGGAATGCACATTTAGTTGACATTTAAACATATTTGAAATTGGCATGAAAAAGATGCCATGCCGTAGTTCAAGGGGGTAATGTTTCCTTCCCCCAATGCCATATAAAATCAAATGCTTCTATTAACATTTGTTCGCTTTTCTGAAATACACTGTTTTTAAAAGCATAAACGATTTCCATAAGCAAACATTCTGACCCCAGTAATGATTGTTTTTCTCGTCTATGTTCTCACATGCCATCTGTTAAATAGTTTTTACAGTTTTGAAGGGGTCTAGTGTTAATTTTTATGATTTTTAGTTTCTGCACTATTTTCTCTTTTAAAAGTTTGGTTATGCTTCCTTTTAACTGTTACATATGGACATAAAAATTACACAGATTAGTGGGGTACTATTTTTCCTATTTCTTCCACTCTCCCAGTTTTAGAAT
This sequence comes from Arvicanthis niloticus, assembly GCF_011762505.2. Taxonomy (NCBI): domain Eukaryota; kingdom Metazoa; phylum Chordata; class Mammalia; order Rodentia; family Muridae; genus Arvicanthis; species Arvicanthis niloticus. The sequence continues at coordinate 64,240,640 of NC_047665.1, read as the reverse complement.
TAAGTTCTTCTCGGTTGAACCTTCTCCAAGTAAACATTATCAACATATGTGTTTCAGGCATCACACACTGCTGGTGACCACACTCATGGATACATCGCTTTCATTTCCTGGGATAGGAGCCAACTGGTTATGAAAACTGTTCTTAGAGAAAGAACTTAAAATCCCAGTTCCTTGTTAATAGTGTGTTATTGTTGTTGTTGTTGTTGTTATTGCTCTTCCCCAATGTGACTATTCAGCTTCAAAATTTGAGAAAACGTATTTTTATTCTAAATTTCAACTCTGACACCAAGATAGAGAACCCACAGTTTGAAGGGAATCTTTTTCAGGAGTTGAAGTGGAGGTAAGAATAAACTGTATGTCTGTCTTAGAAGGTATTACAGAAGTGTAGTACCAAAGGCTGAATATGACAAGTGGCATTATCCTGGTGGCCTATGGAAAAGCCATCAGGCATTATTCCAGCAAAGAGTGAAGAATTAATATATGTCCCCAATCTTCTCAAGTCCCAGGAAGAATAGGCTTCAACTGGGAAAGCAAAGCAAGTAAAGAAGATAATTCCTCTCTTCCTATCAAATGTATTTCTGCTAGTGTTGATGGACAAATGCATATGAATACATGGAGCAGAAATACATGAATTTTCTGTTTGTAAAGTGTTGTATGCTCTACAATGTTACTTCTTTGCCTTAACTTCTTGTTTTAGAGCATTTAATTTTGTAGAATAATTGCAAGCATGTAACCTATTGTGGGAGATATTATATTGTGCACTTTTTTTTATTTGAGATGTTATATCAGAACACACACACACACACAAAGTAAGTATAGTCTTATATTATAGCACTATTACAGATAAGCAATGTCACCATACATAAATTTTTGTAACTTGTCGCTTGGTTTAGTTAGTCACTTTTGTTAATAAACATTTCCAGATCCAAGATTTTTGTTTAAAATCCCCTCACCCAGCCAAAAATATCATTTTGCATATTTTATAATTTATAATTTCTGTATTGATGAAGCTAACAGTTTCATCATAATTGTGCCAATATATTGCATAAGTTATTGTTGTAGATAACATCACTTTCAACAGCATTTTATGACAGTCTCCTCATCTCCCACTGTCTATAACATGAACTTGAACCATAGATTTAGGTCTATTTTTATTAGAAAAATTTAAATCACAACCTAAAAATTCTCCCCCCAAACTTAGTGGCATATCATCATTTATTAAGGTTTTATGAGATATGAGTCAGTTAGGTTTTGATTGCTTAAGTCTAGATTAGACTGAAGTCAACACAAGTCTCACCTGCCTGTTTTTCTCCTCTAGAAAAACAGGCTTTTTTCACAGCAAAGGACAAAGTATAGAGTCCAGTCCCTCTGTACAAACACACTGTAAACCTATTCCTAGAATATGTCTGTTACTACCCCATTACCAAAGAAAACTCAGTGGTCAAAGGCACAGTCTTCCCATGGTGGGGAAAGGGGGTATCCACTTATGCATATGGTAATCCTCAAACCACCTTAGAGGCCAACCATAAGGAAATGTAGAAATACATTCAGATAAATCTTCCATGTGGTTTGGTCTTGTAGTTTTTTTACATTAAATAAATGCTAGTTTCTCTTCTGTTTAATAATTTTGTGATATGCTTTAGGCCAAGTCATCCAAGCAAGAGTCTTTACTTGTGGTATATCCATTCATGATCTCTAACATGGAGAGTAGTCTGCCAGTTGTACAAAGGGCTGAATACATACTTCTAACCTGTATAGGTTATAGCCATAGACTCCAATGTGACTTTATTTGGATATGGGACCTTCAGGAATGTAATTATGGTCAAATGGTATCATAAGTGTAACATTCTAATCTGATCGAATTGACCCAGATAAGAAAGGTTACAGCAGTGGATTCTCTCTTTCCTTGAGCATAGACTATAGGCCATTTGAAGACAAACCATGAAGGTGGACCCTCATGCCCGAAAGACTGTACTGACAACAATCTGTATTTGTCAGCTTCTTGAGCATTGACTTCTTCTCATCTTCAGAACTGTAAGACAATAAATGTCAGTTGTCAAACCTTCCAAGCTGTAGCATGTCACTACAACAACTCAGAGGAATGTCAAAGAAGTGTAATTAATGGATGGAATGTGTGGTTCACGGACATGGAGGCTCACAAATTGAGGACAGATCACTATAGATACCAAATCTAGAGAATGGTGTGGGAAATTACAACAGATTCCATCTGTGAATAAGTGCAGAGTAAGAAATGAGAGTGTGGGGAAGCTTAGGTAAGTGGGGTGGTGGTGGTGTGTGCTTTATTGGGCTTCTGCATGCAACAGTATTATAATCTGAAATTATAAGCTGCAGTTTATTATTGAAGCAAGGTAGCCTGTGCACAGGACTCTAGACTCTCTACCCTTGGGTATCAGAACTCTTTCTAGGGCTTCCATTGAATGACAGATAAGAGATGGCTCTGTCATTGAAAGATAAGCTCACAGCCAAAAAGAAAAAAGAAGAGAAAGAAAAAAAGAAAAACAAAAAAAAAAAACAAACCATAAAAGCCCCTCAAAACAACAACAACAATACAAACAGAAAACCAGGGACTCTTAAATGTTTGTGTTGCTTTACTGGGTTCTTATCTCTATCAACTTTCCAACCCTTACTCCAATCTAATCCCTTTCAACCCCCAACATTAGGTAGAAGAAGAAGGTTAGAGGGGGAAAGGGGTGTAAATCTCTTTCCCATAATAAAATAGACTACTTCCTACTGGTTGGGGGCTCTGGGTTCCTTGGACAAGCTCGGTCTTTGTTGTCAGGATATCTCCAACTTCTTGTCAAAGCACAACAATAACAACTGGGAGCATCAGGGGAAGCAGCAACCATCCCAGGCCCTGTCAGGGCTTTCTCAGTTATACCCTCTTCAGAGTCCCCAGAATTAAATGATTTGCAGCTGGCAAAGATCATACTGTTGCTAGGGCATGGGACAAATGATATTCACCTGCTGTGACGCAACCTCTTAGCCCACCCCTCGGCTTAAATAAAAAACATATTTACATAACATAACTGGGTTTTTAATGAAGCCAAAGTTCTCACTGCAACTTCTTAGAATAGAATAGATAGATTCTAGGGGTGCTTTTTCTTCATCTCTTTCTGGTCTATTCTGAAGCAACAGTTTTGACTAGGATTCTGTGCTGAAAATGGAGATAGGGAATTGAACAAATTTAAAAAAAATGTTTAGAAATCAGTATTATATAGAAAAATGGCAAAATTTATTTAGTATATGGAAGAAAAGAGCTTACCAGGTATAATCAGGGATGTTAACTAAGATTATTTAAAAATGGTTCTCAATAGCCAGGCTCCCATCTCCATGGAGATAAGAAGCCTACCAAAGCCCAACTTGAGAGGTATTAATCTGAAAAGACTAGCCAGGAAAGAAGTTATTGTGCTGACCCACTGAAGCGCCTCCTGATTTCACACCAGCAAAGGGGTGAAAACTGAATGTGTGTAGTCTCCTGAAGCCCCAGCAAGAGTATCAGGGTCAAGGTTCATCTAGTGAAAGAGAACAAACAAATATGTAGCACAATTTCTCTTTCCATCAAAAGCAGTAGCATACACGCAGATGCACACGGATACTTGCAATATAAGTATGCAAGTCCTGGCCGGCCTGTGTGAGCTGAATTTCCTTGTGTAATAAATTCTCAGAGATCATCTCAGGTGATGTAACCAAATCAAAGCTGAGGCTCTCCTTTGCCAAGTTCTCTTCATGACCTTGGGAAGGACATATTCAGAAAAATATAAGGAAAGCTGAGCCTGGAGAGGATCAAGCACCTGCTGCCAAAGCTTAGACATAGCTTAGACCCCAGGACCCACATGGCAGAAAGAACTTTCCTTTCTCAGTAGTTCTCTGATCTATGCTTGTGCTACATGGCACACATGTGTGTATGTGTGTGTACATACATATTAAATGTGTGTATACAAGTACATATTAGGTATATATTTTTTAAAAAAATTAAAAACATAAAGCAGTGTTTGAGGAGTTGTTTGTTTCATTTTTTAAGTGGAAAGGTTAGCCAAAAACACTTAGGCAAGCTCTCTGTCATACTGGACAGCCTCTTTGCAGAGATAATCCTTTACGTGTTTTTCTTAACCACAGATGTTCTGGTGTTCCGATTTGGTTAGCTCTGGCTGCTTCTCTGATGTCTCTCCAGCTCGCTCCCCGTGGCTCTTCTCATCTACCACTTATCCAGGAACACTTTGAAAAAAGAAAAAAAAAATTGGCAATGCCAATTACAGAGGTATAAACGTCTCTATACATTGAAATATTTCACCGTGTTCACTTCTCCCAAGGTTGCTGGACTTGATTACAGAAGACTTGGTAACTTTGAATTTTTCCTTTAGGCCCCTATGAACAAAGCCATTTGGATTCTAAGTGTTGTTTGGAAATGCTTCAAAATTCTGATTTCTGTATTGTGATAAATAATGTCAACCAATTCCCCAATTTCTGAAATGTGTATTACTTCTTTGCTCTTGGTTCTGTCAAGTTGAAAGAGAGAGAGAGAGAGAGAGAGAGAGAGAGAGAGAGAGGAGGAGAGAAGAGGGAGAGAGAGAGAGGGTGGGGGAGGGGAGGGGCAGGGGGAGAGGGAGAGGGACAAAGGAAAGGAGGGAGAGAGAGGGAGGAAGGGAGGGAGGGAGGGAAGAAGGAGAGGGAGCAGGAAAGAGATAGAGACAGATAGACAGACAGACAGACACACAGACAGACAGACACATAGACACACAGACACACAGAGAGAGAACAAAAACCAGGAAATCAGTCTAAGTTTCTACGTGGGGCAGATTTTCTTACAAACTGTAATCCACACAGATCAGCATACAGCTTCAATGAGATGTGCTGCCTCAGGCAAGTCCAGTTGTTTCCAGTGATAGCAGACCACTTGGGGATGCGTTCAGGGCAATCTCAATGGTTTTGAGCAAGAGGTTGTGCAAACAAAGGGGAAAGGGAGAAAGGTCAGGGACCACAAAGGAGCTGACCTACAGACGGCACAGAGACAATGAAGCACTCTTCTTCCATATGTACATGAATTAGGGAGTAGCTGACTGGAGCCTCGGTCCATGAAATCTATTCTCCGAAGCATGTATCTACCTCCCGTTCGCAGTGTATGAATGAGCCTTTTGTGGTAATAATGAAGCTCAGAGAGAGAGACCTTTGCTACCTAATCCGTGGGAGTACATTCTTCTCATGTGCATCTGTAACTCCTATCATAGCTAATGGCTGTTGTAAACTGACATCAAAAAGCCATCTATCCCATTTGTCTGTAAAAGTAAAGGTCTGCCTTTGCAAACCTCATTATCATTCAAGCTGATCTTTCTCTCCTGCTCCTCTCTCAAAGGCTATGCCTCTCCCTTGAGGTAGTTATGTGAAGGGGGGAGACTTGAAAATCACACATCTGGTAAATAGACCAGATTCAGACACAGTTTTCCCCTATGGTTCTCAGTCTGTTTCTCTTGGATACCAACGAAAAGGCTTTCAGACCCCCCAAAAAGGACATTATTCTTTCCACAAAATGGGCTCACATTTACTCAAAGAACATATGTTCTGAGAATGTGATTCAACAAAGGTTATCCTGAAGCCAGAAAAATTTATGAATTCCTCAATTCAGTGAATGAAATTAGACCAGTTATTCAGAACTCTGCATTTTAAACCCTTTTTTTCTTACATAGAATTTTTGAAGTATACTAAGAAAATTCAAATAAGAAAAAAATAAATGAAAGTGATTTTTTTCTAACAAGTAGAAAATGCTTTTGGGACCATTATTTTTATTTATTTTTACATTCTAATTATGTCTATGGCATCCATTTTAATATTATGAAATGTCACCTTGTATCACTGAATGAGCCTTATTGTCTGTCCTTTGAGACAAAGCCTCTTCCCGGGCACAGGTGTAGGGTATTTGTATTGTACACTGCCCACCTCTAATACCTTACTGTGATGTTCAGTAAACTGAATGCAGTTGTGACTACACTGTATAAACTGAATAGGATTTCCAGAATTGTCCTTCTCCTATGATTCTTGGTGAGACAGTAACAAAAGTTTAATTTACCCGGAGATGGGCAGGTAGGGGTGGGGTGTAGTCATTGCTTTGCCAGATGGTTTGCTAGAAGTCAGCCAAGGATAACGTCACCAAGTTTTGCTCATTTCTTCCAATGCACATCCAGTGACTTCACATCCTCATCAGATCTAGACAGCATGGTTCCCATACTTACAGCCAACCATTGGACTGAGGTTGGGACCCCTATGGAAGACTTAGGGGAAGAATCGAAGGAGCTGAAGGGGTGTCAACACCAGAGGAAGACCAACAGTGTCAACTAACCCAGACCCCTCAGAGCTCCCGAGACTAAGCCACCAACCAAAGAACATACCTGGGTTAGTCTGTGGTCCCTGACACATATGTAGCAGAGGACTGCCCTGTCTGGTCTTAGTGGGAGAGGATGTGCCTAATTCTGTAGAGACTTGATGCCCCATGGAAAGGAAATGTGTGTGTGGTATGGAAGGTGAGGTGGGAAAACACCCTCTCAGAGACAAAGAGGAGAGAGGATGGGGTAAAGAACTCTTGGGGGAGAACCAAGAAGGGGGACAATATTTGGAATGTAAATAAATAAAACAGTTTTAGGAAATCACTGTGTTTATCTGAAAAATAAATAAATGAAATAAAATAGAGCAGCTAAAAAAATATTTCGTCATTATCCTACTCATAATCTGTAGAAAATTAGTAAGGTGGGCAAAGCAAGACATTCACTTTAGCATAACTTATTTAAATTATTCTATTTATAGTAAGTACTTTAAAGTGATAGTCTGACATTTAAAAACATTTTAATTTTATTGGTTTTCCTCATAATTTAAATCACTAAATGTATTATTGAATTTATATTCCATTTTGTGAAAAAGGAACAATACAAAAAAAATTCTAGCTCTTGAGAAAATAAGCTCATTTCTAGGCTGTATTTCTCTTTCTGTTCCCAGATTTACATTTTCAATGTTACTCTTTAGCTACTTTTAAATACAAAAGTAGACCATGAGCCCCAGCATGCAACCTAAGCTTTTCTAAGTTCTTAAGCTCTGTATTTTAGGCAGTTTAGACAGATTTGGTTGTATTTCACATGTTTAAAGAACATTGTTCTAATTCTCAGATTGTTTTTCTTAATCTCCAATCATGAGTTTGGTTTTAAGTGCATAATTTTAAAACTTGTTAGTATGAATTTGGCAGAATAGTTAGTGCTGTCACCTGGAAAGTACCTAGAATCATCAGAGATTGGCTTTGGCCATGCCCATGGGGCATAATCTTGATCTCGCTTATTGAGTAGTGAAGATCCACCCACCATGGGTGCCATCATTCCCTGGCTAGGATTCTGGATTGTTTAAAGTATGAGAGCTGAGTAGCAACAGGCATTCCTCACTCTCTGCTTCCTGATTGGGAATATGATCTGAGCAGCTGCTTCAAGATCTCAATGCCTGGACGCCTCTGTCATAATGAACAGTGAGCCAGACAAGACAGAGCAAACCCCTTCTCCTTCAAGTTGCTTTTTTGTCAGAGTATTTTATTTCAACAACAGAAGAAAAATTAAGACAGACATTTTAAAGTTATTGTTTTGTTTTGTGGGTCTGAGGATTGAATCAAGGGCTTGTCTGTGCTTATTTTACTACTGAACACTATCACCAAAAAATTAGGAACATTTTGTAGACTTGCCATTTTACTACTTTCATGTCATAAAATATTCCACATTTTAAACCTAACATTAGCAGACTTCCATGTCTGTCATTTTACCAGTAACAAGACAGAATGACCCAACCTCACCTGGTAATGAGGGAAACAATCCACAAGAATACATCAGTGGTTTACCATGTGACCCATGCCATCTGTAAGTCATGGAACAGCCTTCTGTGCCAGACATGGCTCTTTAATTCTTAAAGATCCAAGCAAACTGTAAGGTATTAATTTAAGTCAGCAAATATACATAATACACTTGGAACGGTATCTGATGCTGCTGCCCTGATCAGGTAAATTGACTTCTAATTACCCTCAGCTGTAATGCACATGGTTCATAGGAAAAAGAATCATACTGGCTGGAAGAATACAAGGCAGGTTCAAGCTAGAGAACTGCCTAAATGGATTGGTAACATGAACATGAGGGAAGGCGGTAGATAGGAGCAAGCATGACAGCCTAGAGACAGGAAAGACAAGAGAGCCTAATGTCGATGTTCTCTGATGGTGATTGGAAGACTAAGTGGAGAACTTGGACCAATCCTAATGTATCCACAAAGCTCCAGAGTAATAAGTTTGGTCTGAGCCTTGTGTTGATGTTTTTTATACCTTCTCATTGACACTATTGATGTGAGAGGGTGGATACTTTTAATATGATCAAAGGTGAGACATCAGAGCATCACTAAGACCAATGCAGTCTTGATAATCCCCTAAAGTCCACTCACTGGCATTGATTTATATGGCACTGATTTTGAGAGATTTTTTTTCCAATATTTTATTTCATTTTTGTCCTTCCTCAATCCTTTGAAAGAATAATTCAGCACTATACTTCAACCATACACATGATATATATCACCTGGCTACACTACTATAATGTACATAGTGTTCCATGTATAATGACACATGTAATGGGCCATATGAAGTACGTGATTATATATGAGTAACACTTAATTATGCAACATATTCTAAGAATGACTACTGACTGTGGAGGGAATCTTTCCTGTGGAGATGTGGAACTCCTGTGGAACTAATCCTCTTCTTGCCTGATAGGGCACTGATGGTAGGTCAAAGAAACGATTTTACACATATCCAGTTTAGTGAACTGGTGAGTCTATTGGGATTACTTTTAGAAGCATGGGTAACTCAATGGTAGCTGTATGACCAGAGAGCCTACCCAAGCATGAGTGACCATAGAAGGCTGCCTCAACCCTACACCACCCTCTCACCCCACCTCCATGCAGCCTAGGCAGTCCAGGTGGGAGAGCCTTAGCCTACCTACCTGTTTCTGCCTTTGTAACCTTGTGAATTTTATGTTTCATTTTCTTAGGAGGTGGGACCTGTAAGTTTTCTTTACTTTCTAAGTCTTAGGAAAGTGTCTTCTCTTGTGGAAGAGTGTCTGAATTTGGAGGCATTAGCTACGTAACAATTATCTTGAACCAGTAGTCATAGTTCTTGATTTGGTCTTATAATCCTTCAAAGCCTTAGTTCAGACTAGGATATTGAATGTTATATTTTTTGAGTAGTCATTACAATGACTACAGTAGGACTAAGCAGACTGGCCAGTTCACAGCCTGGTTATCTGATGTACCGAGCCCTGCATGGTAATTCCAGGTCATTGCCATTACCCTAAGCTAAGTGGGCCTTATTCTATTTAATAACGGTATTTCAGAAAGTAAACTTAGTTCTCCAAATAAACAGGGGTAAATGGTTGACAGAGAGACACTGAAGGGCTTATCGGAGAGTGTGAAAGTGAACTCCCATATATCCTGATTCAGAGGTGAGAGTGCAGTGTCACAAGGGGTTGACACACATCTGGCATCAACTGTACAAGGAATGGAAAACACATACACACACACGAGAGAGAGAGAGAGGACATCTGGAAGGATGATAGGGTGGAAGGAACTGGAAGGGAGGTTGACTACAGCAAAGAGACTGGAAAAACGTGATGCTTTCATTCTGCTCAGAAAGGCAGTGTTTACATTGAAGACTGGCTCCTCACTTGTTAATTCTCCAGCTTTGACAACCAAACAAGATAATTGTGATCAAAAGCTGAAAAAAATCACATCCTGAGTGTCATGAGCCAGCTTTCCCTTGAATTATATACATATGTACATGGAGAGAGAGAGCTAGAGGGATACATTGGCTGTTATCTGGGGACTTCTTGGGTAGCCAGTGTAAGGCGGGCTTGCATGATAGAAAGGATGCAGAACAGGACATCGGTGTGTGCAATGAGACGGTGCACATAAATAGTTCCAAACAGTCTCAGTGGGGAAGCCTTGCGAAATCACTTCTGTCTTTTTTTGTAAATGGGATACCAGTTAAGAAGGGGGAAAATGATGCTGAATTTGCCTAAGAAGCACACATGCATGTTAACTGTAAATGAAGATAGACATAGAAAAACCAGGATTTCTTAATAAGGGCTGGGAGTGCATTTTGCACCCACTGGCTGGAAGTGGGCATCCACAATGCACAGCAACATGGTAAAAATCGCTACCCAGAACTTCTCCGAGCTCCATAGGAGGGAAAGGTGAACCAAGGTGCGGTAACACATCTATTATTAATGGTAGCTCTGTGTACAAGCTAGAGTTTTCATGAAACTCTCACAGGCACAAGGAAAATGTTTGCAAACATCAGAGTTGAGCAAGGAAATATCATTATCTATGATCTAAATACCAAAGTCTGTGTGTTTTTTAATTTTGGCAATGTGGATGATTCCCTTCCTCCCTACCCCTGTAAGGAGCCTAAGACTCACAAACATGGGCTGATAGTAGAGAAGTGAGAGTATTTTCAGACAGTGGAGGGATAAAATAGGAAGACCTGTAATTATCTGCAAATTCCTTTGGAATCCAGCAGCTGTATTTGAAATGCATACTTAACCAAACAACAGTAGTGTGGTACACACATACAAAATTAAGTGTTTATTTTTTTGTTGAGAGTTTCTTTGTGCATAACATTTTCACTGTTTTTTTTTTTTTTTTTTTTTTTTTTTTGGAGTTCGTGAGAAGAATCAAATTATGCTTATTAAAAATATGTGTTTCTGGAGGGAAATGCATTCCTATAACCTTCATTATGATGCTCTTAATTAACCAATATGCTTCATAATAAAGTATCTGGCTGTCACTAAAATCAACACTTTTCAGTTATTAATAGATTATGGAAAGAATGTTAATTTCTTCAAGCTCCATTTCATTTGGTCTCATTACTTCAGGAGCCAGATGGTTACAGGGCTGGACCTGTCAACAGCTACTGTGAGGAAGAATACATTGAGAAACACCAAACCCAAGCACAAATAACAGCAGAAAAATGAATAAGGCGGTAGCCATGCACCATGTGCAGGGCAGGGCAGAAAGTTATTCTGACAATAAATAAAATTATGAATCAGATGCATTCTAATTGAAGTTTTGAACAAATGCCCAACTTCTTTCCCTTTGCCATTATACATGCCCCCCCCCCCCCAAATAACCACCAAGCAGGGCTCCAGCTGTGTGCTGAAATACTCTCCATTGTTCAAGCGTCTGACTATTTCTCTTATCTGTAGGGCTGCCAGCATTTGACAGTTCTCCTACACAGTTGGTTGATGGATGATGTCAACTCAGAGGAGACAGTACCACCAGCAGCCAATTTTTTCAAGATGTTTTTTCTTTGATTTTTTTTTTTTAATTCACTTCTCAGTGTTTCAGAAAGCCATCTGTCTCTCTAACCTGGCTTTTCGAGACTTCATCCCACCCCGTTTGCAGACCACACATGGGTGAGGTAGTTGTTCCTTGTATCCTGCACATTGAGTGAAACCAATCCCGGGGTTTCCCACCAACCTCATTAATTCAGGTATCTCAGACATGTGCAAAGCAAAAACCAGATGCTGGCAACTTAGACCATAGTTTTGGTGAATTTCTATGCCCCGACAATGCCAGTTTCTCTTAATTGCCAAAAAAGAACACTGTGTTCTTCTTGTGAAGTATTTGTTCAAGTGTGAAGTGTTATGCAACTTGTAATCCTATGCCACAATAGCAGCTCATGGGCATCATTCTGTCTTCTCGTTCTTAATCACAGATGTGTAAACACCTGCCCCCTAGTGGCCTTGAAGCAATTTGCAAGCTGCTTCTCTACCCCACACCTCACCTCCACCCATTTAAAGGGTAAGGTTCTTCTAATAGTACAGAGTTGCTGGACATTAATACCTATAAGTCTAGCAACTGAAGATTAAGGCATTCAGAACTTGCAGAAATTGTAGAGTTTTTCTGTCCAAACCTTGCATTTTACAAATTAGAAAATCAAGAAATCACAAGAACTTCTATGGTACCAGGTCCTAGATAACATCTAACCTATTTCAGATCTGCAGGAGGAAGAGTCAATAAAACCCAAGCTGCCCTTTGACTGTGGATAATAATAAATTAATCACATCATCATCTCTTTATAAATCAAGAAGTTCATTAACATCCAGGCATGTCCTTACCATGTGTTGTAGAGAGACCGTGCGTTCCTGGCGCCGGAACAGACACTGGGAACACCTGCAGCGCAAACGTGTCCAGCCAGCAATTTATCTCAGCAATATTTTTAGCTTTTCCAGGAAATAAATTTTATTTAAATAACAAAACTAAATGGGAAGCATGCTTAAGATTTACTTACATCGATTGTGATTTAAAGAATGTTACTTTGGGAATATGTCCTCTACGTAGAGGGATAAAAATCTTTATACATACACTGTTCTTTAACTGGACTGGTGATGTGTACTTTAACATGAAAAGAATACAGGTAAAGTCTAAGGAAATTTCTGCCAGTTCTGATGAAAAGTATTACTTAAGTTTCTGAATGTTTCTCTTTGACATGCGCAAGCATTGCCAATCTGCTTTGTTTTGTTAGTCCAGGTTAGCTACGACTGGGATCCTCTAGAGACCTTTTAAGCTAAGATACTGGTGCCTTAAGTGACTAACACTGTTGTTTAGATTTTTTTATCCCTGTCTTTAAATTCACTGGTACCAGTTTTCTAAGGAAATAGAAAGCAGTTAGTTGCAAATTATTGGCAGTAGCTGAGTGTCAATTCCCAACTGCCCAGGAAGCTGAAGCAGAAGGGTCTTGTTGACCCTGGAGTTCTAGATAAGTCTGGGCAACATAAAAGAGATCTGGTCTCAAACAATTAATTAGTGGTTAAGTCCACAGGTTCTGGAAAACAGAGCACATTCCTATTGGTGGGGCTGCCAGGACATTAAGATAATTCCATGCCTAAACTGTTAGTGATATTTTTTTTTTTTGCTTTTTTTTTTTAAAGAACAACTTTCAAAACAATGTAACAGTTTGTGAGAAATACATTGCTCCTCTCAAAACTCAAAGAGATAATAGATCCATTGGGTACTTGGTAAAGCAATGTGCATCCTTCCCTCAGAATTACCTCCTTAACTGAATAGAAGAATGTTCATTTTAAACGTGTCACTGAATTCCAAACACTAATATTAACCAAAAGTCCACTACTGTGGACATAGCAAGTCCTTTTGCTATTTGTTCATTTGGGTGGTTGTATTTACATGGGGTCTCTAAGTACTTGTCACTGGCATGGGTAGAAAATGCCACTGACAATCACACTTGCCTGGGTAAGCAAAGAAGTCACAGAGGTCAGGGCCAGGAAGTGTTTATGTGTCACAGGGACTGAGTAGTCTTCTGGGGAAGGTTCATTCTTAAGGGAGGAAAGAAACTGGCATATTAAACTTCCTTTAGTAAAATATAGAAGCTTTGGACAGCTGGCTTAATCTTAAATGCAAGATATTGTTTGTCACTTGCATTCTCTCCCAGCCAAGTGACCTTGAAACCTGGAAGAGGGGAGCTAGTAGAATAAACCAAATGAGCTATTTTCTTACAAGGTCCCTGGAGTCATTGGAAATGCACAGTATCTCGCATTGTAATGAAAGCCCGGCAGTCTGCCACTGGACAGTGTTTGCCCATCATGGGCTACAACACATCATTCCCACCACTGACTTCAGTTGCAATCAAGCTGGGAGCTACATCCTCTTATTTTAGGGAGCAATATCAATTCTCCATAACTTCAAACAGCAACCAGAGGCAATGCCATTCCAGCTTGGTGATGTTAAGACATTTGAATGGAGGAATGTCATGGATTCAGATTCTCCTTGATAGGAACTTGCAGCCAGAGCTGGGATGAGGACTCAGTTCAAAAATCTCCAAAAGAACTTGGAGCAGAAGACATGGAGAATGGGAGTGGCCTGGTCCTCATAGAACGGACTCCTGGATACATTTGCACATAACACACTCTCAGAGGCTCCTCCAAGTAAGTCCAGGAAGTGACTTGATATAAGGAAAACATTCCAGTGTTTCACAGTTGGAAATAAGACCAGCAACAAGAAGGCCTCATTTTATCCTTAGGAAAATGAAACTTGAGAATTAAAGACAGTACAGTAGGCAGTAGGGGAGTTCTTTGACAAATGTTTTCAAAGGAGAGCCATGCCTTTTGTGTTCTGTCCCCTCATACTGTTGAACACTGAAATGGCGACCCTAGCTTTTCATCTGCTGGGCTGGAGCTGGGAGAGTATTCACCTGGGTCCTTTTTAATGCCGAACTTAAAAGCCCTGTAAGCAGTAGCCGTAAGTTGCCTAAAGGCCAAGAAGGACTTAAAGTTCCCGTAGTTTGACTAGATCTTGATTTTCTTTCTGACTGTAGACTTATATCTTCCCTTTTCTTAGCTTTCACTTAATAAAACTTGACATTATAAATTCTTTCTCTGCCTCCCACTTCCATGGAGATGTAAAGTTTCTCTCAGCTTCCCAATTGTCTTACAGTCTAAGAAAGTCTCCCTTAAAGATCTAGGCAGTGTCCCTTTGAAATGCAACCATCACAGAAGACTGGTTGTCTTGGCTACCGTTACATCTCGGGGACTGGTATTCTCTATCTGACAAAAGGAGCTCAAAAGCAGTGGGATTTCTTGTAACTCATGACCGGGGACGTGTGGGCTTAGAGTCTGTCATGGTGCATAGGCATGAAATGCCCCAATTACTCAGTACTCATCACGAAGCAGAAAGAAACTAGATCCAGACCTGGGTCTGGCCGTAGGCCTCCAGGCCTAATCCTGCTTGCCTATTTTATCCAGCTAGACCTCACTTCCTAAATACTCCGTCGCATTCTCTACATGTGTCAGCTGCTGGGCATGTGACCTTATGGGGAACATTTCATATCCATATCCCAACAGCGACCTCTTCCCAGCTCTGTGGAAAGGCAGAGACCAAACTTCTGTGATCTTAGGTATCAGTCATCAAACACAGATGACCCAGTGCTACTGACTACCCTCTTCTTTACTATCCTCTAGTCTTCCCCCTTAGCTCATCTCAGGATTGAAAACTCCCTCTTTAGTACAGCATAATGTATGTAGTTCAATCACTCTCCCTTACTGCAGTAGCCTCGGACAAACTCTTCCTTGCCTGTTTAATCCTATCCGGCATACTTTTCTGGATACCACCTGTGAATTGAACCTTTCCTCAGGCTTTGACTTAATCCCGGCTGAGCATGTCATTTTAACAGTTTAGATCTCCTGTCATGCTCTTCTGACCTTGATCTTGAAAGACTCCTTTCCTGGTTTCTGAGCCCTGACATAGTCTAGTTTTTATAACTGGACTTGTATGTCTGTTTGCCTATCAAAATTTATTTGGTTCTCGTCTTATGTCTTGACTTGTACCCTGTCTCCATGGGTAGCTGGGATTCCATGGTGTTTGATGCTTGTGTGCACTGAAACAGCACATTGTGCTGAGGCTGAGGAACAGCCTCTTATCATACATTCACATCTGAGTCATTTCTCCCCTGGCTGCTCCTGGTTTTGAACCATTTCAGATCTTAGTTCTTTTACCTACCTCACTTATCTCATTGCGATCTAATTAAATTACCCTTGTTGCCAATCCAGGTCTCCTGATCACTGGTGTTTATGGGACTCTAGGCTAGCCTTAAGAAAACTGTTAGATGTCACTTACCAAAATATCCTCAGAATGCTATCAAGATGAAGTACTGCTATACTCATTCCAACATGAGAAGCTGAGACTCATAGGTTGTGAAACTTGTCCGAAGATATGGGGCAAAGGCTCAATAGTCTTGTTGAATTTCCTTTATTTATTTGTGCATGGAAATGGGGTCTTGCTATGCAGCCCAGGTTGGCCATACTCCTGATCCTCTGGCCACAGCCTCCCTAGTATTAGGTCAAAGGCTTAAAACTTCAAAATATGCTGATCCTGACTGGACTCTCCCTGCTTGGTAATCCACTGGTAGCACTCTGGTTTCCTTCTGTTTACTAGTGGTATTAGTGAAAAAGCATCATAAAGCTTTCAGGGGCCAGTAAGAAATTGAATTCAGCAATTTGGTCATACGTGGTTTTAGCTGAAGTTTACCAACACTCCGGGGAATTTCTATAAGCCACACCTAAGTATGTTGGAAGCCATTGAAAGGAGGGTTTGTGAGTCTGTAAATATTTGTGAGATTTTTACTGCTACTTCTCATCATACTTTTGTTTCTGTTCAAGGTATTTTTCCTTTAGCATCTGCTACACTCTCCTCACCACACAAACTCACCCACACAATTTACTCACGACACATTGCCTTTGTGACAAATATTCTTCTTTCCCACTGAGCTATTTCCTAGGGTTCCACTGTCACATCAATCATACTTGAAATCCTAAAATGAGATCTGACATACCCACTTTTTTTGAATTCATATAAATAAATCTGAGCAGTGTGATAGGGAGTTGAGTCTAGTATATATGGAGATTTTTTTTCATTTTGAAGCTTCTACTCTTTCCCATGGCAGGTCTGGAAGCATGAAGAATTCTACCACGAGGTGCCGAGTTTATCTCAAATTATAGACCAAAGGCCGCTGTCATAGTTCCCCAGAAATATTTTGCTCACCAATCCACTTTGAAGCTTCAATGACCAGGCTATCTGCAGAATGTAATTCCTTTCCAACTGCTGTTCTAACTAACTGCTACAAACTTGATGTTTTAACACAGCACAAACTTACTTTCATATGCTTCTGGATGTCAGAAGCCCAGTAAGAGTTCTGGGGCACTAAAGTGAAGGTGTCACTAGGCCTCCTGTGTTCCTTCTTGGATCTCTGGTGAAAGCTCAGTTTCCTTCTCATCTCCAGCTTCTAGAAATCCACTTTTGCTTTTTGTCTTATGGTTCGGCTTTACATTCTAATATACAGCATTCCCTCACCACCTCGAACTGCCTTTCCATGACTTACTTCTTCTTGCTCTTGTTTTTACAATAACCCTTATGATTATACAGGGCCTGACCAAGGATCCAAAAATGATCTCTAATCTTAACCATGTCTAAATATTTACCCTTCACCATATAAAGAGATTGAATGTGGACATCATGAGAAGATATTGTTAACCTGCCACAAATGCCCCATATAGATAAAAAGTTGCTTAATTATACTCTTTTTCTTCCTTCTCTCCCTTTAGTTCTCTCTTTCTATATGAGATCTGATAGAGAGATGCACTGTGAACTTCAGGTCCTAACTGGGACCCTTGATGTCAAGGAATTAGGAAGCCTGTTCTCTGTCTCTGTCCTGAAATGCAAAAGTAAACATTGCTTCTTTAGTCCCACAAGGACATTGTGAACTAAAAATCAAGACTGAGCACAATCCATTTAGAAGATTTTCTAAAATTTATACATAATAATTTGCATTGTTCTAATATGGTTTGGATTGGAACATTTCCTTCCAGGAATCCCGAGAAACATAGTTCTCTCATGCTAAGAGAAATGTGCCACACCAGGTAAGAACAGAGGAAGTTATTACAGGACCCTAGTTTCTAAGTTTTATTATATATATATATATATATATATATATATATATATGATATATGATATATGATATATATATATCAAACACTGAGAGACTTCATCTAAACTCAGAATTATTTTTTTTGACAACTTAGTATATTCTTTTCTAAATTTTTGTATATCTTAGAAGCAGTCAGCAGTTTCCAGTGATACAACATCTGCAGCGGAATGTATTCAGACCATGACTTTTTCCGTTCGCCCTGCCCCTGAAAACAAACAAGCAATAAGGTCAGTGTAGCTGTCTCTGCTCTTGGTCACCTGGAGCTTTTCGAATCCATCCTAACAACAAGATGAAAAATCAGATACTTAAAAGGACTTTACCTACATGCATTTTAAAAGTCTCTGTGTCAAAAGAAACCTCTCTGCCTTTAATATAAACAGCGGACAAAATTAAATGCAAAAGAGTCTGCTAATGCGAGATTGAGATTCTCAGCGGAGCATCAATTTTTCCACATTCCACACATTCTGAATATTAAGGCCTTGCATGTAAGAGACTAGCCAGTTCGAAAAAACACACTGTTTGAAGCACAATGTATCCAAATGAAAGGACGGGAGGCCAACCTCACGGTGCCACTGTGTCATGACCACAATGGAGTCAACTTCTGGCTGTGGGGGTTAATCAGTGTGAGTGCATATAGTCCATGCCTTTGTCCCTCCCTCCTTTTTGTTCCAGCCCCTTCCTCAAAAAGGACTTTCAAGCTCATAGAGAAGTAAATGAGAACAGGTAAGTTGATTTCTAACCCATGAGTCACTTAGTGGCTTAGTACATACAGGTGCAGGACAGATTGAAATTGTCATTAACCAGCAAAGAGTAGCTTGTCCCTTGAGTTGTTTACCAGGAAAGTAGGGACCTGATCTCACTCTGAGGTGATGTCCCATTGTCAGAGGTTTCAAAAAAAATGGCCATTGAGTTGCTATGTTTTAAAAGAACTTGTATTGCTGAAAGATTCTGGGTTTGGCCTTTTCGTTCTCAAGATAGATCACACATACAGGAAACGAGATAAAGACCAATGGAATGGGTAGTTTATTGCAGGGGTTTGCGGGGAAGGGTGTTACAGAATAGGATCTATACATGCTGACTTCACGACCCTTCCCCAATTTTTGAGAAAGCCACAGGGAATGCCCAGTAAGCATGTTATTGAATGACAATAGCTGTATTCTCTGTTTCTGTAGCTCCTTTTTCCCAGAGAATTCAGAGTGCTTTGTAAACAGTGTCTCATTAATCTTCCGGCTTTCTCTATATGGAAGGCGGTTTCAGCCATCATCACTCACCTCTTCATCAACACAGGAACAGTTGCCTGTGGAGTGGCTAAGCACCTTGCCCAAGGTCACAGAGGGAGTGAGTAGCAAAGCCCAGAATAAAACTCAGGGCTTTGACCTTCCAGCTCAGAATCCTCTCCAGGAGGCCACACTGAAGGAAGAACAGCTTCCTACATGCATATTCATAAATCTCCCAAGAAAAATTTACTGTGTTTTAATATTTTCATGAGCCGAACTTGTATGCTAGCTGGGGATGGTTTAATATAAACCCTTAATGGTTAAAGAAACAAATGGATGGAGAAATACTGAAGTCCCACTAAGACAGAATTAGGCCCCGTCTTTAATTTTCACTGCTCATCTAGGTTTCCGGCAGCTGGCTGCACACACTCATGAGGAAAAAAACAGGTGAAAGAAAATTGAGGCAGAGCAGCAGTCACACAGACTGTGAAGCTCCTAATGTATTCACTGAACTCTCACCTCAGAATGCATTGCCATGCTTCTTATATTCCATTGTTTGTTAAGCATATATACACCTACCCTAGGGTAGTTTGTCATCTAGTGGGAAAACAGGGAAATACACACAGTGTCAGGAGAGAAAAGGAATTCATGGATAACCCTGTCTGAGGTGATTAGACAAGACCAGACCAAGCTCCAGCCTTCAAAAATCTTGTCCAGCCCATGAGATTGATTTCAAACATGGTGTTTCCCATTCTTGAACCACTCTTCTCATCTACGTAGCAGTTATATTTCAATCTTCAGCTATAAACTGATCTATTACTTCTTAGAGGCGTCTCCCTGGGACTTCTCACCGGGGTTGCCCTCATTGTTAATCTGTCTCCTCAGGAGCTTTCATCTCAGTTGGCATAATGGTGGTGTTTGTTAGCTAGCTTAGAATTAGTCTTCCTCTCAACTCTATGCTTCCACTGAAAGCAGTGCTTGCCTTGTAAGATTCACTCAGGGTAGAGATGGTGGCTCGATGGAAGTACTTAGCTTCTGTTTCTCTTCTAATGTCCACTTCTTAGGATTGCAGGGGTGGGAGAGAATGAATGCACAGCTTCTGGAAAATGGACTAGCACCATGACAGGCTCTTAAATTCAAGAAATGACAACCTAAAAGTGACATTGAATGCTCACACCATTAATGATTCAGAAATAATTGTTTTGCCAAATGAAAAATTTTATGAAACGGTAAGAAAGGAATTGGAGCAGGGAAATTAATAAGTATAGTCCAGCTTAATTGGAGTATAATTATCAAAAGAAGAGGCTAGGACCTGTAGTGAATGCCTGTGCTTGAGTATATGTGTATACATTTACGTACTGAGTGATAGAAAAGGACAGATTAAGAGAAGTAAAATTGCTAGTTTGTGGCATTAATAAAGCATAGAGTGTGGTACAGTCCCCACTCCGCATCCTTGCTGTGTTCCAAGATTCTCCAATTGAAACCTTAACACCAGATATAGCTAAAACCTACCCATAAATGCCTATGAGAATATGTAATTTATAATTTAGACATAAGGTCAATGCAAATTCATAATAAAGTAGAATAATTATAATACCTGGTATATAAGTGTGACCTCTCAAGATTATTTTTCATGTATAGAATTTGCCTTCCTGTGCTAATGTGAAATAGTACATACATGAAGAGATGAAGGGAGGTGAATGCTGGAAGCATTGTGGTACAGATTTAGGTAACTATCTAAGAGTTTCTTGAGCGTGAACAATATGACCCGAGGTAGCTCATCTGACAACCAAATTGTCTATTGAGTGATTACTGGTTGAGAAGAAATATGACATGGACATACTGAACTAATTAAGGTCTGGTTACCATACAAACTGAATGAATCAAGATTGTATTGTATTATTCAAAAGTGTATATAACTTAAGACTACTGAACTGGTTATCTACAATGTCTTCAGTATCTACAATAGCCCACTTGTTATTTTCAGAGAATGACTGATTGTGGATACTTGGAACCACACAGAGCAAAACCTTTTGTCCCAAGGATGTGGTTCAATGGTACATGTGGTTCAGTGGTACATGTGGCTCAGTGGTACATGTGGTTGAGTGGTACATGTGATTTCAGAGGTACAGAATTTACTGAGCCCTGATCCCAGTTTTACAGAACTGAAGAAATCAAAACAAAACTCAGAAGGATAAAACAAATTACTGGGGGAAGAGCTGAAAACTAATGTAACTAGTCCATAGAGAAAAATTAATCTTAAGTAGAGTCAGAATATTTCTTCTGAAATGGAAGATATAAGAAAAAGATCCAGGGGCTGGAGAAATAGCTCAGTGTTTAAGAGCACTGACTGTTCTTCCAGACGTCCTGAGTTCAAGTCCCAGCAACCACATGGTGAATCTCAATCATCTGTAATGGGATCTGTTGCCCTCTTGTGGTGTGTCTGAAGAGAGCAATAGTTACTCATATGCATAAAATAAATAAATCTTTAAAGAAAAAAAAAAAAGAAAAGTAAAAGATCCAGTAATGAATGTGGTCACAAAACTAGGAATTATTTTTATAGTTAACATTTCCCGAATGTTGGTTGAGCATCTGGCATGGGGCCCTACAGAATCATTTATCTCAAGGAGCAACTTCAGCGTTGGAAAAAGTAAGTTAATGATTATTCTGACCCATGATCAGACAGTTGCTAATGACAGACACGGGGGAAGAAGGGTTGAGGTGCTAGTAAGGGGAATCAATTGGTTAAGAATGAAAGCTCTACTGTATAAATAAATACATGGAGGGAGGGAGGAGAGACAAGAGTGTTTCAGGAGAGAAAAAGAGAATTCACCAAATAGGAAAATGATGTGATCGGATTGAAAATGAACTCCCTGGATAAACGGAAGTGTAGGGAAGTAATGCTAAGAATATATGAAAAGTGAGTGAGGCCAAGACCCAGGAAGGATTCGGAAGTTAACTAGGATGCGGACCTGAATACAACTCAAGGCAGGATTACCAAGAGGAGCCAGATTTAAAGATAAGGTCTTCCTGAAAAGCAAAAGGGATTTGCAACCTCATAAGAAGAACAACAATATCAACTAACCAGATCCCCCAGAGATTCCAGGGACTAATCACCAACCAAAGAGCACACAATGGGAGGGGAGGCTCTTGGTCCTGTGAAGGCTCGGTTTCACAGTATAGGCAGATGCTAGGGTGGTGACGCAAGAGTGGGTGGGTGGGTGGGAGCACCCTCATAGAGTCAGTGGGAGGAGGGATGGAAAGGCGGGTTTGCAGAGGGGAAACTGGGACGGGAGACAACATTTGAAATGTGAATAAATAAAATAACCAATAAAAATTAATTTAAAAAAAGATAAGGTCTTCCTGTTTGATATGCCCAGGCCCTCCATATATGGAGTCTGTTTTCTTAGGAGAGAGCATGCAGGTCTGAGATACGGCTGAGTGTATGTCGGAATCCCACAAAGGAAGCTGTCTGCCTCTCCTTGCCTGATAGTTTGATAATGTTAAATAACTATAAAGAAGCCCTTTGTCTTTATCTCTGACACTGGTTGGCATTCTCTTAAAGCAATCCACAATTTCTGCCAAAATATGTTCAGGAAATATGAGTTGCTGCAGCTTGTGACCCCTCTGGATAACCACAAACTGAATCATGGCATACAGTTCAGCTGAGTAATAAAATATAATCAGATTGGCAGGCAGCACCAGGCTGGGCCACACATACAGATCTTCTTTTAACCCAGTTTAACAAGTTGGTCTCCAGAAGTTATTTATTCCACCTGTCAACGTTCCTATTGTGGAAATGACAGCCGTCAGATCTCTTTTAGATTCTAATTCTGTTCTTTCCTCTTGCCCCAGGTAGTGGAAAGCCTCTGAGAAGCAATGTTCTATAAGACAGCTAAGTGATTTGTTTGACATTGATCATTTGCTTGAAAGAATAGCTATTACCTTTTTTAAAAAAAATAAATGTAATGTCCCTATCATTAGCCGCAGAGTAAATTCAAAATAAATATCTGCAGCTAAAATTACTTTGAAATCTTATAAGGGCTGGATGGTGGTAGGCAGCTGTCCAGCTAGCGGTAATCTGCCATCCTACTTCAAAGTGCATAATAAACTATCAGTTATGGCTGCAGTATCACCACATGGCAAGGTCAGGCTGGATTTCAAAATTTATTTGCAAACTCATTCTTAACAAACATTTGGTGCTAGAAAGGCCAAATAAGGGCAGGGGCTTGGAGAATATGACCTTCAATTTGAATCTTCATAACATTTAACAGATACAAAAGAGAGGAAATTACCAAATGGATTCCCACCCGAAGATGATAATGAATACTCAGTACTGCATAGTCAGTCACTCTTAGACAGAGCTCACCTTAGATTTAACCAAAAGTCTTTCATGATTTGATTTGCATTTTAATAAATAACCAGTGCTTACTACTATCTCTGGGCCATATATTTATTGCTCTTTGTAATAGTTTCCATTTTTATCTATATGTGACATGTGCAACCGTTTTCTTATCCTGCAAACAAGGAAATTGAATTTCAGGTGTGAAAGGTTCTTTTCTCGAAGCCAGTAAACAGTAGTCCCAGAAGCTGGACATATGCTATTGGCCTCCAAGGCATGAACTCTTCTGTATTTCTGCCTAATATAGGATTAGATTTTTTTCAAAGCCTACCTTATTTAAGGTTCTTAAATGCTTCAACCTCCCTTCTAACCCACTGACCAGAGAGAGGTAAGGGGAAAGAAGCTTATTAGGAAAAGTGTGTTGTGGACCTGTTTAGAAGTATTTCCTTCAGGTGATCCCACTCTTCCTTGTCAGGATACCAGCAGTCCAGTTCAGGAGAAAACACCAAATGTGAATCAGTAGCAACAGCACGATCCAGCAGAAACAGCAAGGCTCTGCGTAATTGGTACTGAGTCAGTGAAAGTGGCCGGAATACAAGGAATTCTTCTTTGGTGCATTTCTTTCTACAATGTGAAGACCAAGAAAGACCAATGAGGACCAGTGAAGATCATCAAAGTGTTATACAACATAGCAATGCAAGAGTGTTCTCTCACCATTTGTGGGTTCCATTTGTATTCTTTCTAACCATCACTCACCTTCTCAAGTGTCTGTTTTCAGCAAAGCATCACATCCCTCTCACAAGACAGCTTCCAGAATGACATTCCATGACACAACTAGGTTAAAGAAAGCAGAAATTTCCACTTCAGCTCAGTCTACCTATATCTACAGTCCTTGTAAAACAGCACACAGAGCAGGAGGGAAAGCAAACCATGTAGAAGTCTCTTCACTCATAAATCAAAAAAAAAAAAAAAATTGGGTAATCACATCACTGAAGTTAGAAATAGCCTTCCCCAGGAAAGGGCCCCCAAATTGGCTCAAAACCAAGTTGTCAGCCCTGAAAACCATATACAAACAAGCAACATTACATGGACTGAACAGGTTGTAGTTATATATTTAAGAAAAAGTTATGTAAAAACAGAGAAATAGAGGCTATGAATTTGAGAAGGGGAAAGGAGAAGTATGTGTAAGGGTGGAGGACTAGAAAAGAAGAAAATGATGTAATTATATTTCATTTCAAAAACTAATAAAAGAAATAAAAAACTTTGCTTCTGAAAATGCTTCTTTGCTTGTAAGAAAAGGAATATACTGATCAATTAAGAGAAAAAGATTAAAGGTAAACATACCCACCCGTGGATGTCTAACTAAATAAAACTCTGGAACAGGGCACACATTTTTACTGGTCTGTAGGCATCAGGGGCTGTTTCTGTGATTAAGACTTGTGTTAAAGTTTAGCACATGAGCAGGTAGACATGAGAGCCTGCTGTAGGGGGGACGATGACTGTGGCAGCACAGGGCAGCTGCCTCGTGCCAGCAAGAATGTGAAGAACCTTCAGATTCAGGAGCTGGACTTCTCCGCTTAGCATCTCCTAATATGGAAAAGAGTGGAAAGAATGGAGGCAGGAATTGGAAGACCAATAGAAAGAAAATGAAGAAGAAGGAGAAAGAGGAGAAGGAGGGGGAGGGGGAGGAGTAGGAGGAGGGGAGGGAGATGAGGAAGAGGGAACATCTCTTTAGTTTGGTTATTCTTTGTTTTGTTGTTTGTTTTTATGTTTTTATTTTTTCTGAGATGATGACTATGCTGTCCCTTTCCCCTGGAAGTCTTGCCTATTAAGGAGTTATTTCTTTGGACACTGTAAGATTAACTCCTTGATTCCTATCTTAGAAATATTCAGGAAAAATCAAGAGATCTCACTCTGCTATCCAAATCTTTCTTGGCTGCATCTTGATATACCACACAACCCTACTTTCTTTGGCTCTCACAGAACATCTACCTAAGAACAGATAATTTGTAAAGGAGAAACACTCACATTGGCAGAGAATGTATGAGAGCCTCCTGCTTCTTTATCTCATGGAAGGAAGTAGAGGGTAAATACGTGCAGGTGGAAGAGGAAAGCCATTGGAATGAATTGTTTATAGTAATCCCTTCATGCAGGAATTACAGTTCCATAAATGCAAGTGCTTATACAGGCAAAACAGTCACTTACTGATTCATGAGGGCCATGTTGACATAAAACAGACACTTTGCACTAGGACCTATTTCTCAACCGTGTTACATGGGTGCAAGCCAAAGCACGCATTTTGGTAAGAACTTCCCTTCCCTGGTAGTAATATGAAGAAGATGAGTAGCTTCATATACTTTAACAAAAGCTAAGAGGAATTGTCATCACACACTCTTACACTCCGCAGTAGAATCTTTGTAGGAGACCTAGTAAGCTCTCTGTGAATTCGATAAATAGGTCAAAGGGTAAGCAGCTTCTAGTCAAGCGCCAGCGTTCCCATCATAAGCAGAAACATTTGGTTCATATGCTAAGTAACTCCCTGGGGCATTTCATTTTAATTTTATCCTAGTGGGTATGTATTATTTATATGATTGTATATAACACGAGATTGATGCATGTTGGGAAATTCTCAGGGAAATAGATGTACCAGTTCTGCTGCATACTGAGTTAGCCAGAGCTTCTTTGTCTAGGGTCTGCCTGCCTCCTGCCCATGCTTTTCCAAAGATACCCTGATTCTATCAATTACATCTCCAACTGCTCCTACCACAATCCAGATAGACTGGCCTGCCCAGTGATTTTTTTTTTTTTTTTTAAATTCCAGTACTTCTCTCACCAATATATTCCATAGGGATGTTTTTGTATTACATGGAAGAAAATAGGGAACTCAGGGGGAAAGTTACCCTTGCAATTCTAGAATAAGCCCTATTTGATTATATTGGATCATTTTTTAATATATAATATAGTTGGGTTTCAGCTTCTTGTGTTATTTAGGATTTTAACAGCCACCTTCATAAATGTATTATCAGGGTTTCTTTTCTGTGCTTGGTCAGGTTATGAATAGCTCCATTTTGTGGTTCGAATTCTATTCCTTAAAATTTACAAGTTAGTTTAATAGAAACCACTCATTATACTACCTGGGAAGACTAGTTTTGGAGGACACCCTGATAAATTCTCAATACTATTCAAGATTTGAATTTTTGAGTAAATTTTTGCTTATTTTATTTTCCATATTGAAATAACTGAACATTTTCACATATATCAAACGTCCATGAATATTATTTTTTCATGATTTTATCCTTCTATACATCTGTTCTTGCAATCTGTTTGCATTCTTCTCTTTTAGATCTTTCTCTAAGTGTTCCTCTGCTTTTCAGGCTTTACTCTCCACATTTGTGTGGAGCATAATGACTCATCCTTTCTGCTTTTACATTAGTACTTTTTTTTCATGTGATGATGGCTGCTGTCTTCTTAGATCTTTTAGATTTAACCGTTGGCACTTTTGTATATGGATATGATATATTCAGATCACACCTAACCCCTGATACTGCAACCTTCAAATCTATCTATCTAAAATCTATCTTCAAATCTATCTGAACTCCCTTTCAATATTAATCTTAACTGCCTCTTTAATTAATTTATTCCCAATAATGAAGACTTTGAAGTACACAAATACTCTATATTGTGAACCGGGACCTGTACAATGTTTGAAATAAGTCTTGCCATGAGCTAACATGTTGTATTTGCTGGATTGGTGTCCATGCCACTCACCCTTCTTCAACTGCCACCCAACTTTTATCATCCCTTTGTTGTGGATTCACAGCAATGGCTCCAAGTCTTAGGATGGGAGGAGAGGAAGAACACTTTTCATTGGTTTTACTAAGTAAATTCATTGTGAGTTATAAATTAACCTACCAAAAATTTCAGTTTTTAACTTTGAAATTCTCTCTGTGTCTTTGTGTGTGCTCATGTGTGTGTGCATTTATGTGTGTATGTTGATGCATCTGCCTGTCTGCCTGTCTGCCTGTCTGCCTGTCTGCCTGTCTGCCTGTCTGCCTGTCTGCCTGTCTGCCTGTCTGCCTGTCTGCCTGTCTGCCTGCCTGTCTGCCTGTCTGCCTGTCTGCCTGCCTGTCTGCCTGTCTGCCTGTCTGTCTGCCTGTCTGCCTGCCTGTCTGTCTGTCTGCCTGCCTGTCTGCCTGCCTGCCTGCCTGTCTGTCTGTCTGTCTGTCCACATGTGTATCACTGTGAACATGTTTAGGTCAGTGGAGGATACAGCTCTTTCCTTCCATTGAGTGGGTTTGGGAATGGAACACATGTTGTCAAACTTGGTGGGAAACATTTTTATCTGATAAGCCTCCTTGCAAGCCCTTAAATATTTTACATTTCTATTTATTTATTTATTTATTTATTTATTTATTTATTTATTTATATGGTGTGTGTGTGTGTGTGTGTGTGTGTATAGGCAGGCATGGCATCCATGTGGAAGTCAAGGGACAACTTGAGGGTCAGTTTTCTCCATGTGAGTCCTGGGGGTGGAATTCAGGCCAAGTTGTTAGGTTCTGTGACAGCACCTTTACAACTGAGCCATCTTGCAGGCATCTGTTAAATTATTATCTGTTTTAAATTATTTTAATCAACTTCTGTTTTAAATGGTTTTCTTTTGTTTGCTCCATTCCATTGTATTGGTTTCTAGTGTGGTCTTGGTTATTTCCTTCTTTCTTCTTATCTTGGGATTATTGTATTTTTCTGTCGTATAACTGCTTAATATAAAGCTACCATTGTTAATTAGAAACCTTTGCTCTTTATTAATGTAAGAATTCAATGCAATGGATTTTGAACTAAGTGCTACCTTTGTGATAGTTCAAATATTGTGGTCACTTTGATTTCTTATATCTTTATTTAAATTCATTCAGTGCTTCCTCTTTGACCGAGCTGTTCCATGAACATTCATGTAGATTGGGTCCCAAATCTAACATTCTGGAACACTGCTCAGCTTGCAATATCTTCTTCCACTGTCAGCCTTTCGACAGTGACTCTGTAGGGTTAGATTTTGTATGGGTGCAGTCCAGCCCACAGTACAGCACTGGAGAAACTCCACAGACATTTCTGCCTTACTCTACACACCTCCTTTCTCTCAAACTCTTAGTTCTCTCATGAAAGCTACCTTGCATCTTGTGTTCACTCTTCTCAGCACAAGGGCACACTGTTGGGACAATGGCATTCTATGACATAGCATGAAGCTTATTCCTAGTGTCATGTTTATCCCAGGTTCCCATCCAGTTAGGGATTACTGCAGTTCCCCTCCCCCTTCTCAATTTGTTAAGAGTTCCTAATGAGATGGCACTGAGTTTTGTGTAAACCCTTTCTATACTTATTGAGATAATCAAATGATTTTTATCTGGGGTTCCATTAATGTGATGCATCTCATTAAAAGATTTTTGTATGCTAAGCCAAGGTTTTATCCAGAGTGAGAAATCCCACATGGTCCTGGTATATGATCTTTTAATGCGCTGCTGAATTCACTTTGCCAGTATTTGGTTGAGTTCTGTATTTATAATCATTACAGATATTGGCTCAGGGATTTCTTTCTTACAGCATCTTTGTCTGGGTTTGATAATACTCATCTTTCCTCCTTCTCTTCCTCCCTCCCTCCTCTCTCTCTCTCTCTCTCTCTCTCTCTCTCTCTCTCTCTCTCTCTCCCTCTTTCTTTCTTTTAGTTTCAAAAGGATCAGTACAGCTTTGTAAATGATTGGCATCTATCTGCATTGTGAGCCTGGTCCTCTAGATGGTGTTGATCTCTGATTATTACTTCTCATGACTATTTAAAAGTCTGTTTACATTTACTTTATGGTGAAGTCTTGGTAAGCTGTGTCTTTTAGAAGACAAGAGTTCACCTCTTTCTTCTAGGTTATTCAATGTGGTTGACACATAATCATTCTCATCACCGAGTCTTATAGACCTACTTTATTTCTGTGGAACTCTATTTTCATCTTTAAGTTTATTCAATAATGTGCTTGGATTTTGGTTTTGTATTATTTTGTGGTTATCATCTTCACTGATTATCTATTGTTTGAATGTCAACAAGGCACACAAAATAAATTCATGTGCTAATTCTGATATTCTCTATCAGTGTGCTCATCATTGGCACATGTTTTGTTTTCCTCGTGGTTTTTAGCCAAACTTGATGATTATTCTGTTGTATTCTGAATCTTTACCCAGGACAGTGACTCCTGTCCCATTACCAATCATGTTCAGTGTGACACAGATTAGAAGACAAATCTCAGCCTATCTGTGTTCACACTGTTTGTATTTTCTGCCTATTTCTTTCCTAATAATCTGACAATACCTGCAAGCTTTTCTGTTTTCAGTAGGAGGATAAATGCAAATGTGGAATTTTGTGTATTTAACCTGAACATAAGAAATAATGATATATCAGCAACAGCAGATGGACAGGGATTAACAGGTGAGAAAGTGGAACAGATTACAAAAGTATCTGTAGTCCTTTCCTGAGGTTTGATTGAGAAATGTACCCCTTGTTCTTGGACATTTTAACACCTGGTCCCTCATGGTGGCAGTGTCTGTAGAGGGTTTGGAGATGCAGCCTTGATGGAGAGGGGTGTCACCGGAGGTGGGTTTGGAGGCCACTCGCAGTTTGCTCTCTCTGCTCTCAGCTTTTGGCTCTAGCTGACTTGCCTCATCGCTGTGGATTCTAACCCTTAATTCAAAATAAAATATATTCTACTTAAGTATGGTCATGGTGTTTGATCATCGCAATAGAAAAATACAACTTTAAAGATGATTACAGGAATATTAAGGACAACCGTTTGTAAATGTAGTTCCAAACTATCATGTTAGTTTTCTCTTCCTCTTCTTCCTCTTCCTCTTCCTCCTCCTCTTCCTTCCTTCCTTTTGGAAAAAAGAAAACAAAAAATGAATGTGTCTTATCATGGCTTGATTACCATCAAATAAGAACAGAATGTGGAAAAAGAACATAACATTTTCCTATTACCTATCAGAGAATAAAGAGTGAAGGGGTGCTCCTATTGTTTTTTCTTATTTTCTCTCCCTCTGTTTCTGTCTGTCTTTGTTTCTCTCTGTGTGTCTCTGTGTCTCTGTGTCTCTGTGTCTCTGTGTCTCTGTCTCTGTCTCTGCCTCTGTGTGTGTGTGTGTGTGGGCGTGCGTGCGCACACATTTGCACGCATGTGCATAGACGTGCATTCACCCATGAGTTGATGTGTAGAAGCCATGGGTTGATGTCCATTGTCTTCCTGCTCGGTTCCTAAGGCCCCAGAGCTTGCTGTTTTAGCCAGACTGTCTGGTGGCCAGAGAGCTCCAAGGATCCACCTTCCCCACACTTCTGGTACTGTGGTAACAGGTGCACATCACTATTATAATTGCACTCTGTGATTGTAAGAAGGATATTAGATGATGATCAAGATTACACAAACTGAGAGAAACTATGTAGGCTGGTTAAAAAAAAAAGCCATCAGCAAGACTCTGGAAAGTTCTATATAGTTATTTTGCAGACTCACTCGAGCTGGAGATGATATGGGTTACATATTTAGGCAATACGCTGTAGCCAAAGGCCCCCATTTTTTTAAAGCAGGACCATCACTCTCATGAAAGCCAAGGCTCTCACATCCAGAAGGTATCCATCCTTCTACTGCAGTTACTGCCAGCCATTATTTTGCCACATTGACGCATCATCTTTGTCTTCCCTGGAATATGGCAGGGGGGATTGCTTTCAGTGAAGAAGGTAATGAGCCTTGGGTGAGGTCTCCAAACATAAAGTCCTTTACAGTGAGGAGCAGATAAACAGAAGCACATGGCAAAATGACATTGCTGAAGAACTACTTTGGCTTTGGATATTTGGTCCTGAACTTCTTATTATGTGAGAATATTATTTCTCTTCTTATTTAAACTACTATTCCACTATTATTTTGGAGTTTCATGTAGTTAAAGATACTATGTTATCCCAGCAAACAGAATTAATATTATTTTCCACACCTGCAGGTCACCTAGTCTTGGAACAAAAGAATGTGTATTCTGAGGTTTTGAGGCAGGGTCTCATGTAGCCCAGGTTTCAATTTGCTTTGAAGCAGATAACACTGAACTCCTGATCTTCCTGCATCTATGTCTCAAGTTCTGATGTTGTAGGCCTCCACCGCCAGCCTTGTCCAGAATATCATTCTTAAAGTAACAATCTTCAGCTGTTCAAAAGTCATTAACTAACACTGTCTCACAAGACCACTCAAAATATCAATATGGACATTAAGAACCCAGCTATTTCAAGAAACCTAGCACAATAATTTGTTGAATTATCCTCTAGCTACTTAAAAACTAAACTATGTATATCATTGGTGTAAACAACAGAAAAATATACAAGAAGAAAATGACATTTAAACACCATGTTTGGCATGGCAATTATATATAATTAAAGGAAGTATAGCCCAATGCAGGGAAGCTAAATATTTGAATGGGAAGAAGAAATGTTATGTTAAAAAAATCAGATTGTATTAAAGAGAAATGTAAGAAATTAACACACTATATCAATTATTTTTCACATTGCAGGGATAAAATACAACAAAACTATTAAGCATGGAATGAAGAAAGAGGGAAGGAAGGATGGAAGAGTGGGCTTGGGGTTTCGCTAGTTTGAGGAGGTACAGTCTATCATGGCAGGAAAGGCTTGGCTTAGGAACAGTATGTAGATGCTTACATTGCATCCTTAGTCAGGAAGTAGAGTGGTCACTGGTTTACCTTTGCCCTTTGCCCTTTCCCCTTTACATTCATTCTGGACCCGACACAGAATGAAGCTGCTCCTGTTCCTGATGCATCTTTCTCCGTTATGCTCTGAAAATACCTCCATAGCTATGATCAGCGGAGTGTTTCCCAGGTGATTCTGAATCCTCAAGCTGGGGAAGATTAGCCATCCCGTAGATAATGGGGGAATATTGATAAATGAAGCCATAAGGTAACTAAAGTGACCTTTATAGTTAGTAGATAACAAAATGGTATGGTAGATGGGAACCTAAGAATGAGTTTATTAATAAACTCCCACATAACTAACTTCCTCCCCCACTTTATGAGCAGAGAAGAAATGAGACAAATGAGAACTGTTTCCAAAAATTCCTCAAAAATGGATGCAATAGATATGTTTCCAGAAAGTGTCTATTTTTCAGTTTGGGGATTTGGGTATAATTTTTCCATGTCTACTGTGGGAAGAGTTGTCGCCACTCCATTTTATTTCTCATGGCGCTGATTCATTGGTTTTATTTTGGGGCCTCATAACTTACAGACTGACAATGTGTGGAAAAAAAGGAAAATTCATTCCCTTCTGATTTCCTTGGCTTCAGTGAGCCTTCTATAATAACATATAAATAAAGCATGTATTGCATATATATTTTTAAAAAGTCAATACCATGCTTCCCAACAGCCTCTCATTAGTGAAGATAAGCCTGTAGTTTAGATATTAATTTTACTATAGTGTAGAGTAAATCAATTCTGTTCTCCTTCTTGAAATTTTTATTTATGACTTTCTAAAGTTTAAAGCCTTGAAAATCCAAACTACAGAAACATGATTGGCTGGCAAATAAGAGTTCCCCTAATGAAGTGGTTAGGTTTTCTTGATATATAAAGTTATTAAACAGTTTATTTTTATTTTATTTTCATTTAAATAACTATTTCTGCAGTGGATTAAAGTGTGGCTTCTCCACCTAGAGAAATGCTCATTAAATAGTATGAATAGATGTTACCACATAATTGGAATTAATGCATAGAAATATTTTTGGCATATGGTAACTTGAGGAAGTAAATCTCAAGTGTTGCTTGCTCAATAAGAAGTCCATGTTTCCCCTTTTTTCTGCTGAGATTTGGATTGAAAGGAGAAATCTATTTTTAAAAAATTATAAACTTTGTGAACTTGACTGACATGCACAGGGTCTGATGGATCAGTGTGGGAAGGGGCAAATTAGAAGGACTAACTCTAAAGTTTGAAGAACATTGCCAGTGGCAAAATTAAAATACAAACAATATGATTAAAATTAGGAAACAAAACCTTAGACAAACTATTTTAACCATAGTTAATTTATTTCAGTAGAATGAATGAAAAACAACAGAAGCAATATTGAAACACACACACACTCACATCACACACACACACTCACATACACACATATTCACCAACATGTGTATACAAACACACACAGACTTATCTATACACACAGTCACATTCACACACACACACAGACACATTCATACACACACTCACACACAATCACACAATCACACACACATATACCCACACTCTCACACACACACACACACTCACACACATACCCACTCACACACATATACCTACACTCACACACACTCACACACATATACCCACACTCACACACACACATATACCAACACTCACATACACACACTCACACATACATACACTCACATACACACACACTCACACACATACCCCCACTCACACACTCACACACATATATATTTACAGCAACATACACACACTCTCACATACACATACCCACACTCATATACACACATACTCATGTGCATACACACATACACACACACTCACATACATACACACACTCACATACACTTACTCCTTCAAAGCAAAGCTGCCAATTGAATGCAACCATCACCAAAGGAGATGATAAAAACCTTACACTATATTTAATGTAGAATCAGTTTTATATTAGAATATGTGGTGTTTGTGAAAACCTGTCACTCAGAAGCACATGACTACTGTGGTTTTACAATATATTTCCCTCTATGTTTGCAAGTCTTTTTGTTTAAATTCACTTTGTGGTACCAGAGAAAAATAGAAGCAGGACAGATTATGCTTAAACCTAACCAACATAGCACTTTAATGAAGCTTTTGGGACTGGAGATGCGGCTCAGCTGGTATAGCACTTGTCTATCATGAGCCAAGTCTGCCTTAAATCCCAGCAACTC
This sequence comes from Arvicanthis niloticus, assembly GCF_011762505.2. Classification (NCBI taxonomy): domain Eukaryota; kingdom Metazoa; phylum Chordata; class Mammalia; order Rodentia; family Muridae; genus Arvicanthis; species Arvicanthis niloticus. Next base: position 64,206,538 of record NC_047665.1, on the reverse strand, counting down.
ATAAACCAGGAGAAGTGGTGCATACCTGGAATGCCAGCACTAGGGAGGTGGAGAAGTGACCCTACAATTCAAAGTCATCCTTGATGCATGGAGAGTTAAGAGCCAAACCTCAAAACAGACATTAAAAGGACCACTGTAGTGTCCACAATATACCTGATTTACGTTGTATCTGGGCCAGGCCCAATTGCCTCCAATTAATAAAACCATAAAAGGAAAGACATGTAACATCTCGAAGATGGATGGAAAGAGGACAAACTCTTGGTTGAAGCCATTTTGACTGGATTATAAACAAAACAAGTCTTTGATGAGAAGACCTTTCACATGTGCTGTAATCCATAGAATAATCATTGCAAGTTCATCCACGAGTATTGGCGCACCTTACTGAAAACCCAAATTCTCTTCATCATGAAGGAATCAAAAGTGGACATGTCCACAAGCCCCAGTTGGTCCTCACAGACTATTTACTGAAGACAGTGAGGCCTAAAAGACCCCCTGGGTGTTTCTAATCAGCCAGCCTTGTCCTCACTACTGAGCAATTCCAGCACTTTCTTATTCCTTTGTCAGTAACCTCAGACCTTAGGATGCCTATGTCACTCAGTGTACATGCATTTCACCTCTCGGGACCCTACAGCCTTTATTCTACTCACCCCCACCCCCTGGCACTTCCACTGACTTCGCAAATCCTCCATTAATGTCCTATGTGCCCATAACTCACTATATATATATATGATTTTATTCTTTACTAGATGGGAATCCAGTTCTGCCTTCATTCCCACAGCCCTCAGAGCCATTACTCTGCAATGAAACTTCCAGAACATTCTCCCTCCTGTATCCTTGGCATCTTTATTGAGCCTCATGTTATGTTTTACCACTGCTAGCTTCTCAGTGAATCTGTTTCATGGGAACTCTTTGTTCACACTTTTAACCTTTCTTATTGTGATTCTCCCCAAGAGTTTGGCAATATCAACGTAAAACAAGATTATCCCTTAAACTTCGAATTCTAAGGACAGATTTATAGCAATAACCTGACATTCTCATGGTTATATCCAAGAAATTCTCATACATTGCAAAACTTTTCCAAGATACCAATTTTATTCATGACCATAATCTCCTACTGTCAAAGTCCCTCCTCTTACCTTCTCTTCTTTTTATACCTCGCCCTTCTTTTGCAGTCATCAAATCACCAAGACTTTCTTCCTGCACCCTTTCATGCTCCTTCATCTACTCTGATGCTTTCTCTCCATTTCTCAACCTGTGGGGAGCCGACAGAAGGTGGCTATCATCCTTGCAGCCATCTTGAGCCATATACCCTGATAAGAGACTTGATTACATCAGCCTACAACAGCTGAGCACACTCTGATAACATCTTGCTTTAGATACCCAGGATTTTCCCTTGGGTGTGTGAGACTTAAAGCTGTGATTTAGAGCCAAGACTTAAGGGTGTGACTTAGAGATCAGATTTAGAGACAAGGCCTTAGGGCATGACTTAAAGGTGTGACTTAAGGGTGTGGCTTAGAAGTGAGACATATAAAAGGCGAGAGGCAGACAGAAGAAAGCAACAGATTATTAGGCACTCGGGAGTACAACTTGGAACTAGGAATTAGGTTAGAGAATACAACTTAAAGTACAACTTGGAAAGGTCACTTGGAAGGGAGCTTAGAAAGAAGCTTGGAAGTTGGAGGTACTAGGAACTAGGAACTAGGAACTAGGGACTAGGGACTAGGAACTCAAGACTTGGGACTTGGACTAGGAAGAGAGACTGAAGAATAAACGGGATTGAATCACACTCTGTCTGGTCTCCATTCCTCGAGTCCATCCTCACTCTCTCTCTCTTGCTGAACCCTGACCCAAAGAGCAGAGCAGCTTGGGGCAGTGCAGGCTCTAACAGTTTAGCCCCCAAGGCTTTTGGCAGTGCAGGTCCCAACATTGACAGAACGGTCCTAGACATTTTGGATCCCAAATGTGGGGTAGAGCAGTTCTCAACATTTCTGGCCATATACCAAAGTTCCAAAACAAACACCCACAGCATTGCATGGCGCGCACACACACTGTGTTCAGTAACCATTGTTAAAAGCCAGTTACCACAGTAATTTATGTCCATAGAAGTACATTGTGAAATCTTACTTTAACCTTCAACAATGGGAGATACACTCAATTAAGAATTAGCAAAAGAACTCAATATGAAGAATGATCAAGTCCTGTGTCCAAAATATGTGTTGTCTTCAGCAATAGAGTCTTACCTTCAAGTTCTGGGAGACACCTGAGGGTAATGGCCACAGTCTATACTGTTCTGGGAGTCTCTGGAACTCCCCCAAACAACAAATTTGAAGAAAGGTTTCTCACATCTGACACTGGAGTTTTTATTGGATAGCCCACAGCTCTTGGAGGAAGTATTGCCACTCATGTCTTATATTTTTTAAATTAACAAAATAATATGACTTTTGTGGCTTTTTTCAAACATATTCAATGGTATTTATTTCTCCTCCCTCCTCCTCCCACTGTCAAAGTCCCACCCCCAATTTTCTTTCCTTCTTCACAGGACTTGTACCTCCTGGTATCTTCTAGAGCTCGTTCCCCACCCCCCATGCTCCCTTCTCACTTTCTTTGTTACATTGCTACTCCATTATGTCTTGGAAAGACCATATTTTTAATGAATCTTTTATTCCATTTTTAAAATGGAAAGGATTTTATCAGGGGAATTTTTATGAGAGTGAAAAATTTTAAACCAAGACTTATTTTTAAATAAAATAATTGTTTAAAGTTCTTTATGCCTTGGTACATGCTAAGTACCTTCTAGCACCATGAACCCTAGAATCAAGCTTCTGTCTGGCTATCAGCTCAATGTCTTTAGGTTTGTTGACATTAGTACGAAGTGTTATGTCAATGATACCGTCTTACTGTCAGAAGGTTGAAAGTAATCAATAGCCTTGGAGAAAGGCCTGTAATGTTTTGAGTGGAGAGTATATGAGACCCTGTTGTCCAATGACCCAACAAGATATAAATTATTACTGGCACTGAAGGTTTTTCTTGATGGCACAAGATATCAAACTAGTTGTGGCTCTAGCTACAAACCCTGTGACCCACAATCATAGCCTGCCTGTACAACTGGAGAAATTTTGCCACAAATGTAATGGGAGTAACCAATGACTTTTTGGTTACATTTAAGACCTATGAGATGGAACCTATACTCAGGTTCTGCTAGCATATACTGGTAAAGTGGCCAAGGACCTGAGAATAGAGAGGTCATGGGCCCTAGAAGAAAACTTATTATTATTATTCTACTAAAGGAATAAGTCAATAAAATGATTTCTAATGACAAATTGGCATACCCAATAGGAGAGTTTGTCACTCAAACAGAAAAGCTTCTTCTTGCAGTACACAGTAATTAACACAGAGACCTACAACTAGACTATGTGCAGAATTTGCAAGGCTTTACATCACTCAGCCTTAATGGGATGTCTTTATCAAATCCCTTTCCTCAAGACTCAGAAAAGTATACAAGAGTAGTTGAAAGAATCCAAGATACAGAGGTAATGGACATTCACAAGGAGACAGACACAATACAGATGATACACATATGAACTCACAGAGACTGTGACAGTACACATAAAACCTGAAGAGTCTAAACCAGACAAAATCCCAGAATGGAGAAAAGAAAACAGACATAAATCCCACTCTTCAACAAGAAGCTACTTACAATTGTTACCTATAGAGAAAGGAACAGTTGGTTTTCTCCAATGGAGTATAGCTAGATATACTAACCACTCCCTGGGGCAGATCTCAACCACAGGAGTAGCTGACCACATTTTTGTGGTCCAAAATTTTTGTGGTTTTAAAAATGAACTCCATATTTTTGTCTGTTTGTTTATGTTTGCTTTCTTTTTGTTTAGTTTAGTCTTGTTTGTTTCGACCTATTTTTTCTACTTTTGTTTTTGAGAGAGAAGGAGAGAATGAGAACAAGAGAGAGGAAAAACATGATGAAGGTAGGTGGGTGTGGAGCTGGGAGAATTGGGGAAGAGCTGGGAGAGGAGAAACAATATGATCAAAATATGTTGTATGTCCAAATAATTAAATTTAAAAACATCTCTCTGGGGCTCAGAGAACTTAGGGAGGAAGAGGCATCAGAAAGAATATAACAGCTAAAGATAGAAAAAGAGCTATGAAATCCTACCTTCTGGGTAAGAGGTAGCCATGAAATTACAAACTCAGAAGATATATATATATATATATATATATCTGCAGTTGGAAAAGAATAAACAATTTTTTAAAGTAGAATCACAATAAAAATGCAGTTCTTTTCAGCATTGGTAGAAACAGTATAAATCCTTTGTCTGAAGATGTCATTTTGTAGAAAAGAACTTTAACTTTTATTATTGTATTTTATGTATATGAATATTTTGCCTGATGTCTGTCTATACACCATATACATATGTGATGCCAAGAGAGACTAGAAGAGGGCCTCGGATCTGCTAGAATCAGAGTAGCAAATGATTGTGAGCTATCACATTGATTCTAAGAATCAAAGCCAGGTATTCTGGAAGAAAATCCAATACAATTACCTGCTGAACCATCTCTCCAGCCATGGACAGCTATTTTAAATTTATTTTTCCTTTCTCATATTTGGTAACTATTTGTTTTCTTACAAATAAAATTCATAATTTAAGTACCTAAACTTCAAAGTTACCAAATTTATTAAAAATACTTTCAAACTTTATATAAAAAGTAAGATATAATTTTATATACTAATTTTTCTTTTTCTATAAGGGTTCATTCTAGATAGAAAATTAAACAAACAAAGGTGGGATTGTATGAAAATGTAAACGCTAGAAAAGTCTTAAAATATATATGAAAGAAAATATGGAGAAAAATACATTTTAAAAAGTACATTAGAATCCACATAACAGATGAAAGAAGGCCTAAGGAGGAATCTCTCATTACCACAACCTTCAGTGTTTGTACCATGAAAACATCTAAATCAACTCAGGCTATGGCCAAAGTTATTGGTTGCTCTCCACAAACTGATAATAAGATCCTATTGTTGAAGTCAACACCTACATAAGTCACTGAACGCAGAGAAGATGAGCTGGTGCCTGCCTAGAGCCTCCATCTCTCCTCTGTGCTCATGGGACAAGAAGGTACACCGGACGCTAGCTACCACAGGAGAAAGGTAAATGCCAACTCTGCTAGAAATCCTTCAGTCTACAGTGCTGACCCACTTACAAGATATGCTAGTACAGTTGTGGCACAAAAGTTGTGGGAGAAGCCAACTACTATCTAAGTGCAGCCCTGTCTAGGTAACCCAAACCCAAGCAATACATAAGCCATGGACCTAGGGGGAAACCAAATACTACTTTTATGCTAATGAAGCATATGAATAAAATGACTCCTTACAACATTCTGCTATATCTACAGGTCAGTGTCTGGCTCAGTAATCATCAGAGATGCTTCCTCCTACAGTAGATGGGGTCAAATACAGAGACCCCGTAGACTTTTCAAAACCTACTTTAATAATGATTCTCAGATGCGTTGACCCCTTTTCTAGCCCACTGTCCAAAGGTAGGGGAGAAAAGATGATAAATAGGACAAAGGGTTGTGGAGCTGTTTAAAAGTAGTTTTTTTTTTTTTTTGGGGGGGGGGGGCAATTCTAATGTCTATTGACAGGATACCAGCAGTCCAGTTCAGTGGTGTCAGGATACCAAACACAAATCAGCAGCGGTGGCAGATTCCAAAACAAATAGCCAGACCCCAGCCAAATCAGCACAAGCAGCAACAGTGACCAGGACAGGCCAGTATGCCAGAAATTCTCTGCCATGCCTCTCTCAACAAAGTGAAGGTCACAAAGATCAAGACCAATGAAGTCTTGCAAGGCTAGCTATGCAAGACCCCTGTCACTGTCCACTGAGTCCTATTTATACTCTCTCCAAACATCACATGTCCTCCCATGAGTCTTGCCTCAGCAAAACATCATGTGAGTCAGTATCACATGGCACAACCAGAAACTTCCATTTTAAGATCCACAACTGGTCAACATTCAGCGATGAGAGATCTTGGAAACATAGTTCTAAATGGGATGTCTTCATCAAATCCCTCACCTTAGTACTCATGGAAAAATTCTGAAAAAAAAAAAGTGCCAAAAAAAGTGTAAGATCCAGTGGGGATAGAAGACACCAAGGAAACAAGGCCTTCTAGGTACCACTAGACCTGCACAAAATCTTCTCTCTCTCTCTCTCTCTCTCTCTCTCTCTCTCTCTCTCTCTCTCTCTCTTCCTCTCTCTCACTAGAATACAATCATACATCTAAAATACTACTGCTGCTACTATTACCAATACTATCACTAGTCCTACTACTACTGCTACGACTAATAGCAATAATAACAATAATGCAATAAGATAGCATAGAAAGAAACAAACAAGAATAGAACAAAACAGATAAACGGAAAAAGAAAGAAGCAACGGAAAAGGACAAGAAACTAATATAGATGTTAACATGAACATATTTGTTCACATAGAAAACCCATAAAAATAAAATCAGAAATTATAACATATAAGCAAAATGTCTGTAAAGAAAACAAAGAAGAAGCCCAGACAAAGCATTTTGGTAAAACAAAAAAATCTCCAACAATACATTCAGTTCATTCTGTTGGCCACTAATGCTGGGAATGCGGCCTTTAGCATGGTTCGTGTATCCAGTAATTCTCCATTAAAGCAAAGTAATTTTTTCCTTGTTATTGGCTATCAGTTAGAATTAATTAGCTTCTGGGTTAGGGATAGAGGTTTATGTCTACTTCCCTGCTCAGCAATGGGACCCACCTGACTTAGATCTGTGCAGGCCCTGAACATGCAGATTTGAGTAGTGGGGAAATGAGAAGGATCTGGGAAGGGGTCATGGACGGGAAAACATACTCAGAATATATTGAATGGAAATACTTCTTCAGCCCTCCAATTGTTTCATATATGTGCATTTTCTATATTTAAGACATTTCTTTTTTATTAAATATTTTATTTACTTACATTTCAGATGTTATCCCCTTTCCCTATTCCACTCTCACCCCCAGAAACCCCCTATCCCATCCCCTCTCCTCCTTTTTGCTTTTATACCATTTTAATTACATGCAAGTATCAAGGTCAGTTCTAAGTTGAGGAAATAGCAATGCTATAAATGCAAATAGTCAAGGAACAAGCAAAACAGTAAACACCAATAGTCAAAGAACAAGCAAGGCAATAAACAAAGTTCTGTGATCACTCCCTTGATTAGTGTTTCTAAGGGCTTACAGGATGACCTAATTATCTGAGCCTACTTCCTTGTCCTAGCCCAAAGTCATTTTTATGCCCCAAACCTACTTTTTTGTTCTAGCCTAAGATTTAGGTTCCTGCCTGAATTACTTCTTTGTTCTAGCCTAACATTCAGATTCCTGCATGAAATTATTTCTTTGTTCTAGCCTAATGTCAGATTCCTGTCTGAAGTCCATTTCCTTGTCCTTGGCCAATGTCAGATTACTGCCAAACAGCCCCAAAAGCTCTCCACATTTCCCCCTTTTCTGCTTTTATTTTATAAATCTTTTATTGTGTGTATTTATGATATAGAATATGATGTTATAAGAATATAAATATTAAATGGTTATGATAATAAACAAAATTAGCATTAAAAATATTGAAAGAAAAAGATATTTCAAAGGTGAAGATGAAGAATCCTTCCAGGCCTCTTCAATGGCACTTCTCTCTGTTGGATGCAGTTAAAGGAGCTATGAGCATTCAGGAATAAACATTCACTTCTAACTAAATTCATCCCTGAATAAATAGGCATTTTTTGTACAAAAATAATAAATGAATAAAGATAAAAATGGGGTTATTTTGCCACTTTACTCTCTCTCCTAGTCACTGATATTTGGTAGAACACATCCAACAAAGTGAAATTAGTACCTCATATTCTTGAAAGGCACAAGATGATAATATTGTTGGTTTTCTATAGTGTAGTCTACCATGTATACCCACACAAGTTGAAAGCTTAAGGCTAGATAAATCTTGAAGGACTCTATTTAAACGATAATTTCTCATAACTCTCATGTTGATGCAGCAGCTAAGAAATATAGAATATGGTATCTATATGGGTGAGAAATCATCACATAGAAAACAGCCACCCATCCAATCTTGGGATTATGAACTTCCAGGTCCTTGTCATGAATGCTAGAGCAGTTTTAATGATATTGCTTCCTGTAGTGTGCAAGTGTGGTTATAATAACAATCAGCATGGCACTCTAATTATTGTAAGAAGTATAATTTTAATAATTTGGAAGTACAACTCAAAAGTAAATTTACTGAAAATTCTCATTTCAAATGACAAAATTTCCCCACTTTGACTTTTATTGTCTCCTTGGTGGTTACCAGCTGTAGTTTCCTAGTTTTCTTTGTCAGGGCATGAAACAAATCTAAGTGTTATAATATTTTTTGAATAGTGAAAAGGGAAACTATACAAACCTTTAGATCAATTCCTCTTTTCTAAGTTCCCCACAATAATTGGCTCTACTTTCCCTAGAGGTTCTGACACATCAGTAATCTGAGTTAAGCCCCTTAAGTGTTTATGCTAAGCAAACAAAAGGGTTACTTAACTACAGCAAAGCTGCTCAGCCATTAGTTTTGATCAATTGCTTGGCGGTCACTTTCATTAGATGTTTAATTTGAACCACAATTAGAGTTTATCCTTTTAAAAGATAAAGTAGACTCCCAGCCATTGACTACAGGTTCTGACTACAGTGGATAACAAGATGGATGTCCCATACCCTCCACTGAAAGTCCAATTCAGCAAAATGTTCCACTTCTCTTTGGAGGAGCTGTTCTTGGAACTCTAATACAGAAGACTTACATTTATTCCTGAAGAATGTAGGCACCCATGAGATCCTTTCAGATGTGTCTCCTTAGGACACAGATCAGCTCAATACATTCACAAATGCTGAATTTTGTGAGAATATAAGCACATGTGTACTTTTCAAATTGGGGTAGGAATATGGAACACTGCTCTGCTGTTGTCTCTTGACTAAAATGATAAAAAGCAATTTCAGATAATCTTAATTTCTCTAATTTCATCTCAAAGGCAATGGCAGAAAGACAATCACTAAAATCCTGTGTCTTGCAGTGACTATGAGGGATCTGGAAAGACATGAAATGAAGCAGGAATGGAAAAGAAAGTAACAAGTTATTTCCCTCACATGTAAATTCTAAAATGCTGATTTTATAGAAGTTATAGATAGAAGGTCGTTGGCAAAGGATAGGGAATATAGAGGGGAGAGGGGCAAGAGGAATTTAGTAAGAAGGTGCTATGTTACAGGTAGAGAGGAACAAGAACTTATGACGTGCTACTTGGAACATAGGTTATAATATCGTACTATGCATTTAAAAAACTACAAGCAAGCCATCATTTATATGCAAACTCAAGATACATGGAGGATTCTGACAGATTAAAGCCTCCAAGGGACCTCATATTGTATTCAGAGAAAACAAACAAAACCAACAACAACAAAACCAACAACAGTAAAGACCAACCTAGAATTCTGTGCCTGACACATTTGTTCTTTGAAAGTGAAGGAGGAATAAAGACTTTCTGAAATAAGGAAATAGAATGTATCTGTAGTAGACTCACATTTCAAAAGTAGTATGAAATAATTATAGCAAAAAACATGGCATAGAGCAGAAACCTGGGGCTACACAAGAAAAGGATACTTTGTATTTTTAATTATGGTTGTGAATCACATTGTTAGTATATTAGACTATTTATTAGCATATTAAAAGAAAAACATGCTTAGAAGATGTAGTAAAAGCACATGATAAAGCTCAGGTTCCATTCTTGATTTTAAAAAGATGCTGTCTATGAGTTAGGAGTAAGGCAAACTATTCAAATATATTCAGGAATACCTTAAAACTCAAAATTCAGCCTCTAAGAAATGTATTAAATTGTAAAATTTTTAAAATTCTGCTTGGTCTAAAAATTGAAAGTGCTAGCTTTTTAACATGTCATAAAACATAATCAGAATTCTAATTAATATGACAAAACATGGTAAAGTTTAATATTTAAAGATAATAATTTCATAGTATTGTAAACCTACTAGAATAGTTAAAAAAGAAAAATATGTGTTTGTGTATATGTGTGTATATGTAGTGTGTGTTATGTGAGTATGTGTATGAGTGTGTGTATGTACTTATGTGTTTGTGTATGTTTATGTATGTGTGTATATGTGTGTATGTATGTGTATATGTGTGCATCTATATGTGTATCTGTGTGTATATGTGTGTGAGTTTGTATTGTATATGTGTAGGAGAGGGAGTGTATGTATGAGTGTGTGTATGTATGTATGTATGTTTATGTGAGTGAGTATGTGAGTGTGTGTGTTCCTGGTGTTTGAATTGAAGGCCTTGCACATAATAGATAAGTACTCGACCATTGAGAAACACTAAATCCAATCGTGGAGTTGTTGTTGTGGTGGTGGTTGTTGTTTTGCATATTTATTGTTTTTGAGACATAGTCTAAATTGTCTAGGCAGGCCTTGGGCAGAGTGATCCTCCTGCCTCCGCTTCTCAAGTGATTACAGGGCTGAATAGCCAGGAATAGCTATTAAACTCTCTTGATATCATAAAAATTAAATAAAAAAGATATAAAATCGAAATTTGAGAAAACATTTGCAAAACAATTGATAAATTTTAAAATCATTAATTTGAAAAGATTTCTTAGTAACAAATACTGGCTATAATAAGTCTTTTCCAATCGGAGAATTATAAAGTGATACTATTTTGATGTCGTGATTTCTTTTTCATGCAAAGTAAAGCACTTTAAAAAAGTTTGTCATATAAATTTCCTCTTTCATGAATCACCTGGTATACATTGCTGCTGGTTTTCCTTACTGGGCTGGATGCTCAGGAAACACTGCTGTGTGAACTCACTGAGGTTTTAGATACATCTAGCAGTCCCTGACCAACATTTGTAGTAATTGTTTTAAATAGAAAAAGGTGTGTTGTTGTCTTATGTATTCTTTGAGAATTTCATATGTGCATAGAATGTACTTTGATGACATTGACCCCATGTTGCTTAGAATCCAATCACTGCTGGCTTCATGTGCATGGGAGTTCGGCTACTTCAAACTTAGCCTTTCTATCTTCCCTAGTGGTTCGATGTGACATATTTAAAACTCTTCCCTACTCAAAGCCATACTTGTGTTTTAAATAGTTAACCGTTTGTCTATCTGTTTTTCTTGGACTATCTCTCTGCCAATATTGTTTTATTTAACATCACAGTTTATGCTTTTGGTTAGGGTTAGTTCCTGGGCTCATTCTTGTCTCACCAAACTTTATCTGCATATTCTTGGCTCTGTCTTTTATAACTTTTTATTTTTCCAGTCATCAAGTCAGAGTTCATGAAGAAGCAGTTAAGACTTTGATTCTGTTCACCTCGTTTTCACAATGTCAAACCCACACATGAATATGAATTTACTATGCCTCTCTTTCAGCACCTTAAATAAAATTTTATAATTCTTCACATTAAAGTCTCTTTTTTCTTCTAAATGTTTATAGCTTAGCTAAGCTAGAGGTCCTATGTCTATGTAAAATGGTGTTTTGACATAGGCATTTGAATTATTACATTGTAGATGCATGATGCGTTTTTGTACATTGACCGTTTCTCTTTTGATTGTTCTGTGACAAAAGACAGTTGTGCTCCTGTCTTCAGTACGGCAACAGTTGATAATGTCTCCATCATGGGAATGTTAGATGGGCCGAATGAACCTGAAACACAAATGTGGAAACTATCCTTTCAGAGAAACTAAATTAGGACTCTCCAAGTAAACTGTAATTTGCTCCTTAAAATAAAAACAATTTTCCAATAAAACCAATAGTTTCAATAAATAATCATAATAAATTAGTAAATAAATTGGTAAATAATGATAATAAATTCGTAGTTTAGCAACCTCACCACAAATAAAGGAAAGTTAGCAAAGAAAGGGGTGATTTTGTTATTTTTTTAATAATTATTTTTCCTCAGATTGTCCTTTACTAAACTTTTTTGTTGAAAGATCGCTATATTCTAGAAGCTGATGGAGTAAAACCTTACCTTCACCTTCTGAATTTTTTAAATCCTTTAAGAATATGACTGCTTACTGTGTGTCTCATTTCTTTGTCTACAAAAAATATGATTAATGGCACTAATCTGGGGACAATTTATAGCAAAGATGTAAGAGACGGAGCAGAATCTGAAATGTAATTTTTTGTTCCTTATCAAGGGAACCATGTACAATAAGAGGCTGCATTATTCGGTTGCTGAATAGCCTTAGTGTTTGATGTTATTAGCAGCCAGCATATGCTGCAGACAGGAAATAGTTCCCTCTGTAAGCTCTACCTTTCTTTCTTAATTAACACTTTGTTTGAGAAGAGAAACAATGGAACCTGGTATCCAAGACTCATCTTCATTGTTTCCCTCCCACCATATTTATAAACGCTCTGCTCCCGGCTCTGCCTAATTATAGCCTCGTGTTCCTCTATATTTTTAATGCAGCTAAAATAATGAGCATATTTCGAACCACCGATTGCTAAGGACTGCATCTTGTTGCCCTTGGAAAAGTTCTGTTGTGCTGAGTGGCTGGCATTTAAATTCCCATCATTTTCCCCCCGTAGCTGAGCTGATAAAATGTTAAAAACAGCAAAGAGGCCATTGTAATCAGCTTGATATTTATTACTGAAAGGCATCGAGAAAATGCATGTGAAATAGCCCTGAACATGCAACAAACAAATACAGATACTCTTACTAAAGACGAAAGATGATGGAGCTGGGGAGATGTCTCCATGGTTGCAAAATACGCTGCTCTTGCCGAGGAGGAACTGAGTTAGTTCCCAGCACCCATATGGGGCAGCTCCCAACTGCCTGTAACTCTGGGTATGACTCCCTCTTCTGGCCTCTGCAGGTACCTGCATGCATATGCAAAAATAATTTTAAAAATAAATCTTTAAGAAATGTAAAAGGACGATAGGTGCATCTGTATCTGGTTTTTAAAAGATGAAATATGTGTGTGAATATTATGTACACACACACACACACACACACACATATACCTGAGGGTTCATGATCTAATATCAACCACTTTGCATAACTGGTGAAAGACTCCCACTTTGCATAACTGGTGAAATCACATCTCCAACTCAATTCCGAGTCTTCATAGCATCACCATGTAAGGAGTATGTTATCCATGATATCTGAGCATAGCTTACTCCTGCTTTGAGTGATGCCATTTTAGCAGGAGGTAGACATGTCTGTGGGCCATAGTGGGGAGTATGCCTTGGGCTACTATGGAAGCAACAACCAAGTATAATTGAAGGGCACTTGTAGGATAGACAATACATCCTTGATGGATGAGAAAAGTCACATGGGGGCATTTGTGGAGCCCATATTGAAAAACTGAAGACAAATAGAAAACAGTGAGTAAGGGAAGAAAACAGAGAAAGCTACGTCATTTGAAGATCTAAACACATTCTCAGCCACTGGTTTCTGTTATCATTTTTTTCCTCTTACTTTCCCATTCTTCTATTATGTTCATCTGTGAATTTTAAAGTGCTAACACTAATTGTCATAAGTCTAAATGGCCATCTTTATTCCAGTGAAGAACACATTGGAGAGATACAAAGTCAGGGCTGAAGAGATGGCACAGAGATTAAGAGTACTGGCTGCTTTTCCAGAGGACCCAAGTTCAATTTCCAGCACACAACTGGCTGCTGACAGCCATCTGTAACTCTACTTCCCGTGGATCTGATGCCCTCTTCTGGCCTCCATGGGCACCAGGAATACGTGTGATGCACAGACATACATGCAGGCAAAGCATTCATACACATAAAGTAATTTTAAAAAAAACAATACAAAGTCCAAAAACATAAAATTGCTGCCTGTACTTTTCTGGCAAAGTCACACATCAAAGCAAAATGACCTACCTTTAAGGTATTGTTTGTTGGCTGATTAGAATAAAAAAGTAGACAATTTAGGAGGACCAAACTTATAAACATTTTTTTAAAGAAAGGAAATAAAAGAGTTAAAATTTGTGAATAGTGGCATATTTGGCAAATTTCCCTAACAGCACAATGGCCCTTTCAATTGTTGATTAGCAACGTGCTAAAGACACTGAACAGCTCTGCTTTTGATGTGACCCGCATCGCCACTTGTCTGCTGATTAGACATTCTGTTTCTGGCTAAACTCATCATTTTCATATGACCGTTAGCATGAATGAAACAACTTGGTTACAAAACACTGAACCACAATTAAGGTTGGTTCTGGCAAGTAGACAAAAGTGCCAGGGCAAGATGATTGGTCCTGGTGAGCAAACAGAAGTGCCAGGGAAAGCTGCAACCCCAGCCTTACACTCATCACTATTTGCATTGACAAGACAACATCCATTTCATTTATCGCCCAATCCCTTTCTATAATTTTTTTCAAGGGAGGATATCTAATCTTCATTATTTATTTGGAACAGTATTTCCTTAAAGTCTTTAAGAAACTCCTTACAAGGGCACATTTACTGTACTCAATGAAACGCTCAGCCCCAATGGCCCACAATTAAATTTCAATTGCATGAATACTTTCTGTGATGCTGGTGCTGGGTGAGTGTATGAACCAAACTGGTACTTGTTCACGTGAATGGAATTAATGGAACCTAATACACTAGTCAGCTCTATCAGAAAAGAATAAAAAATTAAAGGAAGACGATTGTCTGGTGGTTAATGGTGAGTGAAGATTTGTACTTGTACTCAGGTATAAATTGAATATAAGAACTTTTGGAGTCAAGTCTCTGCTGAGGATTCTAGGTCATCCATATTGTGAGTTTTCTGCTGCCAGGATCAGAGACACACATCACTGTCCTGTGATGCTTACAGGATAGATACCCACTCTTTTTTATCCTTTATATTTTGTATGATTGGAAAGACTTGTGATCCTTGTCTCCATTGGGCACTGTTGGATCTTCAGGAGGTGCTACCTGTAGTTTATTCTGCTAACAGATGTTCATCAAATTAGAGTGATGCCCTATTTAGCCTGTTTAAGATGCAATGAGTAAGAAAACACTGGCAAAAAAAAGAACTGAGATTAGAAGACAGGTTCAAGAAAACCAGAATATCAACCACATTTGTGAGCCAATGCTGAACAATCTGGGCAACTCCCAGAATAATGGTTTCCAACCTAATAACTTTTCAATCAGTTTCACATGTTCATACATGAGAACACTGAGCACTTTTCTAAGAACATTCAATATATTAATGCATCTAATATTCAGATCAATACTATGATGTAGGTACCATCATTGGCACCCTTTACCGATGCAGAGATTGGATCATAAAGATACAGGAAATCCAAGATACAATGAGAAGGCCAAACCTAAGGATAATAGGTATAGATGAGGGGGAAGACTCCTAACTTAAAGGACCAGTAAATATCCTAAACAAAATTATAGAGGAAAACTTCCCTAACCTAAAGAAAGAGATGTCCATAAATATACAAGAAGCCTACAGAACTCCAAATAGTTTAGACCAGAAAGAAATACTTCCCACCACATAATAATCAAAACATCAAATGTACAAAACAAAGAAAACATACTAAAAGCAGTAAGGGAAAAAAGTGAAGTAACATATAAATGCAGACCTATAAGAATTACACCAGACTTCTCACCAGAGACCATAAAAGCCAGAAGATCTTGGACCGATATCATACAGATCCTAAGAGAACACAAATGCCAGCCCAGACTACTATACCCAGCAAAACTCTCAATCAATATTGATGGAGAAACCAAGATATTCCATGACAAATCCAAATTTACACAATATCTCACCACAAATCCAGCACTTCAAAGGATAATTGGTATATTAGACACCAAACAACAAAATAACCCCATTAAAAATGGGGTACAGAGCTAAACAAAGAATTCTCAACTGAGGAAACACGAATGGCTGAGAAGCACCTTAAGAAATGCTCAGCATCCTTAATCATCAGGAAAATGCAAATCAAAACAACACTGAGATACCACCTCACACCAGTCAGAATGGCTAAGATAAAAAATTCAGGTGATAGTAGATGTTGGCAAGGATGTGGAGAAAGAGGAACACTTCTTCATTGTTGGTGGGGTTGCAAGCTGGTACAACCACTGTGGAAGTCAGTCTGGCAGTTCCTCAGAAAATTGGACATAGCACTACCTGAGGACCGAGCTATACCACTCCTGGGCATATACCCAGAAAATGCCCCAACATATAACAAAGACATATGCTCCACTATGTTCATAGCAGCCTTATTTATAATAGCCAGAAGCTGGAAAGAACCCAGATGTCCTTCGACAGAGGAATGAATACAAAAAAATGTGGTACATTTACACAATGGAATATTACTCAGCTATTAAAAATAACGAATTCAAGAAATTCTTAGGTAAATGGATGGAACTAGGAAATATTATCCTGAGTGAGGTAACCCAATCACAAAAGAACACACATGGTATTTACTCACTGATAAGTGGATATTAGCCCAAAAGTTTGAAACAACAAAGATCCAACTACCAGACCACATGAAGCTCATGAAGAAGGAAGAACAAGTGTGGATGCCTAGTTCTTTCTTAGAAGGAGTAACTAAATACCCAAGGGAGCAAATATGGAGACAAAGTGTGGGAATCTGAAGGAGAGGTTGTATGGAGACCATTCTACCTGGGTATTCATTCCATGTGCAGTCACCAAAAATAGACGCTGATATGGATGACAGGAAGGGAAAGCTGACAGCAGCCTGATAAGGCTGTCTCCTTAGAGGTCCCCCAGAGTCTGACATACCCAGAGGCAGATACTCCAGCTAACCATTTATCTGATCAAAGGTTCCCAATGAAGAAGTTAGAGAGTAAACTGAAGGAGCCTAAAGGGTTGGTGGCCCCATGAGGAGAGCAACAATACCAACCAGCCAGAGCTCCCCAGGGTCTAAACCACCAGCCTAGGAGCATATATGGAGGGGCACATGACTCCAGCTGTATATGTAGGGGAGGATGGCCTTTTTGGGCATAGGTGGGAGAGGAGATCTTTGGTCCCATGAAGGCTGAACACTGAGTTGGGGGGGGGATGTGAGGGTGGGGAGGGAGGTTGGGGGGTAGGTGGGTGTACACCCTCATAGAAGCAGGAGGAGGGGGGGATGGGATAAGGGGTTCCTGGGTCGTGGGGGGAATGCGGTAAGGGGATAAAATTTGAAATGTAAATATTATATCCAAAAAAAGAGGGAAAAAAAGAAAAGCTGTTAGAACCAACATCCTTAATAAAATGTCAGCCCTCTTTAAAAAATTATCTTGATACTAAAATTTGTTTTGAGAATTGTATATTGCAGAATAATCAGCCTTGGTGTATCTACTCATCAAGCAAGCTGGGCAGACCTGCTCAAACCTCTAAGGTCCTGGAATTCCATCTGGATGCAGTGAAGACACAGCATCAGAGGCTTATCAATTGTTACTCTTCCCCCCCCCACTCCTCTTCTAATATCTCAACGCCCATAATGAGCTTGAAGAAGCTAATGAAGAGTCAGCGCCCCTATTCCCTGGGCTTGGGGACTAAGGTGGTAAATGTTGGGTTGTCTTTCTAGGGAAAAGTAGTGGTTTTGTGGGAATAGAGAGGATTAGCTAGGGTTTATTGCATAGCCATAACCTATTTGTAGAAATCTGTACAATTATTATCACAATGAAGATATAAATTCTTAAATGGCACCAATTTACTTTGATTACAAATTTTAAGGTTTTCATTGGTCCGAGCTTCTTATTCATATAAAAGTGAGATGAATATTGTTACTCTCATAGGCATTGTACCAGTATAACACATTTAGGAATACAAGGCTTAAACCCAGTCCTTCTTTAAATTTTTTTAACAGATTTGAGATGGTTAGCTTGTTAGTTAAGGGACTATAGCAAATTCATGGCTTGGAGTTTATTGTTAGGGTGTTTTCTATGTTTTATTTAGAAATAGCTGAGTGGAGTTAACAGACAACAGTCCCGATTACCTTACATGGATAGTTGGTTTTCAAAATGTCAGAAGTCCACAGAATTGATGTGACAAACATTTCTATATTAATGTTCATTTTGATTAGAGACCTGTCTGCTCCTGACAGCTTCCTGTATTGAATTCTAAGAAGAAATTGAGCATCTTTGGAGTTACTCCAGTTGTGGTGAGACAGCCACTAGACAAGAATTGCCTCCTTCCATCTACAGACAAATTACTGTCCAGAAAAGGACACACTTGCAGAATAGTCAACTGATTATATCTGCCTAGACAGAGTAATCAGCCCTTAATAATTCTGCAGCACTAAGGTCTGTCAGATGATCCTGGGCCAGAAGGCTGAAGATCAGATGCTCCAACATTCTGTAGTAGAGGGAGTGTCCAGGTGTTCAGAGGTCTCTATAAATTGGCTAAGGTTTAGAAGCTATGCTTTGTGCTTCCCACAATTATAGTTAACTCAATCATTCTGGATTTCTGACGGGGTTGAAAACTTATAGTCTCATAGCCAATCCTGGCTATTTACCTTGAGAGAAAAGATTTGAGTGGATGGTTTTCAGCTGACATTCATTCTAAAGCCAAGGAAAAAAACAGGTTCAGAACTAAGTGTTTTAGTCAGGATAGATGACAGAGGTTCTGGTTAGTCAACAAAATGATGGACTGGGTATTAGGACTATCTTGTACCTCATGGATACAAATTGGCATAATTATGCTCTAATTGTATTGTGAGAGAAAAGTTTTATTTTAACAGGAAGGGTGATATGTAGGAGGAGCTAAGGTGGGAGGAGTACTGAGAGGAAGAGAAGGAGTAAGGAGAGGAGAAGAAGAAGGAGAGGAGAAGCTAGGTGATGAGAGAGAGAAAGAGGGGGGAGACAGGGAGGCAGATGTTCACGTATCTCCACTAGTCAAAGATAGTTGATATATTTAGGTTGGGTAGTGGGTTACACCTCTGATTGAGCATTACCAAACTTATAAAGCCTTTGATTAACATTTTTAAAAAGTGTATAAATGCAAAAAGGAAAAGGATGCATGGAATAGGGGTTTCCTAAGGGGGGTGAATGGGGAAAGGGGATGGCATCTGAAGTGTAAATAAAATATCCAATAAAAAAATGAAAAAAAAAAAAACTATTGTAAGACCCAGTAAAGGTGGAAATGTTTTACATAACTGCTAATGGGGACCAACTTAAAAGCCAATTCTAAAAGTGAAGAGAAAAGGCAAAATCTTGAATAAGTTCCTTCATATATATAGTTTCACCACATTCATATTACAGTAGGGAATTACAACTGATTTTTTTCAATTGATACAGTCACTGAATAATTGACCTGGTGGACATTACAAGTTGTCTTTGGTTTCAGTATTTTATGCCCCCGTGTGTCAGAACTGGTTCCCATTGCCAGATAAATACACATATCCAGTCTAGTTAAGAGAATGCACATTCATCCCATACTGAAATCACTTCTGGTTCCAAGACCAATACAAAGGACCAAGTGGAACTGTAAAACTACGATTCTCTCATGCAACTCCCTCTCCCAAAGAAACCACCATGCTGACTGGGTTTACATTATTATCTGCTTGAGCAAAGGTAGGGTGTCTTCAATATGCTATGGCAGTGGAACTATGGCAAGCATTGGAATTAGGAGAAATTGAGGAGTGAAGTGTTGTCACTGGAACAAGAGTTAAGTAAACCTTTGCAGGGACTGTGCATTGTAAATTCTTAAACCAGAGGCAAGAAAGAGAATATGGCTTAAAATTAGAGTAGTCCATAGGCCAGTGTTACTTGAATTAAAACTGAGTGAAATGAAAACTCCAATTTCTGGAGAGAGAGAGAGAGAGAGAGAGAGAGAGAGAGAGAGAGAGAGAGAGAGAGAGAAGTCAGACTTCTACTATCTTCAGACTTGAGAGGTGATACTAACTGCTAACAGTGCTAGGATTTCAGTGCTCTTTCCAGGCCACTTAGAAGGTCTGTGTGTGAACCCATCGCATGCTGCCACCTGGAGGGAAAGAAGATTAAAAGGACTCAAGCACATTAAGTGGATTGAACAAGA
This sequence comes from Arvicanthis niloticus, assembly GCF_011762505.2. NCBI lineage: Eukaryota > Metazoa > Chordata > Mammalia > Rodentia > Muridae > Arvicanthis > Arvicanthis niloticus. The sequence goes on along the minus strand of NC_047665.1, from coordinate 64,186,480 downwards.
TGGTTTCAACTAGACAATATGGAGACATGTAAATGGCAAGGGTAATGATTTTCTCCTCTATTTCCAGCTCTAATAGACTAATTCTTTGGGGGAAGTGTGGAGAGCCACACCGACACTGCGCGCCCTAAAGATGGCACCTGTCGGATGCGTCAGAGCATTACAACTCCTGGCTGGGTGGAGAGATGGGAGGACTTAGCAATCGCCTGACCTGCCCGAGCCTATGGCTTGCAGTGGCGTGATGTGGCGTGCTGGGACGTCATTTCAGGGATATAAGGCTCACCCTAGGAGGAGGAGGGAGCCATCAGATCGCCCCAGGGGTCACCCATTTCTTTCAAGGCCTGAGTAAATTGCTGTTGGAAGGAACTCTTGTGCGTGTCTTTCTTCCTGCTGGTCGGGAGCTCAGCGTGTCACAGGGAAGATTAATGGGACAGTAATAGAAATATGAACTATATTTTCTTTGCACACATAATTGCTAGTCAACATTTTACACCCTTTGTTTCTATTCTTTGTCTCTTTCACCTTCTTTCCTTTCCTCCCCTCTCCCTTCTTCATCATTACCTTCCTTGATGGCTCTTATCTTTCCTTTGTTGATCCTTCCCTAAAACAAAAGCTAACACGCTCCTTCCATATGGCTAGTATTTTAATGGATTCACAGAATAAAAAAACACATGTACAGGTACTTCCTGTAGTCATGGTAAAGTAATAAAGTGAATGGATAGACTATGGTATATCCATCAAATGGAGTACGGCTCAACAGTAAAGAAAGACACTTCTCGTCACGCAAGCAGATTACTTCTAAGTTTATTGTTCTAAATGTAACAATTCAAACTCCAATGTCAATAAATTGTATTAGTCTATCTGTGATAACATTTTAGAAAAGGCAATCGTCTAGGAACTGGAAATACTTGCAATAGCTTCCTCTCATTTTGAAGGATTAACTTGCCCTACCAATGGTATGTAACTACAGGTTTGGGTTATGTACAAGAGCAAATGTAAGGGGTTAGTCCTTCTGATCTGACACTGTCTTTGAAAGATATGCTGTCTGCAGTCATCTTGCTGACAAATGCCTTCAAGGTACTGATAACTTACACAGCTTCATTGTACTGATTACGTAAAGCCCTATTCTAGGAAAAACACAAAACTTAGTTTTATAACATTTTTTCCTTATAAAGGCCAGCATCTGGCCTTTTCTGTATTACCATAATAATTTTCTTCCTTGTGATACAGAAATAATTCTTAGGAATAGTACAGGCAGTAGACCTGTAAAACTCGCAGACAGGAGAAAAAACATCAAAGAAAAGACCAAGTGCAAATTAATAAAGCATAAAACACTTGTCCCATATAAAAACTGGGAAAGCATCATTAGTCTTGCAAATTACTAGACGAGTAATTATCCCCAAGATGTTTAAGGTCTTGCTACATCTCCATGGCAAAGCAGTGACATAATGTGATAAGGAGATAAAACTGCCATCCATCAAATGTTTGAAGGATAAAGGTGTGTACACAATACAAACTTACCTGTACAAATGGACTCTGTGGTGGTAACATGAAAACATGGGTGTTTGAAGTGTGTGCATTGTGGCTCATGCACTTGAATGCATGACATAGTTGACCCTTGGATTCTCAAAAAATGAACAGAAGATCAACATTTTCCTCTCAGACATTTCGGCTTCTTTTCTTTTCTTTTCTTTTCTTTTCTTAAAATCCAAAAGACCCAGTGGAAATCTATGTAGTTAGGAGAGTGACTGTAGAGTGCTGTTTGGATTGGACTATCATCCTTGGGATGTAGAGAATCTTTATCAGTTTAAGGATATCAAAGCATTCTGAGATGAGGGTATCAATGAACCTTCTTGATCCTCCACATTAAATAGTCATGTTTAGGAACAATACTCTGTGTTGTGAGAGCCACTGCAACTATTCACACACCAACTTAGGACGGACTGTGAAACATTTCAATACCCTTGACCTATCATGGAATCTCACTTCAATTAAGTTGAATCTGAAGAGCCTTTTATTAAACTAATAAATTCTGATGACACATATCATGATTCTGGTCATCCCAATTTTCTAAATAACTTCCTAACTGTAAATCAGGGAAGCAATACCCTCATTCTGTCCTGTGCAAACCAATTACTCATTAATTTCTATTGACCTAAGATGGTCAACAACATTATCGAGGTTGGCGAAATGGGTTCTCATTGGGTTCTTCTTTTCATACAGTACAAAATAAAAATTACTAATAGTTACATAATCTTAAGTCTTATACAAAATTTTCAGTTATATTTTCTCCTTGAATTCTGTAGCGAACACTGGGAAGTGTATACTATAGATGAGGACACTAAGGAGCCCAAATCATTTAAGTCAATAGCAGTAGAGCTGGAGTCACACCCAGGTTTCATAGGTCCAAAATCCAAGGTTTTTCTGGTAGGTACGCCATGTGTATTTGCCATGTTAATGTTCTTGTACATCATCGGAGGATAAAGGTGATAACAGGGTGTGAGTGCATGTAGAAGATCTGAGTTTCATCCTTTAAACTTGTATAAAAATGTCAGGATTGGTGGCATGTGCTTACATTCCCGATGCTGGAGACGTGGAGACAGGAAGATCTTTGAAGCTCACTAGCCAGCCTGCCTAATGTATATGGCAAGCTCCAGGCCAGTGACAGAGTGCTAAACCTAAGGCAATAGTGCACAACTCACACATGTACACTTATATGAACACACATACACACAGATACACACACACACACAGATACACACACACACACACACACACACACACACATATATATATGTATATATATATATATATATCTCTATATATATATATATATATATATATATATATAGAGAGAGAGAGAGAGAGAGAGAGATCTCATTAAGCCATGTTGTTTCCCAAAAAATCCAGAAGTCTGAATCATACCTGAAGCCTCACTTTGTGAGGCTAGATCAAAGTGAGCCATTTGAAAAGTGATGAATTCTACAGTGAACATGGGGCTGATTCAGAGTTGCTGCCCCATTGATGTTGGATGTAAACACAAGAAAGAACTAAGGGGGGATCTGAGCTGAGAACCATAGGTTGGGGAAGTGTAGATACAGAAGAAAAAAAAGAGACACAGCTAAACAAAGTCATGTCTGTAAAATAGTGTACGACATGAATTGTATTCAGCTAAAAGGAAGGCCAGTCCTGTGTGTATTCGTTATAGACATTGTCCCATTATTCTGTCAAGAAAAAAAGCCAGGAAAAGGCTTCTGCAGGGACTACCCAGTGAGCAACAAAAGAATTTTTGCTGCCGTTTGCTATGTGTTACACAGTGATAAAACATGACATTTAGACTTAAGGACTTTAAATGGTCCCTTGGGCTGTGTTGGGGGCACAGAACAGCTGTATGTATAATTAAATAAAGCTAATTTAAATAAATTAGATTTACCAGAAAACTGCTCAAAGTTTCCATTCATTACCATTTTTTTTTTTTTTTTTGTAAATGTGAGAAGTTGTTAATGTTATTTGCTAAAATTTTATATTTTGGAAAACCATAGGTTCTGAAACGAAAAAAAAAAAAAAAATACAGAGTAAAGTAGGTAAAAGTGGTGAAATTTTTTTTCTTACAATTTCATCTTGAAGGTGTAATTTTACTGTTCTACACAGAGGAATTGCAGGTGGATGCCGGCAGTATAGCTGTACTGGTGCACCAAGAAACTGAAATTGAATTTTAAAAAATACTTTTTTTTTTTTTAGTTCCTTTTACTGTGTATATTTCACACACCACACATGCATTTCAGGGACGCTATTACTCTTGTTTCTGAGCACACTTTCACATCAGTATTTATGTGAGAATCTATATTCAGGAAATTGGTTGAATGTTAGACTTGGTCCTGAGCTGAAGGGGTCGGGGGTAGGGGTTGCTTTCCTAAGGTTGGGAATTTTTGGAATAAAGATGAGCATTGAATGAGCTTTCACATCCGTGGAGGTGATGTCACAGTGTCATCACTGGGGACCAGGCGATCGTTTTCCTCACAGACCTGGAGGGAACATGTCTGAGAACCAGGTGAATTAAAGCTAGACATTTTTCAATAATTGTCCTTCTTGACCCTGTCAAATAAATCTGCTTTTAGCTTTCAGGAATAAAGCGCATTGTTCCTGCTTTTAGAGACCTTTGCTAGGATCAGAAAGGAGGATCTGTGATTCACCATGCTTGCTGGAGATAGGTGCTCCACATCGGATGAGTACCAGGTGAGGATGCAGGGCATCACACCCAGCAAGGGAACTGTTCACTTAGTCCTCATTTCAGAAATTAAAGATGCAGTCTGAGACTGATGGAAACCCAATATGAGAAAATCTAATATCTAGCCAATCCAAAGAAATATTATTTTTTTTTCTTTTTCCTTTTCTTTCCTTATCTGTCTGTCTCCCTCCTCTGACTCAATTCCTTTTAGGGCCAGCTTACTGCAAGTGTTTTAAAACTGTGCTCACTTCTGGTGACAGACTGACACGTTTAGGTTGCTTAATCCTATTCTAGAGCCAACTGTCAGGAGGAAACTGGAGCAACTAAAGAGATTTAAGAAGGAAAAAACTATAAAGCAAAACCTTTGAATGGGCTCTAGCCAGTGATCAGTGACCAGTGTGGTTTCCCTGAAGCAAAGAGATGATATTGTGTTCTCTGTCTTCGTTAGTCATTTTAAGTGTCATGGATAGAAAATAAATGCAATAATTACACACCATGCATTTATCAAGACACATCCTTTGTCAATACAGCTCATCCAAACTGAGCTTTCTAAAGGATTCTTTGCTTTGTACAGTATTGCCACTTGCAGGTGAAGAATCATATACCGATGTGTCAAAAGCTGGAGGCTTCATTTGATTTGAATAAATGTTTTACATATATATAATATATAAATTCTGTATATAATGCATTATATAGAGAATCTCACCTTAAGCACCTGATTAGCATTAAAGATGTCTCCCAAGGCTTAGAAATAGCTCTAAAGCCTTTTCTTTCTCTTTTAATTAGAATATAAAAGATAGATGTCATTTTTTCCCTTCCAAGTTCTCTCAATCTGAATCAAAATTTTCTTTTCTTTTTATGAGTAAGATAATCTTCACGTTTTCATTCTCTCCTGAATGTGATTTGCCTAAAAAATCTGGAGAACATGGACTCTCCACTCCTCTGTGCTCAGGGCAAATTCCTTGGGCTCATTGTTTGAGCCAAGTGCTTCTGGTAAGATGTGCTTCGAGAATCAAAGTGTTTACTATCGACCGGAAAGAGACTAGCAATACTGACTTCCCAATCCCAATGTGAAGACATTCGAGTCCACATTTTATCAGACCCTTGCAGCCTGGTGTTCATCCGTCAGTATGCTTGTTGTAAGGACTTGCATCTCTCACAGGTCTAGCTGGTATTTGGTTCCATACCTCTTATGGATATCATACTCCATCTTTTGAAGGATTTAATGGCAATTTCATTGATTATCAAAACTTATCCATATGTCATAGTGGGCAGACCGATAAACTTCTAAGTGTCTGAACACTTTTAAAGATATAAACAGTGCAGCAATTTCAACTGTAGCCATTGACACTTAAAATAGGCGTGTTTTATCATTAAATATTTACTAATTTAAGTGATTCCTGGCCAAAACAAAAATATACATATATTTTAGAAGCAAAATTTCATTTTTATTTTTGGAAGGAAAATCCTTTAAAGTTAAGCTTTGCTGTTTTGTCATAAGTGCAGCAAATACCAAATTATACCTCTAAATTATACCTCTACCAGACAACCCTGGTGACTAAGCTGTTGACAGCTACTTTTCCTCAGTCAATAGTTAGACCAACAAGAGTTACATTAAAAATAGTGCTGTTCTCAAATGTTTGCTACAGACTGTAATCTTAGCTTGCAGAGGCGGAGGCAGGAGGATGGTCACAAGTTTGAGGCTAGCCATGGATACATAGATTGTGTTAAAAAAATATTGCCACAAAAGTATTTTCAACACTTAAAAATACCAATGTCAAGCTCTATGGCAGGTTTAAAAAGAACAGTAAATATTTCTTGATGAAGTTTATAAAACTTCTTTTTTCCAGGACTCCAGTGGTCTGGAAATCAAACCCAGGGATTGCCCATAACGCTATCTCCAGACGAAGACTTCCTTCCTATAAAGCTGAGACCCAAGGAGTCTCATTATGAGAGAGCCTGAGATAAGCTCACCCTCCAAAAGGATTTTCATAGAGATTGTTTTCATGTTAAACCACCTTCTACACAGAGACACTGGTCACTTAGAACCAGTAGGAGAACTCTGTCACCAGAATCCTTGTAACTTTAAATACCCAAATTGTCCAGGACAAAATGACTGGAAGTGTCTCCAGACATCTGTAAAAGAGTTTACCTTCATGCTAAGAAATATCACTGCATATCCACAACAAACTATTAGAGGCTAATATTAATTTCTAACAGGTCACTATGGTTACAATAGGGCTACCATCTTTTGATATTGCTAAGTATTTTTTAATATGGAGCTCATTGGAAAATAGTGTCAGTTTTGATTTCATGGCACCCATACTGTAAAAGTTCTTAAAGATTTTTTTTACTACAATCTTAACCAGCCTAAGTAATTGTCTAAAAAAATATTCTAAGGAATTTGAACAATTCATGGCAAAAACAAGTAAATTTATTAATAACCAAACACACAGGGAAATACTCCCACTGGAGAGAAATGTCAAAAACAAGACAGGGAGAACAAACTTAGAAGTATATTAGGTCCTCAATGACAAGTTCACACCATAAGAAATTGCTGTAGTTAATATTAATTGGTGATTTCTACCCCACCTTTGATCATATAGTTCCCAAACAAAAGACATAAAACCTTCCTACTTATAACAAATCATAATAGCACTAGAACTAGGCAGATATTAACTCTCTAAGCTAGTTTGTCCACTTCCCTGTCAATAATCCCAGATATGACTTGCTTTATTATGCCTGGGCCACTTCTACTCCAACTGGCTGGCTCTATTGTCATGCTTTTATGATCTACATAGCTCATGGCATCTTCTATCCTCCTCCCCCTCTCTCCCTCCTAGTAGTCCTGACTCTGACCCTAAACCCTGGAACCAAAGCCCCACCTACCTTTCTTCTGCCTAGCTAAAGGCTGTAGGCATTTTTATTTAACCCTTCCTTTTAAGTTAAGAAGAAAGGTTACTTAGCATCACTTGGTATCCGTGAGGATTCACGAATCCCTGGGGGCAACCAGACCTTGGAGCCAATATTTAACATTACAATACATAGCAACAGACCAAACCTCAACAAAAAAATAATATATGTGCACAAAGGGAAAGAAAGCGTGTAAGGAGAAGAAAAGACATAATAAAGTGTGTGGAAGGAGAGATTACAGATGCTAGTAGACTGGCAGCCCCAACTACAGAGGCATCTACAAGGGAGAAAGTGGAACAGCTTAGAGCTTCCTTTTGAAGAGGGTGATGTTGGGAAGGCACTGAGATTTTGGTAGCAAAGAGAACCCTTATTTAATACTCTTCAACACACTGTGACAAAGCACCACACAGAAGCAACTTAAAAAAAAAAAAAAAAAAAAAAAAAAAAAGAGGTTATTTTGACTCAGGCTTCAAAGGCAAGAGTCCACCATTGTGGAAAAAGCAAGCAGGAAGGAGCATGTGGGTGGGGCATGAGTAAGTATGTGTTTGCATTGCAGCTAAGGACCTTGAAACAGAGCAGCTGGAACTAGAAGGAAATGCCAGTCCCTAAAGGCCCACCTCCACTACCTAAGTCACAAGTCCAAACACCTTGCAAAAAAAAAAAAAAGTTCCAAACCTCCTCAAACAGTGCTACAACCTGGGGATCAAGTAAATATTCACGTGTATGAGGCTGTTGGGGACATTTCATATTTAAAACGTAAGAAAACCTTGTAAAAAACCATAGAGAATTGGAAGAGCAGAGGAGAGGGGTAGGTAACATCCACATTGTTGATGTACAGTGAGAGACGGCCTCAGGCAGAGAAGTAAGAGGAGCAGAGATCCACCTAACAGTGGTCTCAGCACCACGCAGAATAAGGTCTGCTGAGGAGGAATTCCTAGAGTCTGGAAAACATCCTACCTCTGTGGCAATCTTTTCCTGGTGGGTATTCATGCCTACTGCTGGGACGTCACTTTGACAGGGTCCTATCCAGATCTATGATGTAAGCGTTGGTAGTCTCTTCACTGGGTAAGTCTCTGGGAACTCCTAGCCAAGATCTGGAGCTGAGCTGATCCACGGAGTGCTGGCCTGGAGAGCTGGACCAGCTGCAGAGGAAAGATGCTAGGTCAGAATGACCATGTGGTAGAAAACTGACGGGAGGCACAGGGACTGGACAGTTGGGAACTGCATCCTGTGTGGAGCCATTAGGTAAGATAAACACCTCCAGGATGGGCTAGTGATGGAGATGTAGAAGAACACCACTGTGGAAAGTGAGAGACGCGGAGGCTTGTACAGCAACTGTTCTGCCTTGAGGCAAACGCCTGCCTCAGGGCGTCTCATCAGAGTAACCAGGCACTTAAAGTACTTTCTACAGCTGGTAGAAAACTCAGGTATGCCCTGTCTGATCCAGCTATTAAGGAAAGCAGACAATAACTACAGCAGGCTCTGCCCCCAAGCCATGCCCTCTGGTTGCTGACTATACACCAGAGAAGAACAAAGGGGAAACCTACCTGCCCACAGACAGCTCTGGCCGTGTGGTACAGGACTGAAGCGCTTATTAGAAAAGAGGCGCCTGCTGCCCCCAAGAGTGACCTCAGAATGCAAAGCTGTATTGTTTCTAAAAATAAATATTTTTTTCTTTTTCTATTATTGAAAAAGGTTTTCATTTGATATATTAATTACAGCTTCTCCTCCCCCAATTTCTCCAAAATTCTCCCCACCTCCTCTCCCATCCTAATTCACACCCTTTCTGTCTCTCCTTAGAATATAAACAGGCATCTAAAGAATAATAATAGAATTAAACAATATAAAGCAAAAACAAACAAACTAGAATAGGACAAAACAAATAGAAGAAAAAGAACCAAAGGAAAAGGCACAAGAAACATATAGATACAGAACCACACAGTCATATACACACACCACACACACACACACACACACACACACAAACCATATTTTAAAAAACACAAAATGGGAACCCATAATACATAAGCAAAAGACTTGTAAGGTTTTTTTTTTTTTTTTAAATAAGGAAGTCCTGACAAAACATTATGAAACAAAGAACCTGCAGAATTGCCCCTGAATTTGTTTTGTGTTGGTCATCTGCTAGGCATGGGACCTGCATTTGAGAGCAGTTTGTATTCCCAGAGAGACAACATGGAGAAAACTAATTTTTCATTTGCAAGTGCTATACAATGGAGGTGGTTTCTGGATTGGAGAAAGGGGGCGTGTGTTCACTTCTCTCAGTGCAGGGACCCTGTCTGACATGGACCCATGCAGGGAAATGTGCACGATGCTACAATCTCTTTTAGTTCATATGTATTCTATCCCTGTTGTGGTTGGAAAGCCTTGTTTTCTTGGGATCCTTCGTCCCCTCTGGCTCTTAGAATCTTTCTGTCTCTCTTTTTGCAAGGTTCCCTGAGCTCAGAGGGGAGGGATTTGACAAATACATCCCACTTAGGACTGAGTCTTCTAGTCTCACAATCTCTGCATAATGTCTGGCTGTGGGTCTCTGCATTTGTTCCCATCTGCTGTAAGAGGAATCTTCTCTGATGATGGCTGAGCAAGGCACTGATCTATGAGTATAGCAGAATGACATTAGTAGTCATTTTATTGCTACTATTTTTGATGAACAGTAGTATCTGATTTTCTCCTAGGTCTCTGTCCTATCTGGTTCCAGGTTCTTGGCTGACCAAGTAGTATTAGAGATGGGCTCCATCATGTGGACCTAGCCTTAAATCCAGTGAGATAGTGGTTGGTTACTGCCACAGGCTTTGTTCCAGTATTGCACTGGTACATCTCACAGGCAGGTCATCACCATAGATCAAAGGCTTTGCAACTCAGTTGTGCTTACCTTTTTCCTGTGGTAGCATGTAGGGTAACTTCTGGTACCATGCACACTAGACAGGAGAGATGGAGGCTCTGGGTAGGCACCAGCTCATCTTCTCTGTGTTCAGTGAGTTATGTAGGTGCTGTCTTCAGTAGTAGGATCTTATTATCAGTTTGTGGAGAGCAGCCTGTAGTTTTGGGTTGTATGGTTGTTCCCATGTGGCACCTTTGGCCAGCAACTCTATTAGTTTTGACCCATTCCCAGTATTAGAAGCTTCATTTAGTGACAAGAGATGTCTAGTTAGGACTCTGTTCCCCACATTATTTGAGAATTTCCTTTTGATTACCTTCATACATGTATGTATGTATTTTAGAAAAAGCTCTACTGTATTAGGTTTTAATAGAACCTTCAAATGGACTTCAGTTTTAGCCATCGCTCCTCCACATTCCTCCCTTGTCTCTCTTCCATACTTCTTGTTTGTTCCTCCCTCTCATCCACCCATAACTCTTCTATAGTTCCTTCCTAGGGAGATCTACCCCCACTCTAGTTTCTTAATCTATACCTAGCCCTGTGGTTTAGTGTAACCTGTTTATTGGAAACTTAACAGCTAACATTTACATCTAAGCAAAGGCATGCTGTATTTTTCTTTCTGGCTCTGGGTTACCTCACCCAGGTTGATTTTTTTCCTAGCTCCATTTACCTTAGAATTTCAGGATTTTATTTTTTAACAGCTGAATAATATTTCTGTGTAATGTGCCTTATTTTCCACTGTCAGGCAGTTGGGTTCTTTTCAATTTCTAGCTTATGAATAGAGCAGCAATGAACATGGTTGAAGAAACATTTCTATAGTAGGATGAAGCAGCCTTCAGATATATGACCAAGAGCAGTATAGCTGGATCTTGAGGTAGATCTACTCTCAGCTTCCAGAGGAACTGCCACATTAATTTCCAATGTGGCTGTAGATGTTTGTGCTCCCACAGCAATGGGGGGGGGGGGTGCTCTTTAGCCACTTTCTCTTCAGTATGGGCTATCATTGCTCTTCGTTTAGAATTTTCTCCTGCAAAGATTTATTTTTGATGAGATTAATTACTTTAAATGTTTGCTTAAATTTTTTTAAAACTCTATTCTTTTTATCTATTTCTTCTCATTTTGATATATAGTTTTTCCTTCTTTCCTCTCATTTCTATTCTTTCTCAAGATGGGCTCTTGTTGTGGTTCCCAGGCTGGCCTCAGGCTTAGTGTCTCTCTGCCTCTGCTTCTTGGGTGTTGGGATTGGAGACTTTAGCTACTGTGCTCAACTTGTGTGTAAAATTGAATCCTCTTTTATTTTCTCTTGCCTTTGTACTCCTCATTTTTATCTGTTCATCAGATAGAATTTGTTTCTCTTTTTGCTCCCCCATCCCATCCTTCCCTCCCTCTGGAGTTCCCCTGAATTTTGGTTGTTTTGTGAATTGATTGTCTTAATTTGTAGCCGGATCTTCTTTCTCACCTTTCTGCTTTTCCCTCTTCAATTTTTTTCTAGCATCATTCTTATTTGTTTATTTTTCTGCCTTTATCAATAGCCTTCTAGTTCACACATCATTATCTTGATCTCTTTTCTTCTAAGATTATGGGAATTGTGATAGCAATTGTTTTTAATAGGCTAAATTATATTATTTTTAAAAAGAAATGTGTGCATGATTTGCCTAATATTATTAAGTTTTGGGAGAATATCTAGAAATCAACATGGGGGTTCCTTAAAACATCATATGACCCAGATATATCACCCCAGGTATACTACTGAGGAAATGCAAGTTACTGTATTAAATATCTATCTATCATGGTTTTGGCAAACCCACAAAAGCCAACACATGAAATCATCCAGGCATTCCATCAGTGCAAGAAAGGATAAAGAAGATGTGTCATATATTGAAAATAGAGTACCATTTAGCCATTAAGAAGAAAGAAATCAGCCAGGCATGGTGACACATCTTATAATCCCAAGATTTTGTAGGATGCTAATCTGGTCTACATAGTGAGAGTCTGTCTCTCACCCTTCCCTTTGCCCCAGGCACATAAAAATAAAGATGAAATTAATAAAATTATGTAATTTGCTTGAAATCAATGTGACTAGAGATGGTTACATTAAACAAAATAGATTGGACTAAAGAAAATAAATATCATATATTTTGTCTCATATGGGAAAATAAAAATATTAATAAATTTATGAAAGCAGAAGAGAAGCTTCTGGGAAATTGAAAGGGCTCCATGGACCTAGGGTATTGGTTCAGTACTTTCCACATAAACAAGATGGCTAGAGTTTGGATTCATGGAACCCATAGAAATGCAGGGTGATTGGCAAATGAGCTGTAATTCCAGCCGTAGAGGGTGCAGCCAGGGAATCCTCACAGCAAGCCTGCTAACAAGTTGAGTAGAGTCTTGTACTGCATAGCATAAATCAGGACAATTGAATTGACTACCTCTTCCTGGAAATAGAAGTCTATCAAGCGTTTTTATATACTGCATTTTTCTTTTCTGGGAATTTTCTATATTGGTTTTCAGCTATATTTACCACACTTATTTAAGCCGAAATCTATATTTATCTGACTGACATGGTTCCACAGTTTCCTCTTTTAAAATACTTCCTTCTGGATTCATTTTTTGGTTTACTAGAGTATAAAATTTGAGAAAGATTCTTTTTAGGAAGATGTAAGAATTTTTTTTAAATTTCCAGTTCTTAAATTTCCAATAACAGCTTTTTTTTCCCCCTTCGAATAGGTATCACATGTCTGTGTAGGATTTTTGAATCTCAAATGTTCCATTTGGTTTTCTGCTCAATTTGGTTATGCTCTGAAGGCAACCTGATCATTATCTTAAAGTCACTTTTCCTTTTGTGGTTCTTATAGAACTCTTTAATTTTGATTATACAATTTTCGTCAGCTAGATTGACATACATTTCTTTTTTTTCAACAACACATCTATTAATCTTTATTTTCTTGCTTATTTTTGCATATAGATTAACTTTTTGATATGCGACTTTAAGTCATTTCCTTGATCTAGAAAGTCTATTTTTTAATATATAAGTAAAAATTTCTTCTCATTTTTTTTCTATAGTGACTGCCAAGAAAACCTGTAAATTGCAGCAAATACTCTATCTTGAGCTCAGGGAAACTGACCTTTAACCACACAGATTAGTAAATATTTCATTCTCTTCGTGTGAGTCTACAGTGTTGTGTGTGTTTTCAGAATTCTATTTATTGGCTTTGCATCTGTGTGGAGTGAAAGAAGCTCTTAAAACTTGCTGCACCGCTTGGATCTCATTAAAGTTTTTTTTTGTTTGTTTTTGTTTTTTTTTCCTCCATGGACAGTGATTAATACAGCAATTCACAACTGGTCAAAGTGTAGAGAATAAATGTTGTTTGAGGGGCCCTCTACAACAAATGGGACATTTGCATCACAGGGCTCAGAAAACATCTTTGAAGACAAGGAAGAAATATTGTAAGAACCGGAAGTTAGGGAGAGCCAGAGCAAAATACAGTATCTGTTGGACATGGCAGGATGTCATAGTGTTGAATTCCCAGCAGCTGTTATTGCCTGCACAAGACCTGCACAAGATCAAGCCAGTCAACCCTGTAGCACAGACAGAGATGAGGCTGACCATCTCAGCCCTAACTGAGGAGCTATGGTAGTTAACAGCTTCTGGAAGGAGAATTGGTTCTCTAAGAGCGTGGCTTCTGGTAGGTCAGCCATGCCCCAGTGGATGGCTCCACACCCAAGAGCATGTGGGTAGCATTATTCAGACTTGATGATTTATATTTTAAAAAATAAGATATGGCCTTCTGGTCTGGGCCAGAGCACTGAGCAGATCTTGGGTGGCAGCTCTGTCCCCAACATCCAAGAACCCAGAGGAAGCAGGGATCCCAGGCGCTCGAACTCAGGCAGTATCTTAGGTAAGCAGACAGCAGGGCCCGCCTGAAACAGGGAGTAACTGGAAACCAAAAGGACCCAGGAAGTCACTCCCCACTCCTGGCCCGGAACACTGGTTCCTTCCGGTCTGGGCCAGAGTACTGAGCAGATCTTGGGTGGCAGCTCTGTCCCCAACCTCCAAGAACCCAGAGGAAGCAGGGATCCCAGGTGCTCTAACTTGGACAGTGTCTTAGAAACTAGTTCTCAGATCTGAGGCCTGGGTCAGACCTCTGCCAGGTCTGCTGTTGTGTGGACCCCGGATTCCACCTGAGACATACTGGAAGGTCCACTCAATCCAGAGCCACAGAAGAACAAATGAACTCAGAGCTTCAGACAACATATCCTGAGATATTCTAGAGGAGACACTGCACCCAGAACAGCAGACACCTAGCTGGACTACTACCTTGGAGGCACCATATCCTGAGGCATCCTAGAGGTACCACTGTAATCAGTGCAGCTGGAAAAGATCACAGAGACATCTGGACCCCTAGGAGATCAGACACAAGCTAGATAACTAGAAAGACAGGCTTCAGTCAGAGACAGCAAGTACAGGCAGCACTAGAGTTAACCAGATGGCAAAAGGCAAGAGCAAGAACTTGAGCAACAGAAACCAAAGTTACATGGCATCATCAGAACCCAGCTCCCCCATCAGAGCAAGCCCTGAACACCCCATCACACCAGAAAAGCAGGAATCAGAATTAAAATCACTTCTCATGATGATGATAGAGGGCTTTAAGAAAAACATAAATAACACTCTCAAAGAACTTAAGGAGAGCACTGGTAGACAGATAGAAACCCTTACAGAGGAAACACAAAAATCCCTTAAGGAATTGCAAGAAAATGCAACCAAACGGGAAAAGGAATTAAACAGAACTATGCAGGATCTAAAAATGGAAGTAGAAACAATAAAGAAATCACAAAGGGACAATACCCTGGAGATAGAAAACCTAAAAAGATCAGGAGTCATACACACAAGTATCACCAACAGAATACAAGAGATGGAAGAGAGAATCTCATGTGCAGAAGATACCATGGAAAACATTGACACAACTGTCAAAGAAAATGCAAAATACAAAGAGCTACTAACCCAAAATATACAAGAAATCCAAGACACAATGAGAAGACCAAACCTAAGGATAATAGGTATAGATGAGGGGGAAGACTCCCAACTAAAAGGACCAGTAAATATCCTCAACAAAATTATAGAGGAAAACTTCCCTAACCTAAAGAAAGAGATGTCCATAAATATACAAGAAGCTTACAGAACTCCAAATAGTTTAGACCAGAAAAGAAATACTTCCCGCCATATAATAGTCAAAACATCAAATGTACAAAACAAAGAAAAAATACTAAAAGCAGTAAGGGAAAAAGGCAAAGTAACATATAAAGGCAGACCTATAAGAATTACACCAGACTTCTCACCAGAGACCATAAACGCCAGAAGATCCTGGACCGATATCATACAGACCCTAAGAGAACACAAATGCCAGCCCAGACTACTATACCCAGCAAAACTGTCAATCATTATTGATGGAGAAACCAAAATATTCCATGACAAATCCAAATTTACACAGTATCTCACCACAAATCCAGCACTTCAAAGAATAATTGGTGGAAAACTCCAACACAAGGAGGGAAACTACAACCTAGAAAAAGCAAGAAAGTAATCTTCCAAAAACCCCAAAAGAAGATAGTTACACAAACATATCTCCACGGATGTTAGTCCAAAAGCTTGGATTAGTGAAGACTCAATCCACAGACCACATGAAGCTCATGAAGAAGGAAGACCAAGAGGGGATGCCTCAGTTCTACTTAGAACGAGAAATAAAAATGCTCAAGAGAGCAAATAGGGAAACAAAACATGGGACAGAAACTGAAGGAGGGGCCATCAGGAGACCATTCCACCTGGATATTCAACCCATGTACAGCCACCTAATCTAAACACTGTTGTGGATGGCTGGAAGTGCATAATGTGAGGAACATGATATAGCTGTCTCCTTAGAGGTCAGCCAAAGACTAACACACTCAAAGGACAATGTTCACAATTAACCACTGATATGATCAGGGGTTTCCCAATGGAGAACTTAGTGAGAGGACTGAAGGAGCAGAAAGGGTTATTGACCCCAGGTGGAAAGCAACAATACCAAACAACCAGAGCCCCCCAGGGTCTAAACCACCATCCTGGGAACACATAGGGAGGGACCCAAGACTCCAGAGGTATATGTAGGGGAGGATGGCCTTGTTGGACATAGGTGGGAGAGGAGTTTCTTGGTCCCATAAAAAAAAAAAAATGAACACACAGTGGGGGGTTGGGGGAATGTGAGGGCAGGGAGGGGATAGTGAGGGGGGTAGGTGTGGTTACTGCCTCATAGAAGCATGAGGAGGGGGATGGGATGGGAGGTTTCTGGGTGGTGGGAGGAAGTAGGCTAAGGGGATAAAATCTGAAACGTAAATACTACAACCAATTTTAACAAGCAGGAAAAAAAAGTCTTCAGAACTAACATCTTTAAAAAAAAATGTCAGCTCCCTGGGGGTGGGAAATTTTTTTTTTCTCTTGATACTAAAACTTGTTCTGAGAATAGTATATTGCAGAATACACAGCCTTGGTGTATCTACTCATCAAGCAAGCATACTGAGCAGACCTGCCCAAACCTCTGATGTCCTGGAATTCCATCTGGATTCAGTGAAGACACAGCATCAGAGGCTTATCAACTTACTCTTCCCCCCACCCCTCTGCTAAAATCTCCACACCCTTAATCAGCTTGAAGAAGTTAAAGAAGAGTCAGCGCCCCTATTCCCTGAGCTTGGGGACTAATGTGGTTAATAATGGTCTGTCTTTCTAGGGACAAGTAGTGGTTTTGTTGGAACAGGGGGGATTAGCTAGGACTTATTGCATAGCCATAACCTATTGGTAGAAATCTGTATAATTATTATCAAGATGAAGTTATAATTTCTTAAATGGTACAAAATTTACTTTGACCTCAAATTTAAGGTTTTCATTGGTACGAGCCTCTTACTAATATAAAAATGAGATGAATATTGATACGCTCATGGGCATTGTGCCTGTATAACACATTTAGGAATACAATGCCTAGACCCAGCCCTTTTTTAACTTTTTTAACTGATTTGGGACGGTTAACCTATGAGTTAAGGGACTATAGCAAATTCATGGCTTTGAGTTTATTGTTAGGGTGTTTTCCATATTTTATTTAGAAATAGCTGAGAGGAGTGAACAGACAACAGTCCAGGTTACCTTACATGGATAGTTGGTTTTCAAAACATCAGAAGTCCATAGAACTGACGCTACATATATTTATATATTAATGTTCATATTGATTAGAGACCTGTCTGCTCCTGACAGCTTCCTGTCGTTGATTCTAAGAAGAAATTGAGCATCCTTGGAGTTACTCCAGTTGTGTGGTAACAGCCACTAGGCAAGAATTGCCTCTCTCCATCTATAGACAAATTACTGTCCAGAAAAGGACACACATGCAGAATAGTTGACTGATTATATCTGCCTAGACAGAGTAATCAGTCCTTAATAATCCTGCATCACCAAGGTCTGTCAGATGATTCTGGGCCAGAAGGCTGAAGATTTGATGCTCCAACGTTCGGTAGTATAGGGGCTTTTCAGGTGTTCAGAGGTCTCTATAGATTGGCTAAGTTTTAGAAGCTATGCTTTGTGCTTCCCACAATTATAGTTAACTCAGTCATTCTGGATTTCTGATGGGGTTCAAAACTTATAGCTATTTACAGTAAAAGACTTGAGTGGATGGTCGTCAGCTGACATTCATCCTAAAGCCAGGTTCAGAACTAAATGTTTTAGTTAGGATAGATGACAGAGGTGCTGGTTAGTCAACAAAAGGATGGACGGGGTATTAGGACTATCTTGTACCTCACTGGTACAAATTGGCATAATTATGCTCTAATTGTATTTTGAGAGAAAAGTTTCATTTTAACAGGAAGGGTGATGTGTAGGAGGAGTACTGAGAGGAAGAAAAGGAGTAAGAAGAGGAGGAGAAGAAGGAGAGGAGAAGCTAGGTGATGAAAGAGAGAAAGAGGGGGGAGACAGGGAGGCAGATATTCATGTATCTCCACCAGTCAAAGATAGTTGTTATATCTAGGTTGGTCAGTGGGTTACACCTCTGACTGAACAATTCCAAACTTATAACGCTTATAATTAACATTATTTTAAAACAATGTATAAATGCAAAAAGGAAAAGGGGACATGGGATAGGGGTTTTCTAAGGGGTGGGGGAATGGGGATAGGGGATGGCATCTGAAGTGTAAATAAAATATCTAATAAAAAATAAAAAAAAAATAAGATATGAAATGGTGTAGAGAGGTGAAAGTAGATCTGAGAGGAGTTGGAGGGAGAGAAATAGAAAGTGAATATGACCCAAATGCATTGTGTGCAATTGTTAAAAATTAATGAAAACATTTTAGATGCTGTAAAATGTGTTTATTATTAAATAATTATTAAATATTATTATTATCAAATAATTTTTAAATCACACCATTGAAAGATGGGACACACTTTAGTTCTATACTTAGCTACAAATTATTACTAAACTTTCCAACTTTAATGAGATGGATAAACACAAAGTTGGTATCTTCTCAAGGCTCAATGAGGCAATTGCTACAGGTATGCAACCTTATGATGCACTGCCTCAGGTTTGCAGATTTTCATCATTGATCAATAAGTGATAGAGTGTAACTTCCCTTCAGGAAGCAGCTGTCAGGACCTTTGAAGTAAATCAACAAATTTGTGACAGTAAGAAAATTCCTGCTCTTATAAACACAGAAGTCATTTTGCTGCTGGGATTTTTAAAAGTCTCTCTCAAAAAAAAAGTAGGCTCATATACATATATCATCTAAAATAATAGGAAACCCAAGGCAACAAATCTTCAGGTTTTGCTGTCATTGATAACACTTATATCAACAAAGCAAAAAAAAAAAATTGAATGTATAATTCTATGTTTCTGTTTAAAAAAAAAAAGCTGGTTTAAGTTAAATATATGTACTTTTTAAGAAGGTTACAGAGCAGTGAAATTTCTTTGACCTATATTTTGAATCTTTTATTGTGTTTTAAATATTTCACCTTCAATTTTGGAATTCTTGATTCTCCTCTAAAACATTGTCTTTGGCATTACATATGTCGCTTTCCTGCCAAACTCAAACTAATATACCAGTTAGAATTTTGGTTCTTCAATCACTTTCAGCTCCATGCAGTATCTTTGCTGTATTTTCTTGGATCATATAGACACTGTACATCAATAACTGTCCCCTTCTGTCCGGATAAGACACCTCCATATTTGTTCCAGGTCTGGTATCTTTATCTTTACAGCATGACAGCCTCTGGCTTATAGCTGATTTTGACGTTGAAACAGGATCTGTCAAATGCTGATGTGGACCTCTGCCCAACTCTTTCAGAGTTCCACAATGGAGAGGGGAAAGCAGGGACCTAATGAAAAGTACCATTACCAACTGACAATGCCGCAGCCTGAGGAAGTGGAGCGGAAGCTGAAACCCTGGGCAGACACAGCAAAGAGCTGACACTCCATGCCATTCATGAGGTATGCCATGCTGGGTCCCAGCCCTGAGGACAACCAATTTCAATTTGGCAAATTGAGACCCAGGTATGAGCTTCAGCTGTGCCTGGCAACAGTCATGGCCTCATCCTCCAATGCTGTCACTGGGTTTGCTACAGCTCCTCTTTCCGAATACAAGTTCAAGAAGCAAAAAGTAGATAGCTCCTTTGATAATCCCCTCTATCTGACATGATGCTACTTGCTTTACTGGATTCTTGTTCTTAGAAAAAAAGATTTCACAGGTTAGTTTTCTACAATTTCTCCATTATATTTATTTAGCTGTTTCCATGGAAATCTAGGAAGTTGCATTAAAAATCTTTGCTTTCTGTTCACTACTTTACCCAGATTTAGTCCTATTAAATCCAACACTGGCATTAACTTACTGTTGATGTCTTTTGCTTTCCTTTTAATTCATTTTTTAAATCTTCCATGTAGACCAAAATTTCTCCAGAGGCTTGAAATCAAAGCATATCACCCTTAGAAGCCAAAAGAGCAGAAATTTAAAATGAAAATTTTGATGAATTCCTGAAGTAATTACGACAGGTCTAACAGCATACGGTGTTCTTTTTGTCCAGTTTTCCACGCAGCAAATAGTTATTCAACACGAACTACTCAGGTTACACAGTAGGAATTAGACTAACACAATAAAATATCCTCTCATTAAAATATCATGAAAGCAAGACATTTGTAATTGATAGTATCAAAAGAAGAGTGTCATGGGAACTGCTAAAAGAGATGGTCCTGGATAGGTGGTCCTGCTTAACACTGCTGCAATGCAGATTAACCGGAGCTCTTTGCATCTTTGCTTGTTGAAGCAAAACTGCTTACTTCAGGGCCAAGAAACAAAAGAATAAAAAGGGAGCATATAAGCTATTTTATCCATTCAACTTCCCAACCTAATTTCTATTGTGAGCACAAACAAGACAATTTCTTCAAGGTCATTCAGCTACTAAATGGCTGAGCCCCAAACCTACCCAAGCTCTACTTGTTATTACAGCCCATGTTTCTTCTATAATATGTCAATCTGCTTTGAGACATAAGTTGTGTAGGTTCCCTTTACAACAAGACTCCTTCCTTTGTTGACTGTTCTGAGCTGACTCAGACTAGTGTCTTCTGAATGTCATTAAATGTATTTCATAAAAGTTGATATAAATCACAATGTTTTAAGATCATTTATAAAACAGTCCTTCACCAACACAAGCACAGGCATTTTATGCAGTCCTGAACACATGCTATTTAGGGTTATGGGCTTTTTGCTTCTTTCCCCTTATATCAGCCCACCTTGGGTACAAGATTTTTACAGCTCACATTCACTGACACCTACGTGGAGAACCTCTTGTTATACCCAGAATGGTCATATTTCCTCTTGAATATCTGGGATTTTCCTCTGGACTAACTTCAACTCTATCATATAATGTAATCTGTTCTAAGAAAGAGGAATGAGCTAAAAGCACCCCCCAAACCAACAACTCTTCTTACTTCTAAAGGAGAAGGTCAGAAGGCAAATCCTGTCTCCACATAGTACAGAGACAAATAGGCAAATGCAAAACGTCATGCCCACTAAAGCAGCACTCACCATGGAACTCAGGACTTGGCAGGGAAAATATACTGTTGCTGATGGATGTTCTGAATGAGCAGATGGAGTTTAAAACTCTAGAGCAACAAGTCACTATGGCAGGAGTTCTATTTCATAGATACAGTCTCCTATTTTTTCCATTGGCATAAAGAGAACACTGATTGGAAAGTAGACAGCAGGGTGGAGAACATGCACTGGAAAGTACAAACCAGGGCATTCTATTGTTCTTTGCAAAGTCTACTCTCAGATGAAAATATTTAACTAGAACCTAACCTGCTCTAGAGTTATTAGACACCAAATGACTGGGCCTGAATAAGATATATCCCCAACTCTAGCTCTTTTTAGATTATTAAGTAGGTTAAGGAGAAATACACATGTCCATCCATTCCAGCCATGCTAGACTTAAAGACAAGCATATGGGAAGTTTGTGGATCCAAGGCACAAGACCATTAAATAACAGACACCCAACCATAGGTGCTATAATTCGGATTTTAAATGTCTCCCAATGGCTTCTCTACTTAAAGCTGCCTCCTCTCTGTGACCCTGGTGGGAAGCTGTGAAATATTTAAGACATCAGGCCAAGGAGGGGTTTCTATTTCATAGAGGGTATGGTCTTGAAAGGAACAGTTGGATGCCAGCCCAGTCCTCTTTCTCTTTGTCACTCCCTGGTCACAATTCAAGGAGTTTTGCCAACAGGGACTCCCTGCCATTGCAATCCAACAAAAGACTCTTCAGAGACAAGGGATATCTCTGATCATGCATGTGGCACTCAACCCCACAAAGAAAACTAAGCCCTTTTTGTCTTCATAATTTGATCATGCCAGGCACTTGTTAAAGTGACAGAAAACACAGTGCGGCTACAGGTCAACTTATATCTTCCTACACTACACCACCATGATGCTAAAGGCTTGTTTACAGCAGCTTTTCAACACAGTAAACAGTGTTCATATGCCAAGAAGAAATCATAAGACCTACTAAAGACAAGCAACAAAACAACTACAAAAGAAAAAAAAAAAAAACAGAATCGGAAAAGGCAGAATGTCTGTATTAACTTAAATTACACATGTTAGTATGCATGGTGTATCTCATTATAAATGTAAAACCATAATTGATAGAGAAAGGAGAATCTAGTAAGAATGTCTATTATATAAAGGACAAAAGATAGCAAGCACTAATAAGAATATGAAGAAAAGGGAAACTCTGCATAGTTGATAAAATGCAAATTAGTAAAGACTATGAAGAATCTTGGAGTATCCTTAAAAATTTTTTAAATGAAATATGCTTTAGCAATCTGACTAATAGCTGCATATCCAAATAAAATAAATTCTATATTTTGAAAAGACATCTTAATTCCTATGTTTATTACAGCATTATTCACAATAACCAAACTACAGACGTGTACTAAGCTTTTATCAGTTGATGAATCAAAAAATATAAAACCTACACACAACAAAATATTGCTTGGTTATGAAGAAGAATCCCTGTCAGTAACAATGTGGGTAGAACTGAAAATTATTATTCTAAGTGAAAGAAATCAGACACTGAAACATAGGATGTCAGTCATCTCACTTTTACATAGAATTTTAAGAAAAATATTGTCTCTTAGAAGCTGAGAGTGGAGCAGTGGCTACTACAGGAAAGAGGGAACAGAAAGAATGAACTATATCATGTTTCTACCCAACTCTGCACTTAGGTAGTTGATCACATAAGGGATAACTCTCTGAAATGATATTACATGGTAGATTAGATCATATTTTCCTAATATATCCCATACCTATTTGAGACTGAGACTCCAACATTAAGAAAGTCAAATAAGTGGCACACAAAGCTGACTGAGCTATATGTAGGGTGTCCTGGAGCTCCATTTGCTGAACACTGCTCTACTGGCCTCCATATGCCTGCCAAACATGAAATATCCAGGTTAGATCTCTTCTTCCTCCAATTCCCCTGCCCATCCCCCAGGCATGCTCAGCTGCACTGAGCTAGCAGTGCCCACAGCTCTGCTCTCTGACCATTTCTCTGCTGCCCTTCATCAGTCCCACCAAACAAGAATCATCTAGTCCTGCTACATGAAGAACATTCACTCCAAGGATGCCCACAGGAGACCTGCTACATGGGGAACATCCTGAATAGGCTTACCTTCCTTATACCTGCTACACCAGAAACACCTAGGGCCAACCAGATGAGTAAAGGCCAGCATAAGAATACAAACAACAAGAGACAGGACAATGTGGCACCTTCAGAGCAAAACTATCCCACTACAGTAATATTTGGATATCCTAGCACAACTGGAGCACAAGAAAATGACATTAAAGACAACCTTATAAAGATGATAGATGCCTTTAAAGAGGAAATTAATAAATCCCTCAAATAAATACAGGGAAATACAATCAAACAAGCAGAGGTATTTGAAGAGAAAACAAATAAATTCCTTAAAGAGATACAGAAAAATACAATTAAACAGTTGAAGGAAATGAATAACAAAACAATTAAAGACCTGAAAATAGAAAACAACAAGCAAACTGAAAAAAGAAAACAAACTGGGGAAACACTGGAGATGGAAAACCTAGGAAAGAGAATAGGCAACATCAAGCATCACCAACAGAAAACAAGCAGTGAAAGAAAGAATCTCAGGAGTAAAAGATACAATAGAAGAGATTGATACATCAGTCAAAGAAAATGTTAAATCTAAGAAATCTTGACACAAAGCATCCAGAAAATCTGGGATGCTATGAAAAGACCTAACCTAAGAATAATAAGAATAGAAGGTAAAGAGTACCAGCTCCAAGGATCAGGACATGTTTTCAACAAAATTATAGAATAAAATATCCCCAATCTAAAGAAAGAGATATCTATGAACATAAAAGAAGCTTACAGTAGACCAATTATATTGGACCAGAAAAGAAAATCCTTCCACTACATAGTAATCAAAACACAAAATCTATAGAAGGAAGAAAAGATATTAAAACCTTCAAAAGAAAAAGACCAAGCAACATACACAGGCAGACATATCTTATCTATTGTTAAATATACTTAACAGGGAGTCTAAATGCTAGAAGTACCTGGACAGAAATCTTACAGCTCTAAAAACCTGCAGATGCCAAGCTATACTATTATACCCTGCAAAACTCTCAATCACCATAGATAGAGAAAACAAGATATTTTAAGTCAAAACCAAATTTTAATAGTATCCATCTACAAATCAAACCCTACAGAAAATACTTGAAGGAAAACCTCCAACCCAAGCAGGGTAACTACACATAAGAAAACACAGGAAATAAATAATTTCATACCAACAAATAGAAAATAATGGAAGTACACAGGAAAACACACACACACACACACACACACAAATATCAACAACACTAAAATAACATGAATTAACCATCATTGGTCATTAATATTTCTCAACACCACTGGACTTAATCTCCCCAATAAAAAAGGCACAGACTACCATAATAGATATGAAAAAAAAGATCTAACATTCTGCTGCATACAAGAAACACACCTCAACAACGGAGATAGACATTATCTCAAATTAAAGGCCTGAACAAAAGTCTTTAAGTAAACTGCACAGACTGAAGTTGGGGATCCCTGTGGTTGAATTAGGGAAAGGTTGGAAGAAGTTTAGTAGGAGGACAACCCCATAGGAAGACCAGCAGTCTCAACTAACTAGGACCCCTGAGATCCTGAGAAATCAACCAGGAATCATACACTAGCTGGTATGAAGCCCCCAACACATATAAAGCAGGGGACTGCCTGGTCTGGCCTCAGTGAGAGAAGATGCACCTAACCCACTTGAGACCCCAGGGAGTGGATAGGCCTGGTGGAGTGTGGGGTATGGGGGTATCCTTTTGAAGATGGGGGAGAAGGAATGGGAAGAGGAACTGTCAGAGGTCAGACCAGGAGGGGAATAATGAATGGACTGTAAAAAAATAATTAAAGATAATTTGAGAGAGAGAGAGAGAGAGAGAGAGAGAGAGAGAGAGAACTGATCCAAGAAGCAAGTTGGAGTAGCCATTGCTATTTTAAAAAAATAAACTTTCTACCAAAAGTAAGCAAAAGACATGAAAAAGGACACTTCATACTTATCCAAGGAAAATGCACCAAGAAGACATCTGAATTCTAAACATATATGCCCCAATGCAAGAGTACCCACAATTGTAAAAGAAGCATTACTGAAGTTTAAACCACACATCAAACTTGACATATTAATAGTGGGAAACTTCAACATCACACTTTCTAGTACCAATGGACAGGTCATCAAGACAGGAACTAAACACAGATATAGTGAAAATAACCAAGGTAATGAATCAAATGGACCTATTAGATATCTATAGAATCTTTCACTGAAACACAAAAGAACATACCATCTTCAAAGCACTACACAGAATCTTCTCCAAAGTTGACCACATTGTTGGTCACAAAGCAAACCTCAACAGATACAAGAAAATTGAAATAGCTCTTTGTATCCTGTCAGACCAGATTAAAACTGGACTCCAACAACAGCAAAAACAACAGAAAGCCTACAATACTCATGGAAATGGAACAACTCTCTACTAAATGATCAATGGGTCAGGGGAGAAATTAATTAATTAATTAATTAAAGACTTTCTAGAATTCAATGAAAATGAAGGCAAAACATTACAAACCTGTAGGACAAAATGAAAGCAGTGCTAAGAAGAATGGTAATAGCAATAAGTGCTTTCATAAAGAAATTAGAGAGTTCTCATACTAGGAATTTAAAAGTACACCCAAATGCTCTAGAAAAAAAGAAGAAGCAAACACATACAAGAGGAATGGACAGCAGAACATAATCAAAATTCAGAACTGAAATCCATCCATTAAAAACAAAGAGAACAATACAAAGAACCCAACAAAACCAAGAGCTGATTCTTTGAGAAAATTATCAAGATAGACAAAACCTTAGCCAAACTAACTAAAAGGCAGAGAGACATTACCCAAATTAACAAAATCAAAAATTAAAATGAAGATATAGCAACAGATACTGAGGAAATTCAAAGAATCATTAGTTCTTACTTCAAAAGCCTGTACTCTACAGAATTGGAAAATATAAATTAAATGGACGATTTTCTAGATAGACATCACTTACCAAAGTTAAATCAAGAGCAAGTAAAGTATTTAAATAGTCCTTTAAGCCCCAAGCAAATAGAAGCAGTCATCATTAAATGTCTCACAAATAAACAAAAATATCACCCAGATGGTTTTATAACAGAATTGTACCAGACTTTCAAAGAGCTATTGCCTAAGCTCCTCAAACTATTCCACAAAATAGAAGCAGAAGGAACACTACCAAACTCATTCTATGAGGCCAGTTGCCCTGATACCTAAACCACACAAAACCTCAACAGAGATAGAGAATTTCAGACCAATTTGTCTTATTAACATTAGCACAAAAATATTCAGTAAAATACTCACAAGCTAAATACATAAACAGATCATCTATAAACACATCTACCATAATCAAGTAGGCTTCATCCTAGGGATGTAGAGATTGTTCAATATATGAAAATCTATCAATATAATCCAATATATAAGCAAATTGAAAAAAGTCACATGATCATCTCACAAGATGCTGAAAAACCTTTGACAAAATCCACCGCCCCTTGATGGCTTGTAGAGCTCAGGAATAGAAGGTGCATACCTAAACATAATAAAAACAATCTATAATGAGACAATAGCGAACATTAAAAAAGTTGAAGAAAACTTAAAGCTATTCCATTATAATTAGGAACAAGACAAGGTTGCCCACTCTCTCCCTATCTATTTAACACAGGACTTGAATAGCTCTAGCTAGTACTAGCTAGAGCAATAAGACAACTAAAGTAGATATAGGAGATATGAACTGGAAAGGAAGAAGTCAAAGTATCAGTATTTGCAGATGATATGATAATATATATAAGTAAACCCAAAAAGTCTACAAGAGAACCTCTACAACTGATGAACACCTTAAGCAAAATGGCTAGATACAAAATTAACTCAAAGAAATCAGTAGTCTTTCTTGATACAAACTAGGAAAACACATTTTACAATAGCCCCAAATAATTAAGATATCTTGGTGTAACTTTAACCAAGCAAGTGAAAGACCTGTGTAATAAGAAGTTCAGAGTTCTAAAGAAAGAAATCGAGGAAGATATCAGAAGGCGAAAAGATCTCCCATGCTCATGGATAGGTAGAATTAACATAGTAAAAATGGCCATCTTTTCAAAATCAATCTACATATTCAATGCAATTCCTACCAATATTCCAACAATATTATTTCCAGACCTTGAAAGATCAAATCTCAACTTCATATGGAAAACCAAAAACAAACAAACAAACAAAAAACCAACCAAACAAGCAACAACAGCAACAACAACAATAAACAGGATAGCTAAAGTGATCCTGAGAAATAAAAGAACTTCTTGAGGTCCCACTATCCCTGACTTCAAGCTATACTATCAAGCAATAGTAACAAAAACTGTATTATGGCATTAGCATAAAAACAGACAAATTGGTTAAGGAATAGAATTAGAAGACTCAGAATTCAACCCACATATCTATTGACACCTGATATTTGAGAAAGGAGCCAAAACCATACAATGGAAAAAAGAAAAGCATCTTTAACAAATGATGCAGTTCTAACCAGATTTCTGTATGTAGAAGAATGCAAATAGACCTATATCTATCACCATGCACAAAAATCAAGTCCAAGTGGATCAAAGACCTCAACATAAATCCTGATACACTAAATCTCATAGTATAAAAAGTAGGAGCTAGCCTTGAACACTAATATCAACACTAAATGGGACTTCATTAAACTGAAAAGCTTTTGTAAGGTTAAGGATGTCATTGAACATAGGACAAAACAGCAGCCTACCGAATAGGAAAAGATCTTGAACAAGCCTACGTCCAACAGAGGACTAATAAACAAAATTTGTAAATAACTCAAGAAGTTAGACATCAACAAACCTAATAACCTAATTTAAAAATGGGGTACAGAGCTAAACAGAAGTTTCAACAAAAGCCAAGAATCTTAAAAAAATGTTCAATGTCCTTATTTATCACAGAAATGCAAATCAAGACTACTCTGAGATTCCATCTTACACATCTCAGAATGGCTAAGATCAAAACTCAAGTGACAGCACATGCTGGAGAGGATGTGGACCAAGGAGAACACTCCTCCATTACTGGTGGGAGTGCAAACTTGTACAACTTTGGAAGTCAAGTTTGTGGTTTCTCAGAAAATTGGGAATATTTCGACCTGAAGACACAGATATACCACTCCTTGGCATATGCCCAAAAGATTCCTCACCATACCACAGGGACACTTGCTGTACTATGTTCATAGCAGCTTTATTCATAGTACTCAGAAACTGGAAACAACCTAGATGTCCCTCAACTGAAGAATGGATAAAGAAAATGTGGTACATCTTCACAATGAAATACTAGTCAGCTACTAAAAACATAGACATCTTGAAATTTGCAGTCAAATGGATAGAACTTGAGAATATCATCCTGAGTGAGGTAATGAAGACCCAGAAAGATACATATGGTATGTACTCATTTAAATTGGACATAGCTATGAAGTGCAGGGTAAACATGCTATAATCCACAGACCCAAAGAGACTGGGTAATAAGGAGGGTCCAATAGAGGATGTGTATATTTCACTCAAAGGGAAAACAAATGGTCTTCTGAGGTGAATAGAGAGAGGAAACTGGATGGGGGCTGAGGAGGGGTTATTGTGATGACTGTCAGGTGTGGAGACAAGGGGGAACAAAAGAGGGCTAGGTGTGAAGATGGAAATTGGTGAGGGGCATCTCTGGGACTAGTTAGATTCCTAGATGGGGGAGGATATGAAGAGTCTATGGGAAATATCCTAGCTGAGATTTCTATCAGCAGGGCATATAGAGACTGAAGTGGCCCTCTCCTATAGCCAGGCAGGACTTCCAGTGAAAGGAGGAGGACATCAACTCACCCAAAACCTTCAGCCCTAAATACAAATACACAGGGATAATGATGGAGCAGAGACTGAGGAAAGTACAACCAATGACTGGCCCATCTTGAGACCCATCCCATGGGAGAAAGCCAACCCCTGACACTATTAATGATATTCTGCTATGCTTACAGACAAAAACCTAGCATAACGTCTCCTGAGAGACATCATCCAGCAGCAGATGGAAACAGATGCAGAGACCCATAGTCAAATAACAGCTGGAGCTCAGGGTGTCTTGTAGCAGATTGGGGGATAAAATTAAGTGAAACAGAGGGGTCAAGGACACCACAAAAAGACCTATAGAGTCAACTAATCTAGGCCCATGAGGGCTGACAGAGACCGAACCACCAACAAAACAGCCTGCAAGGGCTGTGCCTAATCTTCCCCTCCGACCCCCACATTTGTAACAGATATGCACCTTGGTCTCCATGTGGGTCCTCTAACAACTGGAGTGAGGAACTGTCTTTGACTCTGTTGTCTACCGTTGGATCCTCTTCCACTACCTGAACTGCCTGGCTCAGTCTCAGTGGGAGCGGTAGTGCTTAGTCCTGATGGGACTAGATGTCCCAGGGTAGGGTGGTACCCAAAGGGGAGCTTCCTCTTCTCATGAGAGAAGAGAAAAGGTTGGGGTAATGGGGAAAGGAATTTGTAAGAGTAGGATTGGGAGGAGAGGATGGAGGGGGTCTGTGATTGAGATATAATGTGAATAAAAATAAATAAATTATGAAAAAATAAAAAGTCAAATATATTTTCAACAATCTGGCAATGGTCATCTTTTATAAATCTTGATTTCAGATCCCCTAGAACAGTGCTATCAAAACTAAAGTAATTTCCCTGAGCCTTCCAGAAACAGTGGTTTCCTGCAGGCAGATAAGGAACCTATCCTGTCCCTAAGAAATACCCACCCCCGGTAGACCAGAGCTCTGTCCACCATCACCTGGTCGAGAGATCATCAATTCCCTGCAGCTTTCCAGAACCAGAAACAAAACAATGGTCACTCAGCTCACAGCTGGACCAGAGTGGCTTGTTATATAAGCCTCTTGTTATATAAGCCTACCATATTTCCTCCTGTATTAAACACAAACTGAAAGAAGATGCTGGCCTTTCTAGCTCCCTGCCCATCTGTTGCTGGCATCTTTGTCTGTTGAAGTAAAGCTGGGGCCTTTACCTCAAAGCTCCAGTGACAAGAGTTCATCTGCAGAATGGCCTTTACCTAAAGAGATGCTAGAAAACAGCCTGCCAACTTAAGAGACAACCAAGCCTTGCAACAGTGTGCTAATCCCAGGGAGTTTTTATTTCTCCAGTAGCCTAGAAAGGGTGAGAGGCACTTCGGCCTATCCTGTATCCATCCATGCCTTGGGTTACACCAACACTATTAAGGCTCAAGTAAGTCTTCCTCTAGAAGAAAAGAACTGAGTGTTAAGCAATGGAGACATGTGGTTACAGGTGGTGTGGGGGCATACCACTCATTCAGAGACATTGGGAGTCCATGTGAAGGGCCTGCTCCTCTTCTCCACCTTAGAAACTGGGGGAAGTTATATCGATTAATATCAACTGACAATGGTGTATGTGAATGAGCATGCGTATGTGTGTGTGCATGTTACGTGTACACACTTGCTTTACGACATTCGTTTCCCCTTTGGTGCTATAGAATGATTAGTGTCATACACAGATGGCTGTGATTTGGATTTCTAGCAACCAGCTCACCAGCCTCCCTTCTAGCTCCTATGATGGTTTCTTGCTTTCCTATCTATGGGAGTGCAGCAAGTAGCCAGAAAAGCCTGAGCATCCCTTCAGGACAGCTCAGATGCTAAGGTCACAGTCAAATCCATGAACAAATGTATCTGGATGCTCAGAATAACTACTCCATTTCTTCCTGCATTGTTGGATGTCTGCCACCAACAAGGACGCTTGTGTCCTCTTTGACCCAATTGTTCCACTGGCTTCTCTTAAGTAACACTTGTTTTTGCTCCTGAACGTGAGGCTTTACTGAAGATACGCTAAGGACTTAGAAAGACAGGTCCAGCTTTCATCTGTGAGGATCAGAAGGGAGAGGCACTGAGGATGCTGAGGCTGTTCTCGGGGACCACAGGAGCAGGGTAAAGATGCCCCTGAAAGAAAGAAGAATCTAAGTAGGGTGTCATGTGTGTGTGCATGTGCATGTCTGTGTATTCTTTAATAATTTCATAAGAGCATACAGTGTGTACAGATCCCTATCTTATAACATTTCAATGGTTTCCTCCATTGCTTATGTAGGTGTTCTATTCCTAGCTTCATGTGCAACTTTCTTGACAAGTCAACAGCACACAAGACAACTTGAGTCCGAGGCCTAGGGAAGGAAGTGAAAGAAACTCTGCACAGGTTCTGGGATCTGAGTTTGTTCATCAAACCAGTGCATCAGAAACTAGTCTCATGACAGGGGAGTAGGGATCTCCTATGCTGTACTTTTCCTCCTTCTAATGATACAGTGAATTTCTCTCTGTCTTCTCTGCAGCACAACCTTCTTTGTGGCACTTCCAGATGGTTTTCCTCCTCCATGCCCCCCGAGTTTCTAACAAGGTTTATGTGGAAGTCATTGTCAATTCAAACTCACAAATAATGCATACGTACTTGAAGTTGTCTGTAAGTAACATTTAAAGACAAAACCATTAACTTTAGAACCATCATGAATGAACAACCTTGAAGGAACTGGTCTGGAATTTTCCTAAATTGAGACAGTCTTGACTCAAAGCCATTCCAGTTTATATTTCCTGTCATGTTGTCTCTTCCATTATGTAATTATGAATATCCATCACCTTGTATTTCTGTAACTATTAGCTAGTCACAGACCCTGATCAGGTTCCTGTGAGCTTGGTGGACCACTGCTCTGCTGCCACAACCTTGCTGAGGATGAGTGGGGAGAAGCCTAGACAGGAGGGGTGCATCTGAATTTCTGAAGTCAAGGAGGTGCATAGTCTGAAAACTTCACACTTAAGTGATAGAATCCTCCCTGAGGGGACAAGCGTGGGCACTTCCCACTCCCACTCTAGACTTCATGGCTTACCCAGTGGGGTTGTTTTCTTAATCCTCTGATGCTTTCCACACTGTGCCAGAGAAATAAACTTCTTTTTACAGCATACTCAAATGCCATGAGGAGAGGAAAGGAAAGATTTCTTAGGATAAACATCTCAATGTGGGTGGGCAACCAGCAGCGGCCACTGACTGGTCTCTGATAGTGCCTTTGATGGGTAAGGCTTAAACAGAGAGAATATTGATTATGAAAACTTTGAATGAAACAGGAAGTGGGATGTAAGATTCATCTTATATATGTCTGTTTAAAATGCAGCCTTTGGATCTGGATAGAGACCGTCATAGGCTAGCTATCAACTTGTTAATGAGATGGAAGATTGTTGAGCCAAATACATTAAGTAATTTTATTTTATACAACCAGAAAATGTTGCTTGTAATCACACCA
Source organism: Arvicanthis niloticus (assembly GCF_011762505.2). Classification (NCBI taxonomy): domain Eukaryota; kingdom Metazoa; phylum Chordata; class Mammalia; order Rodentia; family Muridae; genus Arvicanthis; species Arvicanthis niloticus. The sequence continues at coordinate 64,153,913 of NC_047665.1, read as the reverse complement.
ATCATCCACCCCCCAGATGAATAAGTGCACAGGTTTCTCTCTCTCTCCCTCTACCTCTTCCCCTCCCCCTCTTTCCTCCCTCTCTAGCACTTCCTGTTTTTTCTTCACCATTTGATTTGAACTAAATAATACAGAATCTGCATCCAACCCTAAGTTTCATGAATAGTAAAACCATCATTCAAACTGGAACTTTTCCAGAGTTACTTTGTGTGTGATAATTGCTGCTCTGACTCTTTCTTGATTTCAGGAAGGCCTCTGTACCCTCAAAAGTATAGATTTGTGAATAATTATTTAAAAAATGTCTCAAGGACATAATAACTCCTGCCTATAGAAATTGGTAGAAGAAACAGTTTTAATGCCAACCTGTGATCTAAATGCGTCACACAACATGACCTAGACCCAGACTATTGGTATATCAAAATAAAGTGATCCATTTCAACCACACCCTCTAGCCATAATTTGTTGGTTAGACTCTCTATTGCTTTTTCTGACTCATACAATTTTTGAAACTTCTCCTCTTAGTACCTAAATTCCATTACAGTTTGCTTTAAACATTTAGTTCCACGACTGCAGGTTCTTGAAAGGCAGAGTCCCTCTTTGTTAGGTTTCTGATATGGGAAATTTCCTTCTGACCGAATGAGTTTTACCCTCTTCACAGAACTGCTCAGGCGGACTGTCCCATGGCTGCTGGTTGGAGAGAGCTTAAGTGGAATTCCTGGAAGTTGTCGCACATCACGTCTCTCAATGTTGACTTCACCTATGAGAAACCAAACAGCTCTATCACACCATAACTAGCAGGAAGGCAAGTTCCCCACTCCTGCACTCATCACATGGACCCTCCTCTCTTTTTAGTGCTACCACAGACACAGGCACACTGCAGTTATCAAACAAAGTCAATGGAGCAGAGAGAGCTCAGTAACTTATCAGCATTACACATAGCTTTCTTAGAATCTGACTCCCTGGCATTCAGGGAGGATGATGTCCTCTTTCTTCTGTCAGAGAAGGTGAAGTAGGGTTCACATAGCCCCCCCCCCCGAAGATTATTGATGTCCAAGCAAAGCCTGAAAGGCTAATTGTTTTCTGGGTCACAGGAAGTGAGAAAACAAACTTCTAGCCATACCTGGACTCCAATCTCTCTCCCATTGTACCAGTTACTTTCTTATCAGTCTGACCAAAATACCCAATAAGAATGAATTAAGGGAAGAAATGCTTATTTCAGCTCACAGTTTCAGAGGGATTTCATAGTTGGGAAGTCATGGTAGGATGGCTTAGTGTTTCCTGTCCAGAACATGAGGCAGTTTGTTTACATGTAGCAGACAAGAAACAGAGAATTTAGGGCCAGGCTCTCTTCATAGGCTTGCTCCACCAGCCAGGCCCTGTTTCTCAAAGTCTTCTCAGTGGCAGTGTTTCAGATTTAACCCACAATACCCTCCAAACCTCTTTGATGTTGCTGGAAGTAATTAGTTCCCCTTATGCTGATAGATGTCATCCTTTCATTCTGTGGGAAGACTTGGATTAATTGTCCTGGCCACTCCCTGATTATCAGAGACTTTGTTTATTCATTTAATTATGCTCACAGACCTTCTTGATGTTATTTTTGTAGACACCATCTTTGATAGCAGGTATTATCATCCCTAAACTTGTTTACTTTCTAATCCCAACAATATGTTACTATGTATCTACTAGGGTACAAGGACTTTAGTGGATGTGATTAAACAAAGAACCTTAAGGTAAGGAGACTATCATGGAGTATTCAGTCAGATTCAATGTCATTGAAGGTTTCCTCTCTAGAGAGATACAGGAGATAGTCACCATGGAGTAGAAGTTAAAGTGATACTTCTATAAGACTAATGACATCTGTATCCTCTGAATGCTGAAAAATCATGGAAACTATTTGACACTACAACTTTAGGTGACATTTATGATGGCTTTCTGACCCTTGTTTATTCCTTATAATTAAAAAAAAAAAAGGTACTTTAAAATTGATGGAACTTATTGTTCTAACCAGCTAAGAGAGCATCACCATCATATTAAACATCCCCAGGCAGTGAAAAATTACAGAGCTGCCTGTGTGGAGAGGGCAGAGGAAGGACACATGCTCTCTCATGTAAACTAACATTCTGCAACACTATGACACACTTTGCTTGGATACATCAATTATTCTATGAAATATGTATGCGCATACATATATACATAGATTGGTCAATGATCAATCAATAGCTAGCTTCTTTTTGTATTTAATTAGACAATGGATCAGAGATATGCAAATCAATACTTTGACAGTGGGTTCTAATTTCTAAAGCCACCCAGAATCCTGCAGAGGATTGCCTCCCTTCATAAATATTGTTGAACTTGGTGGAACCCCCAAATTTATAAGCTATGACAGATTAGCGACCTCTCACATCTTATTACATCTGACATCTTATTTAAACTCCTATTTTTCTTTTAGTCTGAACATGCTTATGTCAGTCTGAACTCATAGGGTCCTTTACATGTGCTCACCCTGCCCAGTCCATGTACTTCACAATTTAGTTATAGATTTGGGCAATCAAGGAGAGGGGTTGCAAATCCAGAACATAATAATGTCTTCTTTCTTTACTCATTGTCTCCTTCCCAGGATTTCTTTTCTTCTTTTATCCTCTTTATTCCTAATATGTTACAATGTTTCTCTCTTGCTCTTGGGAGAGAAAACTCAAGCCTATTATATCCCATGCTTGTATCATGATTGGCTTACTGTTTTCTCAAAAGGAGCATAGTGCTTTCCTTCAGACTAGTGGAGACATTGTGTTCTGCCTTTGCCACAATAATAATAACAAATCAATCATACATCTATTGATAGTAGAAGAAAAGCTGCCCTTTCATTTCCTTCTCCTTAATTGTTATTGTAGACAAAGATAGATAGCCAAGCCCCAGCTACAGAGACCGCTGAAGGCAATGCAGGACACTGGATGGGAAATGCAAAGATCTGTCTCCACCATCAGGTTCTTTTGGCTTTGATGGATTGAGTAGCTCAGAGTCCCAGGGCATCACGGTGTCCCTGCAAGATATGATTATCTCGTATGCAAGGAACAATCTTGAAAGATGCACCACAACTATCCAGGTATGTGGGGATTATTCCTCTGCCGTTCATTTGGAACAAGAAGCAGACTATGCATGCTTGAATACAGTTGTAGGAGAAGATTCCCAGTCTGTACTTGATAAGCTTCCCAGACTTAGCAATAACTTGGCTGCCTACTCAGCCAGGAAACTCTGTAAAGATCTGTTTTCTGGGGAAAGACTGAAGACTTCCTTCTCCTTTTAAAACTTAAATTAGTGAGACTGTCCTTTCTGCTTTTCTTTCTTTCTTTTTTTTTCTTCTTTTTTTTTTTTTTTTTTTAACAAATCCACCTCCAGTCCAGATGGCATAAGGAAGCACAAGATGCAGGACAAAATAACAAACAACAGTAATTACACTTTTCAAATATTCATCCATCGGTATGCAATTCAGGAGACCTGGAAGTGTTTGAGGACAATGTCAAGGATAAACGAGATGAGCAGAGTATAAGATACCTGTGATTCAGAGGCAGGAGATAGGGAAGTGACATTTATTTATGCAGGGCTGGGACAAATCATTTTAATTTTGAGCTCACTCTCCAGCTTTCTTTAGCTAGGACCTGCAAAGGGGGGGGGGGGGCATTGCCTGGATGAGATGTGTGATTTTGGAAGGATGCCAGCATCAGAAGCAGCCAGAATGGGCTGAAAGGCTGACAGCAGCTGACAGTGACAGTCCAGAAAGCAGAGGCTTGCTGCTGTCCCTTGATCCCTTCTGCATATTTTATTAGTCAGGTCATTGTCCTGGTGGCCACCATGATCTCTCCTTCCTGAGGTCATCAAAGACCTGGTTGCTCAACTCAGCTTTTCCTCCATCCTAACCCTCTTTTCTCTACAAAGTGGAACATGAAAGACCACCCCTCCATGACATCTGCTTCCACTGGCCTTCAGGCCAGTTCTTTGAACCTCTGTTTGCACCATCTGTTCTCTTTCTTTTTCTTCTCCTGCCAGTCCTCTTTATCCTCATTCTCACTTTTCTCCTCTTCCCCATCCTCCCATTCTTTCTCCTCTTCCTCCTATTCCTCCTCCTAGCATCCTTCACTGCCTTGAGACTCAGTTATTAATTCCTTTACTCTCAAACACTATAGCAGCAATCCTGGCTCTCTCTGCTCTATGTTGACCACTTCCATCTATTGATAGCAGTCATCAGATGTTTCTGTCTCAGACCACACTCACTGTCTTGAAAACTTAAACTCATCCTCCAGGATGCTCTTGTGATTTCTGTCTGTTACCAGCATTATAATCCCCTTTGCATCCCTACTTCCCACCCACTTCCCACCCACTTCAATGTCCTTCTTGACCTAACATTAACACTTTGGTTATATCTTTTATCTTTTCACCCATCTTCCTTTCTTTCTTTTCTTTTTCTACTTCTCTCCTTGATCTGCCCCCCTTTATGCCTCTTTTGTCTCTCTATACCACTTTCTCCCCTCATTAGCTAATCAGTTACCAAGACATCAGTTTTTGCCATTTAACTTTCTTTTCATTGATCTATTAGAATTGCCATTATTCTGGAACAGACACACTAATTCTAATTACTTTTTCTTCCAGATTATGAAATGTTTCAAACAAAGGGAAGTGGACAGATGAATTTGATGTTTGTGGAAAACATCCAGACCTTACAAATAACAATGTTTGATCATGCCACTACAGATTTTTTAAAGGACATAAAATATTAAAATTTGTCATCTCCTGCCACATCCTTCAAGGCTTGGTTCTGAAAAGCTGACTAGGGCAACAAGGGATTAAGAAAGGACAGACACTGAAAAAAAAACTGACATATATAGAAAGGCTGTGATCAGGCAGGCTGGGCTCACTCTGGAGGAGGGTTCTTAGCATGAATCAACCCAGAAACTCAGCATGTTTGTCAGGTACAGAAGAAAAAGGTAGATTTAGCTAATCTCAGTGAGAGAGCTTTGTAGGAAATGAGTTTCAGGTTGAGATTATCAGGAAGGAGGTGAAGAAGGTTACACCTGCTGGGTTTTAAACACACTGTCAACATCCATGAACAGAGTAGAGAAAGCTTTGTGGATTCCCTGAGCCTGACTCCAGAAAGGCTTTGCCAATTCACAGGGACGTGAGGTTCTTTTTTTAAATTTAATTTCTTCACTTCACAACCCAATATCAGCTCTTTCTCTCCTCCAAGTACCCTCTCACTCAAGTTCTTTTCCCATTCTACCTTTGAAAAGGGGAAAACCAACCAAAGAGTACATGCACATTGTGGGACTCATGGCTCCAGCCGCATATGTAGCAGAGGATGGCCTTGTCAGACATCAATGGGCAGAAAGGCCCTTGGTTCTGGGAAGGCTCCATGCTCCAGTGTAGTTGAGTGCCAGGTCAGGGAGGCAGAAGTGTGTGGGTGGGTAAGGGAACACCCTCATAGAAGCAGGGGGAGGGAGGATAGGATAGGAGGTTTCCAGAAAGAAAGCAAGAAAAGGGGATAACATTTGAAATGTAAATAAATAAAATACCCAATATAAAATGCCAGACAATGTATGTGGCTGTATTCACCAGTATTTATACCTTCCATGAGTACTAAGTAGTAAAACTCATACTAAAATGTTATTTTCTTCAAATAAATTTCAAATTTATACCCTTTAAAAAAAAGAAAAAAAGAAAAGGGGAAACCTCTCTCTGGTGTCACCCCCCCACCAATACCATAACCCCATCCCTGACTCTGACATATTCACATCTCCATACCACCCTCCACCTCCCCACCCCCAAACCCTGTGCCCAAACCCTTACACCATAAGCCACTGCCCCCCATGTCCCCCAGTCTCCCAACCCCCTCATAGCAAGTTGCTGCTGGACTAGGTGCATCCTCTCCCACTGAGTCCAAGCAAGGGGGTCCATTTAGGGGAGCGGGATCCACAGCCAGGTAGGCAACAGGCTCAGGGACAGTCACGGCTCTAGTTGTTGGTAGACCCGCATGAAGACCAAGCCTGCTACATATGTGCAAAGGGCCTAGGTAGAACCTGTGCTTGCTCTTTGGTTAGTGATTCAGTCTCTGAGAGCCACCAAGTGTCCAGGTTAGGTGACTCTGTTGGTCTTCCTGTGGAGTCCCTATCTTCTTCTAGTCTCTCAATCCTTCACCCAACTCTTCCCTAAGACTCCCAGGGCTCTAACTAATGTTTGGAGTTAAGTCTCTAAATCTCTTTCCATTGGCTGGTGGGTGGAGCCTCTCAGAAGACAGTTATGCTATATTCCTGTTTTCAAGCATAATAGAGTATCATTAATAGTGTCAGGGTTTGGTTCTTGCCCATGTGATAGGTCTCAATTTGGGGCAGTCATGTGTTAGCCATTCCCTCCATCTCTGCTCTATCTTTGTCTCTGCACATCTTGTAGGCAGGACACATTTGGGGTTGAAGGTTTTGTGGGTGGGTTGCTGTCCTTAACCTTCCACTGAGAGTCTTACCTGACCACAGGAAGAGGCCAATTCAGGATCCATATCCACCACTTCTAGAAGTCTTAGCTAGAATTGCTCACATAGACCCTCTTGGGCCTCACCCCATCCCAGGTATCTGGCTCATCCTAGAGATTGCACCTACTGCCCATTTCCCCTTGCTCTCCTTGCTCTCTCTATATAATCTCCCCTCCCTCCCCCAGTCTCCTATCCAGTTCTCTACTTCCATCAAACTCCAGTATCTATTTTGTCTCCCCTTTTGAGATAGATTCAACCATCATCCCTTGTGATGTCCTTGTTATTTGGCTTCCATTGGGTGTGTTGATTATAGCATGGTTATTCTATACTTTATGGTTAATATTTACTTATAAGTGAGTACATATCATGCATGTCCTTTGGGGTCTGGGTTACCTCACTCAGGATGATATTTTCTAGTTCCATTCATTTGCTTGCAAAATTCCTGATGCCCTTGTTTATAATGGCTGAGTAGTATTCCAGTGTCTGAATGAACCATATTTTTTTTTTATTCATTATTCAGTTGAAAGACATCTAGGTTGTTTCCAGTTTCTGGCTACTACTATGGATGAAGCTTCTATAAACATAGTTGAGCAAATGTCCCTGTGGTATAGTGAGAAAATTTGTGAGTATATGCCTAGGAGTGGTATAGCTGGGTCTTGAGGTAGAAGTATTCTCAATATTTTGAGAAATCACCAAAATGATTTGCAAAGTGATTATACAAGTTTGCCTTCCCACAAGCAGTGGAGGAGTGTTCCCCATGCTCCACAACTTTGCCAGCATATACTGTCCTTTGAGTTTTTGATCTTAGCCACTCTGATGGATGTAAGGTGGAATCTCAGGGTCATTTTCGTTTGCATTTCCCTGATTACTAAGAACTTTGAACATTTATTTAGGTGTTCCTCGGTCATTTGAGATTCCTCTATTCAGCTCTGTACCTAGTTTTTAACTGGATAATTTGGATTGTTGGTGTCTAACTTCCTAAATTCTTTATATATTTCTTTATAGTACCCCTCCGTCAGATATAGGGTTATTAAAGATCTTTTCCCAATCTGTAGACTGTCATTTTGTCCTAACGGCGGTGTCCTTTGACTTACAGAAGCTCTTTCAATTTCATGAAGTCCAAGTGATTAATTCTTGACCTTAGTGCCTGAGCCACTGTTGTTCTGTTCAGAAACTTGTCTCCTGTACTGATTAATTCAAGGCTATATCCCACTTTCTGTTCTATTAGATTTAGTGTATCTGGTTGGAAGTTAACGTCTTTGGTCCACTTGGACTTGAGTTTTGTGCAGAGCATTAAATATGAATCAATTTGCATTCTTCTCCATGCAGACATCCAGTTAGAACAGCACCTTTGTTGAAGATGTTCTCCCTGTTCCACAGAATGGTTTTGGCTTCTTTGTCATCAATTGTTCATAGGTGTGTAGATCTAGTTCTGGGTCTTCTGTTCCCTTCCATTGATCCATCTGTCTGTTTCTATACCAGTACCATGCAGTTTTTATTACTATTGCTCTGTAGTACAGATGAAGTCAGGGATGATGATACCTCCAGAAGTTCCTTTATTGTTCAGGATTGTTTTAGCTATCCTGGGATTTTTTTTCCCATATGAAGTTAAGAATTGTTCTTTCAAGATCTGTAAAGAATTGTGTTGGAATTTTGATGGGGATTGCACTCAATCTTTAGATTACTTTTGGTAAGTAGGCCATTTTTACTATGTTAATCTGACCAATCCATGAACATGGGAGATCTTTCCACCTTCTGATATCTTCATCAACTTCTTTCTTTGGAGACTTGAAATTCTTGTCTTACAAGTTTTTTACTTGCTTGGTTACAGTGATACCAAGGTATTCTATATTATTTGTGGCTACTGTGAAGAGTACTGTCTCCCTAACTTCTTTCTCAGCCCATTTATCACTTGGGTGGAAGAAGGCTACTGATTTCTTTGAGTTAATTTTGTACTCTGCCATTTTTGTGAAGGTGTTCATCAGCTGTAGGAGTTCTGTGGTAGAATTTTTGAGGTCACTGATATATGCTATCATATCATCTGTGAATTATGATACTTTGACTTCTTCCTTTCCAGTTGTATCCCCTTAATCTCCTTTAGCAGTCTCATTGCTCTGGCTAAAACTTCAAGTACTATATTGCAGAGATAGAGGGAGAGTTGACAGCCTTGTCTTGTGCCTGATTTTAGTGGAAATGCTTTAAGTTTCTCTCCATTTATTTGATGTTGGCTATTGGCCTACTATATATTGTATTTATTGTGTTTAGATATGTACCTTTTATTCCTGCTCTCTCCAAGACTTTTACCATGAAGTGTTGAATTTTGTCAATGGCTTTTTCTGCACCTAATGAGATAATCATGTGTTTGATTATATGGTGTGTTATCTTGATTGATTTTCATATGTTGAACTACACTTGAATCCATGGAATAAAGCCTACTTCATCATTGTGGATGATATCTTTGAAATGTTTTTGGATTCAGCTTGTGACAATTTTGTTGAGTATTTTTGCATCAATGTTCATAAGGGAAATTGGTCTGAAATTTATTTGTTTAGTCTTTGTGTATTTCAGGTATCCGGGTGACTGTGGCCTCATAAAATGAGCTTGGCAGTGTTCCTTCTGTTTTTCTTTATAGAATAGTTTGAGGAGTATTGCTGTTAGCTCTTCTTTGAAAGTCTGGTATAATTCTGAGCTAAAAACCATCTAAGCCAGACCTTTTGTTTTTGTTTTTTGTTTTTTGTTTTTTGGGGGAAGGTTGGGAGATATTTAATGACTTTTATTTCCTTAGGGTTATACAACTATTTAAATGGTTTACTTGCTCTTGATATTAATGACCAATGATTATTACTTCCTGTGATTTTGATGGTCATAGGATTTGAGTGTGTGTGTGTTTCTTTTTAATTGTGCAACATTATCTATCTCTTGTTTTCTTGAGTGCATTTAACCTCATTAGGTTGGAGTTTTCTTTCTAGTATCCTCTGTAGGGCTGGATTAGTGGAAAGGTATTGTTTAAATTTCCTTTCATTTTTTTCATGAAATATCTTACTTTCTGTGGTGATTAAAAGTTTTGCTTGGTACAGTAGTCTGGGCTGACATCTGTGGTCCTTTAGAGTCTTCAAGACCTCTGCCCAGACCCTTCTAGTTTTTAGAGTCTCAGATGAGAAATCAAGTATAATACTGATGTCTGCCTTTATATGCTCCCCTTGCTGCTTTTAAAATTCTTTTTTGTTCTGTATGTTTAGTGTTTTGATTATTATGTGGTGGGAGGATTTTCTTTTCTGGTCCAATCTGTTTGGGGTTCTGTAAGCTTATTATACCTTTATAGGCATCTTGTTCTTTAGGTTATATACATTTTCATCTTGTTGAAGATGTTTTCTGGGCCTTTAAGTTGGGAATCTTCTCCTTCAATTCCTACTATTCTTAGGCTTGTCTTTTTATAATATCTCAAATTTACTGGATGTTTTGTGTCATGAACTTTTAAAATATTTTGTTTTCTTGGACTAATATATAGATATCTTCTATTGTATCCTCTATACCTGAAAGTCTCTCTATATTCTGTTGGTGATGCTTATGTCTGCAGTTCCTGCTCTCTTTTCTAGATTTTCTATCTCCAGGATTGCCTCAGTTTGTGTTTTCTTTATTGCTTCTATTTCCCTTTTCAAGTTTCAGATAGTTTTATTCATAACTTTCACCTGTTTGATTTATTTTCCTGCACTTCTTTATATTTATTTGCTTCTCTTTTAATGCTCCTGTCTGTTTGAATGTATTTTCCTGCATTTCATTAAGGGATTCATTCATTTCCTCTTTAAATCTTCTGTCATCTTTATAAGATTGAATTTAAGATACTCTTTTTTGTTTTTCACTTTTATTACTATTTCCAGGGTTTGTTGTAGCAGGTTAGCAGGACTCTAGTGGTGCCATATTGCTCTGGGTCTTGATTGTGCTCTTATGGTGTCCCTTAGGCCTCTGGTTTTCTCTGGTGTTGGCTGGATGATACTGATGGCAGCAAGACTTCTTGGGGAGGTGGGGAGAGCAGTGAACCAGACAATGGAGGTCAGGGTACCCAACCCTGCTTGTTGTGCCTCAGGCAGACCCCATTCTGTAGGCTGTGTTCTTGGCAGACCCTAGACTGTAGGCTTTGTCTCAGTCAGACCCAAATGGAATGGCAGGTGTATTTAACTGGGATGAGATTTGTAGAGCAGAATTCCAAGCTGGTTAGTTTTGGTTTTGGGACCCTGAAGGTTTCTACAGGGAAGTAGGTGCTCTTTGGGTCCTGCAAGGCTCCTCAGGACTTAAGAGTGAGCCTAGAGCTAGACAATGGATGTGGGATTCTTGACATGGCCATACTCATCTTAATAATACACATTCACTCAGTACTTCATCTGTTCCCTGCAGCATCTACTATTATACATTGTCCTCTCCTTTCACAGAAGTAACAACCATTCTGAAAATGAAAATTGTAGCCATTTTTAAAAACAATTAATAAACATGGAAACACTAATAATATAGAATATGGTTGTGTTTTTTTATTTTTTCATTTGTACCTATTATTTTGCAAATTTCTGTCATGGAACTGGAAACTGAATGAAATAGGTTAGTGTGTCACAAAGTCCCTAGGAAGATGTCAACAACATCTACTCGCTGCAGACAGGCAGGCAATGATGGAAGAAAACAACTATGAAAGTCAAACTGGATAAACCAATGAATATGCTGGTGTTAATTAAAGAAATATGAATGAAAGGCTATTAACAGAAGCATGGACAACTCAAAGGCATCAATAAAGCTCAAGCCAGGATGGGTGACCACTCACTAAAGTTATAGCCCTGAAGCTCTCTGATCAATTTGCAGGCAGCTTCATAGGTCAAAGTGTTTTTCCTTCATAGAAGTCCTGACTGCTTATACAACCTTGTGAAGGATGGTCATTGAACAGTTGATCAGTTTCAGGAACTTCCTTAGATTTATGGGTTGTTTACTCCCTGAGTCTTAGGGATATTTAGAACTTCCTGAGTCCTTATCAGGTTCTTCCCAGAACAGGATGTTTAACTCAGAGAAAATTACTATTCAATAATTTTATATCTCAAGGGTAAGCAAGCATACTGCCAATGTAGCATCCAGAGCCCTCGTAGCTTTTGACAAACTTACATAATAATAAGCTTTGAGATATGTCTATGGTGATTATTTTAATTAATGTATCTACTTCGTTATATGATGACACCACAATTGATCTGTTCATCTACTGATGACATTTATATTTTCTGCAGCTTTTCATCAATATAATTCCACACTAAGCAACACAACTGTTGCACAGAACTATCCTCTGAGCCTAACTGCTGCCATCATTAGCAATTTTGCTGGGATTGTTCACAAAACATAAACAGGTTTGTATCGTTGACTACTTTACCTAATAGACAGGTAGGATGGGGAGGTTCATGAGATGCTCTCCTGAGAATCCAGCCACCCATCCCAATCTGATGTATGCACCCTAATTGCATGTAGTCTTGTGGGAGAACATAGACAATATAGCTGGGGACGAGGGAGGAGAGAGGGAAGGAATTTCTATATACAAAACAATTAGGAAATCACTATCCCTGCTGGGTACAGACCTGGATACTTTAAGATCACCCATGCTCCTACCCAATACCCCTCACTAACTGTTCTGTAAGAAAGCCTAATAAACAAATTAGTTACCCCAAATTAACTTGTGTGTAATTCCATCTCAATTTGGCATTGTAAGCATAGGAGGAGGGGTAGGTGTTCATGTCTCTCTAAGGAAAAAATTTTAGCCACAACAAGTTTGCATATTTATTAAAAATTTCTTTAGGCAGTATGTACAGAAGCAATTATGGAGTATGTGCTTCCTCAACTACAATAAAAATGATTATAAAATTGCTCTTGAGAAGTAGTGTATCTCAATGCATTCCCAATAGCAACATAAGAGAGATCCTGCTCCAACAGGGGCTTGCAAGCACATGGTATTGTCAGAGCGCTGAAGCTTGTCAATTTGATAAAACCAAAAATTTTCCTATTTCAAATTACATTTGTATGGCTCCGAGTAATAGTCAATATCTATCTATATATTTGTTGGAGTGTTAAATATTCTTTTAACATATTTCCCATGATCATCACTTTTTATAATAGATTTTTTATAATCATCAGCTGATACTTTTATTGCATTGTGATTTTGATGTATAACCCTCTTTTGGTTACATGTAGATGTATATGGAGACTTTATGGTATATTTCTGCTCTTGATTTCTAAGTCAATTTGTTGTACCTTAATAAACTTTGCATGATTTCTGTTCTCTAAAACTATTTTCTTCCATAGTCCAGTGTGTCTTTCTTCATATTCCAGATGTCTTTGAAAAGAATTATCATTTCCCCCTAGCAAGTAGACTAGGGTAAATGTTTATTAGATCATTTTTGTTCTTGGTGTGGTTCACATAATTCTTTGTTGATTAATGACATGTTTTATTACAGTGACAGAGCATAAAGTCTCCAAATATTTGAGCATGTGTATTTGTTTTATAAATATGTAATATTTTACTAAGATTGTTTTGCTGCACTATTCTAGGTACAGTATATTCTTGGTCCATTGCTCTTGTATTGTTAAGTAATATTCTTCTTCTTATCTCTCAAAATATTACTTGCTAAGAACTCAGACTTGTCTCTTGCAATAGTCAGCTTTTTCTGGTTGTTGTTGGAATGAGTGACCTTATAGAACCCTGTCTCTTTTCACTGTTGCTACTTATTTACAGTGGACTGGTTTTTTTTATCCATTGTTTGTGTCATTAACTCTAATATGGCAATGTCTGTTCTTCAAATTAATTAATTATATGATTTATGTTTAATATAATTATTAACATCATGTAGTAAGAAGGAGCCATCTTTTCCATGTAAATACTAGCTAGCATCATGTAGTGAGAAGGTGTCATTTTTTCCAGTATAATTATTAGTATCATGTAGTGAGAAGACATCATCTTCAGTATAATTATCACCATCATATAGTGAGAAGGAGCCATCTTTTCAGTATAATTATTAGGAAAACGTAGTTAGAAGATGCCATCTTTCCAGGTTGTTTTCTATGTGACTTGTGTTTCTCTAGACTTTCTTCTCCTTTCTTTCCTGCCTCACATTGGAGTACTTCATGATTCTGCTTTATCTTCTCTATTGGCTTTTATTTTATGATTCTTGTTTGAAAAGTGTATTCTTATTATTTAAAATTATATGTACATGTTCTATCTGCTCTCTCCTGAATTCAATAAAGATTATCATTTTTATATTTTATACAATATTGAGGATAATAATCCTACTCTTTCCAGCCTTCCAGTTTTTGTACTGAAGTTTCTGAACATAAGACTTGCAAGTTGCTTTCAGATTATAAATTTTTCCCTAATATTTTAGGAAAGATGCACAGATAGGCTAGTGGGCTGCATTTTCCAAATTTTTGCTGAATGGCCACAATTCCTATATATGCTACCATGATTTACAAGGTATTATAATAAAATGTGGCTGTCTTAAGGTTTTCATTGCTGGGAAGAGACACCATGCATGACAAAGGCAACTCTTTTAAAGGACAACATCGAATTGGGGCTGACCTCCATGTTTTGAAGTTTAGTCCATTTGCATCATGGCAGGAAGCATGACAGCATCCAGGGCGTTCTACATCTTGATACAAAGGAAGCCAGAAGCAGACTGTCTTCTAGGAAGCTAGGAGGAGGGTCTTGAAGCCCAGCCCCACAGTGTCACACTTTCTCCAAAAAGGCCAGACCTACTCCAACAAGGCTATACCTCCTAATACTTTCACTTCCTGGGCCAAGCATATTCAAACTACCACAGTGGCTCTTAGGGTAAGTTAATGATTATGGATATTATTTATCAAGTACTTAAAAACATGTGAGGCAACGTGCTGAGTGTTTTAAGTCTATAAACTCATTTAGGTCACTCTTACTGTCACTGTGATGGAGTAGGTGAGATAACCTCCCTTTAATTCAATAAGAGACTGACATTCTGGATGTAAGTGACCTCCCAATGTCATACAACTACAGAATGCTCTGTCATGGTCCAGATGCCCCAGTCTTTACCACTTCACTATACTGTTTCCTTCTAGTGTTCCAGGACATTCTTTCTCTTGGAAAAAATAATCTCTTTCACTATCTTTCTGTGTTTCTTCTTTAAAAAAAATAATTTTTAAAGAATAAAAATTTTAAGAATGTGGTAGAGCATGGGCTGGAGGTATAGCACAGTGGACTTCACCTGATGCAAAATTTTGAGGGCTGTAATTTAGATAGAACTACAGAACCTGTGTAATACGCCAAGGGTCCATTGCATGCCTGTGACTCAGCTCCAAGATGGAAAGAGACAGGAGGATGCCTGGGACTTGTTGACTTTCAGCCTAGCAGAGAAAACACAAGTCCTAGGTTCAGGGAGAGACCCTACCTCAAGGGAAATAAGAAAATAGGACACCACACACCATCTTCTGGCCCACACATGTGTACACAGGTGCATCCAGCACTTAAGTGTGCAAACACTCACACACGGATATTGGGCAGGAGAGTATTTTTTATCACTGATTTGGCTTTTACTTTCCTGCTACCAAAGATTGACGATGCATCCACCTTTTAAATCTCACATATCACTTGTTATACGGATACACTATACAAATTTGTTATAAAGTTTGTAAGGGTTTCAAAACTGAGGTACAGAAAAGCTCCCTCTTTTTATTCTAAAACTCACACGTTCATCTCTGTTTTAGGAGAGTTGCTTTGCTCATAAATCCCATCACTCTCTTGCTGCTATTTCTGCCCAGCAAATTATTTCTTTATTCACAAGGCAATAAAAGGTCACTGGAAAGAAGAATGTAATATTCGCTCTCATAAAATAAAGTTAAACAGTATTTAGCATTTATATCTTTCCAGTATAGTAAACAAAATATGCTTTATTTGACTCCATGAAGACCTATGATATCAAAAAAGATAAATGTAATGATTTGCTTGAACACAGGAAGATAAATCTGTCATGGTGTGCCCTCAGTGACAGCACGCTGCCCTGCCCTACTTTCTGTGGAATTAGAAAGGCACAGCGAATCTGGATTTCGGGTTCACAGCATCTAGATGTCACTCCAGGGTGACAGTCTGAAGAGCCAAAGGAATAAGTCATATTTGAGTTTTGTTGCTTTGCTTTGTTTCTCGTGCTACTTACTGAGATAATATTGACATGGTGTCTTATACTCACATGAGAGAATAAGAAAAGTAAAGGTCAATTTCTCTTTTTAATTTGCTTTAATTTCAGGGGGTGTCAGAGAGAATGTAAAGTTTCCTGACCTTTCTTTATGCATATTATGAGATAATTATTTCCATTTTTCTACAAAATAAGATCTTTGGTGGAAAATTTAGGCAAGTGTGTTATTAAAAACTCAGTTTGGATTTAATATAAATGCAAATTTCTTGTTTTGTAAAATTTCTATACATTTAATTTGTTTAAAATGTCACACAAAATCATCTTGATAAAAAGACTTTTTATAATTTGCAATCAGTTTTGTCTCCATAATTAAAACAAAGCAAGTGTAGTTCATTAAATTAGTGTTTATCCACAAGGTAGTGACGAAAACCTGGTTTTCTTGCTGGTGAAATGCATGTTTTGAAATCTTCTACAAAATTCTTCCTTGTAGGCAGATAGTGATTATAAAAATAGAAAAGGCAAGAATGCAAAGCCAAGTGACAGATGCCCATACAAACCATTCTGAGTGAGTTGTCATAGCCTCAATCATTTCCAACAAGGTTTATGGTCTTCCATATGAAAAATGTAAGCTTACTTTCAATAAGTGCTTGCTTCCTCTAATGTTATTTACAAAATGAAACTGTCTAGCCCAACTGTATCATATAGTCCTTTTTCATTTTTTACACATTCTGTCTTTCATTATCAAATAAGAGTCTGCCTATTGCTTTTAATAATCCATTTATAAAAAATTTTTCCTTGAACAGGACTCTGGCCTTTTCTTTTTTACCTCTCTAATTAAACCATTGCGACAAGGGGAAGCCATCAGTTAGTGCTCAGCAAATGGTATTTATTTTGATCCCCTTTTGTATGGCAAGACAAATGATGAACAGAACAGAAATGTCCTAGTCCCTAAAATTAGATATAAATTCACTAATATTCAACCTACAGAATCTTCTGGGTCTTCAGAAATGGCACCTAGTAATTTATTTCGACATAAATCAACTTGTATTCACTTTACAGCTCAACTGTGCTGGTCTCATTTTTCAAAGGAAGCTATCAGTTCAAGATTGTTCATGCCTTCTGGCATATTTTCTTTCTTTACTGACACTTTGCAGTTTGAATCAAAGACCATACATCATAGTCTAACCCTGCAACTTAATGGACTCATCCTTTGGACTGCCATTTTGTGTTCTCCTTCATTGGCAGCTCAGCCTTTTTGACAAGAAGGTTGTTGAAATCTGAAGATTTGAGTCTCATGTTACTGTGCCATCTTTTGTTTTTCCTTGACTACAATGTCATATTCTCTGTTAATAAGTGACAAATCTAGAAATTAATAATTGGGAGTCTGTGAAGATGGCTTATGAGGTAAGAGGTCTTCTTGAGCAAGCATGAGGACAGGCAGTGTATGGCCTCATGAACACTCGTGACCCAGCACTACAGGAGACTGAGACAGGAGGAACTCTGTATGAGTTTCAGTAAGAGACCTTGTCTCAAATAAAGTGCAGAATGATGGGCAAGACACCTTATATGCTCCTCTGGCTTCCATGAATATGTTCGTGGGTGTGCACACGCACATGCACACACACATACATACACAAAGAAATTAATAATTGGATTCAGAGGGAGGAAATTAGAGGAAATGTTGTAATTATTTTATGATCTCAAAAATAAAAAATAAAATGATAATTGTATAAACCAGTGCCTTTAGGTTTTATTTTGTATACTTGGGTATAAAGGAATCCATTAAGTGATGGACACACTGATGTAAGAATAGTTTTGTTGTCAAAAGATTGCTTTGAATGAGAGGTGCAATTAATTCATAATGTCAAACAATGTAGTTAGTGTGTTTAATGGGTATCCATAAATATTATGACTGCTTGAGTGTTTAAAGGATAATTAAGATGGGATTTTCAGGGCATTTAATTTCTAGAACAAAAAGATGAATCTTTCATATATCAAATATAGATCTAGACATAATAAATAAATACCTTCATATTTACATACATATATATATATATATATATATATACTGAACATTAGAATATGTGATAAAGCAGAATATCAAATGAAATAGAATTTGTACTATGGATAATAATTTGCCTGGCAAATAATAGACACTGAAGAAACACTCCCTTCAGGTCTGAAAGCCCCACCCCTAGCTGAGGCATGACTGGGCGTTGATGATTGCTGGGAGAAGGAGACAGTGTTCTTCAAAAGTGTGTCCCTGGCAGGTCTGCCACTCTCCTGTGATTAGTGGGGTAAACACAGTTATGAATTTGTGGGTGGTACAAATTGAAGTCAGTGGGTTATTTTGAGAAAGAGAAACATGAAGTTGGAAGGAGAATGGGGCGAAGGATCCAAATAAGTATTACTTCAAAAATACATCATTTGATCAAGAAGCGTGTGAAACGGTGTCCAGCATTACTCTCCTCATGGAATGTGAGTCAAAGCCGGGGGTCTCATCTCACCCTTTCAGATGGCTGTCACCCAAAATGACAAGTGCTGGTGAGGACAGAAGTGCTTGAGTATAGACGTGTAAAGGGGCACAGGTACTGGGGGTCATGGATAGATTTTCTTTTAAATGATTGCTCATGGACTCATGGCTATGAACAGGCAGCATTAATTAGACTCTACAGGTTAAAACAAACCTAAGATAAGGTTGGAAAGAGAATGAGATGGGACGTCTGAAAGGACCTGAGTGGGAAGGAGACGGTGGATATGACCAAAATACATTGCATGCTTGTATGCAATTCTCAAAGAAAAGAGAGTAGTTTAAAATCAGAAAAGTAAAAAAAAAAAAAAAAAATTTACAGATCTTATGATCTTGAGGTAACTACAATACAGCATGTGATCCGAGCATATGTATGGATAAAACGGAAATCATTATCTTGAAGGGGCAACTAGATACCAAGTTCTTTATTAGCAAAGGAAAAAACCCTAATGTCTGTTGGTTGGTTGGTTGGTAAACAGATTAAGGAGAAAGTGTACACAGAATAACGGGATTTACTTGGCCTTTATAAAAAATTGAATTCTGCCTCTTACAAGCATTTAAGAACACATTGGACACTGTTCAATAACACAAGGAAGTCATGAA
Source organism: Arvicanthis niloticus (assembly GCF_011762505.2). Lineage (NCBI taxonomy): Eukaryota > Metazoa > Chordata > Mammalia > Rodentia > Muridae > Arvicanthis > Arvicanthis niloticus. Next base: position 64,135,096 of record NC_047665.1, on the reverse strand, counting down.
GAGATAAACCTGCACAAGGAGGCTAAAATAAGTTCACAGAAACAAATCAGTGTGGCCAGGAGATACAGGAGGTGACTGTTTTGAGAGTATACAAGCGTGACTCCTGCCAAACCAGAGAAAGAACTCTAGCTGTTCCATCAACTGTACATATACATATATGTATACATATACATCATATACATATACATCATTTACATATACATCATATACACACATAAACATGTACATGTTGTGTATACATATATACACGTATATACATATATATTAATTTTAAACATCAGTATAATTAAGATATATATGCTAACTACCCCCCAAAACTTCATCACATTGTACATACTGCAATACCATACAACGTACAAATAATATGTAAAAATATTTTCTATCAATTAAATAGTTTTAAGTGAGATAAAATTATTGGGTCCTACTGTATCTATTTATTCATAAATAAAAAAGAAAAAAATCTTGTATTTATCTGTAATTTGAAGCCATTTTCCACCCATCCCAGGCTCTGATTCTCCCTCCATCCGTATCAAAAAATCTCCATCCACTCAGGAGACAGTAGCTGTCAGTCAATTGGAAAGAACTCTTGCCTGATCTCAGTGTTGTTGAGCAATTGAGCACCTCTGCAGAGGAAATGAATCTCAATATGTGGCTGCCTAGGTACTCTTTATGGTCTGAGAAGGAGGCCACCCGTGAAATCTCCTCTGATTGCTGAGCCCCATGTGTGGTTTCTCACGGGTCTCCTGGAAAAGATGCTGAGGTCACTGAGACAGGTTTGCAGTACATTGTTTTTACTGGGTGAACACAGTCCTCCCAGGGAAAGCATGTATAACTTTCCTGGAGCCTGATTAAATTCCCCAGCCTTTTCATTCATGCCTGGGAAAGCACAATTGGAAATAAGAAGTGCTGGAAGGTGCCTATTAACCCTGCTAATGAGCAGATACAATTTTTGTCACTTGCAGATGACACTCAATATGGCTCGGGTTCCTATTTCGGAGAATGTTTCCACATGAGGCTCATTCTAGCTGAAACAATACTTCATGACTGTTGACCTGAAGGACTAGTCAGTGTGTGCATGCTCCAAAGCAGATGTGAAGGTGGCCTCTATCCATCCTGTGGGGTTCATAAAAGCAAATTTCTATCCAAGAGACTAATCGTTTGTGATGTTTGACCATGCCTAGATGTGGCAAGGTCATTGATGTTTCTTCTCTGTGTACAGCTAGCTTATATAGAGTCTTACTTATCCAGAGAGAGTTTTGGAAAATGGATTGATATAAATAAGCAATATGTTTCATGGAATACTGAGCTATTCAAACTTTGTTACAGAATTTGTGATCCTGTCATCACTGACAGTGTTGATAGAATACAGTATGACAGATCAGAGTAGCTTTAGGGGGAGTGAAAATAAAATTGATAAGGGTGTATGATCATCAGTCAGTCATGGAAGCTCTGACCTTTACTCAAATAAAATATCTCCAGGTTATTAATGAAGCAATGACCTCCTTCGTCCCTATCCTCCTCTTCCTTCTTTTTCTTCCATTCCAAATCCCAGGAATATAGTAAGGTACAAAAGGGCCCATTGGTATTTGTGTGTTTTATTATTGCTGTTTTTAACTATTTACATTAGCACACAAGATAACAGATTTCATTGGGGTGTCTCTATACATCATTATTAACCGACTTCCCGCCCAAATACCTTCTCCCATTACTACTGTCCCTTTCTTTCTGAGCCTTTTTCTTCCTGAAATTGTCTTCAGCTCCCATTTTCATTTCATACATATCCTCATTACTCCATTTGCCCCCGCCCATAAGATTTCTTCTTCGCCTCTCATGGCCCCATTTGTATTATGGAGACATGAGTTTATGGACACACATACACACACACACACATTTTATATATCATAATACATTACTTCATATATTATGGAATAGATAATAGCATAATATATTTAAATATAGAGTCTGTATAAGAAACTAAACATACAGGACTTGTCTTTTGTCAAGCTTGTTTTGTTAAATATAATTTCCAGTTACATGCATGTTTCTGCAAATGAGATGATATACTTAAAAATAGACAAATTACTTTCCTCAGGTTACACATAAAACAAAAAAAAAAAATCTAACAAAAAAGAGGAAAGGACAATCTAGCCCATGAGTGTTGTATGCTCATGAAGCATTTGTTTCTTTGAGCAGAAAATATTTGAGAGCAGAATACAAAAGAAATGGTCTCTACTATAAAACAGAATAGAAAGAATGGCTCTGTCCACATTGGACATATTCAAGATAATACAGAGAACAAATTGAGAAATACCCAAGGAGCCTCCTCTACTTTGTAAGTGGTTTAGGATCTGCACTTTGGTGAGTAGGCTGTGAGACAGTCTCACTACATAGTCTTGAATGGCCTGGAACTCCTTACAAATACCAAGTTGATTTTCATCTCATAGAGATAGGTCCACATTTTAAATTGAATCAATGTTAAGTATCAGTGATTCTTATTCATTATGATCTTTACTTTTATACAATTGAGAGACACTCTTATGCCTAAGAATTAAAATCATCAATTAAATCAGTAGTAGTTTGTAGGCTACAGTCATCATGAATAGATTTTTAGATACATAAATTTAGATATTAGAAATAATAGCTTAGAACTTGATTCTAGACATAGTTGATTAAAGCATTCAATTTAACCAACATTTACTGAACACATTCTAACAAGGTATCTGGAGAGTAAAAAGAATGGATGAGATCCATTCTCAACTTATCTCTGACTTGCAAGTACCAAAATATCTTTAACAGAAGGTAAAATATAACAAGTGTCTGAGATGGTAAACACAGAGTCCTTTCAAAGCACAAGGGAAGGAAACTACACCATCCCCAGGAGAATGCAGGCAGTGTTTATGAAGAAGTAGCAATTGAGTTGAGTTTTGAAGTGTGGCTACATTTTTATTAGATGAAGAGAAAGTATGTTCCACAGGAGGCAAGCACTATGGTAGTCAGGTTGCTGGGATGAAGATCTGTAGAATAAGAGAAATGAGAGAAAGAACCAGAAAGTACATTATGACTATGTCACAGAAATCGTACTGGGGCATATTAAGCACCTTGACCTTTATAATACAAGCAGTGAGTAGTCATTGGAAATTATTCAGCAAAGGAAAGACAAGATCAGAGCTGCAACTCATGTACAATGTAAAACTGTGAGGAAAAGATTCTAAAGCAGAGACAAAGCAAGAGGTTATGCATTATGATGTCATGGGTACTAAATGAGACTAAACTAAGAAATGAACATATAAAGCGAGCCTACAGGGTTAAACGTGGTTTTCCATGTTTAATACATGAACATCCATGAGTTCAGTCAGTGAATATTTATCAAGTAACTGCTCAGAGGGAGACTATTTAGTAACGAGTGCAGATGTGACCACACAGCCATATGTTTTTTGCTCCAAGGATCTTATTGTATTGGGTAAGGCAGAGGCAACCAGTTGTATTGTACCAATAACTGTGATGTTCAATCCCTGATTGTCAACTTAATTGCATTGAGAGATACCTATGAGATTAATAGATCACACCTGAGTGTGGTAAGGCATTCCAGAAGCAATTCCCTCACGTGAACTCTGACCTCTGAAACGGGTCAATCCATCAGTGAATTCTAAATTTGAATAGAATACTGGGAAGGATTCTGGAAGGCCATGCTCAGTGAGAGAAATCAGGCTGCTGAGACACGCCTTGAGTAATGTATCTTATTCATAGCCTCTTCCTGATGGTCCTCACAGCTTTAGAGCATTATGAGATGAACCATGTCTTGCCATGGCATTTCTTCCCTATCATGAACCCCAAAATTACAGAACCAGCCTACCTACCCAGGATTGAAGCATCTGAAACCTCCAGGCTAAATCAAACTTTCTCATTTTTGAACTGTTCCTCTCAGGTATTTGACATCAAAACTGCAAGCCTGTGTAACATAACCATGCAAATATGAACAGAACAAGGATACAGCTAGAGACTAAGGTTCCAGGAAGAAAAAGCATGGGGAGAGGTCAGAGGGAGACAGGGAAGGCTGTGTACATTGGAGGAAGCAGCATTTCGGAGTGGAGAAGCCTGAGGGAAAAGACAGAAGCTGTTGTAAGACACAGTCCAAGAGCGTGAGAAACAAGATCATATTTCTTTTTAATTCTTAAATGACTTCAGTCTGGATACCACAAATGTAGTGGCTACCATTGTGGGAACCGGGAAACCAAGTAAATGACAACCTCTTTTTCTTTGAATTGTTAATAATTGAACACACTCCCCTGGCCCTCTCTCCGGAACAATTCACTTAACTGCACGTTTTTCCACTAAACAGTTTTAGGATGGACAGAAGAGAATAAAGAATACAGGGCTGGGAGAAAACCCAGTGGTTAAGAGTAGGAGTTGCTTCTACAGAGAACCTGAGTTCAGTTCCCAGCACTCACGTCAGGCAGCTCAGAACCACCTGTAACTGCAGCTTTGTGGGAAACCTAAAGCAAACACTCACTCTCATATGCATGCATAAGAACACACACACACACGAATAAATAAATTTTTTAAAGAATTGTAATAATAACAATTAAGTGATAGTAAAGGAGTATTATGAGAAACAACACTTGGGCTTGAGTTACTCACTCGTACATATAAAGCAGAACGGGGAATGAAATTCCACTCACCTAGGCTGTCTCCCTGTTCTAGTGGTGTGTCTGCTATGCTCAGTGACAGATGGCTGTAGACCTACAGAGCTGTTTAATCACAGAAACGACAGGAAATTCTACTAGAAGATGTTGGTCTATGGTAAACACTGATCTGGAAATGTTTTCTCTACACTCTCCTTACTGACTTATGAGCCAGACTTTGAATTTCATTTAATAATTATATCTTAATCATGAATTATATTACACACAGAAAACACTCCAGGCCACTTTACATGTCCAGAAAAAGAGATTTAATAATAAAAAAAAAAAACCAATGGCATTTTACTTCTTAAGAAATACAAAGCAGGTGGGTGGCAGAAGACAACCAGAGGCCATGGCGCTGTGGTGGAAGGGTAGAGATGGCGGGGGAGGAGGAGGAAGAGGAAGAGAAGGAGAGAGACAGAGAGAGAGAGAGAGAGAGAGAGAGAGAGAGAGAGAGAGAGAGAGAGAGAGAGAGAGAGAGAGAGAGAGAGAGAGAGAACAATTATGCAATATGGAGAAAGGCAGAACTGGAGATGCTAAGGTAGAAAGGTAGTAAGGAATAACCTGATAAAAGTACCCTGAACAACCAGTTGAGACCATGGTGATGTCTGGTCCCACGCTGCCATCAAGGGCCATGTCTGGGACTGTGATCCTACTTCAGCTGGGGCCTGTGTTGATGACAATGGCCTGTGTTATCACCTAAGGCCATGTGGATATCCATGGTCTGTACTGCAGCCTGAAGCAATGTTGATGTCCGACAGCTGCGCTGAGCTGGATCCACTCCTCATTGGCCGCAGCAAGGTGGTACTGCAAAGACAGGGGCTTAGGTGAGTTAGCCCCACCCCCTCACTGGGACCTCTGTGATGACTCTGGAGGCATGGGCATGAATGAGAGGGAGAGCTGGCAGGCTGACCAACTCAGCTACCACCCAGGCCCAGGTCCAGGGTTGTGAGTTGATCCACCCCAACATCTACCACATCTATGAGCTGCCAGAGCATGAGAAGGGGCAGGTCCTGCAGATCCATAGCCACAGGATCTCCACCACTTGTGGCAACAGTGGGCTATCCAAGGGTCTCCATGAGGGTCTAGTGGTGACGGTATAGCAGAGGCCTTAAACTGGCCTAATAACTCATTGAAATGAACATTTGCAAGTAAAGCTATTTGGGCAAAAAGGTACACTGTGTGACACACCACACCTTTCAGTGCCACTAATATGAATGAATATGTGTTGGAGAAGAAGGAAAGATGGACAGGCAGAATGGTACATGCCCAAAAGGCTGCAGTTGATAGAGATGCAAGTTGTTGGCTTGAGGAGTCGGTGAGATTTTTTTTTCCTTTCTTTTATAGTTTTTAATTTTTATTTTTTAATTTTCTTTTGGAAAAGAGGCTACAATGGTGGAGGGAAGATATGGAAGGACTTGGAAATGAGTGAGATTGTGCTGCATGATGTGAAATTCCTGAAGATTTGGTTAAAAAATACAAAGCAACTAAAACCTTCAGAGTAGGCTGTGAGTATGGGCCTCCCTAACTAAATGATCACACTCTCCCCTCTAAATTAAACAGTATTCCATGCTAATCATTGTGGTTTCCTCTGTGGTGTTAAGTGTGTTATTTAGGTATTTTGCTATTTTTCCTTGCTTCTGAACTTCTGAACTCTGATAAGCGCAAACACATCTGTTCATTTCTTTCTCTTAGCACAAGATTCAAGCAGGATCCGGAAAGCTCAAGTCTGATTCACTTTTAACTCGCGCATAGTATTTCTGTGCTCAAACATTCTAGACGATGTTTACCCAGGTTTCTCACCTGAAGCCTTTTGTCTTGATTTTGCTTTGCCATCATAAACCATGTTGTTCTGAGCTGCTGGGATATGTTTTTCCGTTAATCTCTCTCATGGACAAACATCTAAGCACTAATAGCCAATTTGCTCCAGTCCTATCATCTCAGAAATATTTGTTTAAGCAAATAGCCCTGGGAAGATGGAGACAGTCACTTGTTTATGACTAAGAAGCTTATGACAAATACACAAGTTAATTTATTTGCATTTGCCAATAATAAAGACAGAGGCATCCCCTCTCAAAGGCATCCCAAAGTAATAAAGAGAAAAGTACCTCATCTTCTCCCTAGAAGTCTCTGCTCACATCCCTGATTGATATCATCATGCATGCCACTCCCAAGAAGGGACCATGGGCAAGTTCACCAGAAGCCTCCTCATAGAAGCAGCATCTTCTGTCTGGTTTCTCTCTACAATGCATTTCCATTGCTTCTGCAGCAATAGACAGCATGGGCCCTAAGCACATCAGCATAAGGACTCTGGGGCTACAGTGGTACTCAACCTGTTGTTTCTGCAGGGAATAATGCCTGGTATCTGCTTACACCCTGAAACTCTGTGTCTTTCTCCCAGTATCTAAGAGACCTCTAACTAATCTGTCATTCTGCAATCAGGATGTAAAATCAGATGGTACATAAGTCTTCCTGCTGTGTCCCTTGAACACTTCTGTCTTAATTATTTGTTGTAAGGAAACACTATGAGCAAGACAACATATAAAGTAAGTCATTTAATCTGGCGTTCATAGTTCCAGGGAGAGATCCTAAGACTGTCATGATGAGGAGTGTGGCGGCAGGCAGACATGACACTGGAGCAGTAGCTGAGAGGTTACATGTTGAGACAACAACCAGGAGTCAGAGAGAAAGACAGACTTAACTTGGAATGACTTGAGCTTTTGAAACCTTAAAGCCCACCTCAAGAGACAGACCTCCTCCAACAAGGCCACACCTCCAAATCCTTCCCAAACAGTTCCATGACATGGGAACCAAACATCCAAACTAAGGGACCTATGGGAATTCTCACTCAAACCAACACAACTTGTTCAAAAATTTCTTACGGGATACATCTGAAAACAGAGTCCCCAACTCTTACCTTGATTAAATAATGTCACATTATTCTTCTCAGTGGTAAAGCCAGCTCAAATTCCGTTTCTATATTAGAAGTTTTTATTTATTAAAAATAGACACTTTCAGTTCATTCTATCTTTTTCAAATATTTTTTGGTAGAATGGTATATTATTGTTTTCTTTATAACTCCTTAATCTAACTGAGAACTTTCCCCTCTATGTTGTGGCCACTATTATGTCTTCGTAAAACAAAAACAAAATCACAAACACAAAACAGTCTGTGATTTAGTTCTATGGTTTTACCACATTGATCATGCTTGTTTGGTTTGTTTCTCATGCATAGTCAAGATTGAAGATATGAGTATCTTGCCTTGGTTTCGTTCTTTAATTCTCTTAACCATTCCATTTGATAATTAGACATTTACCTTTATTGCAATAAAACTTAGTGAGTTCTTGCATCATTTTTCTTTTAGGATCTTTGATCTTAGTTAAAGCATTATCTCCCACTCCCAGGACTATAAGACTATTTTGTGTATTGTCACTTGAATATAAAATTTTGTACTGAACACTTAAATTTTGAGATATCCAGATTTATTTGTTTGTCTAGAATGAGGTAAAAATATATTTTGGTTTTTCCCATGGGCACTTGGGATCGTCAGACAGGTTATACTTTTTCCCACTTCCTACATCTGTTGTCAGTTATCAGACTTGTGATGCATGCGAGTCGTCTGCTCCTGGGCCGTTGAGTTCTGCTGGTGTATGTGTCAATCATCTATTAATGATAATCCTCGCACAGCACCATCACTGCTCAATTGCTGAGCCACTACAGTAAGTCTTCTCAGGTCACATGGCAGGTTTCAATCGCTAGTTCTTCAATTAAGTTGCTTTTCCAGAGATATTTTAGAATCAGCTTTATCAAATTGCACGGAGCAAAGCCATTCTCTTAATTAGATTCTAACTAGAAATGTATCCAGTCATACATCAATCTGAAAAGAAATGTCATACACACAATATTGAATATTTCAAACCATAAGCATCTCCCCCTTGCTTCTTATTTAGATCTCATCATAGCAACATTTTGAGCATCGTTTGTTAGATTTATAGCCATCCATTTGTATTTTTATGGTGCTGATGCTATAGTAAAACACAACTTTTTAAATTGAATCTTTTAATTGGTTGTTTATAAGGAGTGTGAATATATTGAATTTTGATATATTCATAGTGCTGGACTCTTAGTAATTATAATAATCTGTCAATTACTAAAGAGAGTGTTGAGTGGTAGTATACCCAAGCACTAAGGAAAAGAAAGGGTGAGAAAAGGCTGCTCAATGAATACACTAAGCTTTAGCTAGCCAGAAGCAAGAAGTATAATGTGATATCAAAGGAAAGATAACTACAGATGACATTAAAGTCCTGTTCATAATGTACATTTCAAAAAGCTATGAGAAGGAATCAAAAACTTTTAGTTAAAATATTAGAAGTCAGGTACTACTGTAAGATTTTTCAATTGACAAACAAACAAAGCAGCTATTTAGTAAAATGGTAAAATTAAGGAAAGAATAATGAGTTTGCAAGAGGTAAATAGAGAATTAAGACTTGACATAATACAAGAAAACACATAAGATTCTGAAAATGTTGAAACTCACTAGTACAAACACATACACATGCATTGCAAATTACATTTGTGTGTTTAATGATAATTATCTTGAGGAATCTCTAGTCTTTCGATAATTTGATGTTTCAAAAGAACATGGTGACTTCTTTGTAAAAAGTGATATCCGAGATCTCCAGAACGTTCTTTTTATTACTGTCTTTTGACACAGTAAACCTCTGGTCTGTGAGGATATTTAAAAATTACAAACCTTATATAATACTAGGTATCTTGACAATAATAGGTGATCAAATTAGGAAAACATTGTGTGGAGCTAAAGTGAGTATATTGCTAACCCAGCTGCTAGTCCGCTTTTGTGGCGTCCACACTGGCTCCTGCAGATGTCTACACATGTGATCCAGTTGTATTTATTGATGCTGAGAATCCTTACAGCATGATCAGTGACCCTGGATAGAGTGAGCCCATATCACACCCCATCCATCTGAATGAGTAATACCGACTCAGGAGAAGTATCCCTCATGTTTCCCATATATCTTGCCCCTTTGTTTATCCACTAAGACTCAGTCCAGCCCTTCTGAGGATAGGCCTGTCAGGGCTACTGACTTTGAATGACAAAGCCTTCGCATAACCTTCAGGAAAAGCCTTGGTCCAGACCTATTGCAGAGAATCCCTTAGCAGCTATAAATGTCTCATATTCATTTTTCATTCGGTAACTGTTTGGCTCTGAGTGTTGGCATGAGATCTCCCACATCTGTATTGCACTTTAAATACTTCTCTTTTCTGCTCGATTATTATTTGTTCTTTCACCTGCTTACATTCTTTTCATTTCAAACCTTCTAGGTTAAGGCAACCATTATAAATAACACCTAATTATTTCCACATCCACTTTAATATGATTTTTATGAAGTTAGCCTTCAACAGTAAATATAGTTACTTTGGCTTTGGGATCACTATTCTTCATTTTGTAACCTTTTACCATTAAAGTGTAATTATAGAAATTATGAAAAAACATTTTTCAATTTATATATGATAAAATGCATTTTAAGAAAAAGCAAGATTTTAATAAGAAAATGCTAAGGTACTATAAGGTCTGTTTTGCACCACAAAACACAATTGTCTGTAGAGGGTGTGGTTGTATTCAACTTAACCAAGTTGGGTGTGTATTTTTTTTCCATGAAAAGCTATAATGATTCTGAGTTGGATTAAGAAATACATAGCTAAATATGCTCAAGAGACCATAATTATACTAAGAGTATAATTTAAGAAATAAACTCTGAAGTCAAGATATTCTTTATATTAAATTAAAATTAATTCATATACATATGTTTTCATTTTAGTACTCTTACTATATAAAGTAGAAAACCAAAACCAGTCATGTGCCTGGCCTATGTCTAGTGTTTTGAAGAACCTTCAGATTTGTTATAGGGCAGTTTTCTCCAAGATGGAAATACTCTATCCTGCAGGAAACCTCTTTAAGACAGGAAGTAAACTCAAAATAGCTTCAGGCAGTCCCTGAAATGCAACAGATTCCTTAGGCTGTGCCCTCTCTGAGAGTATATTTGCCGTAAACCCTGCTGAGTGCTACTCTCATACCAGCTGATCAGGCTAAAAGAAACACAAGTGCCTAGAAGAGTCTGGGACCATCTGAGCCACCTAGAAAGAACAGCCTCCAACCTGTTGAGCTACCTGGAGATTGTACAATACAAGAAGCAGGTTCCCAGTTTCTGTGAGATGTCACCCACAATGGGGTAGGCTTTGGTGATGCAGCTGTCTCTAAATAATTTCCAATTCTTGAAGTAATCCTTCACCCATATTTCTATAAGTAATTCAATAAAACTCATTGGTTCAGCAAACTGGACTTTGATGGAATCTGTACCTTGTTGTGTTTTCAGTTGATACCTTCCAAGAAAGAACTACTAATTTATGTTTAGCATTTATATTTGCATTTATTTTGCTTTTCTTATAAAAAATAGTTCTAACTAGTCTTAGACAATGTTTCATAATTGTGACATATTTTCACGATGATTCGTGATAATGAATTTATTTTTTTAGTCCAGGGGGATTAAAACTTATCCAAAAATCCATACGAGAGATCAAAGAGTGGAGCAATAAAAGTCAAAAAAAAATATTGCAAGCAACAAAGGTAGAGATATCATACCCCCTCAATTCAGACTTATTACAGAAATAAATTAATCAGAGCAATGTCGAGTTGACATAAAGATAGACAGAGACTGCAAGACTAGACTATCAAACTCAGAAATAAAAATTTACATATGTAGTCAAACAACTGTGTAATTATAACCAAGAGCAAGGACATGCCAAGGACACCCTTTAAAAAAATGGTGCTAGAGAAATGATACTCACATGAGAAAGTATAAGGATGGGGTCTTATCTACCTGTATGGGTAAATAATGGCTCAATGTGGACCAAACACTTAAAAGTGAGACCTATGTCTACCATAGTCTTAAAGGAAAGAAGATGTCAAGCTCACATCATTGAATTTTAGTATGGTTTCTTGAATGTGGTAACTTGAAGTTCAGAGTCACTAACCATCAGGAAATACAAATCATAATTATGAAACATCATCTTGGGTTATTTAGAGTAACTTTTTATTAAAATGGCAAAATAGGTTCAAATAAATGCAAAACATAAAGCATAGCCCACATCACCAGAAAAAGACAAATTTAAATTTTTATATCAAAAAATAGTGTCAAAATTCATGGTTATCAAAGAACATAAGTAGGAGAAAGATAACATCAGTCGAGTAAAAAGGCAACTTCACAGAATGCAAAAATACTTCCCAATCAGATACTGAGTAGACGACAGTTCAGACTGATGAAAATTCTTCAACGTTAACAACTAGAAAATAATCCCATTAAAATGGGCAGAGAAGTGGAATAAATCCCTCCAAATAAGACAAACTACTTGCCAGAGTGGGAGCTTGGCCTCACTAATCACTGGGAAATATCTTAAAGCTTCACAAATATACCACCCATAGCTATTGGGAAGAAACTGAGTTATTTGGGAAGACACCAAATTAGTTTCTTTTCCTTTAAAAAGTAGTCATTACACAGGATGAGGAATCAGAATCCAGGTTCATTCTTCTACATGTAGTTATCCAGTTTGGCTGGCACCATTTGTTGAAAATGCTGTCTTTTCTTCCATGTGTGTTGTTCGCCTCTTACCCAAAATTCAGGTGTGTGCCTGTATGTGGGTCCTCAATCCTGTGCCATTGATGAATATGTCTGTTTCCTTTCCGGTACAATGCTGTTTTTATTACAATAGATAGTTTGGATAAGTTGAAATATGGGATAGTGATATCCCAAGCAGAGGAGGGTTACAGGAAAACTATTGTCTAGACACAGCAGCACAGGTAAGCATATAAACTCACAATAGTTGTGACAAGACCTGTCCAGGGTCAAGTCAGATAACATCTTAGCTTGGAAATGGAGGTGAACAAGAAGCCCCACTCCTAGCTGAATAGCTAATGGCAACAAAAGCTGCCAGGATGGATAGAGTTGGTTTTAAGAGTATAACCCCTGACAGTTCATATGTTCCAATGGAAGGCCATCTACCTAAGAGTATATGAGCAGCCCTGGCTGGACTTAAAACAGAAAACAAATGAGGACACCAAGTTAATTGAGCAGGGAAAGGGTGCTGGGTATGGCAGCAGTTGAAGTAGGGTGATGACTGGGAGCAACACCTAGTGCTTGAAATTCTCAAAGCACTAATAAAAATGAGGGGAAATTCTTATATTAAATAGCAGTAAAAATTTTGCCTATGTCAATAACCCTTCACTGAATAAGAAATAAAATTTAGCACCAATGTCAATACAGCAGTAATCAGAGCTCTAATTAAATTCATGACTGGCTGAATTAGATGGTCTTTGGAAGGTTTAGAGGGTTTCCGCTGAGACTGTAACTTTCCACATTTCTCTGGTGTCCCCTGTCTTTGGAATTATCTTAGGACTGACTGAAAATAATTTCAGGTAGGCATTCACTATTCACACTCTCATGCCCAACACCCAGGTTCCAGTGTGATTGTCTTAAAATGTATGCAAAATTATAAAATAGTTGTTGAACTAAAGCCAATTTTTTAAAAAATACCGAAGGAGAGAACAAGAGAAGGTCATGCATGATGGACGGGGTTTATCCGAGAGTATCCAAATGACCTTTGAAGACAATGTCTAAACATAGTGGAATATCCAGCAGTATTTAAAAGATTACTAGCTTCTTTTGATCAGAAGCAGTATTAATGTTAAGCCTGTTGGCATTTCTGATAACTGTAGCTTTAAAATGTCATTGTTACAAGAGCTAGGAACTTAAGGTCAAGGACCTTATGACACTTATATAAAACTGTATGTGTTAAAATTATGTCACCAGGACTAAATGCTTGACAGAAAAACCAGATTAACTTGGCTTGAAATCCAAGGGATTAAGAATATACCTTGGTGGGGAAGGCTTGGTTCACAGTAGCAGGAACTGGAGTAGCAGCTGTTTGGTACATGATAACAACCAGGCAGCAGAGAGTTCTGATCAGACGTGGGACTTGGCCATCCTCCTCAAAGTCTTACACCCATCCATCATTCTCCGGCTAAGCCTCACCTCTTCAAGATGCCAAACCTTCACAAAACAGAGTCAGAGTCTGGTGGGCAAGTGTTCATACATGTAAGCCTACAGAAGACATCTTATGTGTAAACTATAATAAAATGTTTTACATATTATCAGTCCATATTTACACATATTAAAGTGACAAACTTCAGTCACTTTAGAGTATAGGCTGAAACTTAGGTCATTACATTAAAAAACAAAGTGTATCCTTTACCCCCCCCCCCAAAAAAAAAAACTGGAAACGTTGCTTTCCCAGTTTATACAAAATTCAGGATATTGTCTGAAGCAAGAAGAAATTAGACATAAAGTAGGTGTCCCATAGAACTGCTAGGAAGATAAGAGATAGGCTTGGAGCTACACAGACAGGAACACTATTGACATGTTTAGTGAAACCATTGATGCTCTACTCCCATGGTCCCAGAGCTAAACGTACTATCCAACCACTATGTAGCTCAGTTTCTATAGGTCTCCTATTCCCAGGATAAATTACAGGGGCCTATGAATAGAGTAGTCCACATTATATGCTCAAAACCTAGCAGCAACAGAGTCTGAAAATGGAAGGCACAGCATTAGAGAAGGTACCTTCTCTAATGGCAGAGGAGCTTTTCCTTCTACCAAGACTCACAACAGGATTTTAGATGAGAAATTGACAAAAAGAATGACCAATATCCATTCTGGAAGGTCCTGGCAGAACTACAAGACATCTCAATACAATCACAATGGCCTGTGGACTGCATTGAATTTTTTTATTTGTTTTTGTTTTTACCACTAAATGTAAATTTTTAAATGCAACACATGGGGGTTAATCATGCATGGGTCATTTGTGTGCTTGGATGAAAAGCATTTTCAGCAACTCTTCGTTTAGTGAATAAATGAATTATTTAAAAAAATAACTGACTAACCCATTTTATAGTGGCAATAAGTGAGAGTAGACTTATGCTATCTTATTAACTGTTAGAAAGATATCAGATAAGTATCTATTGGATCGATTAATAGTTCTTGAGTAGCTTGATGATATTTTAATTTCTTAATCAGTTTCTCATACATGGTTTTCCAAGGCAGAGTATCTGCTCTGAAAATCTAAAACCATTTTGAAATATTCAATGTTGATAACTGTTTCTTCTGAAATAGAATGAAAACTCTGCCTTTTAACATGGAAGAATAAAAATCAATAAGACATGGTCATCTCAACACAGGATGCATCAGGGAAAC
Source organism: Arvicanthis niloticus (assembly GCF_011762505.2). Lineage (NCBI taxonomy): Eukaryota > Metazoa > Chordata > Mammalia > Rodentia > Muridae > Arvicanthis > Arvicanthis niloticus. The sequence goes on along the minus strand of NC_047665.1, from coordinate 64,120,089 downwards.
ACATGGCTCTTTCATTTCGAATAGCACCTTCTTCTTGCTCATTCTTTTGCAGAGACCTGATCTAGTTTGTATCAGAGTTAACTCTTGGAGAAAATATAGCAATTGATCCAAAATTGATGCATTGCATATACAAGCCAAGAATTCTGATTAGATTGTGACTAATGGGCTCCCTTCCAATAAACAAACAAACAAACAAACAAACTCAAACCTTGGGACATACAAACTGAACTTTTTAGAGACAGAAACTGAAGATTGATATGAATTTTTAAATTCATATCAGAAACTTTTCTACCTGTGATGTTTAGGTGTTTTCAAACATTCCATCATCCAAAATTAGACAGACTGAAAATGAGTATTCAGCTGAGGCTGCTGGGTCATCTTCAGGGACCTTGAAAAGGGTTTCTATTTGTTTCTCAAAGGTTTGGGAGAGAAGATACATAATTCATTGAACAAAGTAATTTGCAAACCATATTAGCTTAAACCTGTAGAATTTTAGGAATGGGTGTAGAAGTGTTTCTAAGCCAGCAAAGTATGTGTTGGCTTTTAATTCTAGCTGCAGCAAAAACACGGGTTAAATGTATGCTGTTCAGGAAATACAACTACCTCCACATTCAACACAGCCAAAACAGAAAGCAAACTCTAAGAAAAGGTAGCCTCAGAAAAAAGTCTTCAATTTAACATGCATTCTACTGGGCTACCTTTTACAGTCCTTTGTAGCTCAGAAGAATAATCTCCGAATATCCCAAATGAAGCAGAGAACAGTTTGTGCTGGCAACCTTGTCCTACGCTTCCTTCATTTTGTAGGATAAATCATTGTTATTTGTCCCAGATTGATATTGTATCACTTCATAATTTTCTACATGACAAAAGGGAATGGGAGCTTGGGAATATGTTCCGTGGGATTTTTTTTCCCCCTGTCTGGTGAAGAATCAACTTATGGTTCAGTGCAAGAAGAAAAGTTTAGGTCAGTAGCCTTAAAACTCTGACTCAGCCACTGACATAAGGAGTTTCCAAATGATAAGAACGTGGGGAAGGAAGATGTGGGCAGAGATGAAACCAGCAGCTGATTATTAATTAGAATAATGCTGAAAGAAACAAGGACCAGTAAAAGTAAATTTGAAGATATTCTCTCTGTGTCCTCTCTTCCCACATTAGCCTTCATATTTTCTGTAATAGAATTGTAGGTCTGGGACGTTTTTCAGCCAATAACAAGAGGAAACAGAAAGACAAGCCAAGATGCTGGGAAAGTTAAATTCTTCTAGAGTTTGCTGCAAAAAGAAATTGACGTGGGTATTTGCAGTGAGGCATAGGGGAGCATGGAGAAAGAAAAAGAGAAAGGAGCTAAAGGGCTGCCCAGTGGTTAAGAGCACTTGCTATTCCTGCACAGACCCAGGTTCAGTTCCCAGGATCCACAACTGCCCATCATTTTACTTCTAGGAGAAAGGCTGCCATTTCTGCCTCAAGTGCTATTTATTCTTAAAGGTTTGTTCTCCTTCAGAACTGGAACACGGTTGTTGCCAGACACTTCTGACCAAAATAGGACTGAAAAATAGCAGACATATTTACTTACTTTAAAAAAAAGATACTTTTATTTTATATATATGGGTGTTTTGCCTGCCTGTGTGCCTGTGCACCACATACTGGCAATGGACACAAGAGGCCAGAAAACATCAGAAATTGCAGTTCCATTGGCTGTTAGCCACCATGTAGATTCTGAAAACAGAACTTGGGTCCTTTGCAAAGGAAACAAGTGTTCCTAACCACTGAGCCATCTCTCCATTTACAACAGTTGACATGTTTCTAAATGTTTATTTAAAGGTTGCATAGTGGGACAATACAGAGACATTTTAAATGTATTTTCATTAAGAACAACCTTTTTTCTCTTCTTATCATTCTGACTATTCATACATTTAGTTTTAAAAAGGCTTTTTCAGTGATGAATGCAATAAATATAGTTTCCTCTCTGTCTTTCATGCATAATTACGGTCCTTAAGAACTTTACTGCATGAGTCAAACACCATTTCCATTCTTGGGCATCATCTCAATACAGGCAGTGGAATCTGATAGTGAGCTTTGGGATCCTAACACCCTACGGCTGACTTCATCTTCCATAATGTACTTTTTAATAAATTGACTCTTTGCATTCTTTGATATGTATCTCTCTACACAATAAAGAATAATAAATGAAATACATTAGAACAGAAAGAAAAACAGATTTCGTGTTATTAAAGGGGAAAGAACTCTAGATTAGAAGCTGACAAGGAGGAAACGGGCCCATAAACAGAGGCTTCCACACAAAGATAAGGATCATATTACATGGCCACAGGGCAGGCTCTAACTTTTCTTCTTTCTTAGTCTCTAGCACCCGCAGGACTTGTTTTGATGCTCTAAGACATTCAAATGCTCACATCTGTTCAGTTTGGATGAAGCCCAAGGACGAGTCTAAGAGTCCGGTACCTTGGTAGTGAGCACTTTCATTGTCCCCCAAAACAAGCGCTAGACTAAGATTGTCTTGGCTATTAACACATCCATCCAACTCCAGAGTTGTGGAATTTAAATAGATTGGACCTTTGCATTTTTATTTTAGGAGCTTAATTTTTTTTTTTTACATATTTGCAATTTTGTAAGAAAAATTAATATTTGATTTAGATATGTATCAGATTATATAAACAAACTAGGAAATGGTACAGTTTAAACTTTGATACTCCTAACTGTTTCATATAATGCAAAGTAATGCTTTTCTTTTCATTATTGATTATTGAACCCTGGGCCTTGCTCATGCTAGGCAAACATCTTACCACTGAGCTACATCAAAGCCCCTCTTTTTTGTTATTTGTTTGCTTTGCCTCGATAAGTTGCCCGTGATGAGCTTGAATTTTCACTTCTTCTGCCTTAGCTTTCTGAGTTGGAATTACAGGTCAGCACCATGAGGCAGAGCCTGATAAGTGATTTCTAAAGATGAATAAAAGTGGCTTTAATGGAGAACAGTGTCTGGCAGCATCACTACGAGATTCTTCTATGTTGATCATGCTACACGATACAGCTGAAAGGTTTCAAGGTTAAAACTCCTATGGCATCTTTTAAACACTCTATTTACCATTTTCGTATTTAGTTTTTTCCTGTAGAAAACTAAACAGTGAATTGCTCCAATGGCTTTCTTTAAAAACAATTAAAGTTCTACAATTGAGAATTGTAGAACTTAGTTTAAAAAATAAATTTACTTTGAAAGAGGAAGAATTTCTTCACATGACTTCAAGGGATGAGATAAACGATCATTTGTACAGATATCTGAGGAGGATAGAAGGGAACGGTTACTAGGGACTATATGAAAAGCCATGGACTGGTAGAAGACAAGTTTCATCAGAAAGTAAAACCTAATTTTGTTTGCATCATAAGATGTGGGAGGCAACATGGCATTACCCAACAGAGAAGTTTCTGAGTCATCCACGGATATGTTTTTGTTCTAATGTTTCTAAAGGAAACATTAGAAGTGTTTCCTTTAGAGTCCTCTCCAGAGACTGTTCTGTTACTTGCTTCAACTCCTCCTGACCTTATGCTGATTATATGATAAAGTTTTATGAAGAAATATAAAGTGTAGCTGTCATATCAGCAAGGAGCAGGGAAAGCCAATGCCAAGTTGGTTGCTTCAACTGCCCTATTTAAAATAGTATCACAGAATTATGGGCAAAGAGCTCTAAAAGATACAAACTCATAAATATTTTTAAGACTGCAATTGATGGACATTTTGCAGTGGCATGAGAGATTCCAAAACAGGTAGTATTTTTTTTTCTGTAGATAAAAGCTATTGCTTAAGGATAGAATGATGGGAAATACCCATCCTGGAGGAAATGACAGTGTTAAGCTAGAATGTCTGAAGGAAGCAAATCTTTTTGGTATGTTTCATCTAAACAAAATTCCCTGTCATTTCTTTTCATATATTTTATGTATTTACCCAGGTGACTCACTTCTATAGACACTACTGTAGAATCAGAATTGAACATGTGTGTTAGTAACAAAGTAACACCCTCACATACATGGACATCACTAATCATGGAACTTCAAATATCCAGAACCCACCAATTATCAGATGGTAATAAAAACATTTGAATAGAACAAACTTTACACCAGATACACTGAATCTCATAGAAGAGAAATTTGGAAATAGCCTTGAACTCATTGCCACAGGAGAAAATTTCCTAAACAGAACATCAATGGCTTAGGGCTCTATGATCAACAATTGATAAATGGGACCCCAGGAAACTGAAATGCTTCTGTAAGGCAAAGGACATTGTCAATAGGACAAAACAGTAGCCTACAGATTGGGAAAAGATCTTTACTCGCTCTACATATGATAGAGAGCTAATATATGAAATATATAAAGAACTCAAGAAGTTAGACTCTAAAAAAACCAAATAAACCCAATTAAAAAGTGGAGTATAGAGCTAAACAGAGAATGTTCAACAGAGGTATCTCGAACAGCCAAGAAGCACTTAAAGAATTGTTCAGTGTCCTCAGTCTTCAAACTCTACAATATCTATGCTCACTGAAGAAGTCTTTATGTCTTCACTCACAGGACCTACTTTAGATACAATTTTAGTTGGTTCATTTATATTCAGCTCCTGTCTATAGCAAATTAGAAGCAATAAGTTAGAAACTGGAGACACCAAAGGCCATAAATAGCCAACAGGAAAAGCCTATAGTCTACAGCTTGAACATAAGGGAAGAATCCTAAAATATTATAGTATAAACTTAAGAATCTCAGGAGAAGAAAGGAGGAAGGGAAGAGCAGCCTTCTGCGTGCCACAAAAGCCTTACTTGACTCATATCAGAGAACACTCACTCCATCACTGATAACTACTACTGATGTGCATAACAATCATTAATAATTAGCTATATCAAAGGTTCTATGAGTAAAAGTACTAAACTCACACATTCCAAAACCCCAGGAAAATGATCAAAAAAATTGTGAAGTCGGTCAGTAGTAAGGAAAAATGCTATCCGTCATCAGGAGTCTTGATGAATTTCTGCTCAAACTGAGCATATTGAAACAGAAGTGAGGGCGGCAGAGAGCCAGCTGGGTAGCCCTTCCCCTCAGAAGAATACGTTTATTCAACAAGCAGATTACCCAACACAGCCTTGTTAGCTCAGGGGTCTGAAGAGAGATTGTTTACTTGGTGTTTGGAGGAAATGACTTGTTTTCCTAAACCAAACAGAAATAAGTGATCTATAAATAAAAGAGAGCACTGGTTTGATTGTACAAAATCGAAAAAGAAGCCCAGAATGGAGAAAAGCAACTGTGTGCTACTCAGAGGGCATGGATGGCATCAGGCAGTATTTGATCCCCTTTGTCCTTCACACCTCATAGAATCGGTACATGCGCAGAAAGGCTTTTGTTGATAAAGAGTTATTAGCTAGTGGGAACTTGAATACCATGTTTTTACTCAGTGAGCTACATGTCGGGTTGGAAAGATGACTCAGTGCTTAAGAGTACTTGCTGCTCTTGCAGAAGACCTGTGTTTGGTACCCATAGCAGGTAACTCACAACTCCCCTTGATCCAGCTTTAGGGAATCTGACACCCTCTTCTGGCCTTGTGAGCATTACATTGAGTTCACTACACACACACACACATACACACACACTTAAATAAAAATAAGTGTTAAACAGTAAGATACACAACTAGGAATAACTATAAACCACAATGAAATAATTTTATAAATATTTATGTTTTACATTTAATATACTTCACATAATAATGATTCTTAAATGGGTGAGAACAACATGAACATCCCACAAAAAAACAAAAGGCGCAAACTACTAACGAAAATAGGACACATGGTTCGCTTGAAGTTTATAATATTCTCTGAAGGAAAGCATGTGTGAAACCATAAACATGCTTATTGGCAGAAAGGTTAATTTGTTCATTTTTTTTCTAGAAAGCAGTTTGTTTTATCTTTTAAAATGTTTTATTTTATATTTTGTAGGCGTGGGTGTTTTGCCTGAATGTTTATATGTGCACCAAGTATATGCAGTGCCCTCAGAGGCCAGAAAGCATCAAATGCACACAATGAATTAGACAGATCCCATGACAATTATACCTAGTGACAGAAAGCAGGCAAAAAGAGCAATACTGAGTAATTCATCTATAGAAAATGCAAACAGATCCATGGTGACAGAAAGCACACAAATGGTTTTCAGTGGGCTGAAACTGGGCAAAGAGCTAGGAAGAGAAGGAGGAAGAGACAGGTACTTGAGCAAAGCTTGGACTGTAGTGAGCACGTTCAGCATCCTGACTGTGGTACTCGGAACCTTATCAAATTGTACTTTTAAACTATGGACCATTTGTTATAAGTCAAGTATAAGTATACTTTATTTAAGTATACTTATTTAAGTATACTCAGGAAATATTCAAAATCAGACTTAAGTCTCCAATTTGTGAATTTTGAAAACAAGCATAAACAAGCAGGGACCACCTGAGGTTTACCCATACAGAAACACAGATTTGAGAAGAAAAAAAATGTTAGCCTTGAGTCTAACATAGAACCAGTGAGAGATGGGCTGTGTCTCCGCATCTGTCTTGCTCTCTTGTTGGCAAACTCCTGTCCAGTACCCCAGGAGTCTTGATGTGGGAGAACCGAGTGATGTCCTTGGGTACATTTGCAGTTACTACACAAAATTCCCATGTCAAAACTAAAAATCAACTTTTACTATACCTTTTAATCTTCTCAAAATAAATCCATTATAAATAAAATCCTCCTGGCTGTTTTGAGCTAATTAAGGATCTATAAGTCTAGAGAAAGCCGGAGCCGCCTCAGCCAGCACCTGAGACTTCCAAATCGCAGCTTTCTCCCTTGGTCCCCAAACATAACCATTTCTCTTCAAGCAAAGCTTTGGCAGGAAGGCAGCTTTTGCTGCAGGTTTTTTTTTTTTTTTTTTTTTTTTCAGAAATATTCATTCTCTTAAGGAAATCCTAAGAGTCTCTGCATTTGCATAAAGCAAAAACATTCCTTAGCAAGTTTCAGAGTGTGATATTTTTACAAATGACCCAATTACTCTTCCTTTAGAAACTTTAAGCTTTTCACCATTAAAGAGTTTCTGGTCACACATACAGACTTTTCTTTTTTCTTTTTTTTTTTTTTTTTTTTTTTTTTTTTAATTATGGAGGAAACAAAACCTGTCATATGAAGCGAAAATAAGACTTTTCACTCATAGCAGACATACTTCTTTAGGACTCGTGAGTCCTCTGAATTATAAGCAATTTTGTTTTTTGTTTGTTTGTTTTTGTTTTGTTGTGTTCTGAGGGAGTACGTAAAGTTCTAATACAGCGTTAAGGCACAGTTTCCAGAATAAATCTGGTTCTAAGGAGTTTGTCTGCAGAAATTTTAAGATCCTTGTATCTTCTAGCTTCATAAATGTTAATTAATTTTCTCCCAGGATGTTTTCACCCAGGCTACAACATCGACACTGGCGAGAGTTGCATTCAATACTCAGGGCCACATCTTGATACCTAGGACATGTTTAATAAACAGAATTGTTCTTTTAAAAGCAAGCCTATAGAAAGCAGAAAGAGTATTTACCTTCTCAGAACAACTGGTATGGTAACTCAGTCCTGTGATCCTAGCATCCAGAAAGTTGAGGAAGAAGAATTACTGCAAGTCTGTGAGCAACCTAGGGGGGTCATAGGCTGGCTAGGTCTACAGAGTGAAAACTTGTTTCAGAAACCAAAGTAAAACTACATCGCCTGATATGATAGAGAAAGAGAAGTGTAGTCAAAGGTAACTATATTACCTACACATTCTTGTTCTTGTTCTTGTTGCTTGGGGTTGGGGTTGTTGTTTGGTTTTGTTTGTTTGTTTGTTTGTTTGTTTGTTTTTTACTATTCATATACAAAAGACTGTACTCATAGGAACTCAATGAGTGAGTACTATTTTCCAGATGCCAAAGTATACCCTCACATTAACAATGTGGAAAAATAAGATTATTCCCATAACCGTGTAAGATATAGGCCTGGTATTCACTGATAATCGCTTAACTGTTCCTCCAAAGAACTTTTCTCCTAGAATTAAAAAAAAAAATGTTCATTCATTAGAAACCATTTGAGGAAAATCATTTCATGCACAGTCAGCATAAAGAATCTTCTAGACAGGGTTCTAAAATCCAGGTCTAGAGACTAAAGTCCAGCAGCGACACTACACAGAGCATGGCTTAATTGAGCATGCCATGTCACTGTTCTGCTTTGTTCTTGCTTTGCTTGTCCAGTGCTTGTTAGCCACAGTAAGTGAGCTATGGAATATATGAAATATATATTCATTCCAACCAGTATTGGTTACTAAAGCCCTGTGAATGTGACTCTTGCCTCCGCCATTTACTAGCTACACACAGACTTCTCAAGCATTGTCACTTGTCTCTCAAATGACCATAAGAAGAGAAACCATTCTGACACAGGGTAGAGTGTCCGTCGGTAGAGTTTGTCACCAAAACCACTGTCATAAGACCACTCCCTGACTGTTTTTACCATCTCAAAAACACATCTGACCTACTCAACACTTAGAAGTTACTAATGTTTCTTTGGATGATTTATATGCCTGTCAAATGAAGCTAGCAAGCCAGAGAGCATATTTAAATAAGAGAGAAGTGTTGCATGTATACACTACTGGAAAGCCCTTGATGAAAGATGTTCTGAATTGCTTCCTTCATACTTTAGCAGAAATAAAATGCTACCTTGGGAGTTAGCTTTCCCTCCTCTATGTAACATGAAACATTCTTCTGTGAGATTTAGTATGTTCACAAGTTTACTTTATTGCTGAGAGACAGTTAAAACAGCACACGAATCTATGGATGAGAAATAAACCATTGCTTCACAAACAAAACTCAAAAATCAAGTTGCCAAGGATGTAAATGGATCAAAACAGTTGTCATTTGCAAAATGGATGTTTCTTCATTATTTTGCTTCCTTTTTTGTCAACAAAGACTCAATGATTATAGAAAGTTATTCAGAATTATCTATATTTTGGCAGCCATGTGTGTTGGACAATTAGTTGTCCATAGAAGTATTGTAGATGAACTAATTAAAAACTAATGGTTAAAGTAATAAAAAGAAAAAAGAAAAAATATCAATAAGTTCATTTTGTACTTAGCCCTCTCGTGGTGTCAGATCAATTCTCATTTATACTGTGATTCATGGAAATTACTTGAACCCTTCTAAATATAACTGACACATGGGCTTCAAGCACATCTTAAACTCATTCTAAAAATTAATTTTACAATACAAAAGGAGAGAGATTCATCAAAAGATTGGGGACTTAAAACTCTAAAGAACTAAAAGGTTGTGGTTTCTCCAGGTTAAGTAAAATTCAGAGGCAACTAACAAGCATTTCCAGCCTTCTCAGCTTAATGAGAGGACAAAGGGGTGGAGACTCAAGACTACAAGCACTGACCTGTAAGATTAAAAAGAAGTCTCTTTGTCACAATTTTATCATCGCTTGTAAGTGATAAACTGCCAAGAGGCAGGCTGGTGGCGGCAGCAATACATTTTCTTTGAGACAGTAAAACCATCAGTGAGGCGTCTGTACATGTGTAACCCTTCTTGAATATGAAAGCAATTTTCCAAAGCCCTGTAGCTTACTGCTATTGTTTTCGTCAAGAGCAAGTGTTCTAGCTCACGGCTTTTGCTGAGTGATTGCCAAAGACAGAGTTTGACAAATGAACAATCCAGCTCCCCAACTGATTACAGAACAAGACTCCAGTACTATCCACTGCAATATCTGAATTTCCTCTAAAGAAATAGGATGGGATTGGGATAGCTGTACATTGGGATGCACAATAGCTTCTGTTAAAGTAGAGAAAGGGCAAGATTGGGACAGAACAAAAAGTAACAACATCTAAAACAAATTAAGAAACAACTTTAAAAGATATGCAGTCTGTCATGTATGTACAGGTAACAATGTATAAATTTATATATTGTGTATATATATAAATATATATATATGTGTGTGTGTATATAACAAAAACTTCTCCATTATGCAAGAATTAAAACATTCCACACAAAATACAAATATCAATTATATCGATTTCAACAGGTTCATTTTAAGCTAGTTTTGGAGGGAGGAGAGAAGGTTACATGGTCTTGTTATAGAGACTTTGATGGCCTAGAACTAAAAGTGTAGACCAGGCTAGTCTCAAAGTACTAAGAGATCTGATTTCCTTTACTTCCTGAGTGCTGGGATTAAATGTGTACATGAACATGCCCAGCCATCGTTGAAACATTGTTGTGATATTAACATTTCACCTTTGAGCATTTAATCAACTATGATCAAAGGCAATTTTAATTATTCATATTTCTCAACAGGTTTTATGAGTAGTTTTACAGCCAGTAATTACTAACATAACAGTGTTGTTTAGAAAAGGGTAATCACTTTTATGTGTGAAGAAATAAGTAGGCTGTCAAGAGTCAAATTTTAATTTATCTCTGCTCTTTTGTACCTATTTTTTTCTTGTGCAACTGGTTAAGCTAATACTTTGAAGAGAGAGATTTTGATATTTTGTTTATTTGTTTGTTTTTTATTCTTAGAGGGCTCCTTTTGGTAGTTAATTCTATGATAGGTTTATATCTTGTACTCTCAAATCAGGCTTAATGATGCCCATTTGATAAACATTCATAAGCATGTTACTTAACACACTGGCAGGGTACTTAAGTGGCTGTTTTAGGAGCATCTAAGGATAACAGATGACAGGGAAGTCGGGCTGATTGTGGTCCACTGGGGAAATGAGGAACAAAGTATTGATGGCCTGACAACTTTAACTTACACTGGCAGACGTGCGGAGGGAGAAATCACATTATTCTCAGCCAAAAGATACATAATCACTATTATCTGGTAGAATTCTCAGCCAATAAGGAAATAATGCATTGTATTTTTGGAATGATAAAAAGAAAGATCTTCAAACATGAACTTTAAAAATGTTTCTTCCAAACATGGGGCACATTAGGAGTGTATTTCCATATTTCATTTACTCTCGTGATTTGAAGGTCTTGCAGAAGCTCATTAAGCACACCAAATACCACTGTTCCAAAGCCAAGGAGGGTAAAAGCACAAAAGATTCACTGTAGTTTGGGGAGACAAAACATTCCACTCAGTTAGTGATTAAATCAATCTATATCCTTACCTTGCTTTTTAAAGACTTTTATTTCTGTTTTTTTAAGAGCAATATAGAGGGAAAGAGTATTACTTACTGGGTATTCTTCTCTTAAGCGTTTTTGCTTAACTGGAAAGACATGAAATACATTTGATAGTTCTTACTATCATGAACTATCTTACATGGGAAGCAGACTTCAGAGAGGAAGCTTAAACAGTAATCAGGTTTTGTTTTGTTTCCAAGACCATGTAAAACATAAAAACCATGAGCCCTGGATCCCTAAAAATCCTGCAGAAGATGGGGCAATAGCCTGGCTAGGCTCCTCTAATAGTAAGTGGGTTTTTCCAGAAACAGAAACGAGAGCTGTGAGCCCTGCCCTGTGCTGGAAGCTCAGTCTCACACAGCAAAAATTAAATGCCATGCAGGGAGGAAGGGATACTTCTAAATCTCCCCCTGCTTACTGATTTCTCACACCAATTCCTCACATGTGTTCTCAGACTTTTTTAATTACTGCTGTTGGTCGAAGTGATTTCTTCACACTAAAATGTGGTTCAGAGGTTGAAAGGAAGAAGCTTCAAGTCCTCTAGTCTACCCACCCTTCTGGTTTCATAGTAAAAGAAAGCAAGGCAGAAAATAAAATCAGCTTGCTCCAGACCACAGTAGGTCAGTGCTATGCATCCAGACCTTGAGTCCTATTCTTTTTCCTGCTTTATACAGCACTTCCTCCTCTCACAAAGACTGATTCTGAGACAGGCTATGCATGAGAGCTCTGCAGCAAAGCCTCTCCATGTGTACTTCCTCGTCACATCCAGGTCTCTCTCTCTCTCTCTCTCTCTCTCTCTCTCTCTCTCTCTCTCTCTCTCACACACACACACACACACACACACACACACGGGGAGGGGGGAGAAGAGAGAAGGAGAGGAGAAAGGAGGGGAGAGAGGAGGGGAGAAGGGAGGGGAGAGAGGAGGGGAGGGGAAGGGAGAGAGAGTCATGTATGGCTGTTTCTCTTATTCTCCTTTCCATGGCTGTCCTACAGCAAGAAGGAAGATAAATAGCCCCCATGCCAAGGCACCATAGAGTATCCAGCTCTCTAGGGCCATAATTTTCTACGTGATGGAAAGTAACTGTGACCCCCATTAGGGAATGAAAGTTATCCCTGCTGCAGAAAGTGATGGTGAGACAGGAGTGAATTGAGAGCTGTGGAAGAAAGGCTTTCTGCCTCTTCTCTAAATGTTCTAGTGTAGAACCTGTCTGCTACACTTCACTCAGTGTATTCCTGACTATGTAATTTTAATTATATATATATATATATATTCATATATATGATTGTGTATGTGATATAATATATGATATATGATATATGATATATGATGCATGATATATGATATATAATATATTTTATATATGATATAATATAGAATATATATATGGTCTTGATATGAGTCCATAGGGTTTGGAAAACAGTGCATCCAAGAAAATCTGCTTTAATGGTGAAGTAACATATTACAACAAATGCTTATGTTTCAATTTACCAATTAGTAGAAAATATGGTGAAAAACACCATCAGATACTAAATACATAAATGAACCTTCCAGGCTCACACCACACAACAATATCAGAGAACTACAGCTCTCTACAGGGTCTCCAGAAATAGTTCTAGGATTGGCCATAAATTGGGCAGGAGTCAAACATCAAGTACTGAAATGCTATAATGTATTATAAACAATAGATAAATATATAAATAATAAGAATAGGAAAATTAGTGGATTCACAAATAAATGGACACTACACAATATTCTCTTTAATGACCAATATATCAAGGATAAGAGCTCAGGGAAAATTGGAAAGTACTTTCAGATGAATGAAAGTGAAGATACAACTTTGCCCAAAATTATAGATGTAGCTGACACTGCTGTTGGAGAGAATTTTATAGCTATAAATTAATATAATAAAAGTAAAAGATACTCAAATAGTAACCTGAATTTCCACTTAAAGAACCGCAAAAGAAAAGCAAACTAATCTCATAAGCACAGGAAATAAAATGAATAAATTATCTCTAAAATAAAATGATATCTTACCATTTGCCACAATATGGATGGACCAGGTGAACAGTATGCTAAATAAAACAAACAAAAACTAGAAGACATGATTTAGCTTACATGTGAAGTAGGAACTAATAAACTCCCTCTCCCTCTCACACTCCTCTTCCCCCCTTCTTCCTTAATAAGTAAATAAGTATATGTGATAACACAGTTTAAAGGAAGAGACTGGACAAAGGGAGAGGAAGAGATGTCTCCATCCTCCAAATGCACATGTACAAGAGGACACATATGTACACATAGCTGCACACAAATGTATATACCACACACACACAAAGAAAAGAGAAAGAGACAACCACAAGAAGCCCCTGGGAATGAATTTTAAAACTCTGGCCCAGCAACCAGAAGTGGAAAAGCATTTGTCTAAGTCTGACTTCTGGGCCACTGTGCATCTCTCCATTGGTGACATAATAACAAACACCTTCAAAAGAACCAAATTTTTCCCATACAAAAGCCACGGCCTTTAGCCAGTATATCCAGTGCTGATATAATGGTCTGACAAATTTACATATACCAAAATGTACCCACAATATATCTTCAAACTCAATTAACTGTTACATACATATGATATATATATATATATATATATATATATATATATATATATATAATCTCACATATAGAGAGGAAGCAGCTTGACAAACGATAGACAGACAGACAGTTATGATAGAATATAAAACTAAAATCAACTCAAAGTACCTTTGCATACTTATTTTTATTATATAAAGTTTATATGACTAATAAACATTCATTTTCACTGTGTGATGTTCTAAACACCAGCTAATTTCAAGAAAATATATTTCTTTTCTTTTTTTTCTTTTCCCTTCCTTTGTATTTTTTTTTTTAGTCAACACTTCAATTTTTCTTCACATGCTTTGTTTTCTTGTAAGAATCAAAGTTGCCCAAATTAAAATCTTTATGCTAATATTACTACATATCCCTTTAAAAAAAGGAAAGAAAAATATAAGGATTTTTAAATTAAAACTCAGGACAGGAAGAGACTGAAAAACAAATTCCTATTTAGTTCCAAATAAAATGAAATGAAGAAAACTTGGTTTCTAATTGGGGCTGGAGTGGGGGTGGGACGACAAAACCAGAACAAAGTCCAAGCATCAGCATCCTTCTCCCTACCCTGCTCCACCCCACACAGCAACAGCAGGAGCCCAGTGTGTGTGGTCTGCTGCAATCATGAGCCTGTTCTAGGTTCGATGGCAGAGTCCTGTCCTGTCCAGTGAGACGGCACCAGGGACACATTCTGCTGTCAGGTCGTGGGGTTGACTCTGTGTGGCTAGTGGGTTGCGGGGTGGGATTTTCAGGATCGTCATGAGGCTCCTTGTTTCGTTCCACCAGCCTCTCCCAGTGCCTTTCTCCCCGGGGCAAGGGCTCCATCAAGAATGGTTTCTACTTGGCTGAGGGCTGTAGACTGTCCTTCTCTTCTCTGTTCTCTGTCCCACTCTCATCATCTTCAATCTCTCCCTCCTCTCCACTGAACTTGTCATGGGCCCACTTGGGGCTGGTACTGGATTTCCGGAACATGAACCGGGCCCGGCCCCAGGGAAAGGCTCCTCGGCCACGACCTCGGCTCATCCATTTGTCACTGTCCTCGCCTTTCCGGTCATCGTGCAAGTAATACTTCTTACTCTTGGGTGTATACTCTGGATGCCACTCTTCTTCCCCGGCTTCTCTTTTGAAAATCATTGTTGCTGCTGCTGCTGTTGTTGTTGTTGTTGTTGTTGTTGTTGTTGTTGTTGTTGTTACCAGAATAGTTTCCTCTGCCCCAACCTCTAACTCTTGCTCGAAACTGAAAGGTTCCCCAGCTCTGCCGCCTCTTTCATTCTGGATTTGTCAAAACCTGTGGTGCTCTCCTCCCTCTCCTCTGCTTCCTCAGCTTACTCCTCTGCTTTGTAAGAGTAAGATGACTGGGAAGAGGAGGAGGACAACCTAGACCGGTCTCTTGCTCTACAGTGCTTCTTCTGCTTCTTTGATCCTTTGTGGGTTTTCTCTGTCTTGTCAGTTGACCTTTCTCTTGAGTGGCTGGAGTCTCTGGAATCCACCGACTCTCTTGATTTACCGCGCTTAAGATCTCTCTCCTTATGTTTTTTATGACGTTCAATATCAAGACGAAGATCAACAGAATCATCTTTGTATTTTCCTCCAGCCTTGTAGCCAGGTTCTCGTGGACTTTTCAATTCCTCATGAGTCAAACCATGCTTTCTGAATGTACTGGGGGAAATGTCTATCTTCCTGTGTATCTCTGGGCTTTTCTTATTTTTAGCTGCTTCTTGTTCATTTCCTCTTTTTAGGTATTTAGTAAAGCATTCATGCAGTGTCATTCCAGAGGATCCAAAGTGATGCTCTTTCACATGATGAACAATGGTCACTATGTGCTGGGCAAACAGTTCTGAGGGACCACGCTGAGACTGAGCTGACTGTGTGTGCTGGGAAATGGACCGGAATTCCTGCTTCTTTTTGTTGCTATGGACTAGATCCCGACAAAGCTTTCGTTCCTGAGCCAATAAGCCACTGGGTCGTGCAAGGTCTTCATCGAAGGAGTCCATCCAGACATTGACCTGGGCCTCCCAAGTAATGGAAAAGAAAGACTTCCCTGAGGAAAAGTCTCCTTTGTTTCCCAGCTTGTCATGGCTTTCAGAGGTCTTCCTTGGAGGAGGTGATGAACTTTTCTCCTGGACTGCCTTGTATGCAGTCACCTGGAAATTCTTTTCTGGGACAAAGCCCCCGTGTCCACTGTCACTTCTCTTGGACGCTCCTCCTTCCGGGATCTCTCTGTGAAAGGTGCCTCCTCCAGCTCCTCTGCTTTCCTCTGCTTTTCCTTCCCTGCATGCAGGCTCTCTCACTTGCCTGATTTCTCTTCCTCCTGGTTTTTGCTCGCACCCGCTATGACTTTAGACATAAACTTGGGCTCATCATCAAACTCGGGTTCCTTCCTTCCCTTACTTTTGTCCTTATCTTGCTCATCCATCTCCTCCTTGTGGAAGTCATCCATCTTTTTCTCAAAGTCATCCCGGAGCTTATACCTTTTGGGTGACTGGCTGCCTCGGAAGGGCTTCTCAGTGTCCGACTTGGGAGCAAATGGATCAGATTTCATTCTCTGACAACAGCATCAGAGAAGCCCCCTTTCTCTTTCAGCTTCTCCTTCTCAGCATTTGTTTGTTTTTGCTCCTTATCCTTTCCATTCTCTGTCTTCTGCTCTCCCAGATACCTTTTTGAGTATGCTGCTCCCCCTGAAGCAGCGCTCTCTTCTTTCTGAGATGAACCACATGCAGAGCCAGTGGCTGGTAGACTCTCACCTACAGGACTCTTTTTGGATGGATTCAAAGACCCAGAGCCATGGTCTAACTGACCTTGGTGTGATCCAGATTGATATCCAGCACCACCTGAGCCCATCTGGGATGCATTAGAAAGTGGAGGACTAGGTTTTGGCACAGGGCTAGGGCGTGGTGACCTTCGCCTAACCACCACAGACTGGAGGGGACTTTTGAGAGCTGGGCTTCTCTCCCGGGGACTCAGATCTGAAACTGAGGCCCGTGATGCAGAACTAGTGCCATGGGTGGTGGCATCTGGCCATGGCTTTGAGCTCTCAGACCCTTTTATATCCTGAGAGGCGCCTCCAGAGAATGTCTGCTCCTTAGCCTCGTCTCCCTCGTTATCACCAGCTGCCTGAGAGGGCCGGCTATCCTTGGAAGAGGACTTTTTCTCTTTTGTAGACTTTCACTTAGATGACTCAACTCTGCTGTGGTTGGAGGACGACCGGGAAGATGAGGAGCGTCTTGACCTGTCAGAGGATGACTTATCAGAGTTCCCAGAGTGGCTCCTGGACCGTGGTGAAGGGGACCTTCTCTTTGGGGACCGGGATCAAGAATGGCCCCGACGAGGGCTGTATGCTTGCCGGTAGTTCTGCCAATTGGAACGGTAGTTTCCCTAGCCACCTTGGTTATACTGGTCCCTATGGATAAAAGCCTTGGTTTTGCCCACGGAAGTAATAGGGCCTCCTGTAGCCTCTGTTGTGACCTCAGAAATCTTGATTCTGATACACTCTGGGGTGATTCCTTTCTCTGTTATGAGCTGGAGAATATGATCTGGAACAAGACCTAGAACTCAGCCTGTGCTTCCTTGAGAGACAGATCGGCTTCGGGACCGAGACTTTGAAAACGAACAAGACTGAGATCTGGATGCAGATCTTGAGCGAGAAGAGAGAGACCCAGACTTGGATTTGTTTGTTTTTGACATCTTGGAAGAGTTTACACCTTGACCGGCCAAAGCGACTACAGCTGCAGTCTCGCAACAGCACAACTGGCCCGAACCTCACCCCCGCCCGATAGCTTCCTATTTGTTGATATCAACTTTCTCCTCATAAATAATCTATTCTAAAAGTCAATACTATGCACATTTTTCTCTGTATTTCCACAGTTCTGGATAGTTACATAAAGTTCCATACAGGAGATTATCTTGGTTTTTGAAGAATGAAGTCATGGTATATTTCTCTACATCTTGACTTTCATGTTGAAGTGCCTTG
Source organism: Arvicanthis niloticus (assembly GCF_011762505.2). NCBI lineage: Eukaryota > Metazoa > Chordata > Mammalia > Rodentia > Muridae > Arvicanthis > Arvicanthis niloticus. The sequence continues at coordinate 64,102,325 of NC_047665.1, read as the reverse complement.
TGGAAAGCTAGCATGTTGTTCAAACAAGGAATCTTATTACCAGGAAAACTGTATTAATCATTGTCTAATTTTGTGATTAAAAACACTCTGGCTAAAAGCAATTTAAGAAATAAATGGTTTATTCTGGCTTACTGTTCCAAAAGGATGGGAGTCCATCATGGCAGGGATGGTAAGACATGGTGCTAAGAGAAAAATGTTAGCTGATCACATTTTGTCTATACTAAGGAAGAAGAGAAAGAAGAAAGTGGGTCAAGGCAATAAACTTTCAAAGCCTGCCCAGTACCATACATCTTCCAACAAGGCTCACCCTCCTAAAGATTCTGTAAAACCTCACTGAAGCAACACCACAAAGAGAGGATCAAGTGTTCAAATACATGAGCCTGGGGGCACATTTCATTTAAACTACGGCAGAAGCTGAGAATGAATGAATGAATGAATGAATAAATAAATAAAGAGTTCAATGCCAACTTGATCTCTACAGAAAGACCCCATCTCAAGGCTACAACAAATATCTTACGGAAATCCTTCATGTCACATGATAATGCATTTAGTCCATTATTTCAAATCTGTGACCCTAACTGCCCTGCTCTAACTCAGCTGTATCTTCTCAGACATTACCCTACTCCAGGGTTCTTACCTTGCTTTTATGTTTGGACTGCTATAAAAATTGTATTGCAAAAAGCAGCTTCAATTCTTTGAAACATGCGATTTCTGAATGTTTTTGTTTCTAAGCCTTAGATTCCCAGGTGAAAGCTAACAGAAGCTTCCATAAATATTGTCAAGCTTCCCACCTCCACCTTGGCTTGTTCACATGCTTGTTCTACACTCGCTACAATATATGATTGCTTTTTTATTATTATTCTATCCAAGCATATATTATCTTTTGAGTTGATTGAGTCTAGACATCATAAATTTTGAAAGAAAGCTTCCAGACTTGTTCATCAGAACTGAAGGAATTTACTTAAAGTTTAGTAACCATTATAAACACTTGAGTTCTTCCTTCTTTGATTTCTTCCTTCTCTCTTAGCTTCTCTTTCTCTCTATGGACCTCATTCTGAGATGGGCTGTACACTTCTGGTCACAAATGGCTGTCAGCAGCTCCTCATGTTGTGTTCAAAATGCTTTCCTTGTAAGGAAGAAAAGGTTCTGCCACTTTTCCTGCATGTTCAGCAACAATTCTGATATACATTGCTACTTGGTCAAGTGTTGACAGTTTTTAACATAACACTGTGTGGTTGGGAAAATGTGATGCCTTAATTAGCTTGGGAATGGGTCCCATGTTCTATTCCACATCTAGTGATGGAGTCTCAGTGGGACTATCACATAAACAGAGAGAGCAGCTCACCCCCAGTATCATGCCAGAGAAACAAGTTATCAACAAACATCTCGGTGTCATTCTTAATATGTAAAGTGCTGTGGTGCCTTATTCACATTGCTGTAAATTATAAACCTCACCTCTAGACAGCTAAAATATCAAAATGATGTACAATTGCAAAAGTGTACTTTTAATGAAGATTTAACTGAAATGCACCCTATCTTAAATAATCATCATGTCCTCACATGCTATTACCTCAGTTTCACTATTCAGGAGTCTCTATTGTTATAATTATATTTTACTGTATTTAAGGCCTATGAAGGATAAGAAGCTATTCGATTTGATTTGAGGTCAGGGAATGGCTCAGTCAGCAAAACACTTGCCTTACAAACACAATAACCTGAAGTTGATCCTCATTATCCAAATAAAAGAGTTGGATGTGTTGCTATGTGTTTGCAGTTCTAGTGCCAGGGAGACAAAGAGAAGAGCATCCCCGGGGCTCACTAGGCAGTAAAACTACTGAGTTCCAGGCCAAAGACTCTGTCTCCAAGGAGGTGATTGGCCTTCCTGAGGATAATAGCCTATGATGATGTTGTCCTCTGTCTTCCATGTCTACACACACACACACACCAGAGAGAGAGAGAGAGAGAACTTTTATTTTTTAAATTAAAACATATTTAACTTCTTTCCTTATTATTATTTCTTTATTTCTCACTTTTTTTCCTGGATATACTTATCTTTCTACTTCAGGTCTCTAGATCTTGGAACCTGTCGCCTAAAATTATGCTGGGCCTAAATGAGAATCTAGGGTCCCTGGAATGAGGACAGTACTCTAACTCCAGTGTAGAGTTGCTTAGTCAGGCTGTCAGCTCTGATCTCAATTGTGCACATATAGCTAATGGTTTATATTTATTGAACAGATAAAATTATTTCATAGACTTTAAATTCACTTTCTAATTTTTAAATCAGTCACAGGTATTCGAGGTTACTGCCTAACTAGACTCTAGAAAGGAGAGGTGGGGTTTTAATGTATGTAAATTTTATTCTCCAAATGGTTCCCCTAAAATTCTTTACCAGGGCAGTTACTAGTCAAGATTGTTCATCCCTTTCCCTTCTTCATTCTTTAGCCATGTAAGGACACAGCAAGAAAGCCCACACCAAATGTTCAATATCACACCTCACAATTTCAGTAACTGTGAAAGAGAAAAACATAGGTTATCTATAAATCACTTAGCCTCAAATATTTTGTTATAGCAGCAAGAGGAAAGCACTAAGATGGTAAGATAAATGAGATTTTTAAATCTAATACAACCATGTAAACAAATGTGCGCATACATAGACATATGCAAAAAACTTCAATAGAATAATTCAATAATGGCTTAATTTCTTTGATTTCTTTCTATCGATCTTTCTTTATTAATCATTTTATTTGTTACATTTCAAATGCTATCTCCCTTCCAGTTTCCTCTCCATGAACCTTCCCCCGCCTCTTTACCTCTAAAAGGGTGCTCCCCACCCATTACCCACTCCTGCCTCACACCTCTAACATCCCCCTTCTCTGGAGCACCAAGACTCCACAGGACCAAGCACCTCCCCTCCCACTGATGCCAGATCAGGCAATCCTCTGCTACATATGTAGCAGGAGCCATGGGTCACTCCAAGTATTCTTTTTGGTTGGTGGCTTAGTCCCTGGGAGCTCTAGGTTTTCTGGTTAGTTTATATTATTCTTCCTATGGGGTTCCAATCCCCTTCAGCTCCTTCAGTCTTTCCCCAAACTCTTCCATAGGTGTCCCAGGGCTCAGACCAATGATTGGCTGTGAGTGTCTGCATCTGTCTTAGTCAGGTGCTAGCAGAGTCTCATGGAGGACAACCATACCAGGCTCCTGTCTACAACACACCTTGGCATCAGCCTTAGTGTCAGAATTTGATGTCTGTGGATAGAATGGATGATGGGGCTGTCTCTGCATGGCCTTTCCTTCAGTCTCTGCTCTATTTTTGTCCCTGCATTTCCTTTAGACAGGGACAATTCTGGGTTAAAAATTTTTAGATGAGTGGGTGGCCCCATCTGAATAGTATATAGATAGACTGGGGGCCATGTCTATCTATCTACTACTGGAGGTAGTCTCTTCAGGTTCTATCTCCCTGTTGTTGGGTATTTAGGCTAATGTTCTTCCCTCTGGGTCCTGGGAGCCTCTCCCATTACTGGCATCTGAGACTTTCTATTGGTTTCCCAAGTTTCCCCACACTTACTCCTACTCATTTCTATTCATTCCCCTGGCCCTTGGACTTCTCACCTATCTCTTCCCATACTTGGTTCTGCCTCTGCCTCTTTTTCATTCTCATTCTTTTCTACCCAGGTCTCTCCCTCTGCCTCCTATGACTATTTTGTTCCTCCTTCTCAGTGGCTTTGAAGCATCCACACTTTGTTGTATCCACTTTCTTGTTAAGCTTTACATGGTCTGTGAGTTGTATTATGGGTATTCTGAGCTTTTGAGCTAATACTCACTTATCACTGAGTACATATCATGTATGTCAATTTGGGTCTGTGTGTCCTCTCACTCAGGATGATATGTTCTAGTCCCATTCATTTGCCTACAAAATTTGCGAAGTCGTCCATTTAATAGATGAGTAGTATTTCATTGAGTAAATGTACCACATTTCCTTATCCCTTCTTCCATTAAGGGACATTTGGGTTGTTTCCAGCTTCTGGCTATTATAAATTAGGCTGTTATGAACATAGTGGAGCCTGTATCCTTGTTATATATTGGAGCATCTTTTGGGTCTATTGGGTATATGCCCAAGAGTGGTATAGCTAGGTCTTCATGTAGAGTTATTTCAAATTTTCTGAGGAACCTCCGGTCTGATTTCCAAAGTGATTGTCTCAGCTTGCAATCCCACCAGCAATGTAGGAGTGTTCCTCTTTCTTCACATCTTCACCAGTATCTTCTGTCACCTGAGTTTTTGATCTTAATCATTCTAATTGGTGTAAAGTGGAATCTCAGGGTCCTTTTGATTTGCATTTCCCTGACGACTAAGGATTTTAACAGTTCTATAGGTACTTTTTGGCCATTGGAGATTTCTCAGTTGAAAATTCTTTGTTTAGCTCTGTACCCCATTTTTAATTGGGTTATTTGGTTTTCTGGAGTCTAACTTCTTGAATTCTTTGTATATTTTGGATATTAGTCCTCTATCAGATGTAGGATTGTTAAAGATCTTTTCCCAATAGGAAAAGAGAAAAGTAGGTTGCTGTTTTGTCCTATTGACAGTGTCCTTTGCCTTAGAGAAGATTTTTAGTTTCATGAGGTTGCATTTGTCAATTGTTGATCTTAGAGCCTGAGCCACTGGTGTTATGTTCAGAAAATTTTCCCTTCTGCTGATGTTTTTAAGGACACTTCCCACTTACTCTTCTATTAGATTCATCATATCTGGTTTTAAGTGGAGGTCCTTGATCCATATGGACTTGAGCTTTGTACATGGAGATAAAAATAGATCAATTTTCATTCTTCTACATGTAGATTGCCAGTTAAACCAGCACTATTTTGTGTGGCAGTGGGCTGTGAGAGGCAGCTGAGTACCTGGTCGAGCATGCTTCGAACCCTAGAGACCTTAAAGGGACAATAGGAGTTTGGCATTGCTCCTGGGAACCCTGGTTCCTTTCAAATAGCCACAGCCCTCTACAGCCCCTCCCAAAGAGAGGTTTGTGGCCATAGGTCACATAGCACAGGTAGAGGGTGTGACTACAGGCCACAGAGCCTTAAGATATCTCCATATTCATGAAATACCTAAAGGCCAGAGGGCATAGCCAATTAAGCATTCTTTCCCAGACTCTCCTCCTTACAAAAGGTATTTAACCTCAGGCCTGCCCTGAGAATACAGGGTATAGCTTCATCCACTTTCCACCATGACAATAAAGGTCTTATGACCTGGACTACCTCTCTTCTTTGGAGCCCACTGTGGGGAGCCATAGAGAAGGTTTTCAATTACAGAGCCACAATCTAATCTCCCGCCCACGGCCTCTCTATGTTCCAGCCAAGGAGGCTGCCAACTCAAAAGAGCTAGCCAAGCCAGCCATGACCCAGCCAAGTGAGTCACAGTGACCAAGAGCCTCCTCCCTGCAGGATGTTGCAGGAGCTTCTCCCAGTCACCCCTTTGGCTTCAGATCAATCCAGCCAGCACACCCAGTCTCGGTCCTTCAGAGGCCTCTCAGTGGCACCTGAGAGCCCAAGGGCTTGAGACCAGTCAGTCCCCGGCAGCTTCCTGGCCCAGGGATCCCCAACTCAAGAGCTCTGGCCCCCATAGGGGTCTCAGACTGTGTTCTCTCCACCATGGAGTAGAGCCCTGCGGCTTCCCACAGCCCGATTTCTGCCCAGCACTGTGTGGAGTGAACACAGTCAATTCCCATGACCCTGCTCCAGCCGCCTGGAGGGGACAGACATGGGACCCACAACTCAACCCAACAGGACCCACGCCCATGTGCACACCACAACCTAACACTATTTGTTGACTTTAAGGATTGTTGACTATGTTAGCTCTACGGATCCATGAGCAAGGGAGATCCTTCCATCTTCTGAAGTCTTCAATTTCTTTCATCAGAGCCTTGAAGTTCTTGTCAAACAGATCTTTCACCTGCTTGGTTAGATTCACAACAAGGTATTTTATATTATTTGTGACTATTGTGAAGGTTATTGTTTCACTAATTTCTTTCTCAGCCTGTTTATCCTTTGAGTATAGGAAAGCTACTGATTTGTTTGAGTTAATTTTATATTCAGCCACTTTGCTGAAGTTGTTTATCAGGTTTTAAAGTTATCTGGTAGAATTTTGGGGGTTGCTTATGTATACTACCATATCATCTGCAAATAGTGATACATTTATTTGATTGATCTAGCTAGAACTTCAAGTACTATATTGAACAAAAAGAAAAAGAGTGGGCAGCCTTGTCTTGTCCCTGATTTTAGTAGCATTGCTTCAAGTTTATCACCATTTAATTTAATGTTTGCCATTTGTCTGCTGTATATTGCTTTTATTATGCTCAGGTATGTGTCTTGAATTCCTAATCTTCCCAAGACTTTTAACATGAATGGATGTTACATTTTGTCGAAGGTTTTTTTTTTTTTTCAGCATCTAATGAGATGATCATATTTTTTTTTTGTTTTTGAGTTTGTTTATGTAATGTATTAAGTCGATGGATTTCCACATATTAAAAAGTTTCTGCACCCCGGGATGAAGCCTACTTGATCTTGGCAAATGATCATTTTGATGTGTCTTGAATTCGGTTTTCAAAAACTCTATTGAGTATTTTTATATCGATATTCATGAACAAAATTGGTCTGAAGTTCTCTTTCTTTGTTGGGTCTTTGTGTGGCTTAAATTTCACCCTAATTGTGACTTCATAGAATGAATTAAGTAATATTCCTTCTGTTTCTATTTTGTAGAATAGTTTGAGAAGTATTGGTATTATGTCTTCTTTGAAGGTCTCATAGAATTCTACATGAAATCCATCTGGCCCTGGGTTTTTTTGGTTGGAAGACTTTTAATGACTGCTTCTATTTCATTAGGGGTTATGGGACTATTTAGATAGTTTATCTAGTACTGATTTAACTTTGATACCTGGTACTTGTCTATAAAATCATCCATTTCGTCTAGATTTACCAGTTTTGTCGAGTATAGGCTTTTGTAATAGGATCTGACAATTTTTCTGAATTTCCTGTTTCTTTTGTTATGTCTTACTTTTCATTTCTGACTTTATTAATTTGGATGCTGTCTCTGTGCCCTTTAGTTAGTTTGACTAAGGATTTGTCTATCTTGTTGATTTTTTCAATGAATCAGCTTTTAGTTTTATTAATTCTTTGTATAGTTGTCTTTGTTTCTAATTAGTTGATTTCAACTCTGAGTTTACTTCTTCCATCTACTTCTCTTGGGTGTGTTTGTTTCCTTTTGTTCTAGAGCTTTCAGATGTGCTGTTAATTTGCTAGTGTAGGATCTCTCCAATTTCTTTATTATGGTACTCAGTGCTATGAATTTTCCTCTTAGCACTGCTCTCATTGTGTACCATAAGTTTCAGTATGCTATGCCTTAATTTTCATTAAGTTATAGAAAGTCTTTAATTTCTTTCTTTATTTCTTCCCTGACCAAGTTATCATTGACTAGAGAGTTACTCAGTTTCCATGAGTATGTGGGCTTCCTGTTGTTTTTGTTGTTATTGAAGACCAGTCTTAGTCTGTGGTAATCTGATAGAATGTATGGGATTATTTCAATCTTCTTGTATCTGTTGAGGTTTATTTTGTGTCCAATTATGTGGTCAGTTTTGAAGATGGTACCATGGGGTGCTAAGAAGAAGGTATATTCTTTTGTTTTAGGGTGAAATGTTCTGTAGATATCTGTTAAAGCCATTTGATTCATAACTTCTGTTAGTTTTACTTTGTCTCTATTTAGTTTATGTTTCCATAATCTGTCCATTGGTGAGAATGAGGTCTTGATGTCTCCCACTATTATTGTGTGAGGACCAATGTGTGTTTTGAGCTTTAGTAACATTTCTTTTACAAATGTGGATGCCCTTGCATTTAGTGCACAGATGTTCTGAACTGAGAGTTCATCTTGGTGGGTTTTTCCTTTGATTAGTATAAAGTGTCTCTTTTGATAACTTTTGGTTGAAAATCTATTTAATTGAATATTAGAGTGGCTACTACAGTTTGTTTATTGGGACCATTTGCTTGGAAATTTTTTTCCGGCCTTTTTTAGTCTGAGATAGTGTTTTTCTTTCTGTGTGCAACAAAATGTTGGATCCTGTTTACATATCCAGTCTGTTAGCCTATGTCTCTTTATTGGGGAATTGAGTCCATTGATATTGAAAGATATTAAAGACCAATGATTGTTGGTTCCTGTTATTTTTGTTGTTAGTAGTAGTAGTATGTTGTATGGTTCTCTTCTTTTGGATTTCTTGTGAGATGATGAATTTCTTGTTTTTTTCTTTTGTGTAGTTTCCCTCTTTATGTTAGAGTTTTCCATCTATTATCCTCTGTAGGGCTGGATTAGTAGAAAGATATTGTTTAACTTTGTTTTTGCCATGGAACATCTTGGTTTCTCCATCTATGGTGATTGAGAGTTTTGCTGGGTATAGTAGCCTGGACTGGCATTTGTGTTCTCTCAGGGTCTGCATCGCATATGTCCAAGATCATCTGACTTTTAGAGTCACTGTTGAGAAATCTGGTGTATTTCTGATAGGTCTGCTTTGTATGTTACTTGGCCTTTCGCCTTAATTGCTTTTAATACTCTTTCTGTGCATTTAGTGTTTTGATTATTATGTGACTAGAGGAATTTCTTTCCTGGTCAAGTCCCTTTGGTGTGCTTTAGGCTTCTTGTACATTTATGACCAACTCTTTCTTTAGGTTAGGGAAGTTTTCTTCTATAATTTTGTTAAAGGTGTTTTCTTGCCCATTGACTGGGAATCTTTTTCTTTTCTATTTCTATTTCTATTATTCTTAGGTATAGTCTTTTCATTGTGTCCTGAATTTCCTGGATGTTTTGGGTTAGGAGGTTTTTGCAATTTGTATTTTCTTTGACTTGTGTGTCATTGTTTTCTATGGTATCTTCTATGTCTGAGATTCTCTTTTCTACCTCTTGTATTCTGTTTGTGATGCTTGCATCTGTAACTCCTCACCTCTTTCCTAGGTTTTCCATCTCTGGGGTTGCCTCCCTTTGTGATTTCTTTGTTGTTTCTATTTCCATTTTTAGATCCTGGACAGTTTTGTTCAATTCCTTTACCTGTTTGATTTTTGTTCTCCTGTATTTCTTTAAGAAATTTATGTGTTTTCTCTTTAAGGGCTTCTACCTGTTTACATGTATTCTCCTGTATTTCTTTAAGGGGGTTATTTGTGTCTTTCTTAAGGTCCTCTATCATCTTTATGAGATGAGATTTTAGGTTGGAGTCTTGCTTTTCAGGTGTGTTGGGGTATCCATGGTTTGCTGTGGTGGGAGAACTGGGTTCTGATGGTGCCTAGTGGCATTGGTTTCAGTTGTTTATGTTCTTGCTCTTGCCTCTTGCCATCTGGTTATTTCAGGTGTTAATTGGCCTTGCTGTTTCTGACTGGATCCTGTTCCTCCTGTAAACCTGTGAGCCTGGTTGTGATGGACTTCCTGAGAGTCAAGCTGTCTCTGGGTGTGGGAGGATGTCTGGAGTGCTGGCTTTTCCCCAAGTTGAGTTGTGGAATTTCTTTAATTTCTAACTTTCTGAATTTGGATTATTTTTTCCTAACCATAGGCTATTTCTTCCATTTCATAAATTATCCTTTTTGTCATGAAAGAATTCATCTTTGATTCATTTTGAGTAAAACCTGTGATGTCCCATTGACTCATCTAAGCTTTTACATTATATGTCCTAACACCAATTTTTATTCTGTCCACTTAATAAACTGTAAGGAAAAAACAGATACAAATGCAAAAAATGAGAAAAAACTAACACATCCTGCTCTATTAGAGCAACTACTGGCAAGAATCTTGATATGCAAAGCCTCCCCAAAGTCCCTCTCCTTATTTCCTGACACAGACCCTAGGCAATTAGTTAGACCCAATCTTTCCTGGCCCCAAAGTGCCTGACATGCTTTATACTCTGCATATATTCTATTAGAGAACAAAATCTTAAAATTAAGTACACAGACTTTGAAACCTACCTAGGTTCAAAATCTCTCCTTCTTGCTAGGTACATAATCTTAGACAATAAACTAAGTCTTCCTTTCTCTCGAGGTCTCTAGCTATACAATGATGATCATGTTGGGTGGCTGTAGGGGTATTTAAAAATTGCTGACGTTTGGCGCTTTCAGTTTGTAACAGTGGCTTTCAATTTGTAACAGTGGTCCCATTTCCCTTCTGACTATACTGTGAGCAACAGTGTCCTTCGTGCCTAGAACAGTGCCTGGTGCCTAGCTAGTGAAATGCAGAAGGGTAGAGCCAACTGTAGAAAGTACAAAGTGACGTTTGTATATGCTTATGGAACTACACATGCATATTTATGCCATCTGAAGTGCTGGTGTTAAACATTTGTAGGAATAGGTATAAAATGCAGTGGGTTGTATGTCTTGAGTCTGTAACAAAGTCATCATAATTCCTGAAGATTCCTCCAAGGAGCCTTGGTCTGAAATCATATATATATATATATATATATATATATATATATATATATAATTTTGTTTCCATTTAACAGACTTCATTTTCCTGATTTAAAAAAACTCATAGCAATATTTTGCATAGAGATAGCTTAATTTTCAAAAAAGAAGGCAACTAAAAAGAATGGTAATGTTTAATGGTGGACAAAAGAAATAGGAGGGCTTATTTCATTTTTAAGAGGATTCCTGGCTCTGATTGGAGAGTGCTTCAGACTTTAAATAGCATTGCCTCAAATTCTCTGGGGACTCCTCTCCTGATCATGCTGACCCTGGATGTGTTTGGGGTGTCCCCCACCACATTTTATACAACGTTTTTTCTTCTTCCTGTAGTCATACTCCCCTTGCCCTCAAAAGTGTTACATTTTTTTATGAACAGTAGAAAAGTCAAAGGAAAGGCAACTCGAGGTTCGACAGAAATGTTAAGGGCCCAAGCTTCACCTCCCCTTTGAATCCTCTTATTAATACCCATGTCATGACTTGTCTAGAGAAAGGTTTGGTGCCACTCTCCTCAATCAGTGTTCCTTCGTTCGCTTTCATTAGGGGCCATGTTTCCCTGACAAAGGATAACAAATGGACACTGTTGGTCCCTAATGTGCTCTTGACTACAGATTCTGCACCATTTCTCTGTGAGGCAATTGCAATTATTTGTCATTTTAATATGACTTGGCAGGGAGGTCTGAACAACACGGCTATTATTCATCAATATGTATATCTTGTACTTATATTAATATTAGAACATCGTTATTACTCTTCTCACATTGCATGAGCAAGATAAAATTACACCATGCAGAAAATGCATTAAATGCTCAGCGGCTGGACTCATAGCAAAATAAAGGTAATTTAAGAGCTTGCACCATTTATATGGTAAATGCTAGCATTCATTATTATGAGCCAGGAAAAACTTTTACCTTTGTACTACTGGAAAAGATGCCAATATATTTTCAGTATTAATTGGAAATAATCTAGCTAATAGTGAAACCTACACCTTCTAAACTGTTTCTATTCATCCTTTCATATCCTGAAATATTCATGTGTCTATATTTAGTTATGTTCAAACAAGTGTAACTTAGGTTTCACAGTACAATTCTTCCTTCTTTGGTTTTGCATCCTTTGGGGGTAGGTACTGAAACCTTTGAGGTTGAGGAACTAGATTTATAAATAAATAGTAATAGTTTGTCAGCCAACCCTCTCTCCATAGATGTAAATATTATACCATAATCATGATGAATCCAGCAAAACCTCTATCCAATTCTAGGTACTTTCAATTGTTCTGAAGTTGTTTTCAATTCTTTTGCCTAGTACCAAGCTAGAATTATGTAAAACTCAAAGGCATTGAAAATAAGTATGCATATAATAAATTGTTAAAAGATGTCTACATGCTATGTAAATGGAAAGCAAGGGAAGATTATTACGATCTGATTTTTGTGGTTCAGGCAGAACACGTATTTTGCACTAAGGGCTAGAGGACAAGCATTAGAGGTAACTTTCATGCTTCTCGCATAAACAATACCTGTATCGTCAGCTTTTCAAGTAAAAATAAGCCTTTAACTTCTCAATAATTATTTACCTGGGAAAAAGTCAAATATATATTTTTAAATATCCAAAATGTGCAAGAGAACATGAGTTGGTTTCAATTCCTAAGACCTAGGAAGGTAGGGATCCAGGTAGCAGCCTCTCATCCAAGACAGAAAGCAAAGCCCATGGTCATTCCTGCTTGTTGTTCGGTAGAATGGGAAGGAAGGAAAGAAAAGAAAACCTGGACACCTTGAGCTGGCAGTGACAGAACCACTAGTCAGGCCTCAGAAAATGGATGCCCCGGCAGGACACTAGAGAAATGTGAGAGCTAACCTGAAATTCTTAAAACAGCATGCAAATGTGAGAAGGAAATGTAACCTCCCCTTCCTCTGGGAAAGCACTAAGGGCTTCTCCACATTCTTCCTCCTCAAACAATCTCAACTACATAAAAGCAAACACCATTTCCCCACACAGGACCATGCATGGGAAACAACGAATACAGCAAAGACAGTAGAGCACATAGAGCAGCACAAACTGACATCCTGACATCGTGGCTAGACTGGCAGCTCTGTGTATAGAGCTGTGGGCTACTGGGTTACACCTTACCAGCCATTTTCTTATTCATTCATAAAAAAACAACTGCAGTTACACAGTGAGAAGGGACTTCACAATTAAACTCGATAAATGACATTTATCGTGGTCACTATTATTGTTAAAATTTTTTCTCACAAATTTTGGAGCTGGAACTGATTTGAAGAAAGAACTTGGAATGAAAATAGCCTGGTCCCAACCCTCCCCCCTTCCCTGTTCTCTCTCTCTCTCTCTCTCTCTCTCTCTCTCTCTCTCTCTCTCTCTCTCTCTCTCTCTCTCACACACACACACACACACACACACACACACACACACAGAGGAACCCAGAGCACTGGTATTCACTGAATTCTTTCTTCTGTTTTTGTACAGAGTACTTGCCTCTTGGAGCTTATTTTTCTCAATCTAGAAACACTTTCCCTGGAAATCATAACTATGAGCTCTTACATATAAAGTAAGATACCTACTGAGAGCACTTAAAAATGAATATACTACAGAAAATGGTTTTAATCAGCCTGCTTTTGTCTTAGGCTAAAGACATGGGGAAAACAGCAGACTAGATAGTGTGTATGGAGACTGAGAGACCACACATTGTCACTTGGCATTGTCATGTGTTGAAACAACGAACACAAATAAACACAAGCTTTCCCAATGCTTAAATAGAGCCCCTCCTCAATAGGAAAAATCAGAACACTGTGAGGAAAGGGCTTCCCCGAGGATACTCTAAAAGGACTTAAAGACCACTGGATTCAGACAAGGTCCATCTGGGTATGATGGTAATGCCCTGGAAAACAGGCCTTATAACCAGGAATTGTCTACGTAATGCAGGATCTCAGTGTATGCAAACAGCAGGTACAGGATTCATACCCACCAGGGAAGGAACATACCAAGTGGCTTCTCATTTGCAGAGTGGCATTGTAGATAGCACTTGTGCTCAACATTTTAAACGAATATATATGTGTGTACATATATATACATATTTTATATATAATATGTATACAGATACATATTACATACATATATACCATATAATATACTTTAAAAAGAATATATGTGTATAAATAAAATTTTGCTGACTATTTTTAGAGAAACATGCATTCATATACACTTATAAACAAAGAAGACAACAAAGATATACAAATAATATACAGAATAAATAAAGAGGAATAGATAAAAAGATACTCAGTAGTCAATAAGTTAATCCCTTATAACAAAAGCCAAAATCTGGCTGCTTAAGAAAGGAAAAGCAGTTTTCAGAATGGTGTCTGAGAACTCACAGGATTCAAGGAATGTCTTATGGACCTGGTAAACATAGACAAATGGGAGCAGGTCATGGCTAAAAGTCTCAAAAACCAGCACCATCAGTCCTACCCAGAGCCTGCTCAAGAATCTGGAGAAGCTACAGTAGGACTCTCCAACTCTGGAGTAAGCAGCCATGGATTCATCCCCCAAGAAAGCACTTGATCTAAAAAAAAGAACATGTCTTCTCCTGACTGCATCTGGGGAACCCAGGTAGGACACATGTGAATCTGTTGGGAGCAGTGGCAGGCTGCAGATGTGAAACTGGATCCTCGTGGGAATGTTGTCATGGTGAAAACATTTCTCAAAAGAAAACCCAGATACTAAGTATGGAAAGAGCTCCTGAGAACACGTGAAAAGTCAAGTGTCTATAACAGTTCCTAAGTACTACCAGAATGTGGGGAATTAAGATGTAGAGATAGAAATAAATAGCCATCTTGGTTATTTTTTGTCATGTTGACACATGCGAGAATTATTTAAAAAAGGAGCCTCAGGTGAGAAAAAGCCTCAGGTGAGATTGGCCTGTTGACAAGTCTGTAGAACATTTTTTTTGATTAATAATTGAGGTAAGAGCCCAGCCCACTGTGGGTGGTGCCATTCCCTAGGCAAGGTGGTCCTAGCTCATATAAAAATAAGCTGAGCAAGCCTTAGATGGTAGCTGGTAAGCAGCACATGTATGCAGATCAGAAGACAACTTTCAGGAGTATACTCTCATTTTCCACAACTTATCAAGCTTCCAAGTGCTTTTTTACCAATGAAGCCATTTGCTGGCCCAGTGAATATTTCTTTAGGGGCTGACTTTAAGGAATGCCAATCTTCTTCAAGGAGGAGATAAAACATAATCTCTGCTTCAGATGCTCCATTGAGATTTCTGCCTTGAGTTCCTGCTCTGGCTGGAACTAATTAGCTGTGACCTAACATGTAAGCAAAATAAACCCTTTCCTTTTCAAGTGGTTTTTGGTCATAGTATCTATCATAGCAATAAAAAGCAAAGTAAGACAATGCATCTAGAGTTAAACTATAGGACATTAGCAGGTTATTTGCATATATTCACAGACACCCAAGGGAAGATCAGGCATTGGTACCTGCTGGTAATCATACAGGTTGGAGTCCAGAAGAAATTCCAAAGCTGAATATGATGGCAGAGGCAGGGGCAGGGGCAGGGGCAGGGGCAGGGGCAGGGGCAGGGGCAGAATTTCTGTGAGTTCAAGGCTAGTCTGGTCTACGTAGAGAATTCCAGGATAGTCAGAGCTACAAAGAAAGCTCTTGTCTCAAAAAGAAAAAAATGAAAGAAAGAAAGAAAGAAAGAAAGAAAGAAAGAAAGAAAGAAAGAAAGAAAGAAATCCCTGAAGCAAAACAACAGGCCAAGCAAACTGTTGCATTTGTAATGAAATCCTCAAGGTATTTTTAATGAGCTGTGCTTGTATATTCAGCTAATATGTTGAAAGTCAACAGATTATGCAGTACAGTATACAAAATAATCCATTTTAGTAAAATAGCATACAAGAGGTAAATACAAAATATACATATACACAAATGTAGGCATTTTACCATTGGGTTTACAACTGGGATGAGAAAGAGTTTTGAAAGCCGTAAAAAAAAAAAAATGTACTTTTTTCCCCCTCCCTTTTGGACTCTGATCTGTTAAATAAGTATGGCTAATAGTTTTGGCAAATTTTTGGTTCTTAAAAATGCTTACAGTTTTTTCAGTAATTACTCTTTTAAGAAATTATTGTAACGCCTTTAATCCCAGCACTTGGGAGGCAGAGGCAGGTGGATTTCTGAGTTCGAGGCCAGCCTGGTCTACAGAGTGAGTTCCAGGACAGCCAGGGCTACACAGAGAAACCCTGTCTCGAAAAAAAAAAAATTATTGTAAAGAAATAAATTGAGTTATAGGAATATATATATACAAATAATGAGAGACCAAATTTGTTTGGGTACAGACTCCATTTTAGAGACCCTGAAGTTTAAACTCAAGTAAGCTAACAGGCCGGTACAGAGCTGCAGTTTCCAAGTAAAAAACCTGAGCCTAGATCCAGTTTCTAGGCTACCCTCAACAAGACCTACATCTCCAGGTTATTCTCCTCCCCCCCCCCCGTCCCGCAACAAAAAATCCAGTGTAACACCAGTTTTCAGTTTAACTTGCAACAAATCTGCACCTCCAGATTACAAGCCCACCCCCTGCCCAACAATCACCAATTAAAGCAGAGGTTATGTTTATGGTTTGGCTCCCCAAACCAGCCAATTATGCTAAAGGCCATAGTAGCACCCCAACTAAATGCCAAACTAAAAACACTTACCCTTCACTTGCCACTTTGTGTGTGTGTGTGTGTGTGTGTGTGTGTGTGTGTGTGTGTGCTGATGAGAATTCAAAGCTTTCTCTCCACTGGAATCATCCTGTAGGTCAGCAGTGAGTTAAGCACATGCTAGTTCAAATAAAGACCCTGGTGTGATTGCATCAGATTTGGCTCCTGACTGGTCTTTTGGAGTTCAAAAATGTTTTGGCAACTTTTCAGCACAACAATGTCAGTGATGTTTGTCCCATTATTGCTAATAAAATACAGGATTTGGTTAATTTAAATATAAATTATCTATAAAATTTATCAGGTAAAATTGTCCCCAAAGACTGTAGCTACGAAAACATTTAGAATTGCTTCTTAAAGGTATACTTTCAAATATGAGAATGTAAAAATATGTTTTAAAGAAAAATATACTGCAACATAGATGTATACATGTTTAAGCAAGAATCTACAACATGTTTACTCAGTGACAGGATTATGGGTGATTTTAATTTTATCCTTTGTACAATCTCATATTACCCAGATTTTCTACAAGGAATGTATTGCTTTGTCAAAAAAAAAAAAAAAAAAAAAAAAAAAAAAAAAAAGAGTCACTTAAAGGCCTACTGAAATATTAACTAGAAGATTATTTTTTAATGTGTAGAACTTAAAACTTTTATTTTTACTACTCAATACTGAATAAAATTATGATTTTATTCTTAAATTTATTTGAAGGCTTAAATCTCTTATAGAGAAACTTTCATCCTTCTTGCTATTATTTTATACATTGACATTTAATATTTTAAAGATGATCTGTATAAAAAAAATCTAAGAAATCATGGAACCTCTGGAAAATACAAGGAAGGTTATTTTTAAGCAAACAATAATAGCATGATCCAGATTTAAAACAAATTAGGCCAGTCACAGAGTCTTGTTCCTGTGTCAAGTCAAAAATACAGATGGATTCAAAGAGTTATAAAGTGTATACCAGTCTGTTGGTTTTAAATGTGAAAGACATATTGGATTGGAATTGAAGTCTTAGATCCTGTTCCCTTTATTTAGTGATGTTTTACATGGTATGGCACCAAAGGAAAAAATAAATTACAAGACAAAAAATGTGCATTTGAAGGATGAACATCAAAATCATAAAACTGTAACTGGCAAAATTGAGAAAGGTTCTGGAACTCATGTATCTGAATAGAAATCCAAAAGAGCCCAACACAAATTCTCACTGCACACCCACTGAGTAAGAGCCCACCATGGGTTCTCACTGTGCATCCAACTAAGTAAGAGCCTACCACAGGTTCTCACTGTGTGTCCAACTGAGTAAGAGCCTGCCAGGGGTTCTCACTGTGTGTCCAACTGAGTGGCTAAATAACAATTTTTAAGGTACTAAGAAACCTCCATTCTGCTTTTTATAATGTCACTACTAGTTTACACCTCCATGAAATAATGAGATCTGTTACTTTCTGTTGCTCCTTCCCAGGGGAGCAGAGGGTACTGAAATTATAATGCATGTTGAACAGAACAACATATAAAAGGGTCAGAGCTCTAACATACTCCTGATGGGGTCTCAGAGTGGTGCATTTGCCTCAACAAACAGCCCAGGGTTTTGTTAAAACACTTTTCATAAAGATATTTTATATCTTTGTAGCTCAGCTTCTGGGAATAAACCCAAGAAAAACACAAAAACTGTTTATGAATTCTCAGAGTAATGAAATCCCTAAAGCCCAAATGTCCATCAGTTGATGAATGGATGAATTAAATGTGGTATATCCAGACAATGAAATAACCATATGCAACAGAAAGGAAACAAAGTATTAATATATATGCTATCACCTAGATACTATCACCTGGATGTATGCACATGATTTCACCTGTCAAGTCAAGACTAGTACATGTCTGAAAAAGCTAAAATCAAATTAATAAAAAACAAAAAAGTTTCATGCTAAGTGAAAGAAGCTGATCAAAGGGAACATGTATTATATGATTACATGCTTAAGATGCATCTAAAGAAGTGAATCTACAGACATAAAACATAGAGTAGTAATTTCCTGGAGTTGTCTAGATAGAACTAACATTTCAATTCAGTCGGAAGGACAAGTTTTAGTACATATTGCTAATAAAATCTTCATCTGACCTTTTTACCCAGCAGGAATCCTATATATCTGTATTAAAATGCAAGTTAATTAAATATCCAAAGATAAAAATATAAAGCCAACATGTAGAAGAAAGTGATAGTACAATTTTATAGAGAAAAAAAAAATCTTTGTGAAAAGAAGAGACAGAACCTAAAGTCCATAGAGAAAAAAACATTAAAACAATATATTGTGTAAAATTTCAAATGACAAATAGAGCATCAGCTCCATTCAAAGACAACTCAGATGACAGACAAAGAGAAGAACCTTCGTATATGATTAGCTGTTGAAGGGCCCTATGGGCTTTCACCAGCCTTACACCCACCTGCCTTGGGTCAAGAATAGGCCAAGTTTCATTCTCCACCCACAGGAACATTCTTGAGTAAAAAAATTCCCATAATGTACTGATGATTGATAGTCACCTGACCCTCTAGAAAGTCCCCAGTAGCGTTCAAATGCATGTCATGCTTGCTAGCTAATAGATTTAAAGATCAATGTGCTTAGCCAATAAGTTTGAACTGTAACCTTGCTGATGAAACCTGTGCCCCTAAAATGTATAAGAACTGCTTGTAATAGCCATTTGGGATTGCCTTCTTGTCACTTGCCTTGAGGGACTGGTTGAGGATTGACCCCGACGCACTGAAAAATAAACCTCTTGCTTTTGCATCGATCTGCATCTCAGTGTATCACTCAGGGGCGTCTTGAAGTAAGTACCACTGATCGAGGTCTTACACTGTCAATCAAAAAAAAAAAAAAAAAAAAAAAAGCACAATAATCACCTAGCCTGGCTTGGTGGTGAACTGCAGCTAAGTCTAAATAATGTGGGGGCTGAAGCAAGAGGATCACAGAACTGCCTGTGCTATAGCATGAGCTCAAGGCCAACCTGGAAAACTCTGTAAGACTCAAACTGTAAGAAACAAACAAACAAACAAACAAACAAACAACAAAAATGCCAAAGTACTCAAAATGCTCACTCTGCAGGTGAGAAGTTCTGAGTTCAACCTCTAGAACTGAAAAAGTAGAATGATAACCTAGTAGAAAACTAAGAGACATTCATAGAAAAGGAAATACAAAAGAAAATATAAAAGTAACAGATATAAACTTATAAACTTGGGAAGGGCAGATGGAAGCTGACAGATTTAATCAGAATAACAAGCTTCAAACATCAAAGATGAAGCAGTGATTTAAAGCATTCTTTGACTTCTGCATGGTCTATTCCAGCCTTGAAAAATTCAAAGATTATATCAAGGTTATTCCCAATATCGATGCTGTCTCTTTGAGATGAGACAAACAATAGACATAAATTTTCAACCTCACAGTAATATCAAGCCCATTCTACACTGGTTGTAGTTGCAAATAAGTCAATTGCATGGATCAGTGTTGGGTTTTAAAATCTGCTAGCAACATGTTCAAACACAATTGGAGCCTTTTTAAAGTTTTAGTTTTTAAAATTGTGTTTGTGTTTATATGTGTGTGTGTATGTGTGTGTCTGTCTTTTGTGTGTCTGTATGTATCTGTGTGTCTTTGTGTCTTTTGTGTGTCTGTGTGTTGGGTATGTGAACAAGGTGCAGTTCCTGAAGAGGCCAGAAGAGGACAGACCAGACCCGTAGAGTTGGACAAATAGATGGTTGTGAGCTACCAAGCATGGGTGCTGGGAACTGAACTTCAGTCTTCCAGAAGAGCAATATGCACTCTTGATCACTGAGCCATCATCTCTTCAGCCCCAGTTAGAGACTTTGTTACTGGTTTAATGTACATGCTCTAATCAAAGAAACTTTTAAGAGGAAAATAATCTGTTTTGATGAAGTTACTTTTTATTAAATTTATTTATGTGGGGGTTGGGGTGTATTAGTGCTACCACATGACACATGTGTAGACTTTAGAGGACAATCTATGTGAGTCACTTCTCTCCTTCACCATGTGGGTACTGAGGAATGATGTCAGGTTGTCAGCTTGGTGGCAAGTGTCCTTACCCACCTGAGCCATCTCATCGACCTTAATAAAAATATTTCCTGACATTCTTAAGGCATCTGGGATTGGATGGGAATTCTGTATTGAATTGGGCAATGGTACGCAGACCTATGTTGAGAATGAACTTAATAATTTCCAGTGATAGAAGAAGTCATTACTTGACCTGTCCTAAAGGCAAATTCAGATAAAAAGTAGACTCTTGCCAAGGACTTTTAAGATAGATTTCAGTATCATTTGAGAGAAACTGAAAAGATCACATGAGATGCATTCTAGATACCTATTAAACAATGCTGAGGGTGTATCTTCATGGTTTATGTGGAATTGTCAAAAAAAGAAGCTCTGTTAAAATACTTAGTGTAAGAGCATAATACAAATTAAGTTAGGATTACACAATTCCTGACAAATGCATCACACTTACCATTAAAATCTTATGTTTTCTTAATGTTAGATTATTTTTATACATCTAAAATACTGATGAGGATGGTTAATGAGATAGTTCATTGGATCATTGATACAATGTTTGCTTAGCATATACAAGGAAGTGGGCTTGGTTACCAGTATCAAAAGTTAATTAATTAATAAAATACTAGTGAAGAAATATCAGGATATAAAGTAGATGGCCTCAGAGGAACACGGTCGGAAGTGTTCACATACTTGCACACACGTGCACATCCGCGCAGACCACTTCATGCAGTGCTACCTATCAGAGGCCCTGACTGAAGCTCTTCAGGTTCCTTTTGTGCTCCTAAGATAACGTTCAGGGTTCCTAACACAGATCACCTGCCATGCTCTGATATTTACAGAGAATTCAGCTCCAGTTCAAGCTCCTTGCAGACCCAAACAGATTTCTTCAATTCCTCTAAAGAGGTAAAATCATGATTCCATTTCAGACCAAGAAAATAATTTCTCACTTATACAAAGTAAAGGCTGGGCCAGCACGTTCAACTGAGTGATGTTAGGAAAAACATCAGCTAAATATGCTTAATAATAGAAATCTGTGCCGTGGAGGAGAAAACCAGGAATCGATTTGAGCCGCTTAAAATTTTAATCATGAGGAGGATGGAGGAGTGGGTAACAAATTTGCTGGACTTGTATCCACAGCAGTCATGTGAAAGCCAGGTGGGCGTGGCTGCCACACTGTATTCCCATAGCTCAGGAGGTAAAGTCAAGGGGCTCCCATGCTGAGCATCCTCTGCTCTCAGCTAAGAATCCCTGTCTCAGTGTTAGACAAGGAGAAACATAACCAAGGAAATTATTCACCTCTGGCCCCTCCACATATGTGCCCATACAAGAGCATTCATACTCAAGTGTGCACACCATGCTTATAAGCATGCAAACAAATTTTGTGGTTATATGTTTGTCATTTAACTACAGGGAGAGCAACTTCTTGAGGACATTCACTGTGAAAATATTATAAAAGAACTGGATGTGGTTCACAGGGATGGTGTTTCCCAGCTGCTCATTCAGAACGAGGACAGAGAGTGACAAAGAAACTTTTCATTTTCATTGTATTTGTTTTATTTAACTTTTTTTAAAGTTCAATGCCATAAAAGAAATTTACCACCTGAGTGTCCTTTGCTCCTTTTTAATGAAATGCAATATAAATCTTATTTTAGCTGTACAGAAATTGTTCTATATCTTGTGGAAACTCGTTAAATCCTAATTAACTTTTAGCTTATTTCTTAAAGCACAGAATAAAGAAAAGAATTTGTTTATTTAAACATGCATTGTGTTTTCTACACTTCCAAAGTCATGTATATATACAATGAAACATACACCTATCATTTATTTATGAAAATATTACTCTATAAAAATTAAGTCAATATATATAAAAGTTCAGTAATAAAAAATTATTCCCTTTACAGTAAATATGATGACAGGTTAGTTCCCTTAGAACACAATTAACTTTCTTTTCAATAATCAGAAAATACACCCTTTAAAGATAGAAAAAATATCAGAACACAAAAACACAATTCCCAGAAATAGGCAACTGTCCCAAGGCAGACACTATACATTAGCATCATGTATAATTTTTAACAATTATTTGTGTGGGCAGAGAAAATTTTTCCTTTTAAATTAACAAGGACAGCCTATCCTGTACCCATGATAAGTTCTCTGGGGCACCCCCAGATGCTCTGAGCAGCTTTCTATCCCTGCTGAACCCCCATTCTCCCACCACCTCTCAGCCCACAATTATCAGACCTAATGATCGAGAACCATACAGCCCAAGGATACCTATCACAGACCGACCACATCAAGATCATCGAAGTTAGGCTCTCTCCCAGTGCCTGCTACAACAGGAACATCCAGGGACTAAAGCCATCCAGATGGCTAAAGGCCCTCAGAAGAACACGATTAACAAAAACTAGGATGATATGTCACTTTCAAAGCACAGCTTTCCTACCACAACAAGCCCTAGATATCCTAACACAACTGAAGAACAAGAAAATGACCTTAAATCTAATCTAATAAAGATCATAGACGCAATCCTTAAGGACACTCTTCCATATTGTTGATGAGAGTGCAAACTTTTACAACCACTTTAGAAATCAACTTGGTTTCTCAGAAAACTGGGAATAGTTCTTCCTCAAGACCCAACTATACCATCCCTGGGAATATACCCAAAAGATGCCCCATTCTACCACAGGGACACTGGATCAACCATGTTCAGAGGAACTTTTTTTGAAATAGCCAGAAACTGCAAATATCCCAGGTGTCCCTCAACTAAGGAATGGATAAAGAAAATGTGGTACATCTATACAATGGAACACTATTCAGCTATTTAAAAAAAAAAAAAAAGTTATCATGAATTTCATAGGCAAATGGATGGAACTTGAGAATATCATCCTGAGTGAGGCAACTCAGTCCCAAAAGGACAAGCATAGTATGCACTCACTTAAAAGTGGATATTAGTCATAAAATATAGGATACCCATGCCACATTCCACAGTCCCAAAAGCTAAACAAGAAGGGAGTCACAAGAGATGATGCTTGAATCTCACTTTCTAGGCGAATAAAATAGTCCTAGGAGGCAGAGGGAGGGAGGGAACTGGGTGGGAGAGGGGATGAGTAGAGGAATGGGAGGGAAAGTGTTTCAGGATCAGGTGTGGGGGAGAGACAAGAGAGACAGCCAGATAGCCATGAGAATGAATCAAGATCTATATGGGGGTCAGGGGAGCATCTTGAGGGTATGCCAGAGACCTGGGATAGGGGAGGCTCCCAAGAATCAATGGGGAGTACCTTAGCTGGGACTCACAGCAGTGTGGATATGGAACCTGGAGAAGCTACCTCTTGTATCCAGGCAGGAAGCCCAGTGAAGCAATAGGGACATCAACCCACCCACAAAACTTTCAAAGCAAAATTTATTCTGTCTACAAGAAATGCAGGGGTGGGGGATAAAGCAGAAATTGAGGGAATGGCTAAGCAATAACTGGCCCAACTAGAGCCCCAACCCATGGACAAGCATCAGTCCTAGACACTATTAATGATACTCTGTTATGCTTACAGACAGGAGCCTTGCATGGCTGTCCTCTGAGAGGCCTTACCCAGCAGCTGACCCAGAGGGTTACAGAGTAAACCATCTCCCCACCACCACAACAACAAGCCAAACACTAGATTGAACTTGGGCACTCTTATAGAGTTGGGAGAGGGATTGAGGGCCCAGAAGGGGATAGGAACTCCACAGAAAGACCAACAGAGTCAACTAACCTGAACCTTTGGGGACACTCAGAGACTGAACCACCAACCAAATAGAATACACAGGTTGGACCTACACACCCCCCCCACACACACACACACTGCACATATGTAACAGATGTGCAGCTTGGTCTTCATGTGGGTTCCAAGCAACTAGTGCGAGGGCTGTCTCTAAAGCTGTGGTTTTTCTATTGAATGTTGTTCTAGCCAGGCTGTCTCATCTGGCCTCGGTAGGAGAGCATGTGCCCAGCCCTGAAGAAACTTGATGTGCCAGGGAGGCAGGATACCCAAGTTGGGGCTTCCACTTTCTCAGAGGAGAAGGGGTGGAGGGATGAGGTGAGTGACTGTGGGATGGGGGAACGGGAGGGGGTTAGTGATCAGGATGTAAAGTGAATGCATAAATATTTTTTAAAGAGATAAAAAATAAAATAATTAATTAACAAGGACAAAATTAAAATGCTAATTGCTGGCAAGCAAGTGTGGAATTCAAGACTTCCATGATCAATGGGTTGTTTGATCTTATTTTATTGGCTTATCAAACCTTTACCTACTTGGGTAGTTCCAACTGTAGAATGTTCAAACCAAGGTAGGCATCTGTCTGTTTACACACTGGTCACATATTTGTATGAAAACACTGACATGCTTCCTGCTATCTTTCACAAAATAATACCATTGTCTCTATCTATAATCATCTTGTGGAGAACTTTCTGCTCCTAAGTATATTTCAGTCCCCACTGACCAAACATTATTTTCTTCCCCTCTATCCTTCTCAGCACCTCCGCATTCCTCCATGGCCTCTGCCTCAGCTCCTGCCTCCAGGTGTGGCTCTGCTTGTGTCTCTGTCCTTTCCTTCCTCCAATGATGGACTATGATCTGGAAGTATAAGCCAAATCAACCCTTTCCTCCCCAAATTGCTTTTTGGTCATGGTGTTTCATAGCAGCAATAAAAACCCTCACTAATATAGGAAAGGTGCCTGCGTGGATGCAGGAATAGATAGAAGAAAAGATAGAAAGATTAGTAGATGATGGGTATCTAGATGAATAAATAATTGAATGGGAGATTTACAAATAACGGAATAGTCACACAGGTGTCTCTACAATCACCCTCCTCGTTCAAAGTTAATATCATTTGATTTTGGAATCATAGATGAGGACGAATTCGGATTTTAAAAGGCCACACTATAAGTCATGGGTGAGATGTTAATATTAATTTTATTGCAAAATATTCTAACAGTCCCTCTATCTGAAAGTGAATATAAAGATAACATTTCAAAAATAAAATCAGTGATAGCTGTACTTTCCTTTTCACATTAAAAACTCTCGTGTGGTTAAAAAGCACAAATATTTTCAGTGTATAGAATTTTATTTATTTAGATAGAATCCACTTGGATTTGTATATTAATAAATCTCTAAATCCATTTATATCTCAGTTCACAATGTACTTAAACATGATATGGCAGGTTTTGAGTATTTTTGATGGTTTTTCATATATATTAAAGGAATTTAAAGTTTTCTCTAGAAGACACAGTCAATACCCTCTAAAATAAACCATAAAAATGCACTCAACCTTTCGATACTCATGGGCATACTTTATTTGACCTTGGAAAAAATATAGCCAATGTAGCTTTCAAGATGATTTATTAGGGGTTATTGTTACAGTGTTCAATATTGTTCAGTACTAAACAAGTCTACCGATCACCACTCTCCACTCAAAGTTACTTCTATCATGTGCTTTTATTTACCTCCCGAGGCAAAAACATCTTAATTGGCTTAGAGAAGCTTGAACTCTCTTTTATCAATGACAGATTTCATCAAAATGAAGTTATCCCAGGAGCTGTATGTAGTTCCAGAACAGGAAAAAAAAAATCATGATCTGCTTAGGGTTTCTAAGATTTCAGACTTAGAAACCAACAGTATAAAAGGCAAATAAATCTCAGTAGCTGAGATTTCTATATGCAAATGTACACATTTACCATCTTAAAAGTCCCTGGAATGGATGTACAGACACACACATGTCCTGTGTCTGTCTTTACACACTGTATCTGTATGAATATGCAGCTGTCTACTAGTTGAGGGGGTTATTAGCTCCAGGCACCTTGTGGAAACCAATCTATAGAAGCTCAAGTTCCTTCAGAGTGTAGTATGAAATGGAGAGATGGATCATCATCACACTTAACTCATGAATTAAGAGTAAAAATTGCTCTTGCACAAGACCAGAATTCAACTCCAAGATCCAGCATCAGGAAGCTCACGATCTTCAACTCAAGTGACAGGAGAATATGCTGTTCTCTTCTGACCTCTGTGGATACTGCACTCACATGGTCTCACCCCACTCCACCCTACCTCACACATTTAAAGATGAAAATAAATGTTAAAAATGTAGCATTTTCATATAACCTAAACACATCTTGGCAAACACTTTTACTATGATGAAGCACCTATAAAATACCTATGCAATGTAAATAAACTGCAAGTGGTAAATACTGAATGTTTTAAGAATAAGAACAAGAAGGAAGCAATTTAAAAAATATTTTCAATTCACATTCGTTAAACTTCCATTTGTGCCACCAACACAGAAGGCCAACTATATACTCATATGCAGCAAGCACATAAGGATGTTACAGAACCCAAATATAATTTCGAAGAAATGTTAATGTGTATGAAGTTAGTCAGAAAGTCTATAAAATGTGTAACATACATAAGACACATATTTTTAATCCTAAGCTCAGGAAAGAAAGCAAACCTGCTTTATACTTTTCTGTTTTATTTTGTTCATAGGCCCCTTGCCAAATTATCAACACATTAAATTTATGGAACATTGCAGTCCATTTTGAAATGATTTGTAGCTGTGGCAAATCTTGCTAACTACAAAAACTTAGGCTAATAGTGCATTATTTATATGGGACTATATTTCTTTAAGTATTCATTTTATGGTGTTATATTATTTATGAGTAATACACATGAAATTATTTGCTATGTAACAGAAATTGTATTCCTGAATATGTTTTAATTCCTTACAGATATCACTATTTCAAAACCAGAAACTAACAGTTAAGGTATTTTTTCCCCAAAAGTCATCTCTTATCCTATAAACCAAATATTTACCATAGAGAGACACCCTCTCTGTTTGTAAGTTTCATTCTGTTGTAAAGCGACAGAGTTCTCTTTATCCTGAATTTTAATGAGAATGGCAATATATAAATTAGGTGGACACATATAGAAGGTAAAGTGAATTGTTTAAAGAACATTGTAGCTGTTCTCTTCCAATAAATCCTCAGCCTAGGATCAGTGTAACATCTTTCATAAACTTAAATTGTGGACAACACTTCATTGCTCTTTCCAATATGGACTTGTTTTTGTTTTAATCTCTCTTTTATATTGAACTGAGCAAAAGCTCCTGAGAACCACAGATGTTGACCTTCATGCGTCTCCTCCAACTCCTCAGGATGGCTGAGGCTATTTCAACACAGGACATTCATTCTGAAGACAAAATGCATCTTATTTCCTCTATTCTTGTTACAAACAACACTGTATTTTTTTCAGTGAGTTAGTAAAACAG